>NC_138348.1:55482331-57882331 GCF_046562875.1 Panthera onca | reverse complement strand
AAGTGGAGGACAGACCTTAAATTTCTGAAGGACCAAAAAAGGGAACGAAAACTAGGCATACACTTTATGTCTCCAGTGGGCACAAGGACCAAAGGGTAGAAGTAACTGGGAGGCAGTTTTTGTCAAAACGTGAAAACATCCTAACAATCAGAACTTTGGCTGCCTCAGAAGCAATGAGCTCCTTGTCACTAATGGTGTGCCAGAGAAGCTGGACAATCTCATGTCAAAAATGAAATGTAGGTGGGGCACCTGGGTGCCTCAGTCCATTAAGCAGCTGACTTCAGCTCAGGTCATGATCTCGCAGTCCGTGGGTTCCAGCCCCACGTTGGGCTCTGTGTTGACAGCTCAGAGCCTGGAGCCTGCTTCAGATTCTGTGTCTCCCTCTCTCTCCGCCCTTCACCCATTCGCGCTCAGTCTCTCTCTGTCTCTCAAAACAATAAATAAACATTAAAAAAAATTTTAATAAAATATAGGGGATTCTTAGGTGAGGGATTTGACCAGATAACTCCAAGGGTCCTTCCAAGTTAGGTTCTATCACTAAATGATTCTAGAACTCTAAGATGGTGTGATTTTAAGTCTATGATTCTAGAATTTTATTAAAACGAGATAATCCTTATCTTCAAAGAACTTGCAATCTAGTGGATGAGGTGGGCAAATAGTTACTTTTGATAAGCATAATAAAAAGTCCTATAGAGTAAATGCAAGGCCCTGGCAGAATGGGGAAGGAACCAGGACTGTTTCCTCAAGGCTGATCTTAAGAACCACTCACGTCAAAATCATTGGGAATCTTTTTTTTGTTTTTTTTAAATGTTTATTTCTGAGCTCCATTCCAGATCTCCTGGATTGGAACTTCTGGTGTGGCATCCAAGTCTACTTTATAAGAACGAGCTCCTAGGTGATTCTTAGGCAGACTGAAATTTGGTACTGCATGCCCAGAGTCAGGATGACTTTTCTGAGAGGTGATAATCGGACTGAGGAAAAGAAGTAGCTGGGTCAAAATATGTAACCACAGAAATAAAATGGCAGTACTGTGTTTTGATAAAGAATAGCAGTTTTGTACAGCATTCCCTCCATGTGGTAGATCTTTTCAAAATGATAGCACTTCTTAAATACAACCTGAGATTCTGTGATAAGGGCCTCAGATATCCTGGAACAGATCTTTGTTTACAAGGGAGCAAGATCTGGCCTCAGTTTATTATTAATTAGTCCAAGGTGGGAGGCTGTTAAAGAGGGCTGTGATAAGGACTCCCACAGAGTCCCTGAGAGGCTATTCTCTGCCACTGTCCGCTCTGCTGCCCATAGCCTCCTGGTCCTCATTTTCCAGCTGCCCCTGGCTGCTTACCTTTTCTGGAGCCTGCAGTGTCATCAGCAAGAAAGTAATAGTGTGAGGGAGGGCCTGGTGGCCACAAGTGCAGGGTGTTCTGGGACATGAGGTACAGCTGGACAACAGTTGTGTGGGCATGTGGGGAGCTGTCGACACGTGGAAGGAGGAGCATAAGCTGGGGTGAAGGAGAGAAAGTGGCATAGTAGATTCTAAGTCTGAGCTCCGCTGCTGGCTTCTCGGTGAGCCTGGGCAAGTCCCTTCCCCAAGCTGGCCTCTGCATTCCTGCCTGGAAGAGACGGTTTGTGTGAGATGATTTCTCCAGTGACCACTGGCTTTAATATTTTGGATGCTACAATCTCATCTGACCCCAGCCACCACCGTGTGGTGAAGAATGCATGCCAGGAACCGTACCCATTTTACAGCGAGGAAGCTATGGCCCAGCACGGGGCAGTGACTTGCCCACCACCACACAGCCACTTAGGAGCAAAGCCTTATTCCCCCAGCACCCAATGTTCAGCCTCGCCTTTTGATCAGTCTCAGGCTGGATAAACTGAAGCAAAGTGAGAGGCATTTGGTCTCCCGTCCAGGAAGCAGGCGCTGCGAGAGACGGAAGGATCGGAGCCCTCGGCTGTGTAAGGCCAAGCAGCTGGGCGGAGGCGCCCTAAGTCAGCCCGAGTAGAAGTGGGTGTGCTGGGGCCGGGCGGGGCTGGGGGAGGAGGCGCCCTGGGGAAGGTTAAAGGGAGCAGAGCGCGGGTCGGGGCGCAGAGCCGAGGGGGCGCGCTGTGTGCTAACTGGCCACCCGAGCGCCAAGGGGTGCTGTGCGGAGGCACTGGGGAGCACAGAGTGCGGTGTCCTACCGACGGACGGGCGCCCCTCAGAGGCTTGCCGAGAGGCAGGTAAGGCGCACTAGCAGGGTCGGGAAAGCTGGGTTGCAGCTGAGGGTAGAAGTGAGGAGTCTTCCCGCTTCCCGGGAGAACGCCGACCCGAAGTGCGGAACGGCTCACGTACGGAGCTGATCCTCCCCAGACCCGAGCTGCAGGGATCCCGGGGCCCCACGTGGCGCGGAGCTGGGCTCTTGGCACACCCAGCCTGAAAACCGTGGGGGCTTGCACCGGCACTCACAGGCCCCCGGACCGCGGCTCGAAAGCTCTTTCCACGTCCACAAATGTGCGTGCGAACACCGGCTGGTCCGCAGCGAGAGCACACGCAGAAACACCCTTCGGGGACCCTGCGTGGTCTTTTTGCTCTGCCGGAGCTGACTTGCGCATTTGCTACTGCATTGTGTCCTGCGCCTGGGGACTTTCAAAGGCACACCTTCTGTTGCTAATAACAGAGGTCTAGGTTGGGAGTCGGGAGACTGGAGTTCCAGTTTACAGGTTGTGTAAACCTGTGCAAGTCCCCTACCGGCTGTATGCCTTGTGCTTTCTTTCTTTCTTTTTTTTTTAAACTTGTTTTATTTTTTATTTTTTTAAACTTACATCCAAATTAGTTAGCGTATAGTGCAACAATGATTTCAGGAGTAGATTCCTTAGTGCCCCTTACCCATTTAGCCCATCCCCCTTCCCACAACCCCTGCAGTAACCCTGTTTGTTCTCCGTATTTATGAGTCTCTTCTGTTTTGTCCCCCTCCCTGTTTTTATATTAGTTTTGTTTCCCTTCCCTTATGTTCCTCTGTTTTGTCTTAAAGTCCTCATATGAGTGAAGTCATATGATTTTTGTCTTTCTCTGACTGACTAATTTCACTGAGCATAATACCCTCCAGTTCTATCCACATACTTGCAAATGGCACGATTTCATTCTTTTTGATTGCCGAGTAATACTCCATTGTATATGTATACCACATCTTCTTTATCCATTCATCCATCGATGGACATTTGGGCTCTTCCCATACTTCGGCTATTGTTGATAGTGCTGCTATAAACATGGGGGTGCGTGTGCCCCTTCGAAACAGCACACCTGTATCCCTTGGATAAATGCCTAGTAGTGCAATTGCTGGGTCATAGGGTAGTTCTATTTTTAGTTTTTTGAGGAACCTCCATACTGTTTTCCATAGTGGCTGCACCAGCTTGCATTCCCATGCCTTGTGCTTTCTTTTCCTGGGTCACTACCTGTAGAATGGGCCTCTCCGTCTTGTTGCCCCACACTCCATGTGACATGAGGGGAAAGAGGTCTGGACCTGGGTGGGATTCTCTTATCTAGAAAGTAGATGAGTTCAGACAGACCCTTGTATGAAGGCCCATGAAGAGTATCTCCTCCTTTCCCTCCTCCCCATCTTCACCAATTTGCATATGGGAAACTGAGGCAGCAGGGAGATAGCTTGCCTAGGAACATACCAGGACCAGAGAGAAGCAAAACCCAAGCCTTCTCACTTCTAATCCAGGGCTCTCTCCACTTCACCTACAAAGGTGCATTGTAAAAGTGTAAGGTCCTCATTTTGTAATGCCATCTATCAACTTTGGTGGTTCCAAATGGAGGAGACCCCTGCCTGAGGCATGGAAACTGCTTTCATATTTTCTTGATTCCTCAAGATGATAACCAACAACATTCTTCATCCCTCACTTCTATCCATACACTGAATGAGCAGGTGCTCAAAATACCTACTAAGAGGGAATTAAGGCAAAACCCCCATCTTACTGATGGGGAACATGAGGCCCAGAGTGGAGCCGTGACTTCACTGAGACACACAGCTAGACACAGCCAAATAGGGGCAGGTCTCTTGATTCCAATTCCTGTGTGTTCTCCATTAACTATAGGACTACCAAATGGTACCCCTCAATGGGAAGGGACTACAGGGCTGATCAGAGTATGAGAAACAAGGAAGGCTTCTGAAAGAGGAAAGTGTGTCAAGAATCAAGAAGAGTAATAAGAACCTGTTGGCTTCTTCAGAGGATAGAGAACTAAGGCAGTGGGTGTGGGGCAACACTTGGTAATCTGGAGGTGGGGTAGAAAAACAGAAAAGAAAACCAGGTGACCCGACTGCCCAATAATTGTCTCTTATGTTTCTATAATACTTGGCAATTTCTAAAATACCTTCCTCTGTTGTCTCCTCCAGTTCCCATGTGAGGTAAACAGGGCAGGGATAATTATCCCATCTCATACATGAGTTTCAGAGGAAATAAATGCAGTGCTCAAGGTCACATACCCAAGCATACAGCCAAGATTGGAACCATGAAACGCACACATGAAAGGCAAAATCACAGGCTGGGTGACTGGAAATTGGACTGTGTGTGTGCAGTGGTTGGGTGTGTGTGGCCACACCCTGAGTAGGTACACAGGGAAGAGGGTGGCAAAGCCACTGCTAGTGTTTTGGGGCCAAGAATGTTTGCCCTTTGGATTGAATGGGATTCAGGTGCAGGGAACATCTGGGCTTTCAAAGAAGTCTTAGAATTCCTTCTCCTCTGAGTCACTTCCCCACCTGACTGAGACACCTTCTTTTCTTTGAGCCACCCCTTCCCCAGACCAAATCAAATATGTTTTGGTCTGCTCTTGCTTTTTAAGTACTGTAAGCTGTTTTCATGAATGTCTATGTGTGTACTGGATAGGGGATGGTCTAATAAGAAATGGCATTGATTCATTTTTTTTAATCAATTTTTAAAATGTTTAGTTATTTGTTTTGAGAGATAAAGGGAGAGAGAACACAAACAGGGGAGGGACAGAGAGAAAGGGAAAGAGAAAATCCCAAGCAGGCTCCACACTGTCAGTGCAGAGCCTGATGCAGGGCTTGAACCCACAAACCATGAGATCACGACCTGAGCCGAAATCAAGAGTCAGATGCTTAACCAACTGAGCCACCCAGGTGCCCCTGATTCATTTATTCTTGAGTGCCTACTATGTGCTTGGGCCCAGGGCATAAAGAAGTATATGAGGCACAGGTCCCTGCCCTCACACCTCACAGCACATAGTTTAGCATACATATCTATATATATCTATACCTATACACACATACACTTTCAGTACAGCATAGTGCTCTAATAGGGTTTTATGCAAAGCACTTTAGGAACAGACAAGAGGGAAAGACTAATTGGCTAGGGAGTGGGGAAGGGGGTCTCTCAGGAGGGGGTCTATAGAGGTGACATTAGAGCTGGGCCTTTAAGGATGAGTAGGAGTTCACCAGGAAGATAAAAAGAGGAAGGAAACTCCTCTGCCTAAGAAAACAGCATAAGGAAAGGCAAGAGGTGTGCAAATGTGAGGAATGTTGAGAATGGTCTGCAACTCAGTACCAGTTGGCACAGGGAACTGGGGAGAGGCAGGGTCATATCCAAAGAAGCTTCAATGACAATCTGAGAAGGTTAGACTTTCCTACAGGCAACGGGGAACTGATACTAGAAAGGTCCGTGGATGCGATACCAATTTGTGATCCCAGTTCACGGGGCTGAGACCTTGTGCAAGTGGTTTCCTCAGGGAGGGGGTGCTCTATTTTCCTGTTTGGATGGGGATTGTACTAACAACATAATTATTAAGATCCCTTTCAGCTCAGATTCTATCTCTGTCTCCTTCCAACTCTTTGTTAAGGTCCATACCTTGAACTCCTCCTCCCACTCCACTGGCTCCCCAGTCCATGTGGTGATAAGATTACCAGAGGGACCAATGGCAAAATTGTGTGGTCCCAGGGATTGTCTTTGGATCTCCATCTGCTTTGTGTGACTTTTTCCCCCTCACCTCTCTTTACCACATTTCTAAACACTTAAGATGTTCACTCTGAAAGAGTAGCTAAAACAGAGCAGTGGGAAAACCAAAAGAACCGATGGCGGAGTTTCATTTTTCCCCAGAGAAACCTGAAAGAAAACCTAAGATGCCCAGTTCATCCTTCAGATGACAGCTTTACAGCTCCACCCCCAGGTTAGACACCTTTGAGTTCTAACTCACAGGGATGGAGAGTTGGGGGATGAGGTACCTGGCTGGCTCAGTTGGAGCATGTGACTCGAGTTCAAGCCCCATGTTGGGCATAGAGCTTACTTAAAAAACAAACAAACAAACGAAAAAAACATTTAGGAAGAATCTGTTAAGGTGCAGGAAATAGAAATAGCAATAGAGTGTGGAAGAGGAGAGTGAGCCTGGCGTTTTGGGGGATCAGGAGTGGGTCTAGAGCAGAAAGGACCATAGGAGATGAGATTATAAAGGAAGGTTAACTCCTCGTCCAAAACATGCCAACATCCACCCCCCTCCCCCATCCCTACTAGATCCTCGATTGGTGAGAATCTGCAGTACAGGAAAAAGTATGGAGTTAGAGGATATGATGCTACAGGACACGAGAAGACTGTGTTCCATATGATGCACAACTCAGATGCCAGGGAATGTTGCCATTGGTAGTGGAAAGAGCACCTTAACAGCACATGCCCCCAAAGACCTCGGTCCTCATCAGAGCTCTGCCCGTCACTAGTCGTGTCATTTTGGGCAAGTCACCCTCCCTCTCAGAGCTTCCATTTCCCCATCTACAAAATGGAGCCGTTGGCCTAGAATCTAGATTCTAAATAATCTTTACAATCTCTTTCAGCATGGTCAGTTCCTATTAACTGGTCTATCTTCTGTTTCAAGTTAAGAACTCTCCGGAGCAGAGCTCTATCTGCCCCATTATGAACTTTATAATCAGTGACTATCTTGACAAGGGAAGGCAAGGAGCTCAGAAAGAGGAACAAAATTCTCATTGTTGCCAACTGCCAATCCTTGGACCTAGAGGCAGTTCACAGAGAACCAACCCATTCTTCATCAGCTTTCTGTCTCTCCTGACCCAGCAATGCCCTTGCACCCAGGCCCTCATTCCTACCCCAACCCAGTACCTAAAGATAATGTAAGAGTGACTTCTTTGCTTCCCCTGTCAGAACCACAAACTTCCAGGTCTATCCAGAGGCCCCAGAAGGAGGATCTGAGGGATCAATGATTTCATGAACTTTTACTGCCCTCACTGAACCCTGCATTGGAGCCCACCCCATCCCCCACACTGTCCGTCCACCCTCATTTTCTGCATAGAGTCTCCCTCCTTCCCTGGCTAGATCGCCTGGACAGATGAACTGTTAAGAAAAAAAACCAAAGTCAACTGACTTGGCTCTCAGTTTATCTAGGCAGGAATATTCAGTGTAACTTAATCCTTGTCTCAGGTACATCTTTAATCTGTGAGAAAAAAGTCTGCAGCCTTCCTTATCTTGTGATTCAGGGGCTTAAAAAGACCCCAAAATACCTCTCCCACCAACCTGTCCAATCTCCCATAATCTCACAGTGTGGTTTTGTGATCTGTACCTTTGTGGGATGTTAGAGCTTACTGCAACCTTGCCAGATTACATAGTTAAAATGCCTTCATTTTATAGATGCAGACAGAAGCTGAGGCCCAGAAAAGGGAAGTCACGTGCCCAAAGTCACACAAGTAGCAACTGAACCAAGACAGCTCCTTGGGTTTCCATTTCCTTAACTGTAAGATGAGGGAGGTTAACTAAAGGTTAGACGAAATGGCCTCTGAAGGTCCTGCCAGCCTCTGCTCTGCAAAAATAAAACCGTCACCACCCCTGTGCGGCACCTGGTACCAGACGCTGCAATTTTCTTCTTTAATTTTCACAATGAGTTTTGCTACAGATAGTGCTGATGCTGTGACCATGTATTACCCAGTCTCTCCAAATAGGTTCATTGGAAACATCATTTGTGCCTATGTAAAATATCAACCCACTGCCAGCTGCCACCCTGCCACACACATCATTCCCTTGGGGCTCAGGCTCTTTGAACCTTTTAGAGACTTCTGTTAAGATACCTGTACCCTTAGGAAAGGGAATATTTTAGTCTGCACTATTGGCAGCTCCCCGAGCAGGAGTCCACATGTTAAACTGAGGTTTATCACAAAGTCACCCAGTAGAGACATTGGGGGCCTGGGGTTGGGGGACAGCAATCAGATGTCCCTTAGTCACTGCACAGTTCCTGTAACTGCAACCCTAGGCTGGTCTGACCCAGCTGCTGCATAAAGGGGAGGGGAAGTAGGGGGGGGGGGTGCACAGCAAAGCTATTGCACAACCCTTGGGGCCCCAGCCTTAAGAGATCCACCCTGGTTCTGAAGATTTTTCTGTGTGTCTGATTTCTTCCTTCCCTGCCTCCTCCCCTGTTTTCCAGCACTGGGCCTTTCCTTCTCAGCTCTCAATGTCAACACTGAGACCCCAGATGTGTCCAGAGACACCCTGAAGAAGCTGAGGGGCAGGGGAGCCTTAGGGCACCCACAGAGAGATTTCTGAAGCTGATTCAGAGCCAGAGAATTTGCCTACTATTTGGTGAGTCTTCCAGATATAGGTTCTCCTTCCTCTGCCCTGTCAGTTAAAACTACTTTGCAAAGGATTTCTAAGAAAACTGGTAACAGTGACTGCTCCGGGAAAGAGTCCTGGACCACTGGGAATAGGGAGACTTCGTCTTCACTGCATGTACTGTGTATACATACTTACTAGATTTAAACATTTTTTTCACCATAATAAAAGTGTATGCTCAAGCAAGCCTGGAGGGAGGCAGGACAGGGATAACAGTCTTTTGTTGTTGTTTTTAATCATGGTTTAAAAAATACATGAAATTTACCATTTTAACTATTTTTAAGTATACAGCTCAGTATCATTAACTGTGTTCACATCATTGTGCAACAGATCTCTAGAACTTTTTCATCTTGCAAAATTGAAACTCAACTGATTGAATAACTCCCGATGATAATCATTTCAACAGATGAGAAAACTAAAGCCAGAACATGGCAAGAAGCCCATTTCTTTCAAAGTGGGATCCTCGCGCCTGGGTGGCTCAGTCGGTTAAGTGTCCGACTTCAGCTCAGGTCACGATCTCGTGGTCCGTGAGTTCCAGCCCGCGTCGGGCTCTGGGCTGACGGCTCAGAGCCTGGAGGCTGCTTCCGATTCTGTGTCTCCCTCTCTCTCTGCCTCTCCCCCATTCATGCTTTGTCTCTCTCTGTCTCAAAAATAAATAAACGTTAAAAAAAAATTCAGAGTGGGATCCTCCAGGCACTCCATCTATCTGTTACCTGCCTGTAAAACTGTCCAAGGCTCCTTCTTCCCTAAGCCATTCCCCACATACCTCTCACAAATCACATCTGTGAGATCTTAACTCCTGCCCCCACCTTGTCATCCCCATGGTCCCAACTCAGGACTCAGTGTCTTCTGCCTGAACTATTTCAGGACCCTTGTCATTAGGCTCCCTGCCTCAATTCTTGCCTCCTCCAGTCCATATGGCAGCCTGACTGTCCTTTCAAAGCACAGATCTCATCACTGTATTCCCTTTTAAAATACTGTTCCATGGCTCTTCCCCAACTACAGGATAAAGTTCCAACTCTGCAGCCTGGCACTCAAGGCTCTCCATGATCTACTTCAGAGAAGTCTCTCTATCCCATGTTCTATGTTGTTGTTTTTTTTTTAATTTAAATTTTAATGTTTGTTTTTGAGAGAAAGAGACAGAAAATGAGCAGGGGCGGGGCAGAGAGAGAGGGAGACACAGAATCCAAAGCAGGCCCCAGGCTCTAAGCTGTCAGCACAGAGCTCAACGTGGGGCTTGAGCTCATGAACCATGAGACCGCGACCTGAGCTGAAGTCAGCTGCTTAACCGACTGAGCCACCCAGGTGCCCCTCTTCTAAACATTCTTGTTGTCATGCTTGTTTACCTCTTTGCTTTTCTTGCCTTCTCTACTTCCTAAAAGCCCTTCGAGGTCCAATTCAAATGCCTCTGTCACTGAATACTCTCTGAGCCTTGATCAGAATTTGTCCCTTCTTTCTCTAAGCCCCAGTAGCCCTTGGCTTGTTGCCTTCATAATACATCAGCTGGCAATGTCCCTAAGTTCAGGGACTGGGTTTGAGCCTCCGCAAGCTCCCAGCATGAGGCCTGCCTAACAGTGGGCCTCCATACATGATGACTGGCTGAATGATGAGTTGAGCCATTAATTTCATTGTGCTGCTCCTGTTTTCCATTGGTCCATACAAGGGAAGAAGAAGGCACAAATTTCTTACCTGACAATTGAGGTAGTAGATGAGAATCTCTGCCTTCTGGATCTTAATTCCACGAGCCCTTGTTCTCTTTCCCTCCTCCGTCCAGACAAGGTAGTTCAAGTACTACTTACCAGGGAGCCCCAAAGGCCTTGCACGAAATGTAGGCCAGTCCTGGGTGATTGCTGTATTATTTAAATTCTTTCCCCTAACTCCTTCATTCATAGAGTTGTTCATGAATATTGATCATGGTCATAACAGTCATCTTTTGTTTGGAAGAGACCATATGTAATATTCAAGTTTGTTAGTTTCAGTTAGGTTGACATATCTACCTGGATAAAGGAGGGCTTTGGAACCAGTTAGTGAACTATGAGTGATTGGCCTGTAGAAAAGTCCCTAAAATAGCCATTTTTACTGGAGACTATTGAAGGAAGAACAGCCAGTTACTAGGTAGACCCCTGGGGAAACACAACACCCAGCCAGTCTCAGGGTAATCCCCTAGACTTGAGGGAGAGATATAGTCCTACTGACCAGGAGCATGTGGTCTGCTAATACCCTTATCAATAACAAGAGAATAGCCACACAGTGCCTTACATGTAAGTGCTGGTCAAAAGGGAGGGCTGCAACAATAAAGCTTGTGGAATATGGTTAAAGGATAGAGAGCACTCAATGAAGTCTTCCTGAAAGAAGTGAGTGTGGATGGAGCCTTGCTTAAAGAGAATGACATGATTTTTCAGAGATTAGGATACAAGGTTGTCTTTGGATGTTTTTCTATATTATGGACTAAGGATCTCTAAGAAGAAGGGGAAGGAACATTTATTATACACCAGGTACACAGTGACTTTGTGTCAGAAGGCAGGAGAGTTGAGGTGCCTGTCTCTTCCCTCTCTGGGGTAGGAAAGCTCCAAACCAGACTGAGTGTTCCTTTCACTCCCCTGCCCTCAGGTTCAACCCTGTCCTTCTTTTCCCTGGTGTCTTCAGTGGTTATCAGCCTCTCCCTGTTTCCCCCACCGCCTCTTTTCCAACAAAATTTCCCCTAAATAGCTAGCAATACCTAGAGCATTTGGGACATAATGTGCTTAAGAGATCAAATGACCCAGCCTCTGGCCTCCAGGTAGGGTGAAATTTAAGCCATCCCCAAACTTCTTATAAATGCTGTCCATGGAATATAAAAAAAACTGTGCTGAAGGAGGACTCTGGGTAATGTCTTCTGACGGTACCACACAGTCCTGCCGAGAGCTGGCCCGGGAGCCAAAGGAGCTGTAAGCCAGCCATCACAGAGAGGGACTCTGTCTTGGCTCTACTTCCAATATTCTCTGTGATCATGGACAGGCCACTTAATTCTCTCTGGGCCTCAGCTTCCCTTTGTATAAAAATGGAAGGAATTAGAGTAAATAATCCCTAAAGCCCTTGTAGCCTAAAGCTCGGTGATTTATAGAATCAAAAAAAAAAAAAAAAAAAAAAGAAAGATTAATATGGGTTACAATGGTTGAGGAAGGCTTTATTCCACAAGTATTTATTGAGCACCTACTGGGTGCTGTCTTAAGTGCTTGCCTATAGCAGTTAGTAAAACAGACATAGTCCCTGCCTTCATTGACCTGGCAGTCTAGTGGAGAAGACAGACAAGTAAACTAATAGGTAGAATAAACTGTGATGTTGGGATTTTCGCTGGGGTTTGTGGGAGTCGGGATGGAATTCAAGCTGCAGATGACAGAAGCTATCCCCTTTCTCTTTTCTGTCACCAACAGAGCATCCTCCAGTTCTTTGCCCACTTCAATCCCTATTGCTATGGAGACCACCAACGGGACTGAGACTTGGTACAAAAGCCTGCACGCTGTGCTGAAGGCTCTAAATGCCACTATTCACAGCAACCTGCTCTGCCGGCCAGGGCCAGACAACCTGACAGAGAAGCGGCGGGCCAGCCTACCTGGCCGTGATGACAACTCCTACATGTACATTCTCTTTGTCATGTTTCTATTTGCTGTCACTGTGGGCAGCCTCATCCTGGGATATACCCGCTCCCGCAAAGTGGACAAGCGCAGTGATCCCTATCACGTGTACATCAAGAACCGTGTGTCTATGATCTGATGCTAGGGGACCAGGAATGGCAGAATATCAAGACACCAGAACTCAGTGCTGGACCACATCAGGCCTCAGTGTCCCCATCTATAAGATCAACAAGAAAAAGGGCTAGAAGAAATCATTAGGGTGGGAGGAGAGGGGCTGGGAGACCTGGGCCTTGCGGATAAAGATTTTTTTTTCCAGCAAAAGTAGACTTTTGGGAGCCCCATGAACAAATATATAGAAGTAGCAAAAGATAGTAACCACTACTGGTCCAGCGGCTGGAGTACTGGGAGCTAGGAGCTGGAGGCTGGAGGAAGGAGAAAAGGAAGTTGTAGCAGAAGCAAATGAAACGGGAAGATGCACGGAGGACATGTTTTTTGATGCATTATCTTCAACGACCATGAAAAGCAGCAGTGATTACCATATCACAGATAAGAAATGAGTAACGTTACTTATTTATATTTGTTCACATTTTATATTTTTCCAGACATTTAACATTTGTGATTTTACCCCCTGTGAGGGAAGCAAATTAAGTACCATTCTGCCCACCTGGGCCGAGTAGTGCCATAGCTGGAACGTAGGAGCTCTGGTTTCCTTGCCTAGTGCTTTTTAAACATGGGACAGGATCCAGGCCTGAAACTTACACAATCCTGGGGGTCCCCTTAAGAAAAAGAATTCAAAATAATTTTGCTTTTGCAAATATTACAAAAACATATTGCCATGTCAATACATTACTAAGACCCCTCCCAAGACCCTAAGGAGCCATGCAAGTGCAGGGCCCTGAATGTTAAGGCTCTTTAGTTCCATGATTCGTGCACTTCTCCAGCCAGGTCACAGTGCCCTTCCGAGCCACATCTCCAATCACTAACTCTAACACAGCCTCTTCTGATTTGATTAAACTCTGGGAAGAATTTTCTGACACCAAATTGAAATCTGCTTCTAGAAGGTTATTATCACACCTAGAAGATTACCATATTAAAAGAAGGAGAGCATGCAAGGCAGGTACCTGGTTCAGTGGAAGGATTCTGGTACATGAACTGAGTGGTCATGCCTTTCTCTGATCCTTTTCCCACCTCCTCACAATGAAACAGTTCAACTTGAAAGTCTCTAAGAGCTCTACTAGTTCTGACATTCTGGTCTTCACATACATTAGATTAAAACCATAAAATTGTGTTTGTAGGTCAAAAGCAGCTGAATATCAGTAGTTTTCATATGGTTCAGCCTAATATTTGCAATGTGACGAGTGAATATCTTACAAGCTACAAATCCCCAGCTGGAACCTCGCACTGTTCTGTTTGATTTCTGTTTAAGGGATGTACAAAGGGTCTCCAGAAAGCCCTATTGAAACATACATATTTGTATATAGCAAAAACCCTGAAAGAATATTTTGATAGTAATTATCTCTGAAAAAGAAGGATTGTGATTTTCCCTTTTTTACTTAAAAAATTATGTAATATTTGATTTATCTGACCATAAGTATGCTACTTGTATAATCGGGGGCGGGGGGGCGGGGAAGCTACTTCCACCTTGAAAAAATAAAAATAAATGCTTGTGTGTTTCTTGAATGGAAATACAGAACACATTCATTCCCATGAGCAGTCAGTTCTGTTAACTCTCTGCAAATCTGTGCTGAGCCCCATATGTGCTCAAGCCTTTCCTTAATTTTTCTTTTTTTTTTTTAATGCTTATTTATTTATTTTGAGAGAGTGAGCATGAGCAGGGGAGGGGCAGAGAGAGGGAGAGAAAATCCCAAGCAGGCTCCATGCTGTCAGCGCAGAGCCCGACGTGGGACTCAGTCCCACACCCTGAGATCATACCTGAGCTGAAATCAAGAGTCAGATGCTTAACTGACTAAGCCACCCAGGCATAGCTTTCCTTAGCTCTTCGTGAAGGAGAAGGTAGAGACCTATTTAAGAAGATTTGACATATGGGAAGACAATGATTCAGAAGTCTACAGTTGAATGAGACTTTAGAGACCACCCAGTCCAAAGTCCCAAATAGGAAATGGAATCAAGAATAGGAATGAATGGTCAGGCTAGAAGGGTTTTAAGAAATGAGATTGGGTAGATTTTGAGGAGTCAGACAAAGGTAGAATTTGAACTGAGTTTTGAAAAGATAGGACTGATCTAAGTGGGCACAGCAAAAGAAGAAAACAAACCAAGGGAAGCTTGAGGGTAGAAATGTGGTGAAACCACACGCCTAAAGAGAGTGGTTGGCTGGGAAATTGGGCAGGAAGCAGATCCAGTGTGGCAACTCTGGGACTTCAGTGTCCCTAACCATGGTAGTGGCTCTCCTTCACAGAGTCCTTATGCTTACAGGATTAAATAATAAAATAATATAAATTCTTTTGCTTGCAAGTTGCAGAAACCCGGTGTATATTAGCATTAACAGGAAAGAGGATTTGTTGAAGGGAGCATGGAGCAGTCAGTCACAAGTTCAAAAGAAGAGCTACTCCTGAGTAGCACCGGGGCAACTCCTGAGCACCAGGGCAGCTCCTGAGCCTAGAACTACTTATTTGCCTGAATTCACAAAGTAAGGGCTCTATATACCTCGTTACTACCCTCTCCACCCTCCAGCTCTACCCCACCCCAAATGTTTGCGAGTTAAGTGGCAATACCCTCTCAGCGCATAGGATTTTTTATCGGCACCGGTTCTGCCCTCTGCTGGCCAGATCCCAGAACATCACCTTGAGCCCTCAAAGCAAAACTTCAACAATCCCTCATTCGCCAGACATTTATTGAGGGCCCACTACGTGCCAAGCACTCATCTAGGCACTCTTGGAATACATAAGTAAAAAAGATCAAGGAAACCCCTGCTCTAACACTTAAGAGCATTTATTATATGTCAGGTAGTGGTCTAAGCATTGTATATACATTAACTCATTCAGCTTGTAATACCCATATAACAACGCTTATTAGTAGGTATTCCTTATAATTACTTCAGTAGAGCCCACTAGTTCTTCATCTAACTGCTGTACCACATTCAATCCAACTTTGGCACCATGGTACATCCAACCCAGGGTGTGGATCTGAATTGTCCCTTGAAATGAATGGGAAAGTGATCTGGGAAAATGGTAGCAGGGCACTGACACTGATAGGTTGAGGTTGGGTTCCCTAGAAACAGAATTTGAGACAGGCATTTATTGATGGGGCACTTTTCAGGAAAAACCTTCAAGGGAGAGAGGGAAGTAGATAGGAAAGGGAAAGAACCAAAATGTGTTCTCATGTCATGTCCCTGGCCTAATCCTCAGGGAACTGTTCTACATGGCAGGGGCACAAACCACACAGCAGGATTACACCCCCTTGAGGCAAGGGGGATGGCTCTTTATGCCCCCATATAGTCAGTCATTGGTTGTGGACCACCCTGGTTGGGAGGGGGGGACAAGAGGAAGGTTGTAAGGAGGATCTCATCAAAGGAGGGCAATTCTCTGGAGACAGGTGATGGCTGCTAGAGGGGGTACTTAATCTCGGAGGGGCACTTGACAAGAGCTTAGTAACATGACCACAACTGGCTCCAAGGCAAGTAGGCAAATGAGGTTCCTGCCTGGGCAGCGATGTCCTAATCAAATCTCTATTACTGTGGAAGGGAAGAATGGATTTCGGTGGACAGCTAGTGGTCTTCACCCTACCCTCCTCACTCTTTCCCCCAGGACTGGCCATGAAAGAAAAATGTACAGCCTTGTCAAGAAGAAAGAAGTGCTGTTACTCTGATTTGGTCATGTTTTTTGGGGGGTGTGGGGGTTGGAGCCTTGTGGGTATAACTAAGCCTGTCCTGGCAGTGTGACTTTTCCTCATTTTTTCCCCTGGTATTGGTGAATCTTGTCTCATCTCTCTTTGTAATGGTAATATCCAAGATATTGGTTTAAGCATAAGGGAAATAGACAAAGCAAGGCTTTCAGCCAGCCTTGTGTAGGGAAAAGAATCCTGTTTCAGGTGCCACTAAGAAACCAAGGATATGATCTGCCTAGATGAAATCAGAGGACCCATCCGTGGCAGTGGTTAAACACTGACAGAGAATGAGCTCCTGGGGAGCAGGAGAGTCAGAAATTAGTGACCAGGAAAAAGTGAAGAAAAACTAGTTTTTGATGTGCAGCCAGTCTCTGCTAAGCACTGTGCTGAGAATTTGCATGTTACCTATTTTACCTTCCCAAAATCTCTTAACTTTTTTAAATCCTCATTTAATAGATGAGGAAACAGAAGCTCAGAGGTGAAATAGCTTCTTTAACATTCACTTAATGCGTGAGGCTGTCTAGATTTTAACACTGACTTGCCTGCATTCAAAGCCCATGTTGTTTCTGATGTGGGAAACAACGGCAGAAGAAAAAAAAAATTAAATTTCCTGACAACTTAACAGCCCATTGACAAGTCCTTGGGACAGGCAGAGTGACTTTCCTCTAGGAGCTCAGCTGCCTCGATGATGACACTTTGCTAAGGGCAAAGGCAATCTTAACATTATCCCAAGCTCCAGGATCCTGTAAGTCTACTTAAACATATAAAAATTGCTTTGGAGGGGCGCCTGGGTGGCTCAGTCGGTTAAGCGTCCGGCTTCAGCTCAGGTCATGAACTTATGGTTTTTGAGCTCGAGCCCCTCGTCGGACTCTGTGCTGACAGCTCAGAGCCTGGAGCCTGCTTTGGATTCTGTGTCTGCCTCTCTCTCTGCCCCTCCTCCGCTCATGCTCTGTCTCTCTCTCTCTCTCTCTCTCTCTGTCTCAAAAATAAATAAACATTAAAAAAATTTTTAATTAAAAATAAATAAGTAAATAAAAATTGCTTTGGAAACTTCCTTTATCTCTACCCCACAAGATATATGTTGGCAATCATACTCCAAGCTTACAGCCCCCTGATATACATGTGAAGGGTCTCATGACTGAGTTTTTACTAAACAATAACAAATGATCTCTTCTTAACAGCAGCTAGCCCTTCAAGGTCCTGGAAACCTTGTTTCCAAAATTCCTTAGAGGCTTACGCTATCCCTAAAACCCTCTCCCAACTTGAAAGTATATAATCAGTCACCCATCACAACCCCAGTGCAGCTCTTTCTGCCCAGGGGTCCTGTCCCCATGCTTTAATAAAACCACCTTTTTGTACCAAAGACGTCTCAAGAATTCTTTCTTGGCCATTGGCTCTAACTCCAACACCTCAAACCGCATCATCCCCACCATAGCTGGTTCCTTTGAGAGTCACATTAGATCCTTTCTTGAATGTAAACCCTTCTAATCTCCCAGCAGACTGTGGCTGGCCTCTCTGTTCCCCTTCAGGGATCAAGTAGAGCAATCACAATCTCATCCCTGCCCAGCTTCTTCCATCCTCAGTCAAGATGCCTCAAAGAGAAGAGAGGACATTGTCATGATTCTATGGGAATAATAAGCCAACTGGGACGGCTCTCGGGTGAGGGTCCCTGAGTCTCTACAACATTGACTCCAAACACTGGGGACAAGGGGAACAGAGACACCAGCCACAGAATCTGCTGGGAGATTAGAAGTAGTTAATGTCAAGAAAGCATCTAATGTGAATCATTGCTGCATCTCCCTTAGTCAGAGACAGGATGGGATTATTTAAGTACATCTGAAAAGAGCTCTGTGGGACAACTGCAGGCTGACAGTTCTGCTTTTGGTTTATTATGTATTCATTCATTCAACAAATATTTATTAGGTACTTAGTTGTAGGTAAAGTGTTTGGTACTAAGAGAACAGCAACAAATAAGGTAGGCATGGTCCCTGCCTTCATGGGGGCAAAGATTAGCTCACCACTTCAGGTTTTCTACCTATAAAAACATTCTATTTCTATGAAGTTTTACTTTGAACCCACCTCTGCCCCTCCCTAACATAGACTGAGGCTACTTTCATCCATCTTACTGCCCGGTTTATGATTCTGTGATCATTTTTACCACGTTGTACTCTTTCGGCACGTCTTTTTCCCTCCAAGAAACAATGCAAAGGTGCAGACAGGGACCATGTCTAATGTATCTCTATGCCCCATCAACTAGGATAAAGCCTGGCACAAAGTAGATGCTTAATAAATATTAGAATGGATTAACATTATTATGAGTATTGTGCTACATAACCTCTCACATGTATATGTACTACCAATCTTTCAAACTATTTCTCTCTCCATTATCTAATTTGGTTTAGAGAATTTTGTTCAGTGGTTTCAATTGAAAGTGAATATGAGAGCACTTTGTAAAATTTAAATGGTGAAGCAGGGCATCTGGGTGACTCAGTCAGCTGAGTGTCTGACTCTTGATTTGGGCTCAGGGTATGGTCTCCTGGTTTGTGGGTTCGAGCCCTGCATCAGGCTCTGACAGTGCAGAGCCTGCTTGGGATTCTCTCTCTGCCCCTCCCCCACACCCTCTCGCACGAGCACGCGGGCACACTCTCTCAAAAATAAATAAACATTAAAAAAAAAACTTTAGTGGTGAAGCATTGTTGTTGAGCTCTCTTGCTAGCCCTTAGGCTGGGATAATTTAGGTGACGTACTTAAGGTCATGTAGCAGGAGTGTATGCTAGAATCTGTCTCCTGATTTTCATTTCTGGACTTTTCCTTCCTGCATCAAGGGGAAACTGACAAAAAGAGAGGAACAAAGTACTCAGGAAGCCCATGAATGTGAATGCAAACTCCCACAAGTGGATTCAGGGTTCGGTGCCCAGATCTTTCGCATCACCCAGCTGCTGGGAATGTGATCTGCTCCCGGCTCCCAGCCGCATTTCTGTGTGTTGTCCTGGACCACAGATAACTATTTCACCACCCCTCCTGGAGGTGACTCACAAGCAATGACAGACTGATGCAGGGATATATAAAGTTCTGGTTCCGTGGCATCAGTTTGGGACAATTCAGTTGCCACCTCAACTCCAGACCTCCTCGTTAGGATCAGATGAGGCTTCAGTTGCAACCACTGTGTGAGTTAGCTTCTCCCTCTGTCTACTCCTGTGTCCTCACTTACTGAGGTACCTGCCCCCCCAAAACCTGCATGCCACTCTCTATCTCAGTCTGGTTCTAAGGGAATCTTTCCCTGGAGATAGAAATGACAGAGGAATGAGAGGACAGAATATAGATGGGGGCAGTTAGTGGTTCTAACAAAACCAAAAAGAAGATGAGACAGTGATCAGTTCTTTGAATAAGAACTAGAGAACTTGAGAAAACAGCGTTATGGTCATTGAATAAGAACTAGCCACTAGAGGGCCCAGCACTACAGGCCTAGAGCTCTGCTGCTAAGTTAGAAGCAAAATTCTCATTTTGCCCTTCACTTGGCAGATGCCCAGCATAACTATGTGCACTATGTGCACTAAGTGGCCGAACAGTTCCTGTCCTTTTACCTCGTCCATGAACATCAGTGCCCTAGCCTGTTCTAATACCGTTACCAAGCCCTCTGTTCCATTACATATAAACGTACTCCTATAAATCAAGGCTTCCAAAGCCTGTGTTTTTTCCACCCACTGCTCATTGTTCTCAAGGGGTTCAGAAGATCTGAAATGTAGAATTCCAAATGGTTGGTTTGGAAAATTCTCACCCACAAATTGGGAGAATCAGCAACATATTCTCTCTAGTATTGTCCTTTCCCTACCTCCTCCACTTCCCCAGTTTAGAGTAAAGATAAGACCTGCAAGCTTAGATGTGAAATATAGTGGCCAAGGGAGAAACAGGTTACAGGAGACTTCACAGAAGACGAAAAAGTTTGAGGTGCCTGGGCGGCTCAGGAGGTTAAGCGTCCGACTCTTGATTTCGACTCAGGTCATGACATCATGATTCACGAGATGGAGCTCTGCATTGGGCTCTGTGCTGACAACATGGAGCCTACTTGGGATTCTCTCTCTCCCTTTCTCTCTGCCCCTCCCCTGCTTGTGCACGCACACTCTCTCTCTCCCAAAATAAATAGATAAACAATTTTTTAAAAAAAGAAAAAAGAAAAAGAGGGGCACCTGGGTGGCTCAGTTGGTTAAGAATCCCACTTCAGCTCAGGTCATGATCTCGTGGTTCGTGAGTTCAAGCTCCGTGTTGGGCTCTGTGCTGACAGCACAGAGCCTGGAGCCTGTTTCAGATTTTGTGTCTCCCTCTTTCCCTGCCCCTTCCCTGCTCATGCTCTGTCTCTCTCTGTCTCTCAAAAATAAACATTAAAAAAATGGTTTTTAACTTAAAAAAGAAAAAGAAAAAGCTTGAGAATATGGTGTAATTGAATGAATTAAATCAATTAATTTTTTTTTTTTCTGCTTAGTAAAAAGACATAGAACATTTTCATCTGTACCCTTTTTGGAAGGACAGTTAGTCCTTTGTAGGTTGGGAGACTTTCTTTACCTCAGGGGAAAAACATTTAGAGGTCCTTTTCCAACATATATATTCTTGAAGGGACAAAGCTGGATTATTTGGGAGGGTGACTCAAAGCCAAGAGGATGAAGGGGTGGTGGGGACCTGCACTTGGCTCTCTCCCAATATTTTTTGCAGTGGTAACTATAAGGATGCCATGGCTTTGGGAGTCATACAGGAACTCTTGGCGGCCAAGTTTAGATTAGAAAGAGTAGATGCCTTGACCAATTGGGCCAGATACATCAGACTACAACACACCTCCCTGAACAGTGAGCTACAACTATGATGGGCTAAAGACACTTCCCCAGGTTTTCTAGGTTGGGGAAGCCCTGAGATTTTGGCATCCCCATAAAAGCTCTGAAATTTTATGTCCCACTAACCTGGTAGGTGAGAGTGAAGCTAAATTTAATTAGATTTGAATTAGAGAAATTAAAATTTGACTTGATTTGATTTAGAAAAAAGTAAAGAAATCTAATGTTCTTGCACTCGTTATTGAATAAATTAAATGAGTTCCAATAGTTGGTCCTCTGATATCACAATAGCAAATCTAGTGTGGTCAGGTTTAATAAAAGGATAGTAATAATCCTTTGAGAGATTACCATGTGTTAAGCAATGCATTATTTCATTTAATCCTCACAATGACCTATGAGGTAGACTGAGACAGAGGAGCACAGTGGGTCACCCTAGGTCACATGGCTAGTAAATGGCAGAACCAGGTTTGATGGATTCCATGTCTGTCTGACTTCTACAGCCACTCATTCCCTGCCATCTAGCCATGTTTTCACTGACATCTAATCCATCACTCCCTAATTTGTTTAGCCAGATAGTCACTTAGACAACAAATGATATTAATGCAGTGCTTCTGTTACTGGAACAGTGAGATAGATCTACCAGTAGTTCGAAGAACAAAAGAATCTTAGAATTATAGAATGTTTGCACTGGCAGCTGGTCTAGTGGGAAGAGCAAGAGCTTTAGAGCCCTGTGGGCTAGCTTGGAATCCTGGCTATTCACTCCCTATGTGACCTTGAGTAATTTATTTGACCTCTTTCATTCTCAGCTTCCGTATTTGTATATCACAAATAATAGTACACATATATTTTCACTAGACTGATGTGAGGATGAGAAATAATATTAGAGACAACCTTTCTCTTTCTCTCTCTAGATACACAAACACACACGCACAGGATCAGCTACATAATGTATGGGGCCCAGTGCAAAATGAAAATGCAGAGCTCCTTGTTTAAATATTACTAAGAATCAAGATGAGTCAAGAATCAAGATGGTGACAGCAGATGGTAACCATTGATTAAGTCAAGCATGGGGCCCTTCTAAAGTCAGGACCCTGATGGCATGTCAGTGCATGACACAGAGTAAGTGTGCAATAAATGGTAGTCCTTTTTTCTCTCTAGATCATTGATTTCAAACCTCTCCTTTTGCAGATGAAGAAAGTGAAGTCCAAAAATGATGAAAAATGCAAATTAGTGGCAAAGATGTGACCACAACCCAGACCTCCTCTGTTCCCAGTCAGTAGTCTTTACCTCAGCATTTCCTAAGTGTGTTCTGTGTGGTAATAGATATTCCGTGAATAAAAGTTTCCATTTGTAAGCAAGTTTGAAAAACACTGGACTAAGGCTAAACAGATATCTTTTGCAGAGCTCTTCAGAGACTTTTCTATGAGCAACATGAATCTTCAAGACAAGGATATAATATGGAACATTCCCTCTCAAAGTATCAATATGGAATCCTTTCTCAAGAGCATATTGGAACTCTTTTGGAAATGCTGTTCAACCAGTGCTGCAGAGCAGTGGAAGTTTCCATGGATTTTGATCTGTGGGGTGTGGTTGTTCTTAGTCTAAATTAGGAACAAATATATTCCTTCCATTAGGCCTTTCTGTCGGCATCTCTGTCCTGGCTGATTTGTAAGCCTGAGGTTATAAAAATAATAAAAACCAGACTCCAGGAAGAGCATACTTGTTTAGAGTCACCCAGCTGCGTTCGAAGGGACATCACATCCACTCTGCCCTTCCTCCAGGAGCAGGAATATACAGACAAAACATACACATGACCCCCAAATTCCTTCCATTATAAGTAATTTACTCACAGCCACCACATTTTAAAAGTAACAGCTAAAGGCCCACGTGATGGTACCCAAGAAGCCAGGAAATCATGCTTCTTGTCTTAGCCCCTCCACTTATTATTAGCCATTTGACCTACATGGTTAATTCATCTTCTCATCCTCTTATTTTTATTGAAAATCTTCTTGCGTCAAATTAATTTCTCCCTTCTTTGAACTACCACACATTTGTATTTCGTCTGTGACACTCCTTCCTTCTCCCCAGGCCTTTGAGAATCTCTATGAAACACAGTTTGAGAATCAGCACACTAGATGATCTCTATAGTTCCTTTCAGCTCTGATACTCTGTTATTCACATTTTTATATAGTTTTGCAAGCTCTTGCCTCTACCTCTTAACAAAGGACACTAGCTCCTTGAGAAATGTTCCTCTTAATTCCTGGGAGACTCAGAGAGTGATTCTCACATGCTGTGTTGTTGGGATGCCAGGTGACACTGACCCTTCTGGGGTCCCCAGTGCCCAGAACCTATTATATGGATTGTGCAGTGGAGAGAACACCTTTCTCCCCATATCATGTTATACTTTGTCACGTGGGCTTCCAATAGGTATTATTTATGCCCTTTGACTCAGACTTTTATTAAAGCATCTCTTCTATATTTTGCTGATTCCTCCTCACCCCCATTCCCCTCCACAAATTACTAAGCATGTGCCAATGGTAGGGGTAAGGCTGCATCGAGGCTAGGAAACCAATCTGTGATAAACCTAATGTTGAATTTAGACTCCTCTTTGATTTTGAAGATTCTGTGACTGGATCCACATTGCCTATAATCCTCACTTTCCTTAGGATAAGTTCCCTCCCAGGAGACACCTAAAGCCCTCATGCAAAATAGACCTTTGGTGAGTTGGCCCAACTAGGTTGGAAGCGCTTGTTTGGGACCTCCAGGAAGCAGATGGCAAGACAGAGTAAGCAGTCCAAGAGGGGCGCCTGGGTGGCTCAGTCGGTTAAGCGTCCAACTCTTGACTTCCGTTCAAGTCAGGATCTCACGGTTCATGAGATCAAGCCCCGCATCAAGCTGTGCATTGGCAGTGCAGAGCCTGCTTGGGATTCTCTCCCCCCCCCCCCCAACTCTGTCCTCCCCTTGCTCTCTCTGCCTCTCTCTCTCAAAATAAATAAACTTTAAAAATTAAAAAATAAATAAAATAAAAAAGTGCAATAGAGTTACTGGGAGAAACACCTTGTAAAAGATAAAGGGGAAAGGAAAGAGGAAAGCCTCAGACTGCAATGCAGTTCTGACACCGGTGAATGGAGGAGGAAGGAAGGAAGATTGGCCAAGAGCAGCAGCAGCATCATCATCATCATCATCATCATCATCAATAATGCAGCTGTGAGAAAGCTGTAGGGCAGACTGCCCATTAGAGGAACCCCACGTTGGGCAGGAAAGGCTTGGCTCTAGCACATCTGCAGTGCCCTGTCACTGACAGGGAGAAGGACAGGGAAAGCATGACCGGTGTATTAACACTGGTAGATTCCAAAGATGCTACAGCTAGAGGCTGTCCGCTAACTACACTCCTCCCAGGAGGCTCTCTGTATGGGAAATCTGAGCAGCGCACTCCCTATGCCTGCCACACTGGACATGCACACACCTGTGTGAATTCAAAAATGGGCATAATTTAAGCTCAAACTGAGGCCTATTTTACATATTTATGACAAATATTTATTGGACCTATACAAGATATTGCACTCAACACTGTAATACCCCTGCCCTCTCCAGTGGAATGACTGAATCTGGGAAGATTTCAAATAATTGGGTGGGTTTTTATTACCTTTATTGTCAACAATAGGCATGTATTAATAGCCTCTATTATATATTAATACTGTGTCAAGCGTAGTGCAAAAGAGAACAATCCGTACAGAGCTCAAGGTAGGTTAGCAATCAAATATCCCTCACCCCTCGGGAGCTCAGAGGAGACTTTTGAAGACTTTCCTCGTGCTAATGACTGGATGCTCCAAGGACAAAGGAGCCTTTTAGTAGAACTGGCCTTGGAGGTTACCAGAGAGACCTTGAAACTGATCTGGCAGCCTACCAGGTGGCACAAGGGCATGCTCCACCCTCAGGACCCTGCCAGCCAAGATTCAGGATTTGCTGAGAAGCAGGCCCAACACCTGTTGTGGCTCCTGGATTAGAGTCAAAATTTGAGAGACACAAGGTAGGGAAGAGGAAAGAACTGGGAAAGAGGAAATTATAGCTAGAAAGATAAGATGGGGGGGGGGGGGGTGCTTTTCAGAACCATGCCAAAACTCATCCCAAACTAATCACCTGGCAAAACAGATAGTGTCAGGGGTGGAAAGAGTACTGGGGCTGACATCTAAGCTCAGTTTCTAACTCCCTGGCTGACCTTTGTTATTCAATGCCCCTCTGGGCCTGTGCTCCTTAGCTGTAATCTGCAGAACTAGGCCAGGCATTCTTTAATGTTCTTCCATTTGAACAGTCTAAGATTCCAACAACTTCCCTAAATTAATCTTGGAAGAGTCTGCAGAAAGGCATGAAAGAGAAGGGGTACAGAGTGAAAAGAATTTCCAGTGAAGCCAAGAATAATATGATATGATATGATATGATATGATATGATATGATATAATAATTACTATAACAGCACAACATAACAAGCATTATGACAGGCAGTAGAGTGTAGGAAAGAGGACCAGTAACATCTCTAAAGTGGAGCTAAATTCATGATCAAGACATCCAGGGCATCGAAATGTGACTCTGTTCTATCTTTATATAGAGGTGCAGATGATCTGGGAAGGAAAATAGTTCTCCAGTCAGCTGGCTCTAAAAGATCTAATATTCCCGTACATTTCAACAATACACAAACCCCCAATGTTGCCAAAGCCAGGGAGATGGAACTGTCCCTGTCCTTTACTGAACCTTCAGTTTTCTCTTATAAAAACAAGCCATTCTACTCCCCTTTAAGTCTGCATTTGCTGTTTATTTTCACCTAGATAAGAATGCTGGGAGAGGAAAGCATAGTGTGGGATTTCTTTCAGGTCCAGTATTTTAGGATTCTAAGAGCAACAGGGTTCCCGGTGCCCTTTTCATTTATTTCTCCTACTGAGCTAAGTACCACAGTTTAAAATAAAAAACAAAAAATTGCAGGCAAGGGAATGGCATAATTAGCAGCCAATCAGGAGAAGGCTCCATAATCTGCAGGCCTTCAGATATAGTACCTTCCAGACTAGCTCCTCCCGGAGAGGATCGGGTTTTCTCTTGGGGTTTCTTCCTTTTTGAATTAAGCACCACTGAGGGCTACAGTCCAGAAACACAAACTCTTAACCTAGTCTCCAGCAAGATAAACAGGTCTAGGGAGATTGTATGACCTGCAGGGAGAGAGTGCTCTAGGTTCCCTGAGAGACCAGGCTAAAGTGAAGGGAAAGGGTATATTGTCCACGAGGATACAAGAGCAGCCACAGGAGGGCCGTGCAGCCTAAATAAATAATGGCCTGTTTGGCAGCAGACCCAATTCTAGGACATGCTGGGGCCTACAGGTAGGGAGTCTACTAACTCACTTTTGCCCTTTAGATCTCAGCTTAAACATTATTTCTTCTGGGAAGCAGGGTGCCACACACAGTTGTGCAGGTTGCATACTGCACATACTTAGCGTATGCCAATTACAGCATAGCTATTACAGATTTATATATTTTTATTACAATTTTCTGGCAGTTGGCAGCTAAGTATTTTGAGGAAAGGGCACCTTTTTTTCTGATTCCCAAACAGGTAACCATATAAGCTGTCAGTGACCCTTCTGTGGAGCTTTTACTAACTCAGATCAGGTTTAATGCCACTCTTACCTGCTTCAGAAGGACCCTGTACTCTCTCTATGTTCACATTTACCACACTTTATTCTAATTACCTGTTTACTGGTCTATATTCACACTGTTTTATCAGCTTCATGAGAGAAGAGACTATGTCTTGTTCAACACTGTACCCTGGGCCTAAGAATGGTGCTTGGCTCTAGCACAGGCTCAATGGTATTTATTTATCTTATATTTATTTATTCTGGGGAGAGTGCAAACAAGGGAGGGGCAAAGAGAGGGGAAAGAGGATCTGAAGCGGGCTCTGTGCTGACAGGTTGACAGCAGTAAGCCCAATGTGGGGCTTGAGCTCATGACCTGTAAGATCATGACCTGAGCTGAAGTTGGACACTCAACTGACTGAGCCACCCAGGTGCCTCTCAGTGGTATTTATTGAACTAATGAGCAACATATTCTGAGCCAGTCCAGTGCTCTTTCCCAAGTGGACAGAAAGTGTGGCATAACAGAAACCGTACTAGCCACATCCTGGATTCAAGACCTTGCTCTACCTCTTACATACCATGTGACTTTCAGCAGGTCACTGCACTCCGGTAGCCTGAATGCAAAACAGGGATAACCCTACCCTCTCCACTATGGAGGATTATTGTGAGAAGCAATTTGAAATTACCACCTGGTAAATTGTAAAAATACTAAGCAGGATAAGTAAGGGGCTGTTTCAGGAAAGCTGGATCTATGAGGAGCCCAGGACCAGGAGTAGCCTTATCTCTCAACACAGTAAGGAGTCACCTTCAACAGAAAACAAGAGTTTCTGGGTCAAGCAATACTTTTTTGGTTGCTGCGGACAGAAACCCAAAAATGTCAAAAGGCAAATTTATTCCCTCGTACAAGGGGAAAGTTGTAACTGGGTTTTCAGGACAAATGGAAACAGGCACAATAATGCCACAAAGTGCTCTGCATTCTCATTCTCCTCCCGCTTCTGCCCATCCTACCCTCCTACTCTCCCAGCCCTCTGTTTTCCTTTCTTGTCAGCCTTAGGGGTACAGCAAAGGACATGGCTACCGCTAGCTCCTGACTCCATCTCACAGCTTTGCCATCTGAGAAGGACACTTTCTGAGAAGGATAAACCCCTTCTCTTCATCCCAATTTGCAAAATCTCCCTTTGCCCTGGCTTGAGTGACACATTGCCTCTGTGCCAAGGGTGAGGGGTACTATGATTTCCACACCTATGGGAACCACATGATTAGAGTGGGGGAATCAGTGTTCAAGCAGAAGGGAGGCTACCGTTCCAAGAAGAGAAGGTGGGTGCCAGCCAGACAAAACAATAGATGTCCACTGCAGTTTTCTAAAGATCATTCCCATCCTGAGACCTGAAATGTGACCATTTGCAATCACTTAGCTTTGGTTTGGGTTCTGCTCCTCTAGGCTTATTTTTTCATATACCTTCTCCAAGTTCCTTACAACAGAAGAAGGAGACCAGAAGGGTGACAAGAGCAGGGAGACAGGCAACTAAGTGAAAAGTTAGAGTCCACTCTCCTCACAAACATTCAATAAATAATCAGAGGAGCAAGCTTAGTTCCCTTTATAGAACTGATCCTACTCAGTTCACCTGCTCAACATCAGATCCTAAAATCCTCTGTGCTTTGGTCAGGTTGGGGCTCAAATGACAATGTTACTGAAATGGAATACTATTCAGCCACACAGACCACTTTCACTTTCTGTTCTGTAGCATTCCTTTCTTGTTTCTTTTCAAATACAGTTGACCCTTGAACAACACAGGAGTTAGGGGCACTGACATTCTCTACACAAAGATCTGAGTATAACTTTGACTCCCCCCAAATCTCCAACTACTGAAAGCCTACTATTGACCAGAAGCCTTACTGATAACATAAACAATTAATTAACACATTTTTTGTACATTATACATATTATATACTCCATTCTTATAATAAGCTACAGAAAAAAAATATATATTTTTTTTTAATGTTTATTTTTGAGACAGAGCACGAGTGGGGGAGGGGCAGAGAGAGAGGGAGACACAGGATCTGAAACAGGCTCCAGGCTCTGAGCTGTCAGCACAGAGCCCGATGTGGGGCTTGAACCCACGAACTGTGAGATCATGACCTGAGCTGAAGTCAGACGCTTAACCGACTGAGCCACCCAGGCGCCCCCAAAAATATGTATTATTAAGAAAATTGGAAGGAAGAAAAATTACATTTGAAGTACTGTACTGTATTTACTGAAAAAAATCTGCACATAAGTTGTACCCTTGCTGTTCAACCCTGTGTTGTTCAAGTCAACTGTAGCCTAACACACATAGGCTGGAGATGGAGAAATCATCTCAGAGAGGGGATATTTCTTACCAAACACCATATACCAAGGCAGTTAATGGCCAAACCAAGATCAGACTCCATGTCATCTGACACTTGCTTTTCACATAAAATATTTATTTATTTAATTAATTAATTTGAAAGAGAGAGAGAGAGCATACACAAGCCAGAAAGAGGGGCAGAGGGAGAGACAGAGAATCCCAAGCAGCCTCCACACTCAGCATGGAACCCAACACAGGGCTTGATCTCACGACTGCAAGATGATGACCTGAGCCAAAATCAAGAGTCAGAGACGTTCAACCAAATGAGCCACCCAGGAGCCTTTGTTTTTCCCAATATACCACCTTTTGTTTTTCTGAACATTTATGACCTGAAATATGAGCTATCCCTTAATCTCACCCTTTTTCCATTCTTTTGTCTCTCTGGGTCACCTATTCAATGCTTTCTCTAGGTCAGTTTTACTATATTACTATTCAGTCACCTCTAGGTCCCAGTCAACTGCTGTTGTCTTATCCTTAACTGTCGGGAAGGAAATTCCAATAGCAGAGGGAACCCTTCACCCCCCTAATTATGCAGTATTCTCTACACTACTCCTCAATGTGAACCCACCATTTAAACAAACTAGTCTTGCCTTGTGGCAAATTTTCAGGCATCATCTTGGCAAACTCTTAGTTATCTCTCAGATATCCATTTAGATCACTTTGTTTCAGGAAGTGAAATATATCTTATTTGGTCTGTCTCCTCAGTCTGCCTCAGAAGTACCTCCTATAAGCACCCATTGTATCCCAAACTTTCCTCAACAAAACATTCATCTCCCTGGACAGTAACTTCCTGCTTATTTTGTCTCTAATTCCCCACTCCATTGTAATTCTATGAGAACAGAAACCATTCTAGTTTCCCTATACTATTATTTTCCCCAGGACCCATCGAAGGGCCTAGCACATGAAAATGCTGCATAAATATTTACTGAATGAATGACTAGAACTCTGACTCCATGGTTCCTAATTATTTGCATAGTAGTGATCAAATGACAAAAAGATGTGACTACTTCATAGTTGAACACATTATGTGTATGTCAAGGACTTATGTTAAAAGAACCCTTTGTACCAGCTATCACTATAATAAAAATTTTCTGTTTATAACATGGAAATGAAAAAAAAAAAAAATCAGCAGTCCATGCACAAAACTTCCCAAGATTCTTAAAATGTTTGCTATTGCTACAGGCAAACATCATCACCAGAGTCAAAAACCACCTTTTTGACATTACCCTCACTTCAAGAGTAGGCAGGACTTCCTGCCTCTGGTGTCTTCCTTAGTGTACTTGGTGTCCACAAATGGAGTGCTTGCTATGAGTCAGTCCCTGTTCTAACTTTTTACATGTACCATCTCATTTAATTCTTATAACAACCCTAGGAGGAAGGTTCTATTTTCATTACCTTTTAACAATGGGAATTTCAAGACACAGGAAGGTTCTGTGACTTGCCCAAAGCTATAAAGTGGCCTAAGATTCAAACCCAGCTTTTGCTCTTAATCACTATGCTCTAAGATTTTCTTTGTACTGTTTACCCCCTTGACAAAAACCTAATTTACACTGGCCTGTTCCTGTTATCCAAACACACCTTGGACTTTCCAACTCCATGCATCTAGAATATCCTTCTATTAAGAATTCAAGATAGATTATCTTATCAAATACTCCTATGTTATCAATAGCAAAGTCGTAGTATGTGTCATAGAAAGATTACCAGCATTGGAACAAGGAGGACCTAAAGCCAAAGCCTGGCTGTCTCAGTCATCTGTGGCTATATAATAAATCACTTCATAATAGCAATTTACTACTTCTCACAGTTATGTGAGTCAGCTGGGCAGTTCCTCTGCTGGGTGCACCTGAGCTCACTCATGGGCCTGCATTCAGCAGGAGTGTCTGTGGGGTCAGAAGGCTTGTCATGATCTCACTTACATGTCTGGGTTTGCTTGGGCACCTTCCACATGGCCTCTCGCACTCCAGATGTATGGTGGTCTTGGTGACAGGAGCTGAAAATAATTTGTGGCAGTATTTAATTTACCTCACTTCCTAGTTGGTTGACCTTGGGCAATTTACTTTTTCTCTCCTGAGATCAATTTCCTTTTCTGTGAAACTGTGAAAGTTGACTCCAGGTGTCTCAGGTTCTCCTAAGTATTAAATGAAATAATACATGTCAAGTACCTAACAAACTCCTTGCCATATAACAACTATTTATTCAATGTTAGCTTCCCTTGCTCTAAATCATTAGTTATTTGACATTTCTAGGGCATGGAGTGAACCCATGCCTTCTTCCCGTTCCCCATAATCTCTTTCCAGTCTGCTTAAATCCTATAGTTCAATCAAAATTAAATGCTACTCAAACTTTCTTTAGGAAAATTTACAAAATCAGTAGCCTTCAATAACTGTCTATATTAGTAAATTCCGAAGTTCTGTGCATAAATTAACAGTCCTCAGCCTTTTTTTCATATCCCCATAGAAACAATAAAGTTATATGTGAAATGATTTATTGTTATGCACAATGTATCATTTCTGGCTAGCTGGATATAATTCTACCCTTTTTTCCCCAACTTAAGGAAGCATACCGAAATGTGAATGTCTTTATTGTCCTTATAATCTGCTCTAATTTATTTTATAAAGGCAAATAATTTATAAAATTTGCTTCATTATTAGAAACAAATTACTTGCAATGGTTCACTGGTCTAAATCACTCATTTGACCCTAAGCACATGACCCTTTGTTTTTAAATCTTTTAAAGGATATATCCTGTCTTCCTGACTAGATTTAAAACACTAATAAAACCAAAGACTTTGATTTATATACATTCACACATATAAATAGATGCATTTATACTTAATTTATCTTGTAGTTCTATCATAGTGCATTAAACATAATAGAAGGGCAATGCATATTTGTCATATACTCGCTGTTGAGGTTTGTGTCAACAATGAGCAGGAAGAGGCTTAGAACAGTGCGGAAAAAAACTGGATGTACAAGCACAGGTTCCAAAGTTTATGTGCCAGCTCTCGGGCTCTGGACCAAGAAGTTACTCCTTTATCCCTTGAACTTCTCTGGTATAATGGCAGAAAACACTGGATGAAGAGAGTGAGGGCCCTTGGGTACTCAAAACTCACTATCTTAGGCCACTGAGTCCTAAGTGTGTGTGGAGGTTACTTTTTATCAAACTGAACAGGCCTGATCCTTCTCTTCTCTTACTCACTGATATACCCTAGAATGGGAAGGCAAGAGAGAAAGATAAATTTGGACTACATTCTCTTGGTGAGAACTGCAACAGCACCAGACTTTGAGTTTATTCAGTATAGTTAAATCTTAATAGCTTTGTGCAGTTGCAGGGAGACAGAGCCTTTCTCTATATCTCCACAATTATTCTGATTACCGAGAGCTATTTTTATTAAATTGAACCAAGTTACTGTTTTCGCAAAGTAGATTTCTCATCTCCAGGGGACTGGAGAGGGAAATATAGACATTCATAGGGATTATAAGCTCTCTACAGTCTATTTGAAAAACCCACCTTGCCAAATTCCTAACCGTGTAATCATTTCCTTCAATGCTTTTCTTCCTTATCACCATCAACTCATAAAAGTCCTTACAATGATATGAGTTTGCAGAATGCCTGGAAGATAGCAAAACGTTTGCTGCTTAACTAATCTCCAAGTGCATAAAGGACTGCTCTCTCTGTGATAATTCACACTAACAGTTTGTTATGGTTATATTTATATCTACCACAGTAGGAGACACCAGAAGGTGTTTAATAAGTGCTTTTGGATTGTCTAGAATGACCTGTACATCTTGGTTCTTTTCTGAAGCAGTGGAGAAAACCTGAGAATTTAATCCAACTGTGGCTCTTAGGCGCCCAGAGGGAAGTCTCTTATGAAAAAGAAAGAGGATTAAACTTTAGGGAAGTTGTTAGCAATTTAGCATTTCTGAGTCAGGTGGGAGCATCTAATTTGCTCAGTAAAGAGAGCAACTTCAGCTCCAGGGTGTGGCAACAACAAAGCTATACTAATACATACCCCTCACATTTATTTAGCCCTTTATTGGTTACAAGATGCTTTCATATCTCTCGTCTCACTTGAGCCCCCGGCAACCTTATCAGGCAGATGTTATTTATCTTAATTTTACAGAAGCAGAAGCTAGGGCATAGGTGGCTTATATGACACGCCCAAAGTCACACAACTAGGAAATGGCACAGCTAAAACAGGTACCAAAATATTCCTAGTTGAATTAATCAGGGCCTTTTCAAGACAGGAAAGAAACTTGACATAAAACGGTTTAAGAAGGAAATAAACTTTTGGCTTATAATAGTTAGGAAGGCATAGAAGATATTTCGATGACCTCCCCCCAAGATCTGTTCCCTTTTCTCTTGGTATCTCCCCTATTTGTTTTCATTATCCATGCTCCCCCTCCATCCCTACTGTGGCACCCATGTGCTTTGGGGGAAACTGACCTACTCTTGATTGGAAGAGAAAAATTTATGCTCAGGTTTACACTCAGCACAATCCCACTTCCTGGCCATAGTTATTGGTTCAAGGATGGGCCTGTGATATTGTGTGGACCAATGAGAAGCAAGGAGAGGTTTGTTGAGAGTTTTCAGAAAAAGAATTTCCTGAATCTTCTAAGAAAGTATTTGGAAGCAATTGCCTCCCACCAGATGTGAGGGGAATGGATACAAGCCTTTTTACAACTATGTAGATATCCAGACCCTAGAATATGGATGGCACTGTGGATGGCAAACAAGGTCTATGGTACACTGTTAAACTACTAGATCAACTGATTCCAGAGGCGCCTGGGTGGCTCAGTTGGTTGAGTGTCTGACTTCAGCTTAGGTCATGATCTCACTGCTCACGAGTTTGAGCCCTGCATCAGGCTCTGCGCTGACAGCTCACAGCCTGGAGCCTGCTTCACATTCTCTGTCCTCCTTTCTCTCTGCCCCTTTCACACTCATGCTCTGTCTCTGTCTCCCTCAAAAATAAATAGTAAAACATTAAAAAAAAAAAAACACACTAATTCTGAAGCACAACCTATCTCTGGACTTTGCAGTTTCATAAGCCATGAGCTACCTTAGTATACTTCATGGCAAGTAACAGAAAACTCAACTCAAATTGGTCTAGACACGAATGGGCTTCCTGATACTTGCCTGTTTGCCACGCAGTACATTAATGTAACTGAAGGAATGGAAGGAGGGGTTTGAGAAATGAGGGCTTTGGGGACTGGAATTGATATCTCCACGGCACCAGGACTTTTCCTCTTCATCTTGCATTCTCCTTCTCTCTCATTCTCCTCTACTGCAGACATGCCTCTTCCACTCTGTGGCAAGTAAATAATCATCTGTCACCTCAGCATATGAGTGTGTGTGCTGACAGGAAAGAGAGGCCTTTCAGATTGAATACTCTGAGCAGAGTCTATTGAAGAGATTATACACAAAGATATGGATAGAAATACCACAAAGGATAACGTAGGGCCCCAGAGTTAGAAACTGCTTGATGAGGAGATGTCACTTCTGCAAAACCTATAGGGATGAGGGGAGGTAGCAGTTTCTGGAATCAGAAACAAGAGGTGCCTGGGTGGCTTAGTCCGTTAAGCATCCGACTCTCGGTTTCAGCTCAGGTCATGATCCTATGTTTCGTGAGTTTAAGCCCCGCATTGGGCTTCAAACTGACAGTGAGGAGCTTGCTTGGGATTCTCTCTCCTGCTCTCTCTGCCCCTCCCCCACGCCCTCTCTCTGTCTTTCTCAAAATGAATAAATAAACTTTTTAAAAAATTAAAAAAAAAAGAAATCAAAAGGGCTTGTGGAGAGAATCACCTGACATCAATTATATCAAAGGATAAATCAGATTGCATTCCAATTTCAATCTCCTCCTTCTTTCAGTTACCTGCTGGTGATCCCCATTGGCCAACCAGACTAGAAGCAGAAGAAAAGAAGCCTGTGGAGGCACTCCATATAGGTCAGCCTCCTGAGGCACAGTGGGCTGTAGAAGGGTGGAAGGCAGACTTAGAGGGGCATATGGAAGACATCCGGTACAACAAAGTTAGCAACCTCTACAGAATGACAGCATTTTTTAAAATTAAGTAATCTCTATGCCGAATGTGGCGCTCAAATTCATGATCCCAAGTCCCATGCCCTACTAACTAAGCCAACCAGGTGTCCTCAGAGCAGTTATTTACGTTATCTAAATGTCAATACCAGTAAAAGGAGTCTGGCCCTACTTGGGAGAGTGGCTAACTTCTTGAATTAATTGTGTAAACATATAAATAATTCCTTACCCCCAACAAACACTCTGTGGAAGAGTGTATCAGGGAGAGGTTTATTATAAAACATAAATATCACCATGAATGAGCAGAATATTCAGGTCTTACATGGTTTTCCACTGACCTTTTTAATTGATGCAAGTTAAATACAAGCCTAGGACTAACATAAGCATCTCAGATCAGTGTAGCAGTGTTATGGTGGGCAATCACATTATTATTGTTATTGCTATTATTATTATTATTAGGTTATGGCAGTATTTTTATTACTGCTAAAACAAAGTATTATTATAATTGTTATTACTAACTGTAGCTTAATGGTTAGAAGAAGGACTTTTGGTCATAACAGTAAAAACTAAAAACAACTTAAATTTTCTTACGTTCTCACAATGGAATATTAACCAGGAATGAAAATAGTGCCAACAAAATTTTGGTAACACAGAAAATCCCACAAGATAATATAGATATTAAAATCTTTTTATAAAAATAAAAAGTAAATAAAACAATATAAGTGATAACACACCTCCTCCCCAAAAGCAAACATAAAAACAAAATTTGAGAGGGTGGGTGTCTTTGAGGGGGAGGCAAGGGGATGATATAGGGATGGAGATCTTAGGAAATGTAGGTTATCTGTTTTTAATTTAGGTGGTAGGTTCATGATCTTCATTTTATTAGTACAGAAAAATAAATGAATACAACTAAGGTTCTTCGCTGGACCAATGATGACAGTGTATCTATCATAAACTGATGATTATATTTAATCCAATACTCTCTACTTAGGAAAAACAACATTCTTCACCAAGAATAATGTTCATAACATTATTAAAATTTTTCATTTGTAAAAGCAAAAAACTGAAAATAATGCAAATGTCTAACCCCAAAACACCAACTGAAGTTGGTGAATGATTAAACAAAATTGGCACATCCATATAGTGGAATACTAGTCAGCAATGAAAAGAAACAAACTCATATAAGCACAATAATCTGGAGCACCTGGGTGGCTCAGTCAGTTAAGTGTCCGACTCTTGATTTCGGCTCAGGTCATGATCTATCTCAGGATTCATGGGCTTGAGCCCCATGTGGGACTCTGAGCTGACAACACAGAGGCTGCTCGAGATTCTCTCTCTCTGCCCCTCCCCTCCTCGTGTGCATGTGCTCTCTCTCTCTCAAAATAAATAAATAAACAAAACAAAAATCCCACAATAATCTGGATGAATATCAAGGACATTTTGCTTAGTGAAAAAAAGCTAATTTTAAAAGGCTACTCACTGCGTGACTCCATTTAATAATATTCTCAAGATGACAAAACTGTAAGATGTGGATGCCAAGAGGGTAGCAGGGTGGGCACAGAAATATAACATTAGGGAGTTCCTTTGTGGTTATGCAACAGTTTTGTATGTTGAATGTGGTGGTGGTTACACAAATATACACATAAAACTGCATAGAACTATACACACACACACACACACACACCCCAAAAAACCCAGCATATTATAAAGATACAGTATTCTAAGGATGTTGGCACAGACACATGAATGGACAAAAAGATCAATGAAATGGAAATATATACAGAAATTAAGTATCTGATAAAATGACATTTCAAGTAGTAACAAAAAGATGGTTTATTTAATAAAAATTATTTGACCTAAATAGATCAAAGATACTGTAAGTAAAAAAAAAAAAAAAAAAGCAAAATGGTTAAAGTGCTAGGAGAAAACATGAGATAACTCTTCTTAAATACCAAGGAGAAACTCAGAACATAAAATATTTATGTAGATGACCACCTAAATATTAAAATAACACACATGAAATCATACAATAAACAATGTAAAAAGCTAAATGACAAGTTGGAAAAAAAATGTTTGCAAGACATACAACAGACAAAAAACTGATTTACTTTAGCTATAATGACCTTTGATAAGAGACAACCAATATACAAATGGGAAAAGACACAAAGGAAAGTTAGTAACAATAACAAACCAAAACACAGCTGCAAAATATATGAAATCTCATTCACAAAGAAAAATTTCTTAAGGTTTATTTATTTTTGAAAGATAGAGAGAGACAGAGCACATGCAGGGGAGGGGCAGACAGCGAGAGAGTCACAGAATCTGAAGCAGGCTCCAGGCTCAGAGCTGTCAGGACAGAGCCTGACATGGGGCTTGAACTCACAAACCGTGAGTTCATGACCCGAGCCGATGTTGGACTCTCAACTGACTGAGCCACTCAGGCACCCCTCATTCACAATTTTAAATATATACATTTAAAAACTTTTTAAAAAGCTTTATAATAAATTGGAGCACCTGGTGGCTCAGTCGGTTAAGTGTCCAACTTTAGCTTGGGTCATGATCTCCTGCTTCGTGAGTTTGAGCCCCACATCGGGCTCTCTGCTGTCCACACAGAGCCTGCTTCTGATCCTCTATCTCCCTCTCTCTCTGCCCCTCCCCCCTCTCTCTCAAAAATAAAATAAACATTTTTTTTAAAAATTTAAAAAGCTTTATAATAAATTGTATTGGCCAAGGTTTACGGAGAAAAAAAGGAACTAATTAACATCTTAGAAGGCCAGAGATCCTAAACCTTACAGGTAATTATCATTTCATTCCTATGTTTATTCATTTAAAAACTCAATACTTAGCATCTGTACATGCCAGGCATTATTGGTGCTGAACATGCAGCAGTGAACAAAACAGATAAAAAAAAAACAAAACCCTGTGCTCATGAAGCTCACATTCATTCAGGTAAGGAATAGAGAGGCATGCTGAGAGCTAGCTTTGGATGAAGACAGGAGTAAGATAAGAGACAAAGGTAAAATTTACCTATTTCACAGCTTTACATACGAATCTCCTCCCTCTCAACTGCCTGGCAATATCCTGTCCATCTACTTCTGAGCTCATTTCTAATGAATCCTACCTCCTCCCTGACTTCTTCCTACCCACCCTACATCATAAAAAATATTTTTACAAATTATAAAACAGTATATAATATAGTGTTATATTTTCATTTCCTATAATGTGCACAATTGTGCCATGAACATTTTAGATGCTCGGTAAATGAATAAAAGAATTTTTGTCAAAGGCAGCATGTGGAATATGTAAGCAGTAGAGCTGTTATAAGAGAAAGCAGATGGCTTACAGGGAGGGGGCAGGAGAACAGATGACCAGGTTGCTGTTCCAAGATGCAAAATATACCTCTTATTAACTGTGCAATAAATGTGAATCATCAGTACTGTGTCAGCAAATACGAAATCATTTTCAATAGGCCAGAATGTAGCTAAAACAAATAATAAAATACAGTAAAGGCAGTTCAACATGCATATCCATTTTTGTTTGACTATTTAAAAAAAAGTATTAATAGGTAAGGCTATAAGTACAATGGAAATATATTCAATTAATACTAAATAAAAATACTGTATGGTCTAAGCATTGCTTTTTAAGCTTTTTACCACCTTTAATTAACTAAAGCTCTTTTGAAGTAGAACTTACTTAGTCTTTTTGAAATAAAGTATTTTCCCCAATGCTATTATTATAAAGCTTGAACACAACATCCTTGCCTTGGCATGTCATAAAAGCCACTTCCTTGTGTATGCTTGTAATTCAAGCATGCAGTAAAGAGAGACTGCAGAACATTCAGGAATAAAAACTGAGAACAAGAGGAAAAGAAACATAATAAAAAGCCAGGATTATAATGTTCAAATACATGTTGCTGACAGCCTTAATGAATGTACTTTTCAAAGGTTACATATCACTAAAATCCCTTTTCACCAACAGGAGGCCAGGGAAACAGAGGAAGTAACACAAAAGGCAGATTTAGAATAAAATGTGGCATTAATTCAAGTCAGCGATAAGTTAGAAAATAGTTCTTGAGCGTTAAATGACTCATAATCAATTTTAGGTGGTAAAATTTTCCAATTCTTATTTTGGGGAACACGTATTGCTCTACCCCTACTTGGAATCACTATTGCAACAGATAAAAAGTCATAAATAAAAATATAAAAATGAAATTTTAAAATAAAAAATGTTTTAAAAATTGTTTTCAATTTAAAAAAATGGAGTGGTTCTGCATCTGTGATGGGTAAAAGCAGAATAAATTCTGAAACTGTCCCTGTGACAGCCAGAATCCAAGAGATGGCTGTGCCAGGGTGTAATTGGACACAATGAACTGCCAAGAAAGGCATCCTGGGCGAGAACCATTCTTTAACAGTGTGTACCTGTACCAAATTAGGTTAGTTCCACATTAGGCAAAGTCCAACTTGGGCACAACAGAACTTCTTCTAAGTTAGTCTCAGCTTGCCAGTCACCAGGGTCACCTTAGGAGACAATGTTCCTCAACATCCCTTGGCTGTTCCATGAGTTGGGGAAGTGATAGCTTCTGCTCTGTGGAGAGGTCCTGCCAAAGAAAGCTGCGACTCTGTCACCAAATCCCTTCCCCTGAGGTCACCTCAGCAGGACAGGATCAAGCTGGCTGTGTTCCTCTACTCAAGACACCCTGAGAAGGGACAGGGGACATTGTGGCTACATAAAACTTTTCTGCCCCACTGGCCTTTAAGTTCTCCATGTCTTCCTCTGGTACTCTGCATTGTCATACTCCTCAGCATCACGCCTGTCTTCCTTACAAAATAATATAAAATGCTCAGCATGTACACATCCACCTAGCTCCCAGCTCTCATTGTTCCCTGACCTGAATCTATGTTTCTACACCTATCCCAACTCTTCCTCCTAATCTCAGTCCAGCAGTCAAAACAATCTTTCCTCCCGTGAGCTCTTTGGTTGTCATGGTAACCAAAAGACAAGTGCAAAGAAAGCACCATATAACAAGGCTGGATACAAAATTTGAGCTATCCCCAGGGGACTTGCTGAGACTACCTCATTCCTTTTCATCTTGAATGCACATAATAAATAAACTGCAATCTGTGTGGCTAGTTTTAACCATTTAACCTGATTAATTAAAGAAAGGTGTTGGGGTGGGGGACTGGCTCAACCTGTTTTAAAGAGGCTTATTGCCAACCTTTAAGACAACTTGCTTTAATTGCCACAGGTTTTTTAACACATCATGAAAAAACTTCAAAATGACTCAAAAAGGAATGTAATCAAATCCCACTCACTTCAAACAAAAAATATCCCATTTCTTGATGATAAAGAATGCTTTAAGTAAAGGTTGTCTGTAGAGCTCCATCTTTGCTTATTTTGCCTTGCTTGAGATCAAGCATAGAAACAGGGGTGCCTGGGTAGCTCAGTTGGTTAAGCTTTTGACTCTTGGTTTCAGCTCAGGTCATGATCTCAGGGTTCATGGTTTTGAGCCCCTGTCAGGATCTACATTGGCAGCTCAGAGCCTGCTTAGGATTCTCTATCTTTATGCCCCTCCCCTACTCATGTCTGTGCTTTCTCTCTCTCTCTCTCTCTCTCTCTCCCTCTGTCTCTCTCTCTCCTTCCCAAAATAAATAAATAAACTTATATATATATATATATATATATATATATATATATATATATATATGAAAAACTTTTCCAAGGAATACATTCTGGCCTTCCTTATCAGTATGTCCATGAGCACATATTACAGGGAAAGCAGACTGCTCTTGGGATAGACTTTATACCAAATACTTGAAAAAGTACTTTATGAGAGCAATTACTATTTTCTCTGATATAAAAGTCAATTCTTTCAAAAATAAGAAGTGAGCAACTAAGGTGCCTGGGTGGCTCGATTGGTTGAACATCCAATGGATCAAGTCATGATCTCATGGTTCATGGGTTCAGCCCCAAATTGGGCTCAGGCTCTGCACTGGCTGCTTGGGATTCTCTCTCTCTCTCTGCCCCTCCCCAACTTGTGCACACATGCGTGCACATGCACACACGCGCACCCTCTCCCTCTCTCTCAAAATAAATAAACATTAAAAACAATTGAGCAACTACTAATTGTCATATTAACTCATCTCTTTCAACATTGATATGTAATGTTTTGATGCTCTCTCCCCGGAAATTTTGATGCCACAGTGCAGCATTCAAGAGCCTAAGATAGTATGGCCTCTCTGTCTCTTGCACTCTCCTTTGGTGTATAACACACACACACATTCTCTCCCTTTCTCTGTCTCTCTCTCTCTTTTTTTCCATCGCTCCCTGTCTTTAGCAGATATTGTTGTAGCGTCTCCATATTCCAATTCTTCCTATTCTCATGCTGGCAGAGCTCCACTTTTGATTAGATCCCATCTTCCTGCCCAACGCTCTCTAGCTCCAGCTCACCGCAGGAAGGAATTAGGACTGATCTAAGGCACTCATGTGGTCTCATTCTCCTTGCCAGGGATTGGTTAGGTATGTATCTCATTTGGACAATTAGTTATGAGCAGAAAGCTGCCCAAAACCTCTGTGTTTTTAATTTCAAATTCCATTTATTCATTGCAGGTGTATAGGAAAATGATTGAGTTTTGTATAGTAGCCTTATATCCTGGAGCCTTGCTATAATTGCTTATTCGTTGTAGGTTTTTTTTCTCAATTCTCTTGGATTTTCTACATAGACATTCATGTCATCTGCAATCAAAGACAGTTTTATTTCTTCCTTACTTATCAGTATGTCTTTTATTTTCTTTTCTTATGTTATTGCATTAGCTATGATTTCCAGTATGATGTTGAAAAAGAGTGGTGAAAGGAGACATCCTTGCCTTGTTCCTCATGTTAGGTGGAAAGATTCAAGTTTCTCACCATTAAGTATGATGTTAGCTATAGGTTTCTGTAGATATTACCAAACTGAGAAGTTCACTCCTATTGCTAGTTTACTGAGTTTTTATTATAAATTGGTGTTGGGTTTTGTGCAATGTTCTTCCTTCATCTATTGATATAATCATGTGATCTTTCTTCTTTATCCTGTTTGATGAGATGGATTACATTAAATGAACGTTGAACCAGCTTTGCATACCTGGGATAAATCTCATTTGGTTATGGTGGCATGGTATGTAATTTTTTTACACATTGTTAGATGTGATTTGCTAATATTTTGTTGAAGATTTTCATATCTATGTTCATGAGAGATATTGGTCTACAGTTTTCTTCTCTTAATGTCTTTGTCTGGTTTTGGTAATAGGGTAATGCTGGCCTCACAGAATGAGTTAGGAAATAGTCCCGCTTCTATCTTCTGAAAGAGATTGTAGAGAATTGATATAATTTCTTCCTCAAATGTCTGCAAGAACTCACCAGTGAACCCATTTGGGCCTGGTGCTTTCTGTATTAGAAAGTTATATATTTTTAGGGGAGCCTGGGTGGCTCAGTCAGTTAAGCGTCCAAATTCAGCTCAGGTCACGATCTCACAGTTTGTGAGTTTGAGCCCTGCATCAGGCCCTGTGCTGATAGCTCAGAGCCTGGAGCCTGCTTCAGATTCTGTGTCTCCCTCTCTCTCTGCCCCTCCTCTGCTCGTGCTCTGTCTCTGTCTCTCTCTCAAAAATAAACATTAAAAAAAACTTTTAAGTTAATTTTTTAACTATTTATTTATTTATTTATTTATTATTTTAGAGAGAGAGAGAACACACAGGGGAGAGGGGTAGAGGGAGAGAGAGAGAATCTTAAGCAGGCTCCATGGTCAGTGTGGAGCCCAACGTGGGGGCTCGATCCCACAACCCTGGGATCATCTGAGCCAAAATCAAGAGTCAGATGCTCAACTGACAGCCACCCAGGCACCCCTATTTTAGAAAGTTATTAATTACTGTTGTAATTTTAATTTCCTTAACAGACACAGATTGTGTATACCTTCTTGTGTGAATTTCAGCAGATCTTATCTTTCAAGGAATTGGTCCATTTCATCTAAGTTATCAAATTTATGGGCTTAGAATTGTTCATAGTACTCTCTATTATCCTTTAAATTTTTTTTAAAGATTTTTATTTATTTTTGAGAGAGAGAGAGACAAAGTGCAAGCAGGGAGGAGCAGAGAGAGAGGGAGACACAGAATCTGAGGCAGGCTGCAGGCTCTGAGCTGTCAGCACAGAGTCCAACATGGGGCTCAAACTCGTGAACTGCGAGATCATGACCTGAGCCGAAGTCGGATACTCAACTGACTGAGCCACCCAGGCATGGCACCCTATTATCCTTGTTTTAAAAAGTAAACTCTACCCCCAATGTAGGGCTTAAACTCATGACCCCAAGATTAAGAGTCACATGTTCTACTGACTGAGCCAGTCAGGTACCCCTATTTATTATCCTTTTAATGTCCATAGAATCTATAGTGATATCCTCTCTTTCATTTCTGATATTAGCAATTTCTGTCCTGTCTCTCTCTCCCTTCTTCTTACTTAGCCTGGCTAGCAGTTTTTAAATTCTATTGATCTTTTCAAAGAACCAGCTTTTGGATTTGTTGATTTTTCTCTGTTGATTTCCTGTTTTAAATATTCTTGATTCCTGTTCTAATTTTTTAATTTATTTTCTTCTGTTTACTTTAGATTTAATTTGCTCTTCTTTTTCTAGTTTCCTAAAATTAAAGTTTAGATTACTGATTTTAGATTTTCTTCTTTTCTAATATATGCATTCAATACTATAAAATTCTTTCTAAGGGCTGCTTTCACTGTATCCCACAAATTTTGATAACTTGTATTTTCATTTAGTTCAAAACATTTAAAAAAATTTTTTAATGTTTATTTATTTTTGAAAGAGAGAGACAGAGCACAAGTGGGAGAGGAGCAGAGAGAAAGGAAGACACAGAACTGGAAGCAGGCTCCAGGCTCCGAGCTGCCAGCACAGAGCCTGATGCAGGGCTCGAACTCACAAGCTGTGAGATCATGACCTGAGCTGAAGTCAGGTGCTTAACTGACTGAGCCACCCAGACACCCCACAGTTCAAGACATTTTTACACTTACCTTGAGATTTCTTCTTTGACCCATGTGCTATAAGGAAGAATGTTGTTTAATCTACAAATATTTGGGGGTTTTCCAATTGTCTTTCTGTTGTTGATATCTAGTTTAATTCCTTTGTGGTCTGAGAGCAGACATTCCTTCAAATGTGTTGAAGTGTGTTTCATGGCCAGAATGTGGTCTATCTTGGTGAATGTTCCATATGTGCTTGAGAAGAATGTGTATTCTGCTGTTGGATGAAGAAGTCTGTGAGAGTTCATTATATCCAGTTGACTGATGGTATTGTTGAGTTCAATTATGTCTTTACTGATTTTCTGCCCACTGAATATACCCAGTTCTGATAGAAGGGCGCTGAAATCTCCAAATATAATAGTGAATTCATTTATTTTTCCTTGCAGTTCTATCAGTTTTTGCCTTACATACTTTGGCAGTCTGTTGTTAGATGTATACACGTTAAGAATTGTTATGTCTTTTTGAAGAATTAATCTCTTGATCATTATGTAATGTACTTCTTCAATCTGATAACTTTCCTTGTTCTGAAGTCTGTTCTGTCTAAAAGTAATATCGTTATTCCTTTCTTTTAATTAGGGTTAGCATGGTATAGCTTTCTCCATCCATTTACTCACTTACTTTTAATCTACATGTGTCTTTATATTTAAAGTGGGCTTCTTGTAAATATCATATAGTTGGGTATTGTTTTTTGATCCACTCTGAAAATCTCAATCGTTTAAGTGTTGTATTGGACCATTGACATTTAAAGTCATTATATTTATCGTTGGATTAATTTCTAACATATTTGTTACTGTTTTCTATTTGTTGCCCTTGTTCTTGTCCACTCTTTTTCTGCCTTCTGTCATTTTAATTGAGCATATTACACAATTCCATTTTCTCTGTCTCAGCATGTCATTCATATATATATATACACACACATATATATATACACACATATATATGTATATATGTATATACATATACATGTATATGTATACACACGTATACATATACACGTATATACATATATATGAATATATGTGTGTATATATATATATATATATATATATATACACTTTTTTTTTTTTACTTTTTCTAGTATTTGCCCTATAATTTTCAATTAATCTAAGTCCACTTTCAAATAATCCTACACTGCTTCATGGGTAGTGTGAATACCTTATAACAAAATAATTCCTCCCTCCCTTTCATTGTATCATTTATTTCATTTATATACATAAACATATATAGTCAAATACTTTGCTGCTGTTACTGTTTTGAACAAACTGTTTTCTGTTAGATCAATTAATATTAAAATTAGGGGTGTCTGGATAGCTCAGTTGGTTAAGTGTCGGACTTTGACTCAGGTCATGATCTCACGGCTTGTGAGTTCAAGCCCCAAGTTGGGCTCTGTGCTAACAGCTCAGAGCCTGAAGCCTGCTTTGGATTCTGTGTCTCCCTCTCTCTCTATCCCCGCCCCCCCACACCCGTGCTCTGTTTCTCTTTGTCTCAAAAATAAATAAGCACTTTAAAAAAACAATATGAAAATGAAACCTTTTTTTGAAAAGTAAATGTTGGGGCGCCTGGGTGGCGCAGTCGGTTAAGCGTCCGACTTCAGCCAGGTCACGATCTCGCGGTCTGTGAGTTCGAGCCCCGCGTCAGGCTCTGGGCTGACAGCTCGGAGCCTGGAGCCTCTTTCCGATTCTGTGTCTCCTTCTCTCTCTGCCCCTCCCCCGTTCATGCTCTGTCTCTCTCTGTCCCAAAAATAAATAAAAAAACGTTGAAAAAAAAAATTAAAAAAAAAAAAAAAAAAAGAAAAGTAAATGTTTTCATTTTACTTTCACTTTTACTTTCACCAATGCTTTTTTTTTTTCTTTTTTGTACGACTTTCTGACCTGTATCATTTTCCTTCTCTCTAAAGAACATTTAACATTTCCTGCAAGGCAGGTCTACTGGCAACAATTCCTTTAGTTTTTGCTTGTCTGAGAAAGTCTTTATTTCTTCTTCACTTTTTAAAGATTAGCCTGCAAAGAATATAATTCTAGGGTTTTTTTCCTGTCAACACTTTAAATATTTTACTCCACTCCCTTCTTCTGCATGGTTTTTTGAGAAGAAGCTGATGTAATTTGTATCTTTGCTCATATATAGGTAAGCTGTTTTTATAATTCTAGGTTCCTTCAGGATTTTTTCTTCATCTTATATTTTCAACAATCTGAATATGATATCCCTAAATACAGTGTTTTTTGGGCATTCATCCTGCTTGGTGTTCTCTGAGCTTCCTGGATCTGTGATTTGGTGTCTCACATTAATTTGGGGGAATTCTCCTTCTTTATTGCTTTAAATATTTCTCCTGTTTCTTTCTCTTTCTTCTCTTTCTAATATTCCCATTATGAATAGTATATCATACCTTTTGTAGTTGCCCCATAGTTCTTGGATATTCTGTTTTTGTCAGCCTCTTTTCTCTTTGCTTTTCATTTTGGGGAGTTTCTATTGAGATATCCTCAAGCTCAGAAATTCTTTCCTCCGCTGTGTCCAGTTGACGAAAGAAGTCCATCAAAGGCACTCTTCATTTCTGCTACATGTTTTTGATCTCTAGCATTTTTCTGATTTTTTCTTACAATTACCACCTCTATGCTTATATTACCCATCTGTTCTTGCATGCTGTCTCCTTTATTCATTAGAGCCCTTAGCATATTAACAACAGTTATTTTAAATTTCTCATCTGATGATTCCAATATCCCTGCTGTATCTGAGTCTGGTTCTGATGATTTCTCTCTCTAAGCTGTTTTTTGCCACTTAATATGTCTAATAATTTTTATTGATATTTGCATGTGATATACTGGGTAAAAGAACCGCTTATAAATGGGTCTTTTGTAACATGGTAAGATGAAGGGAGAGTAGAAGTATTCTGTAGTCGATGATTAGTATCAGTCTCTTAAGGAGCCTGTGACTCTGGGTTGTAAACTTCACAAGTACCTTTCAGAATTCCCCCAACCCTTAGGGGACAGGATAGTTCGAGTGCACTTGGGTTGGGTATTTCCCTCCCCCCAGGTCAGTTAAACTCTGATAAAAATCCAGCAGGTTAGCCTCTGGTTAAACAGTTTCTCCTGAGGCAGGTCTTGTTAAGAGCAGATGCTCTGGTGTATTCAAAATGGTTTCTTCCTCCCTTGGCCTGCCAGAAGTATGAGGGATTTTTCTCCAATATTCACTATGAAAACCTGGTCAACCTCCTGGAGGTAAAACTGACAAAAGTATATACCCCCATATGACTGGTCTCCTTGGAGTTTTTGATTCTCAGACTTGGCCACATTGAGCCTCCCATAGTTCATCAATTGTAGTTTAGGTTTTCCAACCCTTGCACTGGTTCCTGAGGTTTCTGCTTGGGGATTTCCATTACAGTAAATTGTGATTCTTCATCTAGGCCTGTGTCTCCAGTTTGGGGGCAGCAGCTTGCACTGTGACATCACTTCTCTGATGGATCCAAGAAAGCTATTGATTTTTCAGTTTGTTCAGCTGTTTACTTATGGTTAGGATGCAACGGCATCTTCCAAATTCCTTACATGCCTGACTAGAAACCAGAAGTCAGTAGTCATCTTTTGACTGTGAGGCACCACACATTTAGGATGACAGAGCAGGAAGATAAAAAGGAGACTGGTCATTAATAATGTCTTTGACTTGCTGCACCTGGATTGCCTTCCTTGGGACTTCTTGTTATTTGGAAAACAAAAATACCTCTCTTTGGTTAAGTCACTCTAGTTTGGTTTTCAACACATGTAGCTGAATGCAATCATAACTGATATATACTTTTAGCCATTTCACTCTTCACTGATATCCCTAACTAAAGAGTGGGCAGGAAAATATGAGTGTGTATGTATTACTTGTTCCAGCTTGTGATTTATATAGACTTTTTTAAACAATGAAATCCACAAAAATAATACCTTTTAGTCCTCCCTTTGCCACATAATATGGGGTTATGTTTTCCTGTTGCTTTGAGTCTGGAATGTTTAATTTTCTTCAATTCCTAGAAATTTCCAGGATATATCAGGCTGAGGACATCACACCATCATAAAATCATAATTTCTCTCCTGGAGCCCAGAGCTAACCTCAATAGTTTCAGTACCCCTTCATCCATAATATACTGTACTATCTGCATATTATAATAGAAGATGGATCTTGTATTTCATCAGGAAATGATGAAGCTGGAAATGAATCAGGCTAAAAATGCTAACTTTCATGCAAAGAATAATGGTTGAATAAAATGAGTTATCAATGTTACAGATGGATGAAAATCAAATGTACAGATAAAATTAATGGTAAGCAGTCACACATTTACCATTGTGCTTTTAGTCTGGGATTCAGAAAGGAAAATACAGACTACCAATTCATAGAACATCATAGTTAACGGTTTACTAGAAATTAGTTTAAAGATAAATTTTTCCCATCTCAAATATCTGTATTCACCTTTTCCTGAGTTATTTGAACTTGCTCTCTTTTGGTAGTGATGCCTTCTCTAGTTCTTGAAACTACATCTTGTTCTTTGATTTTGGGTGATTTTGGGTGTGGCAACTATGACTTTAGACTTTTATGACTGTTAGAAAACTGACTACAGTCTACCAGTTCTTTCACTAAATAAAGAGAAGATCTCTATAGAGAACAGGAAACCATAAAAAGTGCTATAGCACTTTTGTAAAATTTGTAAAAGAATCTAAAAGAATTTAATACATATATAAAATATAATAACTGAAATCAAAACTTCAAAGATGGAACTTCTGGGTTGGTGAACACATCCAGATACTAGGAGGGTGGCATGACCTAAGGACATGAAAACTCCATGCCACCCCATGCCCCCACACTTTGCCCTATGCATCTGTTCATTTCCTGTTCTTTTTTTTTTTAATTTTTTTTTAATGTTTATCTTTATTTTTGAGACATTAAGAGACAGAACATGAGCGGGGGAGAGGGAGACAGAGAGGGAGACACAGAATCCGAAACAGGCTCCAGGCTCTGAGCTCTCAGCACAGAGCCTGACACGGGGCTCAAACTCACAGACTGCGAGATCATGACCTGAGCCCAAGTTGGATGCTCAACCAACTCAGCCACCCAGGCGCCCCTCATTTGCTGTTCTTGAGTTGGAGGAGGAGAGGCCATGTGAAGACAGAGGCAGAGATTGGAGTTATGTAGCCACAAACTAAGGAACAATTACAGCCATCAGAAGCTGAAAGTGGCAAGGAAGGATTCTCCATTAGAACCTTCAGAGGGAGCAAGGCCCTACTGACACTGCAACTTGGACTTTTGGCCTCAAACTCTGAGATATTAAATTTCTGTTGTTTTAAGCCAAGAACAAACAAACAAAAAACCCAAGGTCAAATCACTGCTCTGAAAAGAGGGCTCTCAGCCTTGGCTGCACATGGGAAACACCTGAGAAAGCTTAAAAAACAAACAAGCAAAGAAAAAAACACCCTATGCTCCAATCCAGATCAGTTGGGTCATAATCCCAGGGAGTGAGGTCCAGGAATCAGTTCCATAAAATGGTATGCATCCAAGGTTGGGAACCATTACTCTAGATCATGGATGGGCAAACTGTGGCCCACAGGTCAAACATGGCCTGCCACCTGCTTTTGTAAAATAAAGTTTTATTGGAATACATGAACACACAAAAAACCTAAGGCTCAGTTTAGTAAATTAGATTCTGATAAAAAGAAAATTAGGAAACTGGAAGAAGAGAAATAATATAGATGAGAGTGGAAATGAAATAAAGAATAGAAAAGCAATAGAGAAAATCAATGACCCTAAAAGTTAGTTCTTTGAAAAGAGAAACTAAAATTGACCTGTAGCTAGACTAACCACCTCCCCCCAAGAGTCAAATTACTAGAATCAAATAAAGGAGGAGACATTGTTACTGACTTTATGGGGAAAAAAAGGATTAAAAAGAAATACCATAAACAACTGTATGCCAACAAATTAGAAAACCCTGATGAAAGGGACAAATTCCTACAAAGAAACAGACTAATGAAACTCAAGAAGAAAGACGAGTGAATAGACCTACAAAATGTGAAGAGATTGCATTAATAATCAGAAAACTACCCAAAACTACCCAAAAGCCAAGACCCAAATGATTCTACCACTGAATTCTCTATTAAAAATTAAAGGAAATTTTATGCCAATTCTATACAAACTTTTCCAAAAGTTAGAAGGGAGCACTCATTTTATGAGGCCAGTATTACTCTGATACTAAAACCAGAAAAATATATCACAAGAAAAATATAGACTGTATCTATTATGAATATGGACAGATTAATCCTCAGCAAAATACTAGCAAAACAAATGCAGCAACATATAAAGACAATGATATACCATGAACAAGTAGAAGGCAAGTTTGGTCTAACTTCTAAAGAATCAATTAATGTAATAATTGTAATAATGTAATCAACATAATAAAAAACACAATTTTCATGTACACCTTAATAGATACAGAAAAGCATTTGGGGGCACCTGGGTGGCTCAGTCAGTTAAGCATCTTACTCTTGATTTTGGCTCAGGTCATGATCTCAAGGTTCATGAGTTCGAGCCCTGTGTTGGGCTCTGCGCTGACAGTACAGAGCCTTCTTGGGATTCTCTCTCTCCCTCTTTCTCTGCCCTTACCCCACTTGCTCTAAATAAATAAATAAATAGACAAACTTTTTTTTTAAGAAAAGCAAGTGACAAAATTCAACCCTCTCTCATGATAAAAACACTCAACAAACTAGAAACAGAAGAGAATTCCACCAACATGATTAAAAGCATCTACTAAAAACCCACAGTAAACAATACACGTAGTAGTGAAAGACTGAATGCTTTCCCCTAAGGTCAGGAACAAGACAAGGATGCCCACTCTTGCCACTTCAATTCAACATTGTACTGGAGGGTCTAGCCAGGGCAAACAGGCAAGGAAAAGAAACAAAAGGCATACAGATTATAAAGGAAAAAGTAAAACTATTCACAGATGACATGATCTTGCATACAGAAAATTCTAAGAAATTGCATAAAAAACTATCAGAACTAATAAATGAATTCAGTGATGTTTCAGGATGTAATCAATGTACAAAAACCAATTGTATTTATATACACTTGCAATGAACTATCCAAAAATGAAATTAAGAAAACAATTCCATTTACAATGACATCAAAAAGCATAAAATACTTAGGAATAAATTTAACAAAAAAGTGCAAAACTTACATTCTGTAAACCATGAAATATTGTTGAAAGACATTAAAGAAGATCTACAATAGAAAAAAATCCCATGTTCATGGATTGGAAGACTTAACATTGTTAAGACAGTGATACTCCCCAATCTACTCTATAGATTCAATGCAACCAATCAGAATCCCCAGCTGAATTCTTTGTAGAAACTAACAAGCTTACTGTAATATTTACTTAGAATTGTGAGGGAGTTAGAATAGTCAAAACAACCTTGAAAAAGAAGAACAAAGTAGGACTCACACTTCCTGATTTCAAAACTTACTACAAAGTAACAGTAATCTAGACATTGTGGTACTAGCACAAGGATAGACATATAGACCAATGGAATATATTGAGAGTCAAGAAATAAATCCATATGTCCATAGTCAACTAATCTTCTACAAGAATGCCAAGGCCATCCAGTAGGCAAAGAGTAGTCTTTTCAACAAATGGAGCTCAGATGGCCACTTACAGATGAGTTTAGATCCCTTCCTCACACCATATAAAAAAGCAATTCAAAATAGATCAAGAATCTAACATAAGAGCTAGAAACATAAAAGTCTTAGTAGACAACAAAGGGTAAATCTCCATGACTTTAGAATTTGCAAAGAATTCTTAGATATAAACAACAGAAAAAAAAAGATAAATCAGACTTCCTCAAAACTAAAAACTTTTGTGCTTCAGATAACACCATCAAGATTGTGAAAAGACAGAGGATGGGAGGGATGGGTGAAATAGGCAAAGGGGGATTAAGAGGTTCAAACTTTCAGTTATAAAATAAGTTATAAAGACAAAAATCACAGCATAGGGAATACTGTCAATAATATTGTATGGTGACAGGTGGTGAGCACTGAGTAATGTATAAAACTGTCAAATCACTATGTTGTGCACTTGAAACTAACATAACACTGTATGTCATCTATACGTCAGTAATATAGAAGAATGTGAAAAGACAACCCACAGAATGAAAGGAAATATTTGCAAATCATTTATCTGATTTGTATCAGGAACTTATATCCAGAAATATAAATAAATCTTACAACTCAATAAAAAAAAAACAATTTAAAAAAGGGCAAAAGATGTGAATAAATAATTCTCCAAGGACGATATACAAATGGCCTTAAGCATATGAAAAGATGTTCAACATCACTAGTCATCAGGGAAATGCAAATAAAAACCACAATGAAATACAACTTCAGTCACTAAAACGGCTAGAATCAAAAAGCGGGATAATAAGAAGTGTTGGGAAAATCTGTGGTAAAACCCTCATACACTGCTGTTGGGAATGTAAATGGTGTAGCCGCTTTGGAAAACAGCTTGGCTGTTCCTCAAATGATTAAACATAAGTTACCACATGATCCAGCCAATCCACTCACAGGTATATACCAAAGAGAAATGAAAACATAGTCTACACATAACTGTACATGAATTTTGTAGCAGCATTACTCATAATAGCCAAAAGACAGAAACAACCCAAATGTCATCAATGGACAAATAGGTCAACAAAATGTAGTATACCCATACACTGGAATACTATTCAACTGTAAAAAGAAATTAAATACTCATACATGTTGCAACATGTATGAACTTTCAAAACATTATGCTAAGTGAAAAAAGTCAGTCACAAAGACCACATATTATATGATTCCTTTTGCATGAAATGTTCAGGACAGGGAAATCTACAAATATATAAAGCAGATTAGTGGTTGCTTAGGCCTGGAGTGGGAGATTAGGCAATAGCAGGCTGATAGCTAAAGGGCATGAGGTTTCTTTCCAAGATAATGAGAATGTTCTAAAATTGACTGTGGTAATGTTTGTGCATATCAGTGAACATAACAAAAAACATGTAATTGTACACTTTAAATGAATTATATCTCAATATACGAATTATATCTCAATAAAGCTGTTTAAAAAAATATATTAAGGCACTCACTCTCGGGCACCAATCCTGCACTTCCACAAACCTGAAAAAGGAGCACCTCCTTAGATTTTGCCCCCCAGGTTCTTTGCCTTGCTTAACTCGAATCTCAGGCGTGCTCTGCATCCTTCCCCCTCACACAAAGATAATCACTTTTTGTTATTATTGTATTCCCTTGGAGTTTTATGCAACAGGGCTAAAAGTTGAAAATTGTTTCTTGACTTTTTTTTTTAATACAGATTTCAGTAGAGTTTATATCAACTATCTTTGTGAGCAGCAAGACTTCCCTTTTCAGAGAAATCACACAGCAGAATGATAGATTTCCTCAAGATTTAAAGTCTTAAGATAGGAGAGTGAGGAGAGAGAGTCCCTGAGGTCTAAGGAATTGGCAAGATTTTAGAGGTGATGGCTATATGGTATACCTAGATAGAGGCTTTGGGGTTCTTAGTCTTAACCAAGTTTCCTGGCCACAGCTTATGAATGCTTTGCAAGGAGAAAGCTGTCAGACTTCCAGAGACCATTAAGACCCTGGGCAATACAGACTGATGTCATGGCGCTTCGGGGAAAGAAGCTGGTGTTTCTTTGGGCCCTGGTTCTGAAGACACCGTCCAGGGACCGTGGCCCCTTTCTACCCACCCTTCCTTCTGCTTTTTTTCCTTCCCTACTCTGGCAGGATGAGGCGTGCAGGCCTGGGTGAAGGAGTACCTCCAGGCAAATATGGGAACTATGGCTATGCTAACAGTGGGTATAGTGCCTGTGAAGAAAATGAGAGACTCACTGAAAGTCTGAGAAGCAAAGTAACTGCTATAAAATCTCTTTCCATCGAAATAGGCCATGAGGTTAAGCATCAAAATAAATTATTAGCTGAAATGGATTCACAGTTTGATTCTATAACTGGATTTCTAGGTAAAACTATGGGAAAACTGAAGATTTTATCTAGAGGGAGCCAAACAAGCTGCTGTGCTATATGATGTTGTTTTCATTGTTTGTCTTGTCATTTATTGGATTATTAAACTGAGGTGATGCAAGTAAGTGCGAGTTTGGAATTTGTTCCAACTTAACTGTTTGGAGTACCATTTTGGTAAAAAATCAGCATCAAAACATTCCTAATTTTCCAATATTATGACTTTTTCCATTGACAATTACTGAATTGTTCTTGTTTTATAAATCACATTAGGTAATACAGTACTCTTTGAATACTGTTTCTTAATGATTCATTTTTTGCCCCTATTTTCAGGGGTATTGAGATGGCCTGAAGTCAGTCTGGCCCCAACAATTTTTTTTCCTATTGTTTGCCATCAGATTAAATACCGTATAATACTCTGTTGTTAGCATAAATGTACGTTTATGTTCACGTGAAGAAACCCAGCGGGAGAATAACAGAATGCCTGGAGAGCCTGATGCTGAGCTCTTGAGGTAGTGAACAAGTTTGTGATGGAATGATATATGTCTTTTCCGAAGCTGTCATCAACCCTGATAATGTACTCCCCTTTCTCCCTTCATTTGGTTAAAACTATAGGCTGGTTTCCTTTTACCTAACTTTTCCTCAAAATTTTTGATGATATGACTTCCCCTTCTCCTCTGCCCCAGGACCTCATCTTTTACCAAAGCTTGTTATTTTGGCATATTTCTTGTAGGACCCAAAACAAATGTATACTAGTCTAGTTGTTGTTTCATGTTAACTTTATACATACCATTGACTTGGCTTATAATAATTTTATGATTTTAGCTGCTTTGGTAGGCCATTTGGTTATAACGTGTGATACAATAATGTGAAGCTAAAGTAATTGCTGAGCTCCAAATGGAAATAAAGTCAACTGCCTCTGCTTTATTATGTGTTCAAAATAGATATTGAAAGTACTCAGGCATTGAACTTGGGGTTAAGAGTATTGTTGCGTTAATCCAGTATGTTTGTTTGTGGAAAGGAAAACAAAGATGGATAGAAAGAAATATTAAAATGTTCTTAAATACTCTGTATTGCTACTGTTTGGGATTTGTCCATTGATGGGCTCTAAAAATAAAATTTTTAATGAAATAAAAAAAAAAAAAGACCCTGGACAATACAGATGTTAGCAAAAACTTTGATGAACTAGAGCTATTGACTCTTTGTTTCCCCAGTACCATACAATAAAGCCTGAGTGAGAGGAGGGGCCCCTGATACTGATGAAAACTTAATTTCTTGCTACCCTGACAGAATGAGAGGTTTGAATCTCTTAATTAGAATTTTAAAAACAATAAATAAATGGCTATTTCTTATACACTTGAGGTTTCTCTTTTTTTTTTTTAATTTTTTTAATGTTTATTTATTTTTGAGAGAGAGAGACAGAGTGCAAGCGGGGGAGGGGCACAGAGAGAGGAAAACAAAGAATCTGAAGCAGGCTCCAGGCTCTGAGCTGTCAGCACAGAGCCCGATGCAGGGTTTGAACTCATGAACCACAAGATCATGACCTGAGTTGAAGTTGGGTGCTTAACCAACTAAGCCACCCAGATGCCCTGAGGTTTTTCTTCTAAATTTTTTAATTTAGAAATAATTTCAAATGAAGCTGCAAAAATTAAAATAGTACAAAGATTATCCATCTACCCTTTACCCAAATTCACCCATTGTTAAAATGTCCCCCCATTTGATCTATTATTTGGTATTTATCTAACCATATGTTTACATGTATATTTATATAATACATATGTGTGTGTATATATAACATATATTTGTGTGTGTATATACACACACACACACAGTATTTTTTTCTGAACCACTTGAGGGTAAGTTATATACATCATGACCTTAAAATATTAGGTCATATATATATTAGGACCAAGAGAGATATTCTCTTTCATGACCACAGTTGGTGTTGCCAGATTTAGCAAATAAAAATACAGAACCCTGGGCAAATTCCCATAAAAAAGAACAAAATGTTGCCATTTGTAACAACATGGATGGAGCTGCAGAGTATTATGCTAAGCAAAGTAAGTCAGTCAGAGAAAGACAAATACCATATGATTTCACTCATACCTGGGATTTAAGAAACCAAACGAGCAAGGGGGGAAAAAAGAGACAGAGAGAGAGAGAGAGAGAGAGAGAGATTCTTAATTATAAAGAATAAACCCATGGTTACCAGAAGGGAAGTGGGTGCAGGGATGGGTTAAATGTGACAGGGATTAAGGAGTGCACTTGTGATGAGCCCTGGGTGATGTATGGAAGTGTTGAATCACTATGTTGTATACCTGAAACTAATATTACACTGTACGTTAGCTGAAATTTAAATAAAGACTTGAAAAAAAAGAACCCTGGGCAAATTCCAACAGAAATTAAAGCTTCTGAACTTTCTCTGACTACGAAAACTGTTATACCCCCTCTTCTGGACACACTTACACTATTCTTTGATTTGATAAGTTGTAGGTCTCTTTGGGTACCCCTCAATTCCTAAGCAATAAGCCAAAGATGCTGGGCAAGGTTTCTGGTAACCAGTGTATGTCATAATCTTGCTGATAAAATTGAGGGCTGGTTGATTCTGGTGTTGAATTAAAACTTGTATTTCTCCAGTCTTTTATACTTGTGTTATAGAATTCCATCTCTTAGAAGGTCTGTTGATTTAGTAGTGTTTCTCAGAATTGAATTAAAGAACTGTCTTATAAAAACCACTGCTTATCAAATTTAATATGCATATAAATCATCATTGGCGCCTGTTAAAATACAGATTTTGATTCAGCACAACTGGGATGGGGCCTGAAATTTTGTATTTCTTTTTTTTTTTTTTTTAACATTTATTTATTTTTGAGACACAGAGAGACAGAGAGAGACAGAGCATGAACGGGGGAGGGTCAGAGAGAGAGGGAGACACAGAATCTGAAACAGGCTCCAGGCTCTGAGCAGTCAGCACAGAGCCCGACGCGGGGCTCGAACTCACATACCGCGAGATCGTGACCTGAGCCGAAGTCAGACGCTTAACCGACTGAGCCACCCAGGCGCCCCTGAAATTTTGTATTTCTTAATGAGATTCCAGAGGACCCCAATTCACTGGTCCTCCTATCAAACTCTGTAGTCAGATCATGGCCATCTATGTCACAATCAATAGATATTTGTTAAATATGTGGGCACTTAGGCCCTATTCCAAAGCGCTGAATCAGAATCTCTAGGGCAGTGACCAGGAATACACTTTTTTTTTTTAGAGAGAGAGAGAGCATGAGGGGGAGAGGGGAAGGAGAGGGAGGAAGAGTAGAAGAGAGAGAGAGAGAGAGAGAGAGAGAGAGAGAGAGGGAGTGGGAGAGAATCCAAGCTCAGCATGGAGACTGACAGCATAGAGCCTGACATGGGGCCCAATCCCACGATTCTGGGATCATGATCTGAGCCACAATCAAGAGATGGATGTCCAACCAACTGAGCCACCCAGGTGCCCCAGAAATACACATTTTAAATGAATTCCTAGGGAGATTTGAGAACCAGTGATGTATGGGTTTGAAATGCCCTCTACCTTTTTCTCTACTTATTAATTTTTTGACCTTTAAAGCCCAGTGCTTCTCCCTCCTGCTGCTTGTTGCTTTTATTGACTACCTCAGACTCTGAATTCTTTAACAGTTGTCTGAAGGAAGCATTTTCTCACATACATCTGTCTTCCCAGACACATTTTATTTTTTGAAATAAACAGTTTTGTTATATACTTTCTTATGGCCTCAGCTCCTAGCATAATGCTTAGCATAGAGTAAATACTCAACATTTGTCATGGACAATAATGGTGACGATAGTAAACTATTAATTTCTTTTCAGGACACGTGGTTGTTTCCCAGGCCTTGTGTGATTAAAAGAACTTGCTAATTCCATAAAAGAAACACCCAACTGCTTAGCAGACTGTAAATCCCAACCATGGCACGTTATTTTTTAGGAATTGGCACTATGCTCTTTCTGTACCTTGGTAGCTTGGATTTTATTATGGTAAATGGCTTGTTAAAGGGAAGAAAGGAGTATTTTGAATTTTTTAGGTCTTTTATCTGTGAACCTTCAAGCACTCTAAAGCTATTTATTAAGTTCCTGTAGAGCCAGTAACTGTAAAATATTATTACACCCTCCTTACAAAAAAGCTGACTAGGGAAAGAGCTGTAAGATACTCGGCCAAAATCATAGAGCCATTGTAAGAAGGCCAAACCAAGAAACTGAGCGTCTGACAGGTAAGCCCTGCTCAGCATCTCTCAGTCCTCAAGTTGTGTGACTCTGCAAGGTGAGCGTTCCATAGCAGAGAGGCAAAATAAAAAATTGAGGATTATTTCAAAAATCTCATTTCCTCCTCCGTATGCCTATCGTCATTGCTCTTTACCTCTCTTTTGACACCTGAACATCGTTGCTTCTGTTATAGTTAAATGCTGACCCATCCTCCCTCCTTAACTTCTTTGTCTATTTTTTCAGTCATCTTGTTCTCCCTCCTACCCCACTGCAGCAACAGAACTACCAGCTGAAATGTGAGGTTGGCACCCTGGTTCCGTTACGAATTTTGCCTTTGAGAAACTCCCTTCACAGGCACAGGCAGTTTCCTCTTTGTTTGTAAATTAGGGCTAGATCACGCCCACCTACCTCACAAGATGGTTGAAGCGATAGAACATGACTGATAAACTGTAAAGCATTAAATGGATAACAGTGGTCCCCTTACTGCATCAGTCCTGGCTTAAAATAACTTCATTCTAAGGCCACACTGCGCAGCAAGGTAAGGGCAGGGCGCGTCCATAAGGAATAGCTTCGAGGCGGATCTTTTTCCTTTGAGGAAAGGGAGAGCGCGCAGCCGCTGGGAGTTGTAGTCTTTGCGGCGGTCTCTACAGATCTCCGGGAAAGAAGAGTACTACAACTCCCGTGAGGTCGTGCGGAAACAGGCCCGTGCATCCTCCCGCCAAGCGCGTACCCCAAGCTGAAGCTGGAGGGAGCAGGGGTCCTGCACGCGCGCCCGGGTCCCCGGAGCGAGCTCTGAAGCAGCGTGCTGGTAGCGGCCTTGGCAGCTGAGCGAGAAAAGGAGACGCGTGGGAGTGTGTGAGGACTGTTAACAAGGATAAGACGCGTGGCAAGAAGCAAATTAAAAAAAAAAAAAAAGGCCGCGCCACAACCCATCACACCCCAGCGGATCCTAACTTATGTTACTGCGAAGGCACCGGGATCGTACTCTCCCGCTGGTGCCTCACGCCCCAGGGACTTAAATAAGCTGGGGCGGGAAAGGGTGGGGCCAGTGGCGCGGGAGGCGGGGCATACAGCGGCGAGGGCGGCGGCGGCGGCCGAGACCCAGACATCGGGGACTGTTGTTGTTCTCTCGCCGCCGGACCGCCTCAGTCCGTTGGCCCAGAAAGAGACCCGGAGCTAGTCTGGTGGGGAGCGGGTGGCCGAATCCCCCGTCTTTCCTGCTTCCGCAAAGCTGCGGCAGGAGCTGGTTCAGACACCTTGCGGTTGGTCTCCGATGCCCTTCAGTGAGGAGGGGGCGTCAGAACCTTGGTGAGCGCATCTCAGCCCCACCCCCAACTCCGTGTCTTCGCCGGCCCCCAGGCCCTCACACCTCAGTCCGGCTGCCATGGCTGAAAACGCGGAGGGAGACCTGAACTCCAACCTGCTCCACGCCCCCTACCATACCGGTGATCCTCAGCTAGACACGGCCATCGGGCAGTGGCTCCGTTGGGATAAGGTGGGTACCTGTTCAGCCTTGCATCCTCCTGTCCTCCCGCACGCCCGCCCGCCCGCCCATGCACAGTCCGCCCTTTCCCGTCCGCACCCGGTGGTCAGCAGGCTGCTGAGAAGATGGTTCAGGCCACGGGGTGGGAGACAGCGGAGCCGGGCGTTGCCACCCACCTATGCCTGGGCCGCCTCCCCGGGACCATCTGAGCCGGGATACCTGTGGTCACTTCCTTTTGCAGTGCGCGGAATTGCAGCCTCCCTTTCTCACCCACAGCCCCGCCCTTCAAGTGCATGTCGTCTCTTTAAAAAAAAATTATTATCGATTATTTATTATTACTTTATCATCATCATGTCGTAAGTTCTACCCTTCATAGAACTATTTTCTTTCCTCTTTCTTCTCCTTTGACTTCCTTCTCTGCAAACCTGAAAGTGGTTTTTGGTACCCTTTTTAGGTGTCTCTAACCGCTCTCTGCTTTACTTCTGGTCTGGTGTGTTTCCACTTTCCGTCGCTAGGTAGTCGCTGGTGGTTTTTTCTATCACCTTTAGCTCTTGAAAAGGTAAGAATTCTCTTACCTCTTTATTCCCCTTGCCGGGAGTTATTTTCTGCAGTATCCTGTTCAAAGAATCATGTTTTCCAGCTTTCATATGATGCTCCTGATATGGAATTGTTTTTGCTTTACCCATTCCTTTTCCTCCTCTACTCCCCCCACCCCCTCCAAGTTGTTGGGGTGATTTCATCTTGTGCAGACATATGGGATGGATCTGTGAGAGCCAGAGTTAAAATGAAGCTCTCTCACTTGTAAAAGACGCCACTGGTGACTCCAGCAGAGGAAGATGATCCAAGCTTTTGCTTTGTCAAATGCATTAAATGCATTTGTTGAAGTAGCGAAGGCAGTGTATTTAAAATGGAATTCATAACACTGAATTAAGGAATTAGTATGGTAGTACATGAATTGTGTTGTACAAAAGAATTTCCTAAAGGATTCACTTTATGAAAAAGTTTTATTTTTACTTTGCTCAGTCATTCATGCATTTAGCAAAAATATGTATTGTGTATTGGGTAATGTTTTCAGAGCCTGTTAGGGCCAGGGAATGAATACTAGTGGTGAGGAAATAGAAAGGGTTCTGCCCTCAACACGCCTTCATTTAGCAGAAAAGACCACCAAATAAGCAATTACAATGAGTTAGTAACTGTTTCTTGGTCATGTGCATCTTAGACATTCTGTTCTTCCTCTAGAGTCTAAACCAGTGCTTCTCAAACCTTAAAGTGCTTACAGATCACCTGGGAATCTAAAATGCAAATTCCCGTTTGGTAGGCCTGGGGTAGGGTCTGAGATTCGGCCTCAAGAATGAGCTTCCAGGTGATACCATTGCTGCTAGTCTGTGGACCATACTTGGAGCGGGAAGAATCTCTAGTGTTCTGATTCAAATATCAAATTAAAGAAATAAGTCCCTTATTACAGAATTTGACCATAAAGATATATTTTTTAAATCAAGTGTGCAGAATTTGTGATATCCCATTAATTACTGTAAGGATGTGTAAAATGCAAATAACTTTAAAGCATAGCATAAGAGCTAAGGAGTAGCATACAATAAAATCAAATGTACTACAAACCAACTATATAATGTCTTCAGCAGGGAAACCTACCCAAATTACAAATGAATGATAACTGTATATGTTTAATATAGTTAATTGTTTTTGTTTAAAGCCATCTGCTTTCATTGGTATTTTCAGGAAATGAATGTGGTTGGGCACTTATGTGTCCCTAAAGAGAAAGGAAGACTCATGAAATTTGAAAACACTTGTAGAATTACAACACAATTTAATTTACTAGTAACTACTAAGTATGTCAAGGTTGTTTGACCCCAACAATAGGAATTTGTTTTTCATTGCCATGGATGAGATCTTTTGTTCTCTTTAGGTGCCAGTTTTGACTATACTTTTCCTAATGAGTCTCTTGATTGATTCCTTTTTAAAGATTGGCTGAATGAATCAATATGTATTAATTGTCTATGCCTGGATATTATTGGAATATACTGAAATATAAAAAGACTATAAAATGCATATACACCAAAAAAAGATAACATTAGGGTTGTATTGCTGGCAATTAAATGTTTTATAGGCGGTCCTTATTGGAACAAAAGTAAGAGTGACCTGTGGACTGGGATGATCAAAGGAGACTTTATAAAACCAGGATAAATATAAAAAGACTGAGGTGAGCCTTCACTGAAAATGGAAGAGAGGTTCTTAAATTATATTTAAAGTGCCCTCTCTATGTAAGATACTAGCTAAAAACTTGTGGGAGATACAAACATGAAATAGATGTGGATCATATCTTCAAGCAACATAGAAGGGAAAATAAAACTAAAGCTCGCAAAGGGAACAAGTAGTAAGTGCCTTTAACTGAGGAATAGATCCAAATAATTTAAATAATTATTTAATAAAAATAATAAATAATTACTTAACTGACTCCCCCCATAATGGGAAAGCATGCTTATAATTGGTAAACAAATGTGTATTTACTATAGACTGATAGTGTGGGTAACCTAGGCTATATCCCAGGGCACTGAAATTTAGAGTGCAGAAGTGTAAAATAATAGATCAAACTTACAGTTTTTATTACATTACACACTGACAGCATAAATAGTCTTTTAGAAGAGAAACTGAGTTTAATACCTGATTAATACCTGTTTAGTGAAAAAAAAAGGAACCCCTATCAAATATGGCTGATCCTCAATGACTCTGCTTGCCTAGATCAACAAAATTGCTAGTTTTATCTTCATGAAAAAAAGTGTTATTTGTGCTGAACTTTCAGAATTAGTTAGAATTTAGATTTCCCAACATAGGAAGACTATTCCAAGCAGAGATAGAAACTTTGTGTATGTAGAACATTTGTTTCAGCTGTAGTTTAGGGTACATAGAAATTATCAGAAAGGTATGTAGGGGCCATAGAAAAGCTTCAGTATGTGTTTATTGGCCTTGAATAAGTAAGAGTGTGGGTAAGTGTTAAAAGGAAAATAATACCACAAGACAGGGTTTTTACTGGAGCAGTTTGGGGTACTATGGGATGGCATTCTGTTGGTAAATTTACCATAGTCCAGGATCTGACCCTCAGTTTCTATGCTGTCAGACTAATTTGTTAGGCTGTGTTGTCTCAGGATGGATTCGCTATACTCGAAACTGAACCTGATGTCTGAATTCAGAATGCAGTTGTATTAATTTATGGTACAGATGTAAAATAAGTAGATTTGTCTGTAGTCAAGGTATTTTCTAGATGCACCATAAGGAAGTCAAAGATCATGAAATAAAATCACAAGGATTCAGATATATGCCTAAATGTTTAACAGCATTGGCCTGTAGTAAGTAAATGCATCCGTTTCTATGATGGGACTATCTTACCACTGGAACCCAAGTCCATGGATCAAGGTGTTCCTCTTCCAAGTAGTGCCCAGATGACTCTTCTATAGTGCTCACTCCCTTCTATGTGCTAGGGCTAACTAAAGCTCCCACTTTCTTCATACTTCTTTTGATGTTTTTTTTACATCCTATCAAATTACACACAAGTCTTGGCTGGCCTAGAAGCCAGGTTCTCTTTAACATGACAACTATCACCTGTTTCTAATTTACTTCAAACTTTAACTTTTTGAAAGCAGATATAGCCAAAGTATTGAGTAGTGCTCAAGTTTGGGTGTTTTAATGTGTGGGTGGGGAGTAGAACAGGACACAGGGCAGTGCTATTCACCCAGTTGGAGCAGCAACGGTTGTATATTGACAAAATGTGCAGGCACAGCTTGGCCAAGGCATTTTGAGAAATAGTGAGTAGAGTACTCTGGTCTCAAAATGTAGGTCTGTGTTGAGAAAGAATAGAATGTAAAGATGGGTTAGGTTAGGTTAGGTTAGGGTTATGAAATGCCTGAAAATAGAAATAAAAGACTTCAGTCTAAGCCAGTGATTTCCGGATACCTAGCAGTGAAACATTTGCAAGCAAAATATAGCCCAGTAAAATGGAGGTGAACGAATTCCCTTTTAATCATCATTGTGTGATGGAAAAGACACCCAAGAAGCACCTCTACAAAGGTGGTCTAGTCTAACTTCATGGTATAGAGATCTAAAGAAGTTGTGGAAGTTATCCAGTTTGGGTAGAGCCTGGACCAGAGGTTGGATCTGCCACTTAGTTCAATCCAGTTTTTATAGTAGTAGTTTAGGTTACTTTTTTTGGTTCACATTTTCCTAATACTTAATTTGGTCCTTAAGCAATGAAGAGTACAGAATACATGTGGCTTTATTAATTTTGGGAAATATTAACACTACTACTTGAATTTATTTGTAATGTTTCAAACGTTGGAAAATGATCTAAATCTCATTTGATACAGCAGCCTTGCATGGCAGGCAAGCTAGATAGTAGTTTTCCCCATTTTTACAAGTAAAGAAAGTTTCAGAAAAGGTAAATGACTTACTCAAGGATGTATGGCTTTTAAGCAGTGGAGTTGAGACTAGAATTTAGATCATTTGACTTTTACTCTAATTTTCTTATCACTGTACTAGATTCTATAACCTGAATATTTAGTAAATGTTAGTGACATCATACACCAGGTTTCAAGGACTTCATTAAAACCATTTTATTGGCCTTTGTAAAACCTGAGTAGGATGTAATTGCAGAATAAATGTCATGGAATTTTTTTAAAGAGCTGAATTTGCGGCTCAAGAGTTGCTTTGGTCTCCTTGGCAACAACATTCTCCCTCTGTCTGAGAAATTTAGTACAGATAAATGAAGGTTTGAATTTATTTTCCTTCTTAGAAATGAAATTCATTTTTTCTTTTTCTTTTCAAATTTCTTACATTTTCCCCTCAGTTTCTACCATTTCATATTCACTTCATTTGTATTTATTTCAAAGAAATACATGCTTATGATAAAAAAAAAATACAAAAGGGAATATAATAAAAAACAATGTTCCTAACTGCTTCTTCTCATTTTCAATTTGCTCCTTAGAAACCATTTTTAGCTACTTGTTTTTAGTTATTCTCATGGTTACCATCAAATGACTAAACAATATACTAGTATCACTAGTCCTTGGTTTATTTTATATGTTACTTGGCAAATATATGCTGTAAAAAATCAGAGCTAACTTACATTATTCTCTACCTCTCCTAAATTTCAATAGTTATGTTGTAGTTATTCTCGTAAGTTTAAATAATGTAATTAGTGCTAACAGTCTGCAGAACAATAAGCCCAATCCACAAATCCAGAGCTCCTAATTGCCCATTTTATTTAAGAGGAGACTAGTTGAGGTGCCTGAGTGGCTCAGTCCGTTAAGCTTCTGACTTCAGCTCAGTGCTCAGGTCATGATCTCACCCTCGGTTTGAGCTCCTGAGATCCAGCCGAGCGTTGCGCTCTCTGCTGTCAGTGCAGAGCCCACTTCAGATCTTCTGTCTCCCTCTCTCTCTGCCCCACCCTTTCAAAAATAATAAACAACAACAACAAGGGAGACTGGCAGATAACATACATTTACAAAAATGGAGAAAACCCATACCATTTTCACAGAATAATTTATGGATATCAATGACTGACCAAGGATCAAGTTACATAAACCAAGCAACATTAAAAGCAAGAAAAACAAAGCAATGGCTCCAGAGGGGGGGGAAAAATGAGGTTAATGAAGTACATAGAATTTTAAATTTTTTTTAAGTTAAATTTAAAAAGAGAATTCCATCAAATGAGGAAAGCTGCTATGAGAAAGGCATCGAAAATAGGAACGAGCTCTTAGAAGTTAAGAGAAAAATAAATGACTATCCGTCTACCTTTTGCCAAATGCAATAGAAAATATAAAAGCTTAAGCTGAGGAAACCTACAGCAAAAGGAAGTAGGAAATATAAGGGAAGTTGACATGGAGGAACTACCCCAATGTAAAGAAATCTCAGATGACCGTAGTGCCCTAGATCCACATTGGGCTTCAAGAAATGTGTCTTTAAAAAGAGTGCAACATCTATGCATAAATAGTAAAAATCTGGAAGATATTAATGATATGGTGAAGATGATATGTTTTTCTGGCAACATTTAAACAAATTGTTTTTAATGTTTATTTATTATTGAGAGACAGAGACGGAGCAAGAGCAGGGGAGGCCGAGAGACGGGGACACACAAAATCTGAAGCAGGCTTCAGGCTCCAAGCTGTCAGCACAGAGCCCATTGTAGGGCTTGAACTCATGTGCCATGAGATCATGACCTGAGCCAAAGTCAGATGCGCTTAACTGACTGAGCCACCCAGGCACCACCACCCTGGCAACAACATTTAAAAAAGAAAAGCAATTATCCAGGGGTTGGTAGAGAGGAAGGGAGGGGAGGAGGAAGGAAGGAAGACCTGAGTAAGCAAGTTATGGTTTGAACATGAAACCAAAACAGGTCATGATTTTGAACAACTAATTGATAGAGCTTAAGAAAAAAAATCGTTTTGATCTCAATACCTTCAGGAGGTATAGGTAGGTCTGAACAGAAGCAAATTTTATCCACACCCACTACATAGATCCACAATGAACAATATTTAGATGATCTTAACCTTGTGCTTACATATTATTTTCAATTTTGAGGATCAACAAGACGAAACACAAGATTTAATTATTTTTTTATTGTGAAAAAGTACATAACATAAAATTTACAGTCTTACGCATTTTTAAGTGTACAGTTCAGTAGTGTTAATTATATTCACATTGTTGTGAAATGGATCTCTAGAACTTTTTCATCTTGCAAATGTGAAACTGCACCCATTATATAAGTCCTCTTTGACCCTCCTCCCAGCCCCTGCTAATAACTATGTTCTATCCTGTTTCTATGAATTTGACTACTTTGGATGTCTCATATAAAGAGAATCATACAGTATTTGTCTTTTTATGGCTGGTTTATTTCACTTAGCATAATATCTTTAAGGTTCATCATGTTGTAGCATGTGACAGGATTTCCTTCTTTAAGTCTGAGTAATATGATACACCACATTTTTTTTATCCATTCATCCATCCATGGACATTTGGGTTGCATCCACCCTTGGCTGTTGTGAATAGTGCTGCTGTGAGCACGGATATGCAAATATCTCGTCAAGACCCTGCTTTCAGTTCTTTTGTCCTCATACCCAAAAGTGGGATTGCTGGAACAAAATGTAGATGTTATCAGCATAAATAGGGTTTTGGCTTATTGTATTTCATTTCATGCTTCTTTCTGTCTTTCAGAAATATGTTGAAATCTCATCTACTCCTCAGTACCCATTGACCCCTTCTCCAGTTCTTTTTGCATTATGGATTTAGTTATTTTATACCTTTATTGTCATGTAAAAAATTCTCAGGAGGAAGAAGAGACAAGTGCTTGAGGTTTCCATCTTCAACTAAAACTCTCTATTCTTTTTTTTTTTTTTTTCAAATTAAAAATGTACTTAAAACTGGAAGCAACCCAGATGTCTTCAGTAGGTGATGGGTAAACAAATTTTAGTATATCCTATTTATTTATTTATTTTGGGAGAGAGAGTGCTCGTGTGTGCATACACATGCATGTGGGGAAAGGGCAGAGAGAGAGAGAAAGAGAGAGAGAATCCCAAGCAGGCTCCACTTGTTAGTGTAGAGCCTGATTCAGGGCTCAACTTCATGAACTATGAGATTGTGAGCTGAGCTGAAATCAAAAGTGGGATGTTTAACCGACTGAGCCACCCAGGCGCTCCAATTCATTGATGTTTTAAAAATGAGTTATCAAGCCACAAAAGAAATGAGCCATCAAGAGACAAAAACACAGTTGAGAAACTTTAAATACATACTACCCAGTGAAAGAAGCCATTCTGAAAAAGTTACATACTGTCTGATGCCCACTATATGTCATTTTGAAAACAGGTAATTTTTGAAAAATGACTGGTTATCAGGGGAAAGGAAGGAGTATATGGAGCACAAGGGATTTTTAGATCAGTGAAGCTATTCTATATGATACTTTAATGGTGGATATATGGCATTATGTATTTGTCAAAAGCCGTATGTAAACTGTGGACTTTAGTTCATAATATTGGATCAAGGGCACCTGGCTGGCTCAGTCAGTGGAGCATGGAACTCTTGATCTTGGGGTTGTGAGCTCGAGCCCTATGTTAGGTGTAGAGATTACTTAAAAATATTAAAAATTCTTTGAAAAAAAATGGATCAGTATTGGATCAACTACAGCAAATGTACTGCACTAATACAAGATGTTAACAACATGGAAAACTGGGCTAGGGCATTTATGGGAACTCTGTGTACTATCTGCTCAATTTTCTGTAAACCTTAAACTGTTCTAAAAAGTAAAGTCTAGGGGCACCTGGCTGGCTCAGTGAGTAGCATGTGACTCTTGATCTCAGGATGATAAGTTCGAGCCCCATGTTGAGAGTAGAGTTTAAATAATTTTTAAGTTGAAAAAAAAGTAAAGTCTATGCATTAAAAAAAAAATATATATATATATATATATATATATGTGTGTGTGTGTGTGTGTGTGTATATATATGTATGTATATATTTGAAAGAAAGGATTTATATTTGAAAGCACCTCCTTCTTTCCCACCTGAAAATTTTAAAATAGGCAGACTGGCTTTTTCTGCCTTTTATTTGGGGGTCTTCTTTGCCCTATTTTTTCTTTCATAAAGGATTTTTGTTTAGTTCCTTCAAGTTTTCCACAAGGCCATTAGAAAGCCTATGTGGATATATCTTTGATCTAGAAGTATTTCCTTATCTCTTTCTTTCCTCCTATTTGAAAAATCTGAGAGAGCCTGGAGAACCTAATGAAAAGGAATTTGTCTTCATTTGGTTCTTCCAGATTTTACTTGTAAGATACACTGAACTAGCCAAAGAATGTAAGTATTATATTTCATCATCTTAGATTTTCATGGTTACTCCCTGGATTATCTAAATCAGGGTTCTTTCATCCTCTTAGACAGCTTGTTTAATTGTTTTTACATATTTTATATGTCCTGTTTTTTAGAAATATTTTCCCCCAAAACAAAAGGTTTAGTAATTTAGTGCAGATTTTACTAAAATATTTTTTCATGAGTCACTTTATCTATACGTGACTGCTAATTAGCACTAAGGCTACTGCCCTCTGGTGTTGGGAGTGAATGGAGAAAATAATGCTGGTGGAAAATAGACAGGTAGGTACTATATCTAATCCTGCATGGGATATTTTATACCAGATAATTTAATGAGCACTGAACCTTACCCAAAAAAACCATGGCATAGCCCAATCTAATGCCCAAAAGAATATGAAAATTGAAAAAAAAATATTAAAATTATAATATAAATGAAAAATCCTCTGCTTCTCAGATACATAGACCTTTTAGCTTTCAACTCATTAGAAAATCTCTTTAATGTAAATAGTGACTTTATTTTGTGGTTTATGCTTCAGAATTTTTCTCATCTTATTTGCCCTCTGAAATACTTCATTATTTATACAGGTAAATATTAGAAAAAACCTAAATGCACACCAAAGGGGAAAGAGTAAACAAATTGGAACACTGCAACAGCTGAATAGAATAGGTCTGGGATGAATGGATAAAAAAGTTATGGTATATATTCACCATGGAATATTATTCAGCCATAAAAAACGAGAAAATCCTACTATTTGTGATAAAATGAATGGAACTTGAAGACATTATGCTAAGAGAAATAAGTCGGACAAGAAAGGCAGACACTATGTTCTCACTTACATGTTGAATTTAAAAAGACCCAAAAAACCAAAAGACACACGAAACTCACAGATCAGTTTTGTGGTTACCTTATTGGGGGGAGGGTATAGAATTGGAGGAAGGTGGTCAAAGGGTACAAATTTCTGGTTATAAGGTAAGTAAGTACAGAGATGTAATGGACAATTTTATTATAGTTCACACTGCTGTATGATATATGGGAAAAGTTGTTAAGAAAGTAGATCCTAGGAGTTTTCATCACAGAGAAATTTTTCCTTTTATTGTATCTATATAAGATGATGGATGTTAACTAAACCTATCATGTAATGTTTTCACAATACCTTCAACCACATGAAGGTTTGGGGCAACAACACGCCATGTAGTCAAAAATCTACATATAACTTTTGATTCCCCAAAAACTTCATAACCTACTGTTAACAGAAGCCTTACTGATAATATAGTCAATTAACACAGATTTGTATGTTATATGTATTATAGACTGTATCCATACAATAAAGTAAGCTAGACATTTTCTTTTGAAAATGTTAAAATCATAAGAAAGAGAAAATACATTTACATTATTGTACTGACTTTATCAAAAAAATCTGCATATAAGTAGACCTTCTCACTTCAAACTCGTGTTCTTACAGGGTCAATTGTATGTGTAAATTAAACCATCATGCTGTACACCTTAAACTTAGTGATGTCAATTATTTCTCAGTAAAAGAGGAACAAAACAAAACAAAAGTAGATCTGTATGTATTGAAAGAAACTCCAAGATACATTAAGTGAAATAAGCAAGTTATAGAACATCATATGCAATTTGATAGCATCTATATAAAATAAAGAGAGAAAGCTAAACTACATTTCTGTGCATATATAGATGCCAGTAAAGGTCTAGAAGGATACATCACAATAGTACTTGCTCCCCCACAGGAGTGGTCTGGGACTAAAGGTAATAGTCAAAATGTCTGTAGCTTTATCTGTATTATTATTATTTTAAACTAGGAAAATACATAGTTACAATTAATAATATTTAAAATACAAATAAAGAACAATTAATGGTCAACTTGTGGGGCTGCTTTTTAAGAGCGATAGGAATTCAAAGTCAGGAAGACTATGTAAGAAGTAGAATTTGACCTGGGCCTGAAAGGAAAAATAGGATAGGAATAGATGATGAATAGGGGGACAGAAAATTTAAGGTGGGAGAAATAGAAGAATAAAATGGAAAATGAAACTGATCAGGAAAGTGAAACTGCACAGCGTGCAAGAACAATGAAGATTTTTTTTTTAAACTCAAGTGTAGTGTATGTGTTAGACTGCTGTGGCAATTTAGGCTACACAAAGGAAAAAGGATATCTAGTGTTTATCGAGTGATCATGTGCCAGCTGTGTTAATTAATAGATGCTTTCATGTAAAAAAAAAATCTCTTTTAATCCTTCAAGGATTGTTTGAGGTAGTTGTTATTCTCGTTTTTAACCTATATACAAACTTGGGCTCAGAGAAATGAAGAGAGTATTTGAATCCAAAAAGGTTTTGAATTCCTCTGCCCTTTGGGATCTGATTCCCACCCTTCCTGACCTTTATTTATATTTGAGGTAACTGGAATTGGACTCTATTGTTGGTTCTTGGGTGATTAATCTGGCAGTATGTAATTAGGATGAGATGGGTTGGAGATGGAGACTCAGAATTATGGATAACAAAGTTTTACATTTGGATGATTACAGAGCCTTCCAAGAAAACTAAAGAAGTAATGAGCCCTTTTAACAATTGTCCTATCCTTTTTAAAAACACAGAGACTGAGAGGCGCCTGGGTGGCTCAGTTGGTTAAGCGTCCAACTTCAGCTCAGGTCATGATCTCATGGTTTGTGGGTTTGAGCCCTGTGTTGGGCTCTGTGCTGACAGCTCAGAGCCTGGAGCCTGCTTCAGATTCTGTGTCTCCCTCTCTCTCTGCCCCTCCCCTGATCATGCTCTGTCTCTCTCTGTCTCAAAAATAAATAAAACATTAAAAAAATTTTTTTAACACAGAAAATGATAAACAGCTTCTATTTCGTTACAATATTTTGCCAAGTTTGAATCAGAACTCCTTTTTAAAAAATTAAGCTACAGGTTCAGTTTAAATTCCCATATCTACTTTACATTCTCCTCCATCCTTTCCTCCAAGTAACCAAGGCATATCTAGGAATACTAGAGTTTTGTCTAAATTTCCTGTTTGTTTGAAAAATAGTTTTGTTTTTCATTTAGTCAAGTAAAGATAACCCTGAAAGTTAAACAACTCCTTTAAAAAAAATCACGTAGTGAAAAATATCTCAATGCCTGAAAACACTCGAATCAAAATTGAAGTATTATATTTTTTATAATATATACTTAATATATAACTTTTGAAAATGTGGACCCTGTTAACTTATCCCTAAATAGTAGCAGAAGCTATAGGGCAAGTCAACAATAAAATAACATCAAATACAGCCTAAGATGTTCTTTCTCTAAGTAGAAATGTCATATTTTACAAAGATAGTAAGTTTCATGTGTGGTTTCTGTAAAGTTAGATTCGTAACAACATAGATTTAATGACTTAATTGTTCTCCCCAACATCAAGGAACTTTTACATAATTATCAGGAAAAACTTAACAGTAAGAGAGCTGATATTATGCAACAGTACAATTCACACCCGTGAATTTGTTTTTGTAATTTGTATGTCTTAAAAAAAAACTCTGCTTCAAAAGAGAATTCAAGTATCTTTCAAGTATAATTTTTTTAACATTAAACTATATTTCTCAAATGTTTTTTAAAGGGAATTGACAAAAGCACCCTAATATTGTTTGTCATTAATTCATGCATTATAAGGTAAAACCCTGTGTGCATCTGGATTTATGTGTATTTCTTCTACTTTAGTCTCAGCTTTAGAGTTTTTCTATATGGTTTGTTTTTTAGGTATAATTTACATTTACAAAATTGACAGTAAATTTAATTCTTTTAAGTGTTCTACTTAATGAATTTTGAAGAGTGTATACAGTTGGAAAACCAGCATCACAATCAAAGAGCATTTCGATCACTGCAGAAAGTTCCCTTGTGCCCTTTTGTAGTGAATCCCCTTGCTCCAGCCCCTGTCAACCACTCATCTAATTTGTCCTGTAGTTGTTGTTAATTGAGATATAATTCACATAATGTGAAATAACATTCACCATTTTAGAATGTATATAATTCAGTGGGTTTTAGTATGTTCAAAAGATTGTTCAGTTGTCACCAGTATCTAATTTTTTTTAATGTTTATTTATTTTTGAGAGAGAGAGTGGGGCAGGGGGAGGAGCGAGGAGCAGAGGGAGAGGGAGACACAGAATCCAAAGCAAGCTCCAGGCTCCGAGCTATCAGCACGGAACCCAATGTGAGGCTCAAACCCACAAACCATGGGATCATGACCTGAGCTGAAGTTGGATGCTTAACTGTCTGAGCCACCCAGGTGCCCCACCACTATCTAATTCCCAAACATTTTAATTATCCCAGAAAGAAACCCGGTATCCATTAGTGGTCATTGCCCATTCCTCCATTCCCCCCCCACCCCCCCCAGCTCCTGACAACCATTCATCTGTCTAGATTTTCCTATTCTGGACCTTTCATATAAATGGAACCATACTATTGTTTGTGGCCTTTTGTGTCTGCCTTCTTTTACTTAGCACATTTCAGATTTCATCCATGTTGTATCATGAATCAATTGGCTATTTATATATTTTCTTTAGTGAATCCTTTGTCCCTCTTTAAATTGGGTTGTCTTATTGTTGACTTGTAATAGTTCTTTATTGTTCCTGTAGTTTGCTTTTATAAAAATCATACAATACATAGGCTTTTTGTGTCTAGCTTCCTTCAGTTAACATAATACTTGTGAGATTTATCCATTTTGTTTTCTATACCAGCAGTTTGTTCCTTTTTATTGCTGAATGTTATTCTATTTTATGGATGTACAATAATTTGTTTATTCATTCACCTGTTGATGGACAACAGGCTTTAACTCTTCAGAGTAAATCTACCTTTGAAATTCATTTATAGGTCTTTGTGTGAACATGTTTCATTTCTCTTGGGTAGATTCCTAGTGGAATTACTATTCAGCATTTACTGAGAAATTTTAAAATAGCTATTGGGTGTTGAGTTTTTTCAAATGCTTCCTTTGCATCTACCAAGATGATATTTTTTCTGTTGTTTTTTAAACTGAGACTTTATTTTTTAAGATCAGTTTCAGTCAAGAAAAGTATGTGTCAGAATACCTAGAGAAAAATAGCAAACATTTGAAATGTTTTATTTTGACTGTCTTTATGAGAAATATTTTTTGTTTAAAGCATAACAGACTTAAGTATGACTATATTATTGAACACATGTGTGTGTTTTGTTAGAAAAACAATCCAGAAGTTAAAAAAAAAAAGACTATATATATATATATATATATATATATATATATATGTTTTGAAATGAATTAATCAACATTTTTATCTTTCACACGAATTTTGGCATGTTTAGTATTATACTTAAATAATAATATGTTATATTTAATGTCTTATTTTCTGCTTTTTGAGTAGTTAGAATCTTTATTTCCTGGATATGATTTTTATATTCATTAAATGGTCTCAAGCTTTATTAAGCCAATTATTATTAATGAAATCTCATTTTATATGACAAGAATAGTCATTCAAATTTGTTATCTAAGCCAACTTATGCTAATTTCTACAATGTTTTTAAAGATGGAGAAATTATTTTACTTATATGTGGAATCTGAAAGACAAAACAAATGAACAAACGAAACCCAGGAATAGACTTATAAATACAGAGAACAAACCAGATGGTTGCCAGAGAGTAGAGAGGTGGGAACATGTACAAAACAGGTAAAAGGGATTAAGAAATACAAACTTCCAGTTATAAAATACATAAGTCACGGAGATGAAGAGTACAACATAGGGAATATAGTCAATAATATTGTATTAACATTGTATAGTGACAGATGGTATAACTACACTTATGGTGGTGAGTGAGCATTGTGTAATCTATAGAATTATCAAATCACTATGTTTTAAAACAAATACAACTTTATATGTCAACTATACTTAAATACAAAAAAAAATTTAAGATGGAGAAATTAAATTTAGAATTACACAAAGACTCTTAGATGGGAAAAAATTATTGGTTAGCAAGAGCATATTTTGGACTCTGAGGAAGCATCTGGTTTGGAAAACATGTTCTGCTTCAGGTCTCTAGATTTGGATCTTCAAGCTGGTTGACCCTTAGAAGTAAATGTCAGTTACATTTACCCTTCAGGTTTTCAGATGGCAGTTTCCTATTTTAACTTCTGTTGAGAAATAAACTTAAATATTTTTTTTTCTGTAGTTCTATAAAACTGGTATTTGTTGTTTAGGCACTAGCCTCTGTCAGTAACATTTTAAAATGTTATTTACAAGCTTTGCAATTTTAGATATATTTGAGCCACTAAGAAGTCAATTTTGCATATTACCTCACCTTTAGATATATAACAATATTAGGATTTTGATTGCAAAAAATATATATTTAATATAATAATATTAATAGAGTAGATTCAAGTTGTATACAAATTATACAATTATTAGGTTTATAAAAGAAGGAGGAAAGAAGATTTATAGGTGAATTCTTCATTGACAAACTTGATTTGTTTTATATGATGATTAATCAGTTTTTTATGTACTTTTATATACATTTATATTTATTATATATAATAATATAGAAGCCCCCTAATTATGAACAGAATAGGTTCAGAAAAGCTTGGGTGAATCCAGAGTAATCCTTCATAAATGAATACTAATACTTCCGTTTCATGGCAGGTAGAGTTGGAATGATTTTGGTCTGGTATATACCTTTATTCACATCTATGAAAGTTTGTAAGAGGTTTGTTAAAGGAGGTACTTCTCTTTATATATATAAAGTGCTGCTTTTTTTTTTTTTTTTTTTTAAATCAGTTCTTTCATGTTTTCTTTGAATTTGGGCCTTAAGGACCTACGCTATGGAAAAAACACAACTCCACAGAGTATTATGTAAGAAGACACTTTCTTTTCTTCATTTCAGCCATATAAAGTTGCAGCACTCCATAGGATTAGAACCTAAAGGAAAATTTTGGGTAAACAGGTAACCTTTGAAAATAATGCATGGTTTTAATTCTGTATTCTTTAGCTTACTGATTTCCTACTAAACAATCAGCTTCCTTCCTGATGAAGTATAGAAAATGCTAGTAGTCACTAAAATCTTTTTGGATTTTCTGCAGGATTACTTTTTTGGGGCACTAAAATTATTAGGATTCTAAAATACACTAGTTAAGAGCAACTTTAGTTCAGATTGAATGCATTTACTTTCCAAAAGGAATGTACATTTCCAGAAGGTATGTAAATCAAATAACTTCTCTGCAGACTTACAGTATAATTTTTAGAGCTTTCTTTACTGTTGGCATCACTTGAACCATTTTTTTCTTTTTTTGCTGATTAGCCTGCTCCTATCCTTAAGTAATGAACGCATTGTAAATAAGAGCACATTTAGAAAGCAAACAATAATTTGTATTTGAGAAAGCTCCAACATTTGTTTAATTAATAACCTTCTGTGAGTGACAAAAAAGCAATTTGTGAGGTAAAAAGTATCCATGGAGACCCACAATAGTAGTTTTTCTCAGCCATCAGAGAGAGAGATTTATTTAGTTTTTACCATAAAATAAGTAAAATATAAAATATCCAAACAGTACTAAGGCTGTACAATAAAGTCACTTTTCTGCCTCAGACCTTATGCCTGGTTTCCCCATCAGAGATAATCACTAGTTTTAGTGTCTTATATTAGCATGGAGTATTTCTGGAATGATGTAAGTATACATATACTTCTTTTTATACAAATTAAAACACATTATGTATGCTTCTGCTTTTCATTTAATGTATCTGAGTTTTATGTGGAAAAGAGTTTTAAAAATAATTTGTAGTTCTTTAGAATCTTCATAATATGATAGCTTATAAAAATCATAGTTGTTTGAATATTTTAACAACAAAATAGAAATGTAATTTCATCCTCATGGAAAATGTATGATAATCATGGCTACATAGATTGCCCTTTAGGTGTATTTTTAAACATTTTAACATCAACATCTAATTTAATGTAGTTATGAAATAGTGGAGAAATCTGCATTTAAAGTAGATTTCATTTGCCTGTCGCCATAATCACTTAGCACTTTTTACCATAAAAATATACGTCTGTCCAATGCATCGTGATTCTTTATCCATTTTTATTTTTCTCTAATTTACAGTCTTTTTCAGAAACAGGAATTAGGTTAGGACTGGTTGTAATGTTTATAACAGAGAATGGAATTTTTAGGCCCTACTCTAGTAGCTGTGCAGTTAAACATTAGGAAGTACTCAGTAACCTAATAATATTCATGTCTGGTGGGTCATTTTTGTATCTTATGTAGCTATAATTAAAAGGAATCATATTTGGCTTTATAGTTGGAGTTCATTATTATTAGGAACATTATTAACCTGCTCTGCATAATTATTTTGTTGTTGTGAGGTGGTATAGGATTTAGAACCAGACCAACCTGGATTCAAATCCTGTCTAGACCTCCAATGTTAGCTCCATGTTAATAGGCTCTCTAAATCTTAATTTCTTTATTAATACAGTGGTAATAATAGGCTCCCTAAATCTTAATTTCTTTATTAACACAGAGGTAATAATACTACCAGTAAGATGCTGCAGTTGACATTCTTGTATGAATAAATCTTGTTTGAGTAAAGAAATTGCTATGGACAGAGATATTTATGGGCCAAAAGGCATATGCAGTTTAAATTTTGGTAGTTGCTGTGATATCATTCTAAAAGGACTATCCTAATTTCTTTTTAAAAGAATTTTAAATCCTAATTTATTATTTTAAATAAATAAACTTATTTATTTTTAGTAATCTCTACACCCAACGTGGGGCTCAAGCTCATGACCCCAAGGTCAAGAGTCACAAGCTCTTCCGACTGAGCCAGCCAGGTGCCCTAGGACTATCTCAATTTCTATGGCACGAACTGTATGACACTGCCATATACCCTCTACAGAACTGAAACTTTTTAGTCTTCAATTTTGCCATTCTTATACCTGTTTTTAAATGTTAGCCATCTTCAAGTCTCTTTGACCTTTGTATCAAATCTGGTAGCATCTTAAACATTGGGAAAATATAGAGTAGCCCAGTTAGTCTTATTGTTTAGATTCTCCTCTTAATAGCTATTCATAGTTTTATGTAGGCTGTGTATTTGTTAGTGTGTGCCATTTATAAAATGGAGATTTCATGAGCTAAGGTCATTATACGTGTATATACATACATATATGTACATAAATTTATATCCATTTTTAGCTGATTATAATTTCAGTTAATCAGAATTTCCATGGCTTCTCATTAGTTTGTGGCATGTACTCTGGTTACTTTAATTCCACTATAACCAGAAAAGCTTTTTGTTTAAATTTTTTTTTTTAATGTTTATTTATTTTTGAGAGAGACAGAGACAGAATGCGAGTGGGTTAGGGGCAGAGAGAGAGAGAGAGACACAGAATCCAAAGCACGCTTCAGGCTCTGAGCTGTCAGCACAGAGCCCAATGCAGGTCTCGAACTCATGAACTGTGAGATCATGACCTGAGCTGAAGTCGGACGCTCAACCAACTGAGCCACCCAGGTGCCCCCAGAAAACCTTTTTGTTTAAATTATATATTAATATGTTTTTATTTCTTTGCAAGTACAAATCTATTCTAATATTTAGCACCTTATAGGTGCCTTGGTTTATCATTCTGAATATTCGTTATCATTGTATAGGCCATAGACATAGAAGATCTAAGCTGTTAGTATGGACTAAATCCATACTATATATAGTATGGAAGGGAGAAGTTGTGGTTCACCTTATTTTCATAATATTTGACTCTTTCTCTTATAAGGAAAATACTAGAAAATTCCATTCAAATTTTATTCTTACTATAATTGCACGTCCATTTGAAACTTGCTTGTAAACTAATATTTCAGTCAAGAGTATCCATGAGCTTTATGAAAATAAGTTAATGGATGTGATAATGAAATACATAATCCTAAAGTATAGATGTTGGCATGTCCTGCCTCACAAGCCAAGCTTGGACTGAATTTTCATTCTTATTCTTAACCAAGTCCACATTTAACATCTAAGACCTTTTTATGATCACCTTTACTGTAGATACATTGAATGGTTTTCTGTGACTTTAAAGAGCAGAAGGCTTACCTGGTCATTTTGAATCACAGAGGTTTAGGAAGTAATTGGTAGGCATGTGTTGATGGCTTTTATCCAATAGGTTCCTTATTTCTTTTAAAACTTAAGACAGACTCTAACTTACTTAATGTTGTTTTTGACTAGGAGGCTTATTTGGGTTCCATAGCTCTTAAGTTTATCAATTTGTTAAAAAATTCTTGAGTAGTATTACCAAAAATGCTATGACAATTAGAGATATGTGCATTACCTTCGGTAAGGGTCTGGTTCTTTGGGGGGCTCCATAGATGACAGGTATTGTTTTATTATACATACTAATATTGATAAGTAGCACTGTGGAACTTATATTTAGAACCTTGTGAAATATGCATAATACTTACTGGCTCCTCAGAAGGGCTTCATATCAGGACTCTGCTTGTGATCCTGATTAAGTCTTAATACTTTTTTTATAGAATCCCAAAACAAAAGAGCAAATTGAAAATCTGTTACGGAATGGGATGAACAAGGAGCTACGAGATCGTCTTTGTTGCCGAATGACTTTTGGGACGGCGGGACTTCGTTCTGCTATGGGGGCAGGATTTTGCTATATTAATGACCTTACAGTAATACAGTCAACACAGGTAGGTATTATAAAGTATTATGTATACTTTTTATCACTCTGTTTTTTTGCTTTATAAATTAGGTAGGCTTTCTAAAACAAAAACAAACTTTATGTCTAGGAAGGTACCTTCTTGTAAGTTAAAAAACCTTGGGACAAATGCTAACCTTTGCTCTTGCACAGAATTTATCTTATAAGTCATTTGTGTATCTTCAAGGTCACAAACTAACTTTCTGATTAAGAGTTCTTATGATTACCATTGTCAACTTCTTGACATTTACTTTGCCTTTGAAATCTTGACAGTTACTTTGCATTTGAAATCAGGACACAGATATTGAGATTTCCAATTAACATAAAGAAACAAATTTAGGAAAAAGAGAATTACTCATTTTGGCATATGGCCATTGATAAAGGTTAACCAGAATATTTGGAAAATTTAGTTGAAACTATTTCCCTTAAACATGGTTTTCTATATCCATTTGAGAGTTCTTTAAGACAGTGTATGATGTGATACAATTTATGTCTCCCCATTTTATACAACTTACCCTAGAAAAAAATTACTTCTTTTTCTAGTGAAACATTCTCACTGCTTCAAGGAACTATACTTTTGAAGCCAAAATGCATTTAGAATATACTAAAAATAGTTCTGGACTAGAGAATTGCTCAGTAGGCGTAATTCTAATCAATACTGTCAAACAGTAAATCATCCTTAGCTTTGTTCTGAAGGAATTCTCCAAAGGCAAAGGCTAGTGCAGAGGATGGAGTAGAAGGGATGATAAGATGACTAGACTACATGGGTAGGATATGTGCCACTTCCCCCATCCCAGACCCCTTTCTTCTCCTCGCCCCAAAATTCATCAGTTCACTCTTTTTAATATATTGGTTTCCTCATAAGCTTTCATTTTAAATGAAGATTCCTTGACTTTATAAAAAGGGGTGGAGGAGGTGTTTGAAAATAAATTTCTATGGAAGTGTAAATTTTTACTGGAGTTGAGATTCCATTGTGTGAAAGGGAAAAGCCAAATGGAATCTAATACTTAAGCCCTAACCCTTTTCAGAGTCTAGATAAAGGGGGATAAGACAGATATTTATACCAGAGAATAATAGGATGTTCTGTGAAGTTTTAGGATAGCATCGTTATTATAAATAAATTGGGGAAACTAGTCAACATGGGCTATATTAAGCATGCACATGTGTGCGCTTACACACACACACACACACACACACACACACACACATTCATAGGGAATGTAACCCAGGGACAGGGGGCAAGAGCACCTGGCTCTTGGGGTCCCAAACAAACCAGATTTGACCACTTGCCAATGACAAAATCCAAAGAGAGTGGGGTGGTGGTGAAACAAGACAGGAATTTATATCAGTGATACCAACACCGGGAAGACAGCAGACTAGCATCTCAAAGACTGCCTCCAAAGTGCTGAAAATAATTCCAGGTTTGTATAAGGAAAATGTGGGACAAAGGTAGGGAGGTACTTGCAGGTGGGCAGTGAAGGTCAAGTCGCTCATAGTCTTGCAGTCAATCATGTGGGTCTTGCTGGCTCAGGGTAGTCACAGTTACAGTTTCCATAAGGAGATGCTTTGCCAGCATCTTTGCTGAGTTAAGAGATTAGCTGGGAAAAAGAACTTAATCAATTAGGAAATTAGAGCCTAAGGTCAAAATGGAGGTAATTGAAATCCTCTTTGAGGAGCAGGTTGAAAAGAATAATTACACTTGAAAGAGCCATGAAAAAAGGGTCCAGAGGTCCCTGGGGCTTCATTTGGTGCTGCCACATAGTTACTTAGCAGTGCCTGCTATCCAGTACTTCAATAAATTAGTATAACTTAGTTTTAGTTGAATGAATCGCCTTGGGCAATTCATTAAATGGAGCTTCAGTCTTACTCTGTCACCTCTTTTTTTGAAGAGATATTGAAAGACAAAAATAGAAAAGGTATCTGCATTCTTTCTTTTTGGGGTCATGAGGATTAAATGTGGCAACACTTTTGATAATGGTTTTAAAGGACTATAAAATATGAAGTGTTATTTTCAGAGATGAAAGCATTTATTGAAGTTATCAAACCATAAGTTAGTTAAATGGTTTTAGTTTATCGTTGTGATATTTTCAGTATTCAGTGCTTCGCTTCTTTTTTTGTCACCAGTGACTGCATATTTTCCTACTTTATGAGATTTTCTTTCTGTGAGATTTTCAAACTAAGGAATTACGAACAGGATCAGCCATCTTAAGAAATGTTCTGATGAAGGTTTATGTTGCTGATTTAAAATGTTTGTGTCATAAATAGGTCAAATATTTTGGTTGGCTTCAGTCTTATGATTTAGCAAGGCCAAATATGGTCAAAATTCTATTCTCTAGAGCCTTAAGACAAGAAACAATTTCTTTTGGGTCTTCTGACAGTATTTTTTTCTTAGCATACTGACTCTCTTGTCCCCTCGTTTTCCCCTAATGTTTTATGTATCATATTGGATTTAATAGTTACTTAATTGATATTTCTGTGGTATTAAATGAGTCTGAAATTACAGGAAATAAATCTTTGTCATCTCACATTTGAGGCTTGAACAGTATTGTTCCCAAATCGGTAAACATGAGTATGAAGGTGGAAGCCGGTTCCCTATGAGCCGATAAACTGACCACTACACATAAAAATAATAGATTTTAAGTTGTGGAAAATGGAGGTATTATTCAGGAACTAATCTTTTGTGTTTATCTGCTCCAGGGAATGTACAAATACCTTGAGAGATGCTTCTCAGACTTCAAGCAGAGAGGCTTTGTCGTCGGGTATGACACCCGGGGTCAAGTAACTAGCAGCTGCAGCAGCCAGAGGTACGGCGTTAATTGTTTCAGAGATTAAGTTGGATTGCGATAGCCTTAAAAAAAAAATTAACAGTAGGATTTCTGAAACAGGAAACTGTCAAATAGAAATGTGATCACATGCTGATGTTTATTTTAGAGATGAAATAGAAGCATTTTAAAAAGAACGCTTAGGTTTTACAGGCAGGATTAAAATTTTTAAATATTTAGAGTTAGTATTTAGAATGATATCATAGTTTATGTTATGATTTTAATACTTTGGCAAAAGCACCAGGTAGGAGTGATTAAATAAATTGTATTCTCGGGGCACCTGGGTGGCTCAGTCAGTTGAGCGTCCGACTTCAGCTCAGGTCATGATCTCTCGGTCTGTGAGTTCAAGCCCCGCATCGGGCTCTGTGCGGAGAGCTCAGAGCCTGGAGCCTGCTTCGGATTCTGTGTCTCCTTCTCTCTCTGCACCTCCCCTGCTCACGCTCTGTCTCTCTCTCTCTCTCTCACAAAAATAAAATAAACATTTAAAAAAAAATTGTATTCTCTCATTATAATCCCATTTAATTAGTTTTAGGTGATTTTCACACATAGTCATGAGACAGTGATACTTTTTTCCAGGGGTTACTTATGCAATTGTGTTTATCAGAGTCTCTTATTTCACTTTCCTGCATTCTTTCTGCCCTTTTCAGGTTTTATTTCTTAGTAAAGGAGCCATCAAAAGATGATTAAGGAAAAAGGAGGAAATTAAAAGATCAGTTCTGTTTCTTATTAACTTCCTTTTTAAAAAACCTTATTTATTTAACATTTTTAAGTTGGAGCATGAAGTTTAACTGCTGATTATAAGAATTGGTTATATTAGGCTACTATATGTTCAGAATAATTCCAATATGAAACATTTATCTTGTAGAAGGTTAGGTTTTAAAATCTATGATAAGCTAAGGACTGAGTGAAATCTCCCTCATTTTTTTTTTTTTAGACTTGCTAAACTCACTGCTGCAGTCTTATTGGCCAAAGATGTTCCTGTGTACCTTTTTTCAAGATATGTTCCTACGCCTTTTGTAGTAAGTGTTTTATATTATTGATTGTACAGTTTGTTGCCGCAAATTAAAAAAATGTCTTAAATCAACCAGGATTCAAATATTTGTCATGCTTACAGTTCTATATTAAGTGACATGAAAGACCAAAGGAAGGGAAACAAAGTTTACACTGAATTTATTTTCATTCAACAAGCATGTGTTGAACCACCAAAGAATTTGATCTATAACGAGATAACAAGTTTTAGCCTATTTCTGTCTTAATGTCTTCTCCTGTTACTCAAAGTTATTCCTAGGTCAAATGTGTAAGTAGGTGGAAAGCAAAATGGAATTATGGTGTGACTGTTTTTTCAGCCATATGCGGTCCAGGAGCTCAAAGCAGTTGCAGGTGTGATGATTACTGCTTCTCACAACCGCAAAGAAGACAACGGGTACAAGGTAAACCTTGGACTCTTGATCTTTGCTTATTGTATAGTTCTTATTTTATTTAAATAATATGTGCTGAGTTATATTTTCATCACTGAGGAGCAGGGTTAGATGTTGGGGACAGGAATATAAAAACATGAAGGCCAGCCCTTGAAGGATGTGTTTCCCTAATGGCCCTATTACTTCTCAACGTGTACTACTACAAAAATCTCTTCAGTGGTCTTTTTACTTCTAGTATTCTACTGCCTTTGATTTCCCCATCCTATCTCAAACCCACCCTGTCTACATTTTAGAAACAAAGTCATACTGAGAACTGAGAACTTAAAGAATGAATGGGAGTTTGCAGGAGGAAAGCCAGAGGAACAGTACCTCTATCTCACTCTCCTTTTCCTACAACCTTCTACTGGGACTCCCCATTGGCTGTAGGATCCATTTGATGTGTCAGCCTCCATGGCAGAAAGCAGGGCAGAGAGGGGTGAAGAGCAGCAAAGAGAGGGTACAGCACAGTATTGAGCCAGTGTTTGGGGCTCCTGGGTGATGAATGCATGATCTTATATTTGTTTTTCTTCTTGTATGGGAGGTCTTCAGGTACACTGAACTCTGTTTTATTAGGGAAAAGAAGATTTAGTACTAATCTATGGTTTTGGCTCTGGCCAGCTAAATGGGTAGTGTTACTATGCACAGAGGCAGAGAAGAAGCATGATTAATTCAGTTTGGGACATATTAAGTTTGAGGTCTTTGTGGGCCAACCAGGTAGCAACATCCGGTAGGTGACTGGATGTATATAGATCTTCTCTGGGGAGAAATCTAAGGTTAAAGTTACAGATTTGGGGGTTATCATACATATTAGAACATATAAGAATATTTGGAAGTCTTTTAGTTGGGTGAGTGGCCCAGAGACAGTATATAGTAAAAAATAGGTACAAAAGGGATCCCCAGGGAACACCAACTTTAAGGAAGGCAGAAAGAAGAAGAGCTGAGATAGAGGATAGACCAGGGGAGATTAGTGCCATAAAAACCAAAGGGATAAGAAGAGAGTTGCAAGGAAGGAGAAGTCAACTGTCAAAGAGAGCTGAGAACCCAGATCTCTCCACTGAGCATCAGATCAGATTTCTAAATCCAGCTATCTACCTGATATCCATTGGGATGTCTAATAGACATTTCAGAATTAGTGTCTCTCAAATAGAGGTCTTAATTCCCCCACAACCTGTCACATGCACACCCAAATTTGTTCCTCCCTGAATCTTCCCCACCTCTGTAAATTGACATTATCAGCCACCCAAACAAAGACCAAAAATAATTTTTATTTATTTATTTATTTATTTATTTATTCATTTATTCATTTATTTATTTATTTACTGAGAGAGAGAGAGAGTGCATGCCATGTGCTCATGAGCAGGAGAAGGGCTGAGAGAGGAGGGAATCCCAACCAGGCTCCACACTTAGCATGGAGCTGATCCTACCCCCCACCCAGGTGCCCAACCAGCGCCCCCCAAAATTATTCTTGATTATTCCTTTTCCTTCACTCCTAACATTTAACCCACTAAAAGACTCTACAGATTCTACATTTAAAATGTATGTTGAGGGATGCCTGGGTGGCTCAGTTGGTTGAGCGTCCGACTCTTGGTTTTGGCTCTGGTTGTGATCTCACAGTCAGGAAGGGGTCTGCTCCGAGCTGAGCATGGAGCCTGCTTGGGATTCTCTCTCTCCCTATCTCTCTACCCGTCCGCCACTCTCTCTAAATAAGTAAAAAATAAATAAACACACTTTAAAAAATAATAATAAAATACAATAAAATAAAATGTATGTTGAATATATTTGCTCTGCTCACTTCTACCTCCACCGTCGTCAAGCACTTTTATCTTATGTCAGAGCCATGGCATCCTATCTGGTCTCGTTCTGGTCCTGTTGTTCTCCCTGAAATCCATTTGCCACCAAGCAAGCAGATGATTTTTTTTTAATATGAAAAGGTCATGTTACTTTCCTTCTTAAAATTCTCCAGTGGCTTCTCACTCTTCAAATAAAATCCACACTCCTTACCTTGGGGTTTCCAGGACTCTGTCTCCTGCCTACCTCTTCAACCTCATTTCATTCATTCCTCTCCTGTGTTCACTACATTCCACTCACACTACTGTTTCTTTCTGTTCCTTTGGTCCTCCAGTATACCAAAGCCTTTCCCACCTCTGAGCCTTTGTAATTATTTTTTCCTCTGCTTGGATTGCTCTTCCTTAATCTTGCAGATTTGCTTATTTTCATCCTTCAGATTCCTGCCCAGATGTTATTTCCTTGAAGAGACCTTCCCAAGCCATCTTATCTGAAGTGACTTCCCTCAGTGACTGTCTCATCATCTTGTTTATTTCCTTTACAGAACTTATCACTGTCTCTGATTATCTGCTTTCTTTAGGATGAATTGCTTCTTTATTGACTTGTTTGACCTTCCCCAATCCCCTTCCCCAATATAAGCTCAGGGGTGGAAGGACTTCACCTGTTATAGTAGTCATTCCTGGTGAACGTATTTGTCACATAGTAGAGCCTCAAAGATTTTTTTCCTTAAAATATAAGCACGATATAAAAAGGATAAAAGTTAAACAGTGTAAAAAGTTAAACAGCCAAAAGTACCTCTCCCATTTCTTTCCCCCAGTACCTCTATTCAGAAGCAAATATTGTTTCTGGTTTTGTTTCCTCCCAGAGATTGTCTATGCATGTATAATTATATATGTATTTGTCACTCCCACGTTTTTTTCCATAAATGGGAGAGTGTCACTCCCACATTTTTTTCCATAAATGGGAGAGTACTATATAGTGTTCTACACCTTGCTGTTTTTCACACAACAGCATGAAACAGTCTTAGAGATCATTCTTTCAGTTGATCAATTGATAGGTAGATAGGTCTGCCTCATTCCTCTTTAAAAATCTATATAAACGAGTCCTGGTTTATTTGACCAGTCCTCTGTTGAGGAACATTTCATTTGTTTCTGATCTTCTGCTACTCATAAACAGTGCTACAAAGAATGTTCTACATATGTCTTTGTTCATATGTTTTTTGTTTTTTGGTTTTTTTTTTTAATTTTTTTTAGCGTTTATTTATTTTTGAGACAGAGACAAAGCATGAACGGGGGAGGGTCAGAGAGAGGGAGACACAGAATCCGAAACAGGCTCCAGGCTCTGAGCTGTCAGCACAGAGCCCGACGCGGGGCTCGAACTCACGGGCCGCGAGATCATGACCTGGGCCGAAGTCGGCGGCTTAACCGACTGAGCCACCCAGGCACCCCTGTTCATATGTTTAAGTAGATTTGCATAGTCAGTATAGAATAGTTGGTTTTTTTTAATACGAAATTTATTGTCAAATTGGTTTCCATACAACACCCAGTGCTCATCCCAACAGGTGCCCTCCTCAATGCCAATCACCCACTTTCCCTCCCTCCCCACCCCCCATCAACCCTCAGTTTGTTCTCAGTTTTTAAGAGTCTTTTATGGTTTGCCTCCCTCCCTCTCTAACTTTTTTTTTCCTTCCCCTCCCCCATGGTCTTCTGTTAAGTTTCTCAGGAAGAGTGAAAACATATGGTATCTGTCTTGCTCTGTATGACTTATTTCACTTAGCATAACACTCTCCAGTTCCGTCCACGTTGCTACAAAAGGCCATATTTCATTCTTTGTCATTGCCAAGTAGTATTCCATTGTGTATATAAACCACAACTTCTTTATCCGTTCATCAGTTGATGAACATTTAGACTCTTTCCATAATTTGGCTATTGTTGAAAGTGCTGCTATAAACATTGGGGTACAAGTGCCCCTGTGCATCAGCACTCCTGTATCCCTTGGGTAAATTCCTAGCAGTGCTATTGCTGGGTCATAGGGTAGATCTATTTAGGATAGGGGTTAAGACTATGGGTTGGGTTTAAAACCTGCCTCTGCCACTCAGAAGCTTTGTGACCCCAGGCAAGTTCTTTTCTCTGTGCTTTAGTTTCCCCATCTGCAAACTAGGGGGAATAATAGAACCAATGTCATAGGGTAAGAGTGATGATTAAAGGAGATACTGCATGCAAAATGCCTAGTATAGTGTCTGGCTCCAATAAATGCTCAATAAATGTTAGCTGTTGCATCTATTCTTTTTTTTTTTTTTTAATTTTTAATGTTTATGTATTAGAGAGAGAGAGCACGAACGGGGGCGAACAGAGACAGAGGGAGACAGAGAACCCCAAGCAGGCTCGACACTGTTAGTGCAGAGCCCAATGCAGAGATCGAACCCATGAACCATGAGATCATGCCCTCAGCTGAAATTGGGCCCTCAACCAACTGAGCCACCCCAGTGCCCCAATTGCTTTTATTCTTATCATCTTATAGCTGCATTGTCCAATATTGTAGCCACTAGCCACCTATGGCTTTTGAACATTTAAAATACAACTAGTATGAACTAAGATACACTGAAAGTGTAAAATACACACCGGATTTCAAAGGCATAGTAGGAAAAAAGAATGTAAGATGTTTAATTAATTTTATATTGATTACATGTTGAAATGATAATATTTTGGATATATTGGGTTATATAAAGCATATTACAGTTAATTTTACCTCTTCCTTTTTCTCTTTTTTAATGTGGTTACTAGAAAATTTAAAATTACATAAGTGGGCTTGCATTTGTGGCTGACTTTATATTTCTATGACACTGTTGATCTATAGGATAAATTCTGGAAGTGAAATTTTTTTTTTAATGTTTATTTATTTATTATTATTATTATTTTTTAATATATGAAATTTACTGTCAAATTGGTTTCCATACAACACCCAGTGCTCATCCCAAAAGGTGCCCTCCTCAATACCCATCACCCACCCTACCCTCCCTCCCACCCCCCATCAACCCTCAGTTTGTTCTCAGTTTTTAACAGTCTCTTATGCTTTGGCTCTCTCCCACTCTAACCTCTTTTTTTTTTTTTTTCCTTCCCCTCCCCCATGGGTTTCTGTTACGTTTCTCAGGGTCCACATAAGAGTGAAACCATACGGTATCTGTCTTTCTCTGTATGGCTTATTTCACTTAGCATCACACTCTCCAGTTCCATCCACGTTGCTACAAAAGGCCATATTTCATTTTTTCTCATTGCCACGTAGTATTCCATTGTGTATATAAACCACAATTTCTTTATCCATTCATCAGTTGATGGACATTTAGGCTCTTTCCATAATTTGGCTATTGTTGAGAGTGCTGCTATAAACATTGGGGTACAAGTGCCCCTATGCATCAGTACTCCTGTATCCCTTGGATAAATTCCTAGCAGTGCTATTGCTGGGTCATAGGGTAGGTCTATTTTTAATTTTCTGAGGAACCTCCACACTGCTTTCCAGAGCGGCTGCACCAATTTGCATTCCCACCAACAGTGCAAGAGGGTTCCCGTTTCTCCACATCCTCTCCAGCATCTATAGTCTCCTGATTTGTTCATTTTGGCCATGGAAGTGAAATTTTTTTGAGTCAAAGGGATATGAAAGAAAATTTGTCATTCTCTACTCAAGGTGGTTATACCAATTGATACTCTCACTAACAATGTATACCTTTCATATTATCAAACTTTTTGGTCTTTACCAATCAGGTGAAAATGTTAGGTTTAATCTGCACCTGTTCTGTGAGTGAGGTTGCTCATCTTTTCACTTATTTACATGATATTTGTGTTCCATTTCCTGAGAAGTCTGTTAAAGGTTTTGTCCATTTTTCTCTTGGGTAATTGCTCTTCTTCTTAGTGATTTTTGGGAACTCTTTATATGTGAAAAATAACTCTTGGTCATCTGTTTTGCAGGTATTTTCCCCCATATCATCATTTGCCTTTTGACTTTATTTATATTTTCCATGCGTGGTATTATATTTTTTCCACTTGGGAAAAAATTATTTTGACATTTTTATTGGTATCATATTTCATTTGTAGATTAATTTAGGCAGCTTCAATGTGTTTACAATTTTTATTGAGTCTCTTTATTCGTGAACAGGATGTATCTTTCTGTTCTTTCAAGACTTCTATTATATACTCTAGTAACATTTTAAATATTTTTTTAAATTTATTTATTTTGAGAGAGACAGGGCAAGTGGGAGAGGGGCTGAAAGGGAGGAAGGGAGAGAGTCCCAAGCAGATTCCATGCTGTCAGCACAGAGCCCGGTGTGAGGCTTGAACCCACAAAACTGTGAGATCATGACCTGAGCTGAAACCAAGAGTCACACACTTAACTGACTCAGGCACCCCTTAAATATTTTTGATAGATTTTTCATATTTCTTTTGAAGTTTGTTCCTGGGTATACTTTGTTGCATGGATTCTTCTGTTATTGAATCAAATACGGATACTTTCTGCTATAGATTCAGAAAACCCACAAAAATGGTTTAAGCTGATAGGAGTTTATTTTTCACACATAAAGTCCAAAGGTAGGTGGCTACTGGCAGAGTTCTGTAGCTCAGTGTTGTTGGGCCTGGCATCTCTGCAGTTTTTTGGCCTTTCTCACCAGTGTGGACATCATATAATGGTTGTAACTCTAGGCATCACATCCATATACAAAGGCAAGAAGAAATGGGCAAGGAGAAAGGCCAGGAGCTTTTTGTCATGTTTTATAAATTTTTATGGTGAGTTTCTGAAAGCTATGGATATAGGCTATGGATAGAATCTTTTTTATGGCTTGGACTGTGGGAGGATCACTCAGATTAGTTTTTGGTATTGTTTTTTTAATTTCTTTAGAATCCTCAGGAGTTTCGCTGATGGGGAGCAATTTCTGTGTTAATTTAGACCTCAGATTTGAAAGTGTTTTCATACCCAGAAGAATAGACATGCTTCCTCATCACCTTTCTAGAATAGTGGGCAGAGCCTCTATACTGTAATTCTACTGATCACAAGGGGTGGGAGGGGAGTCTCAGATCTCAAATTTCCTGCCTTCCACATGGGTGTTACAACTCAAGAACCAGGGAAATAGTTCCCAAACCCCAGGCAGTCACAGCATTAGCTCACAGCCTCATCAATCTGGTGTTCAATTCTTTCCTTTTTTCCCATTGCCTGGAGTTTTCCCTTTTCTTCTTATGAACTAAGCTATACATTTTAGATAATGTTTTTCCAACTTTAGCTAACATTTTAAGGTGTTTATATTGTGAGAATTTTCATCTAGCCTACCATATTGTTTGGCACAGAGCTTAGTACATAGTTTATATTCAAATGTATTCTTCTTTTCATCATTCAGGATGCAAAAGAGGGTAGTCTTGTCGTATATATGGTAGAAGTCAGTATAGATATTTTCTAAGCAGAGTCCCTTCTAACTTTGAGATCCTATGAATTATAGAAATACATTTTCTTGCTTTTTTGTTAACTGTTCCTAATTTCTTGTTGATCAAGCCACTTGACAAACTGACAGCTTAATGAAATGTATTTTGATTAATACTGAAAACACATATACTGAAATGTATATGCAGTAATTAACATGTTAGTTATCTTTCCTGATCTAGACTTTATCTGGTGTGACATAAATTCTACTTTAATTTATAGCTGATAATTTCTTCTTTATCACAGAACTACTTTATAATGCTAAAATTTTATAGTGTCAAAGTTCATGGATATCCCATAATTTCTTAGATTATCTGTAGTACATAGTTATAGATCTAAGAGTATGATTGAATACTATGGTATATGTATGCATTAATATGTTGTCATAATGGTGCCCTGATTATATTTTACTTGTATTGTTATTAAAGTATACTTCTAAAAGAGAAAATAATACATGATCATTTTATTAACGAGTCCCTGAGGAATCTTTATCAGCAACATCCTTTCATATTACTTTAGTCCCCTGTTGACAGTTTCTACTTGATTAATTTGGTATGGTTCTTTATAAAGCCAAAGATCTCTACTGTAGCAAAAAATATCTGGCCTACATTTCAAGTAATTATAGCTGTATTTACCTATCAACTAGGTTTATTGGGAAACTGGTGCCCAGATCACATCTCCTCATGACAAAGAAATTCTGAAATGTATAGAAGAATGTGTGGAACCTTGGAATGGTTCCTGGAATGATAATTTAGTGGATACCAGCCCACTGAAGAGAGATCCTCTGCAGGACATTTGCAGAAGATACATGGAAGATCTTAAAAAGATCTGTTTTCACAGGTATCTACGGAGGGAATGTAGGATAGTATTACCATACAATAAGATAAATAAAGGAAAGACATAGGGATAAAAATGTGTTGGCTATGGATTATATGAAGAATATAGCTAAATAGCACTATTCATCATAGTTAAAAGGTGAAAATAACCCAAATATCCATCAACTAATGAATGGATAAATAAACTATGGTATATCCGTACAACAAAATATCATTCAGCTGTAAAAAGAAATATTGATGCATACCACAACATGGATAAACTTTGAAAACATGCAAAGTGAAAGAAGCCAGTCACAAAGGACCACATACTGTATGATTCCATTTATAGGAAATGTCCAGAGAAGGCAAATCTGTAGAGACAGAAACAGAAAGTATATTAGTGATTGCCTATGGCTGGGAGGAATGGGAGCATTAGGGGGTGGTGGCTCTGGGGTACACAATTTCTTTCTGGGGTAATGAGAATGTCCTAAAATTGATTATGGTAATGTTTGAATAACTGAACGTAGTAAAAAGCCATTAAATTGTACATTTTAATAGAAGAATTGTATAGTATAGTATATTAATTGCTTCCTCATAAAGCCATTAAAAATTATAGCTAAATATATGTGTTCTCTGTATGAGATCAGGAAATTTCTTCTAAAATTTGATTTTGCCTTACTTCCATATTTTCTTACTATTCCATAAATAGCTAACACTACTGCTAGAAAGCATCCTGGCTTGCTGAGTTTATTTGCTTTATCCTAAAAAATAGATTTTAGCTTTTTCTCTAACTTATTTTAATTATACCACAAGTACCAAGTTTTGTGATATTGACTGAATAATTCTTTTCCTTTACAGGGAATTAAATTCAAAGACCACCTTGAAATTTGTACATACATCTTTTCATGGGGTCGGACATGACTATGTGCAGCTGGCTTTTCAAGTGTTTGGTTTTAAGCCTCCTATTCCAGTACCAGAACAAAAAGATCCTGATCCAGACTTTTCTACTGTTAAATGCCCAAATCCTGAAGAAGGAGAATCTGTGCTGGTATTTTTTTTTCTTTATTTAAATTATTATGAGTGCGTTAAACTTCATCAAATAGCTAGAACTCATTTGACAATTCAATGATTACTTACAAAAGTAGATACCATCTTACTTTACATAATTTAAATTATATTGGAGCCATATATTCTGTTTTATTTGAAATCTCTATAGTAGATATTTCTACTTCTAGGCTTTTTTTTTTTTTTTTTTTTTTTTTTGGGACAGAGAGAGACAGAGCATGAACGGGGGAGGGGCAGAGAGAGAGAGGGAGACACAGAATCGGAAACAGGCTCCAGGCTCCGAGCCATCAGCCCAGCGCCTGACGCGGGGCTCAGAGCCTGACGCGGGGCTCGAACTCACGGACCGTGAGATCGTGACCTGGCTGAAGTCGGACGCTTAACCGACTGCGCCACCCAGGCGCCCCTAGGCTTTTTTTTTTTAAGTGTATTTTTTTATTTTGAGAGAGAGAGGGAGGCGCAGAGTGAGAATCCGAAGCAGCCTCTATACCATCTGCACAGAGCCTGATGCAGGGCTCAGTCTCACAAACCAGGAGATCATGACCTGAGCCAAGATCAAGAGTCAGACACTTAACCGACTGAGCCGCCCAGGAGCCCCTAGGCTTATCTTAAATTTAGCCAAACTTATATTCCTTCTAAAATTTATATCAACTAACATCATCCCTCCATTTAGAAATTAAATGAATTTAACATCTTTAATAAAATCCAATGATTTGGCTGTTTCAGGAACTTTCTTTGAGACTGGCAGAGAGAGAAAATGCCCGGGTAGTGCTAGCCACAGATCCTGATGCAGACCGACTGGCAGTAGCAGAACTTCAGGAGAAGTAAGTAAAGCCTGTTATTTAATTAAAAGCTTAAAACTTTGAAAAACAGTTTTTGATTTTAAGTCTTACAGGCTCATCGGAAATAATAACAATAAGAAAATAAATCTCCCAGAAGCCCACTATCCAAAGATAACCCTTAGGTTGATATTTTGCCATTTCCTTTCTATATTTTTTCTACTCAGATATTTGAGATATGCTATAATTGTTTCTATAAAATTGTTATTATACTATATATATTTTAATATTTTCATTGTCTTCCACTTAATATTGAACTATGAACACTCTTCATATTGCTTAAATATTGCTTAAAATATTCTTTTCTTTAAATTTTTTAATGTTTATTTTTATTTTTGAGAGAGAGAGAGAGAGAGAGGGAGAGAACAAGTGGGGGAGGGGCAAAGAGAGAGGGAAACAGAATCTGGAGCAGCCTCCAGGCTCTGAGCTGTCAGCACAGAGCCCGATGCAGGACCTCAAGCCACGAACCATAAGATCATGACCTGAGCCAAAGTCAAACGCTTAACCAACTGAGCCACCCAGGAACCCCTTAAAATATTAATTCTTAAAATGGAGTAATACCCCAACAGATTGCTTTATGAATACAATCATTTTCTAATCTTGGTCCTTTGGGTTGCTGTGGATTTTTATCATTATAATGTTGTGACAAATGTCCTTGCACAGACAGGATATCATAGTCTAAATTTTTCTCTCATTAAGTAAGAGAATAAAAGTTATAATGTAATAATTTTTCAGCAGACATTGCTGCCATTTCTACCCAAAGTTCACCCCTGATGAGGTAGAAATGGTACTAAATGTTTTCTCAAAAATCTCATATAATAGTTCTTAGATTTTCCTATGTGAAGGATGGTAATTTGTTTGTATGTCTTAGGGTCAAGAAATTTTAATAAGAAGTTATAAAAGTGTTGAACTGAATTTTCATTCTCTCTCCAGTGGTCATTGGAAAGTTTTCACAGGGAATGAGTTGGCAGCTTTGTTTGGGTGGTGGATGTTTGATTGCTGGAAGAAAAATAAATCAAGAAATGCTGATGTGAAGAACGTTTATATGTTAGCCACCACAGTCTCTTCCAAAATTTTGAAGGCAATTGCACTTGAAGAAGGATTTCATTTTGAAGTAAGAAAAGATAATATCTGTGTGCTACTTTTCTAAATCAATTTCTTTTTTAAAATTACATGAGCTATTACTTAAACGCATTAATCTGACAATTTTTTCAAGTTTATTTATTTTGAGATAGAGAGCACGAGCTGGGGGAGGGGCAGAGAGAGAGAGGAAGAGAGAGAGAATCCGAAGCAGGCTCTGAGCGATCAGCACAGAGCCTAATGCAGAGCTCAAACTCACAAACTATGAAATCATGACCTGACCTGAAATCAAGGGTCGGATGCTTAACCAACTGAGCCACCCAGGTGCCCCTCTAAATCAATTTCTATACAATAAATTCACCTCCCCACTAAAACTGACTTTTATTGATTTGATTTATAATCCCCCCTTTTTTCTAATTCTGTTAAAATTTGCTCATCTTCTGACAATTCAGACACCTTGAGCCAAGTTCATCCAGTATGTGAATTTCTGGAACTAAGATAAGATGTACTTTAAAAATTGAATTAATGCTTATTATTTCATACAACAATACTTGGTTTTCATACTGAGAAAATCTTGCTCCTAGTGACCTCATCAGTAGCATAAACTCCATTCCAAAAAATTGTAGGTATCATCGACCACTGTTTAGGCTCTTCAGGTTCAGTCTTAAGAAAATTAAAGCAGTCTTCCAAATTGTAAATGAAGACCCAATGATTCTCCATCCAAAAAAACAAATAATGACTCACTCTCAGCACAGATCTGTAACCTCTGTGAGTCTCAGGCAGTTAAGCTGACAGTTTTTAGAGCTTCTGAGACTGATGCCAATTAAATTCCTTTTCCTCTGCCATCTTTGCCAAAATGTCAGTGTAAATGTCACCTCTGGGGCCTTTTTTTTTTTTTTTTTTGCCACAGCCAAGCTACAGGTCTTAACATTAATTGGCTGAATAAAATAAAATTATACCTGTTTTAATGAAATGGAACTTTCATTCTCAGGCTTTTAAAGAAATACAAACAGCAAAAGAGCAGAAATTGAAAATTTATTCAAGCTTGAGATTCTGAATTATATTAATGTTAACATTCTCGTTAATATCTATGGCAAAAACAACATACAATGAGCACAAAAAAGAACCTGATTCTGGAGACCAGTATTATAAATTTGCTTCCTTGTGTTGTTGTATGTAAGGAGGTAGCAGAGGTTTTTGGCTTTTATTTTTTCCCACTGAGGAAGTAGAGAGGTGAATTGGGAATCATAAGTTAGTAATGGTCAGCTCTAGAATCAGTGTCTATCACACGCTCTTTCTGTTGTAAAACAGTTCACGTCTTTTTTTTTTTTTTAAATCTTTATTTATTTTTGAGAGAGAGCAACAGAGTGCAAGCAGGGGAAAAACAGACAGAGAGGGAGACACAGAATCTGAAGCAGCTCCAGGCTCTGAGCTGTCAGCACAGAGCCTGATGCAGGGCTCAAACTCACCAACCGCGAGTTCATGACCAGAGCTGAAGTTGGATGCTTAACCCACTGAGCCACCCAGGCGCCCCATAAAACAGTTCATGTCTTTATTTTTTTTTTAATGTTTTATTTATTTTTGATAGAGAGAGAGAGAGACAGAGCATGCATGGGGGAGGGGCAGAGAGAGAGGGAGACATAGAATCTGAAACAGGCTCCAGGTTCTGAGCCACCAGCACAAAGCCCGATGTGGGGCTTGAACTCGGGAACAACAAGATCATGACTTGAGCTGAAGTCGGACGCTCAACTGACTGAGCCACCCAGGCACCCCAGACAGTTCATGTCTTTAAAGTGAACAGTAGCTCATCAGATGAAAAGTCCTTGAATCTAATTACCAAAGAAGGGCTCAATAACTCTCTTGGGTTTATTTAGGCCATGGTATTATAGTAAGGAACACTTGGTTCAAGCATATGCTGTGATAATGTTGTAAGTGCATCATTAAAAAGCTTTATGGCCTTCAATTATTCAGGGGGACTAAATCACACCCTTTGTAGGGTGCTCTTATATTAGTACTTATAATACAGCCTAAAAGACAGTTTCTGAGAAGCAGTGTAATTGAATCCTGGCTCTATCTCATATACGGCATAATCTTGGGCAAATTTACTGAGCCTCTATTTCAGCAACAGAGTTTTTGTAAGCATTTAAAAAGACAGTGATATAGAGCACCCGTTAACAGTGCTTGATAAATAGTGGATGATCATAATAGATGTGTGTATTTATGTTACTTTGTGACTATCTGTATCACCACTTTCAACTGCTGGACTGTATTTGGTGCAAATCACCTATTTGTGTGCTCAATGAATAGTAGTTTATCAGTCGTGGCAATGTGAATCCAAGCATTTCCTGGCTGTATGCTTACCACTTTATAAATCTGTGTGGACCAAACACCGTAACAGAAGATCACTATGAGAGTGTTATGTGCGTTTAGCAATAGGCTTTACTATATTTTTATGAGGAGTCACTTAACTAGAGTGGCCTTCTGTGCATTTCAGGAAACATTACCAGGTTTTAAATGGATTGGATGTAGGATAAAAGACCTCCTGGAAAATGGAAAAGAAGTTCTTTTTGCATTTGAGGAGTCAATTGGTATGTAGTAAATATTAAAATCTTTGAAATTTGCATGAGAGCATCTTTTTAAATATAGTAATTCTATAGAGAGGAGTTTTTGTCTTCTGGTTTTGCATTTTGTGTTGTAAAAACCATAGAGAACTCAGAAATATGTGGCTGCATTTTTCATCGTGGGAAAAAAAGACCCTTAAAAATTCCCTAAATACCTTCAGTATCAATGGGTATCATCTATTACTAGGCTCTTAAATTCATTTGTTCTTCTGAAGAAATAAAACTATTGAAATTAGTATTTTTAATTTTTTTTAGTGTTTATTTTTGAGAGAGAGTGAGACAGAGCATGAGTGGGGGAGGGGCAGAGAGAGGGAGACACAGAATCCAAAGCAGGCTTCAGGCTCTGAGCTGTCAGCACAAAGCCTGACACGGGGCTCGAACTCACGGAATGTGAGATCATGACCTGAGCTGAAGTCAGACGCTCAACCGACTGAGCCACCCAGGCGCCCCTGGAAATTATTTTTTTTCAAAGCTATTTATTTATTTTGAAAGAGGGACAGCATGAGTGCAGAGGGGAAGAGAGAGAGAGAATCCCAAGCAGGCTCCATACCATCAGCATGGAGCCAGATGTGGGGCTCGAACCCATGAAACCATGAGATCATGACTTGAGCCGAAACCAAGAGTTGGATGCTTAACCACTGAGCCACCCAGGCACCACTAAAACTATTGAAATTATTATAGGCTTAAGTTTTCCCCTTTTTTCAAAAATGTGTTTTAATTCTCAGGTTTTCTGTGTGGAACTTCAGTTTTGGACAAAGATGGGGTGAGTGCAGCCGTTGTTGTTGCTGAGATGGCAGCTTACCTGGAAACCATGAACATAACATTGAAACAACAACTGATTAAGGTTTATGAAAAGTAAGTTATGTTATTATGAATTTCTAGTTTCAATTGCTAAATTTCTCAGTTTTTTGGTTCTCCTTTTAGATTTCTAAATTTGGTTTTGAAAATAGCCAATCCTTTTTAAAAAGTTCTAAAACTGAACTAAAGACTTCCACTTTCTACATAATACAATAATAGGCTTATCTTTAATATGTACTTTCCTGAAGAGTTATCTGACATCTGATTTTAACACTTTAAATTTTTGTGCAGATATGGTTATCACATTTCAAAAACGTCCTATTTCTTGTGTTATGATCCGATTACCATCAAAAGTATATTTGAAAGGCTTCGCAATTTTGATTCTCCAAAAGAATATCCAAAATTTTGTGGGACATTTGCTATATTGCACATACGGGATGTTACCACTGGATATGACAGCAGCCAGCCTAATAAGAAATCAGTAAGTACCCAAATATATTTTTTTAAGTTTTTTAACAATTTGTAGTACTTCGTACTATAGTGAAATGGTGGAAATTCAAGCCTGTGAGTGTCTTGAAACTAGGGGATCCATTGTTTTTCTTCAGAGCAGTTTTTTTTTCAATTTTTTTTTTTTGTTTTTTTAATGTTTGTTTATTTTTGAGAGAGAGAGACAGAGTGTGAGCCAAGAAGGGGCAGAGAGAGAGAGAGAGACACACACAGAATCCAAAGCAGACTCCAGGCTCTGAGCTGTCAGCACAGAGCCTGACATGGGGCTCAAACCCACGAACCGTGAGGTCATGACCTGAGTCATGACGCTTAACCGACTGAGCCACCGAGGTGCCCCATCTTCAGAGCAGTTGTAATCCCAGAGCCTCCCTGCCTCTGATCCTGTCCTCCTCTTTCTCCATGTGGGGAGATGGGAAAGAGAATTAGACAAAAAGAGAAAGGGAAGGAGAGAGGGAGAATGTGTGATGATGCTACATAATGCTGAAAATAAAGTCTAAAAGCCTGTTGTTTCAAAGTTCACAATTAACCCCCTTCTATTTGTAACTTCCCTTTTCGACCTTGTTCCCTATACCTGTAGCCAAATAGAACAACTTAATAGTTTCTTACATGCATACATTTTTATTATAAATTTCTCTCTTCTTGCTCAAGCTATTTCCTCAGTCTTTGTTTCCTTCCTATTGCTGCAGGTCCACACCTTAGCCATTATTTAAGACTTCAGACACATGTCACCTCCTCCACATACCCTCCTGGTCCCAAAATTAGATATCTTCCTCCTGAGGTTTCATTATATATGGTGCCTTCCTCTTGTCACTTATCACTTTCTATTTTATCATTGTGTTGTACGTGGCAGATACATTTCTGATACACCTCTGTGCCTCTCAAGGCTCCTGCCTACGTGGTAGGTGCGCAACAAATATTTAAATGCTATAGATTGCTGATCATATGTATTTGGTTATTGTTATGGTTATTAGCCTAAATTTCCATTTATAATGTCCTGATGTCTCAAGTTGCTAGGGGCATAATATATTTTGGGAAATCTGCAACTCCTTGTGTATAATATATCTCATAATCCTTTTGTGTGTGTAATTCATCTGGTCAGCAAATATTGGTTCCCAGTCGTTGGTATTCTGTATATGTGCAAGGATGTGTGTATTTTTCTGTCTTTGTAAACTACTTGAAGAGAAGAACCAAATTTTTTGCTTCTTTTTATTTCACTACTGTTGCTGTGCTTAGAGTAGTTCTTGCTGTGATGCTTTTTTCCTATTAACCCCCTTTAAGCCTTATGATTTTCATTATTCAAAGTACTTTCCTGTGTGTTCTCTGCAGATGCTTACAACAGTTTTATAAGGCAGGTGCTATAGATGTTGTTAATCCCCTAAGGTCACTTAGTGAGTGTCAAAGACTTTGTTAGGTTTTTCTTCACATTTCAGATTGATATTCATGTGTATGTTCAATAGGCATTTATCAGAATCCTTTGGTGCTACAGGTACAGACACACTGGAGATAGAGCAATGACAAAGGCGCTGTTTCTACACTCAAGAGTCTAGTGGGGAAATGGAATGAAACATTACAACATGACAAATGCAACCAGGGGGTGCATAAGGTGCCATGGAAGAGCATAGGAAGGACCCCTGCTCGGATTTGGGAGGCTTATGGAATACATTCTAGAGGACTTTTGGGAGCTGAGTAAGAGTGGGAGTTATCCAGATGTAGGAGGAACAGTGGGTGTTCAGGCAAACGGAGCAGCAGGTGCTAGATCTGGAGGTGAGAAGGCATGTTCTCCTTCACAGAACCACAAGGAGTTCTCTACAACTGTAGTGGTAGTGTGGAGTTTGAGACAGAATGGCCTGTGCGGTGTGTGGGTTAGAGAGAGACAAACTCACAGGCGGGAAGATCAGTTCATATGCTGTTTCAGTAATCAAGCTGAGAGATGATGGGAGCCTGAATTTTTTTTATGTTTATTATTTTTGAGAGAGAGATTGAGAGTGGAGTAGGGGCAGAGAGAGGAGGGGGGCAGAGGATCTGAAGCGGCTCCCTGCTGACAGCAGAAGAGTCTGATGCTGGGCTCGAACTCACGAACCATGAGATCGTGACCTAAACCAAAGTTGGATGCCTAACTGACTGAGCCACCCAGGTGCCCCTAAATTTAATATAGTAGCAGTGGAGATAGAAAGTTGGGCGAAGTAGAATACACAGGACTTGCTAATTGATGGTCTGTGAGTGAAAAAGAGGAGAAGAAGGTGTCTGGTTTTTTTTAAATTTTTTGTAACGTTTATTTATTTTTGAGAGAGAGAGAGAGAGAGAGAGAGACAGAGTGTGAGCAGGGGAGGGGCAGAGAGAGAGGGAGACACAGAATCTGAAGCAGGCTCTAGGCTCTGAGCTGTCAGCACAGAGCCCATTGTGGTTCTCAAACTCATGAACTGCAAGATCATGACCTGAGCCAAAGTTGGACATTTAACCGACCGAGCCACCCAGGAACCCCAGAAGGTGACTGTTTTAAGCAACTGGTGTATGGTAATACCACTGAGGGAGGGGTTTCACGGAGAGGACAAGGCTCAGGACACCTGGTGAAAGGCACCACTGTCAAACCCATGTCACAGTACAACCCCCACAGGTCCCCCAAGATACCTTCATAGACAGATCTGTGGTCCAGGAAGAGTACAAGTGTTAATCCATATGTTCAATGTCAAAAGTAAAGCTTTATTTCTTTTTTTAACTTTTACATAAAAAGTATACAATTTTTTTGTACCCCAGTAGGTTATTTGGCCTGTCCTCTAGGATATGGGCACTCTGCTTTGGAAGCTATTGATAAACTGTGAAAGTGCTTTGAAATTGTAAAGCACTTGGCAAATGTAGAGGCAGTTTGGACTTTGGTACAAATAGGCCTGGCCTCAGCTTCTTGCTCTGCCACTTAAGCTGGTTACCTCGACTAGGTTGTTTACTCTTTTTGAAACTTGTCGGTAAATTGGAAGTAATATTTACTTTGGAAGATTATTCTTGAGGCCTAGAGACCATGTATATAACCCAATGCCAGTACTATTATAAATGTTAAGTACATGGTATATTTATAAATTATTATGTATGTACTCTCCTTTTGTATTTTATAATTCTTCTAAAAATATCTTCAGCTGTAAAAAACACATAACATAATAGGTACCACCGTAACTGTTTAAGCATGCAGGCCCAGCAGTGTTAACTATATCTGCATTATTTTGCAACAAATCTCCAGAACTTTTTCATCTTGCTAAACTGAAACTCCATACCATTAAACAACTGCCCCCGCCCCCCACCAGCCCTTGCCAACAGCCTTCTACTTTCTGTTTCTATGAATTTGACTCCTTTAGATACCTCATATAAGTAGAGTATATTTTACAACTCTTGAAAATGAAAAAGGTACTGAGTGTAACTAAGCTGTTGTTAAAATTGTGCATAGGTGCTGCCTGTGAGTAAAAACAGCCAAATGATTACATTTACTTTTCAAAATGGCTGTGTGGCTACTCTTCGGACAAGCGGGACAGAACCCAAGATAAAGTATTACGCAGAGATGTGTGCATCACCAGAGCAGAGGTGAGAATTGATTTTTTAAATATACATATATATATACATATATATATATGTATATATATATGTATATACATACATATACATATATGCGCATATATAAAGTTTATTGAGATACAATTCACATACTGTACAGTTTACCCATTCAAAGTGTACAATTCAGTGGTTTTTAGTATATTGTGCAATCATTGCAATCAATTTTTTTCTCCACGTATTCTTTTTTTTTTTTTATTCTCAAATTAGCTAACATAACAGTGTAGTCTTGGCTTCAGTAGATTCCGATGATTCATCATGTATAACACCCAGTTCTCATCCCAACAAGTGCCCTCCTTAATACCCATCATCTGTTTTCCCCACCCTCATCAACCCTCAATTTGTCCTCTGTATTTAAGAGTCTCTTATGGTTTGCCACAATTTTTTTTTTTTACTAACAATTTTAGAACATTTTCATCACCTCAAAAAGAAACACCATCCCCATTAGCAGTCACTTGCTATTCCCCACCCTCTTCACCCTGGGCAACCACCAATCTACTGTCATTATAGACTAATTTATTGTGGACATTTCATATAATGGAATCATACAATATCTAGCCCTTTGTGACTGGCATCTTTTACTTAACATAATGTTTTCAAGTTTCATCCATGTTGTTGCATGAATCAGCACTTTATTCCTTTTTTTAAAAAAATTGTTTTCATGGCCTAATGATATTCTGTTGTATGGGTTATAAAACTTTTTTATCCATTTTTCAGGCAGTGGACATTTGGGTTATTTCCACATTTTAACTATTAATGAATAGCAGTGCTACAAATATTTGTGCAAAAATTTTTGTGTGGACATGTTTCATTTCACTTGGGTATATAGGTGGTGTAGAATTGCTAGGTCACATGGTATTTCTATGTTTAACCTTCAGAGAAACTGTCAGACTATTTTCCAAACCAGCTGCATCATTTAGAAATTGAATTTTTAAATTTTAGTGAATTTTTATTACTGGAAGGTTCTGTGAGCTTTAACTGTTACATGTGGAACATAAAGAAATGATGAACAAATAATTTATTTTCAGACAATATTCATTTTTTAAATTTTTTTTTAAATTTTATTTTGAGAGAGTGACAGAGAGGGAGGGAGAGAATGAGCAGTGGAAGGGCAGGGAGAGAGAGAGAGGGAGAGAAAATCCCAAGCAGGTTCTGTGCACAGAGCCCCATGTGGGGCTCAATCCCACAAACTGAGATCATGACCTGAGCCAAAATCAGGAGATGGATGCTCAACCAACTGAGCCACCCAGGCGCCCCGAGAATATTCATTTTTTACATCAAATATGATTTGACTTAATCTGCCTAATTTATTGCCTTTTAAGAGTAAGAATTGTGACTAAATTGACTTTAATAAACATCTCAAACGCTATTTAAACTTACTAAAAATAGTACCTTGTCACTGATTAATATACTTTTGGGAAGGAGATTTTTTGGAATTGCCTTCAGAGTCCGAGGTACATTATTTTGTATGTTCCTAAGTCTTTGCATTTAAGAGTAGATTTTATTTCCTTTGGGGGCAAAAAGACATCCTGAAGTCATTCAGAGTAGAGTTTAAAGGAAACCAAACTGGGTAATGCTGTATTTGGCTAAAACTAAAGGATGATTATTAAAGTAATAAAAAATGATTGTGAAGTCAGTTGAGAAGAAGCTTTCCTGGAAATCTTTTGGGCAACAGCAGTGATGACTTTGAAGCGCATACCTGTAAGTGTATATTTATTTTTTAAACATCTCATTTTTCTAGTCACATCTCCCTCTGTACCTGAATCATGCCATGTCATCCCATAATATCTACTGGGTATCCTTCAAAGTTTTCAGAAAGCCATTTTAGCATAGCACCTAGTGTTGGTGTTCTAGGCCATTAAATTGCCTAACTCAGGAGAAATCTGTAGATATACCGAAACTCATCCATGTACTGTGTACCAAGGAACTCCCTTTCGTGAAATTCAACTTCAGTTGGTGATAATTGTGTTTTGTGTGTGTGTGATCGTTTCCCCTTTAGTCTTGTTTTGTTTTAACTGAGTGAACTTCTGCTTTGTTAACAAATTGTTTGATCATCCTCTCCGGAATATGTCCTCTTAAAATTATAACAATTTAAATGAATTTTAAGGTGATGAAAATGAAGAATTTCAAAACCCTTAATCTTTCTCTTCAGTGACACTGCCTTACTAGAAGAGGAATTGAAGAAACTCATTGAAGCTCTGATTGAGAATTTTCTTGAGCCCAGTAAAAATGGACTGATCTGGCGTTCTGCTTAGTGCACACCAGTACATCATTTCTTTGCACTGGCACATGGAACAGAACAGCAAAGAACTCCATGTGTTGACGTCATATGAGCATTCTCTCCCTATCTCCTCTGGCCAAGTATCCTTTTACTTTTATTTTCTTTCTTTTGGTTGGCTGACTAAACAAACTATCAATTTGAAATGCAATGGTCTGGAGAGAAATGATTCAAATTTTTTCATAATCTTGAACAAAAGTCATTGCATTAAAAGTATTATAGTGACACGTTGTTCTTCCTTTAACAGAAAAAAAAAAATACATAAGTGAGTTTTCTTATTTAAGTGTGATTAAGCTTAGTTCCATATTATAATTGTGTAGAGCACGGTTTTAAAAAAAAAAGGCAGATAAATGTTATATAATTGTAGAGTTAGTTAAGGAAATTAATCTATAAAATTGACAAGAAAATGGCATTGCTCCCATAATACTGTGGGAAAGTGTCATTGTTATGTCACAGGTATTAACTTACAAAGTAGAGTATTTGAAATAGGGTATTTGCATTTTTAGCTTAGAACCGATGTTACAATATGTGGTTTCAGCTTCTCTTTTTCAGGTGCTCTTAATGTAGTGTGAACTTATTGTACGTATTTAAAATTCTGACGTTTACTGAACGTAAAACAATAGTGGCAATGCTCCTAGTGGTTTCGTTCTTGTCAGATTTCTCAGTGCCTTCTCAGGGTATGGTATGAATTAAAACAGTGTTCCTGCATTGAATATAATTTAATCAGCCAATTTTCAGACAGTTGAGGAAATCTTCCAAACTATGTAGGTGCTTCCCCTCTATAGCAAATAAATTTGCCCTTTAAAAAAATTTTATGAATGCAAATAAAAATGTTAATAAAAGCAAACTCAGTGTAACTATACTGAAGGATCTTCATGTTAGAATTCAGGGTCAGTAATCACAGCCTTCAAGTAAAGAAAAAAATCTGAACTGAGAAAGGAGCTCTAAATTTATTTAAATGTCTAACTTTGGAATTACATTTTTATAAGTAGATTTATTCCTTTATCAGATGAAGTAATGCTAATTTTACTAAGAAATAAAATATCCAGATTTTAGGTGTTAGAATAACACTAAAACTACATGTTTTAAAACTAAATTCCAGTTTGTTCTAACATCTTGCTGGCCACTGTAGAATTTCTGATCTCAAGAGTACTCTTTACCAATTTGGAAAAAAATTTTGGAAGGTCACTTTTGGTTGATTCCCCAGACTTCTAAAAAAGTCTTAATAGAGAAATACCGTTTAATCTTCTTAAAGTGTATCCTGTCCTATATAACTCACAGAATTAATAATTAAACCCAAGTGCTATAGTTAAGAGGTAACAATCACAAGGCCTTGTGTGTAATTATACTGAACAAATAGCTAGTGGGATATAACTGGTATTAGAGAATTTATTTCCTAAAAAATAATAATAGCATAAAATTTAAACATTTATTAAATAACAGTTTGGTTTATTGCAGCTATCAGCTAACATTTGGTTGAACCCATATAGTCCAAGTATAATTTTCAAATTATTGTATTGCCACTATTGTTAATTTGTTCCTTCCTTTCTTATAGCTAGATCTCGTATGACTGTAGGTAATAGCTAGCTAAGGGTAGAGAGCACCATACTTCTGAATGACATTGTTTTCAAAGGCTTTGCACTAGGGAAAATGTGTATACTTTTTTGCTTTATTGGCTTTAAGGAATGTAGAATGTAACTTAGGAGATAGCCTATATTCTGCCAAGTATTATAAACGATGCTATATATATCAAAAATATGTATATTTGGCTTTAGTGTCTGTGTTTCCATGACTGAAGAACAAAGTGAAGCTAAAATGATATGATAGCCCATTCATAATCACTAAAGCCATGTCATGATTGTCATTCTATTATAAAGAGAACAGTTTGAGTGCTTTAATATAATACAATGTTTAAGTCATCTTAAGGTGAAAAGTTATGAAAGCTTAGGTTATCTCAAAAATTTAAAAATCCAAAGTTAAAATTAACAAAATTTTACAAACGTTCCTGAAATGTATAGATTGAGGGAATTATTAGATTCTAGCCAAGCTCTCAAGTCTATGTAAGCATGGTATTTTAACATGAACTTGACATAGTGGGTATACAGTGGCCTAATAGAATAAATCAGTGATCCAAGTCAACCAGGAAGGGCAGAGGTGCTGGCCCATGAGTCTCAGCCTTGGGCTCTACATTGTTTAGCTTTTTCTTTATGAATTATATCACAAAAATGAATGCATTCTCCTTGAGTATATAGATCAAAACTGGGCTTCTCTAGAGTTTTGGGGAAAAGGAACAAACTAGTGGGGCAAGGTCAAAGAATACATTGAAAATAAGCAGTAGAAATAAACAATAGAAAAGTCAATAAGATGGCACAGGAACAACTTCTTGTGAAGGGCAAACTAACCTCTCAAAAAGTAGGGAATAAACTGGCTGTGGGCAAGTTATTTAGCTGTGTTTGTTATTATGATGAACAAATAGCGAACCTTTTGCTTTCTTTCCTTTATTAGCAACCACTAAAAAGAAGCCAAGTTTTAGGAGGTGAGAAAAAGTACCCCCTTACTGATTCAATTCCTGCTAGGATGTTGTGTCTTAGGATCATATGGGAACTGGGGAGGAGAGGACATAGCAGAAATAAAAAGGAATATAATACAAATTGGAAAATAAGACTTGTGAGAAAGAGTTCGAAGAATTAAGATCATTTAACTCTGGGGGGGAGAAAGCTGTTGAGATAGTTTAATAAGTCTTCCTAAGTTATTAGTTGAATCTTTTATTGAAAGGCTCAAAGTAAGAAGGAATATATCAAACTATTCTCTATCTTCAATGAGGACAGACTAAAAAAGAATAAGGATCTTTTTAAAAAAATTAAATAACAAATTTATATATTAAGGAATGTACTAAATGGATTTTAAAGGTTCCTTCCAATACGTTTTTTTAAAACTCAGGTTGGGACAACGATGATATCATAGCACTGAAAGTTACATTTGAGTTTTTGCTCCTTATCTAGAAGAATTTAGCTCACAAGAGACTTTTTGTATATGTTGAGTAGTAGAGGCATGAGTGCAGTCTTTATTCACTGCATAAAGACCTGCTCGGATATTATTTTTAATTTAACCTGGCAAATAAGTGAGACTGGAACACCATTTTATTCATCTTGAAGACTATATAGCATTATAGGATATTTGAGGGTTTTGTTTTAACTGTATTGTTATTTGGGTGTCCTAACTTCAGCAGAGAGGAAGACTCTGTATACTCTGGGCATAAAAGTGTGGATCCAGTGGAAAAAGACTGGATACTCTGGGCATAACTTTATATAGGAAATAGACCTCCTATTTCTTAAAGAGGTTGCTTCTGGAATTGATCGAACAAAGGTATTAGCTGGAGTTTAATGGAGAAATTGTTCTATGAACTATGAATTGCTGCTATTGGTATTTCTTTCAGATGTTTTCCACTGATATTTGTGATGCTTGAAAAATCCAAATTTTGATTGATTGGATAAATTTATTTTATGCCTTTTTCTCTCTACCTCCCTTTTTCCCTAGGTCCCCTCCCACATTTTGTTACTGTGAAAAGCTATTGCCCTATTACCTCACTGATAAGAAATCTTAATTGTATTCATTCAGAATGCTTTAAACGTGTTCATAAACTATGTCTGTTTTTTGGACTTTTGGTTATTTTGTTATTATTGTGAGAATATTTAAGACATTGTAAGAAGTAATTTTAAATCTATTTCATAACCTTTTTGGTCTGTCTGGATACTACTATATGTTAATTTATTATAGCCTTTTACAATTCACTTGTTTTTCTGAGATTGCTCTAGAAACTGATGAGGAAAGAGTCATACTAATCAATTGAATGGTCAATTGATCTCACATATTATTTCAGGTTTCCTTGTACTTGGGGTATCCAAAGCACAAAATTTGAGGAAATCTTTTTTCACATTTGTCCCCACAGCATCTTACCATAAGCTGTAAGAAGTCCCAGGTGGAAAGAAGAGGATCTTTCTTTGCAGGACTTAACACAGCATGATTTTCTTTAGTTCCAGGTGGAAACAAAGTTAAAGTTTTCCATTGGTTACTTTAAAAAATTAACCATACTATTACATTCATTAAATGATCTTTTCTCTTTGTTCATTCAAGACTGTGTACTTGAAAAAGAGGACATATAAGAATGAGTAACGTGTCCAAGGTAAGGGCAAATGACATATCTAAAGTTTGCTTCTCAAATTTTTCCACCCTAAAGCAGAAGAGTATAAATACGTGGGGGGAAGGGGCCCAAGCACAAAATCTGAAGTAGTCTACCACTCGTGAAATTTCGTGTTCTGTCTTAAAAACGTAAGTTGAATTTTGCATTCTCCATAATAAAACTGTTTCGACATAAAGATGATTCCTTCAGTCTTCACGGAAACCAGTGCTGCCGGCAAGGAGCACCACATTTAGCACACGGCCTCTCAGTTTTCCCCCTCTGCCCTCCTCAATTGCCGCGTCCGCCTGGTGGTACACACACTGACTTTGGGAAATATAGACATAGGACATACCTAGGATATTCCCTGCCTTTTAAAAGCTGAAGTTTGAAAGTATTAATGCCAAATTAAACTGAACTGAAACAGCTCCGTTACCACTGAGCCTTATATAATACTGTCAGAGGTGTTGGCCCATTTGTTTTCGTTAACTCATTGGCATTTCTTGACCGAGAAGGAGCACCCAACTATCAGCTCCCTGAGAGCAGAGATCATGTTTTATTAGTTTTTCATACCCACACCCTCCCCCTGCCCCCCAGATATAGTACGTGTTATAGAGTGCCTAGTTGGTGACAGTAGGAATTAGGGGGTTGTATTTTAAAGAAACTAATAGTTTAAGTAAGAAACAATCAAAAATGTTAATTTTCTGATTCAGTTTTTTTAAGCATTTCTCATTGCTGGAATTTATGATAAATCTTCATTAAGCATGCACACCCTTAAATACTGTTCCTTTTGAGAGAGCAGAGCATATTCCTATTTGCAAATTATATATAATGCCTAGTATTTTACACTCAAAGCAAGATGTTGGCCAAGTAGGCTAAGAAGGTATCTATGTAGACTTAATATCACGGGTTATAAGTGCCATTTTGAGCCTAATAGTGCTACCTTCCAAGTGAGTCACAACTAATTTGAAACTATTTGGTATATTTTGTCCACTGTTATGATTCATCATATATCTTAAAAGAGGCACTCAAACAAGAGTCTGCATCTGTATATATGGTGAGGCCTTTTTGTTTTAGGCTAAAATAAACTCTTTGTATTATGTCATTGAATATGCCAGATAAAATATATACAGTTAAGAATGAATTATTTTTCTGACCTGTGCAGCAGTTGCTCAAAATTGTGCCATTGTTTTAACAGTTTCTGTCAACATTTTCTCATTTTTTTCCCGATGAAAACACCAGGATGTATCATAAGTACTGCCTGTGAGAATTTGCACTTGAAGTGTTTGTGAGTGGATTTCTTGTGGTTTTAGCCAAATGAAGTGTTATCGGTAATAAACAGGCCTCTTTATAAGCATGAGTTTCTGTGTAATTTTTATTATCTTAATTACTGTGTGGTTCATAAAGTTTGCTATCCAAATGGAACATATTTTTGAAATATACGCATGGCATACCTAGAACCTACTTTCAGCCTAAATGAATATTCTAGCTTATTATTCACTAAACATGTTCATAAACTGGCTCATCAGAAGTCCCAGAAGAAAGAGCTAATATTCAAGTTTTTTCCATCTTATTTTTCTCTTTCTTTCATTTGACCTAATTTGTCTATTCACCTTAGCATCAGTTAACATAATAAAAAGTTAAATATATATTATAATATATTTGTTATTCCTGGTCCTTCCTTCCTGTCTTCCCTAAACTTGCACTTCCTCATTTCTGTTAGTGATAGGACCATTCTCCTGTCTTTATTTTCCTCTCTTTAATTCTGATTCTAATCATTAAATGGTCTCATCTTGCATGCAGCTTGCTTTAAATTATTTTATCCTTTGCTTCATTATTTTTTTTTAATTTTTTTAATGTTTGTGTATTTTTGAGACAGAGAGAGACAGAGCATGAGCCGGGGAGGGGCAGAGAGAGAGAGGGAGACACAGAATCTGAAGCAGGGTCCAGGCTCTGAGCTGTCAGCACAGAGCCCGACGTGGGGCTTGAACTCACGTACTGTGAGATCGTGACCTGAGCTGAAGTCAGACTCTTAACCAACAGAGTCACCCAGGCACCCCATGCTTCATTATTTCATTTTATAAATATTTATGAAGTTGGAAATATGTAGGTACCAAGGGCCCTCCAGAAGGCTACAAAGTAGGAAAAAAGACACAGCAGCCATTTTATTGTTGGAACAGCCTGTTCAGGACACTGTTCCCACTACCCCCAATCCACCAGATCACCTTTATCTATTCCTTATGTCTTTGGATTCAAAGCACTAGAAAGAAGGCCCAGTTGGCTTTTGTGATACTTTGGTGACATGCCTTCCTCCTAGCTGAAACCAAAAACTGATAAGAGAAGAATTTGACCCCCCAGCTTCCTTCTGAATGGTAGTAGGAGGCAGGCCACTGCATTTATACCTTTCCATCGAGACACAGTGGGAGAGAGTTAATTGACCGATTGGAAATTATGGGGAAGGCAAAGAAAGAGGGAGGACGCATCAAGCACAGATCAGCTTGAGTGTGCAGAGAACTGTAAGTGGTTTGCTATTGGCATGTTGAGTAGGGGTGTGAGTGGAGAGAGCCCTGTGTGCTATGGTATGGAGCTTGGACTTCAATCAGCAGGTGAGAGTATAGAAAGGCATAAACAGAAGGTCTCTGAGATGGTGGTGTGGGTGGGGAGGTGGTATGAGAGAGCCCATCCCTGGTAAGAACCTTAAAGTTCATCTTATCCAACCCTCATCAATTCCCACTATCTGCAGATTTATATTTGAACCTCTCCTGTGACAACTTGCCAAGACAAGTTGTACTCTTTTAAAGAAAGGCCAGTATAGGGGCTTCTGGGTGGCTCAGTTGGTTAGGTGTCTGACTTCGGCAGAGGTCACGATCTTAAGGTTTGTGGGTTCGAGCCCCACGTCAGACTCTGTGCTGACAGCTCGGAGCCCGGAGCCTGCTTCAGATTCTGTGTCTCCCTTTCTCTCTGCCCTTCCCATACTCACTCTGTCTCTCAAAAATAAATAAACGAAAAAAAATTTTTTTAATTTATAAAAAAAATACTAAAGGCCAGTAGAGAGTTCTTTCTTGTGTTCAGCTGAAATATGCCTCCCGAAGCTTCTGCCCTCCAATTGTATTTGAAAGATCAATGTGATTCCAAACTGCATCTCCTTTTCACTCCAAATCCCTTTTCCCTCAGTATAAATATGCACAGTGCAGCTACTGTTCCTTGTATGACCATCCAATTGCCTTCCTGATCACCACGTGGACAGTTTTCAAAAAACTGGATCCAGAGTTAATATGCTACACCAGAAATGGTAGTACCAGCCCAGAGTAGTAAAAGGTGGGATTTAGTCCTGATATGGGAGGGGGCTCTGCCTGGGGCACACTGCGTGACACTCCTTCACTTCGCAAATAACTCCTTTAACCCTCAATTCAAGCATCATGCCTTCCAAAAAACCTTCACTGCCCGGTTGCCACCTCCCACCCCACCAGCCAAGCTGGACAGGGGCCCTGCTCTATATGGCCATAGCTCCCTTTGCCAGCCTCTGTTACAGCACATCCCACACCAGGAAGAAATGATCTGCTTGTGTATTGGACTCTCCCAGCTCTCCTAAAGCTGGAATTGGCTGACTCAATGCAGTATCCCCCAGTGCCCCGAACTGAGCCAAGCGGATGATGAGCCCTCAAAAAAAAAAAAAAAAAAAAAAAAAAAAAAAGGTTCAGCTGAAGTGAACTGAATTGGAATATTGGAATTTGAGCTGAGCTTTTATTTTTTTTTTAATTTTTTTTTTTACGTTTTATTTATTTTTGAGACAGAGAGACAGAGCATGAATGGGGGAGGGGCAGAGAGAGAGGGAGACACAGAATCGGAAGCAGGCTCCAGGCTCTGAGCCATCAGCCCAGAGCCCGACGCGGGGCTTGAACTCACGGACCGCGAGATCGTGACCTGAGCTGAAGTCGGTCGCTTAACCGACTGAGCCACCCAGGCGCCCCTGAGCTGAGCTTTTAAAGGCAAGTAGGCTGTGAATAAGCAAAGGGGAGGAGACACACATGTTATATGAGTACATTCAACTCAAAGCAAAGAAATATGTGAATGAAGACTTGGGAAGTAGGACTACTTGAGATTTGCTAGAGGGCTTCAAGACAGACATAAACTGAAGCGGAAAAAAGTCATAAACTGAGGGGAGAGAAATCAACCTGAGGATGAATAAGGCATGGGGGAAGGGTAGAAGAGATTTGTTCCCATGTGGGGAGGGAACAAGGGCGGAAAAAAACCAGCAACTGGGTCAGTTTCTTCCAGTAGCTATTCCGCTATTCCATTCCCACATATGCATACTCCCCTCCCCTCCCCCCCCCCCCCCCCCCCCCCCCGTGGACAGGGATCCACGACCCACAAAAGAAACAGTCCCTGCGCAAAGCAAGGAACCCAAATTCAGTGCAAGCATCTCTCTTGACAATTAGGGAAGCCTGAGGGTCGGATCAGGGACCCACTTGAGTCCACGGAGTGGATTTCTACAGGACCCAAGTTGTCTTACTCCCAAACTGCTGTTTCCCCGCCACTACGCGCCGCCCCCCTCCACTCCCATGACCTGAGGATGGCTAGTTAAAATTCTTTCAATAAATCTTAGTCTTTAGTCAGAAAGGGCCCTTCCTATTTCTATTCCGTTGAAAACTAAGGTCCAGAGAGAAGTGATACCCTGGGTCACAGAGCTGGTAAGAGACAAAACTGGAACTAATAGGTCTCCTGACTGGTAGTCCCTTCTCCTTCCGGTCCCTTCTCCTTAACCTGCTGGAAGCAGGACCGTGAATAAGAGGTTGGTAAGATGTCATCCATCTTTACAAAGACAAGAACAGTGACAGTGCAACAGAAGTGCTATAATAGTGGGGCGCCTGGGTGGCTCAGTCAGTTAAGCGTAGGAGGACTTCAGCTCAGGTCGTGATCTTGTGATCTCACAGTTCGTGAGTTTGAGCCCCGAGTCAGGCTCTGTGCTGACAGCTCTGAGCCTGAGCCTGCTTTAGATTCTGTGCCTCCCTCTCTGCCCCTCCCCCACACATGCTCTGTCTCTGTGTCTCTCAAAAACAAATAAGCAAAAGAAATGTTGTAAAAGGTGAACACAGAAATGGTGCAGGAGGAGAGAGGGGCAGCTGTGTGGGGTCCAGGAGGGGGTCCAAACAATTGCTTGGGACTAGAGTGGAGCCTTGAAGAGAGAACAGGTGTCTGTTGGGCAGAGAAACAAGGAAAGGCCTTGCAGACCCAGGAGACAGCAAGAAAAAAGCAGGAAGAAGCATCCTGGGAAGGCTGAATAATAGGTTTCTGATCTCAGCCATTGGCACTTCTGATTTTATACACTCTTTCTGGGTGAAATGCCCATAGTTCCCACTATTGCTCTGAGAGTATACAGTGAGACAGAGGCAGGATAAGCTCAACAGACATTTCTGTTCAAGAAGGAGAAGCATGAAAGGGGCATAGCCATCCTTAAACAGAGCAATTCTGACTCCAGCTAGATAAACACCAGATGGGGCTCCAGCCTGGGAGAAGGGATATTCTAATATTCCTTGCTCTGGCCTGCGCTCTGCTCCCTGGAAGTGGCTCCCTAGTCCACTGATCTCTGTGCTTCTTGGCTCCACCCTCTGGACCCTCCCTCCTTGTCCATCTCTTTCCTTAGCTACTTCTTTTTTTTTTTTTTTTTTTTTTTTTTTTAAATGTTTGTTTATTTTTGAGACAGAGAGAGACAGAGCATGAATGGGGGAGGGGCAGAGAGAGAGGGAGACACAGAATCGGAAGCAGGTTCCAGGCTCTGAGCCATCAGCCCAGAGCCTGACGCGGGGCTCGAACTCACAGACCGTGAGATCGTGACCTGAGCTGAAGTCGGACGCTCAACCGACTGAGCCACCCAGGCGCCCCTTTCCTTAGCTACTTCTGAAGCAGTAGCACATGCGGGGAGCTGGGTAGCAATGGGAATTATTTCTCAGTTCCTTTTAGTTCAAGCTGTTGGTACTTTGGCACGTACAACTCATTTAAAATTTTTGTGGGTTTTCTATGTATCTGATTATGGTCAACTCTATACTCACAACTGTTTTTGAGACATCTCCCTCAATTTTATCACTGCTATTTTGGAATTGGGCTTCTGTGGATATTGCTGTTAGGAAGGATTCCAAGAAGTCTTTTTGTCTAGGAATCTACTAGACATCACTAATTCTTTCAAAGTCTTTACAAACTGTGTTACAGCTACATCTTTGATATGATCTACATCTCCAGAATGTATTTTCCTGTAATAACCCTATGCTGGCTAGAGAGCCTCAAGATGAAAAAATTTTATTATTTATTTATTTTTTAAATTTTATTTTAGAAAGAGAACGCTCATGAGCAGGAGAGAGGCAGAGAAAGAGAGAAAGAGAGAGAGAGAGAGAGAGAGAGAGAGAGAGAGAGAGAGAGAATCTTAATCCATGCTAAGCATGGAGTCTGACATGGGGCTCAATCCCACAACCCTGGGATCATGACCTGAGCCAAAATCAGATGCTCAACTGACTGAGCCACCCAGGTGTCCCCCAAAAAGTTTTATTTTTTAACCAAGTCCTGTCCCTCTGTTCTCTCTAAATTCTTTTTGCCAGTTCTTTCTTTAGCTGGTACCTCTCTTCCTGTTACAAGGTTACACAGCTAGGAACACCCAACTGACACTTTCAACACTCTGCCTAGAGATCTCCTTAGCTAACCAAACACTTTCTGAGTATTTTCCCCCAGCTTCCAAGTTGCCATAGGCAACACTTCGGCCAATTGTTTTGCTATTATAAAACACAGATCACCATTTTTCCAGCCTCCAAACAATTTCCTCACCATTTTTTCCAGACTTCACTGTTTGCTTGCCATTTTTCCAATCTCCACCCATCCCTGATCCCAAAGCCAATGCCATGAATTTGGGGTTTTGTTAAAGGTAAGCATTTCACTTTCAGACACCAGTTTCTGTAATGGTCAACTTTTGCTGTAAAACAAACTACCCCAAAACTATTTATATGTCTCACAGCTTGGCAATTTGGACTGAGATCATCTGTCTGGTTCTTCTGGTCCAATTATCAGATGGGGGTCAGCTGCCAAGTTGATTGGGTGCTGGTTAGTTTAGGATGGCCTCAGCTGGGTTGGCTGAGTTCTGCCTCATGTGGCTCCCATATTTCAGCAGGCTAGCCCAGGCTTGTTCACATGGGTGCCTGGGCAGGGATCCAAAAGGGAAGGTCACAGCATGTAAGGCCTCTTGAGGCCTAGGCTCAGAACTGGTACACGTCACTTCTATTGCATTTTATTGGCTAAAGAAAGTAATAAGGCCTTCCCAGATTCAAGGGGAGGAGGAATGCAAAGGGGAATGAAAAGAAATGCAAAATCACATAGTAACGGGTGTGGATACAGGGCAGAATAGGACCATGGCTATTTTTACAGCCCACCATACCTCCTCAGAAGCAGCCTCATCATGAATTTGGTATGCATCCTTCCCTTCCAATCTTTATAATTATGTGAACACAAAAATATTTTTTCCCATCACTGTTATATGTTTTTAAATGAATGACTTCACATATACCAAAGAATCTGTATAATGTAAATGTAAGATACAAAGAATAAAATACTTTCGTAAGAGAGAAACAGAATTTTGGCAATACATTTTACCCTCCCTGTGTATCCTTCCCACCAAACATTCATTTCTCACCTGGACTATGCAATGGCTTCCTAGCTGACTTTTTCTGCCTCCGGTCTTGCTTCATCCAATCAATCAGGTCAACCCACTGTAGTCACAATGCTCTCTCAAAACAAAAACCGAATCATACCGCTCCTCTCTTTAAAACTGTTCACTTGTTTCCCATTGGCCTTAGCATAAAACCAAACTTATTAACAGAGTAGGCCCTTCATCATCTAGCTCCTATTCACACTTCCTGCCTCATATTTGCCGTCCATCCCCAAATGTGCCATGCTTTTTCTCTAAACTGATCAATGGGTATTGACCAAAGAAAGTGGCTTCCATAGTTCCCCGTACCTTCTCCTACATGGCATGTATCACTGTTGTTGTTGGCCACCAGGCTCCTCTTCTTAATCCTGGGTGCTAAGCACAGCACCTAGAACCATAGATGCTCACTAATGGTTAAATGAATGCATGAAGAATGAATGGTAGGTTCTGGGGACAAAGAGAACTTCCACCAAAAGCTCCTAGTGTAGGTGGAGAACAGATTTAGATAGATAGACACACAGACAGACAGACAGACCGATCCATCTCTCTGCTAAACAAACAGCAAATAAATGCCTGACAAAGATGGTACATTTAAGTTAGCTTCTAAGTTCCACCAGGGGGCACTATGGGAACGCCTCAGGTTTCTCCGGAAAAATCAATGTCATTTCCTTGGAAAGACCCTACCTACTTTGGAGGAGATGTAATTTTCAAAGGTGATGCTTGTTTGTTTGTTTTTTGTTTTTGTTTTTGTTTTTTAATAAACTCCCTAGTCAGTCCACTTGAAAGAGCTGTATCTCAGCCATCTGTGAGTTTGAAGGACCGAAGTAACTCCTGTTGGTGTCCACTTTATTATCTGTAATGGTTCTTCAACTTGGAATCATCACAAGAGCTTTCAAAAACATGACTTAATTTATCTTCCACATCAACTGTTGGGAGCCAGAATAGGGATTGTTGTTATTATTTCCATCTTACAGATGGTAACTCTAAGGGTCAAGAGGTACCTTAGCAAAGACTTAAATCTGTCTCCCAAATTCAAATGTATTTAACTAAAAGTATATTTAGTTCCAGGCTATGTAAAAGATGATAGAAATACAAAGGCATTCCCTCCAAATGTCTTAGAAGTAAAGACTGTCAAAACTAGAGGGAATTTTGGAAATCACCTAATGAAGTGTCCTCAACTCAAACATGCATAAAAATCTCCCCAAGAGCCTGCTAAAAATAGATTCCTTGACTTTCTCCTACCCCCCCCCCCACCCCAAACACACACATTTTTATTTAACAAGTCTTGGTGGGAATCTTGAAATGGAATTTTTCATAAGAACATCCATTTGTCCCCACCATGGTTCTGATGCAGATGAACTGTGGACTACACTTTTAGAAACATCAATCCACTGGTTTAATCCTTTCATAACAGAAGAGAAAACTCACGAGAAGTGAGTGGAAGTGAGTCCCACAGAAACTCTCCTTGGGTATAGTAAGGGAGGCTGGCCCTGGAACTGATCATGAGCACCTGAAGTAATGATACAAGGAAAGAATGCCCAACCGAGAACTGGAGATTCTGGGTTCAATTTCAGGCTTTACCATCTTGCTAATGAATCACTTAACCTCACTGAACTATGATTTTCTCAACTGTAAAATGCAGAACAACAATACATATTCCATAGACTTACTGTGAGGAAAAAAGGAGATAAATAGCATAAAGGGTTTGGCAGGGGACTGGCACGTAGAGGACCCTTGATAAAAGAGATTGGTTGATGGGTTTATTTTGAATGCTCTTTCTACTCCATTTATTCTATTTCTTTTTTTTTTTTTTTAAGTTTATTTATTTATTTTGAGAGAGAGAGAGAGAGAATATGCATGGGGCGGAGCAGAGAGAGAGGGAGAGAGAATTCCAAGCAGGCTCCACGCTGTCAGCACAGAACCCCACACGGGTCCGGAACCCATGAACTGTGAGATCATGACCTGAGCCACTATCAAGAGTCGGATGCCTAACCAAATGAGCCACCCAAGCGCCCCTAACTCTAGCTCCTTAAATGAGTAATGGCTGTTGCCAGGTACTCCGCTAGGCAGTCCTGCCTACACGAAGCTTGTGATCTAGTGGAGCCGATGGTCATTAATTATAGAAATAAGAAATTACTATTGTAATAAATACTACCAAAGGAAAATATAAACTGTGCTTTAAATAATGTGGGGATTCAAACCTAATCTTCAGACAAATAAAACGTCCTGAGGAAATGACTCAAAGGATGAGTAGGAATTAGTCAGAAATTATACACGGATCAGGAAAGAGCTTGGCAGGAGTGGGAAATGAAAAGGCCAGAGTGGCTGGTGTGGAGTGAGCAGGAGAGAGGGGCATGAAACTAAGGATGATTACTATTTCTGGAAAACTTTCCTTTTATCCTGCCTTGATATTTATGTGAAAATTTTTATCTTTTCATTCACCCTCTTTTCCATTTCAATTTTTTTCCCCACTTTTACACTATAAAGCCTAATAATACTAGTAACATTTCCTCAAAGCTAACAGAGTAGTCCCACCATATCTGCAAGGGATACGTTCCAAGACCCCCAGGAAATGCCTAAAACTGCGGGTAGTACTGAACCCCAAATATACTATGTTTTTCCTATACTAATTTATAAATTAGGCACAGTAAGAGATTAAGAACAGTAACTAATAATAAAGTAGAACAAATATAACAATATACTTACTATAAGAAAAGTTACGTGAATGTGGTCTCTCTCTCAAATTATCTTTTTGTACTGTACTAACCCTGCTTGTGATGATGTGAGATGATAAAATGCCTACATGCTGAGGTGAAGTGAGGTGGAGACGTAGGCATAGTGATGGAGCATTAGGCTACTATTGACTTGACAGGGTGTCAGAAGGAGGATCGTCTGCTTCTGGACCCTGGTTGGCCTCAGGTAAATGACACCACGGGAAGTGAAACTGTGAATAAAGGGGACTACTCTGCACATTTTTCAGTTTCTGATGTTCAGAAATAGGCATTGTCTACTAAGGCAAGTTTATAAACAAAAAAACACCTTGCTAAATACCAAACAGGAGTATAAATTGAGCTGTTACAATTAGCTGTGCTTAGAAAGTATCTATTCTATTGTCACATAGTTATTTGTACTGGTAGTATAATTCAGTTACATTTTAGTTCGGTTTTAGTTAAACTTAGAACCCTGTGCTACTCAGAGTGACTTTAAAACTCCTCTCTGGTGCAGAATTAAATTAAATATTATAATGGGGGACGTTCTAGTTATGGGAAGATGAAATGGACACATTCTACTGTGTCTCCCCAATGACTGCAGCTATGAAACCTGGACAGAACGCATGGAAATGACATTTGAGGACTCTGAAAAGTAAATGACAGCAGGTAGATTTGGAAAGACCAGAATTTGAAGCATCACTGAGCTGGCATTAAATTTCCACTTTTCAATCCTCAATGGCCCTAAACCCAGAATTGGGACCCAAGGTGAGGACTGGGAGAGCTGCAGGAGAAACCCACTAGCTCTGGCTCAAGCAAAGAGGAATAGAACTCCCCTACTCAGAGGGGCGAGATCTCACGTTTTCCTTTGTTCTCTCTTTTCCCGTACCCCACACATCTCCCCGGGGCAATCTCACAGTGGTGGCCCCAATGGCAAAGGTGGCAGTGAGGTTCCTGCGGCTGTCTAAAACATTGAGTTATCTTATGTATTACATCTACCTACACTGAAACCATCTTAAATAATGCTGTAATTTTTGCTTCGGCAATCCTAACAGGGTGGGGAAACCCCCACTGATTTTTTTCTCTCTGCATCCTCCTGCCACTTGGTCCCAGACATATGTAATAATGAGAAGCATACAGCGGAATAGAGTTATTTGAAGCCCAGGTCTTTGGCCAGAGAACCAAAAAGGGAAGTATCAGTAGGCTGTAAACTATCAGAGAGATTGTAGAGAGGGCGAAGCTCGAGAGATCAACCCCATAATTCCCGGACTCACCCCTTAGCTCTGCAGGCATGGATCTGATGCTAAAGTACATACCATAGACCTAAGAACTGAGGTATGGGACAGACCACTGTCTGGGTCCAAATGTGGCACACAAATGGGACAAATCTGAAAAGTATTGCAAAAACTGAAAACTGAACTGACATTGAACTCATGGTCGCAGAAGGCAGATCAGAACTTGTGGCTTGAATCCAACTGAGTTAACTACAAGCTACACAAAAATATTAATATTTTCTATATCATTTAAATAAGATCTAGGGAGGAGCCAAGATGGCGGAACAGCATGGAAGCTTTTTGTGTGTCTCGCGTCCATGAAATACTGCCAGACCAACATTAAACCATCCTACACACCTAGAAAACTGATTGGAGGATTAAAACAACAATCTGCACAACCTGAACCACAGAATTCAGCAGGTACGCGACACAAAGAGCTGAACTTGGGGAGCAAGAAACCCTGAATGGTAGGGAACCCCTATTGTGGGCAGAGTGAGGATGGAGACTGGGGAGGGGGGAACATACGGGAAAAACACCCCTCCCCAAAAGCAGCTGGAGAGAAAGTGGAAAATTGGAAATAGCCGCAGGGACTAAACTAAAAAGGGAGAAAAGAGAAAGGAGAGGGTTTAAATTCCATTAAGACTGTAAACAAGGGGAGCACAAAGGCTGCAACTCAGCAGCTCCATACCTGGCGGTGCTCTGGTGGGAAAGGTGAATCCCCAGGAACAGAGTGGGATCCAGGAGGTTCACGGGCCACACGGGAAAAAGCGGTTCCGCTGCTGGAAGGACATTTGGTAGAGACTGTTGAAGCCACCTGGAAGGCAGCCACATTCGCTGGTGCTGGGGCAAGGTTGTTGAAGGTGAAGCCTGGTGCCAGACGTGTGTTGCAATTTTCCATGGACCCTGAAACGCTGCGGCTACACTGTCTCACGATCTTTTTCTGGGGCAGGCTGGCACCTGACCGCAGTCTCGGGGCACCAGCAGCACCCGGGTCCAGCAAGCGTTCCTGGGAGCAGCCGACATTCGGCCATTGCTCGGTGAGACCCTCCCGCAGAGGGGCAGAGGAGGTCAAAGCCGCAGTCCTTCGGAAGTAAGGGGCCAGGGGAAAACAGCCGCATCTGAGACAAAACTTGGGAGAGAGATACTGCCTGGGGCCTAGTCACGGAGAGTGGAAAAGCGGGGAGTGGATGAGAGCTGAAGACGGAGGACCAGTGCGCATTGCTGATCTGGGAGAACAGACTGGGTGGCCGCGTGGCGCCATTTTTCACCGCTCCCGCGCATGCTCATGCGCACCGACAAGCACCGCAACAATCCACCCCAGTAGGCTAGCAGCGCCATCTAGTGGAGAGTGGTGCTGTTACAGCGGGCCCTGCCCTACTGGGCCAACTTCGCTATTCAAGAGCACAAACCTCACCACTGGCTTAATTTATGGACTATAAAGAGCTACATGGACTGACCTCTAGGGGAAAACGAAGCAACTTCAGTCCTACTTCAATCTGTTAGCAGGTTCATCTATTCAATTTTTTTTTCTCTTTTTCCTTTTTCTCTTTTACATTCTTTTCTTTTTCTTGAATATAGAAAGAAAAAACTCATTTTTATTTTTAATTTTTATTAAAAATATCTGTCTTTAATTTTTATTACTATACTTTTTACTTTTGTGTGAATTTTTTCAAATTCTACTTCCATCATTTTATTTTAGTCTACTTCAGTGTACTCACCTTTTCAAATTTTCAAACAATTTCCTTTTTTTTCTTTCTTTTTCTTTTTTCTCTTTTTCATTTCTTTTCTTTTTCTTGAATGCAGAAAGAGAAAAACTTCATTTTTACTTTCAATTTTTTTCAAATATTTTTATTTAATTTTTATTACTATATTTTTTGCTTTTATGTAATTTTTTTCAAATTCTATCTTACTCCCATTATTTTATTTCAGTCTACTACAGTGTATTCACTTTTTCAAATTTTCAAACGATTTATTTTTTTTGTCTTTTCTTTTTTCTTTTTCAAATCTTTTTTCTCTTTTTAATTTCTTTTCTTTTTTCTTAAATGCAGAAAATGAAAAAATTCGTATTTCTTTTTAATTTTTATTAAAAATATTTTTCTATAATTTTTTCTACTATATTCTCTACTTTTGTGTATTTTAGTCTACTTTAGTGTGCTCATTTTTTTCAAATTCTCTAACGATTTCCTTTTTTTTCTCTCCCCCCTCTTTTTTTGTTTTTTTGGTTTTTTTGTTTCTCTAATCTGTCAAACCACTTTCTACACCCAGAACAAAACACACCTAGGATCTAGCATCATCTATTCGATTTGTGTGTGTGTGTGTGTGTGTGTGTGTGTTTAATTTTTAATTTTAATATTTTTTTAATTTTAATTTTTTTAACTTCAATTTTTCTACCTCATTAATTCCTTTTCTCCCTTCAAAATGAGAAAACGAAGGGGGCGTCTGGGTGGCTCAGTCGGTTGAGCGTCCGACTTCGGCTCAGGTCACGATCTCGCGGTCTGTGAGTTCGAGCCCTGCGTCAGGCTCTGGGCTGATGGCTCAGAGCCTGGAGCCTGCTTCTGATTCTCTGTCTCCCTCTCTCTGACCCTCCCCCGTTCATGCTCTGTCTCTCTCTGTCTCAAAAATAAATAAACTTAAAAAAAAATTAAAAAAAATGAGAAAACGAAGGAATTCACCCCAAAAGAAAGAGCACGAAGAAATGACAGCCAGGGATTTAACCAACACAGACACAAGCAAGATGTCTGAACCAGAATTTAGAATCACGATAATAAGAATACTAGCTGGAGTCGAAAATATATTAGAATCCCTTTCTGCAGAGATAAAAGAAGTAAAAAATAGCCAGAATGAAATTAAAAATGCTATAACTGAGCTGCGATCACGGATGGATACAGCAGCAGCAAGGATGGACGAGGCAGAACAGAGAATCAGAGATATAGAGGACAAACTTACAGAGAATAACGAAGCAGAAAAAAGAGGAAGATTAAGGCAAAAGAGCACAATTTAAAAATTAGAGAAATCAGTGACTCATCAAAAAGGAACAACATCAGAATCATAGGGGTCCCAGAGGAGGAAGAGAGAGAAATAGGAGTAGAGGGTTTTGTGAGCAAATCATAGCTGAAAAGTTTCCTAACCTGGGGAAAGACACAGACATCAAAATCCAGGAAGCACAGAGGACTCCCATTAGATTCAACAAAAACCGACCATCAACAAGGCATATCATAGTCAAATTCACAAAATACTCAGGCAAGGGGAGAATCATGAAAGCAGCAAGGGAAAAAAAAGTCCCTAGCCTACAAGGGAAGACAGATCAGGTTTGCAGCAGACCTATCCACAGAAACTTGGCAGGCTAGAAAGGAGTGGCGGGATATATTCAGTGTGCTGAATCAGAAAAATATGCAGCCAAGAATTCTTTATCCAGCAAGGCTGTCATTCAAAATAGAAGGAGAGATAAAAAGTTTCCCAGACAAACAAAAATCAAAGGAGTTTGTGAACACTAAACCAGCCCTGCAAGAAATTTTAAGGGGGACTCTCTGAGGGGAGAAAAGATGAAAAAATAAATAAATAAATAAATAAATAAATAAATAAATAAATAAATACTAAAAGCAACAAAAGATTGGAAAGGACCAGAGAACACCACCAGAAACTCCAACTCTACAAGCATCATAATGGCAATAAATTCATATCTTTCAGTACTCACTGTAAACATCAATGGACTCAATGCTCCAATCAAAAGACATAGGGTAACAGAATGGATAAGAAAACAAGATCCATCTATATGCTGTTTACAAGAGACCCACTTTAGACCTAAAGACACCTTCAGATTGAAAATAAGGGGATGGAGAACCATCAATCAAGCTAATGGTCAACAAAAGAAAGCCAGAATAGCCATACTTATATCAGACAATCTAGACTTTAAAATAAAGACTGTATCAAGAGATGCAGAAGGGCATTATATCATAATAAAGGGGTCTATCCACCAAGAAGACCTAACAATTGTAAACATTTATGCGCCAAATGTGAAAGCACCCAAATATATAAATCAATTAATCACAAACATAAAGAAACTCATTGATAGTAATACCATAATAGTAGGAGACTTCAACACTCCACTCACAGCAATGGACAGATCATCTAATAAAAAAATCGACAAGGAAACAATGGCTTTGAATGACACACTAGACCAGATGGACTTAACAGATATATTCAGAACATTTCATTTTAAAGCAGCAGAATATACATTCTTCTCCAGTGCACATGGAACGTTCTCCAGAATAGACCATATTGGGACACAAATCAGCCCTAAGTAAGTACAAAAAGATCGAGATCATACCATGCATATTTTCAGACCACAATGCTATGAAACTTGAAATCAACCACAAGAAAAAATTTGGAAAGGTAACAAATACTTGGAGACTAAAGAACATCCTACTAAAGAATGAATGCACTAACCAAGCAATTAAAGAAGAAATTAAAGAGTATATGGAAGTCAGTGAAAATGATAGCACCACAACCCAAAACCTCTGGGACGCAGCAAAGGTGGTCATAAGAGGAAAGTATATAGCAATCCAGGCCTTCCCAAAGAAGCAAGAAAGATCTCAGATACACAATCTAACCTTATGCCTTAAGGAGCTGGAAAAAGAACAGCAAATAAAACCCAAAACCAGCAGAAGACAGGAAATAATAAAGATTAGAGCAGAAATCAATGCTATCAAAACCAAAAAAACTGTGGAACAGATCAATGAAACCAATGAAACTGGTTCTTTGAAAGAATTAACAAAATTGATAAACCACTAGCCAGTTTGATCAAGAAGAAAAAGGAAAGGACCCAAATAAGTAAAATCAAGAATGAAAGAGGAGAAATCACAACCAACACAATGGAAATAAAAACAATAAAAAGAGAATATTATGAGCAATTATATGCCAATAAAATGGGCAATCTGGAAGAAATGGACAAATTCCTAGAAATATATACACTACAAAAACTGAAACAGGAAGAAATAGAAAATTTGAACAGACCCATAACCAGTAAGGAAATCGAATTAGTAATAAAAAATCTGTCAAAAAACAAGAGTCCAGGGCCAGATGGCTTTCCAGGGGAATTCTACCAAACATTTAAGGAAGAATTAACACCTATTCTCTTGAAACTTCCAAAAAATAGAAATGGAAGGAAAACTTCCAAACTCTTTCTATGAAGTCCGCATTATCCTGATTCCAAAACCAGACAGAGACCCCACTGAAAAGGAGAACTATAGACCAATTTCCCTGATGAACATGGATGCAAAAATTCTTAAAAGATATTAGCCAACCGGATCCAACAATATATTAAAAAAATTATTCACCACGACCAAGTGGGATTTATACCTGGGATGCAGGGCTGGTTCAATATCCGCAAAACAATTAACGTGATTCATCACATCAATAAAAGAAAGGACAAGAACCATATGATCCTCCCAATAGATGCAGAGAAAGCATTTGACAAAATACAGCATCCTTTCTTGATAAAATCCTCAAGAAAGTAGGGATAGAAGGAGCATACCTTGAGATCATAAAAGCCATATATGAATGACCCAATGCTAATATCATCCTCAATGGGGAAAAACTGAGAGCTTTCCCCCTAAGGTCAAGAACAAGACAGGGATGTCCACTCTCACCACTGTTATTCAACATAGTATTGCAAATCTTAGCCTCTGCAATCAGACAACACAAAGAAATAAAAGGCATCCAAGTCAGCCAGGAGGATGTCAAGCTTTCACTCTTCTCAGATGACATGATACTCTATATGGAAAACCCAAAAGATTCCACCAAAAAACTGCTAGAATTGATTCATGAATTGAGCAAAGTTGCAGGATATAAAATCAATGCACAGAAATCAGTTGCATTCCTATATACCAACAATGAAGCAACAACAGAAAGAGAAATCAAGGAATCGATCCCATTTACAGTTGCACCAAAAACCATAAAATACCTAGGAATAAAACTAACCAAAGAGGTGAAAAATCTGTACACTGAAAACTATAGAAAGCTTATGAAAGAAATTGAAGAAGACACAAAGAAATGGAAAGAGATTCCATGCTCCTGGATAGGAAGAACAAATATTGTTAAAATGTCGATACTACCCAAAGCAATCTACATATTCAATGCAATCCCTATCAAAGTAACATGAGTGTTCTTCACAGAGCTAGAACAAAGAATCCTAAATTTTGTATGGAACCAGAAAAGACCCTGAATAGCCAAAGCAATCTTGAAAAAGAAAACCAAAGCAGGAGGCATCTCAATCCCAGACTTCAAGCTATACTACAAAGCTGTAATCATGAAGACAGTATGGTACTGGCACAAAAACAGACACTCAGATCAATGGAATGGACCCACAAACGTATGGGCAACTAATCTTTGACAAAGCAGGAAAGAATATCCAGTGGAATAAAGACAGTGTCTTCTGCAAGTGGTGCTGGGAAAACTGGACAGCGACATGCAGAAGAATGAACCTGGACCACTTTCTTACACCATACACAAAAATAAACTCAAAGTGGATCAAAGACCTCAATGTAAGACAGGAAGCCATCAAAATCCTCGAGGAGAAAGCAGGCAAAAACCTCTTTGACCTTGGCCGCAGCAGCTTCTTACTCAACACGTCTCCGGAGGCAAGGGAAACAAAAGCAAAAATGAACTACTGGGACCTCATCAAAATAAAAATCTTCTGCACAGTGAAGGAAACAATCAGCAAAACTAAAAGGCAACCGACAGAATGCAAGAAGATATTTGCAAATGACATATCAGATATAGTTAGTATCCAAAATCTACAAAGAACTTATCAAACTCAACACCCAAAAAACAAAGAATCCAGTGAAGAAATGGGCAAAAGACATGAATAGACACTTCTCCAAAGAAGACATCCAGATGGCCAAACAACACATGAAAAAATGGTCAACATCCCTCAGCATCAGGGAAATACAAATCAAAACTACAAGGAGATACCACCTTACACCTGTCAGAATGGCTAACATTAACAAGTCAGGCAACAACAGATGTTGGCGAGGATGCGGAGAAAGAGGATCTCTTTTGCACTGCTGGTGGGAATGCAAGCTGGTGCAGCCACTCTGGAAAACAGTATGGAGGTTCCTCAAAAAACTAAAAATAGAACTACCCTACGACCCAGCAATTGCACTAGTAGGCATTTATCCAAGGGATACAGGTGTGCTGTTTTGAAGGGACACATGCACCCCATGTTTATAGCAGCACTATCAACAATAGCCAGAGTATGGAAAGAGCCCAAATGTCCATTGTGGATGAATGGATAAAGAAGATGTGGTATATATACTCAATGGAGTATTACCTGGCAATCAAAAAGAATGAAATCTTGGCTTTTGCAACTATGTGGATGGAACTGTAGGGTATTATGCTAAGTGAAATTAGTCAGTCAAAGAAAGACAAAAATCATACGACTTCACTCATATGAGGACTTTAAGAGACAAAAGAGATGAACATAAGGGAAGGGGAACAAAATAATATAAAAACGGAGAGGGACAAAACAAAAGAGACTCATAAATACGGAGAACAAACTGAGGGTTGCTGGAGGGGTTGTGGGAGGGGGGATGGGCTAAATGGGTAAGGGGCATTTAGGAATCTACTCCTGAAATCATTGCTTCACTATATACTAACTAATTTGGATGTAAATTTTAAAAAAATAAAAAATAAAGTTAAATTATAAATAAATAAATAAATAGATAGATAGATACGATCTAGACACTTATATATTCAAAATATGTAGCACTTAATCCAAAATTACTCTGCATATGAAGAACTAGGAAAATGTCAAGTGTGAGAGAAGGCAACCAACAGACATCCAGAAAGAGATTAACACAAATGTTGAAAATTGTCAACGACGCAGGGTGCCTGGGTGGCTGAGTAGGCTAAATGTCCAGCCCTTGGTTTTAGCTCAGGTCATGATCTTACAGTTCGTGAGATAGAGCCCTGACTCGGGCTCTACACTGACAGCACCGAGCTTGCTTGAGATTCTCTCTCTCCTTCTCTCTCTCTGCCCCTCCCCTGCTCACATGTGGTCTCTCTCTCTCTCTCTCAAAATAAATAAATAAACTTAAAAACAAAAACAACAAAAAAAGAAAATTGTTGAAGATTCATAAAGTGCTCTAAGGAGTAAGGATGAACACTCTTTAAATGAATGTAAAGGTAGGAACTATCAACAAAGAAATAGAAGATATAAAGAGAAACTCAATGGAAATGTTACAATTGAAAGTAAAATAACAAAAGGAAAAAAGTCATTGATGGACTCAATAGCTGAATAGAAATGACAGCAAAGAATCAGTGAACTTGAAGATAGGTCCATAGAATTTATTTAATCTGAACAACAAAGAAAAAGTGTTTTCTTTAAATTGTTTTTATTTTATTTTTGAGAGAGAGAGAGAGAGAGAGAGAGAGAGTGCAAGCAGGGGAGGGGCAAAGAGCGAGAGAGGGAGACACAGAATCCAAAGCAAGCTCCAAGCTCTGAGCTGTCAGCACATGGGGCTCAAACTCATGAACTGTGAGATCATGACCTGAACCGAAGTCAGTTGCTTAACCAACTGAGCCACCCAGGCACCCTGAGAAAAAGTGTTTTTAAAAAATGAGCAGAGCCTGAGGACCTATGAGGCAGTATCTAATTCATGTCATTAAAATTCCAAGAGTTTGTAAAAGTATTTCAAGAAATAATATATGAACATTTCCCAAATTTGACAAAAGCCATAGGTCTACATATCTGAGAAGTTCAGTGAACCCTAAACAAGGACCTAGTGAGGTGACGGACTAGAGACCCAGCCATTCACGCCTGTTGTGAGACAGCTCTGAAAGGAGATACTAGCTGCAGTCTCCCTGCCTCTTTTTTTTAGAAAAATTTTTTAAGTTTTTATTTATTTTTGAGAGAGAGACAGAGCACAAACAGCGGAGGAGCAGAGAGCAGAGAGACACAGAATCCCAAGCAGGCTCCAGGCTCTGAACTGTCAGCATAGAGCCTGACGCAGGGCTTGAACTCTTGAACAGCGAGATCATGACCTGGGCCAAAGTTGGAGAGGAAGTCAGTGGGACACCTAACAGACTGAGCCACTCAGGCACCCCCACTCCTGTCACTTTGATCAAAGCTTTGTCAGGCCTCTTTGACTCTTCCTGTGCCCTTCCCTCCTTCCTCTCCCCTTCACAGATGTTGATCTGTAATAAATATCCTGTACCCCAAACTCTGTCTCAGCATCTGCTTCTGGGTGCTGCAACATCAGTGCAAACAGTGTAAGTACAGAGCAGAGACGTGAACCCAGGTATGTGGATCCAGATTCCATGTTCTTAGTGCCTACCAGAGGCAGTTTGCCATAAAGCCTAAGCTTCAAAGCCCCTAATGTGCACAAACCCTTTCAGAGGCCCTCAGGTTGGGGGGATGAGGGAGCCTAGCAATGTCTTCACATTGCTATATGAATTTTTTAAATTTGCCAAAGAAAACTATTTTAACCACAATCGGTAAAGTTGTTTCTTTCTACTCTGACTTCCGCTCCATTACACTTTCCCTCCTAACACTTCTCTTCATGGTAAGAATGGTGAAATGGCCATGGACCTTTGTTTGCAACTGAGTAGCCATCTTGGCCTGTTTTCTGCCCATAGAAGATTGGGGGTATTGGTAGGCAGAATAATGGCTCCCTAAAGATGTCCATGCCCTAGTTCCCCAAATCTGAGCCTTTTGGTGTGTGATTAAGTTAAGGATCTTGAGATGGGGAGATTATACTGAATTAATCTTGGTGAGCCTGATGTAATCACAAGGGTCCTTAAAAGAATCAGAGAAGGAGATGCGACAGTAGAAGCAAAGTCAAATAGAGATTTAAACATGTTACATTGGTTTTGAGGAAGAAGGAAGGGGCTACAAATAAAGAAATGCAGGCAGTCCATAGAAACTGGGAAAAGCAAGGAATAGATTCTCCTGCCAGAACCTCCAGAAGAAACAGCCCTGCTGACACCTTGATTTCAGCCCAGTGAAACCCATTTCAGACTTTTGAACTCCAGAAATGTAAGATAATAAATTTGAGTTTTTCCAAGTCACTAAGTTTGAGGTAATTTGTTACAGCAGCAATAGGAAATGGGTACAGGGGTCCAAAGGCATCTTTTTAAATTTCTTTCCTTCCTCCCTCCCTCCCTATCTTCCTTCCTTCTTCCCTTCCTTCCTTCCTTCCCTTTCCTACCTCTCTCCCTCTCTCTTTCTCTCTCTCTCCCCCTCCCTCCCTCCTTCCTTCTTTTTTCTCCCTCCCTCTTTCTTTTTTCCTTCCTCCCTCCCTCCCTCTTTCTTTTTCTGTTCCTTCCTTCCTTTCTTCCTTCCTTTTTCTTTCTTTCTTTCTTTCTTTCTTTCTTTCTTTCTTTCTTTCTCTCTCTCTCTCTCTCTTTCTTTCTTTCTTTCTTTCTTTCTTTCTTTCTTTCTTTCTTTCTTTCTCTTTACCCCAATCTGGCAGTACTTCTTCTGATAAAATTATCTTAAAACTTTTTAAAAGTTTGTTTGCTTGGGGCGCCTGGGTGGCTCAGTCGGTTAAGCGTCCGACTTCAGCTCAGGTCACGATCTCACGGTCCGTGAGTTCGAGCCCCGCGTCGGGCTCTGGGCTGATGGCCCAGAGCCTGGAGCCTGCTTCCGATTCTGTGTCTCCCTCTCTTTCTGCTCCTCCCCTGTTCATGCTCTGTCTCTCTCTGTCTCAAAAATAAATAAACGTTAAAAAAAAATAAAAATAAATAAATAAATAAAAGTTTGTTTGCTTATTTATTTAGGTAATCTCTACACTCAACATGGGGCTTTGAGCTCATGAACCTGAGGTCAAGGAAGTCACATGCTTCACTGACTGAGCCAGTCAAATGCCCCTTATCTGAAAATTCTTGGTGATTTCCTATACATCTTATTGGAATCCAGTCCTTTAGACAAAAGCCACATCTATTTTTCTTTCCAGGCCCTTCTCTCACTTGGTCTGAGAGTCAGGATGCTGTGGTACAACAGTCTTAAGATTCTTAGAAACATTTTTGCCTGGTCGAAATAGTCTGCTTTATAGGGGACACTCAAGGCTCTTAGAGGCTCTCTTGTTTACCAGAGAGAATCTAAATGAAATGCCCTTTCTTTGAAGGTCTGCTCGGCATGCCCTTAAATCTTCCTAAAGTTTCAACAAAGAGTCTTTAAAACCATACTTTTGAAAGCTTTTCCTTGAGGTCATGATTTACTTGTAGTGCCCTGGGCTTGTTCTTTACCCTGCATCACTTCTTTATTTGAGAAATTTTAGATCCTTGGATAGACGGTTAGACCTTCTATATTTCCTCTAAATTTGGCTTAGAAACTGAGCCATTCCTTGTGTGTTTTTTGTATTTTATTGTAGTCTGCCAGAAGAAGCCAGTTGGCACTTTCATCATTCTGCCTGGAGACTTCATTAGCCAGATTCACAATGTAGTTATTAGAATGTCTTCTGTTTTCACATTGCCTGCAGGACAAGCTTCATTAACTGTTCTTCCAGTACAGAACAGCACTCAAGTGCCCTTTTCTCCAGGCTGTTTTCCTTCCTGTCCTTAGATCCCTCATCAACAGTCTCCTGGAGGCCCTTTATGAGGGCCTTCAAGACTTTGCTAAAGCCAATGACACATGGTTTAAGTTAAGCTCCATCTTTATTCCCTCACTCAGAGACTGGATGCAGGCTTCCCAAGGAAGTTTTGAAATGGCTTGAGGTAAGGTTGCTCTCTGCTGCAGGACAGACCCCAAGGAGCTGACTACTAGAGACTCTCCTGACTACACTCTCTGGAGCTGTGCATCAAATCCTCCCTTGAAAAGGGATCTGGATGATGCATCTCTGTGTCTTCCGTGAGCAGTGCTATGCTGGAGCTGGCTCATAGCTCCTCATGGGAGCCAGTTGTTAACTCTTTACTGTGTTCAGTGATATCATCTCAGTACCTTGAAAGTGGCCATTGTGGGAGTTTACACCACAGAAGTTAGCAAATGTCACACATCGGGACTTTTATTGTCCTGGGGAGCCAGTTTACCAGCACACCTCTGAACTAGTCTATACATAATTAACATTGGGTAAGTTATTTATCCTCTCTGTGCCTCAGTCTTCTTATTTATAAAATGGGACTAATAATCCTCCCTATGCCATAGAGTCAGTATGAGAATTAAATGAGCTAATACATGCAAAATGCTTGGACAGTGCCTAGCACACAGGAAGCACTCAGTAAGTATTAACTATTATTTTTACTCTTGCTGTTGTTATTGCTGTTATTGCCACCTTAAAACTTCCAGTAGATTTTCATAAAGGATAGGCTAACTTTCTTAGTATGTCATGCAATGCAATATAACCTGACAGTTCCAACCACAAGGAACTTTTCATCATTTCTGGAACTCAGACTATTTTTCCATCTCCAAACGTTGGTACATATAGGTACCTTCTGCAAGGAAAGCCCATCCGTCACTTGCCTGTCATCTTCCAGACAATTTCTTTTCATCCTTTTGGACCTGCACACATTGCCTCCTCTGGGAAGCCCTCACCACCACCTATGCATGGCAGGGACTCCCTCCTCAGTGTTGCCGTTGCTCATTGCACAGCCCTCCATTATCCTGATAGCGCTTTATTGTGGTTACTTGTTTATGTCTGTTTCCCCTTGTGAGTCCAGGGTTGGATGTGCTGTTTCTCTGTGTCCTCAGCACAGTAATAGAGGTGCTGAATATTTGTTGAATGGATGAATGAATGAATGAATGAATGAACATTGCCTGGAAAGGTGAGGAAAAGAGTAAGTACCCTAGTAGGATATAATAATAATATTTTTGTTTGCTTAAGTAGCCATAGGTATATGGTGTGGAGCAATAACCCAGGACCCCAGCGTTTTAGGTGTGATGGGTCCTAGATTTGTCACACCGTGACCCTGATCGCCTTCACCCTCTTTACCAGAGTTCTGCCTGTCTTTCATGATGGCTCAGATTGTCAAGTCTTCCGTGAAGTGTTTCTTCCTTCCCTCTGCTCTCCCACAGCTCTCCACCCACATCGTCATTACCAACCACATCATTCACTCTCCTGGATTTCCCCTTAAGAATCCAGTGGTGTTTCTGCATTCCCACCCTCCATCTAGAGGGGTGAATACTCGGGGGATGGCGTTGTTCAGCCATAGACCGGTGAATTCATCTCCCACACCCCCTGCCTCTGTTTCCCCCGGGTGTGAACGGGCCACAGCGGAAACCCTTCCCGGGCCCACGTCTTAGCGCGCGGACACGAAGGGCGCAGCAGCCCCCACGCAGGCGGAGGAGCCAGGCGGCAGGCGGGTGGGAGATGGAGAGAGACTGCAGGCGTCAGAGCAAAGGAGGGGAGGGGAGGCCCGAGGCGGGGCTGCAGGGCAGGCGAGCGGCCGGGCGGGGCCGAGAGGCGGGCCCGGCGGGAGCGGCGCGCGCCAGGGGCCTGGCGGGACCGTCCGAGGGGACGCGCGCGAGCGCCGGCATGGGCCCCGCGGCGCGGCTGGCGGCGCTGCTGGCTGTCCTGGCGCTCCGGGCAGGGGACCCGACGGGAGCCGCGGCTCGGGGGGACACGTTCTCGGCGCTGACCAGCGTTGCGCGCGCCCTGGCGCCCGAGCGCCGGCTGCTGGGTCTGCTGCGGCGCTACCTGCGCGGGGAGGAGGCGCGGCTGCGGGACCTGACCAGGTGAGGGCACGGGTTTGGGGCGGGAGGGAGCCCCAGGGGCGCCGCAGTTGGGGAGACTGAGTCAGAGGACCAGACCGAGACACCCTGCTCTACGGTGGCGGGCGACTCGGTCTCGTTGTCCCTCTGCGTGGGACCTCAGACTGGATTTGAGACTGGGTAAGAGCCTCGCTAGACCGTGAGACTGAGACACCGTGGCCCAGTGTGACGGTCAGGTCCAGTGTGCGGGACCCCGAGATAGCCCCGAGGTGTGGCCCGAGGCATGAGGTCGTGGCGAAACAGATTGAGTGGGACCCCAGGGACGCTGTGTCACACGGAGTGGAGTCTCGAACTCCGTTGCGTGCGCACACACACACACACACACACACACACACACTAGCACCCCAGAGCCATCCTCACACAGCCAAGTTGATAGCTGTGCAAAAGTGTAGTGGGGTGACTCGGGCTGAGGAGGAAGGACCTCACAAGGCACTGTGTCCAGCTGTGTGGGGCCCCAGGCTCTGTGTCACAGAGACACAGCAAGACTACAAGAGTGAGAGAGAGAAAATACTGTGAGGCTGTAGCCGTGTGTGGTGGCCATGTGACCCAGAGGACTAGTGTTTAGTATGAAGTGACTCTCTGTGACCGTGTATGAAATTTACATGCCTCTGGGACTGCGTGGGCAGCCACTATGGATATCTCTGTGTCTCTAATGAATGCTGCTTGTACAGCTCACTATATGACTAATGCTTCATGTTCATTAACTCATTCAACACACACGTTTGAGTGCCTGTTGTGAGCCAGGCACTGCTCCAGGCAGTGGGGATAAAATGGTGAACAAGACCCAACCCTGACCTCAAGGAGCTTGGAGTCCATAGCATTTGTTTCCTTTGCTTCAACTCTCCCTTCTCTCCCCATATATAAGAGCTCTCTAAATTCTAAATACAAGGGGCGACTGGGTGGCTCAGTCGGTTGGGCGTCTGACTTTGGCTCAGGTCATGATCTCGCGATTCATGAGTTCGAGCCCCGCATCAGGCTCTGTGCTGACAGCTCAGAGCCTGGAGCCTGTTTCAGATTCTGTGTCTCCCCCTCTCTCTGCCCCTCCCCTGCTCATGCTCTGTCTCTCTCTGTCTCAAAAAAAAAATTAAAAAAAAATTAAATTCTAAATACAAGGTAACTGACATTTGATATGTGTATGTTGACATCAAGAAAACACTGGGGAGGAGTGCCTGGGTGGTTCAGTCATTTAAGTGTCTGACTCTTGATTTCCACTCAGGTCATTATCTTGCGGTTTGTGAGTTCAAGCCCCGCGTAGGGCTGTGTGCTCACAGCTCAGAACCTGGAGCCTGCTTCAGAATCTGTGTCTCCCGCTCTCTCTGCCCCTCCCCCGCTCATGCTCTGTCTCTCTCTCTCTCTCTCTCAAAAAATAAACATGAAAAAAATAAAAAAAAAAACACTGGAGGAAAAACATACTTGATACTAGAGGATTATGGGTATAGCACACACAAGCAAATGCTCAGCTGTACTGTTTTGCTATGAAATCAACACACTCTAGTGCTACACACTGACATAAAATACTATATATAGACTTGGAATACAGGCACTGTAATCATGTATTGACTGTCAGTGTCAAACTCTGAAAGATGAATGATTGTATTATGGTACCATGTGTTGGAATAGGTGTTGTGCCTTCTCTGCTTGGGACATTAAGAAGTCTACAGCAGTGGTGTAACCACATTGCTAACTGAATATATTAATACAGCTCTACATCATCTGACTCTCTGCTGAGCCGAGACAACAGAGACCTGTCTCACAATGTGCTGCTGATAAAACTGAGTTGAGTGTATGTGATAGTAATACCGATTCTGGGGCACATGGGAAGAAGGTGTGTGGGGACGCTATGGCTGTATAAGAGAGCCCGGGTCGGAGAGAATCAGTTTGTGTATGGAAGTGTGTGTGAAAGATCTTGTTTGTTACTCAGTAGTGACTGAATGATGATGTAAGTTGGTATGTGCTTTTAAGTATGTAGCTTGCATATAAGCAGTTAATGCATGTTTAAATTCACTATTAGTTTGAAAGAGTATGAATACACACACATGTACACACACAAAATGTATGTATTCTAACGATAAAGATATTTTCTTTTTTTTACCACTTTATCTTTTTTTAATTTACATCTAAGTTAGTTAGCCTATAGTGCAACAATGATTTCAGGAGTAGATTCCTTAGTGCCCCTTTACCATTTAGCCCATCCCCCCTCCCACACCCCCTCCAGTAACCCTCTGTTTGTTCTCCATATTTAAGAGTCTCTTATGTTTTGTCCCCCTCCCTGTTTTTATAGTATGTTTTGCTTCCCTTCCCTTATGTTCATTATATTATTTTTTGCTTCCCTTCCCTTATGTTCATCTGTTTTGTATCTTAAAGTCCTCATATGAGTGAAGTCATATGATATTTGTCTTTCTCTGACTGACTAATTTCACTTAGCATAATACCCTCTGTCTAGTTCCATCCATGTAGTTGCAAATGGGAAGATTTCATTCTTTTTGATTGCCGAGTAATACTCCATTTTATATATATACCACATCTTCTTTATCCATTCATCCATCGATGGACATTTGGGCTCTTTCCATACTTTGGCTGTTGTTGATAGTGCTGCTATAAACATTGGGGTGCATGTGCCCCTTCAAAATGGCATACCTGTATCCCCTTAGATAGATGACTAGTAGTGCAATTGCTGGGTTGTAGGGTAGTTCTATTTTTAATTTTTTGAAGAACCTCCATACTGTTTTCCAGAGTGTCTGCACCAGTTTGCATTCCCACCAGCAGTGCAAAAGAGATCCTCTTTCTCTACATCCTTGCCAACATCTGTTGTTGCCTGACTTGTTAATGTTAGCCATTCTGACAGGTGTGAGGTGGTATTTCATTGTGGTTTTGATTTGTATTTCCCTGATGATGAGTGATGTGGAGCATTTTTTCATGTGTCTGTTGGCCATCTGGATGTCTTCTTTCGAGAAGTGTCTATTCATGTCTAAAAAATGATATTTTCAATAATTCTTGTCACTCTTCAGAGTTGCAATTAAGTTTATTTATTTGTTTTGAGAGAGACAGAGAGAGTGTGGGGGGTGCAGAGAGAAAGGGAGAGAGAGAGAGAATTCCAAGCAGGCTCCCCACTGTCAGCACAGAGCCCCATGCGGGGCTCAAACTCACAAATCACGAGATCAGGACCTGAGGCAAAATCAAGAGTCAGATGCTTCACCAGCTGAACCAGCCAGGTGCCCCTGGGTCTACTCTATAAAGCAAAATGTTTTAATTTTGTTCTCAGTCCACATGCATTGGAGTCTCGGTTTGTTGGTGGAAATAAAAGACTCTTCTCTTTAATTTGAGATCCCAACATGCTCCCTGCTACCTACGTGCTCCTTCTCTTTATTTCGATGGCTCAGATAGAGATGGGGAGGTTAGAATCCTGATGCTGGGCCTCTCAGGGAACAGGTTCAGAACTGAGAGTTTGCAGTGCTGATCAAAGTGACTGGCAGAGGGGATGGGGGGCAGGGCTCTGATGCTGGTCTCCTTTACTGTATTATCACTATTGTCGTTGTTACAGCTTTGTCAGAGAATACTAATCTCATTTGATTCTTACACACAGTGCTTTGAAATAGGTTTGTACTACTCTCTTAAACAAATGAGCCCAGATAATAAAAAAGAATCATGTAAATATGATAAGACTAAAATTTAGTACCTTATCCCAGATAGTAGGGTAGCAAATCCAGGACTAGGACCTAGTTTTTTTGATGGTTTCTTTCTATTGTGCCATGATGTCCTGACTGCTTGCTTTATCTGATGTGCCGGGACCCAGACCAAGCCCCAAAACTCCTGAGGTTTTATGAGCAACTGGTGCACATAGTGGTTAAGAGTCTGGATTCAGGAATTTAACAGACCTCTGTTTGAATCCTTGGCTCTGACTTTGGGCAAGTTCCTTTACCTACATTCTGTAAAATGATGATAATGATAGTACCTACCCCACAGAGTTGTTGGAAGGATTAAGTACCACGTAAAGGTTATTTATCATTTTGCTTGGAATGTAATAAATGCTTAACAAATGTTAGCTCCAACTGTATGATTTTTATTTTGAGACCTCCTGGTGAACCTAGACTCTGCTTTTGGCTCTAAGCAGTAACTAAGATTGTGAGAGCCCAGATAAAAAATAATCAGAAAAATTCTAGATCCTTTTCTCATATGACTTATGAGCATTTAATTTCACAAAGTTTAGCGTGGTATTTTACAGACTGTCTGTTCTTTAGTCAGTGCTTTAAAATTTAGTGAAATGTTTGCTTTTGAGAACAAGAATTTTGGCAATTCTTGTTCATTTTCCTATACTCCCAATCTGGTGACCTAATGTAACTTGAGATGTTATTTCTAAGGGACTCAGTTGATATTCTTCTTTAAATTTCTGAATTTAGCAATAAAATATTTTTCGATGTTGAAACTACGTCTTACCCCAAGTTAATGAAGAAAAAATTTTACCAGTTATAGTATATATAATTATATACCGGTATAGTGTAAATACTAGTTTTATATATATAGATAACAGTTGTTGTAGTTTTTAAAAAACTACCAAGATTGAAAGAGTAAAATCAGCAGCAATAATTTTTCTGTTAGGAATTAAACATTCAGGATGTCTCAGAAGAACTGAGACAAAGCCATTTCTGAATTCCCAAGGAGAAACATATTGAATTAAAAAAGCTCATGTATTGCGGTTGGATAACCTACCCAGGCTATGTTTAATGCGGTATTGGATTGCGAATTTTATGTGCACATTCTTGAAGCAAAGGATCTGATTTTCCACTCTCAGCAACATTTGTTAAAGCAAAAAGCCATTTAGGAAACCTTGAGGTTTGAATTCAGCATCCAGTAACTCGGTCTCTGAAAACCAGCTATTTGCTCAAAGGCTGGGAATAAGGCCAACGTTTAGATTCCAAGCCAGTCTCAGATATCTGTTGGTAGGTTTTTTTTTTCTTTGTGTGACAGAAAAATGACGTATCTGAACACTGAATTGAATCATGTGGTGCAGTAGAGATCAAACCCCTGCCTTAAATAAACTGACACCATAATACAAAGTGGGGTGTGAAGAGAACAAGGAGCTAGTGCTTTTGATGTGCTGGAGGACTTGGGGGAAATTTTCACCTCACTGCCTTCCTTCTTTCCTCTGATGCCTGTTAAACGTTAGTCCTCAAGCACTAAGTGAAGAATCTATTCAGTTATGGAAAAGATGATGGAAAGAGAGAATAGAATGGTGGTGCCGAAAGAATCCATAGAGATCTTCTAGACTAGACCAGTTCTGTCATTTTAATTTTTTTAAATGTTTATTTATGGGAGAGAGAGAGAGAGAGACAGAGCACGAGCGGGGGAGGGGCCGAAAGCGAGGGAGACACTGAATCTGAAGCAGGCTTTAGACTCTGAGCTGTCAGCACAGAGCCCCACATGGAACTCGAACCCATAAACTGACAGATCATGACCTGAGCCGAAGTCAGATGCTTAACCGACTGAGCCACCCAGGCGCCCCCAGTTCTATCATTTTATAGAGGAGGAAACTGACAGATAGTTGGGGGCTGTGTCAGGATACCTCTCAGGTTTCCTTCCAATCCAACTGTCTATGAAATTACTGCCCCCTCAGCCTCAGTTGTCCTTGGACACTTACTCTTCAGGCTGGACTCAGGCCCAAGTCTCTGCTTGCTTTAAGTGTTTTCGTCTAGCAGTGGAATATCTTCCACTAAGTAGTTCCATATGGAGCTGAAGCAGGAAATAATGGGCAGTAAAAAAAGAAAAAAATCCCACACCCTGGAGGCCGATTTAGTTTTTAAAACCGTAGAGTAGCCACTGTCAAAGTGCACTGTCTCGGGATCAGAGACATCCTCGGACTTGACAGAGCTCTCATTTCCTCCCTGGAAATGAGATTCTTGTTCTTAGTTTGTGCTTGAACTCTTGGCTCCCTGGAAGCACCTGGAGGTAAATCATCTTCTGTTTCAGGCTCCCTTCCCAGTGGCGGGCTCCACCCTTGAGAAATCCTTAGGGCCGACTCAGCTTCAGGGGAGTGAATCCCTCCACCCTGCCACTCCTCTATTCTTTACTTTCATCCCTTTCTGCTCACTGAAGTCTTCCACTCTGGCCAAAGGAGTCACACACTCTTGAGCACATTCCTATAAATACATATCCTTTTCATTTTGCACACACTTTTTTCTTTTATGTCCATTGTTGTTATTATATTGTTCTTGAAATTAATAATTTTAAGACAAGAAAAAGTTTAAAAAAATTTTTTTAAATGTTTATATATTTTGAGAGAGAGTGGGAGACACAGAATCTGAAGCAGACTCCAGGCTCTGAGCTGTCAGCACAGAGCCCATTGTAGGGCTTGAACTCATGTGCTGTGAGATCATAACCTGAGCCAAAGTCAGACGTTTAACCAACTAAGCCACCCAGGCGCCCCAAAATAAGAAAAAAATTTTAGAGGTTTACAGCTGGAACTCTCAGGACTGCCTTATTATAACTGATAATTTAATAATGTTAATTCCAATAGTGTGTTATAAATGGAATAACCTTAATATGCCAGGAAAGGAAACAACTTTTTTTTTTTACTGTTTATTTATTTTTGAGAGAGAAAGAGCGCTACGGGGGAGGGGCAGATAGCGAGGGAGACACAGTAACTGAAGCAGGCTCCAGGTTCTGAGCTGTAAGCACAGAGCCCGACAAGGAGCTCGAACCCACAAACCTTGAGATCATGACCTGAGCCGAAGTCTGGTGTTTAACTGACTGAGCCACCCAGGCGCCCCAGGAAACAGCATCTTTTGCTTGTGTGAATACTTTGTAGGACATCTGAAGAGAGAAATTAACTAGAAAGATGATCACTTCTGGTCCCACCATTTCTGGCCCTTTTCTACACATGTCGGCAAGCCAGAGAGGCTGGAAGCATGCTCGATGACCCCACGTTTACATCCCCCATTACAACCATCACCAGTTTCTATGTGGCCTGCTCCCTAAATAGCTTCATTGAATCTATCCCATTCGCAGCCCCCACTGTCATTATTATGGTTCAGACTCTCCTTACTCTTGCTTACAGTTTTGAATTGACCTCCTAACTGGTCTATCTGCCTCTGGTCATTCCCATTTCTGAACCCTCTTTCTCACCCTCTCATGAATTTATATATATAAACATGTCATTGTGTCTGACTCTCACTTAAAACTTTTTGGTGGCTTGTGGGGTGCTCCTCACTTTTCCAGGCTAATCTACCCTATCCTCCAGCAGTGCTGAACAGCTTATATTCCCCTACCAGTTCTCTCTGTCCCTTCACACAGGTTGAGCTGTCTCTGCCTGCCTCTCCTCCCTTCCTCACTATTTGCAAGTTTTAGTTTATTATGTCCTCTGTAAAACTATCCCTGACTTGCTCTGGCCAAATTAATTCCCCCCTCTCCTTACGGCCCCCTAAGCCTTGTTCTTAAATCTGGTGTTCATCTGTAATATAATTATTTGTGTCTTATCTACTAGTCTGTGAGTCCTTGAGACTGAGGTTATTGTCTTATTCAAAATTCTGTTCCTAGATCCTAGAAGAGTATATATTAGTCATTCTTTCATAGAACTATTTATTGAATTTAGGTATAGAGTGATGAGAAAAACAGCTATCTTCTTGTTCATGAAATTCTCGAGCATTGGACCCTGTTCTTGACTTTGCATCCCCAGCATCTAGCATGGAGTGTGACATCTGGCAAGCAACCATTGTAGACTGACGTATTGAATGAATAAATATATCAAGCCTCTGTGCTCTGGTACATGTTGGTCCCTGTTGACTCAAAAAATATTCTGCCTACAATACAGAGAAGTTGAGCATGGTTTCTGCACAAGGATGCCATATGAATTCATGAAGTGTTCCATATTTTTTGAATCACTTTGTTGTGCACTTGAAACTAACGTAACACTGTGTGTCAACTATACTCAAGTTAAAAAAAAAGAACTAGGGTGTCTGAGTGGCTCAGTCAGTTAAGCATCCAACTTCAGCTCAGGTCATGAACTCGTGGTTTGTGAGTTCAAGCCCCGCGTAGGGTTCTGTGCTGACAGCTTAGAGCCTGGAGGCTGTTTCGGATTCTGTCTGTCTCTCATTCTCTGCCTCTATGCTGCTCACATTCTGTCTCTCTCAAAAATAAATAAACATTCTAAATAAATAAATAAATAAATAAATAAATAAATAAATAAATAAATAAATAAATAAATTCTTCCTTTCTTTGTTCTAGTTCCATGGAAACAATAGGGCAAAATCAGCTGAGAATAAACTTCAGAGTCAAATCTGGCTTTGTCACTCACAAAAAGTGTGGCCTTGTTTCAGTTTTCTCTCCCTGTAAAATGGGCATGATAAAATCTACTCTAAGGGTCGTTTGGGGGGTTAAATGAGACAATATATTTAGAGCACTTAGCAGGATGCCTAATAGAGGTAAAGCTCAGTAAGCAGTAGCTATCAAATGTTTCATCCTTTAGGACTCAGATCAAGTGCCATTTCCTCTGGGAAGTCTTCCCTTACACCTTCTAACTCCCACCTGGGTTAGGGGCCCTGCCTACAAATTGCTGTAACATTACATAGCATTGCAAGCTTATGTCTCATGGCAGGTATCACAGTTATTGCAACTAATGGAACAACATTTTTGAGCTTCTACCAGATTCTAAGTATTGAATATAGAGTGATGAGGGAAAAAAAAAAAAGATTTTCTGGTTTGTGAATTCCTTGGAACATCTACCCTGTCTTGCCTTTGTATCTTTAGCATCTAGTGTGGTGCCTGGTGTTCTGTAATTGACCAATAGAGACTGACTCACTGAATGAACAAATGAATGGATCTTCTTTTGTTGTGTTGGTAGTTTTCATATTCTTTGTGCTTATTGGTTAGACTATTACATGAGTCTCGAGGGCGTCATGTTTCATTTTTAACGACTCTAAATGTACATACACCATGCTAGCCTTTACTAGGGGCAGTGGCTATCTCAGTAAGTGAGATCATTCAATTCCTCTCTTCCAGATTCTATGACAAGGTGCTTTCTTTGCATGAGGATTCAGCAACTCCTGTGTCTAACCCTCTGCTTGCATTTACTCTCATCAAACGCCTACAGTCTGACTGGAGGAATGTGGTACATAGTCTGGAGGCCAGTGAGAACATCCGAGGTAATGAGGAGGAGGGCTGGAGGGTAAGAGAAGATTCTATCTCCTGACTCTGGAAAGGAGAGAGATTCTGGTGGAATGTGATGAAGGGTAATGAAGTGGGTAGGTATTACTCGATCTTCTCAGCTCTAGTGATTACCAAGGACTAGGTCCCCTTGTTAATATGTTTATATGAATGTACATTAGAAAGCACCTTCATATCCATTATTTCATTTGATCTTCACTACAACCCTATGGAGAAGTACAGGTTATATCATTCCGTTTACGTATTTGTCTGATAATTTCTATTTTATTAAATTGACACTAAAATGTGATCTGTAGCAAGGTCAGTTTCCTCATTTATTCTACTTTTGTTTTTGTTTTTAAAATATTTCTTTATTAAGATACAAAAGAGATGAACACAAGGGAAGGGAGGCAGAAATGATATAAAAACAGGGAGGGGGACAAAACATAAGAGACTCTTAAATCTAGAGAACAAACTGAGGATTGCTGAAGGGCTTGTGGGTGGGGAGGCAGGCTAAGTGGGCAAGAGGCATTAAGGAGGGCACTCGTTGGGATGAGCACTGGGTGTTACATATAGGGGATGAACCAATGGATTCTACTCCTGAAATCATTATTGCACTATATGTTAACTTGGATGTAAATTTTTTAAAAATTTATTTATTTATTTATTTTGAGAAAGAGCAGGGGAAGGGCAGAAAGAGAGAAGGAAAGAGAGAATCGCAAGCAAGTTCTGCTGTGTCAGCCAGAGACCGACGAGGGGCTTGATCCCATGGACTGTGAGGTCATGACCTGAGCTGAAATCAAGAGTTGGATGCTCAACTGACTGAGCCACCCAGGCACCCCTAATTTATTCTACTTTGACTTGAAGAAATTTTTTGACTTTGGGGAAGTTAAGAGGAAGAAGAGTTGTCCCCGCAAAGGACAAGATTCCTGGAGACAGGATGGAACAACACGTGCTTCAGTTTTTACTAGAAAGCTTTTTTTCCTTATTCAGAAGATTGTATTAAGCATCTGCTCTGTGCCAGGAGTTGTGCTTGCCACGGGGAATAAAAACACATAAAACAGAGGCACCTGGGTGGCTCAGTCGGTTAAGCATCCGACCAGTTCAGGACATGATCTCGTGTTCGTGGATTCAAGCCCCATATCAGGCTCTGTGCTGACGGCTCAAGAGCCTGGAGCTTGCTTTGGATTCTGTGTCTCCCTCTCTCTCTGACCCTCCTCTGCTCACTCTCTGTCTCTCTCTCAAAAATAAAAAAAACATTGAAAATAAATTAAAAAAATAAAAATATAAACACATACAACATTATCTTTGCTCATGAAATATTTGACTAGGTGATTATGCCTTGCATGTATCAAATGCTCACCACCTGTTTTTTGAAGGATGGGGTGGATTGATGTTTTTACTGCCCTTACAGCTCTGAAAGATGGTTATGAGAAGGTGGAGCAGGACCTGCCAGCCTTTGAGGACCTTGAGGGAGCAGCGAGGGCCCTGATGCGGCTACAGGATGTGTACATGCTCAACGTGAAGGGCCTTGCCCAGGGTGTCTTTCAGAGAGTCACTGGCTCCGCCGTCACTGACCTGTACAGTCCCAGACGGCTCTTCTCCCTGACAGCAGATGACTGCTTCCAAGTCGGCAAGGTAACAATATTCAGAGAGAGAGCGAATTGTTCAGCTCTAATTTCTCAAGGATGAAATAACTATATCCTGATTGCTTTTACATACTTTCAGTCCTTCCAGCAAACTTGGAAACTTGGTATTATTCCCCACTTTCAGATGAAGAAGCCGAGGATCAGACAGGGAAATAATTTGCCCAAGGTTACGCAATTTTAAGTAGCAGAAATAAATTTTGAACCCAGGTCTTTTAACTCCAAATCACGTGTCCTTTCCATGATAGCTAAGGTGATCACATATGCCGGCCACTTTTGAGAGTGAAGGGGGTGTTATTAGTTATGCCAGGATGACAGACAAACTGGGACTGAGCTGGGAGAAATGGTCTTGTGGTCATCCCAACAGTAGCACCCTGCCAGCAGATGAACAGCCGGGTGGAGAGGAGAAGCAGGGTCCAAGGGTGGGGAAAGGGATAAGAGGTGGAGATGTGAAGGTAAGATCATGGAAACCAGGCTCCTGAGACTTTCTGGAATCCCTTGCAACATTTCCTAAGCATTTAGAAGTACTAAATTCAAGTAGTGTCAAAAAGCGGAGGGCATTTATTTTAACATTCCTTGAGGAAATAAACTTCAGGAACCTTCCATATGAGATATTTAGCCGATCTTTGATCATAACTTATAAGTACACTTGAGGTCACTTTACAATATACTCTTTGTTAGCCTTTGCCTTAATAAGTAATGGAGTAAATCCTTTTTAATTTTGGAGACGTGTATTGCAGGAAAGTGAATTTCCCCGGCAGACATGAGAGTGGGCCTCAGGTGCCCTGATTTCAAGTTTTGTGGATCAGTCTTCCAAATTAATGTAGGGTGTGTTGCCTAAGCCTCTCTATATACCATTTTTCCTTTTCTAATATTGTGATGGAATCAGAGCTCGACCATCAGGTTCATGGCTAATTTAAATTTAAGCCAGTTAAAATAGTTCTGTGTATGGAACCAATGTACGCTTCATTTGTGAAGCCTTTATGAGACGAAAACCATATGTTGAAAATTCAGTAAGTCACTTCCTGAAAGCTTTATTGGCAGTCTTAATTTCTGTATTTATTCACTTATTTTAAAAGATAAAACGTTTCTAATATAAGAAAGGTATATAAAATAACAAGCAATTATATCTATAACCGGAGATGAAATATGTTTAAATTTTGCAATATTTGTTTCAGATTTTTAAAAAGGAATTTACATAAAACTTAAGGCATTTAAGTTAATATTAAAAAATGAATTTAGGGGCACCTGGGTGACGCAGTCAGTTAAGTGTCCGACTCTTTATCTCAGCTCAGGTCATGACCTCAGAGCTCGTGGATTTAAGCCCTGCATTGGGCTCTGCACCGATGGCATAGAGCCTGCTTGGGATTCTGCCTCTCCTTCTCTGTGCCCCTACCCCACTTGTGGTCTCTCTCTCTCTCTCTCTCTCTCTCTTTCTCTTCTCCCCCCCCCCCCGCAATGAATAAATAAACATAAAAATTTTTTTAAAAAAAGCATCTGTCCGACTCTTGGTTTCGGCCATGATCTCATGGCTTTTTGGGTTCAAGTTCCATATCAGGCTCTACGCTGGCAGTGCAGAGCCTGCTTGGGATTCTCTCTCTCTCCCTCTCTCTCTACCCCTCCCCCACTTGCACTATCTCTGTCTCTCTCAAAATAAATAAATACATTTAAAAAAGAAAAGAATTTAAGGGCATCTGGGTGGCTCAGCTGGTTGGGCATCTGACTCTTGATTTCGGCTCAGCTCATGATCCCGAGGTTGTGGGATTGAGCCCCATGTCTGGATCCGTGCTGAGCATGTAGCCTGCTTAGGATTCTCTCTCTCCCTCTGCCCCTCTTCCACTCATGCTCTCTCTCTCTCTCTAAAATGAAAAATTTAAAAAAAAAAAGCTTTTTAATGAATTTAAATATAGCTCCATAAAGTTCCCCTCCTGTTTCTTCTCACCATTCCCAGCCCCTCCCTTCTGCTCTACCTACCCTTGCCCAGGTGCCCGGTAACCATTGTCCTGAGGCGTGCAATATGTACTATCCTGAGTCCAGCTTCTTTCACTCAGCACCCTGTATCTGTGAAATTTATCCACCTTGTTGTATTTATTAGTAGGTAATTCCTTTTTTATTGTTGAGTAGTATTCCAGTGTATGAATATATTATCACTAGGAGACTGTTTATTATCCAGTCTCCTAGTGATAAATACTTGGATTGTTTCCAGCCTGGGTTACTGTGAATAAAGCTACTATTAACATTCTTATGTAAGTCTTTCTGTTTTTATTTCTCTTGAATAAACACCTGGGAGTAGTATTGGTGGGCCAAGGAATAAGCTTCAGCAATTATTAACATGTGGCCAAATTTGTTTCATCTACACATCTCCAATTTCCTCCTCCATGGATTATTTTAAAGCAGATTGGCCTTTCCATTTTCTGAAATCCTTAGTTGTCTAATTGTAATACCCTACTATTTTGCCTGTTGACTCTTGCTAATGATTATTTCCTGATATGGTTTAGTATGTTTAATTGTGAGCTTACTTTTAGCAGGACTTTTTTTCTCCTAAAAGAATCTCTGTGTTTGTAGTTGTAGGAATATCACTCCAGAATGTTCTGGTTTTCTTCTTCCAGGTACTCTAATGGTATCACTGGCCTTAGGTACTATTTTTGGTTTTTTGTTTTTGTTTTTGGAGTACATTATATCTGCATGACTTATTTATTTTAAAACTGGAAGTTTGTGCCTTTTGACTCCCTTCACCCATTTCAGTTACTCCCTACTTCCTGCCTGGGGCAACCAATCTGTTCTCTGTATCTATAGATTCAGGTTTTTGTTGTTTGTTTTTTGTCTTAGATTCCACATATATGTGAGATCATATGGTACTAGTCTTTCTTTGTCTGAGTTTCTAAAAGTTTGTTTATTTATTTTGAGAGAGAGCATGTGTAAGCAGGGGAGGGGCAGAGAGAGAGAATTCCGAGAGAGAGAGAGAGAGAGAGAGAGAGAGAGAGAGACAGAAGAGAAAGAATTCCAAGCAGGCTCCATGCGCTCAGCTTGGAGTCCAAAGTGGGGCTTGAACTCATGTACTGTGAGATCATGACCTGAGCTGAAACTAAGTCGCTTAACTGACTTAAGCAACTGAACTACCCAGGCACCCCTTTGTCTGATTTATTTCACGTAGCATAATGCATTCAAGGTTCATCCATGTTGTTGCAAATGGCGAAGTCTCCTTTTTTATGGCTGAATAATATTCCATTGCACATACACACACACACACACACACCCCACATTTTCTTTATTTGTCCGTTAATGGACACATAGGTTGTTTCCCTATCTTGGCTATTATAAATAATGCTGGCAATGAACATATGGGGTGCATATACCTATTCAAGTTAGTGTTTTCATTTTATTCAGATAAATACCAGAAGTGGAATTGATAGGTCATAGGGTAGTTCTATTTTTAATTTTTTGAGGAGCCTCCATATTGTTTTCCACACTGGCTGTACCAGTTCGCATTCCCACCAGCAGTGCACAAGGTTCTTTTTCTCCACATCCTCGCCAGCGCTATTTCTTGTCCTTTTGATAATAGCCATTCTAACAGGCAAGAAGTGATATCTCATTGTGGTTTCGATTTGCACTCACCTTAGATCCATTATTGTATTGATTTATTCACATGAGCATAGGCTCAAGATTGTGAATATCCTAAAGACACACTTTGTTTCCCCTAAACAATACCCAGACAGAAACAAACCAACTTTTTTTTTTTTACTGTTTATTTATTTTTGAGAAAGAGAGAGCGTGAGTGGGAGAGGAGCAGAGAGAGAGAGGGAGACAGAGAATCCAAAGCAGACTTCGTGCTGTCAGCACAAAGCCTGACTCTGGGCTGAAACCCAGAAACCGTGAGATCACGACCTGAGCTGAAGTCAGTCACTCAACCCACTGAGCCACCGAGGTGCCCCATAAACCAACTTTCTTGACTCTTTGTGACAGTGGGCAGATTTTTTCAGGTCTACCCTTTCCTTTAAGGTATGGTTCTTCATGGATGTCACTTTTATGAGTGTGTCTTCATTCCAACTCCTAGGTTTGAGGACGTGTCTGGAGGGCTCATATTCTGTCCTCATGTGGGTGTTTTAATTAAAGGTTGCTGAGAACGAGGACTACCAAACACCCCCATTCTAAACAGCTGTAGCATCTGCTCTTAAGCTTGTTGCTTGGGTTCTTAGCTCCTTTTTTGTTTCCTGTACCTGGATATTTTCCATTCTTTCTTGAAAATGTAAAATATTTGTTACATTTTATCCAAAAGTTTCAAGTAGTTTTGGTTAGAGGGATTCTAGTTAGCTCAATCTACCGTATTTTAGGGACGAGGGAAACCTTAATTAAATAAACTGTTAATTTAGCAGAAAAAGTTGAGTCATTTTGATTGTTATTCTTTTTTTTTTTTTTTAAGATTTTATGTTTATTCATTTTTGAAAGACAGAGAGAGACAGAGCACAAGCAGGGGTGGGGTGGAGAGAGAGGGGGACACAGAATCCAAAGCAGGCTCCAGGCTGTCAGCACAGAGCCTGACGCAGGGGCTCGAACTCACAAACCGTGAGGTCATGACCTGAGCCAAAGTCAGATGCTCAACCGACTGAGCCACCCAGGGGGCCCTGATTGTTATTCTTCAACTCAACTTTTTACAAACAGGAAACCTGAGGATCAGAGAAATAACACAACAGATTAATGGCAGACCTAGAACAGCCACTGATTTATTGTTTAGACTGCACAGTTTTAGTACCTCTAGGCTCTGCCCTGTCTTTCTGCCAGTCTGGAAGTTATACCAGAATTAGATTATTTTGTAAAAGTGCTTCCAACTCTGTTACTTTATAATTCCATGCTGTCTCCAACATCAGCTTCCAGGAAATTCCACCTGCTGGTATTATAGTTAACTGTAAGCTATTAGGATACAGAAACTAGGTTTAGTACGTATTGCTACATTCCCACCTTCCAACATTTAACATAGAAAAAAAATGCATTGAGCTCTTAGAGCATTCCCATGTGGGTCTAATACATTGTGTTGCAATTACTGTTCACTCTCGTGCCCCTCATTTGACTGTAAGCTCTAAGGCCAGGGATCACCAGATACATTGTAAATACTGGGTAAATATTGAATGAATGAATAAATAAATAAATAAATGAAGGAATTCAACCCATTTCTCACATTGTTACTGGTTGTGTCTTCTTAAAAACATGACACTCACAACTCTTACTAGCTTAGCCCATGCTGCCTTTTGAAGTTCATTTCTTGCTTCTCTTCACCTTAGGCTATAACCACAGTGTCCTACCTGAACACAAGCTTGCTTTGAGTGTCTGTTTCTGCCATTCCCTCATCTTAAAATGTTCTTCTTCTCAATTTCTGCTCCTTGAAATCCTTTTCTTTCTTTGGGGAAGGTCTTCCAGATGCCAGTTCTTCTGTGAAGCTTTCTGAGATTCCCAAGTCTCTTCCTTCTCTGCCTCTGTGACATATTATGCATATTTCCTTTGAGTATTCATGTCATTCTGCCCAGTATTACAATTAATTGAATATCTGTATCTCCCTTCTCCCCAGATTATGAATTCTTAAATGCACTCCTTCAATGTGTCTTCTCTACATCTAGAACAATGCATTGGATATAATGGATGCTAAATAAATAGAATTTAAATGAATTTGAGATGAAAACTTGCCTCCTGGTGTTCCATAGGCTCTCTCTCACTCTTTGTCATTTCCTCTCCTCTACCCGTGGATTAAGGTTTAATGATGGTACTTATGTTACCTACAGGTGGCCTATGACATGGGGGATTACTACCATGCCATTCCATGGCTGGAGGAGGCTGTCAGTCTCTTCCGAGGATCTTATGGAGAATGGAAGACAGAGGATGAGGCAAGTTTAGAGGATGCCTTGGATCACTTGGCCTTTGCCTATTTTCAGGTAGGGGAGTAAGTGAGGCTCACTACTTTTATCACAATAAATATAGTGCTTTGTATCTGCTTTACAATTTTCTCTGCATTTTCATGTCTCTCAATTTATTTCATCTTCCCAACAGGACCAAATGTGAGTCAAGCAGGGCAGTTGTTTTATTATTTCCATATTTCACATGTGAGTAAACTAAATCTCCAAAAAATTCCTAACTTGTCACAAAGTTCATAGAGCTGGGATTAGCGCCCAAGTCTGTCTGACTCTTTGTCTGGTGCTCTTTCCAGTGCATTGACCGCTTTAAAATCCTCTTCCATGTAGGAGGCAGGCTCCCATCTGTAGCACAGCAGCTGCATTGACAAATGTCTAACGGGTTCATAGTCAATGTAGATCACTCTTTTGCACTGTCAGCAACTCATACCTCTTCACAGATGTTCTGCCGTGATATTGCCAGTACCCAAGGAAGAAGTTTGATTATTACTGTAGGGGCCCAGGGCAGGCTGTCCCAAGATGGGCCACTTTGGCATAACGATTATTTTGAGTTAAAAGTAATCAAAACCAAGCAGATGAAGGAAAAGCTCTCTTTGCCTCCCTGCAAATGCCTAAATTTACATTGGAAAGGAGAGCCTGTAACAGGAAGAGAGCTATAAACAGGGACTCCCCTTTACCTTGTTTTTCCAAACAGCTCCTTTCACCTTCTTGCTAATGGTCTTTCTCCCCTTTGTGTCCTCTGACCCTACCCCTCTCCTTAGCTCATGTAAGCTTCCTGTTGCCTCAGTGTCTTTGGAATTCTGTGTCTATGTGGATTCTCCATATGTATGCCTATTAAATTTGATTTTCTCCTGTTAACCAGTCTCATGTCGATTTGATTCCATGTCCAGCTAGAAGGACCATAGGGCAGAGGAACATCTTCCTCCCCAAGATTATCCTCTGCCATCTGCAGTGGAGTCCCGCTGTAACTATGACTAGTGGCTGGCTACAGAGCTGGGGTCGTTGGTCCGCAGTGCCAGCTCAGTGCCTCCTCCAGGGGTTGCTTTTCCTTGGCACTTGATCTGTGAGCTGTTGTAGATCCTCCCGCGGAAGCTTATTTCCCTAAATATGGCATCTGCCATCCTTTTATATAGTTAATCCCATTTCCCATCAGAATTGTATAGTCTTCAAGAATAGACTGGAAATATCATTTACAGAGCCAATTCCTGAGAATTTCCAAAGCTAATAAACCATTTCAGCTCCCTACATTCCTTTCTTTTTCCCCCTTTTCCTAAGAAAAAGGAGGAGGACGTGGGTGGTCCAAACAAACCCACACGTTGCTGCCAAAACACGGATTTATTCTCCGTGTAGCAAATGGGCCTGTTCCTCTCATGGAAGTTCCTGGTAAGTGGATCCTTGTTGTAAAACTTTCCAGGATGCTCTTCCTAACTCTCCTACTCAATTTGCTACATATTAAAGCTGAAATAGAATCACTATGGTGCAACAAAGGGCAAGAAAAGGTTGAATTTTTTTTTTTTTTTCAACGTTTTTTTTATTATTTTATTTTTGGGACAGAGAGAGACAGAGCATGAACGGGGGAGGGGCAGAGAGAGAGGGAGACACAGAATCGGAAACAGGCTCCAGGCTCCGAGCCATCAGCCCAGAGCCTGACGCGGGGCTCGAACTCACGGACCGCGAGATCGTGACCTGGCTGAAGCCGGACGCTTAACCGACTGCGCCACCCAGGCGCCCCAAGAAAAGATTGAATTTTAATAGAGGAAGAAAATGGAGGATTGACATAGAGACTAGGAGAAGACAAACTACAGCAGCTTACCCTGAGAGACAGAGCTTTAAATGTAGCGCCTGAGTATTAGTTTTGGCTTTTTTCCCCTGTGCTGACTTGGATTTGTCCTCTGCTCACTGGTAGACTCTCCCTTTCCACAATCGCGCTTTGTCTGGTAAATTTTATTCATCTCACAAGGCATAGCTCAGATGTCACCTGTTTTGTGAAGTCTTTCTTAATTCTCCTCAGACTCCTCAGACTTTCCTTCTTTGTGTTCTTACAGCATATTCTCTCACACCTCAATAGTAGAACACATAGGGCATTGTTTCATAGACAATTTATGGTTGCCTCATTAACCCTTGTAAATCTGGGATAGATGCCCCTCCATGGGGCACTATATAATACTATATATTATATAATAGTTGTTCATGATATAGTTTAGTAAAAAATTATTTCAGTAATTGTTAATAATGATTAAACCACAGGTTCTGAAGTCATACTGACCTGGGTTCAAATTCTGTGAAAATTTGGGCAACTTACTTAACTCCCCGGACCTAAATTTTATTTTCTTTAAGAGGGGAATAATAAATGATGCTGTTAGGAAGTGGGCTGTGGGGGATGGGATAATTCTTCTCTAATCTTCTGAGTTCATGGCTGGGACCTCCCTGTCATAAAAGACAGATTAATCAGAGGGAAAATAACAGCAGTTTATTTCACGTATACCTTCCATATACATGGGAGATGGGGTTGGGGAATGAGGAACTCTTTGAGGTGTTTGAAGCTGGCACCTTAAATACCATCTCCAGCTAAAGACAATAGGAAGAAAGGTGTAGGAGGAGACCAATTTTGGGAGGTTACCAGGAAAAGCAAACAAGGCTAAGGTTGTTATGCAGATTTAAGTGACTCTTCTCCTTGATAAGATTCTCATGTGATTCTAAGTTAAACTTCTTTTCCAGGTACACAGAGGGAGGCACTCTTACAAACGGAGGTTTCCTTTATAAATGTAAATTTCTCTTACAAAACGGGGGTAATTTATCTGGTCTTCAGAACTTCTCCTGTGTCTGCCATTTCTCAAAATACTTAGCTCAAAATAATCCTTATGCCAAAGAGGCATATTCTGGGGTGGCCTATTCTGCTCCCCTTCAATGCTCACCTCAAAGAGTTGCCATGAGGATTAAATGAGCTAACACTTGTATATCCCTTAACACAGTTCATGATACACATCACTCAACAAGGGTAAACTATTCTTATATTACACACTACAAGTATATGTTTTCCTCTTTCATTTAACATTACTTGGTGAACACGTTTCCAAAGAAATTTAACTGGGACACCAAAAGTAACTTTGTTCTTGATAAAATATAATTTTCTCATGAAAGAGCCTTTGAGTTTTAAAAATATGTAAAATTGTGTTTTAGTTCTCTTCATCTCAAAAGAGTTTGAAAAGCTATAATCCTGAGTTAATAATCTGACATTATAAGGTCTCAGTCGATTACTTAACTATCCCTGCGTTAAGTATGGAACAGAATAACTAACGGTATTAAATAAGTACAAACAATCTATACGTCTGAGTCCTCTGTGATATAGCTTCTAGATGGAATAAAATGCAGCTATTAAAAATGCTGTTTCTCTTGTACAACCACGTTCATAGCAGTATTATTCACAGCAGCCAAGAAGTGGAAGCAACGCAAGTGTCCATTGAGGGATGAATGGAGAAACAGAATGTGGTATATCCATACAATGGAATATTATTCAGCCTTAAAAAGGAAGGAAATTCTGCTACGTGCAACAACATAGATGAATCTTGAGGACATTATGCTAAAAGAAATAAGCCAATCACAAAAACACAAATACTGTATGATTGCTCTTATATGTGGTATCTAGAATAGTCAAATTTATAGAGACAGAACGTAGAATGGTGGTTGCCAGGGGTTGAAGGAAGGAGGCAATTGAGAGTTGGGTACAGAGTTTCAGATTTGCAAAATGAAAAAATTTTGGAGATTGGTTGCACAACAATGTGAATTTATTTAACATTACTGAACTGTACACTTAGAAATGGTTAAGATGATAAATTTATGTTGTGTGTTTTTTACCATATGCAGTCTCTGAAGACTATGAAATGATATAAATAGTACCCGTGATAACAATGTAGAGTGAAACAATCAGGATATGAAAATGTGTAACAAATATGACTGTAACTATGTAAACACTATGTGTCATCTACGTGCCTGGGTTTCAGCAGAGCATGTTTTCCCCTATCTCTCATGTTTCATAGTGTGCTTATTATTGCTTTTATCATTAAACATGAATTTTTTTAACATGCAAAATTGAAATGATCAGAAGGAATACAAATCTCTCAGTTCATCATCATTCCTTGGGGCCTAGGGAAGTTTCACAGCCCACCTACACTGGGTTCTGTTCCCCAGGTTTGTCTGGAAAGCCCTTGTGAACTTCTGACCACATGCAGCCCCAGGTCCAATGGTGGCCAGAAGAGGTCATTACTATTCAGTGGGAATGTTTCAGGTTCAGTTCTTCTGTTGCCTCCTTCTCACTACCTTCGTAGAGTCTAGGAAGGACTGAGCCCAGAGAACAAATTATATTTTTACGAGGGTTTTTAGAGTTCCTTATTAAGTTTAGTAGTGAAATATACCAAAATAACAACAGCCCACAGCTGTGTGGTTTTGCATGCTCTAAGATTTGAGGGCACTTTAAGAAAGTTTATTTTCATTTATTTTTCTACCTTCCCTGGTAAGGGTGGTAATGAGTCATTTGTAAATGAGGAAACTGAGGAGACCTGAGTTGCATTAGGGCTGCAAATCCTGAATTAGGACCAAGAACTTCTACATTTCTAGTCTGCTGCTCATTTCAATGAGTCTTATTGTCTACTTGTGGTAAGAGTATTTTATAGTTTTTTTCTAAAAATCCATTTAATGATTTGGTCAAAGGAAATATCCCCAGTGTAGTTAACTCTTCCTTTTCTTTCTTTTTGTTTTATAGGCCGGCAATGTTTCGTGTGCCCTCAGCCTCTCCCGAGAGTTTCTTCTCTATAGTACGTAATGATAGAAGATAAGCCACAGCTCTGATTTACTGGGAAATCCCTTCTGCTTCTGGCCTTTAATCCCTGCAAGGAAAAGACAGCTGTGTGTTTTTATTTTTCTAATTTTATGATCCAAGCCACATTTCTGATTTTGGATTGAATCTCGCCTATCTATTGATCAGTGCATCAGGGGAAAGTTTTTTGGTTTGTAGGAAAATGCTAAGAAGGTATCAACCTGTCCCTTTCCTCCACCGGCTATACCTTAGTGTTACTTCAGTGGGGAACAAGTCCAGGACTGGGAGCGAATGAAATCAATGAGAGCGCTGTGTGCAGGAGAGTGAGTGACTCCCCGCGGGATAACTCATTTTGGCTGTTTCCACAGCGATATCAGTTCTTTCCTTAAAACCAGAGTTCACTTGGCTATCAAGCATCCTGACCAGCTAGTGCAGGGCTCAGCTTCAACCCTGCTCACGTAGCACGTCACCAGACTTAAACAGCTTAGCTCTCTACTTGGATATTTTTGCTTAAAATTTTGAGGGAAGTTGGGGGAAGTATCTATCCCAATAAGATATTGAGATACTAAAGTAACTAAATAATCACTATTATATTTTAATATTTATAAACTATCTCACGTAGGATTCTGCAATTGTATGTATTTATCGATTTTTAATGAATCCATTTAGTAACATTATTCCATTCCGATAATTGGGCAAACAGTGGGATAAGGAAGTAGCCACATGGTCTGGAAACATGTGAGTAATTACAACAGCCAAAGTGATAACCCAACTCTTCTTTATTTCTTTGTGCTTGATCTATTTTTTTTTAATGTTTATTTATTTTTTGAGATAGATACAGAGTGCAAGCAGGGGATGGGTAGAGAGAGAGGGAAACACAGAATCTGAAGCAGGCTCCAGGCTCCGAGCTGTCAGCACAGAGCCCGACGCGGGGCTCGAACTCACAGACCTGAGCTGAAGTCGGAGGCTTAATCGGCTGAGCCACCCAGGCCCCCCCTGTGATTGATTTATTAAAATTCCTGTCTGGGGGCACCTGGGTGGCTCGGTGGGTTGAGCCTCCGACTTCAGCACAGGTCATGATCTTGCAGTTGGTGAGTTTGAGCCCCGTGTCGGGCTCTGTGCCGACATCTTGGAGCCTGAAGCCTGCTTCAGATTCTGTCTCCTTCTCTCTCTATCCCTACCTTGCGCGCACACACACACACACACTCTCTCTCTCTCTCTCTCTCTCTCTCTCAAAAATGAATAAACATTAAAAAAAAAGAATCCCTGTCTGTCCCAGAGAACCAAAACCATGTGCAGTTATAGGTGGATAAGCAGGACACAACAAATTGAGATTACTGGCTCCATTTCTGGCTTTGTAGTATTTTCACTGGGGTTTTGGGCTCATCATTTCCATTCTTCCAAACTTCATTTCCCTTTTTGTTAAAAAAAAAAAAAAAAAAAAAAAAAAAGGACGGTAACTTCTGTCCCCTCTCCGCCAGAGTGGTGGTGGTGATAGTTAGAAGCACATTGAGCTCCTCGGAGAAAGATGCTTTGGGAGCAATAGAACAATTCAGCACGTCCTTCTGAGAGGCATTGAAAATCATGCACAGAGGCTAGCAGGTCATGGGTGGCTGCCAACCCATGGGGCATCTTACAGCCAAAGTGGGCACCAACAGGTGGGCACAAATAAGACATAAGACCCCTGTAGGAGCCCAGGCTAGAGCCAAAGTCTAGAACCCCTTTGTCTTATATTGCACTGTTCTGTGTCTAGGCCAGTTAGGAATTTTGAAGGATCGAGTAGATTTGGCAATGAATTGGCTTTCACTGCTCCAGGGAAGAATAGGTTGGGCCTCTCTGCTATAGGCTTTGGCTCTCTGGACTTCTCTTTCATGGCATTTATGGGTTTCGTTGTAAGTAGTTATTTAACATATCTTTTCTCCATTAGGCTCTAAACTCTGAGAAGTTAGCCTCTAGCACAGTATCCAGTACACTGAAGATTTTTTGAGTGGGTGAATGAATGAGTGAATGAGTGAAGCTTCTTCCCTATACAGAAAACTTACCATCACGCTATCCGAGAGCGGCCATCCTTAGGATCCCTTGGTCTAACCGTGTTAAGTACCACTTCCCTTCCCGAAGTCCTTTGCACCCGCAGATCTACCAGGCCTAACTCAATCGTCTTTAATACCAGGTACTCTTCTGGAGGTGAGGGCCTTACATCCTCCTGTGCCTGGACACAGGAGTTATTCAGGGTGTCCAGTGGTTGGTCATGTGCAACAGGGAAGCTGTAGGAAACCTTGGAAGCACTCCCTGAGACCGCTGTTTGGTAATCTGTATTATTCCCTGCTCTGATTTCTTCCAGGCCCAGATAATAAGAGGATGTCCAGGAACGTGTTGAAATATGAAAAGCTCTTGGCAGAGAGCCCCACCCGGGTGGTAGCTGAGACTGTCATCCAGAGGCCCAATGTGCCCCACCTGCAGACCAGAGACACCTACGAGGGGTTATGTCAGACCCTGGGATCCCAGGTGGGATTCCTCAGGGAAAGAAAAAGGGGGAACAGGCTTAGCTCGAGAGAGAGAAGGTAGAATTGGAATGATGTGAGGGGAAAAGGCTGATGCATTAAAAATTAAAGCTCACTTGGACAGCCTCAGAGTGACCACATTCTGAATCTCCTGCATGCCGGGTTTTTTATGCCGTAGTTCCCCTATATTGGCTTCTGGTCCTAGACCCTTCATCTCTTATGCTGATTCTAGGCTTTCCTTCTAGCCTACTCACTACCAGATCCCTAGCCTCTACTGCTCCTATGAGACAAATTCCAGCCCCTACTTGCTGCTTCAGCCCATCCGGAAGGAAGTCATCCACCTGGAGCCCTATGTTGTTCTCTACCATGACTTTGTCAATGACTTGGAGGCTCAGAAAATTAGAGGACTTGCAGAACCGTGGGTGAGTGTCCCCAAAGCCTGCCAAGGACTTCTCTTTGTGTCATCACATGCCTGGAGTTCAGGAATGTGAGAACAGGCAGCCTGAACAACTGCACACTTTATCAGGCCAGGAATTCAAAATGCCAACTATTCCATAAAACGAATCAATGGTGAAAAAAAAATCACAGTAGTTGTTGCTTCTGGAGGGAGGGGATTGGCTGGGAAAGGGGACAAGGGCATTTTCTGGGGTGTTGAAATGTGCTCTTGATATCTTGTTAGGGATGTGGAGTATGCAACTGTGTGCGTTTGTTAAAATCCAGCAAATGGTACGCTTGAGATCTGTGCATATCATTATATGTAAATTTTATCTAAAAAATTCAAAAGTAAGTATCCTTCCTCCCCAATGTCAATCATTCCACATAATGGGTAGAAATTTCTTTTTTAAAAGGGGCAAGGGGACGCCTGGCTGGTTCAGTTGGAAGAGCATGCAACTCTTGATCTCGGGGTCATGAGTTCAAGCCCCAAGTTGGGTGTAGAGAATACTTAAATATATAAAACACTTTAAAGAAAAGGGTGAAATGATGGGCAAGGAATGATATCATAGCGCAGATTTACAGAATTACAGAGTGGAAAGATGATCTAGTTTAACTAGATTATTTTATTAAAGAGGAAACTGAGGCCCAGAGAGGGGAAGACACTTGATGAAGGTCACATATGTAGCTAGAGCCAGACTTGGAATTTAGGGGTACATCGATGGCTGCTCTGTTATTCTGCCTTCCTATCTCAGCTAACTCAGGCTAAATTATGTTCAGTAACAAAGCCCCCAGATCTCAGACACAACAAGACTAAAGGTTTGTTTCTTACATTATGCGTCTGCCTTGGGCTGACTGCAGGCGTGGCACAGAACTGTCTTCACTTTGAGACCCAGCCTGACAGAGCAGCCTATGTTTGGGACATTTCCAGTCTCAGAGGAGACAAAAAAGACAAGATGGCAAACTCCTAGCTGGCTCCTCCAGCTTCTGCTTCGAAGGGCCAGACATTAATTCTGTCCCTGTTTCACTGGTCAAGGCCAGGCATGAGGCCACAATGGGTTTAATCATCCCCCAGGAAGTGTGGCAAATATTGAGAGAAATACCGCAGTCTATCTCATTTTTATAAGCACGTTGCCTCTTTATAAATGGCACATTAAGGCTGTCTCTGAATAACTTATGTCATCGTGCCCTTGATGGCATGCTGTTCATCCAGGCAGTTATTTGGCTGTTCACCAACAGTACAGAGCCTGCTGTGTGCCACACATTGTCCTGGGTGCTGGACACGCGCAGAGATTAAGTATTGGCTCTTTTCCTTTGGGAGCTCACAGCTTAATGGGGGAAAACAGATATTTACACTATCCTGTGATAGGTGCTGTCATAGAGGTGTATGCAAGGAGCTGTGCTATGGCGGCATCGCAAAGTGAACCTTCCTCTGAGGGAAAAGCGGATGGGAGGGGAGGGAGAAATGGAGAAGTCTTCTCTGTGAATGTGAAATTCATCCGAGTAACAAGATGGAAAAGGGTATGGCAGGAAGACAAAACAGTACGCAAGGACCCGGTAAGCAGTGTGTTCAGAGAATGGGGTGAAGCTTGGTGGCGGAAGTGTGCAAGGGATGGGGTCGGAGCTGATTGGAGATAAAGCTACATGGTGAGACGCCAGGAGGAAGTGCTGAAAATACCATGCTGAGGAGCTTGGATGCTATCCCATAGGCAGGGGGAGAGCTGTCGGACCGTTTAAACAGGAGATGGGCATGATGAGGCCTGTTGATTTTAAGGAAAATTCTGACAGCAGACATGGATTGGAGGGATAAGAGTAGCAGTAATCATCTCATCCAGCAGCCCTTCCAGTGAAGTCTGGAATCTTCGTGCAGAAGACTTGAGAGATTAAGTTCTACTGGTCAGTTGGAACAAAGTATCTTTAGTAGCTTTGGCAGTTTAGGGAACCAGTGGTAGTATCTGGCCAGTAGCTGCTTTTTCCTTAGGACAGGCAGCCCACCCTGCAGTCGTTTGTGGCCAGGTCATCTATCTGGCCTGCACACACTTTGCCACTCTCCCTTTTCCCAGAAGCTGATCTGTAGATGCTGATCCCTGTCTGGTCTTTGGCTTTGCCAGGAATAAGCCTTGGCTTATAGGGTGGGGCTTCTACACGGGAACTGAGCTCAAAGGCTTTGGTGGCTTGTGTCGAATTTAATTAATCTGCTTCCTATCCCAGAGAATGCTCTCTTGTCACTTCTCCCTCTATCCACATCCTACCCATCCCTGAAGACTCAGGTGAAGCCACATGCCCCCCTGGACCCATTAGCCCTGTCACTCTGGTGTACTTTCATGGGTTCTTTCAGTAGGAACTTATTTTTTTCTTCAGAGCATTTCTTGGGGCTACATACAAGAACTTCTCTTTTTTGAACTCAAAGCTTTTGTCACTAGTTGTCTTGTATTTTTTTCATTTATTCTGTCATTTTTGTGTTGTCTAGTATCACTAGCTGTTTCAAGGGTTAGCATCCTGTGTCCTCGCCTAGACTGTAAAGTAGGAGGGATTGTATGTCACCTTTCTTGAAATGCCTAGCCCCATATTATGCCCATTGCAGCCAGAGTAATCTTTAAAAGGCTGCCCTTGCTTAAACTCTTTTATGGGTCGCTTTAATGTCACTTAATGCTCCTTGGCCTGCCTGCTGCTGACCCCCTCCACAGCATGTGCCCCTTGCACTTGACACCCCAGCCACACTAAACAACTTGCACCTCCATGAACAGGCCATGTTCCCACTCGCCTCTGCACACACTCTTCTCTCTGCCTAAATCACTCTTCCCTTGGCCTCTTTTGACCTGTATGATTTTGGTTGTCTTCTGCGCATCCTGGGAAGCCTTCCTGTCCCCCATCAGAAGGGACTACATGCTCCTTCTTAATGTTTGTTTAGTGCCCTGAACTTGTCCATTATGGCCCCACTGCATGACTTATGTCTGCTTCATATGTTGTATTTTCAATGCCTAGCATTGTGCTCAGCACAGAGAATAACCAATAAATATCTGCACCCAAAAGTGAATGACTGTGCTGGTGTACAATAAATGTTAAAGCAATTAAGAGCAAGATGGTTCTTTAATGGGGAGGGAGGTGGAGTGGAGTATCCCTAGGATTTTTCTTTAAACCACTGATGTTGCCCTAGAAAAACGTAAGGGAGCAACTCCTCTAAGAATGTCTCCTCTCTCCTCTACAAAGGGCTCAGGGGAGGATGCTGGGTGAAGGACTAGACAGAAGCGTTATCAGTCACCTACTGATTTCCTGCATCCTGGTACCATAGAAGGATAGGCTGAGAGGACCTCCCAAGAATGTGTTGTTCACATGTTGCATTTTATAGCGAGGGTAACGGGTCCAAGGAAAGGACGAGACTTTTTCAAAGTTGTCTACCTGGGTTAGCGGGAACAATAATACTATAGAAGCCTCCAAGAAGGGAAAGGTGTCTGTCTTGTGCAGTTCATTGCCCTGTGTTCTGCTCTGAATGCATGTGAAGTGCCAGGCCTGGGTCATTAAGCACAGGACTCTAGTTCATTCATTCATTCATTCATTCATTCATTCATTTCACCAATAGTGAGCACCTACTCCCTGCCAGGCTTTCTCTGGACCCTAGGGACACAGTAATAACAAAAGATTTGCCATCATGGAGCTGACATTCTGATGACAGATGCAGAAATAGACACATCCTTATGTAAATATTTCTCTTTCTGGGGCGCCTGGGTGGCTCAGTTGGTTGAGTGTCTGACTCTTGACTTTGACTCAGGTCATGATCCCAGGATTGTGGGATCAGCCCTGTGTCAGGCTCTGCATTGAGCATGGAGCCTGCTTAAGATTCTCTCCCTTTCTCCATCTCCCTCGGGGCACCTGGGTAACTCAGTCAGTTAAGCATCTGACTCTTGGTTTTGGCTCAGGTCATGATCTCACAGCTCGGTTCATGGGATAGAGCCCTGCAGTGGGGGCACTGACAGTGCAGAGCCTGCATGGGATTCCCTCTCCCTCTCTCTGCTCAAGTGCTCTCTTTCTCTCTCAAAGTAGATAAATAAACTTAAAGAATTTAAAATTTATATCTACACATTCAGAGCAAAATGGAAACAGTTAAATTAATGACTTTGAACCTGTTTGGGTTTTTTTTCTCTCCCTCTCTCTGCTCAAGTGCTCTCTTTCTCTCTCAAAATAGATAAATAAACTTAAAGAATTTAAAATTTATATCTACACATTCAGAACAAAATAGAAACAGTTAAATTAATGACTTTGAACCTGTTTGGGGTTTTTTTCCCCCATAATCAAGGCAGTTGCAGCCAAATAGATTTTGATTCTTTGTAGGGAAGGGCTTTGTGGGAATTGTTCAGAGGAGAGGGCTGTGCCCGAGGGTGGGGAATTTCCTTGTTAGAGGTGTTCATTTAATTTGACAAACACTGAGTGCTTACCTTAGGCCAGGCCCTGTGCCACTAGGAGACAAAGAAGAGTGAGAAACAGCCTTGTTCTGACAGAACTCACAATCTCAGATACAAAAGGGATTCAAATAGTACTTTATTTCAGTTAACAAACTTTTATCGAGTGCTTATTGGCTACCAGATATGATGCTAAAGGTTATTTTTAACTCAGATTTTTTTTTGTCATTTATTATTGCTTATTTTCGAGATTGATAGCTATCACTAAATTTGTAGCATGAGCAAAATAATTTTTTGAGAGAGAGTGCGCAAGAATGGGGGAGGGGCAGAGAAAGAGAAAATTTTAAGCAGGCTCCATGCCCCGTGTGGAGCCTAACACGGGGCTCCATCCCACGGCCCTGGGAGCATGGCCTAAACGGAAATCAAGAGTCCTGCTTAACTGACTGAGCCACCCAGGCGCCTCCCACCTTTTTTTTTTTGGCATGTGCAAAATATTTCTAAATTAAGGAGGAATTGGCGATTGTTAGGTTTACACTGAAGAGAGGGGCACGTCTATGGAAATGATACAGTCCTTCCCTTCACATCATAACCACTTGTACTTTCTCTTACGTCCTTCACATCAGTTACAGAGATCTGTGGTGGCATCAGGTGAGAAGCAGTTGCCAGTGGAGTACCGCATCAGCAAAAGGTAAGAGAGGTCCTTCCCTGTAGGGACTCTGGTCATCCTTGCTGCCTGTCCTCAGGCCTGTGGCACAATGGAAGGTCAGCGATAGCCATCCAGAGATGCTGCTAGAGAATCCGTAGTTCATGTATTGTATCTGTACATTCTTGTTGAGAGGGAGGAATTTCTACTCCTCTCACCCAAGGGCCTATGACAGGTTATATGGTCTGAGGACTTAACTAGGAGGCCCTTAGGGAAAGACTTGACAAAACTTCTATGCCCCAAACCAGAAAATAAGTGTGTAGTTATTCTCCTAATCAGGATTGCTTTTCCAGAGGATTCAGTCCTGTCCCCATTTGGAATCTGACTTTATAAGATTCCATTCCTGCTTCCTGACTCATATTCAGAGCATGACTTGCCAACATTCAGGCAAGAAGGGTGGCCGGAATCTCTGGACCTGATGGCTTCTAGAGAGGCAGAAGCAGCTGAGAATCCAGCTTTATCTTCTTCCCTCAATCCTTGATTTGCACTGTAAAGACAGGACTTAGGATTGGTAAGAGGATGAGTCCCCATCGGAGCCAAGGGAGACAGTGACAACAGCATCCATGGAGAGGACAGACCCAGGATGGGTGAATAGTTTTTGTTGTCTGGGAAGTGAGGTGAATAATGAAAGCTTTGATTCAGAATCATTTAGCTTAACTTCTTTGGTACATTTTGTGACCTTTTATTAGGAGTTGTTTTATAAACTTTGGAAGGTCCATATGGCCTCAGCTTCATTGCTTTTCTAACCTTTATGACACTGTAGGGTCAAAGAGAAAATTCGACCTTCTACTTAGACTCATTGCTTTTAGCAGAGTAGGTGGTATTCTTTTTACTTTTCGGGTAAAGAAACTGAGACCCTCATTACTTCCTCTTTTTTCTCTACCATCACTCTGCATCTGTTTGAATTTTGGTTCTGTCCTCACAGCTGCACTGGAACTGGTCCTTCAAAGGTCACCAGTGAACTCCTAATCACCAAATCACTTTCCTGCCCACCAACCTTCACTGATTATCCAACTACCCGCAAAGACCAGTTTTATGACCACGGTGTCCTCAGCTTTTTACATGTCTTGAACTTACTTTTCCAGCCTTGTTTCTCATTACTTCTTTCATAGACCAAATGCTTTCACACTTGTGCATATTCTATATTGTTATACCTCCATGTCTGTGCTTATGTTGTTTCTTCAGCCTGCCTTCCTTCCTTGCATCCTTCTTTCTGGCAATTGATGTAACTCATTCATTCACAGACATATAGTCATTTCTGGCATCAGATCATTGATGCTCCAACCTGTGATGTGTTTTAGTGCCTGGCTGAAGGACACTGTTGACCCACTGCTGGTAACCCTTGATCATCGCATTGGTGCCCTCACAGGCCTTGATGTCCAGCCTCCCTATGCAGAGTATCTCCAGGTGGTGAACTATGGAATCGGTGGTCACTATGAGCCTCACTTTGACCATGCTACGGTAACTATGGGGCCAATGATCAATCTCCTGGGGTAGGGAACCAGGGTATTGCTCTGAGGCAGAGCCCTTAACATGCTCTCAGGGAACACCAAGTGAAATCTTAGAACAAAGACTCTTGTTGCAGGAAGATCTGAAAGCCTTGGTTTCAAGCAGACTGCTGCTGACTCATTTCCTTTTGGGCCACAATCACCCCTCTCTAAAATTTGCTAGTGGGGAGAAAAATGTGGCTTGTCATGTAGTCTTCTGTCTTGTTTCATCCAGGGACTTCCCAGTGAAGATTGTCCTTTTTACAGTCACTTTCCTTTCCACATGATTTCAACTGCCCATCTTTGTTGATGTGTATTGAGCAAGTAATTTTTAAGGATTAAAAGATCTCCCCAAAATTGATCTATAGATCAATAACCCAAACTTTATCAAAATTAGAAGAAATGATAGAAATTAATAAGCTGATCCTAAAATGTATATGGAAATACAAAGGATCCAGGACAGCCAAAATTTTGAAAAAGAACAAAGTTGGAGGACACAACACTACTTGATTTCAAAACGTAATATAGAGCTACAATAATCAGGGCTGTGTGGTATTGATATAAGGATAAACACATAGGTCAGTGGAACAGAACAAAGTCCAGAAATAAACCCACACATGGCCAATTGAATTTTGACAAAGGTGCCACAGAAGTTCAATGAGGAAAAGATACTCTTTTCAACAAATGGTGCTGGGACAATTGGGTATCTACTTGCAAAACAACAACAACAACAACAACAACTTTAGACTCTTACCTCACACCATATACAAAAATTAACTGAAAATGGATTATAGACCTAAATGTAAAACGCGAAACTATAAAATGTCTAGAAGAAAACATAGAGAAATCTTTGTGACTAGGCAAAGTTTCTTAGGATAACAAAACATGATCCATAAAAGAAAAATTAAGAGTGATAAATTGGACCTCATCAAAATTACAATCATTTGCTTTTCAAACACACCATTAGAAAATGAAAGGACAAATCACTAACTAGGAGAAAACACTCATAAATTGTATACCTGGTAAAAAAAGTTGTATCCAAAATATATAAAAAACTTATAATTCAGTAATAAGACAACTCAATTTTTTCTTTTATCTCTCTATCTGTCTATGTATTTATCTATCATCTATCTAAGTAAGCTCTATGCCCAATGTGGGCTTATGAGCTTGAATTCCTAAGCCCAAGATCAAGAGTTGTGTGTTTTACTGACTGAGCCAGCCAGGCACCCCATAACTCAAATTTAAAAAACAGGCTTATTTGAGGGGTGCCTGGGTGGCTCAGTTGCTTAAGTCTCCAACTCTTGATTTCGGCTCAGGTCATAGTCTCACAGTCTGTGAGTTTGAGCCCCACATTGGGCTCTGTGCTGACAATGCAGAGTCTGCTTGGGATTCTCTCTCTCCTTCTCTCTCTCTGCCCCCGCCCACCCTATCAAAATAAATAAATAAACTTTAAATAAATAAATAAATAAATAAATAAATAAATAAAACAATATGTTAAAAATGGGCTTATTTGAATTAATATTATGTATAGGTTAATAATGAAATAGGTTATTTGAATGGGTACTTCACCAAATAAAATAAATGAATGGGTAATAAGCACACAAAAATATGCTCAATGTCATCAGAGAAATAAAAATTAAAACCACAATGAGACAGCACCATACTCCTATTACAGTGGCTAAATAACAAAGACAGATAATATCAAATGTTGATGGAAGTGTGCAGGAGCTCAAACTTTCATACATTGCTGATGGAAATGTGAAATGGTATAGCCATTTTCAAAGATAGTTTGGCAGTTTCTTAAAAAGTTATACATATAGGGGTGCCTGAGTGGCTCAAACATCCAACTTCAGCTCAGGTCATTATCTCATGGTTCATGAATTCAAGCCCCGTGTTGGGTTCTGTGCTGACAGCTCAGAGCCTGGAGCCTGCTTCAGATTCTGTGTCTTCCTCTCTCTCTGCCTTTGCCCAGCTTGCACTTTGTCTCTCTCTCTCAAAAATAAATAAAACATTTACAAAAATTAAAAGAAAAAGTTATACATACGCCTACATGTGATCCACCTATTCCTCTCCTAAGTATTTTACCCAAGAGAAAAGGAAATATGTCCATACAAAGACTTGTACAAGAGGGGCATCTGGGCAGCTCAGTCGGTTAAGCATCCGACTCTTCATTTCAGTTCCGGTCAAGATCTCACAGTTCATGAGATTGAGCCCTGCACTGGGCTCTGTGCTAACAGCACAGAGCCTGCATGGGATTTCTCTCTCTCCCTGTCTCTCTCTCTGCCCCTCCCCACTCTCTTTTTCTCTCTCTCTCTCAAAATAAATAAATAAATAAATTTTAAAAAAGACTTGTATAAGAATGTTTAAAATAGATTTTTGATAATAGCTAAGAATTATAAACAATCCAAATGCTCATCAACAAGTGAATGAATAAAAACATTTTTCTATATCCACACAATGGAATACTACTCAGCAATAGAAAGGAATGAACTACCACTGATATACCCAACAATATAGATGAATCTTAAAAACACTATGCCAAAAAACAAAACAAAAAAAACACTAAGCTAAGTGAAAGAAGCCAAACAAAAAAAAGACTACATATTTTATGAGTCTGTTTATTATGAAATTTCTAGAAAAGGCAAACTATAGAGACAGAAAGTACATCAGTGGTTGCTCAGGGTTGAGGGTGGGATAGGCACTGACTACAAACTGACATGAGGGAACTTTTTAAGTTGGAAAAGTGCTCTAAAATTGGATTGTGCGAGTGGTGCACAACTGGTAAAATTTACCAAAACTCACTGAAAAAAGTACCCTTACAATGGGTGAATTTTATGATATGTAAATTATATCTCAGTTAAACTGTTCTATGTCAAAAGAGTGTGCCTCTTTGGCAAATAACTGGGAACTCCAGTCTTACGACTTGGTGTTCGTAGTTCCTACAGAGTAATTATCTGTAATAGTGTATATGCAAATTTCTTTATTTCACTGGAACCGAAGGTACAGTTAACCTCAGATAGTACTTCCACTACTGACAAGCAGTTCTGTTTGATTAGTACAGTTGACCCTTGAACAACTCAGGCCAACCCCTTGCACAGTCAAGAATCTGTATAATTTTGACTCCCCAAACACTTAACTTCTCATAGCCTACTCTTGACTGGAAGTCTTGCTGATGACATAAAACATTGATTAACACATATTTTGTATGTTTTATATACTGTAATCTTACAATAAAGCAAGCTAGATAAAAGAAAAATGTTATTAAGAAGATCATAAGGAAGAGAAAACATGTTTACAGCACTTATTGAAAAAAATCTATGTACAAGTGGACCTGCCCAGTTCAAACCCATATTGTTCAAGGATCAACTGTATACAATTCATTTAAATGAGTCTCTGATAAATTAGTAAAAGAAAAACAGTAATTGAGTACCTGCCAGCAAGGGTGGGTACTCAACTAGGTGTGGCTCAAGGCTATAGCCCTTCTGTGACACCCCCATTTTCCTCCCTGTATTATGTTAGAATCCTGACTGTTACTGTGGTGCCATGTGCATAAAATAATGATATGTTTTATTTTTGTCCCAGTCACCAACCAGTCCACTGTACAGAATGAAGTCTGGGAACCGAGTTGCAACATTTATGATCTATGTGAGTCTTGCTTTGGAAGGACCAGAGCTTCTTATTCAATGACTATTTATACTGCTTTTATTTTATGGTTTTCAAAACCGTATCAGATACTGATTTTATCTATCTATCTGTCTATCTATACAGTGCAAAAATCTCTGAGACTTGTGACTTTCAGACAGCATTTTTATTAGGCTCTATAGGAGCTAAAGAAATATAAGTCAGGGTTCCTGCCCGCAAAGAGCTTATACTGCATACACTTAAATATGACCTTCTCATAGGCAGTAATTAGGAAGGGAAGTGGGGTTACATTGAAGGCCAAGAGATTCCTGACCAACACAGGAAGAGAATGTGAAGGTCTCTCTCTTTGAAGTCCCATAGACTAACTGGTGTTGGAAAGCATGGACCCAGAGATGAGGTTGTAGAGCCATGACAGGAAAGAGGAAAGAGAAATGAGACACCTAAGATTATGGAAGAATAGAGATGCCTACTGAGATGCTCTCTTATATGCAGTGAAAATTCTCTTTCCTATCTCCCCATAAAATGTTCAGTAAAATCAGCATTAAACCCCCTTAACAAATAAATTGGCCTCCTCTCCTAGTTTCTGACCTGATCCTACAGGAATTGAACCCAGTTGCTGTTATCTCACCAACCCCCTTCCCTTCAAATCATGTGGGTTTACTTCATTCTCTATGGACAAGTCATAATTTCAGTCGTCTGTCACTTAAATTATAAGAGGTGTATTACTGTTCACTGAAGGCATAAACATGTTAGTAGAAGGGCTCTGCATAACACCCAAAGATGAAGTCCTGTTTCAGGCTCATTAGAATAGCAGACACACCCCACCCTAGCATTCCCTCTTTTGTCAGTGCTGTATTGTCTCCACAGTACAGCCAAGAAAGGACTAGAGGCCACACTTTATGGTCTGTAATGCTGGTGATCCCTTTGTGTTTCTTCACGTGACTCAGTTTTCTACTTCCTGCAGAACTGGAAGGCTATCACTTCCAATGTGTCTGGCCTCTAGTGGTTATTCTGAGTGTTCTTATCAGGCAGAGGGACGTCAGCTCTCCAGGCAGGGGGCATGTCTTATTGCCTGCAGCTGGTTGCATCTCTGGTTGATGACTCAAGCTGGCATGGGTGGTCACAGACAGTGATGAATATCGTTATCAACCAAAGAGTAGGACATCTAGGGGCCAGTATCTCCCTGTCCTTTACTTCCCTAATATCTCCTACCACTGGTTCCCTGGTTACAGAGGTCCAGTTACTATGGTGAGGGTAGCATCGATGCAAGAGCCCTGCAATTTTAAATGGCAAAATGCAAGTGTGTGTGTATGGGGGAGGGGGGTGAGTGCACACAGACATGTGCATGTACATTTGGGTTTTAAGCGTTTGTGACAGTGGATTGGAATGCACTTTGGGTTTGCACAGTGGAATGGAATGCACTTAGAGTTGGCCTAATTCTGGTTCTGCCGCTTGATATACGTGGCCTCAGCACAAACTACATCAATTCTTTAAGCTCGTTTTCTTGTCCTGTGCCTCCCATTGGGTTGTCTTGAGGATCTGATGAAATAACATAAGGGAACATCACTCTATAAAGTTTTATCCGGCATGTTTCTACCATTGTACCTCACAAGCAAGTATAGAACCCCTTAAAGGGGCACTGGCATCATGGGACCTAGGAAGTGCTAGGTTATGCCCAATTCTTTCACCTTCAGGTTGGGGAAAAGACCGTCATAAACATTTCTAACAACAAGCATAGGGTTTGTGGAGAACCTAAGAGTTATACTGCAGGGAGAAAATAATGTATAAGATGTACAGAGGACTGAGCTGAAATCAAATTTGTAATTTTCTGTTCAAATTGGATAAGATCAGTCCCAGTACAAAACAGTAAAAGCTTTAGTCCTACCCCACCGTCTTCGCAATCCTGTTCAGGCACTTCATAGCACACAAGTCAGGTTCTCTTTTCAATTTGTTGGATAAGTCATTCCTTCCTACCATACTGCAAAACCACAGGTACAGGAATGCAGGAAAGTCCAGGTTCCCCCTGGGTAAACCCATAGTTGCCCACAGCAGGAGTTAGAACAGAATCATCTAGTTTGTTGGTTACACAAGGGCCAAATTGTTGCTCTCATCGACCTTCTCAAAGGTTGCTAAGAAATGCTAAAAATCACCACTGCCATCACCAGGTTCTGAAGCACCACGTCAATTCAATTTCTTCTAACAAGTGCCAGCTTCCCAACCCCTGACAGGTGAATGTGGTGGGATCCATGACTGTTCTGATAGACAGGGCGAGGTAAGACTGGCACTGTCATGTGCTCCTAGTGCAGCATGTGTCAAAAGTATTCAACGCATGCACACACTCTTGACTCAGTAATACTAATGGTCCAGACCCTTTCCTATGAGAAGAGCATAAGATGAAAAAATGATTTTACTCATTAAGAGTTGTTTATAATAGTAAACATTTGGAAATAACCTGAATGTTCAAGGGTGTAGCATAAAGATTGTAAGCAGGGACTCTGTAGTTAGCATTGGCTCAGTTAAATCAGGCTCAGTCACTGAGGAAGTCAGGTGACCTTTTGTGAAGTACTTAAACTGAGACTCAGTTTCCTATCTGTAAAAAAGTGAATTATAACAATAACAATTCTAATTTATAGACTGTTGTGAGGAATAAGTAGGATATCCACGAGGACTTAGTATAATATCTAGCATATAGTCAATGGTGAGTAAATGTCAGTTACTAGTATGTAAATTATAACAATGCCTTTTTTTCCTCGATGATAAGATGAGTAATATTTTAAGTATTTTCCTGTATTTTAAAATTATTTATATATTTGACAATCAGAAAAAAACTTCATATTAAGAGAACATATCCACAATTCTAGAATATACCAGTGGTGAAACTCCTTAGCTGAGGTTACCTAGAGAGAGATGAGTGGTGTGGGAAACATGCCACAGCTGCAGTCAGTGGTTCCTACAATGCCCAACTTTGAAAACTAACTGTTATCTAAACAGTGCTCTGCAAGCCACAGTCATGACCCATTCGTGGGCTGTGAAATTAATTTAGTGGATGTGGTCGGCATTTGAGAAATCGGAACTAGAATAGAATGAAATAAAATGGAAAATAACAAAGGGTATCTCATCTAAGAATGTTTATGAAACTTGTACTTCAGGGGCGTGTGTGTGTCTTGGGTTGTGATAATAAACTAGATTTCTTCCTGAGGGTCTCAAACTTCGAATCTACTTACTGTAGTCCTCAATAAGGATGTTAGCTGGAAGGATAAAGAAAGAGGGAATTCCTAAAGGCTTTCCAATTTGTGGCCCTGCGGGCAAACACTGATGCCATTGAGCAGTCTTCCTTAATTCCTAAATTGGGTCATTGTCTCTCAATAAGTATTTCTCCCAGAGCTGAAATAGAGGAAGGAATCTATGTGGAAATGACATCAGATGTCAGGTGGGGCAGAGTTGGATAGCCAGGGGCTATTTCAACGCTGGCTCTTCTCTGGCACTGTAGCTGAGCTCGGTGGAAGCTGGAGGAGCCACCGCCTTCATCTATGCCAACTTCAGCGTGCCTGTGGTCAAGGTGAGTGGGGATCTGGTCCCAGCACACGGTGGTAATAAAAGTGCAGAACTAACACTCGAGCTTTGGTGCTGTCTGTGTCTGCAAGCTTATTCCTGGGAGGGAGGATAAAAAGATGTTTTCCCCTGATTCTCGAAATTAAAGGTAATTCCTCAATGTGGATGGCCACATGATACTTGTGCCTCTATTTTTTAATTTTATGACTACTTATATTGCAAGTAGCTGGATAACATGTCTGCCTTCTCTATTACAATAAACTCCTCAAGGTAAGAACTCAGTTTTAGTGACCTTTGGATCCTCTGAACACTGAGGGCCGAAGGCACTGAGGGTACAGACAAAAACTCATAGTCCTTGTCGTCCAGGAGCTCACAGAGAAGTTAACAGGCAGGAACAAAATATGGCAATAAGAGCTATGACATCACGTGAGGCACAGAGGAGGGCCATGTGATAAGAGGTTTTACTCCCCCCTCCCTCATCCCCTGGTTCAGACCAGTCAAGCTCCCTCACAGCCCCTACCTAATTCAGGAATGAAATGAATATATATAAATGATATCGTGCCTATAAAACACTTAGCACAGTGCCAGGCACAAGATAAGTACCGCATAATAAAATGCAGAAATCTCCGAATACTCGGGATTGGTGTCTCTTCTGGGCTTGGGGATGCAGATGTTGTCAGTGCATCTTGGGAAGCTGTTCATTACTTTGGGTTTAAACTGCTTCTAATGGCCAAGGTTAAACTAAGTGTATAGGAATTGTATAGGGGGAAAAAAAAGCTGTGTATGGGATCAAAAAGAACATATAGCATTTGGAGTCAAAACACCTGGGTTTGAGTCTTGTGCTCCTTCTTAGTTGTGTTATTTAAAGCCGCTAAGCCTCAGCTTCCTTGCTGCTAAAGTTGGGAGTTATGATAATGCCTGCTTCCTGGGGGTGTTATTAGTAAGTGCCAAAGGAAGGGTATGCATCTGAATTAAGTTCTTAATTGTATAAGGAATATTTTGTTCCATTTTGTGGTTTTTCCTGAGTGCCTCTCCTCAGTGATCCCATGACATCACGGGATTCACCTTTCTCCTAGCACTTGCTACACCGTCTTGTTCTGGTTTGTTTTTCTGTCTTGTCTCTCCACTAAGACTGTGGGCTCCTGAGAGCAGAATTGGACATGATTTGTCTCTGCATCCTCAGAGCCTGGAGCAGAGAATGCCCTCAATAAATGATGTATGCATGAATGAATGGGTGAACGGCAACTTACGCCATTTTGTGCCATTTTATGCATGACTTGCTTCCAATCTGCGTGGATAATTTTCTCATTTAATGACATGCATGCATTTGCCTTAGTCATGTACTTCCAAAGGACTGAAATTCTGGGCTTACCCTCTCTGGGGTGGGCCCTTTTGTTTTCAGAATGCAGCACTGTTTTGGTGGAATCTGCACAGGAGTGGTGAAGGGGATGGAGACACACTTCATGCTGGTTGTCCTGTCCTGGTGGGAGATAAGTGGGGTAAGGCCTGCCTTTCTGGGCATAAGAATGGGGCGAGGGGTTCAGAGTAAAGTGAAATAGGGGGTGGATGGAAAATAGCATAGCCTTGCCATTCCAATAGCTTCATTATAGTGCCACATTATATTGAGATGATCAGGTTGTTGGGTTAGTTGCCCCCAACAGATTGGGAAGCCTTAAAGGACAGATCCTCTCACAGAGAAGCTGTCAGTGAAAGTTTATTGACCTGACCAGACAGGCCTTGCTTTCTGAGCACAGTTGAGGAGGAAAATGGTGCTAAGTTCCAGCCCTCTAATCCAAGGAGAGAACCATCGAGCTACTATGTGTAGCATTTAGTGCCTCCCCGTGAGGAGATGGTCAACCAAGGAAGAGATAAATAAGCAGATGTATTTATGTCATATATGTGTCCAAAACCATGTAGTTCTGATGACAGAAAAAGAAATAGACGAGAGACTCTCGTGCTGATATAGGGAATTGCCAGGAGAAGCCACTCCTTTATGCTCATTACTCTGGATTGGCACCAGGGGGAAGGTGGACTTTTAGGAGCTACATGAATAAAGAGTAAGTGACCTTAGTACCCAAGGTTTGAGAATCAGTCTACAGTAGACAGGCCCTGTCAAAGACTTTTTCTAGGGGGCAATGTCCTCTTTGCTATTTATCTTTGCTAGAAGCAACATCCTGTGGTCTGTAGCAGGGCTGGGACAAAGATAGGGCAAGCGAGTTGCGTAGGGTGCAGAATGCAAGTAGGTCCTCACACAGCCCTAGGAGCGAGCATCACTGCTGTCTGCTCTGTTGAGCCTGCTCTCTTCTTCTTCTTCCCTATTCTCCCCCAGTGGCCAACAAGTGGATACATGAGTATGGACAGGAATTCCGCAGACCATGCAGCTCAAGCCCTGAAGACTAAAATGTTGGCAGAGAGAAGCTGGTGGAGTCCTGTGGCTTTCCAGAGAAGCCAGAAGCAAAAAGCTAAGCTAGGAGAGGAGAAAGGAGAGCTACCGGAAGAGGGCCTTGTAAGCATTGCTTGTTCCTTGCAAATGGGAGCTAAGGAAGTGATCTGTATCAGGGAACAGAATTTTCATGGTTTCTCCTCCAGTCATTGCAGTCAGAATAGAATGGACAGGCAATACAAAGAAGGTAACAAGAAATCCAAAGGGAGAAGTTTCTGGGGCTCAGGCTCTCTATGTTGGAAACAGGACTTACCAACAGTCCCTGGGGTTTGGTCAATGACGTTTCTGCCACTTTGAGCACTGACCACAGGGGCCCAGAAGTGGCAATGAGGACACCTGCAGGAAGGGGCTAGCCTGACTTCCATGGCTTTTTGCCCTTCCCTCCATTGACTTCTGCTGAGCACGGATTGTTTCTGTAACAGGAGTGTACCTCATATGATATTTTTAAAAAACAGAATGAAGTTTTCTTCTTATTTTATATGATGATTTTTTAATACAGCCATTAAAAGTGTTTATAAATCATTTTTCACAACCAAGAATATTCTCACATGATAACATTGAGTAAAAAAAAATATACATGTATATATATGTGTGTGTGTGTATATATATATATATATATATATATATATATATATATAATTATGCTATAATCTCAACTTGGCTCACCTCCCACCAATCCCCTCTCATTACATTCCAGACACGTGAAATTCTTTCCATTCCTAAAACCACTATGGTCATTGCCATCAGTATCATCCCCACCTTTCAGGTCTTTGCATTGGCTGCTCCCTCAAATCCCCCCATGGCCAAGTTCTTCTTGTTGTCCCACTCTGGGCTCAGTGTCGCTTCAGAGAGGGCTTTCCTGACCACCTGACCGTCCAGTCATTTTCTTTCATGTTAATGGATTTTATTTTCTTCATGTTTCTCAAATTGCAATTACTCTAGTCATTTAACTGTGGTCAGTTTCCTTCCCTGCAGGCTGTGTGCGTTAGGACTCCACCCTACTTTGTACACGCCTCTATAATAGCCCCCATCGCCCTGAATTTCAGTATTTGTTTATTTGCTTTGCTACCTGCACTGGACTCTGTACTCCTTCTTCCTCCTGGTATCCCCAGAAAGTCTGGTTCAAATAAGTAGGCGTTCAGCAAATATTTTTGGATAAGTGAATAAAAAGGCATCTTTTGAGCTGTGCTTTGGAAGACTGGTAGAATTTTTAAGGTAGAGTCTAATGAGGAGAAGCATTTCCCAGCAGAAGGGCTAGCATGAGCTAAGGCTGTATTGGTAAGTAATTGTAATGTCTGAGCAGTTGTGCAGAGAACATTCCAGGCAACTTGACTCAGGTTCTTTTTTTTTTTTTTAATTTTTTTTTTTTTTTTTAATTTTTTTTTTTCAACGTTTTTTATTTATTTTGGGACAGAGAGAGACAGAGCATGAACGGGGAAGGGTCAGAGAGAGAGGGAGACACAGAATCGGAAACAGGCTCCAGGCTCCGAGCCATCAGCCCAGAGCCTGACGCGGGGCTCGAACTCACGGACCGCGAGATCGTGACCTGGCTGAAGTCGGACGCTTAACCGACTGCGCCACCCAGGCGCCCCTTGACTCAGGTTCTTTAACAGGGGTGGGAGTGTGTATCTGGCTCACAAAGTAGGCACACTGTTAAGGGATTGGGTGGTTGGATGCTGTGTTGTCTCTGCCCCCTCCCTGCACCATGCACTTCAGGATTTCTGCTTGCCAGAGCTCTGTGGCCCCGAAGGAAAGAGTTCTGATGTGCTGATAGCCAGCTTCCCCCAGGGCCTCGATGAGCACCGGGTCACATCTTTAGTATTTCTGCCGAGTGTGCCAAGATTCTGGAAATCCTCTTACTGAATTACTAAATCTTGTCATGTAGGGGAAGGAATTTTAGCTCTACCCTTCTGTATTCTTAGCTGAGATCTCTGTAATAAAAGATTAATAAGAGAAAAACAGAAGTTTATGAACATGTATACCTCATGTATACATGAGAAACACTGAAGGAAAAATGAGTAACTCCGCTAGGTGGCTTAGAATTCAGGATTAAATATCATCCTAAAAGGGAAAGGGGAGGGGGAGGTGTAGGCCTCTTAGAGGAGATTTTTAGGAAAGATGAATGGGCCCTTAGAATAGATGAGGTATGACAGTTTGTGACAAAGTCTGTCTGGATGCCATGTCTACTTCTAGTCTCCTCTCCTGTGGTAAGAGTCAATCCTTCCCAGTCGCGGAAACTCCCAGAGGGGATTTTTGACAATTGATTTCCTTTTGAAGGATCTGTCTTTAGGCAGATAAGGGGAGTTCAGAGAAAGCTACTCCCTGCATTTACTGTTTTTCAAGTGCCTACGGCTCAACATCATTCAGATGCCAGAGTAGCATATTTGGGGGTGGCATGGTCTGCTAGCCTCAGTCACATACTGAGGCTCCAGAGGACCGGACTTGAAACAGAAAGCTACTGTCTGTGAGCAACACGGCTCGCCTTTCTTTACAGCTGCAGGGATCAGAGCTGGGCCTTCTCAGAATTGCAGGGTTGGTCTCAGCTAATAACAGCAATGGTGAACTTGGATGAGTTTACTGTACGATGGGCACTGTTCTAAGGCCTTATACGTATCAATGATTTAAATGTTCATCCCAACCCTCGCTACAGTGTTATGGCTGTTTTACAGATAGGGAGGCAAAGGTGGGGTTAAGTAACTTACCCAAGTGCCATAGTCTGGCTCCAAATCTTGTGCTTTGAACCACTACTTTTGCAATTTCTGATATGTGACAATTATCACACATCCTGATCAGGTGACTGAGGCCCAAGAACTGTTTGGCAGATGAAACAAATGCTTACTGAGCATTCCCCAGGGGCAGGCACTAGGCCCAGGCATGCTATGGGGGTGCTGAGAGGTACAGGACACAGTCCCTGGGAGCTAATGGCCAGTAGGGGGGTAACACAAATGCATCCAGGGTTAAATGTAAGTTAAGCACAATATGAAAAGGTTGCACGCAATAAGAGATGAATTATTGAATGCCACAGTCCAGAACTGAAGGGATCACTGTGGCTTGGGGTGGTTGGGATAGCCTCATTTATTTATCCAAATCACATAGCCAAGGTGTTGCCTCAGTGCCAGGCCCTTGCAGGCACCAGGAATGTAGAGGGAAATTAGAATGCTGACCCTGTCCAGACCTTCAGATCACAAGACAGTGTAGCCACAGGTGGAAACAGGAACACGGCACTGAGAAGCCCCCCCCCCCCCGGGGGCTTCATGGGAAGGAGAGGCTGACGAAGTCTTGAAAATGCTGAGGGTCTGGAGAGGCGTGGAAGGAGGGGCAGGGCTGTGCAAACAGGGGGGATGCCTGTCTCTAAGCTATGAATAGTACCACCTTACTTTTGGCCAGTATGTTAGTTTTTCAAAACACTTTTAGCACTTTTCTTGAGCCTCACCTACCCAGGGAGGAAAGAGCAGGCATTATGGAAAGCAAGGTCTGGAATGGTTAGTGGCCTGCCTGGGGTCATATAAGAGAGCTTGGTCTGAGGCCTGGTCCTTTGTCTCCTTCACCAGTGCTTTCCACTCAGTGGTTATCAAAGCTGTGTTCTTTCATCATACCACAACTGGAGAGTGGAAAGGCCTTATTCTTTTATATTTGCAGCAGTCTCTATGCCCTCAGCAACTGACTAGTCCTGCTAGAAAGTGGTGTGTTTTGGGGGCCCAACAGTGCTTAGGGGGTAGGTAGCTAAACCTAGATAGGACTGACTGCTGCTTGGGGCATTGCTTGTTTATAATTTTGATTTCTTGAACCATTCTTCAGCCTTTCTTTTTCTTTTCTTTTTTCTTTAACATTTTTTAATGCTTTTATTTATTTTTGAGACAGAAACAGAACGTGAGTGGGGGAGGGGCAGAGCAAGACAGGGAGACACAGAATCTGAAGAAGGCTCCAGGCTCTGAGCTGTCAGCACAGAGCCCGACATGGAGCTTGACCTTATCAACCATGAGATCATGACCGGAGCTGAAGTCTGACACTTAACTGACTGAGCCACCAGATGCCCCATTCAGCCTTTTTTCTAACAGCCTTGTCCAACTGAGCTCCTGGCATTGCACTGCGTATCACGCACAAGCCTCACTCCAGGGAATATTCTTTTAAGTAAATGATATCACTAGTGGCCCCATACAGACCATGTACAGTAGGCCAGGCATGTGCTAAGAACTTGGGTGTACTTGTCTCCTTCAATTCTTACAATGAGATAGGTACTATTACCCCCATTTTGCAGATGAGAGAAACTGAGGCAGAGAACATGTAATTTGCATGAGGTTACACATCTATACAGCGACAGAGGCAGGATTCAAACTCAGGTCTATCTCCAAAGATCTTAACTAGCCCTCTGTTGTCTGCATTACATGTTATTTGCCTCTGGTTATTTTGCTACCATTGGCAATAATATCTTTTGGAGCCAACAATTTTTAAGAGGAGTTTCTAACCCTTTCCCAGGCATTGAAAGATCTATCCATTCTGCCTCTAGTGCCTAATGGCTAAGAATCCTATCAGATGTAGTTGTTTTTTTTTTTTTAATCTATTTATTTATTTATTTGTTTAAGTATGTTCCATGGCCAATGTGGGGCTTGAACTCATGTCCTTGAGATCAAGAGTCATATGCTCTACCGACTGAGCCAGCCAGGCGCTCCAGATGTAGGTATTTGTTGAAACACAAATGAACCACCTCAATTCCACAGAGCTACACTGAACACTTATTGTGTGAACAGTTCCACGCTAGGTGCTCCAAGAGAATCCAAGAAAATGAGGAGGCCTGCTCATTGCCCTTAAGGCAAAATGAGCACACACCCAAATATAAGAAAGCTAATTGGATATAATCAAGTGGAAAGCTGTGTGGTGCTACCCTAAGGATCATGGCAGGTGGGAGAAAGGGGAGAAGGCTAGACTGGGCGGAGAGGGCTTCCACACTGGGGCCCCAGGAACACAGTGGAGAGAACATGTGTCTATGAAGGGCAGGGACCAGCTACCACCTCACTTGTCCCCCTTTTACACACAAGAGGACAGGGAGAGCTGTCTGGGAGAAGGAAGTAAATAATTCCGGGGGGCCCTTGTCCAGCAGTGCCAAGGGCAGTCAGCATAAACTGCCCTTTCATGGAACCATTCAAAGAGTCTGCTGTCTGGGGGACTTGGCTGCTCAAGCTGGTAGAGGGCAAAGGAGAGGGGGTAGGTTGGGGAGGAGGGACATTTGTAGGCAGACACTTAGCACAACTATGAAATGAGCTAAAAGCTAGGGGGAGAAGACAAACATTTGTGCCAGCTATTTTATCTCCCTGGTCTTAAAACAATTCTCTCTTCTGGCAAAGGAGGAAAAGGAGGCTCAGAAACAAAACAAAACAAAACAAAACAAAACAAAACACACTGACTTCCCCAAATTCACATAGCTAGAAGCAGAGCTGGGATCTGGAGCGTGGAGTTTCTCCCCACCAGCTGCTAACTAACTAACCTCTTTCTTTCTGGACTTTTCTTTCTTCTTCACCTTGGGATCACCACAATTTTCTCCCCTTTAGGAAGGAGAGTCTGCTCCACCCCTTTTACTTTTTTCCTTGGTCACATGATCCTTCCCATTCAGTGCTTGATGGGCCTGTTTCCCCCTAGGGTCTGAGTACCGAGGGACCCTAGGTGACGGCCAGGGGGCATATTTGCATATGAAATGGGTACCTCCAGGGGAAATCAAAGATCTTTTCAAAGGAAGGAAGTGCTCAGGAGAGTCTTTGGCTAAGGGTTTGAGAGTAAGGCTCAGATGCATCCCTGTAGATAACTACTCTCTCCATCTTCTTTAAAGTTTGCCAGATTTTCAGATGGAGCAAAACTGAAGTACTGACCATTATACCTCCTGTTCATCTGCTTATTACCTCATGGGGCAGGAGGGCAGCAGTCATTTTCCGCACGTGTAAGAGGCCAGCCACTTGCTAGTCTCTGCTTCCAAGGTTTCGCCTGGCTACAGGCTGGGGTTTTCTAGCAAACTCCTGGGAGAGGAAACCAGCTCTAGGAATAAGGGAGCCTCTTGAGTTTACATAACTTTCTGAGCCCTGGACCCAGATTGAGAACGTGTTGATTCTGGCCGCTAGTGGGACAGCCAGCTGTAGCGGAAGAGTTGGCTCAAAAACTCTGTTCCTGTAGGGGAGAGTGTGACTGCCTTTGCTTTTCTCTACTCCAGTTTTAGGCTCTCTTCTTGCTTCTCCCTTATTAAAGTCCTGACCTTTTAACTCCCTACCCCCATTTCTGATGACAGACCCCTGACTCCAACTTAAGGGTCCTTGACATCTCACCGTCCAAATCGGTTTGTGTATTGTTCATTCCACCTCCAAAATAATGAGCCTTCTCGGGGCGCCTGGGTGGCCCAGTCGCTAAAGCATCCGACTTCGGCTCAGCCTGGAAGCTTGCTTCAGATTCTGGGAGCTTGCTTCAGATTCTGGGAGCTTGCTTCAGATTCTGTCTCCCTCTCTCTCTGCCCCTCCCCCACCCATGCTCTGTCTCTCTCTCTCAAAAATAGACATTAAAAAAAAAAAAAAAAAGATGAGGCTTTCCTCTTATCCCTGCAGTCACTGTCCTAATTAAGCATACCTGTGCCTTTTACTTGTTACAACTGCCTCTTACTGTCTCTTTCCCTGGAGTCTGTAAGTCAACATATTAGAGTTCCTTAACTTCTGAGGACTCCCCATTCTCACCACTCAAGGCCTTTATGTCCTGCCTCCTGCTGACTCCCCTGTCAGCCTGTACTCTAGCCATACTAATCACACTCATCTATCAGTTATCAGACTGACTTTCAAGTATGTTGGTCTTGCGTATGCTGTCCCTTCTACCTGCCTTGTATTTTATTTCCTTTCCTTCTTCACCTCCACCTTGTGACCATGCTTCAAAGCTCAATTCAAATTCTTTCTCAACCTGTTTCCAAAGAGGTTTAGTTGTTCCCTTCCTCTTTATGCAATGTGGTCACTATTTCTATAATAGTCTGTCTAGATTATGAGCCCATTTGAAGGGCTTCATTATCTGTCTCCAAAGTCCATTGGAAGCTTGGTACAGAACAGGTGCTCAGGTTTGCTTAATCAGCAAATAAATGCTCCTAACAGGTTTAGAAGAGGGTAACACCAAGAAGTCATTCACATCCAGCTCCCCTTATGCCTTTGAGTCCTCTCAATCTCAAGATTCTCCCCCTACCAATAGATCTATGGCTTCCCCAAAGTTTGCCTATATATATATATATATATATATATATATATATATATATATATATATATTTTGTTGTTGTTCTCCTTAGACATTCTTTAGTGCGTGTGTGTGACGGAATGGCCTTTGGTTTGGCCCAGGCATGCTCCTTCACTCTGTAGCAAATCCTTCATTCAGAGGGTCTGGTTCTCCTCTATTCCTTTCCTGAGTTCATAGTGGTGATCTGCAGGCTTCACAAGGATGTTGTTATGGCCAGCACATAGTAGGTGCTCATTAAAGATATGCTATGTGAACATGTGAATGATTCCTTCCCTGCTGGGGTGCAATAGAACACTCAGTAGACAAAGATGCTGCTGCCTCCTAGCCATGGCTGTGGGCAAGTCACTTCACATCTCTGAGCTTCAGATTCTTTACCTTTAAAGTGGGGATAATAATGCCTACACTTCACAAGGATATAAAGGAGATGTATGTGACTAGTACAGAACCTAACAAAAAGTTCAACATATTCATTCTCGGTCTCCATCCGTCAAGCCTGAAGAAGTCTCAAGTTCCTGGTCATCATCCTTCTGCTATCTTAGTCTGGTATCTAGACCAAAATGACCTCTGCCTAGGGTCCCCTGTATTGTCCAGGAGGCAGTGTGGAGAGGAAACAACCTAGGTTTGAATTCTGACACCAGCACTTCTGAGCTGTGTGAATTTGGACCTGTCTGCCTACTTGTGAAAGGAACATAACGTCACTTACCTCATAGGGCTGCTGTGAGGATTCAATGAAATGAGTGTAAAGTGAATTAGATGACACCCCAAATCTGATGACTGTTATGACTTGCCTGGTGAACAGAAGTGCTGATGTGTGTTCCTGAAAACCATGCCTGTGATTGTGCTGCCCTCCTGTGGACAGAGGGCACACAGCCCAGCAAAGGGACCACCCATCCTCACACACACCCGACCAAGGGCTTGGTGGGAGAAATCCCATCACACACAAGGCACTTTTCTTCTTTGCTAGGGAGCTCATGCTTTATTCTGAAATATTTAGGGAACATCTAAACCAGAACTTCTTAGAATTAATGTGGTTGTTAGAGTCCAGATCAGTTGACTCAATAGGTCTGGGGTAGAGACAAAATCTTTAATAAGCTTCCAGATGATACCGATGCTACTGGTCCCCAGATCACTCTGAGTAAAGGTCTTAAGTACAATATAGCAGTGACATGACAGGAACTATTTATTAAATGCTTAATTTACCCTGTGCCAGTTACTGAGAGAGCCAGGTAACCTATATTAAGTTACATAGTCTTCAAGACTGTGAGGTAGGTACTGCTGATCATTTTTCAGAGGAGGAAACTGCAGCACAAAGAAAGTACGTGGCTGGGGCGCCTGGGTGGCGCAGTCGGTTAAGCGTCCGACTTCAGCCAGGTCACGATCTCGCGGTCCGTGAGTTTGAGCCCCGCGTCAGGCTCTGGGCTGATGGCTCGGAGCCTGGAGCCTGTTTCCGATTCTGTGTCTCCCTCTCTCTGCCCCTCCCCCGTTCATGCTCTGTCTCTCTCTGTCCCAAAAATAAATAAAAAACGTTGAAAAAATTTAAAAAAAGAAAGTACGTGGCTATCTCACACAGCCTGTAAGGGGAGGGCCTTGGGTTCTAATTTAGACAGTCTGGCTCTAAAGCCTAATAGAAAGAAGACTCCCGAGAGTGTGTAGAGGATGACCAAGGGAGAGACTATGGTAAGAAACCAGCAAGGGTACTGAGTGAGCTAGCTGACAGATGAGGCCTAAGCTATGGCAGGGGCTGTGGGATGGAAAACAGGAGACAGAAAAGAGCATGGGTATGGGTTTGGTGGGAAGCCAGATATGGGTATAAGAGGGAGTCATCTAGAGAGCTCTGCGTGTCTAGTTTGGACAATGGAGAGATGGTGGTACCTACCACTTACAGAGCAAGGGAACATGGAAGGAAGAACAAGTTTTAGGGGGAAGGTGAGTTTGGTTTCAGGAATGGTTAATATGAGTGGCTTTTTGGTCATCTGGGAGAGATAGAAGGAGGAAGACAGATCTAAGTATCTAGAGCTCAGGATATGATCTGGGTTGTGGACAAAGTTCTGGTATTGGCTGATGTGAAGCCATGAGTGCCTGAACTCATGTGAACAGTGCACAAACTGTCCTGTTCTGGGCCAAAGCTGACCATGCAAATAACTGGAAGAATGGGACTGGAATCTGGGTCTCCCTGGCTGCAGTAGAGGCTGGCTCTGCCCATTCCACTGGGATTCTGGATGTGGGGAGGCAGAGCATATGATGCTGATGGGCTTCAGGAAAGGGGTTTCTAGAGCCCTATGGTGACTAAATCCAACAAACTGCCCCCTGCCCCCAGATCAACAGAAATAAGGACAACCCCATGGAGAAAGACAAGATCAATAAACATTGGGAGATATTTATTTTCTTTAAACAAGGTCATAAATAACAAAGAAACAAAGTAGGTCCCAGACTCTGGACCGTGCAGCAGGACAGGGATAGGAAGTTGTTGGGTGGAAAGGTGGAGGGGGTTACGCATCACCTAAGACAGTCACAGAAAAGATGGGCTGCAGGAGACTGCCCCTTCCTGCCCTTGGAAATGGCGTGCCTGGGCAGTAGGGGGAGGCCGCAGTGCTGTGATGAGGCAGCCGGAAGAGGGCAAAGATTGAGGATGCTGGGCTGTACTGTTTCTATGAAGAGTGACATGGAAACCACAAATGGTGAAGATAAGCTGTGGGTCTAGAAGAGGCAAGCGGGCACTCTGCAAACCTCCAGGGACCAGTTATGAAAATGGTTAAATTTGATTCTTAAAAACAACTCCACAGGCTTTGGCCTATGGCTTTGTGCATGGGCTGTATTTAACCTGGGTTGTTCTGTGGCAGGTGAGGGCTCAAGAGGCCCCTGGAGCAGCCTGGCCTCAGCCCAGGGCAGGTGCCCAGACATGTGGGAGAGGGACAGTGGGCTCTCCCCAGATGGGAGGCCATGTGCTTGGACTGGCTGGACCTGATTTTCAGGCTGGTTTCTTGTGATGCTATCCAACACCCCTCCCCATTCCTAAGGATGGGATCCTGGCCTCTCTGGGTCTTCCAAGCCTGGAAGAGTAAGACTGGGATAAAAAGGTACCTGACTGGTATTTTATTTGAAAGGAAATATAAGGACCACCCTGTGCATGGTCCATCCCATGAGGTAGGGCAGGACCATACCAAGAACAATCTTAAGGAATGGAGGTCCCTGAGCCTGGGGAGACATTTGGACCCAGGTGCATTGCCTAATACCAGGAATAGGGGCCCAGGGTGGCAGTTCTGATGGAGGCTTCACCCTAGGCAAGGTAGGAAGAACAGGCAGGGGTTACCCCTGAACAGGGAAGGGGTGGGAGCTGGGGAGCCTTGGACTAAGTTGGTCGAGGTTGGTCAAAGGCCCTGGAAAACAATGCTTTTGGCAGGAATACACAAAAGGGTTTGTACATCTGGGGATGCCCGTCTAGAGGGAGCCGGTGTCACATGGTCGGGCGGGATGGTGAGGAGGAGACAGCGGCATCACAGTGGCCTCTGGTGCGATGTATTTACAACAGAGCTCAGTGTTGGGGGAGGGACGGATAGCAGGTTACTAACAGCCAGGAAACACACTGTGAAGAATGGAAAGAGAAGGAAAACAAATATGACCATTACTAGTTTTCTCCTGCTCACACTGTCTCCTCCAGAAAGCCCAGGACTTCATGATCACAAGGCCGCTGCAGATTGTCCGACCTCCCCACAGCCCCATCTAGGTCTAGACACAGGGTCTGTGAAGTGGTGATATGACCAAAGCTCCAAATGGTCCAGGGGCCCCAGACACTATTATTATCAAGAAAAACTAAGTCTTTACTTTTGATTCCTGGGATCCATCAATAGTTAGTTGCTTGAGGGGTGGTTTCGCATAAAGGAGTCACTTGTACCAGGCTCCTGTCATCATTTCCAATGCCGACCCTGCCCTGTGATCCTCACTTCCCAGGCCCTGGCATTTAGAGTTTTCTAATGCAGAAGCGATTTCTTTTCTTCAACATTTCTTCTTCAAATTCCTAAAGGTAGGGAACCAGTTCCCCTGGACTCTCACCAAAATTAGGACTTTCCAACTGGCAGGTATGACTCATTGGGTTTGTGGGCTGAGAATCAGGGACATTCTGTAGCACAGATCAGGAGTTCCCTAAGGTGGGGGCCCAGTCTGTGTGGTTTGTGTAATCATGCCTCTCTTACTCCTCCTCCTTGACAGAGTCTAACTATGTCTCCCTAATCAGATGAAGACCTTCCTAGGGTGAGAGGCACCCTTTTCCCTTTAAACCAGTGGTTCTCAACTGTTAGTGATTTTGTCTTCCTTGAGACATTTGGTAAAACCTAAAGACATTTTTCCTTGCCATAACTTTGAGTGTGTATGTTGGAGTGCTACTGGCTTCTAGTGCGTTAGAGGCTAGGGATGCTGTCAAACATCCTACAATGCACAAGACAGGCCCCCAAATGTCAATAGTACTGAGGTTGAAAACCCAGCTCTGGATCTCTATACAGCTTCCATGGCTTGCCCAGCCTTCCTCAGCAGCAGGGCAGGAGATGGCATACAGAACTTACCTAAGAGCTTGGAAAAAGACGGATTCCTACCCCAGCCTCCTCAGACAAGGGGCACCTCAAGAAGTGGGGGGATTTCTTTAAGAAGTCAGGTGGAGTAGGGACTAGGCATAATTTAATCTCATCTCTGCAACAACCCACTGGACCAAAGCACACAGAAACAATCAACCATGGCTTAACAAAAACACACATACTTGGTTCCATGTTGAGGAGGAAGAAGAAAGGCATGGTGACTCAAACTGGGCAGGGGTAAGGTAGAGATATTTACAACATTACAAATATCTTTTTGCTGTGGTTGGCCAGCACTGCTGGGCTCTTTAAACCTGTGTTACTTCCTTACCACTGGAATCCACCGATGGGCTCTGCAAACCTGTGCCGGATCAGGAAAGTGGCAACAGCTTCAGCTACCTGGAAAAGGGAGAGATATTCTAGGCTATGTGACATTAACAGTGGGGATCACCTTTGGAGGTCCTGTATGCTTTTTTGGGAAGGTTAGGCTCTATAGTGGACTCATGGGACCTGCTGGATTTGAAATCTAAAGGATCTGAGTCCTGGCAGGGCCAGGGAGACTCTTCCCCACTGTCCTTGCCAGGGATAGCTCCAGAGAAGTCAAGGGGAATGATGTGAAGGCTTATTTATCCCTGAGAATTACAAAGCATCTTATTCCCATAGGAGGAGTACATATTAACTACTAACTATGCCTATAGTTTAGGAGGCAGTTTCTACCCCAATTTTCCCTTTTTACACCTGGCTTTTGGGGAAAAGAGAGAAGCAGAGCTCAAGATCTTAACCAGAGTGACCTGGGATGAAGCGGCAAGGTGTCAGTGGCTCCTCAGCACATACACAGAAAGCTAAGACCATAAGCAGCTGCCAGGGAGAGGTTTGGGGAGATGGTGCAAGTTGTATCTGCATAGGCCCCACAAAAGCTGCTGAGGGCAACACAGGCTAACTCAAGGGTTTGTACTATTTTCTGTGAGAGCCAAGGTTACTCTCACAGCTGTCCTTCGACAGTCACAGAGCATCAGACTCACCTTGTCGGGGGCATCCTCATGGACTGCGTGGCCACACTGGGGTAGGACCTGCATCTGGAACTTTCCTGGAGAGGAAACAAATCCAGGTGATCTCAGGGACTAAAATGATCCCTTCCTGGGGCGCCTGGGTGGCTCAGTCAGTTAAGCATCTGACTCTTGGTTTTGGCTCAGGTCATGATCTCACAGTTCGTGAGTATGAGCCCACATCAGGCTTTGCACTGACAGTGTGAAGCCTGCTTGGGATTCTCTCTTTCCCTCTTCCTCTCTCCCCTCCCACACTTTGTTTTTCAAAAAAACAAAAAAACAAAAAAAAAACAAAAAAAAACCCATAAATAAAATGGCCCTTTTCTTACCAGCTCTGCAGTCTCACAGGCTACACTAGGAGTTCAGAACCTCCCTAACTACTACCCTCCCCAACAGTCTGGACCCAATCACCAAGGTTTGAGGAGAATGTAATCTTAGGCAAATGATTTTCCCTTCATTTTTTCCTTTGGCACACATTTACTTTGGGCCAGACACACAGGAAGAAACAGTTCCTGTTTTCAGGGGATTTATAGTCTTGTAAGGAAACACAAAAAACAAAATTTTAATGTAGCATGTGGTTCCTATGATAAAAGAGTACACGGAACTGGAAAAACATAGGAAAGGAGGCTTCACAATCAAATAAGGATATAGGAAGTCTTCCCACACAGAGTGGGGGGGGGGGGGGGGGGGGCGTTGGAAGCCTATACAAAGGAAAGGAGGATGAAATGGCATTTGCTCCCGGAAATAAAAAGGTTGACATGGAGCTCATGAGAGTTAACAATGAGGCTGGAGAGGAGAGCAAGGACCATACCATTAAAGGTTTTGTAAGCTATGTTAAGGATTTTGAAATTTATTATAACAAGAATAAGTTTCCATTTGAGTGCTTAACTATATGCCAGACTATACTAACCACTTTCTCACACTTGTAGAACATTGTAAGCTCACCATTAATGTGATAGCTATTAAGAGTGAACCAAGATAACTGATAAAGCAAGATCCCAAAGCAGACCAAAGGATATGGGACCTAAGTAGAACAGACTCTCAGAGCCTAAGTGGCTCTATTACAAAATAAGGCAACATGCTCTGAAGTCCTCTGGTCATCACATTCTAGGATTCTTACTCCAATTACACAGTGCTTTAAAATTTTTTCAAAATACTCTTCTATCCATTTTTTAAGTTGATTCTCAATCTACCCTATAAAACTGAACAGGACAAACACTGAAATTCTTTTCTGAGATAATGAAACTAATACCACGGTTAGTCATTTGTCCAAGTCTGCTTATTTAATCAATAGAGGAACTAAGACTGTTCCATTCAGTAAGGCCCAACTTATGCCCATCCTCTTGCTGTAGTCTGCCCCTGGGTGCTCCAGCCTAGTCCAGCCTAATCTCCTCCCTCTTGTATCTCCTAAGGTACTACTACTAACACATATGGATCCAAACAGAGCAGCTTGTGCCCCTCTTGTTTTGTAAGCTTATATTTTATATGCCACTGGTGGCTTGCCTTCCCAAGAGTATTCCATTTCTGTAAAACAGAGCCTAATATCATTACTTGCTCTATATTCCTAATAGAGCCCAACACAGGGCAAGACATTGAGTAACTGTTTAGTAAGTCTTAATGAGTAACTGAGCCAATGACCTGGTAACACAACTCCAATCACCCTGGGCTTGATGTGTAGGATGCATTTTTTTTTGTTCCTACATACTAACAACATTGTACCTGGTAAATAAAATAACGATCATGGGTAATCCTCACAATTATTCTATGAAGTGGGCATATTTCCAAACGCTTCCCTCTAATTTTACAGATAAAGAACCTTATGTTTAGACAGCATAAAGTATTTACCCAAGTAGTATCATGAACGAATGCTAGGTTTCTAGGAATCTATAACTAACTTAGCAGGTTTAAACACAATGCTGGGAAGGCTGTGGTTTGGATCTATGCCAACTTGGCCACTTCCCTTTGTTTTATGGGATGTCCCTCACTTCAGCCATTTACTTTCTATACTCATGGGATGCTTTGAAAGAGAAAGTAGTCTTGGCATAATCCTTACTTACTGGGGAAATAGCAGGAAATCATGAGTACTTCCTGAATATAATGAAGCCATCATTTGTCAGACTTAACTTCACACACATTTTCTCAGTTAAATACCAAACAAATGTATTAAGATATAGCATTATTTCCATTTTACAGATGAAGAAACTTGGGATTAAAGAAGTTAGCAATTCATTCAACCGCAACACTAGTAACAGTGACTCACCACCCAGGACTGTCTGATTTCAAGGCTGGTGATCAATAATGGTTTCTTTCAAATGCTATTCAGTCCAGATCAACTGCTTTCAGATAGTCTCAGGGGCCATATCTGATTCTTCTGTCTGTCCAGCATTACACATAGGTCTTAGATAGAAAGACTGCTTAGGAAAGATTTGCTTGAATTGAATTTAAGGAAAGATGTCTAAGCTCAAAATTACCAACATCAGTGCCATAAAACTCACACAGTCCCAGTCCATGGTCTTGCTCCAGGCTTTAGGCTACTTCAGGTAGAGGAAGGGTAGGGGAGAAGTGCCTGGGTCCAGGATGTAATAATCATTCAGGAGCCTTTGAACAACTATTGTGAGGGAATATAGTCCCTTTTACTGTGGAGAGCTTAAGGACAGCTAAAAGAACAATTTGAGCCCATGAACATCCAAGTAGAGATGTCCAACAGGTTTGATATATGGGCCAGGTCTACAGCTCAGGAGAGAGGTATGAGTTGGACGTTTAGATTTGGGAGTTATCAGGGTATAAACAGAAGCCATGAGATTGCCCAGAGAGAGTAAGCAGAAAAAAAAGAAGGTCAAGAACAGAATCTGGTTAAGAGTGAAAATTTGGCCTTAGAGTTAGCACCTCTTCTTCCCATACCTGAAAAGATGTCAATGCCTATTGACTTCACCTTTACCAAACTTTTCATCTATACTAAAGCAAGAGCCTCCACAAAACTGGTCCCACAGCCTCCACTTCCATCTGGCCAACACACCTGGACCTGAACACAATATGTCACTTTTCTACTCATTATACCTCATGATCCCTGTGAAGCTGCCATCAACTTTCTCATTTTATAGACTGAGAAATTTTATACTCATTTTATAGGGTGGTAAAATGAGTAGGAAAGAAGCAGTACTCAAAGTCAGTTCTCCCAACCTCAGAGTCTTTGCTTTTACCACCTCACCAGGCTATCTTCTAAACACAGTTTACATCTTTATGCATTCCATTATCCTGGATCTTTTCCTTTCCTATGAATTCCAACAATGATAAAAATACTGATCAGTAGGGGAGCCTGGGTGGCTCAGTCAGTTAAGCCTCTGACTTTGGCTCAGGTCATGATCTTGTGGTTCACAAGTTTGAGCCCTGAGTCGGGCTCTGTGCTGACAGCTCAGAGCCTGGAGCCTTCAGATTCCTTGTCTCCCTCTCTCTCTGCCCCTTCCCTGCTCACGCTCTGTTTCTATCAAAAATAAATTAAAACATTAAAAAAAAAATTTTTTTTAATTAAAAAAAAAAATTTAGGGGCGCCTGGGTGGCGCAGTCGGTTAAGCGTCCGACTTCAGCCAGGTCACGATCTCGCGGTCCGTGAGTTCGAGCCCCGCGTCAGGCTCTGGGCTGATGGCTCGGAGCCTGGAGCCTGTTTCCGATTCTGTGTCTCCCTCTCTCTCTGCCCCTCCCCCGTTCATGCTCTGTCTCTCTCTGTCCCAAAAAAAAAAAAAAAAAAAAAAAAAAAAAAATTTAAATTTAAAAAAATTTTTAAAAATTAAAAAAATACTGATAAGTATTCAGAATATCTCCTTTCACAATATTATATATTTATAGGGTACTTTATGGTTTATATTGCTCTCTGCAAAAACACATTCTCATTTTAATCCTTACAACTCTGAGATGTAAATGGTAATTAAGTCCCATTTTTAGATGGCAAAAAAAAAAAAAAAAAATGAAGCTCAGAAAAGGGAAATATTTGCCTATAATCAAATAGTGGGTCAGGAATGGATGTTGATGTCAAGTTTCAGGTAACTCAAAGCTCATTAATTTCCACATGACTATGTCCCTTTCTCTGCCCTCAGAGAAAGACCTGGAGACAAAATTTCTTGATGACTTACCTTGCATTTGGCCAATAGTCAGATCCTTATCCAATCTATCAACACCTAGAACAAAATAGGAGAATCCGGAAGTAGCTTACTAGAAAAGGCTGTGCGAAACAGGTTTTGCTATTCAAGTAGGAAAAACTGCTACAAAGTTGTAAACATGATGACATTACCAACTCGTGGTAATGCCAATCCCAACTCCTGGAGGGTATATGCTCACCACATGAAGCTTTCCAGAATGAGGTTCCCTTGCAATCTTTTTGCTCATTTAAACTGGTTTCTGAAAACAGGGTTTTACTTTAAAAATTTTCATTATACTCAGAATATCTTTATACCACTCTAGAAGGCCTTGGGCTTAACCAGGGATTGAAGGCAAGCCAGAATTAAGCTATCCCAGATGAATGCTTATGCTTAGTTAGGTTTAGGGATTTGGTATGGAGAGGAGAAAAGCACAAATGAGTGAGGATGGGACTTCACTTTGGAAGTCACTACCCATTTGATGAGTAGTTTTAACAAGGACATATTCAGATGATGATATACCTACGCTGCTATGGACTGAACTGTGTCCTCCTCCCCCCAATTCGTACGTTGAAGCCCTAATCCACAATGTGACCACATTTGGAGATATGGAAATAATTAGGGTCAAAATGAAGAAGTAATTAAGGTTAAATGGGGTCATTTGGGTAGGGCCTTCATACGACAGGATTAATATTCTTTTAAGAATAAACACCAGGGAGCTTACTCTCACTGTCTTCTGCCATATAAGGACATAGTGAGAAAGCAGTTGTCTGCAAGCCAGTAAGAAAGCTCCCACCAGAACTTGACTGTGCTGGTACCCTGATCTCAGACTTCTTCCAGAACTGTGAGAAAATAAATTCACTGTTTAAGCACCCAATCTATAATATTTTGTTATGGCAGCCTGAGCTAATACATACACATACACACTTACCAGCCAAGAGCAGCAATTTAGGAATAGGACAACTAAGAAAGAGATTGGATAAGCCTCGGAACCAGCCATCCCAGTATTTTTCTGTTTTCGCCAGTTCAATTCTCCAAGTGTACGGATGGTCTTTCTTGGTCTGGAGGAATAAGAGCAAGTTCTGAGTCTCTGAGGGCAACCCCTGGAGGAACAGGATAATAACTAGGTCCCTGGGAAAATGAAAGGGAAGGAAACTAGCACTTATTAAGGGCCTACTATGTCCCAGACATTCTCACATACACTTAACCAATTATAACAGTCTTGTGATATAGGTTATTGCTGTAATTCCCATGTTTAAATAACCAGAAGTTTACTTTTTACTTCTATTAATTTCAGTGAACTTAGGAAACTTTCTTAAAGTCACAAAGCTAGTAAATGGTAGAGCCAAGACTGAGCTTCTCTTATATCCATTTGGCGAAAAGAACATATCCATCAAAAGAATAATTACATGGGAATGCAAGCTGGTCAGACACTCTGAAAAACAGTATGGAGGTTCCTCAAAAAACTAAAAATAGAACTATCCTACGACCCAGCAATTGCACTACTAGGCATTTATCCACGGGATACAGGTGTGCTGTTTCAAAGGGACACATGCATCCCCATGTTTATAGCAGCACTATCAACAATAGACAAAGTATGGAAAGAGCCCAAATGTCCATCGATGGATGAATGGATAAAGAAAACATGGTATATATATACAATGGAGTATCACTCGGCAATCAAAAAGAATGAAATCCTGCCACTTGCAACTACGTGGATGGAACTGGAGGGTATTATGCTAAGTGATATTAGTCAGAGAAAGACAAATCATATGACTTCACTCATATGAAGACTTTAAGAGACAAAAGAGATGAACATAAGGGAAGGGAAACAAAAATAATATAAAAACAGGGAGGGGGACAAAACAGAAGAGACTCCTAAATATGGAGAACAAACTGAGGGTTGCTGGAGGGGTTGTGGGAGGGGGGATGGGCTAAATGGGTAAGGGGCATTAAGGAATCGACTCCTGAAATCATTGTTTCACTATATGCTAATTTGGATGTAAATTTTAAAAAATAAAAAATAAAATTAAAAAAATTTTAAAAAAGGATAATTACAAAAAGCACAGTGCAGTATGAAAAAAATGCTGATGATATACTATTAAGAGAAAGAAGCAGAGTATAACATGTCATCTAAGTGAGCATTACTACCGGAAAAATGTGGTACATAGAGAGAAGGAACTGGAAGGAAAAAGGGAAAATACGTTGATTTGTTAGTAGAACATTTTTTCTTATATTTTGATTAATAATAATGATATAATGTCCCCGCCATAGTTATCTGAAAAAGGAAACCTGACTCAAATATTACAAAATATATCTGTTAATATAGGGGAAGGGAAGGAAAAATAAGATAAATACAGAGAGGAAGACTCTTAAATACAGAGAACAAACAGGATTGCTGGAAAGGAGGTGGGTGGGGAGATGGGTTAAATGGGTGATGTGCATTAAGGAGGGAACTTTTCAAGATGAGCAATGGGTGTCATAGGTAAGAGATGAATCACTGGGTTCTACTCCTAAAGCCAAGACTACACTGTATGTTAACTAGAATTAAAAAAATATCTATATCTATATCTATATCTGTATCTATATCTATATCTATATCTTAAATCCCGATATATAGTAGACAGGCACAAAGTATGCACTCATCAAATACAAGCTGAAGAAATAAATGATTCTCTATACTTTTCTGGATCACTGAAAATTTGACATATTATAATTGAAATAAACAATTGGGATACCACAGTAACCACAATATGAAAACCTAGAAGTGAACATGAGACAGCAACATACTGTGTTAGAGATCATTAGATGATTAAGATGTCCATACCACCCAAAACGATCTGCAGATTCAAAACAATCCCTATCAAAATCCCAATGACATTTTTACAAAAATAGAAAAATTCATCAAAAATTCATATGGAATCTCAAGGGACCCCAAATAGCCAAAACAATTTTGAAAAAGAACAAAATTGGAAGACTCATGCTAATTTCAAAACATATTGCAAAGCTACAGTAATCCAAATCGCATGGTATTGGTCTAAAGACAAAGAGACCAATGGAATACACTAGACAGCCCAGAAATAAACTCTCACATATATGGCTAAATGATCTTTAACAAGGGTCCAAGATGATTCAATGGAGAAAGGATAGTTTTTTCAAGTGGTGTTGGGAAAACTGAATATCCACATGCAAAATAATGAAGTTGGACGATACACAAATTTAACTCAAATGGATAAAGACCTAAATGTAAGACCTCAAACCATAAAACTTCTAGAAGAAAACATAGAGGAAAGCTTCATGGAGTTTTTCATGACATTGAATTTGACAATGATTTCTTGGTTATAACACAAAAATCAAAGGCAACAAAAGCAAAATTAGATAAATGGACTACATTAAACTTAAAAAACTTCGGCACATCAAAGTACACAATCAACAGAGTGAAAAGGTACAGAATGGGAGAAAATATTTACAAATCATATATCTGATAAGGGGTTAATATTCAGAATATATAAAGAACTCCTACAACTCAATAGCAAAAAAAAAAAAATCAAACAACCTGAATAAAAAAATGAGCCAAGGACATGAACAGACATTTCTCCAAAGAAGATATACAAATGGCTAATAAGTACACAAAAAGATACTTAACATCACTAATCATCAGGGGAATGCAAATCAAAGCCACAATGACATATCACTTTGCACCTATTAGGATGGCTATTATCAAAAAAGACCAAATAACCAGTGTTGGCAAGGATGTGGAGAAACTGGAACACCTGGGGCACGGTTGGTGGGATTACACAACGGTACAACCACTATGAAGACAGCATGGAAGTTACTCAAAAATGAAAAATAAAACTACCATATTATCCAGCAATCTCACTTCTGGGTATATATCCAGAAGAAGTGAAAGCAGGGTCTTGAAGAGATATTTGCAGACCCATGTTCATAGCAACATTACTCACAACAGTCAAGAGGTGTAAACACTCCAAATGTTTATTGATGGATGAATGGATAAACAAAATGTACTATATACATATTACTTAGCTTAAAGAAGATTTTGTCACATGCTACAACACAGAGGAAACGTGAGGACGTTTTGTTAACTAAAACAAGCCAGTTACAAAAAGACAAATACTGATTCTACTTCTATGAGGTATCTAAAGTAGTGGAATTCATACAAACAGAAAGTAAAATGGTAGGTATGGGGGAAAAGGGAAATTGTTTAATGAGTATAGAGTTTCAGATATGCAAGATGAAAAAGTTCTGGAAATCTGTTTCACAACAGTGTGAACACTACCGGATTATACACTTAAAAATGATTGAGATGGTGGGGCGCCTGGTGGCTCAGTTAGTTGAGCATCCATCTCTTGATTTTGGCTCAGGTCATGATCCCAGAGTAGTGGGATCGAGCCCTGCATCAGGCTCTGTGCTGAGCATGGAGCCTGCTTAGGATTCATACTCTCTGTCTGTCTGTCTGTCTCTGTCTCTCCTGCCCTTCTCCCCTCTTGCGCACTAAAAAAAAAAAAAAAAAAAGATTAAAGTGGTAAATTTTATGTTATGTATTTTTTAAACCAAAATATAAAAAAGGAAAGAAAAAGATTATGGGGTGGGTAGTCAGGAAACTTGGGTCTTCCAGTTCTCACTAAAGTGCTGCATGGGCAACACTTCCCATTTATGAGCCATTTCTAATAGATTTCCACAGAGACAGCAAGACCCTCTTAAATGCACAAGGTACTTCATATGCAAATGACAAATTTAAGGTAAGGGAACTTCCAAGGATAATAATAATATAAAAAGAAATTTTAAAAAAGGAGTTCATCTCAAGTCCTAAAAATGTAAAAATACAAAATCTGGATAGAATTAGGAGTTGCTCCTGTATTTAGGTTTATGATAATAAATCTTTTCTCTGGAGAGGTGGATCATAAAGTTAGTTTAGTTTGGATGCCTTCCTCTGACAAATGGTAATAAAACAGATTGATGTAAGAAACAAAACAGATGAACACGGGGGGGAAAAAGAGAGGCAAACCAGAAAACAGACTCTTAACTACCAAGAACAAACTGAGGGTTGCTGGAGGGGAGGGCAGAGGGATGGGTTAAATGCGTGATAGATATGAAGGAAGGCACTTGGGATGAGCATGGGATGTTATATTGTATGTAAGTGATGAATCACTAAATTCTACACCTGAAACTAATATTACACTGTATGTTAACTACTGGAATTTAAATAAAAACTTGAAAAAAGAAAAAAAAAAGAAAAAAAACCAAATCTATGTAATGAGATCTACTTGTTGGCTAGGAGAAGCAGAAAGCTGGCTACCAATTTTCCTGGTATGTTCACCTGGGCAGGATGCGATTCTCCACACAGGGCATCAACCACAGGCTTTGCATTATTTTTCAACACCTCACTTGAAAAGAACTTAAGAAGATAGGCTTTGGGTCAGTCAGGCCTGACTTAATGCAAATCCCAGCTCCACCATCAACTAATTCATGGTGGGTCCCTTGGGAAAGTTACCTAACTTCTCCAAGCCTGTTTTCTTAGTTATTAAGTGGGCAACACAAAATCTCAAAGGATTGTTGTAAAGATGAACTAAAAATACTCATGTATGTAAAACAAGAGGAACATGGTCTGGCATACAACAAGTAATTAAAACACCAAAATCTTAAGAATATGGGATTTCAATAATCTTGAAAAAGAAGAACAAAGTTGGAAGACTTACACTTCCCGATTTCAAAACTTACTACAAAGCTACAATAATGAAGACTGTGTACTTGCTTATAAGGATAGGACATATATATATATATATATATATATATATATATATATATATATATATATATATATATATATATATAATGGAACAGAACTGAGAGTCCAGAGACAAAGCCTGGCATTTATGGTCATTTGATTTCCAACAAGGGATGCAAGACAAGTAAATGGGAAAGAGAGGTCTTACCAACAAACAATCCCGAGAGAGCTGGACATCCACATGCAAAAGAATGAAGTTACACCCCCAACATCATACTATACACAAAAATTAACTCAAAATGGATCATAGACCTAAATATAAGTGCTAAAACTAGAAAACTCTTAGAAGAAAACATACACATAAACCTTTGTGACCCTGGGCTAGGCAAAACCTTCTTAGATATGGTGCAACAAAATAGTAACTAGATAAAATAAATTTCTTCAAAATCAAACTTATGCACTTCCAAGAACATCATCAAGAACATGAAAAGACAATCTGTATAACAGGAGAAAATATCTGCAAATCAGGGACTTGTATCTAGAATATATAAAGAACTCCTACTATTCAATAATAAAAAGATAAAATACCCTACTGAAAAAATGGGCAAAGGATCTGATTATACATTTCTCCCGGGAGAAAATGGATAGTAAGCCCATGAAAAGATGCTCAACATCAATAATCATCAGGAAAATGTAAATCAAAACCACAAGAAGATACCACTTCAAACCCATTAGGATGGCTATAATCAAAAAGAGAGAATATTACAAGTGCTGACAAGGATGTAGAAAACTCATACACTAGTGGTGGCAATATAAAGTGCTGCAGGCATTTTGGAAGATAGTCTGGCTACTCCTCAAGTGACTAAACACAAAGTTAGCATCCAGCAATTTCACTTGTAGGTGCATACCTGAGAAAAATAAAAACCTATGTCCACACAAAAACTTGTACACCATTGTTCATACCAGCATTATTCATAACAGACAAAAAAGTGAAAACGATCCAAATGTCCCTCAACTGATGAATGGATAAAAACTGTGGTCTATCCATACAAAGGGATATTATTCAGCTATAAACAGGAATGAAGTTCTAATATATGCTACAACATGGATAAACCTTGAAAACATTATGCTAAAGTAAAATAAGCCAGTCACAAAAGACTATATATTAATGATTCCATTTATATTAAATGTCCAGATTAGGCAAATCTAAAGAGACACAAAGTAGATTAGTGGATGCCTAGGGCTGGGAAGGTTGAGGAGAAATGGGAAGCAACTGCAAACAGGTATGACATTTCTTTTACAAGTGATGAAAAATGTTCTAAAATTAGATTGGGATGGTTGCACAATTCTGAGACTCTACTAAAAACCACTGAATTGTATACTTTGGGTGAGTCACCTCTCAATAAAACAATTTAAAAAAAGAGAGATTTACATGTAAAGGAATACCTCCTGAACAACTGAAGTTTATTGCTTTAAGGACCAAAAATTAAAGTTTCCCTTTTCTTTTCTGTATTTTAATCATTTTGTATTAGACATCAGCCCCCACCACCAATGTATACCTTGTATTCTTTCACACACCAAAATGGATGCAATAGAACTCTTACGTATATCTCAGGATCATTTCAAACACCACTTTTTATATTATGTTGTAACAGAGATGCCCCTAAGAGGGGCTCTAAATGGCCCCTGGCTACTATACTTTAGAAGTTGTGACTGTTGCCAACTAATCTTTGACAAAGCAGGAAAGAATATCCAATGGAGTAAAGACAGTCTCTCTAACAAATGGTGTTGGGAGAGCTGGACAGCAACATGCAGAAGAATGAAACTAGACCACTTTCTTACACCATTCACAAAAATAAACTCAAAATGGATAAAGGACCTGAATGTGAGACAGGAAACCATCAAAACCCTAGAGGAGAAAGCAGGAAAAAACCTCTCTGACCTCAGCCACAGCAATTTCTTACTTGACACATCCCCAAAGGCAAGGGAATTAAAAGCAAAAATGAACTACTGGGACCTCATGAAGATAAAAAGCTTCTTCTGCACTGCAAAGGAAACAATCAACAAAACTAAAAAGCAACCAACAGAATGGGAAAAGTTATTTGCAAATGACATATCTGATAAAAGGCTAGTATCCAAAACCTATAAAGAACTCACCAAACTCCACACCAGAAAAACAAATAACCCAGTGAAGAAATGGGCAGAAAACATGAATAGACACTTCTCTAAAGAAGACATCCAGATGGCCAACAGGCACATGAAAAGATACTCAACGTCACTCCTCATCAGGGAAATACAAATCAAAACCACACTCACATACCACCTCACGCCAGTCAGAGTGGCTACAATGAACAAATCAGGAGACTATAGATGCTGGCGAGGATGTGGAGAAACGGGAACCCTCTTGCACTGTTGGTGGGAATGCAAACTGGTATAGCCACTCTGGAAAACAGTGTGGAGGTTCCTCAAAAAATTAAAAATAGATCTACCCTATGACCCAGCAATAGCACTGCTAGGAATTTACCCAAGGGATACAGGAGTGCTGACGCATAGGGGCACATGTACCCCAATGTTTAGCAGCACTTTCAACAATAGCCAAATTATGGAAAGAGCCTAAATGTCCATCAACTGATGAATGGATAAAGAAATTGTGGTTTATATACACAGTGGAATACTACGTAATGATAAAGAATGAAATATGGCCTTTTGTAGCAACGTGGATGGAACTGGAGAGTGTTATGCTAAGTAAAATAAGTCATACAGAGGAAGACAGACACCATATGTTTTCACTCCTATGTGGATCCTGAGAAACTTAACAGAAGACCATGGGGGAGGGGAAGGAAAAAAAAAAAGGTTAGAGAGGGTGGAAGGCAAACCATAAGAGACTCTTAAAAACTGAGAACAAACTGAGGGTCGATGGGGTGTGGGAGGGAGGAGAGGGTGGGTGATGAGCACTGAGGAGGGCACCTGTTGGGATGAGCACTGGGTGTTGTATGGAAACCAATTTGACAATAAATTTCATATTAAAAAAAAAAGAAGTTGTGACTGCTTCTGTTGTAGTCATTAAGTTTAATTTGCATTATTAACATTTTCTCCATCATTTTATTTTATTTTTCTTTATTGAGATATAATTGGCATATAACATTGTGTAGGTTTAAGGTGTATACTGTGTTGATTTGATACATTTATATATTGCTATACTGTAACACCACAGTGACAGCTAACAGCTCTATCATGTCACATTATCATTTCTTTTTTGTGCTGGGAACAATTAAGACCTAGTCTCTTAGCAACTTATAGTATTGTTGCCTATAATTATTATGCTGTGCATTAGATCTCCAGGATCTATAGATCTACTAGTTGCAATAAGCAGTTTCTGTTGTTTGGGGTTTGTGTCCTTCCTCAAGTGTAGATTGTTTTAGCTATACTTCTTATTGCCTCATGTGTCTCAGTCTTCCCTCCTAATAAAACTGCTGGAGTTTATTAAACTGCATATAACTGGGCTTATAAAAAACTGCAAAGAAAAAATGAGCTGGAGTTAAATATCAGAGGATCTGGATGTGTTTTAGTGCTAACATTTATATGTGACTGTAGGCAAGTATCTGTACCTGACTTATAAAACAGTGATAATATCTATAATGCAGAGCTAAAACGAGAACTCGGGATGATAAATGTGATGCACTTAGTATAGTTTGCAGTACATAGAAGACAAAAAGTAATTGGCAGTTTGTATCAGAGTCTCAAATCTACTAAATATTACTCGATTACCTTGGGCAAGTCTCTTCATCTCTGAGTCTCAGTTTCTTTTTTTTTTTTTTTAATTTTTTTTTAATGTTTATTTATTTTTGAGACAGAGAGAGACAGAGCATGAATGGGGGAGGGTCAGAGAGAGGGAGACACAGAATCCGAAACAGGCTCCAGGCTCTGAGCTGTCAGCACAGAGCCCGACGCAGGGCTCGAACTCTCGGACCACGAGATCATGACCTGAGCCGAAGTTGGCCGCTTAACTGACTGAGCCACCCAGGTGCCCCTCTGAGTCTCAGTTTCTAACTGTTAACATGGGAGAAAAGATCTCTCCTCACCTCACACAGTGTAGGGAAGGCAAATTAGTCATGCATTATTTATGTTTTTGTAAACTCCAAAGAGGTACAACAAATTATTTATTGATCTTAAGGATGACAGAAAGAACCTCATTAAATTAAAAATACTGTTTGATGAACATACAGTTGATGCTTGAACAATATAGGTTTGGACTGCACAGGTCCACTTATACGCAGATTTTTTTCACTGAAAACAGTACAGTACTGTAAATGTATTTTTTCTTCTTCATGATTTTCTTAATAACATTTTCTTTTGTCTAGCTTACTTTATTGTAAGAATACAGTATTTGATACATATAAATATACAAATTATGTACTAATTAACTGTTTATATTATTGGTAAGGCTTCTGGTTAATAGTAGGTTATTGGTAATTAAGTTTTTGGGTAGTTAGTAGTTATACTTGGATTTGACCGTGTGGGGGTCAGTGTCCCTAACTCCCATGTTGTTCAAGGGTCAATGTACTCTCCTCCTTGCTAACAGTAGCATCTCCAAATGTAAAGGGATATGTGGTGTATACCAATTCCATTATTTGCCATTAGTAAAATGTTTATAATCCATTCCCAGAAAGTCTGCTGCTCATGCTCACAACCATTTCCAAGAAAAAAAGTACTCTTTCCCACTATTATCCTCAAATCAAGTGCTCAACAAGTACTCACAGGACATTTGCTATGCACACAACTCCAAGCTAAATAATAAGGAAATTCATATAGAACATCAGATCCTGTGCTTAAAATACACAGGTTATTTTTGTTGGGAGACAAATTATCGTGAAATTAGAGGACATTGATTATGCATTCTAGAGATGACTACAAGAGACCATAGTATCTCTGAATGTGGTTTATGAAAAACAATTCTATAACTCAGCCATGACTTCAAAATAGAGTGGTAAGTTATGTCATACAGACTCTCAGTGCTATACTGGAGAGGGACTGATATAAAATGAGGTCAGAAAACATCCCTTAAGAGATATACCTTGAAAGATAAGTAAGATCTAATGGGCTTAGCATAGACTAGTAGGAAATGAGATTGTCTCATGAGATAAACCTCAGGAACAGAAGTAATGAGGTGAGAAAGAGCCTGATGAGAGAGCAAGCTGTTTGAGGGGAGGGTATATGCTGTGAAGTTTTATGTTCCAATTTGTCAGAGCTATCAACGGTGCCTTATATCCTATAGTTAACCTAAATATCTATAACATCTTCACCCCCTAAAATATCCAATGGCAAAAAAGGACACGTCACCTCCCCTTCCCTACCCCCACACACTCTGAACCATTCCATACTCCATCCTTCCAAGAATGCCGGCTTTCACTCACCTCCATGTCATCCTCCTTTTTCCTCTTGTTTACTGACTCACTTCCTTCTTCGTCTTCTTCTTCTTCCTCTATGATTCCTTCCACTATAGATTTTGAGCCTTCTGGACTTGTAATTCCTTCACACCTAGGTTTTTTTTTTTTAGAAAGTGTTACCATATATCTCTCTATTATATACAAATTATCTCAGAGATACTGATACTTAGGGTCTTTTAAAATCAAATGTCAGTTAAAATTGACCATGCTTCTGGGAGAAGGAGGATGTGAAAAATGTGCATTTTAAAATGTATAGAAGTAGGCCAGGGCTATGGAAGGTCATGGCCAATGAAGGACTATACTCTGAGGCCTGGTTTCCAGTTCTTGCACCAATACTGACCTACAGAAGGGAGTAACTAACCATTCCTTGAGTCATGGTGGCAACAGTTTTACTGGTATTATCTTATATAATTCTCATAACAATCCTATGAGGTAGCCCTGAAAAGTTAAAAAAAAAAAATTGTCCAAGATCACCTGGCTCATTAGTACATGAGGCTGGAAGGCAAATCCAGGCCCAATTAACATGACAGCATGGTACTTTTCTACTGTACCCTGTTTACAATAGAACAAGTCTCAAACAGAATGGTAAAAGGCCCCCACTTTTAATTGGCTAATAGAAACTGGCAATTACAATAACCATAGGCAGCTGAACCTTGGAGATTAGAACATATGATCCAACCAATTACTGTTGTTTTTCCTCTAAAAAACAATGTCTCTTATATAATTAGGTAGAAAAATTATTATTATATGACCAGCTGGTACCATAATTCCTTTTAGAAAGAACTTGTTGGAAAAAGTGCACTGACAATATTATAGGTAAAAATCCCAAGAGCCTAGGTAGCAACTAGTGCTAAGGTCTGTTCTGCATGATAAAGAAGAATCCGTTATTTTGTACTTGATAGGGAGAGTGAAGGGAGAAGAGAAGAGACAATGAGATAAAAAGAGGTGGATAAACTGAAGGGCCACTGAAACTTCAGTGGTGGATTCTTAACAGTTATCACTTGTCCTTCCCTGTCTCCTCTACCAATCTCAGTAAAGTGTATGTTCATAAAATATTTTGTCAAGTGGGGGGGTTTTCTATGGCACTTGAGGTGTCAAATTTCACATCTAGGGTCAAAGTAGTATAACAAAGAAGCAATATGTACTTTACATTTCCAAGCTATGGATTAGGAGGTTCAAGGGAATTTCACATAGATCAAGAAGGGCAGGAAGGTTCCATCTGATATCTATGTGACAATTAAAACATACACTATATACACAAGTTTATATATTAAGAGAAGACACTTAAATTTACATATTAAGTAAAATTTTACAATCACTGAACTACCTGAACACAAGCCATATAACTTCCTCATGAAATGCTTCATCACTACTTAAACAAGTCAGATCTTAAAATATTTATGCATTAAAAAGTGGGCAGTCTCACAGCTTATTTGAATACTGCATGTGTCTGTCAGATATTACTACTCAAATTGCATTTTTAGGCATAAAATCCATAATATAGGGCTTGAAGTCAAATACACAGGAGACTGAATTTGAGCTGTTATTCACTAGCTGTGTGATCCGGGGAAAACTACTTTACCTTTCTGAACTTCTATTTTCTCATCTAAAAAACAATACTTATCTTAAAGAGGTACTGTAAAGACTAAATGAGGTAGTGCAAATGAGTTACTGAATCCACATAATGGTCATCAATGGTTACCAACACTCAAAAAAAGGAGATAACCAGACATTACGTGCTTCCTATTGGCAGTATGTATTCTCACAAACAAAACGCCAAAATAACAATAAATAAAGCTGAACCTGACCAAATCTCTGGATCTAACTAACAATTTACAAACAATACAGGGCACAAAAAAAAAAAAACAAAACACAAACAAACAAACCCAAAAACCAAAAACTTGGGGTGCCTGGGTGGCTCAATTGGTTAAACATCTGACTCTGGGGTCTGACTCTTAATTTGATTTCGGCTCAGAACATGATCTCATGGTTTTTGAGACCCTCATAGGGCTCTGTGCTGACAGTGCGGGCCTGCTTGGGATTCTGTCTCTCTCTCTCTGCCCTTCCCCCACTTGCTCGCTATCTCTCTTGAAATAAAAAAATAATAAAAATTAAAAAAATAATAATACAGGGAAGAGAGAACATATTAAATTACACCTTCAGGAGTCAATCAGCAAATCCAGATTGTGGAAAATTCTACAGGGCAAACAACCAGGTTTCTTCAACAAATAAATTGCAAGGAAAAAAAATGAGACAAAAGTGGAAACTAAATTAAAAGATACCTAAGAGATATAGTCAATTGATATATATCACTTTATTGTAATTCTGACTTAAACTGTAAGAAAATTATTTGTGAGACAATCAGAAACATGAATACTGAAGACATTTGATGATATTAAGGAACTATTTTTTTAGGTGTGATAATGGTACTGTGATTGTGTTTAAAGTGTCCTTACCATTGGAATATATTTCAAAAAATGTTGTGCTTAGGGTAAATAAATAGGGGCACAGATGAAAAAAGACTGGCCATTAGTAACTGTTGAAAATAGGCATTATGTACATTGGGGTTCATTGTATTATTCTTTTATATATTTGAAAATTTGCATAAGGTAAGGTCTTAAAAATGAGGTGTATATAAAATACCTTGTACCCAGCAAATAGCAGGCATTCAATAATACCATTATCATTTTCATCAACTCCTGTGCTCCCTGTTGTTCCCTTGGGCAACATTTTCTCAATTCATCTAAAGTTCATTTTCTGACTACATAGCAATACCCAGGACTCATGTAACCCTATCCAAGAAGATCAGCTGGGCTAAATATTCTTAGCTTAGCCATAGAATCTGGCTTTCACTCAGGTTATGCTAAAGCTTTTATACTGTAATTTCCTCACAATCAGGTTTGGCTAAGAAGGAGATTATTACCAGAATAAAATGATCACTTCTAGCACTAGAATGGACACTTAATTTTTAATATCCATTCTCTGGGATTTTTCACCTTTTAACACCCAGAGTTACATTAATATGGTAGTCCTGTATTATACAGGCTTTGGGATTTCTTCAAAAAAAAAAAAAAAAAAAAAGTAAAGAAAGAAAAGCTATGCCGCTAGCCCAGCTGAGCTCATTTGTCAAAATTATCTAAAATAATAAAGGCATTCAGGATGGTAGGACAGGTGTATAACAAAAAGCAATCTGTAATTCTCTCACCATGTTTCAGTCTCTAAAGAGCCCAATAGGGAAAAAATAAGACCTACTGTTTGACTTGGCCAACCATGGAGACACGGGCCGACTCCAAATTTCGAATCTGACCACTCTTCACACTAGAAAAGTGAGAAGGGAAAGAGGTTATTCAGCAACCATTTTATCACGTCACTAGGGTCAAACAAATAATTCTGCAGATTCTGTGGAACCTACTACAAAGTTGTGTTTGCCAATATAGCTTACTATGGAGATAACCACTACTTCCTACCTGGTTATTATGGCTATAAGCCAAGTAGTAAAAATTAGGTTAAAGACATTCAAGTCATTTCAGTTCTGCAAATATTTACCAGGAGGATACTATGTGCCAGGCCTATGTTCAAGAAGCACCTAATTCAGGGGGGAGAAAGAAACACAGATAGTTTCAGTATAACAAAGGCAAGGTTCAAAGGAATCACTTGATTCTGAATGAAGACATTAAAGAAAGCTCCCCAAAATGTCCTGCCTAAACTGAGGAGAAAAGGAGTTCAGTGGAAGATAAAAGAGGATGGTCTCGCGTTCTCTCTCTCAAATAAAATTTAAAAACGGGAGCCTGAGTGGCTCCGTTGGTTCAGTGTCCAGCTCTTGGTTTCAGCTCAGGTCATGATCTCAGGGTCATAGGATAGAGCCTTGTGTTAGGCTCTGTGCTGAGCGTGGAGCCTGCTTAAGATTCTCTTTCTCCTTCTCCCCCTTTCTCCAGCTCAAGCTTGCACGCTCTCTCTCTCTCTCTCTAAAAAAAGGGGGAGGGATGGGCAGAGCATTACAGACAGAGGGCACATTGTGAACAAAGGCACTGTGATGTGGAAAAGTCAGTAGGATAAGGACAGAGTGCAAGGAGAAGCAGGGGAAAGCAAAGGAGGAGTGTGAATAGGAGAAAGGGACAGGTGGGCAGAGATGAGTTCTTAGAGGGCCTTGCATGCTATGATATAGAATTCAGAAGCTTAGATACTATTTTAATAGATTAGGCCTCTCAGTTATCTACCTACATATGACTAAGGGCCAAGCAAAGCAGCTTCATGTCCCAGGGGGAACTGGAAACACTACCTGAAGCAGGCAATCAGAATGCATTTTTTTAAATCTAATTTTTTAGCTTAAAAAATCATGTAAAATTTTAAAGGGCAACCCCTTTAGATAAAGACCTTGCTTCCTATTTTAATGATAGATGGGATCAGAACTATTCATTTTTCTATCCACCAACAGATCCACCAACTGAATTTTCCATCCACCAACTGAACCTACAGAATCTACAAATCTACCAGTATTTATAAATCACATACTCTTCCTTGATGACGTTTAATATATGAAACACCTCTGTCCCTATTCAAGGCCAACCTTAGGAACTGGTTTGCATCTCTTCTTGCTATAAATTATTATCCTATGTGTCATCATTTTTTTTCTCTAGCGGATATTATAAAACATCTTTTAAAAACATTCTCAACCCCACATTCACTACTAGATACCATCCCATTTTCTGCTCTCCTAGACAACAAAACTTCCCAAAAGTTATCCTAAAAAATAAGTTATCTTACTTGCTTTCTCCATTTTGTCATCTCCTATCCTTTCCCCAACTAATATCCTCAAACATATATTTGGAGGGGGGGGTTATCGCCTACTTATTTTCTGTGATTGTCTTTGTCAAGGTCACCTTTACTCATGCCAATTAAAAAAATTTTTTTTTTTTAATGTTTATTTTTGACAGAGAGAGAGACAGAGCATGAGCTGGGCAGGGGCAGAGAGAGAGGGAGACACAGAATCTGAAACAGGCTCCAGGCTCTGAGCTGTCAGTACAGAGCCCAACGTGGGGCTCGAACTAACAGACTGTGAGATCATGACCTGAGTTGAAGTCGGACGCTCAACCGACTGAGCCACCCAGGCGCCCCTCAGGTCAATTTTAATGGTCATTTTTTAGTCCTCATCTTAACTGATCTCTCAGCATGTGACACAGATGCTCTCTCCCTCCTTCTATAAACACTTGCTATACTCCTTTAGTTTTCCTTCTATCTCACCAACTGTGACTTTTCAGTTTCCTTTGTTGGATCTTTCTCTTTTTCCCAAGCTCTAAATATTGTGGAGTTTCCCAAGGCTCAGTTCTTGGAATTTTTCTATCAATATCAAATCCCTAGGTGACTGCATTCAATCTTTTGGCTTTAAATATTATCTATGTAATAATGATTCTCCAATTTATCTCTAACTCAGCCTCTTCTAACTAGTATAGACCAGTAACTACTTGACATTTCTGCTTAGAGGTATAATAACCATTTCAGTTTATCCAAACAAAAATCCTGATTCCCTGACCCTTTACCTGCTCCCAAATCTACTTCTCTTTGTCTCCACCATTCACCTGATTGCTTGGACTAAAAATCTAAAAGTTATCCTTGAATGCTGTGCCTCCTCCTACCCCCACCCCTCATTTCTCTCCTGACATCCGATCTGTAAGGCATTCCTGTCAGTTGTATCTTCAAAATACATTCCAAATATGACATATTACTTCCTCTGTTGTCATCCTAGTCTATGCTTACCATCATTACTCTCCTATACTACTACAATTGCCTCCTAATCAATTTCCCACTTCCATTATCACACCCATCCCTTTCCCTTCCCCTAGTGTTTTCCTCAGAGCAGCCAGAGTGATGAAACCAAAGTGTAAATCCTTATCTGTCCAACTTTTAAAGCCTAGGCTTCTAATGACTATGACCTACTGTCTCTCATTAGGATGACCAAGAAAGCAGAAGTGGGAATTCACTTTGATTTAAATCTTTACTGAATTAAACAGGTTGGCTTTGTATTTCAACATCTTTTTTAAAACCTGGAATATCCACAATAACTATGAGTCATAAACTTGATTCAGATATCCAGCCGAGTACAAAATTATGAAATACTTCATAGTATTCTTTCCGATTCTCAGGTTCAAGAAGTGGGATCTAAAAATCAGTGGCTCTTATACAACGCAGAACATTTTAACATACAACAAACAGAACCCTCATCCTATCCCACATCTGCCACTAGAATCAAGACTCTATCTCTTTTTAAAGTTTATTTATCTTGAGAGAAAGAGAGTGCACGAGCGAGGAAGGGGCAGAGGGAGAGGAACAGAGAGAATCCCAAGCAGGCTCCAAGCTGTCAGCACAGAACCTGACATGGGGCTTGAACTCACAAACTGTGAGATCATGATCTAAGTTGAAATAAAAAATCGGAGGCTTAACCAACTGAGCCACCTTTTCTCTTTTAAGAAAAGATCCACCAATACCCTCATGCTGGATTAAGTACCTATCTTCTATAACTTTGTGCTTCCTTCACTGTACTGTGTTTAAATATTTACTTGTTTGTATTCCCAGTTTTTGGATGATAGGAACTAAGTCTGATTCATCTCCAGTTCTTAATCAGGTAGTAAGTAACACATCTTAGGGACTAAAAAACCAAAGTTTACTGAATAAATTAAAAAAGTTATTTGGTGGGGGGTCCCTGGAGGGCTCCGGCAGTTAAGTGTCTGACTCTTGATCTCATGGTTCAATCTCATGGTGAGACCAAGCCCCACATCAGTCTTTGTGCTGAGAGTGTGCAGCCTGCTTGGAATTCTCTCCCTCTCTCTCTGCCCCTCCCCATGCTGGCTCATTCTCCCTCTCTCAAAATAAATAAACATTTTTTAAAAAAATTTAAAAAAAAGTTATTTGGAATAATTTTCTCACTGTTTGCTCCTGGGGAAGAAGGCAGGGTGCCTCAGAAACATGCTGAACTGGCAGCAGCTTCATTCGGAAATGCTGTGGCTGCCAAAGATGGAGAGATCTTTGGTGTTGATGAGGGAACAGGAATCCTGCACCTCAGTAGTGTGAGCAAGGAGAGATAGAAGCAACCTCACCAAACACAAACATCATTTTGGCAAGCCATATTTGGCATGAGACCCTCTGTCTTAGAAAAACTACCTCAGATACATTTACCAGGTCCTTAATTTCCAGCTGATCTCTTTGATTCAATGAACAGATATGTTCTGCCTGCTAAGGCAGCCAGCAGTATGCTGTATGCTATATGAAAGTACAAAAGAAATAGAGGATAACTTCTGCCCTTATGATGTAGGAAGAATCTTAAGACAGGAATGAAAATTAACAATATAAGCATATCCTTTCGGGGAGACTTAAGAGGTAAACAGTACAATATAATATAGACAGAGGTCTTTAGCAATTTAACTGAGGGAGTAATCTGAATGGTTTGGAGGACTTAGAGAAGGGTTCTGGGAAAGGAACTAGAGATGGATTTTGAAGAAGAGGTAGGAAGAGAGGATACTAAAGTTTTTTATCCTAAGATTGATTTCCTCGGGGGAGGGGCAGTGTTTTACTCATTTCTGAAATTTCACCCTTTAGCACAAAGTGTTTAATAAATATTTAATCAAATAATTGAATTAATGAATAAATTAATGACAAAACAGCCTTTACTTTAGTGGAAGTCATAGCCAATTCAGTGATTTTTATGAAAACTATTTACCCAAAGGGTTTTTATTTACCCAAACCCAAATAAAAACTGAGAAAGGAACCTATGCCCATCCTCTGTTTCTCCACCATTTTCTCTGGAACACAGAAAGTGAATCCAGAACATGAAGCATCAGAAGTAGAAAAGGCCTTAGATTCTCATTTAGTCCAAACTCCTACCTCAGAAATGGAGATAGCTAGACAGGAGATAATCCATAATTATTAAAATTGTAGGAGGTACTATAGTGTATTAGGAAAAGGATGGATTTTAGACAACTGGGCCAAGTGTGAAACATTTAAAATATTAAAAATAATTCTGCACTTTACATAAATGTTTCCACATGTGATATTATAATAAAGCTAAGGCTTGGAAACTGAACTATTCTTTTGAACTTGGTGCCTGAGCTGATGAAAAAGGACAGTTAAAATCTAACATTCAAAATATAGACAATATAGATTTGTGGGTTACCTCCATTCAATGGCATTCTCTAGAGACTTGAAGGTTTTAGGACGACCACGTAAGAAATTCTGCATGCTATTAAGTGCATCCATGGCTGTACCTAGATGTTAAACAAATACTTTAACCACAGCACTTAACATATTCTAAGCATTTACATTTACTGGGCCAACTGTGTATATCTGCCCTCAATGATGGTAGAATTCAGTGATGTTTTGGGGAAAAAAGATGCAGCTTAAAAAAATTCAGAGATTGATGTGATAGCAAGCTTCGAGGATGGCCTCCAGTGATTTTTGCCTCTTGATATTCACTCCCTTGTGTAGTCTTCTCATACTGAATAGGGGCTGACTTGTATAAGCAATCGTATGACTTCTGAGGCTGGGTCATAAAAGACATGGCAGCTTCTTTTTAACATTAAATATAATTATGGGACATACATACAATTGAAACATTATGTAGCCCTAAAAGATATTTACAAAGAGTTTTCAATGACATGGGAAATGATCATATAATATAGGGTATGGGTGCAATGGGTGAAGGTGTCAAAAGGTACAAACTTCCAGTTATAAAATAAAAAAGTCTTCAGGATATAATGTACAGTATAGTGACTACAGTTAATAATATATATTGTGTATTTGAAAGTTGCGAAGACAGTAGATCTTAAAAGTGTTCGTCACAAGAAAAATAATTTATTATATGTGGTGATGGATGTTAACTACACATACTGTGGTGATCATTTCATAATATATACACATATTGAATCATTATGTCATACAACTGAAACTAATAAAATTTGTATGTCAATTAAAAAATACTCAGAATGCCTTTGCCACAAAGTAACATAAAAAACGATATAAAGACAGAGGGACATAGTTCAAGATGAGTAGAGATCAATACATTAAAATAAGGTAATAATAATCTACCATGGATCTCTTATAAATCAAAGATTTTGATTTAGTCAGTACTAAGAAAACTTACCTTCTACAACATCGATCATACAGAGACCCAGGAGGCTTGGCACTAGGTTAGATGATGCTGTGTGGACTGCAATAGCTCCACCCATACTATGTCCAATCAGCATAATTGGAGGAGGGAGGTCCCCATACATGGCTTCAACCACATTGCCAACATCCCTGCAAAGAGAAGGAAACAAAGCTGGGAATGCTCTCTGACAACACTAAAAATCATTTTCTTTCCTAATTCCTTTGTTTAGTCTGCAACTAACAGTGCTAAGACTGTAAAGGTCTACTGGGCCATCTTGAAAATATACCTATGTCAATCTCTTAGCATGCCCCCACCCCCACCCCCCGTATCTATTCATGTAGCCACACATTTAGCTCTTCTGATAAACAGGACCAAGAACCCAAGTTTTCTGATTTTCATATACCTTTATTTTAAATGTAAGCTTGAAACTCTGGACAAATAATTTAAGTGCTCTATGCCTAAATTTCCCCAACTATAAAACAAAAACAATTTTATTAAGCATTCTAACGTAGTAAAGTTTAGAGTCACAAGATGAATTGCAGCCCTACTTTATTTTTTATTATGTGGACTTGAATTAGTTATTTAATCTCTCAGGCAGTTATATCTATAAGATGAAGATAAGAATATGATTTACTAAATATATATGTGTGTGTGTGTGTGTGTATATATATATATATATATACACACACACACACACACACACACACACATAATTTACTATTCGAGATTAACTGAAACAGTGAATGAAAACTACTTTGAAAAGTATAAATGCTATCCAAAGGTTAATTGTTACTTATAATTTGTCAAGTAAGTTGCTTGAAATATGAACATAAATGTAAGTACAATGTTCTGAGAAACTAGAAAGATGTTCAGAGCTAATTTTTATTGACTTCTGTCTTAGTTTTTAATTGAGTGGATCGGTTAACAAAGTCAAACCTTAAAGCTCTGAAAATGAGAACTGAAGTAGGAACCTGGGTTTAATTTGCATATAGGCCCTCTTTGCTACAGCAATAGGTAGGCATGGTATGTTTTCAGAGACCACTGGCTCTACTGTCTTCTGGGAGTGGCTGAGTCAGTTAACTTCAAAAGACAGTTTTGTGTTGCTGGGTGTTATTATATACCTCAAGCACCCATACAGTGTTAGCCAAATAGAGCAGATGTGGATATAGGAAACACAGCCTTTCGAATATGATCTCCAAAGTATTTAGAATGGAAAAAGTCAATGCTATGAATTAATCTTTTTGTTAAAGTTTATTTATTTATTTTGGGAGAGACAGACACAGCATGAGTTGGGAAGGGGCAGAGACAGAAATCCCAAGCAGGCTCCGCGCCACCAGCACAGAGCCCAACATAGGGCTCAAACTCATGAAACTGTGAGATCATGACCTGAGGAGAAGCCAAGAGTCAGATGCCTAACTGACTGAACCACCCAGGTGCCCCTCAGAAGAAATTAATCTTAAAAATCTCATAAAACAGGGCACCTGGGTGGCTCAGTCAGTTAAGCGTCCGACTTAGGCTCTGGTCATGATCTCTCAGTTCATGGTTCGAGCCCCGCATCAGGCTCTGTGCTGACAGCTCGGAGCCTGGAGCCTGCTTCAGATTCTGTGTCTCCCTCTCTCTCTGCCTTCCTCTGCTTGTACTCTGTGTCTCTCAAAAATGAATAAACATTAAAAAAAAATTTTTTTAATCTCATAAAACAATTACAGATGTGAATAGGGTAGCTGTAGCACCTGCAGATAATCTGAATGGCATACAAGGAGGCCCCCAACTTTATAAGTGAAAAAAAATAGTTTAAAAATATTCCTTTGGAGTTAAAGTTAAAACTTTTGGTTGGTAACAACTATAATAAAATAAAAGGATGCTACAGAAGATTATCTAAGTCTAGGTCTCCGTAAAATACTCAGTAACCTAGTTGCAGGGGTTCTGTGATGAAGGTGGACAAGGTCTGAAACAAAGCAACTCCATACTGCATCTAAGCTTAGCAAAAGTGTATTTCATCCGGGTAAAAGGTGGTTACTGATCATCTACTACAAGGAGAAATTTATTCTTATTAAAGTTAGCCAAACTACCAAGATTAGTGCCTTGAGACATGTTCTGAAGTTCCAGAAAAATAAAACAAAGATGAAGAAGCAGATGTTATCTACAAAACTAGCTGTAACTAGATATGCCACAATTTAGGTAGATGCTTTAAAAGGAGATTCTATCATACTTATCAATAATGGGTTCATTTCCTGAGAAGCAACAGACATAAAAGAAAAAGAGTATCAGAGCAACCTGAACCAATTCTTGGTTCTTCTACTTTCAGGGGAATTACATTTTATGTACGGTTGAGATTCCGAAGTTGATACACAAGGGAAAAATCATGCTGTCAGTACTACTTGAAAATTACATTAATTGTCCATTAAATATACCCATTTTGAGATTTTTGTTTCAGAGTGACTGAATTCAGAAATCATATAAATGTTTTATTGCTTTGACTATTTCAACAATAATCTAACTTATTAGCTCTTCTGGTTCTTGGTAATCATCTTCAACTATGCTGGATGGTTTTAGTCATCTATTTTCTTTTTACCTTTCTTGCCAGTTATCAACTGGCAACTCTCAGCTCCAATTCATCCTTCCTTGCATGTTCTCCAAAATTGGATCTGAGGCCTTTAAATATTTTTCCTTTGCAGCTGGCTTAATGTTAAGCTTTATCAGTAGAGAGTGCAGGAGAGACACTGCAGAAAGGGTTTTGCTCCTAGTTCATGTAGCATGGTAAGCACTATAGCACACACAGCTTCCCCAGTGCCCAAATCCTGCAGCACAGGTGGCTTCTCTGGCACACCATCCCCCCAGGCCCAATTTTCCCTAGTCTTATTAAGATAAAATTGGTACATAAAAATGGCAAATAATTAATGTATATAATTTGGTAAGTTGGGATATATGTATACACTTGTGTTACCATCACTATGATTAAGGTAATAAACACTTCCAAAAGTTCCTTTGTGCGTGCGTGTGTGTGTGTGTGTGTGTGTGTGTGTGCGTGCACGAGATAAGAACACTTAACATGATATTTACCCTCCTAACAAACTTTTTAAGTACACGATTATGTCATTATTAAGTATAGGTACCATGTTATATAGCAGATCTTTGGAACCATTCCCGATATTTTTGTTGCAGAGTGCCTCTGGTGAGATACCTCCCTGTGAACAGCTTCCCCTGCACCCTAGAGGGCAGGTATCTGGCCAGTTCTGCCAAAGTGGCATCCAAATGACTTCTCTGTCTTTAGTAAGCCACAGTCATGCCCTCTACAACAGGGTCTAAATCTCAACCTCTTCCATTAGTGTTCTCTGTCAGCCCAAGGTGTAGTTCTCTGCTTCTTATATCTGCTATTCTTCCTTTTTCTTGAAAAGTATTCCAGCTTTACTGAGGTATAACCGATAAAATTTTAATATATTTAAAGTGTACAACGTGATGATTTGATATATGAGTATATTGTGAAATGACTCCCACAATCAAGTTAATTAAACATATATTTTTCAGTGTTCTCTTTACTACTTTTTTTTTAAGAGAGCCAGCATGAGAGCAGGGACAGAGGTGGGGAGAGAGAATCTTAAGCAGGCTCCATGCTCAGTGCAGAGCCAGATGCAGATGTGGAGCTTGATCCCACAACCCTAAGGTCATGACCTGAGCAGAAATCAAGACTTGGATGCTCAACCAACTAAGCCACCCAGGCGCCCCTGTTCTCGTTATTTCTTATTAGCCAATTCTTCATTACTCCAATCCCCTATTATAGTTAATAAGTCTTTATACTAAACTTTCCCTGTTTAAATTACTGTGATTTTTCTTTCCTGATTGTCTCAGACTGATACATTACTAGGCAATGTATCCTTCAGGTCCTCCCTCAATTAATTCTTCAAATTCCTGTAGGACATCATCCAAGTCATCATAACCCTTTGGCAACCTGGCAACTTAGATGATGGATTTCACTTTTTTGTCAACAGTCAGGAAACCTTAAAAATTGTTCACAAATCTTTCAATAGGTATCACCAACATACTTGATTATCTTGGGCTTTATTGTTCTCATATTACAAAGGCATTAGGAACAACTGAGAGAACAGATTCTTAGCTCCCTTCTCATGGTTTCTCAGGCATATGGTCATTGAATGGAATGGTACCATATATTGTTATTTTTCTCTCTCTCTGCCAAGCACCATAGTTGAATGATCACAATTCTGGTCTATTAACTGTGTGACCTCATACAGTTAGTCATTTAATCTGAGTCTGTATACTCATTGGGTAAAACAAGAAAAAAGGATAATATGTACACTATAGAATAATGTAGATAATTAAAATAAATAACTTAATTAAATAAATTATTTATTCTTAATAAGTGCTTAATTTACACTTAATAAAGTCTGGCAGATAGCACACAAACAGTATCTGCTATAACAATAAAACTATGACCACATGAGTTTCATTTCTGAAGGTAACACAGTTTACTCTTGAATTAAAGTTGCTAAAGTAAGAAGGGACAAGATATTTTTGGCCGAAGTTGATCAAATACTTGAGAGACCATGTATTAAAGCCGGGTAGTTAGAAGAATCCTGTTTACAATATAGGTCAGTGGTTCCCAAACACCAGTCACAGGACTGGCTGCATTGGATTTCTTTACAGAGCTTTATCAAAATATAAATAAATGTCCAGATCCCCCCGGTAGAAGCACTAACTCAGTAGGTCTGGGGTAAGGTCATATCATCTGTATTTCAATCACTTATTAGGTAAATCTGATGAGTGACCATGTTTGAGGCTACTGTACATACTATAGCCATCTTGTACCTTGAGGCCCAGGGTATCACTAATTCTTCTTTCTAAAAAAATTTTTTAGTGTGTTTTACTTTTGAGAGAGAGAGCGAGTGAGCACGAGCAGGGGAGGGGCAAAAAGAGAGAGAGACACAGAATTCAAAGCAGGCTCCAGGCCCTGAGCCGTCAGCACAGAGCCCAACACAGAGCTTGAACTCATGAACTGTGAGATCATGATCTGAATCGAAGGTGGACTCTCAACTGACTGAGCCATCCAGGTGCCCCTCATTAATTCTTTAATATCTTGTTCTTGTCTCTCTAGGAAGTTGGATAAAGAACGTGGGCAGGAAACCGTAAGAACATCTTACATGGCAGGGTCTTTTGTATACAACCCCCTTTTCAAGCATAAGTTCCCAATAGATATTCAGATTCTATTCAACTCTGTCAACAGAAGAAAACTTTGCAAAAGACAACAGAAACTAAACTGTAACTCAAAGAATTTTCAAGTGCTTTATGTGATGACATAATGCTGAATATATCAAGAAAGATGGAGGTTTCTTTCAGGATTAAATACTAAGGAGACACCAAATACAGGGGAAAAACAACAGAAATAAAATTTTCTCTATGCTAATTATTGTACAACAGTCTCACTAGGAGAGTAAATAGTTACACTACTATTTATAATAGTAATGGAAGCTAGGTGATGTATAAACAATATTACATTACTTACTTTGCCATTGTTTCTGCAGACAGGTCTTCAGAATTCTTGACTTTTGTTTCACCTAAAAAGAAAATATTTAAAAAAATAAAATTCCCAAAAATACAAATGATAAAAGCAAGAGTATTCTCTTTTAAAAATCTTACTTTTGGGAATGAAATGCAGACTTTATGGTTGTGTATGATGGGCTTAGCAAGGATTTTCTATGTTAAAGATGCATCTTGATAATTGGGCACCCTAAGGAAGATGTAACTCCAGTAGCCTAGCAAAGATTTATTTACATTCCTTATACATCATCAGCATCAGAATTTGGTTACATTAAAGGACATTTTCATAGCTAAACAATAACATATATGTGTATTTATAAAATATCTTTTGTAAAAGCTGGAAACTAAGACTTCCCTCAAAGAGCCCAAATGGAATGGACCAGGTTATTCTGTGGCCATATTGAAACTTGTAATAGTTAACAGTATTCAAAGGGGTTGGCAAATTTATCAGAGTTAGTGACTAATTAAGTACATCACTCACCATGACCTCGCAGATCTAAAGCCACAATTCTACACTGAACCCTACTAATGATCGCCGCCTAGGAAGAAAAGAAAATCTGGTTTAGTAAACTTTCCCCATTACCAATGATAACTGTTGAACGAATACCTATCAGAATTCAAGAATCTCAAGATAATCAAAGGAAGACTTTCCTTTTTTTTTCTCATTTGAGTAAGTTGGTGTATAATGTTACATTAGTTTTAGGTATATAACATAGTGATTTGACAAGTTTATACATTAACTTATGCTCACCAAATACAAACACTATGACAGTATCACTGACTGTATGCTGTGCCTTTTATTTCTGTTACTTATTCATTCCATAGCTGGAAGCCTATATCTCCCCCTTCCCTATACCTATTTAGTCCATCCCTCGACTGCTTCCCCTCTTAAACCATCAGTTTGTTCTCTGTATTTATAGCTCTGACTCTGCTTTGTTTCTTCTTTTTCTTTTTAGATTCCACATACAAGTGAAATCATATGGTATTTGTCTTTCTCAGACTTATTTCACTTAGCATAATACTCTCTAGGTTTATCCATGTTGTTGTAAATGTCACAATCTCATTCTTTTTTATGGCTGTGTAATATTCCATTCTCTGTATATACATCTTCTTTAACCATTTGTCTAGCAACGGACACTGAGGTTGCTTCTATATGTTGGCTATTGTAAATAATGCTACAATAAACACAAGGGTGCATATATCTTTTCAAATTAGTGTTGGGTAGTCCACTAGCCAGTAGTGGAATTATTGGATCATATGGGTTTTTTGTTTTTTTTTTAATTTGAGAGAGTGAGAGAACACGAGCAGGGAGAGGGGCAGAGGGAAACGGGGGGTGGGGGGGAGAGGGAATCTTAAGCAGGCTCCACACTCAGTGCAAAGCCCAACATGGGACTTGATACCATGACCCTGAGATCATGACCTGAGCCAAATTGGAAATACAAAACTTTTCAATTTTAAGTAAAACTAAAAAACTGACGATTCTCTTCGTTTTTGTACATACTTTGGTTCTATCCCAACTTTTTTTTTAAATTTTCTTTCTTTTTAATTTACATCCAAGTTAGTTAGCATATAGTGTAACAATGATTTCAGGAGTAGATTCCTTAATGCCCTTTACCCATTTAGCCCATTGCCTCTCCCACAACCCCTCCAGTAACCCTCTGTTTGTTCTCCATATTTAGGGGTTTCTTCTGTTTTGCCCCCCCTCCCTGTTTTTATATTATTTTTGCTTTCCTTCCTTACGTTCATCTGTTGTGTGTCTTAAAGTCCTCATATAAGTGAAGTCATATGATATTTGTCTTTCTCTGACTAATTTCGCTTAGCATAAAACCCTCTAGTTGCATCCACGTAGTTGCAAATGGCAAGATTTCATTCTTTTTGATTGCTGAGTAATACTCCACACATCTTCTTTATCCATTCATCTATCAATGGACATTTGGGCTCTTTCCATACTTTGGCTATTGTTGATAGTGCTGCTATAAACATTGGGGTGCATGTGTCCCTTCGAAACAGCACACCTGTATCCCTTGGATAAATGCCTAGTAGTGCAATTGCTGAGTTGTAGGGTAGTTCTATTTTCAATTTTTTGAGGAACTCCGTACTGTTTTCCAGAGTGGCTGCACCAGTTTGCATTCCTACCAGCAGTGCAAGAGATCCTCCTTGTCCGCATCGTCACCAATATCTGTTGTTGCCTGAGTTGTTAATGTTAGCCATTCTGACAGGTGTGAGGTGGTATCTCATCGTGGTTTTGATTTATATTTCCCTGATGCTGAGGGATGCTGAGCATTTTTTCATGTGTTGGTTGGCCATCTAGATGTCTTCTTCAGAGAAGTGTCTATTCATGTCTTTTGCTCATTTCTTGACTGGATTATTTGTTTTTTGGGTGTGGAGTTTGGTAAATTCTTTATAAATTTTTGATACTTGCCCTTTATCTGATATGTCATTTGCAAATATCTTCTCCCATTCTGTCGGTTGCCTTTTAATTTTGCTGATTGTTTCCTTCCTGTGCAGAAGCTTTTTATCTTGATGAGGTCTCAATAGTTCATTTTTGCTTTTGTTTCCCTTGCCTCCAGAGACATGTTAAGAAGTTGCTGCGGCCAATATCAAAGAGGTTTTTTTTAATATATTAAATATAATTTATTGTCAAATTGGTTTCCAAACAACACACAGTGCTCATCCCAACAGGTGCCCTCCTCAACGCCCATCACCCACTTTCCCCTCTCCCCCACCTCCCATCAACCCTGTTTGTTCTCAGTATTTAAGAGTCTCTTATGGTTTGCCTCTCTCCCTCTCTGTAACCTTGTTTCCCCCCTTCTCCTCCCCCATGGTCTTCTGTTAAGTTTCTCAGGATCCACATAGGAGTGAAAACATATAGTATCTGTCTTTCTCTGTATGACTTATTTCACTTATCATAATACTCTCCAGTTCCATCCATGTTGCTACAAATGGCCAGATTTCATTCTTTCTCATTGCCAAGTAGTATTCCATTGTATATATAAACCACATCTTCTTTATCCATTTGTCAGTTGATGGACATTTAGGCTCTTTCCACAATTTGACTATTGTTGAAAGTGCTGCTATAAACACTGGGGTACAAGTGTCCCTAATGCATCAGCACTCCTGTATTCCTTGGGTAAATTCCTAGCAGTGCTATTGCTGGGTCATAGGGTAGATCTATTTTTAATTTTTTGAGGAACCTCCACACTGTTTTCCAGAGCGGCTGTACCAGTTTGCATTCCCACCAACAGTGCAAGAGGGTTCCCGTTTCTCCACATCCTCTCCAGCATCTATAGTCTCCTGATTTGTTCATTTTAGCCACTCTGACCAGCATGAGGTGGTATCTGAGTGTGGTTTTGATTTTTATTCCCTGATGAGGAGTGATGTTGAGCATCTTTGCATGTGCCTGTTGGTCATCTGGATGTCTTCTTTAGAAAAGTGTCTATTCATGTTTTCTGCCCGTTTCTTCACTGGATTATTTGTTTTTCTGGTGTGGAGTTTGGTGAGTTCTTTATAGATTTTGGATACTAACCTTTTACCAGATATGTCATTTACAAATATCTTTTCCCATTCCATCAGTTGCCTTTTGGTTTTGTTGACTGTTTCCTTTGCAGTGCAGAAGCTTTTTATCTTGATGAGGTCTCAATAATTTTTGCTTTTAATTCCCTTGCCCTTGGAGATGTGTCAAGTAAGAAATTGCTGTGGCTGAGGTCAGAGAGGTTTTTTTCTTGCTTTCTCCTCTAGGGTTTTGATGATTTCCTGTCTCACATTCAGGTCCTTCATCCATTTTGAGTTTATTTTTATGCATGGCGTAAAAAAGTCATCTAGTTTCATTCTTCCACATGTCGCTGTCCAGTTTTCCCAGCACCACTTGCTGAAGAGACTGTCTTTATTCCATTGGATATTCTTTCCTGCTTTGTCAAAGATTAGTTGGCTATATGCTTGTAGGTCCATTTCTGGGTTCTCTATTCTGTTCCATTGATCTGAGTGTCTGTTTTTGTGCCATCTATCCCGACTTTAAAATATGGCTCTCTTCACCTAAATCCCTCTTTAAGTCCTAACTCTTCCTCACTTTTCATGAAACACACAGTAAACACCTCAAAACGATGAACCTCTGAGTTCTACTATTACCTATGATTCTCATCCATATTCTGTGCTGACAGCTCAGAGCCCAGAGCCTGCCTCAGATTCTGTATCTCTCCCTCTCCCTGCCCCTTCCCTTCTCACACTCTGTCTGTTTTCTCCCAGAATAAATAAACATCAAGAAAAATTAAAAAAAAAAAAAAGATAGATACAGTAGTATACACAACCTTGTACCACAGTTAAATAAAAATATATTGAAAAAAATCATATCATGAGGAGGTACAATTTTTGAAGTTTAAACAAACCTGGAATAATTGGAGAGCTTCTTCCTCAAATAAACTAGATTCTTTGACAATACATCATAACTAGTGTTAGTAAATGTCATCAACATTTTTTACCTTTTGGGAATATAATGGGTCTAGCCTAACCCTCACATTTTATAAGCGAGGAAACTGAGGCCAAGAGAAAGGAAATTATTTGCTCAGGGTCATAAAACAGGTTAGTAGTAAAAACAGAACTAGAATCAAGGTAAGTTACAAATATAACAGTCAATGTATAACATAAAACAAGTCAAATTTCTTAAGTCACCTTCCCCCTCATTTTATTTCTAAGTGATTAAATATATCATCTTGAATACAGTCTCATTATAAAAGTGTTGAAAATATAGAAAAGTAATAAGAAAGAGAGGAGATAAATCTCTTTGATGTAGCCCTCTGTCATCTTGGTAAAGATGGCTTTTTTTTCTTCAGATTTATCGAGATATTACTGACATATTACATGTAAGTTTAAGTTGTACAATGTGATGATTTGATAAATATGTATACTGCAAAATGATTATCACAATAAGGTTAGTTAAGATTTCTATCCCCCCACATGATTACCATTTACTCTTATGCGTGGTGAGAACATTTAAGATAGACTCTCTTAAGTTCCAAGTATACAATAGAGAATAAGCAATTAACAGTATATACATACCACACAGTATGTAATGTAGTACATTAGATCCCGAGAACTTAATCTTATAGCCAAGAGCTTATACCTTTCGACAAATATCTCCCAATTTCCCCCACCTTGCAGCCCTTGACAAATAATATTAATATCTATTACTATAAATTTGACTTTTTTAGATTCTGCATACAAGTAAGAACATGAAGTATTATTAGTCTTTCTCTTATTTCACCTAGCATAATATAAAGCCTTCAAGGTTCTCCATGTTGTTACAAAAGGCAGGATTTCCTTCTTTTTTATGGCTGAATAATATTCGTGTGTGTGTATCAGTTTCTTTATCTATTTATGTTGAATGTTTAGGTTGTTTCCATATCTTGCTTATTGTCAGTAATACTACAAACATGAGGTACACATACCTCTCTGAAAGTGTTTTTTTTCATTTCCTGTAGATATACATCCAGAAGTGGGATTACTGGCTCACATGGTAATTCTATTTTTAATGTTTTGAGGAATTCTATACTGTTTTCCATAGTGACTGTACCAATTTATATTCCCACCAACAGTGCACAAGTGTTCCCTTTTGTCTACAGCTTTGCCAATGCTTGTCTCTTGTCTTTTTGATAACAGCCATTCCAACAGTTGTGAGGTAGCATCTCATTGTGGTTTTGATTTGTATTTTCCTGATTAGTGATGCTGAACATATTTTCATGTACCTGTTGGCCATTTGCACGTCTTCTTTGGAAATATGTCTATTCTTTTGCCCATTTTTGTTTAAAAAAATTTTTTTAATGTTTGTTTTTGAGTAACAGAGAGAGAGAGAGAGAGAGCATGAGCAGGGGAAGGGCAGAGAGAGAGGGAGATACAGAATGTGAAGCAGGCTCTAGGCTTAGAGCTGTCAGCACATAGTCCCCAGTGCGGCTTGAACTCATGAGCCGTGAGTTTAACTTACCTAGCCAAAGTCGAACGTTTAACCAACTGATCCACCCAGGGGCTCCAGTCTTTTGTCCATTTTTCAACTGGATTTTTTTTTTTTTTTTTTTGCTATTGCGTTGTATGGATTCCTTACACATTTTGGATATTAACCACTTATCACATAGATGGTTTGCAAAAATTTTCTCCTATTCCATAGGTTCCCTTTTCATTTTGATGATAGTTTGATGTAGTCCCACTTGTTTCTTTATGCTTTTGTTGCTTGTACTTTTAGTGTTATACCCAAAAAATCATTGCCAAGACCAATGTCTAGGGGTTTTTTTTCTTTTTTAATTTTTTTTTTTAACGTTTATTTATTTTTGGGACAGAGAGAGACAGAGCATGAATGGGGGAGGGGCAGAGAGAGAGGGAGACACAGAATCGGAAGCAGGCTCCAGGCTCTGAGCCATCAGCCCAGAGCCTGATGCGGGGCTCGAACTCACAGACCGTGAGATCGTGACCTGAGCTGAAGTCGGACGCTTAACCGACTGAGCCACCCAGGCGCCCCTAGGGGTTTTTTTTCTTATATATTCTTTTGGTGGTTTTACAGGTTCAGGTCTCACATTTAAATCTTGAATTCATTTCAAGTTAATTTTTGTGAGTGATGTGAGACAGAGGTCCAATTTCATTTTGTATGTGGTTATCCAGTTTTACCAATACTATTTACTGAAAAGATTACCCTTTCTCCATGGAGTCTTCTTGGCTTCCTTGTCAAATATTAGTTAACTGTATATGCATGGCTTTATTCCTGAGGTCTTCATTCTGTCCCATTGGCCTAAGTGTCTATTTTTATGCCAGTGCCATACTGTTTTGATTACTATAGCTTTGTAATAAAATTTAAAATCAGGAATTGTGATGGCTTCTTCTCAGAATTGTTTTGGCTATTCAATACTTTTGTTGTCCCACTCCAATTTTAGGACTTTTTCTTTTTCCGTGGAAAATGTCATTGAAATTTTGACACGTATTGCATTGAATCTGTAGATGGCTTTGGGTAATATGGACATTTTAACAATATTAATTCTTCTGATCCATGAATATGGGGTACCTTTCCATTTATTTGTCTTCTTCAATTTCTTTCATCAATGTCTTACAATTTTCAGTGCACGGATATTTCACCACCTTGGTTAAATTTATTCCTAAGTGTTTTATTTATTTGCTATTATAGGTGGGACCATTTTATTCTTTTTCAGAGAGTTCACTGTTAGTATATTAAATCACATTTTAAAAATCAGCCAGAGGGGCACCTGGCTAGCTTAGTCATAGAAACGTGCAACTCTTGATTTCAGGGTTGTGAGTTCAAGCCACACATTGGGTGTAGAGATTATTTAAGTAAATAAAATTTTTAATAATCACCTAGAGGGGGGTCTGGGTGGCTCAGTCGATTAAGTGTCCAACTTTGGCTCATGTCATGATCTTATGGTTCATGAGTTCAAGTCCTATATCAGGCTCTGTGCTAACAGCTCATAGCCTGGAGCCTGCTTCAGATTCTGTCTCCGTCTTTCTCTGCTCCTCCCACACTCGTGCACTCTCTCTCAAATATAAACAGACATTTAAAATTAAAAAAAAAAAATCACCTAGAAAATGAATTCTGTTTCTACTTCCATTACTCTAATGAATGAAAAATGGATAGGGGTGTCTGGGTGGCTCAGTCGGTTAAGCATCCAACACATGGTTTCAGCTCAGGTTTCGTGAGTTAGTGGGTTCAAGCCCCACATCAGGCTCTGTGCTGACACTGCGGAGTCTGCTTGGGATTCTCGTTCTCCCTCTCTTTCTGCCTCTCCCCAACTCATGCTGCCTCTCAAATAAACTTAAAAAAATTTTTTAGAAAAGAAAAATGAGTAACTTTAAAAGAGAATAATGGACTGAAATTCTACTATACTTTGCTATTTGTTCTTGAAAACTAATTTACTAGAGTTATTTAACACATTATGGTGGCAGTAAAGTCTTCAATGCCAAAAACAAATCTGTATTTTGGAAATAAAATTAAGTGGCAAAGATTGTGTCAAGTATGCTTTACTGCTCTATATTAAAAAAAAAAAAGATAACAACAAAATATGCATTTGAAGGAAGTAACTGTCAATTCCAATTTTAACTTAAAAGCAATAATTTATAATCTTATGTGCCTGTCAGAAAACACTGACAATAATGTTATAAAATTGATTTTTCCATTCACTTATTTAACAAATCTTTCTATAGCTTATAAAAATCTGGCACCAATTGCATAATGGGGTTGCGGTATGAAAAAGACAGGCAATGTTCCTGTTCTCATGATGTGTATATCCTAGTGTGGCAAATTAAGAATAGGAAACAATAAAAGAACAAAGTAAATTCAACACGTTTCATAAGTAATGAAAAAGTGTCAGAGCACATCCATAATAGTCATTCCAGATCTTGTCTCAAATGGCACAACTTTCCCACTTTTGGAATGTTTCAATGAAATGCAGCTATTTAAGAACTAGACTTATCTGACCACTCTTCTTTTCTTTTTTTTTAGTGTAGTTGATTTATAATGTCACATCAGATTCAGGTATACACCTTAGTGATTTGACAGGTTTATATATTATGCTATGTTCATAAGTATAGCCACCATCTGTCCCATTACAACATCATTGACTGCTGACCTTATGCTATGCTTTTTATTCCCGTGACCTACTCATCCCATAACTGGAGACCTGTATCTCCCTCTCCCCTTCACCCATTTTGCCCAGTGTCCCCCTTTCCCTCTGGTAATCAACAGTTTATTCTTGGTATTTATAGTTCTGATTCTGCTTTTTATTTATTCATTTGTTGGCCTCCATTTGTGAGTGGTATCATATGGTATTTACCTTTCTCAGTCTGACTTAATTCACTTAGCATAACACCCTCAAGGTCCATCCATGTTGCCTGAAATGGCAGATCTCATCCTTTCTTATGGTTGTGTAATATTCCTTTGTATACCACATTTTCCTTACCCATTCATCTACTGATGGACTCTTAGGTTGCTTACATGTCTTGGCTACTGTAAATAATACTGCAATAAACATAAGGGGTGCATGTATCTTTTTGAACCAGTGTTTTTGTTTTCCCTAGGTAAATACTTAATAGTGGAATTCTTGGATCATATGTTATTTCTGTTTTTAATTTTTTGAGGAACCTCAATACTGCTTTCCACAGTAGCTATACCAATTTACATTCTCACCAACAGTGCCTGAGGGTTTCCTTTTCTCCACATCCTAACACTCCTTGTTTCTTGTCTTCTTGATTTTAGTGACTGCAACAGGTGTGAGGTGATACCCCATAGTGGTTTAGATTTGCATTTTCCTGATCATTGGTGATGTTCAGTATCTTTTCATGTGTCTATTGGCCATCTGTATGTCTTCATTAGAAAAATGTCTATTCAGGTCTTCTGCCCATTTTTTAATTGGACTGTTTTTTGGTCAAGTTATAGGAATTCTTTATATATTTTTGGATATTAAACCTTTATTAGATATATCATTTGCAAATATCTTCCATTCAGTAGGAGACAACCATCCTTTTGTTTTGTTGATGGTTTCCTTTGCTTTCCAAAAGCTTTTTTATTTTGATGTAGTTCTAATAGTTTATTTTTGCTTTTGTTTCCCTTGACGTAGGAGACTTACCTAAAAAATGTTCAGGGACACCTAGGTGGTTCAGTTGGTTAAGCATCTGACTCCTGATTTCAGATCAGGTCATGATCTCACAGTCATGAGATTGTGCCCTGCATTGGGCTCTGAGCTGAGCATGGAGCCTGCTTAGGATTCTCTTTCTCCCTCTGCCCCTCCCCACCTCAAAAATATGTTGTTATGACTGAGGTCAGAGAAATTACTGCCTGTGTTCTCTTCTAGGATTTTTTATGGTTTCGGGTCTCACATTTAGGTCTTTAACCCATTTTGAGATTATTTTTATGTATGGTGCCAGAAAATAGTCCAGTTTTCCCAGTACCATTTATGAAAAGACTCTTTCCCCTGTTATATATTCTTTCCCACTTTATCATAGATTGACTGTATATATGACATTTACATATATATATGAGGTTTATTTGTGGGGTCTCTATCTTGTTCCATTGATCTATGTGTCTATTTTTTTTTTTTTTTTTTTGAGAGAGAGAGAGAGAGCGAGCAAGTGGGGAGGGTTAGAGGGGGAGAGAGAATCCCAAGCAGGCTCCATGCCAGTGCAGAGCCCAACATAGGGCTCAATCTCACAACCGTAAGATCATGACCTGAGCCAGCATCAGGAGTCTAGCGCTTAACCAACTGAGCCACCCAGGCGCCACTCTATGTGTCAGTTTTTGTGCCAGTATCATACTGTTTTGACTACTACAGCTTTGTAGCACATCTTGAAATCTGTAATTGTGGTACCTTTCTCAGGATTTCTTTGGCTATTTGGTGTCTTCTGGAGACCCATACAAGTTTTAGTATTATTGTTCTAGTTTTGTGAAAAATGCTGCTGGTATTTTGATAGTGACTGCACTGAATCTGTAGATTGCTTTGGGTAATAAGGATATTTTGACAATATTAATTGTTCCAATCCATAAGCAGGGAGTATCTTTCCATTTGTTTGTGTCATCTTCAATTTCTCTCACTAGTGTTTTATATTTTTCAGAGTACAGGTCTTTCACTTCTTTGGTTAAGTTTATTAAGTATTTTATTCTTTTTGGTATTAACTGTAAATAGTATTTTTAAAGTCTCTTTTTGTCACTTCACTGTTAGTGAATAGAAATGCTACCGATTTCTGGGTATTTTGTATCTTGCCACTTTACTGAATTCATTTATTACTTCTAGTAGTTTTTAGTGGAATTTTTAGAGTTTTCTATATATATAGTATGTCATCTGTAAACAGTGACAATTTAACTTCTTTACGAATATGGATGCCTCTTATTTTTCTTGCATGATTACTATGGCTAGGACTTCTACTATGTTGAATAAAAATGGTTAGAGTGGAATCTTTGTCTTGTTCCTGATCTTAGAGAGAAAGCTTTCAGTTTTTCATTACTGAATATGATGTTAGCTGTGGGTTTTCCATATATGGTCTTTATTATGTTGAGGTATGTTCCCTCTAACCCCATTTTATTGAGTTTTTATCATGAATAGATGTTAGTCTTGTTAAATGCTTTCTCTGCATCTATTAAGATGGTCATGATTTTTATTCTTCATTTTGTTGATGTGGTATATGATGTTGACTGATTTGTGAATACTGAACCATCCCTGCATCCCAGGGATAAGTCCCACCTGATTGTGCTGAATGATCCTTTTAATTTATTGCTGTATGCTGTAAGCTTGTATTTTTTTAAGGACTTTTGCATCTATGTTCATCACGGCTGTTGGTCCACAGGCTTTTTTTTTTGTAGTGTCTTTGTCTGATTTTTGTATCAGGACAATGCTGGCCTTGTAGAATATATTTGGAAGCTTTCCTTCCTCTTCTATTTTTTTGGAATTCTTTGAGGAGAATGGGTATTAACTCTTCTTTGAATGTCTGGTGGAATTCACTTGCGAATCCAATTGGTCCTGGACTTTTATTTTCTGGTAGTTTTTAGATTACTGATTCAATTTCATTTCTTCTTTTTTTTTTTTTTAAGTTTATTTATTTATTGAGAGAAAACAAGAGTGTGCTCAAGCGGGAGAGAGGCAGAGAGAGAGGGAGAGAGAATCCCAAGCAGGCCCCCTGCTGTCAACACTGAGCATGAGGCAGGGGTTCAAACCCATGAACTGTGAGATCATGACCTGAGCCAAAATTAGAGTCAGACACTCAACCAACTGAGCCACCCAGGTGTCCCTCAATTTCATTTCTTGTAATTGGTCTATTCAGGTTTTCTATTTCTTCCTGGTCCAGTTTTGGAAGACTGTATGTTTCTAGAAATTTATCCATTTCTTCTAGGTTGTCCAGTTTGTTGGCATATGATTTTTCATAGTATTTTCTTATAGTCCTTTGTATTTCTGTGGTATCAGCTGTTACTTCTCTGATTGCTGATTTTACCTATTTGGGTCCTATTTTTTCTTGATGAGTCTGGTTAAGAGTCTGTCAATTTTTGTTATCTTTTCAAAGTACCAGCTCTTGGTTTGACTGATTTTTTTTCTATTCTTTTAGTCTCTAGGTCTTTTATTTCTGCTTTGATCTTTATTTTCTTTCTTCTACTCACCTTGGGCTTTGCTCTTTTTTCTAGTTCCTTCAGGTGAGGATTAGATTGTTTGAGCTTTTTTCTTGTTTCTCGAGATAGGCCTGTATTGCTATATACTTCTCTCTTAGAACTACTTTTGCTGGGGCATCTGGGTGGCTCAGTCAGTTAAGCATCTGACTTTGGCTCAGTCATGATGTCATGGTTTGTGGATTTGAGCTGTGCTGACGGCTCAGAGCCTGGAGCCTGCTTTGGATTCTGTATCTCCCTCTCTCTCTGCCCTTCCCCAAGTCGTATTCTGTCCCTCTCTCTCTCAAAAATAAACATTGGGCACTTGGGTGGCTTAGTCAGTTGGGCGTCCGACTTCAGCTCAGGTCATGATCTCACGGTCTGTGGGTTTTATGGCTTTTACTTCTTGTGGTTAACTTTAAAAAGCCCTGCCCCAACATCATATACGTTCTTAAGGTTTGTTTTTTTAAATTTGGTAGTTAAATCCATTTGGATTGTTATTTTTATGGTATATTAACTTGTGTTTTATACATGGATTTATTTCTTGATTCTTTCTGCCAATACCACACTATTGATAGTTTTAGAGTATGTTTTCATATCTGAGAGGGCAAGTCCCTTCGCACTTTTTCAAAATTATCTTGGTCATTATCAGGCATTTATTTTTCTGTGTGTATTTTAGAGTTTGTTGATAAAGTCTCATGAAAAACCCAAGTGAGATTTTAACAAGTTTGTCAGAACATACAGGAACATGATTCTGTGAAGTTTAATGTTTTCTCAATAAATATCTTATGCTATTTTTTTTTTTAAGTAAGGCTTATTCCCAGATTTTATAGTTTTGTTGCTTTCATGAATAGGATCATTTTTCCTGTGATATTTCCCAACTTAGAAAAGGCAGATTTTAAGATACTGACCTTGTAAACTAAGGCTTAACTAGTTTTTCAGTTGATTTTCCTTGATATTCTAGAAAGACAATAATATTTGTAAGTAATGACAATTCTCATTCTTTTCAAGTCTTTAAAACTCATTTTTCTTCCTAGTTTTATTGTTTAGCCAGAACCTCCAGTATAATGTTGGAAAAATTACCCCTATCTTGTCCCTGACTTTAAAGGAAAGTGTCTAATATTTCACCACTAAGTATATTTATATAATTTTTTGGTATATAAATTCAATAAAGTTAAGGAAGTTATTCACTTATGGATAAAGAAGATGTGGTATATATACACAATGGAGTATTATTTGGCAATCAAAAAGAATGAAATCTTGCCATGTGCAACTACATGGATGCAACTAGAGGGTATCATGCTAAGCGAAATTAGTCAGAGAAAGACAAATATCATATGACTTCACTCATATGAGGACTTTAAGATGCAAAACAGATGAACATAAGGGAAGGGAAGCAAAAATAATATAAAAACAGGGAAGGGGACAAAACATAAGAGACTCTTAAATATGGAGAACAAACAGAGGGTTACTGGAGGGGTTGTGGGAGGGGGTTGGGCTAAATGGGTAAGGGGCATTAAGGAATCTACTCCTGAAATCATTGTTGCACTATATGCTAACTAACTTGGATGTAAATTAAAAAAAATAAATTAAATTAAAAAACAAAAAAAGAAGTTATTCACTTATTCCCAGGTGCCAGAAGTTTGCAACCTAAGTGGGTACTGTATTTGATCAAGTCCTGTTTTGGGTATCAAGTTAAGCAAGAGATTAATTACACTGATAGATGTTCTTTTTTTTTTTTTTTTTTTTTTAATGTTTATTTATTTTGAAAGAGAAAGACAGAATGAGCGGGAGGGGCAAAGAGAGGGGCGGGGGGGGAGAGAGGGAGGGAGGGAGGGGGAGAGAGAGAGAGAGAGAGAGAGAGAGAGAGAGAGAGAGAATCCCAAGTAGGCTCCACACTGTCAGCACAGAGCCTGATGTGGGGCTCAATCTCACGAACTGACCATGACCTGAGCTGAAATCAAGAGTTGGACACTTAACTGACTGAGTCACCCAAGCACCCTTATACTGATAGATTTTCTAATCTATTTATTATTTTACTATACTACTGGATTCAATCTGCTGTTATTTAGGATTTTGCATCTATTTGATAATTGAAATTGAAACTGGCTCATAGTTTTCCTGCATTTTTGTGGCCTAGTTTTAGTATTAGACTGATGCTACATTCATGAATAAATTGGGCTGCTTAAAACAGTACCAGTCTAAGTAGTGTTTTTACATGGTGAAAAAAATTAATTGAACTTTCTCCTTCTGGGGAGAAATCAACATTTCACAAGATAGCAAATATTTAGAATTGTGTAATACAAGAATAGTCTTTTAACTAGTCTGCCTGCCTCCATTTGTGTCTCTGGCCCAATCCATTAGCTATAGTAGTATCTTGACTAACACCCTTCAATAACTTATTGCCTATAACTGTGACACTCAATTAGAAGTAGGTAGAGGTATATCAAAATACTCAACTTCCCAGAACTTCCCAGTCTGGATATGTTTGTGATTATTTCAAACTAAACATACTTTACATACCCCTTGCCAATTTTGACATCCTAAGATATACTTAATGTGGATATGGATGGGGGAAGTGTTTAAAAACAGGTATCTGAGCCTGGGTGGCTCAGTCGGTTGGGCGTCCGACTTCGGCTCAGGTCACGATCTCGCGGTCCATAAGTTCGAGCCCCACGTCGGGCTCTGGGCTGATGGCTCAGAGCCTGGAGCCTGCTTCCGATTCTGTGTCTTCCTCTCTCTCTGCCCCTCCCCCATTCATGCTCTGTCTCTCTCTGTCCCCAAAAATAAACGTTAAAAAAAAAAAAAATTAAAAACAGGTATCTACTATTACCCTGAACTAAAGGATAAGGTGTACTTCCTGATACAAAAGGTCCTCCCATAATTTTTCCCCTGTGATCTCTAGGCACCTCTTTCCCTGCTCACTATCCTCATACTCTGTACTCAAGCTACTGATAATTTCCAAAACACACTTCATTGTTACAGTTTTCACTGCTTTTACATTTCTCTCTCCTTGGAATGCTTTCTTTATAATCCAACTTCTATTCAGTCTTCAAAATCTAGTTCAGATGTCTTCTCTCTTATGAAACTTTCCTTATAGTCCCCTCAATCATCACCAGGGTTAATAATTTCCTCCTCTGTTACTTTTGTATCTTGTACAGAGATGCTGTAAATTTGTCTAAAACTGAGTGCTTGAGTCAAACACTTTATCAAGAGGCTCACTCATATCTTTTATTTATTCTCACAATTTCCCTATTGACTTAGGTGTTATTATACACATTTACAGACTGAGAAACAAAAGCCTGACAGATTAAGTTGTTTTGAAATTCAAACCCCAATCTGTTTGAGATGAAAGCTGCTTAAGTTTTTTGCTGTGTTATTTGTTTACATGTGCCATCTTCATTTTTCCTATCTTCCCCATTAGATTTAAAACATCATATGAACAAGAGGATAGGATGTGTTTAATTCTCTACTGTATCCATACCACCTAACATTATGCCTGGTACAAAGCAGGGATTTAACAAGTTATTTCCTGATTGGTTGATCTTATTAAAGAGTGAACTCTCATATTTTTCTTTTTTTTAAAGTTTGAGAGAGAAAAAGAGCATGTGCGCATACACGAGTGAGGGAGGGGCAGAGGCAGAGAGAGAGAGAGAGAGAGAGAGAGAGAGAGAGACTGAGAGAATCCCAAGTAGGCTCCACACTGTGAGCGTGGAGCCTGATGTGGGGCTCAATGTCATGAACTGTGAGATCATGACCTGAGCTGAAATAGAGTTGGACCCTCTAAACCACACACACCACTGACCCTGGCTTTCACCAAGCTAACCCTTATTTTGTTTTTCTTATGAAGCTTATATGCACAAAAGAGCAGCATTAGAACATTTCTTATTGGGGCAGCTGGGTGGCTCGGTTGGTTAAGCATGCGACTTCAGCTCAGGTCATGATCTCACGACTTGTGGGTTCAAGCCCTGTGTTGGGCTCTGTGCTGCCAGCTCACAGCCTGAGCCTGAGCCTGATTTAGATTTTGTGTCTCCCTTTCTCTCTGCTCCTCCCCCACTCATGCTCTGTCTCTCAAAAAATAAATAAACATTAAAAAAAATTAGAATGTGGGGCGCCTGGGTGGCGCAGTCGGTTAAGCGTCCGACTCCAGCCAGGTCACGATCTCGCGGTCTGTGAGTTCGAGCCCCGCGTCAGGCTCTGGGCTGATGGCTCGGAGCCTGGAGCCTGTTTCCGATTCTGTGTCTCCCTCTCTCTCTGCCCCTCCCCCGTTCATGCTCTGTCTCTCTCTGTCCCAAAAATAAAAAAAAAAAAAAAAAAAAAAAAAAAAAACGTTGAAAAAAAAATTAGAATGTATTTGTTTTCTAGTGCCTTTGCCAACACTGAGAATTAGTTTTGGATAATATTAATTTGATATCAAAAACAAATGATACCTCCTATGTTAATCATATCTGATTACTAGTGAGGATGAACTTTCTCCTGTTTGTTCTCCATGAATTGTTTCTTTATGTCCTTAGTGTCGCATATCCTGTGTTTGGGATTCTAACCATGTTATATAACTTCCTTATGTATCAGCCATATGTAAACGGCTTACTAACATTTGACAAAATCTTTAGGATAATTACATCTTTTCTTCTTTCTCAAACAGGATACAATGTACAAAATTTAACCTTTTCTTAATTGTTCAAGACTGATGTTAACTTACTCAAGGAATAACTATTGAGCAACAACTCCCAACACAGGTCCTGTATGCTGTCATATTAAGAGTGAATGAGGCACAGTTCTATCAAGGATCTCATGATCTAGCATCCCAAATATCAATCACAGTTGTTCCCTGTCTTCTTTTGGTTGTTAATACACTCATCCTCCTGCTATGCTAGTGCCTTTTTGTTTCTATTTTACTACCTTATTTTACCAATTATCATCTGGGTTGATGTCTGAGGGAAATTCTGCTTCTCATGATTATAAGGTACTTGGGTCTGTTCCTGCTGTTTGACATGGCTGCCTACTGGATCATGTTCTAGTGTTTACGAAAATATGACCTCTGGAGTCAAGTCAGTTGCCACAGCACTAATGTTTACATAGCCATTCTTATTTTTTTTTTTTTTTTTTTTTTTTTTTTTTAATTTATTTTTGGGACAGAGAGAGACAGAGCATGAACGGGGGAGGGGCAGAGAGAGAGGGAGACACAGAATCGGAAACAGGCTCCAGGCTCCGAGCCATCAGCCCAGAGCCTGACGCGGGGCTCGAACTCACGCCCCTCACGGACCGCAAGATTGTGACCTGGCTGAAGTCGGACGCTTAACCGACTGCGCCACCCAGGCGCCCCTAGCCATTCTTATTTTTAAAGCACTGTCACATATAAACTCATTTAGCAGGCTGGTACACTGTCAAGAATAACAACAAAAAAGGGCAGGTAAATTTAGCCAGTAAAAGCCCAAGCCATTAAGTTGAGTAGTAGAGAATTTCCTTGATTATATAAGTAAACCAGGTAAACAACTGGGGCATAATGACCTATCTATGAAAAACTTTCACAAAGTTTTGGAATGCTAATAGATGTTTTTAGAAAAAAGGAATTGAGGGGTGCCTGGGTGGCTCAGTCGGCTAAATGTCCAGACTCTTGATTTCAGTTCAGGTCATGATCTCACAGTTCATGAGATCAAGACCCATGTTGATCTGTACTGACAGCACAGAACCTGCTTGGGATTCTTTCCCTTTGCCCATCCTTCACTTGCTGCTCTGTCCCTTGTCTCTCTCGAAAGAAATAAATAAACATTAAAAAAAGAAGAAAAAAGGAACTGAGTGATAGAATACATTTAGAAGACAGTTGAAATGAAATAGATTAACTTAGAAGAACATGCCTAAGGCTTTAGTAACGTACTGATATATAGTGAATTTCTGAGAGATAAGAGAACATTGTATGTAATATTTCTTAAACTCATTTAATCACAAAAACCCTATTTCATTAATATCTCATGGGATTTGTAATCTGTAGAATACACTTTGGTAAAAGAAGAACTAGAGTATCCTCTACAATAACAAGTATAACAACGTCAGCAGCTATTTATCAATCCCCTCCTCTATGCCAGGCACTTTCCATATTACTTGTTTCTACCTATGAGATAAAAATATTTATTATCGATATATGTCAACAAATCACTTATTAGGATATTTATACATGACTTTAAAATTTACAGTTTTCATATTCCATTATTTTACATAATTTTCAAGGAAACCTTGAAATGTAAGACTATTTGGAGAATAAAAGTTTACATGGCTTGCTCAATGGTTTAAGTAGCTTCTTCAAGGATATATTACCAATACTGGCAAAACTGGGACTAGAAATCACATCTTCCAATTCCTACTTCATTTTTCCTTCCCTTAGTGTCAAAAGCAATAGCTGTTTTACAGGGAATCTGTTCTAGCCCTATGCAGATCCCTCATCTCTAAGGACTCTGAACACTCAACTAGGTAACATTAGCTCTGATTTTATATTAGAGTCCTAGGGACTCTTGATATTAGCAGATCAAAAGTTCAAAGAATATAGTGAGACTACTATTGGCTTACATAGGTAATTCTCATCAAAATTTTATAAAATCTTGTGACCCACTATCTACTGTCCTTGGAATAAAGCTTTTCCTAACCAAACATTACTTTTTGCCAAATTTCTTACGATGTAGAGCCTGGAGTCACTATCCCTAGCAAGTTTCAACTCCGTTGTATGAATGTGACACACCAATTAAGAGGGAGCTTCTTTCCCCTCTGCAGTCACACATTTCTTTCCTTCCATGTCTTGGTGTTAGCTGCCCAGTGACAGTGTACTAGTTTAGAGCAGAGCCAGCCAAGTCATAGTACATGAACAATTTCTGGTGGCTCTGACCACCAGAAGTACCGGGCAACCGGAGTACATTTACTACTACAGCTGCTACATTAGGAACAGGCGTGTGATGCTGTTACTTGTTCGTTCAAGAAACATTCCTTGAGCATACAATTATGTGCCAGGCATAAATAAGCCATGATCTAAACCTCCAAAAAAGCTATCTAGTTGAAGAATGTAAATGATCAAAGCAATGCTATTAAGGACTTGAAATGTGGGTAGTCCAAACTGAGATGTGTTATAAGTGCCTAAAATACACACTGATTTTCAAAGACAGTATAAAAAAATGGAGTGAAATATCTCAATAGTAATTTTTATATTGATTACCTGTTGAAATAATACTTTGGGTACAGTGAGTTAAATAAAATATATATTATTAAAAATAACTTCCCCTCCTTCTTTGTAGCTATTTTATGTCCCTACTAGATTTTAAATTACATATGTGGCAAAAAAGATTACATCTATGGCTTGCATTATATTTCTATTAGACAACACAGGTGTAGGGAGATGAAAGAGCCTGGGACTTACGGGCAAATCAAACAGCTATGTCCTAAGGTAGGAGAAAGGAAGTAGCAAATAAGATAGGAATCAGATCATTTAGTAATTTAGTAACAGATGAGTAGGTGCCTATGTTGTGAGAACTATTCCCAATAATCCTGCTGCCAGGAACAAAATGATATGTTCAGGGCACTCCTAAACTCCATAGCCATCTAGATCCGTTATCTAGTACATCATTCCCACTTGCTCCCATTTTCTGTCCTTCAGACTCCCAGGTGGTAAGTAAAGAAATATGTACATCTGCTTGATATACACAAGAAAAGACGACAATTTCATTTTAGATGGAACGTTGCTAGTATTTTCCTCAGCAGTATCTCTCCTTGCATAGAGTTAAGCATATCAGAAAGATCTAGAACTGGCAGCATTCACACAGATATACATCCTCTACTCTGGACCAGGGTTTACTTCCCAGTAGCTCACAAGTACCATTAAAATATAAAGCATTATTATAAAAAAGAAGGAAGGGGCACCTGGGCCACTTAGTTGGCCATAATTCTTGATTTCAGATCAGGTCATGATCTCACAGTTCATGAGAGGGATTCTCTGTCTCCCTCTCTCTCTGCCCATCCCCTGCTCGCTCTCTCAAAATAAACAAATAAACATAAAAATTTTTTTTAAATAAAAATAAAAAAGGAAAATCTTCCAAATATTTATGGAACATCTCTATGTGTAAAGTACTACACTACACTCAATGAAGGAGACAAATAAAGGATAGACATTATATCTATCTAAAGTACCTGAGTAGATTATTTCTGCTTATCTCTTACTTAAGTTATTTATTTATTTTTTTTTTTTCAAGTTTTTTTTTTTTATTTTTTTTATTTTTGGGACAGAGAGAGACAGAGCATGAACGGGGGAGGGGCAGAGAGAGAGGGAGACACAGAATCGGAAACAGGCTCCAGGCTCCGAGCCATCAGCCCAGAGCCTGATGCGGGGCTCGAACTCACAGACCGCGAGATCGTGACCTGGCTGAAGTCGGACGCTTAACCGACTGCGCCACCCAGGCGCCCCCTTACTTAAGTTATTTAGATACAGACCCCTACATATGATCAGGGACAAATTCCATCTCCCTTATCCTAATGCAATATATACACAACATTTTATAAAATATTTGAAGAATTCACGCACTAAGCTCATCCCAGTTAAGAACTTTAAAGAACAGGTGATCTTGGGCCTACCATAACAAATATTTTGAATCAACTCGCATCCCTAACCTTCTTATATCAAGCTATATGAGTGAGCACAGAATAAAGAGTTAGGTAAGTCAAATTCATCCAGAAGTAAACAATCGTTGTGATAACATCAAATATTACTATCAACTACTTACTTACCGTGAACACAGCCCAGGATAGGGCAGAATGGCCTCCTCCATGCAGAAGGAGTAGGACAGGACCCTCTGAACCACTCTTGTAAACTCGAAAAGTGTATGAATAGTTAAAGATAACATATCTAAGCATTTCCTCACTGAAGTTTTTGATTATTTTATCATAATACTGACTAGAAAACTCAGGCAGTACAACGCTCTATGCAAAGCTACAGACTTACAAACTTAAGAGACACTTAAATACAAGTTTCTGAAACACCAAACCTGTTTTTGAAGGATGGAGCCTGTATGACCACTTTTTCAATGAGCAAACAAAAAAAGATTCCCTTTGCCCTAATGAGGACATAGTCCCTAGTTTCTAGATGCCAAACTGATTCAACTCACTTGATTCATGAAACCTCCCCCTGTGCCCTTAAGAGATACACCAGTTTTAGGAATTTAATTCTTCTTTCCCCACGCATTAGACAATTTTATCCATGTAAGACGTTGGCACAGACTTACAGGTTAAATTTCATGCTTTACAAAGAACAGGTAGGGAACAAAAATGAAATAAACAGCAGGGAGAAAGAACATTTTAGAAATTCACATGTCTTCTTAGACAACATTATAAACTTGTTAAAGAATAAGTCATTTTGTAAAGGATATATCCTTGCCAGTTTCATTCTCTACTTCTACATCTTCCATGGACTCAAAGTACTGACTCCAAGAAACAGGGGAAAAGTCTCGCTTTCTTCCAGGGCTAAGGAAAAAAAGAGAGAGAGAGAGTTCAAGTATAGTTATGCATGAAAAGATAAAATCTTGATCAACAAATGCTAAATGTAAATCTGAAATGAAAACTGCAGGCAGGGGTATTTTCTTTTTTTTTTTAATTTTATTTTTTATTTTTTAAAATTTACATCCAAACTAGTTAGTATATAGTGAAGCAATGATTTCAGGAGTAGATTCCTTAACGCCCCTTACCCATTTAGCCCATCCCCCCTCCCACAATCCCTCCAGCAACTGTCAGTTTGTTCCCCGTATTTAACAGTCTCTTATGTTTTGTCCCCCTCCCTGTTTTTATATTATTTTTGTTTCCCTTCCCTTATGTTCATCTCTTTTGTCTCTTAAAGTCCTCATATGAGTGAAGTCATATGATTTTTGTCTTTCTCTGACTAATTTCACTTAGCATAATACCCTCCAGTTCCATTCACATAGTTGCAAATGGCAAGATTTCATTCTTGATTGCTGAGTAATACTCCATTGTATATATATATACCACATCTTCTTTATCCATTCATCCATGATGGACATTTGGGCTCTTTCCATACTTTGGCTATTGTTGATAGTGCTGCTATAAACATGGGTGTGCATGTGTCCCTTCGAAACAGCACACCTGTATCCCTTGGATAAATGTCTAGTAGTGCAATTGCTGGGTCGTAGGGTAGTTCTATTTTTAGTTTTTTGAGGAACCTCCATACTGTTTTCCAGAGTGGCTGCACCAGCTTGCATTGCCACCGACAATGCAAAAGAGATCCTCATTCTCCGCATCCTCGCTGACATCTGTTGTTGCCTGAGTTGTTAATGTTAGCCATTCTGACAGGTGTAAGGTGGTATCTCATTGTTGTTTTGATTTGTATTTCCCTGATGATGAGAGATGTTGAGCATTTTTTCATATGTCGGTTGGCCATCTGGATGTCTTCCTTGGAGAAGTGTCTATTCATATCTTTTGCCCATTTCTCACTAGATTATTTGTTTTTGGGTGTTGAGTTTGATAAGTTCTTTGTAGATTTTGGATACTAACTCTATATCTGATATGTCATTTGCAAATATCTTCTCCCATTCTGTCGGTTGCCTTTTAGTTTTGCGGATTGTTTCCTTCACTGTGCAGAAGCTTTTTATTTTGATGAGGTCCCAGCAGTTCATTTTTGCTTTTGTTTCCCTTGCCTCCAGAGACGTGCTGAGTAAGAAGTTGCTGCGGCCAAGATCAAAGAGGTCTTTGCCTGCTTTCTCCTTGAGGATTTTGATGGCTTCCTTTAGATTTAGGTCTAAATCTAGGTTAGGTCTTAGATTTAGGTCTTTCATCTCTTTTGAGTTTATTTTTGTGTATGGTGTAAGAAAGTGGTCTGGGTTCATTCTTCTGCATGTCACTGTCCAGTTTTCCCAGCACCACTTGCTGAAAAGACTGTCTTTATTCCATTGGATATTCTTTCCTGCTTTGTCAAAGATTAGGTGCCCATAACGTTTGTGAGTCCATTTCTGGGTTCTCTATTCTATTCCATTGATCTAAGTGTCTGTTCTTGTGCCAGTACCATACTGTCTTCATGATTATAGCTTTGTAGTATAGCTTGAAGTCTGGGATTGCGATGCCTCCTGCTTTGGTTTTCTTTTTCAAGATTGCTTTGGCTATTTGGGGTCTTTTCTGGTTCCATACAAATTTTACAATTCTTTGTTCTAGCTCTGTGAAGAATGCCGGTGTTACTTTGATAGGGATTGCGTTGAATATGTAGATTGCTTTGGGTAGTATCGACATTTTAACAATATTTGTTCTTCCTATCCAGGAGCATGGAATCTCTTTCCATTTCTTTGTGTCTTCTTCAATTTCTTTCATAAGCTTTCTACAGTTTTCAGTGTGTAGATTTTTCACCTCTTTGGTTAGATTTATTCCTAGGTATTTTATGGTTTTTGGTGCAACTGTAAATGGGATCGATTCCTTGATTTCTCTTTCTGTTGTTGCTTCATTGTTGGTATATAGGAATGCAACCGATTTCTGTGCATTGATTTTATATCCTGCAATTTTGCTCAATTCATGAATCAATTCTAGCAGTTTTTTGGTGTAATCTTTTGGGTTTTCCATATAGAGTACCATGTCTTCTGCAAAGAGTGAAAGTTTGACTTCCTCCTAGCCGATTTGGATGCCTTTTATTTCTTTGTGTTGTCTGATTGCAGAGGCTAAGACTTCTAATACTATATTGAATAACAGTGGTGAGAGTGGACATCCCTGTCTTGTTCCTGACCTTAGGGGGAAAGCTCTCAGTTTTTCCCCATTGAGGATGATATTAGCATTGGGTCGTTCATATATGGCTTTTATGATGTCGAGGTATGCTCCTTCTATCCCTACTTTCTTGAGGGTTTTTATGAAGAAAGGATGCTGTAGTTTGTCAAATGCTTTCCCTACATCTATTGAGAGGATCATATGGTTCTTGTCCTTTCTTTTATTGATGTGATGAATCATGTTAATTGTTTTGCGGATATTGAACCAGCCCTGAATCCCAGGTATAAATCCCGAGGGGTATTTTCTCTTAAAGAAACCATCACATTAAAAGTGTGTCTTAAAAAGTTCAAATATAGATTTAAGAGTAAAAATGTTAGGATTTTAGGAAGTTCATTAGCATATTTTAATCACAGATATAATCTGTGTACATATGTCAGAAAACCTGCTAATTCTCTTTCCTTGCTCTTTAAAAAAATTTTTTTTAATGTTATTTATTTTTGAGAGAGGGAGAGACAGAATGCAAGCAGGGGACAGACAGAGAGAGAGGAAGACACAGAATCCAAAGCAGGCTCCAGGCTCCAAGCTGTCAGCACAGAGCTTGATGTGGGACTCAAACCCATGAACTGTGAGATCATGACCTGAGCCAAAGTCAGATGCTTAACCAACCAAACTACCCAGGCGCCCCTCTCCTTGTTCTTAGTTATAGGCTCATGCCTATCCTCTCAAGTCACTCTAATATCATTCCTGCTATAATAATTTTTAAAAATTTTTATTTATTTTGAGATTGGGGAGGGGGGGAGGAACAGAGATAGATGGGGAGAGCGAATTCTAAGCAGGCTCTCCACTGTCAGCACATAGCCCGATGTGGGGCTCAAACTCATGAACCCATGAGATCACAACCTGAGCTGAAATCAAAAGTCAGACATTTAACCAACTAAGCCACCCAGGCACACTCCTGCTATAATCATTTTTGATCACCATTCCTTGTTTATACCTTTAATCCCTCATATTATTTCATGTTGTTTTCATCATCTCCCAACTAATCAGTACACAACCTTCACAAAAGACAAACTGGCCAATACCTTGAACTTCTAGGAATTTATCCAAAGATATGGCATATCTATTGATGTAGCATTGTTTTCAATAGAGAAAAATCAGTAACAATTTAAGTATCCATCAACAGGTGATAGATTAAAATAAATTGTGGTACACAGAAATAATATAGTTATAAAAAGATGGAAGGAATTATATACTGATAACATTCTTTGTATATGGATGAGATACACTGTTAAGTATACATACATGATGCGTTTTACCATTTGGGTAAAATGGGAAGTATGTGCATATATAATACCTCTGGAAGAATACTGATATAATACGGATATATTCTGGGAGGGGAACTATATCTGGAAGATGAGAGGGACAATTTTCAATGTATACCCCTTTTAATTTTTGAACCAGAAATTATTTTTAAAAATAAAATTATTTTAAAATAAAACAAAAATAACCAATAAATATCTATTTACAACCTGTATCTTCAACCTTGGGTGAGACACAAGAAAGGAACCTTGAGACTTATCCTATTTCTACACCTATTCTTCTCAGTAATGGAGGGAATTCAGAATTCTATCAGCAACAAAACATTACCTCCTGCCAAGTATTTTCCTGTATATGCCATGGGGGCAAATGCAGAACAAAGTATAATACAAAACCCCTTTTAAAGACTTAAATTAGTACAAAAGCACTCTAGGTTGACTTTAATACTGTAATTACAATGGAGAAACTGCACAGTTAGGTATTCTTTCAACAGTCAAACATTTATTGAACATCTACACTCTTCTGGCATTGAACAGGTTCAATAACATTTACCAAAGGAACTTTTTTTTTTTTTTTTTTTTTTAAAGAAAGGCAGACTGCCACGTGCAGCGCCTTACTTGGATGTGTCTGGAGTCTTGAAAGCTTGACTACCCGACATTCTCCTACAAATGGACCTTGAGAGCTTGTTTAGAGGTTTTAGCAGGGGAGCGCGGCTACTTGTATACCCTTGACTGAAGAACGATCCTCCTCTATCGGGGAAGGTCGTCCTCTTCGGCCAAGTGCGCAGCTTCTGGAAGGATGCACGTGAAGCGGTGAGGGAGGAAGGGGACGCCTGCCTAGCCAGCCAGATCAGCTGAATTAATCCTGGCGATCAATGGGGTGACAGATGTCGCAGCCATATCACCCTCACATCCAGAAAAGGAACTTTTAAAAATACTGATGCTTGGGTTTCACTTCTAGAAACTGATTCAAATGGCTTGACGTGTGGCCTAGGCACTAATTTCTTTTTAATTTTAGAGAGTGGGAGAGAGAGAGCGCACACGGGGTAAGGGCAGTGGAAGAAGGAGACAGAATCCCAAGTAGGCACCACGCTCAGCGTAGAGCCTGAGGTGGGGCTCAATCTCTCGATCCTGGGATCATGACCTGAGCCGAAATCAAGAGTTGGGACACTCAACCGACTGAGCTAGCCAGGCGTCCCTGCACTGACAATTTTTTTTAAATTTTTTTTTAACGTTTATTTATTTTTGAGACAGAGAGAGACACAGCATGAACGGGGGAGGGGCAGAGAGAGAGGGAGACACAGAATCGGAAGCAAGCTCCAGGCTCTGAGCCATCAGCCCAGAGCCCGACGCGGGGCTCGAACTCGCGGACGGCGAGATTGCGACCTGAGCTGAAGTCGGACGCCTAACCGCCTAACCGACTGAGCCACCCAGGCGCCCCATGCACTGACAATTTTTAAAGATCCCCAAGTTGAGAGAGTTGAGATGCCCGAGTTGAGAGAGTTGAAGAATAAAAAGGTAGAGTAAATGATCTGGAATGAGAGAAGAGTTCAAATTCCTCACAGTTCCTACCATTTTCCAGTATTTCCCTGCAAATCTCTAACAATTAGAGTATGTATTTGGGGAAATTCAAATTACCTAAATTCTTTCTGCATTGGATTATAGTGACTGAATAAAATAACATGTCTTTCAAAAGAATCTAATACATCTGAGATTTAGTAGTTGCTCAGAAAACGGATAAAATCCTAACTTCTGATAGAAAAACTGCCTCTGTAGAAGTAATTTCCAATTTCAGCATTGACTTATTTTTTCTGGTTTGCTAGTTGTACTTGAATTCCTACTGGAAAACTAAAAGTAGAACTCTTAATTCTACTGACTCACCCATCACTCACAAATCCACCTACATATATACTAATTTGAGTATAACAACCACACATGGTATGTCAAACATGTTATAATTGATTTTAAGGATCTATGCATGAATTTTTGATGTCTGGACTCAGGGCATCATCACAGTAATAGTATCTAACATTTACTGTGCCACAACAGTGAGTCACTCTGCCAAGTAATTTATAGGCATGATTCCATTTAATCCTCACAAAACTTCAAGTTATTTTTATCCCCATTTCACAGATGACAGATTTAGAGATATAAAGTCACTTGACCAAGGTTATACAACTAACTACTAAATGGCAGTGACAGGATTCAAATCCAGTTCCATCACTCTTAAAAGTCTCTGCTCTTTACCCCAATGCTATATTAATTCTCAGATCCTTTCTTTTCTCTCTCACTCTTTCATTTATGCTTCTGAAAAGTAATAAGGCTTTAGAGTACGTTATCAGAAGTTTCCTTTTCAGGGTCTTTGCCAAAGGCCACAGAAACTTTCCAAGTTGGCCAGGCACCAGAGAAGATTACCCGTTAAGGAGAAATTACTTTGTATAAATAGAAATTATTCCTAGGAGGACACCTTCCACTTCTAATTCCCTTCATTAAAAAAAATAATAAAGTTCTAAGGACTACCCAATTTATACCAACATATGAGTAATTCCCATCTGGTTAAAGAGCCAATAATCTATACCTCCAAAGGTTGTTCCTACTCCCACAGAGACTTTCCTGGCATACTCTTTTGAACATTTGAACACATAATTGTTTATATACTCTACGAGTTCAGGTAATTTTGCAACCAGTGTTAGACATGAAGTAGACAGCAAGATCTCACATCAATCTTTATATTCTAGTCAGAAAGAATACTCTATTTTAATGATGCAGTTTTGGTTTGTAAAAATAGTTTGTGGCACAAAAACAGACACCCAGATCAATAGAAAAGAATAGAGAACCCAGAAATGGACCCACAAACATATGGCCAACTAATCTTTGACAAAGCAGGAAAGACTATCCAAAGCAGGAAAGAATAAAGACAGTCTCTTCAGCAAATGGTGCTGGGAAAACTGGACAGCAATATGCAGAAAAATGAACCACTCTGGAAAACAGTATGGAGGTTCCTCAAAAAATTAAAAATAGAACTACCCTATGACCCAGCAATTGCACTACTAGGTATTTATCCAAGGTATATAGGTATGCTGTTTCGAAGGGGCACATGCACCCCAATGTTTATAGCAGTACTATCAACAATAGCCAAAGTATGGAAAGAGCCCAAATGTCCATTGATGGATGAATGGATACAGAAGATGTGGTATACATATACAATGGAGTATTACTTGGCAATCAAAAAGAATGAAATCTTGCCATTTGCAACTATGTGGATGGAACTAGACGGTATTATGCTAAGCGAAATCAGTCAGAGAAAAACAAATATCATATGACTTCACTCACATAGAACTTTAAGATATAAAACAGATGAACATAAGGGAAGGGAAGCAAAAATAATACAAAAACAGGGAGGGGGACAAAACAGAAGAGACTCTTAAATATAAAGAACAAACGAAGGGTTGCTGGAGAGGTTGAGGGAGGGAGGGATGGGCTAAATGGGTAAGGGGCATTAAATAATCTACTCCTGAAATCATTGTTGCACTATGTTAACTAACTTGGATGTAAACTAAAAAATAAATGAATAAATAGTTTGCTTTTTATGCTTTTAAGCCTACCTATTTTATAGTCATTACAGCCTGTATAGGCTCTTTTTAGCTATAATTTTTAAAATAAATTAATTACTTTCTTTCCCCAAGAAGTCATAATGGAAGAATTTTGAAGTAATGAAAATAACTTAAAAAAGCATAACGAGGTTAATTTATACTTTAAAAATGAGGTTTTATTCACCAAAATCTAGTATATGTATTATGCCGGAACTGAGGTGGCGTGATGGGCAATACTGGGATAATTATAAAACTAGTGACACAATCCCTCTGCTCTCAAGAAACTAATGTTAACTACATAAATATCTAACATAAGGTAGAGTTAAATGCCCTAAGAGATATAGCTAAAGGAGGGAATAAAGATTACTTTAAAAAAAAAAAAAAAAGATTACTTTTAGCTTAGGAAATAAAAAGAGGTTTCAAAGAAAAAGTAACATTTAAGCTATTAAGCTATTAAGTCATTGAAGGACAGACAGAATTTGGACTGATGGAAATAGGGAAGGGTATGGAAGACAACTCTGGCAGAGAGAAGGGCACCAATAAGAACCCAGTATGGTGTCTGCCTGTCATAGTGAGCACTGATAAAAGACAAAATAAAATAGTTAACTGCAACAAGGTGGAAATAAGTAAAACAGTTTTGAAAAACTAAAAGAAACTGATACAACTAAAAGCAGATCATGGAAAAATAATGACATTAGATGCAATATAGTGGGGAATTTATTTCTTTTTCTGTTATTTGTGTGTTGGGGTTGGTCCCAAAAGCCTGATAGAGTTTCAGTGGTTCAGATTAAAGTATTTTAGAAAGATCAATGTGGTGAAAGGTACAAGATGAATTTGATTCCGGAAAAAAAAAAAAACGTTGCTGCAATAATCTGGTTAGAAGATGGGAGTCTAGACTGGCAATGGAACTAAAAAGGAGGGAAACATAGAAAACTTTTCAAAAAGGCAATCAACAAATCTCAGGAATGTTCAAGATATGGAAAATGACTGATAGTAGAACCCAAGTCAATTCTGAAGTTTTGAACTAACAGAGATGAATTATTAAGTCCAACAATTGGTAAATAAAAATCTACACTGGGAGGTAAATGTCCACAGAATTTTTTTATGTCAGAATAAAGTTTATTTCAAACCAACATAATAAATGTATAATTTCCTTCCAAGTCTTGTTACCGGAGGAAAGAGTTTGGCAGACACGGAACAAAATGGTACAGTGGGAGACACAAAGGAAATACAATTCCTGCCTAAATCATGTGAATCAAATGTGCTTTTAGACCCTTCGCTATTGTCACAGACTCCATTCAGAAGCTTTATAAACCCTCATTCCAGAAACCAGTGCACATACATATATTCTGCACACAACTGCACTGGCTTCAAGCTCATGTATGAATCCTAAATAAGATCTCTGGGCCTATACTTTGACCATAGCAACCTATTTCTGGCAGAAAGACAAAAAATTTAAAAAGGAAGAAAATTATGAGGAAATACCACATTCTTTTTTCTTTTTTACATGTTTATTTCTTCTTAAGAGAGAGACAGAGCGTGAGGGGAGAAGAGCAGAGAGAGAGGGAGACACAGAAAGCAAAGCAGTTTCCAGGCTCTGAGCTGTCAGCACAGAGCCTGACACGGGACTAGAACTCATGGACCATGAGATCATGACCTGCGCCAAAGTTGAATGCTTAACTGACTGAGCCAGCCACCCAGGTGCCCGAAGTGATACTACATTCTTAATACTTCCTAAACCTAAATAAGTTTTCCATTTGCTACACACTAAAAGTTTGTTTTCATAACCCAGTTCTGCCTTTATTAATTGTGTGACCTTGGCCAAGTCATTTAATTTCTCTATGCCTGAGTTTCTTCATGTGAGATAGGGTTATAATGCCAATTTTATAGGGGTTGTAATGAGGATTAAAGTAGCCTTCTCCCTTGGTTACTCTCAAATTAGCCTGTTCTATTTTTATCATAGAACTAATCATTTCCTAAAATTAGTTTGTTCTTATATTTGTTAGATCACTCCACCTAATTTGCTACTAATGTGAGATCCAGGAGAGCAAGAACGTTCTCCCTTTGTTCACCAATGTACTCTTGGGGTCCGACACATTAATGAATATCTGTTGACAGTAAAAAATGAGCTAATGTGCATAAAGCACTTAGCTTGGTGCCTCAGGAAATTATTTATTATTATTATTATTACTATTATTATCATCATCACCATTGGGCTGAAGCTAATAAAGAGAAGCCTCCTTCCTGAATTCTGATAAGGTTTCCAGTAAAGGGAAATGGAATACTGTGGTACAAGCATGAGAGTAGACATATAGATAGATCAAACAGAACTGAGAGTCCAGAAATAAACTCTAACACTTACAGTCCATAGATTTTCAACAAAGGACCAAGACAATTCACTGGGGAAAAAACAGTCTTGCCAATAAATGGTGTTAGGACAATCGGATAGTCATATATCAATGAATCTGAATGCCTCCCTTACAACTACACACATAATTAAATCACAGAGGATCATAAACCTAAATGTAAGAGCAAAAAACCGGCTAGGTCAATCCAGGGCACAGCTGGGATGGTCCATTTCAAGTGGCACCCACAGCCAAGGAGGGCTCAACTTGAAGGTGGAAGGCCCTCACCTACTTTGTAGCACTCCCTGGTGTGGGAGTGAGCATGCTGAACATCTGGAAGTCAAATCATGGAGAGCACTCGAGGCCTGAGTTCCATGCCTACCCCCATCTCTTCATCAGGTCTAAGCCCTTTCCCTGGGGAGATGTTAATCATATTCTACTCCATAATGCTCATGCAAAACTACTTCCAACCAGCTATGAGGATGAATAGAGAGAACCCGGATCACTACCCAGTGGGGACCACATTACTGGTTTGGACGATGACTCTGCACATGGACCAGAAAAGTACATGGTATCTTAAGCTCACCTTCCTTCTTTGTATCAGTGATGACCAATATATAGATCTTCCATCCCTTTGCTTACGGCAGGATAGCTTAAATAGATTGGTCCGTGAGGAGGAAAAACCCCACTATATACAGTTTTTACGTTATGGCTGTGTACTGATTATTTAAGTTTAAATTTCATTTGTAGTAATTGTAAGCTTTGTGACCACTAGCAAATCCATCTCTGCCTAAATCTCAAGTGTAAGGTTTGAAAAACAGTAACAAGTAGGCACAAAAATACTTCATAAATGTTAGTTACTGCAGAAATGTTGTTCACAGCTAAGCCACATGGTATACGGATTATACTTTCTTTCTTGCGTGACTTCTTATTTTTTCCAGAATGATTGTCTTTTATTTTGTTTGCTTATTTTTTTAATGAAATTATCATTAATTGTTTCATAAGAGCTTTTTATAAGCAAAAAATATTAGTGGACATTTCACAAAACAGGAAACACAAATAGCCCATAAATATTACAAAAGGGTTCCCAATTTTGTTCATGGAGACATGAAGTTTTATTATGTTTATTTTTTAGAGACATGAAATTTTAAATCAGAGTTAGGTATAATTTCACACCCATTATGTTGACAAAATACAAAGCCAGACAACACTAGGTGTTGGAGAGGATCTAAATCAGATGGAATTGCCGGTGGAAGTATAAATGGGAAAACTATTTGGAAAACAGTGAGTCACCACCTGGTAAAATTGAACAAGTACCCTTCACTCTAGTAGTTTCACTTCACAAGGAAACATCTGCACAGAGGTATTAAGATACATGTAAAAAGATGTTCATAGAAGCATTTCCATAAAGCCAAAGAATAACAAGCAAACTAAGTCTATCACCAGAGGAATATATAAATTGAGATATATTCAGATAACTCAATATGGCACGGCAGTGGGAATGGATATGCTAGAATTATATACAGTAACATGGATGAATTTCAGAAATACATTTAGAGGAAGAAATAAGCATAGAATAAATGCAGTCCATTAATAACAAAGTTCAAGAACAGGCAAAACTAATTATCTTTTTTATGGATATATGCATAGGTGACAAAACTATTAAGAAAAGCAAGAGAATGTTAAACATACAATTCAAGATTGTGGGGAGTAGAGGTGCTTTTGGGGAGAGGCAAACAGGCTTTTAAAGGCTAACAATGTTCAATTTCATAAGCCAGGTGGTAGATACATGGGCATTTATTTTATTCTTCTCTGAACTGCACACGCATATTTTAAACCCTTCTGAATATTTCACTATTAACTTTTATTAATGAAAAAAAGCCTTTGATAAATCTGTAAAACTTCTCTTAATATAATAATGTTAAATAATCTATTAGATCCATTTTTTCTTTGCAAATTTCCGTTCTTGGCCCCTACCACTCTCCTCCAAATAGGACCGTTTGCTCTCTGGATATGATGAATTGCTGTCATTTCACCATCATCCTGGGAATTCCTTTTGCCTTTTTCCTGTGCTGAATCCCTGATTCCCATATCCCATGTTTTTCTTGATGCATTCTCTTATTTTGATGGAACACATCCTCTGTTAGCTTCTTGAGAAAGGGAGATAAATTTTGAAACTCTGCATGCCAGAAAATGCTATTATCCCATTTTCATACTTGACTAACAGTTTTCCTAGGTATAGAAATTTTATGTCAGGGACTGTTTCCATCAATGGTAATTAGGAATGTTGATAGAGCAAACTTCAGAAGTGTTGACTAAAATTGTACGTATGTGTGTTCTAGGAATAAACCTAACCAAAGATGTAAAAGATCTGTCTGCATGCTGAAAATTATAGAAAGCTTATCAAGGAAAATGAAGAAGACAATAAAAAAAAAAAAAAGAAAAAAATTCCAAGCTCATGGATAGGAAGAATAAATATTGTTAAAATGTCAATACTACCCAAAGCAATCTACACATTCAATGCAATCCCAATCACAATTGCACCAGTATTCTTCTTGAAGCTAGAACAAACAATCCTAAAATTTGCATGGAACCACAAAAGACCCCGAATAGCCAAAGTAATATTGAAGAAGAAAACCAAAGTGGGAGGCATCACAATCCCAGACTTTAGCCTCTATCAGAAAGCTGTAATCATTAAGACAGTATGGTACTGGCACAAAAAAAAGACACATAGACCAATGGAGTAGAATAGAGAACCCAGAATTGGACCCAAAAATGTATGGCCAACTAATCTTTGACAAAGCAGGAAAGAGCATCCAATGGAAAAAAGGTGGTCTCTTTAGCAAATGGTGCTGGGAGAACTGGACAGCAACATGCAGAAGAATGAAACACTTTCTTACACCATTCACAAAAATAAACTCAAAATGGATAAATGACCTGAATGTGAGACAGGAAACCATCAAAACCGTAGAGGAGAAAGCAGGAAAAACCTCTTTGACCTCAGCTGCAGCAATTTCTTGCTTGACACATCTACAAAGGCAAAGGAACTAAAAGCAAAAATGAACTATTGAGACCTCATCAAGATTAAAAACTTCTGCCCAACGGAATGGGAAAAGATTTGCAAATGACATATCAGATAAAGGGTTAGTATCCAAAATCTATAAAGAATTCACCAAACAACACCTGGAAAACAAATAATCCAGTGACATGAATAGACACTTTTCCAAAGAAGACATCCAGATGGCCAACAGACACATGAAAAGATGCTCAATGTCACCATCATCAGGGAAATACAAATCAAAGCCACACTGAGATACCACCTCACACAGGTCAGAGTGACTAAAATGAACAAATCAGGAAACTACAGATGCTGGCGAGGATGTGGAGAAACGGGAACCCTCTTGCACTGCTGGTGGGAATGCAAACTGGTGTAGCCACTCTGGAAAACAGTGTGGAGGTTCCTCAAAAAATTAAAAATAGATCTACCCTATGACCCAGCAATAGCACTGCTAGGAATTTACCCAAGGAATACAGGAGTGCTGATGCATTAGGGGCACTTGTATCCCAGTGTTTATAGCAGCACTTTCAACAATAGCCAAATTATGGAAAGAGCCTAAATGTCCACCAACTGATGAATGGAAAAAGAAGAGGTGGTTTATATATACAATGGAATACTACTTGGCAATGAGAAAGAATGAAATCATGCCAGTTGTGGCAATGTGGATGGAACTGGAAGGTATTATACTGAGTGAGACAGATATCTTATGTTTTCACTCATACGTAGATCTTGAGAAACTTAACAGAACTCCATGGGGGAAGGGAATGGGAAAAAATAGTTACAGAGAGGGAAGGCTCTGTAACTTGAGGCAAACCACAAGAGACTCTTAAATACAGAGAACAAACTGAGGGTGGATGGGAGTGGGGCAAATAGGAGATGGGCATTGAGGAGGGCACTTGTTGGGATAAGCACTGGGTGTTGTATGTAAGCCAATTTTACAATAAATTATATTAAAAATAATAATACATAAAAAATACAATTAATTAATTAGTTAATTAAAATGTGGGTTTTTTTAAATGTTTAGTTTTGAAAGAGAGACCGACTGCAAGTGGGGGAGGGGCAGAGAGAGCAGGAGACACAGAATTGGAAGCAGGCTCCAGGCTGAGCTGTCAGCACAGAGCCTAACACGGGGTTCAAACTCACTAACTGTGAGATCATGACCTGAGCTGAAGTCGGATGCTTAACTCACTGAGCCACCCAGGCGCCCCTGGGTAGTATAGGCATTTTAACACTATTTTGTTCTTCCAATCTATGAGCATGGAATGTTTTTTCCATTTCTTTGTGTCATCTTCAATTTCTCTCATAAGTGTTCTACAGTTTCTAGAGTACAGATCTTTTACCACTTTGGTTAGGTTTATTCCTAGGTATCTTACGGTTTTTGGTGCAACCGCAAATGGGATTGATTCCTTGATTTCATTCTGCTGCTTCATTATTGGAGTATAGATATACAAAAGACTTCTGTACACTGATTTTGTATCCTGTGACTTTGCTGAATTCATCCATCAGTTGTAGCAATTTTTTGGTGGAGTATTTTCTACATAGAGTATCATGTCATCTGCAAATAGTGAAAGTGTGACTTCTTCCTTGCCAATTTGGGTGCCTTTTATTTTTTTGTTGCCTGATTTCAGAGACTAGGACTTCCAGTACTATGTTAAATAACAATGGTGAGCCTGGACATCCCTTGTCTTGTTCCTGACCATAGAGGAAAAGGTCTCAGTTTTTCCCCATTGAGGATATTAGCTGTGGGTCTTTTGTAAATGGCTTCTAATGAGGTATGTTCTCTCTAAACCTACTTTGTTGACAGTTTTTATCAGGAATGGACATATTTTGTCAAACACTTTTTCATATAGTTCTTACCCTTTTTGTTAATGTGGTGTACACATTGATTGATTTGCAAATACTGAACCACCCTTGCAGCCCAGGAATAAATCCCAGATGATCATGGTGAGTAATTCTTTTAACGTACTGTTGGATTAGATTTGCCAGTTATCTTGTTGGGAATTTTTGCATCCATGTTCATCAGGGATACTAGCCTGTAATTCTTCTTTTTAGTGGTTTTGGAATCAAAATAATGTTGGCCTCGTAGAATGAGTTTGGAGGTTTTCTATTTCTATTTTTAGGAACAGTTTGAGAAGAATAGGTATTAGTCTTCAAATGTTTGGTAGAATTCCCCTAGGAAGCCATAAAAGACCTCGAATAGCCAAAGCAATCTTGAGAAAGAGAAGCAAAGCAGGAGGCATCACAATCCTGGACTTCAAGCTGTAATCATCAGGATGGCATGGTACTGGCACAAAAACAGACACACAGATCAAAGGGACAGAATAGAAAACCCAGAAATGGGCCCACAACCATATGATTAATCTTCAACAAAACAGGAAAGACTATCCAATGGAAAAAAGACAGTCTCTTCAACTATTGGTGCTGTGAAAACTGGACAGCAACATGCAGAAGAATGAAACTGGACCACTTTCTTACACCATACACAAAAATAAATGAAAAAATGGATGAAAGACCTAAATGTGAGATAGGAAACCATCAAAATCCTAGAAGAAAACACAGGCAGAAACCTCTCTGATATCGGCATAGCAACTTCTTACTAGATATTTCTCCTAAGGCAAGGCAAAGAAAAACAAAAATGAACTATTGGGACTTCATCAAGATAAAAAGCTTCTGCACAGAGAAAATAAAAAACTAAAAGGCAACCAATGGGAGAAGAGATTTGTAAATGACATATCTGATAAAGAGTTAGTATCCAAAATCTATAAAGAACTTATCAGACTCAATACCCAAAAAACAAATAACGCAGTTAAGAAATGGCCAGAAGACATGAATAGACATTTTTCCAAAGAAGACATACAGATGGCTAACACACACATGTAAAAGATGCTCAACATCACTCATCATCACAGAAATACAAATCAAAACTACAATGAGATATCACCTCACACCTGTCAGAATGGCTAAAATTAACAACACAGAAAACAAAAGATACTGGCGAGGATGCAAAGAAGGGGGAACCCTCTTACGCTGTTGGTGGGAATGTAAACTGGTGCAGCCACTCTGGAAAACAGTATGGAGGTTCCTCAAATAGTTAAAAATAAAACTACCTTATGACCCAGCAATTGCACTACTAGGTATTTGCCCAAAGGATGCAAAAATACTGATCTGAAGGGGCACATGCACCCTGATGTTTACAGCAGCATTATCAACAACAGCCAAATTATGGAACGAGCCCAAATGTCCACTGACCAATGAATGGATAAAGATGTACACACACACACACACACACACACACACACACACACACACACACTGGAATATTACTCAGCCATCAAAAAGAATGAAATCTTACCATTTGTAAACTGTGGATAGAGCTAGAGTGTATTATGTATGCTAAGTGAAACAAGTCAGAGAAAGACAAATACCATATGATTTGATTCATATGTGAAATTTAAGAAACAAAACAGATGAACATAGGGAAGGGGGGGCAGAGAGAAAGAGGTAGGCAAACCATAAGAGACTCTTAACTATAGAGAACAAAAACTGAGGGTTGATGGAGGGGAGGTGGGCAGAGGATGGGCTAAATTGGTGATGGGTATTATGGAGGGCACTTGTGATGAGCACTGTGTTATATGTAAGTGATGAATCACTACACTCTACTCCTGAAACCAATATTATTCTATATGTTTACTAACTAGAATGTAATTAAAAACTTGAAACAAACAAAATAGAAGGCAGAAGAAAGAAAAAAAAACCCTTCTCTGATGAAGCTATAACCACAGACAGTTCTCAAATGGACTTGGGCTAAATTTATACCACTTATATATTCTAAGAAGTTTCAAGTTGAGAATTTAAAGTGGACCTAGGGGCGCCTGCGTGGCTCAGTCAGTTGAACATCCAACTCTTTTTTTTTTTTTTTTTTTTAATTTTTTTTCAACGTTTTTTTTATTTATTTTTGGGACAGAGAGAGACAGAGCATGAACGGGGGAGGGGCAGAGAGAGAGGGAGACACAGAATCGGAAACAGGCTCCAGGCTCCGAGCCATCAGCCCAGAGCCTGACGCGGGGCTCGAACTCACAGACCGCGAGATCGTGACCTGGCTGAAGTCGGACGCTTAACCGACTGCGCCACCCAGGCGCCCCAAACATCCAACTCTTGATTTCGGTTCAGGTCATGGTCCCAGGGTCATGGGATTGAGACCCGCATCAGGCTCTGCGCTGAGAACATGAAGCCTGCTTGGGATTCTCTCTCCCTCTCTGTCAGCTTCTTCCCTGCGTGCGTGTGAACTCTCTCTCAAAATAAATAAGCATTTAAAAAAGTTAAAAGAGACAAAGATATAGTAAGCAAATACTAGCCAAAGCAATTTTAGGTTATTCTTTCTCAAAATTTAAGGCATTTTTCCATCTTCTAAGTAAGGTACTACTGTTGAGATGTTTTTACTAAGAATCTTTTTATCCCCCATATTTCCAAATTTCAATCCTAAACTAGAATAAGGTATTTTCTAGAAGATTCCTTAAATTTTCTCTTCTTTTGAATTTATATATACTATACATATTTTCATTCCCAACATATTTCTTTTTCTCTGAAACCAGGTTCTCCCCCCTCCTTTTTTAAAAGAGCATTCTATTCTTGTTTCATAGATGCCATATCATCTCTTGTCTCTCTGACAAGTTTAAGCTTTTTTTTTTTTGTTCTATACATTATTGTTTCATTTTCTCATTTTGTTTTGGTATCTATTTTTTGTGTTAGAAGTTTTTCCTGGATGTCTGGTGATCCTATGAGAGAGCAAGGCTTGCTGACTATTGAATATGACTGTTCAGTTAGCAAGTAGATTCCTAGCTTTTTAAGTAAGGGATTTTTCCTCCAAACATCAATATCTGCATGTCTTTTTTTTTGGCCAGTCATTTCTCCAGAGAAAAATCCTCCAATCTCCTGCCTGGGAACATAAGACTAGCCATTAGCCTTCTGGAAAAAGATCTGAATAGTCTCTTTCATTCACTCATTCAACAAACATTCACTGCACACCTACAAGATACTGTTTTAGGCACCTGAAATATTTTGGTGAACAAAACAGACAAAACCCCCTACTCTTGTGGTGTTTACATTCCTGTGAAGGCAACAGAAGTAAAAATTTGTCAGGTAACAGTAAGTGTCATGGAGAAAAATCAAATCAGGAAGCGAGGAAAATGAATGCCAGGTTGGGAAAACTGTAGTTTTAAATCAGGTGGTTAGGGAAGGCACCTTTAACAAAGACCTAAAGGTGAGGGAGCAAGCCATGAGAGCATGTCTAGATGACAGAATGTATACCTTCACTACCTTCACTTAACCCCTATTTTCATCCTGTTGCTTTACTTTCGTGGCCATATGCTTAGCATCTCTGAGTCCAGAGACACCCTGGTTCAATTTCTATAGAAGTTAACCATCACACTGAGGGAAAGAAGAAGATTTTGGCGTTTAATGGTGCTTTGTACAGATTTTCAATCAATCCTCCTGTTTTAGCCCACTTTCAGAGGTACTTAGCACCTACAATTCCTGAGCCTTTATGGGTTTATGATATGGATTAGCTTGCACTTTCATTCTTCTACAGGTAGTTTTCAGTTTACTCTTCTCTGTTAGTTAATATTCAACTTGCTATCTTCCTAAATCTTGGTAGCCTATCTTCTATTTGTTCTTTGGTATTACTCCTTTTTCCAAATTACTCTATCATAATTTAATGGAATTTGGTAAGAGAATAGAGGCAAACAAATGAATTTCTACAACTCTCTGGAGTAGCTATTCCTATTTCACAAATGAGAAAACTAAAACCGAGGGAGATTAAATAACTCATCCAAGACACAGAAAGTAGTGGGCTAGAATCTTATTCTCATGGTTATTTCCTTATCAGTTTTCAATACTACCCTCAAAATAATATTAAGTTCTCCATTCTTGAAATCACCCAAGCTAGCCATGAGTAAGCAGAAATCCTTAGGAAAAGGTGAAAGAGGATTGGTCCCTGTTGTAGGGGTAATGACTGCCAGAGGACCCTAGTAGCAAGGCTGTATACCAGGGAGACGAAAGAGAAAGTCAAGGTTTACAAATGTAGGTGGCAATGAGAGGGAGCAGGAAGGTGCAGTGAGAAGGAAGAATCAAAGACAACTCTCAAGTTTCTCTGATGCCATTCACAGAATACATAGAACGGCATTTTAAAGGGCTCTAAGTTACTAAATACTGATTTACCATGTGATTGAAAATCCTACATCCTATTCCTATTAGTTTTCTTTGTTGGCCATTGAAGAATGTTAATTGTTAAATGGGCATCATAGAATCCAAAAATGAAAATAGTACAGCATTTACCACAATGTCCTGCATTAGATAGGACAGGATACTTATGGCCCAATAGTTGATGTGGTTTCAAGCAAATGAATGAAAGCTTACCTCATTTAAAACCACTTTCAGATAAGATATTTACTCCATGGGAACTTCCAACCTGCTGAGTCAGATCACACAAAAATATAGTTTATTTTAAATGGATGGATAAAGACAGACTGTTGCAGCACTGAAAGAACTGTAATCTTATACCTCTGATAATAAAGAATTCTGCTTCACTTAGGTTTAGAAAAAGTTAGAAATTTTATTTCCACCACTTACCCAACCTAATTAATAACTTATTTTTCCAAAATCTTACAAGTAATGAGAAAAAAAGATACGGCAACTTTACTACAATGATCTAGCCTCAAACACCACTGAGATATCAGTAATGAAAACAAGAAAGCAGACAGAATACAAAGCATTTTGATGTTTTACAAGAGCTAATTATAACTGTTTAGTCTTACAATCAATATTTGTAGCTATACTCACAGATCAGAACTTATACAAGCTACTATTCTGCTTTGACAATATCACAACAGGAAGAAAGCAAGCAGGCTTGGAGTCAGAGTTTAAAAGCCAATAAAATCCATACAGAAGACTCTAATAAAGTATATAGTTCCAGGGCACTTAGGTGGCTCAGTCGGTTGAGTGTCTGACTCTTGATTTCAGCTCAGGTCATGATCCCAGAGTTGGGGGATTGAGCCCGGTGTCAGGCTCTGTGCTGAGCATGGAGCCAGCTTGACATTCTCTGTCTCTGTCTCTGTCTCTGTCTCTGTCTCTCTCTCTGCCCCTCTTCCCTGCTCATGTGCACTCTTTCTCTAAAAAAAAGGAAAAGCATATAATTGAGAACCAACTGCCATATAACTCCCTTCTCAGACTCAACTAAATGCCATGATGATGTAGAATATAAGACACATTTCATAGGATATTTCATTTCAAGTATATTTAGGGCAACGATTCTAGAGCCTCTTTCCAGTTACAACTTGCTTATATAAGCAACTAATTTAATTCCAATTCAATCAAAGAGACATTTGAGTATGTTCATGGCAGGCCCTGATACACTTCCTGGGCATTTGGGGAAATCAGCATGCTAGAGGATCCCATTGATGAATAAAAACTTGGTTCTCACCCTCAAAAAGCTGATGCCAGAGAGGAAATAGGTAAGTAAACAGTCATTGTATACTACAGGTATGGCAGAAATAAGCCTAGTGTACCATGAAAATTCACAGAAGAGACTTCCAATCCTGTTTTGGACACTTATGGGAATGAAATCGGGTCAGGAAAGGATTCATAAAGATGATTTCTGGTACACAGATTTTCTTAAATGCTATACAAATCTGAAGTACTATCCTTATTAAATTATGACCTGGATTGGGAAGGTAATTCCTCTAATTACCAAATAAAAGATTATAATTTCCCCATATTCAGTGAGAAATATGTTAGTATAGAGATTCTGCAACTTAAAAATGGGTTTATATTCCAAAGGTTTGCAAAGTAGGTTGTTGGGAAAACTGAACCACATTTTCCCTAATTAACATTATTATGAAATATTGGTAGATTCTCTAGGTAGTTATATCCCCAAGCCTACTTAGCCATAATATGATAAAATGCTATTTGTGATGAAATTCTACTAATAACGATGTAGTTCAAGTGATTAACACAGAAAACTGATTTTAATATAGCTTGAACCATGGTTCTTATGCTTAAGGAAAAGCTGTTTAAAGGGATGAGAAGGATTAAATGAAACTGCTCATGTGTTTGTGCTAGGCACTTTACAAGCATTATCTAAATTTAATCCTCATAACCTGAGCTATACTTTCTTAACAGAAAAACAGACAAATACAAATATGAAACCATAGAAGGATATAAGTAGGGCACAAGTTCATTTTTGCATATTGTCAATAATTACAGTTTTAAAATCTCATTTCTAGGGGCACCTGGGTGACTCAGTCAGTTAAGCATCCAACTTTGGCTCAGGCCATGATCTCACAGTTCATGGGTTCGAGCCATGTGTCAGGCTCTGCACTAACAGCTCAGGGCCTATAGCCTGCTTCAGATTCTGTATCTCCCTCTCCTTCTCTGTCCCTCCCCCATTTGTGCTTTCTTTCTCTTTCAAAAAGAAACTTCAAAAAGATAAAAGAAAATCTCATTTCTATACTCCACAAATCTATGGTTTTTCCTTCCCATTTAATTCCCTACTAAATTTAGGTTGGACAATTTTAAACTATTGAAAACAATGTCATGTGTCCACTATATTAGAACATTATTCATTCATTAAATGTTTATTGAGCTCCTGGGTGCTAACCATTTTGGGGCAAGTAAATAAAACACAAAAGGAGTTTATAATTAAATTAGGAAAGATTAAACAAGTAAATCACAACATGGTTGTTAGTAGAACAGATAAAATACTGTATATACACAGCACTATCAACTGAAAGATGAACAACAATTTTATGTACCACTAAGAAAAAAGCTACCAATTAAAGTATGACACATTTCAAGTGACACTTAGAAGTCATTTTAAATTTCTTGAAAGAGCTCTTTTATACTTACATTGATTCAACATACATCACTTATGGGTATAAATAAAGGAAAATGAGAGCAAAATAAAATACTTAATAGTATTTCTAACCAACTTCTTCACACTGAGAGTCTTATTCTTTTTTCCCCCCTAAGTTTATTTATTTATTTTGAGAGAAAGAGAAGAGAGAAAGAATTCCAAGCAGCCTCCACACTGACAGCACAGAGCTTGACATGGGGCTTGAACCCACAAACCATGAGATTGTGATCTGAGCTGAAACCAAGGGTTGGATACTCAACCAACTGAGCTACCCAGGGACCCCTAAAACTAAACACCAGCTCATAAGCTGACTTAACCTTTATGTAGAGAGCTATGTTGCTTTCTGACTCGAACTTTAGAAATAATGCTTAACTCATCTGATTGAAAACCTACTCCTCACAACCATTCAGTTCTCAGTAGTTAAAAGAGTGCTCTACTTTTACCTCCAGAATTTTCTTCCAAGCTACCAACACCTATTTTACAAGTTTTGGTGCTGGTTTTGGTGTTTGTCCATACAACTCAGGAGAACCAAAATAAAGCTGTTACCTTACCAAGAGCAATTGTGAAGACACTATCATTTTAAATATGAAATGAAATAAAAAAAAAAAGTATGAATTACAGTAAATAGGTTTCCATTATCTAGCTTTATAATTTAAATGACTCTATGTATATATCATCTCTTTCTCTTTAAAAACAACTGATGCTAATATTAGCCACATTAAAATAAAATTGTATTGAAGTATAATTAACATACAATGTTATATTTAGTTTTACCCATATTTTAAGAAAATAAAGTGGAGCTTACACTGGTTAAGCAGTATGTAGTAAGGCCAGGAAGGGAATCCCAGTTTGTTGATTTAAAACCTCTATTCTTTCTACTACAAGACAGGAGAAGTACAAAATAAATAGTATTGATATGGGATGGCAAACTGTGGCCTATAGGCAAATCCAGTCACTGCCTGCTTTTGAATAGCTCATGAGCTGAGAATGGTCTTTACATTTTTAAAAGCTGGGAGAAAAAAAAAGTAATATTTAATGACAGGAGAAAATTACATGAAATTCAAATTTCGGTGTTCACAAAAAAAGTATTATTGGAACACCATCACATTCAATATGTATCGTCCATGGTTGCTTTCGTCCTACAACAGCAGGGCTGAGTAGCTGCTACAGAAAGTGTATCGTTTGCAAAACATAAAATGGTTACTATTTGGCCCTTTACAGAAAAGTTTGCCAAACTCTGGTATAAATGATAGGTGCTATGAAAGGGCAGAAAATGGAAAGATCACTGCAGGCTGAATGGTCAGGAAACTTTCAGATCTCATTTTAAATGAACGCTATGTGCCACACGTCCATTAAACCAAATCTTATAAAAACATTTATTTAAGGGACACCTGCGTGGCTCAGTCAGTTGAGCGTCTGATTCTTGATTTTGGCTCAGGTCACAATCTCATGGTTTGTGGGATCGCGTCCTGCGTTAGGCTCTGCACTGAGAGCGTGGAGCCTGCTTAGGACTCTCTCTGCTCCTCACCCACTCATTCTCTCTCTCAAAATAAATAAACTTAAAAAAAAATATTTATTTAACTGTGCTATTGTAAAAGATGCAAAGAAATAAAAACAAAGGCCCTTGCACTCCGAAACTTTCTATTTTATTGAGGTAACTTAAAAAAAACTACCATGAAAGATAAATTATCTTAATTATGGTATTTGCCAACTTAAATTACCATAAAAATTATGATAGATAAATTTGGCATAACAATTTTTTAAAATGCAATACTGAGTAGTAATGCACAATAATTGAGTGGAAATGACAAAGTGTTTTAGAACTCAGAGGAGACAAGTGAATGAGCTAGAACAGTCTGAAAGAGGTTCATGGGTTTTACAGGACTTGAAAACATGAAATCGGAGGCATTGCTAATAAAATAAACTTGGCAATTAGTAAGTGCAAGAAACATTTAGGGAACTGACATTGCCTGGAACATGACTATGGATAGCTTTTAATCGCAGACTGCTTGCTCCCTACACTTTATGGTAGAGTCACTAATGTACAGGTACCACCTCCTTGGAAAATAGTCTTCACTCTTAGACAATAAGGGATAAATTGAGCAAGGGCAGAAAAAACCAATCCTATAAAATGCAGGTCTTCCAAAAATAATTGTTAATTGACATTTATTCTCTTACAGTAATAGAACTGCTTTCAGGTTTAGAGCATCACAAAAGAAGAGATAAACTGTTAAATTTTGATAAAATAAAACCAAAACCAGGCATGAATCTTTACATAAAAGAGACTAACTGCAGGCATGAGCTTCTACCATATGAGTATTTTAAATCTCAAATTAGGACCAGGTATTTGGAAGCACTTACAACACACTTAAGTGCCGGTGCTGAAATAAAGTATACATTCTATTATTTCATGAAGTGAAACAAATTTCAGAAGAAAGGGAATGTAGGTTTAGTTATGTCATCTTAATGGAACTGGTGAGGAAATAAGATTGTTCTCATAAAATGAGGCCAAATACATCTAGGAAAGGTCAGCACTTAAATAGCCAGCATACTAGGAATCAGGGAAATTCAGACACAACCCCTACCCTTAAGAAGCTCATGGTCTTATAGACAGTCAACCAATAATTACAAGTCAGAAGGATAAGTGTTAAACTACAGAAGGCTATGAGGTCATAGAAGAGATGCAGCTTGCCTACTACATGAAGATGTCTACTAGGAGATATGACCACCACCAACAAAATTATATGATTAATTGCTAAGGAAAGAAAGGAGGGGAGAATAGGAGGAAAGAAGGAAAAAAATTCCCTACATATTTAGAGAACAAGGAATAAGAACAGTTGTATGTTTTGAGGTGAATGTCTCAAATCCAAATAGGCATAATAACTTCAACATCAACTAGGCTGCTTAAATTTGTTAAGGGAGTTATGAATGAGTCATGAGCTGCACAGTAGCAGTCCTAGTCACTGTTGTCACAAATTCTCTAGTCTAGGAGTATGTGGAAGTAAAAAACTGAAGTTTAATTGCAGTCAGCTATTTAAATCAAGGCATCACTGCTTTTAAAAAAAAAATGTCTTGATTAGGAACACTTTGAAGGGAATGGAAAGATGGCAACCAGATGGCTGTCTGGGTCATGGTAGTTTGGAGTGTTCATTACTAGTGATAAGGGCATGTTATTAAAGCAGCAGACTTAAAGATTCTCAAAACTACACACTGGATTAGGCTATTAGAGATCATCTTTCTTTATGGAAGGGAAAAATTAGCTGTTTATTATGTGTCAAACAGAATTTTGAGTTCCAAAAGAAAAGTTTCCCCATTTTTTTTAAAAGTAGGCTTCAAGCCCAGTGTGGAGCCCAATGCAAGGCTTGAACTCATGACCCTGAGATCAAGACCTAAGCTGCGATCAAGAGTCAGACATTTAACCAACTGAGCCACCAAGGCACCCCAAAAGTTTCCCCACTTTATTTTTTTTAATATGTATTTATTTTGGGGAGAGCGCAAGTGAGGGAAGGGCAGAAAGAGGGGGACAGAGGATCCAAAGTGGTCTCTGTGCTGGCAGGCTGACAAGCAGCGAGCCCGATGTGGGGCTTGAACTCACGAACTGTGAGATCATGACTCAAGCTGAAGTTGGACACTCAACCGACTGAGGGACTCAAGTGCCCCAAGTGTCCCCATCTTAAAGATAAGGAAAAATAGTCTCAAATGTAAAATAACTTGCCCAGAGCCACTTTCAGTAGCACTGGAGTTTGGATTTTAAACTCAAGTATGTCTGGTGTCAAAGTGGTCTCGCGGGGCTTGAACTCACGAACTGTGAGATCATGACTCAAGCTGAAGTTGGACACTCAACCGACTGAGGGACTCAAGTGCCCCAAGTGTCCCCATCTTAAAGATAAGGAAATATAGTCTCAAATGTAAAATAACTTGCCCAGAGCCACTTTCAGTAGCACTGGAGTTTGGATTTTAAACTCAAGTATGTCTGGTGTCAAAGTGGTCTTGCTACTACACCATGATAGTGAATTCTAGAAAGAGGAAAGATAAAGTGACCAGGGCCACATGACTTATTAGTGACAGAGACAGGAGTTCCACTTACACCGAGAAAAGTCCATAGCAAAGAACACACACAGACGCATGGTAGAAAAGGAGTCAGAGTAAACAACTTCAGCCTTCTCCTGTGGTTTGGACAACTAGAATTTTCAACATAACCTCTTATTCAATCATCAAAATATATTGGTAGTTATGTGCTTGGGAGTGGTTGTCAAAACTGTTGAGGAACATCTAAGTGTGGCATATAATTGGACCGCCCTTTAAATAGCACTATTAATTAAAACTTTCTTCTCTAAAGGAAACTATTTTATGACATAAAGGAGTAAGTTTTTCCTAACCAACCAGAGATGTTTTCTCAAATCTGACATCAAGTTACATAACAAGGAAGGCTCATTAAGTTTAAAAAACAACAACAAAATCCAATTATCCAATTTTGGGGACACTGAGAAGAAACAGATTTGTCAGCAATAAGCCCAGCAGCAATGGAATAAAGGACATTTACTCAGAAGTGCTCAGGTCAAGAGGCTCAAACCTGGCACATGGTGGAAAGGGAGACAAAAGAAGAGATCAATTACTTCCTATACCTCTGTTGAGTGAAAACAGTAGAGAATTTACAGTCAAAAGATTAATCTCCCCCACTTGTTAACATTAGGCCTTGGGTTACATGCTGTTTACTGTCTACTCCAGACATTCCTGCTGCACTTCCCACCACTCTATTCCCTAGCAGAATTCCAAATTGTTTAGTAACTAGTGGGGAGATTTTGTTATCCTTCCTCCAGCCCAGGGGAATGAATCAGAATTGGTCTAAACCAGTCAAAGTAATCCCATTCCCAACTGCCAGTGATTGGTCTTAAAATGGACATGTAAACCAGTTCTGGACCATGAGACTTAAGGGAAAAATTGGCTGGGGAATTTCCCTTTCCAGAAAACAAAACAAAACAAAAGGCATGCTTAGCTAGGAAAAGGCCTTTGCTCCAGTTCCTTCCTTTTATTTGGAAAGATGGAATAAAGGTAAGATGAAAGTAGAGTTGCAGCAACCATCTTGCAACCAAAAGGTGACAAGAGAAGGAAGATCCAACATTAGTAAGATGGCAAAATTAAGGATGCACAGGGTCCTTACTGATATCATTGAATGACTGAATCAATGCTAGAACTTCCTATTAATAATAAATATCCTTTTGGTTTAAAGCACAATAAACTGTTAACAGCTAATAAGATTATTTCACATTAATGTAATATTGCTAACTTGAATTTGGGAAGTTTTGTAGGACTGTATTTTAAAAACAAATCTACTGAGTTTTATAATTCTATAATAAAATGGAATTTACTTACACATAAGGAATTTATCCCTAGTTTATTTTGTACATAATTAAGTGATACTACATTAGATGAACTTAGGCCAATACTTGGGATCTGAAATATTTTTCCTTCAAAAGGGATTAATACACACTGAAAGACATCATATTTCCTCAAAGACTCAACATCATAAAAATGTTTACTTTGCGTTAATTTACATATTTAATGTAATCTTAATAAAAATACTATACGGGTTTTTTTTTCTGGCACTAGTTTAGTTGATTAGAAAGCTTATTTGTATATTATTCAGCCATAAAAAAGAATGAGATCTTGCCATTTGCAACAACATGGATGGACCTACAGGGTATTACGCTAAGTGAAAGAAGTAAGACAGAGAAAGACAAATACCACATAATTTCACTAATATGTGGAATCTAAAAAACAAAACAAATGAATAAACAAACAAGAAGCAGAAACAGACCCACAAATACAAAGAACTGATGGTTGCCAGAAGGGCGGCAAATGGGGGGATGGGCAAAATGGTGAGTGGAGTGGGAGATACAGGCTTCCAGATATGGAATGAATAAGTCACAGGGAATAAAAGGTATAGCATAGGAAATTATAGTCAATGGTATTATAATAGCATTGTATGGTGATGGATGGTAGCAATACTCATGGTGAGCACAGGGTATAGACTTGAGGAATCACTATGTGGTACACCTGAAACTAATATAACATTGTGTGTCAACCATACTTTAAAAAAAAAGTTTGTAAGAATAAGCAAGTAAAAGGTGCCAGGAAAATCTTAAAAAAGAATGAGGGAGAAGCTACCTCTACCATCTACTAAAACATACTAATAATAACTCTGTAGTTAAACAGGTAGTAGTGGCACATAAATAAAAAAGCAGGCCAGGATGCCTGGGTGGCTCAGTTGTTTAAGTGTCCGGACTCTTGACTTTGTTTGGCTCAGGTCATGATCTCAGGGTTCGTGGGTTCGAATCCCTGCTTGGGATTCAATCTCTCTCTCTCTCTCTCTTCCCCTCCCCCCCGCCCCTCCCTTGATGGCACACTTTCTGTTTCTCTCAAAATTAATAAACTTTAAAAAAACGTTAAAAAAAATAGGAAGACGATGGGATAAAAAAGAAAATAAACAGATCCATATCTATGTGAAAATTTGGTATTTGACAAAAACATCATTTTAATCCATGGGGAAAATGACTAATTTTTATTGAGGTGAAATTCATATAATAGAAAAAGAACGTTTTAATAAATGGTGTTACAACTGGAAAACCTGTGGATAAAGATAAAACTGGATCTATCTGTTCCTCACTTTGCACATCAAGATTAACTTAAAATGGATGTAAAAAAATGGAACCATTTTTTAGAAAAAAAAAATGAATTCCTTTATAACCTGGGTGAAGGAAATGTCTTTCTGTGATGCAAAATCTAGAAGCAGCACATGCTAGATAGATTTGAGTGCATTAAAATAAAAAAAAAACCTTTTTATATAGCAAAATACATTATAAGCAAAGTAAAAAAGCAACTTGGAAAATATTTTTAACACTTAGAAATATCCTGAATACATAGAAAGCTTCAAAGAGCCACTTTGGAAAACAGTTTGGCAGTTTCTTAAAAAGTTAAACATAACTTACCATGCAACACAGCAATTCCATTCTTAGGTGTTTACCAAAGGGAAATCCAAACACATTTCCATACAAAGATTTATATGTGAATGTTCATAGCAGCATTATTCATAATAGCAAAACAAAAAAAAGGAAACTCAAAGTGTTCATCAACTGACAAGTAAAATTTGCTGTATCTACACAGAATATCATTCAACAATAAAAAGAAATGGTGTATTGATACATGCTACAACATGGATGAATCTTGAAAACATTATACAAAGTAAAAAAAGCCAGTCTCAAAAGGCACTTACTGGAGTGCCTGGGTGGCTCAGTCATTTCAGCATCTGACCCATGATTTCACCTCAGGTAATGATCTCACAGTTTGTGAGATCCAGCCCTGCCTGGGGCTCTGTGTTGAAAGCTTAGCACCTGCTTGGGATTCTCTCTCCCTCTCTCTTTACCCTTCCCCCACTCGTGTGCATGCTCTCTCTCAAAATAATTTTTTTTTAAAGGCCCCTTACTGTATGATTTCATTTATATGCCAAAATAGGCAAATCCATGAAGACAGAAAATAGAACAGTGGTTCCCAGGGGTTGGGGGAGGCAGAAGTAACTGGTAGCAGGTAAGTAGTTTCTTTATGGGATACTGAAAATGTTCTGGAATTAGTGACAATGACTGTACAGCCCTGAATATACTAAAAACTAATGAATGGTAGGTAAACTTGTAAAAGGGTGAATTGTATGGCATATGAATTTTAATTTTTTTAAAAAAACTAATTAACAAAAACAGAAATACTAGAATTTGCAACTCAGTATGTGAGCTTGAGCAAGCTTTGTCCTTTATTTCCCCATTGTTCGAATGGCTCCTTAAAGCTTTCCCAGGAGGCCTGATATTCATTATAAATTTAAGAAGTTGAACGAAGGACTATCTAATCAGATACAGATTAATAGAATGCTTAAGGGGAAAAAGTGATATTACAAAAAATTCAAAAAAGAGCTTCTACTTCATAAAGAAGCCTTTCTCACAGTTTTCATAAAGAAGAAGCCTTTCTCATGGTTTTCAATATAAAATAATTTACTAGTTATTCTGTAAGAGCTTATGTCAGGAAGCATAAGTGCTTTTCATGTATTATCTCATTCTCATAGCACTCTAAAGTAAGCAGAGATTAAAAGAAAAAAAAAAACAAAAAAAGACTAGAAGAGGTTAAATGACTTGACCAAAGTAAATACTTAAGCTGAGCTTCAAACTCAGATCTCCTTATCACTTTAAAGACAACAATTTCTACACCAAGTTATAACAAGAACTAAAAGTAAAACAAGAACAAGAATGGACTAAAAACCCAAAGTCTAGGTTTGAATCTTGTTTCTGCCATTTGATGATTCTGTTTTTTTAGGCAAGTCAAAGAACATTCGAATTTTCTCATTAAGAGAAAATATTACCCCTTGCCCTAATTTACCTCATAAAATAATACAAAAAGGCACTAATATATACCTTCCAGTTAAAGTACTGTAGAACTGTTAAGAGATAATTACAGAAATATAGTACTATTGGTAAACCAAAACTGTGTTGAAAAATGAATGGTTTTAATAATCTATAGTCTCTCTAATGGTAACAGAATGTACTAAAGCAGTGATTTTCAAAACATACTCCTCTCAAGCACAGCAGATGCGGCAGACTAAACATTTGTGTCCCGCTCCCCCCTCCAAACCCAGATTCATGTTAAATCCTAACATCCAATGTGATGGTATTTGGATATGGGGCCTTGAGAGGTGATGAGGTCATGAGAGTACAGCCTTCATGAATGGGATTAGTGCCCTCATAAAAGAGATGCCACAGAGCTTCCTTCCCCCTTCTGCCATGTGAAGACACAGCAAGAAAAATGCCATCTATAAACCAATAAACAGTCCCCACTGGATACAGAATCTGCCGGCACCTTGATCTTGGACTTCCCAGCCTCCAGAACTATCATACATTTCTGTTGTTTATAAGCCACCCAGTCTATGGTATTTTTTGTCATGGGCAACTCTAACAGACTAAACTACCAGTTGCAAGTAGGGATCCCAAATCAGAGTAGCTCCAAAATCTTTAATAAAAAAGTTCAAAACCACTGTTTTTTGGCATCATCTACTGGCTTCTATCAAGGAACAATGAAACCAGGATTTCAGGGCTTACCCAAGAAAAACTGTTGGTGTTCTGAAAAGGGAATAGATTCTAGAGACTAAACCTAGATTAAACCCTGGTTCTGCCACATACTAGTTGGGTGACTGTTAATCTCAAGTCTGAGTTTCCTGACTTATAAACGCAGAGAAATATATACCTTGCAAGGTTGTGAACAGATTAAATAAAATAACATACAAAAAATAATAAAGTAATATACATAAAGCTATTACTACAATGACTTTCACAAGGTACCTACTTGAAAAAAAAGTACTTGCTGTTTTTACATTACCTAGTGATACTCTGGAATTACTAAGTCTAATTTGAAAAACTACATTATGGGAACTCAAGAAAAACCACAAACTCAAAACCACCCTGAATATATGAATACCTCTAAACAAGGTTTAGTGAAATTAAAGAGATTATGAAAAACTGTTGAAAAAGTAAGTCATATAAGAGACTGTCAAATGAACAGGTCCAACCTAAAATTAAGAGATAGATGAGAGAATGGAAAAAGATGGGTAGATAAGAAAAATGCAAATGAATGAATAGAAGAAGAAATAAAGAAGAATGCTTTAAAATTGATAGAAGTGAGACTTCATAAATCAAACCTGAGAAAAAAGAAAGACTGAATCCTAGAGTATTTGCAATGAAATAAGAAACACAACTCAAATTAAGTATTGCCAGGATAACAACTATGAATCCAAAAAAACATAATGGGTCTCAGAGACTCAAGTCTCAGTCTTTACTGGCCCTACCACTAGGCTTCTACTGCCTTAGTATGAAGAAGAATTGAATTTGTTTTCTTTTTCTAATTTTTTTTTTTTTTTTGAGAGAAAAAGAGACAAAGTGTGAGTTGGAGAGGAGCAGAAAGAGGGGGAGGGGCAGAGAGAGAGGGAGACACAGAATTCAAAACAGGCTCCAAGCTCTGAGCTGTCAGCACAGAGCCCAATGCAGGGCTCAAACTCATGAACCCTAAGATCAGGACCTGAGCTGAAGTCAGACACTTAACCAACTGAGCCACCCAGGCACCCTGAGTTTGTTTTCTTATTCACAAAAAATATTATCTCCTGCCTCTACGTTTACCTACAGAATACAGAATTCTCTGAATCGTTTCCTCAACTATACAGTGAAACCATTTCAAAGCTCTCTTTTTAGCACAGGGAGAGAGTATATTACCACTAATTTTAGACTCGGCTGAGGCCTGCCTATGTTTCAATAAGGAAATAGAAAAGAAAAATATAGGAAAACAAGCCACCTGAGGAGCACATAAAATTCACCAACACATGCTCTTCTCTTCATAATATTATAAAGAAGCATCTTCCTAAATAAGTTTATTTCCCAGAACAAGCAGTTAACAAAGAAGACCAAAGCATCTATTTAAAGAGGGTAAGTTGGAGTGCCTGCGTGTTCAGTCGGTTAAACATCTCGGCTCATGTCATGACCTCACAGTCCATGAGTTGGAGCCCCACACTGGGCTCCAGGCTGACAGTGCAGAGCCTGCTGGGGATCTTCTCTTCCCCTCTCTGCCCCTCTCCTGCTTGTGCTCTTTCTCTCAAGATAAACAAACTTAAAAAATAAAGAGGGTAAGTTACTAACAATTATACAATCTTCTAATCACCAAGTTTTCCCTTTATTTTCTTTTACTGTTTTTCTTCAGTTTTTCACCTTCAGAGAATTTGTTTTAACAAAGTGAGAGGCTGACCTCTAAATTTATCTACAGCATGTATAGTTATTAAAAACCTAATATTTTTATATATTTTTACAGAAGAGGGCTTGTGTACTAAAGGACCAAATTTTAGATTAAAAAAGGCACTAAGACATATATACCAATGATAAATGTTACATTGATTTTATACTCCAGGTTAATTTTCCCAAATAATCTGTCATGGATCAGTTTCCACATCCTCCTTATTCATGTTACAGTCTTACTTTTCTGTCTTTTAATGCCAAAACAATATCCATCTTACCTTCTACGAGGCTTTCTACCACCTCTGTCTATTATGCATCAACTACCTATCTTCTGTCGAGGTTTTCTCACTTTTCTACTGTGCATCATAGTCAGGTCTCCACTTCAATTCTTAGTTTCCTTCCCTGTTTTTTTCAACCACCACCCCCAATTCTCACCACCTCTCTATCCCACTGTTTTAATTTATAGGATTCTCCTTTCCCTTTATTCCAAGGACCTACTTTCACAGTTATGCATCTACTGTCCTCATCTCCTTTTTGATCAGTTTTTGTACATATTACTTCTTTAGAACCTAAGATTCCTCTTCTCTAGTTTTTATTCCAAGTACAGTATATCTATCAACCCATTTCTAGAATCCCAAACACACCCTCTTGGCTACCTCGTACCTATTCATTCTTTCTACCCCTTTTCTCTGTAGTCACTAGTCTGCAGAATACTATTTGATACCACAAATACCCCTGAAAACCAACTGCCTACTCAATTGTCTCTACTTTCCAGTAATTACCTCTCCCATGTTCAACTCATCCTCTCTTATACCTAAGGTACCCCCTAAACCTACACAAGCCATTCAACAACCTAAAATTCCCCAAAACTATCCCTTCAACACAGCTCCTGCCTTCCCAGTAAATGGATTTCCCCAAAATATTATAAGCAGCTACTCTCAATGCTTCATTAATTCTGAGTCTTATCAAACCAGTACATAGCTTCCATCAGACTTATTTGCCTGGCAAAAATCAACTGCCCAAATTTCCTCTTTAAGCTTCCCAGACTACATCTACAGCACTTCCATTCACTAAACCCCGTTCCCAGTCATTTCTCCATCTCTAGAGCCCATGGTCATTCTCTCAGCTCATCACTCCTACCCTTACTCCCTACCCTCACTTCTCAGAACATTCCCATTGCTCTTAACAGTCTAATTGGCTATATTCCCCATCTTTCCTTAGTCCCGTTCTCAGGCTTTCTCAATTCTCCCTTAAAAGATCTAATCTAATCAACCCCTCACTCCCTGAATCTTCCTCTTACACCTCCAAGGACACTCTCTAGAACCTTCTGCTCCCTAGTTCTCTTTCCTTCTCCAATCCTGCCTCAGGTGTTCCCACTTCCCTCAGCTTTTCTAGTATCTAGTTCTTTCCGTCTTCTTACTACTTCCAAATCTTTCCCTAGTTCTTCTCCTAAATTCCCTCAACTTTTCTGTCAGTCATTCCCCATTTTCCTCAACCTTCCCTGGCAGCTATTCCCCGACTTTTCTCACCTCTACCACCTTTCCTCAAACCTCATCCATCCCTTCTTCTGGAGGTGCCTCCTACATCTCTTAAATTACCCTCTCAGCTTCCTCAATCTTTGCCTCATTCCCTCCTTCCTTCAATACTATTTGTCCTCCAATTTCCATTGACTTGGCGCCTCCCCTAGTTCCCAAATCTACGTTCAACACCATCTAAACGTCTCCAGGCCGCCGCCAACATTCTCTCTCATCCTTAGCCTCCCCTACCGTGCCACTCTAAACGCCCAGAGACACCATTCTCCAATGGCCGGCGCCTGGCCTCTAGGGAGACGGGGTATGGGTCACGTACCCCATTCGCATCTTGGCTCCGCTCTGGCTGCCCCCGCTGCCGGGTAGAGGTGGGCGAGAGGGCAGGCGGCCGAGGTGCATGCTCTTCTCTAGGGCCGACATGAAGTGGAGGCCTCAGGTAGTCAAACAGTAGCCGGAGCTTCGTCCCACGCTAAGCGCGGCCCAACCGGTCACAGCTCGCTCCCCTAGCGACGCCCAGTGCCTTTGGACAGCACCCAGCTACCGGCAGCACCGCCCACCGCCCACCGGCTCCGTAAACTCCACCCCCTCTCCTCGGCGATTCCACCGGAAGTACGCAACAGCCGTTCACAAAGAAAGCTGGGTAACGGAGTCTACGGATCTCTCAGACCAACAGAGAACTCATCGACTCTCGCCGGAAAGACAAGCGCTCCTAAAGGCAATGCATCCTGGGCAATGAAGTCCTCAAAGGGCATATCCCTTTGCGCTTGCGCAGCTGAAGAAGACAGCTGTCAACCTCGTAGAGGTAGTGTAGCAAAGCATCCTGGGTGTTGTAGTCTATTTGCGGGAAGAAGGCTTTGGCGCCTTTCCTTTTCACCGCTCCTTTCAGACGGTTAAGAGGAAGAGCTTTTTCTTCCTGCTTCCCAGGCTGCCCAGCGGCTCCGGTTGCCGGGGAACGCAGGCGCCTCGGGAAGGGATGGCGGGAGGTCACGGCTTGGGTGCTGGAGCTGGAGTTCAGTTGGTGAAGAAAAGCTCTGGCTCGTCATGAAACAAAGAAAAGGCCAGGGGCCTGTCGGAACCCGTGGCCGCAAGAAGAGAGGTAACCTGAGAGACCAAAGGTTGAGGAAAGAATAATAAGGTGGAGTTGGGAGCAAGGTGTAGAGAATTCCAGGGAGACTCCCCCACCCGCCTGTAAAAAGGGAGGGAGAGAAGTAGGAAGGGGGAAATAACCAAGGAATCTGAAGGTTAGAGAGGGCAGTTACCCCTCCAGCGAAAGGGAAGGAAATAGGTACTGAAGTAGGGGGTCAAAGCGGACTAATAAATGGGGCGAGGTGAGGGCTAAAAGGGTGCAGGCAGGACGCTTCTAAAGAAAGGAAATTAAAAAATTCCAGGATTTTAAAAAACTTTTTAAAGGGAGGTGTAATTGACATGTAACATTATCTTAGCTTCAAGTTGTACAATTGTTTAGATATTCCCGTATATTTGCGAAGTGATCAAACAGTACGTCTAGTTAGCATCCATGACCGTACATACTTACTAAAAGTTTTTTTCATGTCATGAAAACTTTTAAGGTGTACTCTTTTAGCAACTTTCAAATATACAGTGCACTATTAACTGTAGTTCACTGTGCTGTACTTTTACATCCCTGTGACCTAGGAGTACTTTTGATAGCAAAGTTAAATGTGTGTGTGTCTGTGTGTGGGAGGGTATAGCTTTGGAGTTCCACACGTACTGAAAGAAACATAAGTTGGAGAGGTGGTATGTCAGTAATTCTAATTGGCAAAGATCATGTTGTATGCATTACTGTAAATGTTAGTTGAATGAGCCAAACAAACATAAGACAGTCATGAAGTATGAAGGGCTACAGGCAGGAGTTGGGAAAGATAGTTGTGGAGGAGAGAAAAAGAAAGTGGGGAGTGACAAGGTGAGGTAGAGTGCAGGTGAAGGCATGAGGATCTTTGAAGGATCTGAGAGGATGAAAGAGTGTGTAGCAAGAGAAGGTCTTTAGATTGAGGACTCAACCTACTGTCTGAGAACGTATCTCATGCAAGCTTTTTAAAGATAACTAAGGCATGGGGCGCCTGGGTGGCGCAGTCGGTTAAGCGTCCGACTTCAGCCAGGTCACGATCTCGCGGTCTGTGAGTTCGAGCCCCGCGTCAGGCTCTGGGCTGATGGCTCGGAGCCTGGAGCCTGTTTCCGATTCTGTGTCTCCCTCTCTCTCTGCCCCTCCCCCGCTCATGCTCTGTCTCTCTCTGTCCCAAAAATAAATAAAAAACGTTGAAAAAAAAATTAAAAAAAAAAAAAGATAACTAAGGCAGTTTTGAGGCAGTGACTTTTCCTGCAAAGAATGATGGGAGGATATGAAATAGAAGCACAGATGTATTCAATGCTAGTGCTCCCTATGTCAAACAGTCAAGCATATTTGGTTGATAGGAGGAAAATAAAAATTGAAATAACCTAAGAATGCCCTTCTTGCTATACCATCTATATATGCAGTAATGCTCATATACACACCTGTGTATTATTTTTATATTGAAACTACTTATACGTAAAGATTATGGTGGGTCTTTTTCAGCTATAGAGAGCAGAGAAGGTGCTCGATTTAGAAATCCAAAAACTTTTATATAGATTTCTTGATCTGATATACTCCAGTATATTTTCTTGTTAGGCATGACCACTCTCTGAGGGAAAAGAGGAATAGGAAGGTGTCTGTAATATAGGAATGGTTTCTTTTTTTTTTTAAGTTTTTAATTTAATTCCAGTATAGCTAACATACAGCGTTATATTAGTTTCAGATATACAGTATAACGATTCAACAATTCTATGCATTACTCAGTGTTCATCATAAGTGTGCTCTTTAATACCCATTACCTATTTCACCCACCCACCGCTCCCCCACCTCTCCTCTGGTAACCATCAATTTGTTCTCTACAGTTAAGTCTGTTTCTTGGTTTGTTTCTCTTTTTTTTTTTTTTCCTCCTTGTTCATTTGTTTTGTTTCTTAAACTCCACATGAGTGAAATCGTATGGTATTTGTCTTTCTCTGACTTATTTTGCTTAGCATTATACTCTCTAACTCCATCCATGTTGTTGCAGATGGCAAGATTTCATTCTTTTTTATGGCTGAATAATATTCTATTGTATAGATATAAAGGAATAGTTTCTTAAATTTCTTCTAAATCATGGTTAGGAGATAACTATGAATGGAAGACCATCAGGGTCATTAAAGGAAAGTTTTATAGAAAGTCATAATTAAATGCCTTGTTTACATTTATTATCTGTCTGAAATCAGAAGCCAATAAATATTATAAAAGCCAATGAATATTATGAGTCCAGTGCTGGAGTAAAAAATAATGGCAGAATCTGAAGATGATAGTGTCTGTCTTCAATGACTGAATGATGTTGGCCGGAAAGAAAATACAAAATTTAAGGTGGTCTTTATTGAAACGCTTAATCATTTGAGCATTGAGTGAAGGGAGGAGTTATTGCTGTTTCATGTTTAGTGATGGTTTTAAAGTAAGAGAGGTAGAGCTAACATATCTTAAAACCTGAACTTTGCAACAATAAACAACAGTACTTGGGAGAAAAATTTCAACTACTTCTGAGATTTTAAAAACCTATCTACTGTATCATTATATTTGTATTTTTAAAATGGTATCTTTTTTTTATTGAGGTATAGTTGACACACAATGTTATGCTAGTTTCAGGTATACAACAGTGATTCCACAAGTCTATATGTTATACTGTGCTTACCACAAGCATAACTGCTATCTATCCCCATACAACGCTATTACAATACCATTGACTATATTCCTTATGCTGTACCTTTTATCCCTATGATTTATTCATTCCATACTTGGAAGTGTGTGTCTCCCATCTCCCTTCATCTATTTTGCCCATCCCCCTTCCCCTGTCCCCACTGGTGACCGCCTGTTTTTCCTTTGTATTTCGGGATCTGTTTCTGCTATTTTTTAAGATTCCACATGTAAGTGAATTTGTCTTTCTTTGTCTTATTTTACTTAAGCATAATACTCTGTAGGACCATCTGAGTGGTCTCAAAGGCAAGATTTCATTCTTTTTTTTTCTTAATATTTATTTATTTTGAGAGAGACAGTGCAAGCGAGGGAGGGACAGAAAGAGAGCGGGAGACACAGAATCTGAAGCAGACTCCAGGCTCTGAGCTGTCAGCACAGAGCCTGACATGGGGCTCAAACTCACGAACTGTGTGATCATGACCTGATCATGACCTGATCATGATCTGGTGGCCACTTAACTGACTGAGCTACCCAAGCGCCCCTTTGTCCTTTTTTATGGCTGAGTAATAACCCATTGTGTACATGTACCACCTCTTCTTTATCCATTCATCTATCAGTGGACACTTGGGTTGCTTCCACACCTTGGCTAGTGTAAATAATGCTGCAATAAACATAGGGGTGGATATATCTTTTCTCGTTAGTGTTTGAATTTGGGGGGTAAATACCCAGTAGTGGAATTACTGGGTCATATGGTATTTCTATTTTTAATTTTTTCTAAATTTTTAATTGTTTCTTAATTTCTTTTGAGAGAGAGCACTCATGCATAAACTGGGGAGGGGCAGAGAGAGAATCCCAAGTAGGCTATGCTGACAGCGCAGAGATTATGAAATCATGACCTGAGCCGAAATCAAGACTCAGGTTCTTAACCAACTGAGCCAACCAGGAGCCCCTATTTTTAATTTTTTAAGGAACCTCTGTATTATTTTCCATAGTGGCTACGCTAATTTACATTCCTCCCAGTGGTGCATGAGGGTTCTTTTTCCTCCACATCCTAGCCAACACTTGTTATTTCTTGTCGTTTTGATTCTAGCCATTCTGACAGGTGAAAGGTGATATCTTATTGTGGTTTTAATTTGCATGAAATGATAGCTTTCAATTAAAGAGGAGTTTGTTTTCACATGTTTTAAGCTGGTATTATGTTCTTTACTTACAATAACTTGAATCAGACCCTGAATATGAATTAGTTATCAAAGTGGCTTAGGTGGGGGTGCCTGGGTGGCTCAGTCAATTGAATGTCAAGTCCAACTCTTGATTTTTGCTCAGGTCATGATTTCATGGTTTGTGAGTTGGAGCCCTATCTCAGGCTCCACGCTGATGTTGTGGAGTCTGTTTGGGATTCTCTCTGCCCCCCTCATGTGTATGCTCCCTCTCATTTTCTCTCTCTCTCTCTCTCTCTCTCAAAATAAAATAAACTTAAAAAAAAAAAAAGTGGCTTAAGTGACTCGGTAAGTTATTCTGTGGTTTGGTTTTCTCTTTATAGGATAAATGTTCTCCTGGTAGAGACTAATATTTGTGTGTGTTCTCATTCAAAAAGCAGATTATATGTTTCTATATTTAGTCTGAATTTTGACTTAGTGTTTTTGGATTCCTCCACAGGTTTGAGTGACATTTCTCCATCTACAAGCCTTCCACCTCTGGTTGAAGGCCAGCTACGCTGCTTTCTGAGACTTACTGTTAATAAAGTCATATGGAAGATTGCAAAGCCTCCCACTTGTGTACTTGTCCGAGTGAGATGGTGGGGAGAAACATCAGATGGAACCCTTTTTTGTCCCAGGGACGCATTGCAGACTGAACCAAAAGCTGTCAGAACAACTACACGTTATGCTGTTCGCTGTGGTCCAAAGCAGTTTACCTCTTATCTAACTGGTATGTTTTTGTCTTATCATTTTAGCTTCAGGCCTAATAAATGTATGTTATGTTGTTAGCAAAGGGTATTATCGTGTACATAGTATCCATGGCATTGTTAATTATTAAGTGAAAGAAGTTTTATAATAGCCACCATTTATTGAGAGTATACTATGTGCCAGCAGTTGATACATATTGTTTCTAATCCTTAATAACCCTACAAGAAAAATATTTTCTGTGTTTTATAGGCAATGAAACTGAGGTGTAAAGATAAAATGAATACTCTCTAAGGTTACATAGTTGATAAATGGCAAAACTAGGATTTGAACCAGTTTCGGTCTGATACCAAAATTCATGCACTTTTCACTACCCCATGCTTCTTTAGTAGTAACTGTAGTCTCTGCTCTGGGACTCATGTTAAAGGAAGAAAGGGATAGATAGATAGATAGATAGATAGATATGTCTATGTATAAACTTTACTAAAAGTACAAGATAATACATGGTAAGTGAGTGGTTTAATGAATTAGTAATATAGGTTTTCATGGAAGGTAAGGATCCCTTTTTAATATTTATTTTTGAGAGAGAGAGAGAGAGAGCGCACCCATGAGCAGGGGAGGGGCAAAAAGAGAGAGGGAGAGAGAATCCCAAGCAGACTCTGTGCTAACAGCACAGAGTATGACATAAGGCCCAATCCCATGAACTGTGAGATCATGACCTGAGCTGAAATCAAGAGTCAGACGCTTAACTGACTAACCCACCCCAAGAAGGGGTCCCATTATAAGAAACCAGGAGACAAGATTTCTTCATTTCTGTTCAAGGAAAGCATTCTAAATCTACTATGTTATTTCTGTATTCAGGTCAGGCTTTCCCATAAACGCATTTTGGATGGTGGGTTATTTATCAACCCAATCCATTTCAAGTAAAAAAAAAAAATCCGATATCATGTAAACATTGTTGGGCTAAGAATACTGGAGAATCAGAGGTTAATTAAAGGTTAATTTGTTCCTAAGAAGCTTATATTCTATTAAAATTTTTTTGAAAATATCATAATATAAAGAACAAAACACTTGGTCATTCGAAAGATATATATTGAACTCTTAGCATGTGCTAGACATTGTGCTAGGCACTTTGGGGAATTACAAAAATGAATCAATTTAATCAGAATGGTATCTAATTCTAACTAAATTCACAGAGTAGTTTAGTTACAATACTAGGTAGGAAATGTTAAGTACTGTTATAGGATACTCATAAACAATCTGGGTACTATAAGCCTAATTTAACAAATGAAGAGTGGTTAAAAATTCTTTAGTAAGAGAGGTGCCTGGCTGGCTCAGTCGGTTAAGCGTCTGACTGTAGATTTTGGCTAAGGTCATGATCTCACCATTTGTGAGATCGAGCCTTGTGTAGGGCTCTGCACTAACAGCACGGAGCCTGTTGGGATTCCCTCTCTCTCTCTGTCTCTCTCTCTCTCTCCCCACCGACCCTGCCCCTCCCCTGCTTGCTCACCAGATCTCTCTCTCAAAATAAATAAATAAACATTAAAAAAAGTTTTCAGTAAGAGAGAAAATATCTATTAATATGATAGCAAATCACACATTTATTTGAGCATCCTGCAGTATGATAAAGAATGCATTAGACCTGACATTTGAACTTTTGATTGGTGTTATCAGCTGTGGGATTTGGGGAAAGTCCCTTCCCATTTCTGACCCCCCTTTCCCTCATCTGTTAAAAGTGGGATCAGATAGCTGCCCTTTCACTTTGTTTTTTCATGAAGAGCCTGGTTGAATGAGAAGAACATGGGCTTTGAAATCAGTCTTGAATTGCAACTCTGGCTTCAGGATTGGATGGCTGTACAATGCTGAGATGTTCCTTAAGATCTTGGAGCCTCAGTGTCCTATTAGTTAAATGAGGATAATAGCACTTACCGGCAGGAATTATTGAAAAGGTTAAATGAAAAAATTTTTGTGAACTGATTGGTCCAGTACCTGGCACATTGTAGGTGTGAGTCTTGTAAAAATGTAAAGTTTTTGGCACTATAGGGAATACAAAAACTTTAGATGTAATCTCTGGTCAAAAGGATCAGTTGAAAGAAACAAAACTGATACATATGAAATAGTAGTGACCAGTGGCAAACAATAAGTAATTAAATGTCTGATTACTTGGTGCATATAGTAAGTACTATATGAATATTCCATAATATTATCATAGGAACTTGAGAATCATAACTTAAGAACTCACTATCATAAGTTCTCAGGAAACCAGAATCCTACTTCTGTTGTGTACTAACTAGCTGTTTGAATTTAAGCAAGCATTTAATCTTCCTGTGCCTTAATTTTCCCCTTGTTAAACTGAAGGGGTTAACCACCAAATGAGCCAATAATAAAATTTTATAAATCTAGTTAAGAAAGAAGCTTTGTTAAAAAAAAGAGGTTAGAGTGGGAGAGAGCCAAAGCATAAGAGACCCTTAAAAACTGAGAACAAACTGAGGGTTGATGGGGGGTGGGAGGGAGGGGAGGGTGGGGGATGGGTATTGAGGAGGGCACCTTTTGGGATGAGCGCTGGGTGTTGTATGGAAACCAATCTGACAATAAATTTCATATATTGAAAAAAAAGAAAGAAAGAAAGAAGCTTAGTTGAAGGTAGGATTTGAATAGTAGTTGGATGAGGTGAACCTTGTAAGTGATGGCCCAGCTATAGACATGAGTATGATGTGTTTATTAGAAAATGAAGACATAAGAGATCAAACATTAGTTCACATGAATATATGCTCTAACTGAAAACTTGGAAAAGTGTAACTATTTCTTAAGCTATGTGGTAGGTATTTGTTTCTTTAGTCTTTTACGTACTCTTTTATATGCATATTTCATTTAAAAGAAAGAAAAGTGCATGGTTCTGGAAGCCATGAGGAAGCAGCCTGGTGGCCAGCCTGACAAAGCCCACATTGGGCCCCAATCATGAGTGGCCACCATTAGGCTTCAGGAGGTGCTAGGTTCATCAGAGCCCTTCCTCTCACCTCCTCTTCTCTACGTAGACTAGGCAGGCTACAGCAAACAGAAGCAGTTGAGTCCTTTTATATCAAAACAGCAAAACACCAAAGAGGAAGTTGAGAGAACTCCACTCTCTCCATTACACAAGCCTTCCTGACACCCTGTAACCATGTGCCTTGCACCAAGTGGAAAATAAACTCCAACCTGCCAGTTAGAAAGAAAGAAAGAAAGAAAGAAAGAAAGAAAGGAAGAAAGAAAGAAAAGAAAGAAAGAAAGAAAGAAAGAAAGAAAGAAAGAAAGAAGAGGGGCGCCTGGGTGGCTCAGTTGGTTAAGAGTCCGACTTCGGCTCAGGTCACAATCTCTCAATTTGTGAGTTCGTGCCCCGCATCGGGCTCTGTGCTGACAGCTCAGAGCCTGGAGCCTGCTTCGGATTCTGTGTCTCCTTTCTCTCTGTCCCTCCCCTGCTCATACTCTGTCTCTGTCTCTCAATAATAAATAAATGTTAAAAAAATTTTAAAAAGAAAGAAAGAAGAAAATGTATAAGGTAAACTAATGAATATATTGCCACAAATTAGTGTAAAACATGAATAGGTCCAGGTTGAAAAGAGCAAGGCAGTAAAACAGAGTATATTAATTCCTCAAGTAAGGATAATTTATAGGAACAAGTGAAAATGTTAGCATTTTACAGTTTATAAAATACTTTCAAGTCCAACATCTTCTTTGATGTTTAAAACAATCCTGTGTAGTAGGTAGAGTGGTTTGTTTTATTCCTTTCTTTGTATCTATTTTACCTTATTCCAACGGGAAGTTAGGACAATTACAAATACATGTTAAGGACAGAAAGATTTTTTTTAATACATAAGAAAATATTTATATTTTAAATCATTAAAAACTTTTTGTTTAAGGTAAATGAAAATACAGTAGGAGGAATGAGAGGAAGCCCCTGGGATTTACTACTATGCAGGCAGTGGGTATTCTCATTTTCTGATGAATTTGGGTTTCAGAGTTTAAAAGTGACATACCCAGGGTCACCCTAATGTCAACCCTGATAGTAGGTGCATGTTTTATTTGAAAATAAAATAATTTAAGTAAAAAAGTTTTCTCATACATACCCACCTCCAAAGAAAAAAGAAAGTAAATGAAAAATATCTGTGTATGTTATAATTGTTTCTGATTAGATATGGCTGTGCTGGTGCTGGAAGTAATCACCAAACTTGATCATCTTCCAATTGGTAGAGTTCAGATCAGTGGACTAGCTCAGCTTTCTACAACCCATCACATCAATGGATTTTTTACCATTGTTTCACCAACATCTAAGAAACTTGGAGAACTCCAGGTAAAAATATTTTAATTCTTTGCTGCGTAGAATAAAATTTTTTCAGTACAAGTAGTTGAGTCTGTTTGTAGAATGGATAGGTACATGACTCCCATTTATCATGGTAATTCCCACTTCATGCCTTTGTTCGTGTTTTTACCCAGTCTTTTTTTTTTTTTTTTTTAATATAATTTATTGTCAAATTGGCTTACATATAACACCCAGGGCTCATCCCAACAAGTGCCCTCCTTAATGCCCATCACCCATTTTCTCATCTTCCCCACCGCCCCCATCCACCCTTAGTTTGTTCTCTGTATTTAAGAGTCTCTTGTGGTTTGCCTCCCTCCCTCTCTGTTTGTAACTATTTTTTTCCCCTTCCCACCCTCCATGGACTTCTGTTAAGTTTGTCAAGATCTACATATGAGTGAAAACATGATACCTGTCCTTCTCTGACTGACTTATTTCACTCAGCATAATACCTTCCAGTTCCATCCACGTTGCTGCAAATGGCACCGTCTTTATAATGTATCTTATCCAAATCCTCTTAGTGCTTTACTACCCATCTGAAGTGCCAAGAGTCCTTCACAGCTCCTACTGCATTCATTCTTCTCTGTACTCTTTATTAAATTTATGACATTAATTATATAATCATTGTTTGGTTACAATCCTACACAATCTCTAAAATTATGTACTAGTCATTTCCCTTTAATTCCCTTTCTTTTTAGTTTCTAGATTCCCTGGGAGGCAGGACATTGTTTTCTATTTTCTGTGTTTTTCCCACAGCTCCTAACATAATGCCAAGCAATAATTGCTTGTTTGACTCATGTAAGTGGCATCTTTGATGTGTTCATTCGTGCCTACAACCTTTTTATACAGTATTATGTGCCACTAAGGATACAGAGATAAGAGATGATTCTTTCATATAGTTTTCCGAAGTCACATAGGAGGAAATAGAAGAATAGTAAGTAGAATGCTGTGTGATAGATGTTATGCTACATAGGTGTACAGGATGGTGGAAAGAACATGAAAGGGTCCTTTTCTGAGCGAGACTTTTTGGGAGTGCTTCCTAGAAAGTTCTGAGTATTCAAATCACTTAGAAATTTCATGAGTTTTACCTTTTCAAATGTATTCTAAAATACAGAAGTTTAAACAGGTAGAGAAAAGATATACAACATTATCAAATGTGAGAACTTCTTCTAAAACTATGAGCACAGGAGTGCCTAGCTGGCTCAGTCGGGAGAGCAGGAGACTCTCGATCTCTGGGTCCTGAGTTGGAGCCCCACATTGGGTGTAGAGATTGCTAAAAAAAAAAGCCAAAAAAGCAAAAAACAACAACAAGCGCATAAATGTGTTAGTGGAACAGAATAGAGTCCAGAAATAATTCTGGGGCGCCTGGGTGGCTCAGTCTAAGTGTCTGACTTTGGCTCAGGTCATGATCTCATGGTTCATGAGTTCAAGCCCCATATCAGGCTCTGTGCTGACAGTTGGGAGCCTGGAGCCTGCTTCAAATTCTGTTGTCTCCCTCTCTCTCTGCCCCTCCATCAGTTGTGCTCTGTCTCTCAAAAATAAACAAACATTTTATAGCAGCACTCTCAACAATAGCCAAATTATGGAAAGAGCCTAAATGTCCATCAACTGATGAATGGATAAAGAAATTGTGGTTTATATACACAATGGAATACTACGTGGCAATGAGAAAAAATGAAACATGGCCTTTTGTAGCAACGTGGATGGAACTGGAGAGTGTGATGCTAAGTGAAATAAGCCATACAGAGAAAGACAGATACCATATGGTTTCACTCTTATGTGGATCCTGAGAAACGTAACAGAAACCCATGGGGGAGGGGAAGGAAAAAAAAAAAGAGGTTAGAGTGGGAGAGAGCCAAAGCATAAGAGACTGTTAAAAACTGAAAACAAACTGAGGGTTGATGGGGGGTGGGAGGGAGGGGAGGGTGGGTGATGGGTATTGAGGAGGGCACCTTTTGGGATGAGCACTGGGTATTGTATGGAAACCAATTTGACAGTAAATTTCATATATTAAAAAATAAATTAAAAAAAAAATAAACATTTAAAAAAAAAAGAATTCCAACTGAATGAAAGAATGTAACATTTTCTTTCTCATATTTTTATATATAATAAATTAAAAAATAGTGGCACCTTATGTTAGTAACGTCATAGTGAAGTGAGTATGGTTACTTTTCTGATAATGGTACAGATTTACCTTAGATCTGCAAGACAATTTGGCATTGTGTTTCAAGAGCCCTAAAATTGCCATATATCATTTACCTAAGTAATTCTACCCTTAGGAACTTATCTTAAGGAAATACCATAAAAAGAGAGGGAAGCTATATGCTTACGTCTAGTCATGGAAATACACTTTAAAAAAAATTTTTTTTTAATGTTAATTTATTTTTGAGAGAGAAGAGACAGAGCCTGAGCAGGGGAGGGGCAGAGAGAAAGGGAAACACAGAATCTAAAGCAGGCTCCAGGTTCTGAGCGGTCAGCACAGAGCCCGATGCAGAGCTCACACTCATGAACCACGAGATCATGACCTGAGCCGAAGTTGGATGCTTAACTGACTGAGCCACCTACGCACCCCAGAAATACACTTTTAATGTCGAAAAAATGAAAACAATGTATTCAAAAATATTAAAACTATAGTCTATTAGTAGAATATTTTGTTTCTGTAAAAGACAAAATTACATAATTGTATAGCCTCATGGAAAAATGGATTTTGGATTGATAACAAACAAGAATTAAAATTAAATACACATACATACATGTATTATCAATGACTGGGAAAAAATAAGGAAAATTAAAAACAGTTGGAGTAGGGACACCTGGGTGTCTCAGTCGGTTAAACATCCAGCTTCGGCTCAGGTCATAATCTCATGTTTCGTGGGTTCAGGCCCCGCATTTGACAGCTCGGAGCCTAGAGCCTGCTTCAGATTCTGTCTCCCTCTTTCTCTGCCACCACCCTGCTCATGCTCTGTCTCTCTCTCTCAAAAATAAAAATAAAAATAAAAATAAAAAATTTGAAGTGTAGGATTCTAGGTGGGTTTTTTTCCTATTTTTAAAATTGAGATATAATTTGGGGTGCCTGGTGGCTTAGTTGGTTAAGTGTCCAACTCTTGATTTCACCTTAGTCACAATGTGAAGATTCGGTTTGTGGGATCGAGCCCCAGGTCGGGCTCTGTCCTCACAGCATGGAGCCTGCTTGGGATTCTCTCTCCTCCTCTCTCTCTCTCTGCCCCTGGCGTTCTCATTTTTAAAAAATAAAATAAAATTGAGATATAATTCCCATGTCATAAGATTCACCCTTTTAGAGTAAACAATTCAGTGTTTTTTAATATGTCCACAAGATTTTATAACCATCACCACTATCTAATTACAAAAAGGAGCACTGTGCCCATTAGCAGTCATACCCCTTTTCACCCTTTACCAGTCCCTGGCAACCACTAATTTAACTTCTGTTTTTAATGTATTTGCCTATTCAGGACCGTTCATATAAATGAAATAATATATTATGTAGCCTTTTGTAACTGACTTCTTTCATGTAGCATGATGTTTTCAAAGTTCATCTTTGTTGTGGCATGTATCGGTACTTCATTCCTTATGATGCCTGGATAATATTCCATTGTATGGATAGGCCACATGTTTATCCATTCTTCAGTTGATGAACATTTGGTTTATTTCCACTTCTTGACCACTGTGAATAATGGCAGCCGCCATAAACATTCACTTATAAGGTTTTTTGTGAACATGTTTTCATTTCTTTTGGGTATATACCTAGGAGTAGAATTTCAGTCATAGGGTAGGCATGTTTAACTTTGAAGAACTGCCAGACTGTTTTCTAAGGTGCCTGCATCATTTTTTGCCTATATTTAAATATCAGTTGCTGCAATAATACTTGTGTGAGTGTTTATTTAAATGTCATTGTAATTTTTGGAAAATTGTATACAGCTTTACAGACAGAAGTCAGATTTTAAAAGATTATGGAATAAGGAAATAAGTAGCAATTAGAGATTTCTGTTTCCCAAGTAAATGTCAATGAAAAGAGGGAGAGGTAGTGTGATCTAGTGGAAATAGCACTAGAGTTGGACATGAGAAATTGGTTAAAAAGCAATTCTGGTGTTCACTTGTCCTCTCTGAGCTTCCGTATCCTATTTTATAAATTGAATATACTAAAACATTTCCCTCACAGCATTGTTGCAGGGATTGAGATTTAAAAAATTTGGAAACACTTAACATGGTGTTTAGGCATGTGATGGGGACATGGCAAATTTATTTGAATTTGAGAGGACACTAACTGTGGGTAGCAGAATTCAGAAGTTTGATCATTACTGTTTTAGAACAGGGGTTGACACACTTTGCCTGGTGTTCCATATCTGGCCTTCTAACTGAACGTGGTTTTTGCATTTTTAAAATGGTTATTTGAAAACTAACATCCAATAAATAAAGCCTAAAATATTTATTCTCTGCCCCTTTACGGAATACACTTGCTGGCCCCTTTTTAGAGCATGATTTGTTTGTAGACCAAAGAGAAGCAAGTGAAGAAAGAAATTGAAAATAAGAGGATAACTGAGCCAGTATCATGAAGGTCATGAAGAGAATTAAATGGGAATGAGTTTTTATCAGGAACTCAGCTAATAGGGTTACGTTGGGAATAGAGGAATTATAACCAGTAGGAAAAGAGGAAGAACATTTTGAAATAGACAAAATTGAAGAAGTTCATTCTGATAGTTTTCTCATCAGCATTTGTTGTATGCCTATCTACCATATGTTAGGCACTATATATTTTGTTAACTTTTTTTTGTTTTTCTTAGAGATATGCAAAACAATATCTTATATGTATAAAATATAAAAACAACATATAGTGAAATGCCCATTGTCTCCTCACCCAGGCTAAGAATTTTTTTTTTTACGTTTATTTATTTTGAGAGAGCAAGAAAGAGCGCAAGCAGGGGAGGGGTAGAGAGAGGGAGAGAGAATCCCAAGCAGGCTCCTCACTGTCAGCACAGAGCCTAATGTGGGGCTTGACCTGAGCTGAAATCAAGAGTCCAAAGCTTAACTGACTGAGCTACCCAGGTGCCCCCAGACTAAGAAATATTAATAGAGTAAGTAAAAGGAGCCAGTTTTAGAGATTCATCCGTATTGTTTTGTATATCAGTAGTTCCCTTTTGCAGAGGTATGTTCTATTGCATTGATAATTTCACAGTTGTGGTTTTGTTTTGTTTTGTTTTTTATCTATTTACCAGTTGGTGGACATTTGGGGTTTCTTTTTTTGTTTGTTTTTTGTTTTGTTTTGTTTTTATTTTTATTTTTTTTTTACTACTTTTTGCTTGTTATGAATAAAGCAACTCTTTGTGTGGACACGTGTTTTTATTTTCTTCAGAAAATACCCAAAAATGGAATTGCTGAGTCATGGTTAACTTTTTAAGAAACTACCAGACCATTTCCAAAGTGGTTGCATAACTTTACATTCCCATCAGTAGTATATAAACATTCTCCGTATAAACATCTACTTGGTATGTAGTTGCTCCACGTCCTTGCCATTACTTGGTTTGGATAGTCTTTTTAATTTTTGTCATTCTAGTGTTCTACTGAGTAGGTACTGATATCTCACTATGGTTTTAGTTTGTATTTCCTGATGATTAATATATTGAGTATTTTTTCATAGGCTTTTGGGCCATTATCTTCTTCAGGGATTCACAGGCTATATAACCCCCAAGGCAAGTCTGACTCACTCACCACCTATATTTGTAGGTAATTTTATTAGAACACAGCCATACTCACTTATTTGCGTGTGGTCTGTTGCACCTTCCACGCTGTAACAGCAATGTAGAGTAGTCCCCCTGCCCACATCTGCAGTTTCTTTTTTGGTGATTTTAATGTAGTTGGGAAGCCGATGATCCTCCTTCTGACTTATCCTCAGAAATCAGTATCAGCCTATCGCCATGTCACAATGCTTAGGTCGTTCACCACACTTAATGTCATCACGTGTGCATTTTATCATCTTATCACTAGAATAAAGGTGAATACAGTACAATGAGATATTTTGAACAAGACCACATTCACATAATTTATTTTATTTTATTATTAGCTATTGTAAATCTCTTACTGTACCTAATTTTTAAGTTAAACTTTGTCATAGTTATGTAAGTATATAAGAAAAAAACATATGTATCGGTTCAGTACTATCTGCAGTTTGAGGCATCCACTGGGGATCTTGGAACATATCCCCTGTGGATAAGGAGGGACTACTGTAATTATGACAGAAACTGTATGGCATGCAAAGCCTAAAATATTAATTCTCTGGCTCCTTCACAGGAAAGAAAAAGTAATCAGTATATCTTATGGTTCAGCTTTAAAGAGGGATTCCATATGTAGTCAATTCAGGACTGTTTTGGGGACCAGCAAAGCAGTGATATGACAAGAACTCCCATCACTCACTGCATACTCATTTTTTAAAAAGTTTTTTAATATTTGTTTATTTTTGAGAGAGAGAGAGAGACAGACAGACAGACAGAACGTGATCAGGGGAGGGGCAGAGAGAGAGAGAGACACAGAATCCAAAGCAGGCTCCAGGCTCTGAGCTGTTAGCATAGAGCCTGATGCAGGGCTTGAATTCACAAACCATGAGATCATGACCTGAGTCGAAGTCCAATGCTCAATCAACTGAGCCACCCAGGTGCCCCTGATACTCAGTTTTTTAACGTTTATTTATTTTTGAGACAGAGAGAGACAGAGCATGAACAGGGGAGGGGCAGAGAGAGAGGGAGACACAGGATCAGAAGCAGGCTCCAGGCTCTGAGCCGTCAGCCCAGAGCCCCACGCGGGGCTCGAACTCACCCACCTCGAGATCGTGACCTGAGCTGAAGTCAGACGCTTAACCCACTGAGCCACCCAGGCGCCCCTCTGATACTCAGTTTTAAAAGTCATTTTTAAATTAATATTTTACCTTCACATAAAGAGTCAAATAACTCTGTTACAAAAATGAGTCCCTCACATAGACCCATACTTTTCCCAGAGGCAACTACTTTCAACTCCTGCCCCTGATTCTTATGGTATTTACCTCTATAGTTCCAAATAATATGCTTATATTTATGTCACATCTTCATCTCCTCCCCCACCCTCTCAGTTTTCAGGCACTGTCTTCTGACTTCCTAATACAGAAGATGCAAATTTAGCTCAATCCCACATCCTTCTACCTCTCCATCTCCCAACCTGCCCACTCAGTTATACTATAAACATTGATTGTTGATCTAACCAAAATTACTGAGCAACTTTCATGCCACAACAACAAAGTACAGTAGTCTCCCCTATCCGCAATTTCTCTTTCAGTGGTTTTAGTATAGTTGGGAAGCATGTGATCCTCCTTCTGACTTATCCTCAGAAGATCAGTAGTAGCCGATCTCCATGTCACAATGCTTATGTTGTTCATCAAACTTAATGTCATCGTGTACGCATTTTATCATCTTATCACTAGAATAAAGTTAAGTACAGTACAATAAGATATTTTGAGCAAGACCACATTCACATAATTTATTATATAAGCAGGTAACATAATATATACATACGTATGATTCTTTTACATTGTAATTGAAGAACAAGTAAATTATAAATTCTTTCATTTTGAAATCAGTTCCTTTGATCTGACTAAAAATTTTATACCTTTACTTCTCTACCAAGTTATCAATATCAGACGTTTTACATTTGGTGGACACTACAGCATTGATTTTTTTAAACCATTTAAGAATAAAATTTAGTTTTTCTTCAGTTTAACAACAAAATAACTGTTTACAAACATGAGTGTTTCCAATCAAGGGCAGAATCTTAGCACAATAATTTTTGAAGTTAGGATATTATTACTAAGACATTCTTTTTTAAAATTTATTTTTATTTTAAGGATAGAGAGAGCACGAGTGGGGGAGAGGGATGGGGGGGGGTGCAGAGTATCCCAAGCAGGCTCCACGCTCAGTGAGGAACTCGATGCTGGGCTCAATCCCACGATCCTGAGATCGTGACCTGAGTCGAAATCAAGAGCCAGATGCTTAACTGACTGAGCCACCCAAGCACCTTTGATACCTTAAAGACTTTGATACCTTAAAGTTCTTATCTTAATACATAATTTCATGTCATAGGAGTATCACTTATTTTATTTGCATTTTAAAAACAAACCTTATTTAAAATCAGTACTTTTCTGTTTATTCCATTTTTGTCCTGCATCTTTTTTACATACTAATTATAGTTCTACTATAGGTTGTTTCATAATGCTGTCTTTTGACAGTCACATTTTACCCCCTAACAGTCACTTTTTGTGGGGTTTTTTTTGCCTTATTTTATCATTAGGAATATTCTCTTCCACACAGAAATATGCCTTCTCACATTTCTTTTGAAAATCATGGGTCTCTAATTCTCTCTGGGACAGGAGAAATATTTCACTTTCCTCTTGATTCTGCTGTAAGAAAGACCATAGTCTACAGAACCCAGAGATGGTACAGGAATAGTATAAACTCTATACACCTAAATTGGACAATTTACATGAATTCTTCGAAAACCACAAACTACCAAAAATCACTCAAAATGAAATACCTGGGGCACCTGTGTGGCTCAGTTGGTTGAGCTCTGAGTCTTGATTTCAGCTCAGGTCATGATCCCAGGGTTGTGGGAGTGAGTCCCACATTGGGCTCTGTGCTGAGCATGAGGCCTGTTAAAGATTCTCTCTCTCCCTTTGCCCCCCCCCCCCCATGTGTGTGTGTGCATGCTCTCTCTCTCTCTCTCAAATAAAAAAAGAAATACATAACCTGAATAGACCTGTAACTATTAAATTGCTTTTGCATTTTAAACCCTTTTACAAAAAAACCCCTCCAGGCCAAGTTAATTTTACTGGCAAATTCTTCCAAACATTTAAAAAAAATGGAAGGGGCACCTGGGTGGCGCCATCAGTTAAGCATCCAACTCTTGATCTCGGCTCACGTCATGATATATCACAGTTCATGAGTTCAAGTCTTGCATTGGGCTCTGTGCTGCTGGCCTGGAACTTGCTTGGGATTCTGTCTGTCCAAATAAAGAAAGGAAGGGGGGGTGGGGGTGGGAGGAAGTGCACCAATTTTGCACAAGCTTTTCCAGAAAATAGGAGAAAATACTTTTCAGTTTATTTTATGAGTCTTGCACCACCTTGATAGCAAAACTAGAGAAGGACAGTTTAAGATCTAGACCTAAAAATAAACCTAAAAATCCTCAAGAAAATATTAGCAAGTTGGGTCCAGCACTATATAAAAAGGATAATAAGACCATGTCCAGGCAGGGTCTATCCCAGGAATGCAAGACTGTCTCAGTTTTTGAAAATCAACCAGTGTGACAAGCCACGTTAATAATAGAATACTACTAAGTCTGTAAAAAAGGCATGAACTATTGATACACGACATAGAGGAACCTGAGAGGCATTACTCTGAGTGAAAGAAGCCTGTCTCAAAAGGTTACATACCATATGTTTTCCATTTATATGACATTCTCAAAAAGCCAGAACCATAATAGTCGAGAATAGATCAGCTGTTGCTAGGGATTAGGGGTGAAGAGAGCATGTGACTACAGAGGGATAGCTTCAGGGAGCTTTTTGAGATGATGGAAGTGTTCTCTATCTCAATTGTGGTGGTGGTTACATGCATCTATTCATAGGTTAAAATTTATAGGAGTGTATTTACACACAAAAATGTCCATTTTATTGTAAGAAAGTAAAATTTTTAAAAGCCCCCACAGACCAAATGTGATGATGAACAACAGTTATCAGTCTGCCTCATTGAAATATGGCTGGGGACTTTTCAAATTGGAGCATGTACCCTGACTAAAGCCACTAGTCTACTTCATCTAATTTTTGCCACATTGGAATGGAGACCCAGCATTGTTGGATTTTCTGATTTTCCAAGAGAAGCCAGAATTACTAAATTTTACACAAAATCTGGTATTGTAAAGCATTGTTACATAATTAAAAAAAAAAATTTTAAGTGCTGTGTTGACCAGCATAGGTCTGAAAAATAGGCATACTAATAGGCTGTCACTGATGCTGATGTTGTAGTAGATCATCGTGGGCAACTTAGTGTTAAAGACAGCCTTGAGTCATTGAGAGAAGACTGATGAATGTCCCTAGGGTTGCTCTGTTATGGGTGTGAGACTTTTATGGTAGACTTATGGTATTTGTGGGTGGCATGGGCTTCTGAAGAGATGTGATATATTTAGGTGACAGAATGATGGTCTGGGGATGGTACCAGAACGGAATAAGTCAACTTCCCTCATCCTGGCTAGTAAAAGCAGTAGTTTCCATTGGAGAAGACTTCAGAGAAATTGGGGCGTTTTAAGAAAGGGAATGTTCAGTTGAAGTGGTAAGGAAGTTTGTATGAAATAGAAATCCTACAGGGCTCTGTGAGGGGATTGGCAGAGGAGTGAACACAAGGATGAACCGTGATTGAGGAGGAGTATGACTGAGGTGGACAGGAATGCTAATCTAGGAGGTGAATGTAGGAGTGTATTGGGTACATTATATGGAAGCAGAGGAGTTAAGAGTGGCAATCTCTTGGATTTGTAGGAATTGCTGAAACATTTTATACCTCTAAAGCTTGACTCATGCTCTTCCCTCTACCTGGAATGTTGTGCCTCAACCTCCCTCAGCCTTATCTGTATCATTCCTATACAAAATTCTAAATCCAGGGGCAGCTGGGTGGCTCAGTCGGTTAAGCGGCCGACTTCGGCTCAGGTCATGATCTCGCGGTCCGTGAGTTCAAGCCCCGCGTTGGGCTCTGTGCTGACAGCTCAGAGCCTGCAACCTGTTTCAGATCCTGTGTCTCCCTCTCTCTGGCCCTCCCCCGTTCATGCTCTGTCTCTCTCTGTCTCAAAAATAAATAAATGTTAAAAAAAATTTTTTTTAATAAATAAATAAAATTCTAAATCCAGATGTTTACGTTTCACTTCTGGAAACCATCCCTGGCACTCCTTCCTCACCTCTTCCCCAAGCTCAGACCTCTCTTTCTCATACCATCCAGTATACATCCCTATCTCAGAGCTCACCATCTTATATTAAAATTACTTTTTTTTAAGTTCCCGTATAAAATACCATGGTCCTCTGTGGGTCAGGTTCCATATTTTATTCATCTCTTTGCCTTAGACAGGTAGCACACAGCCTGGCATTGAGCTAGTACCAACAAATATTTCTTGAACAGAGAAGTTAGGTTAGCACATGTTTTAATTATAAGATTGGCATAGCAGGTACCTGGACTTTCTTCTTTCTTTAAGAGCCACTGGTAGTATAGGCCTATGAGCTGTTTTGTGATTGGCTCAGATCTGCTTAGAGAAAAAGCAAAACTCAGTGCCAGATAGCAAGTCATGGTTAAGGCCAGGGACATCGCCTTTATTCTCAGTGTCTTCTTTGTTTCTAAAATACAGTGGCAGCCTTTTGGGAAATGATGAATGGTAAGGGAACGCTTTCTGACATTTACATTTGGGCAGCCAGGATTTTATGTGATGCTATTACAGTGATCACTGCACAGAGTATTTATCCTACTGCATTCCTGTCATTTGTCTTTGTAGAAAATCTTGATGGTGAACAGATTTAAAAGACTTTATGTTACCTGGTTCATGAAAAGAAGTCTCCTCATCAGGAGCCAGGTGTATTTTATTGAGTCTGTGCCTTTGCAGTTTCTCTGCACAAATTATTCCATTGACCTTTCCAGAGACATCTTAAAATAATCTAACTGCAACCTTCCCTTATTGTGTTAGGCCATTTATCATTATTTAACTCTGGCTGCTCGAACAATTCCTTCTGCTTTCTCTGTCATTGGAACTGAACTTTCAACATCATTCTTTTATTTTGTGGTATATTCTTCCATTTCTTTCCTAAAGTTTTGCTTTAGGCTGTATTTTTTAGACTCTGTTCCTCCATTAGGCTTTTCAGGGGCTGGAGAGCCATTTAGTAGAGAACCTGAACTCACAGGAATGAGATGATAAAAGAAACTTCAAGTGATTACTTTTCATGTTAGTGTTTTCCCCTCTTCCCCCTGCCTAATCTCCAGCATAGAATTAAGGTCTTATTTTTCTCAAATAACCAACAATAGGGATGTGGAAGGTGTTACTATTCTTTTATTCATCAGACGTAATAATTAGACATTGTTAGGCATAATAGACTTGCACACTAAGTGTGTCTTATGCTATTCAGTCCAGACAAAAATGAAAAGAACAAGTCCATGCTTTCAAGGAATTCAGAATCTAATCAGGATAATGAATGAACTAAAAGTTACAAAATACCTCCTGTAAGCCTCTGCTTTTTTTTTTTTTTTCCTTCAAATAGAACAGTATACTTTCCTGACAGAGTTATATCATTCATTACATGAGCTTCTCGGGGTGACAAACTTAGCACACCTTACGGCCTGTAGTAAGTTCAATGAATGGGGCTTATATTGATGGATAGATAAAGAATAAGTGGAAACATGAAGGAAATGGCCATGACATCTCTATCTAGACACAAGTTTTCACAGAGAAAGTAATACTGCAAGAAATTGCATATACAAAGACATAAGGGAATGAAACATAAGGTACATTTGGAGAACCCTAAATAATTGCTATATCTGGGAGAGAGGGATGGACGAGGGGAGGAAAGTGAGAGGTAAGGCTTCTGAGGTAGGCAGGAATTTGAACTTGATCCTATAAGGAGTGGGGGCCATATTAATCAGGGAGTCTTAAAATTAGTCAATACCAAAGAGAATTTATGATATATTACATGTCTCTTTCAGGTCTCACTTGCTCTGGAGCCTCTGTCAGAAACTTATGACAGCTACAATCCTCTTCCTACCACTGACATGACAGAAAATGTGGTTTTATCTGAGCAGGAATTCAGAGAATATACTGAACCCAACAATACTCAGTTTCTGGTTCCACCAAGGCCTCGTAGGATACCTACCACCAAAATGGACGGAAAAGAGTTAACAGCTAACAGTAGTAGATCAACCACTCCGAGGTAATTACCACAGTCTGTCAGCTAACTCCCACTGTACTGATCATTTCTTTTATTTGTGTTTGGATTAAAGACTGAATGTAGTCATTCATTCAGCAAATAAATATGAAGTACCTACTGTGTGCCTAGGCCAGTACCAATTACTAGGCATAGAAATTAATGAGACAATTCTTATCTTTGAGGATTGCTCACAATCTATTAGGGAGACCAACGTACAGATAAATAAGTAAGATTAAGTCATACACAGATGCCATGATAGATGTCCATGAGGGAAAGGAGGGAAAGGGTGGTATTTCGTGAAACAGAATGGAGTAAGAGAAATAGATTTTTTTATTTTCTAATTTAAGAGAGATAGTGAGCATGAGTGGAGTAGAGGGGCAGAGGTGGGGAGAGAGACAGAATCCCAAGCAGACTCCATGCTTCATTGCAGAGCCCAATGTGGGGCTTGATCCCACGAACCTGGGATCATGACCTGAGCCAAAATCAAGAGTCAGATGCTCAACCAGCTGAGCCACCCAGGCGCCCCAAAATAGATTTGTCTTTTAAATAATTACGAGGCATTTGTTTTGTGTCTGGCTCTGTGCTGAGCTCTTTATTTCATTGTCTCACTTGAGCCACAACCATACAACTGTAGGTGAAGCATCTATTATTTATTTCATTTCGGAGATCAAAAATGAATTTACAAAGTCTAAACTACACTGCTATAAACCACTCATGCACCTTCTGTCTCCGACAAAGTGAAATGTTACCGTAATGGGTAATATATTGCTAAAATTCTCCTTTATTTTAAAACAGGGGAAAGGACCACTTGTACTTTGCAGAGAACTCTGATACCATAAAGGATTCTTCCTTTGGACTACAACACCATCTTAATTCAGGACAGAGTTTAGAGTGTATGACTCTGAAAGGCAGAGCCCCACGGAAGCAGATGTCCCTTCTTAACAGTTCTGAATTCCAGCCTCAAATTACGACAGTGGCCAAGAGTCACAGTGACTCATGCATTGTTTCTTCAAACAACCCCCCTACCAAGGACCTTCTTTCAGGTATGTATGTATTTATGAACAAAGACTAAGCTATATTTATTAGAATTACTCTGCCTGTTAGTCAGTCTTCAAAGAGAACCAAGACTTCTGCTTGAACTAAATAGCCAAATAAAAGTGAGTAATCTCACTGACATTCAGAATCTCTCATCATTTAAAGGCAGCTCCATTAAACCAGTAAGTTACTTCTAAATAATTATTGGTGCTTACAACTGTAGATTTAGGGAAGGAGCCATTTAAAATGAACCTGGATATGGGGGGAAAGCATTTATCATATCATATTATTCCTTATTTTTCCACAAATAATTTAAAGCAAATATGCTTTTTGTCTCATCAGCAGTATTTAATTGTACCACTGTGGAGAGGCTAGTACTAAATCTGTCTCACATTCTGAAAATTGTTGGTCTCAGTGGAAATATTCAGTGCACAACAACTGCTAATCTTAAGCCTAGGAATTGAATATGACTTGCAGCCAAACAGAAGTAGAAGGAAGTCAGTTTACCTATATAAGGGCTTAAATTGAAATTTAAAAGTCCAAATAGGATTATTTGGGAGTGGTATTATAAAAGCAACTGAGGTCCTTACATTACAATCTAAGGCTTCAACCATATATCTCTGTAACATTAGTAGCATGACAGGAATTTGTTTCCATGCTCACAAGTAAATTTCCAAAGTAGAATATCTGCAGCATTAGTAGAAAAGTCTTTAAAATAACTATTTGGGTACATAATTTACATTAGTCAGGGTATTTTTTTCATGAAGAAAGATATTTCATTCATATTTTTTCAACTGAAATGTCTGTGATCCCCTATTTTAAAAAATATACTCTGATTATGATCTATTAATGTTAATCTTCAGTGCAATCCTAGGCTACATTAACAAGAATGAATTATCCCAATATACTATACTATACTATCTGCACCTGTCAGCTCACACCTGGAATATTTTGTATAGTCACCAGACTTGGAGAAAGATATTTTTTGCTCATTAAGCAGTTACTTACTTAGTACCTATCATATGTCTGGCATTCTTCTACATGTCAGAATACAGCAATTTAAATTAAAACAAAAACAAAATTCTGCATCATGGACCTTGTATTCTAGATGGAAAGACCAATGATAAACCAGGTAAATAGGTAAGTATGTAGTGTTAGATGATGATAATGGCAATGGGAAAAAAACAAAGGAAGGCAGATGAGAGAAGGGGATTTTAGTTTTACATAGGTTGGCAAAGGAAGGCCTCATTAAAAAAGTAACATGAGTAAAGATCTAAAGAAGATGAGTTCCTTCTAAAGAGAGTAACCAGGTTGAGGAAGGGACCACCAAGAGCTATTTAGCCTCACAAAAACAGCTATCATTTATTGAGCATTCATTATGTGCTAGATACTATGCCAAGTACCTTATCCACATAATCTTACAAAAACCAAGTGAGGTAGGGATTGTTATCCCCATTTAAAAACGAAAACACAGGCTCAGAATTAGGGAGCTCCTGTCCTGTCAAAGGGGTAGCTGCTCCTCAGCTCTAGTTCATTATTGCCTTTAGACTCTAAGGCAAGGTCCTCTGCTTTATCCTACTGTAGGTTCATTGTTTACCTAGGCCTGCCTTTTTTTTTTTTTCATTTTTCCTTAAATCAGGACTTTTCTGGGGTGCCTGGGTGGCTCAGTTGGTTAAGCGTCTGACATTGGCTCAGGTCATGATCTCACAGTTCATGGATTCGAGCCCAGCATCGGTCTCTGTGCTGACAGCTCAGAACCTGGAACCGGCTTCTGCTTCTGTTTCCCTCTCTCTGTGCCCCTCCCCACTCATGCTCTGTCTCACTCTCTCAAAAGGAAATAAACATTAAAAAAATGAAGGAAAAAAAAAGACCTTTCTGCTCTACTGTCCAAGCCAAGCAAAATATGACAGGTACAGCACATGGACTGCCAATGTGTAGTCTCTTCCATGAGATTTAATGAGGATCAGTTGTCTTAAAGATGAAACAAGACAGATTGTGACTCAGCCTGAGTTAATAGTATGACCTGTACAGGGGCGCCTGGGTGGCTCAGTCGGTTGGGCGTCTGACTTTGGCTCAGGTCATGATCTCACGGTTCAAGAGCTCAAGCCTCATGTTGGGCTCTGTACTGATAACTCAGAGCCAGGAGCCTGCTTTGGATCTGTGTCTCCTTCTCTCTCTGCCCCTCTCCCTCTCACACTCTGTCTGTCTGTCTCTCTCTCTTAAAAATAAACATCACACACACAAAAAATAGTATGACCTACACACAATAGGAAAGGACAGTTTCAAGAGGTAGTGAATTCTCTGTCACTGGAAATGGTCAAGCATGAGCTAGTTCACCTTCTGATGGGACTTTTTCAGATTGTATTGAATTTTCAAGTGGACAGATAGGATGTTTTAAGGCCCCTTCCAACCACAAGATTCTGGAGAACTAAGGTTAAGTGGCCCACTCTAGTCTAAAGTAGGTCTAGAGCTGGGATTCTGAGAGGGATGTAACAAATACTGTAAATATAAATGTCTTCCTGGTCTTTATTATACTGACATGACACCAGAAAAGAGGTATAGAGCTGAATTGGTGAACTGGCTAGTATTTATGAAACATGAACTGCACATCCTTCTTATGAGAGTTGCGTTTAGAATAGATAGCAAGGAGTCAGAACAAAAACCAGAAGCTGTACATCTCCCTGAGTTTAGCAGGGGCTGTGCACATGGCATGTGGAAAATAAACAAGGGAAACATTTGTCCTGAACTCACTTGAATGCCTTTTTTTATTTAGGAAATGATTACTGAGTTGAGGTGCAGAAGGATGCCATGACAGCTCTTATAATGTAGGTACAAGCTTCCCCTTGAGAAGGGGAGATCAGATGTTTTTTAGTTGCCATGTCTTTGACTTTAGAAAAGCTTTTCCAAGAATGGCTGTTTCAACAACGAAACCACACGGAGGCCAATAAATGGACCATCTGTGCTCAGACTTGTCCTACTTGTTTTCCTCAAGGTTTATTTCCTTTTTAAAACCTGCTTTTGGAAAATATCTTAAGTACCTATTCCCATTTTTTTTTTTTTTTTTTTTTTTTTTTTTTTTTTTTTTTATTTTTGGGACAGAGAGAGACAGAGCATGAAAGGGGGAGGGGCAGAGAGAGAGGGAGACACAGAATCGGAAACAGGCTCCAGGCTCTGAGCCATCAGCCCAGAGCCCGACGCGGGGCTCGAACTCACGGACCGCGAGATCGTGACCTGGCTGAAGTCGGAGGCTTAACCGACTGCGCCACCCAGGCGCCCCCCTATTCCCATTTAGATATAAATTACTGATTAAGTCACTTTTAAATTATTCCATTCTCTGAGGAATTTTTATTTAACAGGGATAAAAACTTTTTTTTTTTAGTTTATTTATTCTGAGAGTACATGTCTGCGCGCACAAGCGAGAGAGGGGCAGACAGAGAGAGAGGAAGAAAGAGAATCCCAAGCAGACTCCAAGTATCTTTTGAGTGATTGTTTTAGATCAATCATTGTTTTGAGTATTGGGGGTACAATGATAAATAACGTATAGTCTTTGACCTTAAGGAATTCAGTCTAATAAAGGAAACAGACTCCAAAGCAGATGTAGTACAATTACGTATGATATAAACAACAGTGGAAGTATTTATTAAAACGTTTTATCAAATGCCTGATATATACTAGGCACTGTATTGACACTGAGAATATAAAAATCAGCAAGAGCCAATCCCTGGTCTCAAAGTTGATTGGGTGAGATAGACAATTATAATACTGTATGATAAATTCTTTGATGGAATTAAATACCCAGAGCTTTGAGAACATGAAGTATTGTATTTATGGAATTGAAAATAGTTGGGTATGGTTAGATCATAAAGTACCAAGGCTATTATTTCTCCAGAAACATTTTGGGTATCAGTAGAAAAACTATTTTTCTACATGGCCCTGAAATTGAAGTTTACTATCAACACTGCTTGTTATTATCCACTTTATTCATAGTACATTTGAGTGTGCCCACCTCATTGAAGAACTTTAAACTGTACTGAGTAAAGCCAAGTACCAACTAGAAACTAAAAGAATTTTCTGTCACATAGCAATCTTTAGCCAAATTTCCAATGCCAGCAAGTCCATGTTTTCCTCACCCTTTCCCATTGAATAAACAAGACAATCATTTTTTTTGGCTGAGTCTTAAAGAAATTTAAAAAAAAAAACAATACTGAACAATTATTGTGCTACCATTATTTACATTAAAAATGTTAATGTATATTAAGTGAAAAGCAATTTCAAAACAGTATATGTATGTTTACAAAAGAGGAAATATATAAATACGTGTGTGTGTATACATAATTTTAAAAACTATAAGAAATATATCACAATATTAACGATAAGTATTCCTGGGTAGTGACATTAATGGGCATATTAGAGGCTGCCTACATTTCTTGACCTTTGGCTCCCTCCACCTTAAAGTCAGCAAGGATACGTTAAGTCTTTCTCCTGCTTCAAATCTCGGACATCATAACCTGCAAAAAGGCAGGGAAAACTCTGCTTTTAAAAGGTTTGGGCAGGGGCTCCTGGGTGACTCAGTCAGTTGAGCATCTGACTTTGGCCCAGGTCATGATCTCTCGGCTTGTAGGTTTGAGACCCACGTTGGACTCTGTGCTGACAGCTCAGAACCTGGAGCCTGCTTCAGATTCTGTGTCTCCCTCTCCCTCTGCCTCTCCCCTGCTTGTGCTCTGTCTCTTTCTCTCTCTCTCAAAAATAAATAAACAAGACAAAAAAAAAAAAAAGGTTTGGGCAACCAAGAAGATCTCTCTATCTTAAGGTTGACTGATTTGGAACATAATTACAAAATCTCTTCACAGCACTTAGATGAATGTTTGAATCAGAGAGAAGATATGTGTACACCAGAGTTGGGAATCCTGGGGGGAATTATCTTAGAATTCTGAATGGTCGATCTTTATTTTCTTTTAGTTTAGTTGTGTTTTCATTGAACATATGATATTTCGGGTTTTGTTTTGTTTTTTTACTTTTTAAGCTATATTTTGAATTCTTTATACTAACAAATGTTAGATGTTTATGGATCTTTTTTTCCCCCCCTTGGCCTGACTACCATATCTTCTTTCTTTTTGGAAGCTTTAAAACTCTAGACTAAGAGAGATGGGCACTTGGTGTCTAGTCTCAGTTAACCTCCAAAGCAACTCTGGAACCTCAAGAACATAATACTTTCCACTGTTCCTTGGAATAATGCCACTGGTCCTAAGCTTTAAAAAGATGTCTAAGGACTAAAGTAGGGTCATATCTAGTATAGTAATTAAAATCATAGGATGTAGGCACGCCTGTCCGGCTCAGTTGGTGGAGTGTGCAACTCTTGATCCCAGGGTTCTGAGTCTGAGCGCCATGTTGGGTGTGGAGATTATTTAAAAACATAAAATCTTAAAAAAAATAATAATAAAAAATAAAAATCATAGGATGTGAAGTCATACTAGTTATACTGTGTGTATAACTTGGGCAAGTTACTTATCTTCTGTGCCTCAATTTTTTTCATCTGTAAAATGAAGAAAATAATAGTACCTATCTCAGAGAATTCTTAGGAGGATTAAATGAGTTAATATATAATATATGTAGAGTAGTGCCCAGCACATGGTTAAGAGTTAGTAAATTATCATTGCTATTATTGTTGTTGTTGCCTAAGTTTAGTAAATTTACTTAGGTAGGTTTTTCTTTTTTTTTTTTTAATGTTTATTTTATTTTTGAGAGAGATGGTGTGAGTGGGGGAGGGGTAGAGGATCTGAACCAGAATCTGTGCTGACAGCAGACAGCCCAATGTGGGTCTCAGACTCACAAACCACACAATCATGACCTGAGCTGAAGTCAGGTACTTAACCAACTGAGCCACCAGGTGCCCCACTTAGGTAAATTTTTCTTATCAGAAACTCTGAAGCCTTCATCTTGACTTTTCTATTAACCTGTTGTATGATCTTAGACAAGTCCTGGGAATTTTTTGGCATTCTTTTCTTCATTCGTAAAGTATAAATTTGGAATAGATTATCACTATGGCTTATAAATTTTAGCTGGTGTAGTTAGTGTTTTTTGGATAATAGTGACATTATTATAAATAATAGAATTCAGTAAGATATCTAGATACAAAAATAATATGTAAACATTATTAACTTTATTATGTACAAATACCAGTTGGAAGAGTCCATGCATTCATATAATGACCTACCACCATATAATGACCCTAGACACACTGACCTCCCTCCAGAATAGACTTCATTTACTGCTGTAATGCCAGCATCTGAAACAGTCCCCATAATAGCTCAGTAAACATTTCTTGTAAAGGGAGTATCCTCAAGAAATTCTCAAGCTGGTGGGGAAGGCAGACAATTCTCAAGCTAGTGGGGTAAGTCATTACAATATACTAGGTTAAGTCTGGTCATAGAAGGAGAGATGCCGAATATTGCAAGTATTACTATTGGATTTTAGATTTTCCATGTTCTGCTTTTGCCCTCTTCAGCTCTATTAGAACAAGGCAATAAACTGCGTAATGCCATGGTGATTTCTGCAATGAAATCGAGCCCAGATACTAGCATGTTGTTGGATGAAGTTCATCCTCCCATGAAGGAAGATTTCCTCAGAGCCTCAACACAGTAAGTTACAGGGTAAACATGATTCTTAACAGTTCATTTCTTAATTGCTGCTAATGTGTGTTTTTGTTAAGTTATAGACTAAATAATCTTAGAAATGCTCAGCAAATAATTCTTAATGTAGTGGAAGGAAGGAAGGAAGGAAGCCTAAATAAGGAGTTAAGACACTCAACATCTAGACCTAGCGCTGGCATTTGCTAATTTATGTAAATGGCTAAATTCTTTTCTCCCTATAAACTGGCATGCTTATATGTATAATGGGGATACTTTCTCCTTCTCTGACAGAAATCAAATTACATTCTAAGGTAGAAAAGGGTTTTGTAAGTTGTGAAGTTTTATATATATTTAAGGTAGTTAAGTCTAAAGTGTGTTCAATTTTATATATTGAACCATCTCCATGTACTATCTCTTAGCTCAGTTAATTCTGATTTAGATTTCTCCTCTATGTTAGCCACTCAGAAAGTACTTTTCCATACCATAGAATCAAAGCCTTGTCTAAGAACCAATTTAAAGACCACATAGAAGATCACCTCCTCCCTCCAACTAAGAATACATTTTGGAAACATGACACAAAAGCTGACACCAGAGCCATACAGCTGCTCTTGGGCAGGTAAGGGCTTTTAACTATCTTTCTTCCTTTTAAATTCTTCCTTCAATTCATTGTGTATATTGTTAACAGATTTATCTTCTGAAAGCAACACTTCCTTAGTCAATTGACTTCCAAGTCAATCTCTTGATTATTTGCATACTAAATAACAATCATTACTTATTACCTACTAAGTAAAAATCCAGTCTTTAGCCTTTTATTCTTAGCTTCACTTACAGAATGGTCTTCCACCTTTCTATTGTTATCTCCCAGTTCTCTCCCCAATACCACTGTTAGGGTATAATTTTCAAAACTCAGATTTTATTTTTTTATTTATATATATATTTTTTAATGTTTATTTTTGGTAAAGAATAAGAGAGAGCACAAGCGGGGAATGGCAGAGAGAGAGAGGAAGACACAGAATCCAAAACAGGTTCCAGACTCCAAGCTGTCAGCACAGTGCCTGACACGGGGCTCAAACCCATAAACCGCAAGATCATGACCTGAGTTGAAGTTGGACACTCAGCCAACTGAGCCACCTAGGCACCCCTCAGAACTCAGATTTTAAACAGATACAGCTTAATTCAGGGTCTTATTGTGTCTCTTATTACCTATGTGGCCGACGTAATTAGGCATGAAAAAAAATAAAAGGGATACAAATTGGAAAGGAAGAAGTAAAACTATCTCTATTCACAGATGACACGATCTGATCTGTACAAAATCCTAAAGAATCCACTAAAAAAATAAAACCAGGAAGATTGCAGAATATAAGATCAATATACAAAATCAGTCATACTTCTGTATCCTTGTAATGAACAATCCAAAAATGAAATTAATAAACAATTCCATTTATAATAACATTGATAAGAATAAAATACTTAGGAATAAATTTAACAAGAGAAGTGCAAAACATAAACTCTGAAAACTGCAAAACATTATCAAAAAAAGTTTTAAAAAATTTAAATAAGTGGAAAAAATTCCCATGTTCATGATTCAGTGCAGTCTTTCTCAGAATTTCAGTTGACTTCTTTGTAGAAATTGACAACCTGATTCTAAACTTCCTATGAAATTGCAGGGGACCCAGAATAGCGAAAACAGTCTTGAAAAAGAAAAAAGTGGGAGGATTCACACTACTTCTCATTTTAAAACTTAGTGCAAAGAAGTAGTAATCAAATCAGTTTGGTACTGACATTAGGGCAGATATATAAATCAAGGGAATAAAAATGAGTTTAGAAATAAACCTGTGTTTATGGTCAGCTAATACTCAACAGGATGTTCAGTCAGTGGGAAATAGTCTTTTCAACAAATGCTACTGGGACAACTGGCTAGCCACATGCCAAAAAATGAACTGGACCTTTATCTCAAGCCATATTTTTTAAAAAATCTCAAAATAGATGAAATAGCTAAATGGAAGAGCTAAAACTATAAAGGTCTTAACAAAAATTGAGGTAAATCTTTATGACCTTGGATTCAGAAAAGGTTTCTTCAATATGACATCAAAATCAAGCAACAAAAAAATAGATAAATCAGACTTAATGAAAATTAAAAGTGTGCTTCAAAGAACATTATTAAGAAAGTGAAAAGACCACAAAATGGAGAAAATATTTTCAAATCTGATAAAGGACTTATATCTAGAATGTATAAAGAACTAATACAACTTAATAATTAAAGGGCAAATCATTCAGTTAAAAATATGCCCCCCCACCTCCCCAGGGTGCCTGGGTGGCTCAGTAAGTTAAGCATCCAACTTCAGCTCAGGTCATGATCTCACAGTCCATGGCTTCGAGCCCTGAGTCAGGCTCTGTTCTGACACCTCAGAGCCTGGAGCCTGCTTCAGTTTCTGTGTCTCCCTCTCTCTCTGCCCCTCCTTGACTCACAGTCTGTCTCTTTCTCTCTCTCTTTTTGTCTGTCTGTCTCTCTCAAAAATAAACAAACATTAAAAAACACTTTTTTTAAATATAAGCAAAGGATCTTAATAGAAATTTCTCCAAAGAAGATAGTGAAATGGCTAATATACACAAGAAAAGATGCCAACACCATTAGTTGTCAGAGAAATGCATATCAAAATCACAGTGAGATACCATTCATATGCTCTGGGATGGCTAGAATCAAAAAGTCAGATAGTCAGTGTTGGTGAGGATGTGGAGAATTGGGAACCTCATACACTGCTTACAGCAGTGTAAAATGGTATAGCTACTTTGGAAAATAATCACTTCCTCAAACTGTTAACGGGTAGAGTTACCATTGACCCAGCAATTCAGCTCCTAGGTATACACCCAAGGGAAATGAAAACATAAGTCCATGCAAAAACATGTACATGAATTTGCATAGCAGCATTATTCATAATAGTTAAAAATGTTCATGAGATGATACATAGGGAAGAAAAAAGTGGGGTATTCATAAATTGTAATATTATTTGGCCAGAAAATGGAATAAGGTACCGATAACATACTGTAGCTTAGATGAACCTTGAAAACATGCTGAATGAAAGAAGGTTGTCACAAAAGAGAACATATTTTATGAGTCCATTTATATGAAACATACAAAAGAGACAAATCTGGAGAAACAAAAAGTAGATTCAGGGGCTTTTTAGGGCTGGGTATGATGGGGGGTAAGTCATAATAGCTAATGGATACATAGTTTCTCTTTGAGGTGATGAAAATATTTTTAAAGTGTGGTGATGGTTCATATCTGTAAATATACTAAAAACTACTGAACTTCTCACTTTAAATGAATGAATTGTATGTTATGTGAATTATGTCTAAATGAAACTTTTTTTTAAAAGAATCTAGCATAAGGTCTGAAAAATGACACATCAAGATATACAATCATGAATTTTCAAAATACTGGGTAAAAGGAGGCGATCTTAAAAACTTCTAGAAAGAAAAAAAGAAAGGTCATATAAACAGTATCAGAATTGGAATGACATCAGCTACTCCGGAGAACTGACCAAGATGGTGACATAGGAGGCTTCTGAACTCCTGTTCTCCCATGGACACATTGAATGTAAAGCTACACACAGAGCAGTTCCCTCTGAAAAAGATCCAGAGACTGAGCAATTCCTACATATTGTATGAATGAGAAAATACCATTGAAATGGGTAGGAAAGGCAGGTGACTGTTTTGTGTAAATATACAGAATTCAATACAAGAAGTCAAGGAAAATGAAGAAACAATATGTAAAGCAAATATGAGTAAATCTGAAGGGATAAATAACAGCAATACAATAATAGCAGAGAACTTTAATACCACATGTTCCACAATGGATAGATCATTCAGACAGAAAACCAATAAGGAAATACTGGACTTAAATGACACAGACCAGATGGAGCTAATACGCATATATAGAACATTCCATCTAACAGCTGCAAAATACATACTTTTTTCAAGCACACATGGAACATTATCTGTGATCATATATGGGGCCACAGAACAGTTCTTAATATATTTAAAGAGATGAAAATATCAGGCATTTTTTTCTGACCACAATAGTATGAAACTAAAAATCTCAAGAAGAAAACTAGAAAATTTACAAATATGTGGAATTTAAATGACAGGCTCCTGAACAACTAGTGAGTCAAAGAAATCAAAAGGGAAATCAAAGTAACTTGAGACAGAGGAAATTGGAAACACAAGCAGATCTAAGAGGAAAGTTTATTGTATAAACATGTACATTAAAAAACAAAGTAGGGTGGCTGGGTGGCTCATTTGGTTGAGTCTCTCACTCTTGATTTCAGATTGGGTCATGATCTCATGCTTCTTGAGATGAAGCCCTGAGTCTCACGTTCATGAGATCAATCCCAAGCTTGCTTGGGATTTTCTCCCACTCTCTCTGCCTCTTCCCTATTAATGCATTCATGCACTCTCTCTGTCTCTCTTTCAAAATAAATAAACTTTAAAAAATAAAAAATGAGAAAGGTCTCAAATAAAATAACTAAATTTATACCTCAAAAAACTAGAGAAAAAACAATCTAAGCCCAAAGTTAGCAGAGGGAAGCAAACAAAGATCAGAGTAGAATATGAAATAGACTACAAAGGCAATATAAAAGATCAATGAAACTAAGAGCTGGGGGGTTTTTGAATACATGAACTGGTAGCAGACTGATGCCTTATGATTCCTTATGACTGATGCCACATCATAAGAGACTACTACAATCATAAGAGACTACCATGAAAAACGATATGCCAACAAATTGGAAGAGCTACAAGAAATGGGTAAATTCCAGGTTATGGGTATTAATTAAGGAGGGCACTTGTGCCTGGGTAGCTCATTCAGTTAATAAAATGTCTGACTTCAGTTCAGGTCATGGTCTTGTGGTTTGTGGGTTCAAGCCCCACGTCAGAGTCTGTGCTGACAATTCAGGAGTCTGGAGCCTGCTTTGGATCCTATTTCTCCCTCTCTCTCTGCCCCTCCCCTGCTCTCATGCTCTGTCTCTCTCAAAAATAAATAAACATTAAACAATATTTTTTAAAAAATAAAGGTACTTGTTATGATGAGAACTGGGTGTTATATGTGATGAATCACTACATTCTTTTTTTTTTAATGTTTTTATTCATTTTTGAGAGACAAAGCATGAGGGGGCGCGGAGGGGGATGCAGAGAGAGAGAGAGGGAGACACAAAATCTGAAGCAAGCTCCAGGCTCTGAGCTATCAGCACAGAGCCTGACGCAGGGCTCGAACCACAAGATCATGACCTGAGCTGAAATCAGATCCTTAACCGACTGAGCCACCTAGGACCCCATGAATGACTAAATTCTACTCCTGAAACCAATATTACACTATATGTTAACTAACTGGAATTTAAATAAAAATTTGAAAAAAAAATGGATAAATTTCTGGAAATATGCAACCTACCAAATCTGAATCATAAAGAAACAGAAAACTTGAACAGACTGATTACAGTAAGGAGATTAACAAAATCTAACCTTAGAGTAAACCAAAACCTCCCAAGAAAAAAAATGTCCGGAACCAGATGGCCCCACTAATGAATTCTACCAAATATTTAAAGAGCTAGTACCAATCCTTCTCAAACTCTACCAAAACACAGAAGAGGAGGGAGCACATCCAAACTCATTTTACAAGGCTAGCAGTACTCTGATACTAAAGCCAGACAAGGATACTACAAGAAAATAAAAGTATAGGTTTATATCCCTGATGAACAGTTGCAAAAATTCTCGACAAAATAGCAAATTGAATTCAACAGTACATTAAAAGGATCATACACCATAATCAAGTGGAATTTGTTCCAGGGATACGGGGATGGTTCAACATCCATAGATCAGTAAATATGGTATGCCATATTAACAAAATGAAAGGTGAAAATCATATGATCATCCCAGTAAATGCAGAAAAAGCATTTGACAACATTGAACACCCATTCATGATGAAACCTCTCAACAAACTGGGCATAGAAGCAAGGTACGTCAGTATAACAAAGGCCATGAACAACAAGCCCACAACCAACATCATAGTTAATAATGAAACACTGAATGCTTTTCCTGTAAAGTGAGAAACAAAAGATGCCTGCTCTCACCACTCCAACATGCCTGTTTAATGGGTCATAGACAGTAGAATACATTCAAAGAAATGTTAATTGTAAAAAAGTATTAAAAGGAGAGGACTGCATTCTAAACAGTGGAGATCTTAACTTTAAGGGTGTGTGATGCAGGAGGGAAAAAAGCAAGTAACTGAGTGACGGGAACCTCAGTAAATGATTGCTATGTAAGATACCAAAAAGTAGAACTTCAAAAAGGAGCAGTGTTCTGGTGCTACAGAGAAGCCATGTGGATTGGGAAGTTGTTAGTTGGGTTTTGGCAGTTAGGGAGTTCTCACCTTTGAGAGAGATTATTAGATTACTATAGATCAGTGGTTCTCAACTGGGGAACTATTCTCCCCTACTTCCAGCCCCATGAGACATTTGGTGATGTCTGGACACATTTTGGATTATCAAAACTGGGGGAGTACTACAGAGATATGGTGAGTAGAATTCAGGGATCCAAAATGCACAGAACAGCTCCCAATGACCAAGAATTATCTGACCCATCATATCAGTAGTGCTAAGTTTGAGAAACCCTGCTGTAGATTAAAAAAAGGTGAGGAAAGGAGCAGATATCTATTGAGCATCTGTTTGTTCCAAAAACTATAGGAAAATGATCTAACTTGAAGGTAGTAATTATGTGCTGGTTTGGTTTTTGTTTTTGTTTTTTTTTGGAAATTAAAGAAGAGGATGGGGCACCTGTCTAGCTCAGTTGGAAGAGCATTTGAATCTTGGTGTTGGGGTCTTCAGTTTGAGGCCCATTTTGAGTGTAGAGATGACTTAAATAAACTTAAAAAAAAGGAGGGGGGGGGTAAAATTATAGCAACTAACATGAATGGGAAGCAAAGTTGAAAGAATTAATAATAAATCAAATGCTTAGCATGTTACCTGGTACATATTAAGTATTTACTAAATATTATTGCTTTTATTATTAATAACCGGTTCATTACCTGGGTGGCTCAGTCATTTGAGCGTCCAACTTTGGCTCAGGTCATGACCCCGCAGTTTGTGAGTTGAGCCCTGCATTGGGCTCTGTGCTAATAGCTCAGAGCCTGGAGCCTGCTTCAGATTCTGGTTCCCTCGCTCTCTGCCCCTCCTCCACTCACACTCTATCTCTCTAAAAAATAAATAAACGTTAAAAAAATTTTTTTAAATAAATTCAATAAATCCATTTACAGATGTTCATTCAGTGCTAGTTACTACACGAGAAAAAAACAAATGAAATATATACATACTTGTATGCTTATATTCCTTATTAATTTACAAACTTTTTGTAAGTAGGGTTTCTGTTTTACTTATTTCTATATCACACATAGAATTAATCTTGCATAATTAACCCAAAATACACATATTTTTGCTTAATGGAAAAAGGCTTATTTATGAATTCTTCACAAAAACAGCATAAGCATTTAACTCATTAAATTATAGTTGATTCTTTACCTTCTTCTCCCTGTTAGGTCATAAGCAGTGCAAGAATATACAGCAAGTTAGTTAGCCATCTCTGTATCATTCAAGACCTAACAAACACCTTGCCTGGCACATAATAGATGCCCAGAAAAATGTTTGTTAAATAAATGAGATCACAATCAGTGTCAGTAGTGTATTTTTTAAATACTAGCTGTTATCATCCCAGAGGAGGGGGAATACAATATGAAAATACTTATCAGATAGTCCTTCTGTTTAATGTGAGTCTTCTGCTTAACACATTTCTTCTATGTTTAAAACTTAAAAGTTTTTAATTAAAAAAATACAGTTGAACTGAAGCTTCTTTTAAAGTTCTTCTGCTTTGTTTTTCTTATCTCTACAGTGCTGAATTATCCCAAGGTCATTACTGGAATGGGCTAGGCTCTCCTCCAGATTCCCCATCTCCTGGGAGTGATGTGTACTGTAGCAGTGAGCTGAATGACCCTCAGTATGACCAGAGTCTCTTGGAGAGCTTATTTTACACGGCACCTGTAAGTCATTAAACCTGCTGCTTTGGGAATTGAACATGAGTATTAATATTATTAGGTAAAGGCATGTTGCCAGACAGAAAGCTATCCATTTTACATATCTCATTTTACAGATGAGGAGACAGGCCTAGTAAAGTTAAGAATTTAGGGGCAACTGGCTGGCTTAGTTGATAGAGCATGCGACTCTTGATCTCAGAGCTGTGAGTTCAAGCCCCGTGTTGGGTATAGGGCTTAGTTAAAAAAAAAAAAGATGGGGGTGCCCTGGGTGGCTCAGTCAGTTAAGCATCCAGCTCTTGATCTCAAGCCCCATGGAACCTACTTAAAAAAAAAAATAAATAAACCAGATTTAAGAATTTTGTCCAAGGACACATGTTAGAGCCAAGGTTAAAATTCAAGTTTACCTGAGTTCAAAGCCTATGGTTTTAGTATGTGGCTTCCTTAGACCTCTCCTAAGGAAGAGCTAATGCAGGCATACCCTCAAAACCAACCTCAACTGGTATCTTTTCAAAATATACCAGAAACACTTCTACTCACAGGTGTCAAATACCTCTACTGACCCTTAAGACATGACATTCTCAGGGCACCTGGTGGCTCAGTCAGTTAAGCGTCTGACTTCACCTCAGGTCATGGTCTCATGGATCGTGGGTTCAAGCCTCATATCGGGCTCTGTGCTGACAGCTCAGAATCTGGAGCCTGCTTTGGATTCTGTGTCTCCCTCCCTCTCTGCCCCTCCCCCACATGTGCTCTGTCTCTCTCAAAAATAAATAAATATTTTAAAAAAAGATAAGACATTCTCTTTTCCAGGTAGTTCTAGCATTTTCAAAGTTCTTTGTTATATCAAGCTATATGTTCTATTCATTGATGTGCCCTCTTATAGAGTCTATATGTAATAAGTCCAATCCCTGTTCCATAAGTAAACATTTATATTTATGAAGATTGCTGTCATACTCCTGATTGTTCTTTTCTCCAGGTCAAAGATAACTGAAAATAGAAGGTAGTTTATATCAGCTCAGTGGTAAGACAAGAGTTACCAAGGTCAGAGGAAACAGGGAGAACTTTAACATGAGATTCTCAGGAAAGGACATTACGCGGATTAGGGGGTTTTAACTGAGACTTGCAAAATAGTGTCTAGAGAAGTAAAGATATGAAATGGGAATAGAAAGAATGACCTGTCTAGAGAAGAAATTTGTGCATTGCAAGGGATCTAATTTGAATTGATGAGAAATTTTGTGGGAAAGCCATCATCAATAAGGCAGGCTAGCCTATTGCTTTCTGTGACAGCCTTTGAATGTCAGGTGAGGAGGAAATGACATGATCAAGATGGTGGTTTAGGAATGTTAATGTAGGGAGCTAACTTGGGGGAGAATACGTGGAAGCGAACAGGAAACCACAGACTGGAAACCATTGGGTTATTGGAGGTGTGTATTAGAGGGAGAGCTTGAAAGAGAGTGGCAGCAATGGGGCTGGAAAGGAAGAGATGGATTTCAAAGGCATTATAAATTATTAGGATTTCATGACTTTTTATATTAAAAATCATCACTGATGCTATGTTACTTATGGGATAAGAAGGAAAGGGAATTTGTCTTTATTACACATTTTTTAAGGCTTATTTATTTTTTAAAATTTATTTTGAGAAAGATACAGAGAGCAAGTGGGGGAGGGGCAGAGGGGGGGGGGAGAGAGAAAGAGAGAGAGAGAGAGAGAGAGAGAGAGAGAGAGAGAGAATCCCTAGCAGGCTCCATGCTCAGCACAGAGCCCAACTTGAGGCAGGAACTCACAAACTGCAAGATCATGACCTGAACCAAAATCAAGAGTCGGACGCTTAGCCAGCTGAGCCACCCAGGCACCCCTTTATTATACATTTTTGATGTGGTGGGGAATTTACAAGTTATCTATTATTTTTGAGTACTGTGCCAAATGTTTTAAATTCATTATTTCTTTTACTAGCCCTGTAAGATAGTGTTGTCTTGTACCTATCATGATATAAACACTTAGAGATGTTAATTACTAGTAATTAAGTGACAGAAATAGAATTCTTACCCTGGTCTATCTGGGGAAAAGCCTGTATTTTTCCCACTGGACCACATCATCTCATAAGCCATAAGCATGGCATTATTATCTGATCTTGACTTACCTCCCTAACCTCATTTCCCACTTTTGCCCTTTACCCTGTAGTCACACTGATTGTCTCATCACTCCTCAGACATTCTAGCTTTTTTTTTTTTTATCTCTATTTCTTGCTCATACTGATCCTTCTCCTTTGAATGTTGAAATGCTTCTACACATCTGGTTACTTCTCTTTATTCTTTGAAAATAACTGATCACCTCTCTGAAGAAACCATCCTAGATTTCCCCACACAGAATTTATTACCTGAATGGCCACAGGATCTTGCACATACCTCTATCACAGCCCGTGTTATATGAGACAGTTCTTCATGAGCAAGAACATACCTGCATTATTTTTGTATTACCAGTACACAAAAGCCTGATGAATTTTGAGTACTCAGTACTTAGTGAATAAATGAGTGCATGAATGGCACTAAGTAATCCCCATGCTATTTGAACAAAATAATTTAGAAAAGATTTGCTGATGGAAAGGAGTGAACCAGTAATGCAGTGGAAAAACAAAGGAGTAAGAATGCTCATATCCTTCCCCAGGGTCAGTGTTTGATGGTCTTAATAGTGAATAATATCCACAGCTTAGAATTCAGCATTATTCACCTGTGTTTTTGGTTCCTAAAATTCTTAGTTTTTAAACAACCTAGTTTATATTTACTCTCTTTTCCTTCAGGCTGTTAGACACTTTTAAATTTTGAATGTCTTGTCTATAACCATTTTTAAAAGCTGGCACTTAATAAAGACAAACCTAAGAATAAAAAGCTTTGTAATTTCCTCTTGAAAAAGTTGTTCTTTTTCCTTGAAGGACATTCTTATCATGCTTATTTAACTATTGTTACCCTTGTCACAGGTCAATATAATATACACCCTGAGATGCTGAAAAAAGTGAGGTGGAGGTGATAAACTTAAAATGACATTGGATCTATTCTGCATTTATGTTAACAAAAATTTTTGTTAATTTGGATTTTTTTTAATTTTTTTTTAAATTTAAATTGTCTTCTCTCTTTATTTTGCATTTTGTGATAGAAAGGGCTGATCAGTAAATTGTGGTAGCTCCTTTTTCTCCAAATAAAATTTAATTACAGGGGGCTTAGCAACTAGTTCCTCCATTAATAGAATTTGTGATATAATAAACAGTTCATCTTAGCAAGATTAAGAGTAGAATGAATTACCAGTAGTATGGAGTGGTGAAAAAAGGTTGAGTCTTTGCATTCATATAGGTACATGACATTGTACCATTTTGCCTCAAATTGTGGTAGAAATACAGGCTTTGGAATCTGCCTTTGGTACTAGATGCATAGTCGGCAGTAAGTAAGTAATGATATTATTGAGAATTTGAAAGAAGAATCTGTTTTCATTTATTTTCTTTGAACTGAACTTGTGGGTTATTTTTAAATACCAAGAGAAATGTGGGATTATCTCCCTGGCATTAGTTATCTCTTTAAAAGACTTATATATGTGCAGAGAAGGTTTTGATTACTTTTAGAGAAATGTTTTCATTACCAGTTTTTTTTTTAGTGCCTCTCTTTTTGCTTCTTCTCCCCCATAGAAATCGGATACCAGCATCAGTGATTCCTTCAGTGAAGACGATATTGTCTCTTCTAAAAAAATGAACCAGTCAGAAGCTCTTGCCATATCTCCCAAGGTTCTGGAGTCAAATGATAAGTTGAAAAAGAGGGCAGCGGGGAAGAAAAATAGGTGAGCCTCTCCATTAATGTTTATCTAGAGGCAAAAACAAAGTCAGATTATTTTCACAAGATGTCTTAAAGTAAGTGACTTGTATTTCCCCAACACTATCATATTGGTTAAGTGAGTTACAATAATTCATTAAGTATTACCATCCTTAAAAGTGTAATAATATATGGGAGACTAGGTGGCTCAGTCAGTTGAGTGTCCAACTCTTTTTTTTTTTTTTTTTTTTTTTTTTAATTTTTTTTTTTTTTTTCAACGTTTTTTATTTATTTTTGGGACAGAGAGAGACAGAGCATGAATAGGGGAGGGGCAGAGAGAGAGGGAGACACAGAATCGGAAACAGGCTCCAGGCTCCGAGCCATCAGCCCAGAGCCTGATGCGGGGCTCGAACTCACGGACCGCAAGATCGTGACCTGGCTGAAGTCGGACGCTTAACCGACTGCGCCACCCAGGCGCCCCGAGTGTCCAACTCTTGATTTTGGCTCAGATCGTGATCCCAGGGTCATGGGCTCGAGCCCACATAGGGCTCCATGCTGAGTGTGGAGTCTGCTTGGGATTCTCTCTCTTTCTCTCTCTCTGCCCCCTCCCTGCTTGTGCTCTCTCGCTCTCTCTCTCTCTCTCTCTCTCAAAAGAAAAATTTTTTTAAGTGTAATAATATGAAAAGATGGATACAGTAAAATGGGTAAGGGAGAAAGCAGAATTCGGGGTTGAATGTGTGCTGCACTACATTTATGTGGAAAATATACGTAAAGAAAAATGAAAAGGAGTACACTAAAGTGATGATAGTAGTTATGTTAAAGTAGTGGGTAACTGAAGTAATGTCTATATTCCTTGTAGAAAATCTAATTCTGTAACATCAGTTTTTATACTTGTGTGGAGACAAGCCTTTAGGTTATAAGAATGTTTTTTTGTTTTTGTTTTTTGAGAGAGAGAATGTGAGCAGGAGAGGGGCAGAGAGAGTAGGGGACAGGATCTGAAGCAGGCTCTGTGCTAACAGCAGCGAGCCTGATGTGGGGCTCAAACTCACAAACTGGGAGATCATGACCTGAGCTGAAGTCGGATGCTCAACCAACTGAGCCACCCAGGTGCCCAGATTACAAGAATGTTTTTTAACATTTTTTGAAATTTCTTTCACTGTGGATTAGGACCAGAATTCTGGTGATTGAAGTCATTTCTCAATCCTCAATAACTTGTGAATTAAGATACTTGCTGCCCTTCTTCTTTCATTTTCTTGCCTATCAAACTAGATTATTTCATGTTGGGCCTCGGACTGTCTGTTTCACTGTCTATATTAACTCCTTGCAGAAATTTGGTTGAACAACAGATATCAGAAACTCCAGAAGATGCCCGAGTGATGACACTAAGTGTGGATAGACTGGCCCTTTTGGGTAGAACACATTCCGTCAGAATTATCATCGAAACAATGAGGGTCCCTCCAGATAGTCCTCAGATGACTTCTGGCAAAAAAAGCTTTTCTGGGAGACCACCTAACGTGACAGCAAAAACAAAGCGGTACGTCTCTAATATGGAAGAGCTAAATTTGACATTTCTGCAAAGTGTATCTGATGATAATGATAAATAATTGTATAACATTTTATGATTTATAAAGTGCTTTCATATGAATCATTCAGTCAACAAAAATATAACAAATCCCTCACTAGGTTTTGGGCATGATATTAGGTGAGCATGAGAATAAAGGCAACTAAGACCCTGACTCTGTTGTTACATACTTTATAGTCAGAAAAGAAACACATTTAAATGGCTATCTATATAACACAGGAATATAGGAGCCAAAATAGGTGTGTTATATTTAAAGTGCTGTAGAAAATTTGTAGACTTACTGTGGTGATCATTTTCCAACATATACAAAAGTCAAATCATTATGCTGTATGCCTGAAACTAATACAATGTTATATGTCAATTATGTGTCAGTAATAGAGAGAGAGAGAGCGCAAACTATGGGAGCACAGGAAGTTCTGCCTGAAAGGACTAGTTGAAGGCTTTGAAGAGAAGAGATAGGGCCTCTGAGGATCTGAGGTGCTGAAAATAGGACCTTGAAAGATATGTAGGATTGATCAGGCAGTAAATACGTTTGTTATTTGGTTTATGTTTTAATCACCTTTTTTGGTTTTGATTTTTAGCACCTTCTTTGTGGAATATCACTTTCCTGTGGGCTTTTCTAAAGGTGGATTGGGAAAAACAGCTTTGATCACTGAGGTCGTTCGACTTGCCTCCAGTAAAATTACGGATGGAAGTAAGAGACTGGTTTTCTGCTCCTTAGACATTTTGGCTGTGGAAGAATTTTTCAATCCCTAAATACTCATCTGACTTTTATAGTACTGTAGAATCTTAGAAAGTACTGATGAATCTACTCTAATTCCTTTATTTTATAAGTGAGAAAACTGGCCTAGAGGTGCTAGGACTCTTCTGATTCAAGTCAGGAAGTCAGTAACATACCTGAGACTAGAATGCAGAACTCCTGATGCTTAGAGCATGTTTGTTCAACTATTGCCATTTTTCTTCTATTTTTTATTAAAAAAAATTTTTTTTAATGTTTATTTTTGAGGGAGAGAGAGAGAGAGAGAGAGACAGAGAGAGAGACAGAGAGAGACAGAGTGCAAACAGGGGAGAGGCAGAGAGAGTGGAAGACACAGAATCAGAAGCAGGCTCCAGGCTCCGAGCTGTCAGCACAGAGCCTGACACAGGGCTCAAACCCGTGAACCACAAGATCGTGACCTGAGCCAAAGTTGGATGCTTAACTGACTGAGCCACCCAAGCACCCCTCTTTTATTCTTCTTTTTAAAACAGCTTTATCAAGATACAATCACATACTATACAGTGTAACTATTTGAAGTGTTCATTGAACCCACTGAAGAATTCAATCATTTTTATTATATTCGAAGTGTTGTGTAATCATCATGATCTAATTTAGAACATTTTCATCACTTCAAAAGAAATTCCTTACTCATTAGCATTCATTCCTCATTTTCCTGTCTCCACCCACACCTGCACTAAGCAATCCCTAATCTATTTTTTGTCTATGATTTTACTCTGGGCATTTCATATAAATGGAATCATACAATATGTGATTTTTGTAACTGGCTTCTTTGACTTACCATGATATTTTCAAATTTGCTCTATGTTATGGCATGTTTCAGTACTTTGCTCCTTTTTATGGCTATATAATATTTACTTGTATGGCTATACCACATTTGTTTATCCATTCATCAGCTGATGGGCATTTGGGTTGTTTCTACTTTTTTGGCTATTGTGGATAATGCTTATGAACATTAGTGTACATGTTTTTGTGTAGACATACGCTTTCATTTCCCTTGGGTATATACCTAACAGTGGAATTGCTGAGTCATATGATAACTGTATGTTTTAACTTTTTGAAGAACTGCCAGTTTTCAACAGCTGCTCCACCATTTTACATTCTCAGCAACTATGTGTGGAGGGTTCCAATTCTCCACATCTTCCCCAAAACTTGTTGTCTTTCATTATTTTTTATTTTAACCATTTTAGGGATTATGAAGTACTATCTCACTGTGGGGTTTTGGTTTGTTTGGTTGGTTGGTTTTTTAATTTTTTAAAAAAAACTTACTTATTTTGAGAGAGAGAGAGAGAGAGAGAGAGGATCCTAAGCAGACTCTGTGCTGTCAACACAGAGCCCAACGCAGGGCACAATCCCACGAACTGTGAGAACATGACCTGAGCTGAAATCAAGAGTCAGACACTTAACTGACTGAGCCACCCAGGTGCCCTTCCCTGGGGTTTTGATTTGTATTACCCTATGATTAATGATGTTGAGTATGTTTTCATGTGCTTACTGTCCATTTGTATATCTTGGAGAAATGTTGCAGTCCTTTGGCCATTTTTAAGTTTTTGTTACTGGGTTGTAAGAATTCTTTATACATTCTGGATATAGGACCCTTATGAGAGCTATGATTTTCAAATATCTTCTCCCATTAACAGGCTGTCCTTTCACTTTCTAAAAAGTATCACTTATAGCACAAAAGTTTTAAATTTTGCTGCAGTCCAGTTTAGTTTTTCTTTTGTTGCATGCACTATTGTCTTTTTTTTTCTATTTTAAGTATTTTTACAAAAAAGTAAAAGGCTTAAAAGGGTACTATAATAAACATTTATGTTCCTGTCATCCAAAGTTATATAACTTTCTAACAGATTTTGTGAATATCTTTGCCTTGGTTATTCAATTTAATCCATGAACTGTTCATCAGTGTGGAATTCTTTCTCTGGGAGCTAATTTGAGAAGTAAGAGATATGATCCTAATTCTCCTATACATTCAAGTGACTTTCCTATATGGCATGGTAACATTGGATTTTTAAATTTTTATTTTGTTTCATTTATTTATTTTTAATGTTTATTTATTTTGAAAGAGAAAGATAGCATGAGCAGGGGAGGGGCAGAGAGAGAGGGAGGGAGGGAGGGAGGGAGGGAGAGAGAGAGAGAGAGAGAGAGAGAGAGAGAACAAACCCCAAGCAGGCTCCAGGCTGTCATCACAGAGCCCAACATGGGCTTGAACTCAAGAATCATGAGATAATGACCTAAACTGAAATTGAGATTCAGACACTTAACTGGCTAAGCCATCCAGGTGCCCCTATTTATTATTTTAACTAGATATAATCCATTTACTTGGTCAAAATCTTTGTAGGCAGTGTTGTAAATTTTATATTATTACTAAGATATTTTATGCATATGTAAGCAAATATGTTTATCCTTTCTCGCCCTCCCATTTTTACCCAAGTATTAGCATACTATATGCACTGTTCTGCACCTTGTCTTTAACAGTGTATCTTAGTAATTTTTTCATTAGTCCTTTCTGAGTCATAATATTCCATTGTATGCATATGCCATAATTTAAACACCCTTTATTGTGAGGTACCTGGGTGGCTCAGTCACTTGAGCATCTGACTTCAGCTCAGGTCATAATCTCATGGTTCGTGGGTTTGAGCCCTGTATCAGGCTCTGTGCTGTCAGCACAGATCTCACTTTGGATCCTTTGTCCCGTCTCTCTCTCTGTACCTCCCCCACTCACACTCTCTCTCAAAAATAAATAAACATAAAAAAAATAAACATGCCTTGATTAATATATCAATATTTAAGTTATTTCAATTTTACTGTTAAAAACGGTACCTCAGGGGCGCCTGGGTTGGGCGTCTGACTTCAGCCAGGTCACAATCTCGTGGTCCGTGAGTTCGAGCCCCGCGTCGGGCTCTGGGCTGATGGCTCAGAGCCTGGAGCCTGTTTCCGATTCTGTGTCTCCCTCTCTCTCTGCCCCTCCCCCGTTCATGCTCTGTCTCTCTCTGTCCCAAAAATAAATAAACGTTGAAAAAAAAAAAAAAAGGTACCTCAGTAGAATAATTTTGTACATGCATCATTTCTCATTTGATGTGAGTATATCCAGCACAAACATTAAAAATACTTATTTACTCTTAAAAACAGCACTTAAAGTAATTTAATATATTTTTACTAGGATGTGTTGGTGTTACTTTCCCCATCATCTTAAAGGAAGAATTAGGGCATTTAAAATTTTTCATATGTTTACTTCTGGCTGAACGCTTAAATTATTGACAGCAACAGAAGCTGTTATGGAGGTTTGTTCAGAGCATTCAGGAATGCATAATTGATCCTGCTGGTTGAAAGTATATTTGAGGAGCTTTAATATGCTTAAAACTTATCAAACCCCTATATGCAGAGAAAAATGTTGGATCATTTTCTCCGATCTTCGCTTCTATCTCCATCTACCTGTGTCACATCTGGTGATTTTCTTAAAATTTCTCTGAGCCTCAGTTTCCCCATCTATAAAATTGAGATACAGCAAAGGCACATGAGTTTCAGTTAATGTAGTACCTGCAAAGCAAGGACACAAGGGATTGATAGTCAAATGGGATAATGAATATAAAAGCATTAATCTCTAAAATAGTATGTAACAAATAGTAGCTCACATTTACGGGGCACTAAACTACATGCCAAGAATTCAACTCAGTGTTTTATATACATTAACCATTTAACTGATTTTCATAAAAAAAAAAAAAAAACAAAACAAAACTCAGTCCTTTATGACTGTCTCACTCATAAATTAAAACACAAATACACAACAACAATCAAGTATCTTGTCTAAGATCATACAACTGGCTTATTGGTGAACTAGAATTTGAACCTAGAACATTTTATATTCCAAGCTCTGTGCTCTTAGTCTGTATTGCTTTTCAATTATTACTATCATTATTGTTGGCCACGGTAGTTGAGTTCTCCCCATGTCCTTCTGTAAAAGATCATATTGGAAGTGTGGAATAAGCATCAAACCAGGAATTAGAAGACAGATTCTAGTTCTGTTTATACCACACACTAATCATATGACCTTAGGCAAATCACTTTTTTCATCTGTGGGCCTCTCTTAACAGTAACATGGATTGGACTAGGTATTTTCAAGATAACCTTCCAACTCTTATTTTCCACCCTTCCAGCTCTTAAAAAATAACTTCTCTGGGACATTGTTTAGCAATTTATTTACATGATTTCTTTTTCCATTGTTACCTAACTCGCTTTTTATGGTGGTAAAAACAAAAACACAAGCTTTAGAAACAGTTAAGATAATATAGTGCTAAAAATGTACCTAGATGGTGAGGAAAAATCTGAATGAAATAGTTTTGTTTGTACAAAAAAGACTTTTTGGTATCCACAGTGCTTTTTCATCTATTACCTCAGTCCTTTCAGCACACTGATGAGCTATGGGTGTTGTCTTACTTCCCTTTTCCTGGTAGGAAAATCGGGGAAACTGGTCTCTTGGGTGTGGGTTTCCTGGGCCCAGACCTTTTGTTTACAGTTCCTGTGTGGATCCAGATTAGAAGACCCAGATCCTGTTTATGAGTACCAAGAGAAGTATACAGAGTCAAGAATTAAGATGGCAAAGATGAGGGACGCCTGAGTGGCTCAGTTGGTCAAGCATCTGACTTTTGATTTTTGGCTTAGGATCATAGTGCTGAGATCTGTACTGACAGTGCTGAGCCTGCTTGGGATTCTGTCTCTCTTCTCCTCCCCAACTCGCACATGTGTGCACTCTCTCTCAAAATAAATGAACTTAAAAAAAATTTTTTTTGTTGGGGCATCTGGGTGGCTCAGTCAGTTAATCCTCCGACTTCGGCTCAGGTCGTGATCTCTTGGTTTGTGAGTTTGAGCCCCACATCGGGCTCTGTGCTGACAGCTCAGAGCCTGGAGCCTGCTTCAGATTCTGTGTCTCCCCCTTCTCTCTGCTCCTCCCATGCTCATGCTCTGCCTCTTTCTGTTTCTAAATAATAAATAAACGTTAAAAAATAAACGTTTTATTTTTAAAAAGTTTTTAAGAACGTAGAAAAAATAAAGTTAAAAAAATGATGGCGAAGATGAATAAAATTGATCAGTAGACCAAAATGAGCAGTTTGAGTGAATACCAGAGGTAGCAAGTCTCTCTGTAACTGGGCCTTGTGAGGGTTTTCCACATCCATTTTAAGAGTATAGAAGTGAATGAACAGGAAGATCATTTTACAGGTGGTAAATTGTGGTTGAGGTGGTCACTAGCAAGTAACAGAACTGGAGCTGGAACTTATATTCTTTGATTCTAATCCCAGATTCCTTTTTTTTTTTTTTAATCTGTTAAAACCCCATAGCAGTGAGCACAAACTCAAATACTACATTATCCCATTTACACTTGTTATTACAGCAGAAACCCCTTCCCTTCCATCTAAGAGACAGCTTTACCCTGCCTAACAACACTGCCAAGTAACATCAGTACCTGGCACCCTGTGTGAATATGATAGTAGGAGTCCCCTCCCCTAGTCTTCAGCCAGAAGCTAAACTCATTTTTGTTGTTACACTTTTCGATTCAATTCTCTTCATTTATCCCTCATTGTCCCACCTCCAGCCCAACCCCTTCTTTTGTTATACTGCTTACCAACTTGTCTTTTAAAAACAATAAACCATATTACCTTACACCCAGTGAAGATCTCTTTTTTTCGCATCCTGTGCTCATGCGCTTGACATGAATTTCTCATAGCAAAACTAGAGCAACATAGCACTGCTTATCTTCCATGTGTCATACCTAGGGTTTTCTCTTTGTATCTGCTCCTTAAATCCCTATACCACTAACACCTTTAGGAAATTACACGGACTAGATTTCTGAAAGAGATTTTAGTTAGATCAAAAAGGAGGTGGGTGGGTGGTGTCAAAGCATGGATTGATGACGGCTCTAGTTGGGTAGCCTGACATGTGCTTATGTGTTTGATTCTCCTTACAGTGGTGAAATTCCAGCAGCGATCTGTGTTTCCAGTACAGTTTGGTGGCCCAATGATAGAACACTGGTGGAATTCCAACCTCACTTTCCAAATTTACACAAAGAAAACCCCACAGAAAAAGGTATCTCAAGTCTTTTTAACCTTTGCCTTACCATTTATACTAAGGAATTAGAGCATACTTAAAATTATATTCCTACCTAAACTAGGAATTTCTCCAGGCTCAAACGGCACTAATAACTTAATTCTAATTTCTGTTTACTATTTGTTATAAGTCAGATATGCTAAAAGCACTACACGAACACACTATCAAATTTAATCATTACAACTCTGTGAATTAGGTACATTATTATCTTTATTTTACAGACAAACTGAGATTTAGTGAAGTTTAGTAACTTGTCTAAGATCACACAAGCTAATAAAAGACAAAGCCAGGCAGAACTCCATCTCAAGTTTTCTGACTTCACATCCTAAGTTCTTAACCTTTTCACTGTATTCCCTGCTTACAGAGAGGTGACTACTTAGATTGATATAGGTTATTAGCCTTAATTTAAGACTCTATTTCCTATTTCCAGGCAGAATATGTAGAGATCCAAGAAAATATAATGTGGATAGCAGTTTTGACCAGCTTATTCCAAGTTTATCAAATGCACTTGCAGTTGGCACAACATAAATCAATAAGCTATGTCATGAACAGTTTTTTGTTAAACAGTAGCCTTTTTAATCTTTGACCTCTTCTTTGGTATGGATCGCATGAGAAATATAGCTTGAGGTTTTTTTGTTTTTTCGGAGGATATAAATAATACAAGATAATTCTACAACCTCAAGACAACCTCTGTAAACATTTCAGTATATTTACATTGAATCATCTAGCTAATGACTTCTTTCTAATAAGAGAATTATACATGTGTTTTGCAGAGAACTTGAAAAAATATTTTTGAAAAGCAAAAATTGTCTATAATCCCATCACCAAGAAATAGCTATTGTTAATATTTGTTTTCCCTTTGCTTTTTCCAAATGAATACAATACATGTGTAAATCTTTGGCAGTATTAGGATAACTTTGTATACAGTGTTTATCCTGCTTTTTAAAAAGTTTAACATTATCTTTATAAATATTTGGAGATTTACTATATATAACTTAATACCCTATTTTACCAAACATCAAAACAGATATTGGTCATATTATTTCAGACTTTTTGTAAACATCATTTTAATGGCTACATATTATTGCATTGTCGCAGTATGGTCTATAATTAATAATTCCTAATTATTGGACCTCTAGTTCTAATTGTTAATTTTTAAGACATTTAAATATTTAAGATATATTTGTGTGTAAGTTTTTTATGTGTTTCTTATTTCTTTAGTATAAATTCCCAGAAGCAATTACTAAGCTAAAGAGTATATTTTTTAATTTTTTTTTTTTAATGTTTATTTTTGAGACAGAGGGAGACAGAGCGCGAGTGGGGGAGGGGCAGAGAGAGAGGGAGACACAGAATCTGAAACAGGCCCTGGGCTGTGAGCTGTCAGCACAGAGCCCGATGCGGGGCTTGAACCCACGAACCATGAGATCATGACCTGAGCCGAAGTCAGACGCTTAACTGACTTAGCCACCCTGGCGCCCCAAAAGAGTAAATATTTAAGGGGCACCTGAGTGGTTCAGTCGGTTGAGCATGTCTGACTTGATTTTGGCTCAGGTCACGATCTCCCAGTTCATGAGATTGAGCCCCACATTACTCTCTGAGCTGACAGTACAGAGCCTGCTTGGGGGTCTCTCTCTCCCTCTCTCTCTGCTCCTCCCTCCCCCCAAAATAAGTAAATAAATAAACTTTTAAAAAAAGAGTGAATATTTTTATTGCCAAATTTGCGGTCCAGAAGTATGTTGCCAGTTTATATTCCCAGCTTCACACATATGATAGCCTCTGTTTTTCCATAACCTTGATAGCATGAGATATATTAAGTTTTGTAATTTTACTAGCCTAATGGCAAAAATTTGTATCATCTAAATTTTATTTTTTTATTTTTATTAGTGAAGTTGAAAACTTTTTGTAAAGCATTAACTCTTAAAAATAAAAAAAAATAATCTTCCAAACTCTTGGTGACTTATGAAACTCTCTATAATTTTCCAGGGAGAAGTAATAAAACCCAGAATGGGGACCAAAATATGACAGAATATAGATTCCCACTTAAAGTTGCCTTCGTCAAATAGTTAAGCTATTTACTTCATAAAGCATGGGTTCTCTTCTAAGCTGTCCTATGTTGTCACTTCAGTTAAAATCTCCCATGGCTTGTCTTTAGTTAACCTGAATTTTTTCTTTCCTTCTCTCAGCCAGAAGTCATTGGATCTGCATCAATGCCTTTACGAAGTGTCATTCAGTCTGAGTTGCTTTCTTTCAGTAACCAGCTTCCAGTGCGACAGGAAAATGGTCAGACTCCACTTGGCCCCCTTAAGGTACATAGATATACATTCAGGTAGTTAGGTATTTACAGAGCATGCATCACTGGCTAGCATGAACAAGAAAATCAGGGCCTCTCCTCTTGCACTTCTGTTAAAATAGGGCAGCAGACCAGAAGTAGACCCACAAACGTATGGCCAACTAATTTTTGACAAACAGGAAAGAACCATCCAATGGAAAAAGACAGTCTTTTTAACAAATAGTGCTGGGAGAACTGGACAGCAACATGCAGAAGATTGAAACTAGACCACTTTCTCACACCATTCACAAAAATAAACTCAAAATGGATAAAGGACCTGAATGTGAGACAGGAAACCATCAAAACCCTAGAGGAGAAAGCAGGAAAAAACCTCTCTGACCTCAGCCACAGCAATTTCTTACATGACACATCCCCAAAGGCAAGGGAATTAAAAGCAAAAATGAACTACTGGGACCTTATGAAGATAAAAAGCTTCTGCACAGCAAAGGAAACAACCAACAAAACTAAAAGGCAACTAACGGAATGGGAAAAGATATTTGCAAATGACATATTGGACAAAGGGCTAGTATCCAAAATCTATAAAGAGCTCACCAAACTCCACACCCGAAAAACAAATAATCCAGCGAAGAAATGGGCAGAAAACATGAATAGACACTTCTCTAAAGAAGACATCCGGATGGCCAACAGGCACACGAAAAGATGCTCAACGTCGCTCCTTATCAGGGAAATACAAATCAAAACCACACTCAGATATCACCTCATGCCAGTCAGAGTGGCCAAAATGAACAAATCAGGAGACTATAGATGCTGGAGAGGATGTGGAGAAACAGGAACCCTCTTGCACTGTTGGTGGGAATGCAAATTGGTGCAGCCACTCTGGAAAACAGTGTGGAGGTTCCTTAAAAAATTAAAAATAGACCTACCCTATGACCCAGCAATAGCACTGCTAGGAATTTACCCAAGGGATACAGGAGTACTGATGCATAGGGGCACTTGTACCCCAATGTTTATAGCAGCACTCTCAACAATAGCCAAATTATGGAAAGAGCCTAAATGTCCATCAACTGATGAATGGATAAAGAAATTGTGGTTTATATACACAATGGAGTACTATGTGGCAATGATAAAGAATGAAATATGGCCCTTTGTAGCAATGTGGATGAAACTGGAGAGTGTTATGCTAAGTGAAATAAGCCATACAGGGAAAGACAGATACCATATGTTTTCACTCTTATGTGGATCCTGAGAAACTTAACAGAAACCCTTGGGGGAGGGGAAGGAAAAAGAAAAAGAGGTTAGAGTGGGAGAGAGCCAAAGCATCAGAGACTCTTAAAAACTGAGAACAAACTGAGGGTTGATGGGGGGTGGGAGGGAGGGGAGGGTGGGTAATGTGTATTGAGGAGGGCACCTTTTGGGATGAGCACTGGGTGTTGTATGGAAACCCATTTGACAATAAATTTCATATGTTGAAAAAAAAAATAGGGCAGCAGAATTACTGTGAAGAAAATAAACAGTATGATATAATAGTGAATACCTGGGAGGAAATAGACAATGGTGGTCAGAGAAGGTCTCTCTAAGAAAGTAACATTTTAGGTAAGATATGAAGAAGGAGAAGAGGCCACCAAGTAAAAAGCAGAGGAAAGATCATTCCAGAGAAAGGGAATAACACAGGCAAAGGCCGTAAAGCAAGAATGTTGCCATATAATAGTGAGCCAAGAAGGAGAATGGTAGAGAGTAAGATTGGACAGGCACTCAGTAGCCATATCATTCAGAGTTTTGTAGGTCAGCATAAAGAGTGTAGATTTTATCGTTAGAGCCATGAAAGGACTTTGAAGTATGAGAAAAACATCTGATTGACTTTTTTTTAAGTTTATTTATTTTGAGAGAGTGTGAGTCAGGGAGGGGCAGAGAGAGAGAATCTCAAGCAAGCTCCTTGCTGTCAGCACAGAGCCTGATGTGGGGCTCAAACCCACAAACTGTGAAATCATGACCTGAGCTGAAGTCGGAAGCTTAACCGACTGAACCACCCAGGTGCCCCTGATTTACATTTTTAAAAGATAACTGTGGACAATAGATTGTGGGGGGCAAGAAGAAAAATAGGGAGACTGTTGAATTAGTCCAGGAAAGAGATAATTGATGGCTTGGACTAGAGTAGTGACAGGGAACAAGGAGAGAAGTGGCTGAGTTTGTGACCTGGTGGAATGAATTCTGATATATAATTTGTTGGAAGGAGGGTTCTTTCCTTGTATTAAGAAGCTGCAGGATTTCTTAGGTAGCAGAATTTGAATGTGTAGCTTCAGTATGGCTTTGTCTTATTGTCCTGGTGAGCTTTTAAAATCACAGCCAGGGGCACCTGGATGGCTCAGTCAGTAAAGCTTCTGACTTCACTTCAGGTCATGATCTCATGGTTAGTGAGTTCAAGCCCCACGTCAGGTTCTGTGTTGACAGCTGAGAGCCTAGAGCCTGCTTTAGATTCTGGTCTCCCCCTCTTTCTTCCCCTCCCCTGCTCATGCTCTGTCTCACCCTGTCTCTCAGAAAATTAAAAAAAAAAAAAAATTTTATAAAAAAAACATCTTTTTTTAATTATCACAGCCATACCCATGTCATTTCCATGGCTCTCCATTATCCAAAAGATAAAATACAGGGCTCACTATGTGGCCCTAACATACCACTTGCAGCTTCCTTACCAGTAGCCATATCAAACTATGTAAAGAATTAGTAAGGTATCATGATGGTTCATACCTCCATGCTTTTAATCTTGATTTTCACGCTGCTGCCTCCTCTTGAAAGCCCTCTCTGCCTCCTTCCTGGTCTTCTTGATAATAAATACCAGTTAGTTTTAAGGACTTGTGTGATTGTCATTGCAAAAAATTAATATCACATTACTCTTCCCCTATCAAAATTTAATTTTCTGTTTGCCTCATTCATTCTGGACTGCAAGGTTAAAACCAGAAAAGAGGAATTAATAGAACTGATGGACTAGAAATTGTTTCTGTCCTGGTTCTGTTGAGAGAAGTACCGTTGTAGATAGATTGCTGTCCGTATTCAATAGAGTGAAATAACTTTGCTGTGGATTTTAAATAAAGGGAACAGCAAGTCCCCTTTATCCCTAATAACTTCAAACTTAGAGAAAAATTGCAAATATAGAACAAAGAATTCACATACCCTTTACCTAGACTCACCAATTACTAACATTTGTCACATTTGCTTTATAATTATCTACCTCCTGTCTCTCCCTTTCTTCCTGTCTTTCTTTGTCTCCCTGTGCACTCTCCCCCACACCCACACACAATTTTTGTTCTGAAGTATTTGAGAATATGTTATAGACATCATGCCTCTTTCCCCCCTAAATTCTTATATTTCCTAAGAACAAGAACATCATACAAAACACTGTACAATTATAAAAATAGAGTTAACATTGATAATGTCTGTAGTCCATGTGCAAGTTTCACTAATTGTGCCAATACTTCCATGTAAAGATTTTTTTTTTTTCCATTCCAGGATTATCCATTACATTTGTCATACCTCTCTAATCTTTAGTCTAGAACAGTTTTGCAACCTTTCTTTGTCTTTCAGTACTTTGATTTTTTTTTAAGTGAGACCTTTTATGTGTAGAATGTCTTCCACTGTGGTTTACCTGAATCACTTATTACTACCAATGATTGTAAGATGATGATTTTCTAACTCCTCCATTCCTTATGTATTTACTAATTGCATTGTACTATACAGAAGAGTTGTCCCTTCTCCCATGTTTGTTTATATCGGTATAGACTCATGGTTTTTTACATTATTCAGTGTTATTGTCCTTTACTATTATTGTTCTTTTTGATGCTTAAATTGTCCCAGATTTGGCCCATGTGAGCTCCTTTGAATTCTGTGTTCTTTTGATATATCTGCATCCTTTTCTGAGCATATCTTTATTTTCTGGCACAAGATGATGTTCTAGGCTCAGCTTATATTGTTGACAAATCATCTGTCTAGCTTTTCTTAATCCTGATAAGGTAATGTATATACAGACTGTTAGTGTTCCTACTATTATGGTATTTGAGAATGAGTTAATTATTTTCTAATAATCTGATTTGCCTCTAGCTCCAAAATTCTGATTCTGATTTCAGAAGGCCCACTAACTCTCTTCCTTTTGTTTTTATAGGTAACTGTGGAGCTTGTTATACATAACAAGGATTTCACTTGTGTGAATACTAAATTACGTAACAGCACCCAACATGGCCCACTTTGTACTCTTACAAGTCCAGATCAGACATTATCAGAACCTGATCAACATGTTACCTGTACTAAAAATCCAGAGAACCTAAATCAAATTCACGAAGAAGTTGCAAAGAAAGTACAGAATTTGATACTCTCCAACCCAAAGTCACCAAGCCCTGTTGTGCCAAATCCTTCAACCTTCATGGCTGTGCCAGCCTCTCACAATTTAGCAAATCAGACAGATGGGTCAACAAAAGAGAGTGCTTTGCTGTTGCATGTGCTGTTGATGGTGGTCGATGGGAAAGATTTCATTACTGGAGAATCTGACAAACCTCCGCCATGCAATGTTTATTTAAATTGCAAACTTTTCAGCACAGAGGAAGTCACCAGATCTATCATCGCATGGGGCACAACACAACCAGTCTTCAACTTTTCTCAGGTAACTTTGTACATATCTTAACCTTCTATATCTATTAGGGCTATATGGAGGTGGGAGACAAGTATGTTTCCCAAATCATAATTCCATTATAAAGGAAACCTAGAATGTTCAGACTGGGAGAGACCTTTGTAATTAGCTGGTGTGCAGATCCATTCCCACTATGGGATGGGAAGAGGAAAAAACACTATCAACATTTTAAAACTTTTTGTGTCTTCATTTTCTTCTGTCTCAATTGTTGTGGTTTCCCACTGTTTCTTTTGCCTGAGTTCTGAATTCTATTCCTTTATCCTTCCTCTAGAACTAAACTTTCCCCTTTCTTTTCTGTATCTCCAAGCTTTTTGTTTTTTTAATTTTTTCTCTAATTTATTCCTCTACTTGTTTTAATACTTATCTGGCTTGATTTCTCTGTAGAATTTGATGCTGTTGCTTAAATTGTTTCCTGTTTTGGGGAGCCTAGGCAGCTCAGTTGGTTAAATGTCTGACTCTTGATTTTTGCTCAGTTCATTATCTCACAGTTTATGAGGTTGAGCCCTATATTGGGCTCTATGGTGACAGTGCAGAGCCTGCTTGGGACTCTCTCTCTCCACCCGCCTCTCTCTGTCCTTGCCCAGCTTATGTTCTCTTCTCTTGCTCTGTCAAAATAAACAAACTTTAAAAAAAAAAAAATAGTTTCCTTTCTTGATTTTTGTAACTCCACTCTCTTATTTTCTTCCTGAATCAACAACAGCTCTTTTTTGGTCTTTGGGACAGCAGGAAAACTAGGAAACGAGTGGTGGCCCCAGCACTCCTTTCTCCCTTTCTTTTACCTTTAATTACTGGTACTCCTCTGCATTACTTTTATTCTTGGCACTGTTCCAAACCAACCCGCTTTTCCCATGGTCACTCCTTCCACTCCCATAGCTTCATCTATTATTTTTATGAAGATAACTTCCAAATCTATACTTCCATGTAGGCCAGACATTCCCTCAGGTTTCTGATCTCTCTGTGTAACTGCTGGTCATCATCCCCAAATGTCTCAAAAGCACTTTACACTTGGCACCTAATGCACGGCCTGGCATATCACAGGTATTCAGTAAAGGTATGTAAATGAAAGAAGGAATTCAAATGTGTCTGAATCTGAATTTATTATTCCTTCCAAATCTGTTCCTCCTCCTCCTATCTGCCCTAATTCATATTGTAATCTACTCAGAAACCCGAGCAGAACCTGAAAGGTATCCTTGATTCTTTATTACATATTCACCAAATCCAATAGATGCTGCAAACTTCATTCTCCAGACGAAATCCTCTCACTCAACCCGACTGCTACTGCTTTCATTCAGGCCCTCTTTCTCATTCCAAATAGCCTTCAGTCTAGTCTGTTTCTGGTCTCTCTATGTCCATTCCTTTTTGTACCAATAGGAATGATCTTTGTAAAATATTAACCTGAGTATTTTATTCCCCTGGTTTAGACTTTTCAGTAATTCCCCATAGCCTTCAGAGTAGATAAGATGTTTAGTTTGGACTATAAGCCCATTTAACAACTGCCTGACTGTACTTCTCCAGTCTCTACTCCTGTCACTCTTCCCTTCACACTAGATAGTCCAGCTATGCTCAGCTACTTGCAGTTTCCTAAAGTTCTTTTTCCCTACCTCTGTGTCTTTTCGTGTGCTTTTCCTCTGCCTTACATTTCCTTCTCACCCTTCATGACTCCTATTAGGTAGAACTTTTTAGACGTTAACTTTATTCTGCTTATCCCTAAGAATTTAGTGTTACTTTCTGCCAGCAGCTTTCTCTGAAATCTCTCCTTTGTAGGTTAGGTCGCTATGTTTTAGTTTTTTTAGTTTCACAGAACAGAAATGTGCTCAGGTACCTTATGTAATTGGAGTTTCTTAGATGGATACAAAAGTAGGTCTGCTCAGGATCTCTGCTCTTCTGGTGTCTTCCTGTCATCTTGCCTTACCTAATTTCTGATTTCACCCTTTTTCCTTTCATGTTCTATTGATTTCATCATGGGGCTTATCTCTTCTCTGCTGATGCAGTTATACTGCAGCTTAGGTCACTTCAAATTGGTGGGCCCTTCATTCTGCCATTAAGGAAACAGACTCGCTCTTGGCTGCAGATCTCTGCTTCTCTTCGTGACTTTTCTTTCTCTTTCATCTACCAGCTGGCTGGCCAGTTCTCAAATAATTTTACATTGGAAATCCAAATGAACAGTTGACTTGTTATTTACCATGACAGAAGATTGGGCAGAGCTTTTTGCATTAGGCCATTGCATCCAACCAGTGGGCTGGCTGCCCTTTGATTAGGTGCTCAACCCTTGTCTAGTCAGTAGCCATCTTTCTTTCAGAAACATCTGTCTTTCCGCAGGGATTTACAAATAGGTCATTTTGCCTTAGAAAGGCTTGGATGAGGCAGGCAGGCGCAGTCATTGATATGTCTGTGTCCTCAAAGCCCCATCTATATGACCTTTGTCATCAGAGAACTATTACCATTTTGTATTTGGCCTTAATTGGTCTCTTACACCAGACTAGCTTCTCTTGAGAATACAGAGTGGGTTTTATTTTAATGTCTTCAGTTCCTAGCACTGTGCATGGCTTTCAGTTAGTACTTGTTGAATAAAAGTATAAATTGATCCTTTTTCTCAGGTGTTGGTTATTGTGTTGTTTTTTTTGATTGTTCCTCTCCCCAGGTGATTCCTGTCTCTCTGTCTTCCAAATACCTGGAAAGGCTGAAGAACAATGTGATGGTAATTGAAACTTGGAACAAGGTGCAGAGCCCAGGACAGGACAAGTTGCTCGGGCTGGTGAAACTCCCCCTCCATCAGTTTTACGTGTCATTCAAGTAAATAGGATCTTTTGGAGTATTCTTTACTTTACATCTTTAACTTTGTTTGGACTGAAGAGGAATTCTTTGGGTTTGCAAACATGACTAGCCCAATAATACCTTGGAGGACTTTTCTCAGTGTCACCACAGTGGCTGCTCTTTCTATGTTAAAACAGTTCACAGATACTGCTTACCATGTTTCAGGCTCTATGCTAAGAACCTTTCATACATCAAGTCATTTAATCCTCACAACAGTTTTCTAAGGCAGGTAACTTTTATTTCCCCTATTTTACAGATGAGTTAACAGAGGCACAGAGGATTTAAATAACTTGTTATATTTATTGTAAGTAGTAGAACCAGGCTTAGAACCCAGAGAGTTCTACTGCTTCACCAAGAAGTTCTACTACCAAAGGTTATCACCTCACAAAATTAATGGTTTATCTCTGTCACAAAAACATGATGATTATTCCCCATCAGCTATCTGCATGATTTCTCTACTGAGTATTGTCTTTTGGACCTACAGATTTGATCACTGTACCTCACTTATCACTCAGTAGGGTATTGATTTATCTGGAGGTTATTTCTGTCCTCACTACAGACTGTTAATTTTTTGTTTTGGTTCAAGGTACTGATTTTTAATTATTTTAGCACTGACTTCTTTCCTAAGAGCTTTCTCATGGTGCTGTGTTTTAAATGTTGTGTTTTACATTTTACAGAGAACACTTTAGTGTGCACTGTTTCATGTGAGCCTTCCTATAACCCAGGAAGTATTATCATTATCCCCTTTTTACAAATGAGGAAGCTTGTCCTTTGACTTGAAAAAATCAACCTCTCTGGCTTTATTTTCATCATCTGTAAAATGAGGGTGATGATAGACCCCTGTCTCCCTTGTGGCACAATTGTGATAATCCAGTGAGAAAATAAATGGGTAAGCCTTCTGTGAACAGTGAAATACTTATGATGGTAGCACTGGAGAGCATGGTCAGGCTAAGGAGTGCTACTGGAATCATGCCACTGTCAGCTGTAGGCTTTGGCTTTTTCCCCTTTTTTTGCTTGTGATATTAGTGTAGTCTGGTATTTCCCTTCCCTTCTCATTTCATTAGACCCCATTCTTTGCTGACAGAGCATAAAATAATCATAGCTACCAGGTACTTAGCACTTATTGTGTACTAAGTATTGTAGTTGGTATTTTATATTTGTTTCCTCGACTTAGTCCTAACTGCCCTTTGAGGAAGTTTTATTACCTACATTTTACAGAAGACGAAACAGACTTAGAAATGTTAAGTTGATTACTTAGAGTCATCCAACAATTAAGTGGAGAGCTAAGATTTAGCATGGTCTGATGAGCATTTGGACTTTTTTAATCTGTTAATAGTGGATAATATCAACCTTGGCAGTGTTAGAAGGATTATAGATGGAAGATGTTATTGGTAATGTTATCCAAGTCTTATCTGCCAGACACCAAAGTCCATACTTTTTCAAGTTGAACACACTGTAAAATAATGCAATTCAATAAGCTTGTACTGGGATAGTTCTCAGTCCCAGATGCTGGGCTTGGGGTCATGATGATAACAGAGATAAATCAGACACATCCCCTGCTTTCAGATTGCTACGTTAGAACTTATCTGCCTGGGAATTTTTATTTGATGAGTTACGGTAGAATGATGTTTTTTCAGACCACTATTACTTTTCTAGCTGTAGACCCATTTTTAACAAACTGAGAAAATAAGCCAAGTAGGAAATGCAGCAGCAACACTGAGACATGATTGATGGTTATTATTTGCTCATTCATACTTTCTCTTCCTCTAGAGATCCCAAAATTTCTCGCCTGCTGCTTGATGCTCAGTACCCAGTTGTTGCTGTTGACAGCTACATGCCTGTGATTGATGTGTTCTCAGGCCACCAAAATGGGAGTCTTCGCGTCTTTTTAGCCATGGGTTCTTCAGATCAGATAATGGCACTACAAAGATTAAAGAATGAAGAAGGAACACTTCCACCCTTCAGCCCTAGGCCAGCCCATTTTCTGGACCAGCCGTCTATAGCATCTGTTACTATGGTAGTCACTAACCACTTGATTATTTATAAAAACCATAATCTCATTTTAAGGTATACAACATGATGTTTTGATATATGTAACACTATGAAATGGTTACCATAATGAAGCCAATTAACGTTATCAGTCACTTCACCTTGTTACCTTTTGGTGTGTGTGGTGAGTGCACGAGATCTATTGTTTTGCCAAATTTTAAGTTCCATAATCTCATTTTATCTTGCATGTTTTAGTGAAACCATTGCCCCAGATCATTATTTCATTAGTGAAAAGAAACATATTTGCACCCTAATACTTGCTGTAGATTAAAGGAATTATTTATTTTTTATGATTTAAATGTATATCTGTGTTCCTCTGAGCTTTTTGAATCTATGAAGAAACTCTAATTGGACAGCCACCTCTTAATCCTCTAATTCACTAACGGTTAATTAATTGCCTTTTAAAAAATTGGGGTGAATGTAAAACTGCATTTAAAAAGTCTTAATTAAAAAAAAGATAATCAGGGGTGCCTGGGTGGCTCAGTCGGTTGAGCATCCATCCGACTTCGGTTCAGGTCATGATCTCACAGCTCGTGAGTTCAAGCCCCGCATCGGGCTCTGTACTGACAGCTCGGAGCCTTGGAGCCTGCTTCAGATTCTGTGTCTCCCTCTCTCTCTGCCCCTAACCTGCTCGCATTCTGTCTCTGTCTCTCTCAAAAATAAATGAACATTAAAAAAAAATTTTTTTTTGAGATAATCAAGGGGGGAAAAATGGGGGCAGAAGGTTGAGAATGATTCCAAATGTAAGCCAGCAAATCTTACTCTGTTTCTCAGCCAAATCCAGTTGGAAAGTTGTAGTGAAGTTCCTTGCTTTTCTACCAGTAAATTCTTTTTTTTTTTTTTTTTTTTTTTTTTTTTTTCAACGTTTTTTATTTATTTTTGGGATAGAGAGAGACAGAGCATGAACGGGGGAGGGGCAGAGAGAGAGGGAGACACAGAATCGGAAACAGGCTCCAGGCTCCGAGCCATCAGCCCAGAGCCTGATGCGGGGCTCGAACTCACGGACTGCGAGATCGTGACCTGGCTGAAGTCGGACGCTTAACCGACTGCGCCACCCAGGCTCCCCTCTACCAGTAAATTCTTAAAAATAATTTGTACAGTGTTGGACAATTGAGAAAGCACATTGATACACTTTTTCATGTTTATTTCCCTAACACTACATGAGGTGAGTCATTGTCATTCTCTTTTTAAGTGATGAAACAGAATCAAAGATGTTATGTTACTTGTCCAGGGTCACATAGCTAAGAATGAGAAAATCACTGTTCAGACACAGGCCTTCTGACTCAAAATCCGGTCTTCATTCTACTGTGTCATGCCCTACTGTTATCTTACCTTTGGTGTCTTTACTAGCAAAGCCAAATCTCAGTTTCCACATGATTTAAGTATGTTATATTTTCTAATCTGAATGACAAATGTGATGTCTATGACAGAGAAAGAACTATTAGGAAAATGTCTATGAGTAGGTTATTGTTTATTTGTATGTTATGAACTCCAAACTTTTCTTTACTGTTTCTATTAAATACTAGTGTCTACCAATAGATAATAGTAGCTTTTTAAATTTGACAATGACATAAAAGCACAAACACAGAAAACTTATCTATAATATTCCTAAGTCTATTTTAGGTATTATATATGGCCCTCACTTTGCAGTGTAGACTCAGTTTTCATTAAATTCCATACCAAAAGTTAGAAAATGTTACTCATTATGAGCATAAAAGAACTCTCTGAAAGATTAGATATCTATAAATAAATAGTTTTTCTTCCTATACTCATGTCCCTCATCCATTTCAGCATCTACAGAACTGAATTATTACTGTAATACTGTATGGCCAAGTTAAGTAGCTGCTGAGATTGTTTTTCTTTTCTAGGGAATCAAAATGAAAGTTTTCTGTTTCCCTGAGGAAGGTTTTGGAGCAGATACTGCTGATAAATAAAGCAAAGACCTTATGCAATCTGTTCCAGATTCATGGGATTAATGGTTAGAATGTTAAACACATATACATCATACAATTTTATCTGAATCCTGAATCCCCCCTTTGAATATTCCCAGTTATCAGTTGTCTAGTGTCTGTCGAGGCTGTATAGAGTAGAAGTAAAGAGCCTTGGCTCTCGAGTCAGACTACCTGAGTTCAAACCCTTATTCCACTGTTGTTAGCTATACATATTAAATTAACTACTACAAGTCAAAGGCTTAGTACAGTGCCTGGCTATAGTAAATAAAAAAAAACATTAAATTGTTATCAGTAGTAGTTACTTTCAGTAATGGTATATTCACGACCTCCTTGACTAGTCCTTACCATTAATGAGTAGTCTTGGTGTTATTCCAACCTTCACTAAAAATAGTAAGTAAATTAATACCTGTTTGCTTCACATATGTATTTTTTATACAAGAAGATATTCTTAATGTGTCCTATTCTTAATGTACTAAGAATCAGGAGCTGATTGAATTTTATCAAATACCTTGTTAGCATTTATTGAGATAGTCATGTTTCTTTCCTTTATTCTATTTAATGCACTGAAACATTTATGGATTTCCTAATATTGACCTAGGCTCACAGTCTAGAGTAAATCCAGCTGGATCTGATTACAGTGAGCAGTTGTGAGACTTATACACAATGAGAATTAAGTATCTGTTTTAGTATCAGCTAATTATGACTGTTTCTTCATCTATACTCAGATTTTGTAGAGAAGCAGGAATATTCTAAGAATATTTTTTTCTTTAAAGCTCACCAGTATCTCTGTTTCATTTAATAGGCAGAGGACCAAAGAAATGGATTGATGGAGCATCACTTTGAGCTCCACGTAGAGAGCGTTAAAGGGCTAGCCCCTCTTCAGGCAACAGTCTGGGGAGAAGCAGATTGTTATGTCCAGTACTACTTTCCAGTTCAAGACTCTCAATCCAGTGTGCTAAAAGGACCTGAGTTCCTTGAAAACGGTAGGTTTAGGAGGTTAGGGTTTCTCATTCTTGTATGGTTCTTTAATTGGCTATACTTAGGATTTTTTTTTTTTTTTCCTGAGTGAATTTTGAGTTCCTAAATGTTTCGAGTCTTACCTGGGTAGTACAGAAGATGGGCTAAGTTTTAATTTTTCCTTTCTTATGTTGTTTTTTGTAGCTTTTTATTTTGATATGATTTCAAATTTACAGAAAAGTTAACAAAAATAGTACAAAGAACTTCTATATACCCTTTACCTAGATCCCACCCATTATTTATATTTTGCCTGGTCACTCTTATCATCCATACATATACAATTGATTCTCATTATTCAAGGTAGTTACATTCTACATAACATAACAGCGTGAAACACTGAATTAGGGAATACTGAACCATTGCTCTTAGGAGAAATATGTACATATATATCTCACATAGATCATAGTTGTAAATCCTAAAACAACTTATCCTAGTAGATTCTATTTTCTTTATTTTACAAAAGAGAGAAGTGTTAAGTGACTGAGGCTGCCCCAGTAACAATAACGTGGTTGGCATTCAGACCCCATCCAACTGGCCCCAGAGCCAGATATTCTTGCACTACACTACACTACACTACCCCCTACCATTTCCATTGTCTCATCATCTCTAAGAGCTAAAACAAGAAAGCAGAGTGTCCCCTTGTTCTAGCTCAGTTGAGAATGATCAAGTCAGGTGGCTCAGATTTTTTTGGCATTCTGAGTATGTCCACATATAACTGCAAAAGCACTGCCAGTATTGATTTTAGGGTTCAAATAAGGAACTTGTATCCAGAATATATAAAGAACTCTTACAAATAATAATAAAAAGACAATCTAATTAAAAAATATTTAGAAAATCTAAATAGACGTTTCTCTTAAGATATATAAATGGCGCCAATAAGCACATGAAAAGATACTCAGCATCATTAGTCATTTAGGGAATGAAAACCAAAACCACCACAGAATACCACTTCTTTTCACCAAGATGGCAATAATTTTTAAGCAAAAACAAAAACAAAAATCAAACTAACAAGTGTTGGCAAGGATGTGGAGAAATGGCAACCCTTAGACATTGTCCAGCAATGAAGGGATCTCTTTCTTCTATATTATCATGGGGCCCTTGGGGGACCATAGCTACTATGGAAATAGACCTTGATAAAAGTAACATAGAAGATACAGGTTCTGGTATCAGGTGCATGATCTACTAACTCTAAGACCTTTGGATTCACTATGTAACTTCAATATGTCCTATCCTGTCTGTTAAGTAGGAATAATAATAGTTGCTTTGTTTTTCTCACAGGAGTTTTGTAAGGATAAAATTGAAATTGAATATTAGCATACTGTCTTGCTACAGATAAAGCACTAAATGTGTTGGATTATTCTGAATTGCTTTTCTTTTCCAAAGGAATCTCTTTGAAGCCTTTCAGATCTGCAACCACACTCTGTGTTCCAGATCCCATCTTTAATAGTGAGCACCATCACTCTCTCCTGTTGCCAGCTGAAGTTCCAGTGCAAAGGCTTCTGCTGAGTGTCTTCTCTGCACAGGGGCCCATGCCTGGAGGTGGAGTCCAGTTTGAAATCTGGTGCAGGTATAATGTGAAACCAGTTTTGTGCCTAGAAAGGAAGTGCACAATCATAGAGCATCCTTCCCTTGACATCGTAGTTTGAATTATAAGGAAGCTTAGCTTGAATTATAAGGAAGCTAAGCAATCCTTTCTACCCTATTTTATATTACCTGGTTTATTAGTGACTCTTCTCCAGATTTTACTTAAATCTGCTACATTATTAGGCTCTTGAGAGCAGTTGTATCTCATGCTTCTAACCACTTGTTACATTTGGAAGTGAAGTTCTATCAGTTTTACCTCCTACTGCTCTTAAATATTTAGTCACTTGTTTTCTTATTACTGCCCTATTTAGTTCAGGCCCTCATCATATCATGCCTAATTTACTGATAGCCTCCTTACTGGTCTCCCCGCCTCTAAACTCATTTCTTATAATCTGGTCTTCCCACCACCAAAAGAGTAGTCTTTGTAAAATTTAAATCCATTCATGTAACAGACTTGACGTGAATACACAGGCTCAGCCTCTTTTGCATCCCTGCGCCCAAGAAGTGACAAAGAGAGTATAGATTCAAAATAAGAAACAGCATCAACAGAACTAGGGCAGAGTACCATATACTTGCCAGAAACTTTTCCTAAAAACAGTCAGGTGAATTTAAGTTTCATTTAAAACTGATACAAGAATGGAATGTTTTGGAACTAGAGGGTATTATGCTAAACGAAATTAGAGAAAGACAAATATCATATGACTTCACTCGTATGAGGACTTTAAGACACAAAACAGATGAACATAAGGGAAGGGAAGCAAAAATAATATAAAAACAGGGAGGGTGACAAAACATAAAAGACTTAAAAAAAATTTTTTTTTAATGTTTTATTTATTTTTGAGAGAGAAGGAGAGACAGAACATGAGCAGGGAAGGGACAGAGAGAGAGGGAGTCACAGAATCTGAAGCAGGCTCCAGGCTTTGAGCTGTCAGCACGGATCCTGACGCGGGGCTGGAACCCACAAACTGTGAGATCATGACCTGAGCTGAAATCGGACGCCTAACTGACTGAGCCATCCAGGCGCCCCCATAAGAGACTCTTAAATATGGAGAACAGACAGAGGGTTACTGGAGGGGTTGTTGGAGGAGGGGATGGGCTAAATGGGTAAGGGGCATTAAGGAATCTACTCCTGAAATCACTGTTGCACTATATGCTAACTAACTTGGATGTAAATTTAAAAAATAAATTAAAAAAAAAAAAGAATGGAATGTTTTGACAAGAGATGGAAGTACAGTAGATACTAATGGATGCTTTAAATTTGAGGGACTTAGGCCTGAAGCCATAGAAGAGATTGGTACTGCTCCATTTGGAACCACTTTCACTGGCACCAGGGTGTATGTTCGTAAAAGTGGCTACTCCCAGCAGTCTAAGTCAGATGCAGATATCCAAACAGAAAGCTTGTGGGAAGCTGGCCTTTGTTCTGAACATAGAGTATAATTTATGAAGCACTTCCTCCACATGATGGGCAATAAATCCAGTCAGATTGGACCACAGCTGTATACCACAAATACAGAGCAATCAGGCTCCAAAGATAACTCCATACCGAAAGCTGATCTCTTGGGCAAATTGAATAATTTATCCACCTAATTCTTCCAACAACAGCTTGTGCTTGTGTGGCTTACAGATACTATTATCCTAACGTGAGAGACCAGATGGTTGCCAGAGGAACCTTGCCATTATCGAGGATCTGTGCCATGGTAACCATGCAGCACCATGAGGATGTGGGAATACAGACCTTTAATCTCCCTTTAACTCCCAGGCTTGAGAACAGGAAGGAACTGAGGAACCAGTCATCAGGTAATTGAAGACTGGTTTGCCCTTCCCTTTTTTTTTTTTTTTTTTTATTAAATTTTTTTTTTTTTAACGTTTATTTATTTTTGAGACAGAGAGACAGAGCATGAACAGGGGAGGGGCAGAGAGAGAGGGAGATACAGAATCTGAAACGTTGCCCTTCCCTTTTGAAGTCAGTACATGTAAATATCCCTTTTCTCTATAAGTAGTGACTATTCATATTGTGTGAGACCCTTTTAAGAATCTGATGAAAACCATGATCTACCTTCTCTTAGAAAAATGAATATATAAGTGTATTGTATGCAAATTTTGCCTATAGTTTAAAAAATTCACATTTGCAGGGACTCTATTGTTTGTCTCATTTCACCTTTAACTTCAGCAAGCATTTAAGAAGCCTCACAGCATAAATCCTAAGTGTTGTGTAGGCATATTCAGAGAATTAGTATTCCAAGGCAACATGAGCAGATGTGGGATTGGTGGAATACAGTTAGCATGAACTGGGAATTCACTGTAAGGATGGAAGAGGTTAGGATTTAAAGTTGGAAAAGATTAATTAGAATTTAGACTTCTGAATTACATCCTAATTGCTTCATTAGGATGACCTGCCCTCCAAGTATGTCATCAGATAACTAGAATTAGCCTTCTAAATCAAGTTACTATGTTTGCTGGAGAGTATTCCACAACAGGAGGTTTTTATCTTGCCATGGTTAAGATTGAGTTGTTCCTCCTGTCACTGATCAGCTTGTTCTGTTGTTTCTTTTTTTTTTTAACATATTTTATTTATTTTTATATTATTAGTATTTTTAATTTTTTAAATGCTTTATTTATTTTGAGAGAGAGAGAGAGATAGAGTGTGAGTGGTGGAGGGGCAGAGAGAGAGGGAGACACAGAATCCGCAGCAGGCTCCAGCCTCTGAGCTGTCAGCACAGAGCCCGACATGGGGCTTAAACCCACAAATTGTGAGATTATGACCTGAGCCAAAGTTAGATGCTCCACCAACTTAGCCACCCAGGCTCCCCTTTTATTATTATTTTTTTTAATGTTTATTTTTTAGAGAGAGAGAGAGCACACATGCATGCACAAGTGAGGGAGGGGCAGAAAGAGAGGGAGAGAGAGAGTCCAAGGCAGGCTCCACGCTCCCAGCATGGAGACCCACACAGAGCTCAAACTCACAAACCATGAGATCATGACCTGAACCAAAATCAGATGCTTAACCGACTGAGCCACCCAGGCACCCCTGTTCTCTTGTAAAGCTTTCTCTGAAATGTACGAAGGTAGAATTTTTGTAAAAGGATGGCATGTAAAGGATGTTTCAGGTGGTGGTGGTACAAAGGTGATAGAAGTGTAAGTGTGGAAAAGTTTAAAAACGAAGAAAGGGTGGAGTCCATCTCAATTCTATAAGGATAACTGGAAGTTTAAAAAATCTGGAATTAAGTTCTGCCTCTGATAGTTGTGTGATCTTGACAAGCAGTTCAGTCTCTGAGCCATAGTTTCTTGGATGTGAAATGAAAATAGTAACTTTTGTTCTACCTTTATTAATCTTAAAGTATAATAATATAAAATGATTCTGGCTATGGACATATTATCTCACTGCTCATGCCCCTTATTGTTCATTAGGATTGTAGGCAATCCTAATGATTGTCTACCAAACCCCAAGTCTGACCAGGACTTGGGGTTTGGTAGAAGAGACACTGTGCCAACTAACTTTTCTTTTTTCCTTTTGTCCTCAATCTTAAGGTTTACTGGATGTGGGCCTAAAATACAGGCGTACTCCAAGAACAGCAGAGGGAGTTCTTGCTGCCCGAGCTGTCTCTATTTCAGTTGAGATAATCAGAGCCTGTGGTCTGCAAGCAGCAGCCAAGTAAGTCCACCTCACGTTTTTTCATTGCAGTCCACATAGTATATGATGCTCATATATGTAAAACTTCATTTGTACGATTTCCAGTTCAGTAAGCACTTTATTTTTTTCTTTCTCTCTTAAGAAAGCATGTAAGAGTAAAAATGAGTAAATCACTTGCAAACTTTACTGTTATTAGCAACTTAGGTCCTTGACTTTGGTCAACAATCTTGGAGCACCTGGCTGCCTCAATTAGAAGAGCATGTGACTCTTGATCTTGGGGTCATGACTTGGAGCCCCATGTTGGGTGTGGAGATGACTTAAAAATAAAATCTTAAAAAAATTAAAAAATTTTAAAAATTAAAAAATAAATAAAAACCACAAACTTATCCTCTACCCGACTTGATCACTTATTTGTGGTCATATCCTACACCCTTAAACCAGGCCAGGGCCAATGATTCTTCTATAATCTCCTATCCAGTCTCTGAGTATCACCTCCCATTTTTCTAGTTTGTTCCCCTTCAGTCTGTTTGCAATACAGAAACCTCTGTATTGTGATCCTCTGAAAACTTAAGTCAGACCTTGACACACCTCTGCTTAAAACCCATCAGTGACTTTTCATCTCGTACAAACTTCTTAAATGTCTATAAGACCCAACTTGATCTGGCTCCTTATTATTTTTATGACTTCATCTCCTCCTGTTCATCTCCCCTCTGTTTACTGTCCTCCAAACACTGACTTTATTGTTTCTGAACACACCAAGCTCATTTCCCTCTCAGGGATTTTGTCTTGCTGTTTTTTCTGCCTGGAGCACTGTTTCTAAATATAAACAGCATGGCCTTCTCTTATCTCCTTCAGGCCTTTGTTCATACTTCTCTCTACCTTGAGTGTTTTTATTCCTTTTGTCCACTAAACAAACTCCTATTTTCTTTGACTTTGCAGCTTCTTTGCAGCCTTCCTATATGTCTTCCTACACGTAGACAGAATTGGTGCTTTGTCCTTGTCTTTTAGCACCTTGGTTGCAGTTATTTGTTATTTGAATATTCTTTTCAGTTATTGGTATACATGAGTTTTCTCCAGTAGGCTGTGAGTTCTTATAATCACTGCTCGAACTCCTCTGTGCCCCCTGCCACCACATAGCATAATTCTAGCGCATATAAAAGGTACCCACTAAGAAAGAGAACTAAGTCATACTTCTACTGTAGGCTAGTTCACTTTGGACACAAGTTCAAGAAAGAAGGCAAGTGTTCCCTTTTTTCCCTTGCTGTAACTTAGAGTCAGATCATTTGCCTTTAACTTTGCACTCTGTAACTAACAAATTCAATTACTGCCATGCGAGATCTGACACTGAAGCAACTGGTAAAATGTTCAGCCTGGTTAATATTTTCCATCACTGAATTCTCCAAATGGATTTCCAGTAATTGCTTGAGAACATTTAGTGTCAGTGATACCAAGGCAGTTTTTTAACCATGCCATTCCCTCACATTAAAACTTTTGTGATGGTTTTCTTTTTTTTTTTTTTTTTTTTTTTTTTTTAATTTTTTTTTTCAACGTTTTTTATTTATTTTTGGGACAGAGAGAGACAGAGCATGAATGGGGGAGGGGCAGAGAGAGAGGGAGACACAGAATCGGAAACAGGCTCCAGGCTCCGAGCCATCAGCCCAGAGCCTGACGCGGGGCTCGAACTCACGGACCGTGAGATCGTGACCTGGCTGAAGTCGGACGCTTAACCGACTGCGCCACCCAGGCGCCCCTGTGATGGTTTTCTATCGTCAGTAGCAGTGGTCTTCTCATTTTAATTGTGCATTCCTACTAACAGAAAAATAAGGGGCACCTGGGTGACTCAGTCGGTTAAGTGTCTAACTCTTGATTTCGATTCAGGTCATGATCTCATGGATTGTAAGTTCAAGCCCCACATTGGTCTCTGCACTGACAGTGTGGAACCTGCTTAGGATCCTCCCTCTCCTTCTCTCTCTGCCCCTCCCCCACTTGCGCATACGCACACACACGCTCACTCTCTGTCAAAATGAATAAACTTTAAAATAAATAAATAAATAAAAGTTTCACATACCTAGCATACCCTCTGAATATCTGGTACTTATTCATGTATAAATCAGCTTCATGTGCTACTATATTATAATACGTTATAAAATCTACAACAGCATATATAAAACTTTGACATATATGATAACAAATATAGAAGTGGTAATATTTTCTTCCTACGCCCAAGTAGGTTATCCTATATATAAACCCCCTAGGTTGTACACACTTGACTTTAGAGACTACTGGTTCCCAAGATAAACTCTAACCTGCTCAACTTGGCATTCCAAGCCCTTCTTAATCTGAGTCTTGAAAAAGAATAGGAGTTGTCAAAATACCCAAGAGAGCTGAAAACTATTCTGTTCAAAGAGAAGAACATGTGCAAAGGCATGGAGGCATGAAATTTGTGTGTATGGAATACCTGTTCTGTGTAAGACCCAGCCAAGGTCAGAATTTGTAAATATAGCGTTAACTAATATTTAACTGGCAGAGAAGGACTTAGAGTTTAGATGGTCAGTAGATCTTGGAGAGACTGCATAATAGATAAGAAACTCAGTAGTCCCTCTTTCTGGGGATCATGGGGAAACTCAAATCAGATGGCAGGCAGTTTGCTGTAAATCCTGCATTTGGTTTGTGTCACCGTTTCAAGAAGGAACGGTAAGAAGCCAGGCCAATTCTAACACTACATTCTTCTGATAGTTTGGGACAGTTCTGTGACAAACACAATATAATGGAAACAAATTGCACTAGAAATGGGAGCCACCCCCATCTCCCACTAGCTGTGCATGATCTTGGGGTAGTTTCTTCACCTCTCTGGGTCTGTTTCTTCCTCTGAAAAATGGAAATTATGAATACTTCTCCTGATTTTATAAGGATCAGTGTAAGAATTAACAAATATGAAGTAACTTTATAAACTACCAACTACTATTCAAATAATTAGTTCCATTTGTATAGATGGTTTGTATAAATAATGTTACCTTTATTAGCCGGTGGAATATAGTAAAATCAGAAATAAGTTTTACATTGCATCTTATTGAAGAAAGGAATTCTTGGTATCCAGATAGCAGGTGCTCTGAAGTCAGCCTTCTCTCATCAAGAGAAAGCAACCCTCATCTGAAGTGCCAGTGGTCTCCCTGAAAATACATTTTCAATGTCTGTGTAAACAGACCCCTTCTTTCTTTTTCACTTGAGTCTTTTAATTAACCTGATCTTTAACTGAGGATGAGTAGAAACTTCCATGAACATAAATGGGTTCATTGATTTGCTGGTGAAGTACTAGCAAAAAGATAATTGGACCAAAGGAAAAGCAATCACAGTCTAGATATAGACATAGATATATACATATATTTATAGTCACTTGATTGACAGAGATCTTGCTGCACTAGTTTTTAAGTTCCACAAGGGTAAGAAATTATAGCTCTTTCACTCCTATATGTATCTAGCTCTGAGCCCAGTGCATGACACACAGAGAAGATGGTCAGGAAATAATTATTGAATGAATTAATTCAGAATAGCTTTGGGCGCAAACCTTTTTTTTCTTATCAATGCTATATCTGAGAGTTTCCTGTTAAGAGCCCTTTCATTGCCCGTAACAGGTTCTCTGCTTTGTATGTATTATCTAGTGTAATTTTTACGACACTCCTTGAACATTTTATCTTTGTTTTTTTAGCCATTACTGGCATTTGATCTATTTCCCTCTCATGTTTCCTATACCTAATATATACTTCAGAGTCTGCTGTTGTATAGACATACACCAGTCTCCCATTAATGATTTTAGGTTACTTAATTTCATAAGAAATGAAAATATAATAAGCATATAATTATACATACGTCTTTAGTATTTTGTATCCTTATGCTATCCTCATTTTAGCAAAGAGGACAATGAAACTTCAAAGAGTTGAATAACTTGTCCAAGGTCACACATTTAATTAAATGATAGAGCCAAGATTCAAGCTCCAAGTTACTACCCTCTACCAATGTACACCAAGTACAGTAAAGAAGGAACACCTCTAACTCTTCTTTGGGGCTGTCAGAAAATGCTTCAAAAAGTGGTGACCTCTTTGCCTAAATGTCAATTTTATACCCTTGGGGAAGTTGGGGCAAAGGAGTTTTCCTCATACTATACCCACACACTAAAGACTTGACTGCTCTTTATGAGTGTTAGTTAAAGATGGATAGATTCTGTCTGTACATGTGGAACATATGTACTAAGAAAGAGAAGAGCAACCCCAGAGACATCTGGGAACTGACCTGGCAATCATAGCTGGACTGGGTGTTTTCTTGCTGAGCATATATAATCTCATGGAACACCAGCATCAGACAAAGCTGCTTTGCAACCATGATGAGATGAGACAAAAATAAAATTATTCCATAATCTTGTCTAGGAACAAACCAAAACAAGGTCATTATGAAATCACAAAAATACCCAACATCACCCCCATCCTGGCTACAATGAGTGACTGACTGCTGCTGCTTTACCAATCCTAACCTTAGCCTCATTCTAGTTTTAATGTTTATTTGTTTTTAAGAGAGAGAGAGAGCACAAGGAGGGGAGGAGCAGAGAGAGAGGGAGACAGCATCTGTAACAGGCTCCAGACATTGAGCTGTCAGCACAGGGCCAGACGCAAGGCTCCAACTCGGGAACGGTAAAATCATGACCTAGGCCAAAGTTGGACGCTTTAACCGAATGAGCCACCCATGTGCCCCTAGTCTTCCCTCCTAGAAAAGATTCATTAGAACAACTATCAAGAGCAAAGCTCCACTTCCAGGAACGTCTAAATCAACTAACAGGAGTCTAGTGCTAGTAGTCCTTTCTGATACTTTCTTACTAAAATTCCCCATGATTTCCCTTGGTGTATGTTCTTTCTCAGTGTAATGAGCAGTAAAGCCAAGTTGTTCAACTACTGTTGCTGCCTGCTAGTCTTTGGCTGAAGGTCAGTGACAGTAAAATGGAGTGTCCCTGGAGAGTGTAACTCTGGTAGACAGATGAATATTGTCTTCCCCCACCTCATACACATACATTATGATATTTAAATAATTAAGAAAGCACACTGTGGCTCTGCCCAAAGCCTAGATAGGAAATATCTGGTGGGTTAGTGTTCTTGGTGGCCTCATGGAGATGGTGGAGATGTTTTCTAGGCAGTCCAGCTGAGTTATGTTACTACCTTCTCATTGCCATCCTTCTCCCTTTACAGGGCTTTGGCTGAGTTGGAACCCGCTCTACAGTTCAGTGCCACAGTTGGGGTCAATGCCTTTGTCACCACTCATCTCTCCTTCCTGCCCAAGGGAGAACAGCGCCGAACCCGCCCTGTAGCTTGTTCCTTCTGCCCTGAGTTCTCCCATCATGTTGAATTTTCATGTAATTTGGTGACTCAGCACTGTAGTGGAGAGGCCTGTTTCCTGGCAGAGCTGTTGGAGTTTGCAGAGGTCACCTTTGCTATTTATCATGAAGATACCAAGTCAGGTGAGCACCAAATGACCCATCACAACCAGAATTAAAAGGGGTGCAGTTTGGGGATATCTGTGTAGCTCAGTCAGCTAAGCATCTGACTGTTGCTATCAGCTCAGGCCATGATCTCACATTTTGTGATACTGAGCCTTGTATCAGGATTCTGCTTGGGATCCTCTCTCTCCCTCTCTGCCTCCTTTCCATGCACGTGCCCTCTCAAAATAAATAAATAAACATTTAAATAATAATAATAAAAAAATAAAAGGGGCTCTGCTTTGAATGATATAGCCTCTCCTAGGAAATACATGTTGAAGTGTTTAGCCCTTTGGTCAGTAGAGCATTAAATAATTTCTCTTTTTGTTTGATTTAACAGCCACTGATATAACCAGTATTCAGTCAATCAGAGATTATCTGCTTGGAGTAGTAAAGGTTCCTACAAAAGAGCTGCTGGTCAAAAGATCTGGTAAGGATTCTGGATTATCACTTTCTAATCCTACCCCCTCCCCCCATTTGCTTTCCTACAAGAGATCTTGCATGGCTCCCTGCAAGATATGCAAAAGAAAACATGACCCATAATACATGCTTTTGAATTCTCCCAGGTACCCCAGAAGTTTTCTGGTAAGTATTTTAAGTCCTCTCCTAATCATTTCAGAAGTCTTCTAACAAAGCAAAGTAGCTCAAAACTTTGTACTGTCATCTTACTCTAGGAAAGCTGATGATGATGATGATGTTGATGATGATGATGATGATGATGATGATGATGGTGGTAATACTACAAATAATAAATATGGTGATACCCATTATATTATATAGCATTTTGTGAAATATTTTCTCAGATACTGTGTGAGCCTCATTATAACCCTGCTTGGTGGGGATACAGGATCTTACTATTTTTATCTTACAAATGAGGAAATTTAGGCTCACAAAATTTAAATGATTTGCCAAAACTGCACAACTAGTGAGTGGCAGTACTGAAAATCAAATCCAGGTTTACCCATTCTTGTTCATTGTACCCCCCCTCTCTCACTGAAGAAAGAATAAAGAGCTAAAGGCCCAAAAGAAGACAGCCTCCAAGGCCGTCTGGAAATAATGGTCCTATTCTACTTACTGCAAGCTCAGTGACCTAGACCTTTCTGAGCCTCAATTTTCTTATCTCATGAATGGAGACAGTTAATTCCAACAAGTCTACAAAGTAGGGGCTGGTGAAAATAGGGTATATAAAGAACCTGACGTATAGTGGACATTCAGTAAATGTCACCTTTCCTTCTCTTGCCCATCTTCCTACGATTTTGTAATCTACTTTCCAGAATTGTGTCATACATCTCCCAAGTTTAATTGTGAATTAAAATTTGAGCAATACTCTAATAAACAAGTACTCTCTATGTGCCTACCAGAGAGAAGTCTGTACAACTTGGTATATAGGGTTTCTCACTTATGTCATTTATTTATACAATGTGGTAATTAGGAGAATTTGGGCAGGTCTCTGAGCTTCCATTTTCTCATCTGTAAAATAGGGATTATTATCCCAGTTAGCCCTCAGAACTTCACAGCATTATCAGGAAAAGTAAATGAAGTGGTATTTATGAAGCCCTAAGAGTATATCTGACACCCAGTAGATACTCAGTAAAGAATAACTATTATTATTTTGAAATCTAGTGCCTGGTCCTTGGTGTATGTTCACCAAGTAGCAGTTCCTTCAGTGGAAGACCTAGGACTAGGTCTTTTCTACGGTATTGATAGCACCTTCATAACATTTCACTAAATGATGTATATGTGTTTTAATAGGGATGGCTGAATGAATAGGGACGTAGGCAAGTTTTATTTTCTCTCATTGTATTCCTCCTCTTCTCCATCCCTCGTGTAGCAAAATACTGAATTATACATTTTTAGATTCAGGAGGACTTTTAGAGGCCTAATATCCTCATTTGGCTGATGAGAAAACTGAGGGTTGGAGAAGTGAATTGGTGCCATGGATCATATGAGGCAGGGTTTTGGTGGAGGGGGGTTGTTTTTTGTTTGTTTGTTTTTGTTATTTCTGTTGTTGATGTCTCTTAATCTTTTCTTTTTTTAATTTACATCCAAGTTAGTTAGCATATAGTGCAATAATGATTTTAGGAGTAGATTCCAGTGATTCATCCCCTTTGTATAACACCCAGTGCTCATCCCAACAAGTGTCTTCCTTAATGCTCCTTACCCATTTAGCCCATCCCCCCACCCACAACCCTTCCAGCAACCCTCAGTTTGTTCTCTATATTTAAGAATCTATTATGTTTTGTCCCCCTCCTTGTTTTTATATTATTTTTGCTTCCCTTCCTTTATGTTCATCAGCCTTGTATCTTAAATTCCTCATCGGACTGAAGTCATATGATACTTGTCTTCTCTAATTTTGCTTAGCATAATACCCTCTAGTTCTAGCCACGTAGTTGCAAATGGCAAGATTTCATTCTTTTTGATTGCTGAGTAATACTCCATTGTATGTATGTGTGTGTGTATGTATATATATGTATATATATACCACATCATCTTTATCATTCATGTGTCAGTGGACATTTGGGCTCTTTCCATACTTTCAATATTGTTGATAGCACTGCTATAAACATTGCAATGCATGTGCCCCTTTGAAACAGCACTCCTGTATTCCTTGGATAAATACCTAGTAGTGCAATTGCTGGGTTGTAGGGTAGTTCTATTTCTAATTTTTTGAGGAACCTCCATACTGTTTTCCAGAGTGGCTGCACCAGTTTGCATTCCCACGAGCAGTGCAAAAGAGATCCTCTTTCTCCACATCCTTGCCAACATCTGTTGTTGCTTGAGTTGTTAGCCATTCTGACAGGTGTAAGGTGGTATCTCATTGTGGTTTTGATTTGTATTTCCCTGATGGTGAGAGATGTTGAGCATGTTTTCATGTGTCAGTTGGCCATCTGGATGTCTTCTTTGGAGAAGTGTCTATTCATGTCTTTTGCCCATTTCTTCACTGGATTATTTGGTTTTTTTGGGTGTTGAGTTTGATACGTTCTTTATAGATTTTGGATACTAACACTGTATCTGATATGTCATTTGCAAATATCTTTTCCCATTCCTTCGGTTGCCTTTTATTTTTGCTGACTGTTTCCTTCACTGTGCAGAAGCTTTTTATTTTGATGAGGCCTCTATAGTTCATTTTTGCTTTTGTTTCCCTTGCCTCCGGAGACATGTTGAGAAAGAAGTTGCTGTGGCTGAGGTCAAAGAGGCTTTTGCCTGCTTTCTCCTCTAGGATTTTGATGGCTTCCTGTCTTACATTTGAGCTTATTTTTGTGTATGGTGTAAGAAAGTGGTCTAGATTCATTTTTCTGCCTGTCACTGTCCAGTTTTCCCAGCACCATTTGCTAAAGAGACTGTCTTTATTCCATTGGATATTCTTTCCTGCTTTGTCAAAGATTAGTTGTTCATATGTTTGTGGATCCATTTCTGAGTTCTCTATTCTGTTCCATTGATCTGAGTATCTGTTTTTGTGACAGTAGCATACTTTGTAATACGTTTTGAAATCTGGGATTGTGATGCCTGCAGCCTTAGTTTTCTTTTTCAAGATTGCTTTGGCTATTTGGGGTCTTTTCTGGTTCCATACAAATTTTAGGATTGTTTGTTCTAGCTCTGTGAATAATGCTGGTGTTACTTTGATAGGGATAGCATTGAATATGTAGACTGCTTTGGGTAGTATCAACATTTTAACAATATTCTTTCAGTTCATGAACATGGAATGTCTTTCCATTTCTTTGTGTTGTCTTCAGTTTATTTCATCAGTATTTTAGTTTTCAGAGTACAGGTCATTCACCTCTTTGGTTAGGTTTTTTCGTAGGTATCTTATGCTAGGTATTTTTGGTGCAATTATAATTAGGATTGTTTTCTTAATTTCTCTTTCTGCTGCTTCATTACTGGTGTATTAAAATACAATAGATTTTATACATTTATCCTGTATCCTACAAACCTATGGAATTAGTTTATTAGCTCTAACAGTTTTTTGGTGGAGTCTTTCTGGTTTTCTAATGTATAGTATCATGTCATCTACAAATAGTGAAAATTTTCCTTCTTCGTTAGCAATTTGGATGTGTTTTATTCTTTTTTGTTGTGTACTTGTCATGGCTAGGACTTCCAGTACTATGTTGAATAAAAGTGGTGAGAGTGGACATCCTTGTCTTGTTCCTGACCTTAGGGGAAAAGCTCTCAGTTTTTACCCCAGTAAGGATGATGTTAGCTGAGGGCTTTTCTAAGTGACCTTTATTATGTTGAATTATGTTCCTTGTAAAGGTACTTTGTTGAGGGTTTATCATGAATGGATGTTGTACTTTATCACATGATTTTTTCTGCACCTATTGATAAGATCATATGGTTCTTAGCCTTTCTGTTATTGATATGATGTATCACACTGATTGATTTACAGATATTGAACCACCCTTGAAAACCAGGAATAAATCCCACTTGATGGTGGTGAATGATTTTTTTCTAATGTACTCTTGGATTCAGTTTGCTAGAATTTTTGAAGATTTTTGTATCTGTATTCATCAGGGATATTGGCCTGTAGTTTTCTTTTTATTGTGGTGCCTTTATCAGGTTTTGGTATCAGGGTAATGCTGGCCTCACAGAATAAATTTGGAAGTTTTCCTTCCTCTTCTATTTTTTGGATTAGTTTGAGAAGAATATTATTAACTCTTCTTTAAATGTTTGGTAGAATTCACCTGGAAGCCATCTGGTCCTGGACTTTGGTTTGTTGGGAGTTTTTTGATTACTGATTCAGTTTCTTCACTGGTTATCAGTCTCTTCATATTTTCCATTTCTTTCTCAGTTTTGGTCATTTATATGTTTCTAAGAATATATCCATTTCTAGGTTATCTAATTTGTTGATATATAGCTTTTCATGATATTCTCAAAATTGTATTTCTGTGGTGTTAGTTGTTATTATCTCTGTATTGTATTTATTTGAGTTCCCTTTTTTTTCTTGATCAGTTTGGCTAGAGGTTTATCAATTTTGTTGATTTTTTTCAAAGAACTAGCCCCTGGTTTCATTGTTCTTTCTCTCTTTTTTTTTTTTTTCTTTGTTTTCAATATCATTTATTTCTCTTCTAATCTTTGTTCTTTCCTTTTACTGATTTTAGATTTTCTTTATTGTTATTTTTCTAGCTCCTTTAGGTGTGAGGGTAAGTTGTTTATTTGAGATTTTTTTCTTACTTCATGAGGTAGCCCTCATTTGCTATAAACTTCCCTCTTAGAACTGCTTTTGCTGCATCCCAAGATTTCGGACCATTGTGTTTTCATTTTCATTTGTTTCCGTGTACTTTTTTATTTCTTCTTTTATTTTCTAGTTGAACCCTTCATTGTTTATTAACACTTCATGTTGTTTAACCTGCATATATTTGTACTCTTTGTAGATTTTTTTCTTGTGGTTGACTCCTAGTTTCATAAGTTGTGGTCAGAAAAGATGCATAGTATGACTTCCATCTTCTTGAATTTGTTGAGACTTGTTTTGTGGGTTAATATGTGATCTGTTCTGGAGAATGTTCTGTGTGTACTTGAAAAGAATGTGTGTTCTGCTGTTTTAGGATGGAATGTTCTGAATATATCTGTTAAATCCATCTGTTCCAGTGGGTCATTCAAAGCCACTGTTTCCTTATTGATTTTCTGTTTAGATGATCTATCCCTTGATGTAAGTAAGGTGTTAAAGTCTGCTAGTATTATTGTATTATTACCGATTGTTTCCTTTATGTCTGGTATTAACTGTTTTATGTATTTGGATCCATAAATATTTTTTAATGTTTATTTATTTATTTTGAGAGAGAGGGAAAGAAAGCACACATGAGCAAGGGAGGGGCAGAGAGAGAGAGAAGGAGAGACAGACTCCCAAGCAGACTCCACGCTTAGCGTGGAGCCTGACACAGGGCTCAATCTCAACAAACTGTGAGATCATGACCTGAGCCTAAATGAAGAGTTGGATGCTTAACCAACCTAGCCATCCAGGTGCCTCTGGGTACATAAATATTTATACTTGTTATATCTTCTTGTTGGATTGTCCCCTTTATTATTATATGGTGTCCTTCGTTGTCTCTTGTTACAGTTTGTTTTAAAGTCTATTTTATCTCATATAAGTATTGCTACTCTGGCTTTCTTTTGATATCCATTTGCCTTATAGATGTTTCTCCATCCCCTCACTCCATCACCTCAATCTGCAGGTGTCTTTAGGTTTAATGTGAGTCTCTTGTAGGCAGTATACAGATGAGTCTTGTTTTTTTATCTATTCTATTACCCTGTGTATTTTGATTGGAATGTTTAGTCTATTTACATTGAAAATAATTATGATAGATGTGTATTTATTGTCATTTTATTATTTGTTTTATGGTTGTTTCTGAAGATTTCCTCTGATCCTATCTTTCTCTCTTTCATGGTTGATGATTTTCCTTAATGATATATTTGGATTTCTTTCTGTTTATTCTTTGCATATTTATTAGTGGTTTTTGATATATGGTTACCATTAGGTTTTCATATCACCTCTTCTGCATATAGCAGTCTATCTTAAGTTGATGGTCATTTAAGTTTGAACCCATTGTTGACTCCTCTCTTCTGCACATTTTAGGTATATGTTGTTATATTTTATATCCTTTTAATTTATGAGTTCTTTGACTGATTTTTTACAGAAACATCCATTTTTATGGCTCTTGTGTTTCCTACCTTTATACTGTCACTTTTGGTTTCTTCTTTCCTCAAAGAGTCCCCTTTAATATTTCTTACAGAACTGGTTTAGCGGTTATGAACTCCTTTAGTTTTAGTTTGGGAAACTCTTCATATCTCCTTGTGTTATGAATGATAGCCTTGCTGGATAGAGTATTCTTGGCTGCAGAGTTTTCCCCTCAGCACTTGAATATATTGTGCCACTCCCTCTGGCTTGGAAAGTTTCTGCTGAAAAATCCTGTTAGCCTTATGGGTTTTTCCTTGTAAGTTACTGTCTTCTTTTGTCTTAATGCTTTAAAATTTTTTTCTTTATCACTATATTTTGCCAATTTAATTCCAATATGTCTTAGTGTGAGTTTGCTTATGTTGATTTTGTTGGGAGTTCTCTGTGCCTCCTGGATCTGGATATCTATTTTCTTCCCCAGATTTACAGAAGTTTTCAGCCATTATTTCTTCAAATAAATTTTCTGCCCCCCCCCCCCCCTCTTATTATCCTGGGACTTCCGTAATATGAATGCTACTACATTTGATGGAGTCACTGAGTTCCCTAAGTCTGTTCTCACTTTGCATAATTCTTTTTTCCTCTGTTTTGTTCAGTTTTATTTCTTTCCATTATTCTGTCTTCTGGGTCATAAATTTGTTCCTCCACTTCTTGAGCTTCTGCTATGTTCTTATCTTTGTGTTAAGGAAGGTCTCACTCATGTGTTCCACTCTTTTCTCGACTCCAGTGAGTATTTTTATGACCATTACTATATATTCTCTATCAGGAATGTTATTTATATCTGTCTCACTTAGATCTCCAGCCATGGCCTTGTCCTGTTCTTTCATTTGGGATAAATTTCTCTGTCTTCTCATTTTGTCTAAGTCACTGTGCCTGTTTCTGTGTGTTGGGAAAGTCAGCCACATCTCCTGTTCTTGAGGGTCATGATCTTGTGAAGAAGAGGTCCTGTAGTGTCCTGTGGAGTAATGTCCAATATAATTTTGCCTAATGTAAGTATTGCTACTCCTGTTCCCCATGGCTTGGTACTTCCAGGAGTGTCTCCAGTATGTGCTTCGTGTGCTCTCCTGTTTTTTCCTGGTCACTTTATCCTTCAGGCCAGTTGTCTGCAGAGGCTCTCTTTGCCTTTTGTGGGCAGTGTTTGGTCCCTGGCCTGAAGGTGGTGTGCATTTTAACTAGGTGTGCTCTGGTCTTTGTGTGAAATGAAACCTGTCACCACTGCCACCCCACAGGAACCCAGCCTCCACAAAACTCCCACGTCGGGAAACACATTGTGAGCAGAGATTTGGGCTAGTCTTCTGGGGCAGGGGGCCTGTGGTGTTGGGACTAAGGCAAGCATGACTGGGAGGGACAGTTGCACCAAAGCAGGGGGTGTGGGGCTTGGTGTAAGCAAGTTAGGTAATGAGTGTCAGCACTGCGTTGGTTCCCTGTGCTTATGCTGAGGGGTGGGGAATGTAAATGACACCAGCCAACTTCTCGTTCCAGAGGCGTCTCTTTGTGAACACTATCTCTCTATCTCTCTGGGACACTCTCTGAAGTGAGCAAATAACTTTCCCACTGTGTGCGCTAGTGTATGTTCCCACACTGTGTTCCCAGGCTGTTTGCCTACCTCCTCTCCAAGAGCAGCCCCAGTGCCCTCTAGGCTCTATCAGAGCCAAGCATGCTGACCTTTCAAACTCCAGGCTTTAAGCCCCACTCATTACAGGAACTCAGGAAATTCAGCTCCTCTTGTCTTCCAAGCCAATTGCTATGGGGATTCATTTCCCCCATGAACTGTGGGTTGCCATCTTGGCTGCCATCTTCCAACCCCTCCATTTCACATTTTTTGTAGCACTTCTTTCAAACTCTTCCAAAACCATTATCTCATTTGATGATTAAACAACTTTGTCTGATGTGTAAGGTTAGCACTAATTTTCCCATTTGTCAGGTAAGGAAACCAAGGCTGAGAGAAATTAATGGCTTACCTAGACTGAACTACTAGTTTTGAGATGAGCCTAGGAGAGAACTCAGGTCTTCCAACTCCCAGACTTTGTTCTTCCATCTGATCACATTGTCTTTCAGTAATCAGATGAAACAAACTCCAGTGCTCTGTGGATATGTTTTCTTTTCTATCTTGGGCCAGGGTGATGGTGGCTCTGAAGTAGGAAGTGGGTATATCTTTTTATTCTTAAAACAATAATTGAAAATCTTATTTTTTTCCATAAGGGATCACAGGATGGTATCCTATCATTTTACCAGAAGATGGGGCCCTGCCTCACTGTTTGGAGCTCATGCAGAAGATTGTGGGTGGCCTAGAACTTTCAGTTTCCTTCACACATCCTGGAGATAGAGAGCGGGTGTTGGAAGCTGCTGAGCTATTGGGCTGGAGCTTTGAGAATAACCTGAAGAATCTTGTCACGATGGATGAAGAGGAGCCAGCCACTGTCACCATATCCACCCCAAGGCTCTGGCTGCCCATCCATTGTGTGCTTCTTGCCGGCCAAAAGCACATTCATAAGAACATACACTGCTACCTCCGCTACAAATTTTACGATCATGAAGCCTTCTGGACCCCTCTCAAGAAGCCTAAAGAATCTACAAACAAAAAGCAGGTCATGGTTACTTTCAAGGCATCCAAAAGAGCAGAAGTCAATAGGGGCCCGTCACTGCTTTGGTATTTCAGGGAAGAGAGGTTAGAGGTCCAAGTGTGGCGGGCTTATGGCAATGACAGTGTGGAGAGGCCCCACCAGACAGACAGTTGGATTGGCTCAGCCTATGTGGACCTGGTCAGACTTGGGGAGAGGTCAGCAAGGACATTAACTGTCAGTGGTAAGTGAGGAACCATCCTCAGCTGTTGTGGTTTGAGTACCTGCTCTATGACAAGCACTATGTGATACACTCCCTAGAATATTGTTCTCAGTCAGTAAGTGTAAAATAAAAATGGGTGAACTTGGGGGACTACCTGAAAAAAAATGTATAAGAGCCTATATGATAATCTAGAATGCTCGTTTTTTAAATACTCTGAAAAACATCCCTGCTAATGAGACTAGGATATCCTCCCTGTCTGGTCAGCATATGTTGAAATCATAAAGAAAATCTTCATGGTATTAAACTAGTTCACAAGGCAGAAAGGAAAAAGGTAACATTTTACAAGTGGCATTATGTGCTAGATGCTTTCTTTTCAACTTTTGTTCAGTACTTGATACATATACTTGGCCTTGGGAGTTCAAAATGAATAAGAAATAATGAGAGAATAGAGTAGTAAATAAATATTTACAGTGAAGAACTATGAAAAGGTATTCTCAGTGGTATTATGGAGCACAGGGATGCAATATCTCTTTGGTTCAAGGATGATACCTCAGTGGAAATGACCCTTGAACTGAGTTTCAAAGGACTTAGGAATAAGCCAAGAAAAGGGGGGGGGGGGGCGGGGATGATATTCTGAACAAGAAAATAGCCTGTGAAGGTGCAGAGGCATGAAGCAGTTTGACACCTTTTAGGCACTGTAAGTAATTTGGTACTGCTGGATCATAGGATATATAGGATGGGAGATGATAGGAGACGAAGCTAGAAAAGCAAACAAGAGTACTGTACGTTTTTCTGAGAGCTATGGAAAGCTGTTTCAATGGGGTCTGAATAGAGGAGGGACAGTTTTGCCATTTAGAAAAATAAGTCTAGTAACTATAATGACCAGACTAGATTCTTTATAAACATGATGTTTTTTCTTTGGGACACTCCTTGTAAGGTTAGTTGTTATTTTCTTCACTATACAGCTAAAGAAACTGAGTCACAACCCTATTTTAGCTCTATTAGCCTTGTGCTCTAAACCCTATTGTTGAACAAGTGGCCCAAGCTAAATAAGGAGAACTGAGTATCTGGGTGATAATTCTGGATTCTCTGGTTCTCTATGGACCCAGCAGGTGTAATTCTGGCTTTGCTGAGCACCTCATTAAATGCCATGTGCCCTGTTTTCTGGGCAAGCCTAGAGTCACTTCAGGGAGCATGCAGAAAAAGTATTTGAAGTAAGCAAAGCTCACCTGAACTAAAGTTTGTAAAGATAGGCTTTTAACTTCACTGTGCTGAAGAAAGTAGGTCTGGAACACTGAATAAACATTTAGGGATCAAACTCAAGCACAAGTACCTCTTTTTACTGAGTGATACCAAAGGCAGGATTTAACTTTTCAGATTGTCCATTTCTCTCATGCTTCTCCACATCCCTTCAGTCTAAGCTTTTTATCCTCTTGTGAAGGGGCTTTGTACAAGGCGTGGCATTTGATGTATTTGTTGGATGAGTCAAGCAGTCCATCCAGTCATTCTTCCAACCGGCCTTCCAAGTAACTGTTAAGTTTCTTGGGGTAAGGATTTGGCTATGTTGTTTTTAGATGACTCCCCTCCTATCACCCTTACTTCCTCCTTGTGATAATGATGATAATTCACACATTGCATCAGAAGAAAAGAGGTTACTTAAAAACAAAAATAAAAAAAACACGGAAAGTTCCATCTTGCTGCTATGAATCAAATAGCTCCATTTTCCTGAATTGAAATGAGTCTAATGAAGCAATCTTTGAGGTTCTGAAAGAATTCATAGTGCCTTCTGCTTTATAATTAAATCTCATTTTAATATCCAAGAAGTCTATAAGTTCAGATCCCTGGGTTTAAATCTACCACTTTTTGAAAAAGTCACGTTGGTGGGTTACCTAACCCCTCAGATTCTAGCACGTGAAAAACACTCAACAAGTACTAATTCCTCTAATTTTCTTTCTTGCCTCCTTTGCCTCCATCTCCTACTTCACTTCCAAATGATCTTCAGGGCTACTGCCAGAATATATTCAGTTGTTGAAACACGCTAAATTGAGCACCAGGACAGCTTCCTAAGGAGAAGGCCTAAGGACAAGGGCCAGTAAGGACATGTGGAAGGGAAGACAGGCCACTCCTGCTTTAATAAAAAAATCTTACTTTCAAGAGGCTTCAGAGGTCATCTAAGTCTGCTTGCCCCCAGCACCTAAATCTATTCCACAACAGCTCTGCCTGGTAGTCATTTGGCTGTGACTTCAAATCCAAGCTCTCACTACTTTCCATTAATGGAGACAGTGTGTGCTGGGAAGAAAGGAAGGAATACTAAGTTCATACTTTCTTTTACAGACTGGTTTGTTGGGGCATGTAGGCCTGTCAAAGGAGAGAGGACCACAAGCACTCTCAGTCATCTCCTCCAAGGTTAGAGGGTGTTCTTGGTTCCTGCTTGTTTGGGCTTATTCTCCTCCATCCTCTTACAGGTGTGTATCCTCTGTTTGGGCGAAATGCTTCCAACCTCTCAGGAGCTGCCTTGCGAGTTCACGTGGTTCTTTCCTCTCCTTCCCCACACCCTGGGCCTGCTCATGAACTGGATTCTGTGGACTGCAGCAGCCACAGTGAGTCTGAGCAGTTCCCCAGAAGGCATGATGAGATCCAGCGCTCTCCATCACCTGGCCACCAGAAGTCTCCTGCCTCCACCCAGGTCCCCTGCAACACCACCACAGGGGAAGTCTGCCCAGCCCAGGAGGGCCCAGATGAGTTGGATGGAACTTTTGCAGTTAGTATCCTGGTAGAAAGAGCGATGCATTTGAGCTTAAAAGGTATGCCCTACTTACTTTTCCAGGAACATCTATCTGACACCTCAGGCCACGGTCCTATCTTCACAAATCTTTCAAATCATGACAGAATCTGTAATAACTGTTAACCATCTTAATCAATAATTTTGATATTTCTCAAGCCTACAGGTTTAAGCAACATGAGAGCCTTTCTGAACTTAAGTGGACCTTGCCAGTTTTATTAATTTTGCATATCATTAATTCCCCAGTCCAGAAACCTGTCAGCTTAGATACTTCTCTTTCCCTTATCCACCATCAAATCATCAAATCCATTAAATTGTTGTATTATCTCTTAAATTTCTCTTAGGACTCTTTTTTTCTTTCCATTGCTACCAACTCAGGTCCTCTTCATTATGCACTTGGGGCCAAGAGTTCTTAACACTGCATGGCTAAACCCCCCAAAGGCTCCAAGGATAAAAGTCAGGTTGGTGAACTTGAAAAGGAAAATGATTACATCTGAATTTTATTACTCTCAAACTAAAACTTAACATTTCCTGTGATCGTGAACATAGGCAATAGTTGGCAATAGTCACTTGTAATATTAACAGTACCTGTGATGTTGTCAACAATAGAAATCACCTTGAAATGTTTTATCTCAGGACAAAGTCTTCTCCAAGTACAGTCCTTGCTTTGCTGTATTAGAGATACTGAGATCCCATTTGAATCACAAAACCAGGAAATAATTTTTGCTTTTTTACTGACCCACCAAAGCAGCCTATTTTTGACAAGTATATTAGGTAAAAACTTAATTAAGGAAAGCACAAAAAACTTTAATTTTTTTTAAGAATTGTTTTGTTATTGTTATTGCATTGAAAATAGACTTTAAAATACAGAGGTATGACTTACGTTCCATTTTAGGGGGGGTGCCTATATTGCAAAAAGTGATACAAGTACAAATACAAGACAATACAAATATACTTACAACTTTTCTATTAGATAAGTTCCATTTTTAAAATATGACTTGGGAAGGTAATTTGACGATAATTTATTGAGCATCTCCTTGTATCAAGTTCTATTCTCATTTTTGCACAATAATTATCTCATTTAATCCTTACAACAAGTGCAGTTATGGTGTGAATAGATTGCAGTACCTACCCATTTTCTAAAGATCAAGAAGTTAAAGTGACATGAGTTACACAGTTAATAAACTCTGGGAAGCCAGGATTTGAGTCCAGCTATGTCTGGATCTGAAGCCCATGCTCTTTCCTGTATACCATTCTGCCTGAGATACGGCTGTGTTTGCCAGTTAATCCTGCCTACACTATGTTTACCAGTCACTCTAGTCCAGGGTGGGTATGTATTGCATGCCCAGTGCTATGCTTACATTGCAAGAATGACAGTTCAATTCAGCAAGTAGTAAATCTCTCCTGGGCCAGTGCCAGGTACAGAGAGGGCAGAGCAGATGACACATAGTTTCTGTCCTCTGAGAGCCGATATCCCCGTTAAGAAGACTGGCAACTACACAATTAATGATATATAAAGCAAAATGTTCTGAAGGCCAAAAGAGCTCTATAATATATAGAATTTAGAAAGTTTAGAGGGGCATCTGGGTGGCTCAGTCAGTTGAATGTCCGAATTTGGTTCAGGTTATGATCTCACAGTTTGTGGGTTCAAGCCTCAGGTTGGGCTTTGTGCTGACAGCTTGGAGCCTGGAGCCTGCTTCGGATTCTGTGTCCCTCTCTCTCTACCCCTCCCCTGTTCATGTGTATGCGCATGCTCATTCTCTCTCTCTCTCGCTGTCTCTCAAAAATAAAGATTTTTTTAAAAATTAGAGAGTTTAAAAACAGAGATGAGATATGTTCGAGAAATCAAGAAAAGTTTTTAGAATGAATAGGATTTCAGAAAGGTGGGGATAAAACTCCAGGTAGATATTTCAACTTAAACAAAGGTATTAAAGTAGGAAAGTGTATATTCTGGGCTTGCTTAGAGAGGGCATGGGGGATAATATCAGCACTTTATCCTCTGACTGGATCCTCTTTTGGCTAGTCATTGCAGGGGAGTTATGAGAATCATGAAGAAATAGATAAGAAAATTGCTGAGCAGCAGCAAGGGCTCCACTAAGACTAACTGACATGATTTTAGAGTGACTGTGGATGACACAATGGTGATTTTCTTCCAGTAGTGTTTGGCTTCCTTTGTGTTGCATCACAACAAACAGCAGGCTATTCCCTGGGCCTTTGTTCACACACCTTTCTCAGCCTGAATTCCTTTCTCCCCTCCCCCAGCTACCAAGTTCCAGCTGGTATCCTGCTCTTCTCCACATTCACCCTGTTCCAGCCATGCTGCCCACCCCCCCACCTTTGCTTTTTCTGGAATATAGACAGACTCCTGCCTGGAGGCCTTTGGATCTGATGTTCCTCTGCTTGGTATATTCTTAACCCCTGGTTTGTCTTTATTGAAATAACTTTGTCTCAGAAGGCCTTCCCTGACCACCTATCTAAAATTGTAGCCCCTCCCCAACATTTTCTATCCCTCTTCCCTGCTTTATTTATTTATTTTTTTTAACGTTTATTTATTTTTGAGACAGAGAGAGACAGAGCATGAACGGGGGAGGGTCAGAGAGAGAGGGAGACACAGAATCCGAAGCAGGCTCCAGGCTCTGAGCCGTCAGCACAGAGCCCAACGCGGGGCTTGAACCCACGAACTGCGAGATCATGACCTGAGCTGAAGTCGGACGCCCAACCGACTGAGCCACCCAGGCGCCCCTTCCCTGCTTTATTTTTGTCTACAGCCTTTAACAGTGTGTTTTGTTTACTTTCTGTCTTTTCTAGAAGAATATAAGTCCTACAGAAACAGGGATTTTTCTTTGTTTTGTTTTATTTATGCTAAATCCCCAACACCTAAAACTGCATCTGACACATAAGCAGCAGTAAATGTTTGTTAAGTGAGGAGGTAGATGAATCTGAGGCCTTGGTTAAATGCCCTCTTCTTAACACCTTCTCTGATTTCCTCCTTTGCCTCCCCTGCATCAAAGTTGCTTATGGGGAATTTAACAGAGGATAAGTCACAGGATTAATATATTTATTCCACTGTGTCCAATACAGGGCATAGGATCGTGGCCTCTTACACAGAAAATTTCTGTCACCTCTTCTCCATTCTCAGTGCCACATTGCTTGTTCAGGCTTCAGAAACATGGACTAATGGGATAGCCCTTTTAATGGTTGCTGCTTCCAGTGTTTTCTTTCAGTATCTTTTTCATTCTGCTGTTGAGGTTATATGTCTTGTCAACAAATATGACCTCTCTCAACTTAAAATACTTTGTTGGCTTCGTATCACTTGCACTCTCAGTGACATAGAACACAAAGTGCTTAGGCATGTGGCCTAATCAGTCTTTCCAGCCTCATCTTGCACCATTTCTTACAGTCAACAGTTTGTTTTTTGCCAATGCACCATTCTCTCTCCTACTACCAAGCCTTTGACCATGCTCTTTTCTCTTCCTAGAATGCCTTTTTTTCTCTCCTTTTCAACAAACTTACGCCTCATCCTTCAAGATAGACTAAATGACACCAACACTTTGAAGCCTAGTGACCACCTCTCCTAGCACAAAACCTCCCTCTAGATTTCCCAAACTCCCCCATACCACCACCCCCACTCCCACACATGAAGTTGTCTTTCTTCATATTATATATCAGTCTGCGCTGAAGATGTCTATAAATGTGTCTCCCCACTAGCTGTCTGTTCTTTGGGACAGGGACTGTGTGTTTATTTCTGTATCCCAGCACCCTGATCTTCATGATGTAGCTAAGCAAATGTAATAATGTCCTCTTGTTTGTGAATATGATACATAACACCTCCAACATTTTTGGCATGAATTACAAATCTATAAATCACTTGTTATTTGGCCTCTCTCTGTTTATCCAGGGCAGAGCACTCATCAGGGTGGATATCTGATTTTCAGAGGTCTCTGTTGTCTCTTGATTCTACCCTCAGTGACAGACCCATATATTCTTTCCTCCCACAAAGTTTATGTGTCAGTCAGGCACTGTGTTTGGTCCTGAGAAATACAGACCTGCCCACCACTTCTCTGAAATGTGCCTTCCAGATGATGATGTAATAGAGTTCTGCAATGGGAGTCAGAGGACTGGGTTCTGGCCCTAGCTAAGTCATTAACTTGCTTTGTGACTTTGAGCAAATGCATTTCTCTTCTCCTCAGCCATGAAATGTGATGGCCATACACGTTCATGTCTAAGATTCCCTTTAGCTCTTATCATCTAAAAACATAGTGCTGAGGGCAACTCATGCCATACTCTCTGATTCAGCTGTAATTTGCCAAGCTTTTGTGAAAATCATTTTGCATGCAAGGCTGCATGCAGAAGGTTCAAAAACAGCCCTGAATTAGCCTCAGTAGAGCTTAAACATAAAGCAGCTCTGAACTTTCTGTGGTCTCCACTGTGGTCCTGGTTCTGAAAATAAAAGACTTTTTTTTTTTTTTTTTTTTAATTTGAGAGAGAAAGAGAGTGCACATAAGCAGGGGAGAGGGGCAGAGGTGAGGAAGGAGAAAGAAGCCTAAGCCGGCCCACGTTCAGCATGGAGCCCAATGCAGGGCTCACTCCCACAACCCTGGGATCATGACCCAAGCCAAAATCAAGAGTCAGACACTCAACTGACTGAGCCACCCAGGCACCTCTAAAAGAGCTTCTTGAATACTTTTGTTAAAGAAAGCTCTGAGATCCTTTCTTTATGAATCAGCTTCAGTACTCTTCAGATTTGTATTCTTTTACTAGACAAACAGGTTATTGCTGGCCCTGTTTTATAAATAAGGCACTGAGGAACAGAGAGGTAAAATTATTTGGGGTAATCTAAGCTATACTCAGTAGAAACAAAAATTATCTACAGTATCATCAGCCTTTAGAGGCTCTTTTTAACCTACCCAGGCAGGGTTAGGAGCCCCTCTGGGTTCCCACAGCTACCTGCGCTTTTGGTATAGTCTTTCTCTTATTTTGTTTGTGTCTGTTTCCCCCAGATCAGGAATCAAACCTGACCCATGTGGGCACATGTGACAGAGAGGAAGTGTCCGTTAACACTGACTTAATGAAACTGCACTAAGTTTTTGTTAATATACAAATTTGGGCATCGCTTGAGGGGAAGGTTTCCATGCATTCATTCCAGGCCAGAGAGAGAGCTCTTAACCAAATAGAGCTAATTAGAACTATTGCAATGACAAAACCCTGGAGTAGGAGCCCTGAAACCTGGCTGGGTCTTCCAAATCCTAGTTAACCAGTTCGTGATGAGCAAGCCACTTTACCTCTCTGTTCCCTGGTTGCCTTATTTGTGAAATAGGGATAGAGGCATCTATCTTGTGGGATTTGCAGGTATGTTATGAGCATAAGTTTCGTATATAAGAAAGATTTGTAAGCTATAAGGTGTTACCCGAATATAAGGGGTTGTTATTTTAATCTCTGTGAAACAATTATATCTTTCTTGATGCATATATTTACATAAAACACGGGAAATCTAGGGAAAACGGTAAAACTGGTTCATCTCAAGTCCCCTTAACTGCTCTTGATGTGTGTCCCAACCTGTGGAGGTATAGTGGCTTTCTTCTAGGCTGCCTCCAAAAAAGTGTTTCAGAACTTGACCTTTTCCAGATATGTAAACAGGCCCACCTGAATTTCTACCCACAAGGAGAGAGCCAGGGAAACCTGATAGACCTGCTTTCTCAAGTAATTTGTCACCTGCTGTTTGGCTGAAAGGAGTATTTCTATTCAAGATTGAGTAAGAAACAGTTTTCTTCCAAAATCAAAGCAGTAGTTTTATTTCGAGGCCTTTAGCAGATAAACCATCTTCAAAACTAAGTTTAAAAGGGATGGGGTGGGGTGGGTGGTATGAGAGCGTTCTGAGCAGTACTAGTAGACATTTGGAATCATAAGTTTATTGCAAGAAGTGTTTTGGGAGTACATGTTCCAGGTGAGGAAACTGATACCCATAGAGCCAGAATGAAGTGCTCATGTCATGGTAAATCAGTGGCAGAGTACACAGGAACCTAGGGTCCTGCCTCTCAGAACCATAACTGGCCCTCTCTGCTGATCTCTCAGAGCTTTCCGGAGCAGATGTTGTCCTCTGCTGGTTTGTGCATGCTGCAAGCAGATAAGGCAGCTTCTCTCTCCAACCCTGGCAAGTGTCTGTAGACAGAGGTAGAGGCAAGACTGCAAACCTTTAATAAGGGCCTTGGGTCCTCTCCATGCATTCAGGGAACTCTGAGTTTAGTGAGGAAAACCCAGACACAGATTATCACAGGATTTTGTGGGAACTGCCAACATAGAGGCAGATTATCTCTCCCTCACTGTGAGGATTTATGACATTTTATTGGAAGAAATCAATTGAAAAGCTTGAGACTTTCTAAGGAAAGTGGGAGAAAGAGAGAGCAGCTGTGTCAGGGAGTGTTCAGTTGTAGGAAACAGAACGCACTGAAGCCATATTATATCTTGGATGCTGGGAGGCCCTGTGGTAGTAGTGATGATGCGAGTTTTTTGTTCCTCTGGGTTGCTTAAGTTATGTTTAAGACACACTTCTTCTTTTTTCTTTCCTTCATCTGTAATCCTAAGATTCATAGCAGAGATTCAGAGCTGAAAGTGATCTTGTGGAATACATAGACTCTATATTATACAGAGTCTCAATTACTCAGCACTGTCCAAAAGAACTCTGTACTGTGATGGAGATGTTCTGTATCTTTATTGTCCAGTATGGTGGCCAGTAGCCACATGTGGCAATTGAGCGCTTGAAATGTGGCCAGTGCGACTGAGAAACTGAATTTTTCATCTTTATTTTCATGAATTTAATTTAAAGTTAAATAGCCACTTGTGGCTAGTGGTTATCTTGTTAGTTCATTTATAGACTATCTAGTATCACCAATTGTCTTCATTTTTGTTGTTTTTTTCCTCATAAATAAATTAAAATTTTTAATGTTACATTTTCTAACTTAAATTGTGTCCTCCACAAACAACTGTATTTCTTTGAATAACAGTTTAGGTAAGTAGGTTTAGGCAGCCTATTGAGATCTTATATGAAAAGTCTGCTCTCTACGTATCACAACTGTAAGGTTGACTTTGTAGTGAATGTAATTCAGGACATTCATCCTCCTTGTGTGGACCTCACATTTTCCTACCAACATTTGTCAGCTTCTGTAAAACAGAGAATCATCTTTTGGGTAAACTGAGATGACTGAAGAAAAACTTCTGCTGTAGGTCCTCATAAGGGCTGGAACACAGCCTGGAAAAATGTGAAAAATACACATTGTCATTTCTGTGTTTGGATTTTGAATGTAAATGAAGGGCCTTAAAGCCTTCACCTTGCCTCCTTACAGTCCCCTCATTCAAATTTACCCTTATATGCTGTTATTCTCCTAGGAAGGAGGAAAATAAAACCATTTTACTTTGTCTTAAGAGAGAATAAATGACTGAGTGTCCCACACTGGAGACCTGATCTTGTAAGAATTAACACCAGCACAGTACTCAATGTTTTACATTTCTTAACTCTAGTAGAGGCAATGAAGAAAATGGCTGAGAGCTTGGACTCTAGAGCCAGAATACTTGAATTTGACTCTCAGTTCTATTACTTAATAAACATGTGACCACTTAAAATGTTTACTTTCTATGTACCCCAGTTTTTTTATCTATATAATGGGAATAATAATAAAACCTATGTGTGAGGTTATAAAGTCTAAATGAGCTAATACATGTATAGTAATTAGAAAGTACCAGGCACATAGTAAGTAGTGTATAAGTTACCTAATATTATTTTTAATCCTTGTAACAACTTAGGAGGTATAAGTATCATATGCCCCATTTGAGGAAGCTATAGCCTAGATCAGCCTTGCTCAAAGTCACACAGAATGTATATGGCAGAGCTGATAATTGATCATCTGACTTTTAAGTCTCGGGCTTTTTGCAGTTCTACTTTTTTCTCTCAATCCAGTATTTTCCATCATCCCACAAACTATGGAGTTGATGGGAGAAGTCATTCTTCACTGGGGAATATTTATGAACTGAGCCTTGAAAAGACAGTTTAAATAGCAGAAAGGATACTGGAAACACTTCAGATATAGGGAATAGCTCAAGCAAAGACCCAAAGATAGGTCCTGCTTATACCTGTATAATGGGAGGCTTCCAGCACATTCTTTCCGGCACCCTAAAATCAGTCATTCTACTGTGTTCCATTTCAGGGATCCCCTTGACAGAGCGGAAAGTATTGATACCCAGTTGCTGTGTATCCTTTGCAACAGCTGATGTGCCATCTCCTGTCTTCACCCACGTGGTTGAAAACACAGATTCCCCCATCTGGAATTTTCAACAGCAGTCAAGGTTTGTATTTTATGATATTCCATCAGTCTTTTAGAATTGGCTTTTTGTTTCAAGAGACACAACAATATTGAGCGGACTGGGAAAATGATTTTCTTATCAAGCAGTTATTTAATTCTGGTGCTTATGAATTCACAGCTAGTAATGGTTTAAAGATTTTACTGCAGTGGGGTTTTTTTTACTCTTTTTGAGCTCTTTTGAGCTCAGTACCACTAAAAAATTATTCAGTGAAGACCTCTTATATGCCCCGCTTTGTTCTAGGGACTGGGAATGAAAGATAGTTGAGACAGTCCCTGCTATTGAGGTATTCGTGGTCTACCTGGGAAAATAGACAATAGAATGTGACAAGTGCTGTAAAGGTAGTAAAAAAGAATTCTTGTGCATCTCAGAAAGATTATTTAGGCCAACACAGAAGTTCAAGGAAGGCTTCTTAAAGAAGATAATTCAACTGAGTATTGAAGAATATACACAATTTATAGAGGTGAAGAAGGCAGAGCAAACTAACCTCAGTAAAGACTACAGATTATATATTCTTGAAAAAGATTTCTGGTGCAGTAGAAAGAGCCTGGGCTTTGCACCAAGAGAGACATGGCATCCAGCCCCATCTCTGTCATGTATTAGCTGTGTGGACAAATTACATTATATCTCTGAGCCTCAGATTCCTCATCTGTAAACTGGGGTTAATTTTTACAGAGTTATTGTGAGGTCCAAATTAGATGACATTTAGGAAAATTACCTCATGGTACATAGCAGGCACTCAACAAATGTTAGATCTCCTTTGGAAGACTCAAAAGAATTAGAAGTGGAGTCCTGTCAGTCATGTTGGGAGTGTGGCTCAGAGGTAAGGGGCTGACATACAGGCCTGATGCTGCAGTGCAAGGCACATCCTCCCTTTTCTTCTATCACCTGTGTCATCATCATTAAAAGTGTGAGTTCTCGGGGTGCCTGGGTGGCTCAGTCAGTTAAGCATCTGACTTTGGCTCAGGTCATGATCTCACAGTTCATGAGTTTGAGCCCCGCATCGGGCTCTGTCCTGACAGCTCGGAGCCTGGAGCCTGCTTCGGATTCTGTGTCTCCCTCTCTCTGCTTCTCCCCCACTCATGCTCTCTCGCTCTCTCTCTCTCAGAAATAAACATTAAAAAAAAATTTTTTTTTAAGTGTGAGTTCTAGTATAACTACTGTTAACTATTGTCTTTATAAAGTTTCTTTCTTATTCACCAACAGTACAACAGTAGCTACACCACATGGTGTCTGATCTGCTATTTTCTCACAGTATTTACATACCTAGCTGAGCCTCAGCACTTGCTCACATGTTCAGTGTTTTGAAATTTAAGAGGCTGGCCTGAGTCAGGTGCTAAAACTACAGTGACAACTCAGTACTATCTATGGTGAGCTACCGGAAATTACAGAAATTCTGGCCTTAATGGTCAGGTACTTCATCCAAAATATCAAATCTGCCTTAAAAGGCAGGAAGCCAGAGGGCTAAGCTTCTAAGTGAAGGTGATTTATTCATTCAGAAATTAACTTTATGGACTTGATGAAGTGACATTGACAGTTTCCTAATTTCATCCCCTCACTTTATTTTTTGTTAATCTTTTTTTTAAGTTTATTTATTTTGTGTGTGTGTGTGTGTGTGTGAGACAGAGAAAGAGCATGAGTTAGGGAGTGGCAGAGAGAGAGGGAGAGAGAGAATCCCAAGCAGGCTCTGCACTCTCAGCAAAGAGCTCAACACAGGGCTGGAGCCCACAAACTATGAAATCATGACCTGAGCCTAAATCAAGAGGCGGTCACTTAACCGACTGAGTCACCCAGGCACCCCCATCACCTCACTTTAAAGTTAAGACTGTGGACCAGGGAGGTTACATAGTCTGTTGGAAGCAGAGGAAAGATGAGAAGAAAAATGAGTAATGATGCTGTTTATAATTGCTTTCTCACAAAATTGTTTCACTTGATGCTGCTAGGAACCTCATAGGTAGAAAATAATTATCCAATTTAACAGGTAAGAAAACCAGGGCTCAAAAAGTCTGCGTTTCCAGGGCCACTCAAGTGATAATAGTAGAGCTAGAATTCAGAGATGTGTATTTTGACCATGAGCTAGACTTCAGATTTTTGACACAGTATTTCACTTTATCACAACGTCTCTCATTGGTGTTAAACTGGGCTCTCTTCAGTTCCCCAACGGTGTCTAGGGAAGGATAGTAAGTCTCTTGGTTTTCCCTGGATCTCCTGGAACAATGGTACCTGTTTTTGAATTTTGCAAATATTTGTAATTTAAAACTATGTAAGTCACTTCACATAAAATGTATTAGAGATACTCACTGAATTCCACATCAAATTCTTTACCTTGGGGGCGCCTGGGTGGCTCGTCGGTTAAGCGTCCGACTTCGACTCAGGTCATGATCTCACAGTCTGTGGGTTCGAGCCCCGCATCGGGCTCTGTGCTGACAGCTCAGAGCCTGGAGCCTGCTTCCGATTCTGTGTCTCCCTCTCTCTCTGGCCCTCCCCTGCTCATGTTCTGTCTCTCTCTGTCGCAAAAATAAATAAAAACATTAAAAAAAAAAAAAATTAAAAAAAAAAAAATTCTTTACCTTGTATGAAAATTGGGCACTTTCCTATTTTGGTGCTTTGCCTCTGGACAATTTGGCTTTGGAGTCAAGCAAACTAGGCTTTAAGTCCCAGCCCTGCCACTCACCAACTCACATGTGACCATGAACAAAACACTTGACCTCTCTTAGCCCATCTGTATCATCTGTAAAGCAGGGATAATAATTCCATGTCTAGGTTTTTGTGCAGATTACATGTATATGAGACACTAGGCACCATGCCTGGCCCAGGGTAGGCACTCAGTAGATGTTCTTTTCCCCTCTTCCTCCCTTCGCACCATTCCCCTTTCCACATCGCATAAAAAGAATCCCTACCTGCTCCAATAAACTGGCCATTACCTCTTGAGGAACTCCCTTTCCACACCCCCTCTTGTCCTGAGAAACCGAGTCTGAATGTGGCAGATATCATCAGGCAGGAAAGTACTGCATCTGGGAAGTTTGATTTCAAGTCTTGGCAAGTTACTTCTCTCTGAGCTTCTATCCTTCATTTTAACTGTGAAAATAAAAATATATCCTATAAGATGACTATGAAAATGTTAGGAAAGTGCTTTGCAAACTATAAGATATTCTTCAAATCTAAGTTTCATACTGCAGAAGTTAATTCCTACACAGTTAATTTATGGTGGTTGTTTTTCTTAATAGGCTATCAAAAGAGTTTCTTTTGGACCCACAACAAACTCTGGTCTTCAAAGTTTGGCATAAAGGAGGTATGAACTCTATTCTGTGAATATCTATCTGGTTGTGAAAATTAGCTCACATCCTGTTGACAATTCCAAATCCCTTTCTTTTTTTAACCAAGTGAACCCATGGCACTTATGATATAGGGAATACATGTATATGTTAGAGGGAATCTCACAGAATGCCACATTATTCTCCTATGGAAGTTAAGTCCTTAGAAGCCATATCATTTTATTTGACTGCCTGCTTAGTGCAGAAGTCCAAGTACATTTAATCTTTCCAGTTGTATCTCAACAGTCACAGTGTATAGCCTGCCATACACAAGTGATTTCTCCCCCTTTGTATGATGTTACACCTTCTGTTGACTCTGGCTTATTAACCAAGACCCTAGCATTTTTAAGCAGTACACAAGACTAGAATCTTGTTCTAAGAACCTCCCCAGGATGGAGGTGCTAACATCATGGTCCTTGAACCTCGTTTTAGTCAGCTACCATTATTAAGAGGCATAATTCAACAACATTAAGAGCATAGACTCTGAAGCCACACTCTTGGGATTCAAATACCAGTTCTACCCCTTACAAGGTAGTATGACCTTGGGTGAATGACTTAATTTCTCTATGCTCAGTTTCTTTATTTATAAAATAGTACTTACCTCAGGGGAAGAATTAAATGAGTTCCTGATACTTAGTAAAACCTTCTCAGTTTTTATTGTTCTTATTAGTGAATGGTAGTATGCTGAGAGCTTTCCAAATATCTAAAAGCAGGTAAAAATATAATTAGTTAAATGTTACAAATGTAACAGCTGAAGCCCAAGAAAGTTTAGGGCTTGACTAAGGTCATATGCCTATTAATTGGTGGAGCCAGGATTTGAACCCAGTTCTGACTGGCTGTACAGCCTTCACCTTTTGTACTTAACCATGCTAGTAAGATTGGATGGGAAAAGTGAGCAGATGAGGACATCCAGTTATGTCACAGTTTCTATGCTTAGAAAATTTTGTCTTAACTAAATCCCTCCTATAAATCTAGCTCTTTAACATTCTTGCTAGGGCCTTTTACACATTTTTTTACACTACTTGCCAGTGGTAAGTTTGAGAGCTAACCCCAGAGCCTAATAAAGACCTGAGAGTAGTCAATGTGTAAAAGAAATGGACTTACCTGTCTCTCCTCCTGTCCTTTGGTTTGGAAATGATGCTGTGAATCTGGTTTCAATGATTTATCCCACGCTCCTGCCTTAGATTCACTTATCATGTCCCCAACCCCTACCTAACCTCATAAATGTAGCAGGAACTGATTATAAATGCATTTTCTCTGAACCAACACAAGGAACTCCTGGTATATTTAACTAGGCTCCACCTCCTCCCTGGCTTTCTATTCTTTTCTTTCTCTGAAGTACTCCAGAGATGGTCAAGCAGACTGTGGTTTGCCTCGATTCAGCACTTACTGTAGTGAGAAGAAAAGAGTAAGTTTTGGTCTTATGCAGACCTAGATTCAAATCTTTGCTCTGCTATTTACGAGCTACATGACCTAAGGTAAAACACTTTATGTCTTTGAGCCTTTGTTTCCTTATTAATAAAATAAGGATAATAGTACCTGCCCTACAGGATTTTTATGAGGAATAGAGATAATATTTATAAAGTATTTGGCACATGGGGCATGTGGGTGGCTCAGTCAGTTAAGCATCCGACTCTTGGTTTCGGCTCAGGTCATGGTTCGTGGATTCAAACCCCACATGGGACTCTGTGCAGAGAGTGCAGAGCCTGCTTGGGATTCTCTCTCTCTCTCTCCCTCTCTGTCCCTCCCCCACTTGCTCTCTATCCTCCTCTCTCAAAATAAATAAGTTAACATTTAAAAAAGTAAAGTATTTGGCACATAATTGGTGCTTAATACATGGAGGTATTTTTATTACACCTACTATGCTTCAGGTACTGTGCTAGGGCTATTCAGTATAGAGAAGAACAAAATACATTTCCCTATCTTTTGGGACCTCCAGAGAATCCTGTAAAACCCTATTGTAAATGGAGATGGGGAAAATGCCTAGACCCAACGAAGCACACTTATTTAGCTCTGTCTCTCAATGTAGGTAGATGCCTCTCTTCCCTTAACTCCATCCTTTCCACATAGCCTCAGCTATGCAAAAGGTACTCAAACCTGGCCAAGCTGTGTTCAGTCAACATTTGAGTTCCTACTCTGTGCCAGGCACTATGCTAAGTGCTAGGGCTTCAAAGATAAAATAAGGCATACATGGTCTCTGTCCTCATGGATAGTATGATTAGGCAAATATATGGTTCTCCGGTAGGGGATATCTAACTCAGACAGGATGTCAGAGAAGGCTTCCTAGAACACAGTTCAGCTGAGAAACGAAGGGGCATGAAATAGTATAGTCAGAGGGAACAGCAAATAGAAAAGTCTGGAGTAAAGAACGAGTATGAAGGAAGTTTGAGATCATTAGAACACAAAACTACAAAGAAAGAATGATGGGTTGTCCCACTCAATCTGATAATTAAACTGAGCTCTTCAAAGCTATTGTTTTTCTCAGTGATCACCTTAGCCTGATTTCTTCTCAGGTATGTTTAGATGTAGTGCTTTCATTAGCCATAACCCTAAAGTTACAATCTATCAAGAACAGGTTATACTTGGATAACCAAACAAAGCAAGATTAGTTTTCATTGCAAAGCTTTAAAAAAAATCTTTGGAGTGCAAATTAATGGTTCTAGCCAATATTCTTCACTCCCGTTGGGTAGGAATTACTTGACTCCTACTCTGGGGAACACAACTTCAAACGTTCTAGAGCCTAAGACTTCAACTTGGAAGTTGAAGGGGTCTTAAATCTGGTTCATTACTTCTCATTGTATATATGAGACTTGAGGTTTAGGGAATTAAAGTAATGTGTTTTCAGTCAAAGCCATACTCAGATTAGCTATTGTAATGCACCTCCTCTCTGTCCCACTCTATGTTGGCCAGGTCATTTGTGTTCTCAGTGGATGTTTAGCAACTTCCTCATGATGTAGGAAGATTTACACCAGGAATGGAGAGTGTAGGGAACATAAAGCAAGTGACATTTGGTCTCAGGTTTCAGGTGGGCCCCAGTCCAAAGAAAAGTAAGCTGTCTAAACAAACATTAGACAATGTGTGATGAGCTCAGTGTCACCAGCAGTGTGCACAAGAAACTTGGAAACTCATGACCACTCGTCTTAAAAATTTACATTCCTTGATTTATTTAGCAAATTGAAAACTGAGAATTGTGTCCTATGTTTGGTAGAATCAGCCTTTAATATTCACTATAGGGAGTGGAGCCTATACAAACAAAGAACTTATGGAGTGATGGGGGCCTGTTTGTCCCCAGATACTTTCATGTCAGAAATGAGGAACAAGAAGCAATGAGTCAGAAAACAAGAGTCATTGCATGGTTGCTTGTCTGTCCAAGAAAGGGTCTTCATACTCATTACGGGCAGCCCCCTTATAAGCTTGAACCCAAGCTCTTATTTTGTACTGACTACTGGTTTTCTTGGGGGTTGGCTTTCTTTTGTGATTTGTGTCACTTTTGTTTTTAATTAAATATAATACATGTGTATGTTATAGAGAATTTGGAAAATACAGACAAGTATAAATGAGAAAATGTAGATATGTAAATCCCTCATAATTCCAAAGGTGATGGTCTTTCAGATGATTTTTTTCAAGACCCACGTCCTGAGGAAAATTACTGAGACATGATAACGTAGGGAAAAGAACAAGTGTTTATTATGTTTAAGGGTTGTTTTCCAATTGCCTATATCAAAAGGACAGAACTCAACTCTACTAGCTTTTCCCTGCCATACAAAAAGGGAAATCATAATAGTGAAAGCAGGTTGTGGTTCCCAGTCTCTTTCATCCTCATTATCTGTCTTCTCTTTTGATTTTGGAATCACTAAACTACCCCCCACCACCGCCCAGTCCTCTGTATCAGCTATTCTCTGTGCAACCTCTAATGTCAGTGGCAAGACATGCCCAGTCACACCGCTCAGCTCTTCTCTCTTCCCCCACAGATGAGGAGAGGGTGATTGGCTTTGCCTCAGTGGACCTCTCCCCGCTTCTTTCTGGCTTCCAGTTTGTCTGTGGCTGGTACAACATCACAGACTTCAGTGGAGAGTGCCAGGGGCAGATAAAAGTTGCTGTCTCCCCTCTGGAAAGTTTAATGCACTTCAAAGAAGAAAGACAATCAAGGCGTGGGATGGAGACCCCAGGGTCACGGGTACGTATCCTAATTCAAATTCTTAACCAGTAGGGTTCTACTGGGAAAATCTATAAGAAGATCCTTTACATGTGTTTGGTACTTTCCAGCTTGCAGAACACATTATGTATTTGTGTCTCATGATGATCTCATGACCTTTTTAGGGTGATAAAAATTTCACAGTGGTGTACATAGTGGAATTACATAGTGGTGATGGATTCACAACTTTGAATATACTGAAAACCACTGAACAGTTTCAAAGGGTGAATTTTACAATACATTAATTATATCTCAATTAAAAAAATTTTTTTAGTTGACACACAATTTTACGTTAGTTTCAGGTATACAACATAATGACTTGACAAGTTTATATATAATGCCTTGTTCACCACAAGTGCAGCCACCATCTGTCACAATACAATGTTGTTACAATACCATTGACTATATTCTCTATGTTGTGCCTTTTATTCCCATGACTTATTCATTCTATGACTGGTAGCCTGTATCTCCCACTCCCCTTCACCCATTTTGCCCTCTCCCTCCCCTCTAACAACCATCAGTTTGTTCTCTGTTCCATGTTCTCACAAATGGCCGTATCTCAATTTTTAAATAAAATTATTTGCAGCGTGGAGTTTGAAACCATATTGACTGAAGTTTTCAAAAATTCTATTACATTAAAATCATTAGTCTATCTTATATTAAAAAAAAAAAACAGAAAGAGGGGAATCAACAATAGCAAATACAAAGAACTCTTTTAGGGAGTTTAACTGTAAAAGAAAGAATTTTCAGACTGTCCCAGATGGAGGAACTCTATCAAAGCAAAGATTGTAGGGTTGTTTTTTTTTTTTTTTTACCTCTTTTATCATGGATGTCTGGCCCAGGATCTGGCAGAGTGTGCATCAGTAAATATTGAATATGAATGAATGCATGAGAAAGTGACAGAGTTAAACAGTTCGTGTATAAGAAGGTCTTTTCTTCACACCTACCCTGATAGTCATGAGACAAGAAATACGACAGCCAGATCAGCCTCACATGTAAAATACAATGATATCCAGCCAGGAGTTCACAAACTAGCTGGGGGAGCAGGAACATAAACACAGATAAAGTAACTAAAAAGCAATCTGATAGCATAGTGTGTAAAATGGGGATAATAATAGTACCTACCTTATAAGATGATTGTGAAGCTTAAATGAGAAAATGCATGTAAATTGCTTAGTACAGCCTTCAACATTGAAAATGCTCAGTAAATTATATTTATCTACATACAGTAAATTTTACAAATTTATTTATACTGCTTCGTTCCAAAAGAATTTGTGGTGACAAGTGTACCATTTTTCTCATTGATTCTACAGATCCCAATACACAGCCCCTTTTCCTTCCCTGCTTCTGGTATGTATGCTGCATTCCCTGGCTGTGTTGCAAGATGGACCCCAGAACAACCTGCTCACACCTCATCAAGGGGACTTGATTTCTCTTCTCCTACGAGGTGAGTGAATTTTTGATGGGAAGAAATAGAGAGTTGGAAGCATGCTAACTGGCTTGTCATTTCTCTTTCCTTTATTTTTTTTCTTTTCTTTCTTTCTTTCTTAATTTATATAATTTTGAGAGAGAGAAAGTATGACCAGGGGAGGGGCAGAGAGAGAGAAAATCCCAAGCAGCACTATCAGCACGGAGCCCGACATGGGGCTAGAACCCATGAACTGTGAGATCATGACCTCAGCCAAAGTTAGATGCTTAACTGACTGAGCCACCCAGGCGCCCCTCTCTTTCCTTTATTAGAGGAAGAAAGAAGAAACCAGAAATTATCTAGATTAGGCAAATCTACAGAGTCAGAAACTAGAGACAGGGAAAGAGCTTTGTTGATCTTCTGTCACAATCCCTAGGAATTCCAGGATCCAATGAAAACAAATTTTTTATAAGATAGGAACTAGAATATTTACTGCTATCAAAAGGTAGCTTCAGTGGAAAGGATACTTTTCTTTTTTCCTCAGAGGCCTTTAACCTTTATCCCTAAAATCAGTCATCAGCTGTGTGAGGTCTTTCCCTTTCCAAACCTAGGAACCAAATTATTTTATAAAAAGCAACTGGCCCATCCAATTGCTTTGCAAAGCCAACCATGGACATGCATATGGATATTGGGGCTAAAGCACATTCCATTCTCTTAAAGGACGAGGTATAGGAATACATTGCTGCTTTCTACCCCACTCCCTTCCTGGCCTTAGTGGCATTTGTCATCCCCCTGCCTCCACCAGTCTTTCCTGTGTCTGTCTCCCTACTTCAGGGATAAGACAAGGGATCTTCCCTTAAAATAGCCATTCCTACAGTAGCAGTTATGAGTAGATCCTTTATTCCAGAAAGATACTCTCTAACACCAAAGCCCATTTCAGTGCTGTGTAGCTCTCTCTACCTGCTTACCACATGAAGAGTGCCTCTGCCCTCTATATAAAGGGATCCCATGTGTCTGTCAAATCCTAAATCACAGGCTTAAATAATTTTTCTGTTATCTATTTTATGGGTGTTACTTTGACCATAACCAGTCCATGAGACATGGATAGGATAAGGGTACTGGTATTAGGATAGAATATAGATCAATGATGAGGACACTATTTAGTAATTGTAAAAGCTAAGTCTAGTGGTTTGCTTTTCGTCCACAAAAAAACATCCCTGTTCCCATCTCAAAAGGACTATATCAAAATGACATATTCTGATCCAGCCAGCCATCTAAAGCTAACCAAATTGTGGTATGTTCATACAAAGAAATACTACTAAGAAATTTTTCAAAAGGCAATACTGATACACAACAAAATGAATCTCAAAATATGTTGAGAAGCTAGTACATTGTATCTGATTCCATTTATATAAAATTCTAGAAAACATACTAATCTATAGCAACAGAAAGCAAATCAGTAGTTATTTAGGGACAAGAAAGGATGACTAGAGCAAGAAAGAGGGAAGAATTATAAAGGACAGGAGGAAAGTTTTAAGGGTGATGGATATGTTCATAATCTTTATGTTGTAATGGTTTCCTTAGAAGTACACATATGTCAAAACTCAATATTGTGGCATGAAAGTATGCTATAATTGAACCAAATAACCAGTTTTGATACTTCTCCAATAAAGGGTTGTTATTTGGTCAGTAGTTTTTCAGTCATGATAAAAAATTATACCCCAAAAAATTACCTCATATTGTATACTTTAAATATGTGACATTCATTATATACCAGTTATACCTTAGTAAAGCAGTTTTCAAACATTTCCACTTTAGAACCCTTTATACTCTTAAAAATTAGTGATAACCTCAAAGAGGTTTATTTAGGTAAATTATATCTATCCATTTTTACCATATTAGAAATTTCAACCAACATTTTTATTTTTTTTTTTAGTTTATTTATTTATTTTGAGAGAGAGACAGCACGAGTAGGGGAGCGCAGAGAGAAAGGGAGAGACAGAATCCCAACATGGCGCTAGTACCCACAAAGCCATGAGATCATGACCTGAGCCAAAACCAAGAGTCGGATGCCTAACCAACTGAGCTACCCAGGTGCCCACAACCAACATTTTTTATTCTAATATACAAAATCAGTTGTTTATATGAGACACCTGGGTGGCTCAGTCGGTTGAGCATCTGACTTCAGCTTAGGTCATGATCTCGCGGTTCATGAGTTCAAGCTCCACGTCGAGTTGGAGCCTGCTTTGGATTCTGTGTCTCCATCTCTCTCTGTCGCTCCCCGCTCTCACTCTGTCTCTCTGTCTCTGTCTCTCAAAAAAATAAATAAATAACCATTAAAAAAATAATTTAAAAAAATCAGTTGTATATCTTTACATCAACAATGAATAACCCAAAATGAAATTGAGAAAACAATTCCATTTACAATAGCATCAAAAAGAATAAAATACTTAAAAATAAACTTAACAAAAAAAGTGCAGGGGAACCTGGGTGGCTCAGTCAGTTAAGTGTCCGACTTCAGCTCAGGTCATGATTTCATGGTTTGTGGGTTCAAGCCCCGTGTCGGGCTCTGTGCTGACAGCTCAGAGCCTGGAGCCTGCTTTGGATTCTGTGTCTCCCTCCCTTTCTGCCCCTCCCCGGCACTCACTCACTCTCTCTCTCTCTCTCTGTCTCTCTCTCTCAAAAATAAATAAAGATTTAAAAAAATTTTTTAAAGTGCAAAACTTACTCTCTGAAAACTACAAAACATTACTGAAAGAAATTAAAGAAGGTCTAAATAAATGGAAGGATATCCCATGTTCACAGATTAGAAGACTTAATATTGTTAAGATGACAGCATTCCCCAAATTGATCTATAGATTCAACACACTCCCTATCATAATCCCTTTTGGATTTTTCGTAGAAATGGGCAAGCTGGTCCTAAAATGCATATGGAAGCTCAAGGGACACAGAGTAGGCAAAACAGTCTTGAAAAAGAACGAATTCCTAATTTCAAAGCTTAACACAAAGTTACTGTAAACAGTACAGTGTGCTACTGGTATAAGGATTAGAAATCTAAATCAGTAGAATATATTGGCAGTCCAGAATAAACCCATGTGCCAAAGATGCCAAGATGTCAAAGATGCCAAGATAGTTTAATGAGGAAAGAATAGTCTTCAGAAAATGATACTATATATCCACATGCAAAGGATTGAAGTTGGACCCCTTCTTCACACTGTATATAAAAATTAACTCCAAAAGGATCATATATCTAAATGTAAGAGCTAAAACTATAAAACTCTTAGAAGAAAACATAGGAGGAAATCTTCATGACCTTAGATTAGGCAATGATTCCTCACATAAGACACCAAAAGCAGAAGCAACAAAAGAAAAAGTACACTGGATTCATCAAAATTAGAAACTTTCATACTACAAATGATACCATCAAGAAAATGAAAGGGCCACCAACAGCATGGGAGAAAATAATTGTAAAACATAGATATGATAAGGGACTTACTTGTATCAGAATATATAAAGAATTCCTACAACTCAATAATAAATGGCAAGTAACCCAAGTAAAAATGGATAAATGGTCTGAATTGACATACGTCCAAAGAACATATACAAAGGGTCAATAAACACATGAAAAGATGGTTAACATCATTAGCCATCAGGAAAATATAATTGAACCATAATGAGATACCACTTCATACCCACTGCAATGACTGTAATCCAAAAGACAAATATGACAAATGTTGGAGGAGATGTGGAGAAATTGGAACCCTCATACATGGTAGGTGGGATTTTAAAATGGTGCAGCTGCTTTGGAAAACGGTCTGGCACTTCCTTTTAAAAGGTTAAACATAGAGTAACCGTATGATCCAATAATTCCACTTCCAAGTATATACCCAAGAGAATAAATCATATGTTCATACAAAAACTTGTATGTGTTTGTAGTAGCATTATTCCTAGTAACTAAAAAATACAAACAAAATGTCCATCATCTGATGAGTAGATGAATAAAATGTGATATCTCTATATAATGGAAAATTATTCAGCCATGAGAAGGAATGAATTACTGATACATGCTACAGCATGGGTGAAGCTTAAAAACATGCTAAATGTGGGGCACCTGGGTGGCTCAGTCAGTTGAGTGTCTAACTTCTTTGGCTCAGGTCACGATCTCGTGGTTTGTGAGTTTGAGCCCCACATCAGGCTCTGTGCTGACAGCTCAGAGCCTGGAGCCTGCTTCGGATTCTGTCTCCCTCTCTTTCTGCCTCTCCCCCAGTTGCACTCTGTCTGGCTCTCTCTCTCTCTGTATTTCTCAAAAATAAATAAACATTAAAAAATAATAATTAAAAAAATGCTAAATGTATGAAGCTAGTCACAAAAGACTGTATGTTGTTATGATTCCATTTACATGAATTTCCAGATTAGGCAAATCTACAGAATCAGAAAGTAGATTAGCAATTGCCTAGAGCTGGGAGGTTTGGGTGAGGGTTTGGGGCAGAAGGGGAAGTGTGGAGTGATTGCTGATGTATAGGTATAGAATTTTTGGGGGGGTGATGAAAGTATCCTATAATTGTGGCAATGTTTACACAACTCTGTGAATATACTAAAAACCATTGAATTGTAGACTTTGGGTAAATTGTATGGGATGTGAATGCTATCTCATTGAAGCTGTTACTTAAAGAGAAGACTTATTGCCGAAGTCAAGTTTTTGAATACCATGCTGAGAAATTTGAAATTTGTTTTATAGATTAAAAACAGAGAAACCGAAGCTAGAAAGAAACAATGGTGATTAAATAATTTAGTACACAAATGCTTAGAACAGTACTTGTCACATAATAAGGACTCCATAAATAGTGTTGTTCTTACTGTTATCAGACCTGTGTTTTAAAAAAAATCACTCAGGCTGTAATGTGGACAATTTATTAAAGGAGAATGGGTAACACTTAAGTCAGTGGAAATAAACAGAAAATCAACAAGGAAACAGTGGCTTTCAGTGACACACTGGGCCAGATAGATTTAACAGATATATTCAGAACATTCCATCATAAAACAGCAGAATACACATTCTTTTTTTTCCATGTTACATGTTTTATTTTATTTTTTAACGTTTATTTATTTTTGAGATAGAGACAGAGCATGAACAGGGGAGGGTCAGAGAGAGAGGGAGACACAGAATCCGAAACAGGCTCTAGGCTCTGAACTGTTAGCACAGAGCCTGACGCGGGGCTCGAACTCACAGACCGCGAGATCATGACCTGAGTCCAAGTCGGACGCTTAACCGACTGAGCCACCCAGGCGCCCCTTACATGTTTTATTTCAAAAAGTAAAAGAAAAAATGTAGAACCTTGAAAAAAGGGAAACTACCAGGAAAAGATTTGTTCATATAAAATATTGTAAAATGTCATTTATTTAAAATACTCCATTTTTTTCAAATTGTTACTTAAATTCTAGTTAGTTAACATATAGTGTAATATTGGTTTCAGGAGTAGAATTTAGTGATTCATCACTTACATGTAACACCCACTGCTCATCATAACAAGTGCCCTCCATAATACCCATCACCCATTTAGCCCATCCCCCACCCACCTCCCTCCATCAACCCTCAGTTTGTTCTCTACAGTTAAGAGTCTCTTATGGTTTGTTTCCCTCTCTTTTTTTCTCCCCCTCCTGTATGTTCACCTCTTGTGTTTCCTCAATTTCACATATGAGGGAAATCATATAGTATTTGTGTTTGACTTATTTTGCTTAGCATAATACACCATAGCTCCATCTATGGTCGTTGCAAATGACAAGATTTCATTCTTTTTGATGGCTGAGTAATAGTCATTGTGTAAATATACCACATCTTCTTTATCCATTCATCAGTAAATAGACATTTAGGCTCTCTTTCCATAGTTTGGCTTTTGTTGATAATGCTGCTATAAACATCAGGGTGCATGTACCCCTTTAAATCTGTATTTTTGTATCCTCTGGATAAATAACTAGTAGTGCAATTGCTGGGTCATAGGGTAGTTCTATTTTACTTTTTTGAGGAGCCTCCATACTGATCTACTCTGGAATATACATTCTTATCAAGTGAACATGGAACATTCTCCAGATAGATCATATATTAGGCCACAAAACAAGTCTCAACAAATTTAAAGAGATCAAAGTCATAACATATATTTTTTCCAACCACAACATTATGAAACTAGAAGTCAACCACAAGAAAAAATCTAGAAAGGGTGAAAATACATGGAAATAACGCTACTGAAAAATGAATGAGTCAACCAAGAAATCAAAGAAGAAATAAAAAATTACACAGAAAGAAATGAAATTAAAACACAAATGGTCCAAAATCTTTGGGATGCAGCAAAAGCAGTTCTAAGAGGGAAATTTATAGTAACACGGGTCTACCTCAAAAAGGAAGAAAAATCTCAAACAACCTAATCTTACACCTACAAGAGCTAGAAAAAGAACAACAACAAACAAACAAAAAACCAAAACCAGGAGAAGGAAGGAAATAATAAAGACTAGAGCAAAAATAAATGATATAGAAACTAAAAAAAACAGTAGAACAGGGGCGCCTGGGTGGCGCAGTCGGTTAAGCGTCCGACTTCAGCCAGGTCACGATCTCGCGGTCTGTGAGTTCGAGCCCCGCGTCAGGCTCTGGGCTGATGGCTCGGAGCCTGGAGCCTGTTTCCGATTCTGTGTCTCCCTCTCTCTCTGCCCCTCCCCCGTTCATGCTCTGTCTCTCTCTGTCCCAAAAATAAATTAAAAAAAAAAAAAAAAAAACAGTAGAACAGATGAATGAAACCAAGAGCCGGTTCTTTGAAAAAATCAACAAAATTAATAAACTTCTAACCAGATTCATCAAAAAAAGAGAAAGGAAGGATTCAAATAAACAATATCACAAATGAAAGAGGAGAAATAACCAACACCACAGAAATAAAAACAATTGTAAGAAAATATTATGAAAAATTATATTCCAACAAATTGGACAACCTGGAAGAAATGGATAAATTCCAGAAACATGTCACCTATCAAAACTGAATCAAGATGAAACAAAATTTGAACAGACCAATTACCAACAAGGAAATTGAATGGATAATCGGCAATCTCCCAGCAAACAAAAGTCCAGGCAGGACCAGACAGTTTCACAGGTGAATTCTACTAAACATTTAAAAAAGCTATTCTTCTCAAATTATTCCAAAGAATAGAAGAGGAAGGAAAACTTCCAAATTCATGTTATGAGACCAGTATTACCCTGATACCAAAACCAGATAAAGACACTACAAAAAAAGAGATACAAAAATTCTTAATATTTAGAAACAGAATCCAACGATACATTAAAAAAAGCATTTACCATGATCAACTGGGATTTATTCCCAGAATACAAGGTTGGTTCAATAATTGCAAATCAATCAACATGATACACCACATCAGTAAGAGAACGGATAAAAATCATATAGTCATTTCAATAGATGCAGAAAAAGCATTTGACAAAATACAACATCCATTCATGATAAAAACCCTCAACAGAGTGGGTTTACAAGGAACATAGTTCAACATAATAAAGGCCTCATATGGAAAACACACTCAAAGCAAGGAAAAACTGAGAGCTCTCTCCCTCAGATCAGGAACAAGACAGGATGTCCACTCTCACCATTTTTATTTGATATAGAACTGGAAGTCCTAGCCACAGCAGTCAGAAATAAAGAAAAAGAAAAGCATCCAAATTGGTAAGGAAGAAGTAAAACTTTCACTATTTGCAGATGACATGATAAAAAAAAAACCCTAAAGAGTCCACCAAAAAACGACTAGAACTGATAAAGGAATACAATAAGGTCGTGGCATACAAAATCAACATACAGAAATCCACTGCATTTCTATACACTAATAATGAAGCAGCAGAAAGAGTAATTAAGAAAACAAAATAAAAAAGAAAACCATCCCATTTACAAATGCAAAACAGTAAATACTTAGAAATAGTAAAATACTTAGAAATAAATCTAACCAAAGGGGTGAAAGGACCTGTACTCTGAAAACTATAAAATATTGATGAAAGAAATTGAAGATAACACAAAGAAATGAAAAGACATCCCATGCCCATAGATCAGAAGAAAAATATTGTTAAAATGTTTATATTCCACAAAGCAATCTACATATTTAATGAAATCCCTATCAAAATACCAACAGCATTTTTTCACAGAGCTAGAATAAACAGTCCTAAAATTTGTATGGAACCAGAAAAGACCCTAAATAGCCAAAGCAATCTTGAAAAAAGAAAAGCAAAGTTGGAGGGAATCACAATTCTGGACCTCAAGTTATATTACAAAGCTATAGTAATCAAAACAGTATGGTACAGGCACAAAAATAGACACATAAGTCCATGGAAAAGAATAGAAACCCCAGAAATAAACCCATAATTAGCTGGTCGGTTAATCTTCAACAAAGAATGCAATGGGAAAAAGACAGTCTTTTCAACAAATTGTGTTGGGAAAACTGGACAGTAACACACAAAAGAATGTACCTGGACCACTTTCTTACACCATACACAAAAATAAACTTAAAATGGATTAAGGACCTAAATGTGAGACCTGAAACCATAAAAGTCCTTGAAGAGAGCACAGGCAGTAACTCTCTGACATCGGCCATAGCAACATCTTTCCAGATGTGTTCACTTAGGCAAGGGAAACAAAAGCAAAAATAAACTATTGGGACTATATCAAAATAAAAGTTTCTGCACAGCAAAGTAAACAACCAACAAAACTAAAAGACAACCTACTGAATGGGAGAAGACATTTGTAAATGACATATTCAATGAAGGGTTAATATCAAATATATATAAAGAATTTTTACAACTCAACACACAAGAAACAAATACTCCAATTTAAAAATGGGCAGAAGACATGAATAGACATTTCTCCACAGAAGACTTACAAATGGCCAAGAGATACATGAAAAGATATTCAACATCACTCATCACTGATGAAATGCAATCAAAACCATAATGAGATATCATCTCACACCTGTCCAAATGGCTAAACTCAACAGCACAAGAAATAAGTATTGACAAGGATGTGGAGAAAAAGGAACACTTGTGCACTGTCAGTGGGAATGCAAACTGGTTCAGCCACTGGAAAATAGTAAGAAGTCTCCTCACAAGTTAGAAATAGAACTACCCTACATAGAGGAATGACACTACTGGATATTTACCCAGAAAATACAAAAACACTAATTCAAAGGGCAAATGCACCCTTGTGTTTATTGCAGCATTATTTACAATAGGCAAACTATGGAAACAGCCCAGGTGTCCACTGATAGATGAACGGATAAAGAAGATGTGGTGTGTGTGTGTGTGTGTGTGTGTGTGTGTGCGCGCGCGCGCGCGTGTGTAATGGAATATTATCCAGCTATTAAAAAGAATGAAATCTTGGGGTGTCTGGGCGGCTCAGTCAGTTAAGCATCCAACTCTTGGTTTCAGTTCAGGTCATGATCTTGCAGTTGGTGGGATTGAGCCCCCCATTGGGCTTGTGCTGACAGTGCGGAGCATACTTGGGATTCTCTCTGTCCCTCTCTCTCTGCCCCTTCCCTGTTTGCACTCTCTCTCTCAAAATAAATAAACATTAAAAAATATTTTTAAAAAGAACAAAACCTTGCCATTTGCAATAACATGGATGGATCTAGAGCGTATGATGCTAAGCAAAATAAGTCCATCAGAGAAAGACAAATACTGTATGATTTCACTCCTATGTGGACTTTAAGAAACAAAACAAATGAACAAAGAGGAAAAAAAAGAGAGACAAACCAAGAAACAGACTCTTAACCAAAGAGAACAAACAAATGGTTACCAGAGGAGAGGTAAGGGGGATGGGTAAAATACGTGAAGGGATTAAGAGTACACTCTTGGGGTGCCTGGGTGGCTTAGTATGTTAAGCATCTGACTCTTGATTTCAGCTCAGGTCATGATCTCACAGTTTGTGAGATCAAGCCTTACATCAGGCTGCACGCTGACAGTACAGAGCCTGCTTGGGCTTCTCTCTCCCTCTTTCTCTGTCCCTCCCCTGCTCATTCTCTCTCTCTCTCTCTCTCTCTCTCTCTCTCTCTCTGTAATAAAAAAACAAAAGAATACATGTAACTTGATGAGGACTGAGTATGGAATTGTTGAATCACTATATTTTACACCTGAAACTAGCATAACACTGTATGTTAACTACACTGGAATTCACATTTGAAAAGAGAGGGAAAAAATAATAAAGGAGAGTGGTTAAGACTGAAGGCAAGATTATTTGGAGGATAGTTGTCATCTAAGTAAGAATTACTGAAGCCAGGACTGTGGTAATGGGGATGGATTTGCAATACCATTGTAGGAGGGTTATTTGTTGATTGTCACATTAGTTTTCTCATTGGTTGGGAATTTATTTTGGCCCCATTTATTCCTGACAGAAGCAGTACTGCAAGAAGTCAGGCATCACGCCATGAAGAGCATGTACAGAACATCCGCCGATTTCATGAATCCCTGCAGCAGGGAGAGGCAGTTTTGCCACATGATGACAAACTGACCACATTGCCTTTGTCCTCCTCCCACACTTCCATTCTGACTTCTCTCAGGTAAGACCCTGTGCTTAGAAAAGACACAAGAAACCATAGTAAAGCACAAGGTAAATGGGCTATGGCAACCTGCAATACTGCTGTTCTGTCAGCTACCACTGCCCTGGGAAGTGTAGGAGGGGACTTTGTCTGTGTTAGTGTTGCATTGGACCCTGGATCCTCTCAAGATTCTTCATAGATAAATCTGTCTCTACTTGGGGCCTTCCATTCCTTCACCGGCTCTATACTATTATATTATTTCCACTAATACAGGAACTTTAGATTATTCACCAAAGTTAATAATTATACAGCTTCATATCTACTTTACAATTTATAGACCCTCATCCTGCCCACTGTCCTCACAACCACTGAATTCATCCAGATCACCATCTGTCCTGTTAATGCTTCCCTCTTTGTTAATTCAGCCAGCATCTGAGCCACAGAAGCACTGTGAGAATTGAAAGGGCCATTATAGATCATCTGAATCAGCACCTGGGTTATCTAGTAAGAAGTGTGGTCCTGTGAAAAGGTCTTGGCTTCAGAGTCCAACAGCCTTGACTTCCAGTCCTGGCTCTGCCACTCCCAGAAAAGGAAGGAGATAGTCTGTTGCCAGATAATTATAATGATGTGTGATAAAAGCTGCAGGTTTTCTGGCCAAGGGTAGATGGAGGAATAAGTAACATTCTAAATTGGTTTTGGGAATATTTAAAGAAGTCACACTTGAACTAGTCTTTGAAGGAGAAGGTCAACAAATGTGAAGGACATTCTATGCAGAAAACACACTGAGACCCAGAGGCTTGAAACAGCAGGTCACGTTTGGAGAAATACCAGCAGTACAGTTAGGATAAAGCTGAGCCAAAGATGTAAAGAGCAAGGAAAGTTCTGTAGCACCATCTTGAAGGGCCTTGAATGTCAGCTTGAGTTTGGACTTTTAGAACAAATGATCCTCAAGTGGAAAGTGATGGGGAATGGAGGAAGAGAGTGTGTAAAATTTGAGGAAAAAATATTTGAAAGATTTTATATTTGGAAAAAGCTAAAAAAATTTTTTAAAAATTATTTGGCTTCATAAAGCAAACTCAGAAAAGAATTGGCAAAATATTTTTGATTGGTGGAACATAGGTTAAAAAGAATTGAACAGTTATACTATAGACTGTGGGAAATTGTTCAAATTTTTGTATTATAAGGAAGTGGTATGTTCAGATTCTCATTTTAGATTCTCAGCTAGAGACTGGAGGCTATTTAAGTAAAACCATTAACAGTGTGTCTGCATTTTTTTTTTTTAATTTTTTTTTTCAACGTTTTTTATTTATTTTTGGGACAGAGAGAGACAGAGCATGAACGGGGGAGGGGCAGAGAGAGAGGGAGACACAGAATCGGAAACAGGCTCCAGGCTCCGAGCCATCAGCCCAGAGCCTGACGCGGGGCTCAAACTCACGGACCGTGAGATCGTGACCTGGCTGAAGTCGGACGCTTAACCGACTGCGCCACCCAGGCGCCCCAACAGTGTGTCTGCATTTTGTTGGGTCACTCACATAACATATTTTAGAATCTACCAAGAAAGAGAAAAAGAAACTCCCGTGCAGTTCTCTCAGTGTCAGCGCTATTGACATTTGGGCCAGATATTTTGCTGTAGGGGGCCTGTCTTATGCATTGTAAGAATTTAGCAGCATCCTTGGCCTCTATCTACTAGATACTAGTAGCTCTCCTGCCCCGATTGTGACAACCAAAAATGTCTTCACACATTGCCAAATGTGTTCTTGGGGCCAAATTACCAGGCTATAAGCCACTGCCCTAGAACAGTGGTTCTCAAAAGTTAGTGTGTGTCAGAATCACGTGAACAACTTGTTAAAACAGCAATTGTTCTACCCACCCATACAGTTCCTAATTCAATAGGTCTAGGATAGGGCCTGAGAATTGGCATTTCTAAGAAGTTCTCAGATGATGCTAATGCTGCTAGATCTAGAACCAGGTTTTGAAAACTGCTAGTAGATGAATTCTCTAAAAATGGAGATGAAACAAAATAGCAACTTTGCATTATTACTTCCTTAGATTCACAGAGCCCTAAAACAGTGCTTCTTTTGAGTCACAGCAATCCTATGAGGTCTGCAGAGCAAATATTAATAAACCTTTTTCACAGATAAGAAAATTGCAGCTTAGTATTAGTAGGTTCTATACCCAGAACCTCTGACAAGGTCAGTTGGGTTTGCACATTTTCTTTAAAGCTTCACCCAGTTAACATTTGTTTGCATTTTCCTGCTACAAGTGGCAGGTGGCAGACACCCAAATGTAGACACCTAAGTAAACCACTGTGATTTTTAAATTTTATTTATTTTTTTAATTTACATCCAAGTTAGTTAGCATATAGTGCAACAATGATTTCGGGAGTAGATTCCCTAATGCCCCCTACACATTTAGCCCATCCCCCCTCCAGTACCCTCTGTTTGTTCTCCATATTTAAGAGTCTCTTATGTTTCTCCCCCTCCCTGTTTTTTATTATTTTTGCTTCCCTTCCCTTATGTTCATCTGTTTTGTATCTTAAAGTCCTCACATGAGTGAAGTCATGTGATATTTGTCTTTCTCTAATTTCACTTAGCTTATATAATACCCTCTAGTTCCATCTATGTAGTTGCAAATGGCAAGATTTCATTCTTTTTGATTGCTGAGTAATACTCCAGTGTGTGTGTGTGTGTGTGTGTGTGTGTGTGTGTGTGTGTGTGTGTGTGTATTTATATATATACACACCACATCTTCTTTATCCATTCACCTGTTGATGGACATTTGGGTTCTTTCCATAATTTGGCTGTTGTTGATAGTGCTGCCATAAACATTGGAGTGCATATGCCCCTTTGAAACAGCATACCTGTATCCCTTGGATAAATACCTAGTAGTGCAATTACTGGGTTGCAGGGTAGTTCTATTTCTAATTTTTTGAGGAACCTCCATCCTGTTTTCCAGAGTGGCTGCAGCAGTTTGCATTCCCACCAGCAGTGCAAAAGAGATCCTCTGTCTCTGCATCCTCGCCAACATCTGTTGTTGCCTGAGTTGTTAATGTTAGCCATTCTGACGGTTGTGAGGTGGTGTCTCATTGTGGTTTTGATTTGTATTTCCCTGATGATGAGTGATGTTGAGCATTTTTTCATGTGTTGTTTGGCCATCTGGATGTCTTCTTTGGAGAAGTGTCTATTCATGTCTTTTGCCTATTTCTTCACTGGATTATTTGGGTTTGGGATGTTAAGTTTGATAAGTTTCCTATAAATTTTGGATACTAACCCTTTATCTGATATGTCATTTGCAAATATCTTCTCCCATTCTGTTGGTTGCCTTTTAGTTTTGCTGATTGTTTCCTTCACTGTGCAGAAGCTTTTTATTTTGATGAGGTCTCAATAGTTCATTTTTGCTTTTGTTTCCCTTGCCTCTGGAGACATGTTGAGTAGGAAGTTGCTGCAGCCGAGGTCAGAGAGGTTTTGCCTGCTTTCTCCTCAAGGATTTTGATGGCTTCCTGTCTTACATTTAGGTCTTTCATCCATTTTGAGTTTATTTTTGTGTATGGTGTGAGAAAGTGATCCAGGTTCATTTTTCTGCATGTCGCTGTCCAGTTTTCTTAGCACCACTTGCTGAAAAGACTGTCTTTATTCTATTGAATATTCTTTCCTGCTTTGTCAAAGATTAGTTGGCCATATATTTGTGGGTCCATTTCTGGGTTCTCTATTTTGTTCCATTGATCTGAGTGTCTTTTCTTGTGCCAGGACCATACTGTCTTGATGATTACAGCTTTGTAATACAGCTTGAAGTCCGTAAATCCACTGTGATTTGAGAGAGTCGTGGCTTCTAATGACAGATTAAGGATCAGCTTTGTATTCTCTCATTTAATTTGGATTTGATGGTAGAACACAGCAGACTGTTCCTAACAAAAGCATAAAACGACTTTCAATTTACTTCACAGGTATTTAGTGTCTATGTAGTGCCTAGTTTGGGAAACTAATACATGATAAGAAAACTCAGGTTGGGGGGCACCTCGGTGGCTTAGTTGGTTGAGCATCTGACTCTTAATTTCAGCTCAGGTCATGATCCCAGGGTCATGAGATAGAGCGCCACGTCAGGCTCCATGCTGAGTGTGGAGCCTGCTTAAGATTCTCCTTCTCTCGAGGCACCTGGGTGGCTGAGTCGGTTAAGTGTCAGACTTCGGCTCAGGCCATGATCTCGCAGTCTCTGAGTTTGAGCCCCACGTCGGGCTCTGTGCTGACAGCTCGGAGCCTAGAGCCTTCTTCGGATTCTAGGTCTCCCTCTCTCTCTGCCCCTCCCCCGCTCATGCTCTGTCTCTCTCTCATCTCTCTCTCTCTCTCTCTCAAAAATAAGTAAACATTTAAAAAAAAAAAATTCTCCTTCTCTCCCTCTGCCCCTCTCCCCTGCTTGTGTTCTCTCAAAAAAAAAAAAAAGTTAAAATTGTATAGGGACAGAGCAAGGGGAGTAGCTTGAACTCAGGCTCCAGCATTCAGAGGTATGAGGCAGAAATGAACCCAGTTGGGACAGGGCCCATCTATTATGGAGAAAGCACAAGATTTGGAGTCCCGAGTTCTGGAGAATGGTAAGAATCAATGTGGCCCCATTCAAAGTTTTTGAACAGATTTTTTTTTTAAGTCATTTATTCATTATCCATTCAGCATTGATTTTGTGACAAGCACTATGCTGGGTACAACAGATATAAAGGAATCAGCACAGAGCTCACAGTACATCAGAGGACAGAGATGTGAAACAAATGATGTGATTGAAGGGTACAGAACTGTGAGGCATAAAGGAAGACCTCTTAAACCAATTTAGAGGCTCAGAGAAGGCTTGCTTCAAGAAATCACTTACTTGAAAGATCAAGAATGATTGTGAGGTAATCGCTTCTCGGCCTTTTGGCTAAGATCAAGTGAAGAATGACTGTGAGGTAGCAAAGGTCAGTGTTAGTCCAGAGTAAGGCCTTAGTCTGTCAGAGTAAGAGGATGTGAAGACTAGATAGGAATGGTAGTCAAGAATGGTTCCCTACAGGAGGGGAGATTTTTCCTGGACATAGAAGAGGAATCTCATTAGCTAGACATAAGGAGTGGAAAGTTGCCCCCAGTAGCCAGATCATAGTCTGAGAGGAACATAAAAGATGCTTGTAATCCCAGTGAATGACCCTTTTGTCCTGTTCTCCCTTTCTTTTTTTTTTTTTTTTACAGGAGGAATCTGAGTGAGCTAGATCAGATCCAACGGTACTTCAGTCAGAAGCTCACCAAGCCTTTACTTCCCCTCAGTCCTCAGCCTCCTGCCGTCATGCAGTCCCAGGAGACTCATAGGGACCATCTTGGGCCCGGAGCTAGCAGCCTAGACCCTGACAGCCAGTGCCTTCTGGAGAAATCCAATAACCTGGTGTCGCAAGTCAGCTCCTTAATCACAGGTATGGCTCAGGGCCCCTCTTGTTGAGGAGTTATGGTCACTGGGTGCTATTCAAAAAACATCCCTCAGGCAAGCCCCTGTGACAAATGAGAGACCAACAGCTTTCACTATATTATTTATTTACTGTCTTCCTTTTGAAAGGAGAGATTTAAAAGCATGGCACAGGAAATTGTGAAGTGGAAAGCACATTGGACTGAGAGGCCGGAGACCCAGGTCAGGTTCTTGGTAGGTTTTTGCCCAGACTTACGATTTGACTCAGCATACCTTTTCCCTTCTTGAGGATTCCCTAGCCAAAACAAGATGAGAGTGGATTAGGTGAGCTCTTTAGTAGCAGTTCTTGAACTTGTGCCACTCTACTTTCAGGAAAAAATCAACTATAGACATATTTAAAATTCTAATTCTCAGAGGCCAGAAGCCTGCATTTTTAGCAGGTACCTCAGATGATTCTAGATATTGGTGGTCCATAGTCAACCCTTTGAAACACCCCTTAAAGCGGTGGTCCTCACTCTGGCTGCATATTAGAATTCTTGAGGGAGCTTTTCAAGATCCAGATGCCCAGGCTGCATCATAGGTCAGTTACAACAGGATCTTTGAGGGTGCAGACCCAGGCATCAGTGTTTTTCATAACTGCCCAGGTAATTCTGTGCAGCCCAGACAGAGACTACTATAGAATAAGTATTTCTCAAAGGTGCCTAAGCATAAGAATCACCTGGGGTACTTATTCTGAAATACAAATTCCTGGGTCTTCTTCCATTCTATTGAATTAGAATGCTGGGTTAAGGCCTGGGAACTTATATATCAGGCACAGTTTGGGGAATTGTGAGAAATCAGTTAGATCAGTACCTTTAGCCATCATTTGGTGTCATTTTTGCTGAAGTAAAATATGTATATTGTACACCGGGATGAATAAGTTTAATTTTCTCTGTTTAAAGTGGAAAGAAGCCATTCATGACTGATAGGAAGTACAAACCTTCTTCCTACCCTCTTTCCCAGATAGCTAACCTGTCAGTAGCCAGGGTTTCCAAAGTACATGCTATATTTGGCTTCCATTTGCTTGGAAATATTCAGTCATCTATTTATTGAGCACAAACTCTGCCAGGTACCACTATGTTACTGGTTCAGGAAGATGGACATGACAAGCATTATCTTTGCTTTCATCAAGTGTACGTTCTATAGTCAACTGAAGAAACGGTCCCCCAGAAAGAAAGGATAAGAGCAGAATGGAGGCTTGTTTGGGGTAGAGGTGAGAGCATATAGAGAACCCCTTTAAATGGGTATATTAAAAGAAGAGAGAGAAGAGAAATGAGGATTGAAGCTAGAGGACCTTGAAGCCAAGTTTGGGAGTTTAATCTTTATCCTGGAAGAAAATGGGGAGTTCTAAGCAAGGTGATGACAGAATGAGAACTGACTTTTATAAGGAGAGGATGAATTTTGAAAGGGAGAGAGGACTAGATCGAAGAAAACAATTTAAAAAAATTTTTTTTATGTTTTTTAAAATTTATTTGTGAGAGAGAGAGACAGAGCATGAGTGGGGGAGGGGCAGAGAGAGAGGGGGAGACACAGAATCCAAAGCAGGCTTCAGGCTCTGAGCTGTCAGCACAGAGCCCAATGCAGGGCTTGAACTTGTGAACTGCAAGATCATGTCCTGAGCCGAAATCGGACGCTCAACTGACTCAGCCAACCCAGGCACCCCTCGAAGAAAACAATTTAAAAAAATAAACTTCCCCAGCCTCCATCGTGTCTTAGTACACTTTGGAAGAAGTCATTACACGAGTAGGTACCAGTGAATCTTGAGGGTGAGTTACTGATGGGGAGGAGGGGGTCTCATTTATGCCACATCTGTGTGCCAGGTCCTTTGCTGGACTCTAAAAATGCAACATGAATCAGGTATATGGTCTCTGCCTTTAAGAAGCTCACAATCTGATGGGGAAAACATACACAATAGCATCTTAAATGCTTCCTTATAGAACAAAGCTGTATAGCCATCCCATCCAGCTGGTGCACCTAGGAAGGCTTCCCAGAGGAGATGCAGTAGAGCAGGGCCTTGAAGGATGGACTGGTATGTAAAAAGCAGAAAGACACCTCCAAGACAGAAAGGATAGTTCAGGCCAAGGGATCAGGATTGACTAACCTTCCTGGTTCCTGTTCCTGTTTTCAGGTAGAGATGTTCCATTTTCATACATATACTCACTCCCTTTAAGACATGAAAATTGATAATGTATTAAATTTAGCCAGCACCTCCTATAGGCTGAGCACTCCCATCAGGTGCTATGAGGGAGATGTGACCCCACACCCTGAGAGTCAAATCTGCCTCCCAATTCCTAACATTCTCTTCTTAAATAATAATGTAAACAAACCATTTAGTAGTTCTATTTATTAACTTATTCCCTCCCATTTAATCACAAAAACAATTTGAAATGACTGGTAGTTTCCACTTGTTGTCTATATATGTGCCACAAAGTGTGTGCTCATTTATCTGATGTATTCTTTACTATAACCCTGTGCAAAGGATGGTATTAATAACATTTTAAAGATAAACAGGTTGAGAGAGGATGGTTTGCTCATGACCACAATAAGTGACAGTAGAGATTTGAACCCAAGACTGACTAGCTCCAAAAACCTCTGCTCTTTCCATAATGCCATCCTCCCTCCATTTTCTCTGTAATAAACCTCCCCTACTTTACCAATTGGGTGATAGATTAATTGCTTTTATTTTCCAAGTAAAATATATAGTTTTAATAACTGTCATCAAATAGGTAAATAAGTAGATTCTCATTTTGGTTTTTAATATAGGTAATTACTGAAGTAAATGGAAGCATGAACATGCCTACCAGGACTCCTAGCTCCCAAGAATTCCTGAGCATGAGCAGATAGTCTCTGAAAGCGTTTCCACAGATGTAACCACAACTATAAACAGATTAGATTTTGGTCCTCTGATGTTAGAATAAAGTGCTAGAAATTGTACTGCCTTGAATATAGTTTCGCTGACTTGGGTGGATTAACGATCTTTAAGATTTTTCAAAGTCTGATTGCAAGAATACATCTGAAGCTAGAGCCTAGCTTGGGAAAGTTGAGTGGTCTGTGGCCCTACCTTGTAGTAAGAGTGATATCTGTTGCTGTTCAGATCTGCAGACCATCACCAGGAATTCTCAAGCATCTTTGAGTTCTCACCAAGCCAGGAGTAGAAGCGGAGAAGTCACCACCCTACCAGATGCTCAGGACACAGGGGCCATGCAGGAGCGAAGAACAGCTCCCAATATGTCATTGGCACAAGTGCTGGATGAGGGCAGAAACTGCCTAACTCCCCCTACTCTTGAAGAGACTTCAAGCAGAAGAGGACTGCTCCATGAGTCCCTGGGGCACACAGTACCCGACACAAGGATGCAGAGCAGTGAGGAAACTGAGGCAGACCCAGTCTACAGCGATGAGGACTATGAAGAAGACATCATTGAGCCCAGGACCCTTAATGACATCACCACTGTGACAGACAAAACTAGCCCTTGGTCCAGTTTCATGTCAGACACAAGTGAGATCATCAGCCTTCAGCCTGATGAGGTGCATAGGGAAGGCCCCTCTTGTCCTTCAAAGCCTTTCCCCAGAGAGGAGCTCAAGGGTAAAAGTAGCCCTCTGTCCAGCCCAGGAAGAGCTGTCAACCCCCACCTGCTTAGGCAGGGTTCTCCTAGGCAAAGTCTTGTTGCTTGTGATGGTGAAGCCTCTCAGGCAAGGGATGGAGAGCCTGCCTTAACAGACCCGCAGCTCATCTCACAAGTAACACTCTCAGGAGCCCAACAGAGCAAAACCTCCATGGGACTGAGCTCACCAAGAGCAGATCAGGACCAGGAGCCCAAGCCAGAAGCCCAGACTGAGAATGAAGCTGCCTCCACGGAGCTAAGTGACTCTGCTGATAGCTTTGAGAAATTCCCTCTCAGCCTAGCCTCCCAGAGCAGAAAGGAAAGCCATCAGGGCCTACCCATCAACTGCCCTGACATCCATCAGAAGCAGGCAACATCTGGATCAGAGGTGTCCACAAGGCAGAGTCTCCTGTATCCTTTGGTATTTCCCACAAGTAGCCCCTTACGCCATTTCTAGCATTTTGGATGCTAGCACTAGGCCAACCTAGTGTGTGCGTGAGTGTGAGCATGAGCAGTGGCCTCCCTCATGGAATGCACTGGGAGATATAGGAAGCTCCTTCCTTCACAAGACTTGCCGGTCCTAGTAAGGTGCTATGATGCTACTGTTAACCCCTGCCCTCTGAAGCATAATGTTTTGAATTAGGTGTAAGTGTTAGTAGCACATTCATTGGCCTGGCCCAGCCTGATTTATTAAATTAATCTATTAGGTATTTTACACTTGAAGGCAGGGCTCTGGATGTAAGGAATGAGACCATTAATCTCAGTTGAAATAGAAATGGAGGGTGCAGAGAGAGGGAAAGGGAGAGTACTAGCAGTGATTGAGTATTTACTATGTGCCAGGCACTTTACATACCTTTTCATTCCATCATTGTAAGTCCTGAAGGTATCATCATTTCTATTTTGCATTTAGGGAAACTGAGGCCCAAAGTTATAGTGACTTGCCTAATACTTCATTTTTTCAGAAAAAGGCAAGTAATAACAAGGAGTAAGACAAGGAGAGAGGAAGTGGGCACAGTTGAAATGGACTTGCCCAACTCCCCCTACCCCCCAGAAGGATAGTGTCAATGGAGAGAAGGGGCACCTGCCATTCCCCCTCTTCCTTTGAAACACAGATGGCCCTGTAATGGGAAGAACTACCTAGACCCATCGACAGCCCTCATATCTGTTACCTACCCCGCTGAGCAGATCAGTTCACCTGGCATCCCAACGGCAAGCGAGGGTTACTGCACAGCTACCAGTGAAGGAGGCTGCTTTACTGAAGAGATCTTTCTCTACCCGAAGCCAGGGGGCCTGTTTTTGACCCTTCTAGACCCATTTTCTTATTACTTGTGTGACTTCAGGCATACAGTTTAACCTTTCTGAGCCTTAGTTTCTTCACCTATAAGATGGGGGCAGTAATCCCTTACCCACCAGACTGTACACTCTCTAGGTGGGTCAGGGACCTTGTCTTTTTCTGTGTCCCCAGCACCAGACATTACACAGAGAAGGGATCAGTAAATATAGATTGAATTGAACTATCTAATTTCACAAGATTCCTGAGAAAATCAAATGAGTTTGAAACATTTGTACATACTGTATGATGTGATTCTTATTGCAGAGCAGAGAGAAACTAAAAGGTAGAGGGTAGGGATTCAGAAAGGCTGAAACTATGAAATGGCTGGAGGGTGAGCACTGAAAGCAGACCACCTCCAGTAGAGTTCCTTCCTAGCCTCACTCAGCCTGGGTTCTGACGATGCTGCCTTTACAGTCAATTTAGTTGTGCTCAGAATACATGGTTTGTGCTGGAGCAGTCACATGTGACCAGGTCCTAAGGGTAGTGCTCTAATTCAGACCTTCCCAAGTATTCATCCTTTCAAAAAATGGTTAAAAAATGCCAGGCTTGGTGCTCTCCTGAAGACAGATTTGAAGTAGACTTTACCTTAAGAAGTTCCTATCATGAGGCAGGAGACAGGCAGTGATAGAATTTATTGTTCTAGGTGTTGTGATGAAACCTGGACAAAATGCTAGGGAGCAAGAGGAGGAAGCTGCCACAACACTGGATGTATCCCGGGAAGAGAGACAGTGGAGCTGGACCTCAAAGATGAATAGACATCCTGTAAACAAACGAGAAAATTCTAGTTATAGTGAACTGTGTATGCAGAGGCATAGCCAGGTGAAAGAGCCTGACCTGTGGGGAGCAGTTCACTCTGCTTAGAGTCCAGGGGTACATGAGATGGTGAGCGGTGAGGCAGGGCTACATCTTAAAGAGCCTTTTATGCCTGGCTAATCTAATCTACATCATAGATGGGAGAGAATTAGGCGCAAGGAAGAGAAAAACAAATACAAAGTAGACTTAGTTCTGTTACAAGTTGCTAGGTAAGTGATGTCATTGACTGGATAGGGGCTAGCACATAAAGACAGATAGTTTTGGAGGAAGGTACAGATTTCCATTTTGGACATATGCCTACAAGACATCCAAGAGGAGGCCAGCTATAAAGGTAGGTGTCTCCGGAAATAGATAAGGGGAGCAGGCAGAGCATGGAAAAGGAGAACCACCCACACAAAATGGAGCCTTGAGGATACGCTTCATTCAGTAGATACTTATTAAAAACTTACTATGTCCCAGGTACTGTGCTAGGTGACAGGAACATGACTGAAAAAGAGATGAATAATCTCTGCCCTCTTGGAGCTTAAATTCTAGCATGGAAGAACCATGATAAAACAATTTGAACCAGAACCATATTTAGCTTATTGAACAGAAACAAAAAATTGGAACACCAAAGTAGTCCCCTCCCAAACTGAATTAGTGCTTTGATTGAACAAATATTTTTGGAAACACCATGTTCTCACCACAGTACTGGGTACATCTAGAGGGTACACAGGAAAAGTATAAGATGTGGTACTTGACTTCTAGGGCTCAGATGCAGACTGGGTGAACCAGCTATATCCACAGACAGCCCCTCATGTAGAGCCCTCATTCCTGGATGTTGGCAGAGGACAACTGGGAGGACCAGCCTCCTTCAGTGTCAGGCATCTCCCTCCAGCCTAAGACACTGTCCTTGGAGCCACCTTCCAACCCAACCCTGTCTGACTGACTTCTGATGGGTCAGCTGTGGGTCAGCAGGACCTCAGCAAGTATCATTTAAATGTTGCTGCGTACCAGCCTCATGCAGGGCTCTAGGGAAATAATGAGGTAACTGAAGAAACTACACCCCCCTTGCCTTTGAGAAGCTTCTGGAAGGAATACTGAGAAAAATTGAGCATCCTAGCAGAGTAAAACAAGCGTTGGTCTGTGTTGTGGACTGTGCTGTAGACTGTGGGGAAGGAGGGATCACTGAGGTCTAACATTAGGAGAGGAAGGATTTTAACTGACCCTTGCAGAAAGTATAGACTGCGACTTGTTAGGGGTGGGCAGGGCCTTCCAGACAGAAGGCACTATTGTACAAGAATAAGTTGGACAAGTAGGGATGACTAAGGCCAGTGGAGATGCCAGTCTGGCAAGGGGGGCAGATTTCAATGTATCTGTGCCCCTTAACTACCATTATAGCCCGGAACCCATTGTGGTGCCCAACTTCTTTTTGCCTCCTCAGCAGTTGGAGGCCTCCCTGCGGATCCTTTCACTCTCTACAGCTTTGCCACCGCCAGTCACAACAGATCAGGTAAGAGAACAGCTGGCTGACCCCCCTCTCCTAGAGTCCTCATCTCTTCCATGAAAGCATGGGCACAATGCAAAGCTGCCCCAGGCCAGATTCCTGAAAAGGCGGCAGCAGTGGTCACTCTCCAAACTTGTGCTGAGCACATTCTGGGGGCCCAGAGGTGCACGAGGTGCTCAGGAACAGTGAGGAAGTGCAAATGAGTTAAGAGCAGGGCATCATCAGTTAAGATGATATGTGGAAGAAACAGTGCAGAAACATTAAAAATAAGACTCAGCCAAGAAATGAATACTGAGTGCTGTGGGAGCTCCACTAAGCCAAAGGTGGGCTTGAGCAGAGGAAGCTTCAAGCAGGAGAAGCAACGTCAGCAAACTGTGACAGATGAGTTAACATTTGGAAGAAGAGAATATCAGAGATATACCTGTTGTTGTTTACAGAACACCTTGTAACCATCATTCATCCGAGCTGGGTGGTTGGAACCCGGGTACAGATCCCAGCTCTCCTCTTTGCTGCCTTGGCACAGCTCTGGACCTTTCTTACAGGTGGCAAGAAAATATTAATAATACTATAACTACTTTTGTAATCATTCAGCATATACTTACTGAGTACCTGTATCAGGCATTGTGCTAGGTTCTGAGCATACAGTAGTTAAGTAAGACAAATTCCCTGCTTGTGGAGTACAAACAGTAAACAACAACAAAAAAAATATTCACAGATTGTGATGAGTACTGGGTGTTCTGATAAAGTTTAACAGGGTCTCTGAGGAGGCAGTATTTAAGCTGAAAGATGGTGGTCATGGTGGTGCTTGCTAGGCACTGTTCAAAGCACCGTATATTAACTCTTTACATTCAGCAACCTAATGAGGTACATATTTTATCTCTGTTTTTAAAGATGAAGAATCTGAGGCACAATCTAGAGATTAAGTATCTTGGCTCATACAGGTGTTAAATGATAGAGCAAAAATGGGAACCTAAGCACTCTGGTTTCAAAATCTGTGTTGCTAACTACTATACTTAGAAGGAGCCAGGGGTGCCTGGGTGGCTCAGTCAGTTAAACATCTAACTTCAGCTCAGGTCATGATCTCACGGTTCGTGAGTTCAAGCCCCACATCGGGCTCTGTGCTGACAGCCCTGAGCCTGGAGCTTGCTTCTGTGTCTCCCTCTCTCTCTGCCCCTCCCCCGGCTCACACTCTGCCTGTCTCTCAAAAATAAATGAAGATTAAAAAAAAAAAAAAGGAGCCAGCCATGTAAGAAACTTGGAGAGGAATATTCTAGGTGGAGAGAACAGCAAATGCAAAGTCCCTGAGGCTGAAAGAGCTTGGCATGGTCTAGGAACTGACACAGAGCCAGTGGCACTGGAACATAGAAACTGACATAATGAGGCCAGAGGGCCCAGAGCACACAGGACATGTAGCCACAAGAAAGAGTTTAGATTTATTCTAAATGCTAAGATATCCTTTGAAGTGTGTTAAGCAGGGGAGTGAGATCTGACTTAAATTTTAAAGAATTCACCCAGGGTGCTGAATAGAGGATGGGTTGTCTTTCAGATTTGGTAGCATGATGGTCAAGAGTAACTGCAGTGATGTATTGGAGAAAAGAGCCAAAATAGTGCCTGTGTACCAGGCACTTATTCTAAATTCTAGGGGTGAACCAGGCATAAAGCTCTTGCCTCATGGAACTTAACAAAAAAAAAAGATAATTTCAGAGAATAATACATACTATGAACAAAATATATTAGCCTATTAATTGTAATAGCTAACTCATATTTAATGCTTATTATGCAACAGACATAATGCTAAGTGCTTTCGTGTATAAGCTCATTTAATTCTCCCAACAACCCAGTAAGATGGGATATTGTTATCCCCATTTAAAAAAAGGAAAATTGAAGCTCAGAATTTTCCATACAGACCACAAGATATTATTTCTATTTTATATAGAAACTGAGACCCATAACAGTTAAGTCACTTGCCCAGGGTCTCCCAAACAATAAGTGACTTAAAACATATGATTTAAAACTCTATGCTTTCCATCACACCACTTTAAAATCATGACCCTTGACTTAAGGTATATTTTTCTAGCCAATTTGCCTTTATATGGGTTTCATTTTGTACTTAACGCTTAAACATTTTTTATGCTCTTCCAGAGCCTACTTTGATGACCAATTGGGTCAGTCCAGAAACACCTTGAGAGCCTGGGGGATAGTCCTAAAGAAGAAGAGCCATCAGGTGTCTGATCCCTTGACTAGTTTTCCTTCTCCCTCAACTTCCCCAGCACCATTTTGAGGACATCTCATTTATTTGGCACATGGATCAACCTAAATTCTCATACATCTTAGTTTTTATCAGGTTTGTAAATCCTTCCCAAAGGAGAGGAGAGATGCCAGTCCCGACCCAGGAGCTCTGCATCTTTGTGGCCTTTATTCCTACTCTGGTTTCTGGTCACCAGCTCCTCTCCTTCCTCTTGCATATCCCATACATACCCATCAGGAGTTATGCTAGAGTCACAGACCTTGATCCAGGTACCAAGCACAAGCTTTTGAGCAAGGCACCCATGAAGTGAAATACTGAATCTGCTACTAAGTTAATTAAGGGATCTTGAGCAAGAGACTTGACCTTTGAGTCTCTGTTTCCTTACACATAACATCAGGCTAATGAGTCTTACCTAATAGAATGATGGCAAGAACTACCCTAGAGGAAAAAAGTAGACACTGTTGGTTCCCTTTCCCTCTTCCTCACCCAGCCAAGTGAGTGAAATGTCAGTGAGTCACACCCCCCAGGAAGGGAGTCTGTGAGCCACTTTGAGCTGTCATCTCTCACCTGCCACACAGACCCGCCATTCCTTCTTTCATATTTCTGCCCTCATGATGTCCCAACTCCCAGGAATTTACTGTCTTTGATCTATTATAAGATAAAAGTGTGGGAGAGGGAGAAATACGAATTTTCACTTCAATTAAAGGACATGTTTAGTTCCAAGAAGATAACAAGCCTCATATATTTTTCAGCCGTTTTTCTTTCTTGCTCACAGCAAAACTCCATTGTTTGTGTGCTGTTCTCAGGGCCACCTCTCTCCTCAGGACCTCATTCTGGGTCCTAGTTAGGGTAACCAGTCATCACAGTTCACCCAAAACTGTCACATTGAAAGTCCCAGGCCCAAGAAACCTCAGGAGATTGGTGGTCCTCACTAACAATGACCCTCTCTCACTATTTGATGCATTCATAGCAGCATATTTTCTGAATCTGGTGCTCTTGGTTGCTACCCAGTGCTTGGTAACCTAGGAATCAAATCAAGTATGTATTTAAGGCACTAGCAAGTAGAGGCACCAAAAGCTAAGAGAAAAAAAAAAAAAATGTAAGGATTACATGTATTTTTTAAAGCATTGGAATAGTTACCATGGAATAAATCAGAACTTTGATTCACTTCATTATATTTGTTTTAGATCTAATTGTGAATTATATTTGGGCAGCGGCACCATAATCTTCTCAGTTTACAGTCTCTGAAGGCCTTAAAAGTGGCCTCACTTTGAAGAATTTAAGACAAGAAATAGACTTTTATATTTACCCACATACTATTTCTGGTGTTCTTCATTCCTTCTTCACATCCTGATTTTTTCGCTCCATTTCCCTTCAGCATGAAGCATTTCCTTTAGAATTTCATGTATTGCAGGGGCGCTTGGGTGGCTCATTCGGTTAAGCGTACAAATCTTAATGTCGGCTCAGGTCATGATTTCACAGCTTGTGGGATGGAGCCCCATGTGGAGCTCTGCACTGGCAGTGCAGAGCCTGCTTGGGATTCTCTGTCTCTCCTGGCTCAGCCCCGCTCCCCTGCTCACATGTGCATACTTACTCTCTCTCTCTCAAAATAAATAAACAAACATTTAAAAAAAAAAAAAAAGAATTTCATGTATTGCAGACCTACTGGTAACAGCTTCAATTGTCTGAAAATATCTTTTTTTGCCTTCACTTTTTAAGGATATTTCTTCCACTGGATATAGAATTCCAACTTGAATTGTTTGTTTTAGCATTTTAGAGCAATCATTCCATACTCTGACTTACATTGTTTCTGATGAGAAACAACCATCATTCTTATTGTCGCTGCCCCAAATGTAATGTGACCTTTATTCTCTGTTTTTAGGGTTTTCTCTGTTTTTCAACAGTTTGACTACAGTGTTCATAGTTGTGGAGGATAGGGGAGAACACATAGGTCTATTTAGCAGTATTAGCAATGTTTTAGTACTTAGGTTTGGTTCTGTTGATCTTCAAAAACAAAAGAGCCAGTTATTTTACCGGCTGAATGAGTTTATTCTGGAATAGTAGAGGTATTGCACTTTGGGAACAAGCAAACTATGGTAGACCATTGGCACATGTGCAAAACAGAGAGGGGCTTGCTTTTATAGAGAGAGAGGAGGAAGCTGGGAGGGGCTTTTCAGCTGAGTTCTCCTTGGCTGAGTTGTTGCTGGGCCAGGAGAATTCTTCCTTTTTCCTGCTGGGGTATGTAAAGTAAGATTACTGTTGAGGAATGCTAGGTCTGCTTCTTACAAGTGACTCCATTTTAAGTGAGGTTTCCTTTATTTTCACAGTTGGGTTGGGTTGTGGGTTCACAGATGTTCATTTTTATTCTGCTCTATAATTTACATATGTTACATAGTTTCTTTGTTATGTTACACAGTGAAATCACAAATTTGTATGTAACTAAAATTTTAAGAGTGATTGAATGGTGAAAAATGGAGACACAAGCTCCTGCCATAAATCTGCCTGTGAATGTGGAGCAGGGAAATAGAATAGTGGTTGGAATAACATAGGCGATAAAGATAAAAGGTTTTGTTTTATTTCATATGGGAATGGCTACAGCTTTCTTTATGCTAATGCAATGATCCAATAGAGAAAAGGAGAAGGAGAAGGTGCAGGAGAGGGAGAGAAAATAGAAAAGATGGTCCCTGAGTCAGAGGGGGCATGGGATCCAGAGCACATGTGGAGGTAGCCTTTTGAGAGGAAAAAGAAAACTCACCCTGTAGCATGGAGGAAGATGGAGAAGGTCGAGAAGATGGGTGCTAAAGCAAGTAGGATTAGAAATTTGGTGGTAAGGTTTCCCATTTGATGAAAGCTTCTATTTTCTTATCTTCTGTTCTCTGTAATGTCTCTGTAATGTCTCAGGCCCTGTCAGCAAAGTGAGAGTCGGGGAAGGGAGGGCAGGAGCCTTGTCCTGTACCCTCATTTGGGAATTTCATCTATTCTGCCTCCTCCTAAGGCTGGCCTTGGCCCTGAAGATTGAAGAGAAGCATTTTGAGAGGCTGCTGGGCTCTTCCCAAGGAGTGTCCTAGGACTGCTGTGCTATAGCTAACCTGCTGTAGGGCCAGGCACACAACTCATCCCTGCAAAAGGAAAGAGCTTGTAAGTGCTGGCTCAGCTGCTCTGGCCTCACCATCTAAGGGAAGGCCTAATCCTTCACTCCAAGTTGAAACGATGCCCCAGAGCCCAGGAACCTCCCAGACAGTCTCCACTTCCAGCATCCGTGAAACAGGTTTTTTTCCTGCTCCTTCCCCAACAGTATAGTCGATCTAGGTCTCTGTGTGACATTAGTCAAGTCTTCTGATCTTTCTGAGTCTGTTTCCTCATTTGTCAGATGGGATTATCAGGCCTAACAGGGAAGTTGTAGAATGCCAAGTGCCACACAGAGAGGGTATAGAGGCCAGCCCTGAGCTCTCCTAGTCATGACTGCTTCATCTCCGGTTGTCACCTCTTCCAGGAGGGGAGGAAGATGGGAGGACTGCTACACAGTCAACCAGTGGCAGTTTCATATTACTTGTGAATCAGGTTCTGCTGCCTCTGCTTTCTCTTACCTCTCCTGATAAAGTACCTCCTCACTGGGACAGCTTCTTGGTATTTACGTAAAGTTACTTTTTTGGTTGTTTTGTTTTTTGTTTTTTACTGTAAAGTCACTTCTGATTCTGTTTGCTTAACTGCTTGTGGGCAAACTAGTTTTATCAACTTCCTTAAAGGGGAGGAAGGAAGTAGAAGATGAGACAGCAGTATTTTACATCCTGTTTTCCCCAGGTTTATGTCCTTTGCTCTTGTAGATGTTTCTTTGGGAAAATCTCAACCACTCCCAAATACTTCAGTTATTATTTACAGTTTGACGACTCTCAGATCCTTATTTTCAGTCTAGACTTCTTTTCCATGCTACAGACACACATGGATCCAACTGTATCCTGGCCATCTTTTCCTTGATGTACCTCAGACAGTTCACTATGTCCCAAACTTGAACTTGTCACCTTCCTTTGTTTCCCCCACTCTGCCATCTGCATTCCTTATCTCTGTAAACCCAACTACTATCATGTGGCTACTTCTGCCAGAAGCATAGATATCATCTTCCCATCCTCTTGCTCCTTTATCCCCCATGACCTGACCGAGAGCCAATCTGCTACCAGGGTCTGTTAATTCTACCACCTTTTATATCTACTCGCTTCTCACCATCCCATTATCTAGTCTCAGTCACCTTCCTCATGACTCTTTCTGACTAGTCTCAGTCATATCCACTCTTTCATGCCACTGGAAGGGAGAGGGACTCTTCAAGGTTGCCACAAAAACTTTATTTATTGAAAAACCCATATTCTTAAACCACTTATCAAATCTGAGTGCCCAATTTATTTGACCTCGGCAGCATGTAACATAATTGATCTCTCCTTTAAACACTTTCTTCACTTGTTTCTAAGGTATCAGTTCCTCTTGGTTCTCCACCTCCCTCGTGGCTGCTTCTGCTCAGCTACCTTTACTCGTTCTCCCTTATTTCCCCTACTTGGTAATATAGGAGTCACCCAGGACATAGTCTTGATACTTCAGTCTTTGCATTTGCCTTCTAGATGACCCCATCTGATCTCAAAGCTTCAAGTCCCCTCTGTTTGCTGACAACTGCTGATGGTTATCTTAGCTCGCATTTCTCTTGTAAACTCTAGACTCATATGTCCAACTGCCTACTCAGCAGCTCCATTTGGATATCTGAGATACTCGAATGAACACTCACTTCAGATTTTATTCCTCAAATCTGTTCCTCAGCCTTCCCCATCTCAGTTAAGCAGCTACTCTATGCTTCTAGTTCAGTTGTTCAGGCCACAACCCTTGGAATCACCTCCAGTGCCTCTGTTTGCAGTCCACCAAGAAATTCTGGCAGCTCTGTCTTTAAAATATATCCAAATCTGGGGCGCCTGGGTGGCTTGGTCGGTTAAGCGTCCGACTTCGGCTCAGGTCATGATCTCGTGGTCCGTGAGTTTGAGCCCCGCGTCGGGCTCTGTGCTGACAGCTCAGAGCCTGGAGCCTGTTTCAGATTCTGTGTCTCCCTCTCTCTCTGCCCCTCCCCTGTTCATGCTCTGTCTCTCTCTGTCTCAAAAATAAATAAACGTTAAAAAAAAAAATTAAAAAATATATATATATCCAAATCTAACTACAGTAAAACCTTGGTTTGCAAGCATAATTCATTCTGAAAACAAGCTTGTAATCAAAAGCACTTGTATATCAAAGTGTATTTCCCCATAAATAATCAAAACTCAGATGATTTGTTCCACAACCCAAAAATATTCATATAAAAATGAGTTCAGTATTGTAACATAATACAAAATACAAAGAAAATACAAAATATAAAGAAAAATAAATTAACCTGCACTTACTGTTGAAAACTTCATGGTTGGTGTGAGGGAGACAAGAGAGGAGGGTTATTGTGTAGGACAACTTTCACTATCACTAACAGAATCACTGCTATCTATTGGCTCAGTGGAATATTTTTCTTTTTGGGCAACAGGAACTTATCCAATGACACTTGCTTTTGTCTCCTTTTGAGGAGGCAATGTGACATTGCATTGTTGTTAAACAGATTCATCACTCACACTGCTACAGCCTTGTTCAGGTTCTTTCTTTTCTACAAAATTTTGCACTGTTTTCCACATTTTACACATCTCCCTAATCTCATGTGAAGTGAGGGATTCCTCCGCCTTTTTCTCCTCCTCTGCAGACAAGATGCAGACATAGACTTCTTATAAAACCTTGCAATTTCAGCCACTCGTGTAACTCGTTTGTACTTCTTGATGATTTCCTTTACTTAAACTCCACCATAATCATCTCCTTCTTACTGCCTTTCTTTCCAGCCTTTTTCTGCATGGGGGCCACTGTACATGCTCACATGGATGTTGACTATAGTACAGTATTAATAAACTTGTCATATATTGTATTTAATGTAACTGGCAATAAGGCAGCAGAGGAAAGGGTCTCTCTCTGCAGACACCCTGACCTAGAATGAAGCAAAGTATTCCTAAGGTTACTCTTGTATGGAAAAGCAAAGGACGGTCCATGGGTGCTTTGAAGTGACAAAAAATACACTAGTGCCAGTTGTGGGCACCTTCCAACATTCTGAAAAATCACTGATTTCTGCCAAACACTGCGGCCTGAGACCAAGCATGTGAGCATGGATCACCCACAATCCCACAGCGAGAGAGGGAGGAGAGACACAGAACCATTGGCTCAGTTGTGATGTGATGTTCGGCGTCATGTGCTACTTGTATTGCAAGACATTGCTCATTTATCAAGTTAAAATTTACTAGAAAGGTTTGCTTATCTTGTGGAACGTTCTCAGAACAAGTTACTCGCAATCCAAGGTTTTACTGTATTTGTCACGACTCCAGCCATTTCCACCCTGATCTAAACCTCCATTACCTCTTGTCTAGATTATTGCCGGAGTCTCCTCACTTGCCTGTCTGCTTCTGCTCTTGCCTCTGGCAACCCACTCCCCATACAGCATCTGTTAACCTTTTAAGATGGTGAATAAATCATGTGACTTCTCTGCTTGGAACCCTCTAGTAACTTCTTATTGGTGACTAGGAGAGCCAGAATTGGGCCTGAGGACATGGAGACCAGAGTGTAGGAAGGTAGTTTGGGCCTCAAACTTGAAATATACATCTTCTGGCAAATTAAAAAGCCATAGTCCTGAGTTCGGTGCAGGAGAAGACAGAAGGCCCCTTCCCTCAGGACCTCATAGTTCCCCAGGGGAGCCAGCTTTATATCTCAGTCCACCAACTCCATCAAGTGCCTGTCATGCTTAAAGAACAGGACCCGGTACTACAGGCTTTGCCTTCAGACAGCTGACAGTTCCTAGTGGCCTCCAAACCACTCACTTTCTAAATGATATTAGCCTACAGTAACACTTAAATAAAACAAAGCAAAAAGAATGAATATAGGGAAAGAAAGACAGCCACAAGAGTGGCTTGAGTAGAATTCAGCAGAGATGAAGGAAAGGCTTTACAAGCTGTGGATCTGGAGAAAAGAAACCTCTCAGAGAATCAACAGATTTGGCAACCTGGAGGTACAAGCAGTATATGCTAGGGAGGAGGTCAGAAGTAGCGAAAGATTGGACTGGACCAGAATAGGGTAGGATAGGAATCAGATGCAAAGAGCAAAAGCAACCTGTCACCTGAGCCTTGGTCTCTGCCTGCCTACATGGCAGTTCCTTACCATGAGATGGGCCCTGTCTTGTTCTCGCTCTTGCTGTCTAAAGTCCAGGCTCTACACACATCATGAATGAGCCCTCAGATTTTTTTTTTTAATGCTTTTTTATTTTTCAGAGACAGAGTTGGGGAGGGGCAGAAAGAGAGGGAAACAGAGGATCTTCGCAGGCTCCATGCTGTCAGTGTAATGGGGTTTGAACTCACAAACTGTGAGATCATGACCTGAGCCAAAGTCCAATGCTTAACGAACTGAGCCACCCAGGTACCCCAATGAGCCCTTGGATTAGCCACAGGCATGGGGTCAGGTGCTCTTCCTGAGGAGTGTTGTTCCTGAGGAGTGAATGTAGGAGGCAGGAAGTCAGAGGCAAAGCCAGGCACAAGTGTACCCTTGAGAGCCTTGAGTTGTCTACTGCCCCCCACCCTAGCGTTCTCACCTCCATTCAGCCAGATCCCACAGCATTTTAGACATCACTAGAGATCAAAGTGCTTGGCCAGCTGGGGAGCTGAGAGTCAGCAAACCTGGTTTCTTGCCCTGACTCGGCTGCTGGGTTTCTGAGGAATCTTGGGCATGGTCTCTCCAGAGGCACCACAGACTTAATTTGTGACTATATTTCTCTCTTCTCTCCTACCAGGCAGTTTTGTACAGTGGCAAGAAGGGTGGCCTATGAATCTAGGAAGCCTAAGTTTAAACTTCAGCCACTTATTAGCTGTGGAACCTTCTGGGGCAAGCTATCTAACTTTTCTGTGCTTTGGTTCCTTTATCTGAATAAGGGTCACCTGGGTGGCTCAGTTGGTTGTGTCCGACTCTTGGTTTTGGCTCAGGTCACGATCTCACAGTTCATGAGATTCTTGCGGTCAAGCCCATGTCGGGCTCTGCATGACAGCACAGTGCCTGCTTCAGATTCTCCCCCTCTCTCTCTCTCTGCCCCTCCACTCACTCACGTGTGTGTTTTCTCTCTCTCAAAATAAATACACTTTTTTAAAAAATGGGCATAAGAGACTTGCCTCCTAGGATTTGTTTTATGTAGGATTAACTGAGTAAGAGATGTAAAGTACAGTTATTCGTGGCATATAAGAGAGAACTATATGAGTATTAGTTATTGTTATTTTTATCATCATTATTATTGAAACGTCTTCCCTCTTACGTTGTTCCACTTTGGGGGGAACCGGTAGGATGAAATACTAAGAGATGAGGGTGTGATCAAAAGCTTAGGACCAAGAACTGGAAGCTGGGAAGTTAGGCCCCACAGAGCACCCCTGATATACGGAGAACAGTTTTCAGGGCTGTAGCAGTTGACTGTGCTCAGTTCAGACCCTGAGTTAGAGGCCCAGGATGACACACCACTCCCACCGGAGGGTGACAGATCCCTAGCCTCGGAAGTCTCTGCCCCGCTGGTCTGTGAGTCTGAAGCCTTTTAAGTCCGCTGCTTTTCTCACAGAAGCCCAAGGAATTTCCCTTCCTCAAGCCAGGAGGCATCTAGGAGATGTACAATCCTGGTTGAGAAACCCAGCCTCTACAAAATCATCAGATCACATCAGCAGGGGCCCAAGGGAACTTCCTGAGCCCAGTGTCCTCTCGCCTCAGCCTGTGGTCTGGGCCTGATGGCTGAGATGTCCCTCTTAGGGCAGGAGGCCCTGACATATTGCCTCATTTCTTGGAGCCACTGAGTCCCTAGCCCTCTGCAGGGTGCCAAGAAGAGTCCTAAAGGTCCAAGGGTTTCTGATAAAGGCCACACAAAGCTTTCAGGAGGAGATGAGCTCCCTAGCCAAGGGTGTACAGAAGTCAGGGGAAACAGCCAGAATTGGCTGGTGCCCACCCTGGCCCAGAATGCAGCTTGGCAAGCACAGTGAGGGAAAGGGCCCACAGGACTCCTGGGCGGGTGCTGGGCTCAAGTTGCCTGAGCTACTCTGAGGCCAGAGTCTGGGAGGCACCAGGACCTCTTCCAGGAGTGTCACTTTAACCCTTCCCTCTCAGGAGTCTGGACTTTTGAGCCCTCTCACTGGCAGGGTGTGGCTTCAGAGGGTTGAGAAGTCTTGATTTAGTCAGGCCTCTTCATTCTGTATGGGGGGGAGGGTGTGAGGACTGAGGCCCAGGGTGAGAGAGTGTGGCTCTAGTCCCTGTGGAATAGGCCTGTTGTCAGGGAAGGCTTCTCAGAGGAAGAATAGGGAGGGACCAGGGGGTGGTGAGGAATGGAGCTCAAGGCGTGGAGCCAGCCACACTGCATTTGGGCTGGGTGATCAAATTTAGGATTTGCCTCTCAGGGATAGGCCCCTGGTCTCTGTCCTGTCCTCACTTCCCCCCTGCTCCTAGTTGCGGCTGCTGAATCTGCTACTCTCTTTTAGCCTAAGGAAGTCCTAGTCCTAGCCTTCAGAGAAGACCCTGGGAGCCACTCCAAGGGAAGGCACCCAGCCAAGGGGGTGAAAGTTGAGCAAGGCAGGCAGCTGTACTGAGCCCTCACTTGTCTCTGAGGCAGCAATCCGTTGGCAAGCCCACCTAGGCAGCCGGAATCAGGGAGCTGTTTACTTTTAGTTTTCAGCTCTTCCAAAAATTTTGCTTCCAGCTCCTAAATCAGTGTTTATGTCACTTAAGGGAACTCCTCTGGAAAAGAATAAAACTTCAGCCCAGATGCCAGCCCCAGAGGTTCATTGGGCAGGGGGCAGTAGAGAGGGGAGAGCTAGGCCAGGCCTGGCCTAGCACTGGGCATGCCTTAGGAAGGTACAGGACCTTACTTCTACTCTACCCGGAGTGAGGTCTGAGAAGAGCAAGGCCTCACTTTGCTCTCTGTAGCAGGTGTCAGCTTTAGCTCCAGCTTAGCAAGAGTTGTCCCCGGCCAGAGCCTTGGTCACATCTGAATTTCATTTCAGCTTCACAGTAGACCTGAGGTGAGAAGGCCAAACGGTTCTTAGCTCCATCTGGTAATGAAGATACTGAGACCAAGAAAGACTGTGTCTTGGCATCAGGCAAGTGGACAGTTGGGCTTGGCCACAGACCAGTGTTCATTCCGCTCCACCCCACAGCCTCTTCTCTGAGAAAGTCCCAGGAACACCCTGAAGCAGGGGTGAGTGGGGACACGTGCACCTACCACCTTCCTGGGAGCAGGTGCTCTATTCAAGGGCATCCATCGGGGGCCTGGAGTGAAGAGAACCCAGAACACAGCAGTTTGGATCAGACCACATTTCAGACCAAAGAAGAGGGCTGGCCCTTCCTGAGGAGATTTTGGAGAAGACACTGTATCACAGGGACCTGGCCAAAGAGGGACCCACAGGCTGGGAGAAGTTCCTGGGTTACAGAGCACCTCCCCTTACATTATCTGCTCATGTTGATCCATTTTCAAATGAGGAAGCCAAGGCCCAGAGAGAAAGTGACTTGCCCAAAGCCACTTGGCTAAGAAGTGGTAGAGCCAGGAGGAGAAACCAACTCCCCAGGACAGAGTTAGCCTCTTGATTTGAGGAAGCCCCAGATTTTCCTGCCACTGTTACTCCTTACTCTGTACATGATGCTTTATTTTCATCCCAGCAGGTTTCTACCTATAACCATGAGACAAACACATCTGACTGAAATAATAGGCTACAGAGGCCTATTCATGTTCATGGCCTGGGTGTCCAGATGCCCGGAAAACAACAGGTCCCCAAATTTAAAAGTGGGAGAATTTAATGAGAGAACTGGGTGGATTTGATGGGGGCAGTCTGGGAGCCCCTGCCCTGCTGCTATGCTTGACACCCAGACCACAGTAAAGCCAGTTCTGTCCTTCAGCCTAGGACAGTAATCACCCCCCACCCCCCACCCCATGCCTACATCCCTGTTCACTGGAAGGTTAAGAGAAATAAGGTCAGTTCCTCTCCAGATATTCAAGAACTTCCCCCAGCAAGCATCAGCGCCTTTCTCTGGGTTTGTCTTCTCTCCATACCTGCACTCAGCCAAACCCACCCCCACTATTTTCCTAGCAGTTATTTCTTCATATCTCTGCTTAAGCCAGCCTCTACCTGGAAGACCCTTTCTCGTCTTCTTTTTTCAAATTCCACCTTCATGTTGTTTCAGGTCCCTCTTCTTGAAAGTACCCTTCTACGGACTTTACCCCATACAGAACACCCACTGTCCAGACTTCAAGGCCCTTACAGCCCCTCAGTCTGATGATCCTGCTTCCATGCAGACTCCTCCTGCCTCTCTAGGAAACCTGAGATTCCTGCAAATCATAGGCTATGCAGGAGCGGAGGGTGAACTCAGATCATGGAGCCCAGTCACGCTGCAGTGGGCTAGGTGGTCAAATTTTGGACTTGCCCCACAGGGCTAGGCCCCTGGTCTATGTGTCTTGTCCCATATCCTCCCTGCTCCTGGCTACGGCTGCTGAATCTGCTACTCTTCTAGCCCCAAGAAAGTCCTCGTCCTAACCTAGGGGAAGGCAGCCAGCAAGAGGGTGAAAGTTGAGCAAGGCAGGCAGCTGTATTGATCCTGGGTCCCCGCTCTTTTGTGGGCACCTGGGCACGCAGGGCTCCAGCAGGAACATGGGAGTATTTCAGAGGAACAGTTAGTACGTGTAGGAGTAGCCCTACTTCAAGCAACTTCATCTCTGCCCAGTCCCTTCCAAGTTGTGTGTTTGGGGTAACAGCTCTGATGAAAGAACCTTTACTCCTAGTCAAGATGTTTTTTAGACCCTACTGAGGTCAACAAAAGCCAAATGCTGCTGAGTGTGTGTTCTCTGTCTTTCCACACCCCTGCCCTGCCCAGTACACAGAGCCAAGCCCTGTCCCTGGGCCATACAGATAAGGGCCCCCTAGGTTGCTGGGTCCAGGTGTGGGTGCTGGGTAGTTGGCTGAACCAGCCACACACAATTCAGCTCCAGGGCAGTTGCTGGCCCAGCCAGCAGGTGCAGGCCTGTGCTCATGCTGTGCTATTCTTCCAGTGGAATGACCTCACCCCACCCCCCCAGCTCTGCTGAAACTCTGCCCATTTCAGATATCACCTCTGTGTGAAGCCTCCCCTGTCCATCCTGGCTGTTATGGATTGCCCCTTTCTCTATGCTCCCAAGTTCTAAGCTTCATCTCTGATTGTTAGATATGTTGGCGTCTGTCTCTCCTCTAGCCTGAGCAGCCCTGTGGGGACAGGAACCGGGGGTACCTATTGTCCTTAAAAGGTGATCAGGTTGAATGGATCTTAGGCTCCTGAAAGGTTTGCTGAGTCACCGAAAAAGGTCTTTTGATGTTCATCTCATGAACTGAGGTACTTGGCCCATCCAGAGATGGAGAACTAGACCCATTAGAGCGTCTCCAAAACAGAATGCTTCTCTCCTGGCAGATGAGGACACAAGAGACAGGGGACCATGCTCTTAGGCCTGTTTTCCCATCTGGCTTACAGAACAAACATCTCCCTAGTCCCCTTTCACTGCAGCAGAGAAAGAAATGGAAAGTAAGATACAGCTGGTGACCCAGAAGATCCATCTGCAGTGTAGCCCTGGGGACTGGAATGGGATTTGGTGTCACCTCTAAATCCTAAACAGCTCATGAAATAACAGGCGTGCATCTTGGGAGTAGAGAGGGGAATATGCAGACTTAAAGTGCTGCTGAGCCCCTGAGAGGATTTGACTTAACCAAGGGCCTGGCACATGGTAGGCCAACAACCACTGGTTCTAGAATGAATGAAGATGTTTGCTGCAAGAGGCAGCCTCCTCCCCATGCAATTTAAACCTCTGGTCACCAAGGCTTGGTCCCACCCATTCACTGGTCTAGCAGTTAACCACGCTCCTGTCTTGGACCTGGCCCAGTTGGAGTCATAAGCATCAGACCCAGTCCATGTCTTGCAGGAGCACTGGGCGACTGGCCTACCATGGCCTGAGGCATTATGGGGTACGGGTACCTCTCATAGTTTCGAAGAAAGAACTACAAATGTGAGCAAAGGGTGGGTTTCCTTTTTTCCCTTTTAGTCTAGGTCTGCCTAGAAGACAGGGAGCTGTATCTTCTCCACTCTACTGGGCATGCCCAGCCCCTAGCAGTGCTTTGTTCTTGGTTCTCAGTTAACCCTACCTGTGGGCTGTCAGTGCTGAGGGTTTGCTCAGGGTGTATACACTCCTTTAGAGGTTAGCATTTAGAATTCCAGGGCAGGCTACATGCTGTGAAGTCAGCCAAGTTTGCCTGTGGTGACAACTCCCATCTCCTTTCAGCACTCTCACTTCCCCTACTAGGCTTCCACCTCCTCCCTGGGACCTTGCTGTCAGCCAGCTACCTGGGGTGACTTTTCTGTACAGCTTTGAGCTCCTTCAGGGCAGGAACCTGGCACCAAAAATAAAGGGGGGGTGGGTTGAATGAGCAAAAGAGTAAGTTATAAAGGCGTCCAGAAGACCACAATGGCATAACCCAAATGTACACTAAGACCTTAAAGAGGAATTAGTGATACCCTGTCATCCCAAGGCAGGAAAAGTTTGGTAGCAGGGCCATGGGTGTGCCCTATGTCAGTCACCTGGCAGTTCTAGGAACTCCCAGTGGCCATACAGAGAGTGTATTATTCACCAACATCTTCTCCCTGGCAGTTAAATATATTCCCAGGTCACATGTGGAACAATTACAACTCAGAAGACAAATGACTTACCTAGATTCATTCAGCAAGAGAAGGGATGAGGCTTTAAACCTGTCCCAGAGGAGACTCCTCCAGAGGCACAGAAAGAGTCTGAGCTAGGGTTCACATCTTGGCTCTGCTACTCCAAACTATGCGACCTTGAGTTTATTTAGCCTGAACTATAGTTTCCTCTCTGTGACCTGCGAATGATGTACCCACCTACAGGGTAGAGGTGAGGGTTAAACAAGATCAAGTACGTGAAGGGCTTTGTAAACCAGTCAGCTCTATGTCAATATTAGCCAAAGGACCAAAAGATGACAGTAATCAAAGTCATTTCTTGGAGGTGCCATATCCTCAATGCTAACCTAGCTGACTTCTTCCTCTCCAGGACAAGAGTGAGGCCTCCAGCAGACCCTTGTCTGGAAGGCCTGCTCGTCCCAGACCTAACTCGCTGCCTCCCAACCTGCCTGAAGAAGAAACTCGCAGGATCGCACGGATATTTTCTTCCCAATACTCCCAGAAAGACTAATGAAACCTGAGAGACCGAGGGAAGGACCCACCTGTCCACCTGCCCTCGGCCTCGTCTGGCTTGCATGAGGCACGAGGTCTGCTTCCTTCAGGGCTGTGAGACCCCTGAAACCATCACCAGCCTTGCCCTTGGGTGCCTTGAGACCCATCCAGCACAGACTGGACAAACGTCCCAAACCAGCCCAGTGTCCACCTGCCAGGATTTCAGCTTCTTCCTTCTATAGTGAGGCAAGGCTAGAAACAAAACGGACTCCAGTGCCCAAGTGGAATCATCCATCTTTTGACCAAGGGACCTGAGCAGGCATCTTTTGGCTGAGAAACTCTTTCCAATGTCCTTGGTAACCTGCTGCTGACCTGAGGCAACCTTCTGCCTGAATATCATGGGCCACTTTTGCCTTAAAGTTAGAGCAAGGTAGAGGAGGGAGTGAAGATTGTGCATCATGCATAGCCAAGGAAATCCTAGGGCCACCTCCATTTGACTTGCTTAGGAATAAGCATATTTTATAGCTATAAATTATTTTATGCTGTGTTAAACTAATCAATAGAAAAGGAGAGGAGAATCACCTCCTTTAGACTTTTTAACCTGATTATCTTAAATTCTAACCATGCTTTTAACTTATTGTTTTTACCCAGCTCTGAAGGTCATTATTCCTACCTGTGTTTGAATAAAATCATATTGGTATTTGTATTTTGTACACAGCTATCTTCTGGGTTGGCCACTGGACTGGGGTATTAGGAATCCATTTGTGCTCTAACAGCCAGAGGAAAGCTTGAAAACCATAGTCCTTTCAGCTCACCTGGAACTGGGGGCCCGGGTCACCATGAGACTTCTGAACTTCCCCAAAGGTCAGATTGGTCCAGATTAGGATGACACCTTTTGCCTCAAATCTATCAGCAAAGTGGAGCGGTCTGCTGGAATAGGTCTCAGAATCCTTGACCTCTCTAGGATGGGTAGCTCTGGCTTAAGATTGTCAGACTCTAAACATTTGAGCAGCTACTGTAGACGGGGCCTGTGGGGAAGATAAGAAAGGGGCAAAGATATGCAGAGTGGTGACTGGGAGAAAAGGTTGGAAGAGAACTAAAATGGAGGCCCCGCTCTCCCAAGCACAGTGTATTTCACTTAGTCCTCAAAACAACTCTATAACCTACATAACATGATTCCCATTTTAGAAACTGAAACTCACTGAAGTCATTTGCGTCTTTATGTAGCTAGGAATGAATCACCACACAAAACATTTTCAGAGATGTCACAAGGCTTCTGCACACAGGGTATAGCCAGTGAGTGCTCTGAATTGGGGGAATTCATGGAGAAAGACCATGTGGGCTAGAGCAACCAAGGAAGGCTTCCTAGAAGAGTTGAGTCTGCAGATGAGCCCAGAGAGAACCAGGAGGGCACTTAGGGCCACACACCGCTAGAGATAGAGAAGAAGCCAGTCTGACCCTGCCACTTCCCTGACAGGTCCCCTCTGGCTTGACTGTCCTTCCATCTGAGACTGTTGCCTCAGCTGTAAAACACAGATAATAATGCTTCAGAGGGTTGTTGTGAAGATTAAACGAGATGACATTTGTGAAAGTGCTTCGCCCGCACTTGGCACTTAGTGGAAGCTGAGAAAATGTCAGCTCCTCCCACTCCTCCCCCACTGTCCTGGAGCAAACCAGCAGATGGGCAAGCACACCAACTCTGAGACAGGCAGGACGTGCCCTAGGGGGCACAGGGTAACACAGGAACCCCGAGGAGGCACAGGGTGCCCCCTCATCAGGGAAGTGCCCTCAGACCGAGCTGGTGCCCTTCATTTGTTCATCTCATCCCCCAGCCTTCGGCCCACCACTCACCCCCTCCCCAGTGCCTCCTCTCAGGTCAACAGTGGGAGCTTTCAAGGAAGGGGGAAGGGGATGCTCCACCACCCTTGAGGCCACACAGAACCTACAGAGGGGTAGTCGGGCTCAGGCCTGAGGGGTTAAGCCTCAGGTGAAGAATATTCCTTCCAAATCCTGCTGCAGCTCCTGTAAATAACCTGATAGGGGTCAAGTTAGGATAAGGCCACAGGAGGACACCGGCTGCTCCCACCCAGGCGGCTCCTCCTACCCAGTCTCAGGGCAGCCCCCAATGACAAAGGCACCCCAAGGGTCTGAAAACCACCACCTCGACTTAAACAAAAAGTGTGTTATTTACCAGTATCTTCTCCCTGAAAGTTGGATCTCTTTCCTGGTGACAACTCAGAGGTGAAAAGCCTTGCAGGCCATGCAGCGTGGGTTAAGGGAATGAGGTACATATCTGACAATAGCTACAGTCCCCCTTGCTTCCCATCAGGCACTTACTGCCTCTGCAGAGCCCTGAAAATGGGTGTTTCTGATCACCAGATGCTGGATGATCCCAGCCCATTGCGGCCAACCTTGGAACTTCAGCGCCTATTGGATTCCGGGGACAGGGAGCCAAAGCAGACACACCTGGCCCTGTCCTCAAGAAGCCTCCCAGGCCAGGGGCACCTGGGTGGCTCAGTCAGGTAAGCCTCCATCTTTGGCTCAGGTCATGATCTCATGGTTCATGAGTTCGAGCCCTGCGCTGGGCTCTGTGCTGACAGCTCAGAGCCTGGAGCCTGCTTTGGATTCTGTGTCTTCCTCTCTCTGCCCCTCCCCCACTCACACTCTGTGTGTCAAAAATAAAGAAACATTTAAAAAAAAAAATTTTTTTTTTTTAAAGAAGCCTCCCAAGCCAGTGTAAGCTGAGTCCTCCCTCTGGGTACCAGGGTCCACAGCCTCTTTGAGCTCCTACTGTTTATCCCTCCCCATATACCCACTGCAATTCACCCACCACCTTCAGGTCAGCATTTCCAGCTGGAGCCCAGAACCTACTTCTTGATCCCAACCTCAGCAGTCCTAGCAGCCCCTTCCCTGTGTTAGAAATAATACAAGTGCTGGGGCACCTGGGTGGCTCAGTTGGTTGAGCATCCGACTTCGGCTCAGGTCATGATCTCACAGCTCGTGGGTTCGAGCCCTGCGTCAGGCTCTGTGCTGACAGCTCAGAGCCCGGGAGCCTGCTTCGGATTCTGTGCCTCCCTCTCTCTCAGCCCCAACCCACTCACATTCTGTCTCTGTCTCTCTCAAGAATAAACATTAAAAAAAAATTTTTTTTTTAAAAAAAGAAAAGAAATAACACAAGTGCCTGTGCTGCTGATGTGAGGGGCAGGGCCTGGTCCAAGGAAGAGGACACAGCCCTGGCTTTGCACTTGACTGTCTGGACTTGTGACCACTTGCCCTGTGGCCATGACTCTGTGCCCAAGTCCAGAAATGGCCTCTGCCCCACCTAGTTAGCTCCCTTCCCACCCTCCTCCCCTTCTCCTCTCCTGTCCCCCTACCCTCCTCTTTTCTATGCCACCTGGGTCCCAGGTTCAGATGGGCCCCACCCTCCCCCTCAGTGCCTACCGATGGAGCCTATGGTAGGAGCTGCTGGGGACCCTCCCTGCTGTGCTTCACACACCTTCCCCAGCTCCCTTTGGCTCCCTTCAGCAGTGTCCATGCTGAAGCCTTCAAGTGTCACGTCAGAGACGGTAATGGTCACGGCAGATAGGCCCAGAATATGATGTTATTATAATTTAATTGGACCCTGCCACATACTAGCGGTATGACCTGGGTAAGTCCTTGTGTCTCCCTGAGACCCAGTTCTCTTCTCTGTAAAATAAGCATTCCAAATGTCAGGATCCTCAGCAATCAAAAGGAATGAAGTACTGATACGTGCTCTAACAACAGATGCACCTTGAAAGTACTATGCTAACTGAAAAAGCCAGTCACAAAAGGCCACATATTGTATGGTTTTATTTATATGGAAGATTCAGAAATCTATAGACAGAAAGTAGATTAGCAATTGCCTGGGGCTAGGTGGAAAGGGAAAAGGGAAGTGACTGCTGATGTACCCAGGGATTTGCGGGGGTGGGGAATAAGGGGAGATTGGTGAAAATATTCTAAAATTGTGATGATGGTTGCATAACTGAACACTAAAAACCATTGAATTGTACCCTTTAAATAGATGTATTGAATGGGATGTGAACTATATCTCAGTAAAGCTGTTATTAAAAAAAAAAAAAAAACTTAGAATCCTATTAGTACCTACCTCATAGGATTGTAAAAAATAGAAATAACATATGCAAAGTATCTAGCACATAGTAGCCACCAAGAAATGACCATTACTATCATTGTTAATGTTGGGAGGTCCAGGAGAACCCTGCCCAGCCTATTGTGAGTGGCCGTGACCTTTGAATTCTCAGCGGTGACAGGTCCAACCCCTATCCCCATATATACCCTTTATTACCTGAGGTAGCTCTCTCAGCAGCTGGAAGGAGCTGTTTTAAAGAACCTCGAGTCAGAGGAACTAAACCAGATCTGGAACTCTGACCTTTCCCCTCACCGCCCTCCACTCACTGGCCAGCCAAGTCTTGTCAAGTGATCAGGCTGTCAACTAGTTTCTCTAGGGTAAGGTTTCAGGTCAGCTGGAGTGTATAAAGATAGGTGCCAAGACAGAGGCAGCAGAGACAACAGTGAATGGCAAGGGGGCAACGAGGTCCCTGCTGTCGCCTCCTGGGATGGAGCGCTAAGGAGTCTTAAGGAGGCCCTGTGCTTCCCCTCCCCTGGCTGGACTCACAGGTAAGACCCCTTCCTCCACCACCACCGTTCTGCTTTTCACAGCAGCTTACAGAGAGCAGCCGGGAGCTATCGGGGATCGCTAGCCTGGGATCACTACAGACCCGGTAGATTTCCTTACTCCCCCACCTTGTCAAGAGGGGGTAACTGCAATGAGGGCACCGTAGCAGGGCTGAGGCTCAACCCCAACCCCTGTGTCACTCACTCCCCCCTTTTTCTACTGGCTGCCTCCTCTGTGATTTTGCAAATCCCCATAGATAAGAAGTGGCTTTCTCCTTAGTCTGGCCCAGAATCCCCAGACTTCCTCCAGAGCATTAAGTCCTCGCCCCATGAGCATCCTGGGACCCCTGTCCTGAGTAGAGATGATGGGGGCACCTCTGGCCTGAGGCCTGACCCAAGTCGCATAGTGGGAGGTTACAGAGCCCAGAGACCTCTACTCGGGTGGCTTCTTCAGCGGGGATGATATGGAGGCTTTGCCAGGAGGGTGAGATCAGGCAGGGCATCTCAGAATGGGGTCCTCTGACCCCTGCTTCAGAGCTGCCGTGGAAAACAGATCCCCAGGGCCCAGGCCAGATCTGAATCAGGATCTCTGGTGTGAAAGGCCTCTGAGAATCCACGCTGTAAACAAGCAGCTCCAGGGATCCTGAGCTCTCCCTGAAGCCTAGGGCTCTGGACAGTGGAACGGGCACAGGTGTCAGACAGACCTGGGCTCCAATCCCAGCCCCATCCCTTCAGTCTTATGACTAGCTGAAGCCTTCAGCGGCTGAGGTCCCTTGTTTATGAAGTGGGAATAACTGTGACAACTACCTTATAGCCTTATAAAGGGACTGAATTAGTCAATACCTATAAAGCTCTGAGCACTGTGCCTCATGCAAGAAGCCCTGAGCAGACATTAACGGCGTGCTGCTATGGTAGGCTGTGCAGCTGGAACATCCCATCCCTCAAGTGCCCCCACAAAGACACCGAGAGAAGATTCTGCTCTCAACTTCACCTTTGTCAGTGGCAAAGTTCTGTTGGCTGCTAGGTTTCCTCACGTATCAATTTAGGAGGCTGGAGTATAGGGGGAAGGAGGCTGGAGAGCAGTGACCTCAGAGCAGCCCCTACCTGAGTCTACCATGGTGGCTTCCCTCTCCACCACAACTTGACCAATGAAAGTTCTAGAGCCCTCCCATCAAAGTATGGCTTTTGACTTGTGTCCATGCCTGTCCATTCTGCCTCTCACGAGTGGCTCTGGACTGCCTCTAGAGTAGGCTCCAGCTTCACCCCTGGCCACTGCTCTTGCCTGAATTGAGGCTCCAACATCTCTTGCTGCATCATTCCAACAACCTCCTCACTGCTCTGTGTCTCCGATCTCTCGTTCTGGTCCAGCCTTAACATTTGCACCAGCATGCTATGAACACAGGTCTGATGGTGTCATTCTTCTACTTGAGAGCCACCAACCACTCCCCATTCTCTGCTAGATTCAGTACAGCCCTGGCATTCAAGACCCTCCACCGAAGAACACTGTGGGCTTCTCTGATTTCCCATTTCTCCACTTCAGCAAGTAGGGTTCCTTGGTCAGCTGGTCCTCCCTGGGACCCTCTAGCCCTGGGCCATCCCTGTACCAGGCTACACAGAGAAGCAGGATAAGTATAACGTACCCCGTCCCTGCCTTTGGGGATCCCTATCTAGAGGGGAAACCATTGCAGTTAATGAGTTAATCAACAAGAAGGTGTGGGACTAGAGGCAGCGGGGGCAAAAGAGTTTCTGGACACTTCAGCCTCCCCACCTCCCCCCCCCCCAAACCAACCCCCAGGCCTGGGGAAAACAGGCCTCCCCAGGAAGACCCAGCCCATTAGGCAATACCCATGAAGTGCTCCCTGTTGGCCCAGGTACATCACAAGGGACATGGGACTTTGTTCTGAATAAGGAGGGGAACTGGATAGTTTTAAAACAGGGAATTGACACTATCTGACTTCTGTATGCTTGGACACTAGGTTAGGTCCCCATCCAGAAAACCTCCTCCTGCATCTGCCATTTGGGCCTAACATTTAGAATCGATGCATGATTCCCTTTACGGCTCAGTGACCACTAAAATGCATACAGTCATCCTATGTAAGTCATACATCAAGTTTAAAAAATAAAAATAAAATTGTAAATGTAACCTCATGCTTGGAAAATAAAAATAACGCATCCTCTTCCTCCGGGCATGATTTAACAGTTGTCCATCCACACTATGACGCAGACTACCAGGCTGGGATCTGCTGGCTGGTGAGTTCCAACCTCAGCCCTTCTTCCTCTATCCCACCTCCTTAACTCCCTGGATGATTCAACACTATCTGCAAGCTCCTTGAGGGCAAGGGCCAAACAGGATCCATTCCATATCTTTCCTTCCCTAGTGCCTACTGTAGTAGTCAAGAAATACCTGATCATTAAGATAGTCACTTATACCTTAGCATGAAATTGAACATCTGTTTCTTCTTAAGAACAGGCTTTTCCAGGGGTGCCTGGGTGGCTCAGTCGGTTAAGCGTCCGACTTCAACTCAGGTCACGATCTCACGGTCCGTGAGTTCAAGCCCCGAGTCGGGCTCTGGGCTGATGGCTCGGAGCCTGGAGCCTGCTTCCGATTCTGTGTCTCCCTCTCTCTCCTCCCCTCCCCCAGTCATGCTCGATCTCTCTCTGACTCAAAAATAAATAAACGTTAAAAAAAATTAAAAAAAAAAAAAAAAGAACAGGCTTTTCCAGGGAAAGGTGGCAGCAAGCACAAGAGTTTAGGTGCCATGTAGGGGGAGGGCACAGCACAGGGAGAACCAGAGTTGCTGATAGCAGTCCTGAAAGAAGACCTGAATGGTCACCCCTCTCTTTTGGCAACCAATTTATCACTGATGAACAGGTAATATATTATTCTCATTTACCCAGAGGTTAAATGACATATCCAAGGTCCCACCACCCTTAGTAAGCCATGAAGACAGGGCAGGAGCTCAGGTTTCCTCACCGCAGGATCAGAGTTTTCCTATTGCCCCATAGGAAAGCAATGCACACTGTGCCCACCTCAGGACTCTATGGGACTGGCCCTGGCTCCAGAGATGAGGACGCAGAAGGGTTCAGGATCCCAGCACACCAGGTGTATGTGCGAGTTGGGCGCCAGTGGGGTGACCTGCTAAGAAATGTCATCAGCACCAAAAGCTTGATGCACAGAAGCCCAGGTTGTAAGAATGCAGGGCTGCCCATGACAGCCTCCCAAGGTAACCACAGCTAAACCAGGACCTTCAGATATAAATGTGCCCCTGGTCAGCCAGCAGCAGTATGGGCAGCCCAGGACAAGTACACACCAGGAGATGAGCACGTTCCCTTGGCCCAAGACTGATCCTCCTCTGTCTGAGGCGCTCGTCTGCTTCAGCTGAGAAGGGAAGGCCTCGGGGGTGTGGGGCAGGGGTGGGGGGAAGGGCACGTGCTGAGCCAGGCAGATCAGCGGCCACTGCCCCCCAACATTAGCAGCAGGATGTAGCCCCATCTCCCTAGGAGCCCTGGAGAGGCAGAGCAGCAGAGGAGCCCAGGACCCGTTTCCCTCCCTCCTCCACGGAGAACATCAGCCTGGGAATCCCACAGTGTTGGGAGGAAACGCCTCTAGTCATAGATTAACCATCTGCAGTGACAGAGAAGGAATCGAAGGCTGGGAAGGATTTTGTTTAAGTATAATAAAAGTATATTCAGGCAGCCTTGCATAAAAAGCCTTCATCCAAGATAACTAGCAGTTTAGGTGAGGCAGGAGGCACATTTATTTTGTTGATTTGGGATAGAAAGACCTGAAGTGGGGAGACTTGGCAGGTTCTCTATACACTTCAGGGGGCAGGTCCTTCCCAGGGGGCAGCCTGATGTGAGGGAAGGAGAACAGGGTGTGGTGTGCAGTCAGAATGAGGTCTGGTCCCTGCCCGAGCCTCAGTTTCCTCCTCTAAAGGATGAAGATCCACCCAGTCAGTGGAGGGAGGAGGAGGAAGGCGAGGATTGCAAGAGTGAACGGATTCTTAAAAGCCAAATCCACACAGCTAAGCATAGCAATGCCCAGGTGTTTCTCTCGCTAAAACCTCTGCCAGTGCTGAAAGGAGCCTGGGGACAGGTGCAGATGGCCCAAGTTCCATCTGCCTCCTCTGGCCTGTCTCCTGCAGCCTCCTCCCTGCACTAAAGCTCGGGGCTACAAAGGGGCCTGTCTCCTTGGACCTCTACTGGGCCCTGGAGGGACCAGACAGAACCTTCTGGGACCATGGTTGGACTAAAGCCTTCAGACGTACCTCCCACAACAGCTGTGAAGTTCCTGGGGGCAGGCACAGCGGCCTGTTTTGCTGATCTCCTCACCTTTCCACTGGACACAGCCAAGGTTCGTCTGCAGGTAGGTGCTTTTTGGCAAGGGTCATTGTTCAGATCAAAGGAGGGGCTGAGTTCTCCACCCCAGCTCCCCTCATGTCTGCCAGCATGCTCTTCCTTACGCAGAACCCTGAGCAGGCCACTCACTACTCCACTGTTTCAACCCTGCCTCACCATTTCCCCATCACCATCATCCAAGACAAAAAAAATCTTAATTAATCCCTTGGACCCTTCATGGCCTCACAGTAGTCTGTAAACCATAAAGTGTGAAGTAAAAGTAACCATGTGACCTTGGACAAACCGTCAACCACTTGTGGGAAAAACAATCTGCCCTCCATGTGCTCTGAGGGTTGAGCACCACACCGTGTATAACAGCTTATGAGCTATAAACTGCCACACGAGCCTCAGTTATTTTTACTGGGGATGTGATGGCTGTATAATCATGCTTGTTCTTGAAAACCAGCCCCATCAGGGTGCCTGGGTGGCTCAGTCGGTTGAGCATCCGACTTCAGCTCAGGTCATGATCTCACGGTCTGTGAGTTCGAGCCCCGCGTCGGGCTCTGTGCTGACAGCTCAGAGCCTGGACCCTGCTTCAGATTCTGTGTCTCCCTCTCTCTCTGCCCCTTCCCTGCTCATGCTCTGTCTGTCTCTGTCTCAAAAATAAATAAAAACATTTAAAAAAAAAAAAAAGAAAAAAGAAAAAGAAAAAAAGAAAACCAGCCCCATCTGTCCCTTCTCCGCTCATGTCTCTGCCGGGATGTTCCTCAGATCCAAGGGGAGAACCAGGCGATGCAGGCAGCCCGGAGAACCCAGTACCGTGGCGTGCTGGGCACCATCCTGACCATGGTGCGCACCGAGGGCCCCCGCAGCCCCTACAACGGGCTGGTCGCTGGCCTGCAGCGCCAGATGAGCTTTGCCTCCATCCGCATAGGCCTCTACGACTCTGTCAAGCAGTTCTACACCCCCAAAGGATCGGACCGTGAGTGTCTGGTATCTTGTAGACACCAAAGCGGTGGGCAGAAGCATACTCAAGGCTAGTGGGTCAGAGATGAGGGCAGTGCAGACTCAGAGGCAGAGCTGGGGCGTGGGAGGCTGGTAACAGACACTCATGAGGAGGCTGAGCCACTGTCAGGAAAAGCTCTAGAAGCCTGGCCTAGAAGAAGAGGCAGGCATCAGGCAGGGGCAGCTCTCCAGAGAACAGCATCAAGTCCAGAGAAGGGCTGGGTGGCAGAACACTGGCCCACTCTCTCTCCTTCTCTCCAGACTCCAGCATCACTACCCGGATTTTGGCAGGCTGCACCACAGGAGCCATGGCGGTATCATGTGCCCAGCCCACGGACGTGGTGAAGGTCCGATTTCAGGCCAGCATACACCTTGGGGCTGGGAGCAGCAGGAAGTACAGCGGGACAATGGATGCCTACAGGACCATCGCCAGGGAGGAAGGGGTCAGGGGCCTATGGAAAGGTAGGTCTGGACTCCAGGCTCAGAGGGCCTTGGGCAGAGCATTCCCTACCCTAGGGCTAGGGCAGAGTACTAGGCAAGGAGAGATCTCCAAGCATGGTGTATTCCAGTGATTCTGAAAGAACAACCCAACCAAAACTGTCACACTGCCCTGCCACAGTACCCCAAATTCAGTTCAACTTGTCAACCTTTCAGCGTGCACAGGCTGCTGTGAGGGAGACAGAAATTAATAGAAGACACTTTCCACAGCCTCGTGGCTCTCACAGACAGAGATAAGCCATGTCGAGGAACAGCATTCCACAGGGGAGGATGTGCTAGGTTCATACAGAGGTGTGGGGCCAGAGGCAGGAGAGGCCACGTAGTCTCCAGGGGTGGTGACAGAAGGTGATGCTTACACTGGGCCTCAAGGCTCAGTGGGCTCTAGATGTGTAGAGATGGAAGGGAAGGACTTCCCCAGCAAAGCCCTATCAGGGGTGACCACAGGACATGGAGAAGAAATAGAGGCTGCTGGAGGAGGCAGCTATGAGTTGTCAGGCACGGGGAGGTGCAGTGTGGAGGGGGCTTCTTCAGGAACAAGACTTCAGGATTCCCCGTGTGTCCACGTGGTGGTGACTTTGACAAATGCTGGAGTCTCTCTCACATGTGGATTGGGGGTCATACTAATCTTTGCAGAAGGAACAGTGACCCAGTGAAGGTTAAGGACAGGACACCTGGTCACAGCCTTATTTGCTATGTGCTTTCCCAGAACCCAGCCCTCGTCTATGATATCAGTGGCTTGGCCTTGATGCTCTCCTGGGGCCCCCCAGGGCCACCTTCCATCACTGCTCCAAGAGCCTTGCCTCTCTCTTCCAAAGAAAGACTTCCTTGTCTGGCTTTAGCCAGGTCTCAGGGAAGCCCATTTTAATTTTGATAGGTATTACAGATTATTCTCCAAAATATGGCTCAAGCAAATATAAGAGGGCCTCTCTGTTTTCTGTCTCTGAGGTGGATATAGATAATCTAAGAGTTGTTAACTCCAGAGAGGAATGTGTAGAATCTGCTCAACTGAGGCAGGCTCCTCCGTGGAGCCTCCCTGGAATGGAACATTCCATTCCTCCCTGGAATGGAACATTCTGTTCCCCAAACTGAGGCCTGTGACCTTGCAACCCGGGAGCCCACATCTCCTATTTTCCACTCATCGGCCCTCACCTCCTCCTTAACAGGAACTTTGCCCAACATCACAAGGAACGCCATCGTCAACTGTGCTGAGATGGTGACCTATGACATCATCAAGGAGAAGCTGCTAGACTATCACCTGCTCACTGGTGAGGCCTTGGGCTCCAGGCAGCTGCCCTCCCACAGCAGGGAGGGAACCTAGAATTACAGAGCGGGCACTACTCAGAGGCACCTGGGTGTTAGAAGGAAAAGAGAGAGGAGCAGCGCCCGATAAAAATGCCCAGTGTAGGAGCGCCTCTCTACTCGCTAGATGGGGTGCTGCCCGATTCATGAATCGTTTAATAGAGCCAATTAGATCTTTTAAAAAATGCCCAGTCCATCATTGTGACAAGTGGGAAAGAGCCCTGAGCGGGGAGGCCGAAGACCTGGCTTCCAGCCAGCACTTCCCACCATGCCTCTTTAAGTAAGAGTCTCCTTCTCTGACTTCATTTTCCTCTAATGAGGTCATTGGGCTGCATAGCCTTCCAGCTCTGGGACAGCCCTGTTCTATTTTGCGAGTACTGTGAGAGGTTTAGACAGCACTATCCTTACACGCGAGGAGTTCACAGTTTGGTGAAGGACAAACGATGATGCACATGGAACAGAGAGCAAGTGTGCTGCCATCTCACAGCTCGATATTTGCCCTGCCCTCTCCTGCTACAGACAACTTGCCCTGCCACTTCATCTCTGCCTTTGGAGCCGGCTTCTGTGCCACAGTGGTGGCCTCCCCAGTGGACGTGGTGAAGACCCGGTACATGAACTCGCCCCCAGGCCAATACCGCAGCCCCTTGGACTGTATGCTGAAGATGGTGGCCCATGAGGGCCCCACAGCTTTCTATAAGGGGTGAGCCTCCCCCATCCTGCTTCCAGCACCCCCTCCCAGAGAACCCGAGCTTGTTTCCTTCCCTCCTTCCTTCTTTCCCTCCTTCCATGTATAATATGCCTGCCATGGGTCCACCTGGGGACATGGTGGTGAACAGCACAGATGTAAATGCCTCAAAGGAAAAATATAAAGAACTATGGGAGTTTAAAAAAAAAAAAAGGACCAAATCTGATTTGGAGAGTCAGGGAAGGCTGCCTGAGAAAAAGAAGTCTAGGCATAGGTCAGAGTGCTTATTGGGCAGGAGAGAAGGAGGGAGAGGTGGTTGGCAATCTTGACTTTTCTCCAACCCACAGTCATGACTGTGGAGCACCACTGATGGCGGCCAAAATGCCCAACACACTTCACATTGTCTTGCTTCTGTGTCTTTGCTTTTACCATTCCCTCTTAATGGAATGCCTTAAATCTTAGCCATGCTTCAGAACTAGTTCAAATGCCACCTTCTCCCCAGTGCTCTCAGGTCAAATTTTTCCTCCTCCCTGTGAGCTTCAGCAATGCTTCCTTGATATCATTTTTTATGGTATTTACCACCTCCTACTTTGTGTTATAGGATTTGTAAGTTTCAATTATCCCCCATGCTAGATCGTAATGATCACAAACTTAAAATGTCAGAGCCGTGGCTCTAACCCAAATCATCAGATGCTACCTCCCCCCTTCCACCTCCTACCACTGATGCCTTCAGCAGCCAGTTTTCTGGTGCCCAACCATAGATTGGACCAAACATGCAATCAGGTTCTCAACCCTGGGAGTGACATAATAAAACTATTTCAGTTGGCAGATTGTTCTTTCCCTGTAAGTGCTTCTATCATTACAATCGATCAGTGGTAGCCACCTGTCTCAGTTCATTCTTTCACTTGGAAAACATTTACTGAGCATCTCCTATGTGCTGGGCCCTGTGCTTCCCTCAGAGAGCAGCAGACACACGGGTGACATTTATTGAGCATTTACTGATACTGGGCCCTGCACCGTGTGCTGTATAGTAACTCACTGAATCCTTCACAACAACCCTATGAGGTCAATATTGTTATTTTGCTTATTTTACAGATGAGGACACTGAGGCTTAGGAAGATTCAGTAACTTGTCCTAGGTCATGAAGCTAGAACCTGAAAGAGCTAGGATTTGAACCCAGGTCTGATTCTGGAGTTCATATTCATTGTCTCGGTGCTATACTCCCTGTGGAGCCTAGGCTGAGGGTTCTGGAGAGGCCTTGGGATGAGGTTGTGGTGCCCAAGCTAACCCCTCCAGAGCCTAGAGCAACCAGCCAGGCAAGGAAGAGAGTAGGGGACATTCCCAGACAGAGGGAGCATCACGAGCAAAGGCACGGAAGCAAGGCTGGCAGGAGAGAGAAGACCTGGAGAGGATCTGCAGAGAGAGAGGCTGAAGAGGGAGCAGGGCCAGGTCACAGGCTCTTCCCTGAGTCTGCGCAGCTAAGGTGGGGACTGTCTCCCAGCTGCACTAACACAGGACAGGCAGGCTCTCTGGAGATTGGCTAAATTTGGTGTCACCCAGTCTTCGCCCTGTGGTGAGCCAGCTTCTAGGTGCCCTGGCGGGACCCCCTCAGGGATGGCCCCTCAGTCTGTAAATGATCCCAGAAACACCCAGCAGCAGGGTGGAGTCAGGTGATTTTAGTTGAGCTCCTTAACTGCCCTGGGCCTCAGTTTCTTTTGAAAAAGAAACCTGGCAACCATCACAGCTACCTTATAGAATTATAGGAATTAACTGCCTAACGCAGCACCTGGCTCAAAATGTGTTTTCTTTCCTTTCCTTTCCTGACTGCAGCTTCTGCCTAAATTCCTTCAGCAGAGAAGAAAAAGCCTAAACAGATCTCAGAAAATGCTCACAACAGAAGCCTAGGTCCTTTGGCACTAACACTGTGAATGGGGGGAGCACTGGAGATCTCTTTGGGACTCTTAGTCCACTCCACCTGACGTTTTGGTTGTTTCTCTCATCAGGTTTACACCATCTTTTTTGCGTTTGGGAGCCTGGAATGTGGCGATGTTCGTGACCTACGAGCAGCTGAAACGGGCCTTGATGAACGTCCAGATGCTACGGGAATCTCCATTCTGAATAAGGCAGGGCCGCTTGGTACTTAAACTGGAACAAAACCAGTTAAGACTTTACTAGAGCAGTGGGTCCATACACACACAAACCCACACATGTTTACAGAACTGTTTACTTGCTGCTAAGTCAAGAAATAGAAGCGGAGGAAGGATTCTGGTCTTCGGTGCTTTGTCTTAAGAACACAGTTGTTTTGCACTGACAAGATGGCAAATAAATTATATTAATTTGGGGGACCCATTAAGTTGGATGCCTAATATTTAGGCAAGAAAAAATAAGCCAAAACATCCATGTGGATAAAACACAAGTTTGCAAACTATGTCCTTTAAAAAATAAATCTGATTAGATGATGAACGGTAGACAAGAAGGACTGCAAGCATGGGACGGGAGTGACACATGGTACTTGGAAATCAGCTAAGGAATTTGGAGGGACACTGCCAAAGCAACGTAGCTGTGACTGCAGCCTTTGGTTAACCATGGATCATCAGCCACATGTGTAATGTGTCTGCCCTTCAGAAGCCATTGAGATTCTAGAAAATATGAGACGAGAGAGAGAGAGAGAGAGAGAGAGAGAGACAGAGAGACAGAGAGAGAGAGAGAGAGAGAAAACCCGGAACCTGTGCCAAAGGAGCACTGCTGGGCCAGCAGGAGGCTGAGGTTTGTAACTGTTCCCTGAGGACACTGGAAAATGAAAAGGGCAGACTCCATCTTCTTTCCTGTAAAATGGCAGTCATAAACCCTTCCTTCCTATCTCACCAGGGATGTTATGAGGATCAAGTGACAAGGTGGACATAAAAGCACTTTATAAAAGCAAGAGCTCTTATATTTACAAGTGTAAATATAAGGATGAGGCCTTGGGAGCTATTTTCTCAGGACAGTAAGGAACTTCCAGGGAAGTTGTTGAAAGGTTGAAAGGTTGTCTAGAGGCTAGACCAAAGGAACGAGGGGCTGGGGGCCCAGGGGTGACAGAGGATGACACGCAGGCACCGAAGCCCCACTCCCATGCAGCCCTCGCTTCCCAGCTGGACTGTGAGGCACCTCAAAGGGTGCCAGGCTTGGGGGGAAAGAGGTAGATGTCAGGCTTGACAGCCTGAAGTAGCAGGACTCAAGAGTTCTTTGGAAAATTATTATAATTCAATAAAGGGTGTGGGAATGAGAACAGCTATTTCTTTTTGCCTCCTCTTTCTTGGACAGAATGCCTCTTTCTCACCAGGTTCCCTGTTTGTCAGGGCTGGGCCTTTGGCCCCACATGCCCCAACTGCCTTCTGCCTTCCCCAGGCTGGTTGCTAGGCTTTTTAGGGCTTTGGCTTCTCCATCTGTATGTAAAATGTGGGCTTGAACCAGATGACCTCCTTCTGAACTTCACTGGACCTCTTTCAGGTTGATAATGCAGACCCAGAATGTTGGTCTTTTTCTGCTTCTTAGCAGCCTATGTGGGTCTGATGACAGAACTGGGTTCTGTCCCCTCCCCCACCTCACAAGCAACCTAACCACCGGAAATCCTTGTACCCCAGTGTCCTAGCAGAGAAGTGGAAATAACAAGCCCCCACCTTGCAGAAGTGCTCAGCAACATCATCCCTCCCTCTCCACTCTGACCCCCCTGCATCCTGGGAAAAAGCAAATGTCCACTCGCCCTCAGCACTTCCCTAAATTTAAATTATAATTTGAGATTATCAACATATACGAACTGGAAAGTCCAAACAAAAGCAAAAAAATAAAAATGATTTTTATTTAATGTCTGGTTTGACTTTCAAATAAAACCTATATTTAAATTTTTCTCTTTCTTTTGACTTGACTGGCATGTGCAAATCATTCTTAAATCCCAGGTCTCAGTTTGTAAGTTCCTAGAGGCCAGGAACTATGTCTTCCATGAATTTCTATATAGCAACATTAACACATCCTCTACCCAGAGCAAACTATTCAGATATTCAGATGATGCTGCCAAAAGAGAGAGGGGATCAATTCTACTAAGATATTTTGATTGGGATCAGCACCTTAGTGACCTCTGAGTCCAGACTCTTGGAGAAAGGAACACAAGATTAGTGGGAGATCTTCTACAGTTTCCCAGGTAAAATATTAGATCTCTTTCCCCACTTCTTAAAAGCAGAGGTTGAAACAAATGACCTAAAGCTCTAAAATTTGGTGGTCGTAAGGACTGAGTGAGACAGCTTCCTCTAAACCACACTATGCATGCCCTTCCTAGTCCTGACCCCAGTCTCTGCCACCAGGAAGTCATGAATGAGATCTCATAAGAAGGTCAGATCACAATCTGAGACCCACACAGGGAAGCCAGCTCCTTAGCTCTGTGCAGTCATTCCCCACTGCACACCCACAGACACCTACTCCATCAAGTCAGTAAAAGGAAAACTGCTTTTTCTCAAACTCTTCAGGCAAAAATGAGATAGTATGGGCCCCAACACAGTCACATTTGTGACATAACGGATAACTGACTTCATAGAAGTCTTGTAAGTAAAGGTAATATTTTTTAAAGGAACATTTTATTCAGAAGGAACGAATGTTAAGTAAGGAAATACAATCATATCTCTATGGATGAGTTCATTTGTGTCAGGACACTTTCAAAACTGCTGAATGCTAATATAAAGGACAACCTTCCGTGTACATACAGTATAAGCCACATATTGTACTAAGTGCTGAGATAAACAAGGCCAATCCAGCCTCCAAGGAGCTCACTGAGGTGGAAGATGGTGGGGCAAGGAAGATAAATAAGCCATATGGAGTGATAAAAGCCACACTAGAGATATACATAAGGCACCGAAGAGCAGGGACACAGATTAGGGACACCTGACCTGGTTTGGGGTCCAGGAGGCTTCTTGAAGGAAGACACCTACAGGACAAATAGGAGTTATCTAAACAAAAGAGGGTGCTTCTGCTAAAGCCCAGAAACAAAGCAAGAACAAGGGGCATCCAAGTTTTGCCGGTTATCAGTATGACCGAGTTGCAGACCTAAACGGAAGCAATGAGAGAGATGGGGATGAAAAAGAAAACAGGGACCTTGAAATGTTGTAGAAGCTACATATTATGGACTGAATGTTTGTGTCCTCCCCAGAATTCACAGGTATTAGATGAGGTCATGAGGGTGGGAACCCCATGATGGGATTCGTGTACTTATAAGAAGAGGAAGAGAGACCAGAGCTCTCTATCTCTCCACCACGTGCAGACACCGGTGAGAAGGCTGTCTGCAAGTCAGGAAGAGGACCCTCGCTAGGGAACCAGATTGGCTAGCACCCTGATCTCGGACTTGCCAGCCTCCAGAACAATGAGAAATAAATCCGTTATTTAAGCCACCAATCTATGGTACTTTGTTATGGCAGCCCGAGCTGACCAAGACGCCACATTAAGGAGTCTGGAGTAACCGGGTAATGTGGAGCCACTCAAGTGTTTTAAGGAGGGAATGAGTAGCTGCACTGTAGAGAATAAATTAATGGAGTGGCCTCTGGTAAGATGAGGCTATTGTCGAAACCCAGGCAAGGGTACTAACAGTGAGAGTTCAATGAACAGAATGGTAATAAAGTCAATATTCCTTGGAAAGATTCAACCTGGACACAGTAGTAAGAAAAGAGAAGAATGATACATGTTTTAAACAACATAGAAATATCCTCAATAATATTCCTAGCAAATTATTTCCTGGCCCCTGAACCAAATCGCTTGGGTATTGGCAGCCTCACCATTTCCAGCTCTGCCTAGGAGAGAGCTTTCTGATAATGACCCAAAGGTACAGATCTTGTACCATTTATTGCTTTGCCCACTTCTGTTATCTCTTAGACATACGCTGGATCTGACATACATGGCAAACTTAGGTGCCCCTCTGATAGAGGCCCACAGCCCTGGTTACACTGTTTACCTGCCTGGGAGTCCCATGAGCCTGTAAATTCTTTGCAGGCATGCATGGGGTCATGTTTACAATTGCATCTCTCATCCTTTGCAGAGTGCCTAAGACATTGCAAAATGGGTTTATAAATGAATTTTTCGTTAATTTTTAAAAATACACATAATATAAAGTTTACCATCTTAAGCATTTTTAAATATACAGCTCAGTGGTATTAAGCATATTCATACTGCTGTGCAACCATCCACCCACAAAACTCATTTTTCATCTTGCAAAACTGAAACTGTCTTCCTACGAAATAGTAACTCTCCATTTCCCTCTCCCCCCAGCTCCCTGTAACCATCATCCTACTCTTTTTTTTTTTTAATGTTTATTTATTTGTTTTGAGGGGGGAGGGGCAGAGAGAGATAGAGAGAAAGAATTCCAAGCAGGCTCCACGCTCAGCAAAGAGCCCGACATGTGTGCAAGATCATGACCAAGCCAAAATCAAGAGTCAGATGCTCAACTGACTGAGCCACCCAGGCACCCCCGTCATCCTACTTTCTATTTCTATGAATCTGACTACTCCAGGTACTCCACACAATCGTATAGTATTTATATTTTTGTGACTGACTTATTTCATTCAGCATAATGTCCTCAAGGTTCATCCTTGTTGTAACATGTGTCAGAATTTCCTTCCTTTTCAACACTGAATAATATTCCATTATATGTATATACCATGTTTTGTTTATCCATTCACCTGTTCATGGACACTCAGGTCGCTTCTACCTTTTGGCTACTGTGAATAATGCAACATGCATGTATAATATCTTTTCAAGACCCTGATTTCCATTGTTTTGTGTATATCCCCAGAAGTAGAACGGCTGGATCATATGGCCATTCTATTTTTAAGATTTGAGGAACCATCATACTGTCTTCCAAAGTAGCTGTATTCTACATTCCCACCAACGGTGTACAAGAGTTCCAATTTTTCCCACATTCTTACTAACATTTATTTTCCTTTTTTTTTTTTAATCATAACCATCCTAACAGATGGGAGGTAGTATCACACTGCGGTTTTGATTTGCATTTCCTTAATGATTAGTGATGTTGAACATTTTTTCATGTGCTTATCGGTCATCTGTGTATCTTGTTTGGAGAAATGTCTGTCCAAGCCCTTTGCCCAATTCTAACTGGGCTCTTATTTTTGTTATGGAGTTTTAGGAGTTCTCTATCTATTCTGGATATCAATCCCTTACCAGATAATGTGATTTGCAAATATTTTCTCCTATTGTGTAGGTTGCCCTTTACTCTGTTGATTGTGTCCTTCAACGCACAAAAGTTTTTAATTTTCATGAGCTTCAATTTGTCTATGTTCTCTTTTATCACCTGTGCCTTTGGTGCCTTATCCAAGAAATCATTGAAAAATCTAATGTTGTGAAGCTTTTTCCTTGTGTTTTTTTTTCTAATAGTTGTATAGTACTAGCCCTTACATTTATGTCTTTGATTCATTTTGAGTTAATTTTTACATATGGTATTAGGTAAGTGTCCAAGCTCATTCTAAAATGAATAATTTTTTAAAAGGTCAAGAAAACTCCTTCCTGAAATATAGCTTTGCTGTTGGCAATCCAAAACACTGAATAATCTATTTTTACAGGGGTGGAAATCTCTTGAGTATATGAGTATACATGTGAAGTCATGTAAATGGAATGACTATTGACCTTATAACAAAAACCAAATCTAGAATCCCAGCTGTGATACTTTGTAGCTATGAGACATAGGTCAAATTCATAGTCTTTCTGAGCCTCAGATTCTTTATCTATGAAATATGAGAAATGATTTGGCAGAGAGCAAAAATCTATAGCTTTGTCAGCTAAAAGTGGTGAACTTTGTAGAAAACAAACTGGATTCCCCACGTGTTGTTGGTGACACTGTACTATGATACAGCCATTTTAGAAATTTTTGAGTTTCTTAAAATGTTAAATATAAACCTACCATAAGATCTAGCTGTCATCCTACTCTTAGGTATTTATCTAAGAGAAATGAAAGCATATGTCCACAAAAAGACTTCTACATGAATGTCTGTAACATATTATTCATAATAGCCAAAAACCGTAAATATCCCAAATCCCTAACAATAATAGAGAGGACAGACACAACATTCATTATCACTATAATAGAATAATACTCAGCAGTAAAAGGGGAACAAACTACTGATACACATATCAACATGATGAGACTCAAAAAACATTATGTTAAGTAAAGAAACTAGACACCAAAGATTACATCTCATTTATATGAAAACTTTAAAGCTTATTTATTTATTTTGAGGGAGAGAGGGAGAGGGAGGGAGAGAGGGAGAGGGAGGGAGGGAGGGAGAGAGAGAGACGGAGCGAGCATGAGTGGGGGAGGGGCAGAGAGAGGGAGAAAGAGAATCCCAAGCAGGGTTTGTGCTGTCAGCCCAGAGCCCCATGTGGGGCTCGATCTCACAAACCATGTGATCATGACCTGAGCCAAAACCAAGAGTCAGACACGTAACTGACTGAGCCACCCAGGTGCCCCATTTATATGAAAATTTTAGAAAATTGGGGCACCTGACTGGCTCAGTCAGTAGAGCATGCGACGCTTAATCTCAGGGTTGTAAATTCAAGCCCCACATTGGGTGTAGAGATTATTTAAAAATAAAACCTTTAAAACAAATTTACAAAATGCAAAACTGTAGAGACAGAAAGATTAACGGTTATGTAGGGCTGAAGGTGAGAGAAGGAAATGACTACAAACAGACACAACAGAACTTTTTAGGATGATGAATTGTAGTAATTGTTGTACAGCTATATAAATTTACTAAGAATCAATAAAACTGTACATTTAGCAATAGGTGAATTATATGGTATTTAAGTTGCACTCAATAAGGCTGTAGTGGAAAAGGTTATGCCTTAGTTCACAGCAGTACTACTGTAATAGACAAAAACCAGAAACAACATAAATGCCCGTCAACAATAGAATGGATAAGTTGGATATATTCATATGATGGAATACTATAAAGCAATGAGAATTAACTACAGCTTCATGTACCTTGGATAAATCTCACAAACACAATGTTGAGTAAAAGACACATAATAGTACATAATGTATAATTCCATTTACGTGATGTTTAAAAACAGACAAAAAAATATTTGAAATATGTAGAAATCAAGATAGTAGTGGGGTGCCTGGGTGGCTCAGTCAGTTAAGCATCTGACTCCTGATCTTGGTCTTGATCTCAGGGTCATGGGTTCAAGCCCCATGTTGAGCTCAAAGCTGGGTGTGAAGCCTACTTAAATAAATAAATAAATAAATAAATAAATAAATAAGTAAATAAAAAGACAAACAAATCAAGATAGTGGTTATTCTTTGAGTGAACAGAGGTAGTGAGGTGTTAATAATGTTTCTTTTTTTAATTTTAATTTTATTATTTTCAGTTTTACTAAGGTATCATTGACAAATAATATTGTTTCTTGAGATGTGTGCTCATTATACAGGGGTATTCACTTTTTGAAAGTTTATCATGCTATACACTTATGGTTTGTGCACTGTTTTATATGTTATGCTTCAATAAAAAGTTTACTTTAAAAGTGCACTAATTTTTAAAAACAGTCCACTGGTGATCTCTGAGAAGCGTGTGTGCGGGTACACCTCTGTGTGTCTGTATATCTGTGTGTGTGTGTGTGTGTGTGTGTGTGTGTGTGTGTGTGGATGATGAGACGAGCTGGCCAGGCAAAGATCCGAGGAAGTGTTCCAGGATAAGGAAACAAGCAGTCCACAGGCCCTACGGGGATAAGCCTGGCGTGTTCAGAGAATGGAAAGAAGGCTGTGTGTGTGGCTGGCATAAAGTGAATGAGATGAATGTGAGATCATTCCTTTATTCATTCATCAAATACGTAAGAGTTGTGCCAGAGGCTGAAAAGTCTGAGGAGAGCCAATTGTTTGCAAAGTGTGGCAGAGAAAGGAAGAAGAGGGGAAAAGCCAAGGTAGAAGAAAGTCCTGAGGGTTCCTTTCAAATTACACATGCAGACACATACACACACACACACACAAAGTAGAAGAAAGGAAAAACTGAAGACAAGGGAAACAGATTACAGAAACAAGGTCCTGGAGAAAACAGTAGAGGACAGAATAATGGGAATAGGTGAGAGGGCTCACTCTGGGAAGGATATAGGAAAGCTAAAAGTAAAACAGTCATAAAGACAAACATTTTGAAATAGAGAGAAGCAAAATTAACACATTCTCCCATCTCTCCATTGAAATTTGAGGAATGGCCACATATGGGAATACATTAGGGCTTAGAGAGTTATTTATAAAAAAGAGATTTTAAAAGTTATTTTTTTCCCTCAAAATATAATTTAATAAAGAGACTGAGTCCTCTGATGCGCTCCTAACACTGTTCTCTGTTCTCTGCCAAGCTGAGCTGTCTGGAGCCTTCACCATGGGGCAGCCTGGGAAATTCCAAAGTGTAAGGTACCAGGCCTCTAGTATGCTCCCCCCCAGCTGTCCCAGGGCCCTCACACCATAGACAGAGAGCTCCACATAAGGCATACTGCCCACAGAGCAAGCTGCTAGCCAGTAGGTGACAGGGTCTTTAAAATTCACAGAGAAAATGTGCAAAGTAGGTTGTCCTCTACATGTCCACCATCAGTTATGATACAGAAATAGAACATAAACATGTCAAGGAAGATGAGTACAAATACTTTGAGGAGCTATTATACTCTAGACGGTTTCATGCTGTACCTTTACCATTTATTGGATATTGTGGGACTGAGATAATACCATTTTTGCATTATGCTGAGATGATCAATGACATTTTGAAAACTGAGAAGAGTTATGCTTCATTGTCCAGTTGTCCGGGACTGTCTACAATTTCATGGCGTTAAAAGACAGTAGTACATTGATATTATGAATCAATATGGATCACTACATTTTTTCTTTTTGAAATTTGGGGGAAAGGTCACATCCTCTACCAATAAAGCCAGTAGAAAATCCCATAGAGATATGGTAGGTAATATAAACTGGTCAGGTCACAAAAATGACATAAAGATATGAATTTTGCCTGAGGAATATACTACCGTGAAGATCGCTGATTCAGGTCCCCAACTCTCTGGATCAGTAGATTATAATGTGGTACATAGTTTATATAACAAAGGATTTATTTCTTTGAATAAATAAATCAATCTCTGATGACAATTTCATTCTCTTGAAGGTTTTATAATGAACTGAATGCCAGATGACTAGGTGATTACTTTGAAACTATGCATTATCTTTCAATAGATAAGCATACTAATGTTGCTGAGCTTGCAAATGTCCTTGAGGGAGACTTATCATTGGTTAAGAATGATGTTTCCATGTATTGCTGATTGGGCTTTGCACATAAGAGACAAGCAATAAATCTGGATCAACTTCATTCATCATGGTGGAATGTACCCTGTGTAAACAAATTTAAAAGTAGTTTATATCTACAAAAGATACTCCTACCATGGCATGGTGAAGAAGGCAGGAGTCCTGAACAAGAAGCTGTGTCAGCTCTGATATCCATACTACATCCAGCTGACACTGCCAGGATAAGCAGTTTGGGTCTGTCTACAGGATACACAAAGATATTGTTTTCCTATCTGACTCAACTCTTGCCTTTTTAACGATGAGAAATCTTTCACCTAAAGTTGGCAAACTCTCACATGAGTCTCTGGACAGCTTCCTTAACAGAATTAGAAAAGATTCAAAACACTTAGGAAGGAGAAGTGCAGACTGCAGAAATATTTTGATCAGGCACTTAAAGAAACAAAATACTGTCTCTGCATCACAGTAACAACCCAATTATGGTTTTCTTCTGAATCTCTTACATTGTAAAAGCCTTCCTGACTTGAATTCTACAACTTGAAGCAGAGTTCTACACAAAAATTATAAATTGCTTGTTTCCACAGCTTCTCTAATAGATCAACCCATTGGCAATAGTATTGCTTGGCATTTTATTGTTGCTGTTTTTTAATGTTTATTTATTTTTGAGAGAGAGAGAGTGAGCAGGGGAGGGGCAGAGAGAGAGGGAGACAAAAGATCTGAAGCAGGCTCCATGCTGACAACAGAGAGCCCCATGCAGGACTTGGAACTCACAAATCCATGAACCGTGAGATCATGACCTGACCCAAAGTCAGACGCTTAACTGACTTGCGCCATCCAGGTGCCCCCTGCTCAGCATTATTTAGATCCATTATCTAGAAGTCACCACCCAGAAGTCAGATACCCATTTTCTTTTACTGTCCAAAAGCATAAGACTTCAAAAACTATCATAGAGATTTCATGGTTATTATTTTTTTAAGTTTATTTGTTTATTTTGAGAGAAGGAGAGAGAGGGAGCATGCGCGAGCAAGTTGGGGAGGGGCAGAGAGAAGGGAGAGACAGAGAATCTCAAGCAGGATCCACACTGTCAGTGTGGGGTCCGACGTGGAACTCTAACTCACAAAACCGTGAGGTCATAACTCGAGCCAAAACCAAGAGTCAGACACTTAACTGACTGAGCCACCCAGACACCCCATATTTCATGGTTATTATTAAACATTAATAATGCCTTGGGGTCCTAATCCTGAAATAATTCCTACTTTAGATATGCTCATAATATTGAACAATGGGATGGAAGAAATCTTTCCCACTTGATGAAACAACTACAAGGAGAGTCATGAGTCATGTTAATATGATTGTCCATAAAGCACTGCAAATGCTAAGGGACAAAATGGGTTTGCAGGGATTTTTGTGGTTATGTTACCATGTTGTATGCTTCTAAACAATTTACAAACGGAAGACTTGGTGATGTTTCTGAGAAGAAAGGAGAACCTGATTTCACTTCCGGCTCAGAGCAAATGAAAGTAGAGAATGATTTGAAATGGTCACTGAGGAAGCAACTACAGATTGAACAACAAAACAGAACTCTGATGTTGCCACAACAGAAGCCCACTGGTTTCTTCTTGATCTGTGCTTTGAAATTCCTGTTTAGCTCTGAATTAATGAGAAAGTTTATAGGAAAACTGCTACACACAAACTTTGCAGAAAAGAAAGCTGTCAAAAAAAACAAACAAAAAAAACCCCTTCATTCTGGTACAAAACTATGTCTACATGTCCTTAACTTTTCATTCATTCTAGGAAGGAGTTTTAACACTGGATATTCACACTGAAGCCACTTTTTCAAGTTTGCTTTACCGTCTTAGGTTGGTATGGAAGTCTCATTTCTTGCAAATAATGCAATATTTAGAGACAGCATCTTATCAGAATGGAATAGACAGTCACCTTCCTCAATTCATCTGCAATAATTTTATAACAACAACATTTGTTATTCACACTTGGTGTCTTCTATCTTTCTTAAGGTGTGCTTTATAGTGCCAGTCACTAAAAAGCATCCTGCTGGTGAGGTATAACTTATACTTAAATGATGTTCAAAGTGCTTTGTGCTGTAGTTTGGGAAACATTTAATAGTGTTTGGAATCCTGTTCATTATAGCACATCCTAATGCAACAAAGAGCTACTTCGAAAAAAATTTTTTTGACCCCTAAGTTCTTTTTTTTTTAACAAAGAGCTTTTTAGCAATCAGCACTGTATTTTTTCATCTTGAATCAATCTGCATTTCATTTTATAAATCTAACGATAAACTTTATAGGCTTTATGATGACTGTCGACATTTATAAGCAGTCACTATGAATACTGTAATGGTGATTTTATGTGTCAGTTTATCAAACATAAATCTGGTTTAATTTTATATGTAACAAAATACATAACAAAACCTATGCTTTGGGGGATAATGGGAAGAGATTTATCTCTTCCTATGAAAAGACTTCTTGGTATTTAGAGTAGAAAGAGTATAAAACAATAAATATCCAGTACTGAGAAATTTGATGAGGCATTAAGAATTCCTGTGGATATCTATAAATTATGTGTATCAATTGAACCTTGTGGAAGGTATACAAATCAGCAAGTTATGTATAATTTAGCCGTTTCATAAGGTCTTAACTCAGACTATAAAGATTCACTGACATCTCATGAGAAGTTTTGGAAAACATTTTTTTTAACCCATTTAGAATTCATTCAAAGTGCATCAAGCAGCGCTTTAAAGGGTGTTAACTTGGTCCAATTTGCATTTTATTTGTTTTGGTTTTTTCCTTTTTTCTTTTTTTTTGTATCAGCATTATTGAAATATAATTAACATACCATACAATTCACTCATTTAAAGGGAAAGCCAACAGTTTTTTGGTATATTCAGAGTTGTGCAACCATCACCACAACCAATTTTAGAACATTTTCATCATCCCAAAACAACCACCCTCTCCTTACCCTTTACCTGTCATGCCCCAATGCCCTCTATCCCTCCTAGCTCTACTTTCTGCCTCTATAGAGTCGTCTATTCTGACATTTCATACAAGTGGAAGCATACAATATGTGGTCTTTTGTGACAGGCTTGACTTAGCAAAATGTTTTCAAGGTTCATCCTTGTTGTAGCATGTATCAGTACTTCATTCCTTTTTATTGCTGACTAAACATGCATCTTTTAACTCTTAACAGTGTTTTTCTAATTCAACATTTAAAATACAGGGTTTGCTGGGGGACCTGAGTGGCTCAGTTGGTTAAGCAACCAGCTCTTGGTTTCTGCTCAGGTCATGATCTCACAGTTTGCGGAACTGAGCTCTGAGTTGGACTCCACGCTGACAGCATGGACCCTGCTTGGGATTCTTTCTCTCCCACTGTCTCTGTCCCTCCCCAACACTCTCTCTCAAAATAAATAAATAAACTTAAAAAAGACAACAACAAAAAATCTTTAATGAATCTTCACTGGCAAGTAACAAACCCTATATATTTTTTTAAGTTTATTTATTTTGAGAGAGTGTGTTGGGGAGGAGCAGAGACAGTGCACACACACGTGCATGTGCACACACACAAGCAGGGGAGGGGCAGAGAGAGAAAGGGAGAGAGAGAATCCCTAGCAGGCTCCATGCTCAGCACAGGTACTGAGGCAGGCAGGAGCATGACCTGAGCTGAAGTCTGACACTTAACCGACTGAGCCATCCAGGTACCCCTTGATTTTTCTAAAATATGCAATCAGGGGCACCTGGCTAGCTCAGTTGGTGGAACATTTGACCCTTGATCTTGGGGTTCTGAGTTCAAGCACCAAGTTGGGTGTAGAAATTACATAAAAATAAAATCTTTTTAAAAATGCAATCAGGGGAGGGGCGCCTGGGTGGCTCAGTTGGTTAAGTGTCTGACTTCAGCTCAGGTCATGATCTCGAGGTTCGTGAATTCGAGCCCCGCGTCAGCTGTGCTGACAGCTCAGAGCCTGGAGCCTGCTTTGAATTCTGTGTCTCCCTCTCTCTCTGCCCCTCCCCTCCCTGCTCATGCTCTGTCTCTCTCTGTCTCAAAAATGAATAAAACATTTAAAAAAATGTTTAAAAAAATGCAATCAGGGGAGCCTAGGTGGCTCAGTCAGTTAAGCATCTAGCTCTTGGTTTTGGCTCAGGTCATGATCTTATGGTTTCGTGAGTTCAATCCCCACATCAGGCTCCATCCTGACAGGGCAGAGTCTGCTTGAGATTTTCTGTCTCCCTCTCTCTCTCTGCCCCTCCCCCACTTGCGTTGCCTCTCTCTCTCAAAAATAAATAAACTTAAAAAAATTAAAAATAAAAATTTTTAAAAATGCAATCAATAAAATACCTAGGAATAAATCTAACCAAAGGGGTGAAAAATCTATACACTGAAAACTATAGAAAGCTTATGAACGAAATTGAAAAAGACACAAAACAATGGAAAAATATTCCATGCTCCTGGAGAGGAAGAACAAGTATTATTAAAATGTCAATACTGGGGCGCCTGGGTGGCGCAGTCGGTTAAGCGTCCGACTTCAGCCAGGTCACGATCTCGCGGTCCGTGAGTTCGAGCCCCGCGTCAGGCTCTGGGCTGATGGCTCGGAGCCTGGAGCCTGTTTCCGATTCTGTGTCTCCCTCTCTCTCTCTGCCCCTCCCCCGTTCATGCTCTGTCTCTCTCTGTCCCAAAAATAAATGAAAAAAGTTGAAAAAAAAAAAAATTTAAAAAAAAAAAAAAAATGTCAATACTACCCAAAGCAATCTACATATTCAATGCCATACCTGTCAAAATAACACCAGCATTCTTCACAGAGCTAGAACAAGCAATCCTAAAATTTGTATGGAACCACAAAAGACCCCAAATAGCCAAAGCAATCTCGACAAAGAAAACCAAAGCAGGAGGCATCACAATCCCAGACTTCAAGCTGTATTACAAAGCTGTAATCATCAAGACAGTATGGTACTGGCACAAAAACAGACACTCAGATCAATGGAACAGAATAGAGAACCCAGAAATGAACCCACAAACGTATGGCCAACTAATCTTTGACAAAGCAGGAAAGAATACTCAATAGAATAAAAACAGTCTCTTCAGCAAGTGGTGCTAGGAAAACTGGACAGCGACATGCAGAAAAAATGAATCTGGATCATTTTCTCACACCATACACAAAAATAAACTCAAAATGGATGAAAGACCTAAATGTAAGACAGGAAGCCATCAAAATCCTAGAGAAGAAAGCAGGCAAAAAAACCTCTTTGACTTCGGCCGCAGCAACTTTTTATTCAACACGTCTCTGAAGGCAAGAGAAACAAAAGCAAAAATGAACTATTGGGACCTCATCAAAATAAAAAGCTTCTGCACGGCAAAGGAAACAATCAGCAAAACTAAAAGGCAACCAACAGAATGCGAGAAGATATTTGCAAATGACATACCAGATAAAGGGTTAGTATCCAAAATCTATAGAGAACTTATCAAACTCAACACCCAAAAACCAAATAATCCAGTGAAAAAATGGGCAAAAAACATGAATAGACACTTCTCCAAAGAAGACATCCAGATGGCCAACCAACACATGAAAAAGGCTCAACATCACTCATCAGGGAAATACAAATCAAAACCACAATAAGATACCACCTCACACCTGTCAGAATGAATAACATTAACAACTCAGGCAACAACAGATGTTGGTGAGGATGTGGAAAAAGAGGATCTCTTTTGCATTGCTGGTGGGAATGCAAACTGGTGCAGCCACTCTGGAAAACAGTATGGAGGTTCTTCAAAAAATTAAAAATAGAACTACCCTACAACCCAGCAATTGCACTACTAGTTATCTATCTAAGGGATACAGGTATGCCATTTTGAAGGGGCACATGCACCCCAATGTTTATAGCAGCACTATCAACAACAGCCAAAGTATGGAAAGAGCCCAAATGTCCATCAATGGATGAATGGCTAAAGAAGATGTGGTATATAGATACAATGGAGTATTACTCGGCAATCAAAAAGAATGAAATCTTGCCATTTGCAACTATGTGGATGGAACTAGAGGGTACTATGCTAAGTGAAATTAATCAGAGAAGACAAATATATGACTTCACTCGTATGAGGACTTTAAGAGACAAAACAGATGAACATAAGGGAAGAGAAGCAAAAAGAATATAAAAACAGGGAGGGGGACAAAACATAAGAGACTCTTAAATATAGAGAACAAAGGGTTCCTGGAGGGGTTGTGGGAGGGGGGTAAGCTAAATGAGTAAGGGGCATTAAGGAATCTACTGAAATCATTGTTGCACTATATGCTAACTTGGATGTAAATTTAAAAATAAATTAATAAATAAAATAACTAAGCTTTAAAAAAATGCAACCAGATAATTTTGTGTTTATTTTGGGGGTGGGGGAGTTAACATAGCCAACCTACCCAATATTTTAAAATTACCAGAGACATTTGAAATGTTTAATATTTTCTCATGTTGGCTTAATTATTTGATGTTTTCAATTCTCTTTGGCATTCTTGTGTCTTTTCCATTTTCACTGTTTCAAACAGTTTGTATTTAAAATGTTAAAGTTTCAAAACTGTAAATACAATGGATTGTTTTCTGGTATGATATCAACATTATAAACCTTGTCAATTTGATTATTGGCACATACATTTACAAATAAACTGCAGTATGTATGTATTTAATGAAATAGATGTGAAACAAGTTTTTTAAATGCACTTACCTGTATGCATACATTTTCTAATCTGTCTACAGGACATCTTTTGACTTGGACAAGCTGCTTGCTAAAAGTCCACAGATAAAGTGTCAGTAGCATTGCTCTCATCTGCTTGGCTCCATCCGAAATAAAAGAGAATTGGCGGGGGGGGGGGGGGGGGGGGGGGTCGTTGTTTATTTTTGTTTTCAAACTCTTGTGTTAAGAGAATTTAACAGGATTTCTTCTTAAGAAATTCATGCTGGGTCCTGGTAATCTCTACTTCTTTTTTTAAAGGTTCACACATCATCTTTTTAACAGCCCTTGAATTTCGCAAGGGATAAACAAACATCTCATGGGTATATAGACTTTGGTCAATTCTTCCTTGTTTTGGCAATCAGGGTGGTGCTTTCATTTTGAGGCCATTAGTTCCATCTTGTTCTTTCTGCCTTCTCAAGTTCAGCAGTTTCACCACCAGTCACAGAGCAATCTGGGAATCATTTCATCACAGCAAGACACAGAAGATTGTGGAAAAGCCAGAGCAGCTAGTGGATGGGAGATTCCACAGTGCCAGAATAATTCTCCAGCTTGACTTCTCAGTTTCCACTTTTCTTCTGCTTCTGCCAAGACCACGTGTTCAGTGTTTTTCTTTCCTGCTATAATTATCCAGTCCCATGCCAGTTATTTTCAGCTGACATTTCTTGTGGACAATTCAGAAAACAAACACATTGGAGGCTGATAAACCAGGATTTAAATCGCAGCTCACCACTTCCCAGCTGTGTGACATTACGCAGGTGATTTCACTTCTTTGGGACTCTGTTTCCGCGTAAAACTGAGGTTAATATCAGCCTCACAAGATTACGTTAAGTATTCACACTGAATGTGAACACAGTAATTGCAGTCACCAAATGTTCATTTCCCCTGATCCTCCCATTTACACTTTTTCAGACATTTTCAACAGCAGCCCAAACAGCATGCACACAGCCTACTATATGCAGGCCCTTGATGTTGTGACACTAAAAATAAAGAGCTTCCTGCTCTCTAGAAGTTTACAATCTAGTCAGAGAGACGTCTTCCTCCTCTTCGATTAATCCATTCAATGGTGCTGGGAGGCCAACAAGGACAAAAACATAGGAAGAAAGGGCGAAGCCAAGGGTGAACAAGAGTCCTACTCCCCAAACGTTATATTTGTCCCAGCCACAGGACACAATTACTGTTTTTTTGCGTGTCTGTCACCCCAACAGGACTGCCAGCCGACTGAAGGGGACCCAGGTTCAGCTCATCTAAGTTACTTTCTCATCGCCAGGTTGGGCGCACAGCAGGCCCGGGCCCTGTTCCGCCTTCTCACTCGAGGGGCGCCGGCCCGCGCACCCAGGTGTAAATGGGCGCGGGAGCGTCACGCTGGGTGCCTCCGTCCCGCCCAGATCGGAAGTCCCCTGGATCCCCTGGGCAAGGCCAGAGTGCCGCGGGCGTACGCCGGAAGCCCAGCGGCACCTCGCGGCTGTTGGCGGTTAGCCGCCACCTGCCGCTCCACCTCGGATTGGCTCCTTCCTCCGGCAACGCGGCGGCTTTAACCAATTTCCAGCGGCCGCGAGGCCCCGCCCCGCGGAGGACTCAGGAGGCTGGAGTTCTGTTTGCGGGGTCAGGGGTTGCAGAGCCGGTAAAGGGGGGAGTACGCTCTCATCCGAGTTTCTGGAGCGTATTAGAAAGAGCCCTAGCGGGATACAGGGGGAGCAGAGGCGTGTGTGACCCTGAGCTGCTTCTGCTTCTTTCCGGGCGTCCGCCTTGCCATTCTCACCAAGAGGTTGACGGAACGGGGATGTGTGAGGAGACGGATGGACGCGGGGATCCGCCCGCACGGAAATGGGAGTGGAGGAAGGCGCGCACAGAACTTTACGCCGGACAGCCTTTGCCGAAAGGCGGTAACTAGAGGCCCCGCCTCGCAGGCCCCGCCCAGCCCCGCAGGCCCCGCCCAGCCCCCGCAGGCCCCGCCCCCGAGACCTAAAGCGCGGCAGCCTCCAGCGACCACATTGTAGACTCGCCGGACACGTTTTCGGTTTGAGTACTGTCCGTGCTCTCTCCACGCGCCCTCCGCCCGCCGACAGACAACAGAGTTGCCAGCACGCTCTTGTTCTCCCTTCGGCCGGGTGAGCCCGGGCCCCGCCCGCCCTAGCCTTGAGCCCGCTAAACCTGCGGCACTCCCGCCACCCCGGCAGCGAGGACCCGCGCCCTTCCTTCTAATTTCTCTCTTCTTCTCCCAGCCTATCTTGAATTTTTCTTCTCTATCCTCTTTTTCTTTTTCTCTCACTCTTTTTCTCTCCCCTTTTGTTTACCTCTCACCTTCAATTGGCTCAATAATTTAAGCCTCCACCCTTCTCTCTCCCCTCGCCCAGGATTCCCAGCCCTGCTTTTGGGTGGGGGCCTTCGGCGCGACTGCAACGACCAGAATGACTTTCCATCCCCCAGGCTGAGACGAAGTTTTGAGCAGGGCCTGTTCCCAGCCCCTCTAACCTCCTCACAGCTCGCGGCTGGGTGCTAGTCGATTCTCGGCGAGTCTGACCTATCATGACCGCGTAACAACACTCCCACTCACCAGAATCTGCTGACTGCGTTGGGAGGCTGCTTCTTCAGAGTACAGAGTGCCTCTAAAGCAGAAATCTGGAAGAGAATCAATGTGTCTACTAAGAGAGCAGACAGGGGAGGGGGGATTCCTGGGTTCATTTCCCCCCTCCAGTGTGTGTACTTAATTAGTCCCCAGCTACCCTGGGTGAAATAGACCCTATTCCTTACTCCTCCCCACCTCCACCCTGAAGGACTGAGCTTGTGTGCCTTGGGCAGGTGGCCCTTTTCTAGCTGGAGTGTGATCCTTAAAGGCATATTTCCTTACTAAACTCCTCTTTCCCCTCATCCACAGGACACATAGTATGACTATTAGGTGTTTCGTCTCCCAGCCATTTTCTATGGAAAACCAAGGGGATCGGGCCATGATAGCCACTGGCAGCTTTGAAGAATGGGATGCCTTTAGAGAAGCTTGATCTTGGAGGCCTCAGCGTGAGACCTTACAAAGCCGGGTAAGAATCCACTCTAAGGGGAGGGTCTTCTGTTGCCTACTAGTGCTTTGGCCTGGGGGTGGGGGTCAGTGGGACGTTAGCAAAAATAACTACCACCACCCCAGTGAAGTTGCTCTTCAGAATTCACAAAACACTTTCCTTTATCCCTGGTCTCATTCTATCCTTTAAGCTGATCTTGACTAGGCAGGGATGGTGGTCCCCATATTTACAAAGGAAGAAATTGAAGCCTAGATGGGACAGTGATTAGTCCTTGGTCATCCCGGGAGTCAGCAGCAGAGCTAGGACAAATTCCTGAGGCCTGAGTTTTATTATCTCTTCTTAGTAGGGTCTTTAGCACAAGTGGCCATAGCCCCCATACTCAACCTCTAAAAGACCTGACAAACCCAAAGCAACATTCAGAATGGCAACTGAGCCTCTGTGCATTTGTCTTTGAGATGGACAGAGGCTGGGCCTTATTCTCTGGCCTTCACAACACTGTGACCCAGCTCAAGGTCAGGACACGATAGACTCACTTTTCAGGTCTCTGATGCCCAGAGAAGGGACATTCTTTGCCTGAACCTTCTCAGAACTGTCAAATTGGCATGAGAGTGGGGCACCTGGGTGGCTCAGTCATTTAAGCGTCCGACTTCGGCTCAGGTCTTGACCTCATGGTTTTGTGGGCTTGAGCTGTGCTGACAGCTCAGAACCTGGAGCCTGCTTCGGATTCTGTGTTTCCCTCTCACTGTCCCTCCCCCACTCATGCTCTGTCTCTCTCTGTCTCTCAAAAATAAATAATAAAAAAAAAAAAACTAAAAATTTGTTTTTTTTTAAAAAAATTGGCATGAGAGAACTTGGGTGTTTTCTTGTTAAAAGCCCTGCCTGTGCCGGGGGCTGAGAAAACAGCAGGAGAGAAATGTTCTGGACACCAGTGCAGAGCAAATCTAATAAGCTTTGGAGGCTGTAGCTGTGGCTCTTACCAAGTTCCCTCATCTGTAACATGGAAATAAGGCAGCCACCTCACAGGGCAGCTCTGAAGAGTAAATGAGCTAATAGAGTGCCCCGGGCGGTGGGATGGGGAATGTATCCAACAAGTTCTGGGGGATAGATAGATATGTCAGAACAGGGAAGCTGGGGAGTCTGGAGCTCCTTCATCAACCCATGTGAGTACCAATCTTCACTGAGCCTCATGTAGGCCAGACTCCAGGGAAACTCCAATAAGGCCAGGACCTGGCCTATAGTAGATCCGGATGCAACTGAGTGGTGAGTAGCCTCTGGATTTCCCTGTTGGCCCCAGACGCCTGGAGTAGAGAAGCTCAGGAGGAAGAAGCTGTGAGCTGTTTGTTTCCATGGGTCTTTGTGTTCACAACTGACTCCAACCACATCCTCCCTCTGCTGGCCAGCATTTTCCTTATGGCCCCAGCGACATGGGCGACCAATCAGGCTAGGCTCAGAGCAGCTGCTCCTGGTGAAGTGAAGTGAGAGAAGTGAGCTCAGGGGAGAGAGAAGCAGGTCACCTCCCCCACTGGGGTGCTGGGCTCACTTCCTCCCCGGGGAAGGGCAGCAGAGGCCGCAGAGAAGGGTGTTGTTCAACTCTGAGAACAAAATGGAGCTTTTGGTTTCCTGTGTCTTTGTAGCTCTGATCTGCACCTCCCTATCCCTGCCCCTCCTGTGGTAAAGATGTGGATCCCCTTTGTTGAAGGAGAGGAAACTGGCTAGAGAGGGAGACTGTTTTCCCTGGGTCACACAAAAGGCCAGGGGGAGAGAGTCCAGTGTCTGTGTACCTACTTTCAGCCCTGAGAGTTGTCCAGGATCCTTCAAGGCCCAGCTGAATATTACCTCTCTCCTGATGGAGTTAGTTGTTCCTGCTGCATTTTCAGAGTATGTCCTGCAAGCCCCAAATGTAGCTTGAATCACCTGCCCATGCCCTGTGCCAGGCAGTAAGCCCCATCTAGGGTTGATATTGTCTCCTGCATCTCAGTGAGCCAGTGCCCAGCAAAGCAGTCTTGTTGAAAGAATGACTCTAGAGAGCCCAAGTTGTGTGGGGCTGGGGAGGAGAATTAGACTGGGCTGAGAAGGGACTGAACTGGTCTTCTCCATTCCTTTTCTTCTAGACTTAGATAATTTGAGACCCATAGGAACCTCTCCTACTTAAGAAATCCAGGGCATAAGCCTATGAGCCTGTGCCTTTCAGATCTTGGTCTGACTGAAACCTTTTCCCCACTTCTGCCTGTCCTTCAGACAGATCTGCAGAAGTAGGCATGCCGGTATCATCAGTGAAATCTCTGCACCCAGCAGACAAAAGGATGAGTCAGTGCCAGTTTGTCAGCACTAAGATAGCCCTGATCCAGACTCTTCCTATAGTAAAAGGGAGGGGGCTCTTCACAAAATGTGTTCTCCTCAGGCAGGAATTGCTTCTCTAGCCCCTACTTGAGTACCTCCAGAGCTCACTCCTGTTTTCCTTCATGAGGCTGCCCTGGTTCTTGCTTAGGGAAGTGGTGCTCTCAGGGAAGGTGGGGGTGGGGTGGTAAGCAGGGAGGGACTGTGCATGCTGCTGCTAATGGGGCTTCTCTCTCCTTGGCTTAGATTCCGGCAGAGTTCCTCTATCTCGTCTTGGTGCTGACCGAAGGTGCCCCCTTCTCCATCTTTCTCCATCTCCTGGGAGATAGGAGGAAATCAGCATTATGGTTGGGTTCAAGGCTACAGATGTACCCCCTACCGCCACTGTGAAGTTCCTGGGGGCTGGCACAGCTGCCTGCATTGCAGATCTCATCACCTTTCCTCTGGACACCGCTAAAGTCCGGCTGCAGGTGAGGGCAGAAAGCCTGTGGTTCCCAATGTTGTCTAGTCTACTCTGCCCCAAGATATAGACTCCTTAAGGGCCAGTGGGGTGTTTGGGACTGTGTAAACTTTGGAGCGCAGGGATGGCAAGAGATGGGGAGGACAACCTGCCAACCCCTATAACCACCCATTTTGGCCTTGCAGATCCAAGGAGAAAGGCAGGGACCAGCGCGGGCCGCAGCCAGCGCCCAGTACCGTGGCGTGCTGGGCACCATCCTGACCATGGTGCGCACTGAGGGCCCCCGCAGCCTCTACAATGGGCTGGTCGCCGGCCTGCAGCGCCAGATGAGCTTTGCTTCTGTCCGCATCGGCCTCTACGACTCTGTCAAGCAGTTCTACACCAAGGGTTCTGAGCGTGAGTGTGGAGCTGGGCCATGGGCCCCTTGACCTTTTCTCCTTGGTGATGACCAATCCAATCAAATCATCCTTGATTGATGATTTGCTGCATAGCTTCTTTAGGCTCTAAGATCCCTAGGAGGATCAGAGGAACTGAGAACTGGAAGGCACCTTGATTCTCCTAATGATTCTTGAGCACCTGGGCTGTGCCAGGTTCTGTGCAGGGCATCATCCCATGACAGTCCCCACCACTACTCTGAGAGTAGGTGGTATCATCCCCATGTTAGAGATGAAGAGACTGAGCCTTGCTGGGTGGAAAGTACTTGGCCAAGAGCACACAATGAGGAGCCAGAAAACACACCCAGGACTTTTGCTTCCAAAGCTAGCACTCTTCCATTTTACCTCGCATGCTATGCCCACCTCCTTTTTACATATGTGAAAACTGAGAACCCAGATCAAAAGGTTAACTTTTCCTGAGATAACATGGCAAGGAGAAATAGATCTGGCATGCGAACCCAAGTCTTATGAATCTAAGGCCTTGGAAGGCCACTTCTCTCTGAGCCTTGGGTTTCCACTTGTCAGGTGGAAATGATTGTGACTTACCCTGTTGAGCTAGGTCTCATTTTGTCCCACTCCTTGCTTTGTCCCATTGGGTAGCAAGTAGTAGACATTCAAGGTGTTATTTTCTTTGATGCAAGGAGTTTTTAGAGCAAGAACTTGTCTGAATCCTATTCCCAGAAGGCAAGAGATTACAGTGATGAGGTGATTTTTAGTGAAGAGAGGTGGAAAATTAGTACAATCCCAGCTGGGCACTGACCCCCCCATGTTTCTTCCACAGATGCCGGCATCGGGAGCCGCCTCCTGGCAGGCAGCACCACAGGGGCCTTGGCTGTGGCTGTGGCCCAGCCCACAGATGTAGTAAAGGTCCGATTCCAAGCTCAGGCCCGGGCTGGAAGTGGCCGGAGATACCAAAGCACTGTCGATGCCTACAAGACCATTGCCCGAGAGGAAGGGTTCCGGGGACTCTGGAAAGGTGTGTACCAGGTGTTTCTTCTTCCCTGTCTTCCTCCTCCTCTAGTCTCTGGTCTCACATCAGTATTTTTTCCTCCTGTAGGGACCTCTCCCAATGTTGCTCGTAATGCCATTGTCAACTGTGCTGAGCTGGTGACCTACGATCTCATCAAGGACGCCCTCCTGAAAGCCAACCTCATGACAGGTGAGTTAGTATAAATGGTTCTGGGTCTTGCCCTTCCCCCAACCTAGGATCAGATGTGAGGGTCTGGTTGCCTGAGTCTCACATCTTTTCATCCTCCTTCCCCTATGCTTGTGGAGTGAGTTTAGATTTACCATAGTAAAGCCAGCTGGGATGAAGCTCCCACTGCACACTGAGGTACTGAGGCTAGACTCTAGGCTAAATGACTTTTAGGTCATCAGGACAGATCCCCGCTGGCATCTCTTTCTCTAAAACCAGAAAACCCCTAAGCTAGTTTGATAATCTCTTCCCTTCTGGAATGATGAGGTAAGGAGTCCTGACTGCCTCTCCTGCTCCTCCTTCGCAGATGACCTCCCTTGCCACTTCACTTCCGCCTTTGGGGCAGGCTTCTGCACCACTGTCATTGCCTCCCCTGTCGATGTGGTCAAGACGAGATATATGAACTCTGCCCCGGGCCAGTACAGCAGCGCTGGCCACTGTGCCCTTACCATGCTCCACAAGGAGGGTCCCCGAGCCTTCTACAAAGGGTGAGCCTCTGATCCACCCCACCCAATCCCGAGCCTCCTAGCTACCCATACCTACACACAGGTGGGAGAGAACCACCTGGAACTGACTAGCAACCAGGTGTCAAACTATTCTGATCCTGGTGTTAGTATTTCACTGGCATTCCCTCATGCTCTTAACTAGTTCCTCCCAGAGTTGTCATTCCTACCTTATGGGTATTAAAATGGAGACTCACAGGGAATTCTTGCTCAGAGCCGCATGGCTGTGGGGCTCTGTTCACCCTGGGCCCTCACAACCTCCTTTGGGACAGAGCAACTAGGTTGGATTGGATACCATGGCCCACTGGGGTGAGTGGGAGGTGAAGTGCCCTCAGGAGTCACCAAGGTGCCCCCTATGACCTGTGTTTTCTGCCTTCTAGGTTCATGCCCTCCTTTCTCCGTTTGGGTTCCTGGAACGTGGTGATGTTTGTCACCTATGAGCAGCTCAAACGGGCTCTCATGGCAGCCTGCACTTCCCGGGAGGCTCCCTTTTGAGTGTCTCCTGCTGCTGACCCAACCACCTCCGGCTTTGGCTTTGGCTTTGGCTTTGGCTCCAGCCAAGCCCTGCTTCCCTTCCCTCTCTCCTCACTCCTTCCTTCCACTCCCTTTCCCACCACCTCCCTTTCCTGTCCCCACATGCTTACCCATTCTCCCCTACCCCATCTCCCCGTTGCCTCCCAGTCCTAGTAGAGTTGACCCCAGTTGACACTGTGGGAGGCCTGGAACTAGCCAGGATCCCAAGCCTTCAGTCCCTTGAAAAGCTAAGCCCAACTCTTTGTTCTGCCCCTAGTCCCAGCCAGCATGTCCCCCATAAAACAGGTTCAACCTTGTGTCTCCTCCTTCTCTCATAGCTGTTACCAGAGATCTTGGTTCAGTGGGTCCTTCTGGCACCTGGTAGACAGCGGAGCAGCCACCTGACTTAGAAAGGGAGGTCTGCCCCACCTTCCGCTTCCAGCATCCATTCTGGGGCCTGTGGAGGTCATGTAGTTCATTTGTCTTTCCAGACCAGGCCTGGGGCTTAGGTGGTAAGTGAGGGAGCAGCTGGGAGTCACAGCTTCGCTCTCACTAGGACACTTGAGCTTCCACTCACCCAGTGCCTGGTGCTCCAGCTGGCCCCAGGCCTATTGATCTGCAAAATTAGTGTACTACTGTCTGCTCAACATCTCCTTGTTCGGTGGAAGATTTAGAGAAACTTGGGAATCTTAGATGCTGTGAACTACTTTTATTCCATTCTACAAATGGGAAACTTCCTCTCCAAAGTCCCAGACCTCATGAGGACAAGTCTGGCTGCTTCTCATCCTCCACAGTCACACCCTTAGGTGGCATTCTTACTGCACTGGGTGGGACAGGGTGCAAGGAAAACATGAGGCCTCAGTCTGAGGATACTTTCATTTGGAGACTCACCCTCTCCCTAGGCTGGAGATCCCAAGGAGGCAGTGCCAAACCAGGGCTTAGGCTGCACAGGGTGTCAGCCTCCCTGTTCCTGTTCCTACCAGCTGTCCACAGAGGCAGGAAAGCAGATTCTACATATGTTTCAAGGGGTAGGGGACTCTGAAATCCCAGAATCCTGAGGCATCTCATGCAGAAGCAGGCCCTTAGAATTAAGCCACCCAGGCTCATTTTATAGCTATTGGAAGAAACTGAAGGCTGGGACTAGGACTCAGACTCCTTTTTCCCCCACTGTGCCTCTTCACCAGGGACCAGAGCTGGAGTCCTTCAGAATGTCTGTTAAACAGCTGTAGAGTCAGGCTCAGAGAATGTGGTCTCCCTCTTCCCACAGCCTCAAGCAGCTGATGCTACTGCTCCTCCCCATTGGTCAGAGCTGGAGGCTCAGCCCTTCAGAGCTTTGGCAAGGGGTCCAGGAAATGAGAGTCCTAGAGAAGGAAAGAGGGCCCAGGATTCCTCACCGTACTTTGTAACATCTGACAAATTGAGCTGGGGTCTCATAGTCCCCAAGAGGAACGGGGTTGGGTGCCACAAGGTGAGCCAAGGCGAAGGTGGTAGGCAGCCCAGCGGGCCTGCTCTCTGCTGGGCTGCAGGGAGTCAACATAAATGGAGGACCGACCTGGTCAATGCACTTCATGCACCTTAATTCTCACACTAGTCCTATAAAGCAGGCTACTGTTTTATACCAGAGAAAACCGGGCCAATTTGTTGCCTTAGGCATGTCAGTCATGTGATTCGTTTATCAGTCTTGTGTCCCAGACACTTGGACACAAGGCCACCAGACTCCATCATGGTTCTGGGCATGATCCTGGGACAGTGAGGAGCTGGGGCAGGTGGCAGGAACCATGGAACAACATTATCAGTAGCCTCACTAATTTAATAACTGGTCCTCACAGCTTATAAAATGGACATATGACAGGCCCTGCCTTGCCTGCCAGATGAGGTAGCACTGAAGATCACCAAGGTAATAGAAATTTCACAAAGATCTTTCATCAGGCCTAAGACCACGCTTCCTTCAGAGCATTGCCATGAGGAAGAGGCTAGAGGCAGGCTTTCCTACTGGCCTAGAGGAGACCTGGGTGCTAGGATTTGTACCCACTTGCTCTCAGCACAGGGCAGCTACCACCACTCTTCCACCTAGGCCGTGCCTCGGGGCAGAGTCGGCTTCACTCCTCATCTGGTTTCCTGAAGGCCTGCAAGATCAGGGTTGCAATCTTTGCTATAAGAAACAGGTTCAGAAAGGCAAAGTGATTTGCCCAAGAGCATACACCTGAGGTGTATCTGACTCCAAGGCCTACATGACTTACGGGCTGCACAGGTGCTTCCTAGAACCCTGGTCCAGACTCCATGTCTCAAGGTCAGCTCCTGCCACATTTTCCCTGATGATTTCAAAATGGCTGACAGGTGCTACCCAGTCCCCATTTAAGAAAAAACGTTAAGGGGTGCCTGGGTGGCTCAGTCGGTGAAACGTATCAATCTCCACTTAGGTCTTGATCTCAGGGTTGTGAATTCAAGCCCCATGTTCAAGAAAGAAAGAAAAAACCTTGAGCAAAGAATGTTTTGAACAGGGGAATCCAATATGGACAATATGGGGGCCTTTTCTATTACTTCTGAAGTCATTCCACAAAAGTGGCCACCTACTCGTAAGATTAGATCTATCCTAGCCCAAACCCAGACTTGAAAGAGAGGAGTCTTTGCCCTGGCACAGGAGAGGTGCATGCCACACTGTTGTTGACTGGTGGAATGCAGGTCAGGAAAGCAAGTGTGGTCTGCATAGGCCCAGCTGGGCCTGGAGGCCACATCAGCAACAATCCTGGAACCCTGAGATCTAAGCAGTGAATTCACCAAGCATGTTCACCACAATGACTCAATCCTCATAAGCAGCCTGCAGGAGGCTTATAAGCAGTAACATCCAGGGGGGTCAGTGGCAGGGCCAGGAGCAGAACCCAGTTCTGCCTCCCATACCACCCCACCTAGAGTCAGTCCAGGACCCACTGCATAGATGAGAAGTGAGGCTGTGAGGTAGAAACCAAAACCATTTTCCAGCACTGTGTCCTTTGTGCTACCTCTAAGCAGGGTGAATCTGGGAAGTGGCCTTCAAGGTTCTGATGACATCTTTGCCCTGTGTGGCCTTGACAAGTGTTTTCTTCTCTGTGCTTCCCATCTACACTATGACCATATCACATTCTAGAGACTGCCCCTGCTAAAGACTTTGTGTCATGAGAAATCATAGCAGGGTGGGGACCCACAGAGGTCACTCAGGTCTGCCCCACTCTATCAAGGGGAGCACACAGGCTCCGAACCTTCAGGGACCTGGCCACACTTACAAAATCTGGACAGGAACCCAGGTTCTAGGCTTTCTGGGCCATGCCCCTCCCCCTGTTCCACAAGAAGCAATATATGAGGCTCCTCTCCCTCCAACACAGTCTCCTGGGTGCAGTTGGAAGATAGGAAATCTTTATTGTGTCAGTTTAAAAACCCCAGGCTGTCCCATCCTCATGTCACATCTGTGCAGTGGGCTGGCTCACCTGCACATCCTGGGACAGGAATGGGATAAGGCCCAGCTGGCCTTCTCCTCCCCTCCTCTGCTCCAGCCCTCAGCTCACCAGTTATGTCAGCAATGCCTGGCGCAGCATCTGCTTCTTTTGGGGTGTGAGGCGGGTGGGGAACTGGATGTCGAAGAAGATGAAGAGATCCCCTTTCTTAGTGGGGTCCTCAGGCAGTGGCATCCCCTCACCTGGCACCTTCTTGAAGTACTTGGGACTGAGACAGGGGAGGATTGAAGAAGGGAAATGAGAGGGCCCCCCAACACTGCTCTCTGACAGATCCCATGCTGCCCATGCTCACACAACCTCAGGCTTGAGGCAGTCAGTCCAGCTTCCACCAGGTGGCTCTTCTCAGCCAGAATCGTGTGGCAGGAGAGAGAAGACCAGCTTATTCAGACAGCCTGCCCCCTGATAACCATTTACACTGGGGGTTCCAGGAATAGAGGTTCCAGCCTAGGTTGGGGTCGGGGGTGGTGCTGGACTGCTGAGTAAAGCTTCCCATACAGAGGCCCTTTCCTGTAAAGGACTTGAGGGATACAACTCAGAACACTAATGAGACGTTCGGGAGGAGGAAGGCAACAAAGGTCGCCTCTGCAATCTTTGGACTCTGTAGCGGCCTCGTGCAAGTTAGAAAAAGGCACTCCATTTACCAGGTGAATGCAGCTTGGCCAGAGTTAGGGCTGGATTTCAGTCCTTGCTGGTGAGGACTGAACTGCCCCAGGCTGACCTGTCTGGCACTACCCTCTAAGGCCCAGGCCAGCCCTTCTGCCTACTGGGACCCACGCAGATGCACTCACTGGATAATGTCGTTGATGGGGATGTTGAGCAGACGATCATCCAAGGTCTTCACCTCCACGGTGCAGCAGGTCAGAGCCTAGGGACGTTAGGGCCACAGGTGGGAGTAGGAGAGGTAACCATGGCCATTCTGTTTAGAAGGCATTTTATGAGCTTATTCGGTGCCAGGCCCTGAGCCTGGCCTCAAGCAGACAAAAGGATGTTCAGGGACTAATGGGAGCGAGCCAGGCATCTGCCTGCCCTTAGGAGTTCACGGTCTGGTAGGAAAGACTGATGATGATAGAGGGAAGTAAAGGGGTCTTCAGGAGCCAAGGAGAGGCCCCCAAACCACTGTGGAGTGGGACAGGAGGACTACACAGTGGTGGTAGCAGTTGATGAGGGTGAAGAGGATCCTGCCAGTCAGACAAGGTGGATATACAGCATTCCACACAGACGGCCCAGCACAAACAAGAGAATGGAGGTGGGAAAATGCTCCCAATGGACAGGGGCACAGTGGTTGGAGTGCAGGGGATGAGATCAGCAGAGGCAGAGTGTGGAGGGCCTTAAACACCATGTGAAGATGCTCCGACAGGCGTGTGGCACAGTCAGATGAGCGTGGGGATGGGAAAGGAGGCAGGAAGGCCACCAAAGGAGCTGCTGTGCAGACCCAGGTGCTCAGACTCTGACTCTGGGAATGAACGGAAGGGGACTAGGTGGTAGAATTGACAGAGTAACTGCCCACAGGTAGGGTGGGGGAGGGGAGGCAAAGTCTAGGCTGGTGCTGTTCCTTGTTTGGATTGTAAGGACATGGAGGGACCCTGAAGACAGCCACAAAGATTCTATGGGCACTCCTCACGTTCTGAAGGCCTGCGCCATAGGCACTGGGGGGAGTGCAGAGTGAGGCCTGCTTGCTCACTCTCATCTGCCCACTTCCCCTCCACTTTGCCCACTCACCTTGCCCAAGGGAATGGGATTCACAAAAAGGAGGTTGTCGTTCTCCCTGCGGAAGCGAGGGTGTAGCTTCTCCTTTACAATGAAGATGATGTCGGCTGGGATAATGTTGGGGCCCTGGGCAGAGGAGGCAAGGGGTGACAAGGACTAATTGGCTGTGTGATATTGGCTAAGTTCCTGACTCTACTGGTCTCCATGTCTTTTTCTGAACAATGAAGAGATTGAACTAGGTTTTCTGGAAGGACCTTTTCAGTTTGGTTTCATAGCCCCTCCTCTGAGAAGCCTACTCCAATGAATCCAGTGCCACCCCCCCCCCCCATTACTTCTCCTCTATGGAGCATGCCCAACAGGGTTCACTCAGATGGAGAGGGACAGAAGCTTCCTCAGGGGGTGGGTAAAATGCTGAGCTGCAAGTTTTGAAAACAACTTCTTACACACCTCTGTCCTGACAAGCTTCTGCTAAGGTCTCTTAAGGGGGCAGAGGAACCTAACTAGTCCCTACCAGCAAGAAGCTCCCAGTCTAGTGGGGGGAACAGACACACCGTCCTCAGCATGCTCAGGACTGTGGTAAAAGGAACCCAGAGGCAGGAGATTAGAGAGGCCCTGAGCCAGGTGGAGAGGTCAGGGGAGGCTGCCCAGAGCCCAGAGCATTAGAGCTGGGTCCTGAAGGGGTGTTTTGGAAGTAGATGTTTCACAGGTGAGAAAGGGAGCAAGAAGTATGGGCAGAGGAATTAATCTCTCTTGGCTCTGAAAATGCCATCACTCTGCCTCTTCTCAGACCTAAGGATACAGCATGCCTTGAACAATAATTTTATATTTTTATTTAAATAAGTAATTATCATGAAGATATTAAACAGTGTTAAAATTATTATTAATAAGTGGTTTCTGAATACCTCCTATAGTTGGGCTTTATTCAAGAAGCACTGAAGAAAATCAGGAAGAGCTCTTGTGCTCTTGCCCTGGCCAAATCCCTTCCCTCTCTGGGCCTCAGTTTCCTACTCTGCAAAATGGGGGAAAGCCCTGGGCTATCCACTCACAGAGGTGTTGTGAGGCTCTGTCCCTGGTAAGGGACTTTGGGGATCATTTCACCGACTCTGCAGACTGGTCTCCCTACTAGGCTGGGGTCACGGGGCAGAGGAAAGCATTGCCTCCTTCCCCCTCAGTCTTTCCACCACATGAGCAAGCTTGGGTGACTGACACTAGGACTGACCCTAGTCAGTTCCCTCCTTCTCACCTGGTCCCCTTCCTTCTCAAAGGTGATCCGTGTGCCCTGCCTCCAACCAGGTTTCACATCAATTGTGAGAATCTTGTCCTTGATGGTAGAGGAGTACCCATCCTCGTTCAGCACCTGCAGCCAGATGGAAGAAGGGAGGTTTGCTCCAGATTTCCCAGCTGGCCTTTTAACACGAGAAAGATGCCAAGGGGGTGTTGTGCTCAGATGCAATCTTCTAGCAACAGGGAGAAGCTGCCCTGAGCCATCCCCATTCTCACCCCATTTACTGGAACCAAGAACTTACGATTTTAGGATGATGTCATTGGGCTAGGGCCTGAGATGCCAAGCAGTCACCATTAGTTGACCAAGCCCCCAACTCCAGGCCTAGATCACGTAGCCCTGGCCACTAACAGATGCATGGTGAACACATACTCAGTTCCTCTCTCCCAACCCAGTGGCTCTGGCCCTGAGGGGCTGACAGGTTTCTTAATCATGAAGGGAGAAAGACCACAGAGGTCAACATATCTGAGCATTCCCTATTATGTCATCCAACCATTCCCCAATCACATGCCCAGATGAGTGCCATCTGTGCCACAGCTGGCATCTCCTCTGCTGGGCAAAGGTGTGAGGAGGCTTTGCTCATGTGTCTAGCATAGGGCTGAGCCATAGGACAGGGTCAACCCAAGGACTAGACTCTGGGCCACTAAAAGTCTTCAATCAAACCCCTTGGGGACCGTCCCCCAGTGCACCCTCCATCCCCACACTGTTTCTTCTTACTCCTGAGGCATACACACTGATGAAGCCCTGGGGGTATGGTCTGGTAATACCCAGAGGGCAGAATTCACAAGGGACTGACTCCTCCCATTCGGGATCCGGCTTCCCACAGGGATGGGGCTGATATGAGAAGGGAAAGACCCTTCTGCAGAGGGGATTCCTGCACTGGGAAAGAATCAGGCTAATACCCTCAATTGTCCCTTCCAAATTTCAGATTCTAGAATTCTATGATCCTAGATCTTCAATTCTGAGATTTCATGATTCTATCAGAGGCCATACCTGAGGTCTCCAGTGAGGGCATGGAGGAGGTAACTCAGAGGATTGGAGGGCATAGGTAGTGGCCCCCAGTAGGAGCAAGCCAAGTACTCACCCTTCGGGAGATCTTAATTTTCTTGGTGCAGCCAAAGAATAAGTCCTCCAGAGATAGGTAGAGGTCTCGTTCGATTGGGGGGTCCTGTTTCTTGACCCCTCGGCCTCGGAGACCCCCAAAGTTCAAATCTACCTCACTTCCTTCTACATCAAAAAACTCTGCAGGAGGAGAGGAGAGGAGAGGAGAGGGGAGGGGAGGGGAGAGGAGGGGACGGGAGGGGACGGGAGGGAAGAGGAAGGGAGGAGAGGAGAGAAGTAAGAGAGATTGTGTCAGGGACTTGGAAACACAGACACCCCTCCACACATACCTCTTCAGTCCCCAAGTGTAATACTCAGCATCCCATTCCTACTTTGCATACTCAGACTGTTAGGCCAGGCCAAAAAGTTGTCCTAAATTGCAGATCCAATGGTTATCATTGCTTGCCACTTCCCACTGCTTCATCATCCAGTTTATATTCCCCCACTTTCCTGACTCCCTTCCCCCTCAATTTGGGGAAACACTCCTCGAAGCTGGCTGCCTCAGGATGGAGAGGAGTGCCCTCTGGTGGCAGTTCCTGGTATGCCAGAAATGACTCCCGCTGTTATCTTGCTGGGGGGACGGTAATATCATTCCAGTCCTTCCTACCCTTCCCCACAATCCACTCTCCCTCACTGTCCAGCCCAGCACAACACCTCTAGAGACCACATACTCAAGTTTCTGTGAAGTCAATAGCTGATACGGGAGTAGGGAAGGGGGTGGTTCCTAATAAATTTGAGAGTTCATCAGCATACCCCCAAACTCTTTTTCCCTCAATTTCTTTTTTCCCTGCCCAGCTCTACACCCATAAGTGCTCTTGCTGCCCTGCCCTTCCATCCCAGTGCAAACAGCCTTTGTCTCTTGAAGTGCTATGGAGTCGTTTGGTTTCAGTTTTTCTGTCTGTGAGATGGGGTAATAATGCCTGATCTGCCTTTTTCCATTAGGATTAAATAACAAGATGATGAAGAAAAGTGGAAACTTGCTGAGAGCTTACTATGCATCAGGTGCTGGTTTCAGTTCTTCACACTATTGTCTTATTGGACAGAGAGGCCAAAGAAAAGGCTCACAGTCCCGCAGCTCATCTGAACACAGGATAATCTGACTATGAGAACCTCTGCCCTTAACCACTATGCTTATTGCTACGTGTGAAAACCTTTGTAAACTTTGTAGAGTCAGGGGTCGCTATCATAATTAAGGTTTTTTTTCTTGTACTCTGCCTCTTATGGTTAGGGCCATGAATGAACTTCCCAGGCTAGAATGGTATAATAACTTTAGGTGGGGGAGGGCAGGGCAGCATCACACTAAACCCCTCTATGAAATAGTAACTAATCAAGAGGCCTGTAAGTGACCTGGTCCCCTCTCGTATCACTGAATCCATTTCTTCACCCAGCACCTGTGCTGTGTCAGGTTGTAGACACCCCAACAGCCAGGTCATAGGAAGGTCTAGTCCCTCGGTCCTGCAGGCAGACAGGACACAAGAATCCCCTGGGTGAAGTCCTGTAGCAGTATAGTTTTGGGCACTGCCTGAGGGTCCCCAAAGCCTGTAAGTGATGTCCCTAGAAGCTCTGGTTTGGTTCCTCTGAGCTGCCTCTTTTTCATGCACCTGTCCATCGTTATGGCATTTTTCAGTCTGCAAAGCCCATTTTCATAAACATTGTCTCATTTGCTAGTGACGTGTGAGGAATGGACTATTACAGCCACTTAACAGTAAGGAAATTGAGGTTTCAGAGCAGTGAAGAGATTTGCCCAGAATCACACAGCTCATAAGAGGCAGTGCATGGATTTGAAACAGGCCTGACTCTAAGTCCCTTGCGTTTTACAGTCACACATGGAGTTTATCAACTCAGCTTCTTCTGGCAGACAGGTGAAGGAAATGCACAGGGGAGAGGTCTCTGAGGGGGAGAGACAGTGGGCTGTGGCCCACTTCTTATTAACATGCAGAAAAAGGAAGAGAGAACTTTTGAAATGCAGAACGGCTATAGTACAGCCAGGGGAAGGGGCTGCAGGGGGTCAGGCAGTGAAAATCTAGACTCTCTGAGTTGCATAACTAGAGCCAGGAAGACAGGTCTGAAGGTTAATTGCCCTTGCAAGATGACTGTGAGCCTCAGGAATCAACTCTTGGTCAGTTTGTCTGGGACCTGGGATTATCCACCCATCCATCCATATACTCACCTAACACACACCTGTACAGTGAAACCTAATGCAGCTATTAAAATGAGTAAAGTAGATCTGTTATGTAATATAGTATGAGATAATCTCCAAGGCATACTGAGTGAAAGAAATCAGTGTGCACAATATGGTCCCATTCCCTTCATAAGATAAAAGGCTTAGGTAAAGATAAATATATGCTCATAAATGCATAGAAATTTTCTGGAAGGATACATAAACGGTTAACAGTAAGTGGCTGCTTCTGGAGAAGGAATAAAGGCTGAAATTTATTTCTTTAATAATTTCTTTTTTACCATGCATTATATATATTTTTAAAGTAAACAAAACAAAAGGATTCAAAGAAAAGCATCTTTTACAGCTACATCCTTTCCCAATAAAGCAAGTGGGTAGGTGGGGCCTCTTACCACCAAAGGGGTTGTCTCCTCCGAAGAACTCATGGAAAACCTTATCAGGGTTGCCGTGGAAGACGTAACCAGTGGTCCATGGGGTCTGGGATCCAAACTCCAGAGGAATCCCGCCCTTTAGGCCCTCCTCTCCAAACTTGTCATAGATGCCTCTCTTCACAGCTGTGGACACGTGTCACCTTGATGAGGGGGCTGGCATTAGGGACTAAGATAGCTGCGGGCTGGGAAGCAGGTGGATACAGGGTAGAGGGGAAGGGGCAAACCCAACCTTATTTCTAAAGTCTGGCACTCTTTGGAGGGAGACCCTAAAAGTTAGGAGTTTAATTTCCCCGTGGGTGGATCTAGGTGTGATCCCATAGTGGGGAGGAGAATGGGGAAAGGTGGAGACCTGCTGGGTGGCAGGGGGAAGAGGATTGAAGGAGAGATCTAGAGACTGAGGGTGAGGCTATGGCCCTAGAATTTGGCTAAACTCATCATCGTACCTACTGTTTTATTTGGGGTAAATAGAATCGTAGCACCTTGAAATTCTACAATCTAAGAATTCTAGAGCTGCCAAATTCTAGAGCTTTCAAAGCCTAGAGTCTAAGGACTCTAAAGTCTTGAAAACTCGGGACTGGGGAAACCTTAGTGATCTGGCTATTCTTCTGCACAGCATCTGTGATTACAGTCTCCAGAACAAGCCCTCAGGGATGCACGCTTGCAGGTGGTGCCCCGGGGCAGAGGTGGTGGTGGGGGAATCACTTTCTACACTCTTTTGGTTTCAGGAGATTCTTGAATTACCAGCCTCTCTCTGACCCTTGATAGACATGCCTTCCATGGAAAGGTGGCACTGGAGCTACTTGGTAATCTGGGAAGAGTAACTGGGGATGCCTGCCTCAGCCTCTTTCTTCCCTTGGCAGCAAGCATCTCACTGTGTGCACCCCTGCAGGGGACAGGTGGGGTGTGGAGTGTGGGAGACCTGCCCAGGTCCTGCTCTACTGACACTGGCTGAGCAGATCATTTTAATCCGGGGGCTCTCCACGCTGCATCAACCTTAGTTTGTGACTATGGAGAGAGGCAGTTCATGCTGTTTTCTTTCTTTCTAAGTTTGCTCAGGCTCTAGGCAGGGAAGAGGAATGCTTTACTACCCAGAGGCTTAAGGAATGGTCTCGAAATAGAGGTGGGGCAGAGGAGATGGGTGGAATCACTCACGGTCGCTCAGCACATCATAGGCCTCTGCTATTTGCCTGAATGTCTCCGCTGAGGATGGCTCACTGGACTTCAGCGGGTGGTTCCTAAGGGCCAGTTTCCGGTACCTAGAGGAGGGAGGATTCATACAAGTCATAGCATTTGACATGGGCCTGAGGCGCAGACCATGGTTCAGAGCTGGCTCTGCTGTTCACTGCTTTGATGTTGCCAGCTATAAAATCAGGGCTGTGGTGGCCAGGGTGGTGCATTGCACAGATGCCCTTGAACAGAACCCAGTGGGTAGAAAGTGTAGCTGCCCGCCCTGGGTGTCTGTGCTGAGGCTACATTTCCCCAAGCTGCCCCAACCAGTGCCTAAGCGTGGTGGGGATATTGGTGCTGGCGCGTCCCCCTAGGACACAGGACCCCCCCCAGTGCACAACCTCTGCTTCAGGACGCCCATCTATCAGCCCAGCTACTTTTTTCCAGACCACTCTGCAGCTCTCTCCATCCAGCCATTTCTTCCTGCTCCCCTTTCACAGGTATCAGACCGGCACTGGGGTTTGAAGGTGCCGCCTGCATGCTCTTGGTCCCCCTTCACCCTCACACGTTTCCCCCCATACATTTCTCGCACATCTAATCCTGCCGTGATATCTGAACTTACACACAGGCTTCTTGGGAAGATCAGGTAAAATAAGGTGTCAAAGGGCCTGGTACAGAGAGGCACTGGCACACGTCAGGTCCCTTTACCATCTCTCACTTCTGTGCTCATTCGTTTCCCTGCTTCTGTATTACCCAATCCCACCACTCAGTGATGCGATGCCTATAGTGTCTGAGAATCTGTATCATCAGTGTTCTGAGAGGAAAGAGCTGGCATGAACTGGGTGATTTGTGCAGAGTTTAATAAGGGACCACTCACCAAAGTGTAGGAGGTAGGGAGGATAACCATGCTGGACAGTGCTGTAGCCGAAGGCCAGGAGCCCTGAGTCACCCTGGTTACCCCTGAGCCTATAGGAGTGGGAAGGGAGAAATCCCACAGGAGTGTGTGTGGACGGGGCCCTTGGCAGGAGCTGTCATCTTCAGCTAAGGGATACCCAACCTGAAGTGCTCTCAGAGGAAGGGAGCTGGGAATAAATACCCCAGCCCCACTCTCCTCTTTGCCAATCACCTGCTGTGGGCTCTCTTTAGCTTTCATTTAGGAAGTCTGAGGGCCAGGGCGTCTATTGATGTGGTTCAGATGGGCCAGCTTCCAGTGCAGAGAGCAGGGTGCAGAAAGGCGGGGAGGGGGTCTGAAAGAGCCAAAGGAGGGCATCAGCACAGCCCCCTGAGTGGCTCAGTACAAATCGGACCCCACATACCCTCCACTGGGTCAAAGTGCACTTCCTCTGCCCTGCTCACACCCTGCATGCTGGTGACCCCTCCCGCTGTTTCTCTTCTCACTCACACACTATCTGTGCACAAGCTCGTCTGTCCCAAGGCTTTGAGCATCACTCACTCACTGACCACTCCCAAATTTCTATCTGAAACCAGGCCACTAAGCTCCAGACCTTGGCATCCAGCTTCCATCTTGGTATCTGCTCTCCAGTGTCCCACAGGCCCCACAAACTCAATGAACCCAGACAGAAACACATTTTTGTTCCTTAAGTTTTTGCCCATTTGCCCAGGCAATGAAGCCAAAATGCTGAGCATTATCAACTCCCAAGTTCTTCATCCCCTCCATTCCCAGCCCACCTGTCACCAGGGCATTTCAGTTTTTCTTTCTCCCCAGTGTTCTCTTCCTGCCCCCTCATCCCTAGGACTATTACAGAACCATGGCTTCCTGTTTCAGTGTTCTCCTTCTCCAGGCCTTTCCGTGTGCTGCCACCAGATTGATTTGTCTTTTTTTTTTTTTAATAATTTTTTTTAACGTTTATTTATTTTTGAGACAGAGAGAGACAAAGCATGAATGGGGGAGGGGCAGAGAGAGAGGGAGACACAGAATCGGAAGCAGGCTTCAGGCTCTGAGCTGTCAGCACAGAGCCCGATGTGGGGCTCCAACTAATGAACCGTGAGATAATGACTTGAGCTGAATGAAGTTGGATGCTTAACCAACTAAGCCACCCAGGTGCCCCAGCATTTTTGTTTTGTTTTGTTTTGTCAAAATCTAGTTACTCCCATATAGGAGACTGTGTTATACATGACTCATCTCTTAGAGTTGTTACAAGAGAGAAGGGTTAAGAACTATTGTTTGAAACAGGGGTGCCTGGGTGGCTCAGTTGCTTAAGCGTCTGACTTCTGCTCAGGTTATGATCTCGTGGTTCGTGAGTCAAGCCCTGCAGATCAAGACCCTGAGGTCTTGATCTCAGTGTTGTGAGTTCAAACCCTATGTTGGGCTCTGAGCTGGGCGAGAAGGCTACTTAAGAAGAAACCTACTTTGGGGTGCCGGGGTGGCTCAGTTGGTTGAGTATCCGACTTTGGCTTAGATCATGATCTCACGGTTCATGAGTTGAAGCCCCACATGGGGCTTGCTGCTGTCGGCACTGAGCCTGCTTCTCAGGTCCTCTGTTCCCCTCTCTCCTGCTTCTCTCTTTCTCTCTCAAAAATAAACAAACATTTTTAAAAAAAGCTTACTTTGGGGTGCCTGAGTGGCCCAGTAGGTTAAGTGTCCAACTCTTGGTTTCAACTCTTGCAGTGTTTCCAGTTTGAGCCCCACATTGGGCTCCGTGCTGACAGTGCAAAAGCATGCTTGGGATTCTCATCTCCCTGTGTCTCTGTCCACCCCCACCCCCCGCCCACACCTCCCTCTCCCCCCACTAATGCTGTCTCTGTCTTTCTCAAAATAAATAAATAAACTTAAAAAAAAAAAAAGCCTACTTGAAAAAAAAAAAAAATTCGTATGACAGCCAGAATAAAATTTGAAACACATCCATCTGGCCAGGTCACTCTCCTGTTCTTAATCCTTTGGTTCTGCAAAGGAAAAAGTTCAAATGCCTTCTTTGTCCCCATTTTTATTGCTAAGAAAACCAGGGTACCCAGGAAGGGAAACAGGGCATAGGGGGTTAAGGATGATGGATTGGGAACTCTGACTCAGGCCAAACCCAGGTTGTAGGTATGTATGCAAGAAGCAACAGAAGAACAAGGTTTATCTTGGCTGCACTTGGCTGTGCAAGAAGGCTCAGTTTGGAAAAGATAAAGGTGGGGCCTTCCCAGCACACCCCTAAAGCCTCACTCCCGTCCCAACTTACGCCTTCTTGATCTGGGCATCCTCTGAATTGCGAGTGATCTGAAGCACAGAGTAATAATCCTGACCCATGGCTGGCTTGCAAGGCAGTCAGTCCTTGTTTAATCCTGACTCCAGCAGGGCTGTTAGTCTGCATTCTTTGGTTGCTCCTGACAACCGCACAGGGGCACTCTGGGAGTTGTATTCCTTCCTGCCCAAGCAGACATCACCTCTGCCTCACAGAACAGCCAATCGAAGAACTGGAAAAACGGTTGATCCTGTGACCCTGACAAAGGTCATTCAACTCAGAAACTCTCAAGAGTTTTTAAGAAAGTAGCAATTAGTTTTAATTAAAAGTTTTCAGAACAGGGGCGCCTGGGTGGCTCAGTCGGTTGGGCGGCCGACTTCGGCTCAGGTCATGATCTTGCGGTCTGTGAGTTCTAGCCCCGCGTCGGGCTCTGTGCTGACAGCTCAGAGCCTGGAGCCTGCTTCGTATTCTGTGTCTCCCTCTCTCTGACCCTCCCCTGTTCATGCTCTGTCTCTCCCTGTCTCAAAACTAAATAAACGTTAAAAAAAAAAAAATTAAAAAAAAAAAAGAAAAAGAAAAAAAGTTTTCAGAACAAATGCATTTGCTGATTTAAAAAAAAAAATTTTTTTTTAACATTTATTTATTTTTAGGACAGAGAGAGACAGAGCATGAATGGGGAAGGGGCAGAGAGAGAGGGAGACACAGAATCGGAAGCAGGCTCCAGGCTCTGAGCCATCAGCCCAGAGCCCGACGCGGGGCTCGAACTCACGGACCGCGAGATCGCCACCGGAGCTGAAGTCGGACGCTTAACCGACTGAGCCACCCAGGCGCCCCGCATTTGCTGATTTTTAAAAAATAAATTTTAAATTTTAGAATAGTTTTAGATTATCAAAAAAGTTGGGAAGACAGTATAGAATTCCCATATACCCCATACCCAATTTCCTGTATTATTAATAGCTTACTTGAGTATGGTATGTTTATCATAAATAATAATACATCAGGGTTTGGGTTTTTTTTTTAATTCAATTTGGTGACATTTTATTTATTATTAAATTTTTAATTACAGTATAGTTAACATACAACGTTATACTAGTTTCAGGTGTACAATACAGTGATTCACCGATTCCATACATCCCCCAGTGCTCATCACAAGTACACTACTTAATCCCCTTACCTATTTCACCCATCTACCTACCACCTCCTCTCTGATAACAATCAGTTTCTTCTCTATAGTTAAGAGTCTGTTATGGACCCTGGGCTCAGTTGGTTAAGTGCCTGACTTCGGCTCAGATCATGATCTCCTGGTTTGTGGGTTCAAGCACTGCATTGGGCTCTGTGCTGACATGACAACTTGGAGCCTGTTTTGGATTCTGTGATCTCTTCTGTCTCTGCCTCCTGCCGGCTCTATCTCAAAAATAAACATTAAAAAAAAATTTTTTAATAAAAAAAATATTTTAAAAAAAAGTCTGTTTCTTGGTTTGTCGCTTTTTCCTTTGTTCGTTTCTTAAATTCCGTACAAGTGAAATCATACAGTATTTGTCTTTGACTTATTTTGCTTAGCATTATATGCTCTAGTTCCATCCATGTTGTTGCAAATGACAAGATTTTGTTCTTTTTATGGCTGAATAATATTCCATTGTATATATATGCCACCTCTTCTTTATTCATTTATTTACAATGGGCACTTGGGCTGCTTCCATAATTTGCCTATTGTAAATGAAGTTGCTAAAAACATAGGGGTGCATGTATACTTTTGAATTCGTGTTTTTGTATATTTTTGATAGATACCCAGTAGTGCAATTATTGGGATTGTAAGGGAGTTGTATTTTTAACTTTTTGAGCAACCTCCAAACTGTTTTCCACAGTGGCTGCACCAGTTTGCACTCCCACCACAGAGCAAAAGTGTTCCTTTTCCTCCACATCCTGGCCAATACTTATTTCTTGTGTTTTTTATTTTAGTTATTCTGACAGATATAAGGTGATATCTCATTGTAGTTTTGATTTGCATTTCCCTGATGATAAATGACACTGAACCATCTCTTCATGTGTCTGTTGGCCATCTGAATGTCTTCTTTGGAGAAATGTCCATGTCTTCTGCCCAATTTTAATTGGATTATTTGGGGGGGGGTTGACTTGTATCATTCTTTATATATTTCAGATACTGTCCCTTTATCAAATACGTCATTTGAAAATATCTTCTCCCATTTAGTAGGTTGCCTTTTAGTTTTGTTGTTTCTTTTGGTTACAATGTTTATAATGAAAGTCCATACTTTATTCACATTTCCTAGTTTTCAACCTTATGTCTTTTTTTCTGTTCCAGGATCCCACCCAGGATACCACATTACATTCAGCTGTCATGTTTCTTTAGGCTCCTCCTGGCTAAAACTGTTTCTCAAACTTTTCTTGTATTTTGATGACTTTGATAGTTTAAGGAGTACTGCACAGGTATTTTGTACAAAGTCTCTTAATGGGATTTGTTTGATTTTTTTCTTATTCTTTTTTTCTTTTTTTAAGTTTATTTATTTTGAGAGAGAGGGAAAGAGAGAGACAGTGCAAGTGGGGGAGGGGCAGAGAGAAAGGGAGAGAGAATCCCAAGCAGGCTCCACACTGTCAGCGTGGAGCCCGATGCAGGGCTCAAACCCACAAACCATTAGATCATGACCTGAGCTGAAACCAAGAGTTGGATGCTTGACTAAGCCACCCGGGCGCCCTAATTTGATATTTTTCTTATGATTAGACTGAGGCTGGGGGCTTCTGAAAGGAAGACCACAGAAGTGAAGTGCCATTCTCATCCCATCATATCAAAGGTACCTACTATCAACATGACATCACTGGTCATGCTGACCTTCATCTGCTAAGGTAGTATATATCCGGTTTCTCTCCACTGTAAAGTTACTTTTGTTTGCTCCTTTCTGGATTGTACTCCTTGGAAGGAAGTCATTTCACAGTCTGCCCTTAAAGATTGGGGAATTCTGCTCTAGAGGAGGAGAAAAGGAAGGGATATAGTGTGTCACTGGCCTAGGGAAAGACCACTGGAACAATCGTCCAGCTACAAACCCATGCATATATGAAAACTTTATACATAACACAGCAATCAATACAGATTGGTGCAGAAAACAAAAGGACTGTTAAATAAGTGGTTATGGGACAGTAGGATATCTAAAAGGAAAAAATGATACTACCTTATACCATATACCAAAAAAAAAAAAAAGGTGGATTAAAGATTTAAGAGTGAAATGAACTCTTAGAAGAAAGTATAGGTGAAGATCTTTATGACCCGTACAGAGAGTATTTCTTAAACTAGACACAAAAAGCATAACCAAAAAGGAAAAGATTGCTAGGTTCTACCCCACTAAGAAAAATGGTAAAAAGACAAGCTCCAAAGTGAAAGGGATTTGTACTTTATATTTTCTTTTATTTTCGATTTTTAAAAAATGTTTATTTATTTTTGAGAGAGGGGGGCAGAGGGGCAGGGGGAGAGGGAGACAGAGAATCTGAAGTGGGCTCTGTGCTGACAGCAGAGAGCTGGATGCAGGGCTAGAACTCATGAACTGTGAGATCACAACCTGAGCCAAAGTCAGAAGCTTAACCAACTAAGCAACCCAGATGCCCCTGTATTTTATATTTTAAACAAAGAAACATAAAAGAAAACCTGAAAAGTCACACACACAAAAAGCCCCAAAAGAAAAATGGGCAAAAGGCATAAATAGGCATTTTACAATGAAAAACAAATAGCCAGGAAATATAAAAAGATGGTCAAACAAAAAATGCAAATTAAAGTTCACAATGAGATGCTATTTCACATCTATACTGGCAAACATTTAAAAACTTGACCTCAGGGGCGCCTGGGTGGCTCGGTTGGTTAAGCATCCGACTTCGGCTCAGGTCATGATCTCGTGGTCCGTGAGTTCGAGCCCCGCGTCGGGCTCTGTGCTGACAGCTCAGAGCCTGGAGCCTGTTTCAGATTCTGTGTCTCCCTCTCTCTATGCCCCTCCCCTGTTCATGCTCTGTCTCTCTCTGTCTCAAAATAAATAAACGTTAAAAAAAAAATTTTTTTTTAAAAAGACCTCAGTGGTGCCTGGCTGGCTCAGTGGGTAGAGCATGTGACTCTTGATCTCAGGGTTGTGAGTTCAAGCCCCATGTTGGGCATAGAGCCTAACTGAAATGAAATGAAATGAAATGAAATGAAATGAAATGAAATGAAATGAAATGAAATAAAAATACACACACACACACACACACACACACACACACACACGTACCTTAAAAGAAAATTGAGGGGTGCCTGGGTGGCTCAGTTGGTTAAGTATCAGACTTTGGCTCAGGTCATGATCTCAAGGTTCACAGTTCACGAGTTTTAATGTTTAAATAAACATTAAAAAAATTTAAAAAAAGAGGAAATTTAAAAGAAAATTGAAATAAAATAAAAACTTGACATCAAGAATTGGTGAGTATGTAAAACAAAAAGGAACTCTCAGACACTGCTATTTTGTCGGTGTAAATTAGAATAACCACATCAGAGGGGCGCCTGGGTGGCGCAGTCGGTTAAGCGTCCGACTTCAGCCAGGTCACGATCTCGCGGTCCGTGAGTTCGAGCCCCGCGTCAGGCTCTGGGCTGACGGCTCGGAGCCTGGAGCCTGTTTCCGATTCTGTGTCTCCCTCTCTCTCTGCCCCTCCCCCGTTCATGCTCTGTCTCTCTCTGTCCCAAAAATAAATAAAAAAACGTTGAAAAAAAAAATTAAAAAAAAAAAAAAAAAAAAGAATAACCACATCAGAAAACTGTGACATTCCCTTGCAAAGTTGATGCGCACACCCAAATGTTCAGCATTAACAGTGAATACTATACAGCCTTTGTGCAAATAAGTCACACACACAAATACATACCGTTTGCATAAATGATGCCACTTATATAATGTTCAAAAACATGAAAAGATAAATATGTTGTTAGGAATACATGTAGTGATTGCTGTGCTGGAGCTGGTTGTAACAGCTTGGAACAAAGTGGCAAATGCTATCAGGGCTACTTTTTTCCTTCTGGTGAGCTAGTTAAATATTAACAAGTACATGCATAGTAGTGAGTAAGTAAAATAATAAATAAAAGCAAGAGAATACTAAACAGAGAGGGGCACACAGGGGCAACATTCCTTCAATAAAGAATATTCCTTTTTTTTTTTTTTAACATGTTTTATTTATTTTTGAGAGAGAGAGAGAAAGAGAAACAAAGTATGAGCAGGGGAGGGGCAGAGAGAGAGAGGGAGACACAGAATGGGAAGCAGGCTCCAGGTTCTGAGCTGTCAGCACAGAGCCTGATTCGGGGCTCAAACTCATGAACCATATCATGACCTGAGCTGAAGTCGGACACTTAACCAGCTGAGCCACCCAGGCGCCCCTTTAAACTGATTTCTTAGCCACAGTTGCCTCTTTGTAAAGTAAAAATATGGCATTATTTTTTATTTTTTGCATTTCTGAGCTTTCTTGTGGATTTTAATTTCCATTTATTTAACCACTGAAGTTGAGCATCTTTTCATGTGATTGGCCATATTTTACTCTTATTACCAGAAAAAAAGATGTTATTAAAAATTAAACCCAGAGGGTTGGGTGAGAACCTTGCTCAGCCTGGGACTGGCTGAGGTGAATGCAGGGAGTGACTCCATGTAAGGGGCACCAAGTGTGCAGGGGCTGGAGTGAAAGGGGAGGTGGTTTGTGTAGTTGTCAGAGAAGTATTGAGCAAATAAGTGAAATATTGAGGATTATAAGAGCCAAGTTTCTCACTTTTGGAGGAAGGAGGTATGTATGCAGACTAGAATAATCCCAGTGGAGTTGGACTGGAATTGGGAGACATCAATGTGAACTCATGAACTTTAGTGTATATCTAGAATGCTGGATGTAGAAATATAGACATATATGTACTGTCCACTGGTAGGGACTAGAAGCAATACCCCCAAAACAAAGAATATCCATATAGTGCCCAGACTTGATTTCCAAATCCATTCTCCACTAAAAAGAACTGAAGCCATCTAGACAAATGACTGATTCCAGGACTGGGGTGGGGAAGTATAAGATGAAGCTTGAATATCTTGTAGTATCAGAAAATATGGAAGTGCTAAAAGAAAGATAGAAACATGTCAAAAGGACATAGGATCCAGCTTGAAGGAGCTACCACTGGCTCAGCTGGGACAATTTAACCACCACAAGAAATCATAGTAATAATGGATTATAATCCATAGAATAAAATATGAATCTATGTGTAGTCCACACTAATAGATCTATGATGAATGAGTGAATTGGTAATTAAATAAGTGGGGAAAAAAGGAAAGCTCTACTTTATAGTAGAAAGCAAATTATAAATGAAAAAGAATGATGAAATTATAAAATCGCCTTTTGGCAACTGTAGTAGGAATAACTGGCTCAGACAGAAATCAACAAATGCTGAAACTAAATGATGCAAGTTGTATGAGGAATAGGATATTTATAGTCTCAATGTAGCTCTCCACAAAATACTAACTTTGCCATGGACAAACCTGGTAGACACCATTTTAACCAACTGATTATAATAAAAAAGATGGACAAACCAAGTGTCGGCAGTATTGGCAAGGAAGTGGAGAAAATAAGAACCTGTATACACCACTGCTGAGAATGTAAAATGGTGCAGCCACTTGGAAAACAGGTGGCGGTCTTAAAATGCTAAACATAGAGTTACTATATCCTTGCAATTTTTCTGAAGGTGTGAAATTACTTCAAAGTGAAAAGTAAATTAGAAAAAAATGTATCCACAAAGAGACGTGTTCAAGAAAAAGAAACCTTTACGGGGTACCCGGGTGGCTCAGTTGGTTAAGCATCCAACTCTTGATCGCGGTTCAGGTCATGATTTCATGGTTTGTGGGACCAAGTCCAGCACTGGGCTCTGCATGGACAGTGCAGAGCCTGCTTGGGATTCTCTCTCTCCCTCTCTCTGTCCTTCCCCAATTGCACTGTCTCTCTCTCTCTCAAAGTAAATAAATAAAATTTTAAAAAAGAAAAAAGAAAAAGAAACCTTTACTTTGCAAGGCTATTGTGAAGACTGTGCCTGGCACCGAATATACGCTCGGTAGCTGATGCCACTGATAGCTTTCCAGATCTCAGAAAGAGGCACTTCTCACAATTAGTCACAAGGGGGCATCTGAAAGCCAGGAAACAAGATGGAGCTTCCCTGGGCCATCACAGCTGCAGAAGGGAGTTGTCCATCCTTCCTTACCCAGAATGCACTCTTCAACCCAAAAGGGAAAAAAAAAAAAAAAAAAAAAAAAAAGCTTTGTCTGCTGCATACTGGGGATATTCCATTCAGCGAAGACAAGGCTTTTGGCACCTGAGAGCTGGCCTCTGCTCTTTCTGTTTGAATCTGGATTTTAGGGCAGCTATCAAGGATCGCTGCATCCATCACAACCAGGATATCAACTCTGGAGACCTATGAAAAGGGGCTTATGGATGTGATGGCAGTGGAAAAGAGTGAATCTTGGAACAGGAACTCAGACACACCTGCTATGTGAACTCAGCCATATCCTCCCTCATCCTGTCTTCTTCATCTGACTTCTTAGAGGTTCCCTTTGAACTTCTTTGGATCCAATGTTTCTGAGCTCCGGAACAGGTCCCTTTGGGTCTACCTGACCTTATCACAAATCACTCCTTAAATGAAACTGGTCTAGTCCCAGAGGTCTTGTGACCATGTGGTATAGTAGAAGGAGCACAGGCCTTGGAGACAGACCAAGCAAGGTCCAAAACAAGGGTTTGGTACTTAATTTTTCTTTATTTCTTTTTTTAAAATGTTTGTTTATTTTTGAGAGAGAGAGACAGAATGTGAGTGAGGAAGGGGCAGAGAGAGAGAGGGAGACAAAGAATCCAAAGCAGGCTCCAAGCTTCAAGCTGTCAGCACAGAGCCCAACGCAGGGCTTGAACTCAGGAACTGTGAGATCATGACCTGAGCTGAAGTTGGACACTTAACTGACTGAGCCACCCAGGTGCCCCAGTACTTAATTTCTTGACTCTCAGTTTCCTTGTCTATAAAAAAAAAAAACAATACCATTTCCTTTTTAAGAGTGTTATGAGGATTAAATATATAAATATAGTCCCCAAAATAGAGTAGATACCCAATTATACTCAACAAATAACAGTATTTTATCTTCACAATTTAGGCATACACAACAGGTAGAAAAAAATGGATTTAAAGATAAAACATGTTCAAGTTCCTGTTCTCTATGACTCTTGGCAAATCAATTCATCGGAGTTTCACTACCTTCATGTCATAGTGAAGTTATAAAGATTACATGCTGTGAGCCATACTATTATTCCAGCCAGGAATTGGCTTTTTCCCCTTAAATAAATCCAGATCTTAGCCTACACTGCCCAGCTCAAGTGTCTTTTTTTTTTTTTTTAATTTTTTTTTAACATTTATTGATTTTTGAGACAGAGAGAGACAGAGCATGAACGGGGGAGGGTCAGAGAGAGGGAGACACAGAATCGGAAACAGGCTCCAGGCTCCGAGCTGTCAGCACAGAGCCCGACGCGGGGCTCGAATTCACGGACCGCGAGATTATGACCTGAGCCAAAGTCGGCCGCTTAACCGACTGAGCCACCCAGGCGCCCCAAGTGTCTAATTTCTAAAGCGTAAATGATAAGGTATTCATACTCTGGAAAGTGTTAAAAAGTACAAAGGTCTAAATGTACTAAGTTAAAAAGAACTCAGAGATTCTAAGTGAAAATAAAACATGGAATATATACATTATGACTCCATTTTTATATTTAGGAAAAAAATAAAAAGAGGTGACCATGTTATACCCTTGCTTAAAACTTTTCCATGGGCTTCTCGTGAACCAAATGAAATTAAAGCTTCTTACCTGGCACTCAAGCCCTTTCAATCTGGGTCCTGTCAACCTCTGCAGCCTCATCTCCTAAAGACCAGCCTCACCATCCTACGAGCACCGTGTTCCAGCTATGCCTAAAGTGCCCTTCACTATCTCTTCCTCTACGTTCCAAACTTTAGCATGCATCAGAATCACTTGGCTGGCTCTACCCACAGAATTTCTGATTTAGGGCCGAGGTGGGGCTTAGGAATTTCTATTTCTAACATACTTCCAGATGATACGGATGCAGCTGTTCCAGGGACCACACTTGGACAGCCACTGCCTTTACAATGATAGGATTCAACTTTTATCACCTGTATTTGGGATGATCAACCATGTCAGTTTGCCTAGGACTGAAAGTCACATGTAGCAGAAAATCCCTGCCCAAACTGAGACAGTTTCCCTACCTGTGTAAGAATCTTTCCCAGATTGCTGCTTATAGGATATTTACTGCTAACAAGCAGTCTTTCTCTATGGCCAGGTCCACAGGAAGTGCCCAAGACAGGTACTCAATCAACTTGAATGACTCTCTACTGGAGAAAGAATATTTAACCAAGTTTTTCAAATTCAGACTCCTTCAAACACATTCTCTTTATTTCCTTCAGAGAACAGGCTTTAGTCCTCTGGTCACTGTAAACAATTAACACAAATGGTGTTAAGAGCAAACTGTAAGCATCCATACCCTTGCCCTGTGTTGTTGGGGGTGAGTTTATATATGGAGCATATGTGAGCTTCTTACTTAGTTCACAGTTGGTTTTATCATGGAATGATATTCCATATTCCATGGGCCAATGTAGCTGACTTTCTGTGACTTCCCAAGGGTGCCCAAGACAATAAAGGTCCATGGTCCTTGAGAAGGACTAATGATTATTCTCTTTGTCAACTAGGGCCAATCGTTTTCATTAACTGGGACTCCTCTTTCCAAGGAGTCAGAGGTCAGAGAGCTGATAGCGTCGCACAAGACCATCTCGACAGCATGTGTAGATCTGCTTCTCCCATGTGGCTACCTGGAACACAAGAGTTCACAGCTCAGAAGAAGCCTGGGATTCTTCCATTTCAAAAACAAAGAACCCTGGGGCACCTGGGTGGCTCAGTCGGTTGAGCATCCGACCTCGGCTCGGGTCATGATCTCGCAGTTCGTGAGTTTGAGCCCCGCGTCGGGCTCTGTGCTAACAGCTCAAAACCTGGGGCCTGCTTCGGATTCTGTGTCTCCCTCTCTCTGACCCTTCCACGCTCGTGCTCTGTCTCTCTCAAAGATAAATAAACGTTAAAAAAAAATTTTTTTTTTAAACTTATTAAAAAATAAAGAGCCCTGTCATTGACCCCCTTTAGTACAAGTGAGTCTAAGAAGCTCTACCAACTCCAAAGACAAGAGGAGAATTATATCCATGATAGGTATTTTAAAAATAGCTGGTGAAGGTTCAGGGTACTTATGACTACAGAACAGAGAAATGAATTATCCAAGTAGAGAGCAAACCTATTAGTGTGGTACATATTTGAGGGCAGAGGGTCTGTACCTGGGAAAGGAGATGATCCATAGGTGGGCCAGGGTATCCCTGAACCTTGTACAACTATATTCAAAGAAGTTCTCAATATGTGTCTGAGGAGGAGTGAGGCACTGCTGGGGCTGTGCAGTGGTACTGGGGGCTATGGTGAGTACCGCTCAGGCTGTGCAGCTCCCAGTGGGGAGGCTCGGCTGCCCCTGCCACCTCACTTGGTGTGCGCATGGTGCCAGTAGGCTGCCGGCACCACGGATGGGCCAGTGCAGCATCATCTCCTCCAAGATTTCGGAGCTGCTCATCCTCCTCCAGGACTGGTGTTTCTCAGCCTCATCTTCAGGCGGAGCTGGCATTTTGCGCTATGTGGAAGCCCATGTCTTCATCACTTATGATGACTCTGACCACTACTTTGCAGATGTATATCCTCTCTTCCCTGCTGCAGTGATCACAGCTGTGGAGCCCGACTTTTCATTTTTGGGCTGATTGGCTGCTGTGCCACAATCTAGGAAAGCTGCTGCAGACTTGCCATGTCTGTCATCATCCTACTCTTGGTTTTTGTCATAGCAGTTGTAGCAGTTTCGGGATACGATTACAGAGCTAAGGTGGAAAGTGAGGTTGATCACAGCATTCAGTGGAACCCTACAATGGAACCAACCAATCATACTGGAGAAATAGAGACTGGTACAAATAAACCAAAAGACAGCCAGCAGCTATAACGGCAGGTTGGCCCACTCCTCCAACCTCCATGCTGAGGGATGTGAGGCTCCTGCTGTGAAAAAGCTGCAAGAAATCATGGTGCATGTTATCTGGGCAGTGCTGGCACTTCCAGCGATTCAGCTGTTAGGCAGGCTGTGTGCACGCATCATATTGTGCAGGAGTAGAGATCTGGCTTATGAGGTCCTCGTCACTGGTGGAATTATGCACAGCAGAAATCGCAAGCCTGAGCTTTTAGTCTTATTTTTCGGATTTGGAAGGTGAATCAAGCAGGTCTACTGCTGTTGGCCTCCTGTGTTCATTTAGTTAAACCACACGTAACACAGGTGTTGGGACACAGAAGCTTGGTTCTTCGTATGCCGACCTATGACTTTCTTTTCCCTTGTTCTATCTGACTCTCCACGTTCTTACATTTAAGGTTTTAAAAAATTTGTTTATCTTGAGAGAGAGAGAGCATGTTGGCACACGTGCCTGTAAGCAGGGGAGGGGCAGAGAGAGAGAGGAGAGAGAGAATCCCAAGCAGACTCTGAGCTGACAGCATGGAGCCCCAAGTGGGGCTCAATCCCACAAACAATGAGATCATGACCTGAGCTGAAATCAAGAGTTGGATGATTGGGGCGCCTGGGTGGCTCAGTTGGTTAAGCATCCAAATTTGGCTCAGGTCATGATCTCAGGTTTGTGAGCCTGAGCCCCGCATTAGGTGAGCTGGAGCCCCACTTCAGGCTCTGCACTCTCACTCTCTCTCTCTCTCTCTGCCCCCTCATGGGTTCTCTCTCTCTTCCTCTATCTCTGCCCCTTGCTCACTCATGGTCTCTCGCTCAAAAATAACAAAATATATAAAATAAAATAGACACTTAACTGTCTGAGCCACCCAGGTGCCCCCCACATCCCTAAGTTTTTAAGTACAACACTGAAGGTTCTAATTTCAGAATCATTTGTGAGCTGAACAGTATGGGAAAATTAAAGGAGGACCTGGGCCTTATGTATTTTTTAGAAAGAAAGAGAATGTGAGTGGGAGAGGGGCAGATGGGAAGAGAGAGAATCTTAAGCAAGCTCCACACTCTGCATGGAGCCCGATGCAGGGCTCAATCCCACGACCTGAGCCAAAATCAAGAGTCAGATGTTCAACTGACTAAGCCACCCAGGTGCCCCCAGCGTCCTTTTAAAACAACATATATTGTAGTCCAATAAAACAGCAACTGTACAAAATGGCTAAACTAGATTTTAGAATCATACAGTGTGTATCTTGGTTCATCTTCAAAATCAGACTAAGCTTTGAAACCAGTGTTTATTAATGAAAACTGGCCTTATAGGAGGAGCATAACATATGTGCTCTTTTAAAACAACGTGTGTGGGGCGCCTGGGTGGCTCAGTCGGTTAAGTGGCCGACTTCGGCTCAGGTCATGATCTCGCGGTCCGTGAGTTCAAGCCCCGCGTCAGGCTCTGTGCTGACAGCTCAAAGCCTGGAGCCTGTTTCAGATTCTGTGTCTCCCTCTCTCTGACCCTCCCCCGTTCATGCTCTGTCTCTCTCTGTCTCAAAAATAAATAAATGTTAAAACAACGTGTGTGTCTTTTTTGTTGTATAACTGAGTCCACTCATCATAAATCTAAACTCATTAGGATTAATGTACCCATGCAGACTAGCAAAATAGTTCGTAGATGGGATCTCAGTTGTAAATAGAAAAATATAATCCAAGATGTATCACCCTTCAAAAAAAAAAGAAGCCTGAAACTCAAAGGTCAAGAACCACTAATTTAGTGGAAATAGCAAGAATTCTGGAGGGAACTTAATCTCAGATTTGCAGATCCATAGCTACAGGACCTAAGGCAACTTTTCAACTACTCTGAATCTCACTTTTCTCACTTGTATGGTATGTTAAATCACAATATAGAACACTGCATAGAAATTTTTTGAAGCAGATCTAGGGGCGCTTGGGAGGCCCAGCTGGCCAAATGTCCAACTTCAGCCCAGGTCATGATCTTACATTTCATGAGTTTGAGCCCCGCATTGGGCTCTGTGCTGACAGCTCAGAGCCCGGAGCCTGCTTTGGATTCTGTGTCTCCCTCTCTCTCCGCCCCCATTCTGCTCATGCTCTGTTTCTCTCTCAAAAATAAATAATAAAACATTAAAAAAAAAAATGAAGTGGATCTATACGCACTTATCTGAAAAGAGCTCCAAGATGTTAAGTAAAAAAAAAAGTTACAGAACAATACATATAGAATGATCCCAATTATGTACAAACTAAAAATAAAACTGTATTATTTACATAAATACATAAACACAAGATGTAAGTACAGATTGTCCAAAAATAGTCTGAAAGATACATGCCGAACTATTAATGCTACTTACTTCTGGAAAGAAGAGCGAAAACTAAAAAGTTCTTATAAGGGACTTTTAAGTCTATAATTTTGTACTGTTTGAACTTTTACAGGTATGTATTAACTGTATAAAAACAAGAGAAATCATAATACCTATACTTTAAGAATAATAGCAACAAAACAAGATGATACACGTAAAACATCCAAACATCCAGCAGAATGTCTGGTCAATAGATATTTCCCCTTTTGTTTTTCTCTTTCCGCTCTAATCAAATGAGTGAACTTTATTATTTCTTTAAAAAACAATTTTTTTAACGTTTATTTATTATTGAGAAACAGAGAGAGACAGAGCATGAGCATGGGAGGGGCAGAGAGAGGAGGAAACACAGAATCCAAAGCAGGCTCCAGGCTCTGAGCTGTCAGCACAGAGCCCGACATGGGGCTCCAACTCACAAAATGCAACATCATGACCTTAGCCGAAGTCAGACACTTAACCAACTGAGTCGCCCAGGTGCCCCTCAAATGAGTGAACTTTAAATAATAATAATGACAGTTAATATTTATAGATGTAAAACCACTTCTGACTCAAAACTCTTTCTGTGTTCTATCTCACCCCTAAGTATTTTATCATCCTGAATGCCCACCAAGTAGCTGGATTCAATCCCCTCACAAGCCTTAGATCCCAGGTGAGAATCACCCAGGCCTGTACCTTGTACACAGGGTCACAGTCAGCCCCAGTGAGCTCAATGAGATAGTCTAGGTCTTGCTGGACAATGAAACAGCTTCCATCACCTAAAAGGCAAAAGAAAAAATCAGATAACTGAAGAGAAAGCTGCATGCAAAGGAGTTTAAGCTCCAGTATTTTAGTTTATTTCTGTATATCACTAGCCGAAAGAAGATTGTCCCAAGACTGAGAATGGCAAATAGATCTCATTATATGGGTCAAATATGAGGACCTACAGTGGTTGCCTAGAATGCTGAGCTAGAGGATTTGAAGGCCAAGTGCAAGCTCAGTGGGAAAAAGGGCCGTCTTTGATTAGCAATACCTGCCAAAGGCACAGAGCAAGCAACTGCAGGGTTATATGTCTGATTACAAACTTATCCTAGACAAGGATTTTTTAACAGAGAATTTGTCTACACAAATATTTTAAGAAAAATCTGTGCTCCCAAATTATTCTTCAATCTATAAATTTGACCACATAAAACTAGGCAAAGGAGCAAAGTTGTTATAACAAGAAAATAAAAGCATATCTAATTTTTAAACTTAATTTTCTCAAAAGAATGTGGACAAATGAGACTTGAGATGATCTATAAACTGCTGAATGAGGTCATTTTTGTTGTTTTGTTTTTTTTTTTTTTTTTACTTAATATAAAAATAGTACATGCTAATTGAAGAAAACTTTAAAAATGAAACAGAAGTAAAAAAAAAATCACCCATAATCTACCAAAGATAATCATTGCTAATATTTTAATGTTATTTTCCAATCTTTTCTGTGAAAATTTTTATTTTACATGGTTGAGAGCATATTGCATAAAAGAATACCTTTATGCATGAAGTTTTTCTGAGCCACACTGTGACTTTGTATAGAACCCGGGAAAAATTTTTTTTGATTTAATTAACCTTTTCAAGCTTTTTAAAATTTGAAAAACTGCTGTCCAAAACTATCTGTTAATCAATTTTATTTTAAGTTATTTGTTAATCAATCTATATCCCAACCAACAGCATACAGGAGACTGTATCCTTTCTTATGTTATTATTATAAATCATCTTTTTAATAAAAGAATTATCTTTTAGAGATAAATATTGACAGGTGAAATAATACAATGTCTGTGATATGTTTCAAAATATATTAAGGGTTGGAGATTGTATGGGAATGGGCAAAACAAGATGAAACAGGAATAGCCATAAATTGGTAATAGTTGAAGCTGGATAATCAGGTTCATTATTCTATTCCCTCTACCTTAGTATCTGTTTGACAATTTCTATAATAAAAATTGTTTAATCTGGCAGGAGATTCTAATAACTTTCTTTTATTAGCCTTAGTTTTGTCATCTGAAAACAGAGTTATATTATGATGAATAAGGTATAGTCATTACTCTCAAGGAACCTGGACTAGAGGGGGATATAGACAATTATAATGTAGAGTGATAAACACTATATGATAAACAAAGTATGCCAAAGAATGGTGGAGGACCATGCCCCTAACCCTGCCATAGACCAGGCATTTAAACCTATATTTATTTATTAAAAATTTTTTTTTAATGTTTATTCATTTTTGAGACACAGACAAAAAGACAGAGCATGAGCAGGGGAAGGGCAGAGACAGAGGGAGACACAGAATCTGAAGCAGGCTCCAGGCTCTGAGCTGTTAGCACAGAGTTCGATATGGGGCTTGAACCCACAAACTGTGAGATCATGACCTGAGCCGAAATTGGACACTTAACCGACCAAGTCACCCAAGTGCCCCTATTTATTTATTTTTTAAATGTTTATTTATTTTGGGAGAGAGAGAGAGAGTATGCATGAGTGGGGTAAGGGCAGAGAGAGAGAGAGAATCCCAAGCAGGCTCCATGCTGTCAGCGCAGAGCCCAATGTGGGGCTGGATCCCACAAACCATGGTATCTTGACCTGAGCCAAAATCGAGAGTCAGGCATTCAACTGAGGGAGCCACCCAAGTGCCCCTAAATCCATGTTTAAATGAACTACAGGAAACTCTCTCATCTGGCTACTGGACCCACCTTGACTAGCAATGAATCCATCTCTGAAACTTAGCAGGGACAGAACCGGTGCTCCTGACCTGTGGATGACTTGTACTGGAACCCTAGGATTCAAAAAAAGGGGCGATTGCACTTTCTTTCTTCAAAAGCAATGCTTGACAGTATTCAACATATAGTACTAACCATACAAAAGCAAACAGGACAAATGTGGACAGAGATTAAACATTCACACAGTTTCTTTCTTGGTAAGATCCTTAAAGGTCATCCATGCAAAACTGCCTTGAAGCGAATCTAAATATGTCACTAACTAAACAAGTCATTGAGCCAAATGAACTAAGCCACCACCAATAACTCCAGTTTTTAGGGGAGCCCTGATAAGAGTTTAAGACAACAATGTTAACAACATGTTAATTATTTTGCTTATAGACAGAATTAAGACAATTGCAAAATATTAAAAATGTCAGGACTCTTTAAAATGAAAGACAAAGGTGAGAATCAATTTAATATATATGTAAGGCTGATTTTCTAATAATGATCAGAGATTCCCTATCTCCACAGGGCAAAAACAAGTAAAAAAGTAAAGTAACTTAAATTATGGGAGAAAAGGTATAAGGTGATCACTCCTTCGTTGGAATTTCTTCACTACTCTTGGAATAAAGTCCAAACTCCTCTGGATGGCTTGCAAGTTCTTTCTAAACAAACTCCTGCTTTCCTGTCTGGCATCACTCCTCCCTCCTACCCAGTCTGTATCATACATATTTGTCATATTTTAGAGATCCCTAAAAGTGCCATACGTGTCTTCACTCTGCTCTATATGTTATTCTATCAAGGCAGGCCCCTTCTTCTTTATTTGTTAACTTCCTACTAGACAAAATCCAATAAAATCCTCATTTCCTTGGAGAAGAGGTGCTTTCTCAAATTCCTGTGTAGAGCACTGATCACACCTGCATCGCAACAGTCTTTTACCTGCCCATTTTTACTGTCAGACTCCAACTGCCTCAAAGGCAGAGTCTGTATCTTTTATTTCTGTTTTCAGTGCCCACAAAAGCCATTCATTTAATGTCAACTGAACAAAGAAAAGAAATGAAAGGAAGAAAGGACAGAAACTGGAGAAACTGTTAAATCCCGGGGCAGAGGGGTTGCTTGATTTTCTCTGGGTATCTGTAAGACCAGAATAAGGCCTGTTTCAGACGGGTTATGATCCAAGCTAAACAAAGAAACACAGCTGGCTTGCATGAACTAAAAATGATCAATCTTAGGCCAACCCAGATTTAATACCACTGAGAAAAATACTGAGCTCCTTAAAATTACAAGTTCTACACAATCATTTAAGTGAAATGTTAGTTCATTATTTAAGCTTAGATTCCACAGTAATCACTACAATAGAACAATCATGACAGCATGAATCAAATTACCTTTTAATATGATTCCAGGAATAATAAGAACAATCAGACAACTCAAACCGGAAAACCTTTATAAATGGAAAAATACACCCTTGATTCAACAGTCATCTCCATGCTATCCTAAATCAATGTTAAAGCTAATAAAAATTTCCACTCTGTAAAGAAGACCTGCATCATGCAAATGAGTGGTGACTCACCTCGGACTCCTCACGTCCAGCTGATAAATGTTTCCATCTTGTGTCCCAGCCAATAACAAGAAGCCAGAGAGAAAAGTGCAGCAGTTGAAGGCATCTGAGCCAACAAAGAGGAACACCTGGGAACAAGCAGGAGCCAAAACTGCTGTTTAAAGATTAATTTGTTTTCAGGAATAAACAGCCACCAAAAAAAGAAAATTCTCCTATTTTTAGAGAAATTTTCTTTCTTCTCCCTTTTAACATTCTCGATCTAAATTCACCAACAATGGAGGAGGAAGAACTCTCGTGATTTCAGGAACCTGAGGCTCCCTGAGTACTTCAGCAGTTTATGTAATACCATACCCTAAGGTGGCAGTTTTCAAACTATTACCCCTCAATACATTGACTCATAGGATCCTCAATACCCCAAATCCTTCTTCTCCTGCTTTTCATTAGAACCTTTCATTTGAGAAACACTTGAAATTCACACATTTAAATTTTGCTTCGTGACACTTCTAACAACCTTTTGAAGGGAGACACTATGTAGGAAAAGAAACAAGCTTAAATGAAGTGGCAACTTAAAGAATTACAGGGGCACGCGGGTGGCTCAGTTGGTTGGGTGTCCGATTCTTGGTTTTGGCTCAGGTCATGGTCTCACATTTGTGGGATCGAGCCCCGTGTTGGGCTCAGCACTGGGCATGGAGACTGCTTGAGATTCTCTCTCTCCCTATCTGCCCCTCCCCTGCTCACTCACTCACTCACTCTCTCTCTCAAAAAAATGCTAAAAAATAAAAATAAAAAATAAAAAATTATAATTCTCCCCATGTGCCTGAAAAAAGAAATTAAAAGATTTTTATGTATTCTGTACTATTAGTTCAATGTGATCATTTTTCCTTCAAATGTTCTAAAAAGGAAAGAAAGAAACAAACCCAGCCAAGCAAACAAAACCTGTGATTTCTCATTGGAAGGAAAAGTCAACATGGAAATTCAGAGTGTAAAAGCAATATGATAAAAAAGAGTGATGTTGCAAAAGCAATATGATAAAAAAGAGTGATGTTCCTGGAACGTCATTTCGGAAAATGGAAACATCACTAGCACAATGAAGTAATGAGAAGAAATGAAATACAAAACCTGGGGGTGTCTGGGTGGCTCAGTCAGTTAGGTGTCTGACTTTCGCTCAGGTCTTGATCTCATGGTTCTTGAGTTCGAGCCCTGCATTAGGCTCTGTACCAACAGCTCTGAGCCTGGAGACCGCTTCTCTCTCTCTGCGACACCCCCCCCCACAACCCCGCCACGCTCTGTTTCTTTTTCTCAAAAATAAATAAACATTAAAAAAAAAAAAAAAAAACCTGTGGCCAAACCAAATCATTAAAGTTGTTTGGGTGATGTTGATAGGAACTGGAAAGAAACTTTAAAAGTTGAATCCCAGGGAACTCAGAGCTTAATGAAGAGCAGTCTTGCCCAGCAAAACCTCAGAGCCTGAAGGAAGAAAACTAAACTAATTCTTCCATGAAAGACATTCTGGCCATTAATTGATCAAAAGCCCTGAACGTATGAGTTCTTTACTCAGAATTTCTTCACATTACTTTGGACACAGAAGGGAATCTACACAACCTCATCATTTTATATATAGCATACTAAGGCCCAGAGAGAAAGTGACTAAACAAAGCTCACAATGCAGTAGAGCATTTAATCTAGGGTTATCACAGAACCCTAGAAGGTGAGTACTACTATGCCTAGTTTGGTGACAAGGAACTAGTTTGGTGACAAGGAAACTGAGGCTCAGTTAAGTAACCTGTTCAATGTCACAGCCATTGTGGAGGAGCTACGATGTGAATGTTGCCCTTAACCCAAAACCTCTGTTCTTAATCATTACACTTTACTGTTCCTTACTCCTGCAGCTTCCTCAAAAGGTGAACACAGGGAGCAAACAGAAATGTTTCCAAAACAGCCTTTCAAAAATCAGAGTGACCCAGGTTGCGCCAGAGTTCAAAAGTCTTAGAGGAACCACTTGCCGGCTGCCTGCTCTGCAGTCCCAAGCACTGAAGTTTCTTATCTTCCCGTGCCAACAGCAGCATTTTCGACTCTGTTCCAACCTCCCGTTCACCTGCATGACAGATGAGCCAAGTTAACAGTGGGCAAAGCTGATCAGCTGGCTGTGCCCAGAAAGCAGATACTGATGGCTGTCTACTGAATTACTGTTAGTGATTAACTTACTAACTTAAAAAAACAATTATGTTCTGTATCTGGACTTTTGATATTGTTTATATGACTGTACACATATGTCAAAATTCACAGAACTGACATTTTAAAAAGAGTGACTTTTGGGGTGCCTGGCTGGCTCAGTCAGTAGCGCATGCAACTCTTGATCTTGGCGTTATAAGTTGGAGCCCCATGTTGGGGGTAGAGGTTACTTAATAAATAAATAAGTTAATCTGAACAAAATAGTCTCTGCCCTCAAGGCTCTTATGGTCTGTAGTCAATGAAATTTATTCATTCACTAAACAAATCTTTATTGAGGGTCTACTACATATCAGACACTATCCTAGTAATATACAAATAGCATACACAAATAATAACATAGTAACAGTAATATATAAACAGACAAGGTCCTTACTCTCAAGAATTCTAGTGGAAAGAGGAAATAGTGGAGTAGGTAAATAAACAAATAGGATATTTTCAGACAGTGATGAGTTCCACAAAGGAAACAAAACAGAAAAGTATGATCAAAAGTGAGTAGACAGTGGAAGGAGAGTGAGGAAGGTAACTTTAAATTTAAACTTCAACTTTAAAAAAACTCCAGGGAGGCCATTTTTCAACTGAGACCTGAATGGTAACCAAAAGGTAGTCATGCAAAGAACTTTTGGAAGTACATTCCAGACTAAGGGAAGAACAAGGCAGAGACCAAGAGGCTGGCAAAGTTTGTAGTGATGAAAGAACAGACAGAAGGCCTGTGGCTGGAACGTGGTGGGTCTGGCAGAGGGCAGTATGACATGAGGCTAGAGAGGAACGAGGAGGTTAGAAAGTGTAAGGGTTTGTGATAAGCCAAAGAAGGGGCTAGGATTATAATATATGTATAAAAGGAGGCTACTGGAGGAGAGTAGGAACAAAGGAGAGAGACATAACTTATGTTTTTTTAAATGACCACAAAAGTTGCTCTCAGGAGAATGGATTACAGGAGATGAGTACAGGCAACAGATGATGACAGACCAGAACACGATGCTAGGAGGAAGGGAGAAGAAGAGGGCAGGTGGAAAAATCAGAAACAATCTGTATACTGTAGGTAGAGATGACAGAGTCTGCTAACATAGGACATGAGAAAAGGTGGGATGGATTGTGGATGATCATTCAAATAGGTAGATGGTAGTGCCATTTACTGAGACGGGACAAAATACAGATTTGGGGTGGAGGGAAATAAAATATTCCATGCTAGGTAAGGTTAAGTTTGAGCTGTCTATCAGACATCTAAAGAGTCTGAAACTCAGGAAAGAGATCTATACATTAGACCTAGAGCTCAATCTCACAAACTGAACCATGAGATCATAACCTAAGCCTGTTTGGGATTCTTTGTCTTCCCCTCTCTGCCTCTCCCCTGAGCATGCTTGCTCTCTCTCTCTCTCTCTCAAAAATAAAAATAAAAACTTAAAAAAAATTAATTTTTAAGTAATCTCTACACCCAATGTGGAGCTTGAACCCACAACCCCAAGATCAAGAGTTGCACGTTCCACTAAGCCAGCCAGGCGCCCCTAAAGATTTTTTTAAGTAATCTCTACACCTAACATGGGGCTCGAACTTACAACTCTGAGGTCAAGAGTCACATGCTCTATCAACTGAGCCAGCCAGGGGCCCCCCACTACTACTACTCTTAATCAAACCTCTGCCCCGGCCATGCATATCTTTCTACCCAAGTCAATTTTACCTCCAAACCGTCTTAATGTGAACTGCCCCTATTCCTCCCCCCCATCTTGTTCTATTTTATAGGCATCAGTCTCGTCTGCTAAGCTAGACTGTACTCACTCAAATGTAGTTAACAATGACATATACTTCTTTTGTAGATTCCAAAGCAACAGGAACATAGTAGGTACGCAATAAATATTAACCTTATGGTGAGAATAATCAAATACCAGCCAAAGACCAGGAAAGGATGAGGAAGGAGGAACTAAGGCAAACACTGAAGGTGCCTAAGGTAACAAAATAAGCTCAACATATCATTATCAACTTACTGGGCATCTGCTCAGGGGAGCCAAGATTTATGGAGTTGTCAGCAGCACCCACAGCCACTCCATTGATGGAAGAACCACAGTCTGCAATGACTCCCAGGCAGGCTGAGCGCCCACAATCCCAAAGTCGTGCTGTTCCGTCTCGAGAACCAGACACCACATTCCTGCCCCGATCAATAATGGCTGTATCCAGAATACCTGGCAAGGAAAAAAAAAAAAACGACCCTGTGATGGAGTGGGTAGAAAAGGAATTACAGGGCAGAGAAGATGGATCTGCATAATGACTCCATTCCTTCACAAACACACACTGGATACGTACTACAGGCTGGGCAAGTTCAAGTGCTACAAAACAGAAATAAATAAGAGTCCCTGCTTCCCAGTGGTTCAAAGACTAGCCCTTAGAGACAGACATGGAAAAAGGTTTGGATTTAATTCTTAGTGTAGTATCCTAGAACAGTGGTTTTGAAGCTTCAATTTTGGCTTTAAAACATGTGTTTTAAATAAGAATTAAGAAGACATCTTAGTTCAGTTTGAAAATCACGGTCTTACCGCTTCCATTGAGAACTAATTGAAAGGATTAATCTCCCCATTTTACAAAAAGATGTGACTTCCAGTCTGGACAAGATAGAGTAGCCCCATCTCCCTCAGGTCGTTCCCCTTGTAAATGAAAAAAACCTGGACATAAGACAGAAAGTACAAGAAGACTGAAAGATGGGGGCACCCTGGTAGCTCAGTCAGTTGAGCGACTGACTTTTGATTTGGGCTCAAATCATGCACAATCTCATGGTTGTGAGACTGAACCCTCAGTGTGAAGTCTGCTTAAGATTCTCTCTCTCTCTCTCTCTCTCTCTCTCTCTCTCTCTCTCCCTCCCTCCCTCCCTCCCTCCCTCCCCTTCCCTCCCTCCCTCTCTCTCTGTACCCACCCCCATCACTCTCAAAACGAAAATAAAACAAAAAACCATACACAAATCTTACCTCTGCTTTTAAAAAAAATGTTTATTTTGAGAGAGAGAGAGAGAGAGAGAGAGAGAGAGAGAGAGAGGAGGGGAAGGGTATACAGAGACAGGGAGAGAGAGAATCCCAAGCAGGCTCTGCCCTGTCAGCACAGAGCCAGATGTGGGGCTTGATCCCATGAAGCTTTTTAACATTCTGATTAAGGATAAAACATTTCTAAATTATCATTTTTTCCAACAAACTAACCAGTTACAAGGGGAAAATGTTCTCACTCTGTCTCTATAACCTGATATCAACTGGCTGTATGGCTAATCCATTTTTAGTATCTGAACTGTGACTTAAATCCATGGGACCTGACAAGTACCACGCTCTATCTTTGTTGTCTAGTGATGCAGCCATTGCCACCCAGCTTTTATCATCACCTCAGCCAAAGGATTAATGAGAAAATGTTGGCACACATCTCTGTCTCTCCCAGCACACAAGCTGATGACCTCCTGGGGAGGATTTTTTTTCACTTGTCTATTGTGGAAAACAACTATCTGTGTAAGGCAGTTAGTAATAACAAGACTCAGTGTCAAAGTAATGTCTAATCCTTGAGGAAATAGCTCATTTAAATGGCCAGTTGGAGGAATTATTTGTGTTTCTGTAGATAACTAGCTTCTGTTTCTACCTTTTGGTGATTCGTCTCCGGGGATCATTAGAGAAGCCTTTTGGAGAAATTACCCTTCATACCTCCTTTGTGACCTTTGAAGGTCACCACACAGCTAGCATCTTCAGCTGACCAAATCTTCAACTGGGCATCCATTCCCCCACTCAGAACCACAAGGCCTGATGGGAAAAACCTGCAACAATTCACATCAAACACATGTCCTTCCAATACTCTCTGGAAAAACAAAAGAAAATTCCATGCTAGTTCTCTTGTCCATCCCCTGATTTTCTCTTACCTCTTATATCCTCGGTCCCTTTAATGAAATATCTACCTGCTACACCTACATACTGGGTTTTAGAACTATGGGGGTCAAAAAGGAACCCTTTAGCTCATTTGTATACCAGGTAGTGTTCTAAGAGCTGCTGACTCCCTTTCCTGTAGCTCTGGCTACAGATGTTGTGGATTTGAAGTCTGAGGTTCTCACAGCCATCTTTAAGTCTACTTCTACATACATGGAGGCTTGAGGACTCTTACCTCTTCTTAAAATCCTCTGTATGGGTTAGAGGGGCTCAGCCATATAATTAGTAATAATAGTCTAGTTACTTTGTCTTAGAAACTGACTACTGAAGGAAGTTAATACCAAGGGACCACCCATTTAGACATTCACAGTGGCTCCTCCACTGTTACAGCCCCAATTTGTTCTGGAAAATCACCAAGATTGAGGATGGTTCCGAGATTAACATATGGGAGAACAAAGGTCAACTGAAGTGCAGTGGTCCTACAAATTTAGAATGTGCCACTCTTCCACCCATGACCCAGTCTAAGGTTTCTCAGACCACCCTTCAGGCATGAGACCCAAAAAGCATATTCAAAGCCTTTACTCTGAGCTCGCCATTGGAAGCCTGCCAGATCTTCATGCTCCCATCAGCACTAGAAGACACACCAAGGCCGCCTCCACTGGAAATGTCCAGGCACGTTATCTATTCAAAAAACAAAACTGGTGTTATAAATAATGAAATGCTCTTATTCTCTTGAAATATGTTAAAGATTTCCCTGTTTCACATTCTCCCAAGACTTCTTCAAGCCTACACTTCCCAGCACAAAGGACATCACCTGTCTCCTAACAAGGCTAGTGCCAATACCTTTTATTTCTCAAAACAAAAAGATGTTCTTCTAATCATCTATATAGTATCCTGCTTCAGCTTTTTAAACAGTTTTTCCTATCCCCATACCATTTCCATCATTTGCTATTTTAGAATTAAGATACCTAATTCTTAGGAACCTATTTACACAAAATAAAGTCAACTAAAATGTACCAGAAGGATTCAAGGAAAAGCAAAGATGCTTCCAATTTACTATTTTACATTCTCTCTGTAAAATCCTAATTGTGTGTATATGTCTATTTCAGAATAAGTAACAAAAAATTCTGATTCACTTATGCAGTTTCAACATTAACAATGACTTCATGCATAAGCAATGACCATACACATGTATACATACATACCCTTTTTATTAAAAAACACCCAGGTGCAAACATTCCAGAAATGTAGGACTAAGATATATAATCCCAGATATATTCCCGGCAACAGTGATTCCCATGTGACCTAAATTATTAAGGAGAAAGTAGGGACTTTGGCTTTAAATTATCCAACCTTCTATTTTACTTTTTTCTATGCCATTCGAGCCATAATGAGTAAATCTGGAAAGAACTGAAGGGATACATCTATCAACTCTAACACAATCTAAGACTTTTCCTTCATGTTTTGAGAGAGAGACTTTGAGCATATGTGCAAGTGGGTGAGGGGCAGAGAGAGAGGGAGAGAGAATCTCAGGCAGTCTCCATGCTCAGTGTGGAGTCTAATGGGGCTCAATCACATGACCACAAGACCATGAATTGAGCCAAAATCAAGAGCTGGACGTTTAACTGACTGAGCCACCCAGGTGCCCTTTTCTTTACTTTGGTTCCTTGGAATAAAAGTACCGTTAACTTAATTGTGGATCCTTTAATTTTAAGGATTATGACAACAATTAACCTTTATATCATGTTTTATCATTTATAAAACATTTTCAAATACATTATACTATTTGATCTTCATAATAATCCCATTCTGCTCCTAGTTTCTTATTGCTGGTAATAGCAACACAGAGGTAAATCGGACAGCCCTGCCTTCACATTCTAGTGCAGGAGAACTATCTCCCAGATCTATCTTTCTTCTCCAAGACCACTGCTACCACCCTAATCTTGGGCCTTAAGCCCAACTACTGGTATTGCCAATTAACTTCTTTCAACTCCATGTCTGGCTCCCCAGCTACACAAGCTCTGTAAGTGTCAGAACAATGTCCAGCACTTTCTTTCTTTTTTTTATTTCCTTGAAAGATTTTTAAAAATTTTTTATAACTTTTTTTATAATTTTTTAATGTTTGTTAATTTTTTTTTTTTTTTTTTTTTTGAGGGGCACCTAGGTGGCTCAGTCGGTTGAGTGTCTGCCAAGCTCAGCTCACGATCTCGCAGTCCATGAGTTCGAGCACTGCATTGGGCTCTGTGCTGACAACTCAGCCTGAAACCTGCTTCAGATTCTGTCTCCCTCTCTCTCTGCCCCTTCCCCGCTCATGCTCGCTCTCTCTTTCTCTCCTTCTCTCTCTCAAAAGTAAATAAACATTAAAAAATTAACATAAGTGGAATCAATATTGTTAAAAAATAACATTAAAAAATTTTTACGTTTATTATTTTTCTGGTGTGGGAGAGAAAGACAGAATCCCACGAGGGGCAGAGAGAGATAGACAGAGGGAGAGAGAAAGAGAGAGAGAAAAGCAGGGCTTACCTGAAGTGGGGCTCGTGTTCACCTGAAGCGGGGCTTAAGCTCACCCAATGTGAGACTCAAACTCACAAACCATAAGATCATGACCTGAGCCAAAGTCAGATGCTTAACTAACTGAACCACCCAGGTGCTCTTTTTATTTATTTATTTTGAGAGAAAGAGAGAGAGAGAGAGAGAGAGAGAGAGAGAGAGTGAGCACACAGTGGGGGGGGGGGGGGAGGGGGGGCAGAAAGCGAGGAAGAGAAAGATAGGGTCTGCACTGTCAGTGCAGAGCCCAACATGGGGCTCAATCAAAAACCATGAGACCATGACCTGAGCCAAAATCAAGAGTCGGACACTCAACCAAATGAACCACTCAGGTGCCCCTGAAAGATTTTATTTTTAAGTAATCTCTGCACCCAACGTGGGGCTCCAAACTTACTTCCCTGAGATCAAGAATCACATGCTCTACCAACTGAGCCAGCCAGGCGTCCATGTCCAGCACCTTCTTAACACAATCATAGACTATGTACATAGTAAAAACTCAACAAATACCACCAACAGCAGTGTGGTAATAAGAGTGAAGTACCTCAGGGGCACCTGGGTGGCCCATTTGGTTAAGCATCTGACTTCGACTCAGGTCATGATCTCTTGGTTCGTGAGTTCAAGCCCCTGCATTAAGGCTCTGTGCTGACAGCTCAGAGCCTGGAGCCTGTTTCAAATTCTGTATGTCCCTCTCTTTCTCTGCCTTTCCCCCACTTGCACTCTGTCTCTCTCTCTCAAAAATAAACATTAAAAAAAAAAAAAAAAAGGAATGAAGTACCTAAACAACACTAGGTAGGCAAGTGAAGCCATCTGACCTATATCCATAAGAGCAACCACAGTCCTCATTTGCAGGGCCCAAGAAACAAAGACATTTAAACACTCTCCTACTCACTCTCTGAAATAGAATTAATCCCTAAAGCAACAAAGCGCAACCCCTTTCCTGACTCAGGTAGTCTATCCAACTGCCAGCTAGGCATCTGTCCACCTTTGGCTTTATAGTGGTCACCTCAAACTTAACATGTTCAGAACAGAACTCTCATTTCTCCCTGCTCCACACCAATACAACTACTTGACCTCATTAGTAAATGGCACCACTATTTACCCACTTCTTTGGAAATTTTTGGAAACATCCCTTCTCCTCATTTTCTCTCACATCTCACACCCACATCATTAGCAAATCATGTCTAGTTCTACACCCCAAGAAGGTAAGCTCTACATCACAGTTTTATTCACTGCTATAGTCTCAGTGCCCAGAGAAGTACCTGGAATATAGCAGGTGATTAATAATTGGACAAATTACCTACTGATGAACTCAAATAAGAGAAAAGGAGAGTAAGAAATAGAAAAAGAATAAGAAATAGCATAAGAAATAGAAAAATTAATAATTTTTTTAAATGACCTTCTTTCAACTATACTCAAATAAAAATAAGTAAATTTGGAGCACTTGGGTGGCTGAGTCAATACAGCACATGACCCTTGATCTCAGAGTTGTGAGTTCAAGCCCCACATTGGACACAGAGCTTACTTTAAAAAAAAAAAGTAAATTTAATTTAATTACAAATATATTTTTTTACAAATGTTTTATATTATATGTATTATACACTGTATTCTTACAATAACGTAAGCTAGAGAAAAGGAAAAAAAAAATTACCTACTTCTCAAAGGTTCTCCCAACTCTGCCAAAAAGTTTATCACTTCCTCCTTTAGTAAGTCTGCAGCACTATGTTCGTATATTGTAGTGGTCAACCGTGGGCAAATTACCTCATCACGTTTGGTGATGTCTGGAAACATTTTTACTTGTCACACTTGGGGAATAGCTCACTACAATAAAGAATCATTGAGCTCAAAATGTCAATAGTGCCATGATCGAGAAACTTTGATATATTCTATTGTATCTTCTCAGTTAATATACTGTCCCTGGAAGGGACAGGGATATTGTTACCTTACGTGTGTTACATATCTCTGGGGACCTAGTTCCCTGTTATAAAAACTAGTTGAATCTGAACTACTCAGTTCTTCCAAAGTGAGAGAACATTGAAGAGTCGATTATAGGTCATACCAACTGTCTCCTTTCTCCAAACTTTTGTTAAAGAGGAAAGGGAACTAACATTACTGAATAGCTATTATGTACCAGACATGTAACAGACACTACCCAAATCTACTATGCTCAAAAATCTCTAAGATAGGTATTATTTGTATTTTTCAGCTGAGAAATCTGGGGTTTAAGAAGGGAATAAATAATATTGCCAAGGTGAAACAACAGAGCCAGGATGTAAACGTAGGTCCGGGTCTAAAGCTAAAGATCTATTTCTTAGTCATGGCAAAAAAACCCAGATGAATTGGATAATTCTAAATATTGGATAAATATGACAATTCAAGCGAGTGAGATAAAGGATGGATTACTTTATAGTGCTGTGATATGCTAATCACTTCAAAAAGAATTAAGTTAGATCCCTACTTTAAACTAAGTAACAGGAGCACCTGGCTGGCTCAATTGGTAGAGTCTGCAACTCTTGATCTCAGGGTCATGAGTTCGAGCCCCACGCTGGGCATGGAGCCTACTTTAAAAAAAAAATTAAATTAAATAACAAAAGTAAAGTTTGAAATGTAAAAAAATAAAACATTCAAAGAAAATACTATATAATTGTATTTAACACTTATATCGTGCTTACTATGTTTCAGACCGAATTCTAACTGTTTCAATCCTCATAACACCCCTATGAGATATTACTTTTACCCCTATTTTACAAATAAAGCATCTGTGGCACACAGAGGTTAAGTACCTGGCCTAAGGTCACAGTTAGTAAGTGGCAGAACCAACATTCAATGCCAAAGAAGCAAATCAAATGAGTCTATCCCTAAAGTCGGTGCTCTTACCCATTATGCTTACCATTACACCCAAAGTGAATATATAAAAATCATGGACTACCATAAGCAGGACCCCAAAAGTGTTACCATAAAGGAATAAGTTGCTGGGTTTTATTATCTAGAGATATTAAATATCTGTATGTCAAAAGACACCATAAATAAACAATAATAAGAAGCAACTATCTGAAAAATATATGGCAAAGGGTCAATACCCTTAATATAAGAGCTCTTATCCTCAACATCATTCATTATCAGGGAAATACAAATCAAAACCACAATGAGATACCACCTCACACCTGTCAGAATTGCTAAAATCTGTAACACAAGTAACAACAGGTACTGGAGAGGATGCGGAGAAAGGGCAACCCTCTTGCACCGCTGACTGGGACGAAAAGTGGTGCAGCCACTCTGAAAAACAGTATGGAGGTTCCTCAAAAAAAACTAAAAACAGAGGGTGCCTGGGTGGCTCAGTGGGTTAAGCATCCGACCTCAGCTCAGGTCATGACCTCACAGTTTGTGAGTTTGAGCCCCGAGTCGAGCTCTGTGCTGACAGCATGAAGACTTCTTGGGATCCACTGTCCCTCCCCTCCCCTCCCCTCCCCTCCCCTCCCCTCTCCTCCCCTCCCCTCCCCTCCCCTCCCCTCCCCTCCCCTCCCCTCCCCTCCCCTCTCTCTCTCTCTCTCTCTCTCTCTCTCTCTCTCCCCCCCTTTCTCTCTTGCTCTCAAAATAAAATATAAAGAAAAAAAAAATCTTTTCCCTAACACTTTGCATTTATTTTGCTTACACATATCATTACAGCAGTTTTTTAAAAATCCTCTCCTTTATCAAGTGTTTATAATGCAATCAACTTAGTTTCCAAAGTTTTCACACTTATATTACATTGGTTGGACATATTTAATTCATTAACATAATTTCAGAAACAATATAACTGGAATTATAACTGATCCTTGGTAAGCATTCAACTTAATCAGTAGTGTCAACAATATGCAGATCTCAGGAACGAGCTCATAAATCGTGAATATGCTGTGAGCATCAGTCAGTATGTTTTATATGGGAAATGCAGAGAACCAGTTAGCTCAATAAATTAGTTAAGTGGAAGTCAGTTAAAACATACCAAAAGCTTTATAATTTGCATTTCCTGTGACTCGACAAGTCTGTTTTACCAATGTATTCTAATTTCTTCCTATCTTTGTGAGTAAAGGGTTAGCTCTAAGTATACTATCAAAATATGAAATCAGGAAATCAAAGATACCTGAAAGTCCAGTAAGATTGGAAAAAATAAACTGTGGTAAAATCATACAGCAGAATACTATGCAGTTCTTAACAGAATATATAAAAAGGTGACGTACAATGACGTACATAACATATTATTAAGGAATATAAAGCAAGTTATAAAACAGCATATACTGTAAAAACCTATTTTGATAAAGTATTTAAAGAAAAGACAGGGAGAATCAAGTAAAATAATACATAAAGCTTAGCATGGTACAGACACATAGTAGGCAAATGTTGGCTATTACTACTAAAATTATTATTAATACAGGCTTTGTACCAAAAGTTCACATTAGTTATCTTCAAGTAGTAGAATGTGAGTGATTTTTCACCTTTTTTACATTTCCTAAATTTTCATTACTAAATCTATGTTCGTTTTATAATATGGGTAAAAACTAGCTATTTTTAAAATAAGAAATGGAAGGTTTTAATATAATCAGTTTATCCACATATTTCTCATTTATGCTTCCATGGTAGTTAGAAAGAGCATTATCACAACGACCTCTGAAAACTATCCCTCAATATGCTGTACTTGGAATTTTGAGAAAATGTCCCTGCCTTGTCGGCAATGAGACAGAAATATGAACAGTGACAAATTATACAAACACAGTTACCAGCATTACCCAAAAACCACTAAGCAGCTCTGCTAAAACATATATAAATAAACTTCAGACAATTCCTTTCTCTAAGATTAACAGTGAGTGGATTTATGTACATATTCTATGTGGACCCAAATACCGGTTTTGCCAAACATCACACTTCAGCTGTGTTATCTTAACAATGCACAGTAAATGAAAGGCACATTAATTATGGATGTCTATAAGCACTCAAGCAGATAAAATGAAAAAACAACATGCCATTATATTTTCTCCTCATTGTTTAACTTTTTTTTTTTTTACGTTTATTTATTTTTGAGACAGAGAGAGACAGAGCATGAACGGGGGAGGGTCAGAGAGAGGGAGACACAGAATCCGAAACAGGCTCTGAGCTGTCATCACAGAGCCTGACGCGGGGCTCGAACTCACAGACCGTGAGATCATGACCTGAGCCGAAGTCGGCCGCTCAACTGACTGAGTCACCCAGGCACCCCTATTTTCTCCTCATTTTATCAAAATACTTACACTCTTGGAATGAATTCTGGAAAAAGTAGTGTATGGTGCCAAAAACTTCGAGGATGCGTTTTCCTCCGGACAAGAAATATGAATGCTTTTCTAAATAGAGAGGGAAAGATGAAATTCATCAATAAAGTTACTCCAGTGAAATTAAAGCCTCTTAAAGAAAACATCAGGATGATAGGAAATTTTCATCTTTTAAATGTACCCGCTCTTATTGCCCTTTCCCAGCTCACAACACAACCACTCCCCTATAGATCAGCAGCCCTTATACTGCAAAGGGGTGCAATGTAATTTTGTATTGCTTAGATGCCATTATCTTTTTATGGTGAAGTAAACTCCCACAGAAGACAAACCAACAGTAAGTACAAATGACAAACACGAGGGGTGTTTAGGTGGCTCAGTCACTCAAGCTTCTGACTCCTGCTTTTGGCTCAGGTCATGATCTCACGGTTCACGAGATCAATACCTGCGTGGGGCTCTACACAAGACAGCATAAGAGCCTGCTGGGGATTCTCTCTCTCCCTCTCTCTGCCCCTCCCCTGCTCCCAGGCATGTGTGTGTTCTCTCTCTCAAAATAAATAAACACTTAAAAACACTTTAAAAAAATGACAAACATGAAGGCATTAATTTTTATGAGAAAATCTAATACCAGTACTGTCAATTAGCAATGGGGCAAGGAACAGGATTAACAGGAGGAAACAGCACCAGATTCCAAGTCTAGGGCCTAAACAATCAGTCTAAAAGTAAACTTACCGCCTTTAAGAACTTTTAGATAAAATGTTAGACTACTGATATCTATAGTTACCAGAGAAAATTAGCAAATTATGGTATACTTATACAATGTGTATGCCTGGTCAGGACTTCAGTGCTCATTCCTACCTAGGACTTAAACTGACTACACATGTTCACTGACTGCTCATCGCCCCATAGCTGTATTAATTCCCCATGTATTTTTGCTTAGTCATTACCACATATCTTTCAGCTGTTGTAGCAAGAAAACTGGTGACATAGTGGGAAACCGCACCTAGAACTAGATGTTAGATCCAGGTGACATAACTTGCAAAGGCAGCCTTTGTAACCATTTAAGATTTCAAGGTAGCATGTATACAGGTATAAAAGGCTTGGTAAACGTTTCAAGGATTCTTGCAAACAGGACAGCCCTTTATTCTAACTGCCAGAATACCAGCACCACCATCTAAGTGTGTATCTCCTACAGGGAAGCTGAGGAGCCACACTCACCCAATGGTTCCTAACCTGTTATCGCTTTTGCAGCAGTACTTCAAAGTTTCTGGAAATTCTGCTGAACAATGAAAATGTCTTCAAAAATCAAGATTTTCCAAACCTTTTTCTAAGGTTAATCTATATACAACAAACACAGGTCCTCACAGTTCATTAGAAAGAAGAGTTTCAGGGGTGCCTGGGGGGCTCATTCGGTTGAAAGCCCAACTCTTGATTCCAGCTCAGGGCATGATCCCAGGGTCGTGGGATCAAGCCCCGCATCAGACTCTGTGCTGCATGTGGAGCCTGCTTAAGATTCTTGCTCTCTCTCTCTCTCTCTGTCCCTCTCCCCTGCTTGTGCACCCTCTCTCTCTCTCAAGTAAAAACAAAAAATTAAAATAGAAGGGATGAAAAATAAAATATTTTCTTAAAAAGTTTCAAAATTATAATATTCTCATCACTAAAAATCAAAATACTCTTATTACAAGTATTCTACTCCTTTAAAAACACCATCAGAATACCTACCTATACAAACAGCACTTTCTTAGCCAGCATATCCATATGTGGTTGCCTGCAGGTTTTTCATTAAATTAGTTTTTGCTTCTAACCACATGACAAAGCCCATACGGCAGCAAGAGAGCTGACCTGGATTTGGAATTGCCTCCTGTATCCAAAATTAAAGCGTCAGCTAAACTCTCCTGGTTTAAACATTCCTATCAGCAAGGATTCAAGGAACTCCATGAACTCAGTGTTCAGGCATCTGTAAGAATTGGGTTTGCTCTCAGAAGACTTCACTTCTTTGAGACTAATTATATGAAAGATTTCACCAATCAGTGGTATTCTCTCACTTATCAATCAAGCAATTCAGCCTTTAATCCGTAAACAAACTATGGAGGAAAAGAAATGTTAAGCTACCTTCCAATATCAGCAGTAGAAAATCATGCTGTTAATGAAAATATTTTAATGAAAAGCTGCAGGATATCAAAACATAAAATTCAGGGCAAGGTTTGGGGGAAGAGTGTGAGCATTCCATGCTAAGATAAAATTCAAAGTCAAACTTTTTTATACTCCAGGATTATGTATTTAAGCATAATCTACTGTTTAATAGAATGATGTAGCAACTGCAAAAGTTGACTGCAAAGTGACTCAGGGCAATTAGGAAACAAATGAATGTTCAACTATAACCACTTACTGTCTTACCTAGCAGGTACACTGGCAAAAATTAGCAATGAGGTTGGAAGAGATAAGGATTGTATCAGGGCCTACGTATGAAGGGAAGAAAGGAAATCAGAACTGACGCTGTGGCTGGCAAAACACCTGGGAAAAATGTAGGCTTGCAAGCTGGTGTTCGTATTTGGAAGTTTATAGAACTGGTTTCAATTCTGGCATACAGTCTAACTAGATTTGATTACTAGGGTTAATTAACCTCTCAATCTGTTTGCTTATGTGCAAAATGGGAATTTAAAATATCAATCCCACGGGATTGTTATGATAAGCAAAAACTCACTTTTGTAATATTTTATAGTTTCATTCATATGCAGTCTCCCTCCCCATTAACCAGCCTATAGGTAGAATATCATCTCCATTTAATTACACATTAAAAGAAAGGCTGGTTTCCCCTTTGGGAATCAGGTTACCCACCAGAGCATACTGACTACAGCCATCAGAATGAGTAAGGAAAGTCAGATCTTAGGTTCTGCAATACAGTAAAACCCCAAGCATAACTCATTACAGAAACATGCTTTTAATCCAAAGCATTCATTTATCAAGGCAAATTTTAAGAACCATTGGCTCAGTTGTGATTATGTGATATTGGGCGTCATATTCTACTCGTATTGCAAGACATTGCTAGTTTAACAAGTTAAAATTTATTAGAAATGATTAATCATCTTGCAGAATACTCACAGAAAAGGTTACTCGCAATCCAAGGTTTTACTGTACTTAGTTTGGCCATCTACTCACTTCAAAGACCAATGAGAAAAACTATTAAGTACTATTAACGTAGGTCTTCATCAAGGCCTAGCCAGATAAAGGCTATGCTGTCCAATATGGTAGATACTGGCCACATGAGGTTACTGAGCATTTGAAATACGGCCAGTGCAAATGAAGAGCTGCATTTTTATTTTATTTAAAATTTAACTTAAAAACTAATACTTGACTCAGTTTTTGGAAAACTTTTTAAGTATATTTGGAACTACTTGGGTATGTGAATCTGTGTTCTCACCTGTAAATTTTATAGAACCTAAATACACTTATCAAGTATTTTCAATAAAAAATTATAGAGTCTGAATTGAGATGTGTGGTAAATGTAAAGTATACACAGGATCTCAAGAACTCAGTAAGAAAAACAGAATGTATAATATCTCATTAACAATTTCTTAATATTAATCATAAGTTCAAATAATATTTTAGATCTACTGGGTTAAATAAAATATATTATTAAAATTAATTTCACCTGTTTCTTTTTACCTTTTTTATGTGGTTCCTAGAAAGTTTTAAATTACATATGGGGTTTACATTATTTTACCTACTGAATAGCGCTGATATAAGGGAAGTAAGAATAAGTATACGTAACTAAAAGTATCTAAAAGTATATGTAACTACAAAAGAAAAAAAAAAACTTTTGACATTCAAAGGCGTAAAAACTGATTATTATACAAGTAAAGATAACACAGATATACAAATAACAGTATAAATATTTACAGTAGATATATAGGTACTACCCAGTTTTGGACTCGGTGTCATCTAGAAGACATAAAAACCTACCTTATTTATTTCATTCACAATAAATCCTTCTGAAGCTGTAACTTCTGGGATGCCATCGAGGCCAATTCCTTGACAAGTCAGGCTACCATACAAAGTTGGTTTCCCTACATAGCACAAAAGAAGCATGTCTCAAGAAAATAATAAGAACTCAACATTGTTCTCCTTGAAGACCCAATTCAGGCATTTGTACTTATGGTAGGAAATTGGCTCATGGAAGAATAGAAGGTACTTGTGTTAAAGTGACGTGAAGTGGAAAGAGCACTGTCCTAAGTGAACCTAATTTGGGAGGGAGTACACTCACGAGCTAAAACCTAGGACAAAGATTTAGAGATGTGATACGGCATTTGTAAGAAAACTACTAGAGTGATCTCAAATTCAGTTTTACGGACTGTGAAATGGAATTCTTTCAGAATGAAAGATAAAGACCAACATGCACAGATGTATTTATCTACAGTATATATATATCTATATATATCTATATATAGATATATATATATCTACATATATATATATATGTAGATATATATATATAATACATAGCAAAGAATTAAGCTTCAGTAACCTAGAAAATTTGCCTAAGTAGACCACTGTTTTTGCAGTGATGAGGGCTAAATAAGACATCCTACACATAAACATAAGCAGATGGTAGAATGGAGTTAAAAACATTCTCTTCTATTCTTCTTCTGCACTTTATATATACACTTCTGTAAGAGCCCATAATACACTTTATATGTCTGACCTCCCTATTAGACTATAAAGTCCTTGAGTTCAGAAATGATCAGGGTCTACAAATTATTCAGTAAATAATTATTGCACTAAACTGCAATTCTAGGAGTAAGAGGGGAGTAGAAAACATCAAGGATTCACACAGAGTAGGAGTGCTTCCTAGAGAGGGTGGGATTTAAGTAGAACCTTGGAAGATTACACCTAGACAGAGGATAGAAAGATAGGGCTAGGCAGAATATAAGGGAAAGAAAACCAAGTCAGGGAGGAGCATGTCAAGAATAAAAGAAAATTAGAAAGAACAAGATAGGGAGGAGGCATCAATTAATATAACAGTTTGGTTAGGGACACCTGGGTGGCTTAGTTGGTTAGGTCATGGAGTCAAGATTGTGAGATCAAGCCCAACATCAGGCTCCACACTGAACATGGAGCCTGCTTAGGATATTCTCTGTCTCTCTTCCCCTCTCCCTCTATCCCCCCCCTCCCCACGCTCTATATATAATTTTTCAAAAATTGTTTTGAAATACCAGTTTGGTGGGGTGCCAGGGTAACTCAGTTATTAAGCATCCGAATTCGGCTCGGGTCATGGTCTCGTGGGTCATGAGTCTGAGCCCCACGGGGGTTCCGTGCTGACAGCTCAGAGCCTGAAGCCTACTTTGGATTCTGTGTCTCCCTCTCTTTCTGCCTCTCCCCCACTCATGCTCTGTTTCTCTCACTCTCTCTCAAAAATAAATAAATATTGGGGCGCCTGGGTGGCGCAGTCGGTTAAGCGTCCGACTTCAGCCAGGTCACGATCTCACGGTCCGTGAGTTCGAGCCCCGCGTCAGGCTCTGGGCTGATGGCTCGGAGCCTGGAGCCTGCTTCCGATTCTGTGTCTCCCTCTCTCTCTCTGCCCCTCCCCCGTTCATGCTCTGTCTCTCTCCCAAAAATAAAAAATAAAAAACGTTGAAAAAAAAATTTAAAAATAAATAAATATTAAAAACAAAAAATGCTTTAAATAAGTTTCTTTGCCATTAACATTAAAAAAAATACCAGTTTGGGGCACCTGGGTGGCTCAGTTGGTTAAGCCTCTGACTTCAGCTCAGGTCACGATCTCCTAGTTTGTGGGTTCGAGCCTTGCATCGGGCTCTGTGCTAGCAGCTCAGAGCCTGGAACCTGTTTCGGATTCTGTGCCTTCCTCTCTCTCTGCCCCTCCCCTGCACACACTCTGTCTCTCTCTCTCTCTCAAAAATAAATAGACATTAAAAAAATTTTTTTAAAATACTAGTTTGGAAAAAAATAAATTAAAAAAACAAAAAAACAAAACACAACAACAAAATACCAGTTTGGTTAAAACAGTCATAAAAAGGTAGTTGAAGGATATTAATGGAGGAACTTACAATCTGGGATAAAGGTCTGGAATAGAGAAAATCTAGCAAAGAAGCTTTGGGAAGGAAAGTGGTGTGAAGTGCTAGTTCAGAAAGAAGCCACAAAAATAGGATCAAGGGAACTGTGCTTTTTGTCCACCTCCACAATTCCCTCCTGGCTTCACCCACTGCCCCATGATGCCTGGTCCACAGAGTGTATCATTTTAACCAATCTTCTGTCAACACCCTCAAAATGACCTTTCTACATCTGTAGTCACTGAAATGATCTCAGTCTTGGTTTTCTGTTTATAAAATAGAATTGGTTCAGTCAGTAGAACATAGGAATCTTGATCTCAAGGTCATGAGTTTAAGCCAAGCCCCACATTAAGGCATAGAGCTTACAGGAAGGAAGTGAGGAAGGAAGGAAAGAGGAAGGAAGGAAGGAAGGAAGGGTAAGAAAAGGAGGAAGGAAGACACTCTTAAATGTCTATGTCCACACCAATGCATTTATCTACATCTGCACTTACCCTCACCTTCTTTCATCTTAGTCTTTTAGAGTTAATTGAATCTCTCTCTCCTTTAAGACACTAGCTTTTCAGTTAGCCCTTCTCTCCTCTACATATAACCTGTATTTTAATTGCTCTACAATTAGTTCTCATCTTTAAAAACAAAATCCTTGACTATGAGACCTAGCTACTATCTTCCATACAGCATCATTTTCCTCAAAAGACTGTTTAAAATTCTATTTCTCAGAGAAATAGAATATAGTTATATAAAGAATCAAAGGTATCTGAGGTTAAGGATAATCAGTAAAACAAAACTCACAAATTTATTAAAAAGTTTGATTTTTTTTTAATAGTACCACAATAACTACAAACAAATGGATAAGACTAACACAGAAGTGTCATTCAAAGAAATAACTGATAGGATTTGGGAGCTATCTGGACGTGACATGGTAAAGTGACTAGGTTTTTCATTCTGATGCCTAGAATGGTGGTAACTTAAATTTGAAAATCAAGAAAGAAAGTCTGTTTGACAAGAGAAGTGCTCAGCTTGGTTTTAGATTTGATAAAATCAAGAGAACAGTGAGAGCTTCAAGCATTAATGTCTAGCAGATAATTGTTCAATTTCTGCTTGAACTTAAAGAGAGTTCAGGGCTGGAGCCATACATCTAGGAATCATCATCAGGAAATCACAAATGAAACTAAAGAACTGCTTAGAATACAATAATATATAGCTAAGGGACTTAATCACTCCCTGAGTAAGTCTGTGGCCTCCAAATGGAAAACTAATCTTAAGGCCTTCCCCTGAAATGAAGGAGTTGGTGTGAATGGTCAAGAACATTTGAAGACTATGAGCATTATGCAAGGAGTTTGGGTCAAGAGAAAGTATGAAGCTCTCTTCTAGGGGTAGTAAATCCCCTTTCTCTAAAGGGAAGGCATATAGTTTTGGGCATATGGACATTACCTGGGGGGTGACAACTCAGCCAGGCTTCCCCTTCATCCTTCCTATGAAGAGAAACAAAAGATTAATTAGGCTCATTCAATGCTGAAAAGGATGCCACTGGTGCAAGGGGGAAAGAAGATCATATAATTTTCAGTTTGGACATAGTACTGAGGTATGATCCAGTATAACATCTCATCCAGGCATAGATTATTCTAAGACAAACTTTATTTACTGAAGAAATATTCATGGATTAAGCACTTAATGCATAGATATCTACGGGTTAAATGAATACTCAAATATTTCATCAATAGGGAGTTCACTATCCATACAGCTGACAGCTTTGAAAAATCAAGAATACTTTCAAAACTGAACTACTGGGACCTCATCAAAATAAAAAGCTTCTGCACAGCGAAGGAAACAATCAGCAAAACTAAAAGGCAACCAACAGAATGGGAGAAGATATTTGCAAAAGACATATCAGATAAAGGGTTAGTATCCAAAATCTATAGGGAACTTATCAAACTTAACATCCCAAACCCAAATAATCCAGTGAAGAAATGGGCAAAAGACATGAATAGACACTTCTCCAAGGAAGACATCCAGATGGCCAACCGACACATGAAAAAATGCTCCACATCACTCAGCATCAGGGAAATACAAATCAAAACCACAACGAGATACCACCTCACCCCTGTCAGAATGGCTAACATTAACAACTCAGGCAACAACAGATGTTGGCGAGGATGTGGAGAAAGAGGATCTCTTTTGCATTGTTGGTGGCAATGCAAGCTGGTACAGCCACTCTGGAAAACAGTATGGAGGTTCCTCAAAAAACTAAAAATAGAACTAACCTATGACCCAGCAATTGCACTACTAGGCATTTATCCATGGGATACAGGTGTGCTGTTTCGAAGGGACACATGCACCCCAATGTTTATAGCAGCACTATCAACAATAGCCAAAATATGGAGAGCCCAAATGTCCATCAACGGATGAATGGATAAAGAAAATGTGGTATATATATATATATATATATATATATATATATATATATATACATACACACACACACACACACACACACAATGGAGTACTACTCGGCAATCAAAAAGAATGAAATCTTGCCATTTGCAACTACGTGGATGGAACTGGAGGGTATTATGCTAAGTGAAATTAGTCAGAGAAAGACAAAAATCATATGACTTCACTCATATGAGGACTTTAAGAGACAAAACAGATGAACATAAGGGAAGGGAAACAAAAATAAAAACAGGGAGGGGGAGAAAACAGAAGAGATTCATAAATATGGAGAACAAACTGACAGTTGCTGGAGGGGTTGTGGGAGGGGGGATGGGCTAAATGAGTAAGGGGCATTAAGGAATCTACTCCTGAAATCATTGTTTTACTATATGCTAACTAATTTGGATGTAAATTTAAAAAAATAAAAAATAAAATTAAAAAAATACTTTATATGTAGATATTTATTGGGATTACTGGAAACCAAGCCCTGTGCCAGACACTTTGCAAACAGTGTAATTAATCCTCACAATTTAACAAAATACCTTTTATTATTCCCATGTTAAAGATTAAAAACAAACAAACAAAAAACCTGAAGCTCAGGGGCACCTAGATGGCTCAGTCATTTAAACATCTGACTCTTGGGGCGCCTGGATGGCTCAGTGGGTTGAGCATCCAACTTCAGCTCAGGTCATAATCTCACAGTTGTGGGTTCAGGCCCCATGTCAGAGTCTGTGCTGACAGCTCAGAGCCTGAAGCCCGGTTTGGATTCTTTGTTTCCCTCTGTCTCTGCCCCTCCCCCACTCACACTCTATCTCTCTGAGTCTCTCAAAAATAAATAAACATTAAAAAAATAATAATAAACATCTTGACTCTTGCTTTCAGCTTGGGTCATGATTTCCCAGTTCCTAGAATTGAGCTCCACGTCCTGCTCCATGCTAACAGAGCAGAGCCTGCTTGGGATTCTCTCTCTCCCTCTCTGCCCCTCCCTTGCTCTGTCTCTCTGTCTCAAAATAAACTTTAAAAATTTTTATAGGGGCACCTGGGTGGCTCAGTCGGTTGAGCATCTGATTACTGATTTCAGCTGAGGTCATAATCTCACGGTTCATGGGTTCAAGCCCGGCAATGGGCTCTGTGCTGACAGCACGGAACCTGCTTGGAATTCTCTCTCTCTGCCCCTCTCCCACTTGTGTGTGCTCTCTCTCTCTCTCTCTCTCTCTTTCAAAAGAAATAAAACATTTTGGGGGGAGGAGAAGGAAAAAAAAAAGTTAGAGAGGGGGGAGCCAAACCATAACAGACTCTTAAAAACTGAGAATAAACTGAGGGTTGATAGGGGGGTGGGAGGGAGGGGAAAGTGGGTGATTGGCATTGAGGAGGGCACCTGTTGGGATGAGCACTGGGTGTTGTATGGAAACCAGTTTGACAATAAATTTCATATTAAAAAATAAAAATAAATAAACATTTATTAAGAAAACTGACTTTAAAAAAAAAAACCCTAAAGCTCAGGAAAAAGTGACTTGCTCAAGGTCACCTAGCTATCTGGAAAACGAATTGAAACAAGGGACTAGTACACAATGTCTGCATTCTAACAGGTCACTGACTTTTTACATGTTTTAGAATGCTCCTCTCCAATCATCCAAATCCTTACCTCATCACTCTTAACACTTTTAGGATATAATGAAAAAGACTTACACTTTTGAGACAGAAAAATCTAGGTTGATACTAAGTAACTCTCTGTCACTTACTGGCTGCAAAATCCTAAGCAAGTTACTTCTTTATTCCTCTCCTGCATTCTCTCCTGATTGGCCCTCAGTAAAGGTTAGTGTTCTTCCTTTATTACTTGTCACACATTCTGTGTTGTAGTAAGTAATTTAGTCCACATAGTAAAGTGTAAGTTTCTTAAATGCAAAAACCTATGTTTTATTCATCTTCACCACTGTTCCAATTTGAAAAACCCTTAGTAGTAACAGTTGCCATTCATGGCACTGCTGTACTCATCATGGTGCACGCAGTAATAACTTGCACAGTATACCATGAATAAATAGATATTGAATGAATGGTTTGCTGTGCATTACCAATTAAGCTATCAGCTTCTTGAAGGAAGGAACCACTGTTTAAAACTCCACTACACTCACAGGGTCTGGACATAGTGGTTGTTACACTGTTTCCTGAATAGAACTGCCCAATATGTCTAACATAGCACTGGGGGTCTGAGAATACAAGGATTCCATCATACACTCAAAGACAATGTGGAGGTAGGTGGTTGAGTACTAGGACTTTTGCAAATACAGTAAATATTTGCTAAATGACTAGGACTACTTGGCTAAGAGTTTCCCTGCCTCCCAGTTTGCCTGTCTTTGTCCACTCATTGATCCTAATCCTGGTGCTGGGATCACACAGCACGTACGTGTTGCCTTGGCCTCAGGACAGCTCTTCTGAGAATGAAAACCTATGACCACGTGTGACTTCTTTTTCTACACCCAGGGATCCCTTAAGAACCGATGAGGTAATCCCTATCCTGGACTGGGTACAGCGCTCCTTAACGCAAAGACAACATGCGTTACCCGCCTCCTCCGTCCCGGGCCTGGGCCTTTGTTCACCTGAGGGCTTGGGCCCAGTCGCTCTGAATCCTCAAAGGCGCCGCCATCTTAACCCCGCCTCCACCTGCCCGCCTCTTCCGCTCTTCGCCGGAAGTGGGTCCCAGAAGGGGCTGCGACGAGATTGGAGGGCGGAATCTCTACTGAGAGGCCGCCAATGATTATGCGCGGCGGGTCCCTCTTCCCCACTTCCGCTCTCAAGCTCCTTTACAGGCTGGTTTCCGGTCGGAGTGTCGGGAGAGTTACAACTGCCTACAAGACGGACGGCGACGTGCAGGAACGCGCGTCCAAATTCTCGTGTTCCACCTGTTGCTCGGTGAGCACTCTGTACCGCGTCCTTGCACTGTAAGGCTTAGCCGGCACAGCGGGGCTGCGGTTGGCTGCCGCGCTCGCGCTTGAGTCTTCTTAAAGTGGGAGACTTTAAAGTGGAAGCTGCAGGTGCCTTAGACACATGAATTTCTCTGCTTTCCTATGACTTCCTAGTCCAGGCCAGTCTCAGCCATCCCGCTGCCGACCATTTGCTTGCCCTGATCTCCAACCATGGGTCTTCCTCTTTTTCCTTCAGGGAAGACTGAAGCCAGGATGTGGTGGGGAAAGAGTACCGTTGCATTTACTGTGAGCCCTGTTGTCGCGCATGCATTTCTCGTCCATTATCATATTAATCCTTATATTAGTTGTATGAGTTCAGTATTATTAAGGAGGAAGCTAAGAAGATTGTATGGTAAAACATGGTGTCAGGATTCGAACCTAGTTCTCTTGGCTTAGAATCCAGGGCACTTTTTCCGTACAGTAATAAAAACTTATTTATTGAAGTCTTTGGACATGCCAGGCTTATGTGCATTATGTCATTTAGTCTTCAACAGTCTTGTGAGGTAGATGTGAACTCTTTTTCAAGAGAGATTATGAAGTGATTTTCTTAAGGTCACCCAGTGAGTCAGTAACAAAGCTAGGTTTCCAATCTTAGTCTCTTCAAAACCTATTACCCACCTCCTTCCTTAAGTTATACTGCCTCCAAAGCAAATGAGTTTTGGGTAGGCTATGTTGGCTTAACGTGGCCAACAAGACCTTGCTATGATCAGATATTTTCTCATAGTGGCGATTTCATTTGCTATTCCCTAGTCATACAGAACTTTGAGTTCCTCTCCTGTGTCAAATTCTGTCTCAACCCCTGACCCTGCTCTTCCATTGACTACCCGTATTATTTCTCCCCATCCTTGGCTAACTCCTATTCATCTTTCAAGTCTCAGTTTAGAAATCACTTCTTCCAGGAAGCCTACTCAGCCTGTTCCTGCCATGTCTGGATTAGGTGTTCCTCTAGTGTGTTCCCAATCTTAGCTATCTGTACACACTGTGTAGTAACCTGTTTATTGTCTAGATTGTAAACTCCATTAAGGCAGGAACTATATCCATCTTGGTCACTCCTGTATCCTCAACTCTAGCATAGTGCCTGGTACATGATAGGTTCTCATTGATCATTTGTTGAATGAATCAGAGACACAGGAAAGGCACTGAAAGGTAAATTCCAATAAGGCAGGAACTACATCCGTCTTGGTCACTCCTGTATCCTCAATTCTTGCGTTGTACCTGGTACGTGATAGGTACTCAATAATCATTTGTTGAATGAATCAGAGAAACAGGAAAGGCATTGAAGAGTGCTAGTTCCTTTAAAGCCTGTCATGGTGAAATTTGTTCAAAGGCTGAGGTTATTTCCCTTCAAAGCTTTCTCAAGTTCCTTCTGTAGGCTGCTTTCTGCTGGGTGCTCTGAGGCAGATGATCTTGGGAAGACAGTCTGGGCAAATCTACCTCACATTAAGTACTCTCATCTCACAGACTTATGCGCCCATGCACACTCTATGCTACAGCTAAACTGAACTCTCCATTCCTCCTGTATGTCAAACGCTACCCATATTTGGGTAATCTCCCAAGTGTTAAACTATGTTCTTTTCCAGCCATAGGAAAAGGCTAATAGGAGGAAAGGAGAGATTCATTCTTTTGGGGAGACATCTGCTGCAAAAAGGTGACATTTCACCTAATTCAAATTCTGTTAGCAAAATCCATTCAAGCTTATTTAGTGCTGTGCTAAACTTTCTCATATACTTTATGTCATTCTATTGAGTTCAAACCGTTTTACAGATCTGCTCTCTTGCCAGGCCTAGTACTGATGGCACCAATGAATCAGGCCCAATATCTGTTCTCAAATAAGCTTACACTCTGCAAGGGGAGACAGATGCACGGATAGGCTATAACAGTGCAGTTTGGTCAATGTTATTGATAGTAATGGAACCTCATAATCACATTCCTACTCTAACTTTCCCTCCATTATTCCAGAGACTCTCAAAGATGTCAACTCAAGGCCATGCTTGGGCCCGACAGGTGAAGAAGGAGGATGAGGAAGAGGATCCGCTGGACCAGCTGATTTCCCGCTCTGGTTGTGCTGCTTCCCACTATGCAGTACAGGAGTGCATGGCCCAACACCAGGACTGGCGACAGTGTCAGCCACAGGTACAGGCCTTCAGGGACTGCATGAGTGAACATCAGGCAAGGCGGCGGGAGGAGCTGCAGAGGAGGAAAGAGCAAGGCAGTGCTCACCACTGAGACCCCAAACCACCTATCCCCAGAGGATGTCCCTGAAGAAACGAGCCCAGAGAGATCATAGGAGGAAGAAGTCCTGAACAGTGGAAGTTTGGGCCGAGAGGCGTAAAACATGGGGATTGTCTGGCCAAGACTGACTTTGAGAGCCAGACAGCCATGGGTTTGGACATGACTGCTGTAAAGAGCTGTCATATTTTCATTGTGCAATCCCACACATCCTCACCTACCATGTTACACCGATACTAAATGTCAACTGATATTTGCCAAGTAAAACAAAGAGTTGGGTTAAGGGATGCTCTCTTACCTTACATCTTGGGTCAGTGTGCCAGGTACTGAGCCGATTACATGGATGTTTAATTTTAAAAGTAAATTCACAATCTAAATGTAAACTGATTACCTAATCAGGTCTTCATTTATTGAGTAATTGGTTCAACACAGCAAGTTTTTCTGAGACCTTCCCAGGTGCCAGGTACTGTGTGAATGAATAATATGATCTGATGTGATAAATAATAGGATCTCTTCTTTCATGTTTCTTAGTCTGGTTTGAGAGATAGAAATAAGTAAAACAGCATTAGAACAACTAATTACTGGCCATTATATAAGTGCCTTTATCTTTCATTAGTTGTTCTGGACGTTTCATTCAGTCTAAGGAAGGAAGAAAACAAATGGGAAAATAAACATCGAGTGCCTCTTATGTGCAGACAGATACAGTCTGACCTCAGCGTGCTTCCAGCCCAGGAAACACACAATGTTGGCCTGACATTTAAAAGGCACATTTAACATAAAATACAGATTTTCAGATTTTAAAAACTGGAGAAGCTATCAACATGGAGCTTATATTCCTACTTGACAGTAATTTGCTGGAGCTGAATATGGATGCTTCTTTTAGGTGGTTATGTTCTCCAGTTGTTAACAGTTGCCATTGATTTTCATTTCCTTCCATGAAACTACATTACCCATTCTATTACTTTCTGCCTAGCCCTATGAGGCATTTGGAAGTGGGAAGGGAGTTAGAAGAGTGACTCTTGCCACAGAAGCTGGAATGCAAAGGGGCATATGCTCTCATCATCAGTTAACATTTCTTGAGCATCTATATATTGGAAGCACAAATCTGAAGTATTGTAGGCCCTAAAACTACTTTGAGTCTTTGTTGGTGACTGAGGACGAAAGAGAAGAGGGTAGAAGACAGGAGGAATACGAGTTTAAAGAACAATAAAATCCAATTAGAATGGGATGACTGGGCATATAGAGAGAGATGAATCTCTTTGGGGTGCATGTCTGCTCAATGCTGAGTCATCAGAGGGAGCAGTGTGGACTGCAGCTGTCAGCAAGAATCTCAAGGGAGTTAGTTGAGTTGAACCTTTAATGATAAAGGAGACATTACCTATTTGTAACATATGTAACAGAATACCATCTGCACAAGTAAAAAGTACCTAGAAATCAGTGAGAAAAAGCAAACAACCCAATTGAAACATAAAGAAGTTAAAGTGGTTATTAGCTATTTCTATTGACAAAAATTAAAAGTATTTATAATGACCAGTACTGGTGAGGATGAAGAACAGGCACAATCACACTTAAAGGGATAATAAATTAGTAAAGCTTTTGGAGGACAATTTGATGGGATCTATAAATACTTTAAATATTTCAGGGGCACCTGGGTGGCTCAGTCGGTTAAGCGTCCGACTTCGGCTCAGGTCATGATCTCGCGGTCCGTGAGTTTGAGCCCCGCGTCGGGCTCTGTGCTGACAGCTTGGAGCCTGGAGCCTGTTTCGGATTCTGTGTCTCCCTCTCTCTCTGACCCTCCCCCATTCATGCTGTCTCTCCCTGTCTCAAAAATAAATAAACGTTAAAAAAAAAAATTAAAAAAAAAAAAAAATTTCAACAGCGGGGTACCTGGCTGGCTCATTCAGAAGAGCATGTAACTCTTAATCTCAGGGTCATGAATTCAGGCCCCACATTAGGTGTAGAGATTACTTAAAATAAAAACTTAGAAAAAATTAAAATATTTCAATAGAAATTCCTTTTTTAGGAGCCCTCTTAAATATATTTTTACAAGATGTATATATACTGTTACGTTATTGCAGCATTGTTTAAAGAGTGGATAAATGGTCACAATGTAAAACTCCAATAAGAACTATATTTGCTTATATATTCAAGTCTTTTACAACAGGAATGTATGTGTTAATTTGTGTAATTAAAATAGAAATGATAGACTGTGGGTAAGGTAGGTGGGATTCTAGCAAAGGGGAAGGTTAGAAGGACCTCCCTAGCAGGAGGAAACTAAACCAGCTAAGTGTAACTTTCTTAGGACTCCAGCTCTACCAGGGAGCTAACACTGGGTGGGTCACAGGATATATCTGGGTAAAGAGGGCTCTGTTGCCACCCAAATCTGTTTCCTCAAAGTAAATGGGGATAATTCCTGTTTAATACACATACTTAGAGAATTAAATGAGGGACAATATATAAATAGCAAATAATAAAAATTACTAGTGTATTTTGAACTATTAAAACTCTTATAAATATTATATTTACGTATATTATATATGTGTGTCATATGTAATATAAATGTTATGTTATATATTATAACGGTTATGAAGCATTTAACCCAGGCTGTTTGGTTCCATCGTTTTCTCTCAATCCCTATGATACAATGCTTTCAAATCCCACTATGCCACTTAAGCTGTGTGATTTGGGGCAAATTAGTTAACATCTCAGGATCTGTTTTTTTCTTCTGTAAAATACACACCATAGGCCTTAAAACTAATAAATGTAGACCTTCCTTATAAAGTTGTTGAATGAGTTAGAAACTGTGTGGTACACAGGAAGCATTCACTAAATGTTGCCTATTATTGTGATTATTATTGTGTGCTAGGCACTCTCCTGAGTCACATTTTCTCATTTAATCCCCATAATTCCATTAGCTCCCATTTACAGAGGAGGAAATAAACGTCAGTTTGGGGGTCAGACTTTCAAGTCTTATTCTAAAGTCTATGCTGTTCTCTGTTCTGTGGTCTCATAGTCATCCAGTGCTTAGTATAATGTTTAACAAATAGTAACTACATAGACTATGTAAATACTACCTTTTCTTTCTTTCTTTTTCTTTTTTTAGTGTTTTACTTAAAGATTAACCAGTACACATTGCCCACAGGGTTGTAGATTGGCACGTTTTTTAAGTCTCTCAGCTCTGGAGCCCATAGCCATGGAGCTGTAATTTAAGGTGGTCCGTGCTTATCCCTATATAACCTATACTTACCTGTATACAGAGGCTTGGTGCCAGGGATGAGTGGAGAGACCTCTTGGCTGGGTGGATGCCACCCTTGGCTAGGCCTAGGGCAGACTCAAGAGTTGGCCCTTCCCTGCAAGGTCTTTAGCTGGGGACTTGGCCTGTGCTCAGGACAAAGGTGCACTGTAATGGCATTTTACTAGATGAGTAATAAGAGATGCCTCCCACTCCCTTCCTCAGGTAAAGTTGCGAGGCTAAGTCCTTGGGCTGCTGACTAGAAATCTAAAGAGAACTGGAGCCATTCCAGGTTGAAACCTTACACTGTCCGCTGTATAGAATGATAGAGTTCCCTACTCTGCTCCAGCAGGGACTTAAAGCTGGCAGAAGTGGGAGGGATTCTTTTCCAGCAGCTTTCTTCTGAAGAGTTTTCATTCTCTGGAGCTCAGGCATCTTACAGAGCCTGGGCATTCTGTCTAAATGGTGAGCTAAATCTGAAATGACTGGGAATGAAAGTCATTCCAGGGGGATTTATAAGAACTAAATGAGTCATTTCAGATTCTCCAGGGAAACCAGACATTTGAAGACAAAAATGGCACAAAGATATCAAAGCACAGATTAAACCAGCACAAGACACATTGGCCAATTCTGTGTGCACTGCCTTTCCAGCAGGTCTAGTTCTAGACATACCTAGTGCTTGCGCAGAGAGCTTTCTTTCCTTAGGTACAATTTACACCCCAGAAATAGGGGTCTCTGAGCATTGCTACAGTGTTTGAATGCCCAAAATGTCCAGATTCCATTTCTTTACCTGCAACTAAAACACTCTCAGAATCCACGGCTGCCAATTTCCAGCTGCCAATTTCTGTGGTAGCAGAACAAGGCATCCTTAGCTAGAAGAAAGGGACTAAAACATGAAGCTAAGGAATTTGCTGGCCTTACTTAGGAAGACTGCCCATTCAATCCAGGCATTCAGTCCTTCTTGAAAGTTACTGATCTACATAAAGATTCATTTCTGGAAATCTCAGTGATATGCACTGACCAGGAATTGAGTAAACTGGAGCTATCTCTGGCTCTCACTGGCTAACACAGTGACCTTGGACAAGTCGGTTTCCCTGCTGGGTCAATTATCTCATCTTTCAAATGAAGACCAAAACGGATCATCCCGAAGGTTATGTATTGATGGAGCCAAAACTAGCACCCAGATGTTCTGAATCCCAATCCATTGATCTTCCATCTTGTCTCTTCTGCCTACCCCTCATGTTTTCATGGTGGTTCTGGGCACAGTTTAACGCTAACCAGGACATTGAAAACTAAAAGTATGCTGAAGGGATGAACTATTGATAGACACAACAACATGGATAAAACAGGGTAAATGAAATCAGACACAAAAGGGTATATACTGTGATATTTATATGTAATACTAGAAAAGCAAAACTAATCTGTGGCACTAGAAATGATATTAATGGTTGCTTCTGAGGAAGAATGAACGAATGTCAAGGAACTTTCTGGGGTTATGGAAGTATTCTTTATCTGGCTAGAAGTGTACTTCTAGGGGTGACTATTTTTTAAAACTGATCAAATATGCACTTAAGATAGGTTGTTTTACTATATATTTTTTAAGTTATACTTAAAAAAACTCTTTAAAAAACTCTTTAAAAAGTATGCTGAAGAAGTTTAGAAGGGAAGCTAATCCAACATTTACTGAGCACTTGCTAGCCCATTGTATACATTATCTCTATCTCAAACTGCTAAAGGGATTCTTTCCACTTTACAGATCAGAAAACTGAGGTTTATGAGGTGAAAATAATTCACCTGAGGCCTTAAGACTAATAAGTGCAGAAACTAGGAATAGCCCAAGTTTGTCTGACTCTTTCCTTTATAATAAGTTGTCTCAGGGAGGGTGGCCAAGGTATTTTCAACCTAGAGCCAGAAGACTTGCATTCCATTTGATTTCACTGCCATGTGATTCTAGGAAAGTCCATTTCCTTATGGGCCTCACTCTAGAGAGTCAAATGAAGCTTGTCATTGTAACTCTGAGGTTCTAGCAATCAGAATATCTCCCATCCTTCTTGCCAGGATAAGACATTAGGAGCAATTTCCACTTATTTCAGGGCAGACTAATGAGTAACAAAAGCTCTTTGACTCTGGCAAGAGGAAAAATCAACGAGGTCAGTGACACAAGACTCCAAGGTGACAGAACCCAGCTGCCTCCTATTTACGAGATAAGCCTGACTCATCCCTCCATGATGTAATGGAAAGGGATGGACTGGGAATCAAGAGATCTAAATCCTGCTCCCAGCTCTGCCAATGAGGTGCCCAGTGACCTTGGGTAAAGCACTGCCTTTCCTTGGCCCCTAACCCACACCTGCTAAAAGAGAGGGTTAGGCTGGCTGGGTCCTAATGTTCTTCAGCTCTAATATCTTCTCAATTTATGAAATCCTGTGTCCTGCTTCCACAAATCAATAACAAGGAAAAGTGGGAAACTGAAAAGAAATGCTGTTTTCCAGGTTCCTAAATGGAGTCCATATGATAGATATGGGGACAGTGTGTGTGTGTTTGCAAACATGTGTTTATTCATCTTCTTATCTTCATGTCACTATACATCCCCCAAATTTACACTCATCGTTAGCAACTTCTCTTTTATCTTCTCTAAAGGAGACTCAGCAATGAATAATTCTACAACCAAAATATCAGTGTTCACCTAAAAAATTCTGCCCACACTCCCAGTGGGGTTCACTTGGAAGTACTAGCCTGCTGAACCTCCAATGGGAATTCAGTGAAGCATTTTAATTGAGGCTATCTGCTCTCTTGACAGCCCTCCCTTAGGGTTATACCTTGGAAGGAAATCTTGAGTTTCTTCTTACTGCCTTTAGAGACCAAGGCAAAGAAACCATAATAACATCAGGACTGAAACTGTTGAGTTTCAGAAAAGTACCTGCAATGCTAAGACTGCTCTGGGCTCCCACAGATCTCTGTGTAGGAGTATCCCACAGAAGCGAGGAGAAAGATCTGCCACTTATTAGCTATGTGACCCTTCAGGAAAAGGAAGTCACTTCATCTCTCCAAACCTCAGTTTCTCCATGTATAAAACTGGAATACTATCAATCTCAAGGATAATCTTTATAAAGTACATAGATATAATGAGGGCTCAGTAAATGTGAGATACACCCATGCATACTCAGACACACCACTCACACATAACCTTTTCACATACACAGATACCCATCCACATGCACACTCCTATACACACCCTAAAAGACTGGTGTAAGGATTAGCGCTCATTTAGTACCTTGAGCAGGGTCTAGCTCAATAAATGATAAGCTATTATGTACAAAAGTATGAACGAACTAATGTTCAAAATAGGAAAAACATTAGAGGTCACTTAGACGAATGGTTCTCAAAGAGGTAATCCTGGGGGGCCTGGGTGGCTCAGTCAGTTAAGCATCCAACTTCGGCCCAGGTCATGATCTCATGGTTCATGAGTTCAAGCCCTGCGTCAGGCTCTGTGCTTACAGCTCAGAGCCCAGAGCCTGCTTTGGATTCCGTGTCTTCCTCTCTCTGCCCCTCTTCTGCTCATCTGCTCAGTCTCTCAAAAATAAATGTTAAAACAAAAAGTTAACCCTGGACCAGTAGCATCAGCATCACCTAGGAATGTGTAAGAAATTCAAATTATAGGCCCTCATTCAAGATCTACTAAGTCAGAAAATCTGGGGGTAAGAGCAGCAATTTATGTTTAAAAAAGCCCTCCAGGTGATCCTGATACACACTTAAGTTTGAGAATCAGTGACTTAGATCAGGGATTGACTGTTTTTATAAAGGACACATAATGAATGTTTTGGTTTTACAGTCTGTGTCGCAACTACTCAGCTGCCAGTGTGAAAGCAACCATAGATGACATGTAAATGAGTGACCATGGCTCTGTTCCAATAAATAGGCAATGGGGTTTTAGAACTAGATATAGGTGGTAGTTGTATAACATTGTGAATGCATTAAATACCACTAAATTGTTTGCTTTAAAATGGTTAATTTTGTGGTTTGTGAATTTCACCTCAATGAATTACTTAAAAAAAAAAAAAAAAAAAAAAGCGCGGGTGCTGGGGTGGCTCAGTTGGTTAATCATCCAACTCTTGATTTCAGCTCAAGCCATGATCTCACAGTTCATGAGACTGAGCCCCTGTGTCAGACACACTCACAGCGCAGAGCCTGCTTGGGATTCCCACTCTTCCTCTCTCTCTCTTTCTCTCTCTTCCCCTACCCCACTCATGCTCTCTAAATAAATAAATAAATAAATAAATAAACAAACAAACATTAAAACAAATAAACAAGCAGGCAGTCAGTGGGGCTTGGCTCACAAGCAGTTTTCTGACCCCTGACCAAAATCAACTTTAATTCTTTGTTTAAACCCACTCCAGGTAACCCTAATTAGCAGTTATGTAACATCTGCCTGAATATGACAAGTCACTCACTGCCCCACAAAGCGATTTTTTTCATTATGGACAGACCTTGTTTCTATCTGGAGAGCTTTTTTCATAAGCAAAACCAAAAGCCCCGTCCCTATTCCTTCTATCCAAGTTTACTTATGATCCTCTGTTTCACTAAAAGACTCAATGCCAGATTGCTTTAAAGAATGAGATCACTGTAACTGGAGAAATATTGAAGGGAAGTATGTTTTTGTGCTAAAGAGAAAATAGAATCCCTTAAAGATACTCCACAGGGCAGCTGGCTGGCTCAGTCGGTGGAGCATATGACTCTTGATCTTGGGGTTGTGAGTTCAAGCCCCACGCTGCTGGGTGGGTGTAGAGATTACTTAAAAATAAAATCTTAAAATAAAAAAATAAAAGATATTCCACAGGATGGACGGACTTCTCACATACGCACGTGTCCACCAGCTGCAGATTTTTATTAGATGAAGGATGTCTTAGGTTGGCTCAAAGGAAAGTGGTAATCAGCAACACTCCTCCATATAAGAGAGGAGGCATTCCTGGTTAATGGGGATGGGTAGTTACAATATCTAAAGGATCTTCTTAATTTTGACCACCCAGGAAGCTCTTCCCCTTGGCACTCAATATCACCAGTCCTGGCTTGAAAGGGTTGGCAATGAGCTAGTTCAACTTAGCCAACAGTTCTTCCAGTTCTGGCCGAGCTTTGAACCTTCCTTTGAAGTCTTCTTCAGTGTGCTGGGGAGAAGAAAAAGAAAGTAAGTGGGAATTACTACAGAGCTTTCAGTTATTCATACATACACAGCATTAAAAAAAAAAAAGCAGGGCATCTGGGTGGCTCACTCGGTTAAGCATATGACTCTTGATTTTGGTTCAGGTCATGATCTCACAGTTTGTGGGATCAAGCCCTGAGTCAGGCTCTGTGCTGAGCATGGAGCCTGCTTGGGATCCTCTCCCACTCTTCCTGTCCCTCTCCCCTGCTCGCACTCTCTCTCTCTCTCTCTCAAAAATAAATAAATACACGTTTAAAAAAGCCATCAGACAGCTCTGTAGAGAATGATTCAGATTCAACTAACTTTTCATGAGACTTATATTAGAGACTAGGGATTCTAAGTTGAATCGGACTTCCTCCCTGCCTTAAATGAACTTAAGTCTGGTGAGAGAAGACAGACATATAAAGAATTAATGTCAGAATGCTGAGTATCTCATTAGAAGCATTTAAAGAGAGGCAATGCCCAAATTCTCCATCTACAACAGGAAAGACATAAGGACTGGAATATTTAAGTCAGCATGACCAGCACATTTTCTCCTGTATACAGATCTGTGTGAAACCTGAATAACAAGAAGAGAATTAACAAGCATGGACTCAGAACAAGGAGAGCTGGATGCAGCAAATTGCATCAGTCTAAAATGACCTGATGTATCTGTGTCATAACAAGGCTTGTCTTGGCATATGGACCCAAATACTCAGTATTTAGGCTGAAGTTCCTAATGTTTTCTAAGTTTTGCATGCCAAATTTCCTTCTGATTGGCATTCTTTCTTCAGTCAGGCTACAGTCAAGCCTTAAAGGTCCAGGAAACTCTTCTTTAAAGTACATTTCCTAATTTGTGTTCTGATTAATTAGACTGTATGTAATCTTAAATCATGTTATTTCTGCACACAACTATGGGTTCACCCCTAACACCAGGATACTGTGATGGAGTTCTGCTCCTGTGGTCCATAAAGGATCATCCCTGATCCATTGGAAGAGGCAGGATAATGACCACAGTTATACCAGTCTGCAAACCTTTCCTGTTTATTATCTGGGCTAAATTACCCACATTTCTGTCTTGTTTCTAAAGCCAGATGCTCTTATCTATATTGAACACAGGTGGGCCACCAGGGGGCCTCTTCTCAAACTAGCACATACCTCCTTCACTGACAATCTGACTCCTTCAGGAAGATTGCTTTGGATTATTTCCAAGAAAATCTCTGCAAATGTAGCACTCAAACCGCTGATCTGCAAAGGAAAGAAGATGCTCTAAGAGAGGGCACTGAAAGCCAGGTGATTGGGCAGACATGGCAGGAGCTCAGATGTCAGCTTCAGCAGAGCTACAGGGCCCTTGGGTAGAGGATTAACACCCAGAGCCAGTTTCAGAGCCAACCTCTACAGGATTCCTCTTGCCATCAAAGTGTCTGCTTGCCAACATAGTAGTCATGGCTAGTATCTCTCCTGCAGACAATGGATGTCATAACTGGACCAAGAGGTTATCAAGTCCAGGATGACTTTCTGATTCAACTCAGGTGTACCCACATAGACTGGACTAGTGTCAGACCCTGTGCGGAGAATCCAGAGGCGAATCAGATGTGTAGGAGAAGGGCATGCAGGGGGCTGCAGGAACCCACAAGACAAATATCTCCTAACCTAAGGAGGTCAAAGACAGCTTCCGAAAAAAGGTAACTTCTAGGTGGAGTCTTGAAGAAAAACAGGAGTAAACTAGGAGAATTCAGCAGTAATAGGGAGGGTTTTCAAAGCAGAAGAAATCAGTAAAGTGTGGTTGCATCACACAGTACTAGGGAATTAAAATGAGTTCCATGTATGGCTGGAATGAATGGGGTGAGAAGAGGAAAAGCAGGAAGAGAATCATAAAGGTATTTAGGCACTAAAGAGATCAAACTTTATCCTATGGGCCTCAGTGGCAAGATAGATCTTTCTTAAGATCTGTATCTCAAATAATTTATTTCTGATAATATTTAAATAACTAAAGATTGTTAAGTACTTAATTTTTAAAGTTAGCATAATAGATTTAAGGTGTTACTACCTTAACATTCTGTTACGGAATGTTATATTACGGAACATATATTACGGAATATATACGTCTTGTTGATATACTTCTTGAGTGGGTCAGAAAGGGGTGATGTCCATACACTGGAATATTATTTGGCAATAAAAAGGAATGAAGCATTAATACCTGCTACAACATGGATGAACCTTGAAAACATGCTAAGTGGAAGTAGACAGACAGAAAAGGCCATATATTGTATAATTTCATTTAAATGAAATGTCCAGAAGAGGTAAGATCATAGAGGCAGAAACAGATTTGTGGTTGCCAGGAGCTGGGGGGGACAGGGAAAGAGGAGTGACTGCAAATGGGTAGAGTTTCCTTTCGGGGTAATGAAATTGTTCTAAAATTGTGGTGATGGTTGCCTAACTGTGAATATATTAAAATCCATTTAATTGTACATGTTAAATGGGTAAATTGTATATGAATAATATTCTCAATAAAGCTGTTAGGGGGCATCTGGGTGGCTCAGTTGGTTAAGTCTCCAACTTTTGATTTCGGCTCAGGTCATGATGTCACTATTTGAGATCAAGCCCCACATCAGGTCCTGCACTGACAGCAGGGAGCCTGCTTGGAATTCCCTCTCTCCCGGTCTCTCGGTCTCTCGCCCTCCCTCTCCTCCCCCTGCTCACAAGCTCCCTCTCTCTCGCTCTCAAAATAAATTAAAAAAAATAAACTTAATAAAATTTTTTAGTGTTTACTTTTGAGAGAGAGAGATAGAGTGTGACAGAGGAGGGGCAGAGGGAGAGGGAAACACAGAATTGGAAGCAGGGATCAAACCCCCAAACCGCAAGATCATAACCTGAGCCAAAGTCACAGATTCAACCAACTGAGCCACCCAGGCACCCCTAAAAAAATAAACTTTAAAAAGCAAAACGTCAGTTCCTCTACAATTGGTTTTATATATGCTGAGTGTAGGACACCTGTGGAATATCCCAGTGGAGAAGTCCAGTAAATAAGTGGATATCAGGTTTGAAGCTCAACGGAGAGATCAGGACTGGAGATGTCATCTAAGGGTTATTAGTATATAACCCATCAGGACTGGGAGATATGTATCAGGGGGTTGTCGGTATATTATGATGGCCACTGAGACCCGGGGAATGAGTGAGATTGCATAGAGGGAAGGTATTACACAAGGAGAGATGGAAGGATCAAGAACTAAAGCCTGGAGAACATCATCATTTCAGGGGGCAGGCAACAGGAAGAGAAGGGCATGGCAGAAGGAGAAAAAAATAGAAGAAGAACCAGGAGAGGCAAATACATTTCAAGTTTCTCCCAGAGTGCCTACCTGAACCACTCGCTCATGGGTGGTAAGAACTGAGTCCAAGAACATTTTGCTGCCTTGATCTTGCAACCGCAATACCTCCATGGTTTTGGTGGGCATCGCATAACTATGGGAAGGAAGAGTCAGCTATGAGGAGGGTTCCTTTAAGTCAGCAGCACCACTTGAATCAGGATGGTCCCTGAGTACAGCCACTCCTGCAATGCAGTGACTCCTGGAATCTAGGGCAGTTTATCTGCAACCAGGGTAAAGTAAGCAGATCCTCTTAAACCTCCTCCAGAAACCTCTAAACTCCCTGAAGGAACAGACCATGTCTAATGCCTTTCTGCATCCCTAGTTCTTGCCTGATAGAACATTGAATAAAATCTGGTGATTAATAACTATTCACTGCTACTAAAGAAAAGCCAATTCTAAAAGAATTAATCTCATCACTTTGGAGGCTAACCTTGGGTATTTCACCTCTTCTGGAGAAATGAGGCATGAAACCCAACTGTTTTAAAAGAGCAAAATTTCTCAACCTCAGCACTATTGACATTTTAGACCAAATAATTCTTTGTTGCGGGGGGGCTGGCCTATGTATCCCTAATCTCTACCCACAAGATGCCAACAGTACCCCCCTGAAATGGTGACAATAAAAATTATCTCCAGGGGTACCTGGGTGGCTCAGTTGGCTAAACGTCTGACTTTGGCTCAGGTCATGATCTCACGGTTTGTGAGTCCTGCGTCGAGCTCTGTGCTGACAGCTCAGAGCCTGGAGCCTGCTTCAGATTCTGTGTCTCCCTTTCTGCCTGCCCCTCCCCTGCTTGCTCTCTGTCTCTCCCTCAAAAATAAACATTAAAAAAATTTTTTTAATAAAAAAAATTATCTCCAGACATTATTAAATGTCCCCAGCTTGAGAAATACTGTTGTAGAGACTATGCTGGCTATAATCAGCTTCAGCAGATCTACATGCTGCAGTGAAAAGAACACTGGATTTAGGGTCAAATCTTGGCCCTCTAGCTTATTAGCAATATTTACTAAGGCAAGTTACTTGTCTCTGTCGGCCTCAGTTTATTCCACAATAAAGGGGATTATAATCTAGGTCTAAATTAATAGACGTGTGAAGATCAGGTGTGGTGATAAAATAGGATCGATGGCTACACAGAAATATGGTATTAGTGTTATCTTGTCAAAAAGGTCATCAAAATGAAGATAAATGGAATAATAACAATAGAATTCCTGAATTTTCATGCCAAACAAAGCTTCATCGATTGATAGCAAGGGGCATGGCTCTCTACGAAATGAATAATGGAAATAATGGAAGTGGATTAGAGACATGATAGTCCTGGATTTAAATGTTGGCTCTGCCCCTTATTACCTATTTGACCTTGGACAATTAATTCCGTTTTCTGAGTCTCAGATTCTTCAGCTACAAAATGAGAATAATGATACCTAGTTCATAGAGTTGTTGCATGATTAAATAAGATTATATAAGTAATTTGCCCGGCATAATATGACTACAAATGCCAATTCCCTTGCCCTTATAAAGAGTAAATGCTAGGTACTGCAAACTTCCAGGTAACCTCCCTAAATAACATTCCTTACCACTTTCTAGCACAATCTCTGACTTCCTCTTCCAAAAGCTTTCAGGAAAGTAAAAAGTATTCTAAAACACTAGTTTTCTTTCTTGACATTCTGCAAATAAGACTGACTAACTAAAGTGGGAGTTGTCCATTCCTGCCACTGAGCATGCATTCTATTCAACACTTACTTTCACAAGATTTTGTTCATTTGTTCATTCATTCATTCATTCATTCATTCATTCAACAAACATTTACTCAAAGCCTGTTTTGTCCTAGGCACACTACTGGGCAATATGTAGCCTATCCTTTAAAGGAGCTCACTAAGGGGTGCCTGAGTGGTTCAATTGATTAAGCGTCCAACTTCGGCTCATGATCTCACGGTTCGTGAGTTCAAGCCCCGCGTTGGGATCTGTGCTGACAGCTCAGAGCCTGGAGCCTGCCTCGGATTCTGTGTCTCCCTCTCTCTCTGCCCCTCCCCTGCTTGCACTCTGTCTCTTGCTCTGTCTCAAAAATAAATATACATTAAAAAATAATAATAAATAAATAAATAAAGGAGCTCACTAAGAGTGTTTTGGAGAGACAAGAAAGTACACAAACATCTTCACTACAGTAAGAAAAAGGCAGTAATAGTCACGTACTGAATATTACAGGGACAAGAGAGAGAAAGGGAGCTCAGGGAAGACTTCACAGGTGAGGTAGCATTTTATCAAGTTATAAAGAATGAACATATAGGCATTTGCCTAGGCAGCATTCCAAAAAAGTGAAGCAGCTATTGATAAGCCCTCAGAGAAAACCAACAGAAAAACCATAGTTTGACGTAGTTTGACAAAGAAATACTGGGAACTCTGGTCATTTCAAGGTAGAATAGGCCTTTGAGTAGTAAGAATACATGTAATTTTTCTTCAGTGTCTACACTTTTCTGTATTTTACAAATTTTCTGCAATAAACATAACTTGAACGATCAGACAGGGAAAGCAGAAGGGAAGAAATGAAATAATTGTCAAAAGTCAATCTAAAATGACAAAATAATGCTACCTTCAGGATAGCATTCTTACTGCCTGAGACAGGACACAAGGGAGCCTGTTGGGGTACTAGGGAACTTAGAATCCATGGATTCCACTAAATATAAATCATACCTCCATTTTAAGCAATGTAAGTGGACTTCAAGGAAAAAAAAAAAAAAAGTAGCGTTAGAGAGAGTGATGCTGAGTGATGCTTTTAGTCTCCACAAAGCACAGGGGCTACATCAGCTTCAGGCTTGGAAGCTGCTCCCAGATGAATAAGATTTCCATCTCCAGGCAGCTGCTCTGCAAGGGAGGCAGGCAGATTAAGAAACCTGCAGGACCTTCTTCCTCTCCCCTCCTGGGTGAGTTGCAGCTGCAGCAGTGCAGACCATTTATAGAACAAAAGCCAGCACTTTGCTCCCCTGCCCAATTCCATCTCAAGGTCAGAGCCCTACCCCACCACTCCCAGAGGAAAAATGGATCATGATGAAATGAAAATCAGAAGAAAAGAAAATCATTTTATCTCTGAAAAGCTGGGCAGTGAGAATGCCTAACAATACAATGGTCTGAAAACCTCAATCAATGCAGAGAAGGGAGTTGCTGAAAACGAACATCTCTTTATGCTCTGTGCTATTTGGAGAAACGAGCTAGAAAAGAGGCAAAAAGCAGCACATCATTCATTCTGCTGTTCTAAGAATCATGCCAATGACTATTAAAACTCAATCCAAGTCAATGAATATTTATTCAGTGCTTACTATGTGTCAGGTACTGGGAAAGGTCTTAGGGTTATACTGCTAATGGAGATTGAAAGTCCTTGCCTTATAGATCTTAGAGTCTAAGAAGGAAGACCAATAAGAGACAAGTAATTACGAGGGTAAGGAATGAGTGCCATGAAAGGGAAGTTATATAATCTTTACTTCTCCCAAATATTTAACATAAAGACTTAATCTAATGAGGTTCTCTGAAGAAGCTAAGAAAAAAGCAGGGGTTAGTTAAGTAAAGGGGAAAGAGTATTCTAAGCTTTAGAGAGCAAGCATATGCACAGGTCCTGAGGTGGAAAGGGATAAAATCAAAGCCTCTGTTAATTGGAGGGAGAGGAAGAAGGAACGGGAAATATGAGTTAAGGCAACAGAAGCAAGCCCAGGCCATAGAGCACCTAGCAAGCCATGTGAGGAACTTTCATTTTGATCCTAAAGGAATGGGAAGCCATAGAAGGATTTGAAGCATGGTAGTAACATGATAATATTTCCATTCTAGAAAGATCACACTAAAAGCTGCATGTAGAACCAATTACAAAGAATTGAGAATTTGAAAAAAACGTGGATTCAAATCCAGACCTTGTCTTTTATTAGATGTATGACCATAGGCAAGCTTCTTTTATATTAATAAATAATAATAATACTAGCAGCCAACTCTCGTTGGGAACAGTTATAAGCACTTTAAATATATTATCTCCCTTAATTTTCACTATAGCCTTTGTATGTAGGAACTTGTATTAACTCCATTTTACAGATGAGGAAACCAAGATACAGAGTTTAAGTAAACTGCCCAACGCCACACAATAAGAATGCTGCAGAACCAGAGCAAAACCCTAGCAGTCTGGCCACAGAGTTGATACTTTGATTCACTATGTGTTAGGTGCTTAGGTGCTTCTTGGAATCAAGCAACATTATACAAAAAAAGCCAGAATGGTTGGTTGATAGTAGGTGCTCAACAAATGCTACTGCGTTCCTGCCTTTACTCAAAAGAAGCCAGAGCTTTCCACAGCCAGGTTTTAAAAACAGCACCTTTTAAAAAGTCCTTCTAAAAATGTAAAACACTATTTCAGGGAATTAACCCACTATAGGTATGATAACATTCTGTAAATGACACTTAATGCCTCTTTGCCACCACAACCTCTGAGAAGCTACCCCTAATCCCTGCCAGCTAAAAAAAAATATATTCTCAGTAGCTGTTAATAACAATATTATTTACAGAGTGTTTACAATGTTCTGGCCTCTCTGCTAAGTGCTATCATACACTTTCTTATTTAATTTTCAGAACTTAAAGGAATAAGAAAATTATCATCCCAGTTAGATAGAGGAGGAAACTAAGGTTCAGAATTTCCGAAGGTCATATTGCCAACAACTGGTAGAACTAGAATTTGGACACAAGCCGTTTGATTCCAGAGCCTGTGCTCTTAACCAATTGCTACTCAAAGTATGGTCCATAGGCAAGTTAAGTTGCTGGTGAACAAACTGCTTGTTATCAGTCCGTTACAAGATAAGAAGCATGCAACAGTCATTAAACACACCAACATTTAATTCAACCAACATTTTTTTTTTCAATAGTGAGACTTTCTTGATGAAGGAAGCAAAGCACTAATGTACATTTTGGCATTAGCTTCTGATATCTTTGCAGAGTGGCACTTTCAGGAAGCATTGTTCTAAATTATTATGCTGTTCAGCCTCCTTGAACTGACATTGCATTTCATCCTTCACTTACCACCTTCCACATTACGTTGTACACGCGCACACACACACACACGTGCGCACACACACACACTCCCTAAAATCAGGGACATTCTCCTTGGTATCCTCCAGTCAGGATGTCTAGTACAATACCAACCATACAGCAGGAATAGACTCGATCAGTATTTTAATTCATTAATTAAAGACACTTTCATTAAACTTTAGGAAATGTATACCATATACACCACACCCTTGCGTTGTTCAGTCACATTCAAGAACCTGTCATTCTTTCAACAACGGCTTAATGTCCCCCATGTGGCAGGTCCTGTGCTAGATGCTAAAGAAATAAAAAAGAACACGGTTCCCACTAGTCAGTAGGGAGGGCAGCTGACACATGAATAGATTATTACGGCCCAAAGCACTAAGTGACATGATAGAAGTATGCGTCAAGTGCTGAAAGAGCAACCAACTCTCTGGGGCATCAGGAAAAGATAAAGCACATCTTTAGGCCTAAAACAATTGAAGTACTATTAGCTGTGAGAGCTTAAGTCACAGGCTATTATCCAATCTTTTCAAGTGCATGTTTAGCACAGTTATATTCCAAGTTACCAAGGTTTAAAAGTTCAAATTTAGCTTAGGAACTTAAAATAAGACCCTATAGGATTAAAAATACTGGGAGTCAGGCAGAAATGAGTTAAATCTAGGCCACTTATTGGTTTTGTGACTTTTGAGCCTTCTGGGCCTTGGTTTCCTCATTTGTAAAATGGGAATATACTGCTATCTAATGAGTAAGAAAGTGTAATTTTTACCACATCCACACACTGTGCCACGTATTACTTGCCACAATGGCAAACCACCAAAATGATTATTCTTTAAATAATATGGCAATAGGGGCGCCTGGGTGGCTCTGTCGGTTGAGCGTCCGACTTCGGCTCAGGTCATGATCTCGCGGTCCGTGAGTTCGAGCCCCGCGTCGGGCTCTGTGCTGACCGCTCAGAGCCTGGAGCCTGTTTCAGATTCTGTGTCTCCCTCTCTCTGCGCCTCCCCCGTTCATGCTCTGTCTCTCTCTGTCTCAAAAATAAATAAACATAAAAAAAAAAAATTTAAAAAAAAAATAAATAAATAATATGGCAATAAATGGCAAACCACCAAAATGATTTTTCTTTAAATCAGTTCACTTAAAAAGTTATTTAAAAAATAAACTTGAGGGGCACCTGGGTGGCTCAGTTGGTTAAGCATCCAACTCTTGATTTCCACTCCGGTCATGATCTCACAGTCATAAGATTGAGCCCTGCGTTTAGCTCCACAGTGAGCGTGGAGCCTACTTGGGATTCTCTCTCTCCCTCTCCCTCGGCCCCTCCCCTGCTCACATTTTTTCTCTCTTTCAATAAATAAATAAACTTAAAAAAAAAATAAAAGAGAGACTTGAGATGTAGAGCAATTGGAATTCAAGTTGCTGATGTGAAAGAAAATGGTAAAGCCACTTTGGAAAACAGTTTAGCAGTTTCTTATAAATTTAAACATCCACTGCCCTTACCATTCGACCCAGCAATCAAATTCCTAGAGAAATGAAAACATGTTCTCACAAAAAGCTGTACATGTTTATAGTGGCTTTATTTATAACTGCCCAAAACAGGAAACAATATAAATGTCCTTCAACTGTTGGATGGATAAACAAACAAGCATCCACTCAATGAAATGCTAATTGGCAGCAAAAAGGAACAAACTACCTGATACGGGCAACAGCATAGATCAATCTCAAATACATTATCCTAAGTGAAAGAAGCAGACTCAAAAGGAAAAATAGTGTATAATCCCATTTATATGACATTCTGGAAAAGGCAAAAACTATAGGGGCACCTGGGTGGCTCAGACGGTTAAGCCTCCAACATCAGCTCGGGTCATGATCTTGCAGTTCATGGGTTAAAGTCCTATGTTGGCTCTGTGCTGACAGTTCAGAGCCTGGAGCCTGCTTTGGATTCTGTGTCTCCCTCTCTCTCTCTCTCTCTCTCTCTGCCCCTCCCTCACTTGTTCTCTCTCTCTCTCTCTCAAAAATAAGTAAACTTAAAAAAAAATTTTTTTTAACATTTATTTATTTTTGAGACAAAGAGAGACAGAGCATGAACAGGGGAGGGACAGAGAGAGAGGGAGACACAGAATCCGAAGCAAGGCTCCAGGCTCCGAGCTGTCAGCACAGAGCCCAACGCAGGGCTCGAACTCACGGACTGCGAGATTGTGACCTGAGCTGAAGTCAGACGCTCAACCGACTGAGCCACCCAGGTGCCCCAAGTAAACATTTTTTTTTTTAAAGTATTAAAAAAAACTATAGGGGCAGAAAACAGATCATTAGTTGTGAGGGACTAGGGCTAAGAGGAGGGACTGACTACAAACGTGGGAGGGAACTTCTTGGGATAATATAAATGTCCTACATCTGGATGATGATAGTACATACTGTCATTTGTCAAAACTCAGAAATTGTTCACTAAAGGGGTGAATTTTACTGAATTTAAACTATATCTCAGTAAGCCTGACTTTATATCACTATTGTAAATGGAAGACCAGTATCAGCTGCCATCCATAGAAGTTAAAAAAAAAATTACAATGGGGGTGCCTGGCTGGCTCAGTCCGTAGAATATACGACACTTTTTTTTTTTTTAAGTTTATTTATTTTGCGGAGGGAAGGGCAGAGAGAGGGAGAGAGAGAATCCCAAGCAGGCTTCATGCTGTCAGTGCAGAGCCCCACGTGGGGCTCCAACTCACGAACCATGAGATCATGACCTGAGCTGAAATCAAGAGTCAGACACTCAACCAACTGAACCACAGAACACATGACAGGTGCCCCAGAACACATGACTCTTAATCTCAGGATCATGAGTTCAAGTCCCATGCTGAGCCCAGAGCTTACTTTTAAAAAGTACAACAGAAACAAAATAATGGTATAAAATTCTAGTTAGACATGATTGCTAGCCAAAGACTCTTGAGTCTGAGGTCCTTTCTCTGCTATAAAGATTAGGAGGTGCTAGAGTGGTGTTAAGGACATACCAGAACCACACTAAAAAATCTCTCCTTGACATAATTAGGATGAATGAGAGTTAAAAAGGGAAGAAATCTCTCACCATGTGATTTAATGTTATTTAAAGCAAACTACAGGGCATCTCACACCTTCCGAAACCCTGAGAGATAAGATATGTAAAGTGCCTGGCCTGGAGTAGATAGCCAGTAATTGTTAGTTCTCTTCCCCTACAGTTTTCCAACAAATCCAAAGAGTAAATGAAAACCAGAGCAGGCGAAGAAAGCCTAAATAAATGGGGAGATATACCTCGTTAAAGGATCAGAGGAATCAAAATAGTTGTCAATTCTCTTCAAATTGACCTACAGATTCAACACAATCCCAATAAAATCCCATCAGGTTCCTTTCCGTAGAAATCGACAAACTATAATTATAAAACATTTAAGGAAAACCAAATGACCTAGCATAGCCAAAATAATTTTGAAAAAAAAAAGTTGTAGTTTCAGTAATCCAGCTACAGTAATCAAGACAGGCTGGTATTGGTATAAGTATAGATACATACATCGTTGTAACAGAAGAGAGTCCGGAAATATACCCACACATACATGGTTAACTGACTTTCAAAAAGTGCTAAGACAATTTGATAAAAGCTAGAAAATCTTTTTAACAAATGGTGCTGGAACAACTGGTTATTTACATGAAAAAAAAACAAAACAAAAACACTTTGATTCATATCTCATACCATATACAAAAATAACTCAAAATGGATCATGGACCTAAAAGTAAAACTTAAAAATATAGAACCTTTAGAAGAAAACACAGGAGAATACCTTTGTGATCTTGGGTTAGACAATATTTTCTTAGGACACCAAAAGCATGAATAAAAAAAAAAATTAATAGGGGCGCCTGGGTGGCTCAGTCGGTTAAGCGTCCGACTTCGGCTCAGGTCACGATCTCGCGGTCCGTGAGTTCGAGCCCCGTGTCGGGCTCTGGGCTGATGGCTCAGAGCCTGGAGCCTGCTTCAGATTCTGTGTCTCCCGCTCTCTCTGACCCTCCCCCGTTCATGCTCTGTCTCTCTCTGTCTCAAAAATAAATAAACTTAAAAAAAAAAATTTAAAAAAAAATTAATAAACTGAACTTCATCAAACTTGAAAAAAGTCTGCCTTCCAAAGGACTCGGCTAAGAAGATGACAAGATAAGTCACAGACAGGAAGAAAATATTTGCAAAGCATACTGAAAAAGAACTGGTATCCAAAAATAGATAAAGAATTTTCATAACTTAATTATAAGAAAACAAACAACCCAATTTTAAAAATGGACAAAAGATCTGAACAGTCATCAAAGCAAATATACACCAAATTAGCACATGAAAAGACATCAAAATCATTATTTATTAGGGAAATGAAAATTAAGACCACTCACTATGAAATACCACTATATATCTATTAGATATATCTTTAGGGAGGAAAATAACAATACCAAGTGCTGCCCAGGAAAAGGAGTTACTGTAACTCTCATACATTGTTGGTGGGAAAACAAAATGGTGCAGCCACTTTGGAAAACAGACGTCAGTTTCTTATGAAGTTAAACATACATTCACCATACAATCTCCAAATCCCAGGTTTAGGTAGCTATCCAGGAGAAAAGATATATGCATGAGAATGCTTATGACAGCTTTATTTATAATTACCAATAAACTAGAGAACAATGAAAATGTACATCAACTGGTGAATGGATAAACCAATTAAGGTCCAGCATTTAATGGAATACTACTCAGCAATAAAATACTTGCAAAAACATAGATGAATATTAAACGTATTATGCTAAGTGAAAGAGGACAGACACAAAAAGCTACATACTGTATGATTCCATTTACATGATGTTCTGGAGAAATTAAAACAACAGGGACAGCAAATCAATTGTTGGTTGGGATTTGACTACACCCGGGCACTGGGGAAATTTGGGGGTTAATAGAACTGTTCTATATTCTGATTGTGGTAAACTATATACCTAAAAGGATGAATTTTACTAAATGTAAATTATACCTCAAAACCTCATTTAACGACAAAGCCGAGCATACCACTCACACCAAAAACATCCCATGCAAAGGCATCCTTCATACCTTTCCTCAACTTTAATGGATAGATGGTTGCAGAGGTTGTGAACATATTGGGCATAACTCTCTGCCAGGGCCATGTCGTATGCAGTCAGGTGAATGTTTAAAACCCCATATTCATAATCTGTTCCCAAATTAATGGGTCTCACTTCCACTTTTCCTCTCTTCTTCTTGGGCTGAACCAAAAACAAAAGGAGAAAGAAAATAAAGTATTACACAAAAAATTCTAATCATCCCATCTTGTTATCAAAGAAATCAATCTTTCAAATAAATTTACCATTTTTGTCTTAGGTTACCCTACCTTCAAACTGAAGTTTCTTTGGGAAGGAAAGAGTAGCTTCCCTTACCAGTCTGGGCTATGACATCAGCCAACAAAAGGAGAGGGAATATTGCTGGCATTCCTTTAACACAAATACAAGTGACTATCTTCTGCAATTAACTTGATATGAAACCCATCTCTCATCTCTGGCCCTCAGTTTCCCAATTTTCAAATTGGTGGGTTTTTTGATTCTTAATCTAGAATCCATGGAGGAATTTCAAATGGTCTATCAACCCCAAAATTTATATGCAAAATTTTACCAGCATGCATATTTTTCTGAAGGAAAGAATCCTTAGCTTTCATTAGAATCTTAAATCAATTGCAAGGAAACCCAGGATTAGTTCTCTTCCGGCCCCTGCAGCTTTCAATTTCTGCAGTCATTTAGTCTTCCTTTTTTTTTTTTAAGTTTATTTATTTTGAGAGAGAGAGTGTGTGTGCACACAGGGAGGAGCAGAGAGAGAGAGAGAGAGAGACAGAATCCCAAGCAGGCTCCCCACCATCAGCTCAGAGCCCTACGCAGGGCTAGATCTCATGAACTGCGAGATCATGACCTGGGCCGAAACCAAGAGTCAGATGCTTAACCAACTGAGCCACCCAGGAGCCCCCAATCTTTCTTTAAAAAATTGAGAAATAGACAAATTACTTCTTTTTTTTCATTAAAAAAAAAATTTAACATTCGTTCATTTTTGAGAGACAGAAGGAGACAGAGCATGAGTTGGGGACGGGAACAGAGAGAAAGGGAGACACAGAATCCAAAGCAGGCTCCAGGCTCTGAGCTGTCAGCACAGAGCCCAACGCAGGGCTTGAATCCACAAACCATGAGATAATAACCTGAGCTGAAGTCAGACTCTTAACCAATTGAACCACATAGGCGCCCCAAGAAATAGACAAATTATTTCTACTTTACCATTTCATATTGCTTCACTACATATCAACCTGTGCAGGCTGTGGTAAAAAGTTAAAATGAGGCCTGGGAAAATAGATATTTAACCCAACATAGATCAGGATCAAGAAATCTTCTCAACCAGAAATAATCTAACCTGAATCCTCATCAAGAGGGGGGGGACTTGTTAAATAAATCATGGAACATTCATACAATAGTATACATTATGCAGCTTTAAGAAGGAATAGGAATTTCTTTCTGTACTATATGGAAAAGTCTTTAAAATAAATGATAAAAGCAAACTGTAGGATAACATGCTCAGAATATTGCCATGCATACCAAAAAAGTGTGTGTGTGTGTGTGTGTGTGTGTGTGTGTGCACGCACGTGTGTGTGTAATTACATATGTATTTAATCATATATTAAAAATATGTCTGGAAGGATGCACAAAAATACTAATATCATTGGCTCCCTGTGAGGGAACTGGATAGCTTGGGCATAGGAGTGGGAAGGAGACTTTTTTAGCTATTTCTCTTGTATATTTTTTGAATTTTTAATAAAGTTAATCTTTTGTCAGTTCAAAACTAGAATCTTAAACTCTACTATATTTTTAAGAAAATTTTTTTAGTAAAAGTTTTATTGCAATATAATACGCATACTAAAGTGGTGCCTGGGTGGCCTAGTTGGTTAAGCATCCAGCTTCAGCTCAGGTCATGATCTCTCGGTTCATGAGTCGAGCCCCACATTGGGCTCTGTGCTGACAGCTCAGAGCCTGGAGCCTGCTTTGGATTCTGTGTCTCCTTCTCTCTCTGCCCCTCCCCTGCTTGCGCTCTGTCTCTCTGTCTCTCTCTCAAAAAATGAATAAAACATTAAAAAAAAATTTTTAAATACACATACTGAAAACAATGCATAAGTAAGTACACAACTCAATGAATTTTCACAAAGTGAAAATATCTGTATAATCAGTATCCTGAATAACACATAGACGACCACTAGCACCCCAAAAGCTCGTGCTCCTCAAATAAATGACCACTATTCTTACTTCTAAAACCACAGAATGATTTTGCCTGTTCTTGAAATTAATGTAAATGGAATGATACGCTATGCTATCTTTTACGTCTGCCTTCTTTCATTCATTATATTTGTAAGATTCATCATGTATTTGGTGAAATAGCAGTTCTTTCCTTCTCATTGATCTAGTAGTCTATTGTATGAATATGCAACAATTTATCCTTTTTACAGCTGATGGAAATTTGGATTGTTTCTAACATATGTCCATAATTAATAGTACATCATGAATACCTACAATCTGAACTATTGAATTATAGAGTATGCATATGTTCATCTTTAATAAGTACTCTCAGTTTTACAAAGATGTTTCCAATTTCTTCTCCCACCAGGATGAATGAGAGTTCTAACTGCTCTACATTCTTGCCAACACAAAACTTAGTGTAGTTGAGTTTTCTGGTTTGCTTTAGCCATCCTGGTTGGTATTAAATGGTAATGAATTAGGGTTTTAACTTGCAGTTCTTTTGGGTCTATTGAGCCTGAGCACCTTTCCATTTGGATACTCTCTTTTGTAACATGCCTATTCAAGTATTTTGCCCATTTTTTAGATTAGGTTGTCTGCCTTTCTCTTACTGATGTGTAGATTCTTTCTATATTCTAGATATGATCCTTTGTTAAATATACATACTGCAAATATCTGCTCCCTCCCTATAGCTTCCCTTTCATATTTTAATAGTGTACCTTGATGAGTAGAAGTTCTTATTTTTTATGTAATTCAATTTACTCATTCTTTCTTTTGCAGTTATAGTGATTTGTGTGTCCTGTTTAAGAAATCTCTACCTTAATATTGTGAAGATATTCTCATATGTCATCTTCTAGTTGTAGATTATTTTAATATTTACATTTAGATCTACAATCCATCTTGAAGTAATTTTTGTGTATTGTATGAAATAGGCATCAAGAGTAATTTTTTTCGGGGTGCCTGGGTGGCTCAGTCAGTTGAGCATCCGACTTCGGCTCAGGTCATGGTCTTGCAGTTCGTGAGTTCGAGCCCCGTGTCGGGCTCTGTGCTAACAAACAGCTCAGAGCCTAGAGCCTGCTTCGGATTCTGTGTGTGTCTCTCTCTCCCGCTCCCCTGCTCATGCTATGCCTCTCTCTGTCTCTCAAAAATAAATATTTAAAAAAAAATTTTTTTTAAAGAGTAATTTTTTTTCACAGTCATCCAGTCCAGTTGACTTAGCACCATTGGACGGTAGTGTCACTTTTGTCATCTAAGTGCCCACAGATATATGGATCAGTTTCTATACTCTTTATTCTGTTCTGTTGGGCTATTTGTCTGTCCTTGAGCCAATACCACATCTTAACTATTGAACATTTATGATAAGTCCTACTATTTGGTAGAAATAGATTTTTTAAGGGGCGCCTGGGTGGCTCAGTAGGTCAAATGTCTGACTTCGGCTCAGGTCATGATCTCACAGTTTGTAAGTTCGAGCCCCATTATCAGCCTCTCTGCTGTCAGCACGGAGCCCACTTGGGATCCTGCCTCCCTCTCTTTCTGCCCCTCCCCCACTCACAGGTGTGCACACTTGCATGTGGCATGTGCTCTCTCTCAAAAATATAAACATTTAAAAAAAAAGAAATAGTTTTTTGAAGAAAAAGGTCAAAAACCTATCTCTATTTACATGTCTTAAGTCACCCCTATCTAACAGCCAACAGCCTAGTAGCTGCTACAGCAGAACTGTTCCTGGCGAAGCACCTGGAATGATTCTCTCCCATCACTGCTCCCTGGGTCAGTCCAAGACAGCAGAGGCCCAATCTAGGAGAGTAGGAGGAAGACCAAGAAATGATCCTTTCACAAGACCAGTAATACTGATGACAGACCTGATCTCACAGGGATGTTCTGAAAACTGAACAAAACATTATGTAAGGTGGTTAATACAATCTGTGCCACATAATTAAACACTGAATATATATAAACTTTTATTGCTATTTTCACTTTTATATTCCAATCTAGCACAGGGCCTGGCAAAGAGAAAACATGCAATGAATCACAGGTTTAGAATTTTAGAACTGGACAGCATTTAGAGACAATTGTGTCCCAATTCTTCATCTTTGCAGGGGAAGAATACGAAGCCCAGAGAAATTAAACATGTCCCCCATAGCCACACAGCCAGACAAGCAGATCCTAGGTACTAAAACCCAGACCTCCTGACCCCCAATACAGGGATTTTTCCACTGCAGCCTCTGCATTGCTAAAATTCTTTTTATAGCCTTTATAGTTTCTGGATTTCCTATCTTTATGATGAGAGTCTTCCCCACTTCTTTATTATGTATATAGTCTCTTATAATTTCTCATTGCTAAAATTCTTAACAGTCGTGGCCACCCCAGGGTCCTAGACTATGCTATGAGTGAGAAGCCAACCTCTAGAGACCAACCATCAAAGAACAGGAGCTTGTCTCTCTCTTTTTCAGAGCCTACCACATTCGTGGCCAAATGCAATGATCCAGACTTCTCATCAAGACATTCAGCATTGCAGTCAGAGCTGTGAAGAATGCTAACGTAGGAATGCAATGAGGAGCTGCTAAAATTTTCCAGCAGAGAGGGGAGGAGCTTCTCTGAAGCCTTTAGAAAGCTTTTATAACCAGGGAAAATGCCAGGCTCTTCAAAGGTGTCACTTTAGGGGAACAAAACAAAACCAAAAAAGCTGATTCCAGTATCCCTCTTGGCATCTCACTTGCTTTTCTGTGTTGGCCTAGATATGCCTGGACCGATCCACACTATCAGGAGCCCACTGTGACATTATATTTCAGTTCTGAGCCAGGGCACAGCATAACCAGCAAGACCTTGCCTTCATATAATATCAGTCACCAGTTCCTATAATTTTACCTGTACAATCTTTCTCATATCCATCCCCTCCTTTCTAACCCTACTGCCTGAGTTTATGCTCTTATGACCACCATGGGGAGTTATTAAAGATATTGTGCAGGGGCGCGTGGGTGGCTCAGTTGGTTGAGTGTCCAACTTTGGCTCAGGTCATGATCTCACAGTTCGTGGGTTCAAGCCTCACATCGGGCTCTGTGCTGACAGCTCAGAGCCTAGAGCATGCTTCTGATTCTGTGTCTCCCCATCTCTCTGCCCCTTCCCCACTCATACTCTGTCTCTCCCTCTCTCAAAAATAAATATTTTTTAAAAATTAAAAAAACAAAGATATTGTGCAAAGGATGTACATGAGCTGTGTTTGGGGAAGCCCACCCTAATTGCACATGGAGGAGAGTCAGGCAGGAAAGAAAGAGAAGATAGGAGAAAGGCAGCAGGGACAATGGACTACTAGTATCCACCATCAAACTTCTGCATTCCTGTGACTGACCTGTATTCAGTGTGTGATGGCCCAGGGTGGCCATTCTTAGATCCCTATAGGATTGTACTATGACCTTCCAAATAGGCCATGGGATATATTACTAAACCATTTTTGTAAAAAAAAAGTCTACATTATTATCCCCATTTTACAGAGAGAAAACTGAGATCCTCTGAAAGTACCTCACTTGCCCAAGGTTACTAGGAAGCTTTGCTGGGAACAGGCAGATAGAGAAAGGAGTCAGATTAGAATGACAGGCTGCTGTAACTGCAAGGGATCTCAGAAACAATATAGTCTCTCTTTCTTTCCCTCCCTAATTTTAACCAAGGGGAAAGCTGAAACCCAGAAGGGGGAAATGACTTGTTTACAGTCACAATAGTAAGGACATGGCAAAGATAACCACTTTATGTCTAACCATGGCTGGAAGCTGGGTCTGTGGCCCCAAGCCCAGGCTCTCTCCTTTAGATTCTGTGAAAGTGATAATATCTGCCTAATAGGTGGCATTTTCCAGGTGGGAAAATTGGGAAGGAATAGTACCATCCTAATCCTCAAGTGAAAAGGCAAATATAGCTTCCAAAATTTAGCTTCCAAAAATTCTGGTGATGAAAATTTAAAAATTTACACCTGAGGGGGCACTTGGGTGGCTCAGTCGGTTAAGGGTCCGACTTTGGCTCAGGTCATGATCTCATCGGTTCGTGGGTTCGAGCCCTGAGTCGTGCTCTGGGCTGACAGCTCAGAGCCTAGAGCCTGCTTCAGATTCTGTGTCTCCCTCTCTCTCTGCCCCTTCCCCACTTGCGCTCTGTCTCTGTCTCTCAAAAATAAATAAACGTTAAAGAAAATTTTTTTTAAATTTATACCTGGGGACCTGAATGATTTGGTGATGGTACTCTGAACAGTCCATACTGAGTTTATGAGGTGCACAGAAATCAAGTGACTATGTTTATAACTCAATGTGACATACTCAAGAGACATACGCCAGACAGAAGGCCTGGCCCTGACTAGGATGGCCAAAAAAAGTCACAGCCTGGTACTGCATAAAGAACACTATACTTAGATGGAAGCCAAAGAAAATCTGGACTCAAATCCTGTCTGCTTAGTCACTAAATGACATTGAATGACCTCTCTAGGTGTCAGTTTCTTTACCTGTAACACCTAAAGTTCTTGTGACGCTTGAAATAGTAAATTTATATGAAATGGAAATAGCATAGACATCACATAGTTCTGACCACCTTGGTTCAAATGCTGGCTCTGGAAATTACTAGCCAATTAGGCAAGTTATTTAATCTCTCTGAGTCTTAGAGTCCTCAGACAGGGTCTTTAATAACTAGGATATCTGAGGATTGAATAAAATACACTATTTAAATGTTATAAAATGGTATAACACTTTTATTTTATTTTTTTACTTTCTTTTTTTTTATTAAGTTTTTAAATTTCAATTCCAATATAGTTAACATACAGTGTTATGTTAGTTTCAGGTGAACAATTCTACACATTACTCAGTGCTCATTGTGTTAAGTATACTATAATATTATAAAATAGAATAATGCTTTTAAAGCCTGGTACATAGTAGTTACAGCATCTGGTATACAGCAGTTACTCAATAAATGGTATCTTTAAAAAAGGTTGAGTAATGCATACCAATAGAGCATTATTATACTATAAATTGGAGGTAATCATGCTCCTGGTATCCTACTGGCATGCTTTACAGAATGAAACACTTATTAAGCACCTGCTGTATGCACAGTACTAATTCAATCACTCTCAGCAAAGACACCAACAAAACAGAAAACACACTCCCAGCCCTCAAGGAATTTACAGTTCAGAGAGAGAGAAGAGACACGTGAAAGACCAAATCTCAATTTAAACATAAAGAGCAGCCCACCTCCATGGCAAGTTCAGCACAAGCTACTTTCCTGGACCATGCTGATTAACTCCCCAAGCTGCTGGTTGCAGTTGAAAGGGCAGTAAGCAGACACACTTAAGGGTATATAGTAGTTACTTAATAAACAGTATCTTTTTTTAATGTTTATTTATTTTTAGGGAGAGAGAGATAGAGCACAAATAGGGGAGGGGCAAGGAGAGAGAAGGAGACACAGAACCTGAAACAGGCTCCAGGCTCCGAGCTGTCAGCATAGAGCCCAATGCGGGGCTCAAACCCACAAACCATGAGATCACAACCTGAGCCAAAGTCAACCGCCTAACCAACTAAGCCACCCAGGTGCTCCAATAAATGGTATCTTTTAAAAAGGATTGATTTAGACCTACCTACTTCTCAGGTCTTATGGTCCCTCATCCCCTACCTTAGACCCCATGATTAAAAAACTCCTAAGTTTCCCAATTGCATCTCAGTGTCTTCCTACCTTCACCCAGGAGGTTTCCCCTCCTTGCAGAGTCTTTGACTCTTCACCCCACATGATTAATGTGAGCAACTCCTGCTTATTTTTAAGACTGAGTTCATGTTCTTCCAGGAAGCCCTCCCTGATTCCTCAGGTTAAATTAGGTACCACTCTTATGTGTTCCCATAGCAAACCTTCCCCCATATATACCACTACCAATCACATGTATGCCTCTGCATTTATTCAACAAATATTTACTGACTAGTGATGAGCAAGACCATGGTTAGCATTAGGGATATGATAGGTAATAAGACAGCCATTGTCTCTGCTCACTAACACTTACAATCTATAAGGAAAGGCATATACAGAACAAGTAATTTTAAGGAGATGCATGTTTTACGAGAGGAAAATAGAACGCTATGGGATTGTAAAAAGGCAGACTAATGTTATCACCATCATCATTACCACTTATGGGCTCTATGTTTCAAACACTGTGCTAAGTACTTAAAGTTTTCTTAATTTATTTCTCACAACAACATTGGGAAGTATAATTCCTACATAAAGTCTAGGAAACTCTGGCTTGGAAAAGTTAAATGATGTATCTAAGGACATACAACTAGTAAGCATCAGAGCTGAATCTTTAACTCAGGTCTGCCTAATTCCAAAACATTTCTCTTAACCTCCGTCTTTCCCTTTAGGCAAAGTGTGCAGAGCCTGCCAGTTTCCTCAATATCTATTCTCCATTTCTCCTTTAATAAGATAACTGCTGAAACACAACAGTTGGCAGATGGCAAACTTTATTCATGAAAGAATAATTAAGGAAATCAAAGTAAAAAAAAAAATAACAGAACTGCTGGATTTTAGCAGGGTATATGACCATTTATAATAAAAATTGCATGTCCCAAGCAATCTTATAGCTAGGTATGGTTATATGACTCACTTCCGGCCAATGGGACAAGAGCTTATGTACACTACTTTCCCTTTCTCCAGACTGCTTGATGGAATGTGGACATGATGGCTGAAGAGGGAGCAGCCATCTCAGGACTATGGGTTAGAAGCAGTATGATAAGTGTGGCAAAGCCAAAAGCTAGAATATCTACTTATACTTTTATGTGAGAGAGAAGTAAGCTTCTATCTTGTTTATGCCTCTAGATTAAGTGGATCTCTCTATTATGGCAACAAAACTACTATCTCAATTCCTATAAGAAGCTACTACATCTCATTCATTTCTCTATTCCTTGAGCCCAGAAACATTAAATGTTGAGTTGGACTGAACTGAATTCTTGTTTGGGTTCCGTCATTCACTAGACATATGTCATAGAGAAATCATTAATGCCCTTCAATCAGTTTCCTTTTCCACCCTGCCTATCTCACAGGATAGTTGGTGAATCAAATGGCATGGTTTTCAAATTTGTTGGTTGCAAAGGGCCTAACAAAACCATGTTTGTCTTTGTGATACACCATAAAATGTTTGTCAAGATACGTGGATCATATACAACAAGAATGACTTTACTAGCAGAAAATATGGTTGTATTATATAAATGGAGTTCTCTGCATCTCAAAAAATATGAAAAAAAAAAAGAAAACATATCTGAGTTTCTCTGTTAATATTTGTTTTCATCAAGTAAAACTGGGGGAAAAAACCTGAAATTTAGGTTCTAAATTGTGGAAACTAAAATGCGGAAGATTGCCATTAGTACACTTGAGGAGAGGTTTGGCTCTAGGATCACTAGCGTTCCAAAAGCACATGGCTTGAGAGGCACTGAGATAATGGATGTGAAAGCACTTTGAAAATGGAAAGGGATCATTACTACTATTCATATCAAATATGACTCCCTCTAAAACTCTGACATTATTGTAATTCAGCAGAACAGGCAAGGCAGAATGAGACTGGTGGGCTAGAGACCAGGGCACTCTAATGGCACAGGCTAAGAGTCAGGTCATCATTAATAATCACTCAGAAAAATTCTGGGGAACTCTATCATGTTCTTTATAGCCCCAGTGTTTCCCAGTGTATCCCAAGCAGCTGGTTATTCCTAGGGTCAGTTCACTTTACATACTCAGTGTATGATGTAGGTGGCATTTAGTAAATATCTGTAGAGCTGACTTCCATAACACCTTCACTGACCCTTTCAGGGAGAATTGCTTCCTTAATTTTGTTCTCTTGTCAGTTCATTCTGCTAGTAAAGCACTTACCATGTACGGTTAGTTACATTTTTGAGCACTACCTTTCCTAGCCTGCTGTATGCTTTGGGTAAGAAGCGACTGTGTCCCATTCACCCAAGCATCTCTTGTGTTCACACAGTGCCTGGCACATAGTAGATGCTCAATGATGGTTTTACTTTTCAGTGAGTTACAAGAGGCAGACTTGAGGAAAAACATAGATGCTAATTTAAAACAACTCTTCCCTAAGCCAGTCCTAAATCCAAGTCTAGCCCTATGGTTACTGCACTGGCAAAACCAATCTTTCTGTTCCCAGGAAGCTAGGACTGTCACTATCAAGTAATTCTGATTTGCTGATTTTTCTGGGAACGATGCCACAGTCTCCTCACAGCCTTGTGGCTGTGGGAGCTAATCTATCTATGGGTGTTACAATAAACTAAATAGGTGTCATAAATGACAGACACCTCCTGTATGTCAACAGTGCAAACAGTTTCCAAGACAGAAGACATCTTGACTCCTAGGGGCCATTCTAGAAAGGGGAAGTAAATTGCCTACATTACAAAAGATACATATTACTCTCTTGCCCCAGGGCCTAGAAAATAGAACACAGAACAATTACAAACTGACAGTAATTTATGTTGCCTCCATTTCATCCTCCCATACCTTCCTCTTAGCAGTTCTCTGAATCTTGGATTAATACCCCAATTAATAACAGCTGAGGGCAAGTCTGTGGTCTTGGGAGAAATCACCTAGTGCTACACCAATATGAAGGACTACATTATTTTCATTTCATAGAAATAAACATTCCGGGGCGCCTGGGTGGCGCAGTCGGTTAAGCGTCCGACTTCAGCCAGGTCACGATCTCGCGGTCCGTGAGTTCGAGCCCCGCGTCAGGCTCTGGGCTGATGGCCCGGAGCCTGGAGCCTGTTTCCGATTCTGTGTCTCCCTCTCTCTCTGCCCCTCCCCCGTTCATGCTCTGTCTCTCTCTGTCCCAAAAAAAATAAATAAAAAACGTTGAAAAAAAAAAAAAATTAAAAAAAAAAAAAAAAAAGAAAGAAATAAACATTCCAAACAATCCAAAGCCTTTTAAATTCAATAGAATGATTCAGGGCCTTGAGGAAATAATGAGATCTATACATTCAGACACAGTGTTAGGCCTGGAGATTATCTCTGAATGTGATCTCTCACTGCCACAGTCAAGCTGGGTCTTACAGGATGTGAGATTACACCAGCAGAAATAGGACAAGATCTGGGCACTTTGTACATGAGAATTAACTCTTGTCTTAAGGATGGGGGCTCAAGAGAGTAGAGGGCCCAGCCTGGATACTAGAGAGGGAAGGAAGGGACTTTGGCTGCTTATTGTTTTTTCTAGGTGCTATGCTTAGGGAAAGAAAGGGGACCACAAGATCCCTTCTAGCTTTTCTAGTCAAATTCACCGGGGGGGGTGGGGGGGGGTGGCAAAAGAGACAGGGACCTGGGACAGAGCCTCTGCAAGTTGGCAGACAAGAGCTTTCATGTGCTGTCCTGTGTCGGAAGCAAGGGGATTGCATCAGTGACCGCTACTATCTGGCTAGACACCGAGGGATGATGAAGGACATCACAGAAAAGCCTACAGCACTAACCAAAGAGAGCATCACTCCCTTCAAGCAACTAAGGTCATCTGGAGCCAGCTGTTTGCAAATAGTGGGTTGTGTTTGCCAGCTTTGATTGACAAAACCTCGGGGCAGTTCCAATAACCACATTTCAGTTCAGCTCAATCAATATTTCCTGTCCTCTACTTGATACCTGGCCCTCTGCTACACACTGAGGGTGCAGAGAAAAACGAGACATGGTCTCTACCCTTAGAGAGCTCACCATCTGGAAGGGGAGATGGTCATCAAACAGATCATTACAACAAAGCAGTAAGTCCTAAGACAGAGGAAGCACAAGGAATTCTGGCAGCTCATGGTAGGACAAGTAGCCCAGGTACAGGGAACCCAGGAAGGTTTCTCACAAGGGGAGATTCATTGTTTTCCTCCTCACCCCATTTCCCCACAAGAATTTAAAGGTTTGATGACGTATTAACCAAGTGAAAAGGGAAAGACCTTCCAAGTAGACAGAACAGCCTTGAAACGGTATGATGATTTGGATGAAAAGCGAGAGGTCCAATGCAGTTAAAGCATGGTATCCCTGAGATGGGAGAAGAGAGTAGGGAGAAAGACAGGGACAGATGGCACTAATGTGGCATTGAGCTTCCTTTTATACCAAACTAGGGAGAAGGTCAGAGCATGGCACATGCAGAAAATTATCTTTTAGAGGAAAAAAATCCCAAGAAATTAACAAAAAAACAAAGAACGCAGGCTCAAACAAAATGAATTTTATTTCCTACTAATTTACGTGGGACTTTTAGAAGAGGGATATCCCAAAATAAAACAATTCCAACAACTACTTTAAGGTGTCACAACTCAAAGAGGGTGTAAGTCACTCCTTTTAAATTTTAATAGCACCTTGTTATCTTCCTTTTAGCACCTGTCGCTTTCTGCTTAGGAGCATAAGTATCTGTGTCTTATCTCTAATGGTTTATCAGCCCTCTGAGCATGAACCAGGTCTTGTTCATTCATCCTATAAAATCTTATTACAACCCAGTCTGAATAGGCAAGGCACCCTCAACAATGCCTAGCACATAACAGACATTCAACAATTGTTTCAGACACCAGAGTTACATGATATCAGAACTAAAAGACTCTTTTTAATTTTTTAAAGTTTATTTATTTATTTTGAGAGAGAGAGCAAGCACAAGCAGGGGAGGGACAGAGAGAAAGAGAGACAGAATCAAGCAGCCTCTGCACTGATGGTGCAGAGCCTGATGCGGGGCTTGAACCCACGAACTGTGAATCATGACCTGAGCCAAGATCAAGAGTCGGACATTTAACCAACTGTGCCACCCAGGCTTCCCTCAGAACTGAAAGAGTCTTAAAGATAATTCTAATCCCGTTCCTCAGCCTTTATGAAGACTCATAAAAGCTATGGACTCTCTTCCCAGAAAAAAATCACACACAGAAAACATTTTACGTATAATTTCAGGGCCTGCAATGCCCAGAGGGGTAAAGTTAACTTATCCGGAGTTGTGAAGGTGTAATAAGTAGCATAACCAAGCCTAGAACGCAACTTTCCTGGTTCCCAATTAAGGTCTCTTCCCACTACAAACTACAAATGAACAATTTATTTGGGTTGCTCCCTGCCGGGAGGCTGCCAGATGTGGCAATGTTCCTCTGAAATTCCTTACTACAAAGATGACGCTCAGGAGAACATGCAAGTTTAGCGGCTTCTGAGGCCCAAAGACAGTGGTGGACCTCTGCCAAGGAGAAAGAGGGGCAGCGGGAGATGTTCAGGGTTACATGGAAGCATTACAATAAACCAAAGAACCAAAAGTGATGTTGAAGTCTCCCCAAGTAGAAGAGCAAAATCCTTCTTTTTTTTTTTTTTTTTAATTTTTTTTTTTCAACGTTTTTTATTTATTTTTGGGACAGAGAGAGATAGACAGAGCATGAACGGGGGAGGGGCAGAGAGAGGGAGACACAGAATCGGAAACAGGCTCCAGGCTCCGAGCCATCAGCCCAGAGCCCGACGCGGGGCTCGAACTCACGGACCGCGAGATCGTGACCTGGCTGAAGTCGGACACTTAACCGACTGCGCCACCCAGGCGCCCCAAGAGCAAAATCCTTCTTAACTGCACTGTTTACAGGAAGTGCTAGAATCATGACTCAAAGCCAGACCTTCTGACTTTCAGGCTGGTGTTGTGTCCACCTCACCAACAAAATTCTCTGCACATCCACAGAAATCTAACCACCACTGAAGCAATCCTGTTGCTATGGGAATCCTAAGAAATGGGCTAAATAATCTTAGAAGGCTTGGAACTAACTCCCAGTTATCTGTGATAATGGATTCAAGGAACATCAACATATTTTAAATCTGCAAATACTATAAAACTATTTGGCTGAAAATGTAATCTGCCTCTACTTGCCACAAACCATTCAAGTCAAGTGCATATCATTTAATGTGAGGCCCATACTGAAATAAGTACTAAGAAGATACTCTTTTAAAGTACCACAAGTAATGAAGCCAAATCATTTGCGTTTCCCTGTGATAACCTGGTATATGGACAAGATCAAGAGCTGGCAGAAACAGCCCCACCGTAGATAATATCCAAATGAAATAACTGGAGACGACTAAAGGATGACCCCCCCATCCTTTCTACCTCCAATATTATCCAACCAGTGTGTGTCTGATCTTTAGTTCTTGGCAAAAGTTGTACACTGTCCTTTTCTAAAATGGACCCCTGTTCCCTTTACCTCCTGGGCTTTAACTAGGTGCTTATATCTTCCAATGCCATGGGTAGGCTTTGTCTTGTAGTGTCGACTGGTGCTCAACAGAATGCCACCTAAAAGACAGAAAATAAGACAAACAGGTTTCAAAACTCTTCCAGGGCAGACAGATCACACACGAAGAGACAAATTTTCCACCACAAGACTGGGAATATTTGAGGACAGCAGGCCACTTACTGATTAAAGAACTAGAGCTACTTCTTAATCCTGGACTGACTCTCAGTTTACCCCTTTTTTTCTCAACTTTTGGGCCCTGGACTATATCCAATCCCCACTACCTATCTTTCCTTGAGAAATTATCTCCTGCTACAGCCACTGGTGGTAGGAGGACAAAATACTTTCTCACAGTGTTCTTGTTTTCTCTTGTCCCCCAACAGGCAATAATCCTTTTAAAGTTTCTCATATGGGCCATACAGAGAAGGAGATGGGTGACAAATATAGCCAGGTAAGAGGACAATCACAAATTTTCACAAAGTTTTACAAACCATCTATTTATTTGTAATTGTAATATAGAACAACTTCCAACACACATTGCCAAGTGAATAACAACAAAAACAAAAACCTAAGATACAGAACAGTGTGTATGTATACTAAGCATAAACCAGGATCTCCATATACATATTTATTGTGGTAGGCCCAGAGATGCACCACTTGGATCTACCTTCAGGGAAGCCCTTTAATCCTAAATATTTTTATCCCTGTTTACAAATAAACTGTAGCTTGACACATGAAAAGATGTTTAACATCACTCATCATCAGGGAAATGCAAGTCAAAACCTATCAGAATGGCCAAGATCAAAAAAACGAGAAACAAGTGTTGCAAGGATATGGAGAAAAAGGAACCCTCTTGTGCTGTTGGTGGGAATGCAAACTGGTGCAGCCACTATAGAAAACAGTATGGAGGTTCCTCAAAAAAGTTAAAGATAAGGGGCTCCTGGGTGGCTCAGTTGGCTAAGCATGCAACTCTTGATTTTGGCTCAGGTCATGATCTCCCAGTTGTGAGATAGAGCCCCATGTCAAGCTCCACACTGGGCATAGAGCCTGCTTAAGATTCTCTCTCTCTCTTTCTCTTTCTCTCTCTCCCTCTCTCTCCCTCTGCCTCTCCCCTCCACACACTCTCTCAAAAATAAAATAAAATAAAATAAAATTTTTACATAAAGCTAAAAATAGAACTACCCTACAATCCAATAATTGCACTTCTGGGTATTTACCAAAAAAAAAAAAAAAAAAAAAAAAAAAAATACAAAAACACTAATGCAAAGAGATACATCCATCCTGTTTATAGCAGCATCATTATGGAAGCAGCCCAAATGTCCATTGATAGATGAAAGGAAGTAGTGTGTGTATATATACAAAGGAATATTATTCAGCCATAAAAAAAGAATGAAATCCTGCCATTTGCAACAACATGGATGGATCTAGGGAGTATAATGTTAAGTGAAATAAGTCAGTCAGAGAAAGACAAATACCATATGATTTTGGTCATATGTAGAATTTCAGAAACAAAACAAATAAGCAAAGAAAAAAAAGAGAGACAAAGAAACAGATTTTTAACTTTAGAGAACAAACTGATGGCTATCAGAGGGGAGGTGCGTGGGGGAGGGGTAAAATAGGTGATGGGGATTAAAGAGTATACTTACCATGATGAGCACAGGGTAATGTATGGAATTGTTGAATTACGATACTATAGACCTAAAACTAATATAACACTGTATGGTAGCTATACCGGAACTATTTATTTATTTATTTATTTATTAATGTTTATTTATTTTTGAGACAGAGAGAGACAGAGCATGAACGGGGGAGGGTCAGAGAAAGGGAGACACAGAATCCGAAGCAGGCTCCAGGCTCTGAGCTGTCAGCACAGAGCCCGACGCGGGGCACGAACCCACAAACCATGAGATCACGACCTGAGCCGAAGTCGGACGCCCAACCGACTGAGCCACCCAGGCGCCCCAAGGAACTATTTATTTTTTAAAAAGCATGAGTAGAGCGGGGGCAGAGAGAGAGGGGGACAGAGGATCTGAAGCAGGCTCTGCACTGAGAGTAGTGAGCCCAATGCAGGGCTAGAACTCATGAACTGTGAGATCATGGCCTAAGCCAAAGTCAGACGCTCAACTGACCAAGCCACCCAGGAGCCCTGGAATTGGAATTAAAATTAAAAACTTAATTTAAAAAGAAGAAAGAGTGGCGCTTGGGTGACTCAGTCAGTTAAGCGGCCAACTTCAGCTCAGGTCATGATCTCGCAGTTTGTGGCTTCAAGCTCCGCATCGGGCTCTGTGCTGACAGCTCAGAGCCTGGAGCCTGCTTTGGATTCTGTGTCTCCCTCTCTCTCTGCCCCTCCCCAACTCGCACTGTGTCTCTGTCTCTCTCAAAAAATAAAAAATGTTAAAAAAAATTAAAAAGAAAAAAGAAACTATAGTTCAAAAGATATAGTGAATTGGCCGAGGTCATCCAGCAAGTGAAAGGCAGAACTGCAATTTAAACCCAGGTCTATCTCACTGAACAGCCTGTACTCAGATGGGTTATTATAACGTCTGAATTTCTGGAATATAAATTCTGGCTAGATATGATCTTTCCTAGCTCAGATATCAGTTTCTTATCTCTACTCTTTCACTAGAACCAGCCCTCCACAGCTCTTCTCTGTCTCTCTTACTCACTGTCTACCTTCTGGAGAAGTGTTAGTCCTAGGTTCTGCTCCCTTTCCTCCTAGTTCCTGTGGTCCTGCCCTCATCTTCCCCAGGGCCACCATTCTACAGGGAGGTTAAAAAGAAAATGGTGTGGAGAAGTGAAATGTTTCTTAGGCTTCTCTTTTCTAAAATGGACTTCCAAGCAGGTCTGCTCTATGCCAGGCCAATCAGAGATTGGCTTCAGAGCCAATCCTGCATTTACAACCCACACTATTTCATCAAGACAAACCCTAGATATCATGAGTCCCTTCCATGATATGCATTACTCCACATTTACTAGTACATGCCAAAAACTGTATAGACACTGGGACAAAGATGACTAGAATATGCCCCTTTCCCTGGAGACACTCAATGGGTACTAGGGAAAGATGATAGGAAAGCAGATAATTACCTTATGGTGTACAAATTACTTTAATAGAGATGAGAACAAGGTAGTGAGTGCCTAGAGGAAGGAACAATGAATCTACCTTGGTGGGGGGAGGTGGTGGGAGTAGGGGAGGGTAATGGGAATAGGTTCAGAAGAGGTAACAAATGCATTCTTTAAAGAGGAGTAAGAATTTACCATTCAAGGAAGAAGGAGGTATTTTTGACAGAGGTTCCAAAGGAGCACTGAACACAACTGAGGTATCTTCTTGGCTACTATCCCAATTCTGTCTCTCTGAATCTAAGACCTTTGACCCTTTGAGTCTTCAGGTTCCAGAGCTGTAGTATGAAGCTTACTGTCTAGTGGGAGGAGGGAATCATTAACGGAATAGTCACAAAATAAATATAAAATTACAAATTGTGATACTGAAAAAAAAAAAGCACAGAAGGCTATGGCCATACAGCTGGTGGATCTATTTTAGACTGGAAGATCAAGAAGCCCTCTCTGAAAAAAATGACATGTGAACTGAGACCAGAATTCAGAGGAAAATAGTGGTTATCCACAAGGAAGGGAAGTGATTAGAAAGCAGGAGGAGTGGGAGACTTACTGCTTATTTTATATTCTTTTGTATCTTTACTGTAGATAAAGGTATACACATATTATCTATTCAAAAAAATAAATAAAACAAATTGAGACCTGAAAGGAATTTATTAGGCAAAAGACAGAGGATAAATGTTCCAGGGAGAGGGAGCAGCATGTTCAAAGGCCCCATTGTGGGACACCACTTGGCACATTCAAGGAAGAGAAATGCTGTCAGTGTGCCTGAAGCAAAGTGAAAAGGGCACAGAAGATACCAGAGACTAGAGCAGAGGTGGGAACACACCACTCTCCGCCTTGTGAAGGGTTTGGATTTCAAGCTGAACAGCCTAAAGCAGGGAAAGTATATGACTGGTATGTTTTTAAAAGATCTCTTTGGTTGATGTATGGACAAGGGGGTGGGGAAAAAGAACGTGGGTAGGTTAGGAGATTCAAGCAGTAGCCTTGGCTAAGTTGTTGTTGATCTCACTGTATCTACATCCCCCCCATTCCATCCTCTAGAGTTTGCTCCTCAGCCACAGAAAGAACGCTTGCCATTCTGTATAAGCCACACAGTTGTCGTGCCTCTGTGCCATGCTGGGCGGCCCCCCTGCAGGGACTACACCTCTCAGACTAGTGAAATCCTAGCCAGCCTCCAGCGCCAGCTCAAATATCACCATCTCCATGAACCTACTCTGTTGCCCTAAACATACAAAGACCATCGAATTTACTTCGTGGTTATAATTCTTGGATACTTCCGCTTTATAGTGAAACGTTCTGTGTAAATAAAGAAGAAAACTCAGATTCCAACCACCATCTTTAAGTACACAGAAACTGAATCACCGCCACCTCCCCCCCACCCCCCGCCCCCCACTGGTTTCAAAAAGGTGATCTTTGAGATGGTGACACATCTTAGGCGAAAGCGCCACACTGCCTGCCTCAGCCTCTCATCTGCTGGAATTCCTTGGCGAATAAGCATTTTCAAATTCAGTTTAGGGCAATTCCTATAATTAGAGCAGCTGGTTAATTAAAAAGCTGGTTCAAGCTACTGTTAAATTAACCATTTTCCCCCTTAAATGAAAGGTTTTGGTTAAATTACCAGTGTTTAAACAGCTTAATTAGCCAGTTGTTTACGTTATAAAGTGTACCAGTTTGAAAGCCTCTGATTTCTAATAAGTTCAACTGAATTCTTCCCCTGCTCCTAGTCATCAAACTGGCTTTCCTGCTGTCACATTAACATTGCAGCCTCCTAAGAGGAAAGGCAACTCTTTTCACTGAAGACACAGAACCCCAGGGTTTCAAAAGGAGGCTCTGAAGATCTTTCAATTAGCACAATTATAGGATGTAATCAGTATTGACTTCTCCCACATCACATCCCTTTACTTTATATATGACAGCGTGACTGTCCTTCAGTGTCCTTGCTTATTAAACTGAAAACTAAACCCATTAATCTAGGATGGGGTAAACAATGTCATTTTACTTCTCTTTCAAAATTAGCACAAGTAATTTTAGCAGGGCTATGCTGGAGAGAAAGAGAAAATTACTGGGGTAGCCCCAGTCAGGATTAATTACAGGATATTCTCTCTCCATTCAGATCCTTACACAACACAAGGGCAGGTATACCCCAGCACCTGACAAATAGTATGTGCTCAGAAATTGCTCTTTTTTTTAAAGGTTTTTAAGATATTTTACCAAGACAAACTACAATGAAAAACTTTTCCAGTTTTTCTAATTATAGTACACTGAACTACCTGGATTTGAATGTGCCATGTTTCTCTGATTCCATCTTTTTGCTCATGCTGTAATGAGAGGACTCTGAGTTCTCTTTATTTAAGCTCCTTAGACTTCTTTTTATGTATTTACTTCTACCTCTCTATGTACGTTTAAATCAGTAAGAAAAAGACAATCACTACAACCATGCCCATCTCTTGGAGAGAGCAGCTGGGATGGTACCCAAGCCTACAGAGAGAATGACGGGTAAAGGTAAGAATAGGGCACTGCTCCCCACTCTTTTCTGAAAATCATTATAATTCAATCTTGGAATTTCTGACGTTAGGATATCTCAAAGAACTCGTGAAAAATGTCAACAAAACTATGTCCTTTCAAGTAGAATTATCTTGGCATGCCAGCATTGGTGAGCTTCTCTGGGCCTTCTAGGCACTAGGATTCCCTGACAACAATTATAAAATGGGCAAAGGAAAAGACAAATGGCAGGTAAATATATGAAAATACAGTCAACCAACTAGTAATCAAACACATGCAAACTACAAATACGAAGGATAGCATTTTTTAACTTATAATATTACCAAATATTAACAAAAATTTTTTAACGTTTATTCATTTTTGGGAGACACAGAGAGACAGAGTGTGAATGGGGAAAGGACAGAGAGGCAGACGCAGAATCCAAAGCAGGATCCAGGCTCTGAGCTGTCACCACAGAGCCTGACATGGGGCTTGAACTCATAAGCCATGAGATCATGACCTGAGCCGAAGTCGGACACTTACCCAACTGAGCCACCCAGGCACCCCATAATATTTCCAAATATCAAAAAAAAAAAAAAAAAAAAAAAAAAAATAGTAGCATTCAACGTTGATGAGTGTAAAAAAAGGGGATTCTCAAATACCAAATAAGTATAAAATAGCACAATCTTTCTGGAGACCAATTTGGTAATGCACATCAATAGCTGTAAAACGTGCATTTCCTGGGACACCTGGGTGGCTCACTTGGTTAAGCATTTGACTCTAGATTTCAGCTTGGGTCATAATCTCATGGTTCATGGGTTCAAGCCCTGTGATGGACTCTGGCAGCACAGAGCCTGCTTGGGACTCTCTCCTTTCTCTCTCTCTGCCCCTCCCCTGCTCTCATTCTCTCGAAATAAATAAGTAAACATTAAAAAAAAGAATGCACACTTCCTTTGATCCAACCAGTTTGACTTTTAGAAATGTATTCTAAGGGGCGCCTGGGTGGCTCAGTCGGTTAAGCGTACAACTTTGGCTCAGGTCATGACCTCGCGGTTCATGAGTTCAAGCCCCACATCAGGCTCTGTGCTGACAGTTCGGGGTCTGGAGCCTGCTTCAGATTCTGTGTCTTCCTCTCTCTCTGGCCCTTCCCCTTTCGAGCTCTGTCTCTCTCTCTCTCTCTCTCTCAAAAATAAATAAACATTAATAATTCTTGAAAAAAAATGTATTCTAAGTTAATAATCAGACAAGAATACAAATACTGATGTACATGGATGTTTATCATAGTGTTCTTTACATTGAAAAATCCTATGGGAATGCAAGCTGGTGCAGCCACTCTGGAAAACAGTATAGAGGTTCCTCAAAAAACTAAAAATAGAACTATCCTATGACCCAGCAATTGCACTACTAGGTATTTATCCAAGGGATACAGGTGTGCTATTTCGAAGGGACACATGCACCCCAATGTTTATAGCAGTGCTATCAACAATAGCCAAAGTATGGAAAGAGCCCAAATGTCCATCGATGGATGAATGGATAAAGAAGATGTGGTATATATATACAATGGAGTATTACTCGGCAATCAAAAAGAATGAAATCTTGCCTTTTGCAACTACGTGGATGGAACTGGAGGGTATTATGCTAAGTCAGTCAGAGAAAGACAAAAATCATATGACTTCCCTCATATGAGGACTTTAAGAGACAAAACAGATGAAGATAAGGGAAGGGAAACAAAAATATAAAAACAGGGAGGGGGACAAAACAGAAGAGACTCATAAATATGGAGAACAAACTGAGGGTTGCTGGAGGGGTTGTGGGAGGGGGGATGGGCTAAATGGGTAAGGGACACTAAGGAATCTACTCCTGAAATCATTGTTGCACTATATGCTAACTAATTTGGATGTAAATTTTAAATAGATAAATAAATAAATAAATAAATAAATAAAATTAAGTAGTAGAACAATAACAACAACAAAAATCCTAGAGACAGCTTAAATTTCTCTAAATAGAAAACTGTTTGAGTAAATTATGTTTACTCAAAAGGATCCCTACAGGATCTTTTTCAATAGATTTTAACATGCCCTATTTGATCCTAGCTTTAAAAACAAAATAAAACCCCCAAAAGCCTCAGATTTAAGTACCTTTCAATACTAAAATATACTATAAAACTATAGTAACCAGTAGTATTAAGAAGGTTAGTAGAGGGGCGCCTGGGTGGCTCAGTCGGTTAAGCGGCCGACTTCGGCTCAGGTCATGATCTCGAGGTCCATGAGTTCAAGCCCCGCGTCGGGCTCTGTGCTGACAGCTCAGAGCCTGGAGCCTGTTTCAGATTCTGTGTCTCCCTCTCTCTGACCCTCCCCCATTCACGCTGTGTCTCTCTCTGTCTCAAAAATAAATAAACGTTAAAAAAAAAAATTAAGAAAAAAAAAAAAGAAGGGTTAGTAGTGGCATCAAATATACAGACAAATCAATGGAACAAAGTTAAAATAATCCCAGATCTATATGGAAACTTAGTATATGAGTTTCAACCTATGGATTTTTCAATCAATGGATGTTTCGATAAATGTTGAAACAACTGACTACCCATTTTTTTTGGGAGGGGGTGGGATTGCATCCCTACTCACTTCTAATTCCAGATGGATTACATATATAAAGGGGAAAAAATACCAGAAGATAACATGAAGATTAAACTAATCCTGGAACAGATATCTTTCTAAGCAAGTATCAAAATCTAGAAATCAAAGATTAATAAACTTAGGTATATAAAAACGTAAAACTTCTTTCCAACAAAAAACACAAAAAGTCAAGAAACAGATAACTAGAAGCAATGCAAAGCAGAGATGACAGAAAAATGCTAATTTCCTTAATATATTAAAACTATGTAAAATGAAAAAGCAAACAATCCAATAAAAAAATGGGCAAAAAATATAGACAGGCAGTTCATAAGGAAAGAAATACAAATAGACAATAAAAATATGGAAAGATGATAAACTCTCTCAAGAAATGTAAATTATGAGGCATAATTTTTTACTATCAAAAAAATAAGATTTTTTTTAAACCCAGTTTTGACCAGAGAATAGAAATGTAAATTAATACAGCTTCTCTGAAGGGCAATCTGATGATACTTACCAAAAATTTTAATCACAATCCATTGACTCAGCAATTTCAATTCCAGGAATTTATCTTACAGATGTACAGAAACAAGTTCACAAAGAAGTATAAAGATTGTTGCTGCAGCATTTTTTTTGAAATAGCAAAAACTAAGGACAACCTAAATGTCCAGCATTAAGACACAGTTATACACACATAAAATATATATGCTCGTATATGAACACAACTTCTTGAAAAATATATACGAAATTGTGATCAGTAGATACCACTGGGAAGTAAGACTGGGAAACAGAAAATTCAGCTTTTCATCATACACCTTTTTGTACAGTTTATATTTACGTTTATCCTATGCATCCATATAAGTGCATTTACAATTCTTAGTTGATAATTTTAATTGTAATTAAAAAAAAAAAAAACTTTACTCAGAACACATACCAGTTCAAAATGAATTTTGCCTCTAATTGACAGGTAAGAGAAGAGACCAAAGCTGGGAAATAAGTGCACTTGATCATAATCTCTTTTTAAAACAAAACGAAACAAAATAAAATGAACATCTAGCAAAATGTTAGTAATTGCCCAATCTGGGTTTTGTGATATATTATCTTTTTTTTCTCTTCCATATTTTTTTAATCTTTCAAAATAAAAAGTGTAAAAGAGAAAAAAAACACGTTAAAAAAACAAACACAACACCTTTCCTGGACCCCACATTCCTCTCCACCTCCTTCTAATTCTCTCTGCTCCTGCTCAGAGGTCATAAAAACATTGTAACAGCTTTCTCTAGCTCTCCAACCCCTATTCACTTGTCAACTCACAGTTGACTTCCACAACTAGCCCCACCCCACCTACACAACACACTGCCTTCCTAAGATCACCAGTGACCTCCATGTTGCTAAAGACAAAGAATGTTAGGGTCTTATCTTTCATGATCTCTCAGCAGCACCCAGTGCTAACTCCAACATACTTGACCACTCTTCCCTTCTTGAAACATTCTCCTTGTGTCTGACATGAAATTATACTATGCTGGTTTTCTCCTACCAGTTTGGCCTCCTTTTTTCAACCTCATTAGCCATCTCTTTCACCCTCTACCCAGTTTTTAAATGTTGGAGTTCCTAAGGGCCTGATTCTTGGGCCTTGATCCCATTCACTGTCATGACGTCAATTAACATTGACAATATGATGGTTTCCAAATGTACAGTTTCAATCCAGACCTATAATTTGAATTCAGTATCAATGTATCCAATGGGCTACTATCCTCCCCATAGGCACTCCAATTCAACATGTTCAAAGCCAGACTCAAAATCTTCCCTTCAGGCACCTGGGTAGCTCAGTCAGTTGAGCATCCCGACTTTGGCTCAGGTCATGATCTTGCTGCTTGTGGGTTCAGGCCCTGCCTCCAGGCTTTGTGTTGACAACTTAGAGCCTGGAGCCTGCTTCGGATTCTGTGCCTACTCCTCTCTCTGCCCCTGCCCCTGCCCCACTCACGATCTGTCTCTCTCTCAAAAATAAATAAACGTTAAAAAAAATTAAAAAACAAAATCTTCCCCTTCGAACTGTCCAATATAAGGCAGTACATTCAAAATAACTATACTTATATCTTCAAGGTAGTAGAGACATATTCACTATGGATTAAGAAAAAAAAAGATTATAAAACATTACATCATTTGTTCCCATCACTGCAAAACAAACAAAATCCATCCCTCTATCCACCTACTTATGTATGTATGTATGTATGTATATATCTATGGAGAAAGAGATATAAATGCCTAGAAAAAGACCTGTTAGGATACACAACAAAATGTTAAACAATAACTTTTTTTTTAAACAATAATTTCTGAATAGTATTATTTTTATTTTCTGTCTACTTCAGCTTCTTGTGTATATGTATGTTTATTTCCCATGTTCTTTAAATGCATGTCTTTCAATTTTATAATTAGATATTCTTAGTTATTTTTTTTAAATCTCCTGAGAGGATGCCATATGAAGTTCAGGGCACCTGAATCGGGGCACCTGGGTGGCTCAATTGGTTAAGCGTCCAACTTGGGCTCAGGTCATGATCTCATGGTTGGTTCGTGAGTTCTAGTCCTGCATCCATCTCTCTGCTGTCAGCAGGGAACCTGCTTCAGATCTTCTGTCTTCTTCTCTCTCTACCCCTCCCCCATTTGTACTCTCTCAAAAATAAATAAACATTTTTTAAAAAATGAAGTTCAGGGCATCTGTTATGAAATTTTCTTGCTTAAATGGTTTAATTTAAATCTTGTCAAGCTTTTAGATCTAACTTCCAGGTTGTAGGAAGGAGACAGAACATGTTCTACAACAGCAGTAGGAAACAATCAGACAAATCAAGAAGGGAGGACATTCTATAAGACAGATGGTCTGACCTAGTCAAAAAGTTACTGTTATGTAAGTGATGAATCATGGGAATCTACTCCCGTAGCCAAAAGCACACTGTATGCACTGTATGTTAGCTAACTTGACAATAAATTATTTTTTTTAATGTTACTATTAGAGAGAAATAAAAGTGGTAGAACTGCTCTAGATTAAAAGTGACATAACAGTGAAATACAAAGTGGGAAATTTCACAGGCTTTTGGTTATAAACAATGCCCAGAAAAGACATTTTGCAGGTAATTACTGAAATGGATAGAGTATTAGATGATATGGGAGCATTACTATTAATTTTCCTGAGTGAGATGATAGTATTGCAGTTCTTTAACAGAATGTAGAGAATGTTCTTACTTCTAGAAATGCTGAGCTGTTTAAGAGTGAAGTGTCATGATGCCTGATAGAGAAAGCAAAATGTTAACAACAAATTATTCTAAATGATGGGTAGAGAGGCACCTGGGTGGCTCAGTCGGTTAAGTGTCCGACTTCGGCTCAGGTCATGATCTCACTGTTCATGGGTTTGAGCCCCACGTTGGGCTCTGTGCTGACAGCTCAGAGCCTGGAGCCTGCTTCAGATTCTGTGTCTCCCTCTCTCTCTGCCCCTCTCCTGCTCACACTGTCTTTCTTCAAAAAAATGAATAATAATTAAAAATAAATAAATAATTGGTGGGTAGAAAAGTGTTCACTGTATGTTCTTAGGGAAAAAATTCTTTCAAGACTGTAAGCTTTCCAAATGGCAAGGACTGTATCCTCTCAACGTTGTATCCCAGCACCTGAAACACATCTTGGTACAATAAATGTTTGTTGAGAGAATGAATAAGTAAAAATAAGCTCATATTTTGAGATGCTGGGCAGTGGGGCTGGTAGAAATGGTGATGCTCTACATACTGCTGCCATCTTCTGAAGAAAAATAATAGATGTAAAACCTCTTTATGTACTGCTGACATATGTGAGGCGCTCAGTAAACGTTAGTTCCCTTCTTTTCTCCCTTTCCTTTGCCTCTGACTCTTTAGGCAGATGACAGATGTCATTAAAATCAAACAGCTACTTTGAAACTTCTCACATAATAGACAAAGCAAAAAGGGCAAGTAATTGGGTTGAAGCAGATTGAAATTTATTGAGTTAATCAGATTGAATGGACATTTATTTTGGACAAAATACTGTAAGAAAAGCCCTTGCCTGGTAGATGATAGACATGAAATACAGGTCTGAAATAGTAGCAATTACAATTATAATAATTAATTTTAGGTATTTTATCTCATTGAATCTTCAAATAATTCACTGTAGTTTGTACTATAATTATCCTCATTGTTTTAAGTGAAGAAAGTAAGCTATGGTGAGGTAGCCAAAGGTCACAGAGTAAGTATGCGGTAGAGCTGGAATCCAAACTTCCTATAGAGCTCTTGCTCTTAACCACTACTTTAGATTCTTGCCCATTGCCCAATTCCACGTGAGGGGTGGAATGTGGTCCCAGCCACTCTTCTCAAAGATATGTTAGGAATCTTTCTAGACAAAATTATTACAGATCATTAGAGGGTCACTTAAAGCAGGCAGACTATATCAGGAAATAACCACATACCTGCAGAACAGATGGGATTTTCTCCTGAAGTTCTGAATCTAAAAAGAGGGAAAGAGTATGCTGAATAAAATTAGATACCCACATTTAATCTATACCATTACCAAAACGTGTATGCCTCTCATTAAGGATAAGTCAATGCTAGAAATTCCCTTATTCCCTCTTTCCCGTCTTTCCACAAACATTATTAGGTGCTATTGTGTGCCAGACATCCTAAGGATATAAAAATAAGTAAAATGTCTCTCTCTATAGTCTAGTTGGGAGAGAGACATGTAAACAAATGTGAGCCACAATACATTGCTGATCCAGAATGAAAACTTATACAAGATTTGGTGGAACATGAAGGAAAATGTGGTCATTTCTGCTAGAGGGGGTAAAACTGTTTGACTGGAGTTTTAAAAATGAAGAACTGTTCTCAACTATTTAGCCTTAAGGAAAAGCATTCCAGGCAGAGGTATGAAAGTGGTATGTTTGGGGAACAACAAGCAGCTGGATATGGGTAGAACTTAAGCAGCAGGGAAAAGGGGAGTTGGTGAAAGAGGTTCTCCTGGGCCAGGTGAGGAAGAACCTTGTATGCTGTGATAAGGAGTTTGGTCTTTACTCTGTATAGGCAGTGGGAAGCTCCTAGCCGAGTTTAAGCACAGGAGTGACATGATCAAGTTTAAGCTTTGGAAAGTTAACCTTGGCAGCAGGTGAGCAATGAATGGGAAGAGGTGAGACTGAGGCAAAAGAACTAGTGAGGTGGTAGTCTTGCATTATTAGAACATGCTCAGGGAGTGGAGAGGAAAGGACAGCAATGACTGCAGACTGAATACAGAAACCAAAGAACATGGAAGAGAATTATACGGCTCTGTCAGCTCACTAGGTTATCAGGTTCAGCATCCTGCGAAGTTTTGAAACTAAATTGCAGAACAAGTTGGGAGACCAGCAGATCCGTGATTAAATGCTGACTCTACCATGTTCAAACTGTGACCTTCAACAAGTTTTTTAGATCTCTGTAACTCAGTTATCTCCTCTTTAAAATGCAGATAATAATAGTATAATCCCATGAGATTGAAAATCTATCTTAAACTCTCTGAGCCAGTTTCCTCTTTTGTAAAATGACAATATTTATATTTGTCCTGTCATGTTTTTGTGAAGATTAGAGAGAACATGTAAAATGGTTCTATAGTAACTACTTATTGAAGAGTTGACTGATTAATGATGGAAAAATAGATTAAGATGGAAAGGGAATAATAGGAGAGAGGCCTCAATAAATGTAAAGGATTAAAGAAATCATTCAGGCTCATGACTGTCATGTGGTCCAGGGAGATATACAATTCATTGTTTTATATTATATGGCTGCCACACATAAAACACTCAGTGAATATCTCTACTGAATAGAGAAATAAACCACCAAATGCCATTCATTATCATTTAGAGAAGATGGGAGGTAGCAAACTATATATGCAAGGCAGTGAAAAAAGAACTTGGGTTTGAATCCTAACTCCAACAACATATTAGCTATGTCATCTTAGAGCAATTAATTTACCTCTCTGTACCTAAGTTATTTATGTATAAAATTAAGATAATATGACCTGTTTCATGAGATCACTATAAGGATCTATTCGTTCATTAAACAAATATTTATTAAATGCCTGCTATGTGCAAGACACCATTCTAGGCTCTAAGGATACAGCAGGAAACAACACTAACAAAATCCTTATCTACATGATACTTATATTCTAGGGGACAGATAGGGAAGACAATTTAAATATCTGGTATCTGTACACATACAATATATATAAAATGTGTCAGGTGATGATACCTGCAATGAAGAAAAACAAAGCAAGGTAAGGAAATAAAGTCTGATTGGGGTGGAAGGAGCTATTTTACATAGGGTAGTCATTGCAGACCTCTCTGATAAGATGACATCTGGGCACAAACCTGAATAAGGTAAGGGGGTCAAGCCATATGGATATCTAAGGGAAGAATGGGCAAAGATCCTGGGGTTCAGGAGAGTGCTTAGATCATCAAGGACTAGAAAGGGAGCCACCAGTGTGGCTAAAACTGAGTAAGTAGTAGTATGCGGATGAGGGAACAGATTATGTAAAGCCTTGCAGGATATGGTGGAGTGTAGATTTTATTTTGAGTAAGATGGGATACCGTTGGAGAGTTCTGAGAGAGAAACTTGATTTTAAAAAGAACCACTCTGGGGGCACCTGGGTGGCTCAGCTGGTTAAGCCTCCGATTCGAGTTTGGCTCAGGTCATGATTTCCCTGGTCATAAGTTCAAGCCCCACATCGGGTTCTGCACTGACAGCTCAGAGCTTGCTTGGGATTCTCTCTCTCTCTCTCTCTCTCTCTCTCTCTGCTTGGGATTCTCTCTCTCTCTCTCTCTCTCTCTCTCCCCCTCTCTCTCTTCCTCTATCAAAATAAACAAAAAACATTAATAAATAAATGGACCACTCCGATTAGAAGACAAAACTAAGTTTTGTCAAATACAAACTAAGTTTTGTCTTCTATCCTTCATGCTAAAATCAAAAAGAAGGAGGAACAGTTAGGAGGCAGGATGATGGTAATAAGGAAGATTAGAAGGAACTGGTCCCTAGTAGTTTAGCAAAACAGAAAACATGAGACCTGAAACTGGAGGTGAGAAATGGTCTGATTCTGTGTATATTTCATAAGTAGAGCTGAGAGGATTTGTTAAAGAATTGGATGTACAGTGAGAAAAATAACAGTGTCAAGACTGACTGCAAGAACTTTGGCCTGGGCAACTACATGAATGGAGTTGTCATTTACTGAGAATGGGGAAAGAGAAAAATGGCAGGAGAGTTAATACTTGAGATGTTTAGCAGACACACAAGTGGAGATGATGAAAGACAAATGATGGGTAAACCCTAGCCGAGTGCAAATATTGGCTATATTTAACCACTGTTATTAATATCCTTACCTTAAGAGAGAAAAGACTTGCTTAAAAATGGTATCATTCCTTGGACACAGCACCTACAGCAAAATAGCCATGTTAGGACAACCTTAACCATTCATAGCCTTCCAAGCACTTCTTCAAAAAGACGCTAGAAACTCAAAGCATACAAACCAAAAAGAACCCAAAGGCTCTTGTCTAGCAAAGATGATGTCCTTCAGTTGACAACAAATATGTAGGCAAACCAAAGTCATCTTCTTTCTTATTCCACCCACTATAGAAAATGCTAAAACAAAACAAAACAAAACAAAACACCCAGAAGTTCTCTTCCCATGCTGCTCTTTTTTTTTTTTTTACCTTATTTTCCCTTTCCAATTTAATCTAATTTTTTTCTAATATCAATCAACAACTATGCATCTGCCAAGCACAGGCACCATGCAAGGGACTTTCTTAATTCTTCCTTAATTTTCAACACACTGCAAGGCAATTTTACAGGTGAGACAGCTGAGGCCCACAGAATTTATATTCTAAGAAATTACAGCTAATAAGGGCCTAACAGGACTGTTTTACTCCAGAGGCTATGCCTCTGTTACAGCACAGTCTCAATAATAATAATAATAATAATAATAATAATAATAATAATAATAAATGCCAATATCAACAAAACAATGACAGGAGACAGTAGCAGTGGCAACTTCCCTGAGTTTCCACCCTCCCCAGTTATTTCAAGCTCACTCTGCCCTACTGGCATCCACTTGAAAGATCAGTGGTATAACTTTACTAAGGGAGTGTTTAACATAGAGGTCTTTTTATAAAGTAACTAGATAATAAATACTAAATGTCCTAAGACTCTCTAATATAAAGAGACAGTCCTGTCCTCTACGGGTAACAATTTAAATCCCTTCAACATGTACATGTTAAAAACCTATTACACAAAGAAAGTCTGAGAAACTGTCATAGATAAGAGAAGCCTAAGGAGACGTGGTGACTAAATGTAATGACTAAATGTAATATAATATCCTGGATGGAATCCTGGAACAGAAAAATGACATTAGATTTTAAAAAAATGAAAGAAATAGGAAAAAAGATGGACTTTAGTTAATAATATATCAGTATCAGTTAATTAATTTATGAAAAGTGTAAGATAATAATAGTCAAAACTGGATGTGTGGTATGTGGAAATTCTCTGTACTATCGTTGCAACTTTTCTGTAATTCTAAAACTATTCTAAAATAAATTTTATTTTGGGGTGCCTGGATGGCTCAGTTGGTTAAGCTTCCGACTCTTGATCTTAGCTCAGGTCATGATCTCATGACTCGTAAGATCGAGCCCGGTATCAAGCTTTGTGCTGACAGCACAGAGCCTGCTTGGGATTCTCTCTCTCCCTCTCTCTCTGCCCCTCCCCTGCTCACACACACACTCTCTCTCTCAAAATAAACAACAAAAAAATAGTTTTTTTAATATAATAAAATAAATTTTATTTTTTAAAAGGCTGTTATATGCCAACTACTGTGCTAAGTATTAAAGGGAATATAAAAACAAATGTAACAACATAGACAGACTTTGAAAATATTACACTAAGTGAAAGAAGCCAGTCACAAAGAGCCAGATATTGTATGACTCCATTTATATGAAATACCCAAAACAGGCAAACCTATTGAGAAAGAAAGTAGATTAGTGGTTGCCTACAGCTAGAGTCTGAGATGGTGGGGATGACACCTAAGGGATATGGGGTTTCTTTTTGGGGTGACCAAAATGTTCTAAAATAGACTGTAGTGAAGGATGCACACTCTGTGTGTGTGTGTGTGTGTGTGTGTGTGTGTGCGTGTGTTTTAAAGTAATCTCTAAGCCCAACGTAGGGCTTGAACACATGCTCTTCCATACTCTACTGGATGAGCCAGCCAGGCACCCCATACTCTGAATATATTAAAAGCCATTGAATTGTACACTTTAAATGGGTGAATTGTATGGTATATGAATTGTATCTCAACAGAGCTGCTAAAAAAATGTAAGCATAATCCCTGTCCTGTAGGAGTTTGAATGGCTGGAGATACAGACATACATCTATATTAAACAGCTAAGTGGGCACCTGGGTGGCTTGGTTGGTTGAGCTTCTGTCTGACTTTGGCTCAGGTCAGGATCTCATTGTTCATGACTTTGAGCCCGGCATCCAGCTGGCTGCAGTCAGTGCAGAGCCTACCTGGGATCCTGTCTCCCTCTCTCTCTCTGCCCCTCTCCCTCTTGCACTCTCTCTCTAAAAAATAAATAAGCCTTAAAAAATAAAATAAAATAAAAATAAACAGCTAAGCAATATACCACAAGCATTATATGATTTAAGACAAAATAGGTGATACGAATAATAAGCACCTCTGGCAAGAAATTCAGGTGGAGATGGCCAGGAGAAGTTCTTAGCGTTTGGGGTGATACAGACACTGAGAATCTGCTCAAAGTCATGAACATTCTCCCCAGAAGATTCACCCATACACCACTATGCTAAACTAAGAGCTCCTCAGGGGCAGAGGTCATGTTGTATTCTTCTCAGGCACGTTGTAGACTTTCAGTCAAGGTTTGTTTTTGTGAATAAATAAGTGATTAGAAAGTGAATGCCATTTATTAAGCACCCACATCTATTTTGTTGAGTACCTACCATGCATCTGAATCAGAATAAGTATTATTACCTCATTTTACAGTTGAAGAAATGGAGGTTAAGTAATCTACCCAAAGTCAAACAGCCACTATCAGAACTAGCATACAATCTTAGAATTCTCTGACTCTAAAGTCCATAATTTTCCCACCATTCTATATCCTCTCTCATATGTGTTAGTGCTTAAGAAATTGGGCTGGGGGTGATCAAATTTAGGAAAAGTCTCTCAGAGAATGTGAGGTCATGAAGATTGGAAAGGGTATGAATAGATGGAAGGAAAGGCAAAATGCATAGGCAATCCTTAAAACTGCAATTAACCAGATACTAAAAGACTTTGTAATTATGTGCACAATATGCTTAACCTAATATTAGCCAGCATAAAAAGCAGGTAGGCAACGGGGAGCCTTGGGAGACAGGAGCTCCAGCTCCACCATCACACCTTGGCCAGTACTTCCCCTCTGTGAAGCTGGAGCAGATTAGCCTAAGATTCCTCCAGGCCCAAGGTCTATCAACCGTGACAAACAGAATAGAAATGAGTGAAGAAAATATATTAAGTGGGTTACCTCATACAGAAGAATTGGATGGGAAGAAAGATCTAGAGGACACTGATTTTTCCTCACTTTAATCATTCAGATTTCTGAGTCTCCACAAAAGCAAAGGATTTAATTATCTAAAAGCCAGGATTAAGGGTTGACAACTTTCTGGAAGACATTCAAATTGTAGCGTGAACTCTCCCTTTCAGCTCTGGGAAATGTGATTCCTCTTCCCTGCGATGCTCGGCATTATTTATCAGAACAAAAGTAATCTATTTTGGGACTGTATCCACAAATACCCACTCCCCCCCAATCAGCAAATGAAAAGCAGCGATAGCTCCACAGCAAATGGGAGAGGAGGTGGTGACGCTAGTGAATGAATGAATGAATGAGGACACAGCTGCTGCAGTGGGTTACAAAAATACTTGTGCCATGAGCTCAGGAGCCAAGAACCAGGGGACTGCGCATCTACAGAGAATTGAAGTCATGGGGAGAAATCTATATGGAATGAGTATCTTCACACACCCAGAACCCCAGGGTGAGTGGTGACAACAGTGAGTCAGGGGCCCATGAAAGCAACTGAAAGTTGTTTTACAAATATTAACAGAATACATTTCTATATCAACAAATATTTAAAGTAGCAGTTACATCATGTATTGAGTACCTTCTTTGTGGTAAGCAGTTTGTGTATACTATTTCAGTTCATCTTTACACTAATCCTCTGATAGAGGCATAATTGAGATAATTGCATCCATTTTATAGAGGAAAAACCAAAGGTTTAGGAAAATTGCCCAAAGTTATAGGTTTGATAAGAGGCACCAAGAATTCAAACCCAAGTCTGAGTGAATCTAAAGTCCATGCCTTCCATTCTACCACACTACCTCTCAAAAGAATGATACTAATTTATATTAGTATGAAATTCGTATGCTAATAATAATGGCATCAATAATCCCACCATTCGCTGAGCACCTGCTATATGCCAAACATCATTTCCCTTAATCCTCACAACTATTCTGTGAGGTAGGTATTTCTACCCGCATTTAACTGTGAGGAAACCAAAGCTCAGAAAGGTGAATTCATGTGCCTAAAGCACACAGCTGGCAAGTGGTGTTCTGGCCAACTTTTTCCTAAGTTCTTTCAAAATTGCTTTTGTTTGTAGTTTTCCCTTTGGCCAAGTCTCTTCCTCATATGTTTAATTTCTTGACTGTCCAAGTCCATCTTTGCACTGAGTCTTTATGGCTATTAGGAGCACAGATTATAGATTCACACAAACCTGGGTTTAAATACTGAAACTTCCATTTTAATAGCTAGCTGTCTGATCTTTGGCAAGTCACTTAAGAAATATTTGGCCTCTGGGGCGCCTGGGTGGCTCAGTCGGTTAAGTGTCCAACTTTGGCTCAAATCATTTCTCAGTTTGTGGGTTCGAGCCCTGGATCGGGCTCCATGCTCTGCCGGTTCAGAGCCTGGAGCATGTTTCAAATTCTGTCTCCCTCTCTCTCTGCCCCTCCCTACTCATGCTCTGTCTCTCTGCCTCTCAAAAATAAACATTAATTTTTTTTTTTTTTTTTTAGGAAGAAATACATTGCTTCAGGGTACCTGGGTGGCTCAGTTGGTTAAGCATCTGACTCTTGGTTTCGGCTCAGGTCATGATCTCATGGTTCATGAATTCAAGCCCCGCATCAGGCTCTGTGCTGATGGTGCACAGACTGCTTGGGATTCTCTCTCTCACTCTCTTTGCCCCTCCCCTGCTCGTGCTTGCATGTGCGCACTCTCTCAAATAAATAAATAAATAAATAAATGTTAAAAAATATACTTGGCTCTGCATACTTACGATTTACTTACATGAAATGACCAGAACAGACAAATCCATACAGACAGAAAGCAGATCAGTGATTACATGGGGATGGGCAGAGGGGTGAATGAGGAATGACTGCTTATGGGTACAGTTTCTTCTTGCAGAGAAGAAAATGCTCTGGAATTAGATTTTGATGATAGCTGCACAACTCTGTAAATATACTAAACACCACTCAACTGTCCATCTTAAAAGGGTAAATATTACGGTATATGAATGATATCTCAATTTTTTTAAAAAGAAAGAAACGTCTGGCCTTCCACCATAACTGCTGGGTGGTACTTCTAGGCCACAGTTGACCTTTATTAAGCCCAATTTCCTACCTTCCTCCAGGGCTAAACTGTTTCAAAATACCTGTGGTTACCTGAAATTTAAGTCCAATCCCCTACCATCTCCCCAAGACTCATCCCCACATTTCTCTGCACATTCTCCCTTGGTTCAAGTCCCACTGCTTCTCTCATTCCCAATATCTTCTGGGCCCTCTGGAACTCCAAACGTGTTCTCATTTCAGGGCCTTTGCACATACTCTCTCTGTCTGAATTCTAGCATTCTTTAAGTCTTAGTCATGTAACATCCTCAAGAAAACTTTCCTTACTGCTCAGATGTACCTGGATCCTGCTGTTATACACTCACATAGCACCCAGAATCTCTTTTGGGGCATTTATCACAATTAATTAAGTAGTTATATGCTTAATTGGCCTGTCTATTTTGCTAAGAATATAAGCTCCATGAAGACAGGAAACTGCTACATCCCAACACCTACCATACTCTGGCACATTGTGGGTGGTCAGTAAACATCTGCTGATTAAATTAATAAATCCATCCAAACCTCATTTCCTTATCTTTAAAGAGGTTATAAAAATATTTATCTCATAAGAGTTGTTGATACAATTAAATTAGATAATATATAAAAAGGACTTAGCAAGTGCAAGGCACGTTGTTAATGATCAAATTGGTAGCAGTGATGATGATGTGGTGATTGTTCAGCTCCTCATTTATTAAACAATATGTACTTTAGTGTGTGACAGGTGTTAAGGAGAAAACCATGAACAAAATAGTAAAATATCCCTGTCCTGCAGAGCTTACAGTCTAATAGTAACCAGAAAATAGCCAACTTCCTGGCCACGTTCCTGGGCTTTGGGACTCCCCGCCTTTCTAGGCACCCTGAAACTTGTGCCCTCCTATGTCACATCTTATGTCCTCCTAATTCATGTCTGTTGGTTTGTCATTTGCTTCAGTCCTCACTGCTCTTTGTTTACATGAACTCTACCCCACGTTAGACTTCAATGTTTTTAGTTGAAAACACCTTACAATGAGATCAGTACCCAAGGTTGCTCCTTCTGGCATACCTTTTGTGATCACCACACCTCACCTAATCATATCCTTGTGGTTCAGAGGTATGGTAATCCCAGAGGGAAGAACAGTAATCTCAGGGTGAGTGACATTCAGACCTAAGCCTGATATTCCAGGACCATCCATTTTATGTGGAAAGTAACTCCGCAGGTGAGTCATTACTCATTCGCTGGTATGTTCTGACTTCCACAGACATCATCCTGCCATCTTGATCAATCAGTATGTTTTCTGGGGTTTGATGAATATCGGCATTATGGTCTTAACACTACTTCTACTTACTACTTCTATTGACCCAAAGAGGTATGTAATCCCACCCTGTTTTATTCCACTAAAGCAGGGCTTTTCACTCATCTCAAATGTGAGATGACTGTAAGCTAAAAACTCCTTGGGCTCCTAAGGAAAGAACACTGAGCTAAGAGTCTGAAGTTCTAGTCCCAGCTCTACCATTTACTTGCATGTAATGTCAATTTTTGTTCAGTCACTTATTCACTCAGTATTTATCAGGAGCTACTTTAGGCCAAGTACACTGTGGGCTGGGTACATATAGACATAAAGAAAATACAGTTGGGGGCGCCTGGGTGGCTCAGTCGGTTAAGCGTCCGACTTCAGCTCAGGTCACGATCTCACAGTCCGTGAGTTCGAGCCCCGCGTTGGGCTCTGGGGTGATGGCTCAGAGCCTGGAGCCTGCTTCCAATTCTGTGTCTCCCTCTCTCTCTGCCCCTCCCCCGTTCATGCTCTGTCTCTCTCTGTCTCAAAAATAAATAAACGTTAAAAAAAAAATACAGTTGCCTACTCTCAAATCTTTCTAGTGAAGGCAGGAGATGTGCAAATTATTTATTACACTGCAATGTGAGAGCAGTGTAATGGGCTGTACAGGTCACAAAGATGGAAAGGACTGGGAAGGTTAAGGAAGGTTTTGGTTCTCCTCATCTGTGAAATGAGGAATGAAAAAGGAAAAGTAGTTGGGTCTTAGGAGAGGTAGAAAATCTTGGTTCCAGTCTCAGCTCCACCACTTAAATGGCTGTTGACCTATTTAAAAAAAGAGCATTCATTCATTCAGGCATTCAGTAGAATATTTGAGAACTATTATGTACCAGACACTGTGCCAGTAGCTTGCTTCCATTTCCTGATTTGTTGTGCCTGCCAAGATTATCTCATAATACTGTGAAAATCAAATGAAACTATGCAAATGAAAGCAGTATATAAACTGTGAAATAATATCAATATTCCTGCATACATTCCTTCACACCTTACAAACTAATCTTATTTACATTATCTTGTATAATCTTTACAACAATTCCATATGGTGGGCATTATCATCTGCATTCCATAGATATGAAACTGAAGCACAGAGAGCTCAAATAACCCACCTAAGGTCATATACCTCACAAGAGATAGAATCCGGGTGTGATGCAAGTCGCATGGCTTTTCCTTATAAACGTAAAGTATTAACTAACACTTCCAGACAGGCTGAGACAAAGATGGTCACAAGACTACATATGATTAGATGCCAAAAGATAACACTAGCTAGTTGAGGCATTTTAGACAATGTGGTCAGAAAGGTTTTATGGAAAAGATGAGACCTGAGCTGGGTGCTGAGGGATGGAGCATTTGGATGGGTGGTGAGAAGGTGAGGACACTCCAAGTGAAGACTCTCTGGCCAAAGCAATAGAGCAGAGTGGAAGAACAAAATCAATAACAAAGGTGTCTGAAAGGTAACAGTGGCATCAGACTTGGAGAGGTCCTATCCGCCCTTGAATCTTTAGGTGATGCCCTAATGACAGATTTCCATGGGGTCTCCTGTAGTAGAGAATGGTAGAAAACAGTATTCCTTGAAAAATTATCCCTCCCTTTCAGCAGTCCTCAGAATAAAAAGAAATACAGCAGGAGCACAGAGTCACCAATCTATCTTTAACAATGGAATTTTGAAACTTCCTGATTTTTTTCTATTATCCTTTCACCAGATCTGGCCAAATTCTCACAATTAGGCTGAGGTGAACATCAGTGAGTTATTTCATAAAGAAGCAAGGTGTGCACCATTAAGGAAACAAGCCTAAAGACATTCAGGGCCCACCTGAAGATACCTACTGGTAGTTCCATGAACAGCAAAGATCATGCTGATCTGTACATCATGGAGACATAATCTCTACAATTAACGGCTAAAATACAATTTTAACAAAAATTGCTAAAAGTAAGACATCATTCTAAGCATCATGATATATCTAAAACAACACACCTGTAATCTGTTCGTCTGTTAAAAGGGCAAGAGAAGACCAAGGACTGCCTTTACCGTGATTCAGACGGTTTTACTGAAGTCATTTAAATAGGGTTTTGTTAGGTAAAATTTTAGCTTATTATCCTTTTCTTATCGTCAAGTAGCCTCACATCCTAATCAGGTCACCAAGTTAAAACACTCTGGAAGTTGATTACTTAACGCAAAAATAAAAATGACCTGCTCAAGGTCACAGACATTGTCGGAACCAGCATAGGTTCCGACAATCTCTAAGAGTTTTCCACTGTGCGGCTCTTCCCTTTCCAGGCCAATGAGTGGCGAGGGTGGCTAGCGGAGGGGGCGTGGCTAGCGGAGGGGGCGTGGCCCACGGGTAATCGCAGCTGTGTTCGCCCGGGGAGGAGTGGATGAAACACAACCCTTTGACCGCAAGAAGCCGCGGGTGCTGCCGGGAGAACCTTGTTCTCGCCAGTGTTTCATACCCGGATGTCTGCAGAGGCCGTGATAGCCAGGCGGCCACCACCCACCTCTAGTCTCCCCACCACCTCCGCCGCGCCCAGCGTGCGTGGAACCTACCTTTCCTAGAGCTCCGTTCATCCTTTGCTGCTGCGGCCGGTAGTTGTGCAAGCTGAAGACCCGCCCAAGCTGCAGCGATCTCCCGGCGTCTGGAAACACTGACGGAACACCTCGCCTGGGTCCAGTATCAATATCCGACCGAGACACATTCAATCCCTGCAGCACCTTGGTTCCGGTAGCTTCTGAGACTCAGTATCTAGAAATCCCTTCAAGACTGCCCTAACCACGGCTTAAATGTCACCTTCACTGCAATTTTTCCAGGCAGAATTCATTGCCACATCTATGTTGTCCCAGTGTTTTGCACACAATTCTGATATTTCATCCAACATACAATGTATTAATTAATTGTTACTGTCTCTTTCACATATTTGTGAGTTCCTCAAGGACTGAGATCCTGTATGATTCATTCATTCCAGTGGCTAGCACAGGACATGGAGAACTGACTTCTAACATTGATTTAAAAGCTGATTGGCCCTAAGCGAGTTTTTCTGACGTTCAGTTGCCTTGTAATTAATAATTGATAATAACTTTCTTTTTTTATTACTTAAAAAAAATTTTTTTAGTGTTTATTTTTGAGAGAGACAGAGCACAAGCAGGGGAGGGTCAGTGAGAGGGAGACACAGAGTCCGAAGCAGGTTCCAGGCTTTGAGCTGTCAGCACAGAGCCCTACTTGGGACTGGAACCCATGAACCGTGAGATCATGACCTGAGCCTATGCTCAACTGGGTGAGCCACCCAGGCACCCCAATAATAACTACTTTCTACTGAGTGACAATTATGTGCAATGCATTGTGCTCAGAGCATCACTTAATTTATTCCCCACAAGACTGTTAGTGAAATATTATCACTTGATTTTAGATATAAGGATATTCCAAGAGGTTAAGAGACTTCTTCCAGGCCAACCAACTGAAGCACAGCTGAGTTTCAAACTCAGTCTCCTTATGCAAAGTGTTTTCCCTCTTATATAAGCCTTCTCACATGAGATAATGATGACACTGCACATTCATTTACTTTACACACCTTAACCATTTACTTATCATAACATAGTGCCAGTCCTCTTATTGAATCTTGGGAATACGGAGATGAATATTACATGGTCCCTGAACTTAAGTAGCTCATAGGGAATTTCATCAAACTAAAAAGCTTCTGTGCAGCAAGGGAAAAAATCAACAGAGTGAAAAGACAACCTACAGAATGGGAGAAAACATCTGCAAACCATACCTCTGCTAAGGGGTTAAAACCCAAAGTATATAAGGAATTCAACTCAATAGCACTCAATTTTTTTTTTTAAGTTTACTTATTTATTTTGAGAGAGAGAGAGAGAGAGAGAGCACATGCACGTGCTCGAGCAGGGGAGGGACAGAAAGAGAGGGAGAGGGGGAATCCCAAGCAGGCTTAGTGCTGTCAGGGCACAACTGGATGTGGGTCTTGAACCCATGAACCGTGAGATCATGACCTCAACCAAAATCAAGAACCAACACTCAACCGACTGAGCCACCCAGGCACCCCAATGGCACTTTATTTTAAATGGACAAAGGCAATTGCCACAACATGGATGGGCCTAGAGGATATTATGCTAAGTGAAATAGGTCAGAAAGAGAAAGACAATTACCATATGATTTCACTTATCTGTAGAATCTAAAAAACAAAATAAACAGATTCTTAAATACAGAGAACGAATCAGTGGTCCAGAGGGGAGATGGGTGGGGGTGGGCAAAATAGATGAAGAGGATTAACAGGTACCAACTTAAGTTATAAAATAGGTCATGGAGATGAAAAGTACAGCATAGGGAACACAGGCAATAATATCGTAATAACCTTGTATGGTGACAGATGGTAACTACACTTATCATAGTGACCACTGAGTAGTACATAGAAGTGTTAAATCAATATATATGTTGTACACTTGAAACTAATATAACATGGTATGTCAATTATAAATCAAGAATTTTTTAAATGGGCAGAGGACCTGAATAGACATTTCTCAGAAGAAGACACACAAATGGCCAACAGTACGTAAAAAGATACTGGGGGCGCCTGGGTGGCTCAGTCGGTTAGGCGGCCAACTTCAGCTCAGGTCATGATCTCGCGGTCTGTGAGTTCAAGCCCCGCGTTGGGCTCTGTGCTGACAGCTCAGAGCCTAGAGCCTGTTTCAGATTCTGTGTCTCCCTCTCTCTGACCATCCCCTGTTCATGCTCTGTCTCTCCCTGTCTCAAAAATAAATAAAACGTTAAAAAAAATTTTTTTAAAAAAGATGCTGAATGCACTCTCAACAATAGCCAAATTATGGAAAGAGCCTAAATGTCCATCAACTGATGAATGGATAAAGAAATTGTGGTTTATATACACAATGGAATACTACGTGGCAATGAGAAAAAATGAAATATGGCCTTTTGTAGCAACGTGGATGGAACTGGAGAGTGTGATGCTAAGTGAAATAAGCCATACAGAGAAAGACAGATACCATATGGTTTCACTCTTATATGGATCCTGAGAAACGTAACAGAAACCCATGGGGGAGGGGAAGGAAAAAAAAAAAAAAAAGAGGTTAGAGTGGGAGAGAGCCAAAGCATAAGAGACTGTTAAAAACTGAGAACAAACTGAGGGTTGATGGGGGGTGGGAGGGAGGGCAGGGTGGGTGATGGGTATTGAGTAGGGCACCTTTTGGGATGAGCACTGGGTGTTGTATGGAAACCAATTTGACAGTAAATTTCATATATTAAAAAATAAAAAAAATAAATTTAATCACACACACACACACACACACACACACAAAAAAGATGCTGAACATCACTACTCATGAGGGAAATGCAAAACAAAACCACAATGAGATATTATCTCACACCTGTTAGAATGGCTATTATTAAAAAGACAAAAGCTAAGTTTCAGCAAGGATGTGGAGAAAAGGAAACCCTCGCACACTGTTGGTGAGAACGTAAATTGGTATATCCACAATGGAAAACAGTATAAATAGCGAATATATAATGAAATATTATACCAGCCTTTCAAAAGAAGGAAATCCTGTCATTTGTTAAAACATAGATGAAACTGGAGGATATTATGCTGAATGAAATAAGATGGGCACAGAAAGACAGATACTCCATGATCTCACTTATACTTGGAATTTAAAATAGTTGGACTCATAGAAGCAGAGTAGAGAATGGTGGTTACCAGGGGCTTGAGCAGGACCGGGGGGCAGAATGGAGAAGTGTTGATCAAAGGGTACAAAGTTCCAGTTACGCAGGATAAATTAAGTTTAGAGATCTAAAGTACGACATGATAACTATAATTAATAATACTGTATTGAATACTGCAAATATGCTAAGAGAGTAAATTTTAGGTGCCCTCATCACAAAAGATAACTATATGAGGAAATGGTATGTTAACTAGTTGAACCACAATAATCATTTCATTATGTATATATATCAAACCATCATATTGCACACCCTAAATATTTATAATTTTTTAAGTGGCTGGTAGAGATCAGTAGGGAAGTCAAATTATAAACAATTATAAAGCAATAAGGGATTCTAACTACAGAGATATGCACATAAACTCTGTGTATGAAGGGAGAACATGGTCACATAAAATCAACGTCAAGTGAAATAATAAATATGCAATTATTTTTATTGTTGCTGTTATTGCTGCTACTGATTTTGTTGTTTTTGTTTTCCTTAACAAGGAAAAGATGTAAAACCTGGTAAATATGAATGGGGCTTCAGTGATAGGGAGTTTGCTTTGGTGTCAGAAACCCTGTCAAGATCCCTTAACCTATTGTTTTATCAATTTTTCCTATGATGAAATTCCAAGGAGCTGCAAAGGGCTAAGTAGGTAAATCTATGCCTCCCAAAGGTAGCCCTTAATCTCTTAGGGGCAGAGTTGCTAAGAGATCATCTAAAGGGACAAATTCATAGTTAAGTGATGCTCTGAGCATACAGCATTGCATATAGTGGTCACTTAATAGAAGGCAGTTATCAATTATTATGAAGCAAACAGGGTGCCTGGGTGGCTCAGTCGGTTGAGTGTCTGACTTCGGCTCAAGTCATGATCTCGTGGTCTGTGAGTTCGAGCCCCGCGTCGGGCTCTGTGCTGACAGCTCAGAGCCTGGAGCCTGCTTTGGATTGTGTGTCTCCCTCTCTCTCTGCCCCTCCCTCACTCATGCTCTGTCTCTCTCTGTCAAAAATAAAATAAACATTAAAAAAATTATTATGAAGCAATTGAATGTCAGAAAGCCTCACTTAGAGTCAATCAGCTTTTACCTATTTTTTTTTAAGTTTACTTCTTTCTTTTAGTAATCTCTAAACCCAACATCAGGCTCAAACTCACAACCCCAAGATCGAGCGTTGCATGGTCTACCGAATGAGCCAGCAGGCACCCCTCAATCAGCTTTTAAATCAAGGCTAGAAGTCAGATCTCCATGTCTTGTGCTAGCCACTAGAATAAATTAATCAGATAGGATCTCAGTTCTTGAGGAACTCACAATTTAATATGTGGAAGAGATAGTAACAAATAATTAATATATAGTATAGTAAATGAAATAGCAGAATTACGTGCAAAATATTGGGACCACACAGAGATGGCAATTAATTCTGCCTGAGAAATAGCAGATAAGTCATCCCTCCTCCACCACAGTGACTGTTTTTTTTGTTTTGTTTTGTTTTTTGCCTGCACGGCGTATCTAAAAGCTGTTGAGATTTTAGAAAAAAAACAAAACAAAACTATTGAGTTCTTAGTTTGTGCCAGGTCAGGTCTTTCCAGGTATATAGGTTCATTCAACTCCCCCAATGCCTGTGTGAAGTTGAGAATCACTCACTCGTTTCATAGATGAGGAACAAAGAAACAAAGAAGTTACCTAGTAAACATAAGTCACGCTGCAGGTGATGACCTACCTGATTTCAGCACCTGTGCTCCTTCTGTTCCACCGGATGGTGACTATAGGTTTCCAAAAGGGCAGATTGGCTTGGCCAGAGAGTTTCCTTCCTTGTCTAGCCCAGGCAAATGTAACCTGGTAAGATACAAAACCTATCTTTGTACTGTTCATACACTCTGAGGAGGGAGAAAGCTGAGGGGAAGCGGGATAAGAAGGAAGAAAGGGACAATTAATTCTGTTGGCAAAGCACAAGGATTTTTCAAGACAACTAGAATACTTTAAAAGGTCAGGAATCTAGGACCCGAAAGGAAGGTGAAATCAGTATATATGGATGTAAAGACACCATAGCAGCAATATCTATTAATGTGTTGGAATGGATATTATTGTTTCCAAGCTCAGTTGATGATGTCATGTGTTATAAAGGAATATGAGCTTGCTGAGTTTGCCAGAAAGACACTTTCATACAGATGTGGCCAGAAATCCTTGTATCTGCAGCTATTCTGTAATTTCTCTGGCTTATTTTGTCTTTAGCCTCTAAAAACTAAGACTCCCTTAGAGAAACCAAGATAGCTCAACACAGGCCAACTTTCCAGGTACCAAGTCTCCTGCTTTCTTGCTTTATCCTCCTACAGACTATGAGCTGCCCAAGGTAAAGGATGTACCTTATTCATCTTTGTATGTCCAACATCTAGTCCAGGGCCTGGCCCATAGTAATATGCATCTGGTGAACTGAAATGAAAGCTTCCTATTCTTCTTTCTCTTTTTTCTCCTACCTCTATGACATCATTCTTGTCTGTACATCCACAAGTGGCATAGTAGACACATAAAGATGGGAGAATGTGCAGAGAATATGGGCTCAGATCCAACCCTGCTTCCATCATTTACCCACTGTGTGATTTGTTATTATTATTATTGTTGATAATAATAATATTATTATTATTATTTTAAGTAGGCTCCACACTCAATGTGGGGCTTGCACTCATGACCTGGAGATCAAGAGTTGCACCCTCTACCAATTGAGCCAAGCTGGGTGCCCCACTCATGGTGTGACTTTGAAAAAGAGAGACTAGTGAATGTTTCAGGGACTTCAAGTTTAACTGAAATGTGTATATAAAGAAATATTCTCCCTGGCATGTGACCTGCTGCCACCCCCCCCCCTTTATTTCCTGAAGCTCCTTGGGCCATCATCCTAGAGTGGGAAATAGATTGAGGCTCACCAAATTCCTCCTGACCTCCCCAGTGGGAGAAATAGAAGAAAACGGGTAGAACATTTGAATGCCACCTGTAAAGGTTGCCTGAAACAAATCCTTTTGGGTCCATGTTCTGGATAGTTTTGCCTTCATGATGAGTGGATATTATAAGAGAGGCAGCTAAGATAGTAGGGCTAAGGATAACAGAACCAAATAGTAATTTGTGATCACTTAACTTTAAAAAATGATTACGGGGCACCTGGGTGGTTCAGTTGGTTGAGCATCCGATGCTTGATTTTAGCTCAGGTCATGATCTCAAGGTTTGTGGGATCAAGCCCTGCATCTGGCTCTGTGTTTGTGGAACCTGCTTGGGATTCTCTCTCTCCCTCTCTCCCTCTAGGCCCTTCCCTGTGCATGCTCTCTCTCTCAAAATAAATAAATAAACTTAAAAAAAATTATTGGGGCGAGGTGCCTAGGTAGCTCAGTTGGTTAAGCATCTGACTGATCCTCCCAGCTGGGGTCATGATCTCATGGTTCCTGAGTTCAAGCCCTGCCTTGGGCTCTGTGCTGACAGCACAGAGCCTGTTTGAGATTCTCTCTCTCCCTGTCTCTCTGCCTCTCCCCTGCTCTCTCTCTCTCTCTCCCTCTCAAAACAAACAAACAAACAAACAAACAAACAAACTTTAAAAAATTATTGGGGCACCTGGGTGGCTCAGTCAGTTAAGCCTCCAATTCTTGGTTTATGCTCAGGTCATGATCTTTCAGGTTTGTGAGATCAAGTCCTACATTGGGGTCTGCATGGTCAGCATGGAGCCTGCTTGGGATTCTCTCTCTCTCTCCTCTCTCTCTCTCTCTGCCCCTCCCCCACTTCGAGGTCACTTTCTCTCAACACACTATTTGCATTGTGAGCATTTTTAAAGGAGTAATTTTTTTCACCTAAAAGATTAACACAGATATTATTGTGTTTATTGTTTTGTACTTTTCAAACAACTTACATGAACATTATGCAATTTTTATCAAAGTTACGATAGGTAAGTTTTCTCACTTTGTAGATAAAAAACCAAAGGGAAGAAGATAGGTGGCTTGCCTAAGCTTAAACAACTTGGACGTGGCAAAAAACAGGGTAATGACAATATATTTCTAGCTCTGGATGTTGCTTCTAATGGTCAACAACACCAACACCAAAAGCAAACTACAAGTGCTGAGATCCTCCCATTGCCAATCTCAAAAACACTTCGTGAACTGGTGTCTATACAGTACACATGAATTTGGGCCACAAGCAACTTTACTGAGGGACTCACATTGAGGTCTTTTCCCAGATAAGAATGGAGGCTAAGTGCACTGAAGCACCAACTTCTTTAGCCTTGTAAATTCCCCTCCCGCTCCAGACAGAGGTCTCCTAATATTTGTCCACTTTATCTTTTTTTTTTTAAGATTTTTTTTTTAAGTAATCTCTACACCCAGTGTGGGGCAGGAACTCACAACCCTGAGATCAAGAGTCACGTGCTCTACCAACTGAGCCAGCCAGGAGCCCCAACTTCATCTCATACTTAGTCCTGAGCAGTGTATTCTTAAAGGAGTATTCTTCATTTTTCTTCGTACCCCAATAATTTAGCACAGGTCATAGAACATAATGAGGCTCCAACAAATATTGAATGAAGTAATGAATGAAAGAATATTTAAAAGTTCTTAGTGATAATTATGGAGTTTAGATTTCTCCAAGATCTTGCAACACCAAAAAAACATGGAGGAACTTTGCCTTTCTGGCTTTATTTTTACAAGTCAACCTTCTGCAAAAGCCTAATTTCTTTTTAATGTTTATTTATTTTTGAGAGAGAAACAGAGACAGAGCGTGAGCAGGGGAGGGACAGAGAGAGAAGGAGACATAGAATCCAAAGCAGGCTCCAGGCTCTGAGCTGTCATCACAGAGCGTGACATGGGACTTGAACTCGTGAACCGTGAGATCGTGACCTGAGCCGAAGTCGGACACTTTACCAACTGAGCTACCCAGGTACCCCCTCTATAAAAGCTTTAAAAAAGCCCTGCTCCAGTCCTCAGCACAGCCACATCAGAGAAAGCCTTAGGGAAGAAGAGAGAATAAAGGGAGGCCCTTTTGAAGAATATGTTTGATCTCAGATTAAACTTCCTTTAAAGTAATAATTCTATGGTACCTGTTATAAAAAATTTCCCAACGTTGCCAAATAGCTCTAGTTTATGGCTAAAGTAAAAATATATGCATTAAGCTACCTCCAGTTGAGAACTATTTTAGCTTCGGTAGAACTTCTCAGCTTCTATTCTTTGGAATGGTTTTGGTACAAAGAAAATCATACTTACAAGAAAAAATCAAAAGATAAAAGGCCAGAGGCGAAAGAGAGCTGGCTACCAGAAGGAAAGCCGGAAGGGAATGATGCTGACTCACCAGCCTACACTTTACCAGGAATTTTCTGCTTGTGCAGGTCTAGGCCCAGTGAGAAGGGATTACCTAACCCTGGAGAAAGGGAGAAAGGATGATGAAAGAGGCTGCAAGAGGGAAGCTCGAGTGGTTAGTGAGATCATAGAAGGCTGTAAGAAGGAAGGGTACAAAGAACCATTTATCAGGCAGCTAGGTGTGCCACTCAGTCAATCCTTCCAGAAACCCAGAACCTGTGCTCAGGTTAGTCCAGCCCAGCCTCTAGCACAGGGATACTGGGAGAGTACCTGGTGCACAAAGCTCGCCAGCACAGGGCCACTAGGATACTTGGACACCAGAGAGGCCATCCTCCTCCTCTCCTTCTGTACCTTGCACCAGATACCAAATGTATACTGAAAAACAAAACAAAACAAAACAAAAAACAGAAAGAACATAATTTCACTCTAGCAAACTATTCATAACCTCTAGTGCAATTCTCCTGCCTGGTAGCTTGGGATGAGGAGACACAGGTGCAGATTTTACACGATCATGGTGTGGAGGCAGATTTTGAAATAAATTCCTCATAGAATAATACTACCTCCTTGAACTACTGAGATAGGAGTTTCTAACTTTCATCTCCAGCTATCCTCTATCTTTATTTGAATGATCATTTTCTTTACCTCCATACTGCCCAAGGTCCACTTTCACAGTCTTCTACCTGAATTATTGTGCTGGCCTTCTCATTGATCTGCAAACCTTCAGTCTCATCCCCACCCCAGTTCATTTCCAAAAGCAGTCATTTGAAGCACATATAATGGAGATTATGATTTAACAAACAAAATAAAAATGGGGTGCCTGAGTGGCTCAGTTGATTAAGCATCTGACTTCAGCTCAGGTCATGATCTCATGGTTCCTGGGCTCGAGCCCTGCATTGGGCTGGACAGCTCAGGGCCTGGGGCCTGCTTCAGAGTCTGTCTCCCTCTCTCCCTGCCCCTCCCCCTCCCCCACTGCTCTGTCTCTCTCACTCAAAAATAAATAAACATTAAAAGAAAAAATTTAAACAAAATAAATCAAACAAAACTTTCAATAGCTCCTTACAGTTCTCTAATTTAACAACACACTCCTTACCTTGGCATTCATTGCTCTCATGATCCATCTCCAATTTACCTTTCTTTCTTTCTTTCTTTCTTTCTTTCTTTCTTTCTTTCTTTCTTTCTTTCTTTCTTTCTTTCTTTCTTTTAAGGGGCGCCTAGGTGGCTCAGTCGGTTGAGCATCCGACTTCGGCTCAGGTCATGATCTCCCGGTCTGTGAGTTCGAGCCCCGCATCGGGCTCTGTGCTGACAGCTCAGAGCCTGGATCCTGCTTCGGATTCTGTGTCCCCCTCTCTCTGACCCTCCCCCGTTCATGCTCTGTCTCTGTCTCAAAAATAAATATTACAGGGGCGCCTGGGTGGCTCAGTCTGTTAAGCGGCCGACTTCGGCTCAGGTCATGATCTCGCAGTCTGTGAGTTGGAGCCCCGCGTCGGGCTCTGTGCTGACAGCTCAGAGCCTGGAGCCTGTTACAGATTCTGTGTCTCCCTCTCTCTGACCCTCCCCCGTTCATGCTCTGTCTCTCTCTGTCTCAAAAATAAATAAACGTTAAAAAAATAAGCATTAAAATTTTTTTTTAATTTATTTATTTTTGAGACAGAGAGAGAACAAGCAGAGGAAGGGCAGACAGAGAGGGAGAGAGAATTCTAAGCAGGCTGGGCAGAGTCCAAAAACTGTGAGATCATGACCTGAGCCAAAATCAAGAGTCAGACGCTTAACCAACTGAACCACCCAAGTGCTCCTCCAATTTACCATTCTAACCACTTCTGTTACATACCCATTACTCCTACTACACTGATAACTGTGTAACATATTTTCCTATACTCTCTTTATGGACTTTATTATCTATTTTATAGCTTTTACAGATTTTTTTGTGTGTCTGACTACCAGACCATGCTGCCTGATTTAGAATCCTTGTCTGATTCAGCATGTGTTTCTCCCAGCATCTTTATAGCATTTACACATCAGAGGCACCCCCAAAAATACTTGTGGACAAAAATTGAGCTTGCTGTAGAACTTTAACACCTTTGTCTCCAAGGTTTGCTAACCAAAATGTAAGTGATTCTTATAATAATCTACACTTCCTTGAGACTTTGAGAGCCTTTTCTTAAAAAGGGTAGGGGTGGGGCATACTTACTGTAAAGCATTTGGAGAAGACAGAAAAGAAAAATTTTTTTTAATCTACACTACCCAAAGATAGCTGATATCTTAACATTTTATTGTATTTTTCTTTTATCCATGTCTTTAAAAAATAGTTTTAACACAGTCTTCATACAATTTTAGGGGCAGTTTTGTTTCCAGTACATTATGACATAAACATTTCCCCTAGGTTATTAAAAATTCACGGGGTGCCTGGGTGGCTCAGTCAGTTGAGTGTCCGACCTCAGCTCAGGTCATGATCTCACAGTCTGTGAGTTCGAGCCCCGGTCGGGCTCAGTGCTGACAGCTCGGAGCCTGGAACCTGCTTCCGATTCTGTCTCCCTCTCTCTCTGCCCCTCCCCCACTAATTCTCTGTCTCTCTCTGTCAAAAATAAAAATAAACATTAAAAAAAATATTAAAAAAAAAAACTCATTGCAGGGGCACCTGGCTGGCTCAGTCAGTGGAGCATGGGACTCTTGATCCCCGGGTTGACTTTGAGTCCCATGTTGAGTGTAAAGATTACTTAAAAATAAAATCCTAGGGGCGCCTGGGTGGCGCAGTCGGTTAAGCGTCCGACTTCAGCCAGGTCACGATCTCGCGGTCTGTGAGTTCGAGCCCCGCGTCAGGCTCTGGGCTGATGGCTCGGAGCCTGGAGCCTGTTTCCGATTCTGTGTCTCCCTCTCTCTCTGCCCCTCCCCCGTTCATGCTCTGTCTCTCTCTGTCCCAAAAATAACGTTGAAAAAAAAATTAAAAAATAAATAAATAAATAAAATAAAATCCTAAAGGGGCTCCTGCATGGCTCAGTAAGTTGAGCATCTGACTTTGGCTCAGGCCATGATCTCACAGTTTGTGAGTTCAAGCTCATCAGGCCCACCTCTGTCAGCACAGAACCTGCTTCAGATCCTCTGTCCTTCCCCCCCACCCCCCGGCCCATCCCCTGCTCATGCTCTCTCTCTCAAAAATAAATAAACATTAAAGAATAAATAAGTAAAATTCAAAAAAAATTAAAATTAAAAACTCATTCCAAATATCACTTTGTAGCTGCATAATATTCTATTATAAAAATGTATCATTAGAGGGGCACCTGGGTGGCTCAGTCAGTTAAGGCTCTAACTTAGGCTCAGCTAGGGTCATGATCTTATGTTTGTGAGTCAAGACCCCCATTGGGCTCCTCCCTCACAGTGCTGGGCCTGCTTGGGATTCTTTTTCTCTCCCTCTCTCTCTCTGCCCCTTCTCCTTCCTCGCTGCCCCCCCCCCCGTCTCTCTCTCTCTCTCAAAATAAATAAACAAACTTAAAAAAATGTATCATTAGAGGGGCACCTGGGTAGCTCAGTCAATTAAACCTTTGACTTCGGCTCAGGTCATGATCTCATGGTTTGTGAGTTCGAGCCCCAAATGGGGCTGTCTGCTGTCAGCACAGAGACTGCTTCAGATCCTCTGTTCACCTCTCTCTCTGCCCCTCCCCCACTTGCACTGTCTCTCTCAAAATGAATGAATAAACTTAAAAAAAAAAAAGAAAATGCATATCTTTAAAAAAATGTATCCTTGAATCCTAAATTGTTTACTTTCAATACTGCAGATCATTATCATTATTATTTAAGTTTATTTACTTATTTTGAGAAAGAGTGTGCACATGCACACACACGCACACGTGTGCAAACAAGGGGAGAGGCAGAGAGAGAGAGGGAGAGAGAGAATCCCAAGCCGGCTCCATGCTGACAGAGCCCTATGCAGGGGTTGATCCCAGGAACCATGAGATCATGACCTGAGCCAAAATCAAGAGTTGGACGTTTAAGTTTAACCGTGTCACCCAGGTGCCCTAGTACTGCAGATTATACTAAATCTTCATATTTAAGATTACTTTCTTATGATAGCTATCATGATAAGCAGAATTAGTTCTAGACAGATTCATTTTGAGACTTTTGATGTGTTTTGCCAAACTTTATTTCAGAGGCACCAAATCCTGTTTTTGCCACATCTTCACAAGCATTGAATATTAATATATTTGAAAACTTTCCAAATTTGGTAAGTAAAAATCAAAAATATTTGTGAATGTATAGTTCGTGGAAGTATATCAAAAATCTTTGTGAATGGGGGTGCCCATTTGCTGATCTGCTGATAGCATAGAGCCTGCTTGGGATTCTCTCTCTTCCTCTCTCTGCCCTTCCCCCACTAGTGCAAGAGCGTGCACACACACACACACACACACACACACTCAAAATATATAAATAAACATAAAAAAATACACTCCAGTTACAAAATAAGTAAGTCCTAGGGTTGTAATGTAATGTAATGTAATGTAATGTAATGTATTAACTCTAGTTAATAATGCTTTTGGTATATCTGAAAGTTGCTAAGAGAGTATATCTTAAAAGTTCTCATTACAAGGAAAAAAATTTATAATTAGGTGTGGTGATGGATGCTAACTAAACTTATTACGGTGATCATTTCACAATATATACATATATTGAATCATTATGTTATGTATCTGAAACTAATATAATGTTATATATCAGTTGTATCTCAATAAAATTAAATCTTTGAGAATTGGTTGTTCATAAATCATGTTTTCTTTTTCAGTTTTTAGTATGGTTGAACCTTTCCTCCACGCTTCGTTATTCAATTGTATTTCCTTTGTGAATTGCCTGTTCATGTCTGTAACCTATTTTTCCTTTGGTGTTAATGCTTTTATTCCTGCAATCTCAGTCTTTTATACACATTCTTATGTTTTAGGAAATAGTTCATGTTCAGGGAAAGACCACCCTACTGGAGATCATGAAAAACTAGGGGTGTCTGGGTGGCTCAGTTGGTTAAGTGTCCGACTTCAGCTCAGGTCATGATCTCACAGTATGTAAGTTCGAGCCCGCATCAGGCTCTGGGCTGTCAACGCAGAGCCTGCTTCAGATCCTCTATCTCTCTCTCTTTCAAAAATAGATAAAAATTAAGAAAACTACCAGTATGTGACATGGAGAAAGTCATTTCCACTGTATACACCTCAAATCTGTACCCAAATCTACATACTGAAATCTATAAAAGGAGGGTGATGCATTAGAAGCTCTAAGATGAGGAAAAGGCCAAGTGAATGGGGCTACCCTCCCAAACTCTTGCTTTCTTCTTTATCTAGAAGTGGTTCCTTTTTATCCATTGTTTTACATATAATACAATAAATACGCTATACAGACACACACACACACACACACACACACACACACACACACACACACACATATTCCTAAAGTCCTTCCATCTCTAATGACCATGGATTCCTTTTTTCTGCCATAGTAGACTATAACCAGTTAAAGAAAAATTCTGTGGTTGTTATTTCCATTTTATAGATGAAGAAACTAAGGCTTAGTCCAAGTGAATAAATGATTCAAGTCTGGCTAAGAGGAAGCCAGGCCTTCCAACTCTGGATACTTCTGCCTTGGTGAAAGTTTGGATTTGTTTCTTCCGCACTCTTACCACTCTGAGGTTTAATGGTTCTGAGTTTCTCAAAACTGTAATACTCTAGAACCCTAAGACTGTAACATCTCTGAACGCTCTAAAATCTAATTCTTGTGGAACTTACATCTTGTGGAGGATGAAGTTGTGGAATAGCTCAGCTCTTAGCTATCTCTCCTCTACCTGCCCCACCTCCAACTGACTATTCACTTAAAGTTCCAAGTGTTTAAAAAGCCATTGGGGAAGGAGTGCCTGGGTGGCTCAGTCAGTTGTGACTTGGTGGGACTTGGGCTCAGGTCATGATCTCGTGGTTCACGAGTTTGAGCCTCACATTGGGCTATGTGCTGACAGCTCAGAGCCTGGAGCCTGTTTAGGATTCTGTCTCCCTCTCTCTTTGCCCCTCCCTGCTCACACTTTCTCTCTCTCTCTCAAAAATAAACATTTAAAAAAATTTAAAAAGCTCATTGGGGGAATATGAAAATTATGGCTCATTCATCCATGGAATAGTTTATACTATGCATATAATTAAAACGACAAAGAAAAATAGTATGTAACAACAATAGATAATTTTATGCAGCATTGTCCCAATTGTGTTAAAACAGATACACAGTTGAACAAAAAAAGGAAGAATGACAAACTGTAATCTTGATCGAGTTTGGTTGGTGGAATAATCATTTTTGTTTTATCACAATCTTTTGAATTATGCGTATATTTTTATAATCAGGAAAAAATTGTTTTAAGTTAAAAAGCGTCAGGCCACACCTGGAGTCGTCAATTTGTCTCAGAGATGGGATGTTGAGATGAGTCATCTTAAAGGAGCGGGAGGGGACAGCTGGGCTTTGAGTAGGGCTGGCTTTGCAGGGGAGGGACAGGCACTGAATAGGGTGGAGACTGATCAACTCTGCTGGAATTCAAACCGGAAGCTCTGACGGTGGCATCCAACAGGGCAAAATCCAGCAGCAAAAGCTGGGGATAACGTGGCAACCACAATACGCGCTCAAGTCCAGCCTGGCCCAAGAACAACCCCCCCCCCCCCCCCCCCCCATCCCTCACTGCCCTGCAGCCGACGCCCTCGCTAGTTCCGGCCCCTTGTCTCTCCCCACTGGTCCCTTGAAGCCCTTTGGTTTCCGGGGCCCGCCCCTCTGGGGCCCGAGGGAGGTGGGCCGCTCCCTCGCCCACTTCCACAGGGGCAGCCATGCTGAGAGTGGCGGGGCAGAGGAGGGTGGGGCCGTTGGCTCTATCCACTATCGCCGTACTCTCCCAGTGTTTCTCCGCCGTGCGCTTTGGGAACCCAAAGGAAAGAGTTGATTGATCGCTTGGGAGCTAGGCGCTTGTATGAAGTGCTCACGGCTCCCGCACTGCCTCCAGTTGCCAGGAGGCCGGTGGGTTTTAGTTTTCTAGAGATGATGTCATCATGAAGCCTTTCCAAGGTCCTAATGCCCGTGGTTAGGATCTCAGAACCATTGAAAATTAGAGATCCTTAGAGATAGGATGACCATATAATTTATTATCCAAACTAGACAGCTTTCAGAGCCTAAGAGGATACCATTAATAATTAACGATTGGTACAACAGTTGTAAGTGTGGGCTGTTCTGGAACTTAAATAAGCCACCCTACTTAGAGATTAACTGATCCTAGGACCAACTCTTTTTATTTTTATTTTTTCTTAATTGTGGAAAAATGTAAATAACAAAATTTTCCATTTTAACCCATTTTTTAAAAAGATTTTATTCTTTTGTAATCCCTACACCCAATGTGGGGCCTTAACTCACAATCCAGAGAACAAGAGTCGCCACTGACTGAGCCTGCCAGGCACCCTCCATTTTAACCATTTTTAAGCATACAGTCCAGTGGCATTAAATTGATGGCGTTCACTTCACCATTATCTATTTCCAAAATGTTTCATCACCCTAAATGGAAACTACCCATTAAGTGATAACTCCCCATTGCCCCCTCCTATTAATTACTTTTCTGTTTCTTTGAATTTGCCTATTGATATTTCACATGTCCTAAGTGGAATTACGCGCTTTTGTCCTTTTGTTTTTGGCTTCTTTTAGAATAATGTTTTCCAGTTTCACCCATGTTGTAGCTCATATCAGTACTTCATTCTGTTTCATGGCTGAATAATACTACATTGTATGGATATACCATAATTTGTTTATTCGTTCATCAGTTAATGGACATTTGGTTGTTTTTACCTTTTGGCTATTATGAACGCAACTATAAACACTTTCATTCAGGTATTTGACTTTGTGCTTTCAATACTTTGGAGTATATAACGTGGGAGTGGAATTGCTCGATCATATGGTAATTCTATGATTCAAAGTTTTGAGGAACTGCCATGCTGTTTTCCGTGGTAGCTGGACCACTTTATATTACCACCAGCAATGTTTGAGGGTTCCAATTTCTCCATATCTTTACCAACACTTCTTATTTTCTGATTTTGTCTTTAATTTTTATGGCTATCCTGGTAGGTGTGAAATATTATCTCATTGTAGTTTTGTTTTGCATTTACCTTATGACCAACAATGTTGAGCGTCTTTTCATGTGCTTATTAGTCATTTTTTATATCTTTTCGGGAGAAATTTCCATTCAAGTCCTTTGCTCATCTTTAAACTGTTGAGTTGTAGGAGTTTTTTTAATTTTTTAAAAAAATTATTTATTATTATTATTGAAGTGTATGTAGGACTTCTTTATATACCCTGGATATATGGCTAGAAAATATTTTCTCCCATTCTGTGGATTGTCTTTTTACTCATTTGATAGTGGTTTTTTTAAGCTTATTTATTATTTTGAGAGAGAGAAAGAGAGACAGAGTATGAGTGGGGGAGGGGCAGGGAGAGAGGGAAACAGAATCTGAAGTAGGCTCCAGGTTCCCAGCTGTCAGCACAGAGCCCAACTCAGAGCTCAAACTCACGAACTGTGAGATCATGACCTGAGCCGAAGTCAGATGCTTAACCAACTGAGCCACCCAGGTGCCCCTGATAGTGGTTTTTTTTTTTTTTTTATGCACAAAAGTGTTTTATTTTAGTCAAGTCCAATTTATCTATTTATTCTTTTCTTGTCTGTGCTTTTGGTGTCATATTTAAGAAACTATTGCCAAATGCAAGATCATGTGGCCCATCTCATTTTACAGATGGAGAAAATTGAAATGTACAGGGAGAAAACCTGAGCACACAAGGTCACTGGAAGTTAATAACAGCTAGGCCTGAACTCTAGCGTTCTATTCACAACCAGTGATAAATAAAAGAAAACACACACTTAAAGTTATTTAGTGGAGTTTTGTCTTCAATAAGACAACATAATAGATTAGAATCTTCAGAACAACTTTGCTCTTAGTCTAAACAGAGAAGGCTATATATAAAGATCAAATTATTATGACAGTAGACAACTCTGAGTGGATAATATAGGGGTCAGTATTAAACAAAGAAATGAAAGTTGATGTCTTTGATAAAGAAACAAATAGGATCCTGGCTCACTTCAGGACATGACATCTATAGAATGCACTTTACTTCATAGCCTGGAATACTAGGATTTTAGAAATCTAAATCTTTCCTGGCTGAGCTACCTGAGGGGCTTTCTACTGAAGCCAAAAGCCAAAACGTCAATTTCACTTTAATTTTTTCACCAGTGTATATTAAAAGAAATTCCCTTCTAAAAGTTGGCTTTTTATTTATTTATTTTTAAGTTTATTTATTTTCAGAGAGAGAAAGAGAGAGACTGGAGATCTCACGAACTGTGAGATCATGACCTGAGCAGAAATCAAGTATCTGATACTTAACTAACTGAATCACCCAGGCACTACCAAAAGTTGTCTTTTTAAAAATATTAGGCACACATGTCTGAAGTTTAAATTCCTTTTATTCAACAAATATCTACAGATCACTTTAAATCTATTAGCTTCTTTATTCTTATATTATCAATTAATTTGTAAAGTGAGTACTGGCAATGTCTCTTTCTCTGACATTTACATGGTATACCCTGTTAGAACTTGGACAAGGCTAGTCCCATCATATATCCAAGTCAGGATGAATGTGGTGTGTATGTAATGCCCATGCTTCCCCATAACATTCATTTCTGGACATTTTTAAATAGCATTATTTTTTTCCTTCAAGACTATAAGCTTTGGTAGGGGAGCAATTAATTAGAAATCAGAAAGGGAGGAGGGAGGAATTCTCAGAACCTGTCCTAATCAAAGTAAGTGGTAATGGTGGTGGGGTCATTGACATGTTATGATGTGCTTTTAAAAAGAATATGGACGCTTTTACTTTTGGAAACTTAAAAAAATATTTGTGTCTAAAATAGAAGCTGCATTCACTCAGCATTTATTTTTATAAGTGGAGAAATTACCAATAATAATATCTCCCTCTTTTAAATCTTTCTACCAATCTTCCTATCTCTTGAGCCAATTTTCTATTAGAATCAGCTTTAAAAATAAACTAATCTGAAAGAAAAGTGTATATAAATATGATTTTTTACCTGCAGAGCATATCTCTTCGCAGGAACATAAAAAGACATAATAATTATCTGTAGGGAATTTTTCTGCAGAGAATTATAGGGAATATTTTATTCTATCCTCTCTATAAAATGAGACCATTATAGTATAACATGTTTTCTAGTTCACTCTCGGATGACCATGTGGGATCCCTTGGTTTTCAGACTAGAGCAGTTTCACTACTAAGGAGAGAAGCCCTTAGCTAGTCTATGTGGCTGCAAAATCTGATTTCTTACTAAAGATTTGTCAAAAACAAGACAACAGGCCCCAATGGAGTCACTTAATGCTAAGCTCTGTGCCACCAAACTGAGGCTTAACTTAGAGTGTTGGCTCTCCCCAAAAGGGAATGTTAAACCAGTCAATCAAACGTTGCCTAATCAGCACTAGTTAAGTCATCTACCTGATAGACCCTTGCCATCCCCTAAAGGAAAGTGGCCTTGTCATAACCAGTCCTCTTTTTTGTCTAGTATAACTTCCTTTTCTCCACTCTTATAAAAGTCTTTCATTTTGTACAGCTCCTCAGAGCTACTTTCTGTGTGCCAGATTGGATGCTGCATGATTCATGAATCATTGAATAAAGCCAATAAAGTCTTTAAAATTTACTCAGTGAAATTTTGTTTTTCAACAGGTTACCCATATTTAGAGTTGCCAGAATTAGCAAATAAAAATAGGGATGCCCTGTTAAATTTGAATATAAAATTTTAAGTCACATTTAATTTGGCATATTATATTTTATCTGGCAATGCAATCTATAATATACCAATATTACACATTTATTATTTCAATGTCTTTTTTTAATGCTTATTTATTTTTCAGAGAGACAGATAGAGAAAGGGGGGGGGAGGGGCAGAGAGAGAGGGAGACACAGAATCTGAAACAGGTTCCAGGCTCCAAGCTGTCAGCACAGAGCCCGATGTGGGGCTAAAACCCACAAACCTTGAGATCATGACCTGGGCTGAAGTCTGGCACTTAACTGACTGAGCCACCCAGGTACCCCTATTTCAATGTCTTTATTGAACACCACTACAGTAAAACAGTGGATTAGGCTTTGTAGGTCAAATAAAGGTAAAATTTGTGTCCTCAAAAATTTATAATTATTGGAAGATATAAGTCAGGACACTGAAATTACGTATAAGCAAACAAAAACTACATGTATAATAATATTTCTACAAAGTGCTGTTAATCTGTGTGTAGTTTGTTTCTTTGAATTTTGAATACTGATCCCTTCCAGCGTTTGTATTTATAAGGGCAAGAGAGTACACCGTCTGTAGTCAAGCTCTGTCTTGGAATCAGCATGGCTTTTGCCTGTTCCTTGCTATTTAAGCATAAATATCTGGTATTAAACAGGATTGATCAATATTTTAATTCTCTGTATAGTCAAATGGAAAGCTAGAGAACGACTTACTCTTTTTTCATTTAAATCTCAAATGTACTTTATCTTAATTTGTGATTGATATTTAATCAATAGTAGTTTGTTATACTTGAACTTTTGTTTTTCTTTCGGGTAGAAATTTAATGGAATTTAATGATCCCTAAACAAATACTTAAGAAGGTGGTGCTTAAAGAAACCTTGTTAAAAATCTTTTTGGGGGCATTTGTGCTCTCTCTCTCTCAAAAATAATAAGCATTAAAAAATTTTTTTTAACTTAAAAAAACTTTTTGTTTTTAATATATGTTTTTAAAAGTTTATTTACTTTGAGAGAGAAAGAGAGCACATGTGGGGAAGGGGTAGAGAAAGGAGAGAGAGAATCTCAAGCAGGGTCAGTGCATTCAGCACAGAGCCTGATGCTGGGCTCGAACTCACAAACTGTAAGATTATGACCTGAGCTGAAACCAAGAGGGGGATGCTTAACTGACTGAGCCACCCAGGCACTCCAAAACCTTGTTAAAAGTCTTAAAGGGGCACCTGGGTGGCTCAGTCGGTTAAGCATCTGACTTTTGATTTCAGTTCAGGGCATGATCTCACAGTTGGGTTTTGTGGGATGGAGCCCTGGGTGGGGCTCTGTGCTGATGGCGTGGATCCTGCTTGGGATTCTCTCTCTCCCTCTCTCTTTCTGCCCCTCCCTAACTCACACATGCAGGTATGTGTGCTCTCTCTCTCTCTCTCTCTCTCAAAATAAACATGCAAAAAATCTTAGAAAACAGCAGGGGAAGGGGGCATCTGGATGGTTCAGTAGGTAGTATGACTCAGTCTCGGGGTTGTGAGTTTGAACCCCATGTTGAGTACAGAGATTACTTAAAAATAAAATCTTGGGGTGCCTGAGTGGCTCAGTCGGTTAAGTGTCAGACTTTGGCTCTGGTCATGATCTCACAGTTCATGAGTTCAAGTCCCACATCAGGCTCTGTGCTGACAGCTTGAAGCCTGGAGCCTGCTTCAGATTCTGTGTCTTCCTCTCTCTCTGCCCCTCCCCTGCTCATGCTCAGACTTTCTCCATCTCTCTCAAAAAATAAATATTTAAAAATAATAATAAAAAGTAGGGGCACCTGGCTGGCTCAGCCGGTTAAATGTACAACTTTGGCTCAGGTCATGATCTCGAAGCTTGTGTGTTCCAGCCCCATGTCAGGCTCAGTGCTGACAGCTCAGAGCCTAGAGCCTGCTTCACATTCTGTGTCTCCCTGTCTCCCCCTCCCCGTTTGTGCTCTCTCTCTCTCAGTCTCAAAAATAAATAAATTAATTAAACATTAAAAAAATAATAATGATAATAAATAAAATCTTAAGGGGTGCCTGGGTGGCTCCGTTGGTTAGGCATCAACTCTTCATTTCGGCTCAAATCATGATTTCGGCTCAGGTCATGATCTCACAGTTCATGAGTTCAAGTCCCTCATTGGGCTCTGCGCTGACAGTGGGGAGCCTGCTTGAATTTCTCTCTCTGTCCCTCACTCCCACATGCATGCTTTCTGTCTCTCTCTCATAAATAAATAAAGAAACATTAAAAATTTTTTTTAAGAATAGAATCTTTAAAAAAAAAAAAGAAACCTTGTAAGTCCTTGGCAACTGATGGATTGTTTTGTAATGTGAGTAATTTAATTCCCTAATTTATGAGTTTATAAGGAAAATGGGTTAGTAGTTTAGATACTAATGTTAAGTTTTCCATAAAATACTATAAAAGGGATGGTATTCCAAGGTGGGAGAGAGTGACATCTGTAATGGTTTTTTCTTTATTTTTTTCATCTCTCTCCTCCAAATGATAGTAACTATCTATTGAGTTTTTTCTCTGTATAGGCTAAATGCTCTACAGGCATTACTAATTTAATTCTTATGGAGAAAACAAGGCTAGAGAGATTAGAGATGTGATCTAGTATTTTCGGAGGATATCTGGTGACCTTGTAAACATTGACAACAGAAAGCACAACAGCATACATTTTTTTCCCCCTTAGGTGAACAGTTTTATTTTATTTTTTTAATATTTATAAGACAGAGAGAGAGAGAGTGCATGAGCAGGGGAGGGTCAGAGACAGAGGCTCTGAAGCAGGCTCTGTGAGACCAGACAGACAGCCTGACGTAGGGCATGAACCCACAAATCGTGAGTTCATGACCTAAGCCTAAGTCCGACACTCAACCAAGTGAGCCACCCAGGATACGCCTTAGATGAACAGTTTTAAAGCACTCTATTCCGAATGGAGAGATTTGGGTTAAATATTAGGAAAAACTTCCTCATAGTGAGGAACTGAAATGAGAGTGGAGAGATTTTCTTCACTATATATACTGAAAAATCAGCTGAATCATATATGCCTAGAGGCTGATAGAGATGAAAAAGCCCTATTGATACTCTCATGGCTCAGTAATTCTGGGAAAAGAGTTTGCCTAGAGACCAAAGAGGGGAGCTTAATCTGCTGTGTGTTGCTTTCTTTGTAGCTTCAGCTCTATCTCCACTTACTGTGGAAACTTGTACTAAATTTCTACTACTTCAATTTCTACTTCTAAAACAAAAAGTAGTCATTATGTACCTATAATTATTTGGATTCTTACTTCAAATGGAATATGCCTACAACTAAACTCACTATCTTTCTCTTTTTCTTGATCTGTATGCCTCTTTAGTTGCTGCCTGTTTGTTTTCTTTCCTCCTCTTAAAAACCAAATTCCTTCAATGAGTCTTCACTTCTTGCTGCTATTACTTAATCTCCCATGTCCTCTTAAATCCAAATCTGGTTTTTGTTTTTCTCACGCCATTGAAACTTCTCTGACTTAGGCCACTGGTGACTCTTTAAAAAAAAAAAAAAAAATCCACTTTACTAATATATAATTTACATATGATAAAAATCACTCATGTTGAGTGCTCAGTAATCCACTGATTTTTAGTCAAAGAATTGTACAATCATCATCACAATCCAATTTTAGTACATCTTTATCACCCCAAAAGACTCCTGTGCCCATTTGCAGCCATTCATCTTTTGAGAGCAGTTTCAAAGAATGATTTTCAGTCTACAACATATGTTTTTGCTCTGATGCATTTGGTGTTGCTGACCACACCTTTCCTTTTGCAACTTTCTCTTCCCTTCTTTTCTGATCACCACTCTCTCCTGGTTTTCCACCTAACTTTCTGGTATTTCTTCACAGGTTAGTTTCTCTGGCTTTATCTTATTTTTATTTTTATTTTTTAAGTTTTTAGTTATTTTAGAGAAGGAGAGACAGAGACAGACCATGAGTGGGGGAGGAGCAGAGAGAGAGGGAGATACAGAATCTGAAGCAGGCTCCAGGCTCTGAACTATCAGCACAGAGCCTGACATGGGGCTTGAACTCACGAATCAAGAGACCTGAGCCGAAGCTGGATTCTTAATCGACTGAGCCACCCAGGCACTCCATTTTCTCTGCCTTTAAATACTGTTATTCCAGAGGATTCTCTCCTGAACTCTCAGCGTATACTCTACTTAGGTAATCACATCCATCCTCATGACTACAATCACCACCTGTAAAGTGATGACTCCTAAATCTGTACTTCTAGCTCGGACTTGAGTTCTGAACTCCAGACTAGTATAGTATAGTATAGTATAGTATAGTATAGTATAGTAGCAAAAAGACTTATCACCAACAGTGAGTCTTTTCTTGGGCTCGGGTTATAATAAAATGTACATAGAAAAGTCATCAAAATAGGACATAAATCCTATTCTTCTTGGAGGAGGAAATTACAATTCACCCATATGTAATTAAGTTTCAAAGTGGTCGATGAAATATGAAATATATGTATGATCTCTGAAGTCTATAAACAGTAATACACTCTTCTTAGCAGATCTTGTAAATTAGTTTTAACGTACCTGCATCTCTATTACTTACATTATTCTAACTTATTTTATTTTATATTTTAGTTTAGTTTAGTTCAGTTTTACATAGCTTTCTGACCAGGAGATTGATATAAACCTGAGAGCAGGAACCAAATGTTTTAATGTTTTGTCCTTCCAGTAGGAAAACACAGTGCTTGGTACATAGTGCTTTGGTACAGGCAAAAGTGTTTGTAGATAAATGAACAAATGAATGTATGGGAAACGAGCATACCTGAAACTGAACTGATGTGTTAGTGTAGTGAACATTGGTGGTGGGCTGCAAAATGTCATTTTCAATCTTTTCCCCCTTATAACAAAATCATAGTTTTATTACAATAATCTGTCTCCTTCCACAAAGTCATATACTTTTGTATTTGTCATAGTAATCCCATTTCTCTTGCCAGTGACAGATTTAGGATAAGTATATGAAGATATTCTGGTCAGTGAGCTGTAATAGGGAATCTGCTGGGGGGATTCTGGGGAAAGTTTTTCACTTCTAAATAGAGATACATCGAGCCATCTTCTCTCTTTGGACTTTGTAGTGTCTAGATGTGTCAACCTGAACTATGACATCCATCTTGTCATTATTGGAGAAGCCAGTATCTAAAGAAAAAGTCCATATACTGAAGAAAACAGAGCAAAGACAGAAGAACCTCGTCATTGCAGACATTGCTAGGCAGAAATTAACCAAATCTGAAGCTTCCCTAGCTTGGAACCTCTTAATGTGATTTGCCCTATTATTTAAGCTATTTAGAGTTGGATTTTCTTTCCGCTGAAGGATTCCTAACTGACAATGTTAGTAAATGAATAACAAAGCAAACAACCTGTGCCTTTTTTTTTTTCCTCTCTCATCAGACTACAGTGGAGTGTGGACAAAGGGCACATATCAACCCTGTTGTCTGTATTGGAATACAGCTGCAGTGTAGATGTTCTTTCAAGCCTCTTCTGGAAAGACTGTTTATACACTAACCTTGATAATCTCAGATCTGGGCAACAAAAACAATTTAGGATCTTACTTTTTCTGATGAAAATAATGAGACTTTCAGCCTGGCTCTACTATGCAATGCTGACATTTTCAGCACAAGGGAACAGTCTTAATAGTAATAATTTTCAGGAGACTTGAAGACATATATTGACACTGGTTATATATATAATATATATGGTGTATAATTATACACATCTTTATATATAAAAGATAATTATATATAACATATAATATTATTATAATATTTTCATACAAGTTTCAGAACTTTTACCGTTTCTACTCCCCTTCCATCTCCTCAAATTCTGCTATTATGCCGAGATGCAGCTGAGATTTCATCCTTGTCATAAATATAATGCATCATGAGGTAACCTCTCTTTTCTCTAATCTCTTAATTGCCTTAGTACTTTATTTGGACATGCAATGCTTTGTGAGATCTCTGTTTATTGTTTTAAAATGTTGTTCAAATCTTTATTAAACTTTTATTTTGTTAATTGAAATTTAAAAAACTATTTTATTTTTATTCCAGTATAGTTAACATTTAAGCTTTTCATATGTCTTTCCTTTTCAACTTCATTTTAAGTTCCACAATGGCTGAATACATGTCAAAGTATCCTCACACAAGTACCTCATCTATTAGTTAATAAATTGTCAAATTATTTTTTGACAATTTTAATAAATTGTCAATTTAATTTTATTCTTAATAATTATTTATTTTTGAGAGACAGACAGAGAAACAGAGCACGAGTGGAGAAGGGCAGAAAGACACAGAATCCGAAGTAGGCTTCAGGCTCTGAACTTGTCTGCACAGAGACTGACATGGGGCTCAAACTCACAAACCGTGAGATCATGACCTGAGCTGAAGTCGGTGGCTTCACTGACTGGGCCACCCAGTTGCCTCTAAATTGTCAATTTATCAAATTATCAAATAAACAAAATGATTGTTTATTTTTTATTGTCAATTTTTAATTTAAAATGTTAAGAATGTGTAGAGAGAAGAGATTTGGCAAAGGAGTTAGAAATCTCATTAGAAATGTTCTTTGTATTTTGTTGCTAAGAACTAAACAGATTTCTTTGATTACAAAAATATCCCTCCTTTATATCCTAAAGTATATAATAATTCAGTGGTAATAGGTATAGGGAATCAAATAAAATAGGATTTGTTTAATTTTTGTAATTTATATATATGCATATATATGTATATATATATATATATATTTTTACATTTATTTATTTTTTGAGAGACATAGACAGACTTAGCACAAGCTGGGGAGGGGCAGAGAGAGAAGAAGACACAGAATCCGAAGCAAGCTCCAGGCTCTGAGCTGTCAGCACAGAGCCTGACACGGGGCTTGAACTCACAAACCGTGAGATTGTGATCTGAGCCAAAGTTGGACGCTTAGCCAACTGAGTCACCCAGGCACCCCCAATTTTTGTTATTTTTAACAAGTTTTTATTTATTTATTTATTTATTTATTTATTTATTTATTTATTTATTTCTGAGAGAGAGAGGGAAAGAGAGAGCAGGGGAGGGGCAAAGAGCGCGGGAGAGAGAGAGAATCCCAAGCAGGCTCTGCACTGTCAGCACAGAGCCCAATGTGAGGCTCAAACTCATGAACTATGAGAACATGACCTAAGCGGAAACTGGATGCTAAACCGACTGAGCCACCCAGGTGCCCCTGTTTCAGTGTTTACATGAAGTTGATGTCCAAACTTTGTTTTCTCTCCCCCCTCCTCAGCACAAGGCACATTGCTTTGTGTTTCATTTGTACATAGTAAATGTTGAAACACATTAAACAATGTATACAGACTTGGGATTAGGTTCATGGGTATTTATTGTACTGTTATTTTTTTAATAGACTATTTTTTAGAGCACATTTATGTTCATAGCAAAAGTGAGATGAAGATACAAAAGTTCTTTAAGAATCTCCTGCCCCAACCCATGCATAGCTTCCCCCATTATCAATACTCTCCACTAGAATGGTACATATGTTGGTATTGATGAACCCATATTGATACATTATTGTCACCCAAAGACCATGGTTTACACTAGTGTTCACTTTTGGTGTTGTACATTTTCTGAATTTGGACAAATGTATAATGATATATATCTACCATTTTAATATCATACAGAGTAATTTCAGTGCCCTAAAATTATCTCTTCAACCCTTCCTCTCTGAACCCCTGACAACCACTGATCCTTTTACTGTCTCCATAGTTTTGATTTTTCCAGAAACATGAATATTTAACATAAACATCAGTTAACATGAACATTAAAACCCCTTTTTCATCCTACCTTCGATTAGCATAAAGAAGAAGGGTTGCATAGATGGCTTCGTCAATGGAGCATACAACTCTTGATCTCGGGGTTGTGAGTTTGAGCCCCCCGTTGTGTGTAGAGGTTACTTAAAAAAATTTTTTTTAATAAAGAAATAAGAAATAAAGAAGAAACCATACCTGTGACAATGCTTCTGTATAACATAAACTATTGTACTTATGTTTACTTTTTTAATTGAAAGATGATTCACGTATCATAACATTCACCCTTCTAAAGTGTATATAGTTCAGCGGTTTGTATTGATTCACAATGTTGCACAGCCATCACCACTATCTAATTCCAGATCTTTTCATCATCCCCAAAAGGAAAAGCTAATATGAGGCCTTTTGCATCCAGGTTCTTAGCATGTTTTCAAGGTTTATCCATGTTGTTTTATGTATCAGCACTTCATTCCTTTTTGTGGCTAAATAATACTCCATCATATGGATATATCTGATTTTGTTTACCCATTCATCAATTGATAGAAATTTGAGTTGTTTCTGCTTTTTGGATATTAAGAATAATGCTCCTGTAAACCTTAGTGTGAAAGTTTTTGTGTGGACATATGTTTCCAATTCTCTTGGATGTATACCTAGAAGTACAATTGTTGAGTCATATGGTAACCATATGTTTAAGATTGTGGGGAAGTACCAAACTGATTTCCAAAGTGGTTGCACCCTTTTATATTCCCAAAAGTAATGTATGAAAGTTTGAATTTCTCTACATTAATTCTAATTCTTGTTTTCTGGTTTTTTTTATTATAGCCACTTGTAAGGTGGTATCTCATTATATTTTTTTATTTGCATTTCTCCAATAGCTAATTATATTGAATGTATTTTCATGTGGTTATTTGCCATTTATATGTCTTCTTTGGAGAAGTGTGTGTTCAATTCTTTGTCCATTTTTAATTGGGTTGTCTTTTTATTGTTGAGTTATAAAAGTTCTTTATATATTCTTGGGGCACCTGGATGGCTAAGTCAGTGGAGCATGTGATCCTGACCTTGGGGTTGTGAGTTCCAGTCCCATGTTGGGTATAGAAATTACTCAAAAAATAAAATAAAATCTTTTTTAAAAAAATTCTTTAGGGGTGCCTGGGTGTCTCAGTCGGTTAAGCATCCGACTTCAGCTCAGGTCATGATCTCACAGTTTGTGAGTTCGAGCCCTGTGTCAGGCTCTGTGCTGACATCTTGGAGCCTGGAGTCTACTTCGGATTCTGTGTCTCCCTCTCTCTCTGTCTCTCTGTGTCTCAAAAATAAACATTAAAAAAAAAGTTAAAAAAGTTCTTTATATATTCTGGATACTAGACCTTTACCAGATCTATGATTTGTAAATATTTTCTCCATTCTGAGTGTTATCTTTTCACTTTCTTGATAGTACTCTTTGGTGCATAAAAGTTTTAAATTTTAATGTTAATTTATCTATTCTTTCTTCATTGCTTGTGCTTTTGGTGTCAGATCTAAAATATCATTCTAAATCTAAGATCATACAGATTTACACCTATATTTTCTTCTAAGAGTTTTATAATTTTAGCTCTTACTTTTAAGTCTTTGATCCATTTTTAATTAATCAATTATTTATTTGTTTATTTTAAAGTAATCTCTACTCCCAACATGGGGCTTGAACTCACAACCCTGAGATTAAGAGTCACATGCTCTACCAACTGAACCAGCCAGAGGCCCCTTTTTAATTTTTTTGATTATATATATGTACAATCTGTATATAATGGATATACAGTTGTCCAAGCACCAATTTTTTTTATCTTTTTTTTTAAATTTTTTTATTTTTTTTTATTTATTTTTTTTATTTTTTAATATATGAAATTTACTGTCAAATTGGTTTCCATACAACACCCAGTGCTCATCCCAAAAGGTGCCCTCCTCAATACCCATCACCCACCCTGCCCTCCCTCCCACCCCCCATCAACCCTCAGTTTGTTCTCAGTTTTTAACAGACTCTTATGCTTTGGCTCTCTCCCACTCTAACCTCTTTTTTTTTTTTTCCTTCCCCTCCCCCATGGGTTTCTGTTACGTTTCTCAGGATCCACATAAGAGTGAAACAATATGGTATCTGTCTTTCTCCGTATGGCTTATTTCACTTAGCATCACACTCTCCAGTCAAGCACCAATTTTTGAAAAGACCATACTCTTTTCCTGTAAGTTGTCTTGGCACCATGTTGTAAATCAATTGACCAGAAATGTGTAGGTTTATTTCTGGATTTTCAGTTTGATTCCATTGATTTATGTGTGTATCCTTATGCCAGTACTACAGTCTTGATTGTTTTGGCTATTCCGGGTCCTTTGAATTTCTGTGTGAGTTGCAGCATTAGCTCATCAATTTCTACCAAAAAACCCAGCTGATATTTGGCTAGGGAATGCATTGAATCTGTGGATCAATTTGGAGAGTATTTTCATCTTAACAGTATTGAGTATTCCAATCCATGAACATGGGAACTCTTTCCATTTATTTAGGTCTTCTTTAATTTTTTTTCAGTTCTTTAATTATTGTGTCATTTTCAATGTAAATATCATGCACTTCTTTTGTAAATTTGTTCCTAAATATTTTATTCTTTTTTGGTGCTATTATAAGTAGAATTGTTTTCTTAATTTCACTTTCTATTGCTCATTGCTATCTATAGAAATACAATTGATTTTTGTATATTTATTTAGTATTCTGCCACCTTATGGAACTAACTTACTATTAGGTCTAGTTGTGTGTGTGTGTGTGTATGTGTGAAGCCTTAGAATTTGTATATACAAGATGATGTCATCTGCAAAAAGGGATATTTTCTCCTTTCCAATCTCTATGCATTTTATTTCTTTTCCTTCTCTAATTGGTCTGACTAGAACCTCAAATACAAAGTTGAATACAAGTGGTGAGAGTGGATATTCTTGTTCCTGATCTTAGGTTGAAAGCGTTCCATTTTTCAGTATGTATGATGTTAACTTTGGGGTTTTCATAGATGCACTTTGCCAGGATGAGGAAGTTCCTTCCTTTACTAGTTGAGTATTTTTTTCATTACAGGGTGTTGGATTTTGTCAAATGTTTTTTCTGTATCTGTTGAGATGATAACGCATTTTTGTGTTTGGTTCGTACGGTATAATATAGTCATTGATTCTCATAGGATAAATATCACTTGGTCATGGTGCATAATCCTTTTTATATGCTTCTGGATTAGGTATGTTAGTATACTCTTGAGGAATTTTGTGTCTATATTCATAAGGAGTATTGGTCTGTAGTTTACTTTTTTTTCTTTTGGTGTCTTTGTGTAGTTTCAGTAACAGGTTAATACTGGCCTCATAGAATGAGTTGGGAAGCGTTACCTTATCTACTTTTTGGAAGAATTTTTAAAGGATTAGTATTAATTCAAATTTAAATGTTTGGTAGAATTCATCAGTGTAGACATCCAGTTCCAGGAAAGTTTTTTTTTAATTATTATATTTTTATGTTGGATGAATGATAATCAGGTTGGTTTTTTTTTAACTTTTTTTTTAATGTTTATTTATTTTGAGAGACAGACAGACAGAGAGCAAGATGGATAAGGGCAGAGAGAGCCGGAGACACAGAATCCGAAGCAGGCTCCAGGCTCTGAGCTATCAGCACAGACCCCAACTTGGGGCTGGAACTCATGCACCATGAGATCATGACATGAGCTGACATCAGGCACTTAACCGACTGAGGTCTCCAGCGCCCTGATAATCAAGTATTTTTAATCAGATACACAATTCTTTTTTTTTTTTAAGTTTATTTATATATTTTTCAAGAAAGAGAGAGAGTGCGAGGGAGGGGCAGAGAGAGAGGGAAAAAGAGAGAATCTTGAACAGGCTCCACACTTCTAGTGCAGAGCCTAATGTGGAGCTCAAACCCAGGAACTGTGAGATCATGACTCCAGCTGAAACCAAGAGTTGAACATTTAACCGACTGTGCCATCCAGGTGCCCCTGGAAAGTGTTTTGATTACCAATTCTTTCTTTTTACTTGTTATAGATGTATTCAGATTTCTTTTTGGGTCAGTTTTGGTAGTTTATGGGTTTTTTGTTTGTATGGTTGTTGTTGTTGTTTCTGGAATTTGATCATCTCGTCTGGGTTATCTAATTTGTAGTCATTTAATTCTTCATAGTATTCCTGTATAATCACTTTTATTTCTCTATTGTTGGTAATAATGTCCCCTCTTTCACCCTGATTTTAGTAATTTGAGTCTTTGCTTCCTCTCTCTGTTTCTCTCTGGTTCAATCTAGCTGAAGGTTTATAAATTTTGTTAAACTTTTCAAAGATTAACTTTTGGTTTACATTGATTTTCTCTGTGGTTTTGCTGTTCTTTATCTCATATATTTCTGCTCTAATCTTTGTTATATTCTTTCTTCTGCTTTTTTGTTTGTTCTTTTAGTTTATTAAGGTGGAGGTTTAGGTCATTGATTTGTGGTCCTCTTTCTTTTCAACATAGGCATTTATAGTTTAAAATTTTTCTTTAAGTACTGCTTTTGCTGAATCCCAGAAGGTTTGGTGTGTTGTGTTTTTCTTTAATTCATTTGAAAATATTTTCTAATTTCCCTTGTGCTTTCTTCTTTGACCTATTGATTACCTAGGAGTGTAGTGTTTAACTTCCACATATGTGTGGATTTCCCAAATTTCCTTCTGTTATTGATGTTTAAAGTTTTTTTTAAGTTTATTTATTTATTTAAGCAATCTCTACAACCAACATGGAGCTTGAACTCATGACTCATATCAAGAGTCGCACACTCTTCCTACGGCGCCAGCCAGACACCCCTGTTAATTGATTTTTAATTTCATTACATTGTAGTTAGAGAACATATTTTGTATGATTTTAATACTTTCAATTTATTGAGACTTGTTTTATGGACTAAGATACGATGATAGACCGTATCTTAGGCCATAAAGATAGGCCTATCTTAGGCCATTTGTATTTGTTGCATCCATGTTGAAAGTAGGGTATTAAAGTCCAACTATTATCGTTGAATTGTCTATTTCTCCCTCAATTCTGTCAGTTTTTGCTTCATCTATTATTAAATCTTCGTGTATTATTAGGTCCATATATCTTTATTAGTGTTATGTCTTCTTGATGGGCTGATGCTTTTACCATTATAAAATATGCTTCTTTGTCTCTAGTAACATTTTTTATCTTAATTAGTAATAATTTATGTAAATATTTAATATACATTCAACTCTACATTTAAATGTATGCCCTCTTAATATAGGAGTAAATGATGCAGTCAAGTAAAAATTATAAGTTCCTTTTTTTAAAAATGTTTATTTATTTATTTTAAGAGAGAGAGAGAACAGCAAGAGAGGGGCAGAAAGAGAGGGAGAGAGAGAATCCAAGCAGGCTCCACACTGTCAGTGCAGAGCCCAATGTGGGGCTTGATCTCATGTAGCATGAGATCATGACTGAGCTGAAATCAAGAGTCAGAAGCTTACCTGACTGAGCCACTCAGGGGCCACAAAAATTATAAGTTCTAAAGATTATTGATGGTATTTGTTCATTTTATTATTTTTTATGCATTTATTTTTTATTTTTAAATATTTATTTATTTTGAGAGAGCGAGAGTGCAAGCAACCAGGGGAGGGGCAGAGAGAAAGAGAGAATCCTAAGCAGGCTCCACACTATCAGCACAGAGTCCAATGTGGGGCTCGATCTCACGAACCATGACATCAGGACCCAAGCCGAAATCAAGTTGGACGCTTAACCAACTGAGCCACCCAGGCACCCTTTGCTTAACTTATTTTATATATATTGCCATGCACATAGATTCAATATTCGGTTCTTAGCATATTTTTCTGAGCACCAAATACATATAAGACCCAGGAAGTACATTATATGCATCAGGCACACTCCTACCTTAAATAGCTTATAATCAAATTGACAAACCAGGACACAAAGAAAGTGTGGAGTAATAGACTGATTCTCAAACTTAAAGTGCATAAAATTCCACTTGCTAGACCCGTTAAAAATCAGTTTCCAAAGCCATACTTTCAGAGATTTTGACTTAGTAGCTTCAGTTTAGAGCTTTATAATCTTAATTTTTGACAAGTTCTTCAAGATTGATCCTGATCGTAGATATAATGAAAGTCTCTACTGGAGAACATTGTGGAGTGCAGAGAGTGACATTTTTGTGTTCCTTTGGACTCTAGTGCCATGAGAAATGGGCCTGTGGTAGGAGCATGAAAGCCCAGATTCATTCAAATTATCCTACTAATGGTAACAGTGAATATGGAGACAATTAAATAGAAGGATGTTAAAGAGTAGCTTTCATAGGGTTTGGTGACTGCTTAGATGGTGGATGATACAGAAGAAGAAAAAGTCAAGGACGACAGTAACTTTCCTGATTTAAGTGATTCCCATCTCCTGTTAGCTCTATTACTGATTTTCTAAATTCCACATTTTTTAAGTGAAGATAATGGTATCTAACTCATTGCATTGTTATGAAGTGTAAATAAATTAGGGTGGTTAATAGATACTCAATAAATAGTTTTCTGAAAGAAGTTTAACAACAATAGAAGGTAGCATATGGTTAGTGTTTAATGAGGGACTGGCAAACTATAAGAATTAGAGAAGAGCTTTAAAACTTAAAAGAGTTAATTGTTTAATCAAGAAAATATATGTATCTTTGTATAATAACATACATATTTGTGTATATATGACTCATTTAAGAAAGTCTTAAAATAGTGGGGGCGTGCCTGGGTGGCTCAGTCAGTTACTCTTGATCTCAGCTCAGGTCTTGATTTCAGGGTCATGAGTTCAAAACCCTTTATTCACATGCTGGGTGTGAAGCCTACTTAAAACAAACAAACAAACAAATTAATTAATTAAATTTAAAAAGAAAGTCTAATAGCGCTCAAATCACCTGGTTGGCTCAGTCAGTAGAATTGTGACTCTTGGTCTCAGGGTTGTAAGTTCAAGCCCCACATTGGTGTAGAGATTCCTTTAAAATAAAATTAAAAAAAAAAAGTCTGATAGTGCTAAGATGCTATTTCCATTTGCCTAGTTTTTGTTGCACTTGTTGGCAGCTTTTCCTCTAGTTGTCTCAACTCCATTTCCTATGTGGTTAAATTTAACTTCCATTTTTCTGCTCCATCTCTACTGGTTACTCTCTAGGCCTGCTGTACAACTGTTGCCCTGTGACTACTCTTTGCATTTCCTGAGAATACCTTTTACTTTTTTCCTGTATAAGATTTATGATTCCTGGATCTGTAACTTTTCTTTCATTTAGCTCCTTGTTTGGGTCTTCCAATAGCTTTTTGGAAAAGTGTGAATTTTTGAGACCTTGCATAGCTGGGAAAATCCTTTCACTTAGAAGAAATTGCTTCATTGTTTCCCAATTTCCAGTGTTATTATTGAGAAGGTTGATGCCATTCTGGTTTTCAATCTTTTCAATATGTCCTGCTTTTAATTTCTGGGAACTTTTAAGATCTCCTTTTGTCTTTGATGTTGTGGAATTTCATGATATAAGCTGATGTGGTTTTCTTTTATTTTTGCTGGGCAACTGACATACACTTCAATCTGTAAACTCATGCCCCCCGGGTGTGAGAACTTTATTTATATAATTTATTTTATAATTTTTTTTTTACTACAGTTTTCTTTGTTTTCTCTCCATATAATTCCTGTAATTTGTATGTCCCATCTCCTGGATTAATCTTAAAGACTCCTCAAATTATCTATTGTCCATCTCTTAGCTTTTTGCTGTGCTGTCTGGAACATTTCCTTAATGTTATCTTCCAATTCTTTTTTCTTTTCTTTTCTTTTTTCTTCAGGTTTTATCTTTAAGTAATCTCTATGCCCAATGTGGGGCTTGAACTCATGACTCTGAGAGCAAGAGTCATATGCTCTTCTGACTGCCCCTCTTTTATTGTATTTTTAAAATTTGGTTGTTATAATTTTAACTTCTAAGAAAGCCTGTTTTTGTTTCAGTGTTCCTTTTTAAAAAATATGATCTTGGGGTACCTTGGTGGCTCAGTCGGTTAAGTGTCAGACTTCAGCTCAGGTCATGATCTCGAAGTCCGCGAATTCGAGCCCTGTATCAGGCTCTGTGCTGACAGCTCAGAGCCTGGAGTCTGCTTCAGATTCTGTGTCTCCCTCTGTCTCTGCTCCTCCCCCACTCATGCTCTGTCTCTCTGTCTCTCTGTCTCTGTCTCTCTCTCAAAGATGAATAAACATTAAAATTTTTTTTTAATATGATCTTGTTCTTCTTTCATAAATGCAATAACTTTTCTCTCATCATAGACTTTCTTATTTATTTCTTGCTGGTTTATTTGTTTTATTTTCTTTGTTTCATATTGGAGACTTTTATCAAGTATATGGGAAACCTTTAAGGTTTGTTCAGTTTTAATAGCAGACATCAAACTAATTGGAAGGTCAATGTGAGGAGGTAGCATTTACTGATTAGAAGGGTTCATTATAGAATGATTTAGTGGTCAAACAGCTTTTAAAAAATTTTTTTAATGTTTATCTATTTTTGAGAGAGAGAGAGAGCACGCAAGCAGGGAGGGGCAGAGGGACAGGGAGACAGTGGATCAGAAGCAGGCTCTGTGCTGACAGCAGACAGCCCGATGTGGGCCTTGAACTCATGAACCACGAGATCTGACCTGAGCTGAAGTTGGACGCTTAACCGACTGAGCCAACCAGGTGCCCCTCACCTGGCTTTTTTTTTTTTTTTTTTTTTTTTTTTTTTTTTTACCGAAGTTACCCCCATATTCAAAATTTACAGGTCTTTTTTTTCTGGGACGTTTCAGCTTATCTTTCAGTCTTTTGGGGAGGGCATATAAAACACTGCCAGTGTTATGAAAGGGGCATGGGGAGAGACCTTTGGTTATCAATTCCCCTATCTTCTGGTGGCACCTTACCCTAGCACTCCACTATGCCTGGTTATCTGAGCCTAGTACTCCTAGTACACTGTGCCTGGTTATAGAGCCCCTTGTGTTTAATTCTTCCATAGATGCAGATGGGTTCATGACTACTATTTATGTAGTCTTTGATACAATTCCCTTGGTTTTGGCCCCATTCCTTACCCCTACCTTCTGTAGTACTTGGTACTTCACATTCTTGAACATTTCTGGGGTTCTGTTTGGTTACTTGACTTGCTTCTTGTTACTTTCTCCTTCAAGGAGCCCTTTCTACGCTCTGTTTAGTCAGTTACTGCTGTTCTATCTTTGTCTCCCAACTTAAAATATTATGGCTCTGGGTTACAGAGAGCCAGAGTTTGCATTTTTATTTTTTATTTTTGTTTTAGAACAATTCCAGAAAAGGAAGGAAGCAGAAACATCTTTAATCTCTCATCCTGTAACTGGAAGTTAATTTAATTTTCCCAAGTGATGTTGTGGCTTCTTATCTCACTGGATAGTTTCAGCTAGCTATATCAGCCACATCGCTGGATGTAATGACTTCGTAAAATAAATAAACTGAATAGATAATAAATACATAAATTAAATAAATTAATTAAATTAAATAAAAATAAGTCCTAGTCACTTTGTGCTATTCAAAAATCGGGAGAAATGTTCACAAAAAGATGGCTTCTCTTGGCTTCTTAGGCAAGTTACAATTTGGCTGTATAGTCTGTTGGCATTTTAGTGCAAACAGTATTGGTCCCACTTTTCTGTCCTAAGATGCTCTGTTCTTTACATAAACAGCAGTAGAAGCAGTTGTTCTCTTCTACTCTGAGAGTGATTATCTCTTAGTGGTAAGTGGAGTGATTCATTCTCCTATACATCTTAGAGGAGACTTTATTATCTGTGGGGGATACAGTGTGGGGAGAGGAGAGCTCTAGCAATGTGTCAGGTATTACACATGCTGAACTGGCATAAAAAGAAGCAACCTCTTCCCCCACTGCAATTTTAAATCCTGGAAGTAACACCCCACATCTAAGGCTGTGAGAAATCACATTATTCATAACAAGGACCATGATTCACATGAACGGAACAAAATGGAATTATCAAAAATAGATTCTGTAGATTAGTCTGTAGCAAAAATATCTTCTGACTTAGCTTATGAATTGGCTATAATCACAGGAAGGATGATTCCATTGAGGTTTTACCACCTTCTCCTCCACCTTGACTGAATAACCTTTATACTTCTCCCATGGCACATCTTTGTAGGTCAGGGTATTTGGAAAACTGATTTTGACATGACGCCTCCCTCCTCTTTTTTTTTTTCTCATAGTCTTTAAAAAAAAAAATGAGACTCACTTAAAACATACCTTGTGTTAATTCTACTCGTTTCATTGGTCACCTTGAATTATTGAGCATTTTTCATTTTTATGCTTTCTATATTGACCCACTATTATTTTTAGCAGTGATGATTATGATAACCTGCAGAGTGGGCTAGAAGGGCTTCACATTTGATGGAATTTGAATTCCTGCCAGAGCTATTATTTGTTTCAAATATGAACAATATGATTACAGTCCTTTTACCTGGGCAGTTTTCTACTTCTATTGATTTCCTGCCTCTCCAAGATTAATAAATTCTTTTTAGGGAGTAGTAAACAGAAAAGGGCAGTTCCTTTTGATAACTATCACTGTATTATGTATACACACACACAGTATTGCATAACTGATGCTCAAGGAATTGTGTGAGATGTTTTAAGAGATCCGAAGATGAGAATGTCAGATGCTTTCAGCTGCAAGTAACAATGATGAAGACATCTGAAGACATTATTAAATACAAAGACATTTATTGTTTTGCCAGAAAGATATCCAGAGGAAGGCCATTTCCTGGATTGGTACAATGGCTCAATGATGCTTTTAGCTCAGCCATCAACAATGGGTTGGGTTTTTTCTTAATGCTCTAGATATCATGTCCTTATATAATCACATCTAATGGCAGAAGAACGGCAGTTTTTCCTCATCTACCTCTTTTTTTTTTTTTAGGACTTTTTAAAAGTTTATTTATTTATTTTGAGAGAGAGCATGGGGGAGGGACAGAGAAACAGGGAGAGGAGAATCCCAAGCAGTCTCGGTGCTGTCAGCTCAGAGCCCAACTCCAGGCTGGAACCTATGGACCGAACCATGAGATCGTGATCTGAGTGGAAAACTTCACTGACTGAGCCATCCAGGTGCCTCTAATGATCCCTTTAAAATTGTTTAAAGAAAACTGTTCCAGATACTTTTGATTTGGAGCTGCCAAAGCTGTCCTCTCTCGTTGTCCCAAATTTTTAGTCACAAATCTGTTCTGAGCATCTTTTTCATAAGTGGTGTTAAGGAATGTAGTATCAATTTACATAGTGTGATTTTTTTTTTCAAGTCGGCGCCACACCCAGCATGGAGTCCATCGCAGGGCTTGAACTCACAACCTGGAGATCAAGACTTGAGCTGAAATCAAGAGTCAGACACTTGGGGCGCCTGGGTGGCTCAGTCAGTTGAGCGTCTGACTTCGACTCAGGTCATGATGTCACGGTTGGTGAGTTCGGGCCCCACATCGGGCTCTGTGCTGACAGCTTGGAGCCTGGAGCCTGTTCAGATTCTGTGTCTTTCTCTCTCTCTGCTCCTCCCCCCCCACACACCCTGTCTCTCTCTGCCTCTCAAAAATAAAGAAAACTTATTTAAAAAAAAAAAAAAGAGTCAGACACTTAACCAACTGAGCCACTTAGGCGTCCTTACATAATGTGATTTTAGGTGATGTTCTCTTCCTCCAAAATGCTCTCGCCCTTCCATCTTCACATGCCCAAATCTCATTCATCCTTTAATGAAAGCTAAAAATAATGCCTCCCATTTATTTCATTTATTCAGCAAATAACTGTCGCGTGCTTATTACGTCAAGCACTCTGCAAGTGTTGGGTATACAAGACATGAGCTCTGACCTCATGGAGCTTACAGTCAGGTGTGGAACACTGACAATTAACAATAATAATTAAGCGATAGGGAAGAATAAGGTACAAGCAGAGGACAGGTAGAAGTATTTACACTGTTGGTGGGGATGGAGCAGACAGAGAATTCTTCTTGAAGACTTGAAAGATGATACCTAAAGGATGAGTAGGAATTGGAGAGAGAAAGGGAGGGGAAAGTGTTTATGGTAAGGAGAAGAGTGCATAAGAAATCATGGAGCAGAAAGTGTTGGTGAAAGCACTCTGGAAAAAGGCCTCTTTAATTCCTCCTCCCTGCCCACCCCCGCAAGTAACTTTCCATTTGATGAACCCCATGCACTTGATATACAATTTTTAGACCATAAGATCTCTGAAGGCAATACATATGACTTATACACAGTACTGGATAAATATGAGTGCAACTTCGGAGAAGAGTGAGGCTGTGTATGTGTCAATGCAAAATGCTAGCTTAAATATTGAAACAGCTAAGGGAAGAGGTGGATTATACCACATCTCTCTTCAAAATAAGAAAAGCATCACCTGTCTAGGTGACTACAGGGACCAGGGAGGCAACAGGGAGGAATTGATTCATAAAGTTCTGGAGGAAGTACAAAGTAATTATAGCTCCAATCCTCAGATGTTACTTTAAAAGCTATTTCAGGAAATATAATGAAAACCTGGTACCCATCAGGAAGAAAAAATAGCCACTCACTTATGTTTGCAAGAGGTTTTCTTTTTGAATATTCTCTTGGCGTGGGCTGCTCTTGGTGTGTGCCACGGTTCTGGGTTACTGGTGGGGAGGGCCCAACCAGACCTGACAAGCTACTTTTAAATCAAATATTAAAAAAACCCAACAACACACAAAACATAAATGTCCATATCATGACTTGGGTTTTTATCATTTATTTGTTTATTTTCCACTTCATTAAAAACATTTTTTTTAACGTTTATTTATTATTGACAGACACAGAAAGACAGAGCATGAGCAGGGGAGGGGCCTAGAGATGGGGAGACACAGAATCTGAAGCAGGCTCCAGGCTCTGAGCTGTCGGCACAGAGCCTGATGCAGGGCTTAAAATCACAGACTGTGAGATCATGACCTGAGCCGAAGTCGGATGCTTAACCAACTGAGCCACCCAGGCACCCAATTTTCCACTTCATTTAAAATTTTTTTTTTCAACGTTTATTTATTTTTGGGACAGAGAGAGACAGAGCATGAACAGGGGAGGGGCAGAGAGAGAGGGAGACACAGAATCGGAAACAGGCTCCAGGCTCTGAGCCATCAGCCCCATCAGCTGAAGTCGGACGCCCAACCGACTGTGCCACCCAGGCGCCCCGTCCACTTCATTTTAGAGGTGTGTTCCAAAATCCTTTTGCCACTTGGCTGTGAGGAACCAAAAGTGAGTAAATTTTGATAGGGAAGGAGGTTTGGAGATACAGCTATTGTCTTGATAGGCCAGAATAGACAGTATTTTGAGTTCTCATAGAAAGCCCCCCTTAATTTATGTCTCTCCTTAATTCTAGTTCAGCAATTCATCACTGAGTTTGAGATGGTGCTTGTTTGATCCTGTAAGATTTTATTTTGTTGTTAACTTGGGAAGTATTTTTGATAGTTTTTTCTTTAAAGTAATCTCTACTCCCAACATTGGGCTTGAGCTCACAGCTCAAGATCAAAAGTTGCATGCTTTATTGAATGAATCAGCCAGGTTGTCACTCCCCATTTTTTTTTTAAATGTGTATTTATTTTGAGAGACAGAGAGAGACAGACAGAGTGCGAGCAGGGGAGGAGAAGAGAGAAAGGGAGACACAGAATCCGAAACAGGCTCCAGGCTCTGAGCTGTCAGCACAAAGCCTGAGGTGGGGCTTGAACTCACAAACCATGAGATCATGACCTGAGCCGAAGTCAGACGCTTAACCAAGTGAGCCACCTCAGCGCTCCTTCCACGTTTTTTTGATACTAGTTTTTTAAAAGTGTCCTCCTCGAGGATAGAGATTACATTTTTGGATGCTGTCCCATAGTGTGGTGAGATGTGGATGCTGAATTCTTTAATTTGGTGATTCTTAACTTTTTGTTTATGTTTTATTAATATACTTTATTTTTTTAGGTTTTTAATTTACAGAAAAACCGAGCAGTCCCCATATGAACTCTCCTTCCCCAGTTACCTTTATTATTAATATCTTATGTTAGTATGAAACATTTGTTATAATTAATGAACCAGTATTGATACACTGTAATTAACCAAAGTTCATATTTATTCAGATTTATTTTAGTTTTTGCCTAAAGTCCTTTTTCTCTCCCAGGATCCCATTCAGCTTAAAAGCCTATGCTGAGTTGTCCTGTTACTTACATCTACATTATACCTAGTTGTCGGGTCTCCTGAGGTTCTTCTTGGCTGTCACATTAACCTTCATTTTTTGAGTCATAAACTGGATTGAAAATCTAATGAAAGCTATGGATCCTCTCCACAGAAAAATGCACCTGCTTCAGAGGTCTAATTTAAGGGAGGTCCACCCATAACTGATTCAGAAACCTAGCCTCAGGAGGAAAAGGTGATCTTTAAAATATTTCTTCCCTCACACTCAGGCTCAAGGTCAGGCTCTACCTTTAATTTGTTGTGTGACCTTTTTGCATAGCTGTTTTCCTACTTGGACCTCAGTTTCACCATCTGTGAAATGAAGGGTTTGATTTACATGATGTCTAAATCCTTTTCTAGCACAGTGGAAGGTGGGCGTCACCCACAAAGGAACAAAGGCTGTTAACACACCAAGCCAGGTCAGGGAAGTGGAATGGCTTACCAATAATGAGGTCGCAGAGGTTCAATGGGGGAAAAAGACATAACCTAGGTTCCACTTTATGGCTTCGTGGATTTTGTAAGTCATTTCCTTCTGAGGAAGGTTTGAGGTTCAATTTCCTCATCTGCAAAAATGTAGAGGCTCTGCTTCTGGTAGTTATGAAACTCCTGGGAGCAACAGTGAGGAATTATGATAAGAAAAAAAAATGGAGTAGGTGGGTGGGTGCACGGGTGAAGGGCAGATTTAAGGAATACGAGGCAGGGCTGAGGGTTCTGGAGAAGAGAAACCCAGTAGACACCTTAGGGATCTCACACCACACGCTCACCGTGCTGGGGTCAATTCAACCTAGGTGCCGGCCCCGCCTCCTTCCTCCCCACGCTTCCCCTCCCCTCCGGCTGCGACGCGCCACACTTCGCATGGTAGTCACCGTGAGTCGCTTTCCATAGCGCTAGGGCCGCGCGCGTTCTCGCGCCGCCACCTCACTGCCATCTCTGCCCGCCTTTGGCCCTTTCCGATTGGCTCTCACGTTAGTGACGTACATGCTCCTTATTCTACCCCCGTCACTTCCCCAGGGTTCCGCCCCGCCTCCCCCTTACTTCTCCCGATTGGCGTGGCAACCTAACCTGCCCTGGTCTCCGCTGTGAAGGAGAAGCCGGGAGAGCAGGCTAAACCAGGAAGGCGCTGGCTTGTGGCGCGCACGCGCACGCACGCACGCCGGCGGCCGGAGGGGCGGCACGCTCGCGCCCGGGCTCGCCGCGCGCCGCGCCAGAGGCTCGCGCACTCAGCAGGTTGGGCTGCGGCGGCGGCAGCTGTGGGAGCTGAGGCGCAGCGCGTGAGAGGTCCCAGACGCGTCTGCGGCTCCGGTTCCGCCACCTTCCTCTTCTCTCACCCCAGTCTCGGTGCCGGGTGCTGAGAAGGGAACGGCGCTAGCCTTGGTAACTTAGAGCCCACCCTTGGCTGCTTCCGACACCGCCATCCTTCCTTTCCTAGCCGCGGGCCTCTCGGTGCTAAGGCGACTCTGCGGGGAGGCGGCGGCGACGGCTGCCTGTCTGTGGGGAGGAGTCCTGCCCTCCAGTCTTGCTCCGCCGCCGGGCCCTGCAGGGTCCAAGAGAGCTCGGCGCCGGTCCTTCCTCTCACCTTTTTCGTCAGCCGATTGGTGCAGCGTCGGTCCGAGAGGTCTCTGGGCTGAGGCGGCGGCAGCTCCTTCGGCTTCATCATGTCCGCGGGCGGAGACTTCGGGAATCCGCTGAGGAAATTCAAGCTGGTGTTCCTGGGGGAGCAGAGCGGTGAGTGCGCGGCTCCCCCACTCCTGGCAGCTGGCCGCGGCTTCCCCGCACCGCCCCCAGTGCGGCCCTTCTGTCCGCGAAGGCTCTCTCTACCGGCCTCGCGTTTACGCTCGGTGGTAACCCCCAGCCCTGCCCGGTGTTTGCTGACCTCTGTTAGCCACCGGCTCCTCTTCGTCTGGATCCGTCGGTCAGATTTTTGACCCTTCCGTCCCCGGTTCAGATGTCTCCTTCCACCACCTTCCCCCCAACCCCCCCCCCCCCCCCCCCGCCGCAGCCCGGGCCTCTCCCGTCGGTCTGCCCCCTCCCCCCAGTCCTCACCCCGCCCAGCCCCAGCCTGCTGTCCATCCCTTTATTCCTCCCGTCTCCTTCGTCTCACCAACCGTAGCCCCCTTCCTTGAGCCCCACCCTTATCTTTGCTTTTATTCCAGTTCGTCAGCTCTGTGATGGCCCACCCTGGGAAGCCCCACTCCGGGAAGCCCCGCTCCCGGGAACCGACCCTCTTCAACCTTGGACTAGGAGGGTGGGGGGATTAGGGCGTTGTTTTCCTTAGAGGCTTGGCCCTGGGATATGCGGATCTTATGGGAGGTGGGAAATGGGGGGTCGTAGAAATTCTTGGATGGTTTTCCCTTGGGTGGGGAATTAGTTTGGAAGATATATGTCTGAATTGGAGGCGACTTGAGGATGGAGTGGTTGGGGAGTAAGAGGGGTGGTGGCGGTAGTGGTGATTTTTGTTTCTTGGGTTAGGCTGAGGCTTGTTGGAAAACCTCATTTTCTTCTCATGACTTTGAGCCCTGACAATTCTTCTGGCACTGTTGATGCTTTGCCGATCTCTGCCAGATGCTATGTCATGATCGTTTTACTTGGAATTTTTCACATCTCACCTCTCCTCCTTTCAACATGAAGCAGTGTCTGATTCTCTTTATGGCGGTGCAAACGGGGATTACCGGGGAAATGTTAATTATTTCATTTCTTCTGAGTGTTTTCAACATATAAATATATTTAGGATTCCTGTGAGAGAAGGCCTGAGAATAACGAACATCTTTGTTTTGTAGGATTTCCTTAGGGGCTAGGGAGTAATGGAGTAGAGTAGAATAGATTCATCATCTGGTTATCTAAATTAGATTTCAATATGTAATGCCGTTTCAGCTAAATGACCCTTTTATGCTTAATATTCCACAGTATATGATGAGTAGCGTGATCTTACTTACCTGGTCAGGCTTCTGCTGTCGCTTACTTTGTATTACATACAGGATCATAGTTTTGTGATGGCTTTCTCCAAAATAACTTCTTGTGATTCCAATTTTATGCTAAATTAGAAACTTGGCACTCGACAATTTAGAGATTATCATCCTTTTTTGTTTTTCTTACATTTTTCATGACCATCTTTAAAATTCACACATTGAGAGGTTAGTTCCTTCTAAATCATCATTGAGTTACCTGCTAGGTACCTTAGATTAGGCTGTAGGGAAGAAAATTTCTTTTGATTGGAAAGCAGATAACTGATATAAATTCAGAGCTTTTACAACTACCTTGAACTGTTTATACTAATATATATGGCATTGAAGTAGATTAACGTTAGTTGCAAAATTGCTTCTAGTTGGAGCTGAGAAATCATTTCTCTCTTTTCATATATAATCTTTGCCTCTTCCTTCCTTATCAAGGAAAAGGATAGTCTCCTCTTTGCTTATGAATATTCCTGAAGCATGTATAAACTTGTTTCTTTAACTTGGTAAGACCTGTGAGCGTGAACCCAGTCTAGGTGTTTTATGGCACTTTTAGGACAATGCCATGTGTAAAATATAGTGTATTCGTCATTATTGATAAATAGGATCTAAAGTGCTTATTGTGCACTCTAGGGATGTTATTGCCGGCCTTATGTTGTGATGAAGAACTATTTAGTTTGCATGAAGAAACCTTTAATCTCTGCCCTAGGAAGGTTTTAGTATGAGTAGAGATCGTAAGTTCGATATTTGAAGGTTTCCTTTGAATTCCTTGAGTATTTATGTTCTAAATGACATTGCAGAGTTCCGTGGCTTCTCATTTTTTACTTTATTTAAGTCTTGACAATGACCTCCCTGTAGTTCCTGAAGTCATCTTAGATTTTTTTTAATAGACTATTTTTTAGAACAATTTTAGATTTACAGAAAAATTGAGAAGATTGTGCAGAAGGTTCCCATATAGCCCCACCCAGTTTCCCCAGTATTCCTCGGTGTTCTTAACATCTTAAATTAGTATGGTACTTTTTTATAATGAATGAACCAATATTGATGTATTATTATTAACTAAGTCCATAGTTTATTCAGATTTCTTTTCATCTTTTTTTGTTTCAGGATTCAGTTCAGGATACCACATTATGTTTAGATGTCAGTGTTTCTTTAGGCTCCTCTTAGATATTCTAAAGTATTGTATTTACATGCTTTTTAACTCTGGAACTGTGGGGTTAATTATCTTTTAAGGCTGCTATAATGCTAAGTAATGCTATCCGATAGCTTTGACAGTGAAAGATTGATCTCTGTTTTCCTGGGCAGTGTCTGTAGTTTTCTTATGCATTAGTAAAGGTCTTTGGAGCCCATGTCATCTTGATGTAACTCTTCATGAATTATTTATTTTAGGTTTTACAGTTCCACAATTCAGCTTTCAAAAACTAATCTGTGGCAAAGCATTTACCACATTTATAATTCTTATTTGTATGTGTGTGTGTGTCTGTTACCCACAGCAGAACGTAAGTCCCATGAAGATTACAACTTATTTTGTTCATTGTATCCCCAGTGCCTAGCATAGCACCAGGCTCGTAGGTACCAGAAATATTTGGTAAATGAATGATGGTTGAATCTACTAGGAATCAAAGCTAGTAGCCTGTATTAGTCTTTGCTGTGGTGGAATCTATGTTTTATTTTTCCCGTAGGCACTTAGTAGTTTAACAATAACATTTTATACTTACATTAGTTGATTGTATGCTGGGATACTTTAGATTCTTGGGGTTGGGAAGCAGGGAACCTGCTTTTTTTTTTTTTTATAACTCTTGCCATTTTGCTAAAAAAAAAAATAATAATAATGAGACCAGGATTTTGCATTTTTGGGGGGGTAGGTTGAGAAGAATTAGTTTTGTTTAGTTAAAGCTATTGTTAAATTGTTTGCTATTAGCGTAGAACCTAAAAGTATGTCAAATGTTATTAAAGATGTGTTCATGGAACTGATTTGGAGTTAAGTAGACTTCTGTTTAGCTTATCAAAAATAAAGCTTCTGTGCTTTGTAATGAAGATGAGTTGTTTCAGTATATGAAGTGTGAGAGCAAGTTAATGATACTAGTCTTGGTAATCTTTCTAACAAGTCTTAGCGTTTATATTTCAGTAGTATACATGATTTAATGAAGGAATGTTGGAGTATACAATTTACAGCCGAAGTTTCCTTAAGAAATCTCTTTTATTGCTACCTCTGGCTGCTGTCTTGAAATGCTGAGGCACTTTTAGGAATGCATTCATGGTTTATAGTGGAAGATATTACTACAAACAAATGTTACAAATAGGGTTACAAATTAGGAAATATCTCAGGTAGAAGCACATATTTGGCCTAGTGCTGCTTATTTTTTCATTCTATGTTACTCTTTTTACATCAGGTCTTTTGAATTATAACATGCTAGATAGGGAAAATGTGTCTTTCCATCAGGGATCAGGAGTACTGAACAGTTTAGATTGGCTAGATCAGTGATCTTAAACTTTTCTTCTCAAGATACCGTTACCTGTTATGCTTTTACAAATTGTTGAGGCCCCTGAAGAACTGTTCATATGGTTTATATCAATATTTATTGAAAATTAAACAAAATTTAAAAATACTTAATTCATTTAAAAATAAAAATAATTAAACCCATTACATGAAAGAACTATTTTGCAAACAAAAATTTAGTGAGAGGGGCGCCTGGGTGGCGCAGTCGGTTAAGCGTCCGACTTCAGCCAGGTCACGATCTCGCGGTCCGTGAGTTCGAGCCCCGCGTCAGGCTCTGGGCTGATGGCTCGGAGCCTGGAGCCTGTTTCCGATTCTGTGTCTCCCTCTCTCTCTGACCCTCCCCCGTTCATGCTCTGTCTCTCTCTGTCCGAAAAATAAATAAAAAACGTTGAAAAAAAAAATTAAAAAAAAAAAAAAATTTAGTGAGAGAATGGCATTGTTTTACAAATTTGCAAATCTCTTTAATGTCTTTGACTCATGAGAAAATATCTGGATTCTCAGATCCTTCTCCATTCAATCTATTGTAATGTCACGTGTCATATAGGCTCTGGGAAACTCCACTGTACACTCATGAGAGAACGAGAGTGAAAAAAGCCAAATAACAATATTATGAAAATGGTTTGACTCCCAGGAGGGTATTGGACCCTCTACTGAAGAGTCCTGGGGATCCTGGTGGTCAGTAGACCACACTTTGAGAACTGCTGGATTAGATGATATTAAGCCATTTGTACCATGGAGCTTCATACTGCAAGTTAGGGCAGTCAAAGAGAATGTTTTCCAGATCTGGTTTTGGAGCCTTAAAACTAAACAGTAGAGCTAGTGATTAAGAGCAGAGTCTGGGTTTCATATTTTAGCACTGGCCACTGGCTTTGGGCAAATTATTTGACTTCTTTGTGCTTCAATTTCCTTCTCTAAAGGTAATAGGAACTATAATACAGAGTTATTGTGAAGATTAAATTAGTTAATAAATGTGAAGCATTTACAAGAGTGCCTGGCACGTGGGAAGTGCTCAAACTATTTAAAAAAAAAATTTTTTTTAATGTTTATTTTTGAGAGAGAGACAGAACGCGAGCAGGGGAGGGGCAGAGATAGAGGGAAACAGAATCTGAAGTAGCTTCAGCCTCTGAGCTGTCAGCACAGAGCCTGACCTCGAACCCATGAACCAAACCCATGAACTGCAAGAGCTGAAGTTGGGTGCTTAACCTACTGAGCCACCCAGGCACTCCATGCTTGGTAACTATTTTAATTTAACACAAGTGCATGTAAAACTATGCTGTCAAGTGATTTGATAGAACATAAGCTTAAATTTACATTTTATCATAAAAGAAATATTGCATATAATATCTAAAACAATACAGTGTAATAAGTGCAGCTGCTTAGAAAAATAGAGTTAAAAGGTATAAAGAAGTGACAGGAGCATGGGGTTTCAGGGAAGACACATTATAAATGACTAATAATTTAAGTACTTTGAGCTGAAATTCTTGAATTAGAACATTACAGAATTGGAGGAGACTTTCAGAATTCATCTAATCCATTTCTCTTAGGGCTTTAAACTGGATAACTTTCCCCCCCCTCTATTTTTAATAGGTAATACAAACATAAAAAGGTGTACTCTGAGAAAACTTACTACTACCCTTGTTCTGGTAGCTCCTTTCTCTACTCCACCCCCTCCTGCCATATGTATTGTTTGTATATATTGTTTTCTTGTGTATACTCTGGGATTTCTTTATGCAAATACAAGCAAATACGAATATAATTTCTTATTTTCTCTTATATAAGATGTATCAGACTTTACTCCACACCTTTCTTTTTTTACTTAACAATACATCCTAGAGATCTTTCCATATTATTTGTACATACAAAAACAGCTTTCCATTTCTGTTTTTTGTTTTCCAATAAAATTTTTGTAAGGGGCACCTGGCTGGGTCAGTCAGAGGAGCATAGGGACTCTCAGTTCATCTCAGGGTCATAAGTTCAAGCCCCACATTGGGTGTAGAAATAACTTAAATAAATAAAACTTTAAAAAATATTTTTTATTTTATAATAGTTTTAGGGGTGTCTGGGTGGCTCAGTCCGTTAAGCATCTATCTCTTGATTTTGGCTCAGGTCATGATCTCACAGTTTGTGAGATTGAGCCCCACGTCAGGCTCTGCTACCAGTGCAGAGCCTATTGGGATTCTCTCTCTCTGCCCCTCCCCGGCTTGTTCTGTCTCTCTTTCTCCCCCCCCCACCCCCCTCAAAATAAATAAATAAATACTTAAAGAAATAGAGTAGTTTTATATTGACAGAAAAACTGCAAAGATAATTCATTTGTACATTTTCACAATTAATGAACCAGTATTGATACATTATTAACCAAATTCCATATTTTATTTAAATTTCTTTAGTTTTATCTAGTGTTTTTTCTGTTCCAGGATTCCATCAAGGATACCACATTTGATTTGTTATTAGCTCTCCTTATGCTGTTTTTAGTTATGACAGTTAAATTGGATCACTCTTAAGTTACTTCATTTATAGAAATCTCCAAGATAACACATTTTTTATTTTTTTTAAAGTTTATTTAAGGGAGAAAGAGAGTGGGCACATGAGCAGGAGAGGGGCAGAGAGAGGGGGAGAGAGAGAATCTCAAGCAAGCTCCAAACTGCCAGTGCAGAGTCCAATGCGGGGCTTGAACTCAGGAACCGAGAGATCATGACCTGAGCCAAAGTCGGATGCTTAACCGACTGAGCCCCCCAAGTGCCCCTGTAATTTTTAATATCAAATTTCCCTGTTTTGAAATTTTCAAATCTATTCCTGTGCTATATTGTTAAGCTCTTGTCCTTGGGGAGGCAACATATATTGATATAGACAGAGACAGAGACAATCAGACTTTGGCGCTAATCCTGACCCAGTATTTCAGTGTTATCTTGGAAAGTTTATTTAACTTTGCTAAGCGTTTTTTCCATTTCTTATATGGCAACACTAACCTAGTAGTAGTGTTTTTTTCTACCCTCTAGTTATAGATATCATACATTTTGGTTAGGTCGGTATTTCATTTATACAGTATTGTAATTAGGTAAATGATATTCACAGCAGAGTCATGTAGTATACTGATTACTTATACTTTTTTGCGTATTTTTTTTTGTTTTCCTTTGTTTAATTTATATACATATCCTGAATTTATTCCCCAACTTTTTATCCACAATGTAAATCACGTCTCTGTGTATAAGAATGCATCAGGTTTTTCCTCAGAAGAAATTCATTTAATTTGAAGACCTCTTGAAGACCTCTCTTCCAGAACCTTCTGACCTATTCTAATATATACTAGTTACCACCCCCATGATGGGTGCTCAGCTGTCAACCTGGGATCTACCTTTGTCATCATTTTGAGGATTTCCTTTTCTCTTGTGTTAGATGGATCCATTGTTTCTCAGATTACATTTTCCTTTTTTTTATTGGTTTACTCTATCATGAGGCTGAACATACTCTCCAGTTGGTAGTTTCTTAATAAATGAAACATGGGAGAAAGTTTTTTGAGACCTTGTGTTTCTGAAAATGTATTTGGACAACTTTTACACTGGAAATTTGGTGGAGTTTAGAATTTTAAGTTGGATACATTCCTAAAGAAGTTCAAAAACATTAATGTATAGACTTGTAGATTCTTAGTGTTACCTTTCTGACTCTTGGTCTTTTGATCTTTCATACTGATGTGTCGATTTTCATTTTGTGTGCTGAATAATAGATATAATTTCTTTCAAACTGGAAACTTATGTTCTTAGTTTTTAGGAAATTTTCTTAACTAGTATGATATCCTCTTCTCCATTTTTCGTTCCCTCTTGAATTATTAGACCTGGATTGATCTTCTGATTTTGTCTTATTTTATGTCTTTTCTTTTTCTTCATGTTTCTGTTTTAATTCTCAAAAGATTTTTTCAGCTTTCTTCCATCCTATTTTATTTCTATCATTTTCATTTCAAAGAGGTTTTTTTTGTTTGTTTTCTGAATGTTCCTTGTCTGTAGCATCTTTTTGATTCTAGTATCTTTGGTTTTTAAAGTTTCTATTTATTGATATTGAGAGAGAGAGAACACGTGTGTACATGTGTGCGAGTGAACAAGGGACAGGTAGAGAGAGAGGGAGAAAGAGAAACCCAAGCAGGCTCTGTACTATGAGTGCAGAGCCCAGCCCAGGCCTCGATCCCATGAACTGTGAAATCATGACCTGTGCCAAAATCAAGAGACATTTGTTTAACTGACTGAACCACAGAGGAGCCCCTCCAGTATCTTTTATTATTTTGAGGATATTATTGAGATGTATTTCCTCTTCCTAATACTCAGTTTTTTGTATATTGTTAGTACCTCTGTTTATTTTGATTATTCTTTCTTGCTTGATGTGGTCCTCAAAAAACAAGTAATTCTTGGCTATCCTCCTATGTTTAAAAAAGTTGAGCACTAAAAGCTTGATTTTAAGCACTCGTGCGGGTTTAGGGAGCTTCTCTGTAGGATGATCTGGCTGAGTTCTTTTGGGGGGAGTTAGCTCCTTTAATTCTTTTGCCCATCAGATTCATAAAGAATTATCCAGTGTCTTGCTGGAGGGAGTAAGTTTAGTTCCCAGTTTTCTTAGTGCTGAATGCAGACAGAGTTTGATGATAACATAGAGTAATGGATTTAATTTCCTTGTTTTGAATACTGTTTGTATTTTAGCCCTCACTTGTTTCTTTTATTTCCCAGTCCAGAAGCTCTCTATTTTCCTTTCTCATAGAATAACTCTCTAATCTTCTGGTGAAGTGGGAGAGGGACCTGGCTGTGTGGAACAGTGGAGGGGACTTTCATTTGTTCGTTTTGTTTTTAGCACCACCTTAATACTTATTTACGCTTGGTGCCCGCAATTCCTGAGCCATTTGGGGGGTTCTCTGGCACAAATCAGATTGTTTCTCAGCTTTCTCCGTTGTCAGTCTAAAGTTGATCTTTATAGAACCTATTAGGTCAATTACCACTTTTCCATTTACTTTCTACCTTCAACCTGGATGATTTAGATTTTCTGAGAACCAGTACTTTTAGATGTTTGAAATTGCTTAGGGTTTTCAGTTTCTCTTTTTTTCCTTTTCCTTTTTCATTTTATAAAATTAAAACCAACTCATTTGTACCCATGTTTATAGTAGCATTCACAGTAGCCAAATGATAGAAGCAACCCAAGTGTCTGTCAATGGATACATGGATAAACAAAATGTGTTATATACATAAAATGAAATATATTATTCAGCCTTAAAAAGGAAGGAAACTCTGATACATGCTACAACATGGGTGAATATTGATGACATTATGCTAAGTGAAATAAGTCAGTCACTAAAGGGCTAAATATTGTAGGATTCTTTAAATTAATGGATAATAAGCATTATCAGTACTGTCATTGTGAGATTGTATGAAACCCCGCCCAGACACCCCAATAGATTTCTCTTTGAGATGAAGTCCAAACTCTTCTTCTTGGTTTAAAGACTGTCATAGTCTGGCTTCTACCCTCGTATCTCTGATCTTATACCTAATACTCATCTTTACCTTTATTGTTATGCATATTACAGAAGAGTTCTTTTTAATCATCATTAGGGTGTTACATGCTATGCAGAATACATGTCTTCCATTCTTAGAATAATAGAATCTTAAAGATCATTTATTCATTTAACAGATGCTCATGGTGTGCCAGGCATGGAGCTAGGTCCTGGGGGATATAGTTATTAATAAATCAGATATTCTCTATTCTTGCTTACAATCTGACATTAAAGTAGATTTAAATCTTTTACATTGCTCTGGACCTTCCAGTCTCTGTTCTTGGACCTCTTCTTCAGTCTATCCTTTAAATTATTAGAATGAATTTTATAAAAATGTAAATCAGTAACTTCTTATCTTAAAAACATTGTGAATGTACTGAATTGTACACTTAAAAATGGTAAATTTATATGTATAGTTTATCACAATAAAAAATTAATTTTCAAAAACTCAAAAGCCTCACATTTGTAGGTTTATTTGGTCACTTTTATTTTTATTTTTTTATTTTTAATGTTAATTTTATTTATTTATTTATTTTTAAATGCTTATTTATTTTTGGGAGAGAGAGACAGAGTGTGAGGAGGGGAGGGGCAAAAAGGGAGGGAGACACAGAACTCAAAGCAGGCTCTGGGCTCCAGGCTCTGCATTGTCAGCACAGAGCCTGACACGGGACTCAAACTCACAAACTGGGAGATCATGACCCGAGCCAAAGTCGGGTGCTTACCCAACTGAGCCACCCAGGTGCCCCTATTTTGTCACTTTCAGAATAAAATCAACCTTGAAAATAAAACAGCCAGGTAGTTATTTCACCAGCAAAATGGGTTTATTTGGAATAGCAGAGGAATGCCAGATCAGGAGAAGTAAGCCTTCGTGAACCATTGGCAAGTCTGGAGAACAAATCAGAGATATGCTCTTTTATAGAGGAAGGGAAATTGGGAGGGGCTGTTATAAACAAAAAGTCCCTTGGAGTAAACTGGGAGTTTGAAGCTTAGTGACTTTTTGTTGGCTGAGTTGTGATAGTCTCCTATTGGTTGGGCTGTTGCTAGGCAAGGAGGGAATCTATCCTTCTGGGGTAGTAAAGTAGATTTCTCCTTGTTGGGAATGCAAGGTAAATCTCTTCCTGGTGGGTCTGCAAAGGGCTGCGGTGAATGGTATGGCCTGAGAACTCCCCCTTCTGGTCTTGTGACTCCATTTTAAATGAGGTTTCTGTTGTTTTCCCCCTTAGATTAAGATCTTCTGAAAGCCTCGCTGGTCAAGAGTCGGGTTTTCTGTATTTAGTGCTTTTGTCCTTTGGTGTCAGGAAAGATGACCTTTCCCCCATGTTGTGTTCCACATGGGAGGGAAAGTACATAGCAGTTGGAAACCATTTAAGGCCATATTTGAGTAACAAGAAAGTTTAGGCGGGAGAACTCTCAGATACTTCTTACCTAGTCTATATCTTTTCAGGGTCATAAATGTTAGAGAAAATCTTGAAGCACTGAGCTAGCATCATCCTATTGTATATGCCATTTTTGTAAAAGTTTGACATGTGACAAGTAAAAGACTTCAAAATAATTATGCAAAGCAGAATCAAAAGTATGTGAAAAATACAGTTTGATGGTTCTAAACCAGGAGCCCAGGCTTGAAGGTAATCAGTTAAATAGGTCAAAAGATCAGGGGTCATTAGGTGAAATTTGCAGTGACCAGAGGGCTTTTTTTCTGATTTTGTTTAATTGAATTTCTACCTCTCCAGAGATATTTATCCATGTGCAACAGGTAGTATTTGCTATTGCACAAATATGCCTCCTTGTTTAGCAAGTAGGTAATCAGGGACTATGTAGTTATCCAAAACCACTTGATCTAATGATTCAAGTGATCATTGTTGGGCTGCCGCTGCTTTGGCTGTGAAATCAGCTACCTCTCCTAAAGTTAGGGAGTTTCTGACCATGCATTCCTTGGCACTTATCCAACCTGAGGAGAAAGCTCTCCCTGTGTAGGTAAACCCAGAGTCATATAGGCCTCCTTCAGTTTCCATTTAAAGCAGCCATGGATGTTTAATGGGGCAGAACAATGAGAGGTTTTTTATTTATTACAAATGTTGACAGGGACACTTAAATGTCCCAGTAAGCATTGACCTCCAATTTGCCAGCTATCTAACCATTTGTATGCCCATGGGAAATGCTATCTACTGTAGACAAAAATGAATCCAGGCAGAGTGCAGAGGAGTAAGGTATCCCTTAGCTGGAATTTCCTGATTGACCTTTTCAAGACAGGGATCAGAGGAATTTAGATGACATTCTGTGAGGTACCATCCCATACTAAAGAGGACTTTTCTAAGTCTTGCAGAAAGGAGTTAGCCCATTTGTATATCTCCTTAGTGCAGGGGAACAGGTTATTGGAGAAATTGCCTACAGACAAGACCAAGGAATCTCTGACATTGTGAACAGTTTCTGGTGATGGATCCAGCAGAGAGAGGGAGACACAGAACTCGAAGCAGGCTCCAGGCTCTGAGCTGTCAGCACAGAGTCCGACGTGGGGCTGGAACTCACAGACTCACGGACTGTGAGATCATGACCTGAGCTGAAGAGAGAGTGGGGGAGGGGTAGAGAGGGAGGTAGAGGATCCCAAGCAGGCTCCACACCCAGCACAAGGGCCCAACTTGAGGCTCATCCATGACTGTGAGACCCTCACCTGAACTGAAATCAAGAGTTGGATGTTCAGCTGGCTGAGCCACCCAGGCAGCCTGAGGAGGTCTTTCTTTAAGAAGGTGACAAAAGCATTATCATATTGATGTTGAGTAGGAAAAAAGTAGAAAACTACTAAAGTTACTACTCATTTGTAAACTTTCCACATTTATCAAGTTGTTTATTATGAGACATTCCTTTGGCCTGTAAAACTTTTTTTTTTTTTTTTTCAACGTTTTTTATTTATTTTTGGGACAGAGAGAGACAGAGCATGAACGGGGGAGGGGCAGAGAGAGAGGGAGACACAGAATCGGAAACAGGCTCCAGGCTCCGAGCTGTCAGCCCAGAGCCCGACGCGGGGCTCGAACTCACGGACCGCGAGGTCGTGACCTGGCTGAAGTCGGACGCTTAACCGACTGCGCCACCCAGGCGCCCCTGGCCTGTAAAACTTTTAAACTTAATATGATATGGGGAAAAGTCTTAGAGCAAGAGTTAGGAGAACTGAACTGTGGTCTTTGCTCTCCCACTTTATAAATTATGTGCTTTTAAAGAGTTCACTTTAACTTTTCCATGCCTCAGTTTCCTTGTATGTAAAATGAGAAGAATCTTCCCATCCCCATATATGGTATGGATTGCATAGATGGTTCTTTGTAGGCTCTACCCATGGACTTCATGTTAGCACTGTCATATATTTCTACATATTTAATATTCACAAAGCTTCCAGAAATTGAAAGTAGTTCCTTCCCACAAAAGATTGAGTACAATTTTAAATAAAGCATTCCTTTTGTACTCTCAAAATTCTTTAATTGAACTTCTTTTTCTTTCCAAAATATTGTACATTTGTTTTCAAAGTTTCTGATACTGAAATGATTAAGTCTTTTAAAGTTTTGTTTTTGAGAGAGAGAGAGAGAGAGACAGAGCGTGAGCAGGGGAGGGGCAGAAAGAGACGGAGACACAGAATCTGAAGCAGGCTCTAGGCTCTGAGCTGTCAGTACAGGGCCCTATGCAGAGCTCGAACCCACGAGCCGTGAGATCATGACCTGAGCCAAAGTTGGATGCTTAACTGACTGAGCGACCCAGGCGCCCCTGAAATAATTTAGTCTTTTATGTAAACAACCTAAATAGTTATTTCAACCTTAGTCTGGTTGGTATTATCTTAAATACTGTGATAATTTTTATTTTTCAGAATTTTTAGTCTCTAAAACTGTAGCCTCTAAAACCATGAGGCAGTAAATTTCTGTTGTTTAAACCAGTTTGTGGTGCTTTGTTATAGCAGCCCTAGCAGACCAATAAAGTGCTCAGTATTCCTTTGTAACTAAATGCAAAACTCCATGTAGCACCTCCTGACAACTGTACTGGAAAATATGTAATTCTTATCAAACCACTAAATTTTTTCAATAGTCAGAATACCTTAATTTTGTGAGTAAATTTATGTTTTGTAGTTTCCTGACATCAATATATTTGTTTTGCATACAAAGTAATAATGTCGACTGACATTTGATTACTTACTACATATGAGGCCCTGGTTTAAGTACCTTACAATCTAACTGATTTAATCCTTAAAACCAGCTCTGTGAGCTCCTGGAGAAATGGTTGATTTCAGGGCTAGGGCAGGGAAAATACAAGATGAGCCCAGAGCTGCTTCTGGTGGCAAAGTAAGGAAGTGTTTAAGAAAGAATGGGGCTTCTTAAAAGGGCACAGGAACCAATGTGAAAGAGCACCCAGTAGAGAAAGTTGGGATAATTTGAGCAAAATAAATGATGATGATATTACATTATAACCCACAGATTAAATATCCATGAATCCAGAGTTAAATAGATAAGAACCACTCTTTCTTATAGAAGAATTCCAGTTAATAAATATAGATGGAATGAGGGAAATGCAAAATCACCGTTAGAATACCACAGTAATGGTGCACCCGTGTGGCTCAGTTGGTTAAGTGTCCGACTCTTGATTTTGGCTCAGGTCATGATCTCACGATATGTGAGATTGAGCCTCACATTGGTCTCTGTGCTGACAGTATGGAGCCTGCTTGGGATTCTCTTTTTCCCTCTCTCTCAAAATAAATAAATAAACTTAAAAAAAAAAGGAATACTGCAGTAATTGTTGTATGCAAGATTGATTTTTTAAAAAATTTTTTTTTTAAATGTTTATTTTTGAGACAGAGAGAGACAGAGCATGAATGGGTGAGGGTCAGAGAGAGAGGGAGACACAGAATCGGAAGCAGGCTCCAGGCTCTGAGCCATCGGCCCAGAGCCTGACGCGGGGCTCGAACTCACGGAGTGTGAGATCGTGACCTGAGCTGAAGTCAGACGTTTAACCGACTGAGCCACCCAGGCGCCCCAAGATTGATTTTTTTAAAGTAATCTGTACCCCAACATGGTGCTTGAATTCAGAGCCCCCAGATAAAGAGTCTGGAGTTGCAAGATCTACTGACTGAGCCAGCTAGGTGCCCCTGGCAAGATCCATTGTTGAATGCTAGAATTGGTTGGCAAAAGTTTGAAAAGACATAGGACGTTTGTTAATTAGTCTCAAAGTATCTCCCCTAAGATAATTATTACAAGAGGAAAAACAGTAGCTTTTATAGTAGAAAAATTATGTAGAGATGACCATAACCAAGTCTTCAAGGTTAACATCAGGAATAAGACATTAACATTATATCATGTTCCTCTTGTTACGATGCAGTGAGAAATGCTTATCAGTTTTTGGTAGTCTTGTCAAAAAAATGCATGATCTCAATCTAATGAGAAGACATTAGGCAAATCTAAATTGAGGGACATACACAAAATAATTGACCAGTACTCTTCAAAAGTGTCAACGTTATGAAAACAAGGAAAGACAGGAAATGTCACAGATGAGAGGAGACTAAGGAAACATGACAACTAAATAGTGTCCTAATAGTCCTGGGTTGGATCTTGTAACAGAAAAAGGACATTGGTAGAAAACCTGGTGAAAGGCAAATAAGTTCTGTAGTTTAGTTAATAGCATTGTATCACTATTCATCTCACAGTTTTGATAATTGTGCTATTTAAGATGTTCTCCTTAGGAGAAGCTGAGTGAAAGGTATACTGGAATTCTCTGTACTAGTTTTATAACTTTTCTGTAAATTTAATATTATTTCCAAATAAAAAGTTAAAACAGTCCCGTAAGATAGGTACTACTGTTATTCCTATTTTACCTTGAGGAAACTGAGGCACAGAGAGGTTAAAGAACTTAACCCAATTGTATAAGGTTGGTAAATGGCCAAGTTGGGATTTCAGCTGAACAGTTTAGTTCTAGAACTCCAGTAATAAAACCCTAAACTATCATTACCTTTCCTTGTTAAATTTTATATAGGTGAAATATGTGCAGAAAATAAAGGATACTTAGGTGTTCCCCCAAACACAGAAGTGAAGTAACTAATCATCTCTTGAAAGTTGAGCTATATGAACTAAATCTGTTAAAGTTAAGTGTTTCTCAGGTATTTTGCACTACCAGACTTTTGTAATTTGTATGACAGAATTCTTTTTTTTTTAAAAATATTTTATTATTTGTTTTTGAGAGAGAGACAGAGAGAGAGAGAGAGAGAGAGAGAGAGACAGCCAGGTAAGGGCAGAGAGAGAGGGAGACACAGAATCCACTGCAGGCTCCGGGCTCTGAACTGTCAGCACAGAGTCGGACACGGGGCTCAAACTCACAAACTGTGAGATCATGACCTGAGCCAAAGTTGGATGCTTAACTGACTGAGCCACCCAGACGCTCCAAAATTTGCTTTGTTAATGATTATATTACTGAGTTACCAGAATCATTTCAAAATACTGTTTATACACAAGGAAAACCATAGATCTATTTAGTTATGGAATTAAAATGTGACATTCAACTGGGAATTGTTCAGTCTCATCAAGAAGGCAAAAACACAACTGAAAAGGCTTTAAGTTTGCTATGATACTATACAAAAAAGATAATAGCTAATTACTTTGCAGGTATAAGATCTGAACAAGAAATGCTTAAGCTGAAAAAGTTGTAGATTACACTAGGTTATGAAATCACCTAGAGAATATTTCCTTTTTTAAGTGGAAAAATGATTTTTTGGAGCATTTCAGCATAATGCTGAATGAAGTTTTGTGTATTTGGTTGCACTGGAGTATTAGGTACAAATGTGAAAATAATGTTCAACAAAAAATGAATAGCCACAGTATTCAGGATAAGATTAGTTAGGCTCTGATTGAAATTGTCACATAAACTGCTTTTTATAGGAGGATATAATAAATGCACTATTAGGGATTTTGAAAAGTGTTTTGGAGAAGAGAGTAAACTTAGCTTAAGCAGCTTTGAAAGAATATAGAAGAAATGCAAATATAGTAGAAATGCTGATTTAAAATTATGCCTAAAATATATGCGAAAAAGAACTATTTTAATTTCTAGAAGTCTTGTGATCATAAATGGGTAGGAATATATGAAAAGATACTAAAATATGTCTTTGGACAATGTAAAGGGGCCACCTAAGTGGACTGTACTCCTCTTTCTCTGGAATTTTGAGGTAACCTCAGTATAAGGAGGATGCAATGACTCAAATGAACACTGACCCCATGAGAGATTGAGATCCTGATCTACTATTTGGAGATTCCTTCTTTAAAACAAAACAAAACTAACTTGAACTAAAATATGAAACAATTTATCCTCTATACCTAAGTGATATATAACCCATATTTTAAAGTGTACTTATTGTTAGTTTAAGCTCATGTGAGCAAAGATGTTCATTTCCTTATTTCTTGGGACTTAAAAAACATTGATAGGCTGTAAAATTTGTTTTATTAGAGTTGAAAGAAGAATTTTTGTTTTTAACTTATTGTCAAGTTGGCTAACATAGTGTATACAGTGTGGTCTTGGTTTTGGGAAAGGAGAATATTTTCAAGCCTTGTTTTTCTTTGTTGGGGTTTTAGTTTTGATTATTATTGTAATATCCAGAAACATTTTTCCAAAGTCAAAAATTCTTGCTTAAATTTTGCCACGGGGGAAAAGTTAAGGTACACATGAGAGTTTATAGTCACAGTTTAAAGAAAGACTTAACCCATGGTACAGATACTGTGTGGTAGAGTCTTAAAGTATTGTTTCATCGTCCTACAAAGTGTGTGTTCTTCATTCTCCATGAAGAAAAACAAAAAGTGTGTGGTTGGTTTTTTTTTTGGTTTTCGGAATAGACCAACCTAGCTTGCTTCCTTTTTTTTACCTTTTTTTTTTTTTTTTTTTTTTTTAAAGAGAAGAAGAGTGAGCAGGGGAGGGGCAGAGAGAGAAGGGGACAGAGAATCTGAAGCTGGCTTGATGCGAGGCTCAAACTCACAAACCGTGAGATCATGACCTTTGCCCAAGTCAGATGCTCAACCACTCAACTGATTAAGCCACCCAGGTGCCCTGCCTTTTTTTTCTTTTTTTTTTACAATAATGACAACTTTTTCATGGGCAGAAAATATTAGTTTTAATGTGGTAGATGCGTCCTGTTTTAAGAAGTTTTTCCATCTACTGAGTAATGAAGATAGATTCCTGTATTATGTTTTAGAAGTGTTTTTGGGTTTATGTGTTTGTTTGCTTTGCCTTTCACATTTAGGTTTATAATCCATTGATTATAAATTGATTTTGATGTGTGTTCTGAAGTATATGTCAGTCAGGTTTAAATTTTTTCAGCATGGGTACATATTTATCCAAACATGTATTAAAAAAACAGTACTTTTCCTCACTGCTTTGCCATGTCAGTTTTGTAATAATCAGCTGTGTATAAATTAATCAGTTTGGTTCTGGAATTTCTGTTCTGCCAGTTGGTTTGTCTACCCTTATAACAATACCAGACTTACCATAAGTTTATATTAAAGTGGCTAATTTGGGGCACTTGGGTGGCTCAGACAGTTAAACAGCCTGCTTTTGGTTTCAGCATAGGTCACGATCTCATGTTCATAGGTTTGAGTCCATGTGCTGTGTGCTGACAACATGGAGCCTGCTTGGGATTCTCTCTCTCCTCTCTCTGCCCCTCCCACATCTGTGTGCATGTGCACTTTCTCAAAATAAACAAACTTAAAAAAAAATTGGCTGAGGGGTGCCTGGGTGGCTCAGTTGGTTAAACGTCTAACTTTGGACCAGGTCATGGTCTAATGGTTTGTGGGTTCAAACCCCACATCAGCCTCTTGCTGACAGCTCTGAGCCTGGAGCCTGCTTTGGATTCTGTGTGTGTGTGTGTGTGTGTGTGTGTGTGTGTGTGTGTGTGTGTGTGTCTGCCCCTCCCCTGCTTGTGTGCGCTCTCTCAAAAATAAATAAGCATTTTTTAAAAAAATGATTTCCCGGAGAGTAAATCCTTCCACCTTATTTTTTTTATTTAAGAGTGGCGTGGCTTGGCAATTCTAGGCCTTTGGCAATCTTGAAGAAGTTTGTTAAAATAGAACTTCAGGGGCGCCTAGGTGGCTCAGTTGGTTAAGCATCCGACTTCAGCTCAGGTAAGGATCTCATAGTCCATGAGTTCCAGCCCCACATTGGGCTCTGTGCTGACAGCTCAGAGCCTGGAGCCTGCTTCGGATTCTGTGTCTCCATCCCTCTCTCTCTCTGCCCCTCCCCTGCTCATGCTCTGTCTGTCTCTCTCTGTCTCAAAAATAAATAAAAAACATTAAAGAAAAAATAGAACTTCAGTTTCTTTAGTAGTCATAGGACTATTAATATTTTGCCTTCTTAGTGTTTTTCTAGGATTTTGATCATTTCACCTAAGATTTTAAATTTATTACTACCAATTATTCATATTGCTCTTTTATGTCTGTGGGATCTGTAATCATGCTTTTTTTTTTTTTTTTAATTTTTTACACTTATTTATTTTTGAGAAACAGAGTGAGACAAAGTGTGATCGGGGGAGGGGCAGAGAGAGAAGGGGACACAGAATCCGAAGCAGGCTCCAGGCTCTGAGCAAGCGGTCAACATAGAGCCTGATGCGGGGCTCAAACCCATGAACTGTGAGATCATGACCTGAGCCGAAGTCAGACGTTCAACCGACCGAACCACCCAGGTGCCCCAAGTAATCATGCTTCTTCAATGTCTAATACTGGCTATCTGTATCTTCTATCTTCTTGATAAGACTTGCTAGAGGTTTATAAATTTAATAGTGTTTTTTCCCCCAAAGAATTATTAGTCAGTCTTCTCAGTTGTGGGTTTTCTTTTTCATTAATTTCTGCTCTTTAATTCCTGTATTATGGTTTCTTTTGCTGGTCTTTTCCAACTTCTTGAGCAGTACATGTAGCTTACTGACTTTTAGCTAATATATGCTACATGTAAGTGTGCATGTTGTATAAATTTCCTTTTAAATACTGTTACCGTTGTGTTTTGAAAATTTGATATGCAATACTTTTGTTACTCAGTACAGAATGCTTTCTGATTTGTATTGTGATTTCTCTTTTGACACATTGGTTATTTAGAAGTATATTATTTCCAAACACTTGGGGATTTTCTAGTTTTCTTTATATTTTCCACCTTAATTGTACTATAATCAGAGAATATATTTTTAGTATTTTTAATTTTCTTGAGAATTTTTTGTGGCCCATGTCATATCAATTTTATTTTATTTTTAAAGGTTATGTATTTTTTGAGAGAGAGCGAGTGGGAAAGAGGCAGAGACAGAGGGAAAGGGAGAATCACAAGCAGGTACTGTGCTGTCAGCACAGAGCCTGATGTGGGGCTCCATCCAGTGAATCATGAGATCCTGACCTGAGCTGAAACCAGGAGTCAGACACCAACTGACTGAGCCACCCAGGTGCCCCATATCAATTTTAATAAATAGTCCATGTTTCCCTGAAAAGAATGTATTTTATAGTTGTCAGATGCTGAATTCTTTGTAAGATTACTAGATCAATTTTGTTAATCATGTGGTTCAAATATTCTGTCTTTATTGAATTTTTGTCTATCCTGCTATTGAAAGAGATATGTTAAAATCTCCCCCAGTGATTATAGTTCTTTTCATTTTTACTTTATGTGTTTTTGAGACTTTGAGATTAGATATATACAAATGTGTAATTGTTATACGTTCTTGGTGAATTGAACCTTTTATCATCTTCAAGTGTTCCACTTCATTTCTAGTAATGCTTTTGGCCCTAAAGTTTGCTTTGATGTTAATTTAGGTATACCATCTTTCTTTTAATGTTTTTATAGCATTTATATTTATTTCTTTTTACTTTCAACTTTTTTATATTCTTAGGTTTCAGATGTGTTTTAGTGGTCATCCTGTTAGGTTTTGTGTTTGTCCAGGCTGATAATCTGTTTATAAAATTGGAGCATTACTACATTTACATTTAATATAATTGTATATTTGGATTTAAAGTAAATCTACCATTTTAATGTACTTATTTTTGTCCTTGATATTTCTTTTTCTTTTCTGTTACTTGAATTTATAGTCTTTAAAAATTATTCAATATTCTTGGGGCACTCAGCCGGTTGAGCATCTGACTTTGGCTCAGGTCATGACCTCACGGTTCATGAGTTCAAACCCTACGTCAGGTTCGCTGCTGTCAGTCTGTCAGTGCAGAGCCTGCTTCTGATTCTCTCTTCCTCTCTCTGCCCCTCCCCTGCTTGCGTTTTCCCAGTTTAAAAAGTTATTCCATATTCTTTGCTTTATTAATTGGGAAGTTATAAATTTTTTTCCATTTATTGATTACCGTAGAAATTGTGGCAGGTAGCCATGACTTACAAAAGTTTGCAGCTAATTGATTCCTTTACCCTTCTGGACAATGTAAGGACCTTAGAACTCTACTTACCACTCCCTCTGACTTTACTATGTGTATTTTAAGTGTGTGTGTATGTAAAAAAACCCCGTATGATGTTATTGTTTTAAATAATGATTATTTAGATTTTTTTAATAAGGAAAACTTTCTTGAAGTACAACAGGTAAAAAAGCATACAAATCATAAGTGTACAGCTTGAATGAGAAAATTTGCTAGTCATATTGACTTGAATATTGCCATACTTATGAAAGTTATTTCTTACTGTAAATTAGTAAATTTGACCTTCGGATTTTAAAATCTCAATTTCCTGAGCTTTATTATTAAGCATGTCTTATGAGCTGTATCTACTTCCATCTTTTCAAGAATGAAAGGCTGTCATAGACTGTTGTATGCTACATTCTGGGCCACCTTCGTAATGAATGTTGTCTACTTGGTGAAGTTTCTGTTTATTGGTTAATTTTTCAGTGCCAGCAGGAACTGATACTGTGAGTGTAGATAGCATGAACAAGATAGATGAAGTTCCTGTTCTGCAGCTTACAGTTCATAAGTTGGGAGAGGTAAACTAGTAAATAAATGCAGAAACAAGATAATTTGAGATGAGTGTTTTTTGTATTGCCATTTTTTTCTTATTTTTCTTTTTTCTTTTTCTTTTATTTATCATTTATTTTCTTTGTTATTTATTATTTATCTTTTTATCTTTTATTTATTTATCTTTTTATCTTTTATATATCTATTATTTATTATTTATTTTCTTTTTATTTTTTCTATTATTTCTTATTTTTTCTTATTTTTTCCCATAAGAAAAAGCAGATCATGCTTTTTATTATGTTAAATGTCTACACCTGGACTTAATATTTTTGAGTAAAAATGCTGGTAAAATGAATCTTATGCTAGTACTTATTTTGAACTTTCCACTGGACTATTCTTTGAGAGTACAGATGATTTCCAATCCATTTTTTTTATCCTTAAAATACATCCATAGATGGATGTTCACTTTGTTGTAGGAATACCATAAAAGCCTTGCTGCCATCTAAAATACTTGTAGAAATACAATCTTAGGCTGAAAGTAATTTTGAGAGGTAATTTAGCTTTTCTTTCTTTCAGGCAGAACCATAGCAGATACTGAATTTATAAGTTCATAATGTAACCAGGAAAGAAACGTTCCACAAAATTAGGTTCCATGAGCAAAATCTCAGAGGCTTTAAGGTACATGTTATACTTGAAGAATAACTAATAGCTTTCTATTCTTGTCAGATGAAGTTTGTTTGGCAAGAGTAAGAGGTGAGTCTAGAAGGCTAGGTTCCAGTTTGATTGTAAAGGTCCTTGAATACCTGCTAAGGATTTTTAACTTTATCTTATGGATACTAGGGAGCCTTGAAAAATTTTTTAAGTTTATTTATTTATTTTGAGAGAGAAAAAGAGAGCACAAACAGGGGAGGGGCAGAGAGAGAGGGAGAGAATCCCAAACAGGCTCCGCACTGTCAGCTTGGAGCCCAGTGCAGGGGCTCAAACTCATGAACAATGAGATCATGACCTGAACTGAAATCCAGAATCAGATGTTTAACCCCCTGGAATGTTTTATAAATTGAGAAAAGATTCCTCTAGCAGTATACAGGCTGGACACTTTGCCCAGTGCTTTCTTCTCTTGTTCATTCTCTTAGACGTATCTCTTTCAGTGGATTGTGAACTCTTTTGTGGTAAGTGCTTTATCACTTGTTTCTCATTCTCATCCACCAACCTCATTGTTCTCTAGCACTTGGTTTTGGAATGAAGTGAGAAACATAGAATAAAATATTTCTTTACTTTAAAAAAAAAAAATGTTTATTTATAGAGAGAGAGTGAGAGTATGCAAGCATCAGGGAGGGGCAGAGGATCCAATGCTGGCCTCAAACTCATGAACTGTGAATCACTACCTGAGCCTAAGTTAGATGCTTAAACGACTGAACCACCCAGGCGCCCCGTTTACTTTTTTTTAATGCTTATTTATTTTGAGAGAGAGAGAGAGAGAGACATACAGCAGGCAGTGTGCACAGAGGAGGGGCAGGAAGAGAGGGATAGAGAGAGAATCCCACTCAGGCTTCGCACTGCCCGAGCAGAGCCTGACACAGGGCTCACAGTCCCATAAACAGTGAGATCATGACCTGAGCTGAAATCAAGAGTCCGACGCTCAGCTGCCTGACCTAGCCAGGTGCCCCCAAATATTTATTTTTTATTTATCTTTGGTAAGATTAGCCGGTCAGTCTTTACCTTCGTGTGAGTATCTTTCCTATCTTTATCTCTTTTTGTTTATTAAGTTTTTGTTTTAATTCCTGTTAGTTAACATACAATGTTACATTAGTTTCAGGTGTATAATATAGTAATTAAACAATTCCAAATATCACCCAGTGTTTGTTTTTTTTTTTAAGTTTTTAAAAAAATTTTTTTTTAATGTTTGTTTATTTTTGAGAGAGAGAGAGACAGAGTGTGAGCTGAGAAGGGGCAGAGAGAGACACACACAGAATCTGAAGTAGGCTCCAGGCTGCCAACACAGAGCCTGACATGGGGCTCGAACCCACGAACTGTGAGATCATGACCTGAGCTGAAGTCTGGCACTTAATCGACTGAGCCACCCAGGCACCCCTTAAGTTTTTATTTTAATTCTCCTGTCTTCATCTCATGTTCTAATTTTTTTTTCCCCCCTCTGGATGTCTCAATTTCATCATCCTGGAAACCCGTACTAAAGGTCTTATGCCTCTCATATAAATATTATTGGAAAGCTAAAGCACCTTTATTAAAAACAACTTTCAAGACATACATATCAAATTACTTATTTCAACAAATCTTCTACACAAACTCATAATCCCTATTTTTTAATATGATTGTATAAGGATAGTTTTTTTTTTTTTTTAACTTTGGGAGAAACAAAAAATTTTATTTAAGTTTATTTAAAAATTTTTTTTAACATTTACTTATTTTTGAGAGACAGAGAGAGCACAAGTGGGGAGGGGCAGAGAGAAAAGGAGACAGAATCCAAAGCAGGATTCAGGCTCTTGAGCTGTCAGCACAGAGCCTGACGCGGGGCTTGAACTCACAAACTGAGATCATGACCTGAGCCGAAGTCAGACGCTTAACCAACTGAGCCACCCAAGTGCCCCTAATTTTATTTATTTTGAGAGAGAGAGAGGATGCATGCAGGCAGAAGGAGGGGCAGAGAGGGAGGAGAGAAAGAATCCCAAACATCCTCCACATGCTGTCGGCACAGAGACCAATGCAGCAGACTTGATTCCGCGAACCGTGAGAACATGACCTGAGCCGAAATCAAGAGTCAGATACATGATGGGGTGCCTGGGTGGCTCAGTCGGTTAAGCGTCCGACTTCAGCCCAGGTCATGATCTTGCGGTCTGTGAGTTCAAACTCTGCATCGGGCTCTGTGCTGACAGCTCAGAGCCTGGAGCCTGCTTCTGATTCTGTGTCTCCCTCTCTTTCTGCCCCTCCCCTACTCATGCTCTGTCTCTCTCTGTCTCAGAAATAAATAAACATTAAAAAAAAAAAAAAAGAGAGATACATGCTTAACCGGGTGGGCCACTGAGGTGCCCCTAGGAGGAACAAAATCTTTATTCAATTTAGGTTTTTAGAAAAAGGCCACTAGATTTATTGAACTTTAGTACTGTTGACTAGGTTAGCTATATTGAAGTAGCATTAGCTTGGTTAATTGATTTTTCTGAGTTTCTCCCTCCCCCCCCTCCAAGTAAACTCTACCCCCAACCTGGGGCTCAAACTCACCACCCTGAGACCAAGAGTCACATGCTATTCCACCTGTGCCCCACTTTTCTGTTTTGCTATAGAATTGCATTACCTATGAGCGATATCTTTTACATGATATTGCATTGGATTTTGCTTGCAGTTGAGCATTACTCCTATGGTCCCTTTTTTAACTGCTTTCATTACCATGATGGAATAGTGACTCCAGATAGGGGTTTTTTTGTTAGCTCTGTTACTAAAATCATAGCATCTGATTTAAGTTACTATTAGTATCATAGCACAATAATCTTTTACAGTGGCTTATTTTTGTGGGAAAAAGTTAGAAAAATATAAATAACCAGTTGGTCCGTTTCAGTATTTTCTGACCAGTATAATTGGCTAAGAATTACAAAGCAGTTCATATGTTTTCATTATATAGGTTGTAGAATAATTCAGACTTCTCTTATTATACAAACATCTGTCTTCTTTGAATCTTAAGTATTCTTGAAGAGTATATTATATAAGGAATTATTATACAACTTACAGAAATTCTGCCCTAAATTAGTATAATTTGGTTTTCTAGAGGTCCAATAAGGAGTTTCTCTAATCTTTAATAATCTGCCCCTTTTAAAGCATTCCTTTTAGTTATCTTTCGTGTTCCATTATTAGATTTTTTAATTTTTAATTTATTTTTATTTTTTTAATATACACCCAAATTAGTTAGCATATAGTGCAACAATGATTTCAGGAATAGATTCCCTAATGCCTCTTACCCATTTAGCCTATCCTCCTCCCACAACCCCTCCAGGAACCCTCTGTTCTCCATATTTAAGAGTCTCTTATGTTTTGTCCCCTTCTCTGTTTTTATATTATTTTTGCTTCCTTTCCCTTATGTTCATCTGTTCTGTGTCTTAAAGTCGTCACATGAGTGAAGTCATATGATATTTGTCTTTCTCTGACTAATTTCACTTAGCATGATACCCTCTTGTTCCATCCACGCATTGCAAATGGCAAGATTTCATGTTTTTTGATTGCTTAGTAATACTCCATTGTATACCACATCTTCTTTATCCATTCATCCATCGACAGACATTTGGGCTCTTTCCATACTTTGGCTATTGTTGATAGTGCTGCTATAAACATTGGGGTGCATGTGCCCCTTCGAAACAGCATACGTGTATCCCTTAGATGAATGCCTAATAGTGCAATTGTTGGGTTGTAGGGTAGTTCTATTTTTAATTTTTTGAGGAACCTCCATAGTGGCTGCACCAGTTTTTATTCTAGCCAGCAGTGAAAAGAGATCCTCTTTCTCTGCATCCTCGCCAACATCTGTTGTTGCCGGAGTTGTTATTGTTAGCCACTCTGATAGGTGTGAGGTGGTATCTCACTGTGGTTTTGATTTGTATTTCCCTGATGATGAATGACGTTGAGCATTTTTTATGTGTCGGTTGGCCATCTGGATGTCTTCTTTGGAGAAGTGTCTATTCGTGTTTTTTGCCCTTTTCTTCACTAGACTATTTGTTTTTTGGGTGTTGAGTTTGGTAAGTTTTTTATAGATTTTGGATACTAACCCTTTATCTGATAATGTCATATGTAAATATCTTCTCCCATCCCATCAGTTGCCTTTTAGTTTTGCTGATTGTTTCCTTTGCTGTTCAGAAGCTTTTTATTTTGATGAGGTCCCAATAGTTCATTTTTGCTTTTGTTTTCCTTGCCCCCTGAGACGTGTTGAGTAAGAAGTTGCTGTGGCCAAGGTCAAAGAGTTTTTTGCCTGCTTTCTCCTCAAGGATTTTGATGGCTTCCTGTCTTATGTTTAGGTCTTTCACCCATTTTGAGTTTATTTTTGTGTATGGTGTGAGAAAGTGGTCCAGGTTCATTCTTCTGCATGTCGCTGTCCAGTTTTCCCAGCACCTTTTCCTGAAGAGACTGTCTTTATTCCATTGGATATTCTTTCCTGCTTTGTCAAAGTTTAGTTGGCCATATGTTTGTGGGTCCATTTCTGGGTTTTCTATTCTGTTCCATTGATCTGAGTGTTCTTGTGCCAGTACCATACTTTCTTGATGTTTACAGTTTTGTAATACAGCTTGAAGTCTGGGATTGTGATGCCTCCTGCTTTGGTTTTCTTTTTCAATATTGCTTTGGCTATTCAGGGCCTTTTCCATACACATTTTAGGATTGTTTGTTTTAGCTCTGTGAAGAATGCTGATGTTACTTTGATAGGTATTGCATTGAATATGTAGATTGCTTTGGGTAGTATTGACATTTTAACAATATTTGTTCTTCCTTTCTAGGGGTGTGAAATATTTTTCCATTTTTTTGTGTGTCTTCTTCAGTTTCTTTCATAAGCTTTCAATAGTTTTCAGTGTATAGGTTTCTAACCTCCTTGGTTAGATTTATTCCTAGGTATTTTATGGTTTTTGGTACAATTGTCAATGGGATCGATTCCTTGATTTCTCTGTCACTTCATTGTTCGTGTATAGGAATGCAGCCGATTTCTGTGCATTGGTTTTATATCCTGCCACTTTGCTGAATTCATGGATCAGTTCTAGCAGTTTTTTGGTGGAATCTTTCCATATAGAGTATCATGTCATCTGTGAACAGTGAAAGTTTGACCTACTCCTGGCCGATTTGGAGGCCTTTTATTTCTTTGTGTTGTCTGATTGCTGAGGCTAAGACTTTCAATACTATGTTGAATAGCGGTGGTGAGAGTGGACATCTCTGTCTTGTTCCTGACCTTAGGGGGAAAGCTCTTGGTTTTTCCCCATTGAGGATGATATTAGCATTGGAATTTTCATATATGGCTTTTATGTTCTCCAGGTATGATTTTTCTATCCCTACTTTCTTAAGGGTTTTTTATCAAGAAAGGATGCTGTATTTTGCCAAATGTTTTCTCTGCACCTATTGAGAGGATCATGTGGTTCTTGTCCTTTCTTTTATTGACGTGATGAATCACACTGATTGTTTTGTGGATATTGAACCAGCCCAGCCTCCAAAGTATAAATCCCTCTTAGTTGTGGTGAATAATTTTTTTAATGTGTTGGTGGATCCAGTTGGCTAATATCTTGTTGAGGATTTTTGCATCCACGTTCATCAGGGAAATTGGTCTATAATTCTCCTTTTTAGTGGGGTCTTTGACTAGTTTTGGAACCAAGGTAGTGCTTCATAGAAAGAGTTTGGAAGTTTTCCTTCCATTTCTGTTTTTTTGGAATAGCTTCAAGAGAACAGGTGTTAACTCTTCCTTAAATGTTTGGTAGAATTCCTCTGGAAAGCCATCTGGCCCTGGACTCTTGTTTTTTTTGGGGGATATTTTTGAGTACTAATTTGATTTCCTTACTGGTTATGGGTCTGTTCAAATTTTCTTCCTGTTTCAGTTTTGGTAGTGTATATGTTTCTAGGAATTTGTCCATTTCTTCCAGATTGCCCATTTTATTGTCATATAATTGCTTGTAGTATTCTCTTATTCTTGTTTGTATTTCTGCTGTGTTGGTTGTGATCTCTCCTCTTTCATTCTTGTTTTTATTTATTTGGGTCCTTCTCTTTTTCTTTTTGATCAAACTGGCCAGGGAGTTATCAATTTTGTTAATTCTTTCAAAGAACCAGCTTCTGGTTTCATTGATCTTTTCTACTGTTTTTTTGGTTTCGGTAGCATTGATTTCTGGCCTTATCTTTATTATTTCCTGTCTTCTGCTGGTTTGGGGTTTTATTTGCTGTTCTTTTTCCAGCTCTTTAAGGTGTAGGGTTAGTTTTGTATCTGAGATGTTTCTTCCTTCTTTAAGAAGGCCTGGATTGGTATATACTTTCCTCTTATGACTGCCTTTGCTGTGTCTCAGAGGTTTTGGGCTGTGGTGTTACCATTTTCATTGGCTTCCATGTACTTTTTAATTTCCTCTTTAACTTCTTGGTTAGCCCATTCATTCTTTAGTAGGATGTTCTTTAGTCTCCAAATATTTGTTACCTTTCCACATTTTTTCTTGTGGTTGATTTCGAGTTTCATAGCGTTGTGGTCTGAAAATATGCATGGTATGATCTCAATCTTTTTGTACTTGTCAGGGGCTGATTTGTGTCCCAGTATGTGCTCTGTTATGGAGAACATTCTATGTGCACTGGAAAAGAATGAGTATTCTACTGCTTTAGGATGAAATGTTCTGAATATATCTGTTAAGTCATCTGGTCCAGTGTGTCATTCAAAGTCATTGTTTCCTTGTTGATTTTCTGTTTAGATGATCTGTCCATTGCTGTAAGTGGGGTGTTGAAGTCCCCTACTATTATGGTATTATTATCAATGAGTTTCTTTATGTTTGTGATTGATTTATATATTTGGGTGCCTCCACATTTGAAGCATAAATGTTTACCATTGTTAGGTCTTCTTGGTGTATAGACCCCTTAATTATGATATAATGACCTTCTTCATCTCTTGTTACAGTCTTTATTTTAAAGTCCAAATTGTCTGATATAAGTATGGCTACTCCGGCTTTCTTTTGGTGACCATTAGTATGATAGATGGTTCTCCATCCTCTTACTTTCAATCTGAAGGTGTGTTTAGGTCTAAAGTGGGTCTCTTGTAAACAACATATAGATGGATCTTGTTTTCTTATTCATTCTGTTACCCCGTGTCTTTTGAGTGGAGCATTTAGTCCATTGACGTTTAGAGTGAGTACTGAAAGATATGAATTTATTGCCATTATATTTCTTGTAGAGTTGGAGTTTCTGGTGGTGTTCTCTGGTTGTTTCTAGTCTGTGTTGCTTTTGATCTTCTTCTTCTTTTTTTTTTTTCCTTCATCTTTTCTCCCCTCTGAGAGTCCCCCTTAAAATTGCTTGCAGGGCTGGTTTAGTGTTCACAAACTCCTTTAATTTTTATGTGTCTGGGAAACTTTTAATCTCCACTTCTATTTTATTTATTTATTTATTTAAAATTTTTTTTTTTTAAGTTTATTTATTTTTGAGACAGAGAGAGACAGAGCATGAACGGGGGAGGGTCAGAGAGAGAGGGAGACACAGAATCGGAAGCAGGCTCCAGGCTCCGAGCCATCAGCCCAGAGTCCGACGCGGGGCTCGAACCCACGGACCGCGAGATCGTGACCTGAGCCGAAGTCGGACGCTTAACCGACTGAGCCACCCAGACGCCCCTCTCCCCTTCTATTTTAAATGACATCCTTGCTGGATAAAGAATTCTTGGCTGCATATTTTTCCAATTCAGCACATTAAATATATCCTGCCACTCCTTTCTGGCCTTCCAAGTTTCAGTGAATAGGTCTACTGCAAACCTGATCTGTCTTCCCTTGTAGGTTAATGACTTTTTTTTCCCTTGCTGCTTTCATAATTCTTTCCTTACCTGAGTATTTTGCGAATTTGATTATGATATGCCTTGTTGATGGTCAGTTTTTGTTGAATCTAATGGGAGTCCTCTGTGCTTCCTGGATTTTGATGTCTGTATCTTTCCCCAGGTTAGGACAGTTTTCCAATATGATTTGCTCACATAACCCTCCTACCCTTTTTTCTCTCTCTTCGTCTTCTGGGACCTTTATGATTCTGATGTTCTTTTTAATGACTCACTGAATTTTCTAATTCTTAAATCGTGCTGATATGCTGCTTTACCTCATCCATCCTTACCGCTGTGGCATCCATTTCAGATTGCATCTCAGTTATAGCATTTTTTATCTCATCCTGACTAGCAAAAGCTAGAAGTAAAAACTTCTTTTATCTCCACAGAAAGGGATTCTAATCTGTTTTGACCCCAACTAGTATTCTTATAATTGTGATTCTAAATTCTGGTTCAGACATCTTGCTTGTATCTGTGCTAAATCCCTGCTTGTCGTTTCTTTGTGCTTTCTTTTGGGGTGAATTCCTTCGTTTTGTCATTTTGAAGGAAGCAAAGGAATTAGTAAGGAAAAAAAATTAAAATTAAAAACAACACACACACACACAAATCAAATAAATGATGCTAGATCCTAGATGTGTTTTGGTCTGGGTGTTGAAAGGGGCTTGATTAGAGAAAAAAGGGAAAAAGAATAAAAAGAAAACGTTTGAAAATTTGAAAAAAATGAATACAATGAAATAGAATAAAATGAAATGATGGAAGTAAAGTAGAATTTGAAAAATTAACAAAAAAGTAAAAAATATAGTAGAAAGAAATTAAAAATATTTTTAAGAAAAATTGAAAATAAAAATAAATTTTTTTCTTTATTCAAGCAAAAGAAAAGAAACAAACAAAAAAAGAAAATTGAATAGATGGACCAGTGAACATCCTGAAATATGATTGAAATTACACTGTTTTCCCCTAGAAGTCAAACTATGAAGCACTTTATAGTGCATAAACTAAGCAGGCAGAGAGACTTGTATTGTTCCTGAAGAGCAAGATTGGCCCAGTTGGGCGGGGCTCAGTTTAACAGCTCCGTTCTCCACTAGATGGCACTGCTTAGCTTACTGGGGTGGATTGTTGTGGTGCTTTTAGGTATGTATGCACATGCGTGGGAAGGGTGAAAATGGTGTCACCCATCTACCCAGTCTCTGATATCAGAACTCTTTTCTCCCCAGTCAGCAATCACGCACCCGTCCTTTGTCTCCAGCTTCTGTCCGCTCCCCGCTTTTACACTGTCTGTGACCAAGCCATCAGGTTGCCACACGGCACCTCCCTCCTGAGTGTATTCTCAGATACTGCTGTGTTTCCCGACCCCTCACTTCTGAGGGACTGCCTTTTTGACCCATTCTGACCCTCCGCAGGAGGGTCTCACCAAGCAATTGTTGGGTGCCGGCTGCACCCAGGAACGTTCGCGGGATTGTGCTGCTGCTGATGCCCAGAGACTGTGGCTGGGTGCCAGCCCGCCCCAGAAAAAGTTAACGCGATTGTGTAGCAGCAGCGTTTCAGGGATTATGGAAAATCACAACACACGTCTGGCACCAGGCTTCACCCTTAATGACCTTGTTCCAGCATCAGTGAATGTGGTTGTTCTCTGGGGTCTGCTGGGACCCCTGGGGTCTGCTGGGGTGGTCGCACAGACTCTACCAAATGTCCTCCCAGCAGGGGAACTGACTCTCCCTGTGTGGCCCGAAGACTCCCCAGACTTTACTCTGCTCCTGGGGTTTCACCCTTCCCACCAGAGCACTGCCAGGTACCGAGCTGCAAAGTTTTAGACTCCGCACTCCCTCTGTTTATAGAGTCTTAATGGAATTTAAACCCTCTCCTTTCTCCCTTTTTTTTTTTTCAGTCCCTGTGGCTGTTTCCACTTTTCCACTTTCTCTCTAGCTGCTTTTGTGAGAGGTGCTTTTCCCATACTCTCCCCCTGTCTCCATGTTCTCTCCGCAAGCAAAAACAGCTCCCTGCCCTCCGTCACTTCTCTCTCCCCTAGTTAACCTCTCCACGCCACGTACCTGCTGAGTTCTGTGGTTCAGTTTGTGCAGATTGTTGTGTTAATCTTCAGATCAGTTTTCTAGGTGTGCAGGATGGTTTAGTGTTGATCTGGCTGTATTTCATGGATGCAAAACACAAAAAAACTTCCATGCTGTTCTGCCATCTTGGCTCCTACATTGGGACTTTCTAGATACCTTTGAGTTATAAAGTTCTTGTTTAGTTTCACTGAGGGCAGAAAACATATCCTATATGATTTCAATGCCTTTAAATTTGTTGAGACTTGTCTTATGACCCAGCACTTGTTTTCAGTTAGGGAATACTTAAATTCTAGATTCATCTAGAATTACCTTTACTCTTCCATTGAAGTCTTAGATTGTTACAAAGAGGACTGTCTTCTAAAATGCTAAGAATTGCTTATGTTCACTGAGCATATCGAATCACACCACATTTATATGTATATAAGCAACCGTTCTGTGACATAAGATTTATTATTATACTTATTTTATATAGATGAAACTGGGGCACAGAAAGATTAATTAAACTCCAAGTTACATAGATGGTAAAGGTGGGCTGGAAAACAGAAAAAAATCCATAGCGATAGAAAGTAGATTAATGGTTGTCAGGGATGAGGATTATAGGGATTGGCCACTAATAGGTATGGGATTTTTTTGGAGTAATGAAAATGTTTTGGAATTAGTGGTAATGGTTGTACAACTTTGTGAATATACTAAAAACCACTAAATTTTGTTCTGTAGAGGGGTGAATTTTATGGTCTGTGAATTATTTCTCAAAAAAAAACCAAAAAAACAAAAAAACTGAGATTCTAACCCAGAAACTGCTTCATATATTCCTTTTTCATTCAGTAGACTTTTGAGGTTGGAACAGGTTCAGTATTAGAAGTAAAATCTCATCAGAAAGACTATAATTTAGAGATATATCCTTTATATGGCCTATTGCAAATGTTCTGGTTTTTCAGTAATTCAGGTACTCCCATGTATAAATGGAATTACATATTTAAATTTATTTCATTTTGGGTATATTCCAGATAAGATTAGAAAGTTAAATAAAGCTCTGCAAGTAGGCCCTCAAATATAGGATAGCTCATGGTGCTTGTTAAAGGCCTGTGATGCCATCTGCCCTCTCTCTTCTAGCTAACTTCACCTTCCAACCTCAACTTTAAAGTCATTTTTTTCTGGGAAGTTTTTTCTAATCTTCCAGCCTTATAGAAGACTGTTCCTGCCCACAACATCCTGTGCGTAAAGTAACCTCTTTCCCCAACGGGGGGCTCAAACTCATGACTAAAGACTGGGAGTTGCATGCCCTACCGACTGAACCAGGCAGGTGTCCCACTTCTGTACTTTTTATCACGCTCAATAATTAATTTTTTCTGTCTCCCCTATTTAAACCAAATAGGGGCTATGGTTTTGTTTTTGTTTTTGTTTTAATCTTAGCATTCACATTATCCTTGGCATTTAGTGTGTGTGTTCATTAAAATGAAGAAATAGGAGTAGGATCTTTTCTTACATTTGCTTTGGGCTACAAATCTTTAAAAGATACAGCCCTACCATTTGGATTAGATTTCATACCTAAATTGTTTGCCAGTGGTTGTCATTATAGTAAAATAGAATTGGAATTTCACTGAAATCATTGTCATGCCTGGTCTTTAGCGAATTACAAGAGAGTACATAGTATTTTGCAGATGGTGTCATTTCAGAAATGTTATTATAAGTGTTGGATTTGAGCTAGAATTTCTATTTTATATGGAGGGAGCATTAAGACAGCATTGTAAGTGATGTTATAAGTGTTAGAGATCACTTACAAATATTTGCATGAATGGGATTTTTTAACTTTTCATTCCAGTTTGCTAATCTAAAATGAGCTATTTAGAGAATTATCTTTTGAGTAAATGTATACCTTTTTGTGTTTAAAACTACTGCTTCTTTGTAAAGAAATTCAGTAGACATTAGTGTTGGTAATCAGTTAACCAAAAGTCATATAATGGGGAATAACGAAAAATGATACATAGACCTTTAATTAATTAATTAATTTTAATGTTTATTTTTGAGAGAGAGAGACAGAGTGCGAGCAGGTAGGAACAGAGAGAGAGGAAGACACAGAATCTGAAGCAGGCTCCACGCTCTGAGCCGTCAGCACAGAGCCCAACGTGAGGCTTGAACTCACGAACCACGAGATCACAACCTGAGCCGAAGTTGAAAATTTAACTGACTGAGCCACCCAGGTGCCCCTGAAGTCCAACTTTTAAATATTTTTCTTTTATACTGCTTTTTGAGCCCTATTTAAGAAATCTCTGCCTCCCCCAGCACATGAAGATAGTATCCTGTACTTTTGAAGCTTTAGGGTTTAAACTTAAAATTAGGGCTGTGATCCATCTCAAAGTAATTTTTTGTATATGGTGTAAAGTGTTGTAGGGATTAAGATTCTTTTATGTTTTATGTTTAGATGTCCAGTGTCCCTTTTTTTCCCCACTGAATTCTGTTTACACCTTTGTAATTAAGTAGCCATACTTATGTGGGTTCATTTCTGGACCGTACTCTATTGGCCTGTTTGTGTGTACATTAATATCATATTGTCTTATTTATAACTATAGCTTTATAGTAAATCTTGAAATCTGGTAGTGTAGGTTCCTCTGGTAGTGTAGATTCCTCAGTGTTACTCTTCACGATTGTCTTGGCACAGCAACATGTCCTTGAGGACGTGGAGAAAGAGGAACCCTTTTGCACTGTTGGTAAGAATGCAAACTAGCGCAGCCACTCTGGACAACAGTATGGAGGTTCCTCAAAAAATTAAAAATAGAACTATCCTGTGATCCAACAATAAAAACAATTAGTATTTATCCAAAGGATACAGGAGTGCTGATTTGAAGGGGCACATGCACCCCAATGTTTATAGCAGCACTGTCTACAACAGCCAAACTGTGGAGAGAGCCGAAATGTCCATTGACGGATAGATAAAGAAGATGTGTATATATATACGATGGAATATTACTCGGCAATGAAAAAGAATGAAATCTTGCCATTTGCAGCAATGTGGATGGAGCTAGAGTGTATTATGCTAAGCGAAATAAGAGAATGATAATATCCTATGATTTCACTCATATGTGAAATTTAAGATACAAAACAGATGAAAATAAGGGAAGGGAAGCAAAAATAATACAAAAACAGGGAGACAAACCATAAGAGACTCTTAAATACAGAGAACAAACTAAGGGTTGCTGGTCAGGTGTTGGGTGGGGGCATGGGCTAAATGGGCAAGGGGCATTAAGGAGGACACTTGTTGGGATGAGCGCTAGGTGTTATATGTAAGTGATAAATCACTAAATTCTATTCCTGAAATCATTATAACACTGTATGTTAGCTAACTTAGATTTAAATTAGAAAAAAAAAAAGATTGTCTTGGCTCTTCTAAGTTATTTGCTTTTATGAATAAGTTTTTGAATCACTTTGTCAATTTATACCAAACTAACCTAGACCCTGCTCTTTAAATTGGGATTGCATTGAATTTATTTTTTTATTTTTATTTTTTTATGTTTATTTATTTTTGAGAGAGAGAGAGAGAGCAAGCAAGCAAGCATGAGCGGGGTAGGAGCAGAGAGAAGGGGAGACGCAGAATCCCAAGCAGGCTCCAGGCTCTAAGCTGTCAGCACAGAGCCAGTGCAGGGCTGGAACTCATGGACTGCGAGATCATGACCTGAGCCAGATTCAGATGCTTAACTGACTGAGCCACCCAGGCGCCCTGGGATTGCATTGAATTTAACAATATTGAGACAATACTGAGTTTTCCAATCCTTGGACATGGTATATTTCTCCATCTATTTAGTTCTTCCTTAAGTTCTCTCAGCAGTGTTTCACAATTTTCAGTGTAGAAATCTTGCATATTTTATTAGATACCTAGGTATCTTGTTTTTGATACTGCATAAATAGTATTTTTAAATTTCAGTTTTCGTTTGCGGCTAGTGTGTAGAAATACAGTTGATTTTTGTATAATGACTTTGTATGCAGGGCCTTGTTGCTAAATTTACTTATTTAAAAATTTTGTAGATTATTTTGTATCTTTGGTCATGAATGATATTGGCCTGTAATTTTCCTTTTTAATAATCTCATCACTTTAAAAAAATAAATCAGTTATATAGGCACGATTGATTTCATATTTGAAAGTCAGCCATTCTAATTCATTCCATTAACTTAAAGGAGTAAAACCATATAGTCATTTCAGTAGATGTAGAAAAAGCATATCACAAAATTAAAAACCTATTTGTAATTAGTTACACTTAAAAATTTTTTTAATGTTTATTTTTGAGAGAGAGACAGAGCACTAGTGGGGAAGGGGCAGAGAGAGAGAGGGAGACACAGAATCCGAAGCAGGCTCCAGGCTCTGAGCTGTCAGCACAGAGCCTGATGCGGGGCTTGAACTGTGAGATCATGACCTGAGCCGAAATCAGACACTCAACCAACTGAGCCACCTAGGCGCCCCTCAGTACGCTTTTAATTAAGAACAGAAGTGAACATCCTAAATCTGATAAAGGATATTTACCAGGAACCCCCTTCCCCCAAAATACCCTACAAATAACATCATACTTGATAAAAATACCGACCTCATTTCTTTTGAGTTTGGGCAGAAGACTGATGTCCATAGGAATATTTTAAAATCTTTTTTAATGTTTATTTTTGAGAGAGACAGAGAGAGACAGAGCACAAGGGGAAGGAGCAGAGAGAGAGGGAGACACAGAATCCAAAACAGGCTCCAGGCTCTGAGCTGTCAGCACAGAGCCCGATGTGGGGCTCAAACTCACAAACCGTGAGATCATGACCTGAGCCGAAGCTGGACGCTCAACTAACTGAGCCACCCAGGAGCCCCTACATAGGAATATTTTAAAGCCAGCCCCAGAAATCTAATCATCCTATCAATAGTTCTGGCAATTAGCCTACAAAACAATGGAGAGAAAATATCAGAATGCATAGTCCATAGCAGTTTCATAAAACTTTTACTTCAGTAATGTAATTGTATACTGGATTGGAATTTTAAATGTATATGTTAATGTTCTTTTATAGTCAGAATACTTAGGAGCCCACTGTCCTAGAATATTGAATCTTTGAGAAATCTACCGATTGCTTGAAACTTCACTTAAATGAAACTTTTGCAGTTTGTTTTATTGAGGCTGTTTTGTGACAAATTATTTTTCCTTATTAGTTTTACTGAGGAAGGCTGTTGTCTAATTTATAAACAATAAACTGCACTTCAGGGGCACCTGGGTGGCTCAGTTGGTTAAGTGCCCTACTCTAGATTTTGGCTCAGGTCTTGATCTAGTGGGGTTGAGATTGAGCCCCACGTCAGGTTTTGCCGATCCTGCTTGGGATTTTCTCTCTCCGTCTCTTTGCCCCTCCCCCGCTGGCTCATGTGTTTTCTCTCTCTCTCTCTCTCTCTAAGTAAATATTTGAACAAAAAAAGGGGCAACTGGGTGTCTCAGTCAGTTAAGTGTCTGACTCTTGGTTTTGGCTCAGGTCATGATGTCCTGTTTCGTGAGATTGAGCCCCGCATTGGGCTCTCTGGATATGGAGCCTGCTTAAGATTCATTCATTCATTCATTCATTCATTCTCTCTCTCTCTCTCTCTCTCTCTCTCTCTTTCTCTCTCTCTCCCCCCCTTCCCTCTCTCTCCCTCTCTCTCCTTTTCTCTCCCTCTCTCTCCTTCTCCCCCTCTCTCCTCCCCACCTGTCCCTCAACCTTGCATGTGTTCACTCACTCTCTCTCTCAAAATAAATAAATAAACTTAAAAAAAAAAAGATTCTCCTTCCTTCTTCCTCTGCCCCTCCCCCACTCATACTCTCACGCTCTTAAAAACTACAATTCTTTGAGGCTTGACAGTGCAATAATCACAAAATAAAGAACATCTCCATCATGCATGAAAGATTCTATACTTTACCTACTAGCCCTAAGAAACCACTGATCTACCTTTTTTGCTTTATTTTGTTTTAAGGATAAATGAATAACGAATTAAACAATTTTAAAATAAGCTATAATTTTTAGAATAGTTTTAGATTTACAGAAAAACTGAGAAGATAACTATAGTTCCCATAAACCTGTACCCAGTTTCTCCTATTATTGACATCTTTCATTAATATGGTACATTTTTCATAAGTAATGAACCAATATTATACATTATTATTATGTAAAATCCATAATTTATTTAGGTTTTCTTACTTTTTTCCCCAGTGTCCTTTATCTGTTCCAGGATTCTGTCAGATATCCTATTACATTAGTTTTCATGTCTCTTTAGGCTCCTCTTGGCTGTAACAGTTTCTCAGACTTTTTTTTTTTAATGTTGATTTTTGAGAGAGAGAGAGCGTGAGCAGGGGAAGGGCAGAGAGAAAGAGGATCCAAAGCAAGCTCTGCGCTATCAGTAGAGAACCTGGTGGGGGGGCTCCAACTCACAAACTGTGAGATCATGACCTGAGCTGAAGTTGGAAACTTAACCGACAGAGCCACCCAGTCACCCATCAGATATTTTATTTTATTTTATTTTATTTTATTTTATTTTATTATTATTTTTTTAACGTTTATTTATTTTTGAGACAGAGAGAGACAGAGCATGAACGGGGGAGGGTCAGAGAGAGGGAGACAAAGAATCTGAAACAGGCTCCAGGCTCTGAGCTGTCAGCACAGAGCCCGACGCAGGGCTCGAACTCACGAACCGCAAAATCATGACCTGAGCTGAAGTCGGCCGCTTAACCGACTGAGCCACCCAGACGCCCCAGATTTTTTATTTTAATAAACTTGACAGTTGGAGGAGTACTGGTCAAGTATTTTGTGAGATGCTCCTCTGCTGGAATTTGATCTTTTTGTTATTATTAGACTGGGGTTACCGATTTTTGGAATTGATTTGCTCTTTTTATAAGAAAGAACATTCTAAAAAGTGGAATAGTCTTCTTAAGGCTGCAGTGGCTGTTTAAATGGCTTTGAGATTGAAAAAATGGTCCTGAAACATTGTGCAGTGTCTGGCACGGTATAAATAACATAATGAAAAAAGAGCCCTGGACTAAGTATAAATGCCTCTTTTTTTAGTATATATTGAGAGCACTGTTTTATTTTTGCTTGCTCCATAGAGGCCCTTCATTTAAGTTTTTAAATCCCCCTTTAAAAAAAAAAAAAGACCTTTTACCCACATGTTCCTAAATTCATCTTAAATTATGTCTATAAAATAAACTTACTTAGACCTTAGATCTAATGACAGTTTTAGAGACAAATTTGCAGAATTAGGATTAATTGAAGGTATGGCTTTCATCAATGAAGAGTATTTTTGTAAGGGTTGGTAGGAAAGAAATAGAGCCACCTTGAGATTTCTCTGAAATCTTCTTTCCTAATGTATCACTTAGAAAATTTCACTTTTTCGCATTAACTGTGTTTTGTTAGTTTCATCCCGGTGCTACTTTTCTCTGTTGCTAGCAAAATTAAATCTTTTCCTTAAACAAGAGTTGGCAGAAAAAAATTAGATCTCTACCAAATTTTGGAAAGGTTAAGGATTAGGATGAAAACATTTGTTATCTAAAATTCCTTGTGATACAACAGTGTCATTATAGTGGAGATGTTTGCTTGGGAATAAAATGTTAATTTCATATTGGAAAGTTGTTTAAGATTTAAAATAAATTGTTAATTTTCTTATAATATCCTTGAGATGCTAATGTGGAAGAAAATTAAAATTGTTGATTTTCAGTTCCTTTTGTTAGGGACATTGGGTAGGAGAAAAAGTTTTGGTCTCACAGAGATAGAGGTGGTTATTCAACAGCCTAGTTGCTCACTGTTTTCAAGTTTGTTTTAACTATTTTAGATCCTTTGCATTTTCTTGTAAACTTTAGAATCAGCTTCTCATTTTCCATTTTTTAAAGGCTGTTGGGATTATGATTGAGATTATGTTTAACGTGTAAATTGGAGAAAATTGATATCTTAATATTGATTCCTCTTAATTTAGTATATGGTATATTTTTATATTTATTTAGATTTTCTTAATATTCTTAAATATAGAGTGTTTTGGTTTCAATGTAGAGTTCTTACACATCTTGTTAAGTTTATTCACCATATGTGGAATTTAACATTTTTGGTTTTGTTTGCTTCTGGTATTTAGAAACGCAGTTGATTTTTGTATATCGACCTTCTGTACTGAGACCTTGCCAAATATACTAGTTCTAGTAGATTTTTGTTTGTTTGTTTATAGTCCTAGTAGATTTTAAAAATTTCGTTTCTTAGGATTCTTCTACATGAGAAGTCGTGTCATCAGTAAAAGAGAACATTGTTTTGTGTGCCTTTTATTTATTTTTCTTATCAGTATTGCACTGGCTAAGACCACCAATACCATACTGAATAGAAGTGGTGGATTGAGGGCATCAGGGTGGCTCAGTCAGGTGAGCGTCCAACTCTAGATTTTGGCTCAGGTCATGATCCCAGGGTCATGGAATTGAGCCCTGAGTTGGGTTCTGCACTGAGAGCCTAAGAGTCTCTCTTCCTGTATCTCTGCCCCTCACCCCCACTCACTTACACACACACACTCTCTCCCTCTAAAAACAAAAGTAAAAAGTAAAAAAGAAGTGGTGGGTTGGACATCCTTGCTTCCCGCCCCCCCCCCCCCCCCATTCTTTGGAGGAAACTGTTTAGTTTACCATTACAATGGTGACTATAGATTTCATTGTGTATACTGTATCTGATTGCTACATTTTCCTTCCATTTCGGGTTTACTAGTTTCCTTAGAGTTTTCATCATGAATCTGTTGAATTTTGTCATATACTATGTTTATATATATATTGAGATAAACTTACAGATTTCTTTTATTCTGTTAATATTCTGGATTACATTATTTTATTTATTTTGTATGATCTAACCTTTTATTCCTGGGATAATCCCCACCTACTTATGAAGATATTTTTATATGTACAGGGATTTGATTTGCTAATACTTTGTTAAGGAATTTTGAGTCTGTGTTGATGAGAGATAATTGATCCATAATGTTCACTTTATTGTAATGTCTTTGTTAGGGTTATGCTCATCTCATGTCATGAGTTGCAAAGTCTTCTTTGTTACTTTAAAAAAAAAATGTCTATTTTTTTTTGAGCCGGGGGTGAAGAGCAGAGAGAGAGGGAGACAGAGAATCCTAAGCAGGCTCCGCACTGTGAGCACAGAGCCTGATGCAGGGCTCAAACCCATGAACCACGAGATCAGACCTGAGCCAAAATCAAGAGTCACTTTTTTTAAAAAAAAAAAGAGTTTGGGGCGCCTGGGTGGCTCATTCAGTTGAGCATCCGTCTCTTAATTTTGGCTCCGGTCATGATCCCAGGGTCATAGGAAGTTGGGTTCAGTGATGAGCATGGAGCCTGCTTAAGATTCTCTCTCTGTCCCTTTGTGTGTGTGTGTGTGTGTGTGTGTGTGTGTGTGTGTGTGTACATGTTCAAATATTCGGCTCAGGTCATTCAGTATATGTGTGTGTGTGTGTATATATATTGTATATGGGGGGCACAGAGAATATATCTATAATCGCAGCCTTAAATCCTTGTTTTCTAACTGTAACATCTGGGTCATCTTGGATTGGAGCCTGTTTTCTTTCTTTCTTTTTTTGAGTATGAATTATGTGTTTTTATTTCTTTGCATTTACTATTTTTTTTATTATATAGTAGACATGTTGGAGAAAGTATACAGAGACTCTGGATTTTGTTGTTCCTCCAAAGAGTTTTTTGTGGCTGAGAAGGCAGTTACCTTGGCTTGATTCAAACTCTAAACTCCCCGTGTCCTGTAGTAGCTCAATTGTTTCAAAACCCAGCTGCTACTTTTCACTGGGAATCCTGAAGTCTTCCCATCAATCCTCATAGGTAGTTTAGGAAATCAGCTAAGGATGGAGATGTTTTATGTTTTAAATGCAGATTTTCCTATTCACTTTCTTTGTAGCTTCCTTTCCCTAATCTTTCTAATTGTTCTGTGCCCTGAACTTTGTCCTCCAACTCAAGTCAGTTAGGTTGTGGGCTGCCAGAAACCTAAGTATGGTCGTGTTTCACGCAAAAAATTACAGACTGGAAAACCTCACTTTGCTATTTTTCATTCAAGGATATAGTATCTTTCATTTTGTATTTTCTTATGGTCTGTGTTCAGGTTCTTTAAAACCTGGAGGCTGGGTAGGTAGTGCAACATAATTTCTTCTGCCATTATGGCCATGTTACCTTTTTTTGTTTTTTTAAGTTTACTTACTTATTTTGAGGGGGTGGGGAGGGGTAGAAAGACAGGGAGGGAGAATCCCCAGCAGGTTCTGTTTGGAGCCCAATATGGGGCTTGATTTCATGAACCATGAGATGATGACCTAAGCTGAAATCAAGAGTCAGGCACTCAACCAACTGAGCCACGCAGGTGCCCTACATTTACTTTATAGAGTCCAATCAGTGTTCAAAATAGTACTGCGTATATTGTTTCTGGCTTTCCTTTGAATGGTTCTAGCATTTTACCTTTAAGTATGTATTTTTAAATATAAAAAATATTTCAGAAAAACATATACTAACATTAGTTGTATACGGGTGGTATGATATACATAATTTTCACTTTGTTCTTGTTATTTTCTGTGCTGCCTGCTTTACAAATATACATTTTACTCTTTTATGTGAAAGAGGTGGTGGGTGTTTTTTTTTAAAAAATGGAAACTATATGTACTATTTACTAATGAAGAAGTACATAGTTCCACTGTTGCTTTATAAAGAGACTTCTTCTCAAACATCAATTTGCTTTTGACTAGGGTCTGGGGACTAGCTATAGCTTTTCTCTTCAACATGCTGTTTTAGGCTTTCTGAAATAAGACATTTGGGGTACATGATTTAGTGGGATTCTTCCTTCTTTGGCCCATTTTTTCTCCTCAGGTTTTCATATGATATAAGATTAGAGAATATAATATAGAGGCCAGGATCACACCTCTTTTACATTTGGGGGAGCATTTGAGATACTTATTTGCACTCTTTAATTGACATAATTAATACACTTACTTGTATTAATTTAGTATTTGTTGGATCTGTGTCAAGCTACTGGAAAAATAGGAAAATTAGATATGGCTCTTGCCCTTGGAGAGTATGCCCATTGGTAAGGAAATTGCCAGTATTCCACTATTTTTTATTTAGTGACACTTTCCTGTGGATTAACCTGAAAATACCAGCACAAAGTAGTATTATGAATCTTTGGGATTGCCTTGCCAGAGAAGTGGAGAGATGTGATCCTGAGATGAGTTTCAATACAGTTTTCCTTGTCACTTCTTTGTTACTCTTAAAACATTGTAGTTCTTGTGGCCCTCCTATTTCTCCTAGGATTCTCCATCTTTAGTCTTTATATTCTCAGGAGTTTGATTCATTAAATGAAGTGAATGTGAACCTCAATTTTTCCAGGTTACTGTCCAGTAAGTGAATTATAATTTCTTCAGAGTCTAATCCTAGTTCTGTTTGTTAGGGCCCAAGTGAATATCTGCTTGCCCTTTTGTGAATTAGAAATGTCAACATAATTGATTGTTTTCCTCCATCTTTTCATTTTCCTCAATTCTTAACTATATACTCTTTACCTGTGCTCTTAATTTGAGAGATTGTTATCTGTTATTAGAGAAAGGTGTTTCAACAAATAGGGGCTATATATCTTAAAATTATTAGTAGTAGAACCATTGCAGATATTTCCCACTGACTGTAATTGCAGTCCTCTGTAGAAGAATGGCTTGAGAACCCAGTGTAATATGTTAACTAAGTGAATCTTTTTCCTTTTCATTTCAGTTGGAAAGACATCCTTGATCACCAGATTCATGTATGACAGTTTTGACAACACCTACCAGGTATTTTATTTTTGCCAACTTACTGATTGTCTCTATTTTGTGTTAAAAGTAATATTTAAGGACTTTTTAAAAGTTCACATTTACATAAAAGCACTTTCTGTAATCTGTAAAATGCTTTATAAATACAGAGTATAACTGATTTTGCTCATTGTCCTCAGTCTTTTCACTTGATTTCTTTATCTCCTCTTCCAAAGTCCTTTCCAAAAGATTATTGGTAATTACCATTTGGGACAGAGGTAGGAGTGATTGTAGGTACTCTGTTATGTGGTTCAAGCCTAGGATTATCTGACCTTTTGATCTACACTTAAAGTCAAGAATAAATGAGTAATGTAATTAGAAATCATTAACAGAAGGAGATTTTGGAAATCCACAAATATGTGGAAATTAAATAGCAAATTCCCAAATAACCAGTGAGTCAAAGAAAAAAAATCACAAAAGAAATTAGAAAATACTTTGAGACAAATGGAAAAAAAAAACAGAAACCACAACATACCAAAATTTATATGATACAGCTAAAGCAGTGCTGTAAGGAAAAGAAGAAGTACATTAAATCAGTAATTTAACCTTCTACTTTAAGAAATTAGAAAAGTAAACTAAACCTAAAACAAGCAAAGGACACATGGTAAAGAACTGTTATCCCAAACATACAGAACTGTTAAAATCTCATAGTAGTAAAGAATTAACTCTTTATATTTTGACATGTTTTGATAGATGTGTATACCTATGAAGCTACCACCACAGTCAAGATTAAGAACATTTCCATCATCCTAAGAAGGAATTTGTTTTTTGTTTTTTTTTTAATTTTTTTTTTTTTTCAACGTTTTTTATTTATTTTTGGGACAGAGAGAGACAGAGCATGAACGGGGGAGGGGCAGAGAGAGAGAGGGAGACACAGAATCTGAAACAAGCTCCAGGCTCCGAGCCATCAGCCCAGAGCCTGACGCGGGGCTCGAACTCATGGACCGCGAGATCGTGACCTGGCTGAAGTCGGACGCTTAACCGACTGCGCCACCCAGGCGCCCCAGAAGGAATTTGTTTTTAATTAAGCATTTTATTAACAACCATAAATATCATAGAACAGAAATGACTCATCCATAAATCTGACATTTTAGAAAAGTCTCTTAAATAAAAAACCAGTTAATATGTACTGTATATATTTTATTATTCTTTTGAATATCTCAGAAATGGTTTAGCTACTTCATAAGACCTGAGAAAAGCGAGTTTAAAAATGAAAAATAGCTCAATCAACAAGAGTGCTTCAGTTTCTTTTGGACTCCTTTATATCATATATCCCCAATTTTTTGGGTCCCTACAACTCTATGGCTTATAGGCCTTACCTAGATGACCTTGTCTTTTGTACAGTATCTTGATTCTGAGCAATGCTCTGTCTCTTCTCATCAGAAAAACTACAAATACAAGTCTTAGAGACTAACAAAAATATTGATGTCATTGAGCCATATGTGGAAAATTCCTGAAAAATGTAAGCTTAACTGTTCGGGAGTAGACCCAAATACCATAGGCTAAAAAATCTGAACTAGGGTCAGAGTCTTGGGCTAAAGACTCACTAGCTAGAGCCTATTTAGAGTTCTCTGGGTGTTTCTAAAGGATTTTGTTACACTCATGGTCTCAGTGAAATTAAGTAGATCTTTCAAGCATATATTAAAGTGCTATTGCTGTTTCTTCAGGTTGCTGTTCAATCAGACATATATAAGGGTAGTGATGTTGACATAAATATAGTGATATTGATAGAATTTGACAGATAGGGAAGGATTTTGGTTCTTTGTGGAAAAGTTGTTGCTAATGAAGCTAAAATATTGTGCTTTGGCATTAACAGGAGACGTTTATTAACAATGTGAGTTACAGGTTTTTATAACAATTAGGTACAGTCCTAGATATTCTTTTAGTTTAGCTCTAACAGGAAAATTTGGACAATGTAGTACCCTAGGTCCTTATTTAATGAAATCAGCTTGACAATATATTAAGTATTATCTTTGAATATGAAGAATTGACCTTCTGTAGTTAGCTACCAACTTAGTTATCAGGTGAAGAGTTCTTCATTGAATCATTTGAAGATTCCCTATATACACCCGGTCACACACACATCAGAAAGACTTCTGAAATGACTAATTAAAGAGCTAGTCTCATTGCTAGAAATTTATTATTGGGCTTATAGGAGCCATGTGTAATGTATGTATCAAACTTAGTTTAAGTGAAGTTTTATTTTACAAAAATGATAAACTTTAGTTAATAATTCACATTCTCTGTATGATTCCTTTGCACTGAATTCATTTCATTTAAAAAGAAGGAAACTGGTCAAAAGAGTCCTTAATTGACTAAAATTTGGGCAGTATGTCAAAGTGAAAAAGAAAAAAACCTGTTCTTTTTAAGTAGAGCATCTGGAATTGATTCTCTTAAAGTTGCTCTTCTTATTCACCACTTATTTTCTTTATCCAGTTATAAACCCACAGATTTTTCTTTTTTTGTTTATTTCTGTTTTAGATTCATTCGTTTATTTGAGAAAGATTATATTGCTCAGACTAACTTCTGAGATTACTTTGAATTTAGAGGGTTTCTTATTCCAAAGGCTGTTACAAAGTGGCAATCAACATAAATTCACCTTCATGGTAGACAATGAGGCCATCTATGCTATCTGTCGTGGAAACCTCAATATTGAATGCCCAGCCAACACTAAACTAAATAGGTTGATAGGTCAAATTGTGTTCTCCATCACTGCTTCCCTCAGATTCGATGGAGCCCTGAATGTTGATCTGACAGAATTCCAGACTATCCTGGTGCCTTATCCCCACATCCACTTCTCTCTGGCCACATATGTTCCTGTTATCTCTGCTGAGAAAGGCTACCATGAACAGCTTTCTGTAGCAGAGATCATTAATGCATGCTTTGAGCCAGCCAACCAGATGGTGAAATATGATTCTCACCATGGTAAATACATGGCTTGCTGTGCACCTGGGTGGCTCAGTTTAAGTGTCCAACTTCAGCTCAGGCCATGATCTCACGGTTTGGGGGTTTGAGCCCCGCATCAGTCACTGTGCAGACAGCTCAGAGCCTGGAGCCCACTTTAGATTCTTTGTCTCCCTCTCTGCCCTCCCCCACTCGTCCTCTCTCTCTCTCAAAAATAAACATTTAAAAGAAAAAAAAAAAAAAAAAAAATACATGGCTTGCTGCATGTTGTACTGTGGCAACATGGTTTCCAAAGATGTCAGTGCTGCCATTTCCACCATCAAGACCAAGGGTACCATTCAGTTTATAGACTGGTGCCCCACTGGCTTCAAAGTTGGCATTAATTATCAGCCTCCCATTGTGGTATCTGGTGGAGACCTGGCCAAAGTACAGCCATGCTGAGCAACACCACAGCCATTGCTGAGGCCTGGGCTCACCTGGACCTGATGTCCTGATGTGTGCTAAGCATGCCTTTGTTCACTGGTATGTGGGTGAGGGCATGGATGAAGAAGAGTTTTCTGAAGCCTCTGAGGACATGGCTGCCCTTGAGAAGGATATGAAGAGGTTGGTGTGGATTCAGTTGAAGGAGAACATGAAGGAGGAGAGGAGTACTAAAGTTAAAAATATTGGGGCGCCTGGGTGGCGCAGTCGGTTAAGCGTCCCGACTTCAGCCAGGTCACGATCTCGCGGTCCGTGAGTTCGAGCCCCGCGTCAGGCTCTGGGCTGATGGCTCGGAGCCTGGAGCCTGTTTCCGATTCTGTGTCTCCCTCTCTCTCTCTGCCCCTCCCCCGTTCATGCTCTGTCTCTCTCTGTCCCAAAAATAAATAAAAAAAACGTTGAAAAAAAAAAATTAAAAAAAAAAAAATAATAAAAAAAAAAAAATTAAAAAAAAAAAAATCACAAAGGTGCTGCTTTAAAGTTGTGCTCTGATCAATTTAATTTGTATGTAGCAGTGTATACTCTTTATATACAATTACTGATCTGTGCTTTAAAGCATAATGCTTTGTTACAACCCACGCTGTCCATTTCTCTGATGGATTTGAATAAAGTATTTGTCTTAATTGGAAAAAAAAACCCCATAAATTCAGGGTTGTATAGTTTAAAATACTGAAATGTTTAAAACAGCTTAAGTGAATTTTTCTAGGAAGATGGTGGTGATCAAATACATCCTTAACCTCTTTAAGTTAAAGCTTTAAATTATTCTACACAAAATTATACTTTGTTATATGGAAATAAAATCTGCACCCAACCCCCACCCCCCCGCCCCACTAATGGGACTACTTTTCTCATCCAGTGTTTGATTTCTTATTTTTAAATTTCCTTTAATTTTTAAGGACTCTTTTTTCTCCTATCAGAAGTATTGTCATTTTATGGGAGGTAGGGGGAGAACAGTTCCTTTTTTTTTCAAACTGTGCTAAGAACACTTAATATAAAATCTACCTCCTAATCAGATTTTTAAGTATACAATACAGTATTAAATATATGCACAATGATCTCTAGAACTTGTTCACCTTGCATAAGTAAAATTTTATGCCTATTATAGCGACTCATTTCTGAAATAGATTCTACATAGTTTCTGTTCTAAGTAATGTGGCACAAAGATATCTAAGAGAAAAGTATACATACATACATAAATATACACATACATAAATATACATAAACATGTGTAGTAATGGGATGGTTACCTTTCTAAAATGGAACCCATATCAGTGTCTTGCTTCTGGGATCCTTTGCCTTTCTTCATTGTTTTTACTTATCTCTATTAGTCAATGTTAGATAGACTCTTCTTTAACTTGTCCACTCTTTTCTTTCTTTATTCTAGTCTTTGCCTTTCTCAACACTTACTCTTGATTTATCTTCTCCTGCTAGGGAAAGCAGCAGCTAGGCAACAGAACTTTGTATGTTTGGACCACAAAGGAAGCTGATTATCATTGCTTGGTACAGAGGAAAACTTGTTTTCCTTACTTAATTACTTTTGTGTAGGAAAACTCATGTTCCTTAAAATCATGATGTTGAGGGGTCTCGACTGTGTATGGCATCAGAAAAGGTGATAAACAGTTATGTAGGAAGGAAGTCAGACAAAATAGTAGTTTACATCTGCAGTATTTTAGAAAATTGCTATTGGGGCACATAAACACTGTTCTGAGTGGAGAGCATCCAAGTATAAATATCCAAACTACAGTTATCATTATTATCTTGATGCTGATGTATTTAGGTAAGTCATTATTCAATCTTGAATTGTGTGCTCCCACAATAAAAATACTCAGTTTAATTTTTTGTCTTTTACAAAGTAGACTTTCCTTACCCAGTGAATTAATTAACACTTAAAATAATGTGAAGCTATAAATTAAGATATGTGGGAGAATTTTCTCTAACCTTTGGTTTCTTCTACAATTATTGCCTTCTGCATTTCTATAAAGAAGATGAGCAAGAGGCAGCACTGATGTCTCATCCCTCTTTTATGAAAGTTTGAATTAGTTCCACATCAGTAACATTTAAGATCCTAGAATAGCTGATAATGTTTAGTTTCCTAGCCATTCTTTCTATTTTTCCTGCTGTTGGCTTAATTCCTGTGGCTGATCGACTTCTTTGCCATTGTAGCTCTGCTTGGAATAAAATTAACTGAAAAGAAGAGCAGGCAGGAACAGGCTATGCTTTTCAGGTTAATTTTGACCTTTATGAGTTCAGTGTATGAATGATGTCCCAAAACTAGGATAGTGCAGTGGAAGGAGGGGATTATTATACATTTTATCATAAAGTCTTACTTTGTACTAATTTTAAAAAACATTTATATGTGTTGACTGTGAGATCTGAGAATGCATATTTTTGTTTGTAGCTATTAAAATTACTTTTGGCTGTTTATAATAAACATAAAATAACATTAGTAAGTGATATGAGAATTTTTTTCATGTAAAAAGTTTAGAGGTAAAGTAGTCCCGGGCTTGTGTGGCAGCTCCATGGTCCTCTGGGACTAAGATGCCTTCTAAATTTAATCAGATCTCATTCATATATGACTTCCTTGTGAAGGTTGCTTCATGGTTACTGAATGGTTTCTGGAGTTCTGGGTGTGGTATCCATATCCAGGCAGGAAGAAGGAGAAAAGGAAAAATACCAACAGTGCACCTCTCAACTGAGTCAACCCCATTTAAAGCACAAAGAAGACTGGAAAATGTAGTCTTTTTAATGGGAAAAGTATGGATTTAAATAAATGTTTGATTTTTTTAATAAGGAAGAAGGGGAAAGTGGGATATTTGTCTAGACAATTAGCTGCCTCTACCACATTATCTGATTAAATGAGGTTCTGCTAATGAGATTTCTTAAATGTAGCCCTATACCATTCCTATATATTTTTCAGGTTTGTCAATTAGATGCTTTTGCACAATAATTCGAATTTATAAGCCCATTATTCCCAGCCTATAACAGAATAGGATACACACTTTCAGATTAAATGTCATATGATGGAATTATATAGAGAGAGATACACTTGTAATATGTAGTCACATAGTTTAGGATAAAGGAGAACGCTAGCTTGCTTGCTTGCTTGCTTGCTTGCTTGTATGCTTGTTTGCTTTCTTAATAAAAGTCGGTATATAATTGAAATCTACAAAGCACTGCTCACACACACACACACACACACACACACACACACACACAAATTAAAGATGACTTAAGTAAGTGGAGAGACATCCCAGGCAAAGGGATTGGAAGACTTAATATTAAGATGTCAATACTAACTACTCAAAGCAGTCTACAGAATCAGTGCAATCCCTGTCAGATTTCTGCTGCCATTTGTGTAGAAATGAAAGAGTCAATTCTAATTTACAGAAGCCAAAATAGTCTTGAAAAAGGAAAATAATAATTGGAAGACTAATACTGATTTCAAAAAAATTTTTTAACAGTTATTTTATTTTTGAGAGAGAGAGACAGAGAGACAGAGAGACAGAGTGGAAGCAGGGAAGGGGCAGAGAGAGAGAGGGAGACACAGAATCCAAAGCAGGCTCATGAGCTGTGAGATCATGACGTGAGCCAAAGTTGGTGCTTAACCAACTGAGCCACCCAGGCTCCCCCACCCCCAATTTCAAAATTTACTGCAAAGCTACAGTAATCAAAATAAAGATAGACATATAGGCCAGTGGAATAGAATTAAGAGTTCATGAATAAATGCATATATCTATTGACAACTGGTTTTCAATTAAAGCACCAGGCCCAACCTATAGAATGGGAGGAAATATTTGAAAATTACATATCTGATAAGGGCTTGATATCTAAAATATATAAAGAACTATAAATCAATAATAAAATGACACACTTAATTTTAAAATGGGCAAGGGAGGGGCACCTGGGTGGCTCAATTGGTTGGGCATTGGACTTCAGCTCAGGTCATGATTTCATGGTTTGTGAATTGGAGCCCCACGTTGGGCTCTGTGCTGACAGCTCAGAGCCTGGAGCCTGCTTCGGATTCTGTGTCTTGTCTCTCTGCCCCTCTTCCACTTGTGCTCTGTCTCTCAAAAATAAATAAATGTAAAAAAAAAAATAATAAAAGTGGGCAAGGGACTTGAATAGACATTTCTTCAGAGAGGATGTACATATGACCAGTAAGCACATGAAAAGATGCTCAACATTATTAGTCACTAGAGAACTGTTAATCAAAACCACAAAAAGATTCCATTTCCTACCTTCTAGGTTGAGTATTATATATTTAAAAAGAGAAACTAACAGATGCTGACAAGGATGTGGAAACATTGGAATCTTCATACATTGCTATTGGAAATTTAAAATGATGCTCCTACTGTGGGAAGACAGTCTAGCATTTCCTCACAAAGTTTAAATAGAATTGTCATATGGCTTAACAATTCCACTGTTAAGTATATACTGAGGAATTGAAAATAGGAACTCACAGTAGCCAAAGGATGGAAACAACCCATGTCCGACAGTAGATGAATGGATAAAGAAATTTTGATATATCCATACATTATAATAAGTTATTGCTTAATGGGCACAGAGTTTTTGTTTGGGGTTATAAAAAAGTGTTAAAAACAGATAGTGTTGACAGTGGTACATCATTGTGGATGCAATCACTGCCGTGGAATTGTACACTTAACATGGTCAAAATGTCACATTTTATGATACGTATTTTACCACAATTTAGAAGTAAAATCTGTCTTAAAAAAATACATGAGTGTCAGGGACGCCTGGGTGGCTCAGTCTTTTAAGTGTCCTACTTAGGCTCAGGTCATGATTTCACGGTTTGTGTGTTTGAGTCCCGCATCAGGCTCTGCTCTGACAGTGCAGAGTCTGCTTGGGATTCATTCTCTCATTCTCTCTCTCTCCTCTCTCTCTCTCTCTCTCTCTCTCTCTCTCTCTCTCTCTCTCTCTCTGCTGCCCACCTTCCCCCCCCCCCCCCGGCGCATTTGTGCTTTCTATCTCAAAATATATAAATAAACTTAAAAGAAATTATATATATGTATATATATATGTATGTGTGTAATTATATGTATATATAATTTTAAGTTTATATATTTTATATATATTATTTATTTGTATAATATATAATGTTTATATTTTATATATACTTATGTATATGTATAAAATCGGTGTCAGTAGGTTCATCAGCTGTAACAATGGTACTGCTTTGGTGGGGGATGTTGATAGTAGGGGGTTTTATGCATATGTGGGGGTGGGGGTATATGGAAAATCTCTGTACCTTTCAGTTTTGCTGTCAACCTAAAACTACTCCCAAAAAGTAGTATTTTTAAAAATGGTTAAGATGATTAATTTTGTTATGTGTATTTTACCACACTTTAAAATTTTATATATATATGTGTGTGTGTGTGTGTGTGTATAAGTATAAATGTATATAAATCATTATATATTGGAAAAAGCTGGGCTTTTACTCTCAGCTCCATAGCAAAAGCTTTGTTTCCCTAGACAAGTTTTTTAACTTCTCTGAACCCCAATATTATTAACTATAAAAGATTAAAATAGGGATGACAATAGCTACCCTTGCAGAGATGTATGAGGATTAGAGATGGTCATGTAAAGGGCCTTAAAGAATCCCTTACTACACAGCACATGTTCAGTGGTGGAAGCCATTATCACTAAAAATTTTGGTCATTTATACTTAGCTATGATATGTTTATTAATTATTTCTTCTAATTATAGAAGTCATAATTATCATTTGAACCCTAAACTGCTGACTGCCATTAAACTATTATTATTATTTAATTTTTTTGTTTTATTTTGTTTTACAGGCAACAATTGGTATTGACTTTTTATCAAAAACAATGTACTTGGAGGATCGAACAGTGAGTAATGTTTTCAGTGTGCAATTTTCTGCAGCACTCCAGGATAGAAAACTGTGATCAGAGCTGTAATCAGTAATTGTCATTGTAAGAAGTTCTTAGTAAAGTTGACAAAGTTAGTGTATAAGCTTTGAGAAAAACTGTTATTACAGAGTGGTAGTACTTAGCATTCTGATTTAATCCCCAAGTAAAATGCAAAGGGGAGAGAAGGCCAAGTTATTGGAAAGCCCTGAAGGCCCTAGGCTTGCTAAATAAAATATGTCATCCTGATTTGGAAAAATGATAACAGATAGATAGCATTGAGATAATGAAGAGTATTTTCATCAAGAAATTAGAGCTGCTAAAGACTTTTTGAGTGCTACTCTTGAAGCATTCAGAAATATTTCATTTGAATATCACATCATTTGTGAATTTCGAGATTTTATTTGTCAGAATATGATGTATACCGAAGTGACTGTGAATAGAAGAAGTAATATGTTATTTATTTGTTGGATTTAGACACCTGTCTTTTGGAATGCTCCCTTTAAGCACAGTGTATTCCAGCCTATTGTCTCTGGAAGAGATTCCTATCAACTAAGCAGTGACTGTCTTAAATGCATTATTTCAGGACCTAGACCCAAAAAAACATTATTGTGCTTCTAATGTTATTTCCTAGAAGTGTGTGGGTTTTTCTTTTATGTTTTAATGTTTAGCATGCCATTTCTTAAATTTTGAAAGCTTAGAAATTGCTTTATAATAGTACAGTACTACTTGTTTTCAGGCTTTTCTTCCTCAAATGTAGATGTGAAAAAGTAAGAAAATAAAGAAATTTTTATGTAGAGTTGCAAAAAGATATTTTTCCTTTTTTGTTGGGTTATGTACAGTGTTCTGGGAAGAAACATGTGGGAGAAACATAAGCACAGTAGTCAAAGACCCAATTTCTGGACTCAATAGAAAAGAGATGCTTTTAACTTCAGAGAGGCTTTCAGAGAAGCGCTCACTCCTTTACTCTGATAGCCAGGGCTGCTTGTTGACATTTACTTTCATTTTTCCCTTTTATGCTCACTGAACGTCAACAGAATCTACTTTTTGCTGTCTGGAAGGCATAAGATTCAAAGAGAGGTTATAGGGAGTGAAAAAAAGGGAGCTGTATTTCTGATTCTGTGAAATATTCCCCTATTGCCATTTTTAAGTCATGTACCTACAGAGCAAATTTTTAATATTATTCTCTTTTGAAAAAGGAAAGGAGTTTTGTGTTATTTTCATTCTTCACCTCCCTGCAACCTTTTGCATGAGTCTGCTTTTTACCTCCTTCCCACCTTCTCCCCTTTAAAAACATTATTTCTTTTTTATTTTTAGTATGAGTTTGGTTTTTTTTTTTTTTTTTTATTTATTTTTTCCCATCCCACAGATCAGGCTGCAGCTGTGGGATACTGCGGGTCAGGAACGTTTCCGTAGCCTCATTCCCAGTTACATCCGTGATTCTGCTGCAGCCGTAGTAGTTTACGATATCACAAGTAGGTATTTTGCAACGGGTTGACCTTTCTTATTTTTCTTGCTTGTTTGACTGATTTTGTTGTTAGGTACGATTGCAATTATGGGACACAGCAGGTCAAGAGCGGTTCAGGAGCTTGATTCCTAGCTACATTCGTGACTCCACTGTGGCAGTTGTTGTTTATGATATCACAAGTGAGTGGGGGGAATTATGCATTTCTAATCTTCTTTCAACCTTTAGCTTAGCTGCATGCATGTTCTTGTCTTGTGCTTGTTTTCTATACTAGCATGTAAAAATGAGTTTTGTCATAGCAAACCTTATAGACCAGCTAGGTCAGAAATATTTGCTTTTGTGTATGTACCAATATGCTTTATTTCCACTGTGCCAGGTTTTTTTGCCATGGAAATTTTCCTTCAGATCTAATCATGAATTCTCTCCAAGGCTTTCTTAGTATCCTGTTATCCCTAAGTCACACCATAATTATGGTTGGAAGAATGTCTCCTTTTTCATTTAACTTGATCTCAGATTTCTCTAAAATAAAATAATCTGCATTTAAGCCTCTTGCCAACATTTTCAGATTCTCCAAGGCTCTCTGTTGAGGCTATTAAAAGCTTCTGCTAGCCAACTTTTCTCTGCTTTCCACTTCCAGCCATCCTCTCTCTAGAGAAGGCAGAGAAAACATGTAATGTGCAGTTTTCTATTAATCATTTTCATTTGAATCACATCTGGATTCTGTGACTGACTTTTTTGCTAACAAATTACACTTTCATTTCTCTCCAAAAAGAAATTTTAAATAGGAGACTAAAACAAGTGATGATCTTCCTTTTTCTTTTCCCTAAAGACTGAATAATGTCTTTGGCATTTTAAGTGCCTGTAAATTTCCCACAGAACATGGTGACTGACAGGGAAATGCTCTCTGATTAAAATTGTCTTTGTAAATTGGTTTATTATATATATCAGGCAATATTAAGCCATCATTCCATATAGTAGTCCATAATTTGTAGGAAAACCAGAATAGTGTCACATCTTAGACTTATTTCAAAAAGAGTGTTACATATACAAACTATTGATTTGCGTTAGTGATATTATACATTTTTGTATATCTGCTAGAAGTCATAACTACTTAATAATTGCAATGGCAGAATTATAAGTTACAAGTTTGCATTCAGAGACCTTTGGGGGGGGGTGGGGTATGTGCTATATGCAATCTTTCTTTTCTTGAAGCTTTACTTTGGGTTGCTACTTGTTTAAAACAATGTATGTTCATTGTGCATTGACAAGTTTTGCAGCTTTAAAATGTTTGTGCTTACTTTAACCAAATCAAATGAAACCTGGTGTCTTTTTCTTTAAAAATGCACATGTGGTTAAAATATTAGTAAACTGTTTTCTGGAGCTGCTATAAAAAGTGTTTAAGTATTCTACTTAGAATTGGGTGCTAGGAAAGATGGATTTTGTTACAAGTGATTCTGGTGCATTAAACTAATAAACTTCAAGTTAAAGTGATCACAAACTGAATAAGCAGTGCAAACAGAGTGGTGTTTAAAGCTATTTAAAGCTTTACAAATTTTCTGGATGTGTTGGGATTTACTGGCTGACATACTTTTGGAGATGCTTTCTTTGTCATGTTGGGTATGTGTAAGTAATCAAAAAAATGTTGTGGCAATGTGACACCATGTTATCTGCCGTAGCTGTCCTTAAATTTTAAAAAGCTTTTTTTTTTTTAATTTTTATTATAAATGGTACATTGCATTCATTTGGTCATGTTCAAAATTTTTATACTATAAAAGGAACCTTGAGGACTTTATTTTTGTGATTTGTCACTGACAGTTGTACTCAGATAAAATGGAGTTATGTTGCAGGCACATTAAAAGTGGGTCCTAATGTGCCACCCCCCCCCTCCAACTTCCAGGGTTTGTTTTCGTTTGTTTTTGTTTTTTTAGTCTGTCACTTGGGGAGACTTTGAGGTAACACTAATCTCTCTGTCCACCCTCCTATACCAGATGTTAACTCATTCCAGCAAACTACAAAATGGATTGATGATGTCAGAACAGAAAGAGGAAGTGATGTTATCATCATGCTAGTAGGAAATAAAACAGATCTTGCTGACAAGAGGTATAGAGTGATTTTGTATGTGTATCGAATGTTTGATTTCTTCCTTAAACAACCTGTTATTTTTATTACTGAAGAATTGTTTTGAAAGGAGACATGTTTAATTCTTAAGTTTATACCCCCCTTTTCTTCAGTGTGAGAACCTGAAATATAAATGTAAACATTGAACATTTCCTTAAAGGAAAATGAGTTTTTTTGTTTTGTGTAAGCCCATGTGTAAATAGTTCTTGTGCAAGATTGTTTACATGTGGGGGGAAACAAAGATTGTTTACACACGAAGCTGGTAACTATTTTGCATTTTTTAGGCCTCATAAACATGAGCAGTATTCTGTTAAAGGACAAAATGTTTGAAGAAACAAATCCTATCTTTAAAAATTATTCATAATGATTAAATGCACACTCTTTTGGTAGACTTCTTATAAATATTCATTATAATTCAGTGGTGTAGTTTTTCTTTTCTTTTTATAAGTTGTATGGTTGAACCAGACTGTGTAGTTGAACTGAATAGCTTGATTGTAATACCTTAGTCAAATGAGCAAAGCCATATTCAAGTCACAGGATGCAAAATTATTAACATTCACTGTAGAGCCCATGGCTTGAATATCTGCCTTCAGCATCCTAAGTAATCTACTGGATAGTCTTTCTGCTTTAAATAGTCTTGACCATTTCACTTAATAGTAGAAGCTTTTACTATTGCTGTTTGTTTATTCATGAGATGGATATTGAAATTCAGGTATTGAATTTGTACTATTAATTAAAATGTTGCAAAGAAATCCAATATGTTCCAAGGCTTGTGCAAATGTTAAGCCCATTTCTTCCCATGGTACTTCATTTGGAATTGGTAGTACACTGACAAAAAAGTTTTTCTTGATTTAAAAGTAAACTCAGAGTATAATCATCTTTCTTTTATGAAAATAATTGTTTGGACATCAATTGGCATCATAAATTTTCACTATTTTATTTATCTACACTATGAGAATTTCAAAATGATATAGGTATATATTCTTCTAGTAGAGAGTCTCTAGTTCTTTTATTTTCTTTTTTAATGTTTATTTTGAGAGAGAGAGAGAGTGCGTGCGCGTGTGTGCAGGGCAGGGGCAGAGAGAAAGAGGGAGAGAAAATCCCAAGCAGGTTCCACACTGTCATCATGGAGCCCAACGCAGGGCTTGATCCCATGAACTGTGAGAGCATGACCTGAGCTGAAATCAAGAATTGGATGCTTAGGGGCGCCTGGGTGGCTCGGTTGGTTGAGCGTCTGACTTCGGCTCAGGTCATGATCTCACGGTCCGTGGGTTCGAGCCCCGCGTTGGGCTCTGTGCTGACAGCTCAGAGCCTGGAGCCTGCTTCAGATTCTGTGTCTCCCTCTCTCTGTGACCCTCCCCCGTTCATGCTCTGTCTCTCTCTGTCTCAAAAATAAATAAACGTTAAAAAAAAAAATTAAAAAAAAAAAAAAGAATTGGATGCTTAAGTGACTGAGCGCCCCCCCCGGCCAATACTTTAATTTTTAAATAGAAAAATTGTGTGTCTGAATTGTTTTGTTTTAACAGGTAGAGTTAGCCAAATGGATGAGTATATCATCTATTCTTTTATTGTGTAATATTTCAGTTGAGTACACAAATGCTAGAAAATTATACTTGAAGTAATTTTTTCTTCAAGGTAATGTATGTTCATTGGTTTGGAATTACTGCCTTTCTCAGCAATTTTTGCCAGACTATCACCCTTCAACTGTTAATATTTTTTAAAAATTAAAGCCTTGTTCATTCCACTAAATTAATGTTAAAATGAGTAAAATATTTAAATGTTTGTTAAAAAAGAATTAGAAGAAAAATGTTTTGGTAGTGAGTGGGTGACCTTTTATAAGCATGACATGAAGAGCGCCTGGGTGGCTCAGTGGGTTAAGTGTCTGACTTTGGTTCAGGCCATGATCTCACTGTTCAATAGTTTGAGCCCCACATTGAGCTCTGTACTGACAGCTCAGAGCCCGGAGCCTGCTTCAGATTCTGTGTCTCCCTCTCTTTGCCCCTCCCCCACTCACATTCTATCTCTCTCTGTCTCAAAAACAAGCATTAAAAAATATTGTTTTTAATAAGGGGAGCCTGGGTAGCTCAGTCGGTTGAGCGTCTGACTTCGGCTCAGGTCATGATCTCATGGTTTGTGAGTTCAAGCCCTGCGTCAGGCTCTGTGCTGACAACTCGGAGCCTGGAGCCTGCTTCGGATTCTATGTCTCCCTCTCTCTGCCCCTCCCCTGCTCATGATCTGTCTCTCTCTGTCTCAAAAATAAATATACATAAAAAAAATTAAAAAAATAAAAAATATTGTTTTTAATAAAAATTTTTTCTTAGAATCATGACATGAAACCCTAAAGCCATAAAGACAAAGATTGGTTAAGTCTGAATATTATCGATATGAAGATCATATTTACCTGTTAGATCAGCTGTTATTCAGAAGATTGATAATACATAGTATTGACAAGAATTTAATAAACAAGAACTCTTCATATACTGAAAATGTAACTAATATATTGGGATGAAGCAGTTTAACAGTATCAGAATTTAAAATACTCATGGACTTGGGCGCCTGGGTGGCTCAGTCGGTTGAGCGTCCGACTTCGGCTCAGGTCACGATCTCACGGTTCGTGAGTTCGAGCCCTGCGTCGGGCTCTGGGCTGATGGCTCAGAGCCTGGAGCCTGTTTCCGATTCTGTGTCTCCCTCTCTCTCTGCCCCTCCCCCGTTCATGCTCTGTCTCTCTCTGTCCCAAAAATAAATAAACGTTAAAAAAAAAAAATTAAAAAAAATAAATAAAATACTCACTGACTCAAACCCACCTCCAGTAATTGCACAGATACACCTGCACAAATGTGGGGAAAAAAATGAACATACAAGAATGTTTATTTCAGGGGCGCCTGGGTGGCTCAGTCAGTTAAGCGTCCGGCTTCGGCTCAGGTCATGATCTCACAGTTTGTGGGTTCGAGCCCCACGTTGGGCTGTGTGCTGACAGCTCAGAGCCTGGAGCCTGTTTCAGATTCTGTGTCTCCCTCTCTCTCTGCCCCTCCCCTGTTCACGCTCTCTTTCTCAAGAATAAATAAACATTAAAAAAAAAAAAAAGAATGTTTATTTCAACATTATTTGTAATATTAAAAATTAAAATCAATCTAAATGTCCATCAGTAGCAGTAGCATTTTATAAATGAAGTACACGTAGCTACTAAAAAGAATGAGAGGAATTTATTGATGTCTAACACATGAAGCTTAAAAAATGATTTGATCAGTATGTATAGCATGATATTCTTTGTGTTAAAAAAAAAAAATCGATGGTAGGGGTGCCTGGGTGGCTTAGTCGGTTGAGCTTCCGACTTCGGTTGAGCTTCCGACTTCGGCTCAGGTCATGATCTCACTCGTGAGTTCAAGCCCCGCGTCAGGCTGTGCTGACAGCTCAGAGCCTGGACCCTGCTTTGGATTCTGTGTCTCCCTCTCTCTCTGCCCCTAACCCATTCGCATTCTGTCTCTGTCTCTCTCAAAAATAAATAAACATTAAAAAAAAATTTTTAAGAAAATTGATGGTAGATGTATATATATATTTTTTTCTTTTATTTTTTAGAATAAATCTGTATAAGCATACATGGGACTTAACTGTCTCTACATCTTTGAGAAGGAGTAGGATTATGGAGGACTCTAATGTTAATGAGTGCCCTTTTTTTTTTTTTTAAAGATTCGTTTATTTTTGAGAGAGAGAGAGAGAACAAGTGGAGGAGGGGCAGAGAGAGAGGGAGACACAGAATCTGAGGCAGGCTCCAGGCTTTGAACTGTCAGCCCAGAACCCGACGCAGGTCTTGAGCTCACGAACCATAAGACTATGACCTGAGCCGAAGTCCAGTGATCACCCAGCTGAGCCACCCAGGCACCCCTAATGATTGCCCTTTTTAAAAATTACTTTGGTAATTAGGAGAAAAAGTTTTAATAAAAATGATTCAAAGTTAAATGTCTTTATCACATTGAGAATTACAATTTGTTGTGTGTAAAAACTTGTAGAAAAGACCAGAGTATATCTGTTTCAGTGTTTCAAAATAAGCGCCCTGTTGCTCAATACTTTCTGTCCCCTGTAGCCCAGTGATTCCCAGATGTTTAAATTTTGAGAATCAGTGGGTAAATTGGCTTATTAGACCCTCTTTTAAGATTCTGGCTATAAAGGATCATGGTCAACTTTTTCAATTTTTGTTTTTTGTTTTATTTAAATTTTAGTTAACTTACGGTGCTGTAGCTGTTTCAGCGGTTAAATTTGGGGGTTTTAGATCCTACTTTTAGATGCTGTGATTCAATGAGTTTAGAGTGGTATCCTTAAATCTGTATTTTAATGAATCTTCTAGCTGATTCTGACAAATTCATTGTATATGTATACCACATTTTCTTTATCGATTCATCCATCGATGGACATTTAGGCTCTTTCCATACTTTGGCTATTGTTGATAGTGCTGCTATAAACATGGGGGTGCGTGTGTCCCTTCGAAACAGCACACCTGTATCCCGTGGATAAATGCCTGCTAGTGCAATTGCTGGGTCGTAGGGTAGTTCTGTTTTTAGTTTTTTGAGGAACCTCCATACTGATTTCCAGAGTGGCTGCACCAGCTTGCATTCCCATGATTCCGACGAAATCAAACCACAGTTGGGACCATTGCTATAGCTGACCTTCAACCATTTGATTAGGGTGACTCCTAGTTTTAAAACTAGGAAGAATTTCTCTGGAATCCTTTACATGTAGGATAGTCATTCACTCATAATAATCATTCATTCAGAAGTATTTATTGAGTACCACTTATGTTTCAGAAGATGCTACTCTAGGGTAGGATAGTAAACAAAAAAAGCCAAGTCTTCAAGGAACTTTTATTTCAGAAAATGAACCAGGCAAATAAATAAGTCAAAAAAACACATAGTAAAAAAAAAAAAAAAAAGCATGGTATGTTTGATAATGATAACATGCTAAAAGTACAAAAGAAAGCAGGGAAAAGAAATATGAAATGTCAGGTGTGAGTTTAAAATATTAGATGGAATAGGGGCGCCTGGGTGGCGCAGTCGGTTAAGCGTCCGACTTCAGCCAGGTCACGATCTCGCGGTCCGTGAGTTCGAGCCCCGCGTCAGGCTCTGGGCTGATGGCTCAGAGCCTGGAGCCTGTTTCCGATTCTGTGTCTCCCTCTCTCTCTGCCCCTCCCCCGTTCATGCTCTGTCTCTCTCTGTCCCAAAAATAAATAAAAAACGTTGAAAAAAAAAATTAAAAAATATTAGATGGAATAGAAATGGAAGACTTCATTGAGAAAATGGTGAGTTTTGAGTAAATATGCTAAGGAAGCAAGGGAGTCAACTATGCAGATATCCTGAGGAGGAAAAGGTTCTAAGCTGATGGCCCAGAAAGTGCAAAATCCTTGAGTTGGGAATACATTTAGTTTATTTGAAGAACAGCAAGGAATCGTATATCGCTGGTGAGGAGAATAATGGAAAGTGTAGTAGGCAATGAGATTAAAAAATAATAGTTTTTGAAAAAGACCATAAAGACCAGGTTAAGTGGGGCAAAGTAAAGACTCTGTATGAAATTGGAGGATTCATGGGGTGCCTGGGTGGCTCAGTCAGTTGAGCAACTGACTTCGGCTCAGGTCATGATCTCATGGTTTGTGGGTTCAAGCCCCGCATCAGGCTCTGTGCTGACAGCTCAGAGCCTGGAGCCTACTTCACATTCTGTGTCTCCCTCTCTCTCTGCCCCTCCCCACTCATGCTCTGTCTCTCTCTGTCTCAGAAATAAATAAACATAAAAAGAAATTGGAGGATTCAAGCAGAAGAGTAACTTTTCATAAATCACTGTTTGCTCTGTGGAAAATATGTAAGAGTAGAAGTGAAGAGAATAATCCAGGCTGAAATCGAAGCAAGAAATGATGATGACTTGGACCAGGATAGTGGTAGCATGTGTAGTGATCAGTGGTCAAATTCAGATACATTTTGAAGATAGAACTGTTGAAGATATACTCATGCAATGGATAGAATACGTAATGATGGACAGAATATGGGGTGTGGGAGAAGGAGGAGTCAAGAATGATGCCTAGATTCTTGGCCTGATTAACTGTCATTAACTGAGATAGGGAGACACTTCATAAAGAGGTGGTTTAGGATGGAATATTATGACTTCAGTTTTTGGTCATTTTAAATTTAGAATTGCTATTAGATATTCTCATATGTAATTAGATGTCAGGTAGGCAATTGGATATATGAGCCTGGAGTTCAGAGCAGCAGTCCAGGCTAGATAAATAAGTTTGGGATTAATCAACATGTAGATGGGTATTTAAAACCATAATACTGCCTGGGATCACCAAGGGAGTAATTATAAATAGAGAAGAGGTCCAAAGAGTAAATTTTAGGGCGTCTGATAGAAGTGTTTTAAAGAAATGCACACTGTTGGGACACCTACATAGCTCAATCAGTTAAGCATCTGACTTGATTTTGGTTCAGGTCATGATCTCATGGTATGTGAGATTGAGCCCCATGTTGGGCTCTGCCCTGACAGCACGGAGCCTGCTTGGGATTCTCTCCCTCCCCCACTCTCTCAAAATAAGTAAACATTAAAAAAAAAAACACATTGTTGGGGCGCCTGGGTGGCGCAGTCGGTTAAGCGTCCGACCTCAGCCAGGTCACGATCTCGCGGTCCGTGAGTTCGAGCCCCGCGTCAGGCTCTGGGCTGATGGCTCGGAGCCTGGAGCCTGTTTCCGATTCTGTGTCTCCCTCTCTCTCTGTCCCTCCCCCTTCATGCTCTGTCTCTCTCTGTCCCAAAAATAAAAATAAAATAAAAAACGTTGAAAAAAAAAAAATTAAAAAAAAAAAAAAAACAAAACACATTGTTGATATATTTAGGGCTAAAGGTCTGCAAATTGTCAACTTACTCTCCAGTGTGTGTTTTTTTTTAATTTATACACACACACACATACACACACACATACATAAATACATAGAAATGAGAGGATAAAACAAGCAGATGTAGTAAAACATTATTAACAGGTGGATTGCTATATAAGAATTTCTGTGCTGTTGTTCTCTTTGCTTAGAATACTCATTTTCTTCTTTCCTAACTTTTCTAGAGAGTGGAGAATTTATAGAATAATATCTTGTAGGCAAGAAGAGAGTGGAATCTAGTACAAAGGTGAAGTTTGGGGCGTAAGGACAGTTTCCTCCATAGTAGCAGGACTAGAAGTAGAATATAAGTGTACACAACATAGATTGGTGGATAGATGTGGTGAGAGCTTGTGGAAATTCTCTTGCATTGCTTTGGTTTTCTGTGTTGTAGGAAGCTGAGTTTGTCAGCTGATATTTTAGATCCATTTAATTAGAATATTTGCATATTTATTAAATATCTATATGCCAGCTAGGCACTAGGAACTCCAAGATAAGTGACATAATCTTGTACTTAAAGAACATATTACAATTTGAGACACATTGCTGCTAATTATAATGTGTCACCAAATGCCCTATAAAATGTATCAAGAGAATTTAATATACATGCCTTTTGACTCCACTTAGAGAAATCCACAAAATCTATCCTAAAGAAAAGATCCACAGTGCATAAAATATTATGCACAAAGATATTTATAGCAACATTTTTCACAGTAGTATGAAATTTGAAAAAAAAATTTTTAGCATTTTTAACAGTTTGGGGGTGGTTACATAAATTATAGTAGCAAATTGACAAATTGTCCAGTAATAAAAAATTATATGAAGTTTTTAATCATAAGACTAAATGCTTATGATCTAATATTAAGAGAAAATAGCAGGCTATTAAGATTTTAAAAATAAAAAAATTACAGGATGAGGTCAGCCAAATAAAAGCAAATCATTAAAAAATGCCTTTTTAAAAAATTTTGGTTAGGTATAACATACACACAGAAGTACCCAAATTTTAAGTGTACTGCGGCTTGATGAATTTTCAAACTATTCTTACCTGTATAACCAGCACACATACGAGGAAAGTTATTTTCATAGGCATCTTGGTGGTTCAGTTGGTTAAGCATCCAGCTGTTGGTTTCAGCTCAAGTCATGACCTTGCAGTTTCATGGGTTCGAGCCCTACATCAGGCTCCATGCTGATGGCATGGAGTCTGCTTGTGATTCTCTGTCTCGCTCTCTCTCTGTCCGTCCCCCACTCGTGCTGTCTCTCTCAAATAAATAAACTTAACAAAAAGAAAAGTTATTTTCAGAATCTTGTTTATACTCTTTACAATACCATCTTGCAAAAAGAGGAATTTATTTTTTGAATTTGTTTTACAGGCAAGTATCAATTGAGGAAGGAGAGAGGAAAGCCAAAGAGCTGAATGTTATGTTTATTGAAACAAGTGCAAAAGCAGGATACAATGTAAAACAGGTGAGTGTCCTTAGAGTATGGATAGAGGTTATCAAATTGAAAAGAGATGTTATAAAATAATTGTGGGAGTATTCTCTAGTGTAAGATTTTCTTTTGGTTGGTAACAGCAGACCTCATGAACTAGTAACATGATAAACAGTGAAAAAAAGTTAAATGTGACACAGTTTTTGGAAAAAGAGAAAAGGCTTGCCAAACTTTTCAGATTGTGCACAGGACAACTATTTCATTATGATCGCAAGGTTGTAAACTTAACCATACCCTGCCTCCTATTGCATTGTTTCAAGGTAAAACTTTTTTTTTTTTTAATTTTAGAGTTTAATGACAAAAGAAAGTACCATGAGAAAATGCCATGAGAATGGTATTTTGCTTGTGGTTGTGAAAGTATATTCTGGTTACTTTATCCTTAATAACTGCTGCTGTTTTAACAGTGTTTATAACAGCAGTGTTTTGGGGGAGCTGGAAAATATGAAGAGACCTCACATTATCAAACTTCTCTAAAAGATGAAGTAGCCAAAAACTGAACTGCTTAATTTTCTAGGGCTGCATATCATATAGAGTAGTGGTCCCAGATTTATAGGATTTTCAAACCAATAAATTATTTTTTTTATTTCTAGGTGATCAGTAGGTTAAAATAAAATCCTATAAACTGAATAAGTTGAGCTTTAAGAAAAATTTTATATATTATTTTCAGTTTTGACACTTTCTTTCCCATCTCTCCTTGTCTTGAGATATATTTAAGTAATTTTGAACTGTTACTAAGTCCCTCCTTGTAGCATACTCTTCCATGGCTCTAAATCTTTGTTCATGGTGTTCTCTTTGATTAGAATGTTCAGTTTCTTTCTTGACTGATAACGTATTCATCCTTTTAAGTTTCATTTTAGATGTCAGCTCTTCAAAGACATTTTTTTTTCCTGACATTCTTTACCATACTGTATCTACATGCTATTCTGTTTAGCAGTAAATGAGTTTTCTGTGTTTTCTCAGGCCCCTGACCTTTGTGAAACCACTGTCATAGAAGTTACCATGTTATACTGGAAATATTTCTCCCATCAAAATTATGTACTCCCAGAGCCTACCAATGTCTATGGAATTTAGAAAATGATATGTAGGGGCACCTGGGTGGTTCAGTTGGTTAAGTGTCTGACTTCAGCTCAGGTCATGATCTCGTGGTTCATGGATTCCATTACCATGTTGGGCTCTGTGCTGACAGCTCAGAGCCTGGAGCCTGCTTCAGATTGTGTCTCCCTTTCTCTTTGTCCCCCTCCCCCACTCATGCTTTGTCTCTGTTTCTCTCTCTCTCACACAAATAAACATTAAAAAATGTTTAAAAAAAAAAAAAAGAAAGAAAATGATAAGTAAATGAACCCATTGGAACCACAGATAATTTAACATTTTGAGTAATATTTGGGTGCCTGGTTGGCTCAGTCAGTTACGCATCCAACTTCGACTCAGGTCATGATCTCGCAGTCTGTGGGTTTGAGCCCTGCATCAGGCTCTGTGCTGACAGCGCAGAACCTGGAGCCTGCTTGAGATTCTGTCTCCCTCTCTGTCTCTGCCCCTCCCCCACTCATGCTCTTTTTTTCTCAAAAATAAATAAAACTTCAAAAAATTTTTTGAGTAATAGAAGTAATTAGCACAATTATTATCATCTGTCACTGTTCTAGGACAAAGCAGTAGGTAGCCTCATCTAGCTTTTTCTATTACAGACATTTTGATAAGGATATGAGCTAGTTGCTTATATGTCAAAGTATGGCCTTTGGGACATCTTTCAGGCTGGGTTAATGTCTAAAGGGATTGCTGTGGCCCTCTAGTCCTGACCCTGAGAAGTCTCATAGGTATGGAGGTCTAAAGTCCTCAGCATACAGTGGTCACTAGTGACAGCTAGCATCTTGATGATATTTAATTGCTTCTAAGTTTAGATAACTCTCAGGATGTTGAGAAAATGAGGTATGTCATTCATTTGCTATTTTATAAGCACATTATTTCTTAATAGTTGTATTGAAGCATAATTTCCATACCACAAAATTACTTGTTTTAAATGAATAACTCAGGGTTTTCTTGCTTTTTTTTTCTTCTAATTTTTAAAATTTTATTTAAATCCAAGTTAGTTAACATATAGTGTAATAATGATTTCAGGAGTAGTATTTAGTGATTCATCATTTATTTACCCAGTGCTCATCTCAACAAGTGCCCTTCTAAATGCCCACCACTCATTTAGCCCATCCCTCCACCCAGCAACCCTCCAGCAACCCTGTTTGTTCTCTGTATTTAAGAGTCTCTTATGGTTTGCCTCCCTCTCTTTATCTTATTTTCCTTTCCCTTCCCCTGTGTTCATCTGTTTTATTTCTTAAATTCCACATATGAGTGAAACCATATATTTATCTTTCTCTGACTGACTTATTTTACTTAGCATAATACATTCTGGTTCCATCCGTGTTGTTGCAAATGGCAAGATTTCATTCTTTTTGATTGCCGAGTAATATTTCTGTGTATGTGTGCGCGCGTGCGCATACACCACATCTTCTTTATCCATTTATCAATTGATGGACATTTGGGCTCTTTGTATAATTTGGCTATTGTTGATAGTGCTGCTATAAACATTGAGGTGCATGTGCCCCTTCAAATTAGCATTGTTGTATCCTTTGAATAAATACCTAGTAGTGCAGTTGCTGGGTTGTAGAATAGTTAATTTTAATAGGTGTGAGGTGGTATCTCATTGTGGTTTTGATTTGTATTTCCTTGATGATGAACGATGTTGAACATCTAGGGGTTTTTTTAGGGAATTTATAGAATTGTGCAACCGTTACCTCAATTTGATTTTAGAACTTTTTCAGCATTTGGCACATAATTTTTTCTAAAAGCCTGACCCATACAAACACTAGATATAGCTAGCCAGTGATAACGAAGGGAGAATTCTTTTACAAAACAATCTTACTCTGAATTCAAAACCTATTTGCTACTTTATTATTTCTCCTTATTTATTTGTTTTATTTTAATGTTTATTTACTTATTTTGAGAAAGAGAGAAAGAATGCGCAAACATGAACAGGGAAGGGGCAGAGAGAAAGAGAGGGAGAGAGAGAATCCCAAGCAGGCTCCATACTGTCAGTAAGGAGCCTGACCTGGGGATCGATTCCACAAACCGCAAGGTCATGACCTGAGCCAAAATCAGGAGTCAGATGCTCAACTGACGGAGCCACGCAGGTGCCCCTATTTCTCCTTATTTAGATATACCTGAATATGTGATCTTGCTGAAGTGCCTAATTCTACTGGGACTTGATTTTATTGTCTTTAAATACAAATATGATTAAATTAATGTTTTCAAATTTGGAAGAGAGCTAGCTGCCTTCGGTTTTGGTTGTTTTTTTTTTTTTGTAGCTTCTTTCTTAACTCATGAAAACCATTACTTTGCATTTTATAGGGACTACCATAGTAATAGAATTTTATTTCAATATTTATAGACCTTTGCTTTGTAATCTTGCATAATTTAGTTAAGACAAAAATCCTGGAACCACTCTCCCTCTCCCCCACCAATTAAGACAAAACAAAAAATGAATTTGAATCTTACGTTAATAAGCACATTTAAATAATAGGTTCAGATCTTCCCCTTTGTCAGTGATTAATCATATGGAGTATATTTCTGTCATGTGGGAAAATTACTGGTTGATTTTAAATTTTAGCTAAAAAATACATCTCATTATAATGGGTTGTCTTTTCCTTGAATTCGTTTTTATAAAGGACCTTAAAACTAAACAAATAGGGTATCATTTAAAGTGTTAATTATTGGGGCGCCTGGGTGGCGCAGTCGGTTAAGCGTCCGACTTCAGCCAGGTCACGATCTCGCGGTCTGTGAGTTCGAGCCCCGCGTCAGGCTCTGGGCTGATGGCTCGGAGCCTGGAGCCTGTTTCCGATTCTGTGTCTCCCTCTCTCTCTGCCCCTCCCCCGTTCATGCTCTGTCTCTCTCTGTCCCAAAAATAAATAAAAAACGTTGAAAAAAATAAATAAATAAAAAAAATAAAGTGTTAATTATTTAAATGACTAGAAATGGAAGAAATGTGTTTTTTTTCTTGTGGTTGCCCTCACAAACTACCCCGAAGTTTAAAAGTCAAAAAACATATCCTTTGATATCACTTAATATATTGGCCATATGGAAATATTTGAAAAAAATTTTTTTTAAATTTTATTTATTTTGAGAGAGAGAGAGAGAGTGAAGGCAGGGGAGGGCCAGAGGGAGAAGGAAAGAGAGAATCCCAAGGAGGCTCCGCACTGTCAGCACAGAGCACTATGTGGGGTTCAAAATCACAAACCATGAGATCATGACCTGAGCCAAATTCAAGAGTGAGTGAGATGCTTAACCAACTGAGCCACCCAGGCAGCCCTGAAATATTCAGATTTTTTAAAAATAAAGCCTAAGTCAAATCTACTTACTCCTGACTTTGGGCAGTAAACTTTGTGTGGCTGGAGTTCAGTGCCTATTTTGCAAATCTAATGTTTATCATGCCTTTGGAAATGTTGGCAGTAGGGGAAAAAACCTTAGTGACGTTTTCCCTAAGACAGATATTTTTGAAACTCATATAGCATACTATTGAGATTAGGAATGTGTTTTTCCTCCATCCTATTATCTTTGGTAGAGAGTAGAATACCTGATATCCAAACAAAGGTAAGAAAGTACAGAGGTTTTTAGAATGGCACATTGTCCCCAGGAAGATCTCCTACCATTAAAGAATTGCTTAATGGTTTTAAACTTTAATGTGGATAGTAGTTTCCTGGAAACCTATATAAAATAACAGGTTCCTGGGGCACAACTTCTGGGTATTGATTCAGTAAGTCTAGGATAGTGCCCTAAAAATCTACATTTTTAACACGAATTTCAAGAAGTTTCTCATGCAAACTATACTTTGTAAGAAGATCTATTAAGCCATGGAGATGGTTCAACAAGTATGTCAAATGTATTCATTTTGATAGGACAAATATTGATTCTCTAACCCTTGCTAGATACAAAAGACAGATTTCCTACACTTAAAAGGCCCTGTCTTGTGTACAGCCAAAATAAGGAATTAAATACATATCCCGGTGCCAAAATGTGTCTCCATGCAGTAGGAGAACAAACCTGTGAAACTCATTTCTTTTGACTCATTTGTATTCAAGTCTTACAAGCAGTCATTTAGATATCTACTCTTGTTGATTCTCCTGTATTAAGGCCTTGTTGTCTATTGCCTTGCCTGCTGCCATAGCTTATTAACTGACATCTGCCTTCAGTCTTGCCCTACTTGAGATTACTCTCCATCCTGCTATCACGGTCTTCGTTTTTAAATACACATTTGAGGGGTGCCTGGGTGGCTCAGTCGGTTGAGCAACCGACTTTGGCTCCGGTCATGATCTCACGGTTTGTGAGTTCGAGCCCCGTGTCAGGCTCTGTGCTGACAGCTCAGAGCTTGGAGCCTGCTTCTGATTCTGTGTCTCCCTCTCTCTCTGCCCCTCCCCCACTCACGCTCTGTCTCTCTCTGTCTCAGAAATAAATAAACATAAAAATTAAAAAAAAAATACACATTTGAACAGGTTACTTATGAATTTTATCCTGAATTTTAAGCAAAGTCCTTAGTATGCTATGCCCTGCTATTCAAAATCTTGGCCCCCGTATACATTGCTATCTTGATCTTTGGCCACTATATAGCCATACTACACTGCTCAAAGTCTCCTGGGTTTACTGTGTTCCCATATTGCCATTGTATGTTACTGTCCCTCTGTAAAATAACTATTTCTTCTCTACCTGCTATTTGTAATTTAAAAAGTCAGTTCAGACATAATCAAATTTAGATTAAATGCCTTTCCTAATAATTGAAGTAGCACTCCTTTTAATATAGAAGTTTTTTTGTCAATTCTGTCTCCCACCATAATGAACTCAATAAATGTTCATTGAGTAAGAGAATAATATGCTGTATTTTTTTAACAGATGCTTAGAGCTGCCATGTTATGCCATAAGAAAAAGATCTACTTAATGAGCTTGACTCTGTCTTAAGAATTTTCATAGACTGAACAAGTGTAGAGAATCTAGGTTACATGAGAAATTGTCCTTCATTCAGTATTTTGACTGCAACTTAGATGTAGATACTCTTACATCTTGAGTTTCTTTGAATTCAGGTAAACATATATTGAACTTTTTTCCCATTAATTTTTTTATTGAGCTAAACACTTGTATACAGTGAAATACACATATCTTAAGTTTACAATTAGATGAATTTTGATAAGTGTATATGTGGATGTAATGACTACATCAATGAAGATACAGAAATATGTTATTTAATTTGCAAAAATTTGAAGCATTTCTAGATACCTATACTATTCCAGCTTCTGATTTAATTCTGTTGTGGTCAGAGAATATACTATGTAACATTTCAGTCATTCATAATTTATTGATATTTGTATTATGGCCTACCATATGGCCTGTCTTGGTGAAGGTTCCATGTATACTGGAAAATAATGTTTCTGTACAGTTGTCAGGTATAATGTTTTTAGATCTCAGTTATATCAAGATGGTTGATAGCATTGTTCAAATCTTGAAGAGTTTACTAATTTTTGTCTGTAGTTCTATCAGTTACTGAAGGGGGAGGTATTAAATGTACAACATTTGTATTTGCCTGTTTTGCCACTTAGTTCTGTCAGCTTTTATTTCATGTATTTTGAAGTTCTGTTATTCGGTGCATACATATTTAGGATTATTATTGTCTTCCTAATGCTTTGACTTTTTAAGTCTTCACAAATGTTCCTCTTTATCTCTGATAATACTCCCTTGTCTCCAATTTTTTATCTGATCTTAATATAGCCACAGTAGCTCTCTTATTCCTATTGTTTGCTTGGTATATCTTTTTCCTTGTAAAGTGGATTTCTTTTAAATGGCATATAGTTGCATCTCACTTTTTTTAAAAATCCAGTCTGAAAAATCTCTACTTTTTAATTGGAGTATTTGGTTTATTTAGATTTAATAAATAGTTGGGTTTATGTCTGTCATTTGCTCTTTGTTATCTGCTTGCCCCTCTGTCATTTTTAGTTTAATCAAATATTTTTATATTGTAATTTAATTCCTCTTTATTTTTAGCTAAACCTTTCATAACTTTTTTTTAGTGGTTGCATTAGGGATTATACTAGAGTGTATATACCATTACATCCTTTGCACCTATGCACCTATCCTTTGTGTTATTCTTGCCACACATTTTAATTTTTTTTTTTAACGTTTATTTATTTTTGAGACAGAGACAGAGCATGAACGGGGGAGGGGCAGAGAGAGAGGGAGACACAGAATCGGAAGCAGGCTCCAGGCTCTGAGCCATCAACCCAGAGCCCGTCGCGGGGCTCGAACTCACGGACCGCGAGATCGTGACCTGAGCTGAAGTCGGACGCTTAACCGACTGAGCCACCCAGGCACCCCACCACACATTTTATATTTACATACATCATGGCCCCCATAATAAATGTCTTAATTTTTGTTTTAAACGATAATTAAGAGGGGCATCTAGGTGGCTCTGTTGGTTAAGTGTCTGACTTCAGCTCAGGTCATGATCTCACAGTTTGTAGGTTCCAGCCACGCATCAGGCTCTGTGGTAACCACTCAGAGCATGGAGCCTGCTTGGGATTCTGTGTCTCCCTCTCTCTCTCTGCCCCTCCCCCTCTTGAACTCTGTGTCTCTCTGTCTCTCAAAAATAAATAAAAACGCTAAAAATTTTTTAATTTTTTTAATGTTTATTTATTTTTGAGATAGAGACAGAGCATGAGTAGGGGAGGGGCAGAGAGTGAGGGAGACAGAATCTGAAGCAAGCTCCAGGCTCTGAGCTGTCAGCACAGAGCCTGACGAGGGGCTCGAACTCACAGGCTGTGAGATCATGACCTGAGCTGAAGTCGGACGCTCAACTGACTGAGCCACCCAGGCGCCCCTAAAAAATTTTTAAGTAAATAAACAGTAATTAAGAGAAGAAAAGGACAGCTTTTTTTGTTTACCCATATATTTACCATTTCTAGTGCTCCTCATTCCTTCTTACAGATAGAAATTTCACCTGGTATCACTTCCCTTTAGCATATATAACTGTCTTTACTGTTTTTTCTTTTAATGTTTATTTATTTATTTTGAGAGAGTGTGAGTGGAGGGGCAGAGAGAGAGGGAGAGAGAATCCCATGCAGGCTCTACACTGCCATTTCAGAGCCCAACATGGGGATTGATGTCATAATCCATGAGTTCATACCTGAGCCAAAATCAAGGAAACTTAACCTTATGGTTTTTGTGGGTTTTCTTTTTTTTAACACTTATTTATTTTTGAGAGACAGAGCACAAGCAGGGGAGGGGCAGAGAGAGAGAAGGAGATACAGAATTCAAAGGAGGCTCTAAGCTCTGAGCTGTCAGCACAGAGCCCGACATGGGACTCAAACCCATGAACCATGAGATCATGACCTGAGCCGAAGTCAGATGGTTAACCAACTCAGGCACCCCAACCTTACTGTTTTTTGTTAAGGTCTCCTGGTGATGAATTTGCTCAGCTTTCACTTAGTCTAAAAGGCCATTTTAAGAATAATTCTATAGGTAATGTGTCATTTTTAAGTATTTTTCCTCCATTTTCTTCTTTCCTCTTCTTCTGGAATTCCAATGGCACATCTGTTAAATGGCTTGATATTATCCCACTGGTCACTGAGGCTTTTGCTCATTGTTTTTATCCTGTTTTTACTCTTTCAGCTTGGATAATATTCTTGATGTGTCTTCAAGTTCACCAATCCTTTTCTTCCGTATCCAAACTGCTATTGACTCCACCCAGTGAATTTATCGTTTCAGATTCCGTACTCAGTCATAGATTTGTCCTTTATTTCTTTACGTTTCTATATCTCTTTTGGAATACCCCAATGTTTGATAATTGTGGCATTGTTACCTTCAAGTCCTTGAACATACCTATAGTAGTTGCTTTGAAATTATTGTCTAATCCAACATATGAGTTATCTCTGAGTCTGTTTCTACTGGCAGTTTTCCTCTTGCCTTTAGGTTAAATTGTCCTGTTTCTTTATGTGTCTAGTAAGTTTTGGTCGTATGCTCAGCATTGTGTATAATACATAGAGACTCTGCTTTCTGTTACTTTTCTCTGCAAAATGCTGAGTTTTATTATGGCAGTGTTTTAATTGCTGACTGATCACCTTGAACTTGTGGGATCTTAATGTTATGTTTTGCTTTGATGGATCTGTAGAAAGCCTGTAGTATTTATCAAGCTTTTTCTGTTTTTGTGGGATTCAGACTCTAAACTTTATCCCTGAAGCAGGCAGTAACTAAAGTCTGCTCATTTCTTCCTGCCTTCTAGCTGTTGTTTTCAGATGGACTCCTTGTAGTCTCTCCTACATATGTACCATTAAAGAGTCAACTGAGATCTGCAGGAAATTTATATGTAGACTTTAGGGTTCCTCCTCTTGGCTTGTTCCTTTTTGTTATTTCTTTTCTCAGTCCAGCCACACTAGCAGTCCACTGGCACCTCAAACCTTTAAAATTCTAGTTTTCTGCATGAGCTCTCACCACCCCATTTTGTACATGCCCAGTAGGAATAGCTCTTGGGAAAACCTGTATAAACATGGATCCTACCCAGTGAATGTGAGTTCCCTTCTTCCCAGGGTTGAATTCCCCCTAATTTGTATCTGCTTTTTGTTGCTCTTAAGAACCTTTAAATAGTTGGTTTTTTTTTTATAGTTTCTCCAGAGTTAATAATTGCTATCTGCAAGAGTGTTAGTCCTATACAAGCTAGACTGCTATTGCCAAAACTGGAGTTAATATTAAATTTATGGGGGTAAAACTTAATATATCTGATCACTGTAACAACTATTTAGCATGTACATGCTTAGTTTTGTTTTGTTTTTTTAACATGGAAAGCTAGTTTATTCCTGAATTCTGTATGTTATCTAATAACAAAATAAATAGATTTATTACTTAAATTATATATTCAATAAGTAACACATATTGGCAGAAATTACTAGAAGAATTAATCTCAGACTCCTGAGTTTTTGTTGTAGGTCAGTCACAACTCAGAATTGGTCCTGGTGGTCAGAAATTCACCAGGTAAATTTCACAGTTCAGTCACTATCTTGGAAAACACTGGGGATCACAGTCTTACATGCCTGTTGAGTAAGCATTGTGTGTGTTTGTTCAGCTGTATATGTTTTCAAAAGCACAGTTACTTTTGATGATTGTGCATTGTACTGATTTTAACAAAATCATCATGTGTTTTCACTGGAAGGTACGTAGTAGTCTTACCATATAGAGGATATGTTTATCAGTATTAAAGGTACCATCTGGTTGTATTTTCCATGCACAGAGATGTTTTCTAGCTTTCTGCTCATCTGCTAATTGGATTCCTTCTCCCTACTCCCTTATATACTGGGTTATAATATACATAATAAAAGCTGAAAATGGGCTTTCTCTGTTGCTCCATTTACTTTTTAAATAATTTGGGCACCTGGGTGGTTCATTTGGTTAAGTGTCCAACTTCAGCTCAGCTCACGATCTCATGGTTTGTGAGTTCGAGCCCTGTGTCAGGCTTTGTGCTGACAGCTCAGAGCCTGGAGCCTGCTTTAGATTCTGTTTCTCTCTCTCTCTTTCTCTGCCTTTCTCCCTCCCTCTCTACCCCTCCCCCACTTGTGCTCTGTCTCTCTCTCTCTCATAAATGTAAAAAATTTATAAATAATTCTGGGAGAGATTTTATTAATGCATCATTAGTGTCTGACCATGGTTCAAGTGATTGGGCCTTAATGCCTGTGAATTCTGGCTTAAAATAAAGCAAATTTATTCCTGCACAGTACTGCTCTTCTGTGCATAAGCCTTTGCTCTTTTTTTTTTTTTTTTTCTGTTTATTTTTGACAGAGAGAGCACGTGAGTGGCAGAAGGGCAGAGAGAGGGATACACAGAATCCGAAGCAGGCTTGAGGCTCTGAGCTGCCAGCACAGAGCCCGATGTGGGGTTCAAACTTAGGAACTGTGAGATCATGCACTGGGCCAGAGTCGGCCACTTAACCGACTTGAGTCACCCAGGTGCCCCAGCCCTTTGCTCTTTAATCTGGTTTAAGCATTCAACTCTAAGATCCTGTTTATGTCTTAAAGAATATTGTCATAGTTGTTTTTTTTTTTTTTTTTTTTTTTTAATAAAAATACTATCAGGGCTAGAACTATAATAACTAATAATACCTCATACAATCATTTGTATTATATAAGATATTTAAGTAATATTTTTCATTGCATTCAATATTTCATAAAAAGATAGTCTATGAAAAAAATTTTATCCCTCTTTTTTCTGTTTTTTAAAATGCAGTAATATTGCTTTCTTTTATGAAAGTGGTATGGTGTTTAAATTGCTGAAGGAAATGGTAATGAGAAAGTAATTATTTAAGGCTTCACCTGACTTTTCATCTGAGAATTAGTACATTCTTTTAGTGGAGTATTAAGTGTGTGGGTGTCACCTTTCTTATTATATTCTATAATTTTGCAGTACTGGGAAATGGGAAAAGAACAGAAATACTTCTTGATCTTTAACTTCTAAACTCATCAGTGCTTGTCAGAAGAAAAACATCTTATATGAAAGAAAGTAAGGACTTCGTGAAAAATTAGTGATAGCTGATGTGCATCAGTGCTAACAGATCAATGAAAGCTTGCATGTGTACAGGGGGGTTGCGCACATGCACGTGTGTGTGTAAATTATATTTACCTTACTTTAAGCATTGGTAGGGATAGTGTATTTTCTATACCAGTCTATTCCATGTCTGCCTTAGTTCTTGATCAGAGAACTTTTATCTTCTACTTTTATCATGTACCTTAAGCCACAAGTATCAATTACCTACAGTATGTAAGACCATCGTAGGTTCCTTGGAGAACTTAAAGTTATGTAAAATATGATTCTTGATTTCTAAAAAACTTATGATACAGTTGAGAAGAGTCACATTCTCATGAAAACTATATAGTGAAGGGTAAGTAGTACATGATAAATGCCTAGCCAATGCTACAGAGACAGTAAGATCCACAGTAATTATTGAGATGTAAAATCAGTTCTGGCACAAGGAGGTATATTTGTTGAAGAAATGAATAAGATCACATACAGATAGGATGATCAAGGAAGGCCCCATGCTTAGTCATCTGTGATTCCTAATAAAGCAAGAGCTCTGTTAGCATATCATTGACATTTAAAAAATAGATTTTCCTTTAATGATTATTTAAGACAACTTAATCCTCTAAGGTTTTTTTCCTTCCTGTCTTACATATGTTTCTGTAAGGATAGAACTTTGCTTTTGTAAAAAGCTTTTTCTTGGCTCATTTTAAGGATGTCCTGAGTTGAGTTTAGGTTAATGGCAACAATTCTTTTAATCTAATTGAAATATTTTGAGGGAACACTAAAATTTTCAAATACACTGGTTAAAACTATAGATAAATTAAAAGAAATTTTTTTTACTGTTTATTTATTTTTGAGCAAGAGTGAGCAGGGGAGGGGCAGAGAGAGAGGGAGACACAGAATCTGAAGCAGGCTCCAGGCTCTGAGCTATCAGCACAGAGCCTGATATGGGGCTCAAACTCACAGACTGCGAGATCATGACCTGAGCCTAAGTCAGATGCTTAACTGACTGAGCCATCTGGGCACCCCTAAAAATTTTAAGTCCTTGAAAATGGATTAAGTTTTTATGTCTGTGATTTGTGTGTAATAATAGTATTTCACAAAGCAAACTCCTCTTACTCAGGATTGTTAGCTGTTTCTTCACACAGGCCTTTCCACAATGCTTTTCCATATAGAAGAGACTTCTATTTATACTAGGCAACATAAGGTAGTAGAAAAAAATATGAATTTCGGAGTCTTGGCTCTGCTATTTTATTTGGTGTATTGTAAATTCTCTCTTCAGCCTTAGATTTCTATAAAATGAGGACACTAATATGTTCCTCATAGGAAGATATTAAAATGAGAAAACATGAAGATTCTACAAAGTAGCCACTCAGTATTAGCTTCTTTCTTGCTTTATTTGATGATTACTTCACACTCCTTACAAATTAGTATTACAGCATTGGTCTTTAACCATGGCTGCACATTAGAATCATCCAGAGATCTTTTAATGAATGGTAAGGGCCCAGTCCATCCCCAAATTAGTTAAATCTATTTTTGGCGGTAGGACCCAAACATCTGGTTTTGTTTTTAGTTTCCCAGGTAATTCTGATGCATGGTAGGTATCAAGAACCACTGGTCTAGAGGGAATGATTTCACACATAACCTTTCAAGGAAATTCCTAACATAACTTTTTTCTAATTATTTTCAAAGGTATAATAATAATAAGTTGAACTTCACAACTGTAGCCCCGTTTTTATTAGAAAGAATCTAAGGATTAGAGAAATTAATATCCTTGAGGTCACAAAGCTATAATAACGGGGAAGTTAGTATAGTTTCTTGGCTCAAATTTTATACTCTTTCTAGAAACACATTAAAAACTGTGTTATATTATGAGAATAGGTAGACAGGTAAGAATATAATAATACCCTCTCTGAAAGACCTCATTAGATAAGTACTTTTAAGCATCAAAACTTAAAAACCATTTTATTCCATTTTCACAGAAAGTAAATAAACCTTCCCAATGTCTCCTCCACACACAAAAAAAATCCATTTTTTAAATGATTTTTTTTTAATGTTTGTTTATTTTTGAGAGAGAACATGTACACAAGTTGGAGAGGGGCAGAGAGAAGGAGTACAGAGGATCCAAAGTAGGCTCCACACTGACAGTCGAGAGCTTGATGCAGGACTCGAATTTGCAAACTCCAAGATCATGACCTGAGCTGAAGTCGGACCCTTAACTGACTGAGCCACCCAGGCATCCCCCACAAAAAATCCATTTTTAAGCTAGCCGGTAATAAACTGACATCTTTAAGAGCTGAAAAGGTTGTACATTTTGAACACATAAACAGTTTAATAAATATTTCATGTCAGAAGCGAACTATGAGATCTTAGGAAAGATTTCCAGATATTCCTAAGTAAGAACATTTCATTTCTGCCCTGATATTTTCAGAAGGTCTTTCCCAACTCCCACACCTTTCCCACCAGTTTTAAATAGCTTCTTAAAGCAGAATTTTACACCTGTTAGTGTTTTGCTGTAGTCCTAGAATTCACGGCCAGATATCATAATGTGGAAAAATTTTTTTTCCCTAGCCCACAGGGCTAGGCTAGTCTCTAGTAGAAATAGAGCTACTGTTTATTATAGATTTTCTGTATAACATATTGGTTCTCAGCAATTTACCTAATGATTTCCCTTAATTTCCACAATAATCTAGTCAGTTAAGTATACTATTATTTTAAGCCCGTTTTACGGATGAGAAAACTGAGGAACAGAAAAAAGACCTGTCCCCTAAGTGGCCTGCCCACAATAGAAACTTTGCACTTCACCTTTTATTTTTTTTTTTTTCCTTTTTTTTTTTTTCAACGTTTTTTTTTTTTTTTTTTTTTTTTTTATTTATTTTTTTGGGACAGAGAGAGACAGAGCATGAACGGGGGAGGGGCAGAGAGAGAGGGAGACACAGAATCGGAAACAGGCTCCAGGCTCCGAGCCATCAGCCCGGAGCCTGACGCGGGGCTCGAACTCACGGACCGCGAGATCGTGACCTGGCTGAAGTCAGACGCTTAACCGACTGCGCCACCCAGGCGCCCCTGCACTTCACCTTTTAGCTTTTAGGGTTTTGCCATTCCTCCCTTTCACTTTCAACATGTGCTTTGTAGATCTTTGTAGCCATAGTAAAATAAATAGAACCCCTGATAAAATTCCTTATGCAAACTGCAGTTTTTAGTGCCTACTTTTACCTGCAGGACAAAGTTAATATGCTTGCCAGAACATTCGTAGTCTGGTCTTTAATATATACAGCTTCTTTCTAATTCTTTTATATATTCTGTGCTGTAGCCAGTCTGGACTACCTAAATACTCTTGAATATACCTTGTGCTTTTCTCTGAACATGGTTCAGGGATTTGATTGTCTAGCAGCAGACAAATGTGGTGCTAGATCAAACTGTGCATCCTGGAAATTCATTCTATAATGGTGATATTCAGTCTTGGCCTCAGTGATTTTCACACTTAGCTGTGTAGCCATAATGTATAGTCCCCACATTTCTGATTTCAGTAGATTCAGGCACAAGGGGGAATATTGAGGCTAGCCCTTACTTTAGTACATCTCTAAAATGCCACTAAACCTTACAGAACCAAAACAATTATACTTTTTCTCAAGTCTTCCCTAATCCTATCCCACCAGACTGTTGCCTACAGATGAAAATTTTGTCCTTTTCTGTATTCCTTTCCCTAAACAGATTAGAGTTCCAGTCTTTCATCCCTTTGCTGGCCTTCTATTGTTTCTGTTCCTTCTCACTTTAATTCAGCAACATTTGTGGAACACTTAAACTCTGAGTACTTGGCATAGTGAAATACAACCAAGTGTTTTTTTTGTTTGTTTGTTTTTTTTTGTTTTTTTTTTTTTTTAAGAGAGAGCAAGGGAGAGGGGCAGAGGGAGAGAGAATCTTAAGCAGGCTGCATGCTTAGCATGGAGCCCCATGCAGGGGCAAGTGCCACAGCCCTGGGATCATGACCTGAATCAAAATCAAGAGTCAGACACTCAACCAACTGAGCCACCTAGGCACTCTGGCCAATAAAAACTTTTAACTGCCTTTAAATCCCAACCGAAATGTTACCACCTAAAGATTTTTCCCAGTATCCTGAGACGGGCCTTCTTTTTTTTTTTTTTTTTTTTAATGTTTTTTAATATTTTTATTCATTTTTGAGAGACAGAGAGATACAGAGCACTAACAGAGGAGGAGCAGAGAGACAGGGAGACACAGAACCTGAAGCAGGCTCCAGGCTCTGAGCTATCAGCACAGAGCCCGATGCAGGGCCCAAACCCACAAACCGTGAGATCATGACCCAGGCGGAAGTCGAATACTCAACCGACTGAGCAACCCAGGCGCCCCAGAGCCTTCTTTTCTTATATCTGTGTTCTCATATCATTTTGTACTTCCTTGGTTTTGTTTTTTGTTTTTTGTTTTTCTTTTTGAGAGAGAGAGCATGCGCATGCGCACCCACAAATGGGGGAGGGGCAGAAAATGAGGAAGAGAGCAAGAATCTCAAGCGGGCTTCATACTGTCAGTGTGGATCCCAATGTGGGCTTGTGAACCATGAGATCATGACCCGAGCTGAAATCAAGAGTCAGACGCTTGGAGCGCCTAGGTAGTTTAGTCAGTTTTAAGCATCAGACTTCAGGTCATGATCTCGGGGTTCTTGAGTTCGAGCCCCACATCGGGCTCTCTCTGCTATCTGCTGTCAGCACAGAGCTCCCTTGGATCCTTTGTTCCCCTCTCTGTACGCACATGCTCTCTCCCCAAAATAAATAAACATTAAAAAAAAAAAAAAAAGTCAGACGCACTGACTGAGCCACCCAGGTTTCCCTGTACTTCATTGGTTTGTAGCACTTACCACATTGTGACATAAAGAATTGTTTGCATCTATCTCTTTCACTAGACTGTGAGCTCCTTGAATTAAAAAACTACATTTTGTTCATTTCTATGTCCTCAAAGAACCTGAGACAATGACTCAAACAAGCAGGTATTTTGTACAAGGGAGTTATATCACATGCGTATTTAACTTCTAGGAATTTTACACTGCGTACCAAAAAAAACCCCAAAAAGAATGAAATAATCAGGCAGTTTCACCTGCCATTCTACCCAATGAGTTGATGCCTAGTATTGGGCATATGATAGGAGGTACGAATCTGTTGTTCCCACATGTCTCTCAAAGTGACCACCCCATTGGCTTGAGTGTGATTGTTTTGAAGAGATTTTTCATAACATCATACCTCAGACACAAGCCAACCACTTCCACTGGTGCTTTTTCTAGTGATGGAAGAAAAGCCATCTGTGTTGGATATGAGAAGTGGTATGTTAGTCTCTAACATAGTGCTTTCCTAAGGAATTATCCAGGGTAATTTTGACTAGACTTTTACTATATATTCACTGGCTTTAGAAGCTAACCCTTTATAAAAGACAGGAATACCACTATCCAGTTTTCCTAAATGAGCAATCTATCCTTTCTCGGAGTTGTTATAGAAGTTTGTTTTTATGACTCAAATGGCATTTTTGCTGCTTGCTTCTTAGCTCTTTGTTCATGTCTGATATCACCAGTTGGAAAGTAAGGATCATATCTTTGTATCTCTTTGTATGTGGCATACCGCACATAGTATTCATTTATAGAATAAATAGACATTTTTATATGTTTTCATTATGCTAAGGTCTAAATGAGAAATAACCCAGAAGCCATATCTTTTAATTCACCATCCAGTGGTCATCCACTTTCACTTGATACCATTTGCTAAATTTTCCCTTCCAATTATCACATTTCTTTCTTCCACAGCTCTTCCGACGTGTTGCAGCAGCTTTGCCTGGAATGGAAAGCACACAGGACAGAAGCAGAGAAGACAGTATCCTTTTTGTTTCATCAGAAAATTGTATTGTTAACATCAGTCTTTAGAGCTCCACTTGGTTGGCTAAGGAATATGCCATCACCGTTTACAACCAGGAATTGATGACTTAGGAATGTAGAAGCTCCAAGATTTTCTTTTTTTTTTTCTTTTTAACATTTTTTTAACATTTTATTATTTTTTGAGAGAGAGAGCAAGCGAGCAAAGGAGGGGCAGAGAGGGAGACACAGAATCTGAAGGAGGCTTCAGGCTGTGAACTGTCAGCCTAGAGCCTGATGCAGGGCTCAAACCCACGAACTGTGAGATCATGACCTGAGTCGAAGTCAAGATGCCTAAGTGACTGAGCCACCTAGGGACCCTGAAGCTCCAAGGTTTTCTGTAGCACATGAGATCTGGTGGTTCAAGGGCATCCTTTGTAGCCCGCTTCTCACTGCAATTAATCAGTGAGAGGGTTTGTGTTTACTTGCTTTTTAATGAGCAGGAAACTTAGAATCACTGCCCTCTGCCTCTTAATTTTGAGTCCCATTGGCTCTGGGCCTTTTCCCTACAGTATATATCATATTTTCCTCCCTTGCTTTTTCTTGAGCTTTCTGCTGGGCACAGGCAAGAAATAATTCAGTCTTGAGTGTTATTGTGGCCTCTGCTTTCAGAAACAGGACATAATGAAGTACATGTAATAATCGTTATTTCAAAGGATTTTGAATCTTAATATTTTAATTGTTATATATTTAGCGTTTTTCCATAGGCATTTTTATTAAGCCATAGAATTCATAGCACTTTGTGTTCAGCTTTTCCCACTGCTAGATGTTTTATGTTTTCTAAGCCTTTATTTTTTTAAGGTTGTTTTTTTTTTTTAAGTTTATTTATTTTGAGAAAGAGTATGCACAAGTGGGGAAGGGACAGAGAGAGAGGGAGAGAGAGAGAATCCCAAGCAGGCTCTACTATCAGCAATGGAGCCTGGCATGGGAATTGATCTCATGAACCGTGAGATCATGACCTGAGCTAAAATCAAGAGTCGGATGCTTAACTGACTGAGCCATCCAGGTGCCCCTAAGCCTTTATTACTTCTAATAGCATAATGTGTTCTATGGAGTTGAAGTCCCATTATTTATTAAATTCTCTCCCTGAACTCTTTTGTAAGCTATTTTCAGAGTTTCAGATAATCTCATAAGGAACATAATCTTTACATGGTTTCTTGCTCCTATAATATCCTTAAAACAAATTCTTATGAATAGGGCTTAACTTTATTCTGACCCTTGTTGCATATAGTAGATATAAACAAGTTTATTCCCTTTGAGCATCTCGTTATAGTGAGCTAGCTATACTAGAAAATAATGGCTGTATCAGTTCTGAAGCCAGTAGGAATAGAAGGAGCTTGCAAGAGATGTCAATGTTCAGCAGAATTGGAATTGTACTTTCCCATTTATAGCTCCTTAACTTTTGTTTCAGTGATTGACATAAAACTGGAAAAGCCTCAGGAGCAACCAGTCAGTGAAGGAGGCTGTTCCTGCTAATCTTCCATGGCATCTTCAACTTTTCTTCAGAAGCTCACTGCTTTGGCCCCCTTACTCTTTCATTGACTGCAGTGTGAATATTGGCTTGAACCTTTTCCCTTCAGTAATAACGTATTGCAATTCATCATTGCTGCCTGTCTCGTGGAGATGATCTATTAGCTTCACAAGCACAAAAAAGTCAGTGTCTTCATTATTTATATTTTACAAAAAGCCAAATGATTCCAACATATTCCAGTGATAACTTTAAAAATTAGATACGTTTTCTCAATTTTTTTTTCCTTTTCAATGTTAGGATAACGTACTTCAAAATGATGGAAATTCCAACAGTCTGTGGCTAGGTTAAGGAGCAATTGTTCACAGCAGCACTTGCCTACCTACTTGATCTCTCTCTGCTTTTCTCACCTCTCCCTTATTGCATTCCCTATTCTTACCATCTCTCCCTCAAAACAAATGAGGTATGACAAAGCAGGAGTCAGACCAAGCCCAATGGAGTTATCCTTCAAATTTAGTGATACCACTTGATCTAGGCCTTGGGCCAAGATGTCCAAAATTATTCTTGAGCGCTGATATAAATTATTTAGACTTTATTTGAGGTCAAAACTCAACTATCATGGTAGGCAGTGCTTGAATAAGAAAAGGGTTCTGATGCATCTTCAAAATGAGTCCTAATGAACACAGTGAGTACTTACAAATTAAATGAGCATAAAATGTATTTCAGACCAAAACAAATGACCCTTTCACATGTTAGTCCCTGGGAGAGAAGAGTTAACAGTGCTTCAGAACATGTTTTTAATACTGAATTCTCCCAGTGAACTATTTCTCCCAGGATTTTAAAATTCTCAACATAGAGTTATTCTGTTTGTTTAAAAAAAGAAGAAAACTTTTGTAAGCAATAGATTTCTCTTGGGTTTTTCTTTCTTGTTTCAAAAAATGCTATGCAGGCAAAGCACTACAGAAATCAAATTCTTTTAAGAATAACCAGCGGAAGAATTTAAACTTGGTACCGTGATCAAAACTACAATAAACAAGATATCTAAAGCTATCATTGTAGAAACAATGATATCTAAAGCTTAACAACAAAAGAATCCTCAACAGAATAGCAAATACTTTGCTCAGGACATTTGAGGTCAAATTGAAAATGGAAACAGGTTTCTTATAAGCCCCTAGCGGCAGATCTGGAAAAGCATACATAGAAGAGGGAAAGGAGAGAATGGAAGTAAAACTTAATATTATGCAGATTTATGCCTTATTTTTTAGCATTTTTTTTTAATGTTGGGTCTTTCAGGCTGGTTTTGCTTTTTATTAGATCTGTATAGTTTGGTTAATTAACTAGTGATTTAGTTTTATATTTAAGCTACAATTAATCTTTTTTCTTTGTTGATATTTATTTCTTTGCCTTTTTTTTTAAACTACTTTCAGTTTTTAGATGTTTTGTCTGATCTATTTAGAGCTTCATCACCATGGCAATATATATTTCCCTTAAAACACTGTAAACAAATATACTAGGAGTGCACCATTTTAATCTTTACTAGTTATTGTGAGATTGCTGTGTAAGTTAATAAACACATTTGTAAATACATTATTTGCAGGACGAAAATTTCTGAGTTACAGCTCAGGAAAAGCCTGCTGAATTTACGTTGTAAGCATTACTTAACACAGTATAAAGATGAAAAGACAACAAAAAATATCTTCATACTTCCTTATCCCCTCATTGCAACAAAACCCTTAACTGGGAACCTTATTCCCCTCTCTTTCCTCTTCCTTCTCCAGTTCCCACTTATTGTCACCTTGTAATATTCAGAGAGCACTTGGATTATGGGTCTGAATAGAGAAATGCTTTCAGATAATCATTAGCCCACATACCAGTAACTTATACTCAAAGATGGGATGGAGTTGTAAAGTGCTTTTATAATACAATATTATTGTTAAAGGCAAGGGTTGACTCTTTTGTTTTTATTTTGACATGGCATGTCCTGAAATAAATATCAATTCAATATGGCAGATGGGTCATATTCTTTATTTAGAAGAAGTTGTGATTTCTGACATGGGGGTGATTGTCTTCCTACACTGTAGTGTATGATTCTTTTTATGTATCTTTAAAACAGTAATCAGTTATGCTGCTTTTTAATATCGGTCTTTTTATTTGGCCTGGGGTTCTTCAACTGAAGCAGTGAAGTGTGTTCATAGTCTAGATTTTTTTTTTTTAATAAACAATTTTGCTGCCAAAAATATATAAATAAAACACAAACAAAAACAACTATTGACTTGGTTTCTATTCCTGCCAAGGTAGTAAGTTAGTATGAATTTCTTACTTCCTCCTTAGAATTATAAAGGGAACTTGAAATCCAGAAAAATAAAAAAACAGCACTAAGAAACCCCTAGGGAGTCAGAAGACTTTTCAGCTGTTACAAGTGGGGGTGAGTGGCTACAACTTGAAAGACAGGGCCACTGGTAGAGGCAATAATATATTAAGAAAAGTAATTTACATTCTGCTTTTGCCTCCTCCTTACCCCACCTTTGCCTAGGGACAGGGACAGCAAACTCCTGCCCTCCCACCACATGCAGCCTGCTACCTGTTTTTAAATTAAATTTTTTTTTGAATTCACTGCAAAGGTGGGGTTGAGTAGTTGTGGCAGAATGACCCCAAAAGCCAAAAATATTTACTGTCTGGCCCTTTACAGAAAAAAGAGCTGGCCCTTGCCTTGGCACAAATGATAGCTATTTCCCTTACTACAGAAAGGGAGGCTACAGGCCAGACTACGGGTACAGGTGTCCACAGGGGTAATATCAGGGCAGTGTAAACTAAGTGAGGAGTTGATGAAAATAGGTGGAGAATGACCTGCCTGCCTTAGGCCTTTCACTCACTCTCTAGGCTTTCCCTTTCAAAACTTGCGTTAATGAGCTGTAATCTAGGTGACTGCCCCCTGCAAAGCTGCTTCTTCCTAAACTAGTTTAAAGGTAAGACTCTGAAATAATGTGTGGTTTAGTGGGATGTTACTGAATGGGAGCAGCTACATGTATGGTCTTGTCGTTCCTGGAACTCTGTCCCACAGTTTGTCTCCTCCCCTTCTTAAACACGACATTCTGGTCTTTGTCCCTTGCCCAGTATACCTTCCCAGACTTGTAACACATACCCCCAGGAGAATTTGGAGCCACAAGCCAGAGTAGTTGGATACCTGAAACTGCCTCAAAAGAAAAAGTGAATACTGGGGCGCCTGGGTGAATCAAGACGGTGAAGCATCTGCCTTCAGCTCAGGTCATGATCTCACGGTTTGTGAGTTTGAGCCCCATGTCAGGCTCTCTGCTGTCAGTGCAGAGCCTGCTTCAGATCCTCTGTCCCCTCTCTCTGCCCCTACCCCATTCACACTCTCTCTCTCTGTCTTAAAAATAAATAAATAAATAGATAGATAGATAAATAAATAAATAAGTTTAGAAAAAGTGAATACCATCTGGAGTAGAAATACTCAAAAAGACTAAAATGGTGTGATAAATATTGAAGAGTGGAGATACTAGCAATATGGAACAAGAATCATAAAATAACCAAATACAACTATTAAGTGTGAAAAATAGTTGAAGTAAGGAACACATTAGATAAATGGTACATACACTGCATTCCACTGATTAGTGAGAACATTGAATTGAGGAACTCCTTCACTAGAAAGCAAAGAAATAGAAAAGATTAAGAGGATAATAGTACACATAGCAACTTCTAGTAGCAATTCCAGAAAGCTAAAAAAGCAAGAACTAAAGTACTGAAAATGAAGACAGTATTTATCATAAGCATCTGCATAGAATGCAGCTTCTAAAATAGTTCCTGATCCCTGCCTCCTGGTATTCATGCCTTTGTAGGATCCTTGTCCTCTAAGTATAGACTGGACCTGGTAAGTTGCTTCTAAGGAACAGAATACAGCAAAAGTGATAAGATACCACTTTGAAGATTAGATTATGAAAAATACTTTTGCCAATCTCTCTGACTCCTCTCATTTGCCTTTGTGCAGCAGTCTGTTTGTTATGAGCTCCTATGGAGAGGCCCACTTTGTAAGGAGCTGACAGCAGCCTCCAACCAGCAGCCAGTGAGGAACCGAGGTCCTCAGTAAAACAGACTGCAAGGAATTGAATAAAAAACAAGCCACAGACAGAATATACTTGTGAATTTCATTCATGCTTCATAAAGGACCAGTATTCAGAATATATGAAGAACTCTCTTAATAGGAAAGCAAGCCAATAAAAAGGTGAAAGATTTGACCAGACGCTTCACTAAAGAAGATCTATAAAGGGCAAAAAAAAAAAAAAAAAAAAAAAAAGACATGAAAAATGCTTGACATCATTAGTCACTGGGGAAATGCAAATTAAAACCACAGCAAGACACCACTACACACATATTAGAAAGGCTAAAACTTTAAAAGACGCCATATCAAGTGTAGGTGGAGATGAGCAATTGGAACTCTCATACACTGTAGTCTGAGATTTTGGAAAAACTGGCAGTTTCTAAAGAAGTTAAACATTTATTTAACTTAGCCATTTCATGCTCAAGTATTTACTCACAAGAAATGAAAGCCATGTGTCTATATGAAGGCTTGCACACAAATATTCATAGCTTTACATGTCCAAGAACTGGAAACAACCCAAATGTCCATCAAGAGGTGAATATACTGTATAAATAAATTATGAAACATGCATACTATGTAATATAGTATGCAGTGAAGCAGAATAAACTTGATACCCACAATATAGATAAATCTCAATATAGCCTAAGTGAAAAAAGTTGAAAAAAAAAGTACATATTTTATGTTTTCTTTTATGCAAAATGTTAGTAAAAAAATTTTTAATGTTTATTTTTGAGAGAGAGAGAGAGAGAGAGAGAGAGAGAATGTCAGCAAGGGAGGGGCAAAGAGAGAGGGAGACACAGAACCTGAAGCAGGCTCTAGGCTCTGAGCTGTCAGCACAGAGCCTGACACAGGACTTGAACCCAGGAACCGTGAGATCATTACCTGAGCTGAAGTCAGACACTTAACCGACTGAGCCACCCAGGGGCCCCTAGAATGCAAACTATTTTAACAACTCTCAGTTTTTCCATTCTGCTTTCTGTCTCTAAATTTGCCTATTCTAGATAACTGTGTAAGTGGAATTATACAATATTTGTCCTAGTGTCCACCCATGTTGTAGCTTGTATCAGACTTTTATTCCTTTTCATGGCTGAATAAAAGCCCAAGTTATGTATATACCACATTTTGTTTACTCATTCATCTGTTGGTGGACACTTGGATTGTTCCCACCTTTTGGCTATTTTATTTTTTTAATGTTTGTTTATTTTTGAGAGAGACAGGGTAAATGGGGGAGGGGCAGAGGAAGAGGGAGACACAGAATCCAAAGCAGGCTCCAGGCTCTGAAGTGTCAGCACAGAGCCCTACATGGGGCTTGAACTCATGAACCGTGAGATCCTGACTGAAGTTGGATGCTTAACGGACTGAGCCACCCAGGCGCCCCTGGCTATTTTACGTTTTATTTTTTTATAAGCCTAGCATTTTCAATTTTTATTTTATTTTTTGAGAGAAAGAGTGTGTGAGCAGGGGAGAAGGGGGGAGAGAGAGGGAGAGAAAATCTTAAGCAGGCTCTATGCATAGCATGGAGCCTGACAGAGGACTCGATCCCAGACCCTGGGATTATGACCTGAGCCAAAATCAAGAGTTGGATGTTTAACCCAACTGAGCCACCAAGGCGCCCCATGGCTATTTAAAATAATGCTGCCAAGAAAATTGGTGTATAAGTACCTGTTTGAATCCCTGTTTTCAGTTCTTTTTAGTGTATACCTGGGAGTAGAATGGGTGGGTCTTACAATTCTGTTTAACTATATTAACGTTTTGGGGAAATACCAAACTGCTTTCCACAGCAGCCACACCATTTTACATTCCCAGCAGCAATGACTATATGAGGGTTCCAATTTTTACACATCTTCATCAACACTTTTTATGTTCTGATGTTTCTGATAATAGCCATCCTTGTGGGTGTATAGTGGTACCTATCTCATGGTGATTTTGATCTGCATTTCCCTAATGACTAGTAATGTTAAACATCTTGCTTACTGGCTGTTTATATAATTTATTTAGAGAAATGTCTATTTAAGTCCTTTGCCCATTTTTAAATGTAGTTGTTTATTGTGTTGTTGAATTACAGGAGTTCTTTATATATTCTAGATATTAATCCTGTAATAGATACATGGATTTACAACTATTTCCTCTCATTCTGTGGGTTGCGTGTTCACTTATTGTGTCCTTTGATGCCCAAAAGTTTTAAATTTTGATGAAGTTCAATTACCTTTTTTTTTTGGCCTGTGCTTTTGGCGTCGTATGTAAGAAATCATTGCCAAATCCAATATCACAAAGATTTTCTCCTATGTTTTTATTCAATGAGTTTTATAGTTTTAGCTCTGATGTTTAAGTCTTTGATCCATTTTGAGTTAATTTTGTATACTGTGTATGATAAGGGCCAAGCTTCATTCTTTTGCATGTGGACATACTTTCCCCAGCAGCATTTGTCAAAAAGACTGTCCTTCCCCCATTGAATGAATGGTCTTCGCACCCTTGTTGAAAATCAATTCTCCATATGTAAGAGTTTATTTCTGGGTTGTTTATTCTATTCCATTGGTCTGTATGTCTCTCCTTAATGCTAGTACTCTACTGTGTTTATTACTGTAGCTTTGTAGTAAGTTTTGAAGCACATTGCATTTATTTACGCCTTTAATTTCTGTCAGCAATGTCTTAGTTTTCAGCATACAAGTCTTTCACCTCCTTGGTTGTTAGGTTTATTCCTTAGTATTTTATTCTTTTTGATGCTATGGAAAGTGGAATCTTTTTTCTTAATTTCTTTTTTGGATTGTTCAGTGCTAGTTTATAAAATGCAACTGATTTTTACATTGATTTTGTATCCTGCAACTTTGCTAAATTTATTAGATCTAACGATTTTTGTATGAAATGTTTAGGGTTTTTAACATATAATTGACCCTTGAACAATGCTGGGGTTAGGAGCACTGACCCTGTGCAGTCAAAAATCTGCATATAAGATACAATAAGGGTTGGCAAGGATGTGGAGGAAAAGGAGCCCTTTTGTGGAGGATGCAAATTGATGCAGCCACTGTGGAAAACAGTAAAAGGTTTCTTCAAAAAGTTAAAAATGAAACTACCCTACAATCCAGTAATCACAATACTAGCTATTTAGCCAAAGAATACAAAAACACTAATTCAAAGGGATATATGCACCCCTATGTTTATTGCAGTATTATTTACAATAGCCAAACTATGGAAGCAGTTCAAGTGTCCATCAACAGATGAATGGATAAAGATGTGGTACATATACACAATGGAATATTAGTCCGCTATAAAAAAAGAATGAAACCTTGCCATTTGCAACAACATGGATGGAGCTAGAGAGAGTATACTGCTAAGTGAAATAAGTCGGTCAGAGAAAGACAAATAACATATGATTTCATTCATATGTGGAATTTAAGAAACAAAACTAACAAAGAGGAAAAAAATGAGACAAAACAAAAATAGACTATAGAGAACAAACTGATGGTTACCAGAGGGGAGGTGGGTGAGGGAATGGGTGAAATAGATGATGGGGATTAAGGAGTGCATTTGTGATGAGCACTGGGTGATGTATGGAATTGTTGAATCACTATATCGTACATCTGAAACTAATATTACACTGTATGTTAACTATACCAGAATTAAAATGAAAACAAATGTATAACTGGTTTTTGGTTTTTTTAATGTTTAATTTTTTAGAGAGAGTGCATGAGAGGGAGGGGCATAAAGAGAGAGAGAGAATCCCAAGCAGGCTCTGGCACTGCCAGCGTGCAGCCTAACACAGGGCTTGATCCCATGAACCATGAGATCATGACCTAAGCCAAAATAATAGAGCCTGCCATTCAAGTGACTGAACACCATCCTGGTGCCCCTGCATATAACTGTTTAGTCCCCCAAACCTTTACAAATACTATTGACCAGAAGCCATACCAATAACATAAACAGTCAATTAACACATATTTTGTATGTTATTTGTATTATATACTGTATTCTTACAATAAAGTAAGCAAGAGAAAAGATTTAAAATCATAAAGAAGAGAACGTATCTTTACAGTACCATACTGTATTTCTTGAAAAAAAAAAAAATCTGCATATAAGTGGACCCAGTTCAAACCTGTGTTGTTCAGGGTCAACTGTAATAAGATATGATCTGTAAACAGCTGATTTTACTTCCATTCCAATATGGATGCCTTTTATTTTTTTCTAAACTAATTCCTCTGGCTACAACTTCCAGTATATGTTGAATATAAGTGACAAAAGTGGGCATTCTGTCTTCTTTCAGATCTTAAGGGAAACCTTTGAGTCTTTTACCATTGAGTATATTTACCATAGATTTTTAAATGTAGTATTTATCATGTTAAGGAAATTCTGTTCCTAGTTTATTGAGTGTTTTTATCATAAAAACATGTTAAATTTTGTCAAATGCTTTTTCTGCATCGATTAGGAAGATCATGGGTTTTTTCCCCTTTTATTCTACTAATTAGTATAGTATATTGATCAGTTTTCATGTGTAGAACCATCCTTGCATTCTGAGAATAAATCATTGTGTGTATTTTCTGGTCATTGTGTATATTCTTCTCAATATGCTGCTGAATTCAGTTTGCTAGTGGTTTTTTGAGGATTTTAAAATCAATATTGGTCTGTAGTTTTCTTGTATATCTTTGGCTTTGGTATCAGTGTAATGCTGCTGTCATGGAATGAGTTAGGAAGTGCTTCCTCTTAATTTTTTTTTTTTTTTTTTTGAGAAAAGTTTGAGAAGGACTGATTGTTAATTCTTCAAGTGTTTGTTTTGTTTTTTTTTTTTTTTTAATCTGGTATAGTTAATACAGTGTTATATCAGTGTCAGGTGTACAATATAGTGATTCAGCAATTCCATACATCACCCGGTGCTCATCTTGATAAGTGTCCTCTTGAATCCCTTACCTATTTCACCCATCTTCCTACCCACCTCCCCTCTGGTAAGCATCAGTTTGTTCTCTGTAATTAAAGAGTCTGCTTCTTGGTTTGTCTTTTTTCTTTGTTCATTTGTTTCTTGAATTCCACATATGAGTGAAATCATGTTATTTGTCTTTCTCTGGCCAACTTATTTTACTTAGCAGTATACTCTCTAGCTCCATTCATGTTGTTGCAAATGGCAAGATTTCATTCTTTTTTTATAGCTGAGTAATATTCCATCGTGTGTATGTACCACATCTTTATCCATTCATCTGTCGATGGACACTTGAGCTGCGTCCATAGTTTGGCTATTGTAAATAGTGCTGCAACAAACATAGGGGTGGGTGCATCTATTCCTTTGAATTAGTGTTTTTGTATTCTTTGGGTAAATAGCCAATAGTGGGCCTACTGGGTCATAGGGTATTTCTATTTTTAACTTTTTGAAGAACCTCATAACTATTTTCCACAGTGGCTGCACCAGTTTGCATTCCCACCAGCAGTGCACAGGGGTTCCTTTTTCTCCACAACCTCGCCAACACTTATTTCTTCCCTTGTGCGTCTTTGACTTATCAGCATACACTTAAGTCAATATTGTACTACTTCCCATAAAGTACAGAAAACTTTGCATAGTATAACTCTATTTTCCCACTTTCCCTTCACTCATTTTTTTTATTCACTCTCAATTTTACATATACTTATGGGTAATTTTCAATGAACAGTATTCCATTTTGTGAGTGGAATATACCATAGATCCACCTATTCTAGAATTTAAGTTTTTTCCACTACTTCTGTGATACTTTTATACCTATTATTTTTTGGTAAACATATGTACGCATTTCTCCTTGGTGTACCCTAGGAGTATAATTGATGGGTTCTAAGGTATGCATATATTTGTCTTTACGAATTAGTTTCCAAAGCAGTTGTCCCAATTTACAGTCATGTGAGATTTCCATTTGCTTAATGTTGTCAGTCTTTTTCACCTTTAGCCTTTTAGGTGGTGTGTAGTGGTATCACATTTTAATTCAAAACTTTTTAATTTTATTTTAAATGTTTATTTATTTTTGAGAGCGAGAGAGCACAAGCGGGGAAGGGGGCAGAGAGAGAGAGGGGGACGGAGGATCTGAAGCGGGCTCTGCGCTGACATCCGGGAGCCGGATGCAGGGCTTGAACTCATGAACCGCGAGATCACTACCTGAGCCGAGACTCAACCAACTGAGCCATCCAGGTACCCCTTAATTGAAAACTTTTTAAAACCACTGTACTGACCAAACAAAAGAATGTGTGAGCCAGATATGGTCCATAAGTCAATTCCAGGTCAGACTGTTTTCTGAGAATGTTTGTTTTAATGTATATGTGAACAATTGTCTACTGGACAGCTGGAAGATAAAAAATTCATGCCACAATCCTATTAGTGGAGAGATTTTGAAGCAAACTACATCTGAAACATCCATTTGTCTTGCCCTGTTCAATGGGGTGAGTGGAAAGAACCAGGTCTCATCAGGGTGATAAATGGTAGTCCTGAGGCTGTAGGGGCACAGAGAAGAGCACTTAACCCAGCTGTGGGAGGTTCTCTATAATATTGCCTCATCTACCATCCCTCCTCACCATGAAATAGACTGTGACATCAGGCTGAACTTCATTGTGCTCTCAAGACCAAAGTCCTCTGAGGCCATTGCTCATGCCATTTCTTCCATGTGTTCTTTGTGTGGAAAGCTCTCCCTCCCTTCCCTGCTTGGCCTTCAAGGTTCATCCCTGCCCCAGATCTTTCCCCACTTCCTTTGGCAGAGTTGAATACCTCTTCTCAGAGCTCGCACTGTACCATGTTCCTCACTTACCTCATCTCATTGAATCACTGGTGTTTGTTTATGTCTCCCTCTAAGTTGGTGTCTCTGGGAATGTGGCTGGGGCAGACACCTGATGTTTTTGCCACTTATCCATCCTACTTCTGGGCAACAGTGCCCTAAACGTTCTTTGGGACACCACTCCACCCCTGTTGTAAGCCCTGTTGTTTTAGATCATCTTTTCCAGATCACCATGGACTCATGGATGACCACAGGACCCAATTTGGGATAATGCTCTTCAGTCCCAGGACTTTTATTCATACTATGAGGAGAAGAAAAGCTCTCTTGGCTAGACTTGAACCCAGAAGGGCATTTGGTCTGGAGCTGCTGAGTATCACTGAAGCCTCTGAAAGGGCAAGCCCAGTGGCTATAAAGATGAAAACAAAGTCTAAGGGACACTGAATTTCTGCACCAAGCAGTTTCTGGACTTCTCAGTTATATGACCCAATGCTTTCCCTTCTTTAGCTTGAATCAGTTTGAGCAGGGGGTCTCTGTCACTTGCAGCCTCAAAAGGTCTGATGCAAAATGGTTGTTTCCTTCCCTGACCACCTGCTTTCTGAGACCAACTCATTGATTCAACTCTAGAAGGATAAGAACCTACTGGAAAAGACAACACCACTGGACTCTCAGCAGACAGGGCACAGCCTGGATCACTCATTAGTTCAGATGACAGACACCCTGAGGCAGCATCTCTTTTTTTTTTATTTTTTTATAGTTATTTTTTTAATTTTTTTTAAATATGAAATTTATTGTCAAATTGGTTTCTATACAACACCCAGTGCTCATCCCAACAGGTGCCCTCCTCAATACCCATCACCCACCCTCCCTCCCACCCCCCCCATCCTCCCTCCCACCCCCTATCAACCCTCAGTTTATTCCCAGTTTTTAAGAGTCTCTTACGTTTTGGCTTCCTCCCTCTCTAACCTTTTTTTTTTTTTTTTTTTTTCTCCTTCCCCTCCCCCATGGTCTTCTGTTAAGTTTCCTAGGATCCACATAACAGTGAAAACATATGGTATCTGTCTTTCTCTGTATGACTTATTTCACTTAGCATAACACTCTCCAGTCCCATTCATGTTGCTACAAAAGGCCATACTTCATTCTTTCTCATTGCCATGTAGTATTCCATTGTGTATATAAACCACAATTTCTTTATCCATTCATCAGTTGATGGACATTTAGGCTCTTTCCATAATTTGGCTATTGTTGAGAGTGCCGCTATAAACATTGGGGTACATGTGTCCCTATGCGTCAGCACTCCTGTATCCCTTGGGTAAATTCCTAGTAGTGCTATTTCTGGGTCATAGGGTAGATCTATTTTTAATTTTTTGAGGAACCTCCACACTGTTTTCCAGAGTGGCTGCACCAGTTTGCATTCCCACCAACAGTGCAAGAGGGTCCTGTTTCTCCACATCCTCGCCAGCATCTATAGTCTCCTGATTTGTTCATTTTGGCCACTCTGACTGGCGTGAGGTGATATCTGAGTGTGGTTTTGATTTGTATTTCCCTGATGAGGAGCAATGTTGACCATCTTTTTATGCTGAGGCAGCCTCTCCTTATGAGCCCTCAGGCATGGCCAACTTCAACCTACCACCTTATGGATGGGAAAAGCAAGATCCAGACAGGTTAAGTGAATTGCCCCAAATTGCTCAGCTAAGATGCTGTCTCCAGTTCTACTTGCTCTCAGAATCCACACACTCTTCTTACTATACCAAAGAAGGCACAAGTAGGTGCTGAGTCCCAGGGAGACAAGTACCATGGCGGGGAGGGGAAGGTGGACAAAAGAGCCAGAGCCAGAGCCAGGGCTAGAGCCAACCATATCTTTATTAGTCTCTGCAGCAGGGCCACTAGAGCCCATACCTACAAGGGAACTTTAGCAGGCTACTCTGGCTACTGGGTAGGAATGTTAGCTCTTCTGTTAGGACAGGGTGGGAGAGGAAATTGTAAAGGAGCCAAATGGAGAGATTGCTGGGCCACATACAGGGAGGCACACATGGGGCTTCCCACTGGATCAGGCCCTAGAGGTGAACACTGCCATCTCCCCCAGAGTGAAGGAAGAGACAAAGCCTAAGATGGTGACAGCCACAGTTATGGACAGAGGGCCAAGTTCCTGGGGACCAGGAATGCATTTCCTGATGGAAGCACCATCCTAGGGCTGGAGGTCCTGAACACAGCTTATCTGCCCCCCAGCAAGGGGACCCCAGGTTCAACTCAATTGCTGCCCCAGGCACCCCTAACATGGGAACAAGTGTTTTCTGAGCACTGAAGGAACAGGGGACCCTGGAAGCTGATAGTGGGAAGGATGGGGCTAACCTCAGAGAGTGTTTTGGATTTCAGAATGTGTCAGTATTAACAGGCAATATATTCATTATAGGCGCAATCATGAAACTTCCCTCCAAAAAGCTCACATCTCCCCTTTACCCAGCAAGCTCTTTAGCCTGGAGGGCCATCATGATCTTATCCCAGTCCCCACCCCAGCCTAAATGAACTTTTAATTCCTTGGACATGTCCATGATAATCATTGCTCTGCACTCTTGCAACAACCCTACTCCTAGCCTACCTTCTGTTCTTTACCCTCATGTGTCAAAGGATTGATAACTGTCCTGTCAAGTGTTTGTTTACTTCTGTTTTTCCCAGCAACCATGGAGGTGCTGGAGGAAAAAACCTGACTCCTCGGTCTCCAGTACCTGGGAACTTTAAGTCACATGAGTCGTTTTCTGTGTCCTGGTGTATTGGAGGGAACCATGTCTATATGTGTCTATAACAAAAGTCTGGGGTGTCTGGCAATAGATACAAGGATTTTGAGCTATGTTTGTGCCTGGGATGATAGCTTCTTGCAACGCAAGGGGTGAGAGTGGGGGAGTGGGATATGGATGATCCAAGTCCAGGGGGACTAGTGGAGAAGAAGGAGCCGAAGTACAGCAGGACTTAAATCGTGGAGGGTGGGGTCAAGGAGGAAAAGGGGTCTGTTGGTCTAGGCGCAGGGTCCACACTCCCAGTCCCAGGGCTCAGAACCAACAGGGAGACCACATGAGCGAGCCGAGCGCGGCACCTGTGGCGGCCCCCGCGAGCATGCCCATGGCCAGCGGAGCGCCCGCACTGTAGCAGGGATCCTCCCGCACTACTACGTGCGTCACGCCGGGGCCTGTGGAGAGAACGGTGAGGGACGGGGACTTCAGAGTAGGGAGCAGAGAGATCTTCACTCCTCTCCTCCCACTAGACTCATGCCCAACCCAGGGTAAAGAGCTGAGCCCACTCTTCTGCACCTCAATCGGAGAAACTGAGGCCTTGATGCGGAAAGGACTTGCACTCCTTCTCCAGGGCTTACAGGCCTTGGATCTGCTGGGACAATGGGGCTAGAGTGGAACAGCGAGGAAACTCAGTATCTCTAAGAACCTCCAGGCCACATCAGAGGATGGGCGTTCCCAACCGCCAGCCCCTGGGGCGGAAGGAGGCGGCCGCTCCCGCGTTAGCCACCAGGGGTCGCCAGCAGCTCAGAAACGGGTATTGCTGGTCAGACAGCCTAGAGAAGTGAGGTCAGTTCTGGAGTGTGGAGGTACACTGGTTCAAGAGATATTCCGAGTCTCGGGATGGGGAGGGCCCAGTGGTGGGTACCGCCCGGAAAAATCCGTGGTCCCCACAAGAGTGGTTTCTGTCCCAGCTGCAGGGGCCTGGGGCTGGATCTGGGCAGGGGGCAGGCCAGGCTGGAGACTTACCTGCATAGGGCGGTCCGTAGTAGCTGCGTACGTATGTGGCTTCATGAGCATTGGGAGTTACCACCTCATAGTAGTCCTGGTACGGGCTGTAGACACGCACCTGGGGAGCCCCACTGGGTTACTGCCCAGAAACTCCCTGGCCCAGGTTTGGGCCCCTACCCACCACACCCTGCTTAGGTTCTTCTGGGCCTACAAAACCACTTCTTCAAGGTTAGAAATGGATCCCCAGGAACCAGCAAGCTCCTGGAGAAAGGCCCTGCCTCCCCACATGGCCCATGGTCCTTGTCCTCTAAAACTGTAGCCCTTACATCCAGATCCCATTTCCTCACCCTACCCTCCTACCTATCACTCCCCTGGTCAAAAATCCTCCACAGCGGGGCACCTTGGTGGCACAGTTGTTTAAGTGTGGGACCCTTGATTTCCATACAGGTCATGATCTCATAATTTGTGAGCTTGAGCCCCGAGCCTGAGTCAGGATCTGTGCTGTCAGCCTGGGATTCTCTCTCTCTGTGTCTCTCTGTCTCTGTCTCTCTCTCTCTCTCTGCCCCTCCCCTGCTCATGCGCTCTCTCCACATAAACATTAAAAATATATAGATTTTTAAATTCCCCATGTCTCCCAACTTCCCTATGTAATCTAATATTTGCTAGCTGCTCTCCAATGGTCCCATTTGGAGAAAGCCAATGGATTTTTCTACTCTCCTAGTCACTGGGTAGGGCACCTGGCCAGCCCCCAGGCCCGGAAGTAAAAGCAGGTTGGGGAGGAAGGAAAAGAAAGGAGGGGATGGATGGAAAGTAACTAAAGTATTATCAAGCATCCACCATGTACCAGGTTCCGAGGGAGGTGTTCATATGTATTACTTCCTCTAATCCTTACTGCAGGCATTATTATCTCCACATTACCACAGAACTGGGGGTGGGAGGCTCAGAGAAGAATGGTCACTTTTCTCTCTCTGAGGGAGGAAAGCAGTCTCTCCATTAGAATCAACCCCTCAAAGCCTAACTCAGAAATCATCTACTCCAGGAAGCCCTTTTGGTTTCAGAAAGAATTCTTTCTTCCTAAGTTCTCTATGGGCTATCTTTCCTCCTGGACTTTCCTGCCTATACCCCAAATGTGAGCTATTTATAGACACGGACTCTGATTAATTTCTGTTACATACGGGATCTAGTGAATAGCAAGAACCAATAAATATACGCTGAATTAAATAGAAACTCCTAATCCATGCCCCTCATTTTACCCATGAGGTAGTAGACCTAGAGAGGGAGCAAGATCCCCTAGTCTCCTGGCTCCTTCTTCTTAGCCCCCTTCTACTCTATATCTCTCTCAAACTAGGTGTCACCCCTGAATGGTCCAACTCCTCTTAGAAGTCAGGTGTCTTAAACTCCACCTATCTCGAAGGGATTTCATCACCTTTCTATCTCCTGAACCTGCTCTTCCACAAACGCTTTTCTCTAAATGCCACTACCACATACTCAAACCAAGGCATCAGGTTGGCACTCTCATCTTCACACGCTTGTCTTCCATATCACACCAGCCACAAAGTCTCATGATTTTATCCTCTAACTATGCTCTTCTGTCCATCCTTTTGGCCAGTGCCAAGAGAATAATAAGCCATTGATTTGGCAACTTGGAAGTTGTGGATGACCTTGAAAAAACATTTTTCAGAGGAGTGGTTAGGGGGAGAATCCAGACTATGGAGAGTTGAAGAATGGTTGAGAAATAAGGCATGGAATCAACATGTCATGACATCCCTTTCAAGAAATTTGGTTGTAAAGGGGGTTTCTCTAAATACATACCTGTGATTTCAAATCCCCACGCCATTTCTTTTTTTTTTTTTTATTTTTTAATGTTTATTTATTTTTGAGAGAGGGAGGCAGAGCACAAGCAGGGGAGGGGCAGAGAAAGAGGGAGACAGAATCCAGAGCAGGCTCCAGGCTCTGAGCTGTCAGCACAGAACCTGACACGGGGCTTGAACTCACAAACCATGAGATCACAACCTGAGCCAAAGCCTGACCGTGAACCTCCTGAGCCACCCAGGCACCCCTCCATGCCATTTCTCTTTGATGAGGATGCTTTCTTCATTTTTCATTCAATTACCTAACTTATCTTTCAGACTGAACCCAAGTATTACTCTCCCTGAACCTCAGGTTCTGTTGGGAGAACAGACTTAGCCCTTAGACTCTCCTTATCACAGCACCAGTCACTCTGCAGTGTCATTGTTTGTATCCCTGTGAGTGTGTCTCTCCCATCAGACTTGAGACCCACAAGGGGGTCTAATTAGGCCTCATTGGAACATGATAGCTGCCTAATGTACTGAATTTATCTCAAGTGAGTCAAATACAGAGCCAGACTGAACTAAGGTCACCCAGCTCTAAGTCCAGCCTCAATTTAGGGACAATGACCAGTTCCAGGGTAACACAGTAGGCTCAAACAATGCTCAGTCTCAAGTGACTTCCCTCACTGTGCTCTTCCCTAAAAGTGATCCAATAGAGCTTTCTGGTGGTGGGTAGCCAGGATCTAAGCTCCATGCCTGGAAGGGTCTAGAGAGATCCAAGCACTCAGATCCCCATTTTTATTTGTAGAGACTTTAGGATCTAGAGCCTGTATCTGCACGGCAGCTGCACAGTGAGCCTGTGGCCTCATCTGGCCTCAGAGAGAATGGAAAACACCAACTCATGCCCCTTGGCGGCACCTGTTTCTACCCTCTAGGTCTGGGAGGCCCAGAGGTAAACTCATATAACGAGGCAGGGGATCCTCCAGGGACCTTAGGGACAGAACGTAAGGGCTTGATCCCTGATCCTCTCCCTTTCTGCAAGCCCAGCCCCTTTTGCAAGTGCAGGGTCAGCCAATCAGGAGGCCACATACAAATAAGTTCCCTTCCCTCAGAAAAGCTGTTGTTATAAGGTTTACAGCTTTTTAAACCCCATTTTTAGGCATCCCCACTTTAAACAAACTTACATCTTTGGGGTGCCTGGGCGGCTCAGTCGGTTAAGCCTCTGGCTTCAGCTCAGGTCATGATCCCACTGTTTGTGTGTTTGAACCCTGCATCTGGGTCTGTGCCGACAGCTCAGAGCCTGGAGTCTGCTTTGGATTCTGTGTCTCCCTCTCTTTCTGCCCCTCCCCCACTTGTGTTTTCTCTCTCTCTCTCTCTCTCTCTCTCTCTCTCTCTCTTTCTCTCTCTCTCAAATAAACATTTAAAAAAAAATCTTTAAACAAACTTACATCCTCATTTGGGTAGGGGGGATGTCTCAGAATGCTGGGATGGGAATCCTAGTCCTGCCACTGAAGAATCAAGTGTCCCGGTCAAGTTATGTAGCCTCTCAGAGCTTCAGTTTTTACATCTGTTAATAGGGATAGTCTTTCCTACAATGTCTTTCCTACAATGCCCACTCCCAAGGCACAGTGAGAATCCAGCTGAGCCACGTCTATGCACCTGAACCTAGGTAGACCTAGCCTTCTGGGTTCAGTGGTTCTGGACATCAGAATTACCTGAATAACTTTTTTAAACCACAGATTTCCAAGGCCCCACTCCAGACCTACAAAATTAGAGCATCCAGAGGTAGGATATGAACGTTTAGATTTTTTTTTTTTAAGTCCTGAAGTGATTCTAACTCACAGCCACATCAAACACCACTGTACTAGAAAAGAAGTTCACAGTTGACTATAAGACCACCAGCACTCGAAGATAGGCCCCCACTGTACCCACCCCATGCCCTGCTGAGCACTGGGGACAGAGATAGGATTCATCCCCCAATCCTGCTTTCCAGAAATTCTGGGGTAGGAGGAAGGGAGACAGATGTGGACTAAATTATGATATGTGATAGTGATGCCATTAACAGAGGTTTTTCACTCCTCCTTCCTCCCTTTAGTCATTCACTCATTCGGTGAACACTGCCTGAGGCCCACTTGTGCCCCAGCTCCATGCACTGGGAAGAAGGAGGGTCAAAACAGACTGTCCCTTGGGGCGCCTGGGTGGCTCAGTTGGTTGAGCGTCCGACTTCAGCTCAGGTCACGATCTCACGGTCTGTGAGTTCAAGCCCCGCGTCGGGCTCTGGGCTGATGGCTCAGAGCCTGGAGCCTGTTTCCGATTCTGTGTCTCCCTCTCTCTCTGCCCCTCCCCCGTTCATGCTCTGTCTCTCTCTGTCTCAAAAATAAAATAAACGTTAAAAAAAATTAAAAACAAAAAACAAAAAACAGACTGTCCCTATCACCAAGTACTCATTGAGCACCTGCTGTATACCCAGCACTGCACTGAGCCAGGCTCCATAGGGGCAGAGCTGATCAGACCCAGTCTTTGCCTTGGAGGAAGTCCCAGGTCTCATGGGAGAATAGAGACCGAAATAAAGGGACTTGAAACGAGGCCTAATAAGATGATACTAAGCATTAATCCAGCAGGCTGTGAAGGGAGTGACAATACCTGGAGGTCTGGGAAGTCCTCCCTGAGGAGGTGGTAGCCTTTGAAGTGGCTCTTAGAGGCTAAGCATCAGTTTGTCAGAGGAATAAGGAAACTAAGAGTCTTCACGGCAGAGAGAACGGCATGTGCAAAGCCTGGGAAGAGGCAAGAGGTCTGGTGCAGCTGGGAAGCTGGAGGAGCAGCTACAGCACAGGGGATGAGGGGATGTGGTAGGTGAGATTGGCTCAGGCTGGATCCTGAGAGAATGGGACTTGAGATCCTTGAGATCTCAGGCTGGATCCTTGAGAATGGGACTGTGGTTGGTGTTCTGTGAGTGATAGGTAGCCATGGAATGTTTGTGAGCAGAGAAGGGATGTGACTAGGCCCAGTTTTGGAGGCACATCTTTGTGGCCAGAATGGAGGCAGGGAGGGCTGAGCCAGCACTTACCCAGATCCGCCTCTCAACCTTACAGGGGCTCCACGAGCGGGTCACACACCTGACCTTGGGGCAAACCCGGCGGCTCCTGGGAGGGACGGTGGCTCCGGTTGGGGCCTGCTCAAGCCACAGAAACCCAAGAAGGGGGAGGGAGGGAGGTGTCAGTGGCCCTCTATATCTGGAGAAACTCAGTTTTTAACAGGCCCAACCTGAGCCCTCTGCCAGCTGGGCAGGGGAAAGAGTGGTCCTCTTCCTCCTCAGCCCATGGTAATGGAGGGAGGCTCAGAGGGGGACACTTTGCCAAAGTTACCCAGAGAAGGATCAGTAGTGTCCCTCCATAATTAGCCCACCTTCACCGGTTTTAGGCTGCTGAGGCCCTCAGTCTCCAGAAAGGACAGAACAACTCTGATCTGCCCTCCCACCCACCTGTCCTCCCCTTCACTGGCCTCCCAGCCTTGTCCTTGGCTGTGACCCTGGCCCTATATTCCCTGGAAGAGCCTCTGTCCAGAGTGGGGTATAAATCTGCAGGACATGGAGGGACAAAGCGCAGGTCACTCCTACATAGGCACAGAACAGAGAGAAGTCACGGACACAGGCATGAACACTCAGAGACAGGCAGACACTGGTACAAAGACTGAGGCACAAACACATTCCACTCAAGCAAGCCCTGGGATCAGACAGGTGTGTGTGACGGCGGACAGTGGGAGGGGGAGTAGAGGGTCAGAGCAGAGACTATGGTAAACAGAGCAGCAGGAAGGTGCACAGGCAGAGGAGGGACAAGGCAGCTTCATAGAGTCACAGAGTGCAGAACAGAACGGTCAGCCCTCACCTCCTTCTGCCTCTTTTGGGTGGGACTCGTTTGCTCTGCATATGGGGAATTTGGAGCTCAGAGCCAGGTTAGCCAACAGGGGTGTCTCTGCCTTGTAGACTACTGTTCCAGCCTCCTCACTTCCAGCTTTTTCTAATCCAGTCTCCACCCAGAAGCCTGAATCTGCTCCCCAAAGTCTGGCCAAGTCCCCCCTTCTTAATGCCCTTTGTCATTTCCCACAACGCTCCTCAGAGGTCATTTCCCCCATTTCTTTCCCTCCATGTATTATTGTCCAGCCAGGACAGACTCCTGGCACTTACACACACATACACACACACACACGTGCACATCTCACCCCTCACCTCTGCTCATGCAGTTCTTTCTACCAGTAATGCCCTTCCCTCCAAATCTCACTGACCTAGGCTCCAATACAGGCTCTTCCGCTGACTTAAGACTATGAGGCTTTGGACAAGTCACTTCCTCTCTGAACCTCAACTTCCCTATCTGTAAAATGGAACTAAAAGTACAGCCCTACCGCAGCTGTTGGAAGATTAAATGATATAACTGATGGCAGGTACTGAGCACAATGCTCAGCCCTCAGCAGGTGCATGTCTAAGAAGGGTTCTAAATACAATCCAGTCTTCTCTGCTACTTTCCAGCAGAGTCTCTCTGAGTGAGATTGGGCTCCACTGCACCACACATAGAAGGAGCAAGCACACAATGTGGAGTCAGGCAGATGGGGTCAAGGCCAAGCTGGGCTATCATTGAGCTGGGGACCTAGGGCAGCTCCTCAAACCCACACCTCCATCAATCACTAGGCTCTATTGACTCTACCTCCTAAATATGTCTTATCCTCATTAGCAAGGCCTTAGACCAGACCTCCAGCCAGTCACCAGGACTCTGTCCCAGCCTTCTAACTGGTCTCCTGGCATCCACTCTTACCCTCTACAGGCCATTCCCTACTGACCAGCCAGACTATATTTTTAAAACACAAATCTGGTCTGATCTGTTCATATCATCCCACTGCTTAAAAGCTTTCAATGACTTCCCGGTGTTCTTAGCAGAAACCAACATCTTAACACATCCCATAATGCCTGGCCCTGCCAACCCTCCTACTCCCTTTGCTCTCCCTTCCTAAGCTCCAGCTGCCCCAGCCTTCATTCTGTTCTTAAACTTACTGAAGTCTTACCCTTTCTCAGGGCCTTTGCACATGCAGTTCCTCTGCCTGGAAAGCTGTTCCCTTTACCCCACCCCACCCCTTCTACACAGTCAATTTCTGTTTATCCTTCAGGGTCTCATCTTTAGCCTTGTCTGAACTCCCATCTGGACCAGGCCACCAAGGTGGTCACACATTGAATGCACGGTGCACATCTCTGTCAAAGCAGTTAACACCGTTGCAATAGAATCATTAACTGTGTGAGTAGTTGCTTCCTCACACCCGGCTGCCCACTAGATTGAACCCAGGAGAACAGGGCCAACATCTCTTTACTTAGTTTACCTCTGATCCCTGCCCTTTTTCTACACAGTCAATTTCTGTTTATCCTTCAGGGTCTCATCTTTAGCCTTGTCTGAACTCCCATCTGGACCAGGCCACCAAGGTGGTCACACATTGAATGCACGGTGCACATCTCTGTCAAAGCAGTTAACACCGTTGCAATAGAATCATTAACTGTGTGAGTAGTTGCTTCCTCACACCCGGCTGCCCACTAGATTGAACCCAGGAGAACAGGGCCAACATCTCTTTACTTAGTTTACCTCTGATCCCTGCCCTTTTTCAGAGTGCCTGAATATAGTAGGAACTCAGTAAATAATTGTTGTGTGGATGAATGAAGCTCAATCTTATCCTTTTCAGAGAGGTAATAATAATCCCAGCCTCACAGGACTGTTGTCAGGAGTAGGTGGAACTGCACCTGTGTCACACCTAGCACATAATAGTTGCTCAATAAAAGACAGTTCCTTTGCCCCAGCTTACATGCCACCCCCTACAGTCTCTCTCTCTTCTCCAAGCACCAGTTGTCTGTCTTCTGTCCTTTTACACTTGGACTCACAGTCTCTGAGTCCACACAAGCCTATTCACTCACATTTATGGGAATTGAGAATTCCTGGCAGGTGGAGACCGAGTCTGAGTCACCCATGATTCCATGGCAGGAAGGGGTGGGGAGGGGAAAAGGAGGGAATGGGGGGCTCACCGGGGTAGAATTCGCCTCCAGTAACGCCGTCTTCCACGCTCTGCAAAGCAAACCCATCAGACCTTGAGGAGGGAGTTTGGGAGATTGGGCCCCTAGCTGTTAAGACTTTCGTCCTCAACACAGCCTCAGCCCCAGTCTCCTGTAAAGGGGGGAGGTCCCCTTGACCCCCTTGGGTAGACAAAACCCCTCTCCCACCCCAGTCACACAGACAGAGCCCTCGTTTGAGCTGGAGCCTCCTAATTCATTCTTAGTCCACAGTCTGCCCCTCTTCCAGTTTCCCCGTCTAGACACTAGACAGCTGGGTTTGGGTGGTCTCTTTGGGGCCTTCAGATTCTGGCATGCTTGGGCTGGTTCTCTAGCTGCAGCTCACCTCCACACCCCAAACCTACACACACACAGTTCCCCAACGCTCTGACCCCAGAGCCCCGTGAGGGCCGAGTGGACACAGGACAATCAGGCCTTTGTTGGTTGCCATGGCACCTAGCTAGTGTGGACAAGGCGGCTCTGTGCTTTGTCGGGCCAGAGCTCAGCTTCCCCCACTCCCACACACCCCATCTCTTTCACTCTCCTACAATGCAAAGGCCTACTGACCCCTCAGCCCAAGGGTAGGAAGGGAAAGAATGTGAGTAAGCAGACACACCCGGCCTCACAGTGTGGATCTGCATCAGACACTGGCATGTCTCTGCAACACAGTGGGCTGCCTCTGTGAGGCGGGGCAGGGTCTCCACCTCAGATCAAAGGCCACCCACTAAGGCATCTCCTCAGGAGGCAGTAGAGGGAGGTCCTTTACAGATGCCACAGAGTTGTCTGTTCCTTTGTATCACCCCCAAGTGAGGGCTCATCTCAGAGCCTGCTAAATACACGACCCTGTATGATCAAGGACCACACACCTGAGGAGAGGCCAGTGTGCCCACTCCTCCCTCCATAGTCCCAGGTTCCATCACAGGGTGATGTGAGGACTTTTCTGGGTACCACACCAATCACCACGAGCCATTCAAATCCACTCTGCCCAACCTCTTCCCTGTTGACTGATCTTTGTCCCCTCTTCCTACACTTTGGGAATCAGAAGGCCCAGTGAGGAGGAGGCATCCGGTTACGTTCCCCAAGATCTCTCCCTATCCTCTCCTGAGAGGACTTACACGGCATCGTCCTTGGTCTCTGCGCACAGATACAGGCGGGAGCCCTCCCGGAGGTTCACAATCAGCAGGCCATCTCGGCTCCGGCCCTCTGGGGGCTGCACATCTAGAGACAGACACACACATATGGGGTTTCCACGGGGCACAGGCCCCAGTAAACCAGAAACAAGAATAGGGACGGACCTCCAGGTCCTGTTTATTGGCCATTGCCAACCTCCTCTGATCTCACACACTTTCTCTGGGATTCTGCTTTACTCTTCAGAGCCTTTCAACCTTTCCACGTTGCCTATTGCCATAGTTAGACATCTATCAGTTACCCTGTTATGACTGTGGCCTGACCCCTGGTTGAGGAGATTTGCTCTGTGACTCTAGGCCAGTCACTTAACCTCTCTGATCCTCCTTATCTCTTTTCATCTTTATCCAGTTTCTAGCACCCAGAGGGCAGGAACCTTGTCTGACTTACCTCTGTGACCCCAGCACAGGACCCAGGCCCAGCACAGGGTAGGAACTCAATAAGGAGCCGCTATCTTAATTCAAACCCACATGAGTTGGAGTTGAGAGACCCAGAAGCAATGTCTATGGAAGCCCTCTGAAGCTGGCAAGAGCCTCATGCAGATGTTATCAGACAGACACAATGGGAGGGCCATGGACATAGTCACAGTGCCAGAGGGAAAAGGGCTTCTCACCGTGGCACTCTTGGCCGATCTTTATGCTGCGGACATTGAACTGGATGAGCACACGATCCTCCTCGTCCTGTGCAGTCTCATCACGGTAGTAGCCCAGGGTCCCATCCAGCCACAAGGCAAACCAGTTTCGCTTCCAGCGGCGGAGGATGGAGCCTGTGCAAAAGTTCACATTTGCTAGGCAGGCTGATTTCAGAGCCTGCTAGGGGGCAGGAGCCCTGGACGGGCTCCCAGAATCCCCTCACCCGCAGCCCCCAGTGTTATAACCATGCCTTTCTTGTCTATCTACCCCCTGAAATGATGGCAGAACCTCTTTCTGCCTTGCTTACCCAGTGCCTCCCTATGTGCCTATGGGCCTAACACATAGCAGAAGCTCCATAAATGTGTTGAATGGTAAATGAATGACCAGATTCCTTCCTTGGGGGCTTCCAAGGCCAAGCCCCAAGTTTCAAGGGCAAAGGCCTCTTCCTACCCTGAGCCTCCATCTAATCCCTTATCTTGCACTTGTATGACAGTTGTTTCTGTAGTGTCAGCCTCTTCTACCGGACTGGGGTGTCCACAGCTCCCCACCCTGGACTTGGCACCCAGCAGGACCTGGGTTCAGTGTTTGCTGAATTGAATGAACTGAGAATGGGTCATGGGGTGTTGGAGAACCCCTAACCCAGGAGAGCTCTTCTTCAGATCATGATTCTGGTCAGAGGTGGGTCTGGAAGCCTGAGCCCTACCTTTGGACATTTTACGACTGAAAATCTTAACAGAAAAGGCAAAGTCATAAAGAAGCTTCTTAAGGCTTTACAGATCCCAAAGCATAGAGGCATTTTCATATTATTCTGAGCCTCGTTCCATGGCCAGCCCTGGGCTAGTGCTGTGGATATGCAGAGCATCAAACCCAGTCCATGCCCTCGAGGAGCTCACAGTCTGGGGTCAGTATGGAGTGGGGGAGTGGTAAGACCCATAGATGAAGGCAGTTACATTTTGGGGGGATCCGTGCTATAACAGAGGTATGCATAACGCACTGGGAACAGTGTAGGGAGCCTCTAACCCAGCTTGGTGCTACAGCAGAGGCGGAGTGGAGGTTAGAGGAAAAGTCAGAGAAGGCTTCTCCCAGAAGGGGACATTTTCCAAGCAGTCAGGAATAGGAAGGACACTCCAAGCAGAGGAAAGAGTATAAACAAAGGAGAAAGGGTAAAAAGGGTCTTGTTTCTTGGGAGAAGTGTTCACTGTGGCACACCTAACAAGCCACTTCCTTCACCCCTGTCCCTGGACAAGGTACACAATGGACGAGGATTTGGCCCAAGGTTACTTACTCTGTCTCCACAGCCAGCCGCCCCTCACCAGGGCCATTTCTTCAAAAGGACTTTCCAGGGTGGAGTCAGGTGGAACCTGTCGGACGGAGGATTCACAGGACACACAAGCCTCATCAGCAGCTCCGGGGCAGCTCCCCAAAGAGAAGCCCCCAGCCCTGCCCTCCCTGGGGAAGCCACCGAGGAAACGTGGAAACGTTTAAGAGAGTGTTAGTAAACAAACAAGGGCAAGCCTGCCCGTCTCCTTCTCCTTCTCTGCTCTAGAAAGATAATGGGAGCACTGTCCTCGTGGGGTCAGCAGGGCAGCCACCCATTGTGCGGGGGTGGGGGTCAGGAGCCTAAATTCCAATCTCAGCTCCAAAACCTTTGCCATGTCCCTTCTCTCTGGCTTCTGTTTCTAGATTTGTGTCTATGAGGCAAGTAGAGGCTGGAGTGGGGAACAGTTAACAATGTTGGAAACCCTGGGAATTTGAAATGCTGTCGGCACAGAATATTAGAATCATGACAATGAATGAGGGACTTTCATGATAAAAAAAAAGCTTCCCTCCCATTTGAATCTCACCTGAGACGTTTACAAAGTGTGTAAAATAATAGTTCAATAGCTTCTATTATTGACTGAGCATTATATGCTGGATATGCTTCTCAGTGCTTTTGTCTATTATCTCATTGAAACCTCATGAAAATCCTTGTTACTCCCAGAAAACAGGCCTGGAGAACTTCAACCACTTACGCAGATCCCCTCGATTAGTAAACAGAGGAGCCAGCATTCACACCCAGCAGTCCCAACTTCTAACCATTACAACAGTAGGAGCTTTTAAAACTCTCAATACCCAGGTCATACCCCATAACAATTAAATCAGAAGGTCTGGGGCTGGGAGGCAAGCACTGATAGTTTTTAAAGATCCCAGGTGATTCTAATGTGCAGCCAAGTTCTGAAACCACTGCATGTACTATACCACGTCACCTTGTCCCCACTGTAACTCTGTTGGATGGGTAGAATCTTGACTCCTATTTTACAGATGGACAAACTGAGGGACAGCAAACGACTTGTCCGTGTATGTGATGGAGCTTGGACTGGAATCCAGGTTCCCTCTGTTCCTGAGGGCGACTTACTTGCGAATAGGTGGCTCTGCCCCTCCCCCACCTGCTTACACCTGTTGCTGCGTAGCAAGAGCTGGAACACCTGAGCTGGAACGCCTGGCTTTGTCCCTACTTCTCCTGCCACTCCCTCCCCTCTCCAAGCCCTACACTGGTCAGACAAAGAGGGTCAGGTGCAAACTCCCTCTCCAGCCTCCCCTTGATGCACCCACCTGTCTACACCTGTGGCGGATGCTGCTGCCAAAACGGCCGCTACTTGATGCTTGCTGTTACCCAACCTGCTGCGCCTGCGCTTTGTGTGCCCCAGAGAGCCTGGGGCATTTCAATACCCGGGCTGCGCCCCGGGCCTGGCTGCCCCTGGGCCCCGCCCCCAGGTCCCGCCCCATCTCCTGGGAGGGGATGGGGCGGGGAGAGATGCGCGATCACGAGGCATTCTGGGACTTGTAGTCTGAAGCCCTAGAGCTGGATTGCACAAGGCCTGTCCTGGGTGGAAACCCTGTGTTGACCTGGAGCACAGGTGAGCAGATGCACCTGCAATTTTATTTTGCCAAGACATCTGTGCGCTCATTTATCATGAAATACATTTCCTAAGAATCATTAACTCATTCTGTAGAAAAAAGTAAGGTAGTAAGTAAGTAAGCCAGGCTCCTAGTCTTGTCACGTTTTTTCAATACTCGGTTTGTGCCTGGCACTGTTCTGGATGCTAGTGGAGGGCACAAAGGAGCACCTGACAAGGCCTTCCCTCCTTCCTTCCCCAGCTTCCAGTCTGGTGGGATAGACTAAATGGAAACACAAGTAGAGCACAGGGTATGATTTAACAATGGGAGAAAAGAGTCTGACTTTGCCCAGGAGGTTCAGGAAGGCCTCCCAAGGAGGCTAAAAAGGGTTCTTGAGGGATGAGTAGTTTCCCAGGGGGTAGACCTAAGAGAATCATATGAGCACTGATCAGAAAGTTCAAAAGATGGGGCAGCTGGGTGCCTCAGGCAGTTAAGTATCTAACTTCAGCTCAGGTCACGATCTCACGGTTCATGGGTTCAAGCCTTGTGTCGGGTTCTCCTGACAGCTCAGAGCCTGGAGCCTGCTTTGGATTCTGTGTCTCCCTCTCTCTTTGCCCCTCCTCAGCTCGTTATCTGTCTCTCTCTGTCTCTCAAAAATGAATAAACATTAAAAAAAAAAATTTTAAAAAGGAAAGTTCAAAAGAATATGCAGTATTTCAGTGTGTTTGGAAAGTACAGTGCAGGGGTGGGGAGGGCATGGGGAGTGGAAAGGGATGAAGCTACAGGTTTTGCAAGGACATAACATGAAGCCTGGGATGACAGGCTCAAGACTTACTTGGGTATTATGACATAGTGACTGGAGCTTTGGGGGTGGGGGTTTCAAGATGGAGAGTTAGGTGGTTTGATTTGTGGGTAGAAAAGATCTCTCTAGGGCATAGTCAAAAATGAAGGAGGCCCAACTGGAGAAAGAATATTGTTTCTGTATCTACAACCTGGGCTCCTCTTCCAGGATCATTTCCTAAATAGCTTAACCCCACCAAACCCCAACTAAGAGCAGATCCAGGATGTCATTCAGAGAACAGGGATGTCAGGGCCTGAAGGGCTCTTGGTCCTAAACCCTGTCTGAGAGGGGCACCCACCCTGCCCTGGACCCTTCTTCCTGTCCCAGAGACCTGTTCCTTACCGGGGCTGCAGGACTCATGGTTCCTGGGCGGCCAGGGCAGCATTTCCCAGAAGGTTCCTGCAGGGGGTCATTTTCCTGAGCGCCTTAAGAGATAAAGGGATCAGGAAGATGCTACCAAGTGGGAGCCGGAAGGGGGAGGTAAGAGGAGGCATACAGATCCTAGAGAAAAATCGTCCTCCCTCTCCAGTCACTCCCCAACCTCCCGGACTGATCTCAGCTGCTGACCTTCATTCAGTTCATTGGGTAACAAATCATCGGTAATTTGGTTGTGGTCTTGGCCTAGTATCTCTAAGATTCCCGAAGCAGGGGCGCGCCGGGCCTCCTCCCACGGTCGGGGCGTGGCTAAATCTGCTTTCTCCAGCCTGGCTGGACAGTGCCATCACCCCAGCCCTGGCTGCACAGCCTGGCTCTTTAAGCTTTCTCTCGCTTTTGAATTTCTGTAATCCTGACCTTGAGCCACCCCGGCGCTTCGCCCCTTCGTGCTGTGCGCGCCTTGCTGAAGGATTCGCCATGACCAATCCTATTAGCCGCTGAGCTCCTACGTCTCCGTGCATCCCCAGGAACCAGCTTTACCAAACCACAGTGCCTTTCTGACCCTGAAACGTCCCACCCCTGCCTTCTCCTAATTAAATATCCGCCTCACAGTGCAAGGAAGGAAGGGAGAGAGTAAGGGAGGGAATACAGACGGTAAGGAGGGGAAGGAAGAGAAGGAAGTGGAGGAAGAAAGGAAGGCAGGAAGAACGTAGGAAGAGAGGGAAGGAAGGTAGAAAGGTGGTAGAGAAGGGAAGGAGAAGCAGAAAGGAAGGATGAACGGAAGGAAGGAAGGAAAGGGTGGAGCTGGCCTCAGGAAATCTAGACCTGGATTCTGCCCCTCTCCCCAACTCTCCTTGCTCCCCTCTGTGAGGGGCTGTTTGGTGTCCTTCATAGAGGAGTGGGGGAACAGGGCAGACAGCTCCTAGATTACATACTCTGGATTTAGCAACTATATGAAAAGGGAAGATTCTCCTGCAACAGTGTGTAATTCAGGGGGATGAGTCCTCCACCACCCTCCCAAAGAGGGGATGCTATGACAAGAAAAAGGAGAATGGTGAGCGGCAAACTAAAACCACGGGTACCTGTACAGAATCTAAATGCAGCCTCATCTGGCATATGTGTCTAAAATGTTGGTCAATGACCCTCTTTGAGAAGCTGATAAAGGGTGTAGATTCTGCTCGCGGGGAAAAAATGCACACACATATCACATTTTGCATGTAATTCCTGGGAGTTCATAGACCCTGAAGCCATGACGATTACCGCTGAGATTGTCTTTAATTTCCAGAGCTGTGTAGACTGTTGGAAAGAATGTGGGTCAACAGGTGAGAGATGCTGAAAGCATAGCAGGAGTCCCAGCTCAAAAGTCTTGGCTTTGAGAGACTGTTTAATCAACTGAAATGTATTGAGACCAACAAGCTAACAAGTAACTTTCAGGTTTCTCTTGTAACTGTGGTGCATAGAACCATTGGCAGAGAACAAGTATTTGGCTATTTAAAATGTCTCTAGTGGGTGAACGGTTCATATAATATATTGTTTAGAGAATAGTGAACTAGCTCATCAAGTTAAAATTTACCACTCATATTTTCAAGACAGTATGATATAATGCGAATAACACACTAGCTCTGTTTTAAAATTCTGAAATTTATTTTAAGGTGCAATTTGATCGAAAGTAAAAAGTTATGTGAAAGGTTTTTCATAATAATCTAGTGACATATATACCATAAAATTCAGTCTTTTAAAGTGTACAATTCAGAGGCATCTTGGTAGCTCAGTCAGTTAAGTGTCAGACTTCAGCTCAGGCCATGATCTCACGGCTTGTAGTTTCGAGCCCCATGTCGGGCTCTGTGCGGACAGCTGAGAGCCTGGATTCTGCTTCGGATTCTGTGTTTCCCTCTCTCTCTGCCCCTCCCCTGTTCATTCTCTGTCACTCTCTGTCTCTCAAAAGTAAATAAACATTAAAAAAAAAAAAGTGTACAATTCAGTGTTCTAATATATGCAGACTTGTACAACCACCATCGCTAAATAATTTCAGGACATTTTCATCACCCCAAAGAGAAACTCTATACCCTCTAGTGGTCATTCCTTTCCCCCAACCCCTGGCAACAACCACTACCTACTTGGTCTCTATGGATTTGCCTCTTCTGGACATTTTGTTTGAGTGGAATCATGCAACATGTGGCCTTTTGTGATGGAATTCTTTCACTTAACATGATGTTTTCAAGGTTTGTCCACGTTGTGGCATGTATCTGTATGTGTATTTCATCCCTTTTTTTTTTTTTTTAAGTTTATTTACTTATTTTAAGAGAGAGAGAGCATGCACACAGGGAAGGGGCAGAGAGAGAGAGAGGGAGAGAGAGAATCCCAAGCAGGCTCCGTGCTGTCAGCACAGAGCCCTATGTGGGGCTCAGCCTCATGAACTGAGAGATTATGACCTGAGCTGAAATCAAGAGTCAGACACTTAACCGACTGAGCCACCCAGGCATCCCAGGGTACTTCATTCCTTTTTACTGACAAATACTATTCCACTGTATGGATATACCATATTTTATTTATCCATCAGTTGATAGACATTTGGGTGGTTTCCACTCTTTAGCTATTGTAAACAGTGCTGCTATGAACATGTGTGTGAGAACTTTTGTGTGGATATATGTTTTTATTTCTTTTGGGTGTGATATTGCTGGATCATATGGTAACTCTATGTTTAACATTTCATGCTATCAACCTGTTTTTCAAAGGGGCTACACCGCTTTACATTCCCACCAACAGTGTATGAGAGTTCCAATTTTTCCATATCCTCATCAACTTTGTCATTGTCCATCTTTTTTATTATAGCTGTCCTAAGTAGGTGAAAAGTATTATCTTGTTATGGTTTTGATTTGCATTTCCTTAAATAGCCAATGATGTTGAGCATCTTTTCATGTGCTTATTAGCCATTTGTACATCTTCTTTGGAGAAATGCCTATTCTAATCTTTTGTCCATTTTTAATTGGGTTATTTGTTTTTTATTGTTGGGTTGTGAAAAGCTTTTAAGCTAAAAAGTTATAGATAATTCAAAAATAATTTTGAAGAAAATTAAGTGAAATGGTATAGGGCCCTTCTTGTGTTTCAGGAGTTTGAGTAGAAGGGTTATGTGGAGGCTCAATGGACCCGGAAGGTGATATACTTCCATTTCCTGGTTGGGAGTGTCCAGAGAAAAACCCAGCCCATGAGGGAGTATAAAGAGCACAACTTCTTGGTGGAAAGCCGTGGGTTTGGGATGGGGTGAGGGATGACCAGTATCCAGGCTTCCTGGGGCATAGGGAATCAATTTTCTGTGTCAACCTGGCTAGGTTATAGTACCCAGCTTTTCCATCGAAAGCTAATCTAGGTGTTGCTGTGAAGGTATTTTGTAGATGTGGTTAACCTCTACAACCAGCTGAATTTAAGTAAAGGAGGTTATTCTCAATAATCATCCAATTAATTGAAGGGCCTTAAGAACAAAACCGAGATTTCCCTGAGGAAGAAGACTAGTCAGTCTATAGACTATAGTCTCAGCCCCTGCCTGAGAGTTTTCAGCCTGCTGGCCTGCCTTACTGATGTCAGACTGGCCAGCCTGCACTGTCACATAAGCCAATTCCTTGAGATAACTCTTTATATATGAATATGTAGCCTACTGGTTCTGTTTCTCCGGAGAACCCTTACCGATACAGGGGGGAGGTAGATGTCTTGTCATGAACTTCCCATTTGAATCTATTGAAAACACCAGATGTGTCTGACAGAAGGGGAACTGAGACCCTCCTATCTCAGAAGAAACAGCACCCCATACCAGAGATGGGGGGCAGTGCAACTGCTCCCTGAAAACTGCTCCATCTGGATCATCATCTAGAAGCTCAAGTTTAATTATGGCTCCCATTGTTCTTTGTTTCATGTTTACAATCTCTTTTCTTGAGATAAAAAGGTTCCTTTCAGCCTCCTGTGCTCTTGTCCAATGGTCATGATCTTTTAGTTCAAGGCAATAAAAGGATAAATGATGCTTTCCAGATTTTCTTCAAGGTCTTTTTTTAATGTTTATTTCTTTCTGAGAGAGAGACAGAGCATGAGCAGGGGAGGGGCAGAGAGAGAGGGAGACACAGAATTTGAAGCAGGCTCCAAGCTGTCAGCACAGAGCCCGACGCGGGGCTTGAACTCACAGGCCGTGAGGTCATGACCTGAGCCAAAGTCGGACGCTCAACCGACTGAGCCACCCAGGCGCCCCTTCAAGGTCTTTGACTTGCACTCTGAAGGTCTTCAGCTCTTCATTTGCATGCTCATCTTGTCATTTGCTTCAGAACTTTCCTTTTCTTGCTCCAAGTGATAATCTTTCTGGACAGATAATTTCTCAAGAGACTCCATTTCTTTCTCTTGATAAAGTTTATCACTTCACATCCTCTCCCCTGGAGATTTTGGTCTGTACTTTTTCAGTGGAGGTTTGTTCAACCTGAAGACTTTTTAATTTTTACTTAAAAATATTATTTTTAATGTTTATTTATTTTTGAGAGAGAGAGAGAGGCAGAGTGCGAACAGGGGAGGGGCAAAGAGAGAGGGAGACACAGAATCCAAAGCAGGCTCCAGGCTCTGAGCTGTCAGCACAGAGCCCGACGTGGGACTCCAACCCACAAACTGGGAGATCATGACCTGAGCCAAAGCTGGACGCTCAACCCACTGAACCACCCAGATGCCCCTCAACCTGAAGGCTTTTAAGATGATCTGTCCTGTTGGCTTTTCTGTTCCCTTCTTTAGCAGTGTTGATGTAGAATTGACGTCTCTCTCCATCTTGGATTTTTAAATGCACACTCGACTTTTCAATATCAGCCAGTGTCCTCCTGGCTCTTCTTGTCTGGTCATAAATACTGTCTCCACCTCCTGATTCCAACTTATTATGTATGTTGCCTTCCCCAAGGGAAGCTGTTAGGTCTTTCATCTTTAGCCAACATTCCTCCAGAGACTTGATCTGACTCTTCACACAGGCCATGGAGTTCTGTATGAAGCCCCTAAACAAAAGGTGCTTTTGTTACCCGTATGGTTTTAAATTTGCTTTTGCTTTTTCCACTTGTACTTTTATAGATTTGGTTTCTTTTTACGGATTTGTGGGTTTTTTTATTTATTTGAGAGAGAGACAGAGAGCATGAGCAGGGGAGAAGGGCAGAGAGAGCGAGAATGCCAAGCAGGCTCCACACTCAGTGTGGAGCCCCACGTGGGGCTCGATCCCATGACCCTGGGACCGTGACCTGAGCCGAAATCAAGAGTCAGACACTCAACCAACCGAGCCACCCAGGCACCCCACAGATTTGGTTTTTTTATGGATTTTGGATCTTTCTCATGAAAAAAGAGATGGGCTTATCTTGATCTAAATATTGAGGATTTTCTTTTCCTGGCTGGTTTGCTGTTAAGCAGAAGATGATCCAAATCATGGGGTTTGATGTATCAGGTCGTCAGTCACTTCTGGGCTTTTATCTTCTTTCACCTCAGGGTGAAACTGATGGGAACTTTCATTTTATGAGAACTATGCTGAATTGTTAATGGTATGCCCCTTGACTCTTGGTATAGAAAAAAATTTTTTTAATTGACTGAAAAATTCTGCCTAAAACCAAGAGAACTGTTAACATACCTACCATCACTGCACACACGACTCTCTCCCTTGACTCTGGGAGAGTGACACTGGTCTCGTTCTGCATAGAACTCTACGGCATCTCCCAGTTTGCCAACAGCGCAGATTCAAGGCAGGATGAAACCCCTCCATGGCACCCAGGCTGCACAGAGCCCCCTGCTGTCACCGAGTCCTGCTGTGCCACATTGTGGAGAACACTGAGCAAGGTTCCTTCCAGAACCAAACCTGTCTGGCAACTGGGCAGACCAGAGTGAGAGGGTCAAGGGGGCACAGCCCTGTGTCAAATACCCTGATACCCTCAACCTTATGCAGGGCTCCTTCTTTTCTCCTGCTTCCTTTTCCACTGTGGCCCCCAGGAGGACTCATTCTATTCTCTGTGCTCCCTCCGCCTGAAAGCACTTTCTCTTGCTGCCTATCCTGTAGTCACTGGGCCTAATCATCCCTGTGTCCCCAGTGCCCAGTGCAGGGCCTGGCACAGAATAAGTGCTCAGTGCTCCACACATGTTCATGAAGAGAATGAATGGGTAAACGGTTGAAAGAGGGACAAAGCCATCATTTGCTCTCCCTGCAGATTTACACATAACACTCACTGTGTTGCCTCAGCAGATGGTTCCCTTAGGAGAGCTTAAAACTCCTTTCAGAACCGAGTGCCAAATGGTGGAGAGAAGGGGAGGAGGTGGCAGCCCTGCCCTGGCTCCCCATTCCCCCTGCCATCCCCAGTAAGAGACTTTGAACAGGTTAGCTAACCTCTCTGAGTGTCCTTTCCTCATCTGTAAGCGGGGAGAGCAAAGCCTGCCTCCTGCCATGTTATGAGGATTAACACAAGGGCCGATAGAAAGCCCTGCAAGTAAGGAGTTCAAAACATTTTAGTGAACTTTTTGATTCCATTATCAAGGTATTTAGCAACTCTTTCCATTCTTCAAGTATTCAGTTATTCCATGCAGGTTTAGCAAGAGCCTCATGGTAAAATAGCTTATAAACTTAAGAAAAAAAGAGATAAAATTCTCTTTACTGTTAAGATTATATACCGAGTAAACATAAGAGACTCTAGTAAAAACTACTAGAAGTAATGAGAGAATTGGAAAAAGTGACAGCATATAAGATAAACATAGAAAGCAAAAAGAAAAAAATTTTTTAAGAACATTTTATGTTGAGGGGCACCTGGCTGACTCAGAAGAGCATGACTCCTGATCTTGGAGTTGTGAATTCGAGCCCCGCGTTAGGTGTAGAGATTACTTTAAAAAATAAAACCCTGGGGTGCCTGGATGGCTCAGTCAGTTAAGTGTCTGACTTTAGCTCAGGTCATGATCTCATGGCTCTTGAGTTCAAGTCCCACATCAGGCTGTCTGCTGACAGCTCAGAGCCTGGAGCCTGCTTTGGATTCTGTGTCTCCCTCTCTCTCTGTTCTTCCCCCGCTCATGCTCTCTTTCTCTCTCTCTCAAAAATAAATAAATATTAAAAAATAAAAATAAAAAATAAAACCTTAAAACAAAAAAGAACAAAAAAACCTTTATGTTGAGGTGTAAAAAACAGCAGCAGATTTTTGGCTCCCCTTTCCGCTGGTACCTCCTCCTCCGGAAGCTTAGTGCCCAGGCCTGGTTGGTTGAGAAGTTCTTCACCCCCTTTACACATTTGTTCTTGAGTGGACAGGGAGGCTATTTCATCTAGATTTTCCAGTTGTTCTCTGCGGGAGCACCCACTGCTAAAAGCTGCTGTCTCGTACTTGGACGCAAAGGTGTTAGTCTTTTCTTCTACTCTTCGAGTGAGGACTCAGAAACAAAATTGGGAGGAAAACTACCTCTAGAGCAACCAAAACTATGAAATACTTCAGAATACACTTAAGAAAAGTATAGAATCTATAAAGAGAAAACCATAAAATTGTATTAAAAATATAAAATGAGATTTGAATGAATGAAAAGACATGCCATGTTCTTGGACAGGAAGATAGAAATTCATAAAATTGTCAATTCTCCAAAATTACTATGTAAATTTAATTTAATTCCAACTGTAACACTAACAAATTTCTTTCTTTCCCCCTTCTCATCCTCTTTCTCTTTCTTTGTTCTCCTTCTCCTCCTTCCCCCTGCTCCTGCCGCTCCCCTCCCCTGTCCCTTTCCCCTCCCTTCCCCTTCACCTCCCCCTTTTCTTTCTCCATTTTATTCTTCTTTCAGAGTTGACAAAAGGAAGTATGAAAAATGAGAACAGAGGAGGAGCCTTGCTCTCTAGAAAACAGAATTGACTAGAAAGCCAGTGTAATCAGAGCACTGATTACTAGTTTATCCCCCAAATTCACTCTTCTCCTTCCTTAGTAGAATCCTAGATTTACAATGGGACACATAGCCACTTGGAATTAGGACCACCTCTCTCAGCATATCTTCCAACTTATTTGGCCATGTGAGTAAGTTCTGGCAAATGAGATATAAGAGGTGTCCTGTGCAACTTCAGGAAATGGCCTTTGAGGGAGAGACATATCTTTCTTCGTCCCTTTCACCTTCTGTTGATTGAAAGGCAGCCATATGGCTAAAGCTTGAGTGGCCATCTTGGACCATGAGAGAAAAGTCATGTGTTGAGGATGGTGGAACAGGAGAAAAAGAGCCTGGGTCCCTGAAATTGTGGAGGGTCAAGCCAGCTCTAGATTACTTATCTCTGGACTAAATCTATGTGAGAGAGAAATAGATTTTTATTTAGTTTAAGCCACCATCACGTTAATTTTTCCGTCATAGGTAAACCTATTTCTAATTAATGTTGAATTTTTATCTAGAAATAGATCACTGCAAGTAACAAAACTGAGGTGCTTAATTGATGAGTGCATTGGGTTGCAGATGGCAAGGACTCAGGCACTGCAGACTGGAAAGCTTGTGACTCTTGTTATACAGTAGTAAAACATTTGATCCAAAAATTGCGTTAGTTGCCTATTACTGTGTGGCAAACCATCCCCGAACTTAAAGGGTTGACACAATGAACATTTTACTACCTCTCACAATTCTGTGCATTGAAGGGTGATGGTTCCAACTGGGTGGCTCTTCTGCCGGTCTCACAAGGGTCTTTGATGAGTCAGATGGTGGCTGGGGAGGGAATATCCAAGATGCCTTCACTTATGTGTGTGGGTGGGATGGCTGGAAGGGCTGTGACCTCTTTCTCCACCCATGTGACTTAGCTTGGGCTTCTTTACATGGCAGCTGGATCCCAAGTAGACAAAAGTGAAAGCTGCCAGACCTTCTTAAGGCCTTAAAGTTAGTCACAGGACCAGCCCAGATTTCAAGGGAGGGTACTACACAGGTTGTGAATACTGGAAGGGATGATTCATTGAGTGGTAAGCTTCAAATTCTAGCTACCCCATCTTGAAAGGCAGATCATAGGCTACCTGAGGTTGTGGCAATGCAATGTAATAATGTAGAAAGGTAGGGAAATTTAGAATGTTGATGTTTTCCAGCTCTTTCTTGCTACTTCTAGCAAAATCCTGCTGGAGAGAAAGAAATAACGAAACTCAAACTAGAGCTAGCCACTCTGTACAGCTTTACTAAGGGAGGAACACTTTGCTATTACCTATAATCTGGGTGGACCAAGAATCCTTTAATTTTGAGTATTGTAGAGTTTAAAAAGCCAATTGCTTCTGCACTGAAGCACTTCAGTTTGTTAACTGCACAGTGGCAGCTTTAGGAGGAGATAAGACAAGTACCCTCTTCAGAAAAGCAGTGAGCCTGTTGGCAAGGAAGGATGGTGCTTTCCCACCCATGCATATTGTTTCAAATGGTCTGAAGAGAGCCATCATCCAGCTGGAGGAATGAGTGATAAGGAAAAGATCAGAGTCTTCAGGCTCGAAAACCGTGCCTAGATGAGGTCTTTGGCTGTGGTTACTCACACTGAAACTGACCAGAACCAAATAGACCTATTTGGTCTGTTTAGTAGACCAAAGGTCTACTAAATTTTTTAAGGAATTGTGCTATCAAGGAAACCCCAAACCCAGCCTGCAGAAGCCTCTGGTTGCTCACCCCTCACAATACTCCTTGGACCCTTGAACCTGCACCAGCAGGAAGTGGACTTGGATGACTGAATTTTTCAAAAAAGGTGTGTTGTCTTATGTTCTTCATGGATATGGCTCTCCAGCCTTGCGCTTGTATGCTACTTCTCAGAAATGTGGCCTATCTAGGAATTAAAGGAGGGCTACTGATTTACCTATTGGTTTAACCAAGTTTTACCAAATGCTTCTTTGTGTCAGATATTGGGTTAGTGCTGGGATGCAGTTGTGAGGGAAAGGAGAGGCAGCTGAGAATCTAGAAGGCCTGGTAGGACCTGTACTCACTCAGACTCATCATCCACAGCTATGTCTCCTCAGTGAGGGCCTTTTGAAGGACTCCAAAAATTTCCACATCTGTCCCTGTTGCTGATTCCAGTGATGTGTATCTTGGCTGCACCAACTTCCTTGGTCAGTCTGGTTGGATTTTTCCCTGCCATCGACATTTCCAATACACTGGTTAGACAGTGTGCAGAGGTTAGGACTCATGGACCTGGTGCCGTCAGACTGAATATCCCTAAGACCTGACTGTGCAAGGCAGTGGCTTGCAATGCATTGTACCATGGCCCTTTTACACACATATCCTGTCTAGGCAACCCATTCCACTTCCAAAGGGGAAGAAAGCCTGATGATAACAGAAAGTATTTTGGGGATTACATTTTAGTGTTATGCTTTAGCAGTAGGGGTATGGGTACTTTCAATATGAACTCTAACACATTTGTCTTCTGGTCATAAAAAATGGCATACATCCCAGTCCTTTACAGATAAGTGTGCCTGGTCAGGAGGAACTTTCAGAAATGGCCTGTATTAGGCAGTTTCTGGTTGTACACGCAGAAAGCTGACTCTAGCTTAAGCAAAAAGTATGTTCTCACTCTTTTCTCCAGGCTCTGTGTCTATTGCATTCTTTCCTACCCGCCAGCTCCAGGAGGAAAAAATCCCAGGGAAGGATTCTGACTGGCCCAGCTTCTGTCATGTGCCCATATAGGGCAAGTTCTGTTTCCAAAATGAAGGGGTAGGAGGGGAGGAAGGGCTGCTGGGAACAATAGCCAATACATTTGGGTTTAGACAACAAGACTCCTGGGAACAGAACTTTATTTAGGAAGAAGTCGCTTGAATGGCTCCTTTGATGAGGTAAACGTAGGGTAAATAGATACCAATATTCTAAGTAAAGGATGACACTGGACTCTGGTGTCTTGAAAAAGACATCCCATCTTCACACCCCTTGATCTGGTTTCTGGGGAGGAAGTGGGAAAATTTGCTAGACCCTCCCAGAAGCAGTGAGGTCACACTGTTACAACATTCTTGGTTGGTGGAATCTTACTGAGTGAACTCTGCCTGCAGGAAAAGACACCAAGGCCCCAGTTCCCTCACACGAGCAATACCAGAACACAGGGCGCGGTTCTGCCACAGCTCGTGGCTGGAGTTAGAGCTCTGTACTCCACCTCTCCATATAGAAAATATTTATGTTTTGAGAACAGTAACTGAACACAAGGAGGGAATGCAAAGAACTCAGTGCCCATCAAGTTCAGAATGACGCCCACAGGAGGAGGGCCTGACCCCTTGGAAGGTCCCTGTGGCCTCTGCAAGGATCTGAATCAGCACAAGTGTCATGCGAGCAACAATCAAGGGTGCTTTCACAAGCACTAGAACAAGATGGCGAGAGGTGGATAAATTTTGCATGCACTTTGGAGTTTTTAATTAGCTGGTTGATGGACTGGGTGTAGATCCTAAGGGAAAGGGAGAATTTAGGAAAGGCTCTTAGGTGTGTAACTTGAAGTGGAGGCATTTGCATATATATGAATTTTACATAAATATTAAACACATATACTTATGTATATGTACATAATGCATTTGTTTAAACACGGACAAAATATTTCTAGAGGGCTATGTAAGAATTTCCATGGGAGATGTGGTAGATTGCAAAAAAATGGTCACAAATTCCTCCCAGTCCTTGTGTGTGTGGCCTTTTGCAATGTGACTGTGCTGTTCTCCCATCAAGAGGTGGAGTCTGTTTTTGCCCACTCTCAAAGCTGTCTGGCCGGTTACCTGCTTTAACCAATAGAATGCCACTGAAGTGATGTCAGAGCTCTGGGCCTAGGAAGCCTTGCAGTTTCCATTCTTACCACCACGCAAAGAAGCTTCCTTGAAGATGAGAGCGATCACAGGGAAAGAGAGGCCCCCAGACAGCCAGCCTGAACAGTCACACCTGTGAGTGAGGCCATCTTAGGCCTGTAGCCTCAATCCATCAGCCAAAAAGCTGAAGCAACATGATTCACCCCAGGCAAGGCCAGCAGAAGCCCTGCCCAGCTGGGTCCAGCCCAAATCACTGACCCACAGAGTCGTGAGCAAATACAGTGGTTGTTGCTTTAAGCCACTGAGTTTGGACCAATTTATTGCACAATAATAGATAAGTGTTATAGCCGGGAACTGAGTGCCTAAAGAACAGGAGTAGGGGAGATTTTCATTCACCCTTTGGTATCATTTGAATTTTGAAACTTGTGAATAGATTACCTATTAATTCTCAAAAACTTTTTGTCATTTTTGCATAAGCCTCTTATTTTGAACATAAAGAGTATAGTTTTTAATTGATCGTTGATTTTTTAAAAATGTTTATTTATTTTTGAGAGAGAGAGAGAGATGGAAACAGAGCGAGCTGAGGAGGGCAGAGAGAGAGAGGGGGAGACACAGAATCCAAAGCAGGCTCCAGGCTCTGAGCTGTCACCAGAGAGCCTGACTCAAGGCTTAAACCAGGCTATGAGATCATGACCTGAGCTGAAGTTGGATGCTTAACCGATGGAGTCACCCAGATGCCCCTGACCATTGATTTTTTAATAAACTTTTCTTGAGGCACAGCATACTTACAGATAAGTACACAAATCATAGTACAGTTTGATGGACTTTCACAAAATGAACCCTACCTGTGTAACTGGCACGCAGATCAAGAAACACCACCAGTCTCCTTTATGACCCTCCTAGTTGCTACCCACAAGGAGTATGTGTATATATGTTTATTTATATTGTATTTACATACTGGGGGTACCTGGTGGCTCAGTAAGTTGAGCGTCTGACTTTGGCTCAGGTCACGATCTCACAGTTTGTGAGCTCGAGCCCTGCACTGGGCTCTGTGCTGACATTCAGAGCCTGGAGCCTGCTTCAGATTCTGTGTCTCCCTCTCTCTCTGCCCCTCCCCGGCTCACACTCTGTCTCTCTCAAAAGTAAATAAATAAACATTAAAAAAACTATATTGTATTTACATACTTACATATGTATTTACATATATAATTTTTTAGTTTTTAATTTATTTAGAAAAGCAGTTTCTTTTCTTCCCCATGAAATACATTTGAGCAAGTATTTAAATAATGTCATTTTAAAGGCACATCAGGTTATCTGCCTTCACAGGAACACCCGCAGATCTCCATCTGGCCCTTCTGCTTTAGCAGGGTGAACACATCTGAGCTGTTCCTGGTGGAAGCCAAACCCCTGCAGTTGGGAAGATGCATTACTTCCCTCTTGTGGCCATATTTGGTTACTGCACCGAAGCGGGGCACGGGTTGGGGGGGTGGGGGGAAGTCAGTGCAGGACTTTTCCAAAGCTTAAGCCAAGGTGCAGAACCTGATAAACTGGCCTCTGTTCTGGGCTGGCATTTTTAGAGCACTCCTTATAGCCAACGTGACCTGACCGTCCCCAGCATGGGTAGTACCTGTAAAGTTAGCCCTGTGGTTGGTAGATGATTTCCACTAGCAGTCTGTCCTTCATGGGGAGGAGATAGTTAGGATGGGGAGTGGGGAGGGGCAACTGAAGGTTCCTCCTAAAGAACAACCGGTGTTAAAGATTGTGGCCTTGGAATTCTCAGAACACAGTATTTGGGAGGACACTAGACGTGTCTACGTGGCTGAAGCCATGAAGCCCCATTTCTCTGGAGCTTCTCCCTTCTCTCAGGTCCTGTGGGAGAAGGCGAGGTGTGTAGGAGGCTTCAATAAAAACTGGGGGCTCGTCCCGGATCCTCAGATTTCTGGGGTACCTCCCACCCAGGTGAACAGACAGGAACGAACACATACCAAGTCCCATGGAAAGCTGTGGAGAGCTTCTGACAAGGAAATGGTGTGATGTGATTTCTGTTTTTAAAAGTTCACTCTTGGGGCACCTGGGTGATTCAGTCGGTTAAACTTCCGACTCTTGGTTCTGGCTCAGGTCATGGTCTCATGGTTGATGGGATGGAGCCCCACATCTGGCTCTGGCTCCTGGCTCCAAGCCTGCTTGGGATCCTCTCTTCCTCTCTCTGCCCCTCCCCCACTTGTATGTACCCTCTCTCTCTCAAAATAAATAAAATTAAAAAAAAAAAAGGTTCACTCTTTGGGGAGATGGAAGGAACTGGTGATTTCTTGAAAGAAGACCTGGTAAAGGAAGGGCCATGAGGAGTGGGCCCACTGGGGAGGTCTCCATAAGTAGACCTGGCCACTGCTCTAAAGACCTTGACTCTCACCTCTCACACCTGGCACTTAATCAACATGCAAGTTGAGGAGCAGGCTGGTCCAGAGGACAGAACCGGTTGCAATCTGTAAATAGTGACATCGGTCAATTTTAGGTTATGTCTGCTTTACTGTCGCTATCTTTCCGTTTCCTCCTTGTGTGATATTTTGTCATGCAAAAGGTTATGGGACACTTACCACTAGCCCTACTCAGCAGGGCAGATATTAAATAGGACATGAAAAGGGGAACCATACAGGCAGAGAGTAGGGGACAAGCAGCCCCTGGAACGCACTTCTCACTGCCCTGTCGCCAGAGTCGCAGTAGAAAGGGCCCTGTTCCAGTAATGTTGAGATGGAGGAGGAACACACTTGGCTGGCATGAGTGATTAAAAAAGAAGGGATTTTTTTAAATGTTTATTTATTTGTTTTGACTAAGACTTAATATTTTAATTTTTTAAAAATGTATTTGTCAAAATGTCACATGCGATTTATGGAACAAACCATAAAATGCTGTGCAATGAAATCAATGATGAAAGAGCCGAAGATTCGTATGTGCAAGAATGATTCCCAGTTCATCACAAGCCTCAATCACAACTTTGTCAGCAGCGGAGCCGGAAGGAGCAGCTATGCCACAGCACTCCTGTTAGCTCTGTCTACGTTACCCCTGAAAGGAAAGAAGGCATCGGAGCTGGTAGAAACTTCATTAGGTTTCTCAACCCATTCCTTCTTCTCTGCTTCAGTTAGTAGTAGTTCAGGGACTTCCTCAAACAGTACCTTCCACTTTACCAAATCTTCATCCTCGCCTATGGTTCTGGTAACACACTGATCAATGACATTGGAGATTTCTGCTCTCTTCACTCCAGTTTTAAACTTCATTGAAAACACTTGTGGATAATGTCTAAGCCACCAATAGTTTGCCTTATCCACTGCAAGGTCGTGCAGTGTATTCGGGACTGCTGTCCTGCTCCAATACCGATAACCTGACCATTCCTGGCATAGCACACGGAGTTAGACTGTGTGTACTTCACAGCATTGGTGGCTACAATGAAGTCTCTGAGCGCAGACGCTGGCAAATCTTTATTCTTGATCACAACATTGCTAAACAATGACCTGTCGATGACGCCATTATTTCTCTTCTGACTTAAAGGAAAACCCAAGAGAGTTGGAACTTCGTTTTCATCTGGACTGTGAGACGGGTCCAGCTGAAGAACACAGTAGTTCCCACTTTTCTTTTCGGAAAGTATTTTCAGAGCTTCATCTTCATATCCTAGGGCAACAATACCATCCGATACCTCTCTGGAGATAATTTTGGCAGTAGGGACATCACAAATATCAGATAATGCAACAAAGTCACCAAATGAAGACATCCCGTCAGCCCCTCTTGCTCTTGCATATGCAGTTGATATGAGCGTAAGGGTTGTTGTTGTTTTTTAAAATATTTTTGAGAGAGAGAGAGACCGAGAGAGAGAGAGAATCCCATGCAGGCTCCGCACTGTCAGCACAGAGCCCAACACGGGGCTTGAACCCACAAACTGTGAGATCATGACCTGAGCTGAAGTCGGATGCTTAACCAACTGAGCCACCCAGGCGCCCCAGAGTGTAAGGGTTTTATACAGATCGTAGACCATGCAGACTTTGGCCTCATCTTCACTTGGTGGAATTTCCAACAGCAGTACCTGATGGGCTGACATGTTTGAAAGAGGCAGCAGCAGGAATGTCTAAAGCTTCTTTGAGTTCCTTCACTAGCTGCCAGGCATTCAAAGCATCATACAAGTTTATAAATCCAGGGGCTCCATTTAGAACTGTGATGGGAATATTGGGCTTCAGCGCTTTTGATGAGAAGGAGTTTGGTGAGCATTCATTCCATACCTCAAGGGTATCTGAGATATTCCTTTACTATACTGTGTCCTGAAGTAATCTGAAATTGCTTCCTCATATTGTGCCGTACGAGTGAAAGCCTTCAAGGCTCAATGGCATCTAGTCTCCAAGCAGGTGTCTTAACTGTCAGAGTTCTGCATCTCTGTGGACGTGGCCACATAGTCCTCGGGTTCACATACTACTGTCACTCGAGCATGGTTTTCGGCTGCTGCTCTCAGGAGGGTTACTCCACCAATATCAATCTGCTCAACAGTTACATCTGGAGAAGCCACTGTCTTCACAAAGGGATACAGATTACAGACGGCAACCCTGATAAGATTGAAGTCAAGTCTGGCCATGTCAGCATTATCTTCTGGGATATTATGAGCCAAGATACTGGCATGGACTGCAGGATGCAAGATTTTCACACGGCCCCCTATCATTTCAGGAAATCCCGTCAGCTCAGAGACATCTCTGACTGCCAGACCAGCATCCCTGAGAGCTTTTGCAGTCCCTCCAGAAGCGATCAGATTCACACCAACAGAAGCTAGGTTTCTGGCAAATTCCACGAGGCCCGTTTTGTCAGAGACACTAAACTAGGAGAGCTGGCCTGGTGCCATGGCTGCAGGTGGCAGGGTGGGGAGTGAATGAGGGCAGCTGTGGCGATGCCAAATGCAGAAGGGCACAGAGTGGCCAGAACACGCACGATCAGGCAGGCTAATGTTTATTTATTTTTGAAGAGACAGAAAAAGAGAGAGAGCACGAGCAGGAAAGGGATTGAGAGAGAGGGGACAGAGGATCCTAATCAGGCTCTATACTGACACCAGTGAGCCCGATGCAGGGCTCACACTCATCATGAGGTCATGACTTGAGCCAAAGTCCTCTGCTTAACCGACTGAGCCACCCAGGTGCCCAGGAACTTTTAAAAAGAATGGGTATGGGGAGAGAACAGCTATGTGACTATGTCACATTGGAAGTACCTCTGTCAAGGAAATAGCCTAGTTAGAAAAGGGGAACTCCTATGGGGCACCTGGCTGGCTCGGTTGGTACAGCATGTGACTCTTGATCTCAGGGTTGTGAGTTCCAGCCCCATGTTGGGTGTAGAGATTACTTAAATAAAATCCTTAAAAAAAAGAAAGAAAGAAAGAAAGGGGGAACCCCTAAAATCCTGTAGCTGAGATCATGAGGCTAGCTATCTAGGGAGATGAATGAATCTCTAAGGCCATCAGATGTATCTCACCTTACACTTGAAAAAACATCCTGTGTCAATTAGGATGTTGTCATTGTAATTGAGGCTTCCTAACCAAAAGTGACTTAAGGGGTACCTGGCTGGCTCAGTTGGAAGAGCATGTGACTCTTGATCTCCAGGTCATGGGCTTGAGCCCCATGTTGTGTGTAGAGATTACTAAAAACAAAACAAAACAAAACAAAACAAAACTTTAAGCCAAAAGCAACTTAAGCTGTAGAATTTTCATAATCTCATTTAACAAGAAGTCAGCAGAAAAGTCCCTGAATTGACTCAGTGCGTAACCTGTCCCACAGGACCTTGCCATCTCTCCCCTCAGCCACCCACCTTGGCAACATCTCCCCTCAAGGTTGCAAGATGGCTGCTACAGATCCAAATATCACGCCATTATGCAACAACATCCAAAATCTTCCCTCCTTGTCTATCCTCTTTTTTATCACAGAGAGAAAGCTTTCTCAAAACTCTGCCCCCACCTCCCACCAGGGGAAATCCCCTTTCATTTCACTGGTCAGAACTGGGGCATCCAGGCTCCACTGACCCAGCCACAGGGAACAGGGAAATGTGACCATGGCTGACTTGGACCATGATTCATGCTATCAACAGGGAAGGAGAGAATGCCTGCTGGGAAGTGACCCCCTGCGTCTCCCATTACATTTTTGTTCTTTTCTCTGATTACAAAAGTCATATATGTCCACGGTAGAAAATTTGGGAAATCCAGAGAAGGATGAAGTAGGAAGTAAAATCTAATATTCTACCATCTGGATCCAAGCACTGTCTTTTCACCACTCTTGCCTATCTCTGCACTCGGCTCCGTGCAGTCCCCACCATCCTCCTCTTGCACCAGCCCTTCATATCTGCCCACCCGCTCCCAAGCCACCTTCCATTCAGCCCAGAAATGCTTGCTATAGGCCTTGGCCCCACACTCCTCCCTCACTTTTTTTTTAAGCTTTGAAAAAAAAAATTGTGAATAACAGAGTATGTATAATAGATGTGTATAGTTTAAATAACGACGTGATGGACACTTGTAAGCCCACCACTCAGCCTGAATACTTTGAAGCCCTGATCACATCCCTTCCTCTCCCTTCCCGAAATGGCTGTTGCTCACTGTGTTCATCAGTTGTTGCCACAAAAATGCCACGTATCGCCTCACAGCTTGACAAGCCTTTGCCTCACTCTCATGGTCTGCACGTTGCACTAATCTAGGTTGGGCTTGGTGGGGTGGCTCTACTTCAGGCCATGGGTTGTCTGGGTGGGGCTCCAGACTGCAGAACTGGAGCCAGGTCTGCCCCATGTGTCTCCCACCCTACTAGGATCAGAGTCTACCTGGTGCCTATTCTCCTCCTGGCAGCTCACTGAAGTGGGAGAGCCACGGCAAACAGCAGCACAAGCACGTTTAAGGCACTGCTCATCTCGTGCTTACTAATATTCGGCTGGCCCAAGTAAGTCCTATGGCCAAGCTCAACCTCAGTGGGGCGGGGGAGTCCACTCTCTTCACAGCAGCGGGAGGTATCGAGAACACTTGCTAACCCATAACCCAGACTGCACAGTCATGCCTTTGGTTTTCTTTATGGGTTTACCCAAAAGGGGATGTATCCCTGAGGAATGTATGAGTTGTTTTCCTCTGGTTTTGCACTTTATATATCTGAGTGGATAGATTTTGTCTGAGTTACTTTTTTCCTCCCTTCTCCTTACTTTGTTTTCTCCCTGTTTTATCAGCCAGGATGTTTGGTTGTGAACACAGACACCAGTTCTGGCTCACTTAAAGAAAAGGAATTTATCGGAAGGGTGTTGGGTGAAGGTTGGAGAAGCAGGCTCAGGAAGTGGACAGGATACAGATCAGTACTTGCCTTGGGCTGGAGGTGGAGATTCCCTCTACAGGGAACTAACTCTCTGTAAAGGGGCACAGAGAAACTTTTGGGGGTGATGAAAATATCTTGTATCTTGACTGTGATAGTGGTCACATGGGATATATACATTAGTCAGAACTCATCAAACTATACACTTCAAATGAATGCAATTTGTTATATGTAAATTATACATCTCCTCGATATAAAAAAGAGGACCTGCTTCATTTAATAATAATTTTTAAGTCTGTAGTGGCTGATCCTTCAGAAAGCAACTGTGGGGTTCTCCCCAGACCAGTTTCATATGATTTGAGGTGATATTTTTGGCTCTATACCTGGTTCCGTTTGACTCTTGTTGATTCTGTGAGCTCCCCAATACCACTTAAAATTTTTTTTAACGCTTATTTATATTAGAGAGAGAGAGAGAGAGAGAATGTGCAAGTTGGGGAGGGGCAAGGGAGATGAAGACAGAATCCAAAGCAGGCTCCAGGCTCTGAGCTGTCAGCACAGAGCCCCTCGCAGGGCCCAAACTCACAAGCCACGAGATCATGACCTGAGCCGAAGTCAGATGCCCAACTGACCGAGCCACCCGGGCACCCTAGCACTGAAGGAAAAAAAAAAAAAAAAAAAAAAAAAAAAATATATATATATATATATATATATATATATACCTATATATGTGTACACACACACACACGTGTGTGTATACACATATATACATATATGTAACATATATATGTAACCTATATATGTGTATACACACACACGTGTGTGTATACACATATATACATATATGTAACAGATATATCTCAATAAACAGTTCAGTGATTTGAGTATATTCACCGAATTGTGCAACCATCACCACAATCAATTTTATTTTGATTTTTTAAAGTTTATTTATTTATTTGGAGAAAGATGGAGTGAGTAGGGGAGGGACAGAGAGAGGGGGAGGGAGAGAGAGAATCTCAAACAGGCTCTACACTGTCAGAGTAGAGACTGACACAGGGCTCGAACTCATGAGCCATGAGATAATGACCTGAGCTAAAATTGGATGCTTAACCGACTGAGCCACCCAGGTGTCCCACCACAATGAATTTTAGAACATTTCATTTCATCGCCCCCCCAAAAAAGGCCATACACCTTGGAATCACTCCCCATTTCTCCCTAGTCACCTGTACTACTTTGCTAAGGCTGCCATAACACAAAATATCTGGGTGGCCTAAAGCAACAGAAATGTATTCTCTCATAGTTCTGGAGTCTAGTCCAAAATCAAGGTGCTGGTAGGACCAGGCTCTCTCTGCAGGCTCTAGGGGAGAATCTGTTCCAGCCTTTCAGTTAGCTTCTGCTGTTGCCAGCAATCCCCGGTGCTCCTTGGCTTGCAGGTACATCACTGCAATTGCTGCCTCTGTTACCAAGTGACATTCTCCTCTGTGTCTTATGTTTTCATGTGGCATTCATCTCTCTGTGCGTTTCACTGTGTGTCTGTTCTCTTCTTATAAAGACATCACTTATATTAGATTAAGAACATACCCTGGGGGCCTGGATGGCTCATTTGGTAAGCATCTGACTTCAGCTCAGGTCATAATCTCATGGTTTGTGAGTTCAAGCCCCACACTGGGCTCTCTGCTGTCAGTGCAGAGTCTGCTTCAAATCCTCTGTCCCCACCTCTCTGCCCCTACCACACTCACGTGTGCACACCCACTCTCTCTCAAACATAAATAAACATAAAAAAAAGAACATAACCTACTCTATAGTCCTTATCTTAGTTTACATCTTTTTTTTTAATGTTTATTTATTTTTGAGAGAGACAGAGACAGAATGTGAGTGGGTTGGGGCAGAGAGAGAGGGAGACACAGAATCTGAGGCAGGCTCCAGGCTCCGAGCTGTCAGCACAGAGTCCGACGCGGGGCTCGAACTCACGAGCTATGAGATCATGACATGAGCCGAAGTCGGAGGCTCAACCAACTGAGCCACCCAGGTGCCCCTCTTAGTTTACATCTTAATTATGTTTTCAAAGACCCTATTTCCAAATAAGGTCACAGTCATAGGTACCAGGGGCTAGGACCTTAACATATCTTTTGGGGGGACACAATTCAACCCACAGCACCCTCTAATCCCTAGGCAACCACTAAGCTACTATGTGTACTTATGGATTTACCTACTCTGGGCATTTCATATAAATATAATTATACGATATGTAGTCTTTTGTGACTAGTGTCTTTCATGTAGCATAGTGTTTTCAAGGTTCATCCATGTTGTGGCATGTTGTATTAGTACTCCATTACTTTTTATGTGAAATAACATTCCATTATATAGATATACTGTATTTTGTCTACTCACTCATTAATTGATGGACATTTGGGTTGCTTCTGTTCTTTGACTATTATGAATAGTGCTGCTGTGAACATTCTTGTACACATTCTTGTATGGACATATGTTTTAATTTCTCTTGGATATATACCTAGGAGTGGAATTGCTGGGTCATATGATAACTCCATGTTTAACTATGAGGACCTGCCAGTCTGTTTTCCACAGAAGCTACACCATTTTACATTCCTACCAACAATGTATGGAGTTTCCAATTTCTCCACATCTTTGCCAACACTTGTTATTATCCGTCTTTTAAATTGTTAGTCATTCCAGTGAATTTGAAGGATTTCATTGTGGTTTTGATTTGCATTTCCCTAACAACTAAAGATGTTGAGCATCTTTTTATGTGCTATTCCCATATTCTTTTCTTTAAGTTTATTTATTTTGAGAGAGAGAGACAGATCAGGCAAGGGGCAGAGAGAGAGAGGGAGAGAGAGAATCCTAAGAAGGCTCCACACTGTCAGCACAGAGCCTCATGTGGGGCTTGAACCCATATGAACATGAGATCATGACCTCAGCCTAAATCAAGAGTCGGGTGCTCAACCAATTGAGCTACTCTGCCACCCCTAGTCCCATATTCCTTTAATAAATTCCTTCTCTTAAATCAGCCAGAAATTTTTGTCATGGTTTTGTTCCTTACAACCATGAATCCCTGAGCCTTTCCTGAAAATCTCCTTAAGAGGTGTCTGTCTTTTGAGTTGGTTGTGGGCCTAACAAAGGAGTACAAAGGAGTTCCCCAGGGGTCCACTGAGTCTTCCCTTAAGGTACCTGAAGACCTCAAGAGTACAGGAATTCCATTTCACAGAGGCCCTAAAAATTCACCAAGGCCCCCAGGGGTGAGAAACTGCTTCCAAACTCATTAAATCATTTAGTAAGCACTCACTGACTCTCCCTACTTGTCCCATGCCTGGCCCCGTGCCTAGGGTCCTGCCTTCAAGTTGCTTGACATCTGCTACACAAGGCAGACCTGAACCTAGCCAGTTTCTGCTTAGAGTGACCAGTGCTGCTGCAGAGGAAAATATAGGGTCTCTCTGTCCCTGGGAATAGGAGGCTTCTTAGAGATGGAAATAGTTGAGATAAATCCTGGAGAATGAGTGGGAGATAGCAGGTGAAGGATGGGTGTGCGATGAGGCTCAAGAAATGGTTCGTTCAGAGGGACCGCTTTATATCAGTGATGATGTATTAGTGTATTAGTGATGATGTAAGTTCAATTGCCATAACAATCATCCTCTATGCTGTAAATAGATGTAGTTCTTTAAAGTTCAAGTGTGAGCCGTCCAAGTGGGAGTATAAATTATCTATTTCTGTGTAAGAAATTACACCCAAATGTAGTGGCCTGAAACTATAGATGTGTATTGTCTCACATATTTTCTGTGTCAAGGATTGGAAATGGCTTAACTAACTAGTTCTGGCTCTAGGTTCTCATGAAGTTGCTGTCAAGACATCAGCCAGGGCTGCAGTCATCTGAAGGTTCTATGGGAAGCTTGGTTATTGGCAGGAGGTCTCAGTTCCTCAGAATGTGGATCTGTTCTCATGACATGGCAGCCACCTTCTAAGATCCAAGACAGAGTGAGGCAGAAGCCACAATGCTTTTTATGACCTCATCTTAGAAGTTACCCTCTATCACAGGTAAGAATTATGGAGGCCATCTTCGAGGCTGGATAACATAATCTGCCTTCTTAACCCCAATGACTTGTGTCTCTCCTACATGCAAAATACTCTCACCTTCCTGTAAGGCCCTGAAAGTCTCATCCCATCACAGTATCAACTTGAAATCCTGAATTTTGTCATTTTAGTCAAATTCAGATGAAAACAAGTCTCCTTGGGAGTAGTTCCTCAAGTAGTCTCATCAAGTACAGTTCTGCTTTATCCAAACACCTGCAAATGAGAGACAAGTTGTCTTCTCTCTACCTGCCCAACATCCCAAGCAGGACCAAGGTAACTGCTATCGACCTTCCTGCTCAAATAGAGAGGAAACAGGTACACAGGAGTCACTGGTCCATAGCAATTCTGAAATCAAGCAGGGCACACATTGCTTCTGAAATCAAGCACTTACATGATTCAGACCAAACTTGGGAATACTTCCTTGTGAGTCTTGGTTCTGCCCTCAGAGTCATCCTTCTTTTCTCATGAAAGATTGACCATGTTTGCAGCTGAGTAATTTTTTCAGCCCATTTCCTCAACTATTATACAAGTTTAGAAATCTAAAGTTTTCTTTTCATTTTATATTGTCCCTGTTCCTTTCAAATATAGGCATTTGAGTTTGTGACACGTGGTTTAGACAAAGGTCTTGTAGGGAAAAACAAAATCCATATTTAGGGAGCTTCCATGAGTTCTATATGACCAAAACATTGGGTGTTCCCTGGGTTTCTCTTTGCTAGAATGTTTAAACATATACTCACAATTATTACTTACTTGTGTCAGCCCTCATATCTGACTGTGATAACCTCTAGGGCAGGGCCTATTTCTCGAGGACAAATAGACAAATCCATTATCATGCTGGGATATTTTAATACAACTCTCTCAGTAACTGATAGAATATGCAAATAAAAATATCAATAAAGACAAATGAAATTTGAATGACATGTTTCAGAATTTTGACATAATTGACATAATAGAACATTGGATCCAATAACAATAGAATACATATTCTTTTCAAGTGCACACAAATATTTATTGATATGCTGAGCCATAATGTAAGTCTAACTGAATTTCTAAGAGTTAAGATCATACAGAGTATGTTCAATGACCACAGTTGGATTATGCTAGTAATCAAAAACACAAAGAAAACTAGAAAATCCCCAAATAATGCAAAGGTCAAAAAAGAAATCACAATAGAAATTACAAAGTATTTGATTCAAATGATAATGAAAATATAATATGTCAAAACCTGTGGAATGTAGCTAAAGCCATGTTTAGAGGGAAATCTGTGGCTTCAAGTGAGTATATTGAAAAGAAAACAATGGCTGAAAATAAATTATCTAAATATCTATTTCAACTAGTCAGGAAAAACACCCAGAAATTAAATCCAAATGAAGTAGAAAGAAGAAAATAATAAAGTTGACAGAAGAAGTTAATAAAATAGAAAACAAAGATATGAAGGGAGGATTCAAAGAACCAAAAGTTAATTCTCTGATAAGACTAGTAAAGTTGATGAAGTTTTGGCCACATAGGTGAAAGATAAAAAGAGAAGACAAAATTCTCAATTTAGAAATGAAAAGAGTGCCATCCCTACAGATCCTACATGAATCAAAAAGATTGTGGGAGGAAATGGTGAGTAACTATATCCCAACACACTTGAAATTCAGATGACATGAACAGATAACTAGAAAAACACAGTCTACTAAAACTGACACAAGAGGAGACAGGAAAACTGAGTAGTTTCTGTTAAATTTTTGCTATTAAAGAAATTGAATTTTTTATTAAAAAAAAAAAATCTTCCCACAAAGAAAACTCCAAGTCCAGATTCTTCCAGAGGACAGAAAAAATAGAAGTACTTCTCAACTTATTTTATGGGATGAGCATTACCTAGGTACAAAAACCTAGCGAGGACATTATCAGGAAGGAAAATTATAGGCTAAACAAAGATGTGAAAATTCTAAGCAAATTATCAGCAAGCCAAACCCAAAGATCAATAAGTAGGATAATACTACACAACCAAATTGTGTTAACTCCAGGGATACAAAGTTGATCTGACATTTGAAAATTAATATAATGCACCAATTTAACAGAATAAAGTTAAGAAAGTCATAGGATCATCTCAAGAGATGTGGAAAATTAATTTGATAAAAGCCACCAATCATTTATAATAAAATCCTTTCAAACTAAGAATAGAAGGGAACTTCCTTCATCTGATAAGGGGCATGCACAAAAAACCTACATCTAACATCATACTTGCTGATAAAATAGAAAAAGCTTTCCTCCTGAAATGGGAATAAGGAAAGGGTGCCCAGTATCATCCCTTCTAGTCAACATTGTACTGGAGGTCCTCTCCTATGAAGTAACAAGAAAGAGTGTAGAATTAGAAAAAAATAATTAAAATTATAATCATTTGAGGGCAGGGGCCTGGCCTGATTCCTTTGCCGGGGCCTGGCACAGAGTAGGTGTTTGTTTGGTTGGTAACTATTAAGTGGACAGATGGAGAAATGGATGGACAAAGAGAATGTTAAGTAGTAGGGCCCCAAGGCAGGGGCCTATCTTGTAGGGCACTGATGACTACATAATCAACAGAAAAAATAAAACAGCAGTGAAATTACACACAGTGAAAATTTTTTTTAATATTTACTGATTTATTTTGAGAGAGAGAGAGACAAAGAGAGAGTGCAAGCAGGGGAGGGACAGAGAGAGAAGAAGAGAGAGAATCCCAAGCAGGCTCTGCACTGTCAGCACAGAGCCCAATGCGGGGCTTGATCTCATGTAGCATGAGATCATGACCTGAGCCGAAATCAAGAGTGGGTCGCCTAACCCATTGAGCCACCCAGGCATCCCTGAAACTTTTTATTGATGAAAAATTGATAAAAGGATCAGGGAAATCTTCTTGATAAAGTGTAGATCAGCAAAGGTTTGGCCACCGTCTTCATTTCTTTTCTCTCTCTAGGAGCTTTAGTAGAGAGTCAAGATATTTGGCCCCCACTTTGACCCTAAAGATTAAAATTTTTTTTTAAGATTTTTATTTTTATTTTTTAAAGTTTATTTGTTTATATTGAGAGAGACAGAGATAGCACATGAGCAGGGGAGGGGCAGAGAGAAGGGGAGAGAGAGAGAATCCCAAGCAGGCTCTGCACCGTCAGCGCAGAGCCCACAAAACTGTGAGACCATGACCTGAGCCAAATTCAAGAGTCGGACGCTTAACCGACTGAGCAACCCATGCGCCCTTAAAGATTTTTATTTTTAAGTAATCTCTACACCCAACGTGGGGCTCAAACTCACAACCTTGAGATCATAGGTTGCATGCTCTACCGGCTGAGTCTACCTGACCCTGAGGACGTTTTTGTCTTGTAGTTATGAATACAAATTTTTGATGGAATTATATCATATTGATTACTTTTCACTGAGAAAATATTTCCCAGAACAAATCCCATTAAGTCAGTTCAATACCTTTGATTTTTCTATACAGTCATTAAATCTATTTCCAACTTACTCATTTTGGCTTAAATTGAACTATAATTATTTTCATCTGAAAAATAATTTTCGGTATAAATTTCATAATGATGATTTGTGTTACCAGTCAATTTAAAAAATCCATATCACAGTTTAATAATTATAGCTTCTGCCATTGTAAGTTATCTTTTGTGGTCATTATTTCTATTTTCTATGGAGTTCACTTTTCCTGGGATGAATTTTCCAGATCTACATTTTGTCAAGAAGGCTTCCTTGATTTTTCCATCCATTTTAGTCGATGAGTAATTTCACTGTGTGCAATTTAGATGTTGTCAGTTTTATTTTTTTCTGTTGATTATATAGCGGGTATGAATCTTACTCCACAAAGTTAGGGAAGTAAGAAATGACATATTACTTTATTCAATTTAAATCAAATTAAATCCAATTCAGAGCTTACATTATATGGGCTCCTTCCCCTGCAAAGGATCTGGTCTTTTGTAGAGAAAAATATTTTGATTAATGGATACCAATGTCCTTCTATCTACCATGCGCTGTCCCTCCAGACAGCAGGCCACACATATGTCCAAGCCCCAGACCTTCCTACTTCTGGTAATCTCTCACTACCCTCAAAGGCATTGGCTCCTGAATGGCCTTTGCAGAAAACAGCCCCCCAGGCTCTCTTGGGTGAGATGCAGACACATTTCTTTTCCCCTTAATTCATCCAGGTTAGGATTAGAATGTTTCAAGAGAAGTTTAGGAGAAAACAAAAAGCCTACAAGAAAATGTGAGAGCTGGAAAGGATGGGTTTGGTGCATTCTTTGATAAATTTGTGCAAATTTATCCTCTTTGAAATCAGTTTTGACTGTCAAAAGGTGATTGTTCACAATAGATAAAGACTTCCTAAAACTGGGGAAAAAAGGAACAGCCCCCGCCCCCTTAAGACTACAATGAGAGCAAACTAGTGGGTACGCAGGTGGTTATTCCATTCTCAGAACTTTTCCATCTCTAGCAGAACAGCGACATGGCAGGCCATAGGTATTTGGACAGAGGCTCTGACTTCTAGGCTTTTCCCTCTGGGGGATTTCCTGCCTCAGTCTTGTTCTGTCTGCACTGTTTTGCTTACCTCAAGTGTATTCTCTGAGACGTAAGATCAGTCCATCCAGAGACAACTTCCCGTCTGCCTGATCTTGTCCGCTTTGCTCTATTCATTCCTGCCATCCCCAAGTGTCTCCTGCCAACCTTTCTAAAGCTTTCCTCTTTCATAAAGAACCAAAACAATACAGTTGTAAACAAATACAACAAAACAAAATGCAAAATCCTTGTCTCTTTACAGAGTTGTAGGGTTGAAGAGAAATTTACATTAGACACTCATAACAGCCCTGGGAGGTATGTGTGAATATCCACATTTTGCAGAAAGATGAAGTGACTTGCCCAAAGGTCACAAGCTTGTGAGGATGGAGATAGGAAGGAGGATTGGAGTTCAATTCTGGCTGGATCCTTAGTCTCTGCCAACTGCATGGCACTACCTTCTCAACCCCACACTCCATTAAAAATTCCTATCACATGGCCAACAGACACATAGAAAGATGCTCAATATCACTCATCATCAGGGAAATACAAATCAAAACCACATTGAGATACCACCTCACACTGGTCAGAGTGGCTAGAATGAACAACTCAGGAAACAACAGATGTTGGCGAGGATGTGGAGAAACAGGAAACCTCTTGCAAACTGGTGCAGCTGCTCTGGAAAACAGTGTGAAGTTTCCTCAAAAAATTAAAAATAGAACTACCCTATGACCTAGCAATAACACTACTAGGAATTTCTGCAAAGGATACAGGAGTGCTGATTCATAGGGGCACATGTACCCCAGTGTTTATAGCAGCACTTTCAACAATACCCAAATCATGGTAAGAACCCAAATGTCCAACAACTGATGAATGGATAAAGAAGATGTGGTTTATATATACAATGGAATACTACTTGGCAATGAGAAAGAACGAAATCCTGCCATTTGCAATAACGTGGATGGAACTGGAGGGTATTATGCTAAGTGAAATAAGTCAGTCAGAGAAAGACAGATATCATATGTTTTCACTCATATGTGGAACTTGAGAAACTTAACAGAAGACGATGGGGGTAGGGAGGGGTAAAAAATAGTTTCAAACAGAGAGAGAAGCAAACCCATAAGAGACTCTTAAATACAGGGAACAAACTGAGGGTTAATAAGGGGGTGGGGGAGAGGGGAAAATGGGTGATGGGCATTGAGGAGGGCACTTGTTGGGATGAGCACTGGGTGTTGTATGTAAACGATGAATCATGGGAATCTACCCCCGAAACCAAGAGTGCACTGTATACACTGTATGTTAACTAACTTGACAATTAATTATATTTAAAAAAAATTCCTTTCCCGGGGCACCTGGGTGGCTCAGTCACTTAAGCATCTGACTTTGGCTCAGGTCATGGTCTCATGATTCGTGGGTTTGAGCCCCACATTGGGCTCTGTGCTGACAGCTCAGAGCCTGGAGTCTGCTTTGGATTCTGTGTCTCCCTCTCTCTCTGCCCCTCCCCCGCTCACACTGTGTCTCTCAAAAATGAATAAACATTAAAAAAATTTTTTAAAAATTAAAATTCCTGTCACAGACACAAGCCCCCAGTCTCTGTCGTCCCTTCTTACATAATTTTTATGCTCTAGTCCAACTACTTGGAAGAGAGATTCTTAACCTGGGGCCTGAGAGTCCAGAGGGCTGTGCTCTTGGATGGGAGAGCTACATTTTTATATTCATTAATCTTTACAGAAATCTGGTTTTTCTTTCCATTTTGAATATAGGTGACAAGCCACAAGTAGACTTAGCAGTACCTTCCAATTTTGTCACCAACAGAAATCACAGATGTTTCCCTATCACATTACAGTTGTTGCAAAATATCTTGAAATATTTTGAAATATCTTGAAAATATCCTGACATATTTTGTGTTCATCACTACTTTGAAACTGTGTAGTTATTAGGTAGTGAGATCTTTAATTTGTGAATGAATATATATTCATATTTGATCACTGTATTTCAGTATAAATGGTTTCTTTGGTAATTCTGGTATTTTATGTTATGCACTTACAATCATTATTTTGAGAGGAGCTTCGTAGGCCTTAGCAGCCTACCTAAAGGGTCCATGGCACGAAAAGGGTTGAGAACCCCTGATGTGAGTTTTCCTGAACTCAGGGACGCTTCCTCTGCCCTCTACAGGTTCCTTCACTGTCTGATGAGTTCCTCCTCATCCTTCAGAGTACACTTCAAGGGTTTCCACTTCAGTAAACTTTCCCAAAGGAGCTCAGTCCAGAATGGAATTTGATAACTAGAGTACCAGTGACCTCTCTCTCTTGGCCCCAATTCCACCCAAATCCCAGGCAGCCAATGCAGGAGTTACTGTGCCTGGGGTCAGTACCTTATGCTGAATGAATAATACATAAGTATCCAACGCTGTCCATCTTCTTCTAGGGGGGTTCATAGATCCCACCCAGAGGAACCTCAGCTCTTCTGGAAATAAAAGCACTTGTTCTTGTTCTTTCTCTTTTTCTGGAATGCTTTCCCACCTTCTAGTTGAAATGAAAATTGGTGGCTCCTTCCTTTCCCTTCCTCCACCAGCCAAACATCACCCAAATAAAAAGAGAAGATCTCTATTGCTCTCTGGACAAGGCAAAGTTATGAATCTCCTGGGTCAGGCACTGTACTTGACATGAATTAATTCATTTCACCCTATGAAGCGGATAATATTAGTCACATCTTACAATGGAGGACACGGAGGTTCAATAAGGACAAATGATTTTCTCAATGTGGTAGCCTCTAGGTGGCTGAGCTGCGATATGAACCCAGATCTGGTCTCCTAAGTCTGTGCAATTTGTATGATACCAGAGTTCTTTCTACTCATTCAAAGTATGGGCCACCCCAGGAGACAGGTCAAGAACTACTAGTTAAAAAGAGAAAAGGCATGGATTTGAAGACAATGGATGTTAACACAAATTTTCCATAGCTGCTTTTAGAGATTAAGTGGAACGGATAAACATTTCCCAAAATATACTCTTCTGAATCTTTTTGGGGGGTCTTAAAATATTTGCTAATTAGTTGATTACTTGGGCTTCCAGCTTAATTGGTATATTGGTCTCCTAGGACTGCCTTAACAAATTACTACAAACTCGTGGCTTAAAACAACAGAAATGCGGGGCGCCTGGGTGGCTCAGTCGGTTAAGCGGCCGACTTCGGCTCAGGTCATGATCTCGCGGTCCGTGAGTTCGAGCCCCGCGTCCAGCTCTGTGCGGACAGCTCATAGCCTGGAGCCTGTTTCAGATTCTGTGTCTCCCTCTCTCTGACCCTCCCCGTTCATGCTCTGTCTCTCTCTGTCTCAGAAATAAATAAATGTTAAAAAAATAAATTAAAAAAAAAACAAAACAGAAATGTATCCTTGCACAGTTGAGAGGCCAGGTGTCTGAAATCAAGATGTTAGCAGGCTTGGTTCTTCCTGGAGGCTTCGGGAGAATCCATCTATGCCTCCCTCCCAGCTTCTAGTGGCTTCCAATAGTCCTTGGTGTTCCTTAGCTTGGGGCTGCGTGACTACTCATCTCTGCCTCTATCTTCACATGGCCTTCCCATTTATTGTCTCTGTGTCTCAAATCTCTTCTCTTTTTTCTAATAAAGACACCTCCACTCACTGGATTTAGGGCCCACCTAAATCCAGGATGGATCTCATCCTAAGATTTTTAATAGCCAAGATTCTACTTTCTAATAAGATCGCATTCACGTGCACGAGGGTTAAAACTGGGACTTTCTGGGAGACACAATTTAACCCACTATAATCAGACTGCTTTTTTTTTTTTGTTTTCAAGTTTATGAACTGAGCAGCTTTATGTAAAGGATCTTCCTAAACGTAAACTTCCCAGCAAATTCTCTCCTGACCTTCATCAGTAACAGCCCTCACTTCTGTCAGCTTTTCAGAGCATGCAAAACATCTGGTACTTTGATTAATTCTTTTATCTGCCCTGGGGTTCTATATGGTCAGCAATTTTATGGATAAGGATCAGGTGTAGGAGGGGAAGTGACTAAACACGCATTCCTAGTTGAGTTAGGATTTGAACCTGGGATGTCAAGCCTCTTTCCTCCAATTGCCTGCTGCTGCATGGAAGCTTCCATAGCTGTTAATGTTTGTGCAGATTCATTTATGATTTACCTTTGCCCTTAATTTATCTTTCCATTGTCATTTAAAAAAACTCTTCCCCCAAGCTTTATTGTTATTTCCCTTGTTGATTATATGGTCTATATACTTGTCATGTTAATTAAAAAATAAACTTCCTTAGATTTTTAAAAAAAATATTTTATTTTTAAGTGATCTCTATGCCCATTGTTGGCCTTGAACTCTCAAGCCAAAGATCTAGAGTCCCATGCTCCACTGACTGAGCCAGCTAGCAGCCCCTAATGGATTGATTTATTCTTTTTTAACGTTTATTTATTTTTGAAGGAGAGAGTGTGAGTAGGGGAGGGGCAGAGAAAGACAGAGACACAGAATCTGAAGCAGGCTCTAGGCTCTGAGCTGGCAGCACAGAGCCCGACGCAGGGCTCAAACTCACAAACCCTGAGATCACAACCTGAGCCGAAGTCTGACGCTCAACCAACTGAGCCACCCAGGCGCCCCTGATTTGTTCATTAATTCAACCACTATTTACTGAAGGCTTACGCTGGGAGAAGCCCCCGGCTGAACTGATTTAGGTGGGTCACAGAGATGAACCAGACCACCTTGCTCCTTGTCCTTGAGGACAGTAAATAGACAGTGAACATATAGTGTGAGCAGTCCATGGGAGCACAGTGGGCTTCTAACCTAACCAAAGGTGAGGAGAGGCTTCCTGATGTCGGAATTGGGTCTTAAAGGATAGATATATAGGATGCAATCCTATTCTTTAGTATTGGTTGTTAGAATTAAATATTAGGATGGGCATTTGATACCCATCTACTGAATGTTATTATGTTATTAGTTTTCTAGCACTCTGGGAAAATGGCCTAACAGGTTGATATAACAGCCTTCATCACAAATGGTAGTAACTTCCATTTGTCCAGTGTTTGGTCATTTACAAAACATTTTCATACTCCTTATCTCATTTGCTATCACACAAAAAAATCTCTTTTTAAAATATATTTAGGGGTGCCTGGGTGGCTCAGTCGGTTGGGCATCCGGCTTCGGCTCAAGTCATGATCTCACGGTCTGTATGTTCGAGCCCCATGTCAGGCTCTGTGCTGACAGCTCGGAGCCTGGAGCCTGCTTCAGATTCTGTGTCTCCCTCTCTCTCTGCCCCTCTCCCACTCATGCTCTCTCTGTCTCAAAAATAAAAATAAATATTAAAAAAATTAAATATATTTAAAACATTTTAATTCAAGGGGTGTCTAGGTGGCTTAGTCGGTGAAGCGGCCGACTTCAGCTCAGGTCATGATCTTGTAGTTCGTGGGTTCGAGCCCTGCTGTGCTGACAGCTCAGAGCCTGGAGCCTGCGTTGGATTCTGTGTCTCCCTCTCTCTCTGTCCCTCCCCAGCTCGTGTTCTGTCTGTCTCTCTCTCAAAACTAAATAAACATTTAAAAATTTAATTCCAGGATAATTAGCATACAGTGTTTCAGGTATATGATATAGTGATTCAACAATTCTATACATTACTCAGTGCTCATCATTTAGTACTCTTAATCCCCTTACCTGTTTCACTCATGTCTCCACACAACCCCCCCCCCCCAACTATTAATTTGTTCTCTATAGTTAAGAGTCTGGTTTTCTTTTTTGCTTGCCTCTTTTTTTATTTTGTTTCTTAAATTCCACATATGAGTAAAATCATATGGTATTTGTCTTTCTCTGACTGACTTATTTCACTTAGCATAATACTCTCCAGAGCCATGTGGTTGTAAATGGCAAGATTTTATTCTTTTTTTTATGACTGAGTAATATTCCATTTTATACACACACACACACACACACACACACACACATACACACACACCCCATATCTTCTTTATTTATCTATTGATGGAAACTTGGGCTGCTTCCATTTTGGTTATTATAAATGCTGAAATAAACATAGGGGTGCATATATCTTTTTGAATTAGTGTTTTTGTTTTCTTTGGGTAAATACCCAACAGTGGAATTACTGGATCATATGGTAATTCTATTTTTAATTTACAAAAAGCTCTTTGAGAATGCTTTGTTTATATTCATGCATTTTTCTTGTTTATCTTAGCTAAACTCTAAAATTATAATTTAATTTTCCATTAAGACGATTGCAAAAGTTTAAAAATTAAGTTACATAATTTTTGGAACTTGTAAACATTCAAATTGCACCAAGTGTTAAACTAGGGCTTGGTTTCTGATCCTAATTCGGCCATCTCTTCCTCTCTCTGGGCCTCAATTTTCTCTGCTATAAAATGGGCATGTAAAGGAAGTTTAGGCTGAAGGATTAAATGACATAATGGATCTTAAATGCCAGCCCAGCAGCTGGCTCAATGAAAATTGGTTCTCCTAACATGGTCTGTAATGTCCATTTTCCTGCCATTCTAATGCAATACTTTTTTTTTTTTTTTTGCAAGCAATTCTTAAGAGTCCAGCCCACACATGTGTGCCAATGCTCTTAAAGAGATGCTTTGAGAGAAAGAGGAGCTCAAACAAACTCATTAACACAGTGGAGACAAAACCATCTCACAGTCCCAGTTAATCAGAATAACAGGCAAAGGATAGTGTTTTGACACTGTCATTTTGTCCTTGAGTGTGTTTTGGTTGGGTTGCAGAAAACAAAAAAAAAAAAATTAGATGTGGTAGAAATAATCAACACAAAATAAAACTGACAATGGCTAAAACTACATGTGGTAAACATTTATTATGGATGGAAAAGCAAACTGAATGATCCCATCTTTGTTGGTAACATTAAACATTGCAAAGTTGACCCCTGGGAAGATTCCACTTGGTAGACATAATCAACACAAAATAAAACTGACAATGGCTCAAACTGCTTCCAGGAAAAGGTGGAATTGGTGGAAATAATGACTAGAAACTTCGTAATAGCTGAAGCAAAAATCAGTAAAAATTGGTAAAGATAAAAGATAACCGAAGAATCTGATCTTTCTTGTAAAATTGACAGAGAAAAGAATATATCTTGATGCAAATTCAATATAGAAAAAGATCTAGAAAAGTTAGAAATTGTTTAACTGTGCTATACAGAAAATTTATCAAGGAATTAAATTGGCTTCATGGAGTTGATACCTTAAATACTTTAATAAATCCATTAATAATGGTCTAATTCTGAGTAAAAAGTTTACATACCAACAGTTGGTGGGGATTCGGAGAGAGAATTCTCAAATTAGATGAAGGGTTTGCACTGTAAGTGTCACTTAACAGTCTCCAAATACTCTCATACTCATTGCTTTATTGGATTCTCCTAATAACGTTTTGAGGAGACAGGGCAGGAATCATTCCTTCCATTTTACAGATGTAAACACTGAGATTCAGGACAGTTAAGAGACTTACTAAAGGTCACCCAGCATGTTTAAGGCAAGGTCTAATTTAGGATAGTCTGGTAAACTTTCTCATCCCTGTGACCCTAAACCTGATAATGCTTTACTTCCTGGCCAGACCAGATCCCTTCTAATTCTGATCTTCACCTGGCCCCCCTCTTTCTTCCAGTAGGACAAATGGGAAAAAGAAGGAGGAGAGGAGTAAAGAGGGTTTAGAAGAGGGCCTGGGCAATGCAACAATTAGGGAGGGGAAGGGACTTCCCTGTCACATAGCAAACATGTCACAGGCACTTTTCTTACTCAGCTCAGAAAAGAGAGGGGCACTTGGGTGGCTCAGTTGTTTAAGTGTCCGACTTTGGCTCTGGTCATGATCTTGCGATTCATAGGTTAGAGACCCATGTTGGGCTCTGTGCTGACAGCTCAGAGCCTAGAGCCTGCTTTGGATTCTGTGTCTCCCCCTCTCTCTGCCCCTCCCCCACTCGTGCTCTGTCTGTCTCTCTCTCAAAAATAAACACTAAAAATTTTTTTAAAAACTTAAAAAAAGGGAGCAGAGGGGCTATGATATTTGGGGAAATGTATGTATGGTACTGGGCTTTTAAGGCTGGGCAAAAAGGATGAAAATGAGATAGGCAGTTTGAAAATGATAGTGCCCGCGGCACCTGGCTGGTTCAGTTGGTGGAATGTGCAACTTTTGATCTCAGGGTTGTGAGTTTGAGCCTTACATTAGGTGTAGAGATTACTGAAAAAAAAAAAAAATCTTAAAAAAAAAAAAAAAGAAAATGACAGTGCCCGATATATTTGGGCAGAGTGAGTCATAAGGAACAGAAGTGTAACTAGAGTTAGGTGGGGTGAAGCTGAAGAGATTGATTGCAGCAGGGCTGTAGACCACATTAACCTCTGATACAAGGAACCTGGCCTTTCTCACGTAGGCTTGAGGTTCTCCAGTGGGCTGGCTAGTGGAGCTTGAATGTTCTAGTGTTCAGAACATCAAGGAATAACAATATCCTAAATCTAAAATACCATAACAGGACTTATGCTAAATAGGGGATCATCTGATGCCATGTTCCATATGCTAGGAGAGTTGGACACAGAAGAAAAATTATTTTTTTAAGTATAAGACTTATTCAGTCAATAGACAATGTTTTGTTTAAGGAGAGCTTTGCAGACCCTTTACAGTAACTCTGTTCCTCCCTCCTCACTCCCCATCTCCACAGAGATCTCTGGCCCAGAGATTAAAAACCAGTGCTATAAGAATTCAGATAGAAAGAAAATTAATGTGCCTAAAATTCATTCTAGGGAAGGTGGGATTTTGGTTTGAATTTCAAGAATGAGGAGAAAAGGAGGAAATGGCTTTGGAAAGACCGGAAGAAGTAAAAATTTGAGAATAGGTAATGAGAATAGAAAACATTCTACTAATTTAATGGTCTTTTATTAATTGTAAATAACCACCATTATTTGTTTTAATAGTGGAACTGTTGAGCTCACAGAAAAACCAGACAGGCCTCATCCCAGAGCACCACTGAGGGCAACAGGAAGCCGTGGTAAGCTTTTAGGCAGCAAAGAACTGTTGTTGGATTTTGGAAATTTTTTGAAAATAGTCTTATAACTTAAAAAATTAGATGCTCTTTTTTAAACAGTTCAGGCAATAAGAAAATAAGAATTACTTGAAATCTGACACCCTTTCCTCCAAGATAAACACTGATAGTATTTGGGGGAACCTCTTTGCTTAAGTCTCACTATGCTTTTATAGACTATCGTCTCAAACTTCACGTAAATTGGACCATTTAAAGATGCTGTTCTGTAATCAATGTGTTTCCCTCCAGAATAAATGGTGAATAGCTTTTCGTGTCAATAAATAGATCTACATCATCATTTCAAATAGCTGCTTACTACTGTATTGTTTGTATATACAAATGGAGATTTACAATACCCCGATAATCAAAAACCTCAATGCACCTTGTGCATTCATCTTTTTCAAAATGTTTCATTCTCTTTTTAAGGTAAAAAAAAATTAAAGTAATGGAGCCCGGTCGAAAAGCAACCTCTTTTCACATTTGCATTTAAGTTGCCAAATCGTCCTCTGATTTGCAGGGAGACCAGGAGGGAGCTGCTGAATTAGCTCTGGTGTGACAGTGGCAACGGGGCTGGCGATGAGAGTACAGACTCACAGGTGATCTAGCCCATCTAGGCCTATCCTCAGTGGGTTATTCCTTCCTTTTTTCCTCTCTTTCACTTCTTTTTCTTAACATGGAGGAAGAAACGAGAACTGCATCTCCCAGCATTTCGCAGGCACCACCCCCTGGGAACTCTAGTACCGCCTCTGAGAAGGGTCCGGAAGGAGGGCGGGAGACTGTGGGAGCATGCTGGGAAGTGTAGTCCAGCAGGGGGCGGCGGCGGGTGTATGTGTGTGTAAAGAGGTGGGAGACGTTGCAAACATCGCTACTTTGAGAAGAGGGCTCGGGGAGACCTAACTTTCCTCACAAATGGTTTCTGAGTTTACAAAAGCCGCTAAGGGATGGTTGACTTTACTCCATTGTCCGTGACCAGGGCGGGCGCGGCCACTCTGCATAGGGCGCGCGGCTGGAGGCGTAGGCCGCGGAGGCCAGGCGCGGGCCGGAGCAGGGCATGCCGGGAATTGTGGTCCCGGCGCGCTGAGGCTGTGGGACGTGTCGCGGCGCCGCGCAGGCTCCTCCTTCCCCGCCCTTCTTAGCGGTCCCCCGCCCCCTCCCTCCGCCTCCTCCTCCTTCGCCCGCAGCCGAGCGTCCCCTCCCCCCACCCGTCGGGCTCTTCGTCGGCTACTGCAGAGGATTCAGAGCCGAATCTGAGGAGGAGGCTCTCGGTCCCTGCGCGCCATCCGCCACCTTACTGGACACAGGGGAGGGAGTGAGAGCGTCGTCGCTGTAGCCTCCTGAGAAGACAAGGGCATCGCCGCCTCCGCCGCCGTTTTCGCCTGCAGCGGCTCGCCGGTGAGGAGACCTCCCCCCCTCTCCTGGTCCGCTCTCTCGGAGCCTGGGCCGGTGGTACTTACGGAGAACGAGAGTGGGGGCTGCGGAGCCCCCGCGCGGGTTGGGGGAAGGGGGTTGAGATCGCGATGGAACGGCGGGTTGGCAGGGGAGACTTGTCCAGGCGCGGGCTGGGGGTGGGGTGAGGGTGGGACCCAAGCAGGTTGGGGGGGGGGGCGGCGACAAGGGAAGGGGACTTTTAATAGCGATTGACCCGATATGGGACAGGAGCGTGAGCTTGGGAGGTCGGGGTGGAATTTGGGATGTTTTTGGGCGACATGGATGATGAGACTGGAGTGGGATGGCTTTTAATGGGGGAGGGGACTGAATGAGGGTGATGGATTTGGGGTTGGCTTGGAGCAGTTGACAGCTTGGGATCCAGCCGGGGTGCAAGGTGGGGAGATGATTTCAATAGACAGTGGGATTGCAGGGTTGGATAGGACCCTGGGGGAGGGGTGTTAATTCAGGAGGGTGGAATTTGGGATGGACCTAAGGCAGACTAAAGTAGGTGGTAGGGGCTGGGAGTAAGGGGCTTGGCATGGGTTGAGACCTGAGCTTGAAGTGGGCGTTTGCCCTCTGGGGGTGGTGTAATTTGTGGAGACTTATGGAATAGCGTGGGTTAGGAGAGCAGAGGAGGTAGAATTGGGGGTTTTTCTGGGGAGTGCTTATGGAGGTTGGAATAGGAGCTTGGTGGGGGTGGGACTTTCAATGAGAGGAGTATGATGGTGAGCTGGCAGGAGGGGGGTAAATTAGAAGTTAGGCCCAAAATGGGCAGGCAGAGATTGAAATTGGAGGGGGACACAGGGGATGGGATTTAGGGTGATTTTAGAGCCACTGGAAAAGGCATGGTGGCTCCCTGGGTGCGGGGTTGAGTCAGAGGGCTCAGAAGATGCTGCTGGGCTAGACACAGTGAAAGAATAGTGGCAGGTGGTGCACAAGGTTGGGGGATGGTATCTTGAAGAAAATGCCCCTTTCCAAGGTGGTGGAGGGAGTTTTGGAAAAGGAGTGTCTGAGATGAACTGGTAGGACTGGAGGGGTGGTTGCTGATGGTGAGGTGGCAAAGAAGCTATTTAAGGAGTGGGAAACCTGGAGTTGCAGGTGCGGATGGGGCAGGGAGGATGGAGTGGGGCGGTGAGCAGGGCTGGGAAGAAGTGGGTTGGATGATTCTAGAGAGGAAAGATTCTTACGTCCTCCAAGAGACACAAGAGGGTAAGGGGTTGTACTTAAATGGACAGCTTTGGAGGCTGTGGTTAGGGGAGGGACAGTAATCAGAGGGGACTTTGCAGGGGACAGAGAAGGTACATTAAAGACTTTCTTTCCTAGAGGATGTCTTAAGCTGTTAGTTCGATCTTTTTGTTTCATTTGTATTAGTATCATATTTGGAAGTAAATCAACCCGAAAGGTGAAGTTAAGAGGGGCTTCAGTTAAAGTAGAATTAAGGGGGGGGGGGGCGATGGGAGGGTGTTTTCTATTCATTTATCATAAAAAGAAACTTTGAGGAAAAAACCTCCCAAACTAAAGATGGAGAAGATAAATCTGAAATGTGATAGATATCTTTCTATATGATGTCTCTGCCTGCTTCTTCCCACCCTCCCCTTGGTGCATTTGAAAATTAGTCCTGGAATTTGGAATTAAATAGATTTGATGAGTTGAGATATTTAAGGGAGCATTTCTTGCTTGAGAACCCATAAATGAGACTGAAAAATATGAGGCTGAATTTATTTCTTAGGCAAAGTGCATGTATGTAGAAAGAGCTTAGGCCTTTTTTTTTTTTCTCTCTCCTCTTAAAATTGATTGTCTGAAGACTCCATTTATTGGTGTCCTGGTTTGCAAGGCAATTAGGCCCATCATTGTATTGCAGGCTAATAATCCTGAGATGAATCTTGGCACCACTGCTTTATGTAAACAGAGAGAAGACAGGAAATACGGAAATGTCATAAATATTCATTGGTGAAATGGTTTGGTATTGATGGAGTTTTTCATTTGATTCTCTTTTGACATTACTTGATAAGATTTAAAATAATTGGACTATATTTCTATAGATTGAATTTTCTCCTAAAGGAATTCAGATGGTCAGAATTCTGCCTGATGTGGCTAAGTAAAGCATATAGAATCATTTTTGTGTTTTTTTTAGGAGTTGGTGTTGATATAGGAACATTGCATTAACTGCAGAAACAGTGTCTCCATCTATTCATCAGCAATTTTATTTAAAGCTTCATGATATGTTCATTCTTATGGCAGAATAGTGATCCTGGAAGGTAGAGAGGGGTGTGATTGGGGGGAAACAGTTTTAGGGAAACAATTTTTTGCACTTAATTGCATTAACTATGATATGTTAAACATGAAGTAGCTGTTGATTAGAGCTCAGACTGAGAAAACATGAGGAGGGATGTAAAGAGGATAAAATTGGCATCAACAGGATCAAAATGATTTTTTGTTTGCTTGTTCAAGCTTCAGACTTCAGCTCGTAAACAATCCATTTTCCTTGGCTTTCACAGTTGAGCATGTAAAAATGCCCAATACTTAGAATCCTTTTTTTTTGTTGTTCCAAAATAGGTAGAATGATGGAAGATTTGACTTATCCTTGGGATTGAAAGTGTTTTGTTATAAGGAAGCTGTATTACAATAAAAACCAGGTTTGAGCAGTTACCTGTAATTCAGTGAGAGTGTAATCTAATGCAAGCATTTCTTCTCATAACTTTGGGGTGCAGACATTGCTTTTGCGGATCTGCAGGCTTGAGCTAGAGGTGAGATATTTATGTTAAAGCTCTAGCTTTTGAAAGCTCAAAATGAAGAGTAATCACCTGGGAGAAGCGTCTTGGTGGATTTTTCCCCCGTCACAGCTGTGGGCACCTGTGCAGTAGAAATGTATATAAAGTGTGTGTTTAATTCTTCTGATATTCTGGTAAGAAGGAGGGAGCAGATGGAAGTATTGATAGGCCCCTCGGTAGAATGAATAGCCTGTGAATTTAGGGGTGGAGAGTCCTGGGTTCAAATCCCCATTCTACCTATTGATAGCTGAGTGATTGATTTCAGCAAAGTCATTAAAAACCTTTCATACTTAGTGGTAATGGTTGCACAACGTTGTGAATGTACTTCTCCTGAATTGCACACTTAAAAATGGTTAAAGTAGTAAAAACAAACAAACACTTTTATGTTTGGCAAGGCCATCAAGGGAAACAAATCAGTTCATGTCCTGAAATAACGTTATGCATTGAAAACACTGTATGTATATGAACTATTTGTTCAATGTTTATTTACTTATTGCCTGCTAAGTGTCAGGGAAATAAAAATGAACAAAAAACAGTTGTGAAGGAGTCTTTCATTGTTGGGAGAGATAGATGAATTAAATATAGTGAGAGGGAGCCTAGGTGTCTCAGTCAGTTAACGCCCAACTCCTGGTTTCTACTCAGGTCATAATCTCCCGGTTTGTGGGATTGAGCCCCATGTTGGGCACTGCGTTGACAGCACGGAGTTTGCCTGGGATTCTCTGTCTCCCCTTCTGCCCCTCCCGTTTGTGCTCTCTCTAAATAAATAAATAAATAATCTTAAATTGAGAAAAGTGAGGCATAACTTGGTGTGGTGAAAGGTGTGGCTTCTGAATTGAGTCCACCATATACTGCTAGCTCTGTGACCTTGGGCACAATAGTCTTATCTGTAAAGTGGGCATGAGAGAACTAATTTTAATTTCATAGGGTTGTTTTGAGGATTAAACAAAATAATCCCTGGAAAGTATTTAACATAGTGGGTTGATTACATAGTACATATTAAAAAACATTAATTGTTGCCATTATTATGAGACAAGAAGATACTAGAATGTAAATAGCCTTGTGTGTCCTACCATTGAGTTCTTGGTATAACGATGTTCTATAATTTAATAAAGAGGGATTACTTTGTATTATCATCTCACAGTTTATCTATTTACATGTTTGTACTGTAGTCTAGGAACTTTAATCAGTAAAGTGCTAAACATATGTTAGCTGTAGCTTCCTCGTCTATAAAATAAGAAGAAAAACTGCTCTGAGGGTTTAAATGAATTGTTTAAGGTCACAGTAAATGGAAAAGCCTGGGTTACAGCCCCCAAATTCTGATTTTCCAACCCTGTTTGTATCTTCTTTTTACATTGCAGAATAAATCGTATGTATAAAGGTGCATATAATATACATCTTTATTTTAAAGTATGGTAACAAATTGAAGACCTATCTTTTTCCTACTTAGCTTAAAAAGGAAATTTTTAGTACCTTTAAAGCCTTTTGTTATTCCCTGCCTGATTGAATCTCTCTCCTTCTCTATTCCTCATAAGTAACTGCTTTCCTGAATTTTGTGTGGATCGCTTTCTTGTCTTTATAGTTTTACCAAACAAGTGCATATCTTTAAACAATTTATTTTTTTACTGTTGCAATTTTATGTAAATAGAATCATAGTGTAAGTATTCTCTGGCCATATTCTTATCATTCTTATTTTTTTTCTACCATTAAAATAACATGCATGTGGTAGAAATTGGAAATTACAAAAAGGAAAAGGAAGCAAAATTATTGTCTATAATCCCATTATATGGCTATATTTTTTACTTATATGTATATGTAAGTAAAATTATATGTATACCTCAATAGATGAGCATGTGTACACACACACAGGGTAGTCTAGATAGCAAGAAGCCAGCTTGCGTTTATGGCTGATGAGATTATCCAGATGTGGATCAATCGTACTTGGAAATAGGAATGGGAGGGGGTAATAGCAGCCTTTGTGAGCTTTGGAACAGCACTTTCTTAGAGCTTTTTCCTCATTGCTAGCTCTGTATTTATTAGATACTAATTCTTTGTTATACCAACGTAGAACTTCGTTTCCTGTTTTGATAGGTCACTTCATTCTTTTCATCAGAATTTGTGTGTGTCTTTTTGCAGGTAGTCTGCCTAGTACATTGATCCTTTCCTGGTTGTACAGGAGGGTCTGTCCTCTGATGTACAGAGAGTACCATGGATAGGAAGTCCTCAGTTATACATATCAGAATTTAACAACCTAGACATCAAGGATTTTTTTGTCTAAGAGATGTGAAATCCAGATTCATTAAAATCTGTTGGAGCTTCAGTTTGCTTGTCTGTAAAATGGGTCTCAAATGAGATAATAAATGTGGAAATACTTTTTAAACTGGAAAGTATTATATAAATGTTAGGGTTTTTACCATCCTAGTTTACAAAATTGAAATCCCCACACAGAGGTAAAAAGCTTGTCATATTTGATTTATTGCTTTTCTGAAGAGTTGCTCTTGGAGGAGGGTTATATGGACAGTTCACAATTTCTCCCTTGAAACTTGAAGATTGTTGGATATAGTGGGACAGAGAATGTGCTAGAGGACTTTCTCCTAGTGAATTTATGAGACTTGGTCCCACAGTAACTGTGCTGGCTAGCTCAAAATGAAACGAGGCTATATTGAAGTGGAGAATGCAGTATACAGTGTTTGCTTTTCATTATTCTGACAAAACTCAGTTTTCCACCTGTAACTTATAACCAAGACAGAGAAGTGAGATAAATGATGTGCACATATGTAAAGGGTGATAATACTCCATTGTTGATTTGTTGTATGGGTTAAATGAGATAAAAAGGACAAAGAACCTGGAACACTCACTGGCACATATATAATTGGTGCTTAATATGACAGCCATGACTATTATTTTTCTTTTACTTATGAATTGTTTAGAGCAAATTTTTCCTGTATGCTGTTCTTTTGTTCAGTATTTTTCTGAGCTGTATCTCCTCACACTCATTTTACATTTGGAATAGAAATTTATGTAATATTATCATAAGTAAAGCAAAACAAAGAACATAAATCCACAACTGCAACACATTCCAAGGCCAAAGAGCTAGTAGTCCTGTCTGCTTCAGATAGGTTTAAGACATTTGTTCAACAAATACAGGGCCACTTGGGTGGCTCAGTGTCTGACTCTTGGTTTCGGCTTAGGTCATGATCTCATGGTTCATGGGATGGAGCCTGGCATTTGGCCCTGGGCTGATAAACATGGAGCCTGCTTGGGGTCCCCCCCCCCCTCCCTTTCTCTCTCTCTCTCCCAAAATAAAATAAATAAACTTAAAAAAACCACCAAAATACATATTGAGTGATTATTAGATGGCAGTGAGGGGGGTGCTGTAAGTATGGGCTACAAAAATTAAAATTCCCTGCTCTTAAGGAGTTTAGAGTCGATACATTTGGGAGACAGACATGCCACACATTGCCATAGCATGGTAGGATAAATGCCACAGTGGGGCATGAACAAGGGGCATGGGGAGGATGGAGGTTGGTGTGGCCTGATCTGCCTAGGGGAACTGGCAAGAGACAGATGTTTGGAGGAATTAATGCTTGAGCTGAGACCTAAAGGAGATGTGGATGTGTTGTGGAAGGAAAGCTTAAAATTGGTTCATGATGTCAAAAGCACAGTCTTCCTTGATTGTTCCCTCCCAGTGTTCTTGTAGGCCTTAGTTTCATACCTCTTTTTAAGGCCTTTCTAGCATGTATACCTACTGTAAGACCAAATGAACAAATCCCCAAACATACTGTACTGTCTTGCTCCTGTTTTTTTGATATGCTATGCCTCTTACCTGGAAAGTCCTCTTCTACTGAATTTCTTAATTTTTACTTTGTCTGTTAGATAAGGTGTATTAATGAACACGTTTTGTGGTTTTTTTGTTCTTCCCAGTTGTTCAGCTGGAAGAGATTTTTGAAGCTATGGAAATCAGCTGATATTTAAGATGAAATCTTTATTGTTTCTGCTTTCTCAGTAACTGTTGGTATTCCTTAGGGTTGGCTCCTTGAGTTACTGAACTAAGATTCTTTCCTGAAGTAGTCTTGCCCACTCTATTGGCTTAAACTGTTACCTATATGCTGATGACTCTGAAATATCTCCAGCATGAAGCTCTCTTGTGAGTTCCAGACTTGTAAATCTGACTAGCTACTGGCCATCTACATACAGATTTTCTACATTTAGATTTTCCTCACATTCATAAGGTCCAAAACAGAACCCATTTTCCCCATATACTTCTAACCTCTTCCATTCTGTGTCCCCTTCCACACAAAAAGTTAAAATCATCTCTTCTTGTAGTCTTGTAACAAATGTACTACCATATATCCAGTCATACTGGCTAATGAATATGTGCCGTTAGTCTTTTCTCTTTTTAAAAATTTTATTTATTTGTTTATAAAAGTTTATTTATTTTGAGAGAGACAGAGACAGTGCGAGTGGGGGAGGGGCAGAGAGAGAGAGAGAGAGAGAGAGAGAGAGAGAATCCCAGGCAGGCTCCCTGCTGCCAGCACAGAACCCCATGTGGGGCTCGAACCCATGAAGCCGTGAGATCATGGCTTGAGCCGAAACCAAGAGTTGAACACTTAATTGACTGAGCCACCCAGGTGCCCTTCTTTTTTTCTTTCTTTTTTTGTTTTTTTTAAAATTTTAATTCCAGTATAGTTAATATACAGCGTTACCTTAGTTTCAGGTGTACAGTTTAGTGATTCAAACTATTCTGTATGTTATTCCGTGCTCGTGACTGAGCACTGGTTTTTTTTTTTTTAATTTTTAATGTTTATTTTTGAGAGAGAGAGAGCGTGAGCAGGGGAAGGGAAGAGAGAGAGGGAGACAGAATCTGAAGCAGGCTCTGGGCTCTGAGCTGTCAGCACAGAGCCCGACGCGGGGCTTGAACTTATGAAACTGTGAGATCATGACCTGAGCTGAAGTTGGATGCTCAACCGACTGAGCCAGCCAGGTGCCCCATGATAAGTGTACTCTTAATCCTCTTCACCAGTTTTACCCATCCTGCCTCTAACCTCCCCTCTGGTAATTATCGGTTTGTTCTCTATAGCTAATAGTCTGTTTTTGGTTTGTCTCTTTTGTTTTTCTTTGTTTCGTTTCTTGAATTCCACATATGAGTGAAATCATATGGTATTTGTCTTTCTCTGACTTATTTCACTTAGCATTTATACCCTCTAGATCTGTCCGTGTTGCATATGGCAAGATTTTATTCTTTTTTTATGGCTAATATTCTATCGTGTATATATACCACATCTTCTTTATCCATTCATCTATCAGTGGACACTTGATAATTTGGCTATTTTACATAATGCTGCAATAAACATAGTGGTGTGTGTATCCTTTTGGGTTAGTGTTTCTGTATTCGTTGGGTAAATACTCAGTAGTGGAATTACTGGATCATATGGTAATTCGGTTTTTAATTTTTTGAAGACCCTCCATACTGTTTTTCACAGAGGTGCACCAGTTTGCATTCCCACCTTTTACTCCACATCCTTGCCAACACTTGTTTCTTGTGTTTTTGATTTAGCCATTCTGATAGATGTGAGGTGATATCTAATTGTGGTTATGATCTGCATTTCCCTGATGATCAGTGATGTCGAGCATCTTTTCAGGTGTCTGTTGGCCATCTCTGTGTCTTCTTTGCAGAATGTTCTGTTTTTTAATTGGATTACTTGGGGTTTTTTTGGTCTTGCATTGTGTAAGTTCTTTATACATTTTGTATACTGACCCTTTATTGATTAGGTCTTTGGAAATACCCCATTCAGTAGGTTGTCTTTTAGTTTTGTTTCCTCTGCTGTGCAGAAGCTTTTTGTTTTGATGTAGTGCTAATAGTTTATTTTTGCTTTTATTTCCCTTGCCTCAGGAGACATATCTAGAAAAATGTTGCTATGGCTGATGTCAGAGAAAGTTCTACCTATCCTGTCTTCTAGGACTTTTATGGTTTCAGGTCTTACATTTAAATCTTTAATCCATTTTAAGTTTATTTTTGTGTATGGTGTAAGAAAGTGGTTCAGTTTCATTCTTTTTTTTTTTTTTTTTCCAACGTTTTTCATTTGTTTTTGGGACAGAGAGAGACAGAGCATGAACGGGGGAGGGGCAGAGAGAGAGGGAGACACAGAATCGGAAACAGGCTCCAGGCTCCGAGCCATCAGCCCAGAGCCTGACGCGGGGCTCGAACTCACGGACCGTGAGATCGTGACCTGGCTGAAGTCGGACGCTCAACCGACTGCGCCACCCAGGCGCCCCTCAGTTTCATTCTTTAGCATGTAGCTGTCTGGTTTTCCTAATACCATTTGTTGAAGAGACCGTCTTTTTCCCATTGCATATTCTTGTGCCCTTAGTCATTTCTTCTCCCTTATCCTTCATAGCCCCAATTAAATGTTTCTAAATATTTCTGGAATTCATCTCCCCATTCCTACTATTACCGCCTTAGTTCAGACCCTGATCTCACCTGGACAACTGGTTTCTGTATCACCCATCTAGTAAACCTGTCTTACTCAGCAGCTACGACATCTATCCAGTAGGTGTATGTGTCCACATTGTTCTCTTGCTTAAATCCCTTTATTGGCTCTAAAGTCTAAGCTCCTTACCATAACTGTTAGGCCTTCTGTGACCTGTGCCTATGTACTTCTGCTTGTAACTCTTCCTATGACTGGGAATACTGAGTAGCATGTAGTTCTTACAGATATCTTGCAATTTCACACCTTTGTTGATGCCGTTTTTCCTTTTATTCATCCCTCTGGGTTGGGTCCATCTCCCCTAAGAAACCTTTCAAAACCTTAAAGGTTGCTGTAAGTGCCCCCAATTTGTTCCCAGGGTCATCCAATACATGCTTATGTCATAATACTCTGTTTTAGGTAAATTGACTGTTTTTGTCTGCTCCTGTAAGTTTTTTGGTGGCAGGGACTGTATCCTAGTCATCTTTATAGTTTTAGTTTTTGGAGGGTACAAGTAGTGAGTGATTAGTTTTTGAACTGAATCTAGTAAGGATAGAGGACAAGCCAGGAGTATGATATTCTAGTAAGGAGTAAGATACTATGTTGTTTTTAAAATTTTTTTAGAATGGAATTTAGAATTTTATTGGATTGATAAAGGCTTTGGTGATGATGTTGGTGTATAGCTTAAGATTCAGAAGTAGAAGCAGCAAGAGGTTATATTCAGGAGTTGGCAAATGATTTCAGTAAAAAATATTTTAGGTTTGCGGGTCACATGCAGTCTCTATAATTTCTTCTTTTCCTTTTCCTCCTGTTCTTCCTTTCCCTCCTCATCTTCTTCCTGAAGCCCCTCCTCTTTTCTCCTCTTATGTTTCATTCAATTTAAAAAAAATGTTTACTTTTGAGAGAGTACAAGTGGGGTAGGGGCAGAGAGACGGGGACAGAGGATCCGAAGCAGGCTCTGTGCTGACAGCATCGAGCCCAGTGTGGGGCTCGAACTCACAAACCATGAGTTCAGGACCTGAGCCGAAGTCAGATGCTCAACCAGCGGAGACACCCAAGTGCCCCATCTTCGTTTCATTCTTAACCCATAGACTATCACAAATAAAACTTTAGGTTGTAGAATATTGAAGATAAAAGAGACTAAAGCAAGTTCATATTTCTTATTTTATTTATTATAAAATTTGGTGTCGTGGGCAATTATGCATATCTTTAGTGTAGAGAACAATTATACAGAATCTTTTTTGTCAAACTGTTACTCTGTTTATCTAAGAGTTTAATGTTTTAATAAATGGACCATTGATCTCTATATGAAGATGCTGTAAGAATGCTTTGGTTTATAAAGCTCCAATGCAACTCCCTCTCCTCCCTCCATTTAAGCAGTTATCTGCGTCCTTTTAGAATATGCCTGTTTTTATAATGGTATAGATTGTGCTTTTTCTTAGATATGCACATTTTGAAAGAACTGTGGCTGATATATTTTTTACAGTAAACTTCAATTCTTGGCTGACTGAAGATTATGATCTTGATTTGCCTTGTGATCATGTCCTTCAAGGTTGACAGTTTCTGCTGATGCTCATATTTTCTAGCCTTTGTTTTAGAATTTTTTAACATATCCCAGTTTTCTAATGTGTCATCCTTGTTTTATTTTGAATTTATAGCAAAAATCTCTATAAGTATTGTTATACTATACTTCTGTAAACAGAATTATACTATTTTATTTGACCTATAGTGCATAGGTGTGTCATATTGCATTATTTTAAGGATGAAGAAATCAAGACTCAAGAGGTAATTTGTCTCAGGTCTGAGAACTAGTAGGGGATGAGGATGGAAAGACAAAAGGGACCTAATAAGTTGCATATCAGGTAATATGCTGGGTATTTTTTCTCCCTTATATAATTTAATGATCACATTTACCTTGTGTAGGGTATTGTGCCTATTTTACAGAAGAGGAAACTAAAGCAACTGAGGTTTGTAGGGATTAAGTAGCTTGCATTTGGTTACCTAGCTAATAAAAGCAGCTTGTATTAAAAACCTGATCTGGGGTGCCTGGGTGGCTCAGTTGGTTAAGCGTTGGACTCTTCATCTTGGCTCGGGTTATGATCTCACAGTTAGTGAGTTTGAGCCCCATATCCGGCTCTGGGCTGATGGCATGGAGCCTGCTTGGGATTCTTTTTCTCCTCTCTGACCTTCTCCTGTTTCTGCATGCGTGTGTGCATGTGTGTTCTCTCTCTCAAAATAAATAACCTTAAAAAAAAAATCCAGTCCCACATAGATATGTGGCTAGGAAAGGAAGGAATGTTTTAATTGCCTTTTTAGATAACTGTGGATATTCTTTTTTGAATATCAACACCAAAACTTGACAACTGTTAGCTTCTTTTCCTTTAAAAAAATTTTTTTTAGGGGCGCCTGGGTGGCTCAGTCGGTTGAGCGCTGACTTCAGCTCAGGTCACGATCTCGCTGTCCGTGAGTTCGAGCCCCGCATCGGGCCCCTGTGCTGACAGCTCAGAGCCCGGAGCCTGTTTCAATTCTGTGTCTCCCTCTCTCTGACCCTCCCCCATTCATGCTCTGTCTCTCTCTGTCTCAAAAATAAATAAACGTTAAAAAAAAAAAAATTAAAAAAAAAATTTTTTTTTAAAGTAACCTCTACGCCTAATGTGGGGCTTGAATTCATGACCCCAAGACCAAGAGTCTCATGCTCTATTGACTGAGCCAACCAAGTGCCTGACAACTCTTAGTTTCATTTTTTAAAGTTTATTTGTTTATTTTGAGAGAGAGGGAGTCATGTGCCAGCAGGGGAAGGGCAGAGAGAGAGGTGAGAGAGAGAATATCAAACAGGTTCTGTGCTGTGCTGTCAGTATGGAGCCTGACGCGGGGCTGGATCTCACGAACTGTAAAATCATGACCTGAGATGAAATCAGGAGTTGGGCACTTAACCAACTGAGCCACCCAGGTGCCCCGACGACTCTTAGTTTCTTAAAGGTCCATTACATTATAGAAAATGAAACTATATCAGTGAGCTTTTTGTATTGTGTTACCTTAAAATCTGTTGGTCTGTTTTGTACTTTGAATGGATCTTCTACCCAGGCATGATTTTGTAGCATCATATATTGGTCACTTGCAAAATATTGGTTTACTGAGTTACATAGATCTTCTAAATGTTGTATTCTATTATGTAATGTCAAAAAATCACATTAGTTAATGTTACCACCAATCTTATCAGTCAATTCTTTTCTAATTTTTGCTTGTAAGCTCAAATTTTAGCAATGGCAACAAATAGTGACAGTTGTTTTCCATGAAGTGAGTCTCACATCATTCATTTTTGAAAAAATGCTGAACATCCAAGTCTGAATAATCATAGTTCATCTGCCAGTTGTTCTTTCAAGTAAAAACGGTGTTTCATGAAAAAAGCTGCTAGTTCAGCTTGAAACTTAATTGCACGAATGCTTGAATGTTTTTCTTTGAGACAATTCTTGTACTTTGGTATGCAGGAGAAGTACTTTATGTATACTTCCAATTTCATCACAGAATATTAAAAAGATGTGCAGTTAATGATTGAGATTAATAAAGTTAATCATTTTTGTGGCTTTATCAAGAGCATTCTTCAGTGAAACTGAAATTAGTTCTCTTTTTTGGCATAGTTATGAAGAATGGAAAGATACTATTACAGTCTGGTGTCACTGCCTTCACTCAATACAGGATGGTATATTTTTATTTATTTGGATGATGATTGTGTTTCCAGGCTTTACTTATTTCTCATCAGAAGAATAGGTGGTTTTATTAAACCTTTACTAACAATACTGTTTTGAAAGCCAGCACTAGGGCAACTCGCTGGCTTAGTTGGAAGAATGTATGATTCTTGATCTTGGGGTCCTGAGTTCAAGCCCCACGTGAGGTGTGTAGAGATTACTTAAATAATGTAAAACTTAAAAAAAAAAAAAAAAAAGCCAGCATGAATGCAGTTGGTTTTTACTTGGTTTAGTAGAACCAAAATACTTTAGAGTTGAACAGTTTCACAGGTTTGTCAGGATGTTAGAAAATCCCTGGGGGGGGGGGGGGGGCGCCTGGGTGGCTCAGTTGGTTGAGCGGCCGACTTTGGCTTAGGTCATGATCTCGTGGTTCGTGAGTTCAAGCCCCGCGTTGGGCTCTGTGCTGACAGCTCAGAGCCTGGAGCCTGTTTCAGATTCTGTGTCTCCCTCTCTCTCTCTGACCCTCCCCCGTTCATGCTCTGTCTCTCTCTGTCTCAAAAATAAATAAACGTTAAAAAAAAAAAAAAAGAAAAAGAAAATCCCTGGGGTTGGTGCTTATTATTCACCACCTTGTGGTGAAGGAAAGGTATGAAATAGCCTTTAGAGAACTGTGCATAACTGTGTATAAAAGTGGTTCTCTAGGTATTTAGTCCTCGTGCCCTTAACCTCTGGAGCATTTACAGTAGAAAAAGAAAAAAGATGTAGTTGAAGCCACTGCCAAGTAGTTTTGTTGCATAATGACTGGTTTTTCACTGTGATTGGGCAGTGGAGAACGGAGGAGGTGGGTTAGACAAGTTGTAGTACTGAGCATCATTTAACCTTTCTGCCAGCACACTTAAACTGCCTGGAGCCTCAGTTCCGAAGGGAGGAGAATGAACATTCATTGTGTGTCTACGTTGTGCTAGTCCTTTATGTTTTTTAATCTTATTTATACTCACAGTTATCCTGTAGGATGGTCACGGTTATTTTATACAAGAGAAAACTTAGGCTGAGAGATGTAGAGTCTGCTCAGACCCACCAGCCGGTAGATGACTAGGGTGGAATTTAGCCCCAGACTTTTCTGTCTCCATGGCCTATGAGAGCTCTTTCCTACATGCTGTTCTGTCTTCCATGGACAATGTCTCAGTGATTATTTGTGTATCCTTGATACCTGGAACCTAGTGGAGCTTAGTACATTTTTGTTTAATAAATGAATCTGTGATAAATGAGTGAACCAGTTTTTACAGAGTAGGACATAACCTAGCTCCTCTGGGCTACTGTGTAGATTAGTGCTACAAAGTTTGCACACTAGATTCTCATCACCATTTGCTGTGGGGGAAACGGTCAACCTTCTTAGTGATAAACTATGAAACTATTTAACTAATTTGGATATTTAGGAATTAAAGAGATCTAATGGGATGAATTTTTGTTACATTGTTAATGATCTCTTCAGAAATAAGGTAATACATCTTTTTTGCCCTTGTTTTCCCCCTTATTAGCTATGAGACCTTGGACAAGTTACTTCACTTTTCTGTGCCTCATTTTTTTAATCTTTAAAAGGGGAAGGGCAGTAATAATAGTACATAATTCCTGGATAGTTGTGAGGATTGAATGAAATAATTCATATGAAGAACTTAACACAGTGTTTAGCATATATTAAGAAATGCTAGCCATTATTCATATCTTTCTAGAATGAAGTATGGGATTAAAAACTTTTTTTTAATGTTTATTTTTGAGAGAGAGAGCGCGAGTAGGGGAGGGGCAGAGAGAGGGACACATAGAATCCGAAGCAGGCTCCAGGCCCTGAGCCGTCACCACAAAAGCCAACGCAGGGCTCAAACCCACAAACTGAGATCGTGACCTGAGCCGAAGTCGGATGCTTAACCAACTGAACCACTCATTGTTTGCCTCTCCTCCCACCTTATATATTTCATCTCTAGTACTAATAAAGTATACATTGTACTGTGTTTGCATTTCTCCAGATGCTCCATGCCTCTTGTTTCAATGTCTTTGCACATCCTCCTCTCTGGGCCTGGACATCTTAATTGGTGTAACTCCTACTTGGCCTTTGAGACTCAGCTTAGGAGTTAACCTTTTCTGGAAAACTTTCCTTGGCTTTTCTCAGATTGGGATTGGGTGCCCCATCTCTGGGGTGCCCTGATTGTAATGATCTGTTTATTGTTTATTGATTTCCTCCACTTGCAGGGAGCAGGGATTGTATCTGATCACCCTTTTTCCCAAGGGCCTATTTTTGGCCCTTGAGGAAAAGGGCATCAGTAAGGTCTTGTTGATCGAATCCCTAGTGTCAGGCTAATCTGTTAGCAGCTGTACTTTCCCAACCAGCCGTATTGTGCCTCCATATTGTTCTAGACTGAGTTTTTGTGGAATGGCTTTTCTGTTGTTTTCTGTTGTCCTCCGCCCCCCTCCCCCATGTTACCTCTGCTACACTTCAGTCCACTCTGATGCAGCTTTCATCTATTTTTGCTCATAGTTGGGGTAGTGGAGCTGTATATGCAGTAGACCTGTAAATACTCAGAACTTGATTTGTGACAGATCTTAGAATCTCACTTGGAATGAATGAAGGTTATATTGGTAAATGAAGAAGTTTGGACCTTTTGTTTGCTTTTCTAACTGTTGGTTCTATTCTCTACTTCCAAGTTTCTTTTTTTAACTTTTTAAAAAAGTTTATTTTGAGAGAGAGAGAGAGAGAGAGAGTGTGTGAGTGAGCACTCATGAGTTGGGAAGGGGGAAGTCATGAGATCGTGATGCTTGATCATGATCAAGAGTTGACACTTAACCGACTAAGCCACCCAGGTGCCCCCTTCTTTTATTAAGTTTTTGGTCAATTTTAACTTTCAGATAACATAGAATGAATGCTATAAAACTAAATTTGATCAGTACTCAACTTGTGCATTTGATTTTTTTGACCCTAAATATTGGATTTGACTTATTAGTTTTGGTGGTAGAGACTTTAGGAAATGTGGGGTTTTTTGTCTACCCTGTTAAGCACTTAGTGGTCCCTGACAGGTGATTTAAATTACGGCTTCCAAAAAAGGTTTTGCTAGAGTCTTAGTAGCACATAAAAATAATCATTTATGCATGTGTTCATTTAGTTAACATGGATGTCATGCTCTGTGCTAGGTTGGTTCTGATGATACACAGAGATGAGTAGGATGTGGTCTCTGTCTCCAAGGAGCTCCCGGGTGCAAGGAAGCAGGTATAAACAAATACATTACATTCAGTGTCTCATAGATGCTGTAAAATAACAAGCAGAGAGGGGGGGGTGTTAATACCTTTTTCAGGGAAGAGTTCTTGGAGGAGTAAACACATGAGCTTATTTCTGAAAGAAGACTGGGTCTGGTGTGTGGAAGATTCTGGATGTAGAGTCAGAAGACCTAGGTTTGAACTCCAGCTTAGCCACTTACTAGCTCTCTGATTTGGAGAAAGTTGTTTAAGTACTCTGGATTTCAGTTTTTTCCCCTGTAAAATGAGAATAATCACATCCATATCTACTTTTGAAAGTTGCAAGGATTTAATACATGTGAAAGAACTTCATAAATAAATGTTCTATACAAATATTATATCCTGGTTTTTGTTTTTCATTCAATGATAATAGTATTTTGGCAGATTGGAGCATCGGTTTTCTTACCTAGTCCAGAAATAAGTAAGAAAAAGACTGCATATATTAGTGTGTCATTTTTGAAGTACTAACACTGTTGGCATCATGAATTAGGGCAAAGAGTTTTAAGTCTAGTCCATGAAACTGGGGTTCTGTGATATTATGGAAGATGCTCTTAAGATGTTTACGGTGTGGTGTCTGAAAAAATATTGAATGTGGTTCTGAGTGGCATGGATGGCAACAAGCCAAAGTGAAAAGAGTTCTATTTCTTGTCAGAAGACTTATGTCTGTGTTACCTTTGGAGTTTATTTAAATTTAAGAATTGCATTTTCCTCATCAGTAAAGCAGAGAAAAATAGTAGTTACTTGCAGACTGAGAATTAGGGATAAATTGAATAAAGTAAACACTAGCCTTAATCAGTTAAAAGTTTAATTTGTAGAATATGTTTTTAAATTTCTTTTTGGGGCTCCTGGGTGGCTCAGTCAGTTGAGTGCCTGATTCTTGGTTTCTCCTCAGGTCATGATCTTATGGTTCCCGGGATTGAGCCCTACATCGAGCTCTGTCTGCACTATCAGCATGGGTCCTACTTGAGATTCTCTCTCTCCCTTTCTTTCTGCCCCTCCTCTGTGTGCTCTCTCTCTCTTTCAAAAATAAATAAACATTAAAAAAGTTTTCCTTTTATTTTTTTATTTTTTATTTTTTTTTTAATTTTTTTTTTTCAACGTTTTTAATTTATTTTTGGGACAGAGAGAGACAGAGCATGAACGGGGGAGGGGCAGAGAGAGAGGGAGACACAGAATCGGAAACAGGCTCCAGGCTCTGAGCCATCAGCCCAGAGCCTGACGCGGGGCTCGAACTCACGGACCGCGAGATCGTGACCTGGTTGAAGTCGGACGCTTAACCGACTGCGCCACCCAGGCGCCCCAAAAAAGTTTTCCTTTTAATATAATACTTTTTTAGAAAACCTTTAAAGAATAGAGGGGGCTTCCTATCATTTAAAGTATGCTAACACTAATAGTATTTTATTCCTTCTTCAAGTTTATTGCCGCAAGTAATTTTTAAGGTTTAAATCCCAGCTCTGGCACTTACTGGCTTTGTGACCTTCAGAGTTACTTAATCTTTCTATAACTTGTTTCATCAATCTTTGAGATGGAAATATAGTGGTATTTACAGTATATAGGTTTTAGGATTAAATGAGATAATTAGATAAAGTGCTAAGTTTGGTGTTTGGCATATAATTAACAATTTCAATAAATTATAGTATTGTTATTATTACTTTCATTTTGTAAGTGAGGAACTGGGTGGAGATTTAGCAACCTGACTAGATTCACTTGTAAGAACCAGAGATGGGAGTTAGTCCAGGTTGGGTAATGCCAAAGCCTTCACTCTTTATCCTTTTATCAGGCTATGTTTTGTAATTAATATTTTATTTATATAGAAATGTATTATGGAGTGTTGTAGAGTGTTTGGAAAAAACCTGTTACTCTTAAAACTGTTTTTCAGTGATGTTTTACTAATAGTTTATATAAACTCCAAATTAAATTGGTTAGGGAAAGAATTCCTTGGCCTGACTTCCCTGAGGTCAGACACAATTTAAGGGTAGATACTCTGGTTAGTAAAACTTGATCAGTGGTTAGTAAAAAGAACAGTGTATTTTTTCCTTCCTAAACACCTTTATTGAGGTAAAATTGACAGTGAATGACAGAAATTTAATACATTCTGCTAAGTTTTGACATATATATACCTGTGAAACCATCATCATAATTCAGATAGTGAATATATCCATCACCTCCCAAAAGTTTCCTGGCACCCTTGTGTAATCCCTTCCTCTTGCTTTCCCTGATCCCCCATCCAAGCACCCGTTGATCTGCTTTCTGTTACTACAGTTTAAACATGGTCTTGAAGTCAGACCCAATCAGGGTTCAGATCCCTCATCTGCCACTGTACTATTTGGTCATCTTTGGAGATGTCATATCATCTCTCAGTCTAGTTTACTCATCTGTAAAATAGGAGTTCTATCACCTGTCCAAAGGACCATGAAGAAGCTAGGAATAAGTGTGTAGAAAGAGCCTAGCATGGTGCCTGACACATAGCAGCCTTCAGTCACTGGAAGTCAGTATTATCAGCCCAGCTTTCAGTTAGTGGTCCAGAGTACATTTAGGAGTTCAGAGTTCCAAAATGCTTTAATATCACCTTAAATCTTGTTGTCCTTTCCCACCGAATGAGCTTTTAACAGGAACGTTTAGATTTAGGTAACTTGAGGCCCTAAAGGGCTTTTGATACTCTGTCCTTCCCTCCTCCATGCCCAGTGTTCCACATGTTATTATGAACAGATGTTCTTCATAAATAAGCAAAGAATGCCACAGCAGATTTTTGAGTTCTTGATGCCTGTGTTTAAGTCTGGCATTGTGGTAAGTTGTATGAGCAATGAGCTTGTAGTCAAGAGTTCTGAGTTCTAGTTTCCATGCTGCTTTGGGCAAATCATAAAATCTTTCTGAGCCTCACATATAAAATTTTGTCACATGTAAAGTTGGGAAGGATCATATCACACAAATTTGTTGAGAGGATTAGAGGAGAATTTTGAAAGTGAATTGTATGATGAAGTCTTGGTTCATATGCATTGTCCCATGACTACCTTGTATCGTCAGAACTTTGTAAAAGCCTCAGGTAGCACTTAAATGTGATGTCTTAACACTCCTTTTTTCCAAAAAGTGTATTTTATAAGGTTCTACAGGTAGCACAAAAAAGCAAAAACCAAAGGTTGAAAGTGCTTAGAATTTAAAGTCAATTTAAAGTCAGAGAACCTTAAGTTCAAATTTTCCATTAGTAGCTTTGTGACCTTGGGCAAGTTATTTAATTTCTCTAAGCTTAAAATTCTCACCTGTCAATAAGGGATATCTAGTCTGCCTCAGAGGGTTGTTGTGAGGATTATAAGTAATGTGTGCAGTGGTTGGCATATAGCAGATACCTTGTGATGCTAGTTCCTTCCGTTTCCAAAATTGGTAGATTTGTGGAGTTTAAGCGAGCTATTACTGAAAGGATTACTTGCCTTCCTCATTCTCTGCTTCAGTTTGGCTCAGGATAGGTGTTAGTTAGCATCTCAGATTTTTCATTTAAGTATTAAAATGAAGTTTGAAGTTTATGATGCTAGCGGTTATTATAAAGGGATTTTTTTTTTCTAATAATGGGAGGAGCCAATTCTATACTTTTGTACTTTCTCATTAATTCTCATTGCTGTTGCTGGAGGTACTTTGTGTTGTGGGAGCCAGGGAAACCAGGGGCTATTTTCTTGTTTCTTCTGTTTGTGTTTATTTGGGTTGGAGAATTGTCTAAACATTTCTTAGTGAAAAAAGTGCATTCGCTTAGTTCAGATTCTTCCTTCTGGGCGAGCCCAGGAATGACCTACTGGGGTAAAAACAAATAGGAAAATATGTGGATAACTGGTGAGTTCTGCTTGTAAAGTTGTCATGGTCTTTGAGTTTGGGGCAGTGGAGAAAAGAGTTGATTCTCTGTTCCCCTCTTCCCCTTCCGAGCGTTTATAGCCCAACACAAAGGGAGCTTTAAGATGGAGGTCTGCATTGTAATTTCCTAGAAATTGCTGCTTCTGGTAACCGCTCATTCAGTTTGCACCTCTTTGCTGCAGTGGATGAAACAATGGGGACAATAAAGCCATTTATCTGATAGCCGTAGCCTCAATGGGATGTTTGTTTTAATAATGGTATAATTTGCAGGGCTCATAAATTGTGATTTTATTCTCATGGAAATAACTGCCCGGTGGTATTTGGATTTTCAGGTCTCCTGTTGTGGATAATTTCACTAACATTCTGGCTGACAATTCCCTTTATTCCAGACTTCGTTTTAGATTGTTCAGGCTGGTTGGGTAATTAGCCCAGTGCAGAGCCAATTTTCTTTAGTTTGGGGCTGGCAGGTGGTTACTAGGTAACTAGAGGATCTTCTGAGCAGGGAAGAAATTCTGCTTAGGGATTCAAGGGAAAAATAGCTGAATTTGATTTTGATTGTCATCTGGGATTTGTTTTTGAAGGTTTTGTGTATTTAATAACAAAATATCTAGATGAAAATAAAGAATTTAAATCATCTGAATGTTTATTTTCAATGCTACCAAACATTCCTTTTTTTTTTTTTTTTTGGAAAAATCGTACGTTTGAGTTTTTAATTTTCATCTACATGTTTTTGCTGGAAATACATCCACAGAGGGTAAAGGATGATAATAGCTACTGCATGCTAGACATTGCCCCTAGGTGTTTTAAATACATTATCTCCAAATCTTAATTAGAATACTGAGAGGTAGGTATTGTTTCTGTTTCACATATGCAGAAAGTTAAATTCAGAGAAGTAATCAAATTAAGGTATCTCAGCTAATATGTGGCAGGCAGTTTATCAGATTCAAAACTCCTGCAAGGTTTTTAATTGTAGTAGAAGACATTCTGAAGAGACATTAAAGTTTGTATTAAACTCTTAGATATTACAGCGATTGGCTCAGTATTACATGACTTAGTACGTACCATCAGATACACATATGATTGTTCTTCCTGTCATCTAATCTTTTTTTTTTTTTAATTTTTAATGTTTATTTAATTTTGAAAGAGCTATCAATAGAGACAGAATCCGAAGCAGGCTCCAGGCTCTGAATTGTCAGCACAGAACCTGTTTTAGGGGTTGAAACCATGAACTGCAAGATCATGACCTGAGCCGAAGTCAGATGCTTAATCGACTGGACGCCCATGCGCCCTTCCAATCTTTTTTTTTTTTTAATTAATTTATTTATTTTGAGAGAGTGTGTATGTGCACACAAGCGGGGGAGGGGTAGAGAGAGAGAAAGGGAGGGAGAGAATCCCAAGCAGGCTCCATGTTGTCAGCATAGAGTCCAACGTGGGGCTCAATCTCACGAACTGAGATCGTGACCTGAGCTGAAACCAAGAGTCAGACACTCAACAGACTGAGCCACCCAGGCACATCCCTGTCATCTAATCTTGTATTATATAAGTAAGGTACATGGAGTATTTTGATTATCTTACCAAAATTAAAGGCCCTCCAAACATACACTGTTTTAAGAATGCTTTAAAAGGTACCAAAGTATATAATAATCTCTGGTTTCAAATAACCTCACACTTGGAGTTTGGGGACTGGGCTTTTAAGTCTTGGCACTACCACTTATTGGGTGATCTTGGATAAAGCTCTTAACCCTTGTTGGCTAACCCTTAGCCCTTGGGTAAGGGCTCATTTTGCTCATTTGCAAAATAGGGATATGATACCCATTTACTAGGAATACTGGTGTTAATGTATGTGATAGTGCCCAGTATATGCCTATGACATAGTAGAGGCTAAATAAACATTGGTTTTCTTTCTTTAGACTTAACTCTAGTAGTATCGAACTACTAGAATAATTTGATGTTTCTTTTATCATTGGCCATAAGAGTTATTAAAGGATGGCCAACTTCTAGTGCCACTGTGTTACATTTCTTGTTGAAACTGTTAAATTGACAGAGTTCGTTTTTCTCAAGGAACTTGCTGCCCAAACTAGGTAATTTGTTTAAGGGACATACAGCTGGCTCACTGTTTATACGCTCTTGGTCCAGAGGGTGAGTGCATATATGGTAAGAGCATTGGATTTGTGATCATACAAACTTGTTGAAGTTCCAGCTTTGCTGCTTACTAGCTGAGTTTCTTAGGACAGCTGACTTTCTCTGGCTATGACTTGGGATAGGGGTAATAATAGCTGACCTTCTCATATGTTGTGAGGATCAAATGAGATAATAGATGTGAAAAAGTCTTTTAAATTAAAAAATGCTAGGTGAGATAGTAATTATGTGACTTTCATAGGTAGATTAGGTGGGGCTTAGTGAGAATTCACCACCATTTTAAGAGATAAATTTAATTAATTATTTTTTAAATTTAAATTTTATTAAAAAAAAATTTTTTTTAACGTTTATTTATTTTTGAGACAGAGAGAGACAGAGCATGAACGGGGGAGGGTCAGAGAGGGAGACACAGAATCTGAAACAGGCTCCAGGCTCTGAGCTGTCAGCACAGAGCCTGACGCGGGGCTTGAACTCACGGACTGCCAGATCATGACCTGAGCTGAAGTCGGCCCCTTAACCGACTGAGCCACCCAGGCGCCCCTTAAATTTAAATTTTAGTTAACATATAGTGCAATATTGGTTTTAAGAGTAGAATTCAGTGATTCATCACTTACATACAACACCCATTGCTCATCACAAATGCCCTCCTTAATACCCATCACCCATCTAGCCCATCTCCCATCCACCTCCCTCCTTCATCCCTCAGTTTGCTCTTTATTGCGGTTTGCTCTTTATTGTTAAGAGTTTAAGAGAAATTTTAAATTTCACTTGAACTGTATAAAGGAAATGTTTTGATGAGTTTTGTGTTAGCTCTTGGGACGATTGAAGAGAAGAGGCCAGAATGAGGTCCTTGGGCAGGAAGTATTGGGTGAATGAATGTAAGAATGGGTTGGGAGTAGGAGTAGAGCTTATGGCCAGCCAAGAGTATTTAGGGAAGAACTTATGAGGTTCAGATCTTGGTCTAATCTTGATCCTTAGAGCAAGGAAGAGGGAGGCTCCTCATTAGAAAATCTTAGAATGCTAGGCATTGTGTGGAGAATTGATTGAAAGAGTAAGGATGGTGGTAACAGCTGTAGCCTCTCTCCTGAGGGCACTAAAGTTGAAATCCCAGTTTTATGTCTTCTAGGAATATGTACAGAAGATTTTGTTTCATTTCCAGCTCTCCCTACCTCCCAACAGCTAAGTGTGTCCATGTTTGGGGGGCAAGTTCCAAGTGAATCTTGTGCTTATTACATAAATCAGTTGGTGGCTCTCAGGTGAGCACATTGGCATATTTTCATTTAAAGAGGTGCAGGTGGCTGGCAAGTGGGGGATCTGCTTTCACAGACTAGAAAGCTTAATTTTATGCAGTCATATTCAGGTTATCTCTTCCCTGAAAATTGGTTCTGTTTACAGCATTTCAGTAATGCAGATGATATTTTTCCTAAGTGGAACATCAACCAAAATTTTTAATGTGTTTAATTATTGATGTATCTGAATGCTGCAGTGTGTTGGTTAAAGATTTTTTCATACGATGAAAGCCTTTTGGCCCTGGATTTTGGTGCTGCACCAGTTTTATTCATTTTTCTTTCAGGGGCATGTCAGTTTTTCTTTGCTACAAATGATTGTGTTATGTTGTCTGGAGCATTGCCTTTTTTGTTGGGTATTGGGATAGACTATTTGTTGTATAGGATAGTTTCAAAGTCTCCATTTTATTTGATTATAACACATTTAGACTTCTTTCTTCTGTCCTGTTTGTCTGCTAGTATGAAGATGTTGCAGTGATTAGGCAGGAGATGGATCTCCATAGGCCCCCCCCACACTCAGAATCAGTGTGATTTGCTTTATCATATTAACTTCATATATAATAATGTCAACTGATATTTGCATAGTTATGTTTGTAGTTTCTGTTATTTAATATTTTTCTTTTTACTTACCTGTTTCTTGCACTAAACTGGTAGCTCTTTTCGGGCAGGACCATGTATTTCTTCATCTTGTGTTCACTGTGTCCACAGATCTAATAATGATGATGATGGTAGCTAACACTGTGCTGTATGTATGTCGGGCATTGTGCCAAGTGCAATATTTTTTTAATCCTCATTATCCCCATTTTATTGAAGGGAAAACTAAGACTCAAGTAATTTACTCAGTCTCACAACTAACAAAGGGATGCATCTGTGATTAGAAGTCAAGCAGTCTGACTTCAGAGGCTACATACTTAACCCCTGTACTATATTTTCTCAGAAACAGCTTGTAAGGATATATGGGTATATGTAAAATATATTCTCTATCTTATTTGAGCCTTAAAACTCTGTGAAATGTGTATGATGCTGCATCCATTTTATAGGTAGGGAAAAGTGAAGTGAATCAGTTAATATAGGTCATGCATTTGTTGAGTGTCAGAATCTGGACTCCAGATCCCATGTCTCCTGACTCCCAACTCCTATATTTTTTTCCCCTCAAACATTCTGTTGCTGTTGGTTATAGCTACACATCTGGTTTCTTAGGAATGCACAGTAATCTTTTAGATAGGGAAAATAGATTCCTTTACCTAGACTCACTGAAGATAAGAGGCAGCCTTAAAAAAAAAAAAAATCTTTCTGTGTGCTTTTCTTTTTTAAATCCAAGGAGCAAAATTCCCTGGTAGATAGACTGTAAGAGTTCCTTGACAATTCTGGATAGACATAGACATAGACAATTCTGACCTAGACAATTCTGTGTGTGTGTGTGTGTGTGTGTGAAAGAGAGGAGAGAGAGAGAGAGAGAGAGAGAGAGAGAGAGAGAGACATGGAGGGAGGGGAGAGAGAGACAGAGAGAGAGAAGGCCTTTGTTTTCCTAGTTGGCACAGAACATATTTTCTGTAAAGGTTGCTGAATGCATGATTGCAACAGTTTATGCTAATTCACAGTATTATTAAAGAGTGATGATGCTAAAATTGCTACTTATGTATCTTATGCTTTCTCCTGATTGGTTCATTCTTGGTCACTATTTGATTCTGTTTGAGAATTACAGTAACACTAATTATAGTGGCATTTAATATAGTTGAACCAGTATAAGTTACCTGTCTATAATAAAGTTTTCACATGAGAGAGAGATTCCAGTTACGCATTTGTAAATCCTTAAAGAAGCCATTTTTCTGGTGTTGTGTGAACTTAATTGTGCTGGACCCTTGATTGCCTTGTCAGGTTTTTTTTTTTTTTTTTCTTTTCTCTTGTATTTCTATGAAGAGGATGTGACAGTGGCAAATTAGTTTTCCAGTATATTTTTTTTTAAGTTTGCATCTTAAATAAATTGAAGTGATGCTATATTGTGACTTCTCTTTTTTTACCTTGAAATATAGATATTCAAATAATAGTAGGCTAACTCAGTAGTATATCATTAGAAGATTTAAAAACTCCGGAACTTCCTAGGGCTGGAAGAGATCATCATCTGCTCACTCTCCCTCTCTCCTATATTATAGATAAGGAACTGGAAGCCCAGGGAAGTCAGTTGATTGGTTTAAGGTCATATAGTTTGACAGCGGACAACATGAGGCTAGCTAGAACCTAGGTTTCTGTACTTTTGCACAGCACGCTCTTTTTCCTTTGAAAGCTATTTTCTTACTTTGGCAGTTTTGAAGTCAGATATTGCCCTAAAGGTGATGTCACATGGCCACAGTTACAAGCTAAATAAAGTGTTTGGGCTCATGTGTCCTGCAAATAAATAGTGTGGCTTTTGATATGAACATCCTAATAGTAACAAACAGATCAAGGAACTAGTTCCATAAATAGCCTCCTTCCAGGTCCTTGGGAAGAAACCGGTTTTGTTTCATTTAGCTTCTAGGCAATATCACATTCAAATAGTCATGTCATAGCCTAGCTACTTGGTTTCCCAGGTACATTGCCCTGAATTATTTTTAGGTATGATTGTAGTTCAGAATGTTTGAGAATTCCTAAGTCTCTCTTCTTATTTTTGTCTGACGTGGTTGTTATGTTCATTTAAGTTAACCCTCACCTAGGAATGTCATAATTGACTCCATCGTTCCAGATTGTAGATCTGAGTGTCAGATAGTAATCTACATATTACTGGATTTTTTTAAGAGTTGTTTTAATGTAGAAACTGTATGAGATCAAAAACTAGAATTGTCAGTCTTGATTAGTTGGCTACAGGCCTGGTATTGCTCTGTCACTTGGCATACATCAACTCTTTTCTCACTTTATGTCATGAGTGCACATATGCATATGTACTCAGGTATGTTCCTCTTTCCAGTGTTGAAGGTACTACCGATACCTAAGTAGATTTTTAGGGCCTTGAAATTTGTCTTGCATAGTTTTCTTATAAGTTTTACAAGCTCAGGAGGGTATATAGAGTACAGGGTAGTTGCTGAAACAGACTCAAATATTGAGTGGGTCAAACAAGATAGACGTTTATCTCTTATATAATAGTTAAGAAATAGGTCTGTTGTGACCAGGAAGGGCAGAAGTTCTCCTCCATGAAATCATCCAGGGATCCAGAATACTTTTATCTATTTTTTTTAAGTTATTTTTTTAAAGATTTATTTTTAAGTAATCTCTACACTCAATGTGGGGCTTGAACTTGCAACCCTGAGACCAAGAGTTGTGTGCTCTACTGACTGAGCCAGCCGGGCACCCCAGAATACTTTTATCTTGTTGTACTTCCAAGATGATGTCTTCATCAGAGGGCAAGCTTAAGACAGCTTGTTAGCACTTCTACCTTCTAGCTCATGAGAAGAGAGAAAAGAGGGCACATAGTTGCCTTTCAAAAAGAGCTGGAAGTTGCATACATCACTTCTACTGGCATTCATTGTACTTAGAAGCATGGTATACCCAGTTGTAAGTAACATTGAGAAATGTTTCCATTTAGTTTCCATTTAGTTGCATGCCTCAACTAAATCTTGGCATAAAGTGGAGGTAAGGGAGTGTCTTGCTTTTAGCAAGAAAGAAAAGATGGATACTATTAGCAGTCTCTTCCACAGAGTCAAAGTAGAAGGTAATAATAATTGTGCCCTTTCCCCATCCATTTTTCTATTTAATTCTCACCACAGCCTTTCAGGTATTTTGTATTATAACCATTTTGTTAATTGGGAAACTGATTTTGAAGTATTAAAGTGATGGGCTTAAAATCACATGATTGGCTTAAAACTGGACTTAACTGCCTTCGCGCCCAAACGCTCTTCCCTTGTGTTTATCTTAGTGAATGACATCGCCATTCAGTCACCCAAACTAGAAATTTCGGATTTCCTTATCTTCCTGTACTTCCCATATCTACACTAAGCTTTGTGGGTAGTATCACCTTTACATTTCTCAAATTTATACCTTTCTCCATTTCCAAAGCTGTTTCCTCAGTTCAGACTTTTAGCATCTCTTGCCCAGATAGTAGTGTCTATTTTTTACTCTACTGTCAGGGTCACCTTCAGTGACCTCCCTCCTCTCAGCCTCACTCTGCCAAACCACTTGGCCTTCCCAGGGTTTACCATATACTGTTATATTGCCAAAGCTTTACTCATTCTGTTTGTTCTGCTCAAATGGTCCTTCTTCTTTTCTCAACTTGGCAAACACAGCCTAGTTTTATTTTTAAAATTCTAGTACCAACATCACTTCCTCTATAAAGCTGTTCCTCTCTTTTCTAGGTGGAATTGACTGTTTTCTCTTCATGCTTCTCCCTCGTTGATGCCTGTCATAAAACTTACTGTAATGCTTTATTGTACTAATTTATAATTTGTCTTCTTATACCATCAGCACTCAATATTCTGACTGGTTGAGAGCAGCTACTCAATAATTGTTTGAATGAATGGGGTATGTGACAGACTGGTACTTGAATCCAAATCCTGTGTTTTTCTGATCATAATGACTCATTCAATGTGTGTACGTATTTCTCGGGAGTTGTTTCCCAACACCACATTTGGAGATCTGACCTTCAGGGAACTCTTTTCTTTGGCAGTCAAGAGTAACCCTGCTAGAAAAGGGCTGTTTCAACAAATGGGTGCTTTTGTGGTAGCCTCATCACCCTGTCATGTGTTGAGAATTTACATAAATGGTTTAATTTGTAAGAGTCGATCTCTTTGAAAGGTCACACTTGGACCTTGGAATAATCAAAGTTGTGAGAAAATTATTTTTCTGTTTGGATTTTGGGCATGTGCTTAATTTGGCTTTTATGCAGGTGCTGTTAAAAGCTTTCTGTGTAATGTGCAAAATAAATGTTGGATGTTTGACTTTAGCTTTTATTGATCAAATCAAGGGACAAAAGAGGTTTACTATTCATTTTGGAGAAAAGGTAGGCAAACTAGAAAAAAAAATGTACCCCCTTAAAGATGGTTTTGTTCTGTAGGTTATTTACAAAGTACATGAAAATGAAAAAGGAATAGCTTCAATTTACAATAGGTACAATTTAGGGAAACTTGGTGACATCTCAGTGATGAGTGTAAATTTAGCTTGGTCATTATCATTTCTGATCACTGAAACTCCCTTATTGTGGATTTAAACCATCTGTTTTAGTGTTAATCCTTTAAAACTCGGTGGATGTTGATGTGATAAAGGGCAATAAAGCTTGAAGTATGGCAGTCATTTGGTCTGGTTTACTTTTCAACTAATTGCATGCAAACTAAGTATCTTTGGAAAAAGGAAAGTGGGGATTAATGCTGTAGTCAACTATTTTGATCTCAGCTTGAGCCCTGCACACCTGTCACTGGCTTGTGGAAGTTTTCCTCCGTAATTAAGAGCTTCTCCCTCATATTATTACTTAATTGGATGCCACAAGAGCCTGGTGAAACAGTGGAATCCTCTTAATTGCATACCAGCTCTTAAAACAAATCACCAATGTTTAGTGTGGCATTGTTTTTATAAGCCTTCCCTGGAAACAGTTTTGTCTTTTTCAAGTTCATATGTTTTGTTTAAACTTTTTTGTTTTAATTAAAAAAATTTTTTTGGTACGATTTTATTTTTAATCTCTACACCCATCATGGGGCTCAAACTTATAGCCTGGAGATCGAGTCACATGCACCACCCACTGAACCAATTGGGTGCCCCTGAGGCCCTATGTTTTGAAGCATTGAGGCTTTTGCTCTTTATAAAAGTAAGAGTTATATAAGACTTTGAAACATTTTCCACAAAGAATTAAAGAACATAATAACCGACATTTACACAGTGCTTTTCAATTGACCAAGTGCTTTCCCTTGCTTTATATATTTTTTTTCCTATGATAGCTCCATGAAGGGAGATGGTACACTCATATTTCCCGTTTGACAGGTGAGGAAACCGAGGGTCAGAAAAGTGGCTTGCCCCAAGATTACACAATTAGTAAGTGATGGAGATCGAAGCAGATCCCAAACCCTGCCTCCTTTCTGGTCCATCATGCTGTCTCAATAAACATAAACTGTATGTGTGGAGATGTCAGTTTTATGGGGCTTTTATCTTGTTTTGTCATATGATAATGTGGCCTCAGCTTAGTGTGTTTGGTACTTCTGTCTTTGAACTTTCGATCCTTACACATGTAGTGGAAAAGAGGCGGCATGGTAGGAGGTGGCAAAGCTAAAGTGCTGGGAAATGACAGACTGTCTAGCTCTGGGTTTGGGTCATGACTGCATCTAACTGAACGTCTTTCAGTAGGGTTGGCAGGGTCTTTGTGGTTTTGCTGCTTGTGCAGACAGGGCCTTTTCAGTGTGTTTAAATACTGAGCAGTTACAGTAGCTGGTTTAAATGAGCTTCTGTGGCAGTCACCCCCATTGGTACCCCACTACCATCTTCCTCTCATACCATTAGGACCTAGTGGTGGGAAGATTCCCGAGGGGGATCAGGAAATCTTGGTTCTACTGTTGTAGCTGGGTGATTTGTTTCCTGCCATGTTCTCTTTAGGGCTGAGGTCGGTCAATATATCACCTCTATGAAGGCTTCCCTGAGTACCCCAAGTGGCCTTAGCGCCTTTTTGTTTCTGAATGCTGTGACATTTTGTTCACATATCCACTGTGGTACTTATCACGTTGTACTGCAATTATATTTATTTCTCACTAGAACCATAACTTTAACTCTTTAAAACCAGACATCTGTGCTTGCAAATCATTGCCCTAAACTCTATATTCCATGAGCACAGTCACAGGGTTCCTTGTAGTGGGCATTTGTAGTTTGCTTCCTTACCTTCCCCCTTATCTTGGTAATGACCTCAGACGTTGACTTTAGGAACCACACTTCCTCCCTGTTTTGCCCTGTGTGGTTTGGGTAGGAACTTCTTAGCTCTGGTGTATCTGAGCCAGGCCCAAGCTAACTACTACATGACATTCCTCTGGCCACAGCGATTGGTTTAGGATGAATATATGTTCTAAGCTGGTCTGAACTGGGTTTTTTAGGACACTTGTGGGAGCCACTACAAAAGACCCTCTCCCAGTCTTGTTGGAATAGAAGGATATTAGTTTCTAGAAGCATTAGTAGCTGTTAAGCTATTTTGCCACTATAAGAGGAGAGTCTGGCTTGTGATAAAACCGACACCAAGGAAGGGAGGCTAAAGAGATGGAGATGGTGACTTTGAGTTCTGAATCGAGGATCCTCCCTAGTCTTCCATAATGCTGGGCTTCAGTTAATTGAACCAATAAACTTTTCATTTAAACTAGTTTGGAGTAAGTTTTCTGTCATCTGCAATGGAAAGAGTCCTAACTGATCTGTTTCTCTTCTGCCCCTAGCATAGTGCATGGCCTAGAATTTGTTAAATGCATAAATGATTGGTCTCTATGAACATTTACACGATTGTTTTTCTTTCTTGGTCTCAGTTTCTTTTTCTATAAAATGAGAATAATAATTTCTGTTCTGCCTTAGAGTTTTTGTGAGTTAATGGAAGGAAAAGCTTTCTAGTCTCCTCCAGCACTTTATTTATGGCACACAATTCACCATTTAATTATAAAATTTTATATAACAGTTACCTTGTTTTCTCTCAACTAGATTGTATACTCTCTAAGAGTGAGACTGCATTCAGACCTATTGTTTCCCCCTAGTGCTCAGCACAACATTGGTAGAATAGTGGGCATTCATGAATAGTTATTAATGATGACAATAGCAGCTACCATTTACTGTATACTTTCTTTAGGCTGCACATTGTGTAGGCATTCTACATAAATTATCTCTAAACCACACTTAGCTAATAGTACTACCTGTTAGATAGCTATTATGTAAGTAGTGTTGTCTTCAGCGGTTAGGTTTTCAGTTAACAGGTAAGAGAGCTGATCTTGTCAGTTGTTTTATGATGGAAAATAGAGTGATTGAGCCTTCCAGAGCATATACTAGGAATGTTTGACTGGCTTGGCATAGGTGAATAAGAGAGATGAAATGAGAGAAATGAAATACCTGATAGGGATGAAGCGTCAGTCTGGAATTGCTTGAAAGGCCACCTGCGCATTTTGTCTTTGCACAGTTTTGTTGATTTCACCAATCAATCATGTCAGTATTAAATAATAAAGGATACGGAGAGTAGTGGTATTAGAAATTCTGGTCACAAGGGTAGTGTATAATATAGTGATATCCCATTGAATAGTTTAGTAAATGCTCCCTCCCTGGGTCCCTAGTGAGTTATTTCCTTGCTAAATAAGCTTCATTGGTGCCCAGGGAATGTTTTGTCCATGTTCAGCAGAACTACCCTATTAATAGGTGGTCTTTAGTTCTTTATTGAGATTTAAAGTTCGAAACCAGATTAAGCAAGAAATCAAATGGAAAAAGTCTAACTAACATTGTAGACTTCATTCTATAATGGAAAACACTTTCACCTTGAAGCAGGAAATCTGGATTGTGGACTGAAGTCTGAATCAAATGATACAAGTTACTGAGGACCTGCTTGATGATTTGCATTTATTGTCTTTTATAATCTCCAAAGGAGCCCATCAGGGTTAAGTATTATTCCCATCTATGATAAGGGTCAGAGAGATGAATTGAGGCCCCTGACTGGCGCCTTTTTTTATTTGAAAAAGTAGGCTTCATTCCCAGTCTGGAGCCTAATGTGGGGCCTGAACCCATGACCCTGAGGTCAAGACCTGAGCTGAGATTAAGAGTCGGATGCCCAACTGACTGAGCCACTCAGGTGCCCTGGTCATGCAACTCTTCATCTGAAGGTTTTAAGTTTGGGCGCCATGTTGGGTGTCAAGATTATTTAAAAATAAAATCTTTAAAAAAAAAAAAAAAAAAGAGGGTATATAGCTGTAAATATTCCCCTATAATGCTTTGAATCACAATCCTTCCTAAGATTGCAGCATTATACCTCAAGAACAAGAATCATATAGGGTAAGGGGATACTTAAATTATCCAAAAGTTTTTTTTATTGTCCAAAGTGAGTGAAGTGTCACTTTTTGCCCCTTAGTTAAATGATGCAGATATAAAAATAAAGCCATTTCAGTTAATGGGAGGAGGCCTGATAAGGATCTTGGTTTATGGATTTTTTTTAAGTGAATGGCTATGCCATTTTGAGTCCTGTATGCCATAATTTTAATACATTTATAAGGATATAGTAGGGTTTACCAATTTGTGTGGTCTTTAGTGTATTTATTCCACAAAGAATTTAGGGTAGTTTATAATAGTAACTTAGTAAAATACTATAAAAAGGAAAATTATTCAGTACTAATGAAAGTAGAATAATATATGGGTCTTGCCACTTGCTGTAGGTGAGTTACAAGTTTACCTCCGAATTTGCTGGAAGCCTAGGAAAGAAAGGTGACTTACAAGGAGAAAATAAGACATTTCCTCTGGGAAAGCAGTTTAACATTTACGGGTTTATCATTCAGGCATAGGGAATAGCATGGACGTAGCCATATTGGCATGAAACCTGAACCAAATGCTCTTGATTTACATATTTTATTCCATGTTAATGCATTGCATTTTTGTAAGGTCCTACTCATGTGGGAGATGGATTAAAATGTACTATAAACTACAGTTTATAGTAGTATAGAGTAAGTTCCTAGAGGTGGTACTTAATTTATACTTTTGTGATAGTCGGAGTTCAGAGACCACTTTTAGCTTGCGTAACCAGGAAAGACTTCCCGGCAGAGCAACAGATACATTGGAAGTCCAGCAGGTAGATCTGTTTGGCTGGTATGGGGGCTTAAGGTAGGATCCCAGACCATCCAAACACTGTTGGCATTGTTAGATTTTATCCTCTTGCCTCTCCTCGGGACTCAAGACGCTTCTCATTTTTTTATACCAGTTATATCTTCTGCCATGGGCCACCTTTGTGCTCTGGTTCAGTCCCATTTCTTAGGATAGATACACTCCCAAGAAGCTACTTTTTCCTCCTATCCCAGTATATGTTCAAATGTAGTTACTCTTTCAGTTTAAACAACTTTTTTTTTTTTTTTTTTCTTTTTCTCTCCAGCTCACATGTTTCTGCACCTTCCAGGCTTTTTTTGTTTGAAAAAGGAGAGCTAGTGATGTGTTTCTGAGCTCCTGATATATTTGTTAATGGTATAAAAAATGTGCTTTGGCATACAGTAGTAATAATGTATTTCTTAAGTATGTTAATAGTAAATTAATGTTGTAATAGTTGCTGTATTAGAGAAAATAGTAAATATATTAGTTTCAGCAAAAAGTGTTTTAATTTTTAAAGTGGATAAGTCAGGGGGCACCTGGGTGCCTCAGTTGGTTGAGCGTCCGACTTCGCCTCAGGTCATGATCTCATGGATCGTGAGTTCGAGCCCCACATGGGGCTCTGTGCTGACAGCCCAGAGCCTGGAGGCCGCTTCCAATTCTGTGTCTCTCTCTGTCTGCCCCTCCTCCGCTCACGCTCTTCTGACTTTCTCTTTCTCTCAAAATAAATAAACATTTAAAAAAATTAAAAAAAATTTAGTGTAAAGTTACGGCTATCAAAATTTAAAAAAAATTTGTTTTAGACAACATTGTACTGTGTAATTTTTTAAAAGTGTTTACTTATTTTATTTTTTGAGAGAGAGAGGGTGTGGGGAGGGGCAGAGAAAGAGGGAGAGAGAGAATCCCAAGCAGGCTCTGCACTCACAACACAGGGCTTGATCCCACAAACCAAGAGATCATGACCTGAGTCTAAATCAAGAGTTGAAGGTTTAACTGACTGAGTCACCCGGGTGCCCCTGTACTATATAATTTTTTGATGAATAACATTTTGTTACAGAATGTAACACCGTACACAGAACCTGACATGTTACAGATATTCAATTAATGTTTGTTCAATTGTATTGCTTTAAAAAAAACCATTTTTTTATTATGAAATAATTATAGACTCACAGGAAATTGCACAAATAGACACAAAGTCCTGTGTGTCCTTCTTCCAACTTTCCTCAATGGTCACATCTTATATAGTGTAACAATATCAAAACCAGGTAATTGATCTTGGTACAATATGTTAACTAGATTACAAACCTTTTTCATTCATTTTTCACTATTTTTTACATGTATTTGTGTGTGTGTGTGTATGTGTTTGTATAGAGCTCTGTGCAATTTTATACCATGTTTAGATTTGTACAGCTACCACAACAATGAAGATACAGAGGTGGTTCCTTCACTACAGAGAAACTCACTCGTATTGTCCCCTTTATATTTGCGCATTTACTTCCCTTTCTCCCTCAGCCTATTCTTATCATTGTCCCCTGGCAGGTACTAATCTGTTCTCCATCTGTATACTTTTGTCATTTTGAGTGATAAATAAGTGGAGTCATATAGGATATAACCTTTTGAGATTGACTTCACCATACATAATGCCCTTGAGATTTATCTGGATTATTGTATCTATCTTTATTTTCTCTTTTGTTGCTGAATAGAAGTCCATCATGTGGATGTACCAGAGTTTATTTAACCATTCTTCTCTTGAAGACATTTGGGTTGCTTCCAGGTTTTTGCTATTACAAAGAAAGTCCTTATGAGCATTTGTGTACAGGTTTTTGTGTTTTTATTTCTTTGGGATAAATGCCCAACAGTGCAATTGCTAGGTTATATAGGAAGTCCATTTTAGTTGTGTAAGAAATTGCCAAACTATTTTTCTAGGGTGGCTGTACCATTTTACATTCTTACCATCAATGTATAAGAAATCCAGTTCCTCTGCATCCTTGCCAGTGTTTTTAGTATTATCACTCTATTTTATTTTGGCCATTTTAATAAATACATACTTCTTTCAGTTTTTCTTTGATTAAGCTACATTTTTTTAATGTTTATATATTTATTTTGATAGAGTGCAAGCAGGGGAGGGGCAGAGAGAGAGGGAGAGAGAGAATCCCAAGCAGGCCCTGCTCTGTCAGCACAGAGCCTGACGCAGGGCTTGAACCCACAAACCGGGAGATCATGACCTGAGCTGAAATGAAGAGCCAAATGCTTAACTGACTGAACTGCCCAGGCGCCCCTAAGCTACATTTGTTTTTAGCACATGGCAGGTTGATAGCCTTCCACACTTGCTGTTTGTATCCATTGCATTATTATTATTATCATTTTTTTGGTTTTCAAAGCTACTTAAAACTTCTTTCGGTTAAGTGTTCTCTTTGTCTCTATACATGTATCCTGAATCCCAGCAACAGGTGTCTTAGGAAAAGTGCTTTCATTGGGCTTTCCTGAAGTGAGACCTAGCCACTTGGACTTATTTAATGTTGTAGTAGGGCTATTGAGGATTTTGTTTATGTTCTTTTCATTTGTGAAAACAACTCCCTGGAGCTCTTGTTTTCTTTCCTGATGAGAATCAAGAAATACACTATCTGGTGTTACAACTTGGGTCATGAGAAGAAAAGACAATAACTGAATTTTGGGGGTGGACTTATGAGAGAGTTCTCTTATCCAATTGATTGACTGACTGATTCAGGTGAAATTCACATAACATGAAATTAACCATTTTAGAGTGAAAATCCAGTGATATTTAGTACATTTACATTGTTGTGCAACCACCTCTATCTAGTTCCAAAACATTTCCGTTACCCCAAAAGGAAACCCTATATGTAAAGTGGTCATTCTCTGTTCCTCCCTACCCTCATCCAGTGTCAGCCTCAGTCTACTTCTGTCTCATTGGATTTACCTGTTCTGGATATTTTCATATAAATAAAATCATACAGTATGTGGACTTTTGTGTCTGGTTTCTTTCGCTTAGAATGATTTTTTTTTTTTTTTTTTTTTTTTTTTTTTTTAATTTTAGAGCATGTGTGTGTGCAGAGGTGCAGAGGGGGAGAGAGAAAGAATCTTAAGCAGGCTCCATGCTCAGTGCAGAGCCTGATGTGGCACTTGATCCAACGACCCTGGGATCACCTGAGCCAAAATCAAGAGTTGGATGCTCAACCAATTGAGCCACCCAGGCGCCCCTAGAATAATGTTTTTGAGGTTCATTCATATTGTCATATGTATCAGTACTTCATTCCTTCTTATAGCTGAATATTACACTGTATTTGTATATCACAATTTGTTTATTCATGTGATGGTGGACATTTGGATTGTTTCTGCCTTTTGTTCATTGTGAATAATACTTATATGAACATGTGGGCACATGTATCATCTGAGTACCTCCTTTCATTTCTTTTGGATCTATACCTAAGAGTGGACTCGCTGGGTCATACAATAATTGTGTAAGTTGTTGAAGAACTGCCAAGCTGTTTTCCATAACAGCTGTGCCACTTTACATTCCCACCAGCAATGTATGAGGGTTCAAATTTTTTCACATCATTCCCAACATTCCTTGTTATGTCTTCCTTTTTTTCCCCCCTCCAAAATGGCCATTTTAGTGGGTATAATATGGTATTTTATTATAGCTCTGATTTGCATTTCTCTAAGGACAAATGTTAAGCATCTTTTCATGTGCTTATTGGTCATTTGTATATCTTTGGAAAAATATTCAATCCTTTGCCCATTTTAATTAAAAAAATTTTTTTTTCTTTCTTTCTTTCTTTCTTTCTTTCTTTCTTTCTTTCTTTCGAAAGAGAGGGAAAGTGTGTATACATGTGTGAGTTGGGGTGAGGGGCAGATGGAGAGAGAGAATCTAAAGCAGTCCCAATGCTGAGCGTGGGGCTCGATACCACAACCCTGGGGTCATGACCTGAGCTGAAATGAAGAGTCAGACACTCAACCAACTGAGCCACACAGGCGCCCCCTTTGCCTAGTTTTCAGTTAGGCTTTTGCCTTTTGGTTGTTGAATGATGAGAATTCTTTCCATAGTATGGATATCAGAGCTTTGTTACATATATGATTTCCAAATATTTTCTCTTATTCTGTAGGTTGTCTTTTCACTTTCTGGATAATGTCTTTGATATGCAAAATTTTAAATTTTGATGAAGTCCAGTTTATTCCAATTTATTTTTTTCTTTTGTTGCTCATGCTTTTGGTGTAATATCCAAGAATCCACTGCCAAAATGATTATAGAGTAGTACCAGTCAATGGAAGGCTGCTCTTGCACAGATGTGGTCCATGTGAGACACAAGATGGTAGGTTGGATGAAGAGGATGATAGGTAGAAATGGGGAATGCAAGAGAGATGTAGTAGGTGAAATTTATAGATCTGTGTGATAAATTATATTGGGGATAAAGGAGAAGGAAGTGATGAGAATGTTTCCAAGTTGTTGGCTTAATAACTCCGAGGTAGATGGTGGTGTCTTTAGCTAAAATGGGGACACTGGAAAGGACCAGTTTGGGATAGAATATAATGAATTCAGTTTTGGACATGTTGAATTTAAGGTGACTTAAGACATCCAAAGGATGATATTGAATAGTCAAATAAGCATAACTGGAACTTAGAGAAAGGTAACAGTCTAGAGAAACATTGATTATGTTTTTGGCATTTAGATAGTAAATAAAGTCATGGACATGGATTAGATTGTCTAGGGAGGGAGAACAGAGGGAGAAAAGAAAAGGGAATGGTACAGTCTTAAACATTTCATCACTGAGCAGAAGAGGATAACCTTGGAGAGCAGAGAAGGGGCGGACATAGAGACAGGGAGAAATCTAGGAGAATGTAATGTTCAAAAGCCAAGGGATTCAATAAGGAGGAGATGAACAACAATGCTAAATGATGCTGAGAGATCAGATAAAAATAAAGACGATTTCTGTTGGATTCATCAATGTGAAGGTCATTCATAACTTTAGTGAACTATAAAGTGATTATTGGGGGATTGTTCAGCTGTATGTGTTTCATTGAGAAATAGAATGCTAATCTGTAAAGGATATTATTGATCATCTAGTGTAGTGGATAAAAAAATTTTTAAAGTGCTAGAACTCTTTCTACCAAATGTTACATGAGGAGATCAAAGGAAAGCTGCTCTGGTTGGAGTGGGGCTTATGACACTACTCCTTTGTATCCCCCTTCTTTTTACTTCTGGTCCTGGACACCTTTTCATAACCCTTAGCTCTCTGAAGACCAGTTTGAAAACACTGATCTAAGTGGTCTCTTAATCCTGAGAGGGAAACTGAAGGCTAGGGAGAGTCAGTCTCTTAGCAAGGCCTGCATGGCAGGCTTAGGTTTAGAATTAGCGTACTACTATTACTAAAACTAAGGTCTCTAGATTCTCTTCCAGAATGCTCTCCACAGACTCTGAACTCTATAGAGTGCTTCTTTCCCTCTTCCCCAGGCCAATAGTTCTTACTCAGAGTCTTTGGGGTCACTGTGACATGAAGGAAATATACTAAGGAGTATGAAGGCAATCTGCTTCTCTCATTATTTCCTGTTTGTGTTCTAGAGGTGATGGGCACTGTGGTTGTTGTGTGTTTGCCAGGTTCCATTCCACCCCAGGGAATTAGTTTAAGTCAGTTGTCATGGTAATCCCATGCCCCTTGCCAGTGAATGATTTAGGAATGGGTATATGCCCCAAATCTGGCCAGTGAGACATGACACCATGCTATTGGAAGCTTTGAAGAAAGGCTTAAAAAAAAAAAAAGATAAAAGAAAGGTGGCCTTTCCGGTGGATATTTTGCACTTATTTATTTAGATTAAACTGAGTCAGTTTGGCCGAGTGGAAATACTAATACTGATCTCTGTGAGTTGTTGCAAGGAGTAAGTGATTTAATGTGTTTAGAAGTGTCTGAGAACTGGGGTGCCTGGGTGGCTCAGTTGATTGAGCATCTGGCTTTGGCTCAGGTCATGATTTCATGGTTTATGAGTTTGAGCTCCACATCAGGCTCAGCACAGAGCCAGCTTCGGATCCTCTCTCTCCCTATCTCTCTGCCCCTCCCCTACTCATGCTCCCTCCCCTCTATCAAAAATAAATAAACATTAAAAAAAAGTGAAAATTGTACAGTTAGTTTACTTGATAGTAGATGTCACCTAGCAGAGGTAGGTAAAGGAATGAGCAGGATTGAAAGGTGTATGGAAGTAGAAAAGAGCTTCCTTAGATTAGTCTTGAACTTGGTGGTGTTGGGGGTGGCACAGATGGGAGTGTGAGAGCCTGAGGCAAATGGGCTAGAAGGAGATGAGAGCCTGGTAATGGTTTCTGGGGCTGATCTAGGGGAAGAAAAGGAGTGAGGGCTGTTTAGTCATTGAAGCTTTTGTTAAGCCGCACTAATATATATATTAGGTATTGCCAGTGGCACATTTGCCGTTGCCGTCCTGGAGGAAACATTGTTACAAAGTTGTATTTTTGTCCTGCTTGGTCTGTTTGGGGTTTGAAAGACCTTTGGTGAGCTGATCCCCTCCTCTTTTCTTCCTCCAGTGGCTCAGTATGCAGAGCATCCGCCTCTCTGGCCATTGGGGATTGCCCAGAAAAGTATTTGGTACTTAATCTAGGTACTCCCAGTTTAAAGCTTCTGCAGAGCTGGAGGGCAGGACAAGTTGGGGGCCTAAGCCCCTGTAGTAGCACAGAGAGGTAGGTAACTCATCCTAGATAATTCAGTATAAAAATAGAATTTTAACATTTAGCTTTCAAGGTTACCGTTACAATTAGAGATAATGTTCATAAAACTCCAGCCACAGTGCCCCACATATATTAGGTGTTCAAGTAAATGACCTTTGTTTTCTGTTACCAACAAAGGTAAACAAAAGGTAAATTCAATGAGACTGGTTTTTCATACTGCGTCACTCAGGTTGCCCATGGATTTGCTTGTTTGTGACTCCTTGGGGATTCCACACTTAGTATTTGTTTTAATTGGTACTCAATGCATGTAAAATTACTAAATTGGATATGGATGGAAATGACAGTTGAAGGGAGGGATTGAGGAGACACTGCTATTTGCCTTTGGCTCCGAACTCCTAAGGGTTGGCCTTAGTCTTTAGTTATACTTGTACTGCTTTATATATTTTTTAAATGTTTACTTATTTATTTTGAGAAAGAGCATATGTGCGAGTGGGGGGGGGGGGCAGGGTGGGCCAGAGCGGAGATAGAGAGAGAGACAGAGAGAAAGAGAAAGAGAAAGAGAAAGAGAAAGAGAAAGAGAAAGAGAAAGAGAAAGAGAAGCAGGCTCCCTGCTGTCAGTACAGAGCCCGATGCAGGGCTCTATCCTACAAACTGTGAGATCATGAACAGAACCAAAATCAAAAGTCAGATGCTCAACAGCTGAGCCACCCAGGTGTTCCTATACTACTTTAACCTTTTTTACATTTCTTTTGTTTTCCCTGTTGCTTCCTTTTTAAGTAACATTTTTTTGGGTGGGTTTTGTAATTTTATTTTGTTTTATTTTTATTTACTAAAAAATGTTTGTTAATGTTTATTTTTGAGAGAGGCAGAGAGGGAGAGGGAGACACAGAATCTGAAGCACGCACCAGGCTCTGAGCTGTCAGCACAGAGCCCGACACGGGGCTTGAACCCACGAACCATGAGGTCGTGACCTGAGCCGAAGTCGGATGTTCAACCGACTGAGCCACCCAGGTGCCCTATTTTATTTTTTCAAAGTTTGTATTTATTTATTTTGAGAGAGACAGAGCCTGAGTGGGAGAGGGGCAGAGAAAGAGGGGGAGAGAGAATCCCAAGCAGGCTCTGCACTGCCAGCACAGAGCCCAACCTGGGGCTCAAACTCACAAAACCATGAGATCATGACCTGAGCCAAAATCAAGAGTTGGATGCTTAACTGACTGAACCACCCAGGCTCCCCTGGGTTTTGGAATTAAAATATATATAAAATTTGCCATTTTAACCATTTTACAATGTGTAGTTCAGTGACATTAAGTACATTCACATTGTTGTGCAACCATCCCACCTTCCATCTCCAGAACGTTTTTCACGTTGCACAACTGAAACTCTATAATCATTAAACAGTAACTCTCCATTTCCTTCTCCTTCCAGCCCCTAGCAGCCACTATTAAACTTTCTGTCACTATGAATTCAATTACTCTATTCAAATTTCATATTGATGCAGTTTGAAGTGGGGTTTGTGAGCAAATGGCTAAGAAAGTATTCTTGAGATGTTTTTGGTGCACAAAGGTGATTTTATTATAGCACAGGAACAAGACCTGTTGGCAGAAAGAGCTGCACTGGGATTGTGAAGAGTGACTGATAATATACTTTTAAGTTTGTGGAGGGAGAGGGGATAGAGTTAAAGTAAGTTTCTAAGGAATTTTGAAGCAAGATTTTCAGGACCTTGCCAGGCTAACTGCTCTTAGGATAATGTTACTTTTAGTCTTTAATAAATATAAACATTAAAGCACTCAGGAAGCCATAAGTTTCTTGAGGAAGGTCACGCTCTACATGTTTCAGGTATCTATCAGTGAGCTGCAAGCTGTAAGGAGGTTTAATTTAAGCTACATTTCTCTTGCCTTTGTTTCCCTCATCAATATGAGTGAAATTATACAGCATTTGTCCTTTTATGACTGTTTTTTTCACTTAGCATAATGTCAAGGTTGTAGTATATGTCAGAATTTACTTCCTTTTTGAAGTCGAATAATTTTTCATTGTATGTATATACCACATTTATTTTTTATCCATTTATCTGTCAATGAATGCTTCGGTTGCTTCTACCTTTTGGCTACTGTGAATTCCCATTGCTTTTTAATATAACAGCAAGCACCCTTATGTCTTTTTCTTCACAAATATTTATAGAGCAGCTTCTTTGTGCTTGATATTTTTAGTATTGGAAACATGGCAGTGAACAAGACAAATGAGGTCTTTGGAGCTTACATTCTGGTGATGAGAATGGTTGCCTCTTTGGAAGCATTGCAGGAAGGACTGGTTCCCTGATTTGCAGAATTTGTATCAGACCCCAGGTATCAACAGTGTGCTATCATCTTGTATGTTGCTGCCCTTAGCTCAATTTTTCCTTCATGTCTCAAATTTAGCACCTTCTCTCAACTTTATGAGCCCCCAGACTGGGTTGGTTACTCTTTTCTATGCTACCTGATTTCACTTATCTTTACCACAACGCGGCCAGTGTCTTTTCCTGGAATAAACTTCTTTTGGACTGGTACCCTTGTTGATTGATTAATGTGAAGCTGCTTGGCTAACAGACCAGGTATTTAGGTCCTCTGAGACCTGCGTCTGATGACTTCTGCACCCACATCTTTCACCTCTGCCTGCCTTGCACTTTGTACTCTGGCAACACAGAAATGAATGTCCTTTTCTCAGGCATGTTAAATTGTTTCTCTTCTCTGGGCTGCCCCTTTTTCCTAGAATGGCCTTCTCCCCTTTTTCCAGGTTTAAGTCTTTATCTTTTAAAGTAGTCTTCTTGCCATCCGGATGGCCAACAGGCACATGAAAAGATGCTCAACGTCGCTCCTTATCAGGGAAATACAAATCAAAACCACACTCAGATATCACCTCACGCCAGTCAGAGTGGCCAAAATGAACAAATCAGGAGACTATAGATGCTGGAGAGGATGTGGAGAAACGGGAACCCTCTTTCACTGTTGGTGGGAATGCAAATTGGTGCAGCCACTCTGGAAAACAGTGTGGAGGTTCCTCAGAAAATTAAAAATAGACCTACCCTATGACCCAGCAATAGCACTGCTGGGAATTTACCCAAGGGATACAGGAGTACTGATGCATAGGGGCACTTGTACCCCAATGTTTATAGCAGCACTCTCAACAATAGTCAAATTATGGAAAGAGCCTAAATGTCTATCAACTGATGAATGGATAAAGAAATTGTGGTTTATATACACAATGGAGTACTACAGGGCAATGAGAAAGAACGAAATATGGCCCTTTGTAGCAACGTGGATGGAACTGGAGAGTGTGATGCTAAGTGAAATAAGCCATACAGAGAAAGACAGATACCATATGTTTTCACTCTTATGTGGATCCTGAGACACTTAACAGAAACCCATGGGGGAGGGGAAGGAAAAAAAAAAGAGGTTAGAGTGGGAGAGAGCCAAAGCGTAAGAGACTCTTAAAAACTGAGAACAAACTGAGGGTTGATGGGGGGTGGGGGGGGGTGGGTGATGGGTATTGAGGAGGGCACCTTTTGGGATGAGCACTGGGTGTTTTATGGAAACCAATTTGACAATAAATTTTATATATTGAAAAAAAAGAATACAAAAAAAATAAAGTAGTTTTCTTGCATATGAAGCCTTCTTGGACCTTCTGGAATACTATTGTGCCACATTCTTGCTGTTGCCTTCCATCATGGTCTATATCATACCATATGGTAATTGACAGGTTCTGTGCTTTTAAGTAACTCACAAATTTTAGCACTAGGTTTTAGCTATATTTCTGCCACCTTCACCGATCAGGCATCATTCCTCACCTCACTCGTTGAACTTGACTTTGCTGCTGACAGACATTCCAGAATGAAAGTGACCACCAGGGACTCTGATTGGATTTCCTCTTTATTGCTGTCCTATTGTGTTTCACCCGTGTAGTTGTGTCACTTGTCACTAGAATTAATGTAATCCTTTTGTATAAAAATAATACGCCTTTTATATCCTCACCTAGCAGAGATTCCAAAGGTTTTGAGTAGTCCTGATGGCATTTAACATCCTCATTTTTCTTCTTCTTCTTCAAAAAACCTCTGTGGTTTTTTGAAAAATGCCTGTTACGGGAAATTTGAAAACTTGACAAAACTCTCTCTATATCCTGTCCTCCCTGTATTCTACTAGGCAGAGATTAACTTTTAAAACTTTCAGCATTGTTTTCCGCCTATTTATTTTAAACCTTATTTATTTATGTAAGTAATGTTTACACCCATTATGGGGCTTGAACTCATGACCCAGAGATCAAGAGTTGCATGGTCCTGTGACTGAGCCAGCCAGGTGTCCCTCCTATTTATTTCATATAAAGATCATACTATAGAAACAGTTTTGTGGAGTGCCTTTTTAAAATTTTTTTTTTAATGTTTATTTTTGAGAGGGAGGGATAGAATGTGAATGGGGGAGGGGCTGAGAGAGAAGGAGACACAGAATGTGAAGCAGGTTCCAGGCTCTAAGCTGTCAGCACAGAGCCTGACACAGGGCTTAAACTCATGGACTGCGAGATCATGACCTGAGCCAAAGTTGTATGCTCAACCCACTGAGCTACCCAGGAGCCCCAGAGTGCTTTTTAATTTAACATTAGGTTATAAACATTTTCAAGTGTCATTAAAATCTTTTGTTAAATATCAGTGTTTTTTTTTTAACGTTTATTTATTTTTGAGACAGAGAGAGACAGAGCATGAACGGGGGAGGGGCAGAGAGAGAGGGAGACACAGAATCGGAAGCAGGCTCCAGGCTCTGAGCCATCAGCCCAGAGCCCGAAGCGGGGCTCGAACTCACGGACCATGAGATCGTGACCTGAGCCGAAGTCGGACGCTTAACCGACTGAGCCACCCAGGCGCCCCTCAGTTTGTTTTTTTAAACATTTTTTAATGTTTGGAGAGAACATGAGCAGGGGAGGGGCAGAGAGAGAGGGAGACACACAATCTGAAACAGGCTCCCGGCTTTGAGCTGTCAGCACAGAGCCCAATGTGGGGCTTGAACTCCTGAACGGTGAGATCATGACCTGAGCCTAAGTCGAACCCTTAACTGACTGAGCCACCCTGGGGCCCCAACAACACATTCTTATTGAATGGCTACTATATGACAGTTGTGTAATAAATTCTGAAAGGTTTTCCCCCTTATCACAGAACTGTGATCTCTTCAGTTCATGCCTTCAGCCATTATTTATTCAACTGGTCAACAGCTTGTTTACAAGGTTTTCTGCTAAGTACTAGGGAGGAAGACAGTGAATAAAGAAATTGCAATTCAGTGTGAAACATGTTATGATAATGGTGTGTAATAGTAATAACAACAATAGCAACCGGCAATTAACGGTTGCTTACTAAGTGCCAGGCACTGTTCTAAGCCCTTTACCTGTATTAATTCATTTAATCCTCAAAATAAACTTTTAAGGTAGGTGCATAATTACTGTTATATACAAATTACAGTGAGGTGCAAAGGAGAGTGTAAAAATAGTTACCCTTTATTGAATGCCCATATGAGCCAGATGTTCTATAGATACTTTATGTACATTTTCTATCATCTTCACCAAACTCTGCCAGGTTAGGTGTTATCGTTATCCACATGAGGAAATTGGTCTCTGGAAGATCAAGAATTGTGTTCAGTTCATATAGTGTATAATAGGTAGAGTTGGAATTGAACCTGGTTTTAGTTTAATTACAAAGCCTTCGTTCTTAAGATTTTGTTGGTCCAAGGCAGGAGGGTAGGTAAAACTCTCTAGGCAAAGGAACTATGGGATCAAAGTTATCAGAGTCCATTGCCTTTCTTTTCTCTTCTCTTCTCTTCTCTTCTCTTCTCTTCTCTTCTCTTCTCTTCTTTCCTTTTCTTTTCCTTTCTTTTCTTTCGGTAGGCTCCACACCCAATGTGGGGCTCGAACTTATGAGCAAGAGTCACACGCTCCACCAACTGAGCTGGCCAGGGCCCCAAGACTCCATTCCCTTTTAAGGGAAAAAAGATATGTTGTTAAAGTTGTGAGATTGTTTCTTTCATTTTCCCATATGTCCCCTTTACTTCAGGATAGACTAAGAATTTCTCTCATACCAGTAAGAGTATGTAGGTACTTCTTCAGTACTATATATACTTGTGGCTGTGGCTGTAGATGGCACATGGCAGTTCTGAATGCTTTAGCCAAGTGCCTAATAACTGAAAGTGCTGTATTCATTCAAGACAGCTGCACCAGGCAACCAGATGGGATTTAAAATTGGCATGTTCATTTAAAAAAAAAAAAAAGACTAATTTAAAAATGTCAATTTGCAACCTGATGTTGCCATGTTAGAATTTTCTAATTTTTTTCTCTAATAAGAATAGGAAATGTTTCATTAAACTCCTGTTAAATTGTTTACACTTGTTGCACACTGCACAGATGTGCTCAGCTGGCTGAAGTGTTTTTCCAAAATTGTGTGCGGTGGAATAGAGAAAAATGTGCAGCTTTAGTTCAAAGAATGTTGAATAAGAGTGCAGTGTAATTTTTTTAGTTTATTTAATTGACTTTAACAGTTGCTTTTGTAGTTGTGCTGTATAATTGAATCGTGGTGTTACAGCTTTGAGAGGCATAGACTAATGAAGACAGACCCATTTAAAATAGGTTGTGTTTAAAACTGTTTGCATCAGATGGCCCTTATCTCATCACTTTTTTCCCCCAGTTTGTTGTGGTGGTGGTGGTGGTGGTGGTAAAATATACCATCTCATCAGGTTTTTCCAGCAACTTCCCTGCTCCTATCCTACCTCCTCCAAATCATCTTCCATGCTGCTTCTGTGTGAGCTTTGTTGAATATAGATTGCACTCCTTTTTCCTACTTTAAAAACCTTCATAGGTTAGTTTATTCTGCAAAGCTTTTTCATGATTTGGCTCTGCCTGCCTCATTAGCCTCAAATCTTATTTCTTTTTCGTGTTGCTCCAGCCAGATTGAACTACTTGACATTTACTGTCTAAGTCACATGCCTGCCTGTACCTTCTTCAATGCCATTGTCTCTGTGTATGACACCTTCCACCCTTTTTTCATCTACCAGCCTCTTAATTACCCTTTAAAACTTACCTTGGGCATATTTTTGAGCAGCCTCCCTGTAGTTCCCCCACCCTCTGTCGCATTTCACCATTGGGTTCTCAGCCTTTCCTTTGTGCTCTTCATTGTTCCTGGTACTGCCCTTTATCATAGAGCACTTACCCCTTTGTATTATTCTAATTTGTTTCTATCTGCCACTAGAATTTATTTTTCTTTTTTAGCCCTCAGCCCTTAATAAGGCCTCAGAAAATGTGTGCCAAATGACTATATATATATATATATAGAGAGAGAGAGAGAGAGAGAGATTGAGATTAGACTATATGTGTAAATAAAGAACATACTAAGTCCAAAAAGTGTGATAAATTTCAGTGTCTCCTTGTTTTTATTTCTGCTGAGTTGTCAGATTGTTCCAATATTTGAAAAAAAAATCCTTTTAGAATTACTTAGAGTTTAATTACATGCTAAAACGGAAACAAGAAATAAGCCCTATTCTTCACCAAGTCTCACATTAAGTAGTGGAGCTTTGGTTTGAGGAGACAGACCAAACTTAGGCTTCTGATTAATCCTAACTATTGTGGTTCCAACCTTTTTTCACAAGTTGGTATGATGGTGAGTTACTACACTGATTCTAGCCTATAGGGGACATTGAACTTATGAAACCAAGGCCCTGGTGGTGTGTAATAATAAGAAAGGTAGAACAAGCTGTTAGTCATTCCTAAGAGACTTACTAGGAATTTACCAAGGGCTAGGTTACCACAATGAATTAAGCATAACTCCTGCCAGATTGCCTGCTAGACTGTGTGTGCCTTAGGGAACATATATGATGTAGACACAGTGCTGTCCAATAGAACCTTCTGCAGTAATGGAAATGTTTTATATCTGTGTTATCCAATATGGTAGTCACCAGCCAGCCACATGTGGCCCTTGTGTGTTTGAAAGGTGGCTGGTGAGACAGAGGAACTGAATTTTAAATTTTATTTAGTTTTAAGTAACGTATTTGAATTTAAGTAGCTATATGTGGCTAGTGGCTACGGTGTTGGAAAGCACAGATCTGGAGGGGCAAATGAGTAACAAGACAGATATGTAAATAAGGAAGTACAAGTAAGTTTAATAGGTGCTATGATAGAAGTATATCTAGGGTTCTAGCTAGGAATAGGTCAGATACATCTGGGGTAAAGTGGAACCCAACGAAAGAAATAGATTAGGCATTTCTGGGAATGGGGAGAGGAAATCAAGAAAAGGTTAAGGCTTTTAAGAATCTTAATCTTAAAAGATGAGTGGCTATACCTGATTGTCACATATCCTAGCTTAAAAGAATTACCACTGTCAGGGCACCTGGCTGGCTCGGTCAGTGGAACGTGTGACTCTTGATCTTGGGGTCATGAGTTTGAGTCCCACATTGGGTGTACAGATTACTAAAAAAAAAATTAATTAAAAAAAAAAAAAAAGAATTGGAGCACCTAGGTGGCTCAGTTGGTTAAGGGGCTGACTCTTTATTTTGGCTCAGGTCTTGATCTCAGGGTTGTGAGATCGAGCTTGCATTGGACTCCACTCCCTGTTTAAGATTCTCTCTCTCTCTCTCTCTCAAAAACAAAACAAACAAGAAACCAGTCACCACTCTCTTAGGACTTAGGTTACCAGTTTTTTAAGAATGAAAATATAGTAAGATACAGACTTCTGGTTAGAAGATGAATAAGTAGTGGGGATCTAATACACAGCATTGTGAATATAGTTAACAATACTGTACTATGTTCTTGGAAGTTAAGAGAGTAGGTCTTAAATGTTCTCCCCACACAAAAAATGGTAATTATATGATGGAGGTGTTAGCTAATGGTGTGGTCGTAATCATTGCAATATATAAGTGTATCAAATCAATATGTTGTACACCTTAAACTTATATAATGTTATATGTCAATTATATCTCAATAAAGCTGGAAAATATAAACATATAAAACATATAAACCAAAACAAAACAGATAAAATAAAACATAGTTATGGATTGGATGATAGACGATGGTAGGAACTCTCCTTGTGTAGTATTAGTGCAATGTGGAAAAGATGGAGAAAACCTTTCAATCTGACTTTATTCACTTATCCATTCATTATATCTCAACAAATATGAATGCCTGTCTATACTGTTCTGTGCCCCAGGGATCTCGATTTAAGTTATAGTTTTATCCCTTAGGGAGCTCATAATCAGACTTTTCTCTGGTGTAAGTTCTTGTTTGATAGATCAGGGCACCTAATCTATTCTGGGGATCAGGAGTAAGGGCTCTGGTGGATGATGTTGACCTTTCATTTTAGACATTCCCTAGTTCCTGCCACTTGGCCATGACTCTTTTCCTCCCTAGTGGATGCTTATTACTCCCCTCACTTTGCCAGCCAGAGAATTTTTGTTTCTCCTGAAGCCTACTGCCTGGCCAGAACACTGTGGCTTTTTCTATTTCTGTCACTCTATGTGAATTAAGTTAATTATGGCTTCAAAATTTTTTCTACCTGCGTGTGCGTCTGTTTGTCTAAGGGAGAATAGAGGAGAGGAAGTAATCCTTATGCAAGTCTCTGAGCATAAAGTAAGTGCTCTGTTGCAGGCATCCTAGTTGCCAGGTGAGCCAGAAATGCTCCTGAGTGTCTCAGAGTCACATCATGTGATGAACATCGTTGTGGGGACCAAGACAAACTAGTTAATAAATTAGCTTAGAAAAACAGTCAACTTTGGGGCTCCTGGCTGGCTCAGTCAGTGGAGCATGTGACTCTTGATCTTTGAGATTTGTGAGTTTGAGCCCCACGTTGGGTGTAGAGATTACTTAAAAGTAAAATCTCTGGGGCGCCTGGGTGGCTCAGTTGGTTAAGCGTCCAACTTAGCTCAGGTCATGATCTCATGGTTTATAAGTTTGAGCCCCATGTCAGGCTTTGTGCTGACAGATCAGAGCCTGGAGGCTGCTTCAGTTTCTGTCTCCCTCTCTCTCTTTGCCCCTCCCTCGCTTGTGTGCACTCTCTCTCTCAGAAATAATAAACGAATGAACTTTGTAAAAAAAAAAAAAAAAAAAAGGTAAGGGGCGCCTGGGTAGCTCAGTTGGTTAAGCTTTGACTTTGACTCAGGTCTTGATCTCACGGTTCGTGGGTTCTAGCCCTGTGTTGGGCTCTGTTTACAGCTAGGAACCTGGAGCCTGCTTCAGATTCTGTCTGTCTGTCTCTCTCTCTGCCTGTCCCCGCCCTGGCTGGCTCGCTCGCTTGCTTGCTCTCTCAAAAATGAATAAATGTTAAAAAAAAAAAAAAAAAAAGTGAAAAGGGGCACCTGGGTGGTTCAGTCGGTTAAGCGTCTGAGTTCGGGTCGGGTCATGATCTCACAGTCTGAGTTCAAGCCCCACATCGGGCTCTGTGTTGACAGCTCAGAGCCTGGAGCCTGCTTCAGATTCAGTGTCTCCCTCTCTCTCTGCCCCTCCCCCACTTGTGCGCTCGCGCTCTCTCTCTCTCTCTCTCTCTCTCTCTCAAAAATAAATAAACATTAAATTTTTTTAAAAAGGTAAAAAAGGGGCATCTGGGTGGCTCAGTCGGTTAAGTGTCTGACTTCGGCTCAGGTCGTGATCTCACTGTCCGTGAGTTTGAGCCCCGCGTCGGGCTCTGTGCTGACAGCTCGGAGCCTGGAGCCTGTTTCAGATTCTGTGTCTCCCCCTCTCTGATCCTCCCCCGTTCATGCTCTGTCTCTCTCTGTCTCAAAAATAAATAAACATTAAAAAAAAAAGTTTTAAAAAAAAGGTAAAAAAGTAAAATCTTGAAAAAATAAAAGAAAAAAGAAAAGCAATAGTCAACACTGAAAATGCTATTTGTTTGGAATAAGCCAACAAACCAGACAATTCAAGCATGAAAGAAAAAAGGAAAAGAACTAATGTTTATTGAGGAGCAGGTACTGATCTGAGTGCTTTGCATGTAGTAATTCCTACTTCAACTTTTTTTTTTAATTCCAGTATAGTTAAATAAGTACAGTGTTATATTGGTTTTAGGGTACATGATAGTGATTCAGCCATTCTATACCTTACTTGGTGCTCATGATTAAGTGTACTCTTAATCTCCTTCACATATTTCACCCATCCCACCTCCCCTCTGGTGACCATCAGTTTGTTCTTTATAGTTAAGGGTCTGGTTTTTTGGTTTGTCTCCTTTTTTCTTTGTTTTGTTTATTAAATTCAACATATGAATGAAATCCTGTGGTATTGATCTTTTTCTGACTGACTTATTTCACTTAGCATTATACCCTCTAGATCTATCCATGTTGTTGCAAATGGCAAGGTTTCATTGGTTTTTTTTTCAACTTTTTTTTTTTTTTTTTTTTTGGGGGGGACAGAGAGAGACATAGCATGAACGGGGGAGGGGCAGAGAGAGAGGGAGACACAGAATCGGAAACAGGCTCCAGGCTCCGAGCCATCAGCTCAGGGCCTGACGCGGGGCTCGAACTCACGGACCGTGAGATTGTGACCTGGCTGAAGTCGGACGCTCAACTGACTGCGCCACCCAGGCGCCCCTGTTTTTTTTTTTTTTTTTTTATGGCTGAGTAATATTCTGTTGTGTGTGTATATATACACATACTACATCTTTATCCATTCATCTATTGATGGACATTTGGGCTGCTTCCATAACTTGGCTATTTATTGTAAGTAATGCTACAATAAACAATATTGGGGTGTATATCTTTTTGAATTAGTGTCTTTGTCTTCTTTGGGTAAATGCCCAGTAGTGCAATTACTGGATCATATGGTAATTCTATTTTTAATTTTTTGAGGAACCTCTGTACTGTGTTCCACAGAGGCTGCACCAGTTTACATTCCCACCAACAATGCATAAGGGTTCCTTTTTCTCCATATCCTTGCCAACACTTGTTTCCCTACATCAGCCTTTGAGCATGGATAATATTATTTCCATTTTGCAGATGAAGAATTTGAGATTCAGAGAGGTGAGAGCGAAGGTTTAGGTTTGAATCCTAGCTCCTTTATTTTTTTTTCCCTTTGCTTTTTTAGGTGTAAGATGTTTGTAAGTTGTTTAACTGTATGATTCTCAATTTACTTGGTGGTTTAAATAAAAAGAGAAAGGGTGGCATCCAAAAATGCTTTAGTCAAAGGATTCTTTTTGAGAATTAAGTGAGAAGCTTATGAAAAAAATCTAATTCAGAAACATAGTATATGCTCAGTTAAGTTTGGTTGAATGTAAGACTGTTGTTCCTCTGTTTTTTTTTTTGTTTTTTGTTTTGTTTTTTTGAGAGAGAGAGAGGGCGCAAGTGAGCGAGGGACAGAGAGAAAGAGAGAGAGAGAAGTGGGGCTCACCCGAAGTGGGGCACAAGCTCACCTGAGGCCGGGCTCGAGTTCACCCAGTGTGGGACTCAGACTCACAAACCTGAGATCATGACCTGAGCTGAAGTCAGATGCTTAAGGACTGATGCATCCAGGCACCTTTCTCTGTTTAATCAGGGATTCCTTTTAAGGAAAGGATTAAAATTCCTGGAAAGACTAAGAAAATTTTACAAAGAAATATGGAGAATTAAGAAGTATGGCCTAGGGTTTAATAAATGTAGCTAATAAGTATATTTATTATATATGTGTTTATTTGATAGAAGCTACAGGAGAGAAGGGAACTCGTGCTGAGAAGCCTTCATTGCCTTTCCTTGAATAATAGGGACTGGTTATACAAAAAGTTAGTTCCTTGTCTCTCTTCTATGCTCAGGTTCCTCCTTAGCCCCCCATTCCTGCTGTTGACACTTTTGTTTGGCTTATTGTACTTTTTTTTTTTTAAGTTTCTGCCTTTATATCAATAAACCTCGTAAACTGTGAGGTATGAGAGAATAAAGAATTTAAGTAGTAATGGGAAATCTGCTTAGCATTGGGCATAGATTAAGTTCTAGCACTCATTTATCTGGTGAAGATACAGAGGGTGATGTTTGTTCTGCAAAGCCTTAGGCTAAAGGGGAGTCTTTTGCGTAGAGCAAATACCGAAACGACTCAGAATTTCCAAGTGCCTGCAAAGGAAGAAGGTGACGCTTGAATCTTACCCTACGAGGTTTGGGGTGGGGGGGCAGTATTAAAATTGGGATGCTGAAGGCTGGGGTCTTAGATTGTGTGTGTGTGTGTGTGTGTGTGTGTGTCCGTGTGTCCGTGTGTCCATCCGTCCATCCCACCTGTGATCTGGAACTGTCATTATTTTGCTCTTTCTTTTATGGACTGATTTGGGGCATGGTTCTAAAGAGAGAGACTGTGTAGCTCACTAAATTTATGTGTGTACATTTTTTATAAGAATAATCTTGATGTTTCCACAATGCTTTTGATCTGCTGTATTGGTTGTACAGTATGTCTGCTTCTACTGTGGGTCTCTTCAGTTGATAGTTTAGGTTATCAGGACTGGCTGGAATAGTTATCTTTGTGAACTTCTAGCTATCTTTGTGGTATTTTATATAGTATTTTATGTTGTAGTACAGCAGTTAAGGTCCTAGGCTTTGGAGTCAGACTGCCTGAATTTGAATTTAATTTCAGTTACTAGCTATGTTGTCTTGAACAACTGACTTGATCTTACTACATTCAGACATCTCATTTGTGAGAGATCATAATGGTCCCCACTTTATAGGATTATGGTCAGAGTTGGGTGAGATAATGTGCTCACTCATAGTCAGTATTCAATAAGCATTAGCTACTATTATCATTTTACCTCAGGTAATGCCCAGCTCATCTGTTTTTAAATAAATTGTGGTAAAAAATACATATAATACATTACCATCATAATCATTTTTAAGTGTACAATTCAGTGACATTAAGTACATTCATATTCTTTTTTTTTTAAATTTTTTTAACGTTTATTTATTTTTGAGACAGAGAGAGACAGAGCATGAACAGGGGAGGGGCAGAGAGAGAGGGAGACACAGAATCTGAAACAGGCCCCAGGCTCTGAGCTGTCAGCACAGAGCCCGACGTGGGGCTCGAACTCACAGACCGTAAGATCATGACCTGAGCTGAAGTCGGACGCTTAACCGACCAAGCCACCCAGGCGCCCCAAGTACATTCATATTCTTATGCAACCTTCCCACTATGCATCTTCAGAACTCTTTTGGGCTTGTAAGACTGATACTCTATACTCATTGAACAACTCCCCATTGCCCCTCCCACCAGCCCCTGGCAACCACTGTTGTACTTTCTCTGATTTTGACTAATGTAAGTACCTCATATAAGTGGAATCTTACAGTATTTGTCTTTTTGTGACTGGCTTATTTCACTTATAATGTCCTCAAGATTCATGTGTGTTTGTAGCACATGTCAGAATTTTCTTCCTTTTTAAGGCTGAATAATACTTCATTGTATATAAACAACACATTTTGCTTTTATCCATTCATCTTTTGGTGGATACTTGGGTTCCTTCCACATTTTGGCTGTTGTTAATAATGCTGCCATGAACACGGGTGTACAAATATCTGAGACCCTGCTTTTGATTCTTCTGAGTATACACCTGTAAGTGGAATTGCTGGATCATATGATAATTCTGTGTTTAATTTTTTGAGGAAACTACATAGTGTTTTTCACAGTGGCAGTACCATTTTACATTCCTACCAACAGTGCACAAGGGTTCAAATTTCTGCATATCCTTACTGGCACTTCTTGTTTTTTAGTTTTTTGGTGGAAGCTATCCTAATGGGCGTGAGGTGGTAGCTCATTGTAGTTTTGATGTGCATTTTCCTGATGATTAGTGATACTCAGTATCTTTTCATGTGCTCATTGGCCATTTGTATATCTTCTTTGGAGAAATGTCTATTCAAGTTCTTTGCCCACTTTTTTCAGTGTTGTTTTTTGTTTGTTTGTTTGTTTTTTTGAGAGAGAGCGCAAGTGGGGGAGGGAGAGAGGGGAACAGAAGATCTGAAGTAGGCTCTGCATTGACAGCAGCAACCCTGATGTGGGGCTTGAACTCACAGACTGTGAGATCATGACCTGAGCCGAAGTTTGGACGCTTAACCAACTGAGCCACCCAGGTGCCCCTGCTCATTTTTGAATCAGGTTTTTGTTGTTGAGTTTTGGGAGTTCTGTCTATATTCTGGATGTTAATTCCTTTTCAATATATGATTTGTAAATAATTTCTCCGATTCTGTGGGTGTTTTTACTTTGTTGATTATGTCTTGATGCACAAAACCTTATTTAAAAAAAAAATTTTTTTTTAACGTTTATTTATTTTTGAGACACAGAGAGACAGAGCATGAACAGGGGAGGGGTTAGAGAGAGAGGGAGACACAGAATCTGAAACAGGCTGCAGGTTCTGAGCGGTCAGCACAGAGCTCGACGCGGGGCTCGAACTCTCGGACCGTGAGATCATGACCTGAGCCGAAGTCGGACGCTTAACCGACCAAGCCACCCAGGCACCCCCAAACGCTTATTTTTTAAATGTGGTTTTTCTTAAATTTTACTTTTAAATTAGCAACAATAAAATTGCTATTTTTTTGTCATAAAATTCAATGAATTTTGACACATACATAGATTGTGTAACCAGCACCACAGTCTCAGTCAAGAGCACTCAGAAAAACTTCCTCATCACAGCTAGTTTTTTAAAAAGTTTTTTCTTAATGTTTGTTTATTTTTGAGAGAGAGACAGAGTGTGAGCGGGGGAAGGGGCAGAGAGAGGGAGACACAGCAGGCTCCAGGCTCTGAGCTGTTAGCACAGAGCCCGATGCAGGACTTGAACTCATGAGCTGCGAGATCATGACCTGAGCCGAAGTTGGATGCTTAACCGACTGAGCCACCCAGGTGCCCCCACAGCTAGCTTTTTAATAAGTGCTTTTTGGTGGTGTTATTGAGAAACTGTCTTATTTCAAGAATGGGCAAGATCAGCTGCAAACCAGTCTGAAGTGCTTATGGCTCTTAATTGGTTTGCTGGAGGATACTGTATACTTTTTTTCTTTCTCTTTCCTTTATTTCCCCCCATAGGTGACCTTGGAAATCAAACCTACCCCCTTCTTTTCATGTAACAGAGCACTGCTGACCAAGTAATTAATGCAAGGATATTGGATTTTATGATACACAGTTTTGATAATCATTCTCTCAGTCTTTGGTTATAAATCTGTGTTCTCATGTTCTCTTAGTCCTTGGTTTATTAATTCATAGCTTTGATGAGTAAGTGCTATAGCTGGGTCTTAGTTATGCTCACTAGTAAGAAGTGGGGTAAGAGAGGTGAGAAAGACCCCTAGATTTGGAGACAGTGAAGGCAGGACAGACTCTTGGCTCTGATAACTTCCATATATCTTAAATCATTTAATTTCTATGAGCTGTATGTTTCTTACCTGCAAAGTGGGTGAACTGTTAACCCCTATCTCATAGCATTTTTAGTTGTAAATATTAAGTAAAATAAAGAAGGTGAGAGTTATTTAGCATTCAATAAATGTTAAGTTGAATGTGAATGTTAAGTATGTTGATAAGTGGAACCTAAAATAAATTCCAGATTACATTTTAAAGTTTTTTAAAAATAATAGCTGTATTGAGCAATAATCCTACATGCTATACAGTTCAACTGTTTAGAGAGTATGATTTAGTGGCTTTTAGTATATTCACAGAATTGTGCAACCATCATCATAATTAATTTTCATGTTCTTATCCCAAAGAGAAATATATATCCTTTGGCAGTCACCTCATACTTCTTTCATATCCACCAGCCCTAGGCTATGTTTATTTATTTACTGTTTATTTATTTACTTAGAGCTGGGGAGGAGCAGAGAGAGAGAGAGAAAGAGAGAGAGAGAAAGAGAGAGAGTCCCAAGCAGGCTCCACACTGCCAACATGAAGCCCAGTGTGGGGCTCAAACTCAGGAATTGCGAGTTCATGACCTGAGCTGAAATCTAGAGCTGTATGCTTAACCAACTGAGCCATCCAGGTGCTCCTGTGTATGTATGTATTTTAAAGAAATCACATACCCATTAAACACTTAATCCTAAACACTTAAATATTTTAATGTTTATTCCATTTTGAGAGAGAGAGAGAGAGGAAGACTGAATGGGAGAGGGGCAGAGATAGAGGGATACACAGAAACCAAAGCCGACTCCAGGCTCTGAGCTGTCAGCATAGAGCCTGATGTGGGGCTTGAATTCATGACCCATGAGATCATGACCTGAGCCAAAGTTGGACGCTTAACAGACTGAGTGCCTCAATCCTAAATACTTTATTTATTTTTTATTAAAAAAAATCTTTTTTTAAACGTTTATTCATTTTTGAGAGACAGAGAAGCAGAGTGCAAGTGGGGGTGGGGCAGAGAGAGAGGGAGACACAATCCCAAGCAGGCTCCAGGCTCTGAGCTGTCAGCACAGAGCCTGATGCAGGGCTCAAACTCATGAACCATGAGATCAAGACCCAAGCTGAAGTCGGACACTTAACTGACTGAGCCACCCAGGTGCCCTCTAAATACTTAAAAAAAAAAAAAAAAAAAGTTTATTTATTTTTGAGAGCTTGTGTGAGAGAGCCTGCACACGCATACAAGCATTGGCAGGGGAGGGGCAGAGAGAGAAGAGAGAGAATCCCAAGCAGGTTTGCACTGTCAGCACAGAGCCCAGTGCAGCGCCTAGTCCCAAAAACTGCAAGATCATGACCTGAACTGAAATCAAGAGTCAGACACTCAACCGACTGAGCCACCCAGACGCCCCTGGGCTTCTTTTCATTTAGTGTAATGTTTTCAAGGTTCATCCATGTTGTAGCATGTATCAATATTTCATTCCTTTTCATTTCCTAATGTTCCCTTTTATGGATATACCACATTTATTAATCTATTCATCATATCATTAATAGACATTTGGGTGGTTTCTGCTTTTTAGCTATTATGAATAATGCTGCTATGAACATTCATATATAAGTTTTTGTGTGGACATATGTTTTCATTTTCAAGTGGAGGAAAATGCATTCTAGGTGCGGAATTGCTGGATCATATGGTAACTTTATGTTTAACCTTTTGAGGAGCTCCAAAAGTGGCTGTACCATTTTACATTCCCACCAGTATATAAATATACTGAAATATACTGAAATACAAAGATTTCAATTTTGGGGATGCCTGGCCGGCTCAGTCAGTGGAGCATGCAGCTCTTGATCTTGGGGTCATGAGTTTGAGCCTCATGTTGGGTGTAGAGATTACTTAAATAAATATTAAAAAAAATAAATGTTCCAGTTTCTCCACATCTTCCACATTCATTTTTGAGAGAGAGCGAGAGAGAGAGCAAGAGTGAGCGCGTGAGTGGGGGAGGGGGAGGGGCAGAGAAAGAGGGAGACACAGAATCTGAAACAGGCTCTGGGCTCTGAGCTGTCAGCCCAGAGCCCAATGCGGGGCTCAAACTCACGAACTGTGAGATCATGAGCTGAACCAATGTTGGACGCTTAAATGACTAGGCCACACAGGTGCCAATTTTTTTTTAAATGTTTTATTCTTTACTTTTTTTAGTTACTACTAGCACTGAAAATCCTTAGGAAGGAGATCCAAAAAAGAGAAATTTTAAAATAATATTCAGTCTTTTTATGGCCAGACCAGACTGACAATATAAGATATTAATTAAAGAACAGTTAATACCTGAATTGATTACTAGTATTGATTATACAGCACTTAAAATTTGATCTTGGCACTGTGGATAGAGCAGTGAATAAATTAAAGCCCCTGCTTTCAGTTGCACTCTACTGAGCAGAGACAGGAAAAATTAGGCAATATATGGGGAAAGGGAGTTATTGAAAGGGAGGGGACTATTTTAGATATGATTGGTTAACCTAGGCCTCTCTGGTGAGGTGAAATTTGAGTGGAGATCTTAACAAAATGAGGGAACAAATCATATTAATAATTCAGTGGCAGAATGGGCAGACAGAGCTATAAATGCTAAATTCCTGAGATGGGGTTGTGCTAGGCTTATCAGTGAACAACAAGAAGGGAAAGAATAAAGAATGTCCCTGCTGTTCACATTAAGGAATCTGAGGTCTTGGGTGGCTCAGTCTGACTCTTGATTTCAGCCCAGGTCATGATCTCACGGTTCATGAGATCGATTCCCACATCAGGCTCTGCACTGATAGCACAGAGCCTGCTTAGGATTCTCTCTCCCTCTCTCTCCCCCCTTCCCTCTTCCTCTCTCTCTCTCTCTCTCTCAAAAATAAATAAATAAACATTAAAAAGGAAAAAGGAATCTGAGGCTTGCATGTTCTTCTTGGTATGTGTTTTTGGCCACCTCAGAGTAGTTTCTAAACAACATGAATGTTGGTGTTCCAATTTAGCTTTATTGCAGTGTAGCTGAAGTGTAACGAACAAAGAGGACAATGGTAGGGAGTAAGATAGATAGTTCGAAGAGAGCCAGATTACACAGTGTCTTGTAGGCCATGATGATGACTTTGTATTTTATTCTGAGTGAGATGAGAAGCCATTGCAGGGTATTGAACACAGTGGAGTGACATGATCTGAACTGAATCTAAAGGATCATTTTGGCTTCTGAGGAGAAAGGGTCAGGGGATAGATAGATGGCAAGGGGTATCAGATAGAAGCAGTGGTATCAGATAGGAAGCCATTAACAAGAGTTAGGGAATGAGATAATGAAAGTTTGAGCCAGTGTGTTAGCAGTAGAGGTGGTAAGAAATTGTTGGAATCAGGGTATGCTTTGAAAGTAGAGCTGACAGAATTTGCTGATCAATTGGATGAGGACTATGGGAGTAAGAAAGTCACAGGAAGTTTTTTGCTTTGAGCAACTATAGGATTGGATTTACCATTTATGTGAATGGGAAAGACTGAGAAGAGCAGATTTGTAGGAGGGGATCAGGTGTTTGGTTTTACACATACTACATAATAGATGGCTGTTAGACAACCAAAAGGAGATGTCATGTAGGCAGTTGGATTTACAAATCTAGATTTCAGAGAAGTTCTGGTTAGAGATCTAATTCTGGGAGTCATGAGCATATGTAAAACCATAAAGTAGCTGTGATCACCTAAGAAATGTGTGTAGATAGAGCAGAGGAGATTTGATGTTGGAGCCCTGGGGAGGCTGAGAAGATGAAAGGAAGGGCCAGTGAGGTAAAAGAAGAATCAAGGGAAAGTGAAGTACCAGAGTCCAAGTAACTTGTGGAGGATAATTGCAAGTGTCCCAACTTGGTTGCCTGGTTTGGTTCTAAGTAACTGTGGGACATTGGACAGTTCATGTTACTTTTTTGGGCTGTGGGTGATCCCTAAAGTGAAAGGCTTGATTAAATTGTCTTGAAACTTTCCCCATCATCATAATAAACGTATGTATATAATACTTTATAGCACATTAATCTTTATAACAAATTTATGGGACTTATATTTTTATGCCCATTTTACAGATGAGAAGAATAGAGTTCAGAGACTTGTCAAAGTCACATAGTCATAGTCAGTTAGAGATTTGAACCCAGATCTGCCTGATCTCAAAGCATGTGCACTTTATACTGTATAACAACTATATTTTTTACACTAATATTCTAGAGCTCTGTGATTTTGAGCATATGGAATTCATTTATTGATTATTTATTGAGCACCTGCAATGTACTAGTCACTGTTCTAAGTGCTGGGGATACAGTTGTGACCAAACCAAAGCCCTTTTTGTTCTTTGATCTTTCATTCTAGTGGGTAAGACTGATAGTAAACAAACAAATTAACTAATAATGTTAGTGCCATAATTAAAAAAAAAATCCAGGTGAGGGAACAGGATATGTTGGGGGAATGATCAAGAAAAGAAAAGCCTTTCTGGGGTGCCTGGGTGGCTGAGTCGGTTAAGTGTCTGACTTCAGCTCAGGTCATGATCTCGTGGTTTGTGGGTTCGAGCCCTGCATCAGTCTCTGTGCTGACAGCTCAGAGCCTGGAGCCTGCTTTGGATTTTGTCTCTCCCTCTGTCTACCTCTCCCCTGCTCATGCTCTGTCTCTCTTTCAAAAATAAGTAAACATTAAAAAAAAAGTTAAAAAAAAAGCGCCTTTCTGAAGTGAAGACATTTTAGCAGAGACCTGAATGATCTAAAGTAGAAAGCCATGAGACATGATGAAGGAAACAAGAAACATAAAGGTCCAGAGGTACGAATGAGCTAGATGTGTTTGAGGAACAGCAAGGAAGCCATTGGTAGGACAGGAGGTTGACAAGATGCAGAGAGCTTTGGAGTCATTTAGCCCTGGAGGGTCAGTTATGACTCCCTTCATTTAATTTGCTGTGTGACTCTGGACAGAGTACCTGACTTCTTTGAGTTTTAATTACCTTATCTCTAAAATGGAGATAATAAAATAAAGGTATCTTGAAAGTGAAATGAGAGAATGTATGTAAAACATCTAGGATGGTGGCTGGAATATTACTTTATTAAACGTATGTTTACTGCACACTATTATTATTGACTATGTCCTAGGCACTCGTTCCACTGTCATCCAGTAAGTTTAGTCTGTTTTTCTTTTTTCTTTTCTTTTCTTTTCTTTTCAATTTGTTTTAGTCAGCGATCTTAAAGTTCTGTTTTTGTGCTCAGGCTAGGCAGTCTCCCTGAGCTCACCTTTGTATTAAAATCAAAGAAAGAAGTGTTGGACTGAAAAGAAAATGATTTAGAAGTTGATGAGTAAGTATAAAAATATGGGTTGGGATTCTGGTAATTGCAGCCTCTGATATATTCATTTATTATGGAAAGAAACTGCATGTGCATTTCTGCCGTCTTTCCTCATCACTGGATACTAGCTCTACTCAGCCACTTCCCAGCCAGGCTTCCTGCTGACCCAAACCTGCTTGCCTTAGGAAAATCAGATAGGAGAGAAGTCTTCTATCCTTAGAAGACCATCTGTTTTTAGACCCACAGCTGCTGCCCTTACAATTGCAACCCAACACAACTGGAATGATTTATTCATCTCCAGGTAACATTTGTGCACCAGGCTTCCAGCAAAGTACAGTATCAGCTTTACACTTAATGAAGCATCCAGCACAGGTGGTGAGCTGCCCTGGAAGGGATGCTTCCGGCTTAGAAATGGCTGATGGACAGGTGGAGGTAAGCTGTTAGTATTGAGTGTAGCCAGAGGAAGAGCAGAGCAGAGTGAACACTAGGCAGCAAGGGAGAATTTCTTGTCCAGTAGGGTCTTGATTGTGTGTCCTATATTCCTGGAGTTTCAAGATAATTTAGTCTTTAAGTTAAATGTTGTACCACTGTTGAGTTAGGGGAGAAATTTCAAATCCAGAGAGAGGAAGGGACTTAGCTTAAGTTGCAAACAGTTTGGCATAGTTAACACTAGAACTCGGGTATTCCAGTATCCGTATGATTTGCTGATACTGTTAATAAATCACAACTCTTTCCTCTTAATAGCTAAATAACCATGCAAATAGCTTAATTTTTTTTGAACCTCTCTTCTTATATATAAAATTAGGATGATTAACACTTGTTCTGGATTGTTTTGAGGGTTAAATGAGATCAAGTATATGGAAACTGGTAAGGTCATTTTTGATAATCAGAAGGTATTAAATGTTAATTTCTCCTCTTTTTCAGGTCACTTGAGCAAACAGTAATTAAGCGTCTGTCTTGCGCCAAGTGTAATAGTACTATAATAATAGTTTTTGGTATAATTGGTATAATAGTACTTTCTCTTGTCAGAGTCCTTCCATAGTCAAATCTTCATAACTAAACACAGTTGTTGTAAACAAGTGATGCTTACTTTAGAAAAATTCAGAATGTTAATATTAACCTGTGGTGATAACTCTGGGACCAGTGCATCTAGAGCTAGTCTGTAAGACTTGGCTTCTGTTTCTACAGGGTGCTTTGGGGACCCTCTGGAGGGCAAATCATGACTATGATGATATTCTTTGTCACCTCAGAGATACCTTGGTTTCTCTTTTGGAATGTTTGGTTTTAGTAAATTGCTTCCTCTTCACCTTAGGTTTTAGGCTCTTTGACAAGCCATCTGCTTCTCAAACCCAATTTCCCTTTACCACCAAGTGCTTGCAGGCAGTTCAGATGGAGAACAAAAGCTTTCTCCAGTTCCTAGTGGTTTTGTGAGAGTGAGAATGCCTCAGGGAGAGATTGCATCTGCTTATTGGAATTCATTTGTGATGTGTGCAGTACTTTAGGCAGTATTTTACCAAGGACTGTGCTGGGGCTGGCTGAAGAAGAGATAAAATTTTGGAATGGAGGTCTGTCAGCATGGATTTTGGCTATTTCTGTCCTTGCCGGTATCAGCTAGGGCTCCACAGAGCTTGTTGGGATTGCTGCTGCTGCTTCTACTATCCTTACTACTACTTACATCTGTTGTCCTAAGTTTTCCACGTGTACTTTTTGTTGTTGTTGTTTGGTTGTTTTTCCAGGTTGTTGATCTATTCTGTGAGTGGCTCAGTATAATGCAATTCAATAGACAGAGTAAAGTGGAGATTAAGTAATGAATAAAATAAGATACAGGGAAACCTAGTGTGAGGTAGTAGAAAAGCCTTGGTAAATGTATAGGCATACGTGGCTTTAAATTTCAGCTTTGCTTTGCACTGGTTCTGTGATCTTGGGTGTATCATTTAATCTCTTTGCATGGTAATTTCTTCATCTCTAAAAGTAGGAATATAAATATCTACCTTGTTTAAGGTTGTGATGAGGATTAAATGAGAATTTATAGGAAAGAATCAAGCATTGAATAGGTGCTTATTAAATATTCCTTTCTATCTTTCTTCCCATCTTTCTTCCCATCTTTCTTCCCATCATCCTTAAGGAATGTACATGGAGAAATCAGACACATATACATGTGTGTATATGTGTGTGTTAGTTTAACATAGCTTTGAGAAGTGGCTGGAATTTGCCACACTCATTGAAACCAGGCAGAGAGGTATACTCTGGTAAGGTGACATAACATAATCTTTGTGCCTTTAAAGAAGACCTTAGGAGGGAAGAATAAAGAACCTGGCAGTGGAGGCCTTTGGATGCTGGTTTCCTCAGGGGGACCATTAGAGTGTGTCCCTGGTATCCACTGGTTTCTTAGAGATAGAATAATCTGTTTCGTGGTAAGGTGAGAGCAGAACCTGGGGTTTGTAAGTATGAGACCTGCCTTTTGGGAACAGTAAGTGTATAGCTTGGAAGATTGTAGCCACCACCTTTTCCTTTCCCATCCCCCAGATCTGTAATACCATCCTCAGAATGAGCTTTTCCAAGATTTCACATCTGGTCATCTTAATTGGCTCTCCATTGGCTCTCAGTTGCCTCTAGGTTAGAGTCCAGATTCCTTCTATGACATATGAGATCTTCCTCAGTCTGGTCTTGACCTACACTTTTAGCCTCATTTCCCACTGCTCCTGCCTGTGCTCCAGTGATGCTTCTCAATCCCTTAGTCCTCATGTATTTGGCCCCTGATAGTCTTTCTGCTGTCTGTATTTCCCCTCTTTCTTATTCCTCTGGCTTACTTGACAGACTTCTTTCTTTAAAACTTTTCTCTGGGGCGCCTGGGTGGCTTAGTCGGTTGGGCATCCGACTTCGGCTCAGGTCATGATCTCGCGGTCCGTGAGTTCGAGCCCCGCGTCGGGCCCTGTGCTGACGGCTCAGAGCCTGGAGCCTGTTTCAGATTCTGTGTCTCCCTCTCTCTCTGACCCTCCCCCGTTCATGCTCTGTCTCTCTCTGTCTCAAAAATCAATGAACGTTAAAAAAAAATTTTTTTTAAAACTTTTCTCAAAAACCATGTTTTCTGTGAAGTTCTCCCTGACTTCTGAAAGTGGGGTGCCATGGGATGAGAGACTTCCCTCCTCTAGGTTCATCTAGAATTTTGTATTTACAAAAATCTACATGTTTAGCATCAGTGATTAGTAGACACAATTATGTTTCTTAATGCTTTTATTCATGACCCATTGACTTATTTTAGTGCCTTCACTGGGACACTCCATTCATATGTAGATCCATTTACAACAGATATCTTTAGAATTAGAAAAATAAACACAGATCTAATACAGCCTTTGCCAAGACGTAGCAAATTGTATTTTATTATACCCTGATGAAATGAATAGTCATCAGTAAAATGAATCACTAGGTTTCAAAAGAGCTATTTATTATCAGGTTGGTGATGTAGGTCCATCTGATCTAATTTTGTGATATTTAGTCAGTGATTGAATCAATTTTTAAATCGTTTAATCAATGATAAATCATTGACAGAGCATCATTATTATACTTAGGCTTTTTTTCATATAACTTTTCATTTGGATTCTCAAATTTTTTTTTTTTTTTTTTTTTTTTTAAATTTTTTTTTTTTCAACATTTTTATTTATTTTTGGGACAGAGAGAGACAGAGCATGAACGGGGGAGGGGCAGAGAGAGAGGGAGACACAGAATCGGAAACAGGCTCCAGGCTCCGAGCCATCAGCCCAGAGCCTGACGCGGGGCTCGAACTCACGGACCGCGAGATCGTGACCTGGCTGAAGTCGGACGCTTAACCGACTGCGCCATCCAGGCGCCCCTGGATTCTCAAATTTGATATGAATAAGATCTGAATTCTGTTTTTCATGTTGGAGCTTTCCCCAGATATCTGGTGATCCTTGGTTGTTTGTTCATATTAAAATGGGATACTAAAAAGCTGATTGGAAATTTTAAATATTTGGGTGGGGCTTACTGATTGTGGACCTCACTATATGGTGATCTGCCTGGGATATTGGTGAGGCACCTACAATGTCAGCATCAGTAGGTCTTTTCACTAGGGCTGGTCAGATTTTGTGGAATGATCTTCTAGTCTTCTTCCTAGATGTTCTTGGCCTGGCTCTAGTGGTCTGGAAGTTGACTGGGAGAGGAAGGCTCTCATTTTACTTAACATTCTTATTTTCACTATTGTAACCCTGCCTTCAACTGTACCTGCTATTCCCTTATCTAGAGACCCTCTGTCATCCTTTTCAGAGGAAAAAGAAACCCTGAACATGGTGCTACCAGTTTCTGAAACTTGTGGGGCTTCTACAAAACCTCCACAGAAATAGCAAATCAGGTTACTTTTTGTCTCTGCCTGCCCCCCCCCCCGCTCCCCCCCCCCCCCCCCCCCCCCCGCTCCCCCGCCACTGCTGGTTCAGTATTATCCTTCTTGGATCTGATGTCAGTTACTGATTATTGCTGCTTTCTAGCTTTCAATATTTGGTGGCTGTTGCTCTTCTCATTTCTCTTTGTTTTTATGATTTTATGCCTTATAAAAAGTCCAAAGGTGGGGTCTAAATTATATACTCCCCTCCTCAGAATAGACAATATTATTTAATCTTTCTTGAGATTCAGGTTCATTATTGTGAATATCAATTATTCTGCCTTTTTGTGTTGCACTGATGGCCATGGGAGCTATTGTATTCTATACTAACCTATCTGATGCTGTACTTTAGAACAAAAACAAAAAGCTAAGGGCCTCTTTTTTGGTGAGTACTGTGCTTTATATATCTTGTGGTTGTTTTGGAATTATTTTTCTGCCTTTTCTTCTTTGTCACTTCTCACATACTGTATGTGGTGCTCTGAAATTACTGAGTTTATTAGATGTGTTTGTAAAGGAAAAGTGAGGCCTTAGGGATTCTACTGCCTGTAAAGTGTGAAGAATTAAAATAAAGATAGTTATTTTGGCTTTGAAGAAGTGTTTTTGCTTACTTTCTAGTTCTCTATGTGATCCAGAAGACAAGGTTGTTGGATCACTGAATTCCATACAAGTGAAGTATTGCAATGAAGCTTCATAGCTTGTCAAATAAATTGCTTTCATCCATATCATCTCATTATTTTAAGCTTCATAGTAATTTTACAAGGTAGTAGGGCAGGTAGGATTATTCCGGTTGTATGTATAGGGCAGTTTGAGTTTCAGAGAGATTAAATGATGTGTTCATATCACATAATTGAGTGGAAGAGCAATCTCAGGTTGTCTGACTTAAACCCTTGTGTTCTCTGTCTTCTCTGTAAGTGGCCTTCTACAGAGAAGGTCAAATTCATAAGATTAGAATTCAGCACAATAAGGAATAGTCCTCATTTGATCTTTATGGTAACCCAGGGAACAGGTAATATTTTTTCTATTTCCTCTCTGGGGAGTTTGAAGCTTAGATTAAATGACTTGTTCAAGGTCACCTGGCAAAATAAAGAGCGGCACAGCTGGGACTCATTCTCTTCTTTTGACTCCAAATCTTGCTCTCTGATTTTAGTGCATGATACTTCCTCACTCTGAATGAACTGCCAAAAGAGAAAATACGCCAGCCATGTGCATATTAACAGCAATGGTTTGAAATACTAGTAAACAGCCAAGTCCTCTTCCCTGGGAAGGTTTCAGCTGATTGGAATTCTCAGTCTGTTTTTCCAGTTTATGTAAGGAAGGAGGATAAAGAACTGTAATGTTTGGACTTGCAACAAACTTTAATTCCCTTAGTGGAAACACTAAAGATACAGTTGCATTGCCAGTTTGGCAAAAGGAAATATTTAAGCTCTCAAGTAGAAATAACTTACTGAGTTTCTAGTACAGCCAGTGTTCTAGACCCCAGGAGGGATTTATCATGAATCAGGGAATGTTAGAGCTCTGAAATCCATTCATTCTAAGGCTTAAAGGCTGAGTTTGTCTAGACAGTTCAGTAGAACAATTCTGTATACCTTTATTGAGCTCCTGCTGTTTACTAGGAATAGTAATCGACACTGCTTAGGAATTTTATGGTCTGGTTAAGAAGGCACACACAGACAAATAATTATATTGTAGTTTAAGAAAGCACTATAATTGAGAGATACACAAAGAGCACTGAAGAGGGAATGATCAATTCTGATCAGACCAAGAGTGAGAGGAGTGACTGGAAAAAAATTTACAATGAAGATGATGTTTGATTTGTACCTTGCAGGATGGGTCACATCTTTAGACAGAAAGGGAATGAAGGGCGTTGTAGGCAGAGGGAACAGTATATGCAGAATCTTAGAAATATGAAAGAGCTTATTGTTTGAGGGAAGCAGTGGAAAGCTTGATTCAGCTAGAACTGGAGAGTAAGGTAAAGTAGGCCTCCTCTCTGATCTAGGACTATCAAGGCCCCCTTCTTACTATGCTGTGTCAACTCACTAGGTATATTCTTCTTCACATGTAGGTGTTCTCTGAGATAGGCTGCATCTCCTCTCCAATCTTGCTAGCCTTTCTTCAGAGCTTAGTACAATTACACACTCTTCTATAAAGCTTTCCAGGCTGATAGCTGATTGTTGTCTTATCCCAACTCCTGTCGCCCTTTGTAAGCCAGTGTAGTTGCCTCCTAAGTTAATACTGACAAGTGTTCATCCATGATTTGTTTCTATATTGCTTTCTATTCTAGAAGGATTTGCTATTAATGATGTTTCTGATTATGGTCGGAGTGGAGGTTTATCGTTTGGTTACTTATATTTCTTAAGCCTTGGGTATAGGTTTATTTTGAGGTTGTTTAACCTTCTAATCAGCTCAGGAATCCTTCAGTTTAGGGAATAAAACATGGTGCAGTGAGACCCTTTAAGAAGCCTTTGCTGACCCTCCTAGAGCTAATAATTCCTTTTCTTTTTGTCTTAGGGCTTGTCACTCTGCCTACAACTCTCTTTTTTAGTGTCTGTCTCCACAATTAGGTAGTGAGCTCCCTGAGGACAGGGATTTTGGTATAGTCCATTTGTTGTGTTTTCAACAGCCAGTGTAGCGCCTGGACACAGGATAGGTGCTTGGTACATGTTTATTGTTTATTGAGAGCCAGAATGCAGGAATTCTAATTCTAATTCTACCATCATGTGACCTTGGGCAGGTAGGTCACTTCCAATCTTTCAAACTTCAGTTTCTTATCTGTAAAATATGAAGGTTGGACTCCATGACCAGTATCACATCATTTATTCTACTTATAGCAGTCAAGGTCCACTTGAAAAGTTAGAAACCACACTAATAATTTGAACAGGTAAAATTTAATATGAAGAATTGTTAACTAGATAAAAAGTAGTTAACTACAAAAGAGATAAAAAGAAACTCTAAGGTGTAATAGAGGTAGTAACTGCAGAAAACTGGTACCATCCCTAGGGCTGAAGGAAAGATAAACGAGGAAGGAACTTAGAAGCTTAAGAAAAGAGAGCTCCGCAAGGCTGAAATTCAGGCCTCTGAGGAGAGTGTATGGTTGCTGTAGGAATGTGTTGCTTTCTGCTGTGGTGAAGAAGAAACTGGCTGGAGAGTGCTCGCCTCAAAACCTGGAAAGCCACTGTGCTGAAATCTACCATGATCCCCTGCATGCTGATCTACTTGCTGATTTGTAGAAAAAACCAAGCACTGTAAAAGTCCCTTCTTTCTCTCTTAGCTTTGTAATCTCTTTCCAACACGCTCTGTTGGCAAAATAGACATGAATCCCCTGGGAATGGAAACATGTAGCCTGTAGAGTCCAGTCCAGTATCACAGAGCAGGGCAATGAAGAATTTGTTTGGAACCTTAAAGCAAGTAATACATTCCATTTTGTACTAATCTGTTTTGATACTTATTTTCCTCATTGCACCATGGGCTTGATAGTGGCTAGAACAGTGTCATATTTGTCTCTGTATCTACATTGCCCCAGAAGGAGCCTAGCACTAAAGAATTGCTCAGTAAATACTGTTTGAATGAAGGAAAGACTCAGTAAGAGAAAATTAGGTGTTTCTCTAGGTTGGTGTAAGTCTGATTATCTTGGAAGAAATTGGAACTGAACATCCTCCCTAGCAGTTAAAACCTTATTGAATGCCATTTGTCTTGTGCCTGTCATGTGCATACCTTGCATCAGATGCTACAGTGAGAACATTTTCCTGTTCATATATTTAATATGAAATTAAACATATCCCCTTTCCTAAAGGGCGATGCTCTGAAATCTGGGGTAGTGTGCACATAAGTATATTCCTCAGAAGAGCAAAGAGATTAATGTATTATGTGTCGTGTGCAGTTTAGTTCATTTCATCCCTAGAGCCCATTGTATTATACCCATTTTACAGATGGAGAAACTGAGGCTCAGGACTGTTGAGATGCTTGACCAAAGTTATACAGCCTGTAAGTTCCAAAAGTGGGATATGAGCTCAGGTTTGGCTGTTGTAAAATTTTGAACAGGGCAACACTCTATCCCTTTCTCCCAGCTTACAAGCGTACAAGCACAGAGTTTCTATTAGCTGATGGCAATATAAATGTGTGGAATTGATTTTCTCTTTCTGGTCGTTTGGGGCTGGACAAGTAACAACAAAGCAAATAGCAGTACTTGCAAGGCTGCAGTGATGGTGTTTGCTAATAGCTGGCCTTTCAAGTAAGCCAGTTTGAGCCTGAGCTTCAGATATCTGATTTGTGGAGCAGTTGCTGTCTGGCAGCAGGGTATTCTTTCTCCAAATCCCACACTACCAGCTCACAAAAGAGTTCTGATGCATTCCCTACATTAAACTTCTTTTCTCTTGCTCCTACACAGTTCTTTCCTTTTCTGGGGCCTGAAATTAGATAGACCACTTAATTATTGTTAGGACACAGAATTTATGAGGCTAGTGTGTTTTGTTGCTTCTGAGCCAGCACATGTAGACCCTTTAGGTAAATTAGGTTTGAGAGTCAGTTACTCCTTTCTTTGGTTGTCAGCCAGACAATGCTGGGGACCCAGATGCCTGTCTTATTGCTTGAGGGGTCAGAGTATTGCATGTGGCCTGAGAGAGATAGTGTTAATAAGAAAAGCTTTTCATTGAAAGCATTGGAAGAGACCAATAATGTCAGGATTTGCTAATCAGATTATTCAGCTAGTTATTTTGCGAATATCCACTGGGATGACCACTGATTGCTGACATGGGAGTGTGATTTCAACATGACAGTGAAAAACCCTTGGGCCAATGTCACCTTTCCTTCATTTCTTTTGATACTATCATTGACTAGGGAATCTTAGGATAGTTACCTTCCCCTTTGATTTTCTTGGCCATAAATGCTGCTGCTTAACTGCTTTTCAGAAGTAATGACATTTATTCTTTGGAAGGAACTGAAGAAAGCCTGCACATGTCATTTATTTTTAACTGCATGCTCATTAGAGTTGAAATCTTACTTTCATTTTGTGGGTTAGCATTGAACAGGAAAAGCCATATAGTGGAATTAGTATGGGCTATAATAGCACAATCACCTGGGCAAAATCCCATTCTGCTACTTAGCAACTTAATAGTTATTTATCCTGTATGAGCTTCAGTTTCCTTTTCACTAAAATGAGAATAATGATAAATAATAATGACAATAATAATGGTCCATAATTTTGGGTAAATCTGTTAATTTCTCTGAGCCTGAATTTATTTATCTGTAAAATGGAGCTAGTAATTCCCTAATAATAGGTTTAGTTTGAGAAAGAAACTGGCTAATGTAAATGAAAATATCTGTTGCAGTGCCTGGCACATAGTATTTGAGTATGCTAAGTGCTAAATAGTGGCAATGACTGCTCTTAGGAGATCTGAAGGAAAAGATCCCTGAGGGTGTAATAGTTGCTGTGGGATGGATCAGGGCTTAATAAATACTCATTGGTTAATTCTTTCAGTGGGGAGGTCTTGTCATTTCCTTTAGGAACCGTTTTACTTGATCTATTGGTATTTCTTTTTCTACCGTGTCTCCAGACAGAACTATTTCCCCTGAAAGTTTCCTTCCCAAGCTGTCGTCCTGACATTGCTATTCCAAGTTGCTCTCTATAGAGAAAGTGGAGTACAAAGACTGAGTTGTGGTTCAAAACTTCCACTAGCTTGTATTTCTGGGTTCATTGCTTTGTACACAAGACTGAGGAGGGTTTGTTAGAGGCCTTTAATGAGGTATGATCATGCCATTATTTTGCTATTTCTTTGGTATAAGCCAAGAAGGAGGGCTGGCCAGTAAAAAATGTTTTATAGGACAGTAAACTGGATGTCTCTACAAAGCTGGCCTCTGATCTCCTTAGCCTCTTTAGGCAAGAGACTTGGGCTAGTTTGAATTCCAACTGTTTCAGTTCAAGGGTTTCATTTCTCTCTTTGTCACAGAGGTATAGATTTTTAGAGATGTTCAAAGCTGAAGCACAGAGATTAGAGGACTTGTTTAAAGTCTTACGGCAAAAGCAGAACCTAGATTTCTTTTTAATTCTCTTTCTGTAGTTCTTTGGGAAAATTCACTTTCTTTCATAGGATATTTAGCTAACAATAAGCAGCTTATTTTTAAGAATATGCTCTCATTTTCCTTCTCATAAATGCTACAGGATTGTTCTGAGGTATAAAGATTACAGTTCTTTCATGGCCAGTGTTGCTTTTTTCTTTGCAGCACTCCTTGAGATAAGCAAGTCAGATACTCTTGATGATTTTTTTTTTAAGTTTATTTATTTATTTTGAGAGAGAGAGGGAAGGGGGGAGGGAAGGAGAGAGAATCCCAAGCAGGCTCCACACTGTCAGAACAGAACCCTAAGCGGGGCTTGATCTCACAAATCATGAGCTCAATGACCTAAGCCGAAACCAAGAGCCAAATGCTTAACCGACTGAGCCACACAGGGACCCTGGGTTTTGTTCTTGTTTAGACAACAATAACAAAAGGAAATTGAGGCCCAAGGAGGGGAGGGTGACTTGTTTAGAGTCACATAGTGAGGGTCAGAATTAGAACTGAGGAGCAAGAAGGCCCTTTTGTTTTTTGGTTTTTGATTATCACTGGGAACATTGTCATACCTTGTCAACACTGGATATTATTACTTTCTACAGTTTTTGCTATACTCATGAGAGAAAAAGACCTCATTGTTTTAATTTTCATCTTCCTAATTACTGGACAAGCTAAACATGTTTTCATGTTTATTGGCCATTTGTAGTTCTGTGAATTTTGTGTCATTTATTGCATAGTCCCTGCTAGGTTCTTTGTCTCTTATCAACTTGGTGAGGGAGTGCTCTTTTGTATACTAAAGGTATTCATCTTTTGATATATAGACTGCAAATACTTTTGACATTTTATTTACAAAACTTGATGCTTCCTTAGAACACCAGAGAGAAAAAAGCCCTTTGTATTGGAATAGCTATTTATTTTTTAAAGTTTATTTATTTTGATAGAGAGAGAGTGCAAACAGGGGAGGGACAGAGAGAGAATCTCAAGCAGGCTCTGTGCTGTCAGTGTAGAGCCCAATGCTGGGATCGAACTCCCAAACCATGAGATCATGACCTGAGCCAAAACCCAAGAGTTGGGTGCTTAACCAGCTGAGCTACCCAAGCACCCCTGGCATAACTGTTTAAAAATAACATCTCTTACCACTAACACTACTACTGAACATTCACAAATTTAACAAGAACTTTCAAATTCTTTCTATCTTTTGTTCTCTCAAGAATTTCAAGAGGGCTTATGATGAGAATAAAGTGGATTGAGCATGTACATCTTACCTCCTTTTAAAAACTCCATTGAAATAACTAGTATTAACTTACAAAGGCTAAGAGAATGGGAGAATATGGAAAAGAGCCATAAGTGATGGATGATTTAGGGAAGGCAGAATGCTGAGGCTGCAGAGGGAGTGTGGATATGAACAAAGAAAGCCATTTGTGGTATGGAACTCTAGAAAGCTCTGGATAGCAGAGGTTCTTGGCATCTTGAATGTTAGACTGAGAGGTGGAGCTGAAAACAGGGGTTCATTGGTTATAAGGAACAGTTAAAAACCCAGATCTTTTCACTATTTCAGAACATTGGAGGTTTATTCTCTAGGGAAGTAAAAGCTGGGAGGCCGCTTTTTCTCCTGAGGTGGGAGATTGGAGGATTCCTCTCTGAGTAACTGACTCACAGAAGTTGAGGACCTCCCCAGTAAAAAACTGGTTTGTCACTTTCTCTTGTCACAAGGAACCTAGAAGTTAACATGCCCTATTGCTCATACAGTGTATCTGCAAGTGCCTTACTCTTAAATATGAGAGAATAGGCAAAGATCACCTAATATTTGAAAAAAACCCTCTAACATGAATGACAGAATGAAAAGAAACGGATGAAACGAACTCTACCTCCAAAAGAGAGGGGTGGGTGGAGAGCACAAGAGAGAGAATGTAGGGAGCAAAAGAAAATTTGAAAAAAACTCATCAAAGGAGATACTGTCTCTATGAAATAAGGATAAGGTCCTGTTAAAAAGAAGGAATAGAGAACAAGAAAGAATCTTCGACCCTTAAAAATGTATTGGAAGTCTGGGGCACCTGGATGGCTCAGTCGGTTAAGTGTCCAACTCTTGGTTTCAGCTCAAGTCATGATCTTGTGGTTTTGTGAGTTCAAGCCCTGTATCAGGCTCTGTGCTAGCAGTGCAGAGCCTGCTTGGGATCCTCTCTCTCCTTCTTTCTCCGCCCCTCCCTGACTTGTGCTGAATCTGTCTCAAAAAAAAAATAAATAACTTAAAAAAATTCTTTTAAATGTATTAGAACTTAAGAAAGAATAAAAACAAATAAGTAGAAGGTAGGAGATGAAAGAAGTTAGAAGATCAGTTTAAAATTTATTTAAATGTAGGGGTGCCTGGGTGGCTTAGTCAGTTAAGTGGCTGACTTAGGCTTAGGTCATGATCTCACGGTTCTTGAATTCAAACCACATATGGGCTTTCTGCTGTCAGCACAGAACCCACTTCAGATCCTCTGTACTCCTCACTCTCTGCCCCTTCCCGGCTTGCACTCTGTCCCTCTCAAAATAAATAAATGAACTTAAAAAAAAAAAAAAAAAGAAATTTATTTAAATGTAAAAGTTTTTTAAATTCAAAAGAATTGATTTATTTTTTATTTTTTTATCATTTCCTTGTCCGTTTTCTCTATTTCTTCCCTTTAGATCTCTGAGTTTCCTCATAATTAGGTGTTGGATCACAGGGTGAAGGAAATCATCAAACAAATAATATAATTTCTCAGAACTTAAGTACACATATGTAGAGACTGAAAACCCAATCAAGTATGTTCCATACAATGAATAAAAAAAATTATATATATATCATCATGAAATTTCAAAACACTGGGTAGAATGAGAATACTGTAAAAGCTTCCAGAGAGAATTAACAGGTCGTACACATCCTAGCAATATGGGAAGCTAGAAGAAATTGCAGGAATTACCTTACATTCTGAGAGGAAATGATTTCCAATCTAGAATTCTATACCCAGTCAAAAGTAACTATCTGATCTGAAGGTAGAAAAAAGAAAAAGATTTTTAGAAATGCAGCATTGCAAAACATTTATTTCCCATGTATGCTATCTCAGGAAACTTGGTAGTTTGATACATCATGATGAGATGGAAGAGAAAGAGGAAGGCGTGGATCTAGGAACAAGGGATTCCAATATAGAAAAGTGAGTAGAAACCTCAGAGTGGTGGGAAAGAAGTATTCCAAGACCACAGCTATGCAGGTCTTGAGACAAGAGAGAGTTACCAGATTGGAACAAGACGGTGGAGATCTCCTAGAGGGGTGTTTTAAAGAAAAGGTAAAATGAAACCAATACTTTATCTGATATTTTTGACAATATTAAAAGGAGCTTTAATATTATTTTGGAGACTTTGGAGGTGAAGTGGGGAAAAGGACTTAAAACTCAGTAAATTAAAACTGAGGCAACTGTTAATTCAAGGAGAAATTAGAATTCTAGTTGTCCAAGAAGGGCAATGCAGTCATAATACATTACGTGGCTTAGTTGTGAAAAACATTATAATAATGTGAACTCTGAATATTAATTTTTAAAAACATTTTTGAAATATTTATAGATTTACAGGGAGTTGCAAAGATAGTATAGAGAGGTCTTATATACGCTCTATCCAATTTCCCCCGATGGTTAGATCTTGTATAACCTTAGTACAGTATCAAAACTGGGAAAATGACATTGGTGCAATGTGTATGTATAGTTTTGTGCCATTTTATCACATGTGTATTTGTGTAACCACCACTGCAATGAAGATAGAGAATATCCCATTACTGCAGACATTTCCCTCTTGCTATCCCTTTATAGTCATACTCCTACCCCCCACCACAAATCCTGGTAACTACTAATTTGTTTTTCATGTCTATAATTTTATCATTTCAAGATAAGTATATAAATGGAATAATACACTAAATAGCCTTTTTTTCACTCAGCATAATGCCCTTGAGATCCATACAAGTCATTATGTACATCAGTAGTTCATTCCTTTTGATTTCTGAGTATTATTCTATTGTATGGGTATATCTTAAATACTAGTTTAACTAAAAACTGTGATGTGACTATGTTAGTGGAAGAATAGTGTGTATATATGTGTATGGATAGGTGTGGGGGTGATGATTATGTTATACAGAAAGATAAATGGTAACTAAAATTGACCAAAAAATTAAGTCAATAATAACCAGTACAAGCATGGTTTTTTTGGAAATAAAGAGGTAAATGCCAAGAGAAAGAGCCAAAGTTAAAACTAGTTGCCTTTGGGAAGCAGAAATCAGGAGTAAGGCAGGGGACTGCCACTTTTTTGTTATAAGCTTTATAGTACTACATACATAGGAAGTAAAGGGCTATTACCTACATAGAAATAAGGCCCAGAGAGTTAAGGGGTCCAAGGTTTTAGAGTGAATATCTAGAGAAGCTGAGATTCCACCTTTGGCTCTCTGATTCTTACCAGTGTGCTTTATCCTCCAGCCTGCCTCGAGGTGATCATACAAGTGAATGCTTGTGCTTCCAACAGAGCCTTCTCAATATTTTTTATATTGGTCATTACAGCCTCTGCATCTAGGACACTGCAAAGTGACTGACCTAGCAAACAAGAGTCCCAATGACCCAGTTCCTGAGTAGCTGATGCTGGGGTAATAAATTACTATAGAACTGGTTTGTGAATGCCAACTTGGCAGTTCTGTTTTCCCTTTTGATGGACTAGGGATAGCTCTTCTACAGGAATTATGTGTGTGTGTGTGTGTATGTATGTATGTGTATTTATATATAATATGTACAAGTACATATTATATATAAATAAATAAATAATCTATAATAATGTTTTTATACACATACACACACACACACACGCACGTTTAAAAATCACTCATTGGCACCTGACAAAATACTCCTATTGTAAGAGAGGGAAGTCATAGCTTAGGCTTGGGAGTCAGACAGTTTGAATGCAAGCTTTTGTCCTGCTACATTTTTTGTGTCCTCCACCCCCTTTAGCAAGGTACGTTTCCTTCTTTTCTTTTCTAAGCTCCAATTTCAACTTCCTTGAGAATTCCCTCTCTGACCTCTTCATTGGACTGTAGTGCTCCTGAATTTCCTGTGCTCCAGATATTTCTTTGAGTCACTTCTGCAAATGATTTATTGCTCTCCTATCATGCGTGAGAATTTTATTCTCAGCAAGGAATCCCATTGTCTAGTGCTAGAGATTCATTCTTTGCCCTCATGTGTTAACTCTTGAACAAGATTCAACCCAGGGTGAAGGCCTCAGTATGAGTCAGTGCCCTTGTGGTTTACTTCAAATACTAGGTTATCCCCTTTTCATTGTTACTACCATTAAACTGTTCTTGTCCACAGGCATTAACTGCATGTTCCTTTGGTTTTCTTTGCTTTGTGGTTGTTAAACACTGATTTCTAAGTTCTGAAGATGAAGGTAAGAGCTGTTATTCACCAGCAGAGCAAACTTCATGACCGGATGTGAGCAAAAACAAGAGCAGAACTTTGTGTTTATCTCCTGCCAGCCCTGGGCTCAGTGGAGAGGAAAAGAGGGTCCCAATGTAGGTAGGGGTAGGTGTGTCTCAGTTTTCTTGTCCCTGAGGAGCAATGCCTTCAGAGAGTTCCACAGGTGTTGCAACAACAGTACAGACAAGAGTATAGAGTCGTTGTCCTGTTATTTAGACTATTCCTGGAGAGGAGGCCAATGGGCTCCTTCTTTTATGGCTCCTACCAAGAGCCACAATAATAGGCTAGGTTGCATATGCAGAAAAAAGACACCAATCCTTTTAAATTATAAAACTAAAATCCATCTTATTATAAAAATAGTAACATACTTCCTGAAACTGCTGTACCATAATAAAATTTTATCAGCTCATTTGTAACTTGGAACTTACCGGTTTCAACCAGTGTAAGAGAGAGTCTTTTAGACCAAAGGACCTTGCTGTTAAGGTAGTGTTTGCTGGGAGGTCTCAGGCTTGTGAGGTGGTTTTCTGGGAGCCATTGCCAGTAATGGTTTTTTCAGCTCATTATTTCAGTTGTCTTTGGGTGCAAAAACAGATGTTTGACAGTAGTGTGAAATAATGTGTAAGCCCATTTCTTCTTTTTCAAGGGCTTGACACCTGATAAGAGGACAAAGCCTTTGGGCAGGATATGTAGGGAGCCCCTTTGATGTTCTGAATTCTGTAAAGGGGCTGTTTCTTTTTAGACAGGGCATCCTTTGGTGACAAGCTTGATCATCCTCCCCATTTATGAATTATAATTTCAGAGAAACATTTTGAGAAGATTGCTAAAGAAACTAGGTCAAATTAGGTATGATTTATGAAATGCACCATTAATGAGGCAATGAGAAAGTCAGTTCTGTCTTTCTGTATCCTGAAATTCTAAAGAGGTTAATTACAGGAAGGCCTTCAAACCATATGTTCTTTTGTCTTGGAAACATTCCCATTTTTGCATAATGTGCTTGCTTATGTGACTGCATCTAGTCATACAGCATTGAGTATCAGCACTTATTACTTGAGTTCTTTTGTTTTATATCTGAAGTTATATAACCTGGCTTTAAAAGAATAAATTATAAGAGTTTGCTGATATGCTACTCTCACTGATCTATGATTAACTTAACAGTATTGCTTCAAAAATCTATCTTCTGTTCCTGTGTGTTCTCCACCATGTTCACTCTGTTCCAGCCACACTCTCTCAGTTCCTCTAAGAGCATATCAAGTTCCTTTCTGCCTCGGTGCCTTTGCCCATGCTATTCCTTTCCCAAAAATGTTTCCCTGAACCTTCCTCCTTTATGACTAACTACTCCTCTGTTATGGCTTGTTTAAATGTCACTACCTTGGAGTGTCCTTTCTTAACTTGCTATTCACAAGAAAATCTCTATTTGCTTTTTTATGAGCATCTCTTACAAGTTGTAATTATATGATGTATTTAGTCTGTCCTGTCTGCCCTTCATCATCTTCCTCCTCTAGAGTATAAACTCTGAAGACAGGGGCAGTGGCTGAATGGTTCATTGTTGCATTCTCACTACCTAAAACAATGTCTAGGGTTTGACACATAGTAGGGATTCGTAACAAATATTTGTTGAAAGTTTGAATGAATAAAGGATGCATTCTAGGGAGTATCCAAGAGAACCAGGCAAAAGCTGAATGGCCATTTAAAAATTTTTTCTGAATCGCCATTTTTGACTAAGCTTCGGAAGTCACACAGCATTTTACTTCTGCTGCATACTACTGGTTGGGTGAGTCCAGCTCAGATTCATGAGGAAGAGAATTATACTTTACCTCTTGATTGGGTACAAAAATTTCCATATACCCCCCTCCTTCCATGTGGATAGCCTCCCCTTTCACCAGTATTACCTACTAGAATGGCACCTTTTTTTTTTTTTAACCAAAGATGAGCTTACATTGATACATCATAATCACCCCAAATCCATAGTTTACCTTAGGGTTCACTCTTTGTGTTGTATATTCTTGGGTTTGGACAAATATATAATGACACATCTATCATAATATCATACAGAGTATTTCACTGCCAGCAAAATCCTGTCCGTTCCTCCTAATCCCCCTCCCCCCGGCAACCACTGATTTTATTATTTCCATAGTTTTGCCTTCTCCAGAATGTCATATAGTTGGAATCATACAATATGTAGCCTTTTATGATTGGCTTCTTTCACTTAGTAATATACATTTAAGTTTCATTCATGTCTTTTCATGGCTTGATAGCTCATTTCTTTTTAGCACTGAATAATAATCTGTTGTCTGGATGTACTACAATTTATTTATTCACCTATTGGAGGGCATCTTGGTTTCTTTGAAGTTTTAGCAATTATGAATAAAGCTGCCTGTAAACATTCTTTTATAGGTTTTTGTGTGAACATATATTTTCAACTCCTTTGGATAAATACTAGGGAGTGTGATTGCTGGATCCCATAAGAGTATGTTTAGTTTTGAAAGAAACCATAAAACTGTCTTCCAAAGTGGCTTTACTTATTTATATTCCTACCAGAAATGTATGATCGTTCCTGGCTCTACATCCTTGCCAGCATTTGGTATTGTCAGTGTTCCAAATTTTAGCAACTCTAATAAGTCATCTCTGATGACTGATGATGTGAGCCAGCCATCTTTTCATCTGCTTCTTTGCCATCTGTATATCTTCTTTGGCAAGGTGTCTGTTAAGGTCTTTGGTCCATTTTTAAATTGGGTTGTTTGCTTTGTTATTGTTGAGTTTTAAGAGTTCTTTGTATATTTTGGAGAGTAGTCTTTTATCAGATGTGTCTTTTGCAAATCTTTTCTCCTAATCTGTGGCTTGTCTTCCAATTCTTTTGATACTGTCTTTTGCAGAGCAAAGGTTTTAATTTTAATGAAGTCTAGTTTATCAGTTATTTCTTTTATGGATCATATCTTTGATGTTGTATCTGAAAAGGCATCACCATACCCAAGGTCATCTGGGTTTTCTATTACTCTTCTAGGAGTTGTATAATTTTGTGTTTTACATGTAAATCTGTGGTCCATTTTGTGTTAATTTTTGTGAAATGTATAAGGTCTGTGTCTAGATGGATTTTTTTTTTTTTTATATGTGGATGTCTAGTTTTTCTGCATCATTTGTTGGAGAGACTGTCTTTGTTCCATTATATTGCCTTTGCTCCTTGACCAAAGATCAATGGACTATATTTATGTGGCTTTATTTCAGGGTTCTTTATTCTGTTCCATTGATGTATTTGTCAGTTCTTTCACCAGTCCTACACTGTCATGGTTACTGTAGCTTTGTAGTAAGTCTTAAAGTCAGGTAGCATCAGTCTTCCAACTTTGTTCTTCTTTTTTGATACTGTGTTGGCTATTCTGGGTCTTTTGCCTCTCTATATATAAACTTTAGAATCAGTTTGTCAATATCCATAAAGTAACTTGCTGGGATTTTTATTAGGATTGTATTGAATCTATAGATCAAGTTGGGGACAATTGATATCCTGATAATATTGTCTTTCTCTCCAGGAACATGGAATATCTACTTACTTAGTTCTTTTGTTCCATTAATCAGAGTTTTGTAGTTTTCCTTATATAGATCTTGTATACATTTTGTTAGATTTATACCTATTTCTTTTTGGGGGGATGCTAATGTAGATGGTATTGTGTTTTTAATTTCAAATTTTACTTCTTTGTTAATATACAGAAAAGCAATTTACTTTTATATAATAACCTTGTATCCTTCAGTCTTGCTGTAATTACATATTAGTTGCAGGAGGGTTTTTTTGTCAATTCTTTGGGATTTTCTACATAGATTATAATTTCATCTGTGAAAAATGACAGTTTTATGTCTTCCTTCCCAATCTGTGTACCTTTGATTTCCCTTCCTTGCCTATTGCATTGGCAAGGACTTCTAGTATGATTTTTTAAAAAAGGGTGGTGAGAGGTGACATCCTTACCTTGTTACTGATATTAGTGGGAATAGTTGGAATTTCTCACTATGAAGTATGTTAGCTGTAGTTTTTTGTAGACGGTCTTTATTAAGTTGAGACAGTTCCCCTCTCTTACTAGTTTACTAAAAATTTTTGTGAGTAGGTGTTGGATTTTGTCAGAAACTTTTCTGCATCTATTGATATGATTGTATAATTTTTCTTTTTAGTCTGTTGATATGATGGATTACCTTAATGGATTTTTGAATGTTGAACCAGCCTCACATACTTAGGACAAATCCCTCTTGGTCATGGTGTATAATTCATTTTACGTTCTTTAAGAATACGTGAGCTGGGGCGCCTGGGTGGCTTGGTCGGTTGAGCGTCCGACTTCGGCTCAGGTCATGATCTCACGGTCCGTGGGTTCGAGCCCCGCGTCGGGCTCTGTGCTGACAGCTCAGAGCCTGGAGCCTGTTTCAGATTCTGTGTCTCCCTCTCTCTCTGCCCCTCCCCCGTTCATGCTCTGTCTCTCTCTGTCTCAAAAATAAATAAACGTTAAAAAAAAAATTAAAAAAAAAAAAAAGAATATGTGTGCTAATCTTTTGTTGAGTATTTTTGCGTCTATGGTTATGAGAGAGATTGGTCTGTAGTTTTCTTTTCTTGTAATGCCTTTGTCTAGTTTTGGTATTAGGTTAATGCTGGCCTCACAGAATGAGTTAGGAAGTATTCCCTCTGCTTCTATTCTCTGGAAGACATTGTAGAGAATTGGTATAATTGTTTCCTTAAGTGGTAGAATTCACCCCATCCTGTGAACCCATCCTGGCCTGGTGCTTTCTGTTTAGAAGTTTATTGATTATTGATTTGATTTCTTTAATAGATGTCTATTCAGATCATCTGTTTCTTCTTGTGTGAGTTTTGGCAGATGGTGTCTTTCAAGGAATTGATCTGTTTCATTTAGAGTTGTTTATAGTATTCTTTCATTATCCTTTGAATTTCCATGGGATCTATAGTGATGTCTGCATTTCTGATGCTCGTCTTTTGTGTCCTCTCTCTTTTTTTCTTAGTATCCATTTTATTGATATTTTCAGAGAACAGGCTGTTAGTTTCATTGATTTTCTTTATTGATTTTCTGTTTTCAATTTTAATGATCTTGCTCTCTTATTATTTCTTTTCTTCTGCTTATTTTGGATTTAATTTGCTCTTCTTTTTCTAGTTTCTTAAGGCCCTTTTTTATAGGCATTTACTATTTTTTAAGTTCATTTATTTATTTTGAGAGAAAGAGAGAGTGCAAGTGAGTGGAGGAGGGGCAGAGAGATGGAGAGAGAATCCCAAGCAGGCTCCATGCTGTCAGCACATAGCCTGATGCAGGGGGTCAATCCCATGCATGGTGAGATCATAACCTGAGCCAAAACCAGGAGTTGGAGGCTTAACCAACTGAGCCAAGCAGGTACCATGTAGGCATTTACTATTAAGTTATGGCTTATGCTGAAAGGAATGATTCCTGATCTCCACTTCTGTAACTGACCTTAACATGAATGGCTTATGCTTCCTATCTTATGTTGTAGTATTAGTATCTGCCTTCATGTTCAAAAACACTCAAGGTCATATTAGGTATTTCAAGAAAATTATTGGTGTCCCTGAGCCAAAACCAAGCTTATACAGTATTTAAGATACTTATGAATTGTTGTTTTTCCCTGATCTTTTTGAGGGACAGAAATACTTATTTCTGAAGAAGTGCACCCTCAGAGAATTAATGGGCAAACACAATCCATCATGACCTATACAGACTTTTTCCTCCCTAAGTAGTGTTCTTTAACTGTTAATAGATAACATCTATTTCTGTTGGATTTAAAAATCTATGAATTAAAATAGCAAAAAGAGCAATAGGCTGTAGTAATCAGGTGACCTGGATTCTAGACTACCTGCATGAGAGGTGACGGTGCAGAGACTGGGATGGCGAAAGACTGTTTACTACTCACTTGCTTAAAACAGAAAAGTATGTGGACTCAGTGACCCTGAAGGTGCCTTACAATCTAAATTTTCTATGCCGACATGCTCTTGTGTCTTCTGAGTTCCCATAGCAATCTGTATTTTTTTAAAAATAATTTATTAGTATACTTGTAATTATTTGTTTCATATTGGTCTTCCCCACTGGGCAATAAACTCCATGGGGGCAGGAATCATGTCTGTTTCATCCATTGCCAAGTACATAGAAGGCACTTAAGGGGCACCTGGGTGCCTCCGTCAGTTAAGCGTCTGACTTCGGCTCAGGTCATGATCTCACGGTCTGTGGGTTCGAGCCCCACGTTGGGTTCTGTGCTGCCAGCTAGGAGCCTGAAGCCTGCTTCGGATTCTGTGTCTCCCTCTCTCTCTCTCTGCCACTTCCCTGCTCACGCTCTTTCTTTCTCTGTCTCTCAAAAATAAACAAACATTAAAAAAAAAGGCATTTAATAAATATATCTGGATGAACGAATGAAGGGTTTTCTACCATGTGTTGTACTTTTAAGAGAGTACAAGTGGGGAAGGAGCAAAGAGAGAGGGAGATAGAATCCAAAGCAGGCTCCTCCCTGACCACACAGAGCCTGATGTTGGGCTAGAACTCACAAACTGAGATCATGACCTGAGCCAAAGTCAGACACTTAACTGACTGAGCCACCCAGGTGCCCCTACCATGCAGACATTCTTACTCTTTAAAGTAGCAGAGGCCCTTGGGGTGCGTAGGTGGCTCAGTTGGTTGAGCATTGGATTGTGGTTCTGGTCATGATCTAGTGGTCTGTGGGTTTGAGCCCTGTGTCAGGCTCTGTGCTGGACAGCTTGGAGCCTGGAGCCTGCTTCAGATTCTGTGTCTCCCTCTCTCTCTGCCGCTCCCCTGTTTGCATTCATGTGTGCTCTCTCTGTCTCTGTCTCTTTCTCAAAAATAAATAAAAACATTTTAAAGTAGCAGAGGCCCACTGATACATTAATTGCCCCTGGCAAACGAAAAACTACTTTCTTTCTCTTCGGATTTGCCTGTTCTGGTCTTGGGCAAGTTATTTAACCTTGTGCCTCAGTTTTCTCATCACAAAGTGGGGAAAACAATACCTACCTCATCAGGTTGTTGAAAGTGTGATACAGGAGCAGGAAAAGAATTAATTTAAAGGCTTTAGAATTGTGTTTGAAACACAGTAAATGCTATGTGTTTGTTGTTGTTATGTCTTATTATGTTTAACATTATTGTGATCATTGTTTTGTTCCCCTTATAGCACCTAGCATAGGACTGGACACATAATAGACACATTCATCCAATTTCCTGAGGCCTCTACTATATGCCAGGCACTGTTTTAGGAGATGTTAAATGTGGATTAAAATACTGTCCCTGCTCTGAAGCTGTTCACAATCTCATGGCAGAGATAGATATGTAAACAGTATGTAAATATACAAATATACGTATACATATACATATATACTCACAGCATATGTGTGTATATATATATATATATATATATATATATATATATATATATATATATATAAAGAGATATATAAGGATAATAATAATGTTATACTAGAAGTAAATACAGTATAATATGGGAGCAGGAAGGAAGGAGAAATTCACACTGAATGACTGCAATGTTTTTATCGTTTACCTCATTGAATTCTCAGGACAGCTCTGTGAGTTGGAGATTCTTAGTCATATCATTATGGATGAGGAAACTAATACTTAATGGTATTAAATTTCTTGCCCAGGGTCATGTAGATAGTAAGTAGTTTTTGGGACTTAAACCTGAATCTGACCAATTATAAAACCTTTTTTACTATTTCTGGTCCTTACAAAAATACTTTGCTGCTGTTTCTTTGAAATTTATAAGTCCTACAAAGCAAAGCAAAACTATGTTTTTGGCTGAAAGGACTTGAGATTCAGTACATATTTTGAAAAATTCAGCATCTGGAGCCCTGCTGTTCTATTGCTCCTGTTACCTGGTCTGGCAAGGAAAAACTTAATGTCTGGGAAAGCTCAAGATGCCTCAGCTTTGGGCAAGATGGGCTGTGTCCCATTTAACTTTATCCATTGTCTATCCTGTGAGGCTTCTGACTGGTACCTCTTCTCTGGGCAACCAGGCTCCTTTGTGTGGGCAGGGACCTTGGGACCTGAATGGAGAGTTTGTGCAGAGCTTCCTGTGAATGAGAAGTGTTCCTGTGATTAGCCATGACCTCTTAGCAGCAGATACTTTCATCATTTGGCTTCAACTTTCCCACTTCTCCTTTGCAAAAGATTCCACTGGATCTACCAGGAACAAAGCAGCTTCCATTGAATTCAGCAGCTTGTTTCTGATTACATTAGGCATTATCTGTACTGCCCTTTGGCTCACCTCATGAGTGGGCTAGTACTGTGGTTATTTTTCACAGAATATCCAAGCTGGGAGGACCCTAAAAAACCCTGGTTAACCCCTGCTCATTTTGCAGAGCAAGTAAGCTGAGACCCAATAAATGGAAAGTATTTACCCAGATTCCACAGAGTTTGTTCCATAGGTGAGACTAGGACTCTGATGCCTTAACTCCAGGTCACTTTTTCTACCTACCAGACCCTGCTACCTCCTTTTTTCTCACTCATATAAAATCATAAGCTCTTAGAAGGCAGAGATCATGCCTTTTATACCTTTATATCTTTCAGAGAGCCCAAGTTATTAGATATGCTCAGATTTGTTATTATCTGATGTTACATATGGAGAATGCATTGCCTAGTGGAAAGAGATAGGTAGGGGCACCTGGGTGGCTCAGTCAGTTAAGTGTCCAACTTCAGCTCAAGTCATGATCTCACGGCTGGTGAGTGTGAGCCCCACGTCAGGCTCTGTGCTGGCAGTTCAGAGCCTGGAGCCTGCTTCAGATTCTGTGTCTCCGTCTCTCTGCCCCTCCCCCACTAATGCTCTGTCTCTGTCTCTCTCTCAAATATAAATAAACATTAAAAAAATTATTTAAAAAAAAAAGAAAGAAAGAGATAGGTAGGCCTGGATGGAAATCTTGGCTAGGAGTCAATGGAGTTGGGGTTCTAACTCAGGTATTCTGAGTCCAAGTTGTACAGTCTTTTTTCTAGTAAACTTTTACTGGATTGGTATGCTTTTAACAGGGGAAAAGTGATCCAGACAGAGCCAAGCTCCAGAGGCAGTGAGTGTTGGCTGTACATGGAGAGAAGCAACTAGACTGATGTGGCTAGAGCACAGGTTGGATTAAGTGAGGGGAGGTAGGACTCAGGCAGCCAGAAACATTGGGGGGAAAAGGTGAAAAAGGTTTGGAGCCAAAGAGGACAGATCACTTTATTTTTATTTTCAGTTTTCAAGTCATTTTATTCAGAATTTTGTGTTTGTTTCCTGAATCAATAAATACTATACAAACAATGTAGGAATGGCTACCATTTTCTCTCCCCTGCCTCCCACCTGGGGACAGTCCTCTGGGGCACTTAACTCAGGGGTTCTCCAGATTTGGTTCAGCAAATTAGGTTGAGTGACACTAAAGTCCCTTGAGTAGGGCAGATCACTTTAATGTGCACTTTTTAAAGAAAGCCTCCTGGAGTTGGGAGTCTTGAGTTGGGCCTGAAGGATGGTTAGGATTTGAACTCACAGGGAAGGCACAGGATTTGTGGAGAAGTGAGGACATACTTCTTTTCCTCTTTAAACAAAGTTGGAAAGCCAAGCATCTTTCTAATTTGCCTAGAGTGTTTTTGAGGAGGGGAGTACTGGAAAGTGGAGGTTGGGGCTAGGTTTTAAAAAGCATAGAATTCTGGATTTGAGGATTTAATTTTTATTTCTATTGATACCACTGCAGATGTGCTCCCTCTTCAAAGATGAGTTGTAGGAACCCTGGACAGCAACTGGGTAATGAACTCTGCCTTACTACTCTTGTGGGGTTTTATTTTAGACATTTCACTTGGATGAACTTACCATATGCAGCTTTGGCTATTCTGGAGCAGCCTCAGAGGTCCATGACATTTGTAATTCCCATTTTCCTGAGAAGAGCATTTGAAAAGCATTTGATGAGGCAATGGTAGATGAGAGTGGTTTACTTAGCTAAGGAATCTCTCCCACTTATGGATAGTGACATATGTAAATATGAGGATTCTTAAACTGTCTCTGGAGATTTCTCTACAAATGACAAGGTTTTTAATATATTCCCTTCCTACACTTTTTTTTTTTAATTTTTTTTTTTTACCGTTTATTTTTGAGACAGAGAGAGAGCATGAACGGGGGAGGGTCAGAGAGAGGGAGACACAGAATCCGAAACAGGCTCCAGGCTCTGAGCTGTCAGCACAGAGCCCGACGCGGGGCTCGAACTCACGGACCATGAGATCATGACCTGAGCCGAGGTCGGCCACTCAACCAACTGAGCCACCCAGGCGCCCCACCCTTCCTACACTTTAAACAAATCCATAATCAGCCTAGTCTTGGGTTCTGATCCCAACTCTAGTCCTTGACTTGCCTGTGTGGCCATGGATAAGCCTCTTTCCTTTAGTTCCTGCATCCACAGTAACAATGATGCTGAGCTGGAGACCTCTAACAATTTTTCTGGTTCTGATACTTCAGGACTCTGTATATGGAACACAGATCAGCCTTTTCTTTGGCACTCTTCTTATACACAGATCATAATGCATTAAAACATAATTGTACCATAGTGACTATACACATATTGGTCTAATCAATACATGTACATGAAACGTTGGTAATCATGCTTCGCTGGCTTTTTGAATGTTTTTGTTGTATTCTGTCCTTTTATGCCCTCCGCTGCCTTCATATTTTGGCTTTGCCTTGTGTCATCCTGCAGAGCAGGTCATAGATCCAAAGACACCACTGCATTTTAGTAGTATTTGGGAAAAAACAACAAAAATTACATTTTAAATTGAACCCGCTGCTTCAGTTTAAACTGGCCTTCCTGGTATCTACAGATTATCAATTTCTGCTCAGGCAGCCTGCAGGGCCAGGAGGAGGAGACGTGGCAATTTTGTCCCAACTTGATGGAAAAACCTTAAGCCTCACCTTTTCTGTTGGTTGCAAGTGTGTAGCTTACAGCCCACTTCTGCTTTACTGCAGTGTTAAAGATTTGTGGAAAGAGGCCAAAAATGCAAAAGAGGGAACTGTAAGGAACTATATATACAAAATGTGGTTTAAGACAACTGCCTTTGGACAATTTTTTGTTTTCTCCTCATTTTTGTTAATTTGCTCCATAGTTTTGGATATGAGTAATTGTAATAAGGCATTCCAAACATTTCATGGCACTTAAAGTGTAGAGCCTTTTTTTTTTTTGCCTTTATATAACATACCTTTATAAACAACCTAGAGATAATGCCTACTATGAGTACTTACTTTTTATTGAGTACTTACTGTGTGCCTGACAATGTGCTAAATACTTGCTATGTATCATTTCACTCAACTCTTCTATCAGCTGTAAAAGTGGTGTTATCACAATTTGAAACAGATGAAGACAGTAAGACCCAAAGAAGATAAACAAGATGCCCAAGATCACACAGTTAGTATGTGATGGAGCTCAGACTGGAATCCAGCCAGTAGTGCCTGACTGGACAATCAGTTCTGTTAACTTCTGTGGTTTACTGTCTCTGTGAGATATGGCATTGTATCTTCATTTATAGATGAACAAGCTGACCAGAAAAGTTGTAAATTGCCAGTAATCACATGGCAGATATATGGTAGATATAGGACCTGAATTTTGATTGTTTGGTTTGGAATGTGTGTCCCAGCTGGTTTTTATTCATTTTCACTTTAAACTGTCTTATTTTTATATCATAATAAGATGAACCGTTTCACATTCTTTTGGATTAGTCTTGCTCTGGATTATAAATAAATTATAAAAAGGTCTTACTGGGGATGCTAAGAAAAATAAGATGTTGGGTCTGTTCTTAAGGAACTAATGGTTTGTTGTAAGGAAAAGATACATTCAGAAGCAGTAGTGCTCCCACTAGTTAGTAAGTGGAGGGAAAACCCCTAATGAGTTCAGGCTATGAGTGATTTAAAGGAGAGGAATAGAAGTGTGAGCTACAAGGGGCACCTGGGTGGCTCAGTCGGTTGGGTGTCCGACTTCAGCTCAGGTCATGATCTCACAGTCTGTGAGTTCAAGCCCTGCGTCGGCCTCTGTGCTGACAGCTCAGAGCCTGCTTCAGATTCTGTGTCTCCCTCTCTCTGCCCCTCCCCTGCTCATGCTCTGTCTCTGTCTCAAAATAAATAAAAACATTAAAAAAAATTTTTTTTAAAAGTGTGAGCTACGATTTAATAGGGAGAATTTTGTTGTTGTTGTTGTTATTTTGGGAAGGGTTGTTAATATAGCATATGATAATAAAAATTCCACAACCCTAGTTAAGTGTGATTAGAAAAAAACAAAACTACCAAATTCTGGAGCCAAGTTTTGTTTTTAGTAGGAACACAGTTCTGAAGTACTTATATATGTGAGTGGGGTCATTTAATATATTTGTGTTTTCTATGTCTTGCTTACATAAATGTTTATTGAATGAATGCATTTTGGGTCTGATTGTGAAGATACAGAGGTACTGTGTCATTATTCAGACATAATGTGCAATAAAGTGCTAAAAGTGGAACCTTTAAAGAATGTCTAGTCTAGCCTCTACTTCTAACTGATGAGGGAACTGGGGCACAGAAAGGGGAAGTGACTTCTAATAAGTTGTAGAGAAGGACTGGAATCCACAGCTCCTGGCAGCACTAATGAGTTTCTGTAATAAGTTGCCAATGTTTCCACAGATTTCCTGAGCATGAGTAGAACATACAGAGAAAATATCATTGAAAGTATTTTGAATCACTGACTTTTTACAGTAAAGTGAGGATGTGGAGGTTTGGTTTTTTCTCAGTTCTACAGATCTTGTGTACCAAGTTTAGATTAGAAAGGTTCCATAGGTTAAACCTAACTTTTGATCATAGTTTTCCCACAGGGCACATCTAGCAGAGTTTTTCCCTCAAAGGCCTGGCTGGAAGCAGTGGCCTTTATCTCTGATGTGTAATTTACCTCTCCTTCCTGGTGTTTGAGGCTTGTTGGTCTTGATAAATGCCTGTTTTCTATGCACAGCCTGCAGTTAACATGGGGAGCTCCTGGTGTGGAGCTGCTTAGGAAGCGGTGGGTGAGACTGCAAGTGAAGTGGGCAGGGTGGGTTAATGGCCTGTGCCCACAAGCAATGCATTAACTCAGAGAGCTTGTCTAGTCTGAATGAATCTGTAAATCTCAGTACCAGAAGGGGAAACTGATGTGAAAAGTATGCATTGGTATTGTTTCGCTGCAGAAAGGAATGGAGGTCAAACAGAGTCCAGGAGTGGAGAAGGAATTAGAATCCAGCAGTTCTGGATTTGATTCTAGGCTCAGTCATTTGTAAGCCATATGACCTGGGATGGGTTCCTTAGTCTAAGCTCAGTTCTCCCATCTATAAAGTGGTGTAAGTAATACTAAGCACCTAACAGGGGTATTAAATTCTTCCTGAGATACTGAATGGCTTGTTTATTTTCCTGTTCTTCCAGATCATTTGTCAGATATCACCCTCTCAGTAAGACTTCCCTAACTATCCTCTTAACAATTGTAATTCCTATCCTGACACTCCCTGTTCCCTTATCCTGCTTTATTTTTCTGCTGTACTGCTAATTGTTCATATTTTTTATTTGTTAATCTTGTTGCTCCTCACTCATAATAACAACAAAATACAGCAATAATAGTAACAGCTAGTTCTTATATGTTGGGCACTGTTCTTAGCACTTAACATATGTTAACTAATTTAATCCTTATAAAAATCCTGTTAGGTGGTAGTATTATCCCCATTTTATAGATTAAAAAATTGAGGCATGAGGACATTAAGTGATTTTCAAAGAACACATAACTAGTTAGCAGTGGAGTGATAATCTGAACCTGAGATCTCTGGCTCCAGTCCTTGCTTTTAACCACAGTACTACACCGCCTCATTAGAACATAAGCTTCTTGAAGACAGTGCTGTTTCCTTAGCACCTAGAGTAGTAGTTGGTACATAGTAAACAATGAGTATTTGTTAAATGAATGAATGTGCATTGATAATATTTGTGCGAGAAAAAGTTAAATGGAGCTATTTTATTTGCTGTGGCCCCTTTTATCTTCTAAGGTCCTAACAGTTGCCCTAATTCTGTGCTGGTTCAATATGGTAGCCAACAGTCACATTTTAGGTGCTCAGTAGCCTCATGTGGCTCATAGCTACTATATTGGACACTGCAGATGTAGAACATTTTTATCCCTGTAGAAAGTTCAGTTTGAACAGCACTTCTCTAGCACCTCCTGGGTATCCAGGCTAGAGGGCAAAAAGGAGGAGGAGGTGGAGAAGCTAGTAGTGAGAAAGGAGAGAGAGAGAGAGGGAGAGAGGGAGAGTGATGGGCTCATGGAGGGCCTTGAATGCTGAAATAAAGTTTGGCCTTTAGTTTTAAGCCAGAGGTTTCTGAATTTGACCATGTATCAGAAATACCTGGGGGAAGCTTGTTTAGCATTCTGATTCTCAGGTGGTCTGAGTTAGTAGTTTTGGTGTGGGACCTACAAATCTGTGTGTGTGTGTGTGTGTGTGTGTGTGTGTGTGTGTGTGTGTGTAAAATAACACATGACATAAACGTCACTGTCTAAACTATTTTTAAGTGTGTAGTGTAGTACAGTAGTGTTAACTATACGTACCTTGTACAACAGATCTCTAGTACTTTTCCTTTTGCACAACTGAAATTATACCCAATAAACAACAACTTCCTATCCCACAGAGTCCCTAGCAACTACCATTCTACTTTCTAAGAGTTTGACTACTTAAGATATTTCATGTAAGTAGAATTATGCAGTATCTGTCTTTTTGTGACTGGCTTATTTTACTTAGCATAACATCCTCAAGGATTATCCATGTTGTAGCATATGATAAGATTTTCTTCTTTTTATTATTTTATTTTTGTTTTAGTTTTTAAATATTTATTTTGAGAGAGAGAATGTGAGTTCAAGCAGGGGAGGGTCAGAGAGACAGGGAATCCCAAGCAGGCTCCATGCTGTCATCGTAGAGCCCGATGCGGGGTTCCATCCCATGAACTGTGAGATCATAACCTGAGCTGAAATCAAGAGTTGGACACTTAACTGACTGAGCCACCCAGGCGCCCCCAGGATTTTCTTCTTTTTATTTTTTATTTATTTAAAAAAAATTTTTTTAACATTTATTCATTTTGAGAGTGAGAGAGACAGAGCATGAGTGGGAGAGGGGCAGAGAGAGAGGGAGACACAGAATCGGAAGCAGACTCCAGGCTCTGAGCTGTCAGCACAGGGCCCGATGTGGGGCTTAAACCCACGGACTGTGAGATCATGGCTTGAGCCGAAGTCAGACGCTTGACCGACTGAGCCACCCAGGCACCCCTTTCTTCTTTTTAAAGACTTAATAATATATTGCAAATATACACCATATTTTCTTTATTCATTCACTGTCAGTGGACATTTAGGTTGCTTCTCCCTCTTGGCTGTTATGAATAATGCTGCAGTGAACATAGTTATGCAAATATCTCTTTAATATCCTGTTCTTAGTTCTTTTGGATTTAGGCCCAGAAGTGGAATTGCTAGATCATATAATAATTCTATTTTTAACTTTTTGAGGAACTTCCATACTGTTTTCCACAGCAGCTATACCATTTTACATTCCCACAAACTGCACAAGGGTTCCAGTTTCTCTGCATCTTTGCCAACCCTTGTTATTTTCTGTTTTTTTTTTAATTTAATTTTTTTTTTTAATACTGGCTATCCTAACAGATGTGAGGTAGTAGCTCATCGTGGTTTTGATTTGCACTTCCTTGATAATTAGTGATGTTGAGCATCTTTTTGTATGAGTGTTGGCCACTTGGAGAAATGTCTATTCAAGTTCTCTGCCAAGTTTTAAATCAAATTATGTATTTATAAAACTGTTTTAAATAAGTACCCTGAGTAATTCTGATGGAGTGTGGTGGTGAGTGGGCCAGCAGCTGTGATGGAGAGTGAGGAAGCTTGGCTCATTCAAGCTACATTATTCTCAATTGGGTTATTCTTGGCATCACATGCTGTCTCCGGTTTGATTTTTTTGTTATGTCTATATCATTAAGCCTCAAATTAGACAGGTGCTTCCCTGAGGAGTCTTCACTGTGTCCTGAAATTACCCTCTCTTCCATTTTCTGAGCCTTTAGCTTGTTCTTTCAGTATCTTTCCTTTTCAGCAGGCGTGCTTTCTCAGTGTTGGTGCTGCTGGGCAGCAATCTCTCCATTGGTCCTATCTTAAATTTCTTCCCCGTTTCTTCAGCTTCATCACAACCAAACTCTTCCTGATCTTGTGCCAAGGCCTGTAGCCTAGGGCTTCCTGGGGCCTTTGCATCAAAGAAGGATGGTTTTGCCTGGTTTTTCTGAGCCTTTCTGTCCTGAGACAAAGGACTTGGCCTGATACTCAGAGTCTCAACTGTCTGGAATGCAGCAGTTCCTGATTCAGAGTCTTGGACCTCCCATTGCAAGGGCCCAGTAGTCTTTGAACTACACAGTAAGCAGAGGAGGTCTCTTGTGCTTCAGGTGGAAAAGCAGCCTCACTGCCATTCTTCTGGTTTGGGGAGTCTAGAAACCTGCGGTCCAGTCCTGGATCTGTTACTGATTTGCCCTGTGACTTTGAGGAAGTCACTTGGTCTCTGTTTTCTCTGTTGGAAAATGAAGGGCTTGAATTAAATGATCTTTGAGGTCCTACTAAGCTATACATTCTTTGGTCGCTTTCCATTAATTAATGGTGTGCTCAGCTCTGTATCAGCCAGTGGGGAACTCCATAGGTTAACTAGATAGCCTCTGCTTTCACAAAGCTCATAGCCCAGGAGGGAAGCACTCACATGAACAATCACGTCTAACTTGAAGCAGGTCCAGAATGGGACTTCCACCTGGTGTGTTTGAACAGAGCACAGTGATTAGTTCCTGCTGGAAGGATCTGTGAAGTTTCAAGTAGGAGAGAGGGTTTGAGCCTTTGGTCCTGTCTTCACTTCTGTTGTTCTTCCTTTTCCCATCCCCATAGTCCCCAGGCCCATTCCCTTCTCAAACTTTGCCACAGTTTTCATGGTAAATCATGTTACTCCTTAAACACACACACACACACACACACACACACACACACACACACACACACACAAAAACCTAAAACACACACACACATAGAAATCCCTTCCTCCCTTGTCCAAACTCTTGCAGTAATTGTATAGGTGTACAGGTTACATGTAAAGCTCCTCTAGTTTTTATTATTTGGAACCAGGAGTTCAAGTAGCTTCTCTCATTTTGTCTGCTATGAGGATTTTAAGCTGAGGGTTTGAGTCTCAGTTTTGCAACTACACTACGACCTCCATAGGGCAAACAATAGATCTTATTCTTTGGTCATCTGTACCTCTTCCAAGTGATTTTCGTAACAAATAGCCCTGAGTAGAGAGTCATTAGATGTGGGCTTATTTTAAACTGAGTCTCTTGGCTCTGATATGGATGTCACACTTGCTTATTTATTTAAGATGTGGTGTTTATATTAAGTGATAAATTTAAACATGTAACAGGTTTTTTTTTTTTTAAGTTTATTTATTTTGAGAGAGAGTGCGTGCGTGCACGCACTCATTCATGTGCAGGAGGGGCACAGAGAGAATCCCAAGTAGGCTCCACACTGTCAGCGCAGAGCCCCATGTAGGGCTAGATCCCATGAACCGGGAGATCATGACCTGAGCCAAAACCAACAGTCAGAGGTTCAACCAGCTGAGCCACCCAGGCACCCCAAATGTGTAACAGGTTTTTGTTGTTGTTGTTGTTGTTGTTGTTGTTGTTTTGGTTTTTTTGTCAATTTGATCCTTCTTTCTTGCCTCAACCATCTTCTTGGCTCTAAGAAGGATAGTAAACCTGTTGTTACATGAAGGAAAGAACACTGGGTTTAGAGTGTGAGGAGTCAGGGTAGAGTCTGGGCAACTTTGTAAGTAGAGACTAATCCCACCTCTGATTCCCCATTGAGTTATTAGATGATTGCAGAAATGCTTTGGAAAGTAAAAAATTGATCTTTGATTTTTTTTTTTGGCTTTTAGCATTTGTAATTTAACAAATATTCACAAAGTACTTAATGTGTGCCAAATCCTGTGCTAGAGGAATAGAAGGAAGAGTAAGATATAGCCTTTGCCCTCCAAGTACTTTACATGCTAACTTGGCAGGCAGGTATGAATACAAAGGAATAAAGGAAGTGAACAAAGGGGGTGGGGAGGGAAAAGAATCAGGGAAAAGTGCTTGAATGTGAGACTTGTCAGGTTTTATGGGGTTCAGTTTGGGAACTTGACTTGTCTTGTGAAGGTCCTATGATGTCTTTTCTCAGAGTACAGCTAGGGTGAAGGATCTGCATCTCACATACGATATGAGATCAGAGAGTCAGTGTTCAGTCAGTTATCATTTTTGTATAACAGCAGTGTTGCATAGGAGAAAGAATAGGGAACTTGAGTTCAAATCTCTGGTCTTCACTAAAGTGTATTCATCCTTGAACATGTTACATAATGTTGCTGAAAGATTAGTTTTGTTAATAAAAATGAGAGAATAAATGCCTCACATAATTATTCAGTTCAATTTGATAAACATTTACGGGAGTCTACTTTGTGCTAGCTGGATTCTGAGGTTGCAGAAGTGAAAGGACAATTTCCCAGGAACTCTCAATCTAGTGGGAAGAATTGTATCATGTAAGAATGTGAGATAGAAGCTATGTAATAAGAGCATCCCATGATTATAAGTGCTATATAAACATGAAGGCTTCGGGGCGCCTGGGTGGCTCAGTCGGTTAGGCGGCCGACTTCGGCTCAGGTCATGATCTTGCGGTCCGTGAGTTCTAGCCCCGCGTCGGGCTCTGTGCTGACAGCTCAGAGCCTGGAGCCTGCTTCATATTCTGTGTCTCCCTCTCTCTGACCCTCCCCTGTTCATGCTCTGTCTCTCCCTGTCTCAAAAATAAATAAACGTTTAAAAAAAAAATTTAAACATGAAGGCTTCTGCCATAGATGACCATTCATAGAGCTGCTTCCCACTAGAACAGTATTACCATAAGCAGTGTCTTATCATATCTCCTTTCTGTTTTTGGGAGGTGTGTGTGTGTGTGTGTGTGTGTGTGTGTGTGTGTGTGTTTTCTTTATTAACAGCTGGTTCCTGAAAGCTCAAGATTATTACAAGGAATAAATGTGATAACATCAGTCAGGTCAACTGGAGTTAGCATCTGACACACAGTAGGTAGTGACTAATGGAAGCTTTCGTTATCCCTAATCTGTGCTTCATCTGAGTCACAGAACAAGGAGAGTCTCTCAAATTAACTGCCATGTTCTGGGCACTGTTCTAGGGATTAGGGGTACAACAGTGAACAAAAATAGATGCAAATATTTATCATAATGGAACTTATATTTTTGCGGGGAAGACAAATAACCAAGATAAAAAGTAAAATATTAAGTATGGTAGACAAGTGGGAAAGAGGAAAAAATAAAGCAAAGGAGGGAGAACTATAGTGTTGGGGGTGAAGGTTTAAACTTAAAAAAAATTTTTTTTTAAGTTTATTTATTTTTGAGAGAGAGACAGAGCGTGAGTGAGGGGAGGGGCAGAGAGAGAGGGAGACACAGAATTGGAAGCAAGGTCCAGGCTCTGAGCTGTCAGCACAGAGCCTGATGTGGGGCTCAAACTCACAAACCGTGAGATCATGACCTGTGCTGAAGTCAGATGCTTAACCAACTGAGCCACCCAGGTACCAGTGAACTTTTAAATAAGGAGCCAAGGAATGCCTCACTTGAGAAGGTAACTTTCGATTAAGATCTGAAGAAGATGAGAGAATGAGTTGGAGGAAGAACATTCCAGGCAGAGAACAGCAAGTGCCAAGGCTCCAAAGCCAGACCTGGTATGTTTCAAGGAATGGCACAAGGACAGGGTGGCTGAAGTGAAGTGATCAAAGGGGAGAATAATAGAAGAGGTTGGAATGTTGTAATGGGAGTAGACCTTGTCGGGTCTTCTAGATCCTAGGAAAGACTTAGCTTCTCCACAGAGTAAGATGGGAAGTCATTGACGGAAGAGTTACCTGATACAACTTATTCATATGTTTTCATAGACTCATTCTGACTACTCTGTTGAGAATAGATGGAAGAAAGGATAGCTCCTAAAGCAGAGAGACCAATTAGGCAGTTGCATCCGTCCTGGTGAGAGATGTTGGTGGTTTAGATTAAGATGAATGAAGTGGGGGTAGTGAGACTTGATTTTCAGGTAGAGCTGAAAAAAATTTGCTGTTGAAGTAGTTGTGAGGTATAAGAAAAAGAGAAGTGAAGAGAGACACCAAAATTTTGACCTTTGCAGTTGAAAGGATGGAGTTGACTGGGCGCCTGGGTGGCTCAGTCGGTTAAGCTTCCAACTTTGGCTCAGGTCATGATCTCACGGTTCGAGAGTTCATTTGAGCCCTGTGTTGGACTCTGTGTGGACAGCTCAGAGCCTGGAGCCTGTTTCAGATTCTGTGTCTCCCTGTCTCTCTTCCCTCCCCCACTCATGCTCTCTCATTCTCTTTCTCCCTCAAAAATAAATAAACATTAAAAAAATTAAAAAAAAAAAAAAAAAGGATGGAGTTGCCATTAACTGAACTGGGAAAAGACTTGAGGAGAAACAGATTTCAGGGGAGAGGGTGAGTGAATATAAAAATAGAGATGGTATTTACATTCACAATATTAGATGAAGTGACCTTGGGGATGCATGAAGATAGAAAAGAGAAAAGAGGCCCAAGACTTGAGCCTAGGTCACCACAAAGTTTAGATACTGAGAAAAAACTGCCAGAATAATGCAGAAAAACAAAACAAAACAAAAAACCTCCACCAAAACTCAGTGAGTATAGCGTCTGGAAGCCAAGTGAAGAAAGTGCTTAAAAGAGGGGAGAAAGTGATCAGCTGGGTCACATTCTGCTGACATATCAAGGAAGATGAGAGCTGAAAACTGATCACTAGTTTTAGCATGGTAGAGGTCATTGGTGACTTTGATAAGAACAGCAGTTGTGGTATGTATGGTGGGAATGAAAAATCTGATTGGCATGGGTTTTGTTTTTTTTTTTTTTTTAATTTTTTTAACGTTTTATTTATTTTTGAGATAGAGAGAGACAGAGCGTGAATGGGGGAGGGGCAGAGAGAGAGGGAGACACAGAATCCGAAGCAGGCTCCAGGCTCTGAGCCATCAGCCCAGAGCCCGACGCGGGGCTTGAACTCATGGACCACGAGATCATGACCTGAGCTGAAGTCGGACGCTTAACCGACTGAGCCACCCAGGCGCCCCTGATTGGCATGGGTTTAAAAGAATGAGACGAAAGACAAGAGAAAGCAAATATAAATAGCTCTTTCTAGAAGCTTTGTTGTGAAGGGAAGTAGAGAAATGGATTGATAACTGGCATGTTCAATAGAATAAAGAATGGGGGTTTTGTTATTTTTTTTTTAATTTATTTTTTTAGATAAGACAAAAGCAGCAGGAGGCTAACAGGAATAATCCCGAAGAAAGGGAAAAACCTGATAATGTGGGAGAAAGAGAAGAAATAACCAGAGTAATGTCATTTGTTTGGTGAGGGGATGGAATCTGGTTTATCTGTCTTTGGAGGGTTGGATATGGAGTGGTACCCATGGTCAGAGGGGAGAAATCAGAGTATACGTGCACAGACGCACTTAGGTAGGTAAATGTGGTGGGAGCATTCTCTTTTGTGATTGATTTATTTAGACAGATAAGCAAAGTCACTAGGTGATAAAATAACTAGTGAGGTTAGCAGCAGAGAAAGCATGAAATAATGTAGGAAAAGTAAATTGTCTTGGCAAATACAGAATGATTGGGTTGCATTTAGAGCCTACATGAAAATAGTGATCATAAGTTTAAAGTTTAAATTTGGTGGACATAGTTGTGTATATTTTCTTCTCCCAAGACCTGTGCCAATGTAGGCAGAGAGTAGATGGTGAATTACATTTAACCAGAGCTGTGGTTTAATCAAACTTGTGTTAAGATAGAGGGCCCAGGGAGTGATTATAAAAATTGACCAAGGAATTTAAACTAGCCAGGATTAGGAGGGAAGTAAGGATGTGAGGAATGTGATAGAAATTAAATGTAGGTAGGATCAGTAGATTAAATGTCCTGATAGGCTGAAGGGTTGTTAGAATTGGGGTAACTATAGTGAGTAAACTGGAAAGATAGGAGATAGTGACTGGAGAATGAGATACTTGGAATTAAGGCTATAGAAAATTGACAGTTATTGGTAATGACAAGGTAAAACCATGGAATGAGAGGCTGAGGTAGAGTGGAATTCAAGATCAACAGAGAAGAGGAGGTCAAGTAACTGGGAGGGCAGTATTCTGTAGCCATTATTTATATAGTTACTGAAATTACCAAGAATTATGGCAAGAATGGTATTGGGGAGAAAAACCATTTGCTAGGAACCATAACCTTTAAGACATAAGTGGAAATATCTTGGGCTACAAGTTCAAGGCCCAGTGGTAGATGGGGAATGAGAGAAAAAAACAGCCCCATTTGCTAGGGCTGCAAAGGAAACATTGTCAGGGACTGCTAGATTTCACTTAGAGCAAGAAGGCACGGGGGGGGACATTCACAGAAGAGATTGAATATACAGAGACTTGCTAACCTTGAGATCCAGAGGGAACAGTGGAAAAGGTCAGGAGATGAAGAGGGGAGAGAGGTAAGAGTCAGAAAATGCAATGTACAAGCCACATAGGAGTGAAGTCTGGAAGATGAGAAACAGCCTGGGGGTCCAGGGGTGGGGTTGGGTGCAGCAGCTAATGACGTTCCCAACTGAGAAGGAGGTGGTCTTTTCTAATTGTTTGTAGTAAGATTATTCAAATTGGTTTTCCAATGACATTTGGAATAAGATATGATTTGCTGGTTAAAAAATTATCCACTTGTGGGCGCCCTGGGGGCTCAGTCCGTTAAGCTTCTGACTCTTGATTTCACCTCAGGTCATGATCTCATGGACTGTGGGATCAAGCCCTGCTTTGGGCTCTGTGCTGACCGCATGGGGTCTGCTTGGGATCTTTCTCCCCTTTCTCTGCCGCTCCCCCGGCCCACACGAGTGCTCTCTCTAACATTTATTTTTATTAAAAAAAAAAAATTTTTTTTAATGTTTATTTTTGAGACGGAGACAGAACGTGAGCAGGGGAGGGGCAGAGAGAGAGGGAGACACAGAATCTGAAACAGGCTCCAAGCTGTCAGCACAGAGCCCGACATGGGGCTCAAACTCACAAACCATGAGATTGTGACCTGAGCCGAAGTCAGACGCTTAACCGACTGAGCCAGCCACTCAGGCACCCCTATTTTTATTTTTTATTTTTTTAATGTTTATTCACTTTTGAGAGAGAGTGTGCGCCTGAGTGTACACACATGAGAGTCGGGGAGGGACAGAGGATCCGAAGCAGGCTCTACAGTGACAGCAGAGCGCTTCATGCGGGATTTGAACCCAGGATCCATGAGATCATGACCTGAGCCAAAATCGGATGCCTAACTTACTGAACCACCCTACCACCCCTCAAAATAAATAAACATTCAAAATAATAATCCATGTGGATAATATAAATTTATTTGCAAATATTAAAAACATACTGCTTTGGAATAAGAAACATTTATAGGTGTATTACAAAAAGCAGACAGATGCACATTATTCTCCTGCAAGAAAATATGCTTGGCAGTGCCAAAGTAGATTGGATCTTGTTCGAAGCATTAATTTATATATTCAAACATTGATACCACTTTGTCTTTTTTACTGAGGGTCATTTTGCTTCCTAATGAACATGCTGGAATTTATTTTCAGGTTGCTTCATCTGAGGGATCTATTCAGAAATAGTTGTTCCAGATTACAAATCAATTTGGAAATCCCAGTGGCACGTGAGGGGGAAAAAAAAAATCCTGCAGTGAGCTTTTGATTTTATCTTGAAAAGCTAATAAATGGTGGTCAGACTTCTAGTTTGTGATCATCTTTATCTAAAACAGGAAGTCTGGAACGTTTTAAAAATCAATGTCTTGATGTTACAACAGATAAACCTTGGCAATGTTATGCTAAGTGAAATAAGTCAGTCATAAGGGACATGTGTAATTCCTCTTATACAAGGTTCCTAGAATAATTAAATTCATAGAGGTAGAAAGTGGAATGGTGGTTGTTGGGGGAGGAGAGAATGGGGAGAGTTAGTCTTTAGTAGGTACAGAGTTTCAATTAGGGAAGATGAAAAAATTCTGGAGATGGATGGTGGTGATAGTTGCACAATAGTGTGAATGTATTTTATGCCTCAGAACTATACACTTAAAAATGGTTAAATTGGTAAATTTTGTGATACATATTTTACCACCACAAACAAAAAATCCTCCAGTGTTTTGAGTGTCCAGTGCCTACAAGATTGCTTGCCTAAACGAGTTGACCATTCTCACGTTTTATTCTATTCTATTCTATTCTCTTCTATTCTATTCTATTCTATTCTATTTATTTTATTTTAGAAATAAAGAGTGCAAGGTGGGGATGGAGGCAGAGGAAAAAGAGAGAGAGAATCTTAAGCAGGCTCCACGCTCAGTGTGGAACCCAACTCAGGGCTCAGTCCTACAACCTTGGGATCATAACCTGAGCCAAAATCAAGAGTCAGATGCTTAACCAACTGAACCACCTAGGTACCCCATTCTCATATTGAATTACAAATAATGAACCCCCTTCTCCCTAATACCTTACATTTGTGTACTACTGTACAGTTAAATGTTTTCATATCTCATTCAGAACAGCCTTGAGAAGTAGGTAGATAGGAATAGATAAAGAAATTGATTCTAAGAGACTTGCTCCTGTTAAGTCAGAGGGAGTGTCTAGTTCAACATGGTCTAGTTTCAGAACCTTCCTAGCCATAAATGAGGGAGTTTAAAACTTATAAGTGGGGGGCTTTTCCTGAAGCAATATAGTTCCTTCAGCAGAGACCTCCTCCCTTTATTAGAGCACAGAGGCAGAACAGTTGAGATCTGCACTCCTGACTTGCACGTGCTGCCTGGTTTGTATCCAGTTCTTCAGCAGAGATTTGGACCTGGGAGACTGATCATACCATCTGCAGTTTGACCAGTTAAATTCTACATGCTCATCTTTTTTTTTTCCCCCTGAAGGGAATTAGTTTTTCAAATATCATAACATAATAGGATCAAAAGTAAATAAAGAGATTCACAATGAAGGGGGAAAATAAGGAAAACAGAATAAATGAAGCCAAGATAAATTTAGTACCAGGAGTTTTTTGTTTTTGTTTTTGCTTTTGTTTTTTTTTGCTAAGATTTGGTAGCAAATTCAACTCTGAGCTTTCTGGTGGCCACAGCAAGGTCTGGTCCAAGATTCAGAGTGTCTGTCATTCGCCCATCTATTCTTTCAACTGATAGTTTATTCTCAGAAGACACACATGTATCTCTGGCTCTAATGTCTGAAGAAAATAGAGCTCATTTTAAACAATGGCTGACATTAGTGGTTGCCACAGTAAACTTGATGGTAAGCTCTTTGTCTGGTTTATTTCTATTTAGCTTATACCTGGCACCAGCGATTGGCTCAGACTGAATAATTACTATGGACTTGATGTATGAATAAGAAATGATTGCTCTTTTTAGGATCTGATGTAAAACTTGGACAATGGACAGTCATTTTGATGTTCAGCAAATACTGAATACTTGTAGATACTTGGTCCTGTGCTGGGCCCTTTGAAAAATAAAGACATAAATTATGGCTTTATCTTCAAGGAGTATTTTTAAAAAGCTAATGATACAAAGCACTGTGTGAAGATATAAAATGCTTTGTGAGGATTATGGGAGCTCAGAGGAGAGAGTTCATCATAGGCCAGGCTGTTCAGTTTCCCCAATGGTAAAAAGGGAATAATAGTACCTACTTCATAGGGTGGTTGTGAAAATTAAATAGTTAATATATGTAAAGGTCTAAGAAAAATGCCTGGCTCATAGGAAGCATTCCACAAATACTAGCTAATAATAATATTTAGGGAAGACATCCTGGAGAAAAGAGTGCATGGAGTTAGGCTCTTTATATCCCTGTGTTTGTCCCTACCAAAGCGTGTGGGTGTCCTTATTTGACTCTTGATATGTTTCCCTTGTCTGCTAGCTCCAAGGTCCTTAAGGGCAGGTATCATAACTTATACTCATCTCTGTATCCTTTTTTTTAATTGTCTAAAACATTTTAATGTATTTTTGAGAGACACAGCATGAGTGGAGGTGGGGCAGAGAGAGAGAGAGGGAGACACAGAATCTAAAGCAGGCTCCAGGCTCTGAGCTGTCAGCACAGAGCCTGATGCGGGGCTCAAACCCATGAACCGCAAGATCACGACCTGAGCCGAAGTTGGACACTTAACCGACTGAGCCACCTAGGCGCCCTTCATCTCTATATCCTTAATGCTGGTACTGGGCCTGGTATAACATAAACACCCAGTGAAGGTTTGTTGACTAAAGGAAGAAAGCAAGCAAGCATACTGGGAGCCAAGCAGGCTTGCTCCTTTAACAGCTGAGAAGGTTCTAAAGACATGCTTTCTGGGAGTCCTACTTGGCTCTGAATTACATCTGACAGCATGTTCTGCTTGCTGTCCTGTTACTCTTCCTCCATGTTCCTTCATTCCTTACTGCCTTTATACCCTTGTTGGACTACTGCTGACCTCTAAGCAAATGAACTAATGGTTGGTGGGTAGTTAGTTCACAGCAGTCGTCATCTCAGATCATATTGATTTCCAGTTGTTCACTGGACATCTTTGCCTCTGCTTGTTCAAAAATGAATGCCATATTTCACTGCTTACCTAGAAACTCCTTACTTTCTCCTCATTGAGCCCTGTATAGAGTTTCTAAAACCTATCACTTATGACTCTGAAATAATTTCTATGTTCTTTCCTTCTTTTGTATTTCCACTCTTCCTTTTTAGTTCTTGTTTCTATTCTGCCAGTTCATCCTCCAACTTCTCATGAAATGTCATTCTAAAACACAGATATGTCACTTTATTAATTTAATTTTTCGTCGCTCCCTATTTATCTTCATAGCATTTCTTTAGATTATATGGTAGGGCTCAATTTCCATGTTATAGATGAGATAATTGCATTCCTGGAACAGATGGCCTCAAGGTGAAATTAATACTCCTCTTAGCCTTTTGAGGCTAATTACCCTTCTAAAACCTCAGACCCAGGAAGAGAACAGTCTAAAGTCTAAAGTCTAACAGTCCTGTCCCTATAGAAATTGTGGGTCCAAGGCATTGAAAATCATATGTGATGAGGATGTTTCCCCAGATGCAATAATGATAAAAATCAACATTTGTTACGTGTTTGTACTCTGGCAAAACATGTATTGTCTTATTTAGTCCTCCCAACAATCCTAGGATATAGTTAACACTAGTATTTCCACTCTACAGAAGAGGAAACTGAAATTAAGTGTGGCATACAAGGCCTCACATGTGCTATGACTTAAAAACCTATGTTCTTAACTATTATATGAAGTTTCTAGGTAGCACTTTGCACATGTTGCTTCCCTAGGAAGGATCATAACTTTGTGTGCTATAAACTTGCTGTTGAGAATTGCCAGTCTAGTGGGCTTTGTGGGTTTGCTCCAGAGAACTAACATATTCTGGTAGAACACTTTGACTGAATAGGTACTTCAATGAATACCTTTATTTCTTTAGATTTCCTTAGTATCCTGTGTCTCATGACAGATCAATCTAAAATGCCACGTAAGACTTATTACCAGCAAAAGGGGGAAGAGGGGCTTTATTGGGACTGTGTTTTCATATAGCTATCTTGTCCATTTGTCTGTCTTCCCATCTAATCGTCTGTTCATCTGTCCATGCAGAGAATGATATCAAGGAGAGATGGTAGAAAGCCTCCAGTGTAAAGTTGGAGACCTGGGTTTTGTTAAGGACCCAATCCATGACCCTAACTTGCCATGTATTTCTGGGGTAGTCCCTTCCTTTCTCTGTGCCTCAGTTTTTGTTTTTGTTTTCCTTCAAAAAAATAAATAAATAAAGGTATTTGGATGCCATGACCATAGGCCTCTTCCAACTAGCTCTCTGCAGCTGGATGTCATAGGTAATATGGCAGTTGTACTTTTGAAAAGTAGCACTGGTACTTTTATATTATATTACAGGCCTCTTCTAAGAAGATAAAATCTGGCTTATATATTTGCATTGCAAATCTAGCCTCTTGTCAGTAACCATTAAAGAGAGGCTCTGATTTATAGCTTCTCTAGAAATGCGTGTTGACTATTTCCTATAGCTTGGGATGTTATATAGCAAGTCTGCCTATAGCAATCCATTTCTAGCAAATTATAACTTTGCTTCAGAGGTATGTGATAATTTAAGATCATTGTATTATGCGGTTGTGAAACTGTGGTATGCAATCAGTTTGTTCAGTGAATAGTTTCCAGGCACACACTGTGTTCCTGACTTTGTGCTAGGTATTAGGAATAAAAGTCTGACAAGACACATCTCTGCTTTCATGGACTTGGCAGGAGTTGGGAGTGTGATATAATTATGTTAAGAGTGTGATAAATACTACAGAAGCTTCCCAGTGAAAGTGACATCTAATTGAGCCCTGAAGAGAAGAGGAGGAATTACCCAGATTAAGAGATAGGGTAGATCAGGGAGAACCCCTGAATGATGGAGAAAGGATGGTATTTCAGTCAGGCACAGCGAACAGCAGTGTTGGAAAGACTCAGAGGCAAGAAAGTATGGCATGTTCAGGGGAACTCAAAAAAGATAATACCTGCTGGATTATAAAGTGTGAAGGCAGGAAAAGGCTATTTTAAGATTACAGCCATTTTAGGTATCCCTTCTGGATTGGGAAATAGCATGATGTCATAGAAAAGACTAGACTTGGGATCTAAAGACCCAGGTTTTAGTCTTTGGCTTGCCACTAGCTATCTATGGGATCTTGAAAAATTATTTAACTTCTCTGATTCTTAGTAATTGTTAACTCTTGCACCATCCTTTTAAGCTGTAAAACTGCTACACTATGAAAGCTTTCTTAATTCTTCTGCAAAGCAGAATGACATCCTTGCTCTGTTTAAACACTTTTAGTATAGCACTTTTATTATAGTAATTTTTATTTGCAGATGTTTCCCCATTAAAAGGTGAGTTCTTTTAAGGGCAGAGAAATGACAATGTAAGTCCCAACTACTTGTGATGTTTAATGGATACTTGGATTGTATATTAAGGGAGTTTCCCTCTGAAATTTGTTTGCCCTTAGAAAAAAAAACCCTGAGAAGAAATCTTGTATTATTTGCAAACATGTGACTGGAGAGACAATTTTGTTATGTTTTTGATGAACAAAAAAGCCATTTTCTTTTTTTTTTTTTAATATAATTTATTGTCAAGTTGACTAACATACAGTGTATACAGTGGGCTCTTGGTTTTGGGGGTGGATTCCTATGATTCATCGCTTATATTAAAAAAGAAAAAAAGCCATTTTCTTAAAGCTGTTTCGGTGGACTGAATGCTCCGGTGGTTAGAATGTGACATTTTGCAGATGAGCATATCATTTACAGGCAGGCAGGCACAAGAGGTGGTTGTTGAAGTTTTACATGAAAAGAGCTTTCTGTTAACAGTGGAAACCTTTTTGATATTGAGATCCTCTTAGCAGATCCTAGAAATCAGAGTTCTCCTCCATTTCACCTTTAAATTGAAACGTTTTCTAAGATGAAATGATATATACAGAGCTGTAAAATGGAAATCTAATGGGCAGTTTGATTACATTTGGCAGACGTATAAAGAAGCAGACATCTATTATAAAAACTGGCCTTCCTTGTGTATCATCATACTGATAAAATTAAGGGGAAAAACCCACTGAAATGGACTTTTCTTAAATTTGTTTGCTCAGAAGAAGCAATATGTGATATGAAACTGTTGAATTCCAGTAAAGGTTTATTTTTATTTACCCATTAATTCATTCATCTTGCCTAATCAACAGATGTTTACTGAGCACCCTGCTTTATACCATGCCCTTTTCTAGAAATTTAGGAGTGGATAAAACATATGGTCCCTTGACCTCATGGTGCTTCAAATGTAGCAGGAAGAAAAGAGTTGCACAAGCAAATTACAGCTGCAACGAGTATTTATAACAGAAGTTCAGAGAGCTCTGGGATCATAAAATGGCCTGTAGTCATGCCCTATCTGGCCTTCTGAGATTCTTCATAAGAACTGTGTAGACACAACTGAGAAATGAGTATAGGATGATAATATCCCTATCATGTTTCACTTAGATTCTGTGCTCCAGTTGTTCAGAGCTGCTTGACATCCTGCCTTGCTCGCTCATGACTTAGTTTCATGAATGTCCTTTCCTTTGCCTTCTGTAGAATTCCCCTCATCATTCAAAACAGATCGAATGACAGTTTTTTAAATCTTCAACATCTCTCCCTCAAATAGAACTAGGTTCAGCTACAACAGTCTAAAATAACAGTGGGTTGGAAATATAAGGTTTTATTAAAACTCTCATGTAAAAGAAGTACAGAGGTAGGCAGTCCAGGCCTGACCTGATTGTTCCATGAAATCATCAAGGACACAGGCTCCTTCTACCATCCTTGATTTGAGACTTCTATTCTCAAGGTTACATCATGGAAGAGAAGGCTGATGAATTCCAATCCATTGTGTCCTAATTCTAGATAGCAGGAAGGAGTAAGTGGAGAAAGCTGGGCCTGCAGATAACACTGTTCCCTTTAAGTAGCCTTTAATAGAAGGCTAACGATATTTGAATTGTATCTCATTGAGCAAAACTAATTACATAGCCACACCTAACTACAGGAGGCACTAGGAATTAGAATCCTTTAACTGAGTGTTTTGCCACCTAGTGGTAGTTCTAGCGTTCTTTCCCTGACTACCATCCTTTAGTTAGTTATAAATTCTAAACACTCAATATAATAACAGTACTGTATTGCTTTTAGTTGTCAATTTCTATGTCTGTTTCTTTCTTATAAATACCTCAGGAATAGAAATTGTGTCCTGTTATCTCTAACACTTTGCACAGAGCCTGGCACAGGAGGTATCTTCATGTGTATAAAATGAAGGTGTTGAACTAAATGACAATACTTTTAGCTTATAAAAAATCTGGAACTATTTCTTGAAACACTAATTTGTATTTTTAAACCACTTTATTGAGATATAACTTATATATGATAATATTCACCCTTAAGTATACAATTCAGTGATTTTAGTAAATTTACAGAATTGTGCAACTATCACTAAAATCACTAAAATGGTTTTAGACCATTTTTATTACCCTATAGAGATCTCTTGCTCCCATGTGCTATCAATCCCCATTCCTACTCCAAATCCCAGGTAACCAAAGATCTGTCTGCCTCTATAAATTTGCCTTTTCTGAACATTTCATATAAATAGAATAATATAGTATGTGGTCTTTTGCTCCAGCTGCTTTTATTGCATGATATTTTCAAGGTTAATTCATGTTGTGATATGTATCATTGGTTTTTTCCTTTTTCTTGCTGATATTTTCTTTGTTGTTTTGGGAATTAAATGTATATCTTAATTTATTACAAATTATTGTATTTATTACAGTCTGCTTCACATATAATCTACTCAGATACAAACTAAATGAATTTCAGTAAAATATAGAAACTTTGTTTCAATATAATTCCATTCCCCCCTCTCCTTTACTTGTTTTTATATAAGTCAAATCTTTATATATAATATGCCCAATAATACAGTTTTGGAGTTATTGTTTTCATAAATTTAAAAGACAGTATATAAGAGAAAAATATTTATACTTTTTACCTACATAATCACCTCTACAGGTGTTCTTTATTTTTTCACGTGGATTTGAATTACACTCTGGTACCATTTCCTTTCAGCCTGATAGCCTCAGTATTTCTTTAGTATTTTTATTTATTTATTTATTTATTTATTTATCTGTTTGTTTGTTTGTTTTAATTTATTTTTTATTTTATTTTTTAAATTTACATCCAAGTTAGTTAGCATATAGTACAATAGTGATTTCAAGAGTAGATTCCTTAATGCCCCTTACCCATTTAGCCCATCCCCCCTCCCACAACCCCTCCAGTAATCCTTTGTTTGTTCTTCATATTTAAGAGTCTCTTTTTTTTTTAATTTTTTTTTAATGTTTGTTTATTTTTGAGACAGAGAGAGAGACAGAGCATGAACAGGGGAGGGGCAGAGAGAGAGGGAGACACAGAATCTGAAACAGGCTCCAGGCTCTGAGCCATCTGCCCAGAGCCCGACGCGGGGCTCGAACTCAGGGACCGTGAGATCATGACCTGAGCCGAAGTCGGACGCTTAACCGACCAAGCCACCCAGGCGCCCCAAGAGTCTCTTCTGTTTTGTCCCCCTCCCTGTTTTTATATTATTTTTGCTTCCCTTCCCTTGTGTTCATCTGTTTTGTGTCTTAAAGCCCTCATGTGAGTGAAGTCATATATTTGTCTTTCTCTAATTTCACATAGCTTAATACCCTCTAGTTCCATCCACGTAGCTGCAAATGGCAAGATTTCATTCTTTTTGATTGCCGAGTCATACTCCATTGTATGTACATATATATATATATATATATGTATATATGTATATATACATATATATATATGTATATATATATGTATATATACATATATACATATATATATATAAATATACACACACACACACACACACATACATATACACACACACACACACCACATCTTCTTTATCCATTCATCCATCAATGGACATTTGGGCTCTTTCCATACTTCGGCTATTGTTGATAGTGCTGCTATAAACATTGGGGTGCATGTGCCCGTTCGAAACAGCATACCTGTATCCCTTGGATAAATACCTAGTAGTGTAATTGCTGGGTCGTAGGGTAGTTCTATTTTTAATTTTTTGAGGAACCTCCATACTGTTTTCCAGAGTGGCTGCACCAGTTTGCATTCCACCAGCAGTGCAAAAGAGATTGTCTTTCTCTGCCTCCTCGCCAACATCTGTTGTTGCCTGAGTTGCTCATGTTAGCCATTCTGACAGGTGTGAGGTGGTATCTCATTGTGGTTTTGATTTGTATTTCCCTGATGATGAGTGATGTGGAGCATTTTTAATGTGTCAGTTGGCCATCTGGATGTCTTCTTGGAGAAGTGTCTATTCATATCTTTTGCCCATTTCTTCACTGGATTATTTGTTTTTTGGATATAGAGTTTGATAAGTTCTTCATAGATTTTGGATACTAACCCTTTATCTGATAAGTCATTTGCAGATATCTTCTCCCATTCTGTTGGTTGCCTTTTAGTTTTGCTGATTGTTTTCTTCGCTGTGCAGAAGCTTTTTATTTTGATGAGGTCCTAATAATTCATTTTGCTTTTGTTTCCCTTGCCTCTGGAGACGTGTTGAGTAAGAATTTGCTGCGGCCAAGAGCAAAGAGTTTTTTGCCTGCTTTCTCCTAGAGGATTTTGATGGCTTCCTATCTTACATTTAGGTGTTTTATCCATTTTATTTTTGTGTATGGTGTGAGAAAGTGGTCCAGGTTCATTTTTCTGCATGTCGCTATCCAGTTTTCCCAGCACCATGTGCTGAAGAGACAGTCTTTATTCCATTGGATATTCTTTCCTGCTTTGTCAAAGATTAGTTGGCCATACGTCTGTGGGTCCATTTCTGGGTTCTCTATTCTGTTCCGTTGATCTGAGTGTCTGTTTTTGTGCCATCTTTAGTATTTTTAGAAAGGCAGGTTGCTGCCAGTGAATTATCTCAGTCATTATATGGGAATGCCTTTATTTTTGCCTTCAGTTTTGAATATAGTTTTGCTGGGGTTATAAATCTTTTTTTAAGGAGGATATTTAATTTTTAATTTATTTTTTTAATGTTCATTTTTGAGAGAGAGAGAGAGGGAGAGTGCAAGCGGGGGAGGGACAGAGAGAGAGGGAGACACAGCATCTGAAGCAGGCTCCAGGCTCTGAGCTGTCAGCACAGAGCCCAATGTGGAGTTCAAACCCACGAACTGCTAAATCATGGCCTGAGCTGAAGATGGATGCTTAACCCACTTAGCCACCCAGCTGCCTCTATTTTTTATTTTTATTTTATTTTTTGAGAAAAGTTGACACAGTGTTAGATATTTTAAGTATACAACTCAGTGGTTTGATAAGTTTATACATTATACTATGTTCACCCAAGTATAGCTATCATCTGTCCCATTATAATGCTATTACATTGTCACTGACTGTATTCCTCATGCTCTGCTTTATATTCCCCTGACTCACTCATTCCATAACTGGAGGCCTGTATCTCCCTCTCCTCTCCACACCCTTTTGCCCAGCCCTTCCAACACCCTCCCCTCTGACAACTATCAGTTTGTTTTTTGTTTATAGTCCTGATTCTGCTTTCTGTTTTATTTATTTTTTATAGATTCCATTTATGAATGGAATCATAATGATATTTGTCTTTCTCAGTCTGCCTTATTTCACTTAGCATAATACCCTCTAGGTCCATCCATGTTGCCTCAAATGGCATGATCTCATCCTTTTTTATGGCTGGGTAGTATTCCATTGTATATGTGTGTGTGTATATATGTTTTCTTTACCCATTTGTCTATTTATGGACACTTAGGTTGTTTTCATGTCTTGGTTATTGTAAATAATGCTACAATAAACATAGGGGTGCATATATCTTTTTGAATTAGTGTTTTCATTTTTCTTGGGTAAATACCCAATAGTGGAATTATTGGATCATATATCTTTAATTTTTTGAGGAACCTCCATACTGTTTTCCACAGTGACTGTATCAATTTGCATTACCACCAGCAGTACATGGGGGTTCCTTTTTCTCCACATGCTTACCAACATTTGTTGTTTCTTGTATTCCTGATTTTAGCCATTCATACAGGCATGAGATGGTATCTCATTGTGGTTTTGATTTGCATTTCCCTGTCAGTGACTGATACTGAGCTTTTCATGTATCTGTTGGCCATCTTTATGTCTTTGGAAAAATGTCTGTTCAGGTCCTCTTCCCATTTTTTAATCAGATTGTTGTTTGTTTGTTTGTTTTTAATTTTTTTTGCTTTTTTTTGGTGTTGTATAAGTTCTTTTTAAAAAAAATTTTAATGTTTATTTTTGAGAGAGAGAGAGACAGGGCACAAGTTGGGGAGGGGCAGAGACAGAGAGGGGGACACAGAATCTGAAACAGGCTCCAGGCTCTGACCTGTCAGCACAGAACCTGATGTGGGGCTCAAACTCATGAACTGTGATATCATCACTTGAGCTGAAGTCAGTTGCTTAACCCAGTGAGCCACCCAGGCGTCCCAAGTTGTATAAGTTCTTTATATATTTTGGGTATCAGATCCTGATCAGATACATCATTTGCAAGTATCTTCTCCCATTCAGTGTGTTGTCTTTTCATTTTGTTGATGGTTTCCTTCACTGTGCAAAAGCTTTTTATTTTGATGTAGTCCCAATAGTTTATTTTTGCTTTTGTTTCCCTTGCCTTAGGAAACATATCTAGAAAAATGTTGCTATGGCTGATATTAGAGAGATAACTGTGTTCTCTAGGATTTTTATGGTTTTAAGTCTCACATTTATGTCTTTATTGTTTTGTGTTTGTTTTTGTGTATGGTGTTCAGAAGTGGTCCAGTTTCATTCTCTTATATGTAGCTGTCCAGTCTTTCCAGTACCATTTATTGAAAAGACTGTCTTTTAGCCATTGTATATTCTTGTCTCCTTTATCATAGATTAATTGACCATGAAATGTGGGTTTATTTCTGGGGTCTTTATTCTGTTCCTTTGATCTGTGTGTCTGTTTTTTGTGCCAATACCATACTTGTTTTGATTACTACAGCTTTATAGTATATCTTGAAATCTGGAATTGTGATACCTCCAGCTTTGTTCTTTCTCAGGATTGCTTTGACTTTTCAGGCTCTTCTGTGGTTCCAAGGGGGTTATAAATCTTGATTAATATGTTTACTTTTTTTTGTTTTAGCACATTTTATATATCATTCCACTGCCTCTAGCCTCCATTATTTCTGATGAGAAGTGAGCTGTTAATCTTGTTCCCTTTTATCTGACAGATTGTTTTCTCTTGCCACTCTCAAAAATTTCTCTTTGGCTTTCTGCAGTTTTTACTGTGATGTACACAGGTATGGATATTTTTTGTGTTTAGCCAACTTGGAGTTCATTATCTATCTTACATGTGTAGTTTAATGTTTTCTTTCTTGTTTTTTTAATTTGAGAGGGAGGGAGAGAGAGCATGAGCAGAGCAGGGCAGAGGAGCAGAGAGAGAGAGAGAGAGAAAATTTCAGGCAGGCTCCATGCCCAGTGTGGAGCCAGAAACAGGACTTGACCCTCAGCCGAAATCATGACCTGAGCCGAAATCGAGTTGGACCCTCAACCAGTGAGCCACCCAGGCACCCCTATTTGTTTTTAAAATCAAATTTGGGAAGCTTTTAGCCATTATGTCTTCAAATATTTTCTGCTCATTTTTTTTTTTCTTTCCTCTTTCTGGAACTCCCATTACTTACATGTTGGTTTGATTGATATTTCCTACAGGTCACTCACTCAGTTTATTTTTATTTTTGTTTTTCAGATTGTATAATCTATATTGATCTGTCTTTGGATTTGATGATGTTTTTCTCTGTCAGCTCAGATTTGTTGTTGAATCCTTGAATATTTTATTTCAGAATACAGTTTCCATTTGGTTCTTTTATTTTTATAATTTCTATATGTTGATATTCTCTATTTGATGAGTTATTATGATCATACTTTCATTTAATTCTTTAAATATGGTTTCCTTTTATTAATTTATAATAGCTGTTTTAAAATATTTATCTGCTGATTCCAATATCTGGGCTCCCTTGAGTCAGTATCTATGGTCTTTTTTTTTTCCTTAGTAAATGGGGCATACTTCACTGTTTCTTTGCATGATTCATTTTTTTTTTTTTTTTTTTTTTTGGTTGAAAACTACATGTTCTAGATAATATATTGTAGCAACTCTTGATTCAGATTCTTCCCCCTTGGAGGTTGGGGGATATTGTTGCTGGGTGTTTTTGTTTATTTAGTAACTTGCTTAGACTATTCTGTAGTGACTATCTCTTCTGCAGTGTGTGACTACTGATGTCTTTTTTTTAAACATGAATATTTAGTTATTTATTTAACATGAATGTAGTTTATTCTGGTCACACTTTTAAAACTATTGTTTTAATTTTTAAACTTGGCTTCTTTTTTTTAAAATTTTTTTTTTTTTCAACGTTTTTTATTTATTTTTGGGACAGAGAGAGACAGAGCATGAACGGGGGAGGGGCAGAGAGAGAGGGAGACACAGAATCGGAAACAGGCTCCAGGCTCCGAGCCATCAGCCCAGAGCCTGACGCGGGGCTCGAACTCACGGACCGCGAGATCGTGACCTGGCTGAAGTCGGACGCTTAACCGACTGCGCCACCCAGGCGCCCCTAAACTTGGCTTCTTAAAAGTCACCCCTGGGTCAGTGTAGATTAGTGGTCAATGATTGGCTTAACCCCTAGGCCAGGAAATTTTGTACTCTTTGCTATAGGATCTGTTTGTCATTTGGGTAATGCATTCAAATTTCAGACAACTTACAATTCTGCATCAGCCTTTAGTTTCAGTGTGTTCAAGGCCTTACATTCACATAGAGTCAGTAGATAGCTAGGACCCTCTCCAGTTTCTCCTTAGCAACTGTGAAGTTTTACCACCAGGGATCCCATAGTAGGTCTTACCAAGACCCATTATGGCTGTTTGGTTCCCTAGTATGCCCTTTTAAATTTCTGGTTTATCTGCTCTGTTGCCTGCCCTACCTAATACTAATAGTATGACCTTTGTCTAGCTCCAGTAGTGGCCTTCCTGGATTGTTTACTATTGTTCCTCAGATTGTCACCCTATTGTGATGCTGGGCATAGTATCCAGAGCTGATTTTCTATGCTCAGCTTCAGATTAAATCAGCCCACTCTGGCTCCAGTCATCCTCTTGGCTTGGCCTGGCCTGGCCTGCTCTGACAGAATTACTCCCAGGAAGCTGGGGGTTGGGAGATAAGGGCAGCTCTAGGCTAAAATGCCACAGATTCTCACGTTCTTAGTATGGTTCAATAATTTTTCCTGAATAATCCTTTCTCAATTTGATGTATGTATGCCTTTGGTTAATTTTCAGAGGCCTGAATTGGTTGTTTTTGACAATTTTATCCAGTTTTGTTGCTTTTTAGGGAGAAGGTTTGCTGAGCAATTTAAGCATTCCAGAATTTCTGTCTCCTTGTATTATTTTTGGCATCTTTATTTTTATTGAACTTTAAAAATTCCCCAGCTAGACCATAACCTTCTTTGGGCAGACACCATCTTTCTCTTTTCTGTACAGTACCCATCCAAAGTGCAATAAACATTTGAGCTTTCATTCCTTTATCTGTCAAATGAAGTTAATTTGCATTGCTTACCTCAAAGTATCAAGTGAAATAGTAGTTAAAATTTTCATAAACTGTAAAACACTTTGTAAATGGTAAAATTCTTTGAAAATTTTAAAGTAGTTTGCAAGCTACAACACTAATTTTTAATGCTGCAACCTGTTGTGCATGTAGTACTTCCAAGTACTCATCCTGAATCCATGGGCTTTTTTTTTTCCTTGTCATTTTATGCTCATAGGTTTTACTGTTGGTTTGAAAGAAATAGTTCACGTGTTTTTTGGGGGAGCAGCAACAGGTCACTTGCAGAACAGTCTGGGTATGAAAGCTGCTAGCTGCACCAGGAGGGAAGTTTTTAGGACCTGTTTTCTCTCTCACATGTTATTCTGGCTCACCACTGCTTATTCTGCAATTAGAGGGGTGAACTACCAATGGAGGCTTCTATGGACAATGGAAATAAATACTGGGGAGATGTGGAGCCAAGTAGTTCACTGGGATATGCCAAGAAGTGGCAAGCACTTTGACGCTTTTTTCAGAGTTGTCTTTTGGAGAATATGAAGGATGGTTCATTATTCATTCAACTACTATGTATTTAGTGTCCGTTCTGTGCTGGGTAATATTTTGGGTGCTGGGGATACAAGACAAACAGAATCCATATTCTTATGGAACTTACTCTAATTGGGGAGAAAATAAATAGGTAAGAAAATATATAAGGTAGTGATAGGTATCAATAGGAAAGGTAAAACAGGATGATGGGACAGAGAATAACATCTTTGGAGGAAGTATTTTAGGTAGGTGGGTTAAGGTAAAGAAGTCATTTCTGGTAAGAGATGAGACCTGATTGAAGTGAGGGAGTATACTATTTGGATATCTGGGGGAAGGGCATTCTGGGTGGGGGGAAGAGCAAGTGCAAAGATCCTGAGATGTAAGCATGCATGCTGTGTTCAGAGAACAAGGAGGTCATTGTGATTGGAGTGGAGAAAGCAAGGCAGTAGTAGTAGTAGGAGTTGCAATCAGAGATGTGGGCATGTGAGGTCAGATCATAGAAGGCCTTGTAGACTTTTATAAGGATTTTGGATTTTATTCTGAATAAGATGAGAAGGAAGCTATTACACAGTTGTGTTCGCTGGCACAAGAAATGTAGACTTGCTGTGGTTCAGCCCCAGGAAGCAGGGGCAACTCCATACTTGGCTCTGGAGAGATAGCTAGGAAGGATGTGCACAGTGGGCACTTACTTTTCTTACTAAAGAAGTGAAATCAGGTCGGATGGGTAGGGAGTGTATGGCAGCTGAGATTGTAGAAGTCAGGCAGGCAGTGCTTTTATTCTCTTGTAACTGACTGTGTGTGCCCCGCTGGGACCCAGCAGGTAGATATGAACTGCCTCCATGAGAGGAATCTGTCAAGGTCACAAGGGATCCTGAGTTAAAGGGAAAGGCTCAGGGCCTGCCATTCCAGAGGAGAATCTAGTGCTGGGTTTGGGAGACTAGGAACTTCATCTCGCATGGTGGAAGTAGCTTAGACATTGGAATCAGACAGACCTGGTTATGAAACTGACCTTTCTCAATTCTTAGTAATGAGACTTTGGATAGTTTGCTTTATTTCTCTAGACTTAAGTTTATTTATCTATAATACAGTGAAAATAATACCTATATTGCAAGATCACTGTGACCTTTTAAGACTTATAGGGACTTAATAAGGTAAGTCTCTAGCGCAGTGCCTGTCACCTGGTAGATGTTCAGTAAATAGTAGCTGCCGGTAATAGAGGTAATATTTATAATATTGGTAGTGGTTAATCCCTACACAATACCCATTGTGTATCAATCATTGTAGTAATGTACTATCAATCATTGATAGATTGTACTATCAATCAGTAGTAGTATTCTTAGGTATCACAAATTTAAGTCCAAATCCAAATTTGTTTTTCACTCCCAAACATGCTCTCTTCATAGTTCTCATCCCAGTAAGTGGTTATTTTTATTATTCCAATTTCTCAAGTTAGCTTTGGAGTCATCCTTAATGTCTTTCTCCTTCTCATACTCCATATTCAATCCATTGGTAATTTCTGTCAGCCTGTTCTTCAAAATATATCCAAAATATGACTACTTTCCACCACCACTATCACCACTGCTACCACCCTGTTTCAAGCCACCATTATTCTTCATCTGGATTATTTCAAATAGCATCCTGACTAATTTCCCTTTTCCATTTGCCTTCCTGCCATCTGATCTCAGCTCAGCAGCCAAAGTAGTCTTAAAATGAAGTCAAATCATGTCACTCTTCTGCGCAAAATACTCCAGTGGCTTCTTATTTCAAATAAAAAACAAATTCCTTATACTGGTCTACAAGGCTCTGCATGATTTGGCCCTTATTACCTGTCTGATGTCACTGTCTACTCTTTTCCCTTTCATTCGCTGCTTTTTAGCTAAAGTGGCCTCCATGGTGTTTCTCAGACATAGTTCCACTTCAGGGCATTTGCATTTGCTGTTTCCTCTACTTGGACAGTTTCCTCTCAGCTGTATGGCTTGCTTCTTCAACTTATTCATTGCTTAGATGTCACTCAATGACACTCTAGCCATTTAAAAAATTGCACTTCCCCTCCCCCGGCCAGCATTCCTTGTCTACCCTCAGTGGATTTCTCTATTGCATTTACCACTATCTGATATACAATATATTTTACTTTTTAGAAAATTTTGTCTCTCCTCCTCTCCCAGCTCAAGTGTAGGTAGGAATATTTGTTGTTCTTCTATCAAGTTTATGTGGGACAAATGACATTTGGGAAAGAGAGTCTCAGGCATTGTCTTCAAACTATTTGGGCTTCAAAATCTCCTTGGAAACATAAATGCATAGATTCCTAAGCCCTATCCCATAGAGCATAGAGAATATTGTACACCATGTGAAAGAATTTGGATTTTATTCCCAAAGCCTTTGAGGAGAGTAACCCATCCAACCTTTGTTTTAATAATGAATATCAAGGATGAGGTAGACTGGGTTAGAATGTGGAAAAATAGACTTCTTGGCACTGTTGTAGTAGTTTAGACAAGAGATGATGAAACTTCAAACAGGGGCAGTAGGGTTTTTTGGGAGCTCATGATCAGGTGTGAAAGAGTGGGTGGCATTTAGGATAACTTCCAGGTTTTTGTCTTAGGTGCTAGGTGGATGGATTGTCAGTAACTCTGAGACAGGCAATACAGGATGAAAGAATGGGGCTGGGAAAAGATTCTGAGTTTACTTTTGGGTATGGTGGGTTTGAATTGCTTAAGGAGTGATCAGGAAGAAATGTTATGAAAGTAGGGTGTATGTGGGTGTGGATGTGTGGTTGAGTGTTACGTTATAATAATTATTGTGAGAAAATGTGGATTTGGAAGTTATTAGGTTTCATGTGTCATGAACTAATCTAGGCAACCATTAATCTACCTTTGTCTCTATAGGTTTGCCTATTCTTGAAATTTCATATAAATGGAATCATGTAATATGTGACCTTTTGTGACTGGTTTCTTTCACTTAATGTAATGTTTTCAAGATTCATTTATGTTGTATCATGTATCAATACTCCATTTCTTTTTATTGCCAAATATTTCATTGTATGGATGTATCACATTCCATTTATCCATTCACCAGTTGAACATTTAGGTTGTTTCCCTCTTTTGTTTTTGTTTTGAGAGAGAGAGTGAGGTGGGGGAGGGGCAGAGAGAGACTCCCAAGAAGGCTTCATGCAGAGCTTGATCCCTGACTGACCATGAGATCATCCTGAGCTGAAATGAAGAGTTACATGCTTCGGGGCACCTGGGTGGCTCAGTTGGTCGAGGGTCCAACTTCGGCTTAGGTCATGATCTCACAGTTTGTGAGTTCGAGCCCCACGTCAGGTTCTGTGCTGACAGCTCAGAGCCTGGAGCCTGCTTCGGATTCTGTCTCCTTCTGTCTCTGCCCCTCCCCACTTGTGCTCTGTCTCTCTGTCTCTCAACAATAAATAAATGTCAAAAAAAAAAAAAAAAAGTTGCATGGTTCACTGACTAAGCCACCCCTGTTTCCATCTTTTGACTATCATGAATAATGCTGCTGTGAACATTCATGTGGACATGTGTTTTCATTTCTCTGTGGTATATACCTAGGAGTGGCATTGCTGGATTATATCGTAACTCTGTTTAATTATTTGAGGAACTATCAGATTTATTTCTAAAGTGACTGTGTTGTTTTACATTCCCACCAGCTTTGTATGAGGGTTCCATTTTCTTCACACACTTGTCAACACTTTTTGTTATCTTTTTATTTTAGCCATTTAGTGTAGAGAAGTAGTATCTCATTATATCATTTATATAACTTCTTTGAAGAAATGTGTGTTCAGATCCTTTGCCCATTTTTTAATTGAGTTATTGGCCTTTTTATTATTGAGTAAAGATAAGAGTTTTTTTGTTTTTTTTTTTTTCCAAAAAAATTTGTTTAATGTTTATTTTTGAGAAAGACAGCGACTGGGGGAGGGGCAGAGAGAGAGAGGGAGACAGAATTCGAAACAGGCTCCAGGCTATGGACTGTCAGCACAGAGCCCAATGCACTGTGGTTCAAACTCATGAACCGCAAGATCATGACCTGAGTGGAAGTCGGACACTTAACTGACTGAGCCACCCAGGCACCCCAAGATAAGAGTTCTTTATATTTTTTAAATACAGGTATTTATATTTATATACAAATACAATACCCGGGGCACTTGGGTGACTCAGTTAAGCATGTGATTCTTGATGTTGCCTCAGGTCATGATCTCAGAGTTCATGGGTTCTAGCCCCATGTCGGTCTCTGCACTGTCTATGCAGTGCCTGCTTGGAATTTTCTCTGTCCCCCTTTCTCTCTGCGGCTCCCCCACTTGTGCTCTTGCTCTCTCAGAATTAAAACAACAACAACAACAACAACAACAACAAAACCTTAAAAAAACCCCAATCCCCTATCCTATACAGTTGACCCTTGAACAACATGGGTTTGAACTGTGTGGGTCCACTTACGCGTGGATTTTTTTTTACCGTACAATACTGTAAATGTATTTTCCTTATGATTTCCTTAATAACATTTTCTTTTTCTAGCTTTATTACAAAAATACAGTATGTAATACATAGACAAAATACGTGTTATTCGAATGTTTATATTCTCCAGTCAGCAGTAGGTTCTTAGTAGTTAAGTTTTGGGAGAGTCAAAGTTACATACAGATTTTGGACTGCACAGGGGTTTGGTACCCCTAACCCCTGCATTGTTCAAGGGTCAACTGTATATGGTCAGCAAATTTCTCTCCTTCTCTGGGTTGTCTTTCACTTTCTTAATGGTGTCTTTAAAGCACAAAAGTTTTTAGTTTTGATTAATCCAGTGTATTTTTTTTCCTTTGGTTGTTTGTACTCTTGGTATATTTAAGAAACCATTGCCAGTCCAAGGTTACAAAGGTTTATGCCTGTATTTTCTTCCTTCTTGTATGAGTTTTGTATTTCAGCTCTTTCATTTAGGTCTTTGATCCATTTGGGGTGCTAGTCTTGACCCTGCCCTTAACTTGCTTTGTGACCTTGGGCTGTTCATTACCTTTTTTCAGCTTCACTTATTTCATCTATAAAGTAAAAGTTGTTATGTGTGTATATATAGAGCAACAGAAAACAGATCAGTGGTTGTCACAGGCTGGGAATCAATGGGAGGGTATTGAATACAAAGATGAGAGAACTTTTTGGGGTGATGAAAATGCTTTATATTTTACTTGTGGTGGTGTTTGTATGACTACACATTTTCAGGGGTCATAGAACTATATACCCCAAAGGGGTAAGTTTTACTATATGTAAATTATACCTCAATAAATCTGTTTTAAGAAAACCTTACAACACCTTTATAAAGTATGTAATATTTTCCATTTTGAGGCTAGAGGAAACTGAAGCTCAGAAAGGTTAGTGGCCTGTGGTCCCACATTTGGTAGGTGGCAGTGCTAGGATTTGAACCTAAATCTATCTGATCATAGAGCTTGTGATCTTCCTACTCATGTTTAGTCTGTCCCTGAAACTATTAAGAGTATGCGGATTCTCTCGTAAAGGGTTGACTTACCCTTGAAAGCCAGGGACCGTGTCTTCCTGCAAGCAGCTTCCCCAGAAGTGGCTGTCACATTCTTAATCCAAATTTTGAACCCATGGAATATCTCATTTCTGTCAGTCATCAGTAGGGCTTGGAATCAATGCTGTTGTGGGGTGCTCCCCAGTCAAGATATCCTTTTGAGGCTGAGGCCCTCATTTTGGAGCAGGAGGAAACCATTTCCAAAGTTTTTGAGTTTCTTTGGTTATGAAAAACATTTTCATACCTTGCCCAATCAGCAACATGGATTACCTTCTTATTAGGAGTGTGACTAGATTTTACAAGGCCAGTTGTGCTGCTTAGCACTTTAACAGTCTTGCTTACGCCACATTATTTAGCAAAGAACTAGTTGGGTAGAAGAGAGACCTAAGGCAGGAAAAGTGTACAAGTTGTCTTCTGTGTTGTTGCTGCCATCACATCATCACTATCATCATTTACATGTGTGCACCACCTGACAGTTGGTGGTGTATTTTGACATTCTGAGATCTTTTTTAATTCTCCCAGTATCTGTTAAGGAGAGTGCTTATATTTAGAGAGAGAATGTTACCTGGCCATATTCTTAGATAACTCTGGATGCAAGGGGTATTTTCTCCTTAAATTGTGCCGAAATATATATATATCCTGTAACCTTCATCCTCAAGTTTTCAGTTCATTTACTGGTAGTAGTTTAATCTAGCCTGTTGCCTTGGGGTCATTTGCCAGGGCTGCCCATTGGCTACCTTTCAGGAAGTTCTAGCCTCTGGAATTAACCAGTAGCATTTTCCTTTTTGCCTGTTTGACCACCCTGCCTTCCTCTCCTTGGGAACCCATCTTTACTCCACCTCTCATTCCAGAAGCCTGGAGAGACTTAATTAATCTCAGAGCAATTGTCATCAAGCCAGTTGTTGACTGCCTGTCTTGACATTTGGCTTGTTTCCTGTCCTGAGGTGCTATAAGAGAAGTTAATGACCTAAAAAATTGCCCATCCATCATGTGAGCCTAGTTAGGAGAGAATTGTTTGATTTTTATGAAGTGTAGATAATATATTTGTAGAGACAAGTTTTTCAAACATGTACTGGCCTATGTGTCAGAGATGGTTCTCTAAACAAGATGGGACAAATGGGCTGTAAAACAGAGTTTAATGACAGATGTTTCCATTAATCAGAATGGAGAATGTGCTTCATTAAGGTAATTAACAAAGCACTTGTGCAGGTGATACTTACTGCACACAGATTTCCAAGTTTCTTTCTGTTGAACAAATTTTGAAAGAGATCTTGACTGTGTTTTGCATTAAAATTCTCAGTGGTGATAAATTTCCATTTTTCCCAAATCTGTTAGTAACTGGTATCTTGTCCTCTGCAGGTGCAAAGGGTTGGTGAGACACTTGCTGCTCTTCCTAATAGTCTGTGTATTTATTGTTTGGCTCTTACACTCCCCTGATGAACAGTAGAAGTGCATCCTTACCCAACTCCCGGACTGGCATCCTTAGCATTGGAAAAGACCTCAGAGAGCCTAAACTAATTGATTTGACATCACGATGTTAGAGTCCGGAGAGAGGAAGTGACTTGGCCAATGCCACACAGTATACCAGTGGCAGAGTCATCTGTGGGATAGTGGGTCTGGTTCTGAACTAAAAGCCAAAAGGTCTGGGTTGACATTAGGCAAGTTGTATCACCTCTCTGCTTCTCAGTATCTTCATTTGTATAAGGAGAAAAGTGTATAGCATAGGGCCAAGTACAAACAAATGGCTTTTTGCTTCTTTTCTGCTATACCATGTTGTTCTCTGTGAGTATAAGTTGAAGATTATAGAAGGGAAACTGATGTCAGGGAAAATGAACAATCAATAATCAGTGCTATTTTCTTTGTTTCTGTATAGGATCCTCAGTCTTCCACAATGAACCCTGTTTATAGCCCCGTGCAGCCTGGGGCTCCTTATGGCAACCCTAAGAACATGGCCTACACAGGTAAGTGGTGTGAAAATAGTTCTCATTTTGAAAAACGGTGGTTAAGGGCATTACCAAATAACTTGCTGAATGACTTTTGGTGTACTGTGCCTCCAAAAGCCCTGGTAAAGCTTGGGAACTTGTAGAAGAGAGATATGTCTGGGGTTCAATGGAGATGGAAATGACATTCTTACAACTAAGGATTGTTAAATTGTCATCTAGGGGAAAGGAAGGGAGGTAACATTTATTGAATACCTACCATGGACCTAGCCCTGTGATGCAGTTTCACATATCATGTTTGATTTTAAACCGGTTTTTCATGGTACAGCTTCTTATCACCATTTGACAGTTGAGAAAGCCATAGTCACAGTAAGAGGCCATAAAACAAAACCAAAAATAGATATTTGAGCCCAGGTCTGCTGATCCTGAAAGCTGATCTTTTTCCTGAACTGCATACCAAGCTGTTTCCTACTTCTCTCTTTGTGTATGTTGTCCCTCTGTCTGGACTGCCATTGTCCCCTGATAGCATCACCTTGTTCTTTAAGAACTCCACTCTGAGCTCAGAGAGCACTCTTCCTGGAATCATTCTCTCCCATACTTGGCCTTAGGCAAATTTTTTTAACCTTCCAGAGCCTTTGTATTCCCATTATAATATTACCTTCTTCCTTCCTTCCTTTCTTTTTTTTTTTTTTTTTTTTTTTGTTCCTCACACTTATTCTTTATTCTAGGTGTTTGTTTTTTTAAATTGAAGTATAGTTGACACACACTATTACTTCAGTTTCAGGTATGCAGCATACTGATTGGACAAGTCTATCTGTTGTGCTGTGCTTACCACAAATGTACTTACCATCTGTCACCATACTACACTATTACATTATCATTGACTATCCCTATGTTGTACCTTTTATCCTTGTGACTTAATTCATTTTATATCTAGAACCTGTATCTCCCACTCCCCTTCACCCATTTTGCATCCCCCATCCAACTCCCCTCTGGCAACCATAACCATTAGTCTGTTCTCTGTATTTATAGGTCTGTTTGTGTTGTGTTTAATTATTTTTTAGATTCCACACAAAGTGAAACCATGGGGTATTTGTCTTTCTCTGTCTTACTTCACTTTAGTGTAATACCCTCTAAGTCCATCTGTGTTGTTGCAAATGACAAGATCTTCTTTTTTATGGTTGAGTGATACTCCATTCACACACACACACACACACACACACACACACACACACACGCCCCACATCTTTTTTATCCATTCATCTGTCAGTGGACACTTAGGTTGCTTCTATAATTTGGCTATTGCAAAAAAATGCTCCAGTAAACATACAGATGCATATATCTTTTCAAATTAGTGTTCTTTGGGTAAATACACAGTAGTGGAATTACTGCATCATATGTTATTTCTGTTTTGAATTTTTTGAGGAACCTCCGTACTGTTTTCCATAGTGATGGCACCAGTTTGCATTCTCATCAGCAGTACACAAGGGGTCTTTTTTTTCACCAACACTTGTTCTTTTTTGTGTTTTTGATTTTAGCATGAGGTGATATATCATTGTGGTTTTGACTTGCATTTCCCTGATGATGAGTGATGCTGATCATCTTTTCATGTGTCTCTTTGCCATTTATATGTCTTCTTTGGAAAAACGTCTATGCAGATCCCTTGCCCATTTTTAATTGGATTATTTGGGGGTTTTTTGGTGTTAGGTTATGTAAGTTATTTATATAGTTTGGATATTAACCCCTTCTTGGGTATATCATTTGCAAGTATTTTCTTCCAGTCAGTAGATTGCCTTTCCATTTTGTTGATGGTTTACTATGCAAAAGCTTTGTGTTTTGATGTAGTCCCAGTAATTTATTTTTGCTTTTGTTTCCCTTGCCTTAAGAGACATACCTAGAAAAATGTTGCAATGGCCAGTGTCAGAGAGATGTTTTCTTTTAAGAATTTTATGGTTTCCTGTCTCACATTTAGGCCTTTAATCTGTTTTGAGTTTATTTCTGTGTATGGCTTAAGAAAGTGGTCCACTTTTATTCCTTTGCATGTAGCTGTCCAGTTTCCCAGCTACATTTATTAAAGAGACTGTCTTTTCTCCATTGTATATTCTTGCCTCCGTTGTCATAGATTAATTAACCATGTAAACATGGGTTTATTTCTGCACTGTCTATTCCATTCCATTGATCTATGTGTGTACTTTTGTGTCAGTACGATACTGTTTTGATTTAGGGCTGTCATAAGGATTAAATGAACTAGTGTAAGGCACTGAGCATATAATATCTGGCATAAAGTAAGCACTTAAAAATGTTATTATTTACAAATAAATAAAGATGGGTAAAACGTATGGTAATAGAAATAAATAAGAAAATGTATTTAGATTGTCCAGCATGGTGCTTAGCATAGCATGGGCCTTCAAGAATACAGTGATTATAGATCCAAGGTGAAGGTAACAATATGAATAAACACATTGGGACGTAAGAAGGTATGGTCAGATTACATACAGTCATTACTTGAGATTAGTTGGAGTAAAGAGCAGGAAAGGGGAAATGTGGGGGAGCGCCTGGCTGGCTCAGTCAAAAGAACATGCAACTCTTGGTCTGAGAGTCATGAGTTAGAGCCCCACACTGGGAAGGAGATTACTTAAAAAAAAGAAATAAAATCTTTATTAAAAAAAAAGAAAAGGGGAAAAGTGGGAAATGACACTCAAAAAGTAGATTAATAATGGTCTTCATGGCAGGATTGGAAGTGAAAGAGGGAGTAGAGAGTTTTGTCCCAGAAGAGAGTCATTGGCAGTGAATTTCGGAATATATTGGTTCCTTCTTATAACTTCTCACTTTACTGTGTATCCTAACTTCCTAGACAGAAACTTGAGGGTTCTCTAAGTGTCCTTTGTTTAATTGTTCCATACTTTGCTCTGTAAAAACACTAGGAAGGTGCTTCAGAAATTCCTCAAATAATGTGATTTGATTTATTAAAAATATTTAGAACTATTTTTATAAAGTATGTATACAAATAAGATGATCAGTGTGTTAAGCTTCTAAGAATGCATGTTAATTTTTAAAGAAACACAAATAGTCGTAGCTACTTGTGTTTGTAAATCAGGATTTTCTTAATGTGAGGCAACTCAAAAAAACATTCAAATATGTTGGATGTTGAGCCTGATATAACTATAGCTGTTATTACTTTCAATTTCATATGTTTATGTTTATCACAACAGCCTTATTATCCCTACTTAACATTAATAGTAAATATTTTGAAATTTCTGTTTGAAAATATTTACGATATGCTAAAATTGTTGTGTGTTTGCTCTAAGAAATTAATGCCAAAACCAGGACCTACCGAGCAGTAGTTGCTCTTTTTCTTCCCAGTTTAGTGTCTCAGCAACCCAAGTCTCTTTGGCAGAGAGGACTGAGCCACTTTGGCAGACAGAGCCCAGGGGAATCCTGTGGGTTTCCTGTGATTCTGGCTGCATTCATTCTCACTGAATTGCTAAACTTGAGAAAGAAGAAAACAGTTGCATTTATCTATTGATTTGCTCAAAAAAGATTAGGCTGTGTGATATATTGGGAAGGAAGTGGACCTTGTTTCTGCTTGGCACATAGTATTAGAACTTGGTAAATGTATTTTGATTGAATGAACAACAACCAGGGGCCCCTGGGTGGCTCAGTTGGTTGAGCATCTGACTTTGGCTCAGGTCATGATCTTACAGCTCTTGAGTTCAAGCCCTGCGTCGGGCTCTGTGCTGTCAGCTCAGAGCCTGGAGTCTGCTTTGGATTCTGTGTCTCCCTCTCTCTCTGCCCCTAACCCACTCACATTCTGTCTCTGTCTCTCTCAAAAATAAATAAACATTAAAAAAAATTTTTTTTTGAATGAATGACAACAAGATTCAGATCCCAGCTCTGTTAGATAATAGCTAGGTGACTTTAACCTAGCTTAACCTTGCTTAATCTCCCTTAATTTAAATTTCTTTTATAAACTGAGATAATATTACTTACTCCATAGGACTTGTGAAAATTAAGTGAAATAATTAGTATTCCTCCCAAGGGAAAGAAGGAGGAGTGTCTTTGTTTCTAAGCCTGAAACTATGTTTTAAGTTAATTTCTCTGCTGCAGATTCTAAGGCCACATAGGAAGAATAAACTCCACACAAATAGAGTAAGTTCAGACTTCACATAGGCCAAGGTTTCAAATTCTTCAGGAAACTTTCTTTTTTAAGCTAAGCTTCCATTGTCTCTGTATTTTTGAGTCAGTTTTTTTTTTAATTTTTTTAAATGTTTATTTATTTTTGAGAGAGAGACAGAGTGCAAGCAGGGGAGGGGCAGAGAGAGACAGAATCTGAAGCAGGCTCTAGACTCTGAGCTGTCAGCACAGAGCCGGACATGGGGCACAAACCATGAACCGTGAGATCATGAGCAGAGCTGAAGTTGAATGCTTAACCAACTGAGACACCCAGGCACTCCCCCTTTTTTTTGAACTGACAATATGATTCTTCCAAGATCCCAGCTTTTTAGAAGGAATTCGAGTTCCGTTGTCCTTCCCAGGACCCAACGCCTCATCTCCCACCTCCAGTGGCGAAATAAAGCAAGCCCTGTAATTGCCCAGACCAACATCAGCTATGAGAGTTAGTTTCCTCTTCAGTTTTTCACTCCTGGGGATTTCTTTTTCTTTCTTAAAATCTCAACTCTGCTTATGTTTATTATATGACATGAAGTGTTTGTTATCCAGCTTTTCAAGATGTTATGTAGTAAGTAGATTTTCAGGTTATCTTCTCCATAGTGCTGGAAATAGAAAACCCAAGTAAGATAATTTATAAGCAAATGCCAAATGTAATGCATTAGAGTAAACATTTGTTATTGTTAATAACAGTAATGGTTATGTTAAAGAGTATTACCATTTGGCAAACACATGCTGAGTACTTTCTATAATTAATCTTATTAATCACAAACCCCATAGGATCATCTTTTAATGGTGGTTTAATTGGTGGTTTAATTCAGGTCATAAAACTTGGCCAGTGTATATAGCTTCTAAAAGATGAGGAAATATCAGGTCTTTATGATTTCGAAGTATATGTGCTTCCTGTTATAGTAAGCTGATATGTTTTAAAATATGTACTCCTTTTACTGTTCCCAGTGATAAGCTAGATGAGAGGGTTGTTTTTTCACTTTCTAGGACTAGGGAGCCTTACCTTGGAGGGGCTAGAAGCCTGCTTCTGGCCAGCAGTTTGGAATAGGCTAGTGAAGGGCAGTAGAAGCAAAAGTGGAAGGTCAAGTTCATTGTGGTCTCATCTGCCTCAGAGGTAATGGGGTAGTGGCCACATGGAACAGAGGTTGGAAAAACTGATTTGAAATTCTCTGTGGAATCTGAGACGGAAATAAAATATAACTACACAATTATGATTCTGACATCAGTTCTAATGTGTGGGTTTTTTCCTCACACCATGCAGTTCTCCAATACCAGTCAGGTATCCTACAGTTCAACTCAATTCTGATACTATCTACTTGGAGTTAGTGTCAGATTCCACAGATTGAGGGCTCAATCCCACAACACTGTCTTTATTTCAGATGCTAATCGCACGCCCAAGTTGTTACCTGTACTTCTGACTGATAGCCTGTAAATCAGAGGTTCCCACAACCACTGCCTTGGGTTCATTTAATCTGGTAGAGCAGCTCAAGAACTCAGGAAACCAGTTTACTCACTAGATTATTGGTTTATGGTAAAAGAATATAACTCAGGAACAGGCCGATGGAAGAGATGCATAGGGCACGGAATGTAGAAACGAGCACGGAAGCTCCAGAGGGTGCCACTCTCTCTGCACCTCCATGTGTTCACCAGCCTGGAAGCTCTCCAGATCTTGTCCTTTTTGCCTTCTATGGGGACTTCATTACATAGACATGATTGATTAAACCATTGGCCATTGGCAATTGATTCAAGCTGCAGCCCCTCTCCTCTCCCCAGAGGTCAGGGTGGTTGGACTGAAAGTTCCAACTCTCCAATCACATGTTTGGTTCCCCTGGCAAACCTGTCCCCATTGCTTTCCAGATGTCACTCATTAACATAAACAGATGTGGTTGAAAGGAGTTTATTTTGAATGTCAAGATACCTTTATGGCTCTTATCACTTAGGAAATTCCAGTGGTTTTAGGAGCTTTGCACTAGGAATAAAGATGAAGACCAAATATTTATTTCCTATTGTAAATCATGGTATACAGCAATACAGTATATTTCAGTGAACAGTTGTCTGCTAGTCAAATGACAGTATTTTCACGTCCTTTTTAAACTCCTTTACTGAGCACTTACTGTGTGCCAAAAATTGATCTCAGTGTTTTACAGACAATATTTTTATACTTGAAACAGTCCTGTGAAGTGATTATAATTAGCTCCTTGTGCATCTTGGAAAAGAGAATTCAGAGAATATACTATGTCCATATACTTTAAAACACTTAAAACGTAGTGTTATAGACTGAATATTTGTGTCTCCTCAAATTCATATGTTGACACTCTCTCTAATTCTCACTGTGATGTTATTTGGAGTTCGGGCCTTTGCAAGATAATTAGATTTAGTTGAAGTCCTGAGGATGGGGCCCTCATGATGGGATTAGTGCTCTCATAGGAAGAGAGACACCAGAACTCTCTCTCTGCCATGTGAGGACACAGCAAGAAGGCTGTCATTAGCAAGGCAGGAAAAGAACCTTCACTAGAACCCAGTTGGGCTGGCATTCTGATCTCATATTTCCATCCTCCAGAGAGCGAGAAATCAATGTCAAAGCCGCTCAGTTTGTGGTATTATATTATGGCAGCCTGAGCCAGTTAATAAAGATAGTAAATACAGTGAACACTTAAATACCCTTCACATAGATTTACCATACTAGGGGGCTCTTTAAAGAATGGGGCATTTCTTTTTCTGAAAGGCCTCAGAAACATTTCTCTGCCAGAAGTTTGCAATGTAGACAAGACCTAAATAATTCTCCATGCTCCTTTCCTTTCCTTTCCTTTCCTTTCCTTTCCTTTCCTTTCCTTTCCTTTCCTTTCCTTTCCTTTCCCTTCCCTTCCCTTCCCTTCCTTTCCTTTCTTTTCCTTTCTTTTCTTTTCTTTTCTTTTCTTCCCTTCCCTTCCCTTCCCTTCCCTTCCCTTCCCTTCCCTTCCCTTCCCTTCCCTTCCCCTCTCTTCTTCTCTCTTCTTCTCTCTTCTCCCCTCCCCTCCCTCCTTTTCCTTACCCTCCCCTTCCCCTCTCCTTCCCTCCCCTCCCCTCCCCTTCCCTTCCCTTTTCCTTTTCCTTTTCCTTTTCCTTTTCCTTTTCCTTAAAATGTTCTGATGCTGAGAGTGTCCAAGCATCACCAGAGATCTAGAATAGATGCTGAAAAGAGGACACATATTGGAATCTATCAGATCTGGGGTGGACTCCAGGCTCTGCCACTAATTAGCTGTAGGACCTTGGGTGAGTTCTTTAATTTTTCTCAGTCTCATTTTCTTCAACTCTAAAATAGAGTCATGATCTATACAGATGGTTGGTTCACAGGCCCATGAAAATGTTTATGAAGTCTAAGGCACCATGGCTGGCTCAAATGTGGTGTTCAGTTAACAGTTGTTACAATGCACAACACTAAGTATATCTCTACTGGGGAAAGAATGTGGGGTAAAGAATGAGTGACTTAGATTTAGACCTGATTCTACCATTTAAAAACTGTGTGATGTCAGATAAATTATTAAACTTTCTAGGCCTCAGTACATCATCTGAAAGAAAAAGAAAAAAAGCAACGGGGGTGGGGGGAAACCGTTAGGAATTTATTCTTCACAAGACAGCAGAGAGTAATAAATGTAACAGGGCCAGCCATTGATTTGGAGTGAAGTTTCCAAAACCCAATTGGAAAGAATTCTGAAATGTGAGAATAGATGGACCTCTTAAAGTAACCCATAATTTTATAGGTGAGAAGATGGAGAAGTGTTTTGCAGAAATGTTGGAACTGGGTCCCCCTGTTTCGGGTTTGTGTATTCATTGTCTCTTTACCACAGAGCAACATCAAGGTTTCATCTTACATCCTCTCCTGGTTACTTCTCAGTCCTCTGCTGGTCCATACCAGCTCATATCCTTTCCCCCACTCCTGTGCTGGGCCCTAAATGAATTTTGTGCTTTCAGCTCACAGCAATTATCATTGAAATACTTCAAATACTCCAACAAAACACATGACTCTCAAGGTTGGAAAACTAGGAAATTGATCTGTTCAAAGACTTCGTTGTCATTTTTCAGTTTTTTTTTTCCTAGAGTGCTTTTTTTGCTTAAAAAAAAAAACAACTGGATTTAAGAAGTATATTTGTATTTGACACAGTTTTTCAGGTGGAAGACCTTGATAATTAAGCTGACAGTGTGCAGATACAATGAATAATCATTGTAATGTCAGTGAGACTAAAAAAGAGTATCTTTCTCTTCAGTGACCCCGGCCTGCACCCTTCACCCTCCTTTGTGAGGATCACTTGATGGAGGTTTTAAGACTAACTATAACTAGTTTGTTCTTTGCAAAGAACCTTTTGTGGGGTTTTTCCCCCTCATATTTATTTCTTATAACAAGTCTAGGGAGATAGCCCTTATTTTCCAGATGAAATGTTGGGATCAGGCTTCCCAAGGTCACATTGTATAGCAGAACCCAAACCCCAGATTTTCTGCATTACAAAGCAAGTGCTTTTACTGCTCTAGCCAACTTGGCTATCTCTTGGACATCATAGTGATTAGGATCTTAGATGAGCCCAGGAAATGGTGAAAACTACTCCACAAAACTCCCTTCTGATGTTCAGACTGAATGTCTACTCAGGAAAGACTTCTCAGGTCAATTAATTACTTTCACCTATGACTGAAATAGGTCTCTAAGAAGAATTCTTACTAACTCTTCTCCCTGTGGTTACTAGTAATCTCCTTGTTGTTAAATCCAGTGGACCCTTGTCAGCCTTTCTTCTAATTTGACACTTCTATATCATTTGAAACTCCAGATTCCTCCCTTCTGGAAGTTTTCTCATTCCTTGCTTTTCATTGATTACAACATAGTCTTTCTGTTTATTTTTCTGTTTGTTTTTCCTTTCTTCTTCTCTGGCTGTTCCTGAGTCTGTCTGCTTTCCAGTTTTTCTTTCCCCACTCACCCAGTAAAAGTTGGTGTTGCCCAAGAGCCCACTTTCTCTTTCATCTTAGTTCCAGCTACTGTCTGTAGGCTGATGATTCATAAACTCTAGCTCTACAGCAAACCTCTCTTCTGAGCTTCAGACCAGTTTATTATCTAGCTGTCTTCAGAACCTCTTCTCCATGAATGTCTCCTATTTTGTTTAGATGCATCATGTCTAAAACTGAGCCTATTATCTTTCCTTATAATGCATTTTTCCTTTTATCAGTTTGTAATTAGTACCATCATTCACCTATTCCCTCAAATCAGAAACATAGGAGTCCTTCTTAATACTGCTTTTTCTTTTGCCTTCTAAAGTCAGTTACTAAGTCCTGTCTTTTTTTTTAAATTGTGGTAAAATACACATAACATAAAATTATTTGACATCTTAAACATTTTTAAGTGTACAGTTCAGTGGCATTAAATACATTCAGATTATTGTGCAAGCATCCGCACCGTCCATACATAGAACTCTTTTCATTTTTTTTTCTCAAAATTATTTAAATTCTAGTTGGTTAACATATAGTATAGTATTAGTTTCAGGAGTAGAATTTAGTGATTCATCATTTACATGTAATACCCAGTGTTCGTCACAAGTGCCCTCCTTAATACCCATCACCCATCTAGCCCATCTCCCACCCACCTTCCTCCATCAACCTTCAGTTTGTTCTCTGTCTTTTGTAGCCCCCTTTTCCCTTGCCTTCCCATATGAATGAAATCATGGTATTTGTCTTTCTCTTACTGACTTATTTGCTTAGCATAATATACTCTAGCTCCATCCATGTCATTGCAAATGGCAAGATTTCATTCTTTTTGATGACTGAGTAATATTCCATTATTTGTGTGAGAGGGTGTATACACACACACACACACACACACACACACACACACACACACACATATATATCTGTATATACCACATCTTTTTTAAAAAAAATTTTTAATGTTTATTTTTGAGAGTGAGAGAGGACATGAGTGGGGGGAGGGGCAGACACACACACACACACACACACACACACACACACACACACACACACACAGAATCCAAGCAGGCACACAGAATCCAAGCAGGCTCCAGGCTCTGAGCTGTTAGCACAGAGCCCGACATGGGGCTTGAACTCATAAACCGTGGAGGTCGGACACTTAACCTGCTGAGCCACCCAGGCACCTCCTATACCACATCTTCTTTATCCATTCATCAGTCGATGGACACTTGGGCTCTTTCCATAGTTTGGCTATTGTTGATAATGCTGCTATAAACATTGGAGTACATGTACCCCTTTGAATCTGTATTTTTCTTTTTTTTTTTTTTAAGTTTATTTATTTTGAGAGGGAGAGAGTGAGAACAAGTTGGGGAACAGAGAGAGGGTGACAGAGGATCTGAAGCAGGCACTGTGCTGACAGCAGAGAGCCCGATGCAGGACTTGAACTCAGGAACTGTGAGATCATGACCTGAGCTGACGTTGGCCACTTAACCAACTGAGCCACCCAGGCACCCCGTCGAATTTGTATTTTTGTATCCTTTGGGTAAATGCCTAGTAATGCAATTGTTGGATCATAGATTAGTTCTATTTGTAACTTTTTGAGGAACCTCCATACCATTTTCCAGAGTGGCTGCACCACTTGCATTCCCAGTAGTGTAAGAGTGTTCCCCTTTCTTCTCATCTTCCCCAACATCTGTTGTTTCCTGTGTTGTTAATTTTAACCATTCTGACAGGTGTGAGGTGGTATCTCATTGTGGTTTTGATTTGTATTTCCCTGATGATGAGTGATGTTGAGCATCTTTTCATGTGCCTGTTAGCCATCTGTTTGTCTTCTTTGGAAAGATGTCTATTCATGTCTTTTGCCCATTTCTTCTTCTTTTTTTCCCCCCCAAGTTTGTTTGTTTGTTTGTTTGTTTGTTTAGAGAGCATGAACAGGGAAGGAGCAGAGAGAGAATTGGAAGCAGGCCCTGCACTCAGTACAGATGCGGGGTTCTCTAGTACTTACAACCCTTTAATGATACGTCATTGTCCTTTGGTTGAATTGAAAACTCCTTAGTTTGCAAGAGAAGGTTTTTATGACCTGACCATTCACATCCCTCCAGCCCATTTCCTGCTCATCCTATGTATCTGTATTTTCCAAGTGGTGGCTGGTATTATGTTTTTATTTAGAGCTATAATTTCACTAGAGATCATCAGGGCCAATCCTCTTCTCAGGTGAGGAACCTGAGGTTTCATAAGTGCCTAAGGACAACACCTATTACAGTTCACCATGAATTCAATATCTGATTTACCTCTCTCTTCCTAGTACTCAGTCCCTGGCATGCCATGAATATTGACTAAGTATTTTTTAGTCAGATAGATGAACTAACCGATACCAAAATTGGAAGTAGAACCCAAAACTTTGACAGTTAAACTAGTTTTCTTTCTATTCACCTTATGCTGCTTTTTAATTTCCAAGCCACTTATGTGTAAAACATCTGGCATACAGTTATGCTCTTATTAGGTAGTAAAACATTAGTAGCCATTGTTTTGTTATTAGTCATCATTATGGGCATACCTTATTTTATTGTGCATCGCAAATAGTGCATTTTTTACAAACTGAAAGTTTGTGGCAACACTGAGACAAGCAAGTCTTGACACCATTTTCCCATTAGCATTTGCTTGTTTCATGTTTCTGTGTCACATTTTGGTAATTCTTAAAATATTTCGAACCTTTCCATTACTATATTGTTATGGTGATCTGTGATCAGTGATTACAGCTTGCTGAAAGCTTAGATGATGGTTTATATTTTTTAGCCATAAACTATTTTTAATTAAGGTTTGTACATTGTTTTTTTTAGACATAATGCTATTGCACACTTAATAGACCACACTATAGTGTAAGCATTACTTTTATATGCACTGGGAAACAGAAAAGTTCGTTTGGCTCACTTCATTGCAATGTTCACTTTATTGCAGTGGTCTGGAACTGAACCTGCAGTATCTCCAAGGTGTGCGTGTATATCACCAGCACCTGGCACAGTGACTTAGTGCAGAATAGACTTAGTGAATTTTGAAAGAAGGAAGGGAAGACGAGAAGAAAGAGAGAAGTTAGTAGCCCTCTGTCATGGCAAGGAGAATCTGGGACAGGTAGCCAATGTGGAAGAGATTGTTCTTGCTTTGTAGGTGAATGAACCGAGGCCCAGAACATTTAATTTGGATAATCTATTGTGACTGGTCAACCCCTCTATATGGACTAAATGGAATAGGGAGATTTTTCTACTTATGAGTTTTGTACAGATAGCACAGATCTTCAGAGGAAACAAACTTGGTTTATAGCAAATTTTCTTTTTTCAAACAATGATAGTTGAAGTCTGATGATTCCTTTGAGCTTCTTAGCAAGGAAGAGCTGTCCTTAAACCTCCTGATGTTAACTATGTAGTCAGCCTTGGACAGGCTCATTTTGGGTCTTGGCTTCTTTGGTAACAAAGCCAGATTTGACTTTTAAAAACAAAAATTGGGGGCGCCTGAGTGGCTCAATCGGTTGAGTGTCCAAGTTTGGCTCAGGTCATGATCTTGCGGTCTGTGAGTTCGAGCCCCGCGTTGGGCTCTGTGCTAACAGCTCAGAGCCTGGAGCCTGCTTCGGATTCTGTGTCTCCCTTTCTCTCTGCCCCTCCTCCGCTCATGCTCTGTCTCTCTCTCTGTCAAAAATAAATAAACATTCAAAAAAAAATTTAAAAAAAAAACAAAAATTGACTCACCAATGACAGATATCTTCTGAAGCGTGAAAAAACAGGGCCCACAAAACTCCTGATAATAATAAATAAGAGGTACAATACTTTACAACTTAGAAAACTTTTTACCATTTGTAATTTCATTGAGTCCTTACAACAGTACTATGGGTAGAAATTTTTATTTTTTATTTTTTTTAATGTTTATTTTAGAGAGAGAGAGAGAGAGAGAGACAGTGTGTGAGTGGGGGAGGAGCTGAGAGAGGGAGACAGAATCTGAAGCAGGCTCCAGGCTCTGAGCTGTCAAAACACCCAGGTGCCCCTACAAATTTTTATTAAAACATCCATTTTATAGGTGAAGACTCAGGTTAATAAATATGTGCAACTTTATGCTGTTAGTAAATTGCAGCGAGGCTCTTCCTATTCCACCAAGCTGTCAGGCAAAGCCTCTCTGGGTTTTGGAGAGAACACAAGAAGTGAGTGTGTCTGCCTCTGATACATAATGTGTGATGTCAACACAAAAAGCAGATGGATTAAATCTTGTCTGGGCAAGAATCATGCACTTTAAACTAATTTGCTGTTGGCTTATGACAGATTTACTTTCCTGGATCACAAAATGATTTCCCACTTCTGTAGAAAAGATCAACCTTTTCCCCCAAAGAAAGAAGTGTTGGTGGTGGTGTTGGATTATTATTTCCTTGCTCCTTCTTGGCTTCCTGTTTTCTGTAGTTGTTCATTTATTTCATGTCTTTCTAGACTGTGAGCTCTTTGAGCAGCAGTCATGTACCTTCTGTGCCTAGAACAGAGCAGACAGTTAGTTACTCATTAAATATTCATTGGATTAAGTTATTTATCATTATGTTTATATTATAATGTTACGCTTGCTGTTGATAATTATTATAGTAATAATTACCATTAATGACTGTCAGTGCAGTGCCACGCACTTTACAGACATTGTCTCCAATTCTCATAATAACCATACAAGGGAGAACTGTTATCCTTATACATATGAGGGAATAAGGTTCAGCTTATTAAGTAACTTGCTGAAGGTCATGTAGCTTTTAAGTGTCACCTTAAGCGAAATATAAGTAGACTTACATTTTTTTTTGCTTTATTGTGGCAAAATATACATAAAAATTACCATTTTAGCCATTTTTAAGTGTATAATTTATTGGTATTAAGTACCTTTACAGTGTTGTGTGACCATCTCCACTATTTCCAGACTTTTTCATCATCCCAAACAGAAACTCTGTGTCCATGAAATAATAATTCCCCATTCCCCCCTCCCTCTAACCCTTGGAAACCTCTAAATCTCTGTCTCTATGAATTTGCCTATTTGAAATATTTCACATAAATGGAATCATATAATATTTGTCCTTTTATTTGGTTTATTTCATTTAACACAATGTTTTCAAGGTTCATCCATGTTGTAGCTTGTATCGAGATTTCATTCCTTTTTATCACTGAATAATATTCCATATAATGTATCTGTCACATTTTGTTTATCCATCTGTTTCTTTAAATCCTCTGGAATAAACTTCAGCCCAGGGAGGTTGGACCATGGCTGCAAGCCTCTGTGTCAGCCCCTCAGCCATCAAAGGCAAACTCGTAAACCCTGTATTTGGAGGACAAGGTCCTTCTTGCCCACCCTAGATGAAAAAACTGACACAAGGAGCTTAAATGACTTTTCCAAAGTCATAAAGGATTTCATTAGTTTTGCCAGGCTTTAAAGATCCTCCTCTGACCTCTATCTTATGCTGAATGAGGGGAAGACCTAGCATAAATAGTTTCTTTATTTTGGCTCACTTCCCTCATTCAAAAAAGTAGGAGGTTGCCTTAGGAGCTGTTAAAGGGAAAGGTAAGCCAAGTGGGTGCCCCTTTCCCCTTCGGTAGAGATCTGTTCATACCCATTTTATGTATTAGGCTTCTTGATGAGGTTTTGTTTGACAAAAAGGGTTCTGCTGCTACAGTAGGGAGCTAATTGAACTGCTCAAGATGAATTCTGACCTTCTAATTCTCTTATACACCCTGTTCTTCAAAGTGTGAGATTATCAGCTTTGTGAAGACAACACATACAGTGTGTCTTTTGTGTGTATTGCCCCTCTATTGACTCCCCACCTTAACCAGCACAGATTAAGAAGGGGAAAGACAGACATGTAAGTAGACAGTTACAGCACACTGAGATAAATGCTGTCGCAAAGGGATGTGCCATTGTGTTCCAAGAGTCTAACCTAATAAATAGATGTACAGATTGCTATGAAAACTTGGTGGGCATATGGGAGGGGCCACAACTCTGGCAGAGGTTGTGTCAGGAAAGGCTTCTGAGAAGTCAGGCATGGAACTAGGTCTGAAAGCACGAAGAGAAGCCGAGTTCCAGGTCTGCTGCTAATGACTCAAGACGCTGGAGCAAGGCCTGCCCATCTCTCTTGCCTTCCCTTCCCATCTAGGCTGAGGGGCTTAGATGTGTTGTTTAGCAATTTGCCTTCCAGCTCTAACATTCTGGGCATTAATCTATAAATTTTTGTTAGCCTTCTTTCATTAAAACAACTGGCTCATTCCCTTAAACTATTTCTTTTGCTTCTTGAACAAAATTTTCTGTGCCCCTTCTTGGAATCCCTGGTGTTGATGAAGATTTCAGAAACAGGGAAGATGCAGTCAGCTGAGAATCCTCTCCTATAGTGACTGTGCCTTCTATCATCTCAGGGCTTCTTGCCCCAGAGCTCCTGACCTTCTTGGGCAAGATCAGTAGGAAACCATGAAAGCCTTTTCATAAGTGTCCTCCTATGAAAGGTCGGATATAACCATAGTCACCACTAGGGCCCTTGTCCTGCTGATTAAGCTCATGCAATTTAATTTCATTTTCTATTAGTTACTTATGGTTCTTAGTCAATGAAAATATAATTTTGTGGCTGTGACTACAGCTGAAAATTGGTGAGATATCGATAAAGGACTTGAATTTTTGGCCGTGCTACGTAGATTCTCATTGGAATGATGACTTTTGCTTAATGTAGTGGGGAGAATCTCTGCTAGAAGTCAGAGACCTGAGTTTGACCCCTGGCTCTGTCTCTAACTGAAAACTTAAACAAATCACTTTGTTTTGGAGGACCTTAGTTTCCTCCTCTATAAAGTAAGAATAATAATACCTACCTTATCTATCACTTGTTTGTAAGACTTTAAGGAGATAATTGATCAGTAAGAGCTTTTTAAATGAGACAAAGCTAATTAGGAGTGAGCTGCTGGGTCCATGATTGTTCTTATCCTGGGGGTTAACTCCTTGAGCAGACTGAGGCCAGGGAGGCCTGGAGGTTGATGAGACTAGCTACTTTACTGGTGCTGAAATTCTTTTTTGAAGGGAACTCCCTGGTGTATGGGGGCAAAATTGGCCTGCTTCCTGGGAGTTCTACTTCCCAAGGAATCACAGGGTTTCTGGGGAGCAACTGGAAAAGTCCAGAGCTTGGAAAAAAGGGATACCTGGGTAGAAAGGACACCTTTATCTACCCTAGACACTACAGAGTAAGTTGGTTTCTCCTGTGGAAGGGTTAGTAATAACTAACAGCTATCTATTATTACCAATAATGGTTGCTGTTTGTTGGTCATCCATTATTGGCCATGCACAGTATTTTGGAAACTTTCCTACCCAAGTGTACTTGACATCAGAGGAGAACAAATTCATCTCTGAATCAGTGGGGGAATATAGCCCAGAGCGGATCTCCAAGGTTAAAAATTACTTGAAGCCCCTGCATTATCTTCAAACTGCATAAGAATTTTGTTTTAAGTCACCATTATATAGTCATAGTTGTTTTCTGTACAACAGATAATTTAAATTGTTTACCCTCTGGTATAATTACCCTACCAAGAAAGTACACTATATTTGCTCATTTACCCTTTAGTATACTGTTGAGTACCCACAGGGGTTCCTGTGCCCAGTTTGAGAACTGTATCATCATTATTTTAGTTAACCTTTATTTTCCAAAGTTTTTATTGATACAGACACAAGTTAAGGAAGATGGAAAGACTTGTCCCTGTCACAGAGTAGTGGAGCCAGAATCAAGTCTAAGTTTGGATATTCCATTCTCTTAATCACTGAGTTACTTGTCTATATTATTTACTGCCTTAGAATTGTTTATATTTCTGGAACACTTATTCCTCTCATAGACAATTACTGTGTCCTCAGTGCTTAACATAGTGCCTAATTCAAAGTAAACTCTTGGGGCACCTGGGTGACTCAGTTAAGTTTCCAGCTTTGGCCAGATCATGATCTCGCAGTAGGCAGGTTCAAGCCCTGCGTCAGGCTCTGTGCTAACAGCTCGGAGCCTGGTACCTGCTTTAAATTCTGTGTCTCCCTCTCTCTGCCCCCCACCCCGAATCATGCTCTATCTGTCTCTCTCTCTCAAAAATAAATAAATGTTTAAAAAATTAAAAAAAAAAAAAGGACAAAGTAAACTGTTGATTGGTTGAATGATTAAATGGCAAATGATCAAGCCTCTAATAATGAAGCCTTTTCAGAGGTTCATAAGTATCTGGCAAATTGACCTCAGAGTTTAGAATAAATGTTTTTCTCTTAACTCTTCTCTAAACCAGTGATGCACAGTTAGCTCTAAGCCAGTACTTCCACACAGAAAATGATGGTATTTGTAGAGAACTCTGGATAAACAGACAAGGCTACGAGGGAGTTCCTGTGCCCTACTTCCTTCCCAGACACCCTATGTGCTTAAGGAATCAGTGTCTCGATTCATCTGTAACCCATTGACAGCTCCTAAGCTACCATGAATGGTATCTAAGAATTATCTGGTTTTTATTTGTCTTACCATTTCCCCAGTATACACTCATATACATCCTGTCTGCTCCATCTTTGTACCTATCCATCCCTCATCATTGCTATCATGAACACAGTTGTGTTGTGGAAAAAGGTTGAGAGTTTGGACCAAATTGTGGGTTTCCAAAGTCTCTGTGACCTCTGTGGCTTCAAAGTATAGTCCCAGGTGTAGGAATTTGTTAGAGATGAGAATTATTAGGCCCTACCCCAGACCTCTGGAATCAGAAACTCAGGAGGTAGTTCCCAGCAAGCTATTTTCACAAGCTCCCTAAATGATTCTGATGCTCCTATCTGCCATCTAGTAACTGTTCAATAAATGACATTCTCTTCTCTCCCAGTTCTTTAAGGTTATCTAGAAATCTTGCCATCATTAATTCCATAATTTCTCTGAGAAATGCCCTTTGAGTTCCAAGCAGCTTTAGAACAGAGATCATGTGTCATCTGTGACAAGGGTGGCTGGCCCCTTCTCAGACAGATTGGGAGGTCTCTGAACAGGCAGTCTAAACCCTGGATATGGGAATAGAAACTACAGCTTCCAGCATGATAGCCAGCAATCGTATCTTTTTCCCTGCACATGTTAGGAGAACTAAATAATTGGTCCCTAAAATTGGCTTTAAAAGGACTCATGTTGGGTGAGGTCAAAAGTGTGATTACTTGAAAATTGCTCTGCTGGTGGGGAAGGTACTTGAATTTAAGTGTCTAAATCAGATTTTTGCTATTACTGCTCTCAGCAGGAAGAGGCAGAAAAATCAATAGTCCGTGGTTTTGTTTAAGCTACAAAACCACACTTCTTGCCTCCAAAGGTCTCTGGCTTCCAAAGATTTTGTCTTTCACTGTCACCACAGGTGCTGTCACGATTGTAAGTTTATGCTGAGTTCCTTGAACTCTGTCCTCTTATGTGTGCATGGTAGGAGGCCTGGAAGCTTTGTGGTACCATGAGATAGGTAGGTGTGAGCATCCAAGATCTGGCTCCAGATCTTCCTTCCCTTTTCCCTCCTTAGGGTAGACCCTGAGCTGGGAGAATTGAATTCAGAAATGCAGACAAGAGGGCTGGACACAGTGTCCAAAGGGGTGGTCTCTTCCTGAGCAGCTACATTATGATTTTAGGTTACTGGCAATCCTTGAGTTTCCAGAGGAGCTTGGAACTTTGAAGAAGAATGCTGAATGACTGATATTATTTTACTCATTTCATCATTTGAGTACCCATTCCCTAAGAAGTCCAGTGCTAAGTGTTTCTCATATAGCTTAATGGTTAAGGCTGCCTATTTTTGAGTCTTAGCTCCATCATTTGATTACTTTATATCACTTATACAAAGTATAAGTGCCTGAAGTATAAATACCTGAAGATGCTACTGGAAAACTTGACTATTTGTAGCTTAAACAAAGTATATTTTTCTTACATAAAGAAAAGTCTGGAGGTTAATGACTGATGGCATTGATTTATTAGGTCAGTGATTTCAGGACCAGTATTCTGTGACTCTTTTGGCTCCCCCCCCCCCTTTTTTTTTAAGTTTATTTATTTATTTTGAGGCAGAGAGCAAACAGGGTAGGGGAAGAGAGAGAGAAGGAAGAGAGAGAATCCCAAGCAGGCTCCTCATTGTCAGCACAGTGACCAGTGCAGGCTCAAACCCACGAACTGTGAGATCATGACCCAAACTGAAATCAAGAGTGGGAGTTTTAGTACTTTTTTGCGCCTGTTGGCTTTCCCCTTTTGATCTAAGATGGCTGCTATAGCTGTAAGTATCATGTCTGTGATTGAGGGAGGAAAAAGGGAGTATAGAGGAACATCAGTAATGTTTGTCCTTTTACTAAGAAAGCAAAGGCTTTCCCACAATTCTCGCAGGAGATTTCTGTGTAGATCTCGTTGGTCAGAATTGGGCCACTTAGCTAATTCTAAGTTCTGGGAAGGCTGGAAAAATGAGTTTTTAGCTTTGCCAGCCTGAATAGTCAAAGAGCAGAGGGGGCTGGGAATGAGCATTGGGTTAGCTCACCCACGGTCTACCACAGTGGCCTCAGCAAGTAAATGGCTTCCCTGGCTGGTTTCCTCATCTATAAAATAAAGATAGTAGTAGAACCTACCTTATGAAGGAGCTGTGAGGGTTAAATGACATCAGTGTAAAGTGCTTAGCATAATACTTGACACATAATAAGTAATAATATTGTTTTATTACTAATATTATTTCAGCTTCATAAAGTAATTATTATCCCATTTTACATAAGAGGAGGCTGAAGCTCTGTGAGTGGAAGTAATAACGTGCCAGAATTCAGAGTCTGAAATGGCAAAACTGGTTTAGAGCCTATATCTGAATCTAAATTCCACACTTCCTTTTTCTGCACTGCAAGTTGAGTCAGCAGGGAAATGGAGGTTGTTTGATGAGTATGCCTTGGCACACCCAGGGCACTAGCCACACACTTGGTGAATAGAGTGTGAAGGCAACTGAAAAAAATAAATTTGGACAGTGAGAGCCCCAGCAGAAACCCCTGTCGGTGACATATAAGGACAAAGAGAACCACAACTTAGGGAGTTATCACAGGACTGATACTAGATCCACCAAATTGGGGGATGAGAATTTGAGAAAACCAATTTGGAAATATAATTTGATAAGAACTGTAAGAAAAGCCAGTTGTGGGGGGTAGTCAGAAGGGGCCCCTACTCTAGCCTCAAGGGAGGAAGGTCAAGGCAGACTTTCTGGAGAATGAAATAAGGTGAAGGGCAAGGGAAGGACAATCAAGCATTGAAGACATCCTGAACGGTGACCTAGAAGCAGAACAGTCAAATGGAGTATGCTAGAACAGCTTTGGGGTTGGTGTTGGTAAAGTGTAAAATGCCAGGCCAGAGTCGCCATGAGGGGAGATGGGACATCTAGATGGATAGAAGACTTGGAGGGTTATTATGCCATGCTAAGAACTTTGCAACTTTATCCATAGCAATATCTTTATCCTTCTTTGGATATTTGTTTGGAACTTTTATTCTTGGCCACCAGAATGGTTTAGGCATGATGGATAGATTGGCATTTTCAAAAGATCTCTCTGGATATGTGCAGAGAATGGATTAGAGGGAGAGAAAATGGAGGTTAGAACACAAGTTAGGAGCTCTTTAAAGAGGTCAGTCGAGAGACCTGAACTAAGGGTGGTATTTAGGATGGACAGGAAAAGACACTCTTGAGACATTTTTAGAGAGAACACTATCTGGCATACAGTAGACATTCAGCATTTGTGGAATATGAATTAATAATTTAGGACTTGATACTGGATTCAGGAAGTGAGGGAGAAGGAAGAATCAGGCTTCCTCTGACTTAGGTGACAGGTTGCACGGTTATGCCTTTCACTGAGTTCTCTGGAGTACCAGGGCTAGCATATGTCTGGGAGCTTTCCTTGTAATTTCTCAGGTAATTTCCTCATAACCCTTTGGGAATCCCCCTTTTTCCTAGTGCTGGGATTTCTAAACCCAACACGTGTTGGTAATGAAGGGGCAAGATAATGCTATTCCCGTTCTACAGATTTGGAACCTGAGGTGCAGAGTAGTTAAGTAACTTGCCGAGGTACTCAGCTTACAGCATGTTGCCTGTTAGAGCATATTGCCTTTATGTGAGACTCTTGAACTTCCCATTGTAATTTCAACTGATTATAGGCCATAATAAAATAAGCAATAAAATTCAGAAGATTAGATTGATCTAATTACTCAGCTGTTAAAATGAGGCCATGAGTTAATCATAATTCAATGCACCTTCTAATTCAATCCAATAGTGTACAATATCATTTGCATTATACAAAGAAAGGTCTACTGATGCCTCTTTAGTGTTAAAAGGAAGAAATAAAATAACTCATAAAAATAGAATCCACGATTCCTTTACCCTTATTCTTCTTTATTAGATAGATCTGGTGTCAGTCTTGTCACTTGCATAACTGTGAACCTCAGTTTTCTTATCTGTAAAATAGGGGAGATTTTCATTTAACAGTAGCTGTTATTATTTTGCAGACACAGAAATGGAGATTCAGAATTTGATAAGGATTATAAGGGTCTTACCCGGGTCACACAGTACTTTAGTGGCAGCTCTAAACAAAAAATATGTTGAAATGGAAGCATTTTGGGGGGAATCTTTGAAGACATGTTCCATATTTCAGCTTATTTGAAAACCCAGTCCTGGTGTGCATGTCATACCATCTTCTACCTTCTTCCTTTAGGACCTCACTCGTGAGCTCATAAGTCTCTAGGAACATCAGTCTTAAATTTGTAGAGCCCAAAAAGAGTTTTTAGGACATTTTTACATAAAGCTGGAAAATATAAGTATCTGAATTCTAGTCCTGGCTCTGCCTGAAGGATGAGTAGCCGTTATTTGGAACAGATGAAATATCTAACCAATAGGAGATCAATGGAATCTACCTAAGTGTCCATTAATATAAACATTTTGTGGTTTCTGTTGTTATTTTTCTTTATTTCTAAAACAATGTGCTCATTTTAAAAAACTCAGGAAATACTGAATATGAGAAAAAAAAAATCCATAGTTCATCTGATCCAGAGACCATCACTGTTAACACTTTGGTATATCTTTTTTTTTCCTAGAACTTGTAAAATAAGCACACATACACATTATTTTTCAATAAAAATGAGATTATATGCTGCTCACTGTCCTGTAACACCTTAATTTATTTAAGGAAGTTCGAGTTGTTGGGTTATTTAGATTTGTCTCATAACGCCCTGTTGACAGACATTTAGGTTTCTTTAACTCTCACTATTAACCAGTAGCACAAAGCAGAAATAATAGACTGAAAATAAATGAGAAAAATGCAAAAATGTGGGGATACTTTCATTTATAAATTCTTTTAAAGAGACAAAAATGCTTTATAATGCATAAAAGATTGTAAGTATACATAAACACAACAGTACAAAAAAAATTACCTATATTCAAAGCATAGTGACTGGTTCGATGTTTGCATAAAGAGCCACACTAACTAGGTAGGATCTTGCTTTTGTCCAGTTTGTGTTTGACCAAGCAATAATAGGTTTAATCACCAGGAGTCATGTAAGGGGGAGGGAAAGGCAGGAGGTAAGGGACGTGATTGAGGATCTAGAAGATTTTCATTAAATAAGACCATTTAGGGAACTTTTAATGAAAGGGACAGGGGTGGGGACTAACATTTATTGAAGTACTTACTACTCTGTACCAAGTTTTGTGCTAGGTATTTTGCATGCTAAGTCTTAATTTTCTACCCTGTAGTATATTATAGCCCTGTGTTCTTGAGGCTCAGGTAAAGAGACTTGCGTATGATTTCATGTCTGGTTAGTGGTACACTGGACTTTTGAATCCACATTTGCCTGCCTTCAGACCACCTGTTCTTCCTGCTGGACTATGATGGCTCCCATAAGAGAGCCAGAGCAGGAGATTCTTTCTCCCGATTCTCAGAAGGAATGAGTCCTTTCCAAAAAAAAATTCCTATGGATCCTCTTACCTCCTTAGGCTGTCATCTTCTCTCTTTTCCTTTACTGTCAACATCTTTACTCACTTTTCAACACAGCCTGCTGTTCCAATGCCTTTATTAAATCTGCTGTATATAAAATAAAAAGGCAGATATTGCCATACTGGATTTAAAAAAAAAAATCAGGATCCAACTGTATACCGTCTACAGGAGATACCACTTTAGATTCAAAGATACAAAAATGCTGAAAGTAAAAGAATGGAAAAAGGTAATGTAATAGCAACCATAAGAAAGCTAGAATGGTTATACTAATATCAAACAGAATAGACTTTAAAACAAACCCCCCCCAAAAATGTTACTGGAGATAAAAAGGGATATTTTATAATGATAAAGGGTCAATCCAGCCTGAAGATGTAATGGTTATATATGCACCTAACAATAGAGCCCCAAAATACACAAAACAGAAGGTAACAGAAATGAGGAGCAAAAGAGATAATTCAGCTGTTATAGTTGGAAACTTCAGTACCTCACTTTCTTTGACCACTGCATCCTGCTGACTTCCAGTACCTCACTTTCAATAATAGATAGAACAACCAGACACAAGATCAACAAAGAAATGGAAAACTTGAACAACATTGTATACCAACCATATCTAACCAGTATCTGTAGGACAGTCCAACAGTAGAATATAATTCTTCTCAAGTACACATGAAACATTCAGGATAAACCATATGCTGAGCCATAAAACAACTCTCAATACATTTAAAGTATTGAAGTCATACAAAATATGTTCTCCAACCACAATGGAGTGAAACTAGACATTAAAAATAGAAGAAATGTAAGAAATTCACAATTATGTGAAAATTAACATACTCCTAAATAACAAGTGGGTCAAAGAAGAAATCATGAGGGAAATTAGAAAATACTTGGAATGAATTAAACACGGCACACCAGAATTTATGGGGTGTAGTTAAAGTGGTACTTAGAAGGAAATTTATAGCTGTAAATGCCTGCATTAAAAACAAATAATTAATTCACCCTAACATATTGGGGGGAAAAGAGCAAACTAAACCTAAAATAAGGGAAAGGAAGGAAATAATAAGGATTAGAGCAGAAATAAAATAAATTTAAAAATAGAAAAACAAAGGTGTCTGGGTGGCTCCGTTGGTTAAGTGTCGACTTCTGAGTTGGCTCAGGTCATGATCTCAGGATCATGAGATTGAGCTCCGTGTGTTGGGCTCTGTGCTGGGCATATTCTCTCTCTCCCTCTTCCCCTCTCCTGCTCTCTTGCACATGCTCTCTCTTTCAAAAGAAAAGGAAAGGAAAAGAGAAAAGGAAAGGGGAAAAGGAAAGAGGGGAGGGAGGGAGGAAATAGAAAAAAAAAATCAATCAACTGAAAGTTTATTGCTTTTCAGAAGATCAACAAAGTTGGCAAACTTTAGACTGATCAAGAAGAAAAGGGAGAAGACTCAATTACTAAAATCTGGAATGATACAGGAGACTTAACTCCTGACTTTATAAAAATAAGGATTATAAGGGAATACTATGGACAGTTGTACGCCAACAAATTAGATACCTAGGTGAAATGGACATATTACTAGAAATACACAAACTATCAATGCTGATTTATGAAGAAATAGAAAATCTGAATGGACTTATAACAAGTAATAAAAAAAAATGGAATTAGTAATAAAAAAAAAAAAAATTCCCCCAGAGAAAAGCCCAGAACCAGATAGTTTCACTGGTGAGTTCTGACAAACATTTAAACAAGAATTAACACTAACTGTCCACAAACTCTTTCAAAAATAGAGCACTTTCTAATTTCTGTGAGACTAGTTTGTGTTGTCTTGATACCAAAACCAGACAAAGACATCACAAAAAACTATAGAACCAGTATCCCATTTGAATATAAATGCAGAAGTCCTCAACAAATACTACCAAAATGAGTCCAATAAGTTATAGAAAGGATTATATTATACACTGTGACCAAGTGGGATTTATCCCAGGGGTGCAAGATCCATTCAGCATAGGAAAATCAATCAGTGCAGTGCATCATATTAAAAGGTTAAATGACAAAACCCACATAATCTCAGTAGACACAGAAAAAGCATTTGCCAAACTCCAGTACCCTTTAATGATTAAAAAAACAAAACAAAACAAAGAAACAGCCCAACAAATTAGGAATAGAAGGGAACTTCCTCAGTCTGACAAAGGACATTTATGCAAAACCCATGGCTATTACTACACTTAGTTTTAAAAGACTGAATGCTTTTCTTCTGACACTGAGAATAAGACAAGGATGTGCAGTCTTACCCTTTCTATTGAACACTGTATTGGAGGATCTAAGTAGGGCAACGGGGTAAGAAAATGAAATGAAAAGTAAAAGTATTTGTATTTGCAGATGACGCAATCTTGCATGTACAAAATTCTGAGGAACCCACAAACTGATAGAACTAATAAATGAGTTCAGCAAGGTTATAGGATACAGGATCAATATATAAAAATCAATTGTATTTCTATAGTTATAATAAACAACCCAAAAATAAAATTAAGAAAACCATTCCATGTACAGCATTATGAATTTATAGCAAATGAATTGAATAAAAGTACTTAGGGATAATTTAACAAAAGAAGTGTAAAACTTATACTTTGAAAACTCTAACATGTTGAAAGAAATTAGGATCTAAATACATGGAAAAACATCCCATGTTCATGGATTGAAAGACTTAATATTTTTTAAGATGGTAATAGTTCCTAAATTGATCTACAGATTCAAAATAAACCCTATCAAAGTTCTAGCTGGTTTGTTTGCAGATTTTGACAAGATGTTAATAAAATTCATGTGGAAATTCAAAGGACCTATATTAGCCAAAACAATCTTGAAAAAGAACAAAGTTGGAGGACCCACACTTCCCAATTTCAAAGCTTATTAGAAAGCTACAATAATAAATGTGGATTTATTGTGATTTTTGCCACAATGTGATTTTGGCACAGGGGTAGACATATGCATCAGTGGAATAGAATTGAGTATCCAGAAGCCAGCTGTCACATTTATGGTCAATTTTCAACAAGCATACCAAAAACAGTTCAATAGAGAAAGAATAATCATTTCAACAAATGGTGCTGGGACACTGTATATCCACATATGAAAGAATGAAGTACTTCACATGATATGCAAATATTAACTTAAAATGGATCCAAAGCCCTAAATATAAGAGCTAATACTATAAAACTTATACAGGAGAGCTTGGAGGTACATCTTTGTGAGCTTAAGATTTGGCAGTGGTTTCTTAACTATATAACACCAATAGCACAAACAGCCAAAAGAAAAAAAATAGATAAATTGGAATTCATCAAAAGTAAAAAGTTTTGGGGGCACCTGGGTGGCTCAGTCGGTTAGGCATCCAGCTCTTGATTTTGGCTCAGGTTATAATCTCACGGTTCATGAGAACGAGCCCTGCATCAGGCTCTGTGCTGACAGCGTGGAGCCTGCTTGGGATTCTCTCTCTCCCTCTCTCTCTGCTCCTGCCCCTCCCTTGCTTGTGTGCACTCTCTCTCAAAATAAACATTTAAAAAATAAGTTAAAAAAAATATAATAAAAGTAATATTTTTAAAAAAGGGGAAAATTTTTGTGTTTCAAAGGACATTCAAGAAAGCAAAAAGACAGCCTACAGGATGGGGTAAAATATTTGCAGATCATCTATCTGATAAGACATCTAGTTCTAGATTGCATCTAGAATATATCAAGAACTCTTCACTCAATAATAAAAAGACAACCCAATTAAGAAATATGCAAAGAACCTGAATAGATAGTTCTTCAAAGAAGATATACAGATGGCTAATAAACACATGAAACAGTTCCTACATAATTATCAGGGAAATGCAAATCAAAACCACAATCAGATAGCACTTTACCCCCCTAGGATGGCTGTAATCAAAAAGTCAGGTAATAACAAGTGTTGACAAGGATGTGGAGAAAGTGAAAACTCATACTGCTGGTGGGAATGTAAAAAATGGTGTAGCCACTTTAGAAAACAGTCTTGTCAGTCCTCAGATGGGTTCCTGTCTCTGACTTTGCTTATATTGTTCTTTTGGTTTTATTTTATTTGGATGTCATTCCTCTTATCTTTGCCTGCCAGAATCCTGCCACCTCACAAGACCCACCTCAAAAATCCAGTTTCCCAATTGCTAGGTTGTGTATCTTTATCTGGTATTGCCGAATTGCCCTTCAGAATGCTTTTACTGATTCCCATGGTTTTAGATCCTTCCCAACACTTGCTATTGTGAGACTTTAAAATTTTTGTCACTCTAATAGGTGTGAAATGATATTTTATTCCATGTATTCACATTTTGCTGATTACTAGTATGATTGAACATCTTTTCCCTTTCTCCTCCTTTTCCCTAGTCATTTTGAGTGATTTCTTCTGTGAATACTGTGATTAGATGTTATTGGCTTATTTTCATTTCCTTGTTGATTAAATATGAGTTTTTTACTCTGGATACATTTGTTACAAATATCTTTTCTCTGTACTTGTTTTTTAACTTTGTTTAAATTTTAGTGAGTTAAATTTATCAACCTTTTTTGGTTTTTCCTTTTGATTTCATCTAAGAAATACTTTCTAATCCCAAGTTCAAACTATACTCTCCTATTTTCCCTAATAGTTTTAAGTGTTGTTGTTGTTGTTGTTGTTGTTGTTGTTGTTGTTGTTGTTTTAATATTTAAGTTTTTGGTCTTTCTGGAATTGGAGAAGTATGAGATGGGGATCAAATTTTTTCTTCACATGGAAGAAACAAGTATTCTATGTTTTACTGAATTTAAACAAGATCTTCCCTTTCCAGATCTCTTAAAACAGCATAATAGAATAAAAAAGTGAATTGACATGGGAGGAAAACGAATTTATGGACTAAATCATCAATTTGCAAAATTTCATCTGCTCTTTTATTTCTTTTTAGAAAATAAATACAGGGAGGGTGGGAATCACTCACCAAACAATCTGTAAAGTATTGAGACCTCCCTTCATAGATGCCAAAAAAAAAAAAAAAAAAAAAAAAAAAGGCAGCAGCACACTCCTGGAGTGGAGTTTGAGACAGAATAGGCCATCTGCTTTCCATTAGAATTTCTCCCATACCCCATGCTGACAGGGAGGGAGCTTTGGAGATACTGTTAGATTTGTAAAAGAATTTTTTTTCCCTTCAGAAACAGCACACACTTGGCCTTATGTACTTACCTAAGGAACAGTTTTATTATTAGTTTTAACAACCTATTCTTCCCCTCTCTCTCTCTTTCTCTCTCTCTCTCTCTCTCTCTCTCTCTCTCTCTGCCCCTCTCTCTCCCTGCCCCTCTCTCTCCCCCTGCCTCTCTATATATAATTTATTGTCAAATTGGTTTCCATACAACACCCAGTGCTCATCCTAACAGGTGCCCTCCTCAATGCCCATCACCCACTTTCCCCTCTCCCCCCCCCCCCCCACCATCAACCCTCAGTTTGTTCTCGGTATTTAAGAGTCTCTTATGGTTTGCCTCCTTCCCTCTCTGTAACTTTTTTCCCCCCTTCCTCTCCCCCCGGTCTTCTGTTAAGTTTCTCAGGATCCACCTATGAGTGAAAACATATGGTATGTCTTTCTCTGCCTGACTTATTTCACTTAGCATAATACTCTCCAGTTCCATCCATGTTGCTGCAAATGGCCAGATTTCATTCTTTCTCATTGCCAAGTAGTATTCCATTGTACATATAAACCATATCCAAAAAAAAAAAAAAAAAAAACCACATCTTTTTCCATTCATCAGTTGATGGACATTTAGGTTCTTTCCATAATTTGGCTATTTAACAACCTATTTTCTTATCTTTTTTCATTGATGATACTGCTTTTGCACTAAAGGCATGCCATGTTAAACCTGCTCTGGCTTTAGCAGCCTTCTTCTTCTAGGGCTCATCCAGGATGAATGACCCACACAGGTTACTGGCTTTTTAACTAGAGGGTAAGTCCTCCCTGGAGATGCAACACAGGTCAGAGCACAATTGATTACTGGATATTTCTCAGAGGGAGTTGCCTTGCCCTAAACTGGGAAGAACAGTGCCTTACTTACCACCCTTAAAATTCCATGGGGCTCACTAGTGGGAGTCTGGGTGGGTAGGCCTTGCCAGTGTTTAGGCTACCTCAAATTCAAGTCTGTGGGCAGGTCCAGAGCTAGCCCTGTAGAACCGCTGTCTGTGTAGACTGACCTGCAGTCTCGCCAGGATAGCACTCTAAGCAGCCAGGCCTCCCAGCTAGGAAGAAAATCAGATTCAGGCTGTTTTCTGGAGCCAAGAGATTCAAGAGTCCATTTGATTTATTTTCTTTCCTTCTGCCTATTAAAAGAAGCAACAAAAAGCCTATAAAACTTGCAGTTAGAATGTTTCCCATCTTGCTTTGTAGCCTTTTGCCTCACAGCAGGAAAAGTGAGGTTTTGCTATAAGGATGGTATTTTGTAGGCTGTGTCTCCTAAGCATCTTTGTTGTTGCCCATTTTCCTCTTTATCCCATCGCTACTGTTTTAGCTTTGCCTTTGGGCAATTGCAGTAATTCCTATCTGGTCCTTCCCTCTGATCTCACCCACTCTGAACCTGTTTACAGTTGCTGCTGGAGTAGACAAAACACAAATCTGAAACTCTTGGTTCAGAATCCTCCAGTGGATTCTTATTATTGAGTGATAAATTCTATCCGTAAGCCTGGCATTCAGATCCCTTCACAATCTGTTCTCAGTCTACCTTCTTATCTTCATTTCTTGTTGCTTTTCCCTACATACTATAAACTCCAACCGTACTAAACCATTTGCCGTTTCCCTAGTGTGGCATACGTTTTCATGCCATCATGCATGAAGGGAGGATCTATTTCTTTGTCCCCACTCCTTCACACCTCTGACAAACTGCTCCCACTCATTGTTCAAGGCCAATCAAATGTTCCTTCTTCTAACAAGCCATTCCCAGCTTTCCCAGACCTGTTCTTCACTCCTTCCTCCGCATTCTGGTAACACTCCGACATTCTCTCATTGTATGTCATATAGATTACCTGTAGATTAATATAAGTAGCCTATATTATTTCCCTATTAAACTTTAAGTTCCTCTGTAAGGAACCTTACATCCTGTTAGCACAGAGTAAGCATTTGGTAGATATTAACTATGCTGATGGATAATGATGAAGAAATCTGGATTAAGTTACTTTTGGCCTTCACTGACTGCACATCACCAGCATCTTAATACGTCAATTAATTATTTTTCAAAAATTTTTAATGTTTTATTTACTTTTGAGAGAGAGAGAGAGAGAGAGATGGAGTACAAGTCGGGGAGGGGCAGAGAGAGAGGGAAACCCAGAATCTGAAGCAAGCTCCAGGCTCTGAGCTGTCAGCTGTTCTCTCTCGTGAACTGTGAGATCATGACCTGAGCTGAAGTCAGATGTTTAACCAACTTAGCTACCTAAGTGCCCATTTTTTTTTTTTTTTAATTGGGGAAAACCCATCAGCAGAAGACTGAACAAGGCAAGAAGAAAGTTGAATTGCTTTAAGGGAAGGGGATTTGTAAATTGAAGTCTGGCTAAAGGTGGGCAATCAGGATGGAGAAAGGGTTGAAGGAATTGGACCTACTGGATTTAGACAAGAGAAGATTCAGGAAGAATATCTGATACCTTCATATCTCTGGAGGATTGTCCTGGAGCAGAAGGAACAGACATATTCTTTGAGAACCAGGACCAGTAGCTTGGAAGCTTTTCAGGGTCAGATACCTTATAAGCCAGGTTGTTAGCCAGTGTAAAGAATTTCTTAACTTTCAGAGCTCTCCTGCAGGAACTTTGACTGCCTAAAGGGCTTCTGAGCATACCATCATTAGAAGAGTGTGCCACCAGGGGCCATGTGGCCAGCTATGAGGACCATTATAAAGGATATTCTTGTACTGGGTGGCAAATTGGACTCAATCACCTCTAATACCTCTTCTAACTCTGTAATTCAGTGCTTGTGTGATGCTTTTCTTTAAAAAAAAAAAAAAAAATTTATGTTTATTTTTGAGAGAGACAGCACAAGTGGGGGAAGGGCAGAGAGAGAGGGAGACAAAGAAACCGAAGCAGGTTCTAGGCTCTGAGCTGTCAGCACAGAGCCCAGTGTGGGGCTCTAACCCACAAATCGTGAGATCATGACCTGAGCCGAAGTCTGGCGCTTAACTGACTGAGCCACCCAGGCACCCCTCTGATGCTTTTCAGTAGCACCAGTATGACTTACATTAGTATGCTGAGTGGGAATAATAGCTGTTGTGTTGTGTTGTGTTTTGGGTAACTGAACCATCTTTGACCAAATTGAGTAATTTTTTGTTTTCCCACATTATGAAGCTAAAACTTGTTGGGGGTGGGGGGCAGCCAAATCCCAAGGTTTGTGTTGAGTAGACTCATGTTTTGAGGAGAGGTAGGGAAGTTGGTAGAAATGGACTTTGTCTCAGCAGGTCTGGATTCTGTCTCCACTCTGTTCACAAGCTATTTAAGGTAAGTCTAAGATATGTAAGATAAGTCTAAGTTTCAGTATCCTTATCTCTAAAATGGGATTGCTAAGGTATTTCATGGAGTTAGTGTGAAGATTAAATTAGATAAAGAAGGCCTGACATAATGCTCAGAACATAATACAGATTCAAAATTATATTCTTCCTTTTACCCTCTTTTTTATTTTGAGAGAATTAAATATTTTTTGTTTGGGTTTTGGTCACCAGGCCTTGAAGTGAAGGGGGTGGCAGTTTTTTTCTTTTTCATCTTGAGCTGCAGACCTAAAATGTCTTCATTGCATAAGTGTCCTCTGATCACAAAGACATAATCCTCTTTGTCTTCCTAAGCCAGGGAGTTAGTTTTCCACTAGCCTTTTGATACTCTTGCTTTCTTACTTCCTAAAGATCAAGTCATTTCAGAAATAGTCCTCTGATTTCTCTTAAAAGCAATTTCCAATTTCCATTTTAATCGAAAACTAGCTTTACATTTCTTCAGTCCTAATCCTAGTGACAACAAGAGGAAGGGATTAGATTATATTGACATCCATAAAGCAATTAAAATGTACACATCAGAATCCCAGGAAACCTGATCACTACTATAGCTTTTGGGATACAAAGGAGAAAAGCTCATTTTTTCCGTTTATTCTCTTTACTCCTGACCTTCAAAGAATTTAACTATAGAAGGGGCAGACTTCCTTCCAAGGACCAAATCATAGTTATTTGACAGGTGTGGAAAACGTATTATTGCTTTCAGGATTCCCTTTCCAGTAATACCACTGACTTGCTGAAAAACCTTATCCAGAAAGACACTTCACCTCTCCAAGCCTCTGTTTCCTTTTCTACAAAATGGGGGAAATAACATTAGTTTAGTTTTGTTTTAAGATTCTATTTTTAAGTAATCTCTACACCCAATGTGGGGTCTGAACTCACAACCCCAAGATCCAGAGTCATGTGCTCCACTGACTAAGCCAGCCAGGTGCCCCAACATTAGTGTTGTTTTGAGGCTCAAATGAAATCACAGGTGTAAAAAATATCTTTGTGTGAGCAGTGGGAGAAATGTATATGGTGTATTATTTGAACTCAATATCTTTACCCCTGATGAGCTTCCACAGATCCAGGTAGCTTTGGGGGACCAGGACCTGGAATGCATTCTGCTTCCTTGGGTCTTTGAGAGTCAAAGGGAATGTCTTTGGAGTGTGCCAGGAGGAGACTTCCAGCAGGGAATAGCTGCATACCAGCAAGTGCTACTGTGGACTAAGCTTATATTCTAGTGGTGGGAGACAGATGGTCTCCCCTAAGCAAGTAAATATATAGTATGTCAGGCTAAGTGCTGTGAAGAAAAACAAAGCAGGATAAGAAGCATAGAGAGTAATGAAAGTTGAGAGTACTATTTTAGAAAGAATATAAAATCCTTTGAACACAGTTCCAGGAAGAGGGAATACAAAGAGTAAAAGGCTGAGATGGGAAAATGCTTGACACATTAAGAAGAGCAAGGAGGCCAATGTGGCTGGAGTAGATTAGCATGGGGGCAGATAGTTGGAGAGGAAGTTTAGAGAGGTGGCTGAGGCTCAAGTGGGTCATTAAAAGGATTTCTTTGTGATTGCCATGGGAAGCTAAAGAGAGGAGTGTCATGATCTGATTTAATGTTTTAACAGGATCACTCTGGCTGCTGTGGGAAATAGACTGCACAGAATCAAAGGTAGAAGCAGGGAAACCAATTATGAAGCTAGTGCAGTAATTTGGAAAGATGTATGTAGGCAATGAGAGAGAGTCAGATTCTGAATATATTCTGAAGGTGGAACTGAAAGGATTTGCTGATGTGGATAGGAGAGAAAGAATAGTATCAAGGATGAATCTAAGGTTTTTGGCCTGAGGAACTGGAAGAATGAGTTGTCATTTACTGGTGTAGAGAAAACTGCAGAGGAACAGGTTTGGAAGGGAATAGGAGGATAGAAAGTAAAAATTTCTTTTCAAGTAGAAGTTTGAAATAATAATAGCTGACTTTTTGAAGTCTTAACTATTTGCCTGGCTCCTAGTGCTTTGAGGTCTTAACTAATTTAAACTTAGGGCAACTTGTTAGGTAAGTAACACTCCCATTTTACAGATGAAAACTCAAGCACAGAGGGGGTAAATAAGTGGCCCAAGATCACATAAATAGTCGTGTTGCTGGAATACAAACCTAAGCCTGGATCTAGCTCCAGAGACCAGGCTATCTGATAGCTTTGATAGTCTAGCAAATATCCAAATGGAGATGTTGAGTAGGCAGTTAGATACTATATGAGTCAGGAGTTGAGGAGAGAAGTCTGGTTTAACAGTACGAAACTCAGACATAGTGACAGATATAGCTGGAAAGGTAAGTTAGAGCCATCCACTATAAAGGGAGACATGGTTACAAGAAGATAAAATGATGAGCTCAAGCCCCTAAGACAACCTTTCCTCTCAGGTATGGTTACCCCATCAGTCCTGCTTCTTAGAGCCAAGGAAGGTACAAACCAAGCCACTTATGGATGCCCCAAAATGCTACCCTCCATGCTCTTGCCTGGAATGTCCTTCTTTCTCTTTCTTATCCACATCCAGGACACCTAGTGCCCTGCATAATCCCTGGCAGATAGTAGATACTAAAAAATATTGGTTAATGAAGGCCTCTTCTCTGCCCACTCTCAACCTTTATCATGGCACTTTTCAGGAGGCATTCTAACTATCCACTTATCCATCTTTCTCCCTCATTAGTTGGTGACTCTCTCAAAGCCAGGGACCCTGCTGAATTTGTTTCTCTTGTTTATAAACCTATCTTAGCTCCAGAATACCGCCCCCCTCCCCCGCCATAATCTCTGCATTGAGTACCTATTTTCTGCCTTATCTGTGCCAGGCTTTAGAGATGCCAGCACCATCATCAACAGAAGCAGCAAGATGAATAATATCGTTGGGAACAAGGAAACAAAACCAAACCAGGAAAGTTGTAGGGAGGAAGACTAGCTTACATTTGATGCCCTTTCTAGAGAAGGAAAGTTGATGGTGGGGAAGAGATTCTCTACTGGCCACAAAGACTATTCACCACCACCTTATGTTTGAGAAGCTCAGATGCTTCCTGTCCAGGCTGAGGGAAGGGGAGGGGAGGAGTGGTGTGTTAATAGAGTGGGAACGAGGAACTGACCGAAAGCTATTGTATACAAGCAAATAAGACATAGTTGTGTCTTCAGGGAGCTTACAGTTTGGGGAGGGTGAGCAGGACAGGAAATATAAACATACCGTTGATGTACAGTGTGATAAGTTCTGTAGTTGGGGATACATGTGTCTTCAAATTTGTTCTGTTCTGAAGGGCAGAAGCTACCAATAGAGTTCAGTGAAGTATGAAAAGTCACTTTCAGACCATCAGAGCAATCTCACGGTGTAGTAGGGGTCTCAGGAAAGGAAAGAGTTTGCTATCTGTAGAGATGTAAGGGCTAGGTTGAATGATCCCATGAGTGTGTCATAGAGGAGGCCCTAGACCCAAATGTGAGGGTCAACCAAATGGCCTTTGAGTACATTCTAGCATCAGCAGTCCCTTTTCTTTCTCTCAGCCTGAGGATGTCATTTATAAAACAAAGAGGGTTGGAGGATCAAATAAAGCTCGTTCTATTCAGCCATCTTATATCTGTCAAACACAAGTGAATGAAAAATAATTCTACTTGGAAACATTGAAGGGAGATCCTATAATTGCCCCCCCCAAAGTAAAAGGCATCTGAAATGACAAAACAGGGGTATGATTACCCTTGGCCTCACAGTCCTCTCATGTGAAGCTGAATATAGATTTCAGCTAGGAGACTGGGTCACTTTGCTTCTCAGATTAAAGCCCTGACTTTCTTCTTGATAAGTAGCAGATCTCCATGATGCTAATTAAGAGACAACAAGTTATCTACCTTGGTTCTGAAATTAGAAAATGATTGAGGGATAAAGTGAGATGAATTTTCTTTGGAGTTGGAAAAGATTTAGGGAAAGGCATACTAACAAAGATACATTATTAAAGCGCAATATTTACAAATCCCAAAGAAGCTTTTAGGGATTTAGGGATTTAATCTTTGACTTTTAAAATCAGCTTTCCATCATCAGTCAAAATACCAATGAGCATTAAAAAGCTGCAGGGAGCAGTGAGACAGGCACTTACCTACTGCTAGTGCAAGTACAAATTGATAGTTTGTCTAGGAAGCAGTTTGGCAAAGTATGTGAAAACTCTTAGCACGTCACTTCTCATCACCTCTGCTGATATTGCCCTGATCTGAGGCCCATTATCTATTGCTAGGAGTTTGCAGTAGCCTTCTAACTGGTCTCTGCTTCTCTACACTGCCCACATTATACTCTGCTTTCAACACAGTGATCAGAGTGACCCTTTTCAAACGAAAGTCAGATCATATTATTCTTCTGCTCAAACCCCTGTGATGTCTTCTCATTTCACTCAGAATGAAAGTGAAGTCCTTTCAATAGGACTATGAGGCCTTGTGTGAACTGTCCAGCCCTTTACCTCTCTGACTTCCTCTACTGCTACTGTCCCCCTCATTTGTTCCACTTCAGCCGTACTGGCCTCTTTGCTGTTCCTCGGACACATCCCATAGGCTTTCCACTTAGGGGCTGTGTACATTTTCCTTCATCTGAAATGCTCTTTCTTTAGCTATCTGCTCGGTTAACTTTATTTCCTTCAAGTCTTTGTGAAAATCTTACCTTCTCAATGTGTCTTATATTGGTTACCCTATTCAACATGGCAGTGCCTCCGTCCAACACTCTGGCACTTCTTACACTCTCTACCCTGCCATTTTTCTCTTTTCCATAGCACTTTAGACTGTGTTTATTCATATTTACTATTTATCCACTGCCTTCTCCTACCTTTTTAAAATATAAGTTCCACAAGTACAGGCATCACAGTGTCTGGCACAGAGTAAATACTCAAATATTTGTTGAATGGATGAGCTTTAAAAATAGCACTATCTTTTGACCTAGAAATCTCACTTCTAGAATCGTTCCTAAAATAGAGATTTAGCCAAAGATTTATTTAGGTTGTTCTCATAGCTGCATTTACTATAATGAAAATTTGCAAACAACCTAAACATCTAAAAACAGAGTCATGGTTAAATGATTTGATATCTACATAATGGAATATCATAAAGATGTTTAAAATAATGTTTTTGAATAATATGTAGTTAATATGGAAAAATACTTACAATGTTAAAGTGAAAAAGTAGAATATAAAACTACATATACCCCTACCTCACACCATTTACAAAAATGGATTGGTAATCTAAATATAAGAGCCAAAACCATACAACTTGTAGAAGAAACCATAAGGTTAAATCTTCATGACCTTGGATTTGGCAATGGATTCTTAGATATGACACCAAAAGCATGAGCAACAAAACAAAAAAATAGGTAAATTGGACTTCATCAAAATTAAAAATTTTTGTGCATCAAAGGCATTGTCAAAAGGAAAAGACAACCCATGGAATATGGGAGAAAATATTTGCAAATCATATACCTGATTAGGGTTTAATATTCAGATTATATAAAAGATTCCTTAAACTCAACAACAGAACCAAGTGACCCAATTTTTTAAATGGGCAACTATTTTGAATAGACATTTCTCCAAAGAGGTATATGATGACCAATAAGCACATGAAAAGATGCTCAACATCATTAATCATTAGGGAAATGCAAATTGAAATCACAGCAAGATACCACTTCATTCCTACTAGGATGGCTATAATTAAAAAAAAAAAAAAAGGTAACAACTGTTGCTGAGGATATGGGAAAATTGAAACCCTAATACATTGCTGATATGAATGTAAAATGGTATAGCCACAATGCAAAACAGTTGGGTGGTTCCTCAGAAACCACCAAAGGATAAATGGTAAATAGATGTGGCATATACATACAGCGGATAATCATTCAGCCTTAAAAAGGAATGTAGTTTCAGTACATGCTTAAACATGGGCATATCTCAAAAACATTATGCTAAAGTGAAAGAAGCTAGACACAAAAGGGTAGTATATGATTCGATTTATATGAAATATCTAGAATAGGTAAATTCATAGAAACAAAGTAGATTAGAGGTTAACAGGAGCTATGGTTAGAGGGAATGGGATATTATTGCTTAATGGGTATAGAGTTTAGAGTGATTAAAAAGTTTTAGTAACAGATAGTGGGGATGTTTGTACAACATTGTGAACATGATTAATGACACTGAATTATGGACTTAAGTGGCTAAAGTCACAAATTTTGTTATATGTATTTTGTCCCAATAAAAATTTCCAAAAAAGGGGCTCCCTGCAGGCTCAGTTGGTAGAGCATGTGACTCTTGGTCTTGGGGTCGTGAGTTCAAGCCCCACATTGGAGAGTAGATTGTACTTAAAAAAAAAATCCTTTAAAAATTAAACAGCAACACCAACAATATATAACATGCAGTGGCAGGCTAGATCTAGCTTGTGTGCACCCTCTAGAGCCAGTTGTGAGCGCCTTTTCCCAACTACTCCTTCAGTGACATTGGTAGCTTGAAATTAGCCATGGTGGGAGTATTTCTACCATGGAACTTGGCAAATGCTAGAAATAGAACTCCACTTCAATCCCCTCAAGCCAGTTGTTAAATATTTACCAGAACACCACTGAATATATGTGAATATATAAAAATGTGTAGAAAACTCTCCAGGATAGCTGTTACCACCTTGGGGGAGTAGAGTAGTGTTGCAGCAGGAATGTGAGAGTAAACTTAGACTTTTTACCACATACACTTTGATGGTGTTTCCATTTTTTTTTCTTTTTTACAATGAGTACGTAGACATACAATTCTTACACTGTTTTTTTAATGTTTACTTTTATTTTTGAGAGAGAGAGAGAGACAGAAAACACAAACTGGGGGAGACGCAGAGAGAGAGACACGCAGAATCTGAAGCAGGCTCCAGGCTCTGAGCTGTCAGCACAGAGCCAGACGCAGAGCTCGAACCCACGAACTGTGAGATCATGATCTGAGCCCAAGTCGGATGTTTAACCAAATGAGCCACCAGGAGCCCCATTTCTTGTGCTATTTTTTAAAAAAAGAAAAATCTGCATGTATTAGGATTGTGGTATTGGTGCCTTTTCTCAAGAGGCTAAAAGGTGGTCACATATACTGTCTGAAAAAAAAGGCCCATAAAGAGGCTGAAGGCCAACCCTGGGACTTGGATTCTGTTTCCTTTTCTTGTCCAATTAATTGGGGCTTTTTTGTCTCTTCACAGGTTACCCTACAGCCTACCCCGCAGCAGCCCCTGCCTACAATCCCAGTCTGTACCCCACCAATAGCCCCAGTTATGCTCCAGGTAAGGAGAAAGTGAAGACAGCAGTGGTGCCTGGGGTGGGAGGTGGGACTCTGTTTGGAAAAACAAACCCACCTGCTGGCCTTTTCCTGTCCTTAATTGCTCTGGACTCCGCCCATCCAGGCCTGATTCTCCTGGGAGTCCCCTCTGGGAACTGGGGGCAGTTGAGCCTAAGGGTTGGGGTGGGAATAGAATCTCCTCCGTTCTCCTTGGGATTTAAGGTTGGCCCATCTTTTCTCTGCTGGAATATCTGAAACATGCATCCTCTTCACAGAACCTTTTCTGCTCTCCCAAACAACGTCCAAATCAGTTCTTTGCTCGGTTTTCCCTAAGGCTGCCATTGAGACACACACAGATGCAAACACACACACACCAGACTTCCTGGGTGTGGAATTTGGAAGAGAGTGAGAGACTTGCCACCAGAGGATAAAGAACTGCTTTTCAGGCTGAGGCAAGGAACCTGTTTTTCACAAATCACAAAGGCCTAGCATTCCTTTATCTTATCCATTCCTGGATAGAGATTGATACAGATTTGAAATATTAAAAAAATAAAAAATTGTTCTCATTTGGGCTAGGAGCAGTGCAGAGGTCTTACCACCAATACTAACCCTCATACTTAGTGGGTGCTTTAACACTCAAGGGGCCGGAGAAAGAATCTGGATGCTGCATGTAGAAAGTCCTGGGTTTGAATCCTGATTACTCAACTCACTAGTTGTGAGGCCTTGGACAAAATAGTTCTCTCAGAGAAATGTGCTACTTACTTACCTCAGGGGTGTAGATGGTTTTAAGTAAGTTCCTCTTCATTTACTCAACAAGTATTTATTTGTTGAATGTCCTCCACACTACAATAGAGAAAAAGAGCCATCTTTGCCTAAAATAACTTCTAGTTCATTTGGGAGTTGGCATATAAACAAATTCATAGCTGTGCGGTGTGATGAAAGGGTACAGGACGCTTCACAGGGGGTCTCTCAATAGAGACCTGAGGGAGAAGCAGGAGACATTCTTTTAAGCACATAAGGAAAGAATTGGACGTTCTAAACAGAGTAGAGCCTGGGCAAAGGAATGGTGATGTGGGAATGGTTGAATCACACTGTAGGGGTGGGGATAATAGATGAATCTGAACTACAGATGTCCAAGGGCCAGATTTGGAAAGGCCTTAAATGCCATAATCATACCCCCCCCCCCCCCGCCATGTTCTTGTTTAGTAATGATTATTCTAGAGTTAAAAAGCTTGAAAAGACCTTAGAGATCCTCCAGTTCAGCTCCTTCTCTTGACAAGAGAGATCCAGAGATAAACAGTGTTTTGTCCAAATTACTCAATGATGCAGCAATAGCATATGAACTAGAACCCTTGGCAGATCTTCGAGTTCTTGGTCTCATGCTTTTCTGTGTCAATCCAGCACTCATCCTACCATTGTTCCCTTTCTTCTGGAATATTTAAATAAGAGAAGAACATGGTCTGTGTCAGAAGACCTAGATGTGAGTTCTGACTGTCACTTCCTAAATTAACAACCTTAGAGTCACTCGACCTCTCTGAACCTCAGTTGCCCCATTCTAAAGTAGGGATCATTTTGTAATCATACACACTCACGCACATACCGTGAGCTCCCTCTTTTTTGAGAGACAAAGTACTATTTTATGCAAATAAGTGATGTTAACCCCTAAAGTCTTTACATAGGTATGTCATTCCACAGACATTTATTTTGGCCCTGCTATGCCCAAAGCACTCTGGAAGACACTGCATGTGATTCAGATTTGAGAAAGCTGAAGTCATTGACCTCAAAGAGCTTGTGAGGGTAGGAGTAATCCACAAGCTAAAACGTCTCTATCTCAGCATTAATAGTTTATTCTATATTCACTTTTAATCAACAAGATACATATTTCCAAAAAAATGTGTAATAGGCAGAAACAATGAAAGCTACAGAAATTTACCCTGATAAAAGATTTAATCAAATTTGATAAGATCTGTCTGAAAAACTACGGTGGTTTTGATTATCAAGTATCTCACAATATAGAAATGATTTAAATTTAAATGCTGTGAGATCTGTGAATTGGCTTGGTAAACTATCTGGTCTAAAACAAAATGAGGTGAGTAATTTCACAAGGTCAGCTAAGGTCAGGATGAAGAAGATGTGTGTGTGTAGTCAGGAGGCCACCAGTGACCTACGGAAGCAGAGTCAATGAAATGGGGAGCCCGGGAGTGAAGAAGCAGTTAGCAGGCAGAGCCTGCTCTTACAAGAGACTTGACTACAAGGGAAAGGAGAACAAGGGAAGGTGGGGTTAAAGGAGGCATTTTTTTAGATGTGAGCATGATTAAGCATGTGAGCATGTAAGCGCTGATGGGAAGGAGCAAATGAGGAGGATAAGTCAGAGAGGCTGCCAGATAGACCCAGGCCTTCAAGGAAGCTTTGCTGAGGTGGGAGATCTAGAGCTCTGTTCTCTTCTTTGTTTGGGGGAGCAGGTGGACGGGGCTGCCTCACACAGGAGGGCAGCTCTTCCTCTCCGACTACAGGAAAGGTCACAGATGCATGTGCTTAGAGTAAATTGTCCAGTGGAAAGTGGAGAGTTCTTGTTTAATGACTTTGATTTGCTGTTGGAGAGGTGAACAAGGATAGAGGGAGGGTTCTTAAGGAGAGAGGTCAATGTGTGAAAGCCTTACTGGAAGGGGAAGGATAAGTGTCACCAGCAGGTGACACAGTCGTGTAACAGGAGGCTCCACTGAGGGTGGAGGCCATGAATTCTTCAAGGCTCTAATTCCAGCACTGGGGCATTTTCTCATAATGTACAGAATTTATGGTGCTGGTTTGTGGAACTGTTTGAGGATTAGTTTAGCAAGAAAGTGGAAGGACAGGGAATAAAAATAAATAGATAATATTTGTTGAATGGTTCCTATGTACCAGGGACTATTTTAAGCTCTTTATGGATATTGACTTGTTTTCTATCACAACAAACCTTTGAAGTCATTACTATTGTTATTCCCATTTTCCAAGTGGGAAAACTAAAATTTAGAGGAGTTAGGAACTAGCCCAAAGATCCAAACTCAGGCATCCTGCCACCACACCTGCATGTGGTCTGTGGCCGGCCAGAGAGAAATTGAGAAGTTAGACTAGAGCAACCAGACTAGAGAGAACAGACAGAAGGAGCCTGGGACTGTGGGGAAAAAAAGAGGAGAGATTGGAAAGCTTCCAGCATGTATAAAGTACTGATTAGGTCTTAATTTTAAAACAAACAAATATCATCCCACTTCTAACTTGATTTTCCCCAATTTTATGTTTTCAAAATTTCACCATATGTCTAAGCTATGACTGAAGCAACCTGACCATTTCCTTAGAAACCCATACAATCCACTGTAGAGCGTGGTATTCCCACATTGTGTCAGAAGGCCCCTAACTAGAAGCTGGAAGGACTGATTTTGATGTGACCTTGAGCAGATCCCTTTCCTTTGGAGTTAGACACACCCCACTGGTCTGTTCCATATTTTCAGAGGCCAGCCTCTGCATTCACCAGGTCTCCTGACTGCAGTAGGGGAGCTCCTGTTGAGGAAGGGCCGGCTCAAGGGCAGTGTAGGTTACTCTCAGCTTCCTGCTAGAAGCAGCCATTTGTGATGCTGAGAGATGCCTGTGGGGTAGAAGCCTGCAAAGAGCCAGGCTCTCAGGTTTAAATTTCTCTCAGCTTCTTCAAGGAGACCAAGAAGTTGCTTCAGAGAGAGCTATTTTTAGCAGCTCTGAGTACTCTAAGATGTCATCTGTTCACGATGCAGGGAAACATTTCACTCTTTCATTGGTTCTGAAAGCAGTGGGTACTTGGAGCTTTTTTCTAAGCTCTTAATGACTTCGGGGATCTTATTTAAGGACCATTTGGCTCTGCAGGAAGCAGGAGCCAACTGAGATTCGTTCTCAGAATCTGAAAACCAAAGGATGTATCACATTATTGGTAATCTGACCTGAAAATGAAAGAAAAGGATAAACAGAATAACTAATGTAGATAGAAATGAAATACCTCCTCACAAGAGATGTGTTTATAAACCATTTTCACCTACTGTCTCACTTGATTTCATAGCGACTTTATGAAGTACAAATACAAATTGTTCCTGTTTTGTATGTGACAAACCTGGAGAAGGGCAAGGGAAAGGAATTTGTGCTTCCTGAATACCTGCCATATTCCAGGCAGTGTGTGAGTCGTGACACAGATGTTAATTTTTACTTTAGTCTTGTGTGAGTTGAATCTTCCTGCCTCCAGTTTTGCTCAGAGGTTAAATAACTTGTCCCAAGTTGCACAGCTAAAAAGCAGTGGAGCCAGAATTCAAACCCAGTCTGTCTGACCCTACAGCCCCTCCTGTAGCACCTCACTTCCCCAGAAGTTTCAAGTGATGAAGTACCTCTGCATTGGTCCTAGCCCTCTGGGGCTTTACAGAGAGCTCTTCAGAGGCCAAAGGTGATGATTTTGAACCCTGAACCTTTACTTCCTCTCACACACAAAGCCTCTGTCATGTGTGAAGTCCCTCTGCAGTTCAAGAGCACTAACTTGGGTCAGATGCCTGGAAGATGCAGTGGCGTCAAGGAAGAGTGCTTCTCTTCAATGAATGGGCTTTCCTGGATGGCAAGTCTGTCATTCCCTCCAGGGTAGAGACACTTCACGCCCTGTGCATTCACTGTTTCTTATGTAGCCTGGGGGAAACTGCTATCTTGAGACAGTCTGTTTTTGTAACTGCAATGTATACTACTTTGCACAAGTTCTTAGTGGTAATTTCAACTAACATTTCTATCCAACAGAGTTTCAGTTCCTGCATTCAGCTTATGGTAGGAGAGCTATTTTTCCTCATCTGTATTATGGCCTATGAATGTGTTATCTCGTAACAACAGTAGATTCCCTCTCCTTCCCTCCCCAAATCCCATCCCTTAGGCTTGGGCTCCCCCAGGTGGCTCAGCAGCAGTTCCTAAAGCATGCAGGAACATGTCTGATGGTGCAAAATCATGGGTTGGAGACACACATGAACCGTCCCCTAGGGCAGCAATGAAGGATCATGGCACTAAAAGGCGTCTTTCCCCTTCCTCACCTCCGGGGTCCCATCTGACCTAGGTCAGAAACTTTCACCCTAACCTGGCTGCTGAATTCAAACAATCAAGTGAACAAAATTCTTCAGCTTGTATGGCTCCTCTCTGTTGGCTTTGTGGCAGCTCCTGTGGAGGAGTACCTGGATCATGCCTATAAGAACCCCAAAACAATCTGCCCCAGGATCAGATTTTCCATCTCCATTGGCAGTCTGACATGTTTGAAAGACCTGGTTGACTTTAGATACAATCTGTTCCCTTAGCCCAAATCTTGAGCTCTAGCTCATTTTCAGGGCATTTTCCTGGATGGTGAGAGGTGAGGGCCAAGTGTGCTAACTAAGTGGGCAGTGTGGACTCCAGGCCCAAAGCACCACGGGAACTTCTGGGCACCTGTGAGGGTCCCAGCAGTGTAACTGGACTAGGTCCTTTTTGTCACAGACAGTAAGGGACCATGAGAGGGACTTGCCACTTTCACTACTCTCACCTGGGCTGCTCAGGACAATGTTTTCATTAAAATCTCTGCACACTTTCTCAGCTTTTAAACTTGAATTATTTGGATGTTGAATATTGAATTTGTGTATGGCGCATCTTTCAGGAGATGAGCTGTGAAATTTCTCCTTGCCACTGCTGTGGGCTGGGTGATCTTGGGCAATTTGCTAATGTCTCCAAGCCATAGATAGTGTTTTGTTACAGATGTTCTCTCAGCTCCCTCTAATGTTAGCAGTCTGTCCTCTTATAATTTTATTATTTTTGCCAGTCACAGACCTGTTTCTCTTATCATTTATGGAGAGTCCATTTTTTGTTTGCCTCAGGATCAATGAACTTGGACAGAAGATTCCATAAAAAGTGAGAGAAGTTCTCATGCTTTCTCACCCCTCTAGTTATAACATCTGAAATAGAAATACTAAAAAGTATGTGCGGAGCTCTTCTCTTCACAGAATGCTTTGTGCCAGACCCTGCACTGGCTCTTTAGAGATAAAGACTAGTGACACAAGGTCCCTATTCTAAAGGAACTCAATTTAGTGGGGGAGACAGACAAGCCAGCAAGTACAGGGGTTTCTAAGAATCACAGAAACTGGGATAGCGAACCATGTGGGATATATGAAGGGGCTGTGGTCAAAGGGTGGGGAAAAGAAAAGACTTCATAGTAGAGGCAAGCTCATGATTGATGGCTGAATAAATCTTTACCAGGTGGCATTTGGGGAAAGACAGGCCAAGAAGAGTGAACCATGAGCAAAAATACAGAGATGTGCTGTGACACTCCTTGGCATATTCTGGGAATGATAAAGTTTGTGTGGCTATAGTGTAGGGTTGGAAAGTGAGAACAGTGAGAGACTAGAGAGATCACAGGGCTAGATCATGAGGGGCCTTGAATGCCACACAAGAAGTTCAGTCTTAGCCTGTAGGCAGTGGAGAACCGTGGAGTGTTCTTAAGATTTTGTGATTAGGTTTAGGTCTTAGAAATGTCTCTTGATTGCAGTTTGTAGATTGAAGTTGGCAGGTGTAAAAACAGAACAATGAGGAAGCAGTTGCAGTAGTGAAGAGCTGATGAGAACTTAAATTAGAGCTGTCTATAACTGTGGGGATGGAAGACGAGCAGATACCAGAATTAGAAACTGTTAAGACTGGATGACACTTCACTTTGATCCTCACATCAACAATATGAAGCAATCAGAGAGAAGTTATTACTGCTGTGTTATGAGACAACAAAATAAAGATTAAGTGACTTGCCCAAGGTCCCCCAGCTAGTAAGTGGCACAGCCCAGGTTAGAACTCAGATTTCCTGACCTACTGCATTATTCAGGATGATGGTCCCTTGCTGCCTCTCTTCCTTGTAAGTGTGCTTAACAGATTGTTCAAAGTGTCAGAGGGCGTGAGGGCCCCGTATCCAGGGAAGTGAACAACCCAGCACCTGGATGTGGGCAGCATGCTGTGACTGGGCCATGGCCCTTCACTGCCAAGGGTGTGTTCTCTCTCTCTCTCTCTTTCTCTCTTTCTTTCTCCCTTTCTCTCTCTCTCTCTCTCTCTCTCTCTCTCTCTCCTTTTTAAATTGAAGAATACATATACAGTAGTACATAAAGTGCACTAGTCTCAAATGTACAGCTCAGTAATATTTGACATATGTATACACTTGTATTTTACTACCACCTAGTTGAAAGTGTAGAACATTTCTAGGAGTTGGTACCTTTCATGGCACCCAAGAGCAGGCATGCCTGTCAGAGCAGCCTCCTCTATTACTGTGCCTCTAAAGTTTCAGTTGGATTGTCGCTATCCCACAACTGAGCTCTCAGTTGCTACCACCAACAGAATGGGTTACTTTAGAATTGTACATGGAAGAGGAAGATCATATGGCACAATACAACAGACCAATGAGGAAGTCAAGTTGACAGCTAATATTTGTTGGTTTTTGTAGCCTTCATATTTGTCCAGTTTTAAATTATAAAGTACTCAAATATAGAGAGAAACACAGAAAATCCCAATATTTGTTTTCTCTTCTTTTTTAATGAAACCAGAAGGAAATACCCACTTCTTCAGGACATAAACAGTTTAGTTCACTTGATCAGTTAGATAAGACATAATCAAAGGCACAGTCGCACTTGCTTCTTTCCTGGTTAATCTGGAATGTTATTTTATTGTGCATAATGCTGTCTTGTTCACTCTCTGGTTGGCGTGTGGCTGTGTTGCATCCCCAGCTAGCCCATAAATACCTTGTGTGCGGTGACCATGACCCACATGTGTTCCTGTCCACTGTGGCGCTCCCCTCAGTGCTGAGTGCAGTGTAGGCTTCAGTTACTCTTTGGTTAATCTTGATTTGCTTTAATTGTCATGCAGTCCTTCAGACTGATGTCAGACTTTTGGCTTATGATGAAAATTATGGTGAAGTATGCACCACTTGGGGGAAAAAACTGGCCTGGAACAGGACATCCAAATTTTCTGTGGCTAAATTCAGGCCTTCTGCTCCCTGATGGAACCCTGTAGGGTCTTGAGGACATCTGACTTCTCAGAATTACATGTTTCACTTTTTAGGAAGTTGTTTGGAGTGACCAGGGCTTTCCAGCCACATTGAGTGGCAGATTCTAAATTTGGAGACATCTTGATAAGATTTTTCAACACTAATTGGATCCTTTATTAATCCCCACCCCCTGCTCCCACCCCAGGGAAAAGAAACTCAAGGTAATTGTTTAAAATTGACTGCCCTCCTCCTGTATTGTTTGCAGAGCCATGTCTTGGTGTCCAGCAAAGGCTTTGGACTCTGCATGGAATTCTGCTGGGTGTCCATTTCTTCTGCCAGAATTCTCCTTTTAGTGTCACTTTCCTGCCCATGATTTCCTTCTCATTTCTCAGCATCTGCTGTATATATTGCGGGCCATTAATGCAAGCGCAGAGTCAGCCTAGAACAGCTACACTTCTAGCCTTAGTTTGGCAAAACAGCAGGGTCCTTGACCTCTTCCTCTGGCCTCAGTACTCCCAAGGCCGAAGGAACCAGAGGCATTACCTGTTACCTGGATGGGCAGAGGGGTTATGGGATCTCTCTGGAGGCGGGCTGTCCTTGCCCTGGCAGAATCAGAGTGGACAGGCATACTTCTCATGCCACCGTGCTGCACCTTAGCCCCTTGTTAAAATGTTTCCAGTATATCCAACTATTGCCAGTGTAGCCCCCACATCCTGCTAATGTTCTTTAAAACCCCTCATACCCAAGATGTTATTTGAGTGGAAAAGATACTATTACAATTGTTCTTCCTACTCTAAACAGAAATTTGGGTCAAGAATGGTTTCTCCTTTAGGAGAAAGTATATCAACAGAAATCTCTAAAAAGTTAGGCATTTCCCCCCTTTGAAACCCTCTTTCCTCTCTCCTTCCCCACAGGATACCATGAAGGTAAGTTTTTTGAGTCATTCCCCACTTCCAGATCATATGAAACATCATCCTTCAAATTTCCCAGGCTAAGCTTCAGGTGAACCTGAGAAGTGTCTGCAGATTTCTTTCAGACTGGGCCTCATCTCTATTTTACACCTATCCCAAGTTTGACATAGAATTTCTTAATGGCCCAGCAGATCATCTCTAATTCATGATGAGATATCTCAGGTGGGGCACAGCAGCACCTCAATAGGAGGTATAAAGGGTGTGCAAGATGTTTATCTGTCTGGCTCCAGCTGGGTGTACAGAAGAAGAAGGAATGGGAAGAGCCCCCGTGGACAGCCTATGCCTCCTGAACCGCCACAGCTCAGTCCCTTTAAAAGAGATGGCAGTCCAGCAAGGTTCATGTCACGTGATAATTCTTTTGAGGTCTCTCTTTGAAAACAACTTATTAAATACCCCCCAGGTGAGATTTCAGACATGAAAAATGAGTACTTGGTTGATGTGGCCCAGTACACAGTCAAAGGCTCCAAGTTGTGACATATTCATAAGAAAGCGGCTAAGGAATATCCCAGAGCCTTAGGCCAGAATGTCAGTAAGAGGTGGTATTCATAGGCATCTTCATAAGGTTTTGGTAGTGGATAGAAAACCCTGGCTTTCTTAGTGTAAACTCAGATTTCCTTGGTTTCAAATCATTTGGAAGCTCACTTCAGCACTCCCCGCAACCCACTCGCCCATCTCAGAAAGGCTGAACCATCCTGTGTGTCTGAACAGGGCCCCTTGGGTTATATGTTTCCATCCAGCACAAGACCCTTGCTTTGTGTCTGTGATTGGTGGTGCCCACTTCTTATTTCTGCCTAATGCCATTCTTGTGTCTTCCCTTAAGCAACTCTGCTGATGAAACAGGCCTGGCCACAGAACTCGTCTTCCTGTGGTACTGAAGGCACCTTCCACCTCCCAGTGGACACCGGGACCGAGAACCGAACTTACCAAGCATCCTCTGCGGCTTTCAGTAAATACAGCCTGTCTCCTCCTTTCCTTGTTCCCCTTGGTTGGGACTGATTTGTCTCTTAGAAAGAAAGGAAAGGGCACTTTTAAAACTGACCTTATAAGACACTTATTTTAAGAGGTTCTCCTACCCACACAAAAAATTGACCTTCCTCATACAGGGAAGGTCATCCTCTTTGATCATGTACCCGGCTTTGGGGAGACACAAAGCAGTGAGGGAGGGAGGAGGAAGTATGCACCTGGCCAACAAGTTTGATAAGGGAAGAACTGTTACTACATTTTAAGGGAAAGAACATTTGAAGGCCTGTGGACCTTTGGACAGAGAGGGCTCCTCTAGCTAGCACAGGGTTTCACAACCTTGCCATTATGGACATCTGGACCAGATAGAAATTCTTTGTTGTAGGGGGCTAACTTGTGCATTGTAGGATGCTAAGCAGAATCCCTGGCCTTGCCCCGCCCTCCTCCCCGCCCCCTGGATGCCAGCAAACCCTCATTATGGCAACCAAAATATCTCTAAACATTGCCAAGTGTCTCCTGGGGAGGCAGAATTGCCCCCTGCATGAGAAATATTCTCCAAGTGGAAGCTACACTGTGAGAGCAAGGTATGTACAGGGAATCCTCAGGGAAGACAGAAACCATCTGGCCAATCAGATTGGTTATGTTCATCTTGAGGTTCAGTGGGGTGACTGATGGTTTCACCTTCACACCTGATGTTTACTTTTTTTTTAATGTTTATTTATTTTTGAGAGAGAGAGAGAGACAGACGGAGTGCAAGTAGGGGAGGGGCAGAGGGAGAGGGAGACACACAGTCTGAAGCAGGCTCCAGGCTCTGAGCTGTCAGCACATAGCCTGATGCAGGGCTCAAACTCAAGAACTGTGAGATCATGACCTGAGCTGAAGTCGGACGCCTAACCGTCTGAGCCACCCAGGTGCCCCCACACCTGATTTTTAATACAAGATGTCTCTGTGGGTAAAATGAGGACCAGTGTTTAGAAGTTACTGAGTGGCATTTTGACTCCATATAAGGAAGACTTTGTGCCTTGTTGGAGCTGTCCCAAAGAGGAATGGCTGGCTTTGGTTGTGGGGAGTGCTTTTTTTCTTAAGTTGTGCCAGCAGAAGCTTGACATACCCTTAAGAGGGATATTGCAGATAAAGCCTGATAGTTTGTAGTTCAGTAAATTATTAATCTGTTAAGTGGATTAAATGAATATGCTGCATTTTTTCTTTTTTTTAATACCCAATGTTATTTTCTCCTTAGTTACTGTTGTCCCTAGATGTCGTCATCAACTTACATTTAAACAACCTAACTCTTCACCTTTAGAGAATTTGCTTTCATTATCACCCTCTCATTTAATCTACACTATAGTCCTATTATGGTGGATTTCTATTCAGGTTTGAAAGCTGAGGCTCAGAAAGGTAATATGTCGAATGTCATCCAAGTAGCAAGCAGCACAACTAAAAAGATATCACTCAGGTTTAAATTTCAGGTTAAGTTTATTGACTTTTTTCATGAGATTGATTGTACTCATTAAGAGAGGGATGGCAGTAGTAGGGAGTTTTCTCAGGTACCTCAGGTAGAATTGAGCAAACATATATGTAAATGGGCTTATACATATACATATTTTCTCCTAAACCCACACGTGATTGTACATGCATATAGACACACCTACTATAGTTTAGCAGAAAGAGGCCTGGGATGGAGACCAGAAGAGTTGGATTCTAGACTTGGTTCTGTACAACCTTGGATAATTTATGTCCATGCTCTGGACCTTGGTTTTTCCAACTGTAAAATGAGGGGGCTGGACTAGGACCTTTGAAAGTTCTGTCTAGCTGTTAGACTCCTGATTCTGTCACCAGGGTGCTGTGTACTCAATATCCACCACCCTAGCAGGGACCTTTCTAGCTACCCTGCCCGTAGTTGACCAGCCAGCCTTTGCTCACATATATATCTCCAGGGTATTCATTCCCTCCACAGGCAACCCTTTCTACAGTGAGAATGTCTGAATATTAGAAGGCTTCACCTTCTCCTGTGTTGAAATCTTCCTGAAGTCCCATTGAAATGTCCTGCAGCTACCTCCCACTGTCCTCACAGGCTGTCACAGTCCCTGGAAAGGACCACAATGTGCCCCTTTTCTTTAAAGCCAGTAGTGTGTGAACCTGTGGAATTTTTAAATAGAGGTTGGCTCACCTGCCCCTCCCACTCCCACCAGGCTTCCTCCCGACACAGATTTTGTGGCTTCTAATTGCTACAGAAAATTCAGGGCACTTTAACAAATTCAGTTTAATTTTACCAACACTTGCTAAGGCTGTTTGTAATTGGGTCTCCCTCCTACTTATTCCACACTCTCTTGTTCGGCTATCAACAAGGAGACTTGGGGGTCAAGGCAAGACTCAGACATAGAGCTTTGTTCAGACATGTAAATCTGATGGTCAATAAACCGATTAGTCTAAAAGGCATCCTTGATGTAAGGATCAATGCCTTTGAAGGTGGTAGGGGCTCTCCAACTGAAAAAGATTTATGGTAGTGCAGAAGGATTGAAGAGAGGGCTAAAACAGTTTTTATCTCACTAATGTGCAGACTCTATTTATTTTCCTGTTTGATGGACCCTAAAATTATAGTTAGGGACCTGAGAGAAAGAATAGGGCCTCATAAACAAAGCCTCTTTCAGAAGGCAGAGCTGGGACTTCTAGTGATCTAATTCCCTTTTTTCTGTCACAGTATTGCCTTTAATGAAATGATGACATGAAGGCCAAATGTCAGATGTCCAAGATTGGACTGCAGAGACCTATAACTCAGAAAGGAACCGCTGCCCAGGTCATGGGAAGCCCTGAACTCTGAGCCAGCTCTGCACTGATTTGCTGTGCGATTTCGGGAAGGTCGCTGCCTCACTCTCAGCTCCAGATTCATTTGAAATGTAAAAAGTTGAATGCAAGTCTCTAATGTCCTGAAGGCATAGCATTCCAAAGTCCTAATCCTGTGACCTTCAGACTTAGGTAGAAGTCCATTCACAAGTGCCAGACCTCCAGTGAGGGAGCTGAGTCTAAGTTCATTTCAGCAAAATCAGTGAGTTTGTTTTTTGTTTTTGTTTGTTTGTTTTTGCATCATCAAGCCCAATAGCTTCTTTTACTTAGATGCACAGAATAACAAATCCTAAATTTTGCCTTACCCAAGGTAGCTGAGGCTATAGCTCCAGGGGACTTTATAATCCTCAGTGGTGCAGACAGGACTGTCAGTCAGTTGTAGAAAGTCCACTGCAGTGATTTTCTCATAAGTCTCACTGAAATACTCAGAGACTTAGAATATCAACACTAGAATGCCTTCTGATACTATCCAGTCCAAATGAGGGTATTCCTTGAGAGAAGAATTGACCTGACTCACTGACAAAGCCCAGGATGGGAGCCCAGGCAGTTCCTGCAGCCTCTTAACACAGGTGGAAACCTTGAGAACTACTGTAGTTGGAGGAAGGAGCACTGGGTCCTGAGTCCTGGCGAGCAGTTGCTCTGTCTCAGAGCATCTCATCTGTCCGTCATCTCATCTGTGAAATGTCTGTGTTGGGGGCTTAATGATCTCTAGCTCTGCTTCTTCCTTCTCAAACTGTCTGGACAAATGAGCAAGGCCTTCTTCTGCAGCATCATCTTTTGGCTGCCAAGGGTACTCTGGCTGCTGATTTGTATTCTGAGTATATGTGTATCTCATTTCATAACATGAAGAAAGGGAAACATTTTCAGAAAAAGTTATTCTTAGACTTGGAAACCAAATTCTCCTGCAGACTCTTGGTGCTTTTTGATTTTCCTCAGAGAGATAACCTCAATACTTTGTAAGGTGGTTGATTGTCCTTGTGGCATAGAGGAATAGAGCAGCCTTCCCCTAGGGATAGAAATTCCAGAGCACATTCTTGGGGAACATAAAGGAAAGTTGCCAGTATCGTTGGCTTATTAACTTGAAAGAATTGTGAAGTCATGGTATTTTAAACCATACAGTTTTAGAATCTTAGAATCCTGGAGTCTGTGTTCCAAGTTGGATCACACAATGGAAGTCATAGTTTAACCTCTCTATTGTAGTCTTTCAGACCAGTCTCTGCTTGCACACCGCCAGGGTAGGAAGCTTACTAAGTGTTTCTCTATACAGTGAGAGAGAGAAAAGAATAATAGCTCACCTTTACGAAATGCTTTTAATGTGTCAGGCACTATTCTGAGGGCTTTGCAATTATTAATTAATGTATTTATCACAGCAACCCAATGAAATAGGTACTGTTGTCCCCATTTTACAGATGAGGAGACTGCTGTTTTCTACAGCTGTTAAATAGCAGGGCTGGGGTTCAGACCCAGGCAGTCAGTCTGGCTCCAGACTACTCATAACCGCTACTCTGTGCTGTATAGCTTTCAGAGACAGGTATCTTAGGATTCAAGGGTATCCTGCCCTTCTGCATAGAAAAGAGATGCTCTCCACTCTGGCTGGACTCCTCATAACCTTATTTTATTCCTTTAAATCAGATTGAGCAAGCTATCCCTGTAGAAGTCCAAATAATAAATACTGTAGGCTTTTCAGGCCATATGGTCTCTGTCATAACTACCGTTGTAGCAAGAAAGCAGCCATAGTTGAGAAGTAAATGAATGGACGTGGCTGTTACAATAAAACTTTGCTTACCAAGATAAGTTGCAATTACAAAAACTGTAGTTTTCAGGTTTTATGTATTCATTTATTTATTTAATTTTATGGTTTATTTTTTAGTAATCTCTACACCCAGCATGGGGCTCGAACCCATGACCCCAAGATCATGAGTCGCATGCTCTTCCAACTGAGCCAGCCAGGCGCCCCTATAGTTTGCCTGTTTTAAATGTTAATAGCGTGAATAAAAGATTCAGTGGTAAATTAAATTTGTAAATAGTCTCCTGCATATCCCTATCTCGGAGATTCATAGTTCATCCTGTCATTTTAAAACTTCTCAGGGTCATGGAATAAAAAACAAACCTATTTATCTCTATTCTACATTACTGCACTTTTTTTTTTAAACAGTGATTAAAATCCTTCAGAATGATATAGTTCATCGCACAGTCTTGGGACACGCCCATTTTGAGAACCTCCACCTTTGTTTTACAGATTAAAAAACCATGCCTCCAAGGTGAAGTGCCCCTCAGATGGCTCCTTGTAGATATCACAGACTTAGACTTCTGTCTGCCCCTGCAGTATCTGCTTCACCTGCCTTGACCACATATCATAATTAGTGCCACAATCTAGAAACTTGGAGGAATCTGCTCCAGACTTCTCTCAGCTGATTCGCACCTCCATGTCTAGTTTCTCTTTTTTTCACAATGCTACCTTCTCCTGAATGTATTCTTTCCACTCCATCTTCATTGCTACTTATTTCCCAAATGTATTTGACCACAAAACCAGTTTCTCATGGAATAAACTATGGATCTGCAGATGGAAAAGTAAATGACATGATTCCAGGGAAGAGGACAAGGATGCCTTTCGGTGGTGCCTTTTTTGGTGACCAAATAGCAGCGTTCATGTCCTACTGAGTATTTCATCAGGGGCGGGGAGGTGGTGGGGGCGGCGGGCGCCAGGCCAGTGCTGTGGATGGAGACAGATTTGTGACCTTACAGCAGCTTGCTTTTACTCGGGGATAGGGTAAAAGAGACCTAGGATCTTTAGAAAAATGGGATTTTAGTTCAGGAGGAGATCTTCACTCTTAGCCTTCTGATTTAACAAAATAGGAAACTAAAGCCCAGACACTTGATAATAGGCACACCAAATTGGAAAAAAAAAGCCTGAACTGAAGCCTTGGTCTGTTTTCTTCCAATAAAGCACCCCTCTTTGCTCTGCCCCCCAGTCTCTTCTTGCAGAATCAGCACCACGTTGCTGACAGTCCTTGGTGAGCATCTTGTAGGTGAAAGACCTTACTTTGAGGCAGGAGAAGGTCAGTGATGTACCAACCAGGCTGAGCCTGGATGGGAAGCCCAGGGAAGAAGTATCAGCAACACCCCATTGGAGATCCAAAGCCAAGGTCTTCTGGCACTGTCCCTTCAACTTAGAAAGAAGGAGCAGTTTGTAAAAACACTTGCCCTTTCTGAGCCCATTGTATAAAGTAAGAGAGTTAGGGGTCACTTGATGATTACTTGGTTTCCATAGAATCATTTCATTTTGTGTTCTGTGAGTACATAGTCTTGTTCCTGGGTGATTTATGTCTCAGCTTTTTCCTGTGGACATAGGATCTGACTCTATTTTCCAGAACAGTCAAAGGTAGCACAGTTTAATCAAGTCACTGATTGTGAGCTCCCTGGGGCCTAGGTTTCAGGTTGATGTGAACTTTCATGACCCCTGACTTCAGGCAGAGGTGGTTCCCTCCAAGCCCCAGGAGTGGGGGGAAAGGCTGGCTCTGAATGGTGTTTTCTGTGGGCTTTTCACCTTAACCCTCTCAGGGAAGAAGGGGAATGTGGGAGAGAGAATTCCAAAGAGAGAGATACAAGGAGAGAAAAAGAATAAGGGGGAAAACAAAAGAGAAACAGCAGCAGAAGACACCCGGGCTGCTGAGTGAGGAGACAGAAAAGCAGGAAGACAGAGTGCGATAAAGGGCAAGTGGGCGGAGGGTCTCCTGTCTGTGTGTACATGCCTGTCTCACAGCATGTAGACAGAATCCCAAACTGTCTGAGCTGCAAGGGTCCCTTAGGAGATCATCTGGTTCCAGCCTCTTATTTTATATGTCATACGCCTGAGACCCAGAAAAATACAAGATGCCAGAATCACTTGTGTGCCCTGTGCACCAGGACTGAGGGAGCTGCCTCTGGGGCCAAGGCTCTCTGGGTGGAGCCCTGTTCACTGTTCTCATCTGTGTTTCCAGCCTGGAATCAGCCCATCCTTGTCTGGGGAGTCGTGACTGGGACCTGCTACCTTCTGACAATGTTCTGTCAACTAACTGGAAGTCTCTCTTATTGCCTTGGTACAGGATATACTGCAGGGACACCGTACAAGGTCCCACCGACCCAGAGTAATACTGCTCCACCCCCCTACTCCCCATCACCCAACCCCTATCAGACGGCCATGTATCCAATCAGAAGTGCCTACCCCCAGCAGAATCTGTATGCCCAGGTAGGTGCATGTGGAAGCCTGGGCCCACCACTTCTGCAGGTAAAGGAGTGACCAGCCTAGGAGGGTTGGGGGTGGGTAAGGAAGAGAGGGAAGGCAAGTTCATGGCTCTGACCACTTGCCATTATTATATCATAGAAATGGTAGCCCTGTAGTCTACAGACTCCCTCACCCCACCTCAGCCCCTCAGGGGTGATGCATGAAGCCGTTTAGATGAATAGCGCCCAGAATGTCAAAGGAGCAGGGGCCCCTGGAAATCATCTAGCTCAATTCCTTCTTTTTTTTTTTTTTTTTTTTTCTGGAGAGAGAGAATGAGGGGGAGAGGGAAAGAGAATTTTAAGTAGGCTCCACGCCCAGTGTGGAGCTCAATATAGGGCTCAGTCTTACCACCATGAGACTATGACCTGAGCTGAAACCAAGAGTTGGATGTTTAACTGACTGAGCCACCCAGGCACTCCACTCAATTCCTTTTTATACAAGTGGGGAAGCTGAGACCCAGAGGAGAGTGAGTTGTCCAAGGTCACACAGGGAGCTGTTGGTTGAGTCAGGATGAGACCCCATGTGTCTTGGGCTTCTCTCCCTAACCCCCACACCTACCCTTCCTTGATAAAGTCTGTGAGCTGAACAGGGAGGAGATAAGTTCTCAGGCTCTGTCACCAGTTCCCTGTGTGACCATCAGTAAGTTATTTCTCTGAGTGCCTTAGTGTCCCCATCTGGGCTCTTTCAGCTAGAGAGAATGTGTGTACTCTGAGGGGATGGCTATGACAGGGACTATATGAGGCTCCAGCATACCACATGGCACATTTTTTCTCGGCTGACAGTTCTACATGAGGTTTTTAAGTAGTGAGGAGAACACTTTTTGATTTAAAGAAAAGCTACATTGTAGAATAGAATGCAAAACTTTTAAAAGATAGAACAGTGGGCTGGAGATCGTTTTTCTGGTTTGTGGTAGGCTGCTTTGCACTATGTTCTCAGACCTCTGGGATTATAAACCCATATTCTGAGGCTCCTGTCATTAGTTAGTAGAGGCATTGGGAAAGCTCTGGAGTAAGATGACCCAGGGGGCTGTGTCTACTCCCCACAAAGGTCACCAGGCCTGTGGGCTGTGGCAGCAGGAAGCAGCCCTGTGATCTAGGCAGTGGGAAGTCACCTAAGACAACTGTCTCCATCCTCACCTCTTTGCCTAAAGAGAAATAGTAAGAGACATCTGGGGAAATGCTCTGCATTTGTGACAGTCCCCAGTAGGTAAAACGGCAGTACTCGCACCAGTGTGATCGCCCCTCTGGTAATTCCTCATGTGCATGTACACAGTGGTCTGGATTCACCAGCCCCATCCATATTCTCACTCACTGACTGTGGTCCCTGCCCTTACATTTTAGGCAGCTCATAGAAGCACACTGCAGTAAGATCCAACCATTTTAAAATGTCAGAATTCGGGCTGTTACCCTATTAGATCATCATAGCAACCCTAGGAGCAAAGCAGGACAGGGCTGGAGCCTTATTTTTCGTAATTCATAACGAAAAGCTGAGCCCGTTACTGCACTGTCCAGAGTCATGTAGTAAGACAGACACAGAATCCCAACTGGGGCCCAGACCTTGTATCTCTAGGTCCATGCTTATCTGGCCCTATCCCATAGGGTCTGGGAGGAACAGGCTCCCCCTCCCTTTTCCTCCTCCCCATGTCCTACCCCACATCTCCAAAAGCTTGTGTGACCTCGGCCTCTTTTCCCTCAGGGAGCCTACTACACACAGCCGGTGTATGCTGCCCAGCCCCACGTCATCCACCACACCACGGTTGTCCAGCCCAACAGCATTCCCTCTGCCATCTACCCAGCGCCTGTTGCTGCCCCCCGGACCAACGGTGTGGCCATGGGCATGGTGGCCGGCACCACCATGGCAATGTCAGCAGGTGAGGGCAGCATCTATGTCAGTGTCCATCCCCCTTCTCCAGAAACTCATGACAGACTGGAGAACACAGTCATGGAATCGAGTGTCCCATAGCATGAGAAATTGTGTTCTGGGGGTTTCTGGGAATGTTGTCCATAGGGATGAGAAAGATGTCACCGAGGAGGACATACTGAGCTAGACCTTAAAGGGTGAACAGAAGCTGACCAGAGAGATGGAAGAGGGGAGGGCAGTCCAGGTGGAAGGAACATGAGCATAACACGTTCACAGAATGGAAATGGTCCAAGGTCCTTAGAAAAAAGGGGCATGGGTTTGGAAGAGCAGCTGGAGGAGTCAGCAAAGTAAAGTGGGGAGACTCGAATACCTCTAGGTAATGGGGAGCTAGCAAAGGGGTTCAAGCAGAGGAGAGATGGTTTTGGTTTAAACGTTCTTGGGCTGCAGGGTGGAGGCACAGTTATATAGGAGAGGCTGGAAGCAGGTAGGTCAGTGGGGAGGCTGTCATTTAGAGGAAAGATGATGGCACTAATACTCTGGTAGCAGCAGGGTTCTAGAAGGGAGTGCACGGGGCTAATGTTATTGAGCAGGCAGAAGCTTAAGCCCCTGTCCAATAATTAATTGTAAGGCATGAGGGACCCCTTTTCCATTTCTGGCTTACTCCAGAAATCACATCAGAGCCCTGCCCTTCAGGAACCCTGAGGATAGGGATGGAGACGACACTGGGAGAGTAAGTTTAGGGAAGTCTCTGGGTGCACGGCGGACATTCAAAAGAAGAGCATGAGATGACAAGAGGGTTGTGGATAACTTTTAGAGACCCAACTTTTAAAGAATCATTTGAGGGAAGAGGGTACAAGGGGTCTAGTGGGCAGGGGGTGAGAATTGGGATTTTATGTGGCCCCCTAATGTAAGGGGTTGTTGAGGCCTCATTCCCTAAATCTGGTTAGCAAGCTATCGAATATCTGCTTGGTGCCAGCCTTCGTTCTGGTCCTGTGGACCAGTTACTGATAGATCAGACCAGAGCCCTGCCTTTAGGAACAGCAGGGCCCATGGGAAATACAACCATATAAACCAACAATTTCCACTCGGTAGATTACAAAAAGCATACAAAGAAGAGTAGAAGGAGGCCACTGAAGATGAGTGATTGACTCTGTCTTGGCGTATCAGCAAAATTTTCCCTAACGAGATGAAGCTTGGCAAGGTGGGAGGGGCAGGAAGTTCATGAGCAGGTGGGGGGCCCAGGTTGGGGAGCAGTTGTGTGAAAGACCATGGCTTCATCCTCTTCATCCCAGCACCCTGGGACAGCCTCACTGGGTTTACTCTTCTCTCTGGATGCTCAGGTACCCTGCTGACTGCACCCCAGCACACCGCGATTGGGGCACACCCTGTGTCCATGCCAACATACAGGGCCCAAGGGACCCCTGCGTACAGCTATGTGCCCCCGCACTGGTAAAGCCTGCAGCCCATCCAAGTGAGTGGGGCCTGGGCTGGGAGAGGTAGGAGGATGACCAAATACCAGAACCGCCCCTAGCAAAGCACAGGTGTTGGTAGGGGCCAGTGACAGTTACCAGTTGCTTTCCTGCTCTGAGTTCAGTAATATTACCCTTAATGATAGCTGTCACTTTCCATATGTTCTAGATACTTTACGTATGTTATCTCATAATCCTTAGAGCAGCTCTGTGAAATGAGGATTATTAGTTCTGTTTTACTGATAAATGGATAGTTCAACATCACTTAACCAGTAAGAATTAAGCTGGAACTTGAACTCCAGCCCTCTAGTGCTAAATTCTGTGCTCTTTACCTACAGTCTCTAGACTTCCTTTAACTCTGGTCCTCATTCTTCAGATGCAATCTTACCTTAATCAGATGTTGGCGATGGTAGCGGGGGAGGGGGGCGGCTGGAGACCTTGGGCCAACATCCCCCCCACCCACCAGCTTCCTTACTGCCCTCGACTGCTCCTGAGGGACATCAACTTTTAATACCTCTGCCCTACCTCCTGATCTCCCCTACCCTGCACGTCCTCCAGGAGCTCTGGGCACTGGACAGGAAGCAGGCAGCTCCACTAGGGAGGCACAGAGGGCTCCATTTAGGGCTCCCACAGTGAGGGGAGGGGATCCAGTGGCTTCCTGAAATGGCCTGACAGGAATATCATGGTCACTAATGGCTCTCCTCTTCCTTCCTCAGATCTGGAGTCACACATTGTATGCAACTACTCAAGTCTTACACAGGTGCTGGAGCAGTTCCCTAGCAGCACCACCTCTATTTGCAAGAAGAGACAACGGAAGTGCAAGGGTCACTTTATGCATCTTTAACGGTTTTGGTTTTTATTTTTGGTTTTTGTAAAAGCTGCTTTTTCTAATCTCCTGCCTCTCCCCAATGTCTCCTTCTTAGCAGCTACCCTTCCAGCTCTGTCCCCTCCTCCTGACCAAGCACATCCTCTCTGCTCTTCTCTCCTTCCCCAAGCATCCAGTCCCCGGGGATCCTAGTCTAGTGGCAGAGAGCAGGGTTTATTGCAATGGTTCAGCTGAAGGTGTGATTTCCTTTGAAGAGCGTAACACTTGTGGCCCTTGGGTCTAGGGTAGGAACTCAAAGCTGTTGAGCAGGTTACATCTCTGGGAGATTGTTCTTTATTTTTCCGGAGCAAGATTAGTTTAGGACGTTACTATGTCCTGACACAAAGGAAATGTCTTCTGAGAACCATCGCAACAGACCGAGAACAGGACCACCTGAATTAGGTAGGAGTGTTCATAGCAGCTTAATACCCCAGGTGAGAACCTGGGAAAACCAGATTCTTTCTTTGGGAGAACTTGAGGGAGGGTGGGGGGAGGGAGGGCACTGGGGGAAGGAAGAGGGGAGAGAGGTGCTTGCCTGCTGGCTTTGATTTGTAAGGTCTCTCGCCAAATTGTCTGGGCCTGGACCTTCTGATTTGCACAGTGTTGTTAACTGACCTGGCACTTCCTCAAAATGTAATTTTGACCTCAGTCCTGCCAAGCAGCTGCAGGGTGATGGTATCCCAGCCTCCCAAAGCCTTGGAAGGCCAGATGCCCTATGTAATCCAGACCTTGGCCCTTGAGCCCACAGGGACCCACTCTGATGAGATGCTTCCTCCTGATTAGAGTGGGAACCTATGGCATTTCTCTCCCTTCCCTCTGCCCTTCCCAGTGCCAGGGCTCACCAGCCTGTCCGTGGGGCTCTTGGTTATCTTGTGCCATTCACGGCCAAAGTGAAGGAACCACATTCCAGGTGGGTGCTGGCAGCTCTGAAGGTCAGGATAGTGAAGGAAAAGCAATAGCAATAAACATTTCATAGACTCATGGAACTGATGGGACCTTAGCAATCATCTCATCCATTCCCCTGTTTGATAGATGAGGAAGCTGAGGCTCAGAGAAGATGAAAGGACTTCCCTAGATCTTGCAGTAAATTAGCATTAAATGCAGGCTTCCTACCATGGGGCATGTTATCCACAAAAATTTAACTAGGGATGGATTGGCTTGGTTTTGTAGAAATTAAGTCAGCAGCACTCACACCCGGTGAACTCTGGAACAGTCTCTGGGCTTTTGTTTCTGCTCTTTTTCTCCATCGATTCCAAAGCGGGGTTAAAGACTGGGCAGAGGTCACATGGGGGCAAATGGCAGGAACAGAAATTGCAAATGAAGAAATAGCATTTGGAAATTCTGTGAAGACATCTAGAACTTTCGTTCTATACCTGACTCCAGCCCTAGGAGAAGGAGAAAGTGGGCTGGCTGAAAAGGAGGATCTATGCTTTTAGGACAAAAGCCCCTCCTCCTGAAAAGAGAAGGGGACAAGGATGAGGCCCAGGAGGCATGGGCTTTCATGGGAGAAGAGGAACCCCCCAGTCAGGAGTCCAGGCTAGTCTCAGCCAGGAGCCCAGGTTGCCCAGCATTGTCCCCTGCACCCAGCTTTTGGCTGAGCTAGCAGCTCCTGTGTGGGTGGGGGTGCAGGAACATTTTACTGTACAAAATGGGATCATTGATAACATTTGGGACTTTTAAACAACCCTTTTCATTTTAAATTCACATGCACTTGGACATACCCTTACCCCTACCTCCCATGTCTCCCTTAAAGGAGGAAGAAATCAGGAAACTCTTGAGCCAGAAGGACCTCAGAGGTTGTCTGGCATTCCCAGGAGGGCAAAGCCCATCAGCATCCAACCCAGAGCCAGGAGTTGGGGGACCCACCTTCTTGGCTTTCCAGGGAACTGCAGGACCAGTAAGGAGAAACCTAGCTATTCTAAATGGTCTGTTCTAGAGTGCTGATGGGGTTTCATTTTAAAACAACAAAGTTTTCCAGTGTTAATCCATTTTTTGCAGATACCTCCTCCTACTCTCTGGTTTTGTAAGGGTGGGTGAAGGTTGTTCTAGATTATGTCATATGTGTGTGGAAAATGCCAAAATAATACTAATGATAATAATAGGAAACCTTTGCATTTGTCAGGTGCTTCATAGATTTCAGAGCACTTCACAGCCTTTAATTTACTGGCCCTGAGAGAGAGAGAGACGGGGTCAGAGTTATTACACCCATCTAACAAATGAGGAAACTGGTTGTAGAAGAAAAGGGAGCTTGCCAAGGTGAGCAGAATGCTAGCTAGTATCCTAATAGGTTTCCATGTACCCTGCTACCTCTAGGTGGGCTGGGTAGAACCACAGAGAGGAAGTAAAAAGGAGGAGACCTAGGAATGGCCCTGTTGCTTTTGTTCTTCCTATGCCAGTAAGGAAAAACTAACATCTAGTACCTCACAGTTCACAAAGCAATTTCACATCCATCATGTGGCTTAACCCTGTGAAATAGATTATTCCTCCTATTTGATCCATGAGGAAACTGAGACTTGGGAAAGCAAAGTGATTTGCTCATAAGTGGCAGAGCCACTTGAATCCCAGTTTGTCTGCTTTCCCTCCAGTCTGACTGCACATACAGGCTTGAGGGCTAAAGCATCTATGCTCTGCACCCTTTCTTTGCCCTAGTATGTAATTCCAGATCAAAGACAGGCCCCAAGGCGAAAACAAGGTACAGAAAGGCTGTGGTCTGGAAGAGCCCCAAGTCCAGCACCCTCTTTTCAGTGTGCATGGTGGAGCCCCAGTTCTGCTGGCCTCCCCCTCTTGCTTTGACGGAGATCCACAAGCCTGGCCAAGCTTGGGGAGTCATCGCAAAGGGAACAAGTCCAGGAGAGCAGGGGTAGTAGTAGTGTGCCTCTGGCAGAATGAACATTCGTGGCAGGATCATAGGCATCTTTTGGGAGGCATCTAAAGATACTGGGTGGCCCATTGGTAAAGCTGGACAGAAGGTCAGAGCTGGAAGGGCCCTGTCATTGTTAGGAAGGCCAGCAAGCCAGAGAGGACAAGGAGTGTGCCCACATGACATAGTGAGCTACAGTGCTGGCACCAGCATGCAGACACCTCCACTCCAGTGCCTGCCCCCAGTACCACAAGCTTGGTGGCCAGGGTTAGGGGTACAGGTGGTTTTAGTCACCAGCCAACCCTCTTGGCTTCCCCAACTTGTACCTGACTCCCTTTCCTCATTAGCCTGGGGCCCAGGAATCTGGAGTCTGGAGTGCCCCCCAGTGGTGAGAGCCTGAAACATAACTTTCCTGCCACTTGTGAAAACATTTTTTTCCTCATGAGACGGGACAGTTGCTGTGGCTCTTCTCTCTTGGCAATGACCCTAAAGTGTATATCCCCTTATCTGAATATCGAACAAGGACACACAAACCTATCCACATGTTTTTTTAATGTACAAAGTGCTTTGACATTCATTGATTGCCAAATCCTCATTTTATAGATGGAAAAAACTTAAGTCTTAAAAGGCTTAGGAGACTTGGGGCATGTGGCTGGCTCAGTTGGTAGAGCATGTGACTCTTGATCTCGGTTGTGAGTTCAAGCCCTATGCTGGGCCTAGAGCTTACTTTAAAAAAAAAAAAAAAAAAAAAAATGGCTGAAGAGATTTGCCAAAAGTCATACAGTTAAGAGAAAGAGCTGAGATTTGAACTCTTCAAATCCTCTGCTCTTTCTGCTGGCACCTGCTGGATCTCAGTGGCAGGCATTAAGAAGGGGTGGGCTGCTACCTGTCTGTTCCAAACAGAGGAAGACTCCAAAAGACCTGGGGAGCTCAGTCTTCCCAAATGAGATTTTTTATGAGGGGCCCCGAGGACCCTGGCAGCACCAGGAGGATGAAAATTGGCAACAGAAGGCCTAACCTGAACATAACACTTTGGGGTCATGATGCCGAGAGCTGAAGACACATTCAAGGGCAGCCCCCAGGTTTCTGTCCATTGAAAGACCCGTGTCCCAGGGAAGCCTGCATACCCCTTGCTTTCTGACCCTGGAGGGCCTGCCCACTGTCCAAACGCAGTGAGTCGACACTCCCAGGGGACCTGATGTAGCCTTGAATGGCCAAAAGCACATGCCTTCAATCCCTGGGCTTGCTTTTCCCATGGGTGAGAACCAGGACCAAGAGAGACACTGTATAGTTCCAAGTTTGAGGTTTACCAATCTCAGCTAGGAATGCTCCTTTGGAGGGGCTTACTCTGTTCTGAGTGGCATTCAGAAATGAATCACATGGAGCATAAAACGCAGGCAGGCCCTTAGTCACCAAGTTCTGGCGTCCTTGTGTAGACAAGATTTAGCCAAGAGCCCCAGTGAGGCCCTGGCTGAGCCAAGCCCGGAGCCCTGCATACCCAATTCCTTGGGTCTGCCTCATGGCCAGAGAAGGAAGGCCTGGAGGACATGGGTCTTGGTCTTTGTGTGGTCTTGGTTATAGCACTCTGGCTGGATTAATCATTTAGGTATCACCATGGCATTTCTTAGTTGCATTTGAGTGAAGATAAATGGAAGCCCTGTTTTTCCACCCTCTGTTCTACCACATCACTACAGAGTGTGCGGTCCCCAGCTGCTTGCCAAGCTCCAGAGTCCAGAGAGGGGCAGGTTAGGCAGTGGAGTGAGCAGGTAGGAGGGGCACAGCCCCAGGGGAATCCAGGCCCAGCCCAACAGCAGAGGAAACTCAACCAGGCTAACATTGAATTCCATTCCTGAGCCTCAGAGATCAAGTTTCCATGGGCATGCCAGGTTGGCTGCAGGGTTTGTCCTTTACCTGTGTTCCCTTCTCCTAGAAAACTTGTTTCTGAAGTTATGTATTACATGGTTCCAGGGCCCAGCCTTCACAATTCCTGCCTGGCAGGCCAGCTTCAACATTCCATAGCCAACTTTGCCTGAGCCAGACTTGGGCCCTGTTCCCTCAGTTTCTCCAATGGTTATTTTCTATCTTGCATGCTGTTGAGTCCAACCCAGTGGCCAAGTGAGGAACACAGGAGTTGGGACTGGCTGCCACAAAACCAGAAAGGGTAACTAGAGCTCTTGCTTCCCTGCGGCTGCATCCATAGTCCCTGGGCATTCATGCTGTGGCGGTGAGGCCCTGGACCCATTGCAGCTCCTGGCAGAGTGGGTACTCTCCTTCCTGAAGAGAACCTATAGAACAGCTTTGCAGATAAGTACCAGCCCAATAGGAGTCAAATGGGTGAAATCCTCTTTGGGCCTGACCCCAGCAAGACCAGCATCTCAAGGCTCTAGCCTTCCTCCTCATGCCTGTGAGTCAGGAAAAGAGTGGGATTACCCACAGACCACCTTCTCAAGTCAGCCAGATCGTGTGGATCTATGGTGGGACTCAAGCTCCTCCTTACCCCAAGGGGAGGTAAGGCCAGGCCTCTAGCAACTTGGAGTTGTCTATAATGACCTTTAAAGGCCCAAGGGTCTATCTCCTGACTAAAGGCATTGCATCCCTATATCATATCACGTGACAGAGAAACCTGTTCTCGTGGCATGTAACATCCCTGTGAGAGCATTGTATATGATTTTGTATTTTTTAATTCATTTTAATCTACAGGTTGGAATCTAATTTTTAAATTTTATTGGAACTCACATTTTAAAAAGAAAAGCATTTAAAATAATAATAATAAACCTTTGACCGGTGTCTTCCAAGTAGTTTGATCAAAGAACTTATCAGTGTTTTCAAAACACAGCCTGGAGTGTAAAGATTGGAAAGCCCCGTGGCCTCGCCTTGTGTGTATGAAGTGTAAATCTGGTTTTGTTTTGTTGTTTTGGATTCTTTTGGGTTTTTGTTTCATTTTGTTTTGAAGATCAGATAGTGATCACTCTGAAAGATTGAAGCCAAGAATTTGTAACTATGATATTTACTGTAAGCTGTAGAACATTCATTAACTATTAAAAGAAAAAAAAGTTTCCAAAAAAAAAAAAAAAAAAGTCCGGGGTGACCAGACTGGTGGTTCTTGGGGCAGGGAGACACCACCTCTTAGGCCAGTGAGTCCCCTGGGTTGTTCCCCAAGCTGATGCTAACCTTGTTTTCACCAGTCAGGTAATGACTATGCTGCATCTCCCCTCAGGCATAGCAGGGCTTCCTTGGGATTCAGTTGAGGGGTCTGGGAAGTGACCATCAGCACCTGGACTAATTGAGGTGTGTGATACACGGCCAGGAGGTCATAAATGATGAAGGCTGCCATCTTCCAAGGCTCACCGTGTGGCCAGCGCTGTGCTTTATGTTTGCTAGTTCTCAAAATCCTCACAGCAGGATGGGAGGCGAGCCCTATTTATTAACCCTGCCCTCAAGACAGAGCAGCCAAGGAGGGTAAGTACCTTGGCCAAGGTCACAGAGCCGTGAGATTCAGAGTCGGAGCTCACACTTGGCCAGGCCCCACATTCCCCTGCCCACCCCAGAGGAGGCAGTGTCTGTGTTTGCTTAAAGGGAGAGTTTGTCAGCTGGGAAACCAAGGGAAGAAGGAGCTTACAGGTTTGTAGTCACAGAAGGACAGTCGAGGGAGGTTATGTGGTCTCCACCCAAATGGTCAACTACTGTCCATTTTCCATCCTAAATCTCTGCCTCCTCCTCCCTCTGGGCAAAGCCACTGCCCTAGTCCAGGCCCAGGCTTCTTTCCCTTGTCATTGTAGCCACCATTGCCTCCCAGGGCCTGGCCCCCAAATCCTGATGCTCCTATAGCCTGTCAAGTATTTCAGCCTCCTCAACTAGAGAAAAAACTAAGGCCCCAAGAGGCTCACTGACCTGGCTCACACTAGAGCTGTAATTGGACTTCAGGATATACTCCTAACTCTCCAGCCCTTGCTACCAACCCATGCCCTGTGCCTCTGCAGCATGCTCCCCAGTTTCCCTCCTGTCCTCACCTCACAGGAGACTCATTCTCCCTCCCTTGCAGTGGAAAGCTCTTATCATGTGTGGGGGCTGAGGGCACCTCTGGCCACAGACTTTGCTGGGCTGTGTCACAGCAGTTTCGCCAGAGCAGGAAAGGGATTTTCCAGGGACTCAGTTCCAGGTCACAATGGCAGGGCTGAGGACCAGGAGCAGACAGGGAGGTGGAGATCTGGGCCCCATACTCACAATTTTGGTCCTTGGGGTGAGGGGTGGAATAAGGAAAGGTCAGACTCAGAACTTCCCTCAGCCCAGCGCCCCAGTCTGTCCTCTGGCTCCCAGGGCTGCCAAGATTCAGAGGGACAAGCCAGGAAAACTTTCAGATGAGGGTGGGGGCCCTGAAGGCCAAGGGTATTGGATATACCCGTACCTGATCCCTCAGCAATGCATCCCATCCTTTTAGGGACAGGTGAAGAAATTTAGGCCAGAGTCCTACTTTGACCTTCCAGCAAGCAAAAAATGGGGTGCCGGGGTTGGGGGGGTGGGGGCTGGCAGGCAGTGCTGGAGAAGAGCTGTGCTTATTACCCCAGGGCCCAGCACCAAGGTGAGGGTTATCTCTTACCTGGCCTGGGAAGCCAGACCCAGCCTCAGTCTCCACAGCAAGAGGGCGTTTAGAGTCCCCAGTCCAGCCTTCCCCTGGGAAAGGAGGCTGGAGAGTGGGAGGGACCCAACTCCCACCCCGTCTCTTGCTTTCTCATCATCTTGGTGTGTCATCCAAGTCCTGGGTGAAGTGGGGTTGGTTGGCTCAGGGGACAGCCAAGTTTGAGAAGCCAAATCTTGACATGCAGCTAAGAGTTGGCAAATAGGGACACCAAGTGGACCCTGGTAGTCCAAGGGAACATTTCCTTGGGAGCACGGATGATGCACTAGGCCCCTACAATGAACAACCTGTTTTAGACTTTGGCAACCCATGGTGCTCCAGAAAATTCCTCCTGATGTACAGCCTGTCTCTTTCCCTCCTCTCTCCTAGAACAGGGAAAGCTTTGTTTCCTAGGCCCTAGGAAGTCCCCTCCCTTTCCTACACACCTCAGAAGCCTCAGAAAGAGAAGCCTGTGCCCTGGAGAGGCAAGAAAGAGGCAGGGAGAGATCAAATCTCAAGGCATGTCTGCCCAGCTTCTCTGGGCAGGAGTTTTCTGTGCTGCTAACTGGGCCAGGTCCATGGCTTCTGCACAGGAGAAAGGCCTCTGCCCACAGACAAGATGGTGATCTCACTTTGCCATCCTGCTGTGGCCCCAGCCTTAGGGAGCCCTGGCCGGGTTGGGCAGGGGTCTGGGAGTAGGAGTAGTGGCACCTGTGGCCTCGGGGGAGCAGCAAGAGCAAACATGAGCTGGGCCTTCTGGAGTCCCATCCTGACCAGCCGCCTTCATCCAGGAGGTCTGGGACTCCCACAGGCTGTCCCTTTCCACACTTCCCCAGACTCCACCAAACATCAGTATCCGGTTCTTCAGCCTCTCTTTGGGACTCTCCCATTAGCATTTAAACGTGTCCCCTTCTTCCACCTTTAAAAAATATACCAATACCTAGAGAGCCCAGAATTAAAAACCTTACCTCCCTGGGGCCCAAGTCCCTACCAGTATCGCCTGTCACAATCTGGCTTCTGTGGGGAGCTCAATCCAATCAGACCTCGTCCTGTTCTCACCATGTCCACGAACCAAGGACTGCTGCAGTCCTGACCCTGTGGCAGCACCTGGCCTTGTGGACCATCCTGCCCCTCACTCCCCTTCCCTCACTTGCAGGACACTGCAGTTCCCTGGTCTCCTTCCCACCTCCTTGGCAGCGCCTCTGGGGCAGCCCAAGAGTCTGCCCTGAGCCCTCTTTCCTGGTCCAGTCCTGGTGCAAATGCCTACTTGAGTGCTTCTAAATATTCCTGTAGCCCAGGTCGGTCTCTCGAGCACTTCAGGCCTTCACATTCCAGACGCCCAGGGGGCTGTATCACAGCTGTCTCCTGGGCTCCTCCTCCGGTTTCCCCACCCAGCTGGCCCTAATCTGTTGACCCACATCTTGTTACCAAGTCCTAGCAGTTCCATCTTAGGAATCTTAGATCCTGCCCCCCACACCCTGGCTTCCACCACCTCTTGCCTGGACAGCTGCGACAGTTTCCATGCAGAATTCCTGCTCCACCCTCCACGCTGTGACCAAGAGCAAGCTGACCAGCTCCCCTTCCTAAATGCCTTAGAGGTTCCTTGGCATCTCTGGCAGAAGACTGATGGCTTCCAAGAGCACGTGTAGCTGTCTTCTGCCCACACCCAATCCAGTCTCCACACCTGTCACCTTCAACTTCCAGCTTCTCCAGTTCCTCGTAGTTCCCCTGGGCCTTTGCACATGCTGTTCTCTCTCTGCAGACCACGTTTCCCTTTCCCACGTTCTCCAGCTCCCAACAGGTCTGACCCCATCCATCTCCCAGGCTCCACTTCTTCTAGAGCTGTGCTGTCCAAGATAGGAGCCACTAGCCGCATGTGGCTATTGAGCCCTTGAATATGCTAGTTCTTATTAAGATGTGCTTTAAGTGTAAAATACCAGATTTCAAAACAAAAAAATTAGTGGTTCATGCATAATTTTTATACTGACTTTATATTGAAATGAAAATACTTTAGTTATACTGGCTTAAATACATTATTGATACTAAGCTTATCTTTTTCTTACTTTTAAAAATGCGGCTATTAGAAAATTTTAAATTACATATCTGGTACATACTATATATATATATCTATTGGACAGCACTACCTCTAGGGGCTTCAGTGAGAACCTGATGAAGTGAGGGGCCTCCTCCAGCCCCACTTCACCCGCTGTCCCCATGCCTACCTGCCACAGAGCCAACACTGCGAGGGGAGGGATGGCCTGTCCCACACACAGTACCTGGCACACAGCTATTTGGTGAATGGCCAGATGACCTGGGAAGAGTCACAGGGAAAGAAGCTCTTCATGACACGACTTTCCCACCTTTTATTATCCAATAAATGGATGGGAATAGAGACAAAGACAGGACAACAGCAAAGTTTCAATAAATAAGAGAAACAGGGATGGCAGTGGGGCCCATGCCTGCACGACCCCACATAAATAACCAGGTTGCTGAGCCAGAGTGGACATAGGGACTGGGCTGGGCAGTCGCCCGCACTGCCCAGGCTGGGGGACAGACACCAACACCACAGGGACACACAAACCACTGAGGCCAGGGGCACCTTACCAGCCCCTCACCCACACCTCTCCCCAAAAGCTCCTGAGATCTTGGGGTGGCTATGCAGGCTGGCACCTTGTACTACAGCCCTGCCCAGGTCAAGACTGTGGTACCATTTTCAATAAAAACAGCAGGGTGGGGAGCAGATACATGCATTAAGCCCCTTCTTATAGACAGAGCCAGGGATGGGCCGCCCCATGGGGGCCTGAAGGCAGAGGCCTTAGAAGCCGCAAAAATGGGGCCAGATAAAGCTACTAATGGGAGGGGTGGCAAGGAGTCAGGCTCTCCCCTCACATGACCCGGGCCAGAACCTGCCAAGTAACTGGAGAAGCCCTGCGCCCTGAGATGCCTTTCTTTTCCCACTTCATAGTCAGAAGAATTATAACCAGGTGATGGCCAGGGACTTGCCCGTGGTTAGAGCCTGGGAACTCAAGTCTCCAGCCCATGGCTTTTTGTTGCTCCTTCCCTTTACTGGGCCCACTAGAAGAGGCAGGAGAGGTCCGTACTAGGGCCCTGTACAGAGGCAAGGGCAGCTAATTACCAAGGTGTGGGGCCAGGAGCACCAGGCAGAGGGCCCCTCCCCACCAGGCCAAGGCCTTGCCACTTAGTGGTACAGAGGATCCTGCAGGGTCCCAGGATCTGGCCAGGCTAGGGCACAGGGCATCCTTCAGAGAAAAAACTGGGTGGCAGGGACAGGGGAGGGGCTCTCAACCTGCTCCTGCACACAGCACCTGCCAGCTGGCCTGCCTTCTCACTGGGGCGGACGCTCCCACCTCCAGGCCTTGGCCTTTGCTGTTCTGTCTGCTGGGCCGTTACTTCTTGGTCCTCACACGCCCAGCTGCAGCTCTACCTCCTCCAGGAAGCCTTCAGAACCTCCTAGGGCAGGGCTGCCATGTTCTCAGATGAGATAGACCATCAGATGACCAGGTTGCTCTCATTTAGCCGGACCACATAGCGGTTCTCCTGGGGGACAAGGTGAGGGGTCAGAGTGGAGTCAGGGGCTTCTGTACTCCCTGCCCAGGGCCCCCTGAACTTCCACCCCCGCCCTATTTGCAGTCAGGGTCGGCCCAGGTGCCAACTGACACTTTCCCCTCTAGCCCTCACCTCAGCCTTGTTCTCTGCTGGGGGCTTCAGCCACTTAGTATGGCTTCCGCCACTTCCCAGCAGTGCCTGCTGCTCAGTGGGGAGGCCAGGTTGTGGGGAGCCAGGGAGAGCACCCCCTGAGGGCCCAGCCTCTGTGACAGTCTTCACTTCAGAGGCCGCTGAACTTGACCGTTGCTCAGGAATTCGGGCCACTCGGAACCTGTGGTGGTGGAGTGAGGAGTGGTGGTGTGATGATTCCATTAAAGACAGAACCACAGGTCTAGAAAGGGCAACACCCGCAGGATCCCACACCAAGTTCATGGATCGGAGTCTGAGCCCTTCCTATGCCCTCCCACCCACAGATGAGCTCCCAACCACTCTCAACGCTGCAGGTAAACACTCCTGTGGCCTGAGGGGCCCAAGGTGTGATGGAGGCCAGGACCCTGCCCTGGCGCCCAAGGGCTCATGTGAGACACAGCATAGCTGGAAGACCTGACTTCTCTCTGACAACCCTCCTTCTGCCCAGAGAGGCATACTGAGGCCAGAGAGGGACCAGTCACCAAGCAGGATGTTTAGGGCTCAAATAGGGCCCTGTCTCTCCCACCCTGGCTGTAATGTCTCTCCCCGACCCTCCAGTATCTATGCCCACCTCACCTGCCCACAGACAAGATGGTGATCTCGCCCTGGCGTCCTGCCTTGGCCCCAGCCTTGGGAGCCCTGGCCGGGTTGGGCAGGAGTCTGGGAGTAGGAGTAGTGGCAGCTGCGGCCTCAGGGGACAGCAGCACCTCAGGCCACTTCTTCTGGCTACAGCGGGAGCAGCAGGGGCCAGAGAGTGAAGCCAGGCCCTGCACGGTGTGGAGGTGATGACGATGTGGGCAGACGTGTGGCATGCTGGGGGGACCCGGCGGCAGCCTACAGCGAGCACAGGAGGAAGTGGTCACTAGGGCAGGCCAGCGCCAGCGGGTCCCAGGAGGTAATAAAGGGGAATCGTGAACATGAAAGGGAACATACCCAAGTGGTGAATCCCCAAGGAAGCAGGCTGATTATCTGTGGGTTTGGATCACCTGCCCACTCACCTGGGTACGGGCCTGTGGCTGGTCTGCACCAGCTGTTTGCTGTGATACTCCTTCAGCAGCTCCTCCAGGGCCGCGGCATTCTCTGTTGGGCAGCTGTGGTCAGAACCCAGCTCTGGGCCACAAAGGGGTGCTCCCCATGCACCCATACCCCACCCCACCCCAGGCCTCGTGCCTTTTCCTCCACCCCTCAGCCACACTGATGAGAGAGGGCCAGGCTGGCCCCAGGTGTCTCGGTGGGAGGGGCGGAGCAGAGAGGAGACCATCCTCTCCCCGGCATGGGGATGGGGTCAGACCTCCCCTCACCTTTCTTCTCGGTGATCAGGCGTACTAGGACCCCAATGGTGTCCTCATTGGCGTCCTCAGCCCGGTAGGCGGGGTTGATCCCTGTGGAAGAAAAGCAACAGCCATGGTCCTGGGGAAGTGGAGGGTTGATGGGGGGGGGGGGGGGGGGGGCGGGCGGCGCTCCAGACTTGACTCCAGATTTAACAGCTATGCCAAGATGTGGCAGCAGAGGGCACCGCAGGCCTTCCTGTGAGTTGTGCTGCAAGCCTGGGTGTTGATGCAGTGGTGGCACTCCAGGCCTCAGCTTAGGCTCTGCAAGCTCATTATCACTGCTCCCTGCAATTGGAGGGTGAGGGGGGCCACCCCTTCTGGGGCCTATCATCTCCCCTGCACAGCCTCAGGTAGCTGTGGGCTGTCTCCCCGCCCAGAACCCTGGACAGTTCTCGGGCACACTCTGTCATTCCGGGCTTATCACACTTCCCCACACACCACCCTGTCCATATGTCTAACTGAGGGCCCTCAGGGCCCAAACCTCAAGAGTGTGAGAACAGGCCACGTAATCAATCCTGGGCCAGTGGCAAACAGCTCTTAGGACTTGCACCCAGGTAGCAGCCAACAGCTGAAGGAGAACCTAGGCTAGGAGAAAACAAGTGCAGTCCCAGACAAAATGGCCTGAGCTGCCATCTTCCTGCCTGCCTAAAGCCCCTGTGCACTTCCTGTCCCTGCCAGCCTGCAGCGTCAGGAGCTGGGAAGGGCTCTGGCCAGTCCCGGGCAGCCTGTGGCACAGGCATGGGAAGCACCGGTTCGATCTTAACTTTGCCCGCAAGGCTCTGTGGGTAGTGTGTGTGCATGGGGGGCCCTGCCCTATTGGCCTTCAAGGGACGGTGCAAGGAAGAAAAAAGGGGCCCAGGACCCGGGGGTGGGGGGAACACATCTCTCCCTCTGGTTCCAGGACTCCTAACTCAAACCATGGCCTGGAGCTGAAACCTGAGCCCCTCGTGGGGTCTGCCAAGGACAGCTGCCCTGCCAGCCACTCAGGTCAGAGATCAACCTGAGAAGGCAGTCCGACCCTTGAACCATATACATACAACTGCAGTCCCCAAAGAGTTCAGATCCCTACAGCCTGACAGGGCCTCACCCAGGACCAGAATCCCACTGAAGCCACTTGCCCTCTGCTCTGCCCCCGTCACCACCTCAGGCCACTTCACCTTTCCTTCTACTCTGTCACTTCGCACGGTCTCCTCTGCAGCCGCACGCACACCTCCAGGAAGCCCTCCTGGTTAGCCCTCTGCAGGTCCCTCCCTGTCAGTCCCTCTAGGCCAACAGGTTCCCTTGCACAGCCGCCAGGCTGAGCTGGGCTGAGCTAGACCCTACCCTCTGGCCTCCCCACTCAAGACCCCAGGCTGAGCCTCACCGCTGCCTCCACCTCCAGGGCCGGGCCCAACCTCCTTGTGGGCCGTGCAGTGGTAGCCTTTCCGCTTGAGCAGGTTGCACACCAGGATGCCCAGCAGCCCCATGAGGCAGAAGACAGGCACGATGGCAATAACCGCATACTGGGCAGCTGTCTCCTCCGGGCCACCTGCCCGCGTGCCATTCCCAAGCTGCCGCGTATCCCCAGCACTGCTGGCCCCTGCTGCCATCTCCACACCACGTCGGGCCCGTCGTCCCCGCTCTGAGCACCACAGAGGATGGAGGCATGGAGGAAAGATGGAGGCAGAGAGGCCCAGGGCCTGGGTTAAATGGGAGGGGGGTGGGGGCACAAATGTGTCCAGAGCCGCCTACTGCCCACTCCACCGTGCTGGGGAGGCAAAGGCCAACTCACCCCTACTTGTTCTTGGCCATCTTATCAGCCTGAGCAAGGCCTCCTCAGACCTCAGGACAGCCAGACCCTCAGCCCCCTGTCCACCCCTCATTCTGGGGTGAACACAGTACCTAAGCACATGCCTGGGCCTGTGGACACCGGATCCCACCCCCCACGACTGGCCGATGAATTAGTTTCCTCAGAAAGTGACTGACAACAAGCGAGAGGTGTGTGCGCGTGTATGTGTGAGTGTGCGCTCACACGCATCTTCATGTGTCTCTCTTTGAGGGGAAGAGGACAGGGGACAGGCAGGGTGTTAGCTCCTCAGGGCCTCAAGCCATGGCTGCCACCTGCCGGATGGGTCCTGCCACCCAGAAACGAGGAGAGCAGACACTGCCAGCGGAACAATTGAACACATGTTGCCGGACGCCCTCTGGCTGCGCACCCTTCCCTGGGCTCAGGCAAGCTCACCGGACCCCCACCAGTCCTGCCCCCGATCTGTCACTCACCATAACAGCTGCGAGTACCCAGAGGTGTCCAGGAGCACGGCTGACAGGAGACAAGGGGGACCCCTGAAGTGGCAAACCACCTGCAAAGAGAGAAGACATCACTAAGGCCTAAAAACTATCCTTAAGAGAGGCTCCTGCCAGGCACACTCACTGGTCCTGACCCCTCCCATTTCACAGATGGGAAGACAGGCCTGCTCAGGGGGTGGGTGAGGCTGGGACCCTAGGACCCAAAGTCCTGGTCACCTCGCCATGAGCCCTCAAGTCCCACCCCATGGCTCACCCAGGCTGGCAGTCTCCACATAGGGTGTCTCGAGTCGCTGTGCCTGCCTGGGCCTCCAGCCTCCCTCGAGGGCTGCAGCGAGCGTGGGGCTGGCATGGGCCAGGGCCCCATGAAGCAGAGAAAGTGCCGGGGGGACAGGACCTGCATAATGTGCCCTGCCCCAGGTCCTGTGGGAGGGAAAGGATGAGAACAAAGCCGGGAGCCAGGTCTGGGGAACCCGCCCCTGGCCCTCAACAGTCTTCCCAGGACAGGGCAGCTCACCAGGCTGGGCTCCTCCCCAGGTGGGCACCGCCAAAGGGTCCTTGATGTTGGAGTGGCCAGAGGCCAGCGCAGCAGCTGGAAGAACAGCAGGCAGGACACACTGAGAGAGCAGAAAGTGCTGGGATATGGCATCTCTGGGGCCATCTATCCACCACCCACTTCCTAATGTCTCAGGAGTGGGGACCACTGACCACACAGGGCCAGCCCCCAGGTTTCAGTGACCTTCTCTAACCTCAATCCCTCCTGTTCCGAGTAAAACCTGCCTGTCCCATACCTGCTGCATCACCACTGCCTAGGTAGAAAGAAAACCACATCGGCTTCTGGAAAGTGCTGGAAAACCCCAGATGGAGCCAGATCAGGATCTCAAGCCCTTGGGTCCCTGAGTCACATCCATTCCAGCTAATCAGGACGATAAAGAGGAAATGCTTCCGAATTCCTCTCTCAAGTTCTGTCTCCCTTCCTGTGGCTGTGGCCCCGCCACCACGGCTGGGCCTGTTGTTAACCAGGCCCTGTTCATCATCCCTGGGGCCAAGTCTGCAGCCAGTGCTTCCTGTTCTGGGCCCTCAGCAGAGTCTTTGGGACAACTTCCTCCATGACCTCTCCACACAAGGCCGGCCAGCTCACACTCCTGCACCCACACGGGGCGGGCTACACCTCAAGGAAGGGATCTCAACTGGCCTCCCCCAGCACATTCCACTGACAGCTCCCTCTGGACCCCACTCCAGGAATGAACTATCTGCCCTGAATCCCTCCTGCTGCGGGCAGATTCCCCTCCCCCCCCCCCCCAAACCTGTCCTCCAATTTGGCCCAACTTGGGGTAACAAGCACAGAATAGAGCCAGCTGCCCTGGAGGGCAGAAGGAATGTCACACAGGAGGCTCTGGGACCCTCCCCAGGCCCCAGCCCTGGCTCCCAACACCTGCCAAACCCTAGGAGGACTCCTGCACCAAGAGCCACACAGGCCAGGAGGTGTTTCCTAGGGTTGGACTGCCTCAATTTGCAAAGGAAGAGGTGTGTAACCAACCCTAGCATGGCAGCCAGCGTGTGGTTCCTGAACTCAGAAGGGCTGGGGTGCAGGGTTCAGTACTCCCAGGTCCCATCCCCAACTCACCACAAAAAGGCAGGACAGGGGCCAGTGTGGCAGGCTCAGCTTCATCCTCGGGCCCCAGGAGTCACCAGCCTACAACACACATGGAGGGAAGGCTCAGCAGGAGATGGGAAAAGGCAGGCAGCTGCTGTCCTCCCAGCACTGTTTCCAGGACAAGACTGGATGGGAATTTGCAAGGTATTGCTGGGCAGGCAACACTGGGGTGGTTTGGCCTACACTCACCGCACCTCCCCCTTCCCCCACAAACCTGGGTAGAGATGGGGGGTGCCCTGTCTGGGGCCGGCCTCCCAGGGCAGCAGAGGAGGGGGACAGAGGGCTCTGCCAGGCTTGGGGGACTTCCCGGAGGAGGAAGGGCTTCCTTTCCCTTCCATAAATAGCCATGTGCATGGGGACATGGCAGGGGGGCCCTGGGAGGAAGGAAGTGTGCAGCAGCAGTCCTGGGGGTGGGGGCTGAGAGGGCCTGCAATCCCCCCATGCCCAGACTCTGAACCTCATTTCCAGCTCCCAGGTTCCTGCCACTTGGACCTCCTGTGGGCCTGGCCCCTTGGCTTCTCTGCCTTCACTCTTGCTGTTTCTGCTCCAAGGAAGGTACTTTCCCTCAGCCATCAAAGCCAAATACGAAGGCATCTCTGTCCAGAAGCTTCTCGAGATTTCGTTTTCCCCTCACAGCCGGGATCAAAGCGCCTGCATGTCTCCCTACTCACTGCCCCCCATCACAGTCCCAGTCCCACCACAAGTCCCACTCCCCAGTGGGCAGTCTTCTCCACCGAAGGATGTGGAAGGACATGTCCAACACTGGAAGAGGTGTGACTGCATCTCTGGGTCAAGAGCAGACCTCCTGCTGTCATAGCAACCAGTGTTCAGCCTTCTGTCCTTTCTCTCAGGCACCTACCACTGTGTGTCGGGCATTGCCCTTGGCGCAGGAAACAGAAGAAGACAGACACTGTCCCCATCCTCAGAGAGTTCCCATCCCTGTTGACCATACCAATGGTCAACAGATGAACAGGGAAATGCCCCCCTGCCAGACAGCGGGAAGTGCCAACAAACCACGAGGCAGGGTGAGGGCGCCGCATGGGATGGCCGCTGGCCTGAGGCTGAGCACCCAGGCTCCAAGCATGGGGTCCTCTGGAGAAAAGCCTCCAGCCAGTAGGCAGGTTGGAAGAACAGGAAGGAGGATTCAGTTTAGATAAATGGGACTGTAGCAAAACAAGAGAGTTCCATCACTTATTTCCAGGAGACCTGCCTTCCGGCTCAGGAGGGTGAAGGAAGCTGGATTTGTCAGGCCTCAGCCACAGGCCATATAGCTTCTGACCCCCAAGGGGCAGCCAAGCCACTGGCCCAGGGCCCCCAGCAGATTGAGGGGACCCTACCCGGAGCCCCGTGCTGCCCGATACCAAGTCTGGTGGGAGAAGCGCTGCCTGCCGTAAACCCCAGGTCATATGAGAGCCCCTCGGGGGCACAGGTGGCCTGGCCTTCCCACGTGGAAAAGGAGCCAGAGGAAACTGATCCCCCTACACAGACCTCGGTGGCAGCAGCCAGGGGTTCGAATTACACCACAAGGGAGGGGGAGGGGCGGCAGGCACAACATCCTCGGGACTCTCCAAGTCACTCTTGGCCCAAGGCCAGCTAAGGGGAAAACCTAGGACAGGAGAAGGTCGGGCCACAGCATAAAGGCCACACCCTGGTTGTCTATACCCAACAGGTAGCATACTCAGACCCATTCCCCCACTTGTCCCCTCCTCTAATTTGGTCACAAGTCTTCCTTTCCAGTTTCTGGCCCAAGGTGTCCCTTCCCCTGCCCAGGCCGAGCTCCCACTCAAGCCCTGCCCCCCCATGAAGATCCTTCTTCATAGGATCTAATCCACGGACTTGACCACAAGCCCAAGGCCTCAGGCTGACCCCACAGGGGCTGGACCAGGGGTGAAAAGAGGCACAACAGCCACAGAGGAGAGGACCCCAGTCCCACTCCTGGCCCTGACTGGCACCTGCTGGGTAACCTGAACCCACAGTGAGGGGCTGTACAGCTGCTCACCTCCAGGCCGATGGGGAACCGTGATCTTGAGACTTCCAGGAGGAAAGTCTTCCAGGGGTCCAAAGCCAGCAAGGGCCCACTCAGGCATATTCACAGACACTTGCCGCCTAGCGCCCTGACGCCTTCTAATTACGTGCCTTCTAATTACCCCAAACTGGTACTTACTCCAGTCTGGCTGCCGGAGTCTGCTTACAGCTGCACTCCCAGCCCCCTCACTCAGCTAGATTGAGCCCCCGATGAACCTGTCCGGTCAGGCGGCCCATGGTAGGCCACCCAGAACCCCCTCTGTGTACACACAGGGCAGCACCTGCCGCTCTGACCTGCCCCTCGGCACCCCCTGTCCCACCAGGACTCCAGCATCTCTAAGCCTGGAGTCCTGAAATCTTGACTGAAAAGCAAGTTCGGATCAAAGTCCCTCAGCTGGCTGAGTGTCCGTGAAGGCTCCATCCCCACCTCTCTGCCTAGTCCTAAGGCCAGGAAGTCAGTGACCTTCCAAGGCCTCCAGAGAGCCTCCTGGAAGAAGGCTGTCAAGGTGGCTGAGCAGACCCAGGCCCACAGCAGGGAGCCTCCTCTCAGGGCCCAGTGCTCCAGACAGAGGAGAAACACCCAACAGGGCCCCAGGGGCAGAGGAGGAAGTAAGCCTAGAGGCCACTCCTCCCAGAAGTCTAACCTGGGCCTGTCCCCATTGCCACCAACTCCCTGTGGGACCGGAGCCCCTGCTACACCTTGCTGGGTCTCAGTATCTTCATCTGCAAGATGGGGATATTTGTCTCCCAGGGCAAGACCGTGATTAGGTTTAAATGAGGTAACAAGCCTAAGGAAGGTATTGTGATTTCCTCCCCATCACTCCCTTCTTTCCCTCTGCACCTTGGCTCAGGTTTGTAATTAAGTATTTGTTTGCTTACTTGTTCAGCGCTGCTCCCCCTACCCCACCCCAACAGCAGCAAGGGCAGGGATGTCTGTCTCATTCACCACAAAGCCCTCCCCCAGCAGTGTCTGGAGCGGGAGGCCTCCACAAAACAGGTTGAGGGGGAGCAAGCTTCCTAACATGCAACCCACCCCCATCTCCAAAAATGCCCAAACAATTAGAACCAGAAATTCCCTGGAAGAAAACCAACTAACCAGGGCAGCGGAGCCCCAGGGACATGCAGCCCTGGAGGCCTCAAAGAGGAAGCTGTGACACCACCCAGGTCTCCACAGCTTCCCCTTTCCCAGAACTGAAGCTTTGTAGGGTCATGAGGCCCCAGCCTGGGGCCCTCCTCTGCACTTACTCACTCTCCAACCTCAACCTGGCCTCCTACTGAAGCTCCACTGAATCCCCAAGGGCCCTTGCCCTTGGCCTCCAGTTCAGCCCCACCTGCAGCCTAGGCATCCTTACACTGGGATCTGGCCCTTGCCCCTTCCCCCAGCCATTCTGAGCTTCTTTCACTCCCCTACACTTGCCTCTCCTACCCAGAAACCCTTCCCATCACCTGGCCAATACCTACTCTTCCTTCAGAGCTCAGCTCAAGGCCCCTCACCTCCTCCTGGAAGCCCCCCACCGCTACCTTCCCTTACACAGTCATCATCCACATGTACCCTACCCGGCCCCTTCCCCACAACCTGTGTGCCCAGTGCGCAGCACAGGGCCAGGGCCCTGGTAAGTGGGTAGATATATGCTGAACTGGGGATGGGATGGGTTTGAAGGAGGGGGGCAGGGATCAGGAGAGCACCTAGGTTCTGTCAAGGCTGGGTGGGCCAGAGACCAGGATCTCCGTTAAGGAGCCCAGAGGCTGGGGTTAGGCGGGAGGTGGGGGGGGGGGGGGGGAGTTGAAACTGGATCTGAACCCCTGGGCTAACTTGGGGAGAATCAGTCTGCCTTGCTCTGCTCCTCAACTGGCTCTGTGGCTGTGGACACCCCCGCTCCCATCAAGACAGAGGGCTGCTGTGAGGCTAAGAGAATTCACCTTAAACATGCAGCACAAGGCCTGACACACAGAATGAGCCCTCAGTAAGCATTCGCCATGCCTCCGTTTCCCCATGTATAAATTATGGAGCAGGGAACGACACACACTTGACAAGCAGGTGTGAGGTACAAAAGAGATTCTTCTCTATTTATGCTTGGCCCAGAGCCTGTACACAGGAGGTGCTGAATTAGCCATGGTGAGGCTCTGGGAGGTAGGGGGGTATAAGAAGGGAGAGAGGTCTGGAAAGATAGGTGGGCACAGCCCAGGTCACACCAAGACTTGGATGCAAACTGAGAAGCCTGCACTGCCTTAAGGGCCTGTGGGAGACTTGAAGGGTTAGTGGGCAGAGGAGAGGTATGGAACAATTTGCCTCTCAGAGGGCTTCCTGGGCTGCCTGCCAAGAAGGCTGGACTGGGGAGACAGAGGTGAGAGGCAGGTCCCCACCTGGAGCAGAGGGTGGGAGGCAGGTACTTGTGTTTCCCAGCGGTGGCTCTAGGGCCTGCGGACCTCCCTGCAGCCTTCAGAGGCTAGAGCTGCCAGGAAACACAGCTGGGCACAGGCCTTCCTTGACCACTCGAGGCAGCAAGACAAAGGCCGCCCACCAATAGTTAGAAATCCAGGTTAGTGAGGAACCCAGTGGTTCCCTGGCAACTGGAGCTGAAGTAGGGCGGTGTCCACAGTGGGTAGCGGTGAGGGCAGCTAGGCATGCCTCCTTTCCATCCTCCACCCTCACGGGGAAGGCAACTGGCCCTCATTCCCTCGGGCCAGGCCCTCAGTTGCCCCTACTCCTTAGGAGTATCCCTGTTTCACACCTGGGTAAACTGAGGCCACGGGAGATCACTTGAATGGGTCACACAGCCAGTGTGTGGTGATGCAGGGGCCCAGGTCTGTCTGATTCTGCCTCCTACCTCACTCCTGACCCCTCTTAATCCTAGAGCCTAGCTTAGGGTCCAGCATATAGCAGATAGTCTCTGAGTGTTTACCAACCAGATGGCAGAGGCTAGGGAGGTAGTGGCATACAGAAGGGGCTCACTGAGAGGCTATTACAAAGCACCCAAGCAGGCCCCAGGGAAGGAGGTACTGCCCCCATTCCTGGGGGTCTCTAGGGTTTGCCTCCACCCACACTAACTTGCATATTGCCCTATGTACCAGCTCCTGTGGGACAAGGCAGTGGCACCTTTGAGAAGCAGGAAGCCCAGGGAAGGCTGGGAATTCCCAGGGGGTTGAAGAGCAAGTCCCAGGGTGGAGCCCAGCTCCTCAGGCTGCTGACAGGCTGGGGGCCTAGAGTTGTGCAGAGGCTATGTCAGGGCCACTCAGTGGGAAGGGCACCCCCGTTCCCAGCCCAGCCTTGGGCAGCCTTGGTCTCCCGGGCACAACCCTTGGGTGAGGACTCCATGCGTGTGAACCCCAAATCCCACACCAGGGCACACCAGACAGCAGCTGCTCCCCGACCCACCCCGGGGGCTGGGCATGTTTCTGCCCCTCAGACCTCCAGGCTGCCCCCGGGCCTGCACTTCAGAGGCTCGGGGAAGTGATGGGGGCAGGTGGGGCTGAGGGAGCTAATTGGCCCTTGAGGCTAAGAAAAGGGCTGAGGTGGCCAGACTGGGCCAGCCCCGCTCCTCCCAGTCTGGTGCAGTTCAGCTGCAAACCCGATCCCTTACCTGAGCTGAGTCTGGGGCTAGGGGAGGGGGGCACTAAACCAGACAGTCATCTCTGGGGCAGAGCTGGGCCTCCCCAAACCCCCTAAGCACTTACTGCACGCCTCAATCCCATCCCAGGCCTCAAAGATGGGGTCCCAGGCTTCACAGATGAGAAAACTGAGGCTCAGAGAGACTAAGGAGTACCCTGTAACAAGTCGGTCTCAAAGGAGACAGGGTTAACCCACCCAGTGGTGAGGACAGGCAGCCCTTGTCCTTGCCACCCCAGGCCTGGCATTTCTGCTCCTACAGGCCTTCTCCAGCCTGACACCCAACCACTTAGCACCCTGGGCTTCATGCAGGGAGCCCGAGCCAGCCCTGGGCCGTCTCCCTGGCCCCAAGGCAGGATGGCAATGGCCCACTCACTCATGCTACTGCTACCTCCTCTGAGAAGCCACCTTTGCCGCCAACCCCAGCTGCACATTCGGTACCAATCACGGTACCGTGCTCAATCACAGTCTGCTCAGCACAGGCCCCCCGTCACCCTGACCTGGGCAAAGCTTCACAAGAGACTGAGGGCAGACCACAGGCCCAGCCTGCCCTGTCCTCAGACTCCTCTAGACCTGAGGTGCGGGGGAAAAGAACCCTCTCCCCAGAAATTCTAGGTCAGGCCCCAACCCATGGAGACTGAGGACTGGGGTCAGCACAAGGTAGGAGGTTGGGTTCCAGAACAGTTACTCCTGGTTCAAGCTGTTTGTCACTTAGTGACTCTGTGACCTTGGGCAAAATACTTACCCTCCCTGAGCTTTAGGGGTCTCCTCTGCAAACAAGGGCTCTGGTCCCTATCTCTGGGGATGCTGCAGGGATAAGTGGAGCCACTGTAAACAGGGCTGACCAGGGCCTGGCCTGACCAAACCTCTCCTGAGGATCAGTTCTCACCACAACCCACAAGGGCCAGAGGAGGAGCCAGGCTCAGAATTAAGCAGCATCCAGCCAAGGTCATCCAGTGGCTTTGGAGCAAGTAAGGGTGCTTTGGGGAACCAAGCATCAGTCCCAGCAGCATGGACAAAGGAGCCTTGGCCTCCCAGGGAGGCCCGTGGGTGCCCATTTCTCAGCTGCTATACCAGGCCTGTATCCACCTGCTCCCATGCCAGCTAAAGCCACAATCAGGAAGGTGGAAGGGTGCTGAGCAGTCAGGACCCAGCCCCACAACCCCAAGCTTCAGTTTCCTCCTCTGTAATTTGGGATAGTTGTGTTTCTTCAGCTGACCTCTTGGTGTGGCTGGAGGATCCAGAGTTCACAGGAGAAAAGTGACTCTTCTTACAATCAGGCTTCAGCCTAGGTGCCACCTCCTGCAGGAAGCCTTCCCAGCCTCCCTGTCTGGGTGGACCCTCCCCTCTCCTGACCCCTTCAGCCACCTGTGATCTCCCTGGAGGGAAGGAGGGAGGGAGGGAAGGCAGGCAGGCAAGCAGGCAGGCTGGTGGGCACATAGGGGCACCAGGCCACTCCCTGAGCTCATTGCTCCTTCTCACGGTGACTACAATATGCAGATCCAAGTTTAGATCCCTCCTTCCTTCTCTCCACCCACACACTCAGACCCCGCTTCTAACTGGCCGCAGAGGCCCCTCCATCCCTCTCTCTGTGCCAAGTAGCCAGGGCACACACTCACAGCCACATGGGCAGTTTATTTATAGAGCTCTCATCTTTCCCAGGATGGCTTTCCAGGCAAACAGACCTGGGTTAAGATCCCAGTTACACTAGGGTCTTGCAAGTCCCTTCCCCTCTCGGGGGCCCTCTTTTCCCTACCTATACCTAGAAGGGACTGCTGACCCTCAGGGCATAAGGCTAAAGATGTGAGAGCCTTGGGGTCCTAATCCCAGGGCTGAGCACACAGTAGGGATGCAGCCCTGGGTCCCTCCTGTCCTCCTTGTGGCCAGTGGCACTAGGGCCAGGTCCAGGCACCCAGGGCCTCCGCAAAGAATGGGTACTGAGCTCTGCCAGAGACCTGGTCCCAGCAACACTCAATCCTGAGTGGGGGTGGGGCCAGATGGGCCCCGCTGGCTGACCTCAGGCAAAACCCCGCCCTCTCTGGTGTACCCCTCCCACCCACCCGGCTGAAGGGCCAGCCCCATAACAAAGGGGTCTGGCCTTATCCAGCCAGGCCAGGTGCTGAACAGCCCCACTACTTCCTCCTCCCAATGCAGGTAGCCAGCATGATCTTTCTGTGGAAACGGATGCCAGACAACCCTTGCCTCCACTTGGGAGACAGGGCTGGGTAAGAGCTTGGGCACCAGACTCCAGCACCACGGTTGTGTGACTCAAACTAGGACTGGTCCCTTCTGCCCTTTGAGTTTCAGCTCCCCAGTAAGCAGCCTGGGAAGGAATAAGATCCTCTGTCAGTACGGTTGAGACCTGAGCCCAGGGCCTGGCAAACAGCAGGGAATGTGCTGGCCCTGAATGAGAGCCTTGTCTGAGGAGGGCCCAGACACCAGATGTTCCCCTTCAAAAAGAATGGTCATGGGTCTTCACCTCTAAGCCCCCCAGCACACAATAGGCCCTCAGCCTACAGTGGCTGTCGTTCCTCAGGAAGAGGCCTGGCCGGCACCGATATGGCACCAATATGGCAAGACAGGGCAGGCTGCTGACCAGGCCTGCCCTTCCCAGCCGGGTATGTAGTGCCCATGAGTGTCCCACACCTGTGCCCATTCCCAAAGGTGAGGGGGCGGAGGTGGGGGGGGACACCTGACAGGTGACCACAACAATGGAGAGGGGCTAACACTGGGCTGGGAGGGCTTCCTGGGTGAGGGGTAGCTGTACCCTGAATGGCCAGGAGGGTTCCAGAAAGGGGAGACAGCAAGAGCAAAGGCAGACTCGAACCAAGGCACACGGCAAAGAGAGATGAAGGTGAAGACGTAAAGTTCAGAAGGTCTTCGAAGGAAAAGTGCTGATGCTCAGATGAGTCTGGACTATGTTATGCAGGCAAAAAAAAGTAAGTTGCCTTAGGGAGGATGTTCTGACAGTGCGTGGAAGAACTGGAAATGGAGGCAGAGAGGCCAGTACGGGAGTCTGGGGCAGGACAGCAAGGCCAGAGTGGAACAACAGAGGGAGGCCTGATTTTGTGAAGGTGTGTCTGGAGCCTGCTTCCAGTCTTGGGCCACGTCCAGTCTGCCGGGGAACATGTGGCAGGACAGAAGGAAGAAAGGTACCCTGTTTGGAGGGTGAGAGCCAGAATACCAGGTTTCTGGACACCTTGGGTAAGTCCCAGCACTTCTCAAACCTCAGTCTCTCCCTCTGTAAAATGAGGCTGACTCTATGAGCAGGCGTGCAGTGATGGCTGCCCCTCAACGTCTCCCCTCCTTGGCCAAACACAGGTACCTCCCTCCAGCAGCTATCACATCAGTCCCAACTGGGGCCATATGTGGAAACCCACCCTGGCCCCACTGTCATTCTGGGAGGTCCAAGTTCCCAGAAAGCTTTAGCCTGGGCAGTGAACAGGGTAGGACTGGGAGGGCCTCCACCAGGGCTAGGATGAGAAGAGGAGGCTAACCCTTCCCCTCTTCCTCCTCCGCCCTGGGCCCAGAGCTATTTCCCTGTTTGCTGGGGATAGAAATAACTCAGGCTCAGCCCCAGGAGACCAAGATAGCTATTCTGATCAGCCCCAAGAAGCACAGCCCCAGTCATTCCAGGGAGGACCAAAAGACACCCTGACCCCCCAGCAACAGCCCTCGGCCCAGTGGCAGCAGTGGTCAGAACTTGCGGGGCCTCTGGGAAGAATGGGGAGACTGAAGGACCGAGAGGGTGGGGCAACCCCAGGTCATCCCCAGCCTGCCCCCACACCACAGCTTGTGGGTAGATTTGGGAAAATACGCCCAGAGCAACTCTAAGTAGTGGAACAGAGCCTCTCCGGTATGGTGAAGGTCAGCTGGGACTCTCAGTTATCCTTGCCACCCCTGGAGCCTGGGCTGTGCTGCTGACTCCTGACACTTTTTGTAGCTGTGTGGATGCTCCCAAGGCCAGTTGCAGACTCTAGAAGGCAAGAGACAGGCCTCTCTGGTGACCTCCCGCTAGGGGTGAGAGCTGGGGGAAGGGAAGAGGAGGAACAGGAAGACCATATAACTTACCCACCCACACAGACACGTGTACAAATACACACTACACTCAGAACTCACAATGGCACACTCTGGCAAGGCCATGCTTGCCAGTCCGGGTTTGAGAGAGGGAAGCCTATATAAGCCATGAACAGATATTAGAAAGATAGGTGGCCCTCTCCAAGCATCTCACAGGGTTTCAGAGGCAGAAGACCTGAATTCCAGTCCTGGCAGTATCCGGACTCAGCATGACCTTGGCCAAGTCACTTTGCTTCTCTGAGCCTCAGTTTCCTTCTCTGAAAAATAGTCCTATCTCAGAACCACTGCGAGGATTCAACAAGAGTACACCACAAAGTGTTCAGCATAGCACCTGGTACTGTCGCCTTGCCCTCAGCCCCAACACAGAATGCAACCAACATTTTCAGAGCAGGACAGAACTTCCAGATCCTTTAGCAGATACCTCCTCACCCCTCCTGGTCTAGAGAGCCCAATTTCCATTCTGCCCTGCATGGACCCAACAGACCCTCTTGTGGGGGTGGGTGCCTCAGAGGGTAGCCCAGATGGTGCTTCAGCTCTCCAGATCAGAGACCACTCATGGGGAACAACTCCATGCCCCCTCTCCCCCAACAAAGGGAAATGAAGGAGACCGGGGCCACAGAGGTCAATGTCTATGGATCGGAATTCTGGGCTTTGTCAGAGAAGCTGTACTTCCATCCCTGTCGCCAGCAGCCCCTGGGCCATTGTGTCCCCAGCAGCCAACCTGCCCCCACCCCCTACTGCAGTCTTTCTGCCTGGAGGGAGGGAGGGGAGAACAGAGGCGGTTGACCCAAAAACAATAGAGGATCCCAAAGTGATGATTCACAGTCCATTCACAGCCCAACGCCTCAGTGTGCAGAAAGGGAGACTGAGGCCCAATGGGGGCAGGGTCTGAGAGGAAGATAGGCCCAGTGAGAATACAGGTTACTGGGGACAAAGCTTTGCCAGGCATCTGGGACCTCAGTGTGTGAGTGTGTTTGGGAGGTGGAGCCTGAGGCTACCTCAGGGCCCCTCGGATGCTGCCAGAAGTGTCAGTCATCTCAGCAGATGTCACCCAGCCTTGGCCTCCTCTCTCCCTGCCAGAGTAAGTCACTCAGGGTCCTCCCGGCTGACTAAATTGAGATGTTGAGAGGCACCCTCTTAGGGACAGCTGTGGAGCCGCCCCTGCCTCCCCTCCTCCCCTTCCCTCTTTGTACGGCAGGTGGTTGAGGTCCCTCCTCTTTCTGCCTCTTACTCATTCTCCTGAGGCTTGGACACACACACACACACACACACACACACACACACACACACACTACTTGGCCCCACGAGCACACTAGGCCCCAGTGATTTGGAGGTTGGTTCTCCAAATCAGTTAGGGTTCCTCTCTGTTTCACACTCACATTAGGGAGTCACTCTGGCCCTGCCCTGGTCTCGTTCCAGGCCACATACACTCTCAGTGACCCCAGTGACCGGGGTCTCACAGTAAGCTGGGGTCACGGTCACCCGCAAGGACCTGGGGTCTCTCTCACACAATCACACGCACTCACTCGGCCTGTCAGAGATACACAGAGCCCCTCTGTGTCTCCCGCTTGGTCCCGGCGTCACTGCCCAGTGTCCCGGCCACACGTTCTCCCGGGCTGGGCCGCCTCACGCGCCGTGTCACCCACAGTCACGGGCTGACACCGTTCAGAGCTCCCCCCCGTCCGGCCGCCCCGCGCCGCAGCCGTCCCGTCCCGCACCCGTTCCTGGTCTCGGTCCAAGTTTCCCAGGCCGGGGGCGTCTCCGGGGCCCGCCGACTCCTCAAACTGCAGGTCCCGCGGCTGCTTGGCCCCCGCGCACGGCCGGGCCTGGAGTCGCGGCTAGAGGACGCGCAGCTCCCGGGGCAGGGGGCTTAGAGAGCGGCAGGGACCTGTGCGCGGAAGACGCCGGGACAGGACGCGGGGGAGGGGGTGCGCAGAGCCGGGGCTGCGGCATCCGCCGCCCCGGCCAACTTCCTCAGAGACTCGGGGAGGCAGGGGGGCGCCACTCGGGTCCGCACCACTCTGGCCCCGGCCGCGGGAAGCAGACCCCGGGCTGAGGCCCCACGCGCCCTCCTTACCTGACCGCCCCGCAGCAGCTCCAGCAGCTCAACCCCTCGGCAGACTGGCAGGCCGGGCCCGGCTCCGCGAGCGCACCGGCGGCCGCGCAGGCTGCGCGCCTTTTGAATGAATCGCCGGCCGGGCCGGGAAGGTGCGCAGCCCCGCCTCCGCGCGTCACGGTCTCCGGCCCCGCCCCCTACGTCAGAGCCCGGGCTCGAGCCCCCAGGTCCCCACCCCCTTGAGGCCGCGTAGGGCCTCGCGTTCTCCCTTCGGGCCGCGCCGCTCTGTTTCGCCATCTCTCGCGCCCCCCGGGAACTGCAGGGGGCTGCGAGGCTTCTTGGATCCGCCTCTCCTGGACTCCAAACCAAGAAAGAAGGGGTTGCGCGATGCAACACAGTCTGGAGACTTGGATGCTACCCCGGGTCCTGTCACAATTGCCGGTTCAGGCAGGACCACCGCCACCCCTTCTTGGGTCTTGTTTTCCTCCTGGAAATTGGCAACCAGGGAGAACGACCTCACTTTGTTGATGAGGCCCAGGTCGGCCCCTGGAAGTGCTCGCTTGTTGAGGAAAGTCCAAGTGAAAGTGAATCTATAATGGAGGTACAAGTAGTGATCTCCTGCACATGCCTCAGGGCGCAACCCAAAGCGCCTTCCTCCAGAGACCTTTCCTGTCCCCATTCCCCACCCTACCCCACCCCACCCCTCTCTGACAAGATAGTGAGTGTCTCCTTCCAACGGGACAGATGACACAGTGTTCTCCCTTCCCTACCACCAGCTGCCCCACTCTGCCAATTCCCATTGCCAGCTATCTGGGTGCCCAGTTAGGCAGGGACTAGGGACTCCAGGACACTATTCACATTGTATTCCCAGCTCTGTGAATTGTGCCCTCTGGAGTTGTGCAATATGGTGGGCCAGGACTGGAGGCAGCAGCTCAGCAGGCAGAGTTTCCCCCACTCAGTACTATTGAGGGGATCCCAGGCGGTCCTCCCAGGACAGCAGGGCTGGGAGAAGATGCACACAGCACGGAGGGCCTCATGTTGGGGGCAGAGGCGGGCTGGGAAAGGGATAATCACAGCTCATGACAGAGGTAAAGGAAGGTAAATAAGTCTATTGGGGATAGATTGTGGGAAGAGGTGGAGATTTCTAAACAAACTGAGTCCTAGAACCTGAGCTGTAGGGTGAGGGGGTGGGGAAGGTCAGGTCCCCAGGGTCCAGGAGATTCTCAGAGGAGAACTGGACACCTGCAGAGGGAGAGGGGGAGGGGAAGAGTTTCCATTTCCCTGGGCCATGCCCAGGTTGTAGGTGAAGAGCTCCAGGTGACTGACATCAGGATCATAGCCCCATCCCCCTCACATCTCAATGGACACCCCTCAGGGCTAGGGCAAGGGTGGTCCTAGGGTCGAATATCTCAAATCCAAGCCCATGGGGTGGGGGGAGCCCAGAGAGGATCCATGCTGGCACCTGGTGAGGCGATGAGAGTAGCCCAAGAGGCCCTCTGTTCCTGCAAATGTTTTCTTTGTAAGAGGACCTTCTATACCTGAGTTCCAAGTTCTGGAGTTCAAATGGTGGCATGTCACGTGCCACTTAATAGATTACATGAGGATATGCTTTTTGGTCAAGGAGCATAGGCTATTAATCAGACATCTTACAGAGGGTATACACCTACTGCCAGCTCTCTGTGAGGCTTTGGTCAAATCCCTCCCCAGACTCAGTTTCCCCATCTGAAAATCTGGGTGCCAAACTTGTTACCTGAAGGTCGTTCCGGTTCTCTGTGGCAGGAGGTGATCTGCCCCACCTGTCTGAGTGCTAAGGGTGGGCAGCAGCAACCTGAGCCAGGAGGAAAGATCAGGAATGGTGGGGCTGATGTGGTCTCTCTTGTGGCTTTGGGGACTCTGGTTGGCAACTTCGGGCTCTCAGGTTGCATCTCCGTGGAGTTGGGTCTCCTGGAGCCACAGACCACACACATCCCACCCCCGCACCCTCAGGTTATGAGGGAGCCTAACTGTTATTTACTACCAGCTCTGACTCCTGAACCACAATGAGCTACAGATGGGACCCTGCTCAAGAATCTGGGAGCATCTAGTGAGGAGACAGAGAAAGAGTTATGGAGGCCACAGGAGAGATTTAGATAGGCTTTTTATAGAGCTTGGAGAGCCACAGGCTTGAGAACAAAGGACTCTCACAATCACAGGCTTTTAAAACTCCTGGCATCTCACATGAACCTGCGAAATCTTAGCATTACAATCCCTGCACTTAGGGACCTCAGAGACCATCTCATTTGAACCTGTTATGGTGCAGCTGAGGAAGTGAGCCCAGAGAAACCCAGCACCTCATCTTAGGTGGCACAGCACATGCTCCAGTAAACCAGGATGAGCTGCGATGGTGCTCCAGAGGCACAGTCATGAGCTCCATGTCCCACTGAGGCCCTGCCTGCAGTGGGGACCCTGTCCCAAAGGATCAGAGGCATGGGATGCAGTTGTTTGCAAGGAACCTGAGCAGATGTCAGTCTCTGGGTTGCGGACCAGAAGTGGTAGCGCCCTCTGCTGGCTGCACTGGAATTTTAACATGGAAATACAAAGGAGGAGGAATGCTGGGGGCTCCGACTTAAATTTCAGTGCTCTAGGGGTGCCTGGCTGGCTCAGTCAGTGGAACATGCGACTCTTGATCTCTGGGTTGTAAACTGGAGCCCCACACTGGTTATAGAAATTACTTAAAAATTAAAAAAAATCTTTTTTAAAAATTTCAATGCTCTGCACTTGGCTAATCCCCAACTGGCCAAGTCCTACCCCTCTAAGGGCAGGCTTCCCCCTATGTCTGTGCCTTAGCTCCATGGGGAGGTCTAAGGAGGAACTGAGGCTAGGAGGCCAGGGTGGGTGGGGCTCAGCCTGGGGCAGGGCAGACACTGAGCTGAGGCTGCTGGGCCTGAGAGCTAGGTGCAGTCCGAATTTAGGTCTAGACCCCGACATGGGTCTGAAATCCCACTGGGGTTAGGTTTTGGTGTCGCACAGAAAGAGGTCAAGTCTCAGTCTGCCATTGCCAGACTGTGTCACTTAAGCAAGTGACTTTATCTCTCTGAGAGCAAGCTCCCAGCCCAGGGTGTTGTGAGGATCTATTGAAACCCCATTGTCAGGGGTACCAGCTTCTTCTAGAAAGAAGAACCCCTTCCAGGCTCAGAACCCCTATCTGCTCCCTCTCCTCCTGCATCCTCAGTGTTTGCCCTGTGTCGTCCCCACACCCTGGCATCTGGGCTCTGCCCCTACTTGTCCCTGATACCTGCTCTATATCCACCTCCTCAGTTCAGTCCTGCAATCTATCCCTGATCCAGCTTAGGATGCCTGTTCACTTGCCTTTGCCAGGCAGGACTCCTCTTTGGCCATAATGGGCCCAAAATAGCACTTCCCCTTGCTGCTTCCTGCAACCTGGCCTGTGGCTTAAGGTCTGTGAGGACAGAAGAGAGAATTGGTGTTTGGCAGGCATGCAAAATATGTGAAGGTCTCATAGAGGTCATTTGGGTCCGGAGAGGGCAGACACTTGCCTGGGGTCACACAGTGAAGGGAGGCGAGGACTGAGATTTGAGTGCGGACATCTGAGTCCCCTATCTCCTCCCCAGTCTCTACCCGAAATGTCTAAGCCGGGGCCTTAGCCAAATTTGCTGTCCCTTCACCAAGTCTTCTGGACCTGCAGATTATTGCTAGCCCCAGTTCAAGGCATATGACGGGGCCCCTGAAGACCAGCTAATTTAGTTCTGTGCTTCAGGGGTTCTAAGGGTCATTCTCTGACTGTTCTGATCACAGGAAACCTTCCTGCCTGGGCTGTCCTCTACACCCACCCAGCTTCCACCCCCACCCCACCCCCCAGCCTCAATGCTGCCTTGCTGTGTGATCTGAAATAAGTCCCTATCCCTCTCCTTGCCTCATCTTCCCCCTGAGGTAGATGTCTAGCTAAACCCTGCCCTCTGTCCCTAGCCCAAGGAACCACTTGGAGAATCCCTTTGGAGAAGAGATGGCTCTCTCTTGTCCTCTGAGGTCAGAACACCCCACCCAGGGCTGGTTTAAGGAACTTGAGCCAGACACCTCATGAGTGATTGGATGTGGCTCTGGCTGCTCAGACTCTGTCTCTCCTGTCCTCCAGCCACTCCATGTGACTTCCCCTCTTCTCTTCCCTGAGCCACAGAGACCTGAGCAGACAGATCGCATGTGAATCCAGGCTGTACCACTTAGCAGACTGGTGACCTTGAGGAAGGCATTTAACTTCTCTGAACCTCAGTTTCCTCATCTGAAGAAAGAGAATAATAATGGTACCAACTTCCCGGGACCATTCTGAGGATTGAGATGATCCATGCTCCTGACTTGTAGCAAACAATAACTGGGAGCTGGGGTTATTGTTTTGTGATATTTAAGACCTGAAAGGAAACCCTAACAGAATTCTCCAGATTTAATTCAACAAATATTTATTGAGCATCTACTACGTGTCAGGTACTGCAGGCAGCCTAGGGATGGAGCAAAAAACCAAAATGAAGTCCCCTTTCATAGAGCTCATGTTCTGGCTTCCCCTACCTCTTCCTCTCCCCCAGCTGGGCCTACACCATGGACTCCTCACTCCAGCTGGCCCCCCTCCCCTGCTTGCCTTGCCTCAAGCTGCTTGCTTTGCTCAAGCCTTGCCTCAAGCCGACCCCAATGGCCAGCCATGGCCATACCCTTTAAAGTACTGGTTCTCCACCTCAGCTGGCGAAATTAAAACATGGTGTCCTAAGACAGTTACTCTTGGAGGATAGACTCAGAGGGGACATTTGGGGAGTTTTCAGGCTGACAAATACTCGGCTTTTTGATCCGGGTGTATTTACATTATGAAAATTCATCAAGCCACACACTAACAACTGTGTACTTCTTTATACAAACATTAGACTTCAATCCAGTTCCCTTGGAAAATACTGATACCTGGGTCCTACACTCAGAATTCTGACTTAATTGGCTTGGGATATGGGCCGGGCCCCTCAGGTGATTATAATGTGCAGCCAAGGTTGAGAACTACTGCTTTAGAGGAGCCAATTCTTCTAGGACCCTCCCCTGGGCCTGGGGCCTGATAACTATTCATCCCAGGACCTCCCTCCCCACAGCTGACTGGCTCAGGCATAAACACCTGTCCACAGGCTGACCAATGCCCTGGGATGTGGCCTCCTCGGTAACAGTGGGCTGGGCCTGGCCCAGTCCTACTAAGGTACTTGAGCTGAGAACATGCTGAGAATCCGGCCTTGGGTATCCAATGCCAGAACTGAAGTCTGACCAGGACCCCTATGTTGAGGTGAAGAGGCCCCAAGGCCACAGAAGCTGTGAAGCAGTGAGAACAGCAGCCATCTGGCAGCAAGGGAGGAACCAGAGTCTCAAGGTGAAAAAGCCAAGTGTCCAGAGACGGAGTGCCAAAATGTGGGCCACTGTGCTGAAAACTATTTACTGCCAGTTCCCCTTTCCATTAACTATCCCCCCTTTTATTTCAGGGCAGAACAAATCTCTTCTTTGTGGGGGAAAGGATTAATGGCCCCATTTTACAAATGAGGAAATGAAGGCTCACAGGGGATACAAGTCATTCAAAGTCACATAGCTAGTTAGTGGTAAAGTCAAGATTTCTGTCCAGCTTCAAAGTCTGTGTCCTTTCTGCTTTGTTGCACCATGAATTCCACACAAACGTTGCCTTTTACCCCGGAATATGTGTGTTTAATATAATCCCCTCCTTCCCAGATCTTCCAAGTGAAGTGATGCTGCAGGGAGGTGTTCCATGCGTGTCCTGTGGCCTTGAGGGCCCAGCAGACCCAAGATATGTGTATACCAGTTTGCAAAGCATGAACCTGCATTCCCCTTTCAGCAAATGGTATGTGTAAAGTGTTAATCACTTAGGTGGGAAAATGTTCCAACGAGTTCAGCAGAGCTGGGGCATGCTCTGCCCTTCGCAAGTGGTCGTCATCTTCAGCCCCGTGGGTGTACCCTGGTGGGAAGAGATCTGCCCTGCGTGGACTGGCCGGCCCCATGGGTTTGGCCTCTGTATTCTTTTTCTCTTTTTCTTTCTTCTTTTCTTTTCTTTTTTCTTTTCTCTTTTCTTTCTTTCTTTCTTTCTTTCTTTCTTTCTTTCTTTCTTTCTCTCCCTCTCTTTTTCTTTCTTTCCTTTCTTTTTCTTTCTTCCTTTCTTTCTTTCTTTCTTTCTTTCTTTCTTTCTTTCTTTCGAGATAGCACCAGTGGAGGAGGGGCAGAGAGAGGGGACAGAGGATCCGAAGCAGGATCCATGCTGACAGCAGCAACTCTGACACTGGGCTCAAACTCTCAATCCGTGAGATCATGACCTGAGCCAAAGCCAGACGTTCAACTGACTGAGCCACCCAGGCGCCCCTGCATTTTATGTCTACTTTAATGACATACTGTTTTGGACCAGAAATCAGACAGACTTGGATTCTACCCTTGCTCTAAAACCTGAAATCACCTTAGCTTCTGTCAGAATCCCCAGCCTCACATGAGGCTTTGCTGCAAAGAACACCGTTTCCTGGAGGAGTTGTATAGGCTCCCTGGTCGCCTAATTTTTTACTTACTGCCTGGGTCAGCTTCAGATTCCCAAGCCTCATCCCAGATCCAATGACTGAGAAGCTGTAGGGAGCCTGGGAATGTATACTTACATGGACAATTATGTATCACACTTCCTGTTTACACATGTGGCCTGTAAGGGATTCTGACACGTAGCCCTGGTTACAAAGCAGTGAACTGGCATAAGCCCTTGTTTTCCTGATGAAAGAACTATAGCCCCCACAGGGGCAATGACTTGCCTAGGATAACACAGCAAGTGGCAGCCTTCGCATCCCAGCATCCTTCTGGGTCTCCAAGCCCTCCCTTCTGCTCAAGTGAGCAGGTGTTGGGAGGCCCATCAGATGAGGAGCCCCGAGGTTGCTGGCTGGAGGCCACTATGCCACTGATGGGGAGCAATCATTTGGTGTTTCTATTTATTGACTCTTTAAAATTCATCATCCAAGGAAAGTTAATACATGACTGTTTGGTAGCAAGAGAAACATAATCTAAGACCGCAATGACCCACGCACCCCAAACAAAAACAGAACCAAACAAACCCCATCTGAAACCAGACCTTTGGAGCTGTAGCTGAAGAAGCAAGGGGGCTGGGGGTCAGACTGGCTCCTGCAGTCCAGGGGGCAGAGAAGAGGCTGCCCTCAAGTGGTTCCCAGTTAAAGAGGCCATGTCCAGCCCCTCAGCTCTGGGCATTCTTCCTGGAGGGAATGCCCTGGCAGGAAGGGTGTGAAGAGAGGGACTCAGTGGTCAGAGTGAAGGGGCTCTTAGGCCCACACTCCTAAGGTGACCATACTGCCAGTGCATGAGACACAGGGGCTGGGGAGGCAACTTTATGGAGAGCAGGGGCCCTTTCCTCTTCCCTGCTCAGGCCAGGAGAGAGCCTTGCCCAAGTCCCCATCAGTGTTACCAAATTTGGAAATGACTAAAGGCACTGCCAAGAAGTTAGGAAATACCAAGGCCTGGGGAGGCCCCCAGATGGGAGTCACTGCCCCCAGCAGTCATCATCTTGTTCTGGACGACTGAGGGTACTTGGTCCTTGGCTCTGGATACCGGAGGGCAGCCCAATCAGGACAAGGCCGTGGAAAGTATATGTGAAGAGGCAATGTTTTAGTGCCCTGAACATGCAGTGTGTGTGTGTGTGTCTGTGTGTGCACACATGCGTGCAAGTATGTAATGGTGGGGGGATTGGTCCTTCCAGGAAGGCTTGCTTAGGGTCCTAGGTGGCCCCCAGAGCAGATATAGGGTTTTTTTCCCTTCTGTTATTTCTTCAAATCACCCCCTGCCCAGGTCATTGCATAAATAAGTGCTTGGGAAGGTACACATCTAAAAAGGAACATAAATACTGTACATGGGAAAGGATTCTGCCCCAGCCCTCCCACTGTCCCCAGAAAACCCTCCAAATATTGCACATGGCCCTCCCTAGCCCCATGGGGTCCAGGCCCGGCTGTGTCTTTGGTAGAAGCTCCAGGGACAGAGGTCCTGGGCAGCCCACGTGCCCCCTACCCCACCCCAATCGTGACTGGGAACACCGCAGCAGCCAGAGGGTTGGGAAAGGCCTTGGCCCACTGGCCAGCAGGTGTTCCATCAGTAATACTTCCTCAGGGATAGGAGGGAGCCCACACAGTCACAGGTGAGCCCCTGGTGGGACACTCCCAGTCAGAGTCTGCATGTGGGCTAGGAAGAGGCAAGCAGGTTGAGGGCAAGTGGGCGGGCAAGTCCTGGGCCACAGTGGACAGGGTCACACCCTCCATAGGAGGAGGTGGTTTGTGCTATCATCTCGGCCCACAGTCTCGCTGCTGCCACCACCCCCACTGCTGAGTCGGAAGTCCTCATAGCCGTCACCTCCACTGATAACCAGCATTTTAGGCCTGGCTGAGGCAGGTCCTCGGTGCCGAGGGGAGTCCCGGTGCTCCAGGGATGGAAGCTTCTCAGGGCCTTGGGAGTGGAGGGAGAGGATCCGTTAGCCTGGGGGCAACTGGTGGCTGTACTGTCCCCTAAAGGCCTGCACCCCAGAAGACAAGGAAAAGAGACAGGTACATTTCCTGAGGGGATCCTACTTCCTGTTAGCCAAGAACTTCTTGTTTGAAAAGAAATGCCCACTTCTTGGCAGTCACACAACTTACCTCTATCTGTACTTTCTAGTCAAGAGCGGCATAGGTTCCCAGGGCCACACCACTTTCTCTCAGTTACTGCACATGCACTGTCCTCCTCATACCAGTTCCTGCTTCCAACAGCCCTTTCTCGGCTAGGGAGCTTAGGTCTTCTCTGGACACAGACCACTCCTGCCCGAGGCTTCCCTGCTTCCCGATTCCCACTGCCACTTCCTCTTGGGAATATGGTTTCCTGCCCGGTCAAAGCAAGACTTGGCTAATTGTAGCCTCCTTGATGTACATCATTTCCTAATACATTTCACTTTCTAATTCTCATAGGCCACTTCTGTCTTATCTACCATTTGTGTTCTACTTACTGGTGCCATTTCTATTTCCTGCTCTGCACATCACTTCCTGACTCCACTTTCTGCCCCAGACATCATCTCTAGTCTTCTTTCATCTCCTGCCATATACGTCCCTTGCGGTGCCATAGTCTAATTCTTGGGTTATAGTTCTTACGGTTCACTCCCTGTCTACCGTGACGCTTCTAGATAGAGTTTTACATACACCCCCTATCCTAGGAGGTTTTATTTTGGGGTTTCTAGAGCCTATTTCCTGTCATATATGCCATTTCCAGCTCTGTATTACACTCTTCTTCCCTCTTAAACCTCTTCTGGCAGGATAGGGGAGTCTTAAGAGACTGAAGAGGATCCCAGGATCCCTGGATTGGTAGGATGCACAAACCTACCCGTGTCTGGGGGAGGTGGTGGGGTTGAGCAGAGCAGGTTGAAGCCGTCTGGCAGCTGGACTGCAGCCAAGAAGCGGACGTGGCCGGTGTGTCCCTGGCCTAGGCCAGCGGGGCTAAGGGGTGCTCGCGGGCAGCTGACGGTACTGGGCGAGGTGGGCATGGTGAGCACGACGCCGGCACTGGTGCCCACCCACAGCAGCTCTTCACACACCAACAGTGCTGTGATCCTCAGGCAGGCAGCCTTGTGCTGCCGGATGATGGCGTCCGAGCCTAGGGTGCAAGAGAGACCAGAGCTGAGGCCGAATTCTCACCCTGGCTCAGCTTCCTCAATGATGGGGCAGAAAGGCTCCAAGGGAAGGGGTAGTGGTGGACTGAGGTCAGTACCTGCCAGCATCCTGTGCACGGGAGGTGTGACGTCTACCTCTGCCAGCTGCTCAAAGGTGTCTGGATGGTAGAGACACACGTGGGCACTACCCTTCAATGTCACCCACACACCCAGGCTGGAGTCCACCATACAAGCCACGCTGCGGCTGGAATCCTGCCCCACATAGAATGTGTGCTGGTTGGGGAGACAAGTAGAGTGCAGGTGGGTGACCGGCAGGCTTGCCTTCTCTGCCCCTTCCTGCCTTGTGCTTCACCAGTGCCCCCCTCATCCCTTACAGCTGCCACTAAACCTCTCCAGAAAGCCACCTGGACTGACAGCAAAGGCAGCCTTCCTCCTTGATCTAGATGACCAACCTATCAAAGCTTGGCTTCACTGAAGCCCCGACTCAATCCTCAGAAATTCAAATGGAGCTGCCTTTCCCCATGAAACTCCATGACTCCATGATCAGAGAATTTTAGAGCTTGAAAGATTTTCAGATCAATCATTGGGCTCTCCCTGGACAGATGGAGGCTTTCTTATTGCCCCTATGGTCTCATCTCTCACTTTCATGAGTCAGGCTCACCTCAAATCACCAACTGTGTCCCCACTACCCTCCCCCCCCGCCCCACTCCCCAATGCTACCTCCAGCTGCAGTGTGTCAGGGCTCAGGACAAGGATTCGGTTCTGGCAGCCACACCACAGACGCCCACCCACAGACACCATCTTGGTGATGGGGCTCCCCTGAGAACCCAGGGTCACTGACTTGAAGTTCTGGGGGTCCCAGAAATGGCCTGGAGTGGGAGTGGGATAAAGAAAACAGAGTAAATTCAGTCCACTATTGCATTACCCCCACACCCTGAAATGAAATGAAATGAAATGAAATGAAATGAAATGAAATGAAATGGTGTCCTCATTTATACACAAGGACACCAAGGCCCAGAGAGGGCCTGAGAGTTCAAAGCCACATCTTCAGACTCATGGCCCCAAGGCCCCACCTGTGCTCAGAAGACAGTGCCAGCAAGGGGCTCGTGGGGGGTGGGGGAGGGGTGGGTTCCCACCTGCTTCTCTTTGGTAGACCACAAGTTCTCCATTGGCCAGAGACACAAACACCTGGTTATTCAGATACCTAGGCAGGGAAAAGAAGGAGGAGTCAGGGGTTTCAGGAGGCCAGAGGAGGTCACCTTGGGCCAAAGCATCGTAGCCAGAATGGCTATATTTCCCGAGAGACCACCCCTCCAGGCAGGGAAGCCTGAGGCTAGGAAGGGGTAGGATTGGCTCATAGTCAGAGTATATGAAAGGCACAGCTAGCCTAGGGCCAAGCCCCTGGCCTCCAGCCTCCACAGAAAGGAGGGGCCAGTCGAGCAGGGAGACCTGGGTGAACAGCAGGAAACCTGCATGTGTAGAAGGGTCTGGACTAGGAGGACTACCCAAGGGCCTTACAGGATGCAGGTCACAGAGGCCGCATGCTGAAGCTTCATACTGTTCCTGCGATCACGGATGCTGTCGGAGGACTGGTACACGTGGACACTGTGGATCAGGGGTGTGCACCTGTGACAAATGCTTGCACACACCAGCCCCTGAAGTATCCCTCCATCTCTGTCTCCATCACCATCTCCTTCCTGCCAGGTGCCTGCCCAAAGCACTGAGATCCAAGAGCCGCACTATGGATCTCAGACTCACTGGCAGCCCTGGCTGCCAGTACTCCTGAGGTCTGACCCAAAGCCCTCCTGCTTCTGCTTCAGGATACCATATGATTTCCAAAGCAGAGAGCTCAGGATACCATATGATTTCCAAAGCAGAGCTCAGTGTCCCCAGCCCCTCTCCTGACCTTACCAGCCATCCTCAGTGCCCAGCCACACAGAGCTCTGGTAGGCCTCAGGGTCAACGCTCAGCAGGTCCTCAAGGCTGCCCCGGGTAAAGGAGCCACGGCTGGAGCGGCGAAGGGCTCTCCCATCCATTGGGCTGGTACTGCAGGGACCGCCAGGTCCAAAGGAGCCAGACAGTGGCAGGAAGCCAGGCTCCTGCTCTTCCTCTGAACTGGTCGTCTCTGCCGTGGCCTCCTTGGAGCTTGGGGTCTCCTCATCTGAGGGAGACAAAGGTCTCTGCCTCCATTCCACCTCTGCCAGGCCCAAACCTGGTATCTTTCTAGATCTCCATCTCTCCTCAGTGCATCCCTTCTGGCCATGTCCCTCTTGAGGGCCTTCCATAGCTGTTCTCCTGTCCCGGCAGCCTCTGCATAGCTCAGGCCTTGTCATTCTGCTCACGGACAGTCTAGTGCTACAGGCTGCTAGTCCTAAACTGTCCCACTCCAATCCATCAGCACATCGTGGACAGGGGGATTGGCCATTCTACTCCTTACTCCATCTTCCCTACTTGACCAAGCACTTCATGATGTGTAGGATCTGGCCTGACTGTCCTACTGCCCTTGGGTCTTTGGTATCACAGCCCCCGCCCACCTCACTGGCTCCCACTGCTCTGCATGCTGACCTCCTGAGACTTGAATCCACGCTTTTGCCTATGCTGGTCCCTCCTCACCCATCAGTACCTGCTGTGCTGCCCCCTCCTCTGCGCAGTCCACCCTGCCTGACAGCCCCAAACTGGGCACTCACTGCCAAAGCTAGAGGAGATAGTGGACCGGCTGGCTTGGCTCTGCAGGGTTCCCGAGGGACTGGGCGAAGACTCATCATCAGAGTCGCTGTCAAAGGGCACCAATTCTGGGCGAGTGTCCCCTTCGGCGGGGCCTGGTGCCATCTCCAGCCCCGAACCTGCAATGGAGATGTGCAGGCAGGGCTGGGGCCCTGGCTCTGCCAGCGTCGCTGCTTCTTCGTCCGCAGCCTCAACGTCCAGTTCTGGACCGGGGGTCTCCAGTGCCGTCTCTGGGGGACTCCTCAGTGAGGCAGGCTGGTCCCTGTGAGATGTAGGAGCGGGGATGAGAGCCTCCAGGAGCCAAGGCCCTGCCCCACTGGTCCACAAGCCCACTAGGCCCAACCCCATCCACACCTGCAGCCACGTAGGGGTAAAGGACAGGGACTCTGGCCTGCTGGCCCGCGCACAGCCCCAGGCCTCACCTGTGGCTGCGGCGCTGCAGGCCAGGCACCGCCCCAATGCAGAGGATGCGGGCGGAGCAGACAGCGATGCAAGCCTCCACGTCGGGCTCAGCACGCAGGCTCAGCAGGCATACCTGGCCCACGTAGCCATCGCTGTTGCACACCCACACTTCGGGCATGGGCTCGGGACAGCTGCTCAGGGTCGGAGCTGCACATGAGAACTGCAGAAGACACCAATGGACAGGGGAAGGTGAATGAAGGAATTACTGCCAACTTTCCAGGCTGACCAGCAGAACGGAGGGAGGTGGCCCTGCATGGGTGTGCGTGAATTCCCAGTACACCCCTCTGAGTACACATGCGCGCGCACACACACACACACACACACACACACAAACACATGTGATATTCTACACATCAAATGCACGTATGCCTGTGTGATAGAAGTATCATCCATTCATGTACACATACATCCATGCACATATAAACCCCAAATATGCTCACATATCTATGTGGGTAACAAATGTGAAAAATAGTAACCTCTGTCCATAGGTAGGCAAACTCATACAAGCACATAAATTAGACAGCTTCATGCTAATCACATAGCCTTTGTCCCCATGCACACATATAGACATGCATGGCCATACCCATATGCGTGTGACACATATACAGTATTCACATGCATGTGCAGAGTTGTAGGCTCCAAGACACAGAGGGCAACCACAATGTTCAAGGCATGTACATAACGTTGTACACAAAACAAAAACACATGAACATGTGCTGGCTTTGAATACGTGCACCCACATGACCCAGGCACATACACGTACCTGCATGCCACTGCGGGTTTTCATGATGGGGATGGCCTTCAGGAACTCAGGGTCTAGACAGCTTTTGCTGGATGCTGTAGGGAGATGGACAAAAAGACACTGCTTAGCATCCACCTCACTTTTGCTCATTTCCCTTCCTCCCCTGCTCCTCGGGGTCTCTCAAGGGAGAATGAGGGGGCTGTAGGATATGTCCTGCTTGTCCCTGGCCTCAATTTTCCCATCTGTACAATGTGGGAGGTAGACCTAGAGGTCCCTAAGGATCTTCTAAACCATGGACCCTGATGAATAGCTTTCCCTGATCTAGGCCTGCTCAGAGTGTATGTATGTGGGGCGCAGAAAGAGGGGTCCTGGCATCCACTCCCACAGTAGCACCCCACCCTAAGCTCACCCTATCCATGGAATTCCCTCCCTGCCGAGGAGGCCCTGGAAAAGTCCCACATTTCTCTGTAGGAGTCTCAGTCCACCCTCCCACCGGCAGGCACTGAAGCACAGAACACAGCAGTCTTGGGACTTCTGGCTCCTGATCTCACAGACCGCTGCAAGGTACTGCCCACTCCCTGGCGGTGCTGGGAGAGGACGCCAGCATGGGCCTAGCTTACCCAGCTTCCTCTTGGCTTCATCAAACACCTGCTCAAAGCCGAGGCGGGCATCAGGGTGGGGGAACTCGAAGATGAAGGAGTCAGTGCCCTCAGGTCTCGTGGTACACAGCTCCAGCTTGGTAGGGGGGAAGGAAAGCGCGTAGCACAGCGCCTGCTTCTCTGACAGGTCCCGGTGCATGGCAGCTGAAAGGTCCCGCAGCGCTTCGTCCAGGCTCTGCCGGGAGGGGACCCAGGCCTCAGGCCCTGACATCTCCCCACAGCCTACTTCTGCCCTGGGAATGCCAGTGGGGACCTGCCTCTCCCCTCAGACAGAAAGTGGGACTCTGTCTCCCCCCCTGGAGGAGGCAGCCTGGATTCTCCCCCAACAGACATGATGGGTCCTCTCTCCTCCCTCAGCTAGGGACGGAGGTGTATCTCCACCCTCAGGCCTAGAACACATCACTTCCCTCAGCTGGGGTGAGGCTGTATTTCCCCCTTCCAATAAGTGACAAAGATGACTGACCTCTTCCTCAGGCAAATGAAAAGGCTGCTCTCTCTCCCTCAGTAGGGTCTGGCAACCCCCGCTGCCCCATTCCCCCAGCCTCAGACAGAGGGCACAGACCTGGTGGGGGAAACCAAGGTTCTCAGAAAGCTTGCTCATCTGGCCCAGAGTGGTCAGGTCCTCGTCTAGGCGGCTGATAGCCTTCTGGATGTTCTCCCGATTGGTGGCTTGGGATGCCCCTGGTGGGAACAGAGGAGGGCCATGGGCAGATACAGAGGCAGACAAGGTCAGGCGTGGACAGACACTCTTCTCCTCCCTCACAGTCTGCAGTTCAGCATGGGGAGTGGCCTGCCAAGCTGAGCGCTTGTAAGCCCCAAGACCCCAGGAACAAAGGCAGCTCTCAGGGAAACCGCAGCCCTAGGAACAGGGAAGTGGGCCTGATTCAGAGCCACTTGGCCCAGGGTGCTGGTCCCTTGGAGAACTCCCTGGAAGAGCACAAAGAATAAACAGCAGGCGGCTCTGCAGCTTATGCAGGCTCCTGCTGACACGGGAAGCCACGGTGGTGTGGTGTAGCCTCCACAGGGGAGTCAGCCGGGCAGCCAGAGCCTCAGGCGCTCAAATCTGCTGACCAAGGGACTCAATTCCCCCACAAAGAAGGGAAAATGAGCTGATGCCCTGGATTTCTCTAGTCCTATCCCATACCTGACCAGGGCCAAGTAGCAGGCCCCACAGGCCAACTCAGCATCCCCACACCCTGCATTGCCTGGCTGGGGGTGTATACCCTGGACCAGTAACCCACAAATAGGCAGAGTAGACAGCAGTGCAGTGTTTTAGAAAAGCTGAGGCTTGGGTTTTCTCCTTCTCCTTTTTTTTTTTTTAAGTTTGTTTATTTGCGGGGGCGGGGGGGGGGGCGGGGACAAGGAGCAGAGAGAGAGAGGGAAAGAGAATCCCAACAGGCTCCACAACGGCAGCACGGAGCCTGACACGGGGCTGTCTCACAAACCACGAGATCATGAGCTGAGCCGAAACTAAGGGTCGAATACTTAACCAACTGAGCAACCCAGGCACCCCTCTCCTACTCCTTCTGAAGGAAACTGTCTCCCCATAACCCTCATTGCCAGGACAGCCGTGTTTTCTTCCATATGACCGTGCCCCTCTCTAGCCATACTTGATTGAATCAGAAGTAGACACCTAACCTAGTCATTTTATCAACTGGCCTGTGTTCCAGTGAGAAGAGACAAACGGGACCGATAATCGGCTTGTATCCCTACACAGGAGCCCACATGAGGCAGGCCTGGGTTCACCCCGGGGGCCACCTCAGGTGAGCCTAGGGGCAGAGCCTGGACCTGAACTGACTGCCAGCTCAGAGGTGCCCACGCCACCATCCCAGACCAACCATCCCCCTCAAGGGGACTTGCGGATCCTGGAGCAGCTAGGGAGAAAGGCCATGATGCAGAACAGGCCATGAAGGAACACAGGAGTTAGAAGGAAGGAGGAAGCAGAGAAAGCTGAGAGCAGTGAGAACAGGAAGAACCACAGACAGACAGACAGATGGAGACACAGACACACATGTACACACAGCAGGAGGAGCAGCTCTTTGAAACCACCTCAGCTCCTGACAGCCTCTGCCCCAAACAACACAGATCTTTCCAACCAGCCTTGTGCTTGGACTGACTTGAGTGAGGCCCTGCTCCCTGGGAGTGAAACTGCTGGACCAGAGCAGTGTGTCATCACCTAAGGGGATGCTTGTGCGGTGGTCAGTGGCTGGTGGAGGGCACGTCTGTGGCCTCTGCACTGCTCCAGCCTAGGTTAGGTCCCTGCCCAGTCAAAGGTGATCTGCACGGATGGGTCTGGTGTGGTTCTGTGGGGGACAAACCCATCCTACATGCAACCCGCCTTGTACTGGACGGGAAAGTGAGGCCCCAAAGCAGAAAAGCAGATGGATAGGCAGCCAGCCTGGCCACAGCTCAAACCCTCCAGGAGGGCTTCTTAGAGGAGGACCCCAACACCCAGAAGCCCTGGGCAGGCCTGGGCCAGCCCCACCTTTGATTATGTCCGCATCTTCCAGTGGCAGCTTCCACAGCAGCTTGTACTTGCTGGCCGTGTCAATGACGCTGGCTGCCGTGTACCTGTGGGGAGCCAATGGGGTGCTCTGGCCTGGGCAGCGGAGTGGGGCCCAGGGAGGGACAACTGCTCCCCCCATGCCAGAGCCCAGCCCCACCCCAGCCACTCACAGGCTCATGGAGCTACGCCGCAGGGAGCCTGACTTCCGCTTTAAGGTGGTGCAGACAATGAGGTCCGTGAACAGGAAGAGGGACCGGTCCTTCTTGCCACCAACTGCCTTCTGTGGGGCCCGAGGCAGGACTCAGGCCCAGAGGCCCACCCTCCTGCCCACAGTGCCCAAGGGGACAGCCAGGCCCACAGAGGGGTGAGGGCTCTGCCCCTGATTCCCAGAGGCAGAGGCAGAGTTGGGACTCGACCCGGGACTCCTGTTGTGGGGAAGAGCAGGCAGGCCCATGGGCGGCAGGTATGAGCGGGAGTACGAACAAAGTGGGGAGATGGGAACAGGTGGGTAGACAACGGGCCACTTCTTACCACTTCAATGACCATCTCCTGCCTTAGGAACCGCCGCAGAGGGGCTTGGAGCTGTCGGGCAGGAGAGACAACGCATCTTGAAGGCCAATTCTTAATTCCATCTCCTTCCTAGACCCTGGCGACCCCTTGGTCCCACTCCATGTGCCAGGCCATAGAAGCACATCCCATCCCTCCTCCTGATGCTGTGCTGTCAGGCCACAGGACATGTGGCCTGAGACCGGCATGGAAGAGGACATGGATTTGGACAAAGATGTGTGGGGACGCTGGTAGACAGGGATGCAAACACACTGCAGACACTGCTGTGGATGTGGACGTGACCATGATGACCTCAGGTGACCACGGACGGGAACAAAGGCATGGGTGGAGTGGGATGGCACTCACATCCTCCATGCCCTCGATGTGAGCCTCAATCTCCTGCAGCACACGGGCATGTCGCTCTGCCTCCTCGGCACTCCGCACACCCTTGTTGATGCGTTCAGCCACCTGTTTGATGTTCCGCTGAGCATCCAGCAGGAGCGGGTGGTCTGGGTGGTCCTCGGGTGTGTGCTTCAGGAGGTCCTGGGGTAGGAATGAGGACCAGACCCCTGCTTAGCTGCCCCTGTCAGGCCCTGGGGCCCACACTGACTGCTGGACTCGGAGGGACTATAGGTGGATTCCAGAGAGGACTTATTTTCCTACCCAACCCCTGGGGACTCTGATGCCAGGCTGGACCAAGTGGGGGCCTCAGAGCCCCCTGCATCCTCCAGGCCTTGCCTCCCTGCCCACGGACCCCATGCTCACCTTCACCAGAAGCTCATAGCGTGGGATCCGCTGTACAGGCTTGATCATGAGGTCAGATAATGCCTGCTTCTCCTTGTTCTCACGCATGCTTTGCTGAAACCAGAAAGAAGGTGGATGGGTACCCAGGTGAGGAATGTCATGCAAAGAAGGGAATGTCCAGGGATGGGTCCCCAGCCAGCCCCTCCAGGCCAGCCCAAGAGCAAAGGCTGACCCACATACTAAGGCTGTGGTGCCCAGGCTGGGAGCTCTTGGGCAATCCCCCACCAAAGCTAGTCCACGAGGAGGGTCATGTCCATCCCCCTGAGCTAGCCCACAGTACCTCCAGGAACTTGAGAAAGGCAGGCCTCGCCTCCTTGGCCACACGCACGGCATCCTTTGCATTGAGAAAGTTATCAATGTAGGCAGAATAGATGTTGACCAGGACGTCTTTGGAGAACTGTGGGTGAAGAGGCAGGTTGTGGACCTTCAAGGTATCTCTTATTCCACCTCACCCTGTCCTGGTTTCCAATGATTCACAAGCCAACATCCTTTCCCTCCAACCGGACATAATATGGTCTCTAAGGGCTTGGGCATTTGCTCTTACGTCGTGTGTACATGTTGTAGGTGCGACTGGTCAGGTGTGTACATATACCTGCACACACATGTGTGCATTACCTATGGTTTGCGTGTCATGGATGTACATATGCCTAGATGTGTCCTGCCAGGACACCACACCAGGTTCTCCCATTTCCAACTGGGCATTTCCATCCTTGGTCTCCAACCCCACCAAGTCCAGCCAGGCAGGTCTCCTTCCTCACTGTCCTCTGAGTGACACAGACTCATTCCACCTGCTTGGCCTTTGCTCATGTAATTCCCTTCACCAGAATGCCCTTCCTGCACCCAAATCTCACCCACCCTCAGCGTTAAGCTCCAACTGTGCCTCCTCCAGGAAGCACTCCCTGCCCTGACTAGGGCTCTTCCTGGAACTATACCTGGCCTCTGGCCTCCCTTGATCTCCCAGGACAAGTCTCCTCTCTGCAAAGAGATAGGTACACCCATTCCATCCAGTAAAGCCCTGCTCAGGGCAGGCACACAGCTGGTGGCTAATACCCACTGGCCAGATGACAGCTGGGCTAAATGTGAAAGTTCTTGGTCAGAAGCCCTGGCTAGGAGTTGGGACATCCCAGTTCCTGTCTCAGCTGCACCATGGATGGACTAGGTGACCTGTGGTGGTATTTGTTTCTGGCCCCTCTGGGCCTACAAATCCCTGTGTCTCTGAGGTGCTGACTGTCCTCCTCCCCAACCCCGGGTGTACTACAGGGCACAGGCTGAAGCAACCTGGAGAGGAAGACAGCCCCTAGCCCCTACCCCCTACCCCATCCTGGCACAGAGCATTCTCTGCTGACCCTTCCCTGGGGCCAGGGCTTCTGCTCCAGTCAGACCCTGGTCAGCATCACAGTCCAGACAGCAGAGGAACCTGGTGACACTGAGGGTAGTGATAGCCTAGAGATGTCAGCACTCAACTGGGGTCCCATCACTGCTGGGCCAAGGTTCCTGCCACATCAGTTCCAGGTCAGCAGGCACCTTCTAAGACCTTCTTAGGCACAGGCCCACCCACATCATCACAAATATATGAAAAAACACCCACATCTTATAAAAATAGGTAATACATTTTTTTTGTTAGTACAATTCTTGGAAAGATTTTTACAATTTTGCTTTTGAAATTATTTTGCTCTGAATAACCATTTAGTTTGTGTTTGGCTATGATTTACCAGTCATCATCATGCATCCTTGGGAATTCTGGCAAAATAACAAAATGTAACTTAAGTTTTTTCAAATGTAAGTTCGTATAAATGAATACTAAATTTAACAATTAAAGAAAATGGCATGTTATGGTTTTATAGACATTGAATTAAATGTTTATTAGTTTTACTTTTTTCTAAGTTTATTTATTTATTTTGAGAGAGAGAGAGAGCGAGAGAGCAAGCCGGGGTGGGGGTGGGGGGGCAGAGAGAGAATCCTACATTGGGATTCGAACTGAAGAACCGTGACATCATGACCTGAGCCGAAATTTAGGGCTGGACACTTTACCAACTGAGCCACCCGGGTGCGCCCATCAGCTTTGCTTTTATAGTTCTTTTTGAATTTTGAAGCTAGTACCTTTTCTAAGGTCCCAATCACTATTGTAGGATCCTGAAAAGCTCCCAGGCAGAAGTCTGCTTGTGGTGAAAGGGAGCACAGGGTGGGGTAGAGTGTGGACGCTGGAGCCATATTTCCTGGAGTTGAATCCTCCACCACTTATTAACTGTGACTCTGATTGGTCACTTTTATCTATGCCACAGAGTCAACTTTGAACTCGAGGGAATAACTGCACCTTTCTCCTACACTTACGGATATACATAACATATTTAAACTTTTATTTTTAAGTAGGCTCTATGCCCAATGTGGGGCTCAAACTTATGACCCTGAGATCGAGAGTCCCATGCTCTACCGACTGAACCAGCCAGGAGCCCTCTATAACATACTTAGAATAATGGCTAGCACCTAGGTGCCAAGTAGTTAGCTATTCCTATTAAAATGCCTGATGGAAAAAAGGGCTAGTTACAGTAAGGGTTGAGGTCAATATCAGCATCCACTGGAGGTCCGAATCAGTGTCAGCACCAATTCAGGTGCTGTAACCAGAGTTGGGTCCGGGATCAGAATCAGTATCTGGATGGGGTTGGGGTCCGTGCCAGAGTCCAGCCAAGCTCTGGGGTTGGGCAGTGTCTAGATTCAGGTCAACCCAGAGGCTGCAGTCAGTGCCAGTGTCTGCTCAAGTTCTGGTGTTGGATTTGGGATCAGGGTCAGTGTCCAGATGGAGTGGGTGTGGGTGAGGGGTCCATGGCAGCAGCAGCCCCTTCCAGGAGGGGCCCAAGCTTGTGAGCACTGCCGCATGGGTAGCAGGGCCACTCACCGACTGGACAAGCAGGTCTCCCACCTTCTGCTGGGCATGCCAGGTCTGCACACAGTGCCGCACCTGCTCTAGGAACTGCTCATGGTGCTCCAGGAGCTCAGGGATCTGGTCGAAGATCTCGTCCACCAGCGACGGGTCACACAGCAAGGAGTTCTCTGGCTGCTTTAGTGGCTGCATATAGCCCTGGGGGACCCACAGGGTCAGTACAAGTACCCTCAGAGGGATGATAGCCCAACCCACCAGTACAGGTGCAAAGGAAATCTCCTGGGTCTATAACTCAGTGGCTATGACTCCTGGATCTTCCTCATTAGACTCAGAGCTCTAGGAGGGAGACAGGAGGACCTATCCCCATGCCCCTCACTGTGCAGCCCAGGGCCTGACATAAGATGGGGGTAAGTAGGCTCAGGAAAGTTAGCTGGATGCATGAACAAACAGAGCTTGGAGTGAGGAAAGCAAGAAGACTGGGCTCCTGGGAGACCCCCCCACACCAACTCAGCAAATATTTTATTGAGCGCTCACTATGTGCCAGGCACCGTTCTAAGAACTGGGAGACAGCAGTGAACAAGGAAGATCAAATTCCCTGCCCTAACAGAGCTTACAATCTAGTCAGATCAAACACACAAATAAAAGAAATAAACAAAAATAAACCACATTTCATAAACTCTTTAAGGAATTTCTGCCAATTATTATATGCCATCTATTATAGGATGAACTTGGATTTCAGAGATGTTAAAAGGTGAAGAATGCATCTTAGAATCAATTACATGTAGAAAGTCAAAAACGAGAAGTGCTGCCGGGAAAATGAAGCAAGGAGGGGCATGGGAGGCCTTTAGTGCCACTATCTGAGCACGTTCTCACAGTTTTCAGATCTACCAGTCAGTCTGATTAAAACTATTTTTCACCTCAAATCAGTGGTATTTCCTGAGAATGCACAGCCCTGCTTAGCAGCAGGCGTGCTCATGGAGAGGTCGCCCTCTACTGGCCCAAACTATCACTACAAACCAAAGAACTGAGGATGCTTGAAGAAGTAATGCAATGTTGCAGTAAAATTTATATTAAACATTAAAAAAATTGGCTTGTTTTATAAAACAGCCCTGAAAAACTAAAGCTCAACAGAATCCTCTAGTCTGGTTGGGCATTCTTTTTTTTTTTTTTTATTTTTTTTAACATTTATTTATTATTGAGAGACAGAGAGAGCGCATGAGCAGGGGAGGGGCAGAGAGAGGGAGACACAGAATCTGAAGCAGGCTCCAGGCTCCGAGCTGTCAGCACAGAGCCCGACGTGGGGCTCGAACCCACAGACCGCGAGATCATGACCTGAGCTGAAGTCAGCCGCCTAACCGACTGAGCCACCCAGGTGCCCCCTGGTTGGGCATTCTTAAAAGGTCAGGAGGTGATGGTGAGGAGGCAGGCAGGCTGCCTCCCTCTTACAGCTCCTAGGCCAGTCTGAGCCAGGGCCTTCTCTGTGGCAGGGGCTGTTGCCCCACAAGGAGAGGAGCTAAGCCACTCATGTCCGGATCCTAGTGCCCCACACAGAAGCAGGCACACAGTGGGAGGAAAGAATAAACTGATACAGATGCTCCTAGGAGCCAACACCTGCACCCACTCATCACGTACTTGCTGAGTAACTACTGAGTGTCCGGACTTCTAAGCACCAGACAGCCCTGAAGGCAGACAAAAGTCCCTGTGCTTGTGGAGCTAACACTTCAGTGGAGGGAGGCAGAAAATAAGCACCATAAATAACAAAATTATTACACAGGATGTCAGAAGGCAGTAAGTATTGTGAGGGAAACAAGACAGGGGCAGGAGTGCTGGGAGAAGGGGGCTGGGTCAGGGAAAGTGGGGTTAGCTGGGAATTTGGGGGTTAAAGAAAGACTCAAAGGGTGAGGGTGACACTGAAGAAAGATTTAATCTTAAGACTTGGGTTCAAATCCCATCTCCTTCTGGCTATTACCCTTGGTGTTTAACTCCTTCATTTTAAACTCCTGGCCTATACCCGAAACTAATGTCACACAGTGTGTCAACTATACTTCAATTACAAAAGAGAAAAGAAAAGAAAAAAAAAAGAGGCTCCTGACCTGCAGGAACAATACCAATCAATTTGGGGGGCAGTGGTCACTGCGAGAGAACACTAGGGCTGTGGAGTCCAATCTCAGTTTGAATTGAATACCACCTATGCTCAGGCAGTGCAGACTAGCTGGTGAGAGGAAGCGCCCTACAGTCAGGGTGTCAGGGATTCAACCCAGGCTATGGCACTTCCTGGCTCTCTGACCTTGAACAATTACTATACTTCTCTGTGTCTCAAGTTCATCCTCTGTAAAATGAGGGTTATAATGAGATTTATATGATTTAAGTTATGTAAAGTGCACATATTAAGCACTCAATACATGTCAGCTCTTAATATCACTACTTGTTGGTGTCCCACAGAAATCCTTAGGCTCAAAGCTAATCCCCAACGTGCTGGTATTTGGAGGTGGGGTCTTTGGGAGGTGAGTAGGTCATGTGGGTGGAGCCCTCATGAATGGTATTTGTGCCCTTATAAAAGAGGCCCCAGAGAGCTCCCTTGGCCCTTTCACCATGGAGGACACAGTGAAAAGATGGCCATCTATGACTATGAACCAAGAAGCAGGTCCTCACCAGACACCAAATCTGCAAGCACCTTGATCTTGGACTTCCTAGCCTCCAAAACTTTGAAAACTGAATCTGTATTTGTTTAAGCCACTCAGTCTACGGAATTTTTGTTCTAGCAGCCCAAATGGACTAGAATACCACTTAAGAGACGGATGACCCTGGGCAGGTTTCTTAACCTCTCTGAGCCTTCATTTCCTCCTATGAAGAGGGAGTTATGATATCTACCTCACAACGTTAATGCAAGGATTAAATGTGATTTTATACACACACACTCACACGTACACACACAGATTTGCCAGGCAGTATGCTAAATTATACACGCATCTTTCTTGTAATCTGCACTCAAGGTAGGTACTATTATTATTCCCACTCTGCAGACAAGGAAGCTGAAGCAGAGACTGGTTATGTAACCTGCTCCAGGTCACATGGCCGGGTAAGAGGTAGTGCCAGGTCTGAACACTGGTGGCCTGGCTTGGACCTCAGTCCTTCCTTCCGACACACCAGGGCTGCCTTGAGTGACAGTCCTTGGGTTCAGCTGACACTCTCCTGACCATCTCCATCCCTGGCCATGAACACTCTCGATTTGGCCTCCTCAGAACTACCCTCCCTTGGCTCTTCCACCCGCAGGTTCCGCAAGCCTCCGTGCACGGCCAGGAGATTTGAAGGCAGAGAGGCATACCCAAGCCCTGTCGGCTTCCTGTCTGTGAACAAGGCATGAGCAGCCTCATTACCTTTTAATCTTTGCACGGGACGTGGGTATGATTAGTCACGTTTTGTACACAAAAACACCAAGGCTCAGAGAAGCGAGTGATTAGGCTAGCATCACCCAGCAGGGAAGCAAGTGACTCAAACTCTGGACTGCTTGACCCCAATGCCTTTAGCTCCTACCTAAAGGACAACAAAGGACCCCACCCCCTGCCAGACTCCTGCGTGACTATGGCTGCCTGGCAGCCAGGGGCAACCTCTTCTTAAAGATAGCATTCTGGTTGTGTCCCTTCTGTGACTTCCATGTGCTTACAATAAAGCCCAGCTCTTCTGCAGCAGCCACAGTGACCACCTGTCCACTGCTAACCGCTCTGGGTTTCTTCCAGCCCCCTGACCTTTGTTCCTGCTGTACCCTCTGCCAGAATGATTCCCTCTGGGCTCTCCCCCTACTTAGCTCTTAACTACCTTCAGGTCTCAGCTAAATACCCCAACCTCAGAGAAGCCCTCCCTGGCCTCTGACACCAGGGCAGGCCCCCATTCTGTGTTCTCATCTTTCTGTGCACTTTTTTTTTAACATATAAAAGCAATGTATTTTTTGTGTGGCGAAACGTACATCATAAAATTTGCCATTTTAATCATTTTTAAATGTACAGCTTGGTATACTCACATTAAATACATTCATGTGGTTGTGGAAGCATCATCACCATCCATCTCCAGAACTTTCTACTCTTCCCCAACCACAACTATATACCCATTAAACATGAACTCCCCACTTCCTCTCTCCCAGCTCCTGGCAACCACTGTTCTATGTTTCTCTCTCTATGAATTTGACTACTCTAGGTCCCTCATGTAAGTGGAATCATACAGTTTTTGCCCTTTAGTGACTGGTTTATTTCATTTAGCATAATGTCCTAAAGGTTCATCCAGATTGTGGTGTGTGTCAAAATTTCTTTCTGGATGAACAATATTCAGTTTTTCCAGACACACTTTCCATGCGTTTTTGCACCCTCATTTGTCCTCACGTATGGTTTGTCAGTCCATGAGACAGGACCTGATCACTCATGCTCACTGCCGAACCCTCACAGAGAATACTACCTGCACCTGGAAGGTGCTTGTTGCAGATTTGTGGAGTAAACGAATGAACACTCTGGATGTTTCCAGGGCTCTACCTTCAACCCTTTGCTCTCACTCTACTTAGGTGGCTTGAGTAAATTTGTCCTCAACAATGCCTACCAGGCCCTACTTCAGCTCAGATCCAGGTTCTCTGTCCTGGGCCTCAGACCCTCATATGCATCCTGGCTCCAGGGCCTTCCCACATCTGAACCTGAACTTGCCATCTTGCCCCACCTTTCACAGGTGGAGTTCCTATAGTGCTTCAGTCACCCAGACCGGGAGCCCAGGTCTCATCCTGGGCTTCCCCACCTTGCCCCTCACAACCAACCACTTACCATGCCTGGCCTGACCACTCCACTTCCTGAATGTGTGTCCCCAACTCTCCCTCCCTGTTGCCTCTGCCTGGGTCCTGGCCTCTCCTCCCCCACCCACCTTCAGTGGCCTTGGCCTCCTCTTCCGCTGCCCACCTTCCTAGGAGTCAGAAAGATGTTGTAAAGTATGAGTCAGGCTATATGCCGCCCCTGCTCAAAGCCCTTCACTGATTCTCCAGGGCCCCTGGTAGAGCCCAAACCTTCTTCCTGGTATGCAAGGTCCTTACCATGTGGCCCCTGCTGGCTCCCCCAGCATCACCATAGGACCAACCCTCTGTGCTCTGTGCCAGCCACATGGACCTCCAAAAGTGCAGGCCTCTCCTACTCAACTCTGCACAAGCTGTTCCTGCTGCTGAGAAGACAGGTCAGGAAGAAGCTAGCACCTCCTCCAGGGAAAATTCCCTGACCCCATGCCTCACAGGTGCCCTCTCAATGCTTTCACAGTGACCATATACTCAGCTATGTCCCCTACAGGACTATGAGCTCCTGTGGCAGTGGCTTGTCTCTCTTATTCGCCCCTGTGCCACCTACACCTGGAACAGGACCTGGCACACAACAGGTGCTCAACATTTTATTCCATTCAACAAATATTTTCCCAATCAATGAACAAAATGGAAGGAGGTACACTGGGGGTGGGTCACAGATCTAAGCTCAGGCACCAGGGCTGCCAGAGGTAGGTGGCAGAACAGTAAAAGGAGAGAGCACCTGCCCTGGGGTGGCCTGGTCTAGTCTCATTAAGACCCCTCTAAGATCTCTCCTGCCCTGGAAGGGGGGCTTCCTCCTCTGGGGCAGTCACATGAGAGGGGTTCTCCATGGAAGGGTGATGTGTCCCAGGGTCATTCCTCTCTTCTCTAGCCTCCATCCCCTGTCCACAAAGTGGGTTTGTTTCCATATGTTTGACAGCCTCCTAGACTCAGAATGGCCACTCTCAGGGGCCTGGACCAGCCTCAAGCCTCACCTGCATCAGGGTTCGCAGCGACTCCACGTATGACTGCTCTGTGTCCAGCAGGGTCATGGTCACGTGCTTCCGCATGTCCTTGGGGGACAGAAAACAGAGGGTGAGCAGTGCCTCGTTCCCCTCAGACCCCACCACCTGCAGTCACGTAGACCCAGAGAACCTATCCACATCCTCTCCCTGGCCTTCAAGGCCTGCCTTCCCACCATCCAGGACTGTTGGCTGTTACCCCAAAGCACCGTAGACCTCCACTCTGTCAGGTCTTTGCTCAGACGCTCCCTGTGCAGGGAGGGCCCTCTAACCTGCATCTCAAACTCCTTCCTTTCCAGAGTATGCCCCTCAATCCTTCACCACCACCCCCATGACTGTTGGCAGACCTGGTTATCTACTGTTTACTTCATGGTTTTCTACTGGGCTCCTGGAAGGGACCCAAAACAATCAATAACTCTCACATTTGCAAAGGAAGATGCCTCCAGCCTACCCCCCACTCCAGCTGCCAACTCTGAAAACCCCACCTTCAGGATCCGTGCTGTGGGGTCAGACCCTACTAGGTTGGGCTTCAAACCATCCCTGAGCATGGAAACTGTGACCTCCTGCCACAGATGAAGAAAAGATGGCTCAGAAAGGTGAAGTCGGTGCCAAAGGTCACACAGCCAGGTGGGGGTAGGGTTCACCCACTCTCAGACAAGGCTAGATCCCAGGTCTCTTCGTAAAAAAAAGGTTAACTGAGCTCTACTCCACACCAAGCACTGCTCTAAGCATTATACATTATTTCATCCTTCTGACCACCCTGTGAGGTAGATAGATGTTATTCTTCTTCCCATTTTAAGGATGGGGAAAAGGAGCCCCAGAAACTAATGCCTCCATCCAAGAATCTGATTGATGATCTACAGTACAGAGTCCCTAAGGGGTTGCCCAGAATCTGCACCCACACCTCCAGGGATAGGGTGTGCATCCCTGACAGGGCAGTCCCTATTCAATGGGAAGGCTTTGCTAGAAGCCAGACACAGGATGCTTTCTCTGTGTTCAATTCCCTGAGACCCAGCTTACCAGTGGCCCCTTGCCACCAGTTCCTATACCTCTGGCCCACTCCTCCAGGAAGCCTTCCCAGATGGTGCCAGCTCCAACAGCTTCCCTTCCTGGTGAGGGATTCCACTCCAGGTCACCTCTGAGTCCCTGGAGTGGTTCTGAGCAAGGCCTCCTCTGGGCCCCAGATCTCTGGGGCTTATTCTCCCCTCCCCACGTTTCCCCCAAGCCTTAGCTCAACTTAGCCAGGACATCTGTCTGGACCCTGTCTCAGTCTCCAGCCATCAAGGCTTGCTGGGTTTGAGTGTATATTCTTTGCATGTGGCAATGGAAGGTTAGATGTCCATGTCTGTGGTATCCCTTCACTCCCCATCCCTGGAGCCTCTCGTGGTAGGGACTCAACCAGTGGAGCTGCCCTGGTCACTGCTCTGCACAGGGTCTATGTTTGCTGAGTAGACCCAAGCCCAAGGCCTGTTTGGCTTGCCTGATCCAGCCCGTGCTCACCCCTCTGCTCATGGTATGCCTCTCCTCCCTCTGACTCTCTCCCTTTGACCCAGGGACTTGGGGTCAGGTCTTTCCCCAAACCTGTCAACAATAAGACACACTCAGAAAAGTAGACCCCAGTGCTAGGAACTCTGGGTTGGGAGGTGTGAATGACTCTCCATTGAGGGAGGGGAGGAGACTGGCTCTAGAGCGCTCCATTCCCACCAGCTGCAGACTCTGTTTGGTGAGAAGACACTGGGCCCTGCCGTAGAGCCTCCAGCCCTCAGATCATCTAGCCTCAGTGATTTGAAGGCGTTTAGAACACCTGGGCAGCTTCCAGTGGGAGGGAAGACCAGCTGGGCTCACCTTAGGATGGAGAGTTTGGGAGAGCATCAAGGACCAGAAGGGCCCCCCAAGAAAAAGCCCAGATGCCCAATCTTCCCATTGTCCCTCAGGGCCATCTCAGCATTTCACAGATATGACCTCATTTCCACCTCACACTCACAGCTCTGCATCATAGATGTCATCATCTCTACTTTGCAAGTGAGGAAGTCAAGTCAGAGAGGTGACTGGACTTGCCCAAAGTCACACAGCCACTGACCGACAGAGTGAGGACCCAAGTCTGTTTAGCCATCTCAAGCTCAGTCTGAGGGCCCAAGCACCCAGAGTTCTCACCCAGACTGACTGGCTAGCCATGGGCCACAGGGTCCCAGCCATACCCTTACTAGCTGTGTGACCTTGGGCCATCTAACTGCCTTGGGTTTTCACATTCTCCTCTATGAAATGGAAGGAATAAAGCCTCCCTCCCAGTACTGTGAAAGCAAAGAGCTGGGAAGCAGGGTAGCTCTCTCCACATACACTGGGTCTTCAATTCCCGGCTGGACAGGGAGTTCCCTTAGAGTAGAACCAGACCAGGCTCGGCCCTGGGCCGCACAGTCACCCTCCCCCATCAGGTTCCCTGGACCTGGCCCTGCTATGCCCAGTGGTAAGGGTCATGGGCAGCGAGGCCTCCTGAGGGAGGCAGGGTTGGTGCTGGGCCTGACGGGCCCAGAGGGCTGGGGTAACTCACACAGGGAGGCTGACGCTGCAACACCCGCCCTTCCCAGCCTCCTCCCTGCTTGAAAGCACAGTGGCTTGTCACTCAGCTGTCAGGTAGAGGCATAGAAAATAAGGCCAGCTCTCTGTCACTGCATGGAGTGCCCTTCTGCACGTGCCCAGACACGGGTGTGAGTGTATGTGGGGGTGGGGGAGCCAGGGGAAGCAAGAGACAGGCAATGCAGCTGTCAACCAGATCAGCGGGCCCACCTGTTCTGGGCGGGACAGCCCTGTAGGCTTAGCCTCCCCCAGAGCCCGTCACCCCTCAACAGCTCCATCCCTAGACCTTCACTATATGGAGCACTGAAGTGGGAGGGAGGATGGGGGGGGTGGCTAAAGGGATACAGCAGGAAGACGGGGGAGGGGGGGCTCTCCTACCAGTAAGATTGGGACATGCTGACCCAAAGCTTAAAACCCTATATACACAGCATGAAGACAGAGACACACGTACACAGAAGAAGCTGTAAAGGCCAGACACTCCGCAAAGAGACGAAAAAGAAATGCAGCCAAGCCACCTAGCTGAGAACCAGGGCCTTCAGCCCAGAGATGTGAGGTGGTGGGGAGAAACACACACACCACAGCACAGGGAGCGGGGTTGGGGGGGGGGGGAACAGAACCATAGCCCCCACTGGAGCTCAGAAGAGCAGGATAATCAGAATCCAGGCCCAGAGAAACACACAAAGGCATGGAAAAAGCCCCTGGAAGCCTCTCCCTCCCCGTCCCCTGGAGGAGAAGAGCACTGAGCCAGGAATGGGGACACCACAGCATGACACCTCCAAGGCCCAGCGGGTCCAGTGGCAGAGAGAGAATGGCAAGGGTGGGGGGGGGGGCGGAGAGCAAAATTGTCTACCCTCAACTTCCCATCCCCCCAGCACATATATACACCTGAGGACTGCAACAGGCCTGCAGGAAAGAGGCTGGTAAAACCTTCCCTTCCTGAGCCTGTGAACCCAGGATACCTCTGGAGACAGTCTCTGTCTACAGGCTGATCCATATCAGGCACTAAGTACCACTAGGCCTTGCTGAGGCTGGATCTCAGGGTACAGGCCTCTCACCCCAGTTGAGTTTACCAGCCCTTCTGCCATTCCAAGCTTGCATTCTGGTGGCACCAAACCTCAGCGCCCTGCCAGCCACACCACCCCTGCCATGGCTCCTCATACCTTCAATCTCCCTGCCCCCATCACTAGTCTCTGAGCCCCCAGGCCCGTGGCCACGCAGCTGGTGTGCCTGATCCGAGTTCCCAGTCCTGCACTCTCAGTAGGACCCATGTCTCCCTCAGGCCCAGATCCGCTGAGTTCTAGGTTTTGACCCAGGTCCCTGGCTGTCTCTTCCCCTCCCCCTACCTGGGCCTCCCCAGGCTCCTCAGCGTCAGCACCGCTGCTCCTGGCGGGCTCCCCGGAGGCGGTGGCCGGGCCCAGATCGCGCATATCTTCCAGCGCGATGGTGAACTGGGCCAGGGTCTTCACCATCTGAAGCATGCGGCCGGGCCGCCGCCAGGGCGGAGATGCCGGGGCGGCGGGGGACGACGGGCCCCCTCTCTCCCACCGTCACTCCCTCCGGGGGCTCAGCCCCGCCGCAGCGGCTATCGCGGTGTCAGTTCCAGCGTAGATCTGATAGCGAAAACTCGGGCGGCGGCGCTGTTGCCTCCTCGGCTCAGCGAGTGCGCCCAGCGAGCCAGGCGCGCTCGGCGCCGCTGGCGCGGGGGAGGGGAGCGGAGGGGAGTCCCCGCCCTCGCCCACCCTGCTCCGCCCACCCTCTCAGAGCCGCCCAGTCTCCCCCAGCACGCAGCGGGCGGCCCGACCTCGTCCCCGCCGCTCCCCCACGCAGCGGCCTCCCTTTGCGGACCCATCCCCCTCTGAGGACGTAAGTCGGCGCACACCAGTCGACAAAGGCAAGTACACTGAGACATGCACGTTTTGTCCACACCTGTACCCACGCAGGCACACACAGGGGCATGCACACGGATCTACACAGAAGAAGCCCATGTACATAGAAACTTGCCTTCCCGCCTTGATGTGTATACATGTTTGGGTGAAGGCCAAGGGCACACACATCAACGTAGTCCCATACAGACCCTGACACACATGAACCCGACCCAGTGCTGCACAGTGGCACACGCTTCTGTCTTCACACAACTATAATCCAGCACAAACAGGCACACATACTTAGGGATGCGCATCTCTGGAAACTGACATTGTTCTCCCATCCAGGGGCAAAGCATTAAGGGCCTCATAAAGGAAAGAGACGACACTGAGTCATGCCTACTCCCACCCCACCCAGTTGACCTGAATCCTGTATTTGAGACAGTCTCAGAGAATTCCAGTCCTATCCCCCTTCACCTCACCCCCCATCATGAGGAGGGGTTCGGGCATTTACAGCCCCCACCACATCGCTAGATGATGCTTCAGAATGTTTCCAAGCATGATCCCCAGGATCTGTTCCTCAAATTGAAGGTGATGTCAGAACCCATCCCAGAACCACTTAATCAGGAGAGGGGGCAGGGTGAGCTTTGTTTCATACTAGCTGCCACCTCCTACCAAGGGGCTCTCATGCACCCTGCAGCTGACTGGGGATCCGTCTGCTGTGCCTCAGCTCTGCTGACCTTATACTCCTTTAGTGTATGAGGTCTCCCACACTCAACAAACTCCTGATGCCCTCCCCCAAACCTGCTTTCCCTTGGGTTTCCTGCACAGTGGAGATCTTCTGACCCTATTGCCCAAGGCAGTTCCCTCTATCCCTCTCTCGCCTTGTTTGATATGCCCCAACCATTTTTTTTAATGTTTATTATTTATTTTTGAGAGAGAGAGAGAGCACGCACGCACGAGTGGGGTGGGGGGGCAGAGAGAGAGGGAGACACAGAATCCAAAGCAGGCTACAGGCTCCTGGCTGTTAGCAGCACAGAGCCTGATGCGGGGCTTGAACCTATGGACCGAGAGATCATGACCTGAGCCAAAATGGGACACTCAACTGACTGAGCCACCCAGGTGCCCCCAACCATTTCTGTTTTATCTCCTAGAAACAGACCAGGCTCTCTCCTGCCTCAGGGCCTTGGCGGACACCTTTTCCCTCTTCTAGGAGTGTTTTTGCTTTTCCTTTAAGATTAATCTTAGTGTAAATGTTACCTCCTCAGGGAAGCCCTCCCTGATCCTCAGATTAGGCCAGGTACACCTGCTCTGTGCTCTCAAAGATTCTCAGTTTTTCTTAACCAGGTATCACAGTTTGTAATTACACATTTGAGCAATTGCTAGATTGATGACCATCTCCTCCCAGGAGACTGTAGGTTCCCTGAGGGCGGGGGTCCATGTCCCTTTTGTGAACCACAGTGTTCTGCACATAGATGTTGGCTAATACACTAAGCAGTCATCACAGGGAGGCAAACCTTGCAATTCCCTGCTCACGAACCTCCCCTGGCAGTCCCATGGCACAGGATCAACCCCTCTTGCTGGCCCTTGCAGCCTCCTATGCTGCTTGGCCCTCCTGCCACCTTCCCCTGTTTAGCCCTCAACCAGGTGAATCCACATCCTACAGCCCCGTCCAAGGGTATTATTTCTCATCCTCTCCTGAGAGGGCAGGACATGGACCTAGCAGCACTGGCCTCCTCAGGGAGTCCAAAATGTCCAAAACTAAAATTTTAACTCCTCAACAGACAATCCCAAAGAAGTCAACGATGAAAACAAGAACAGAGAATTCCAAGAGAGTAGAAAGAGAAAACAGGTGTGACCCCCACCTGGCAAGGGCTCCCAGAGCAGTGAGGCTACATTAGGGGGCAGAGCCTGACACATGAGAAGTGCTTGCTAAGTTTGTGCTGCCTAAACAATTGGTGAACCCATCTGTCTCTCCTGTGTCCCATGAGGGCCTGGCCCAGAGTAACCCCTAAGCCAGTTTGTTGAATGAAAGAATGAATGAAAGCATGAGGGTGTGCTCTGCACCAACTCCCTTGCTGGTCCCTCTATGGCAATGGCTCTCAAAGTGCAGGCCCTGTGTACCTCCAGGAAATGTGTTAGAAATGCATATTCTCAACTCCCCCCCGCAAACTACCCTATTGACCTGACCTGAAACTCTGTATGGGGCCCAGCAATCTGTGCACTGGCAGCACAGAGCCTTCAAGGCCTAGAGCCTGCCTGGCCACCACATCCCCTCTCAGGGCACATGTCCTGGCCAAGCCCCTTCTGCCCCTGGTAGGCGGAACAAGGGTCCTCCAGGAGGGCCCCAAGCCCTCCTCTGCCTCTAGTTTGAACCAAGAATTCCAGTGAGTCCATCTGCTTCTTACCCTCCCAATGGGATGGATTATGGACTTCCCTGGGGGTGGGGCTTACAGTTCTCCTCCTCTCAGGGCTGGGCACATGGGGGGAGGGTTTGGAACAGCCAGACCAGTTGACTGAGTGATGATGTGAGCACAGAGGATGGACACACCCCGTGGACACATCTAAACAGCCAGGTCCCAAAGATAATCCCACACTAGGAGGAGGACTGTGGTTTGAGGGCCCATCTCTGGCCCATTGCTTGATCACTCTGGCTAGTTAACCCACAGCTGGCTTTCTCTCAGAGCACCTCCTCCTCCATCTGACCCTCTCTCCAGCTAAATGATCTGGGGCCTCATTTCCTCTGAGTTTTTGGGAGGCAGTGCATAGCTTGTTAGTAAGGTGCATCCATTCCTTACTTCAGTAGGACCAGGCCCTGCACAGATGAATCCACTCTGGCTGGCATCCAGGAGCTCCCAGACAATACATAGGGCTCAGCAGAGGGAGTCACCTCTGCCTGGGGGGTAGGGGGTATTCAAGGAGGGCTTCCTGGAAGAGGCAGGGTTTGAACAACATTTGGAGGTCAAGAAATCCAGAGGCATGTGGGTGCCCAGATGGCAGAGTTCAGGAGGCCGCTGCCCTGGAGAAGGGGGCTGGGCTTGATGCTAAGGCACTGTGTGCTGCAGCTTCATTAAGATGGCTAATTACATCCAAGCCTGTTGCCATGGCAACAGGGGAGCTAGTGGGGTGGGGAAAGGAAGCTGAGAGAAGGAACAGGAACATATAGCTGCTGAATCAGAGTTTCCAGGCATCACCCCCACAAAGGCATGGGCATTGGAGCCCCTCAGAGTGAGGTCAGCTGGGAAGGGGGCTGGTGGCACCATGTATGTCCAGAACACCCCTGAGCAGGTCTGGTTCTGTTATTGTTCCACTGAACTCCCCTTTTAGGTACTGATGTCTCTTTTCCTTTTGGGTATCTATGGTTGTTTGGAGTGGGTCTGGCTCAGAATAGTTTTTATAAGTATATGAGGTGGTTGGTAAGGGCCCTCCTCTCCATACTGCATACCGCACACCCCACCACAACACATATACCACCCTCCTCCCACCAAACAGCTCCTATCCTCCTTAGTCAAGGGAAGGTGAGAGGGGACAAAAGGGCTCTGCTCCACAAGACCACCACCCCACTAGGATAAGCAGGTTGGGCACCCCAGTTGGGTGGGACCACCCTTCTGCTAGTCCTGGGGAACACCTAACCCTCCCTACCTCCCCTCAGTAAGCTGATATTGCCCCATCTCTAAAAGAAATCCAATACCTTGTTTACCTGCCTCCAGACACATCTCCCACTGTGGGCTCCACCAAGACCTCCTACAAGACTTCTTGCCCACTTGGGGCCACTTGGTCCTCCTGCAGCTAGTGCTGGACCAACTGGGGCCCAGTCATGAGAAAGGACACATGGATGGACAAATGGATGGGTAATAAGTAATGGCTGACTAAATGAATAGGATGATCATAGGTGAATAACTAAGTGGAGGGGTGAATAGAATGATGAATCAGTAACAAATGAACACACAAATGGCTACACGGACACACGGTTCAATAGATGGGTAATTAACTGAGTTTTAATTTTATTCATTTGTTGATTAGTTCAACAAGTATTTATTGAGTAACTACCAGGTACCAAGCACTACGCTGGGGATTTAATTTTTTCAAGTTTATTTATTTATTTTGAGAGAGAGAGAGAGAGAGAAAGCATGAGTGGGGGGTGGGGCAGAAACAGAGGGAGACAGAATCTAAGAATCCTAAGCAGGATCTGCACGGTCAGCTCAGAGTCCAATGCAGGGCTCAAACTCATGAACCATGAGATCATGACCTGAGCCAAAGTCAGATGCTTAACCAACTGAACCATCCAGACACTCCTATGCTGGGGATTTAAAGATAAGAAAAGAGGTCTATGCCCTGCTGGGTACCACAGTCTAAGTGGGAAGATAGGAATTGAAAAAGGAATGACAAATGCAAGGCAGGTTCTGGGGCAGTGGGTCTCATCAGGCTCCTGTGGGGTGGGGAGGGGTCTCCAGCCTTTCATATCTGCACAGCTCTGTATGAGTACTTGCCACAGAGGGTCTGGACCCCAGAGCTGCCCAAACCAGATTGGGAACACCATAATCTTAGAATCCTCACCATCACTAATGCTGTTTGAACACTTTTCAGGTGTCAAGCACCCCATCATTGCTTTCCAAGCCCTGGCTCCTTTAATCTCCACAGGAGCCCTACATCAAAGGCTGTTATTGTTTCTCCTCTATTTTACAAACGAGGAAACTGAGGCTCAGAGTGGTCACCTGACTGATAAGGGGTGCATCTGAGGTGACTGTCTCCAGGGCCCATGCTCTTAAAACCACCCCCTCCCCTGTGAGGAGAGCCCCTCTCCACCTCCCCTTAGCCTTGTGCACTCAGCTTGGCCTCCCCCACCTTCCTGGTGCACTAGTCTGCATTACCTTTCTCCAGCCTCATTTGTACCGAGATGATTACATAAACAGGTTCTCCTGACGCAGAATGGTTTGGGTGGAAAACAAAATGCCGTCAACAGGCAATGCTGGAATCAAGGAGGATGCTCTTCTCTGGGAACCAAGCCCTGGCTAATTGCCCAGATGGACTGTCTGCCCTTCCTGACCCCATCAATGTCCACCGTTATGGGAACTGAACGTTCCCAACCTAGTGGGCTATTCATTTCACTGATGGTGCTGCCCTCCTCAGGTCCTCAGGTTCATCAATGAGACCAAAGTTCCAAAAGAGGGACTTCTTGGCATAGAAATTAAGAGGGCAGACTCTGAAGCCAGACAGCTTGGCCTCACATCCCTGGCTCTACCACTTACTAGTAATGTGACCTTGAACAAGCCACTTCTCCTCTTGGGGCACCAGTATCTCCATCTGTTCTTGTCTGAGACCCCTTCCCTATTCTTCCTGTCATTTGTCCCTTCCCCCTGCCTTCCCAGGTCATGGCCTATCCCCTATAGACACTCTCTTCCGGAAGGAGGAGCCTCTCAAGGCTCCACCAAGTTCCCAAGCCTCATAGGCAACTTCAAGGGCAGTGTCCAAGCCACAGAGCTCCCTCGGGACTGGCTGCTCAGCGTGGGTCCAAGAATTCTGGGGAATATGTTTGGGAATGGGAAGGAGAGATCAAGGACCGAAGGAGCCTCAGGTCCTTCCTGCCACAGGAAGGCCACTGCCCTGCTGAGGTGGGACTGTGTGCACCTGGAGGTGGGACTGTGAGTGACACAATGTGTGTCTCATCTGTGCGGACTCACCCACATGTCTGTGTATACTCTTGTCAGTGGTCTTCTGTGACCATGTGACTGTACAGCCCATCAGTGGGTGATAGTCCGTTTGCTTCCATGGCAGAAATGAAAAGTGAGGGCCACTTCAATAATATTCAAAAGTAGCTATAGCTGGGGAGTCTGGGTAGCTCAGTTGGTTAGGCGTCTGACTCTCCATTTCAGCTCAGGTCATGATCTCTCGGTTCATGAGATTGAGCCCCATGCCGGGTTCCAGGCTAATAGTGCACAGCCTGCTTGGGATTCTCTCTCCCTCTCTCTCTGCTCCTTCATTGCTCATGCACGTGCTCATGCTCTCTCTCTCAAACTAAATAAATAAACTTAAAAAAAAAAAAAAAAGCTATAGCTGTTGTTTCCTGAGCACTAAATATGTGCCAGGCACAGGCTAAGACTTTACATCACTGTCTTATTTTATCCTCTTAACCACCCCCAGGAAGGTTTGGCAGATTGCATTTTTCAAAGATAGCTATCACAATATTTTCCATGCCACATGCTCTTCTTGTAGTGTGGTACTGACACTCTTCCATAGAGTGATGAGGTTTATGTCTCCTCCCCCTTGAAACTGGCTGACCTTTGTGACTGCCTCAATTAACAGAATATAGCAGAAAAGATACTATGTGACATCCAAAGCCAGGCCATAAAAATGCCATGTACTTCCACCTTGCTCTCTTGGGTCACTCATTCCTGAAACCCGGCTGCCACGTTGTGTGGAAGCCCAGGTCACATGCAGAGGCCTGTGTATAGTGTTCTAGCTGACCACCTAGATAAGGTCCCACCCAAATGCCAGCACGATTGCCAGACCTACGAATGAGGATGCCTTCAAGGTAATTCCAGCGCAGTCACTATGTGGCTGCAACTGCATGAAAGACTGAGTGAGAGCTACCTAGCTGGGGAAACTGAGGCTCAGAGAGGTAACGATGGCCATACAGCCAATAAGTGGCATAGCTGGGGTAAAAACCCAAGGTTCTTAATTTCCTAAAGGGAGGAAGGAAGGAAGAGGATAATATCTGCACAGACCTAGATTTCATCTACTGGCCCAGAGGAGTCCAGCTGGGACTCCAACCTCAGCAGCACTAGAAAATCTCACCACTCCTTCTAGAAACTGACCCTGATAGCTGACAAGAGGTTCAAGGTGGCAGCTCTCACTCCCTGTGCTGGGGCTCAGGGCCAATTTCTGGCTGATGAACTGTGCCGGCCACCTCTCAACCCAGAAGAGACACCTCCACCCACTGCACTCCTGAGCCCCTCCTGGGCCTCCAGGAATGACGTGCACTCCCCACAACCTTGGTGGGGTCTTACTTTTACTACCAGCTCCTGTTTAGTGAGGTGCTGTTCCTCATGCATTATCTCATTTAATCCTGACACCAATCCTCTAAGTTATGGATAATATTACCTCCATCTTAAAAATGAGTAAACAAAGCCTCCAAGAACTGAAGCAACGTGCCCGAGGTCAAGAAGTTAGACATGGCAAAGCTGGGATTTGATGCCACGTCAAGTGACTTCACCAGGGTCACAGAGCACATAAATGAGTCAAGCCAAGCCCAGAATCCCTTGAACTAGAATACAAGCTGTATTCTCTTTCCTGGATGATTGGCAACAATAGGAGACATGGAAATAGGAGGAAGGTCTCTCTGTGTCCGCCACCTCCACCACTATAAGGTCCAAAAAGGCAGAGACCAGGTCTCTCTGTGTTCATACCTGTGTCCCTGACATACACTAGGTGCACAACACATATGTGTCAAATGACTGACTCGCTCTGTGACTAAGCAGAGTTGCTCCCCAGTCTGGGATCAGGTCCCCCTCTGATCAGGGTTCAGAGTGGACTCTAAATTCCTCACCATGCTCCCTGAAGGAGGTGGTAAGTGAGGTCACGCCAGAGACAGCCAATGGACAGCCTGGCCATCCTCCTAGATTTCCTGTGCCAGGCAGGACCTTAGTGAGAAAGCTTGGGCTCCAGAACTGCACTTTTGCCAGACACCCACAGATGGCAGCAGAGGCCTGCATGGCAGAGGCTGTGGGGCATGTGGTTTGAATTTAACTGGTCTTTTTTCATGTGGGTTTTTTCCCTTTATTCTTCTCTGCCCTCCCCCATCGCCACTTAATTTCAAGAAGATACAGCTGGACCTTCCAGCTTGGGAAGGAAGAGTTTCTTAACATCAAGGATAATGGCCGGAAGCAGGAGGTGGGGGGTAGGTGGATAGACAGACTCCAACAGATGTGAGAAACACCTCCTGACCAGCTAAGAAATTCTGAATTTACTCATTTCCAGGGCCCGAGAGGCTAGACTGTCATCTCCACTTTTCAGGTAGAGAAACTGAAACCCAGATCTTCCGGGACCTACATCTGAGTCTGAGAGGCCAAGTTGGCCCACTCTTGGCGGCCAGGGGTGGGGAGCAGGGATACCATTGGGAATCTAATGAAGCCTTAGAGCAGGATTTGTTAAATCTGGCAACCCTAGCTCCCAGGAAATGCACCCACCCACCCCTGAGCACACTTCTGCCCGCAATAGTGGTCTGGCCTGTCGCCCCAGTCCTAGCTCAGAACCTGTGTGTGAGATTACCTCCCAGAACCCTCTCCTCTGAGCTTGATAAATTATTTCACTCAAAATGTCCAAACCTTGCACAGCATAGAACACTGCACAGGGATTTGGGCCCCTATGGTCTGGGTCCAGGGCTGTGACTTTCTGGCTACTGCAAACATTCCTTCCCTTCAGCCTCAGTTTCCCCACTTGGAAAATAAGAGTGAACACCTGCTGCACAGTAGGTGCTCTGCCAAGGAGGGCTCCCCTCCCTCATCTCCACCCAGTTCTCTAGCACGCAGGGAGGCTGGGGTAAGGGATCGTGGGAACGGAAGTTATCCAGTGTCTGTTTCCAGACCCTCCCGCGGGCTCCCTCCCTCCCTCGAACCCAGGCACAAGCTGAGGGGGGAGGTGGGCTCCATTTGTGTGTGTCTTCAGGGTGGGATGGGGTGTCCTGCCTCTAGAGCGGAAGATGACTCACTGGGCTGTTGGCCAGGCACCCTGGGAAAGGCCAGGCCTGCCTCAGGCCAGAGCCCCAGGGAGCTGAGAGGCAAGGAGGAGGGGGCAGGGCCTGCCTGAGTTGTAGATATAATCCTGGGGGCTCTCAAAGCCCGGCAGACAAAAGAGGCAATCTTCCCCACTTACAACGGTGCTAGAAACTATACTCGGACCACCAACGGCTCAGCCTGGGAAGCTTGAGGTGTTATCAGCTCCTACCAACCTACTAATCTGATCTCTGTTCTAGGTGTGGATGGTGCTGGAACAAAGGCAGAAGTGCTTCCTCCCCTCTGGAACTTGCAGACTTCAGTATCCGTGCCTAGAACAGAGTCTGGCCCACAGTAAGTGCCCAGTACGTATTTGTGAATCAGTGAATGAATGAAAGTAAGTTTCTGTGTAATGAATGTGAACAGCAACCTTAGAATTCCCATGTTCAAGCCTTCCTTGAAGGAAGGAGCCAGAGACAGGACCATTCCTTCTCATTCTACATATAGGCAAATGTGGCTCAGAGAGGAAAGTGTCTTGAGATCCCCCAGGGCAGCAGGCAGTCAGCTGAGGCTAGAACTGGGCCCTTGGGGCTCTTTCACTAAATCTTGTCCAAAGGGGCCCAACCCACTGGGAGGCATTGAGGCCCCAACCTCCCCTGCCCCTACCCTATTCCAAGATCCAGGGGACACCCCAGGAGAGGAGCAAGTTGCATTCATCAGTCACTCTGGCCCTAAAGTACACCCTGTGTACCCTGACCCAACCCAGAGCCCAGGGAAGCTCCTCCCATCATACTAGACAAGCCCAGGGTGGTCAAGATGCCCAGGGACGGTGAACATGGTCTGTTCAACAATCCCTCCACCCCAGCCTCCAAGGGGCTGTCACTGGGTCTGGGCCATGCTGGTAGAAATGGGCTTTAGCTTGGGCTGACCAGCGGCTTCCAAGCCTTGCTGCTCTGTATCAGCAACTAGTGACCAGTCCTAATGCCTGGGCAGCCATAGTCGCCCATGTGTGCATGTGTATGTGCATGCACACGCAACAGGATTCACAGCTGGAAGTCAGACTGAGACAGGTCTACCTAGGTAGGCTCCACTGTCCCAAGCCCCCAGGACCAGGACTAAAACTCCCAGGAAGCTGTCCTGATATCCCAGATCTGGTGACTCCCCTTCTGTTCTGAGCAGCCTCGTGCTTCTGGAGTTGCAGCCTTGCTCTCCTGATACAGATAATAAGTGGCATCCATCATCCAGCACTTTACAGTTTACAAAATGCTTGCAGAGCCTAATCTCATCAGATCCTCACAGCAACTCAGGGGGGAAACCAAGGCTCAGTGGGGAGTCATAACTTGCTCAGGTTCTTGAGGTGGCAAGGCTAGGGCTCAAATCCTCCCCTCTGCCACTAACCTGCTGTGCCTAGGACAAAAAGAGAGCAATAGCATACAAATAGAAGTTAATCTATCTGGAGGTGTTCCTTCATGCTGTTTACAAGTATTTATTTTAATCTGCAGCTAGGCCTCCTGGGTGGGCCCTATTGTTACCCTGCTGTATATAAGAGGAGATGGGCACAGAGAAGTTAAGGACTGGGCTCAAGGTCTCATAGCAGACAGGATTTGTGCCCACAGGGCACCCCAGGGTCGGGATATCCACATCTACTCCTCGGTGCAGGAGAGGAGGCATCTTCTAGTCCAGGGGATAGCAGCAGCAGAAGAGGACAAGGATACTCACACTGCCTTCTTCACAACAGCGGGAAGTGACCACAAAGCTGTGTGAATCATGCACTTATGGAGTTCTTTAAAATGCCACGGAGAAATGTCCAGTGTAATATTAAGTGAAAGAAGCAAGAAGCATACATACTGCACCATCTCCACGTTACAAAATATACATACGCAGACATACATATGGATGTATATGTACATATACAGAGACTACACTGTGCTGGTGGCTGCCCCAACCTCCAGGAGGCCCACAGCTGTGCTACGGTTTCATCTATAGAATACAGAATATAAAGGGCTTACTTAGCACAGTGTGTGGAACAGAGCTCTCAATAAATATTGGATGGTTATGAATAACCAGAGAACCTCAGAAGGCAGGTCATCTCAGAGGTCAAGTGGACCAACCCACTCCCGGGGTAAGCATCCCCTGGCAGTCCTTGCTTGTATAACCCCAGGGCCCAGGAGCTCACCCCCTCCAATGGTACCATGGTAACTCCTTCCACAATGGGGCAGGTCTGCTTGGAAGAAAGCCCAAGATGGGCCGGGCCCCTCAGTCCCTAGGCAGCATTAGCACTGGATGCTGGTGACCTGGGGAAGGATCTTCCATCTCCCATTCTAAAAACCTTGGTCTCAGACCCTTCATGGGGCGATTCTCCAAGTGCAAGTTTGGAAGAGGCTTTCTAGGTGGCTCTCTTGTCCCCAGCCCAGGTGACCACCTCTGTCCCTCCCACTGTGTCTGGGATAACAACAGAGTAGCATTTGCCGGCAGCACTTTGTGCCTTTTCCATTTTCTCCTTTGGAAAACAAATGCGAAACCAGCTGGGTCTGACCTCCTCCCTACCCCACCCCCAACCCCTCTAGTCCCCCAGGGGCGGGAGGCCCTCTCTGCCTCCTCCCTGGACAACAGCCTGGTAGAGAACCCTGAGAGGAGGGGCCCTGTGAGCCCACTGTTGCCATGGCAATGGCAGCCCTGGAATTTGACCACTGGGGCCCAGGAGTGGGGGTGGGGAGTTGGTACAGGCCGTGTGGGGGCAGGGAGGAGGGTCCAGAGGCCCAAGATAGCCAAGAAGAGCAATGGCAGGGCAGGGGTCAGGGTCCCCTCCATGGCCTCAGTTTCCCCATCTGTAAAGGGGGAAGAGGTAAGGACCTCAAGCTCTTCCCTCCCAGCTCGAACCCAAACTGGAATCTGGGTGAGGGCCAGGGATGGCAGAAGCACACCAGGCAAGTCCAACTGCCCCTTTTGATGGATAGAGACCCCAGCGGACAGGGACTGACCCCAGGTCACACAGCAAGTCCAGGGCAGTACCAGGAGTAGTCCCTAAGAGGGTGGTCTGTCCCTCTTTCTCCATTGGAGAGGACAAGGATACCTGCTGCATGGTGGAGGGAAGAGGACCTCCATGATATGGCTACAGCTGGGCTGGGCCCCCAGTCCTCAGACAACTAACTGACAGTGTGCCTGCCCCAGCAACCCTCAGCATTCCTGGATCCGGAAGGCTGGCAGAGGGCCTGCCCCCCGCCCCTGCCTGCAGTGCCAGGCTGCAGTAGGTATTTTTAAATGGGTGCCCGCCCCTCTCTGTCTTCCTGCCTGCCCACTCCAGGAACACTGTCAATTCTGCTGCCAGCCCCCCAACCCCCTCCACTTCAGCCCAGCCTCAGTGGGTGCTGGATCCATGGCCACCACCCTCTGTGCCCCTGCCTTCAGGACAGTCCTTCTTGCTGGCCATCTCCTCCCTCACAGTCAGCCCTGGGTTCAGGGTGATATCCAGGGCCCCTTCGGCTATACTCCAGGTATACTCGAGGCCCAGAGAGGGGATGGGACTTGTCCAATGTCATACAGCAGAGATGAGGCTTTGAGAATGCTATGGCACCAGCCTATGCCCCATCTCTGTCTATCACATTATACTCCTGTTGCCCCAAGCCCTTCTCACCACTCTGCCATTGACCTTCAATAGCTACAGCCTCCGGCCTTCACACCCACCTGGAAAAGATACTCCAGTTCTGGGAAGAAATAGAGTTGGAGCCATAACTCACACTACACACCAGGATAAATTCCAAATGGGTCAAAGATTTAAATGTAAAACAAAACAAGAAAAAATAAAACACCAGAGGAAAACATGGGGAAACCATGTTTATAACCTTGGAGTGGGAAAGGCCTTTCTAAATGTGACTCCAAATACAGAAGTCTTAAAATAAAAGCTTGATAAAGTAGACCACATAAAAACAAAACCTTCTGCATGGTAAAAATATACCATAAACAGGGGCGCCTGGGTGGCGCAGTCGGTTAAGCGTCCGACTTCAGCCAGGTCACGATCTCGCGGACCGTGAGTTCGAGCCCCGCGTCAGGCTCTGGGCTGATGGCTCGGAGCCTGGAGCCTGTTTCCGATTCTGTGTCTCCCTCTCTCTGTGCCCCTCCCCCGTTCATGCTCTGTCTCTCTCTGTCCCAAAAATGAATAAAAACCGTTGAAAAAAAAAAAAAATTAAAAAAAAAATATACCATAAACAAAGTCAAAAATCAAGTGACAAATCTGGAAAAAATATCTACAACTCATAACCCAGAAAATAATAAACCCCTTAATACTAAGATTCCTAGAAATCGGTAAACAAAAGGCCAACAACCCAAGAGAAAAATGGGCAAAGGATATGAACAATTCATTGAAAGAGAATCCAAATGTCTCCTGGACATCTGGAAAGATGCTCAGCCTTACTGTAAGATAAATGCAAATTAAACTACCCTGAGATACCATTTCACCTCTCAGACTGGGAAAATACTGCAGGTCCCACTTGGTGAGGCTGTGGGGAAACAAGCTTCTTACTCTGGTAATGGACCCCTCTGTAAAGCATCAAAGTCATAACCATATACCTTTCATCCCAGCAATTCAACCCCTAAGAAATTGCTCTAAACATATGCCAGTTCAGGGGCACTTGGGTGGCTCGTTCGGTTAAGCGTCTGACTTCCTCTCAGGTCGTGATCTCATGGTTTGTTGGTTCAAACCTCACACTGGGCTCTGTGCTGACAGCTCAGAGCCTGGAGCCTGCTTTGGATTCTGTGTCTCCCTCTCTCTCTGCCCCTCCACTGCTCTCACTGTCTCTCAAAAATGAATACATGTTAAAAAAAATTTAGGGGCGCCTGGGTGGCTTGGTTGGGCGTCCAACTTTAGCTCAGGTCATGATCTCATGGCTCATGAGTTCGAGACCCACATTGGGCTTTGTGCTGACAGGTCAGAGCCTGGAGCCTGCTTCAGCTTCTGTGTCTCCCTCTCTCTCTGCCCTTCCCCCGCTCACTCGCGCACGCGCGCGCTCTCTCTCTCTTTCTCTCTCAAAAAATAATAAAAATAAAAAATAAAAAAAACATTTAAACATATGCCAGTCCATGTACAAAATAAGCTCTGAAGAAGCTTGTTCACTGCAGCACTATTTGTAACAGGAAAAGACTGAAAATATCCTAAACATCCTTTAATGCGTGGCTAAATACAGATGTGGTAATCTGTGTGATGGGACACCACACAGCACAAGAAGAGACTGTGGAAGCTCTCAAAGCACTGATAAAGCAAGATCTGGGAAAAGATCTCATTAAGTAGACAATAGTGTGAACAGTGTGCCTCTTTCTGTGTGGAAAGTGAAGGAAAGACAGTGCATTTGCTGGTATTTGCATATAGAAGGATTCACAAGAACTAATAACGGGGTGTCCTGGGTGGGACAGGGTAGGTTCTAGGCAGCTGGTGAGAAGCAGACTTTTTACCTTTTCTTAAACAAGTTTATGTCCTTATTTTGAGGGGAGAGGGGCAGAGAGAGAGGGAAAGAGAAAGAACCCCAAACCGTGGCAGCGTGGAGCCCAACGCAGGGCTCATGAGATCACAACCTGAGCCGAAATCAAGAGTCAGACGCTCAATCAACCGAGCCACCCAGGCACCCTGACTTTTTACCCTTTTTGGTTTTTCTTAACCATGTGACTATATTATCTATTCAAAATATTAAATACCTACATTGAATTTTTAAAAACTTCACCTTACAATCTGGCACCTGCTGCCTGCTCCAGGCTCCAGGGTCAGCTTTGAACAGCCTTTGCAACCCTCATCTTCCTTCTCATCCATCAAAAGCTTAGCTTTGGCCTTTTTCTCAGAAACTGTCCCTTCTGTACACCCCCTCCAGAGTGTGGACTTTCTGGGCTCCCCCAGCCTCTGGGCAGCAGCCTCTGATCACCCCTGGGCACTGCCCTGTGTTTCCAGCCTACGCACAGGACCAGGTCCCAAGGGGGCTCCCGGTGACTAAAAACAAGATGAAAGAAGTGGTTTGCTCTGGGACGCTGCGTTGGAAGCCTTTGTCTTTGCTTTCTCTCTTCAGTTTCCCAGGCGGTCTCCTCTTGCACAATTCCCGTGTCACCTGTGGTCTCATACAGGACACGTTCCCTGCCCACCTTGCAGCCAGAGAGGAAGCCCCTAGCCCTTTCTGCAGAGAACTGGCAAATTGCTCCTTTAGCGCCCCCACGCCTCCTCAGGTTGAGTGACGTCAGGGCTAGGCTTCCACCCAGCCAAAGCTTGGAAATGAGGCCCCAGCCTAGATGAAGGACTTGGGGCTAGAACTTGCTGGGCAACCCTGGCAATCTTGTCTCTCTCTGGGCCATAGATACTGACTGTAAAGTGAGATCATCCATAGGCAACTTTATAGCAGGGTGGGAATTTCTGCCAGGGAGAATCCAGCAGATTCCCAAGCCCACAGACCCCCACCCCACCTCCACAAAGCCCCTTAGCTCTTTTCCTATGGCAGCTGCCTGGGGGGGATGTTTTGAGCCTCTCCCAGGGAACTCAGCATGTCCCCTTCCCCCACAGATGACTCTCTAGGCTATTCTTGGTGATCCGATCCACTTCTCCCCATCCCTGGGGCCCTTCCTCAGCCAGGCCAGGCCAGGCCACCTTCTCTCTCCTTCCAACTTTATGATTTCCCACTGATCCCCTGTGGTCAGTGGTCCAGCCCAGCCACCACAGTCATTATCACATTTAATTTTCACAAAAACCCTATAATGAACGTCATCATCATCATCCCCATTTTACAGGAGCATAAACTGAGCCACAGAGGGATTAAGTACTTGCTCACAGTCATATAGCTAAGAGGAAGAGCAGGCTTTGAACTTAAGCCATCTGGCTCCAATCTGTTCTAACCATTTGTACCAACACAGCTGGATGTAGGATCAAGTGTAAGCACTCAGGTTGACCCCAAACACTCTGGATGAACTGGCCCTTGCTGACCCATCAGCATCAAGTCAAATTCTACCCACCTGTATCATACTCTGGTTGCATGATGCTCATGCCATAGTAATTCCTCCAACCCATCACACTCTTACACACCAGGCCTTGGCATATGCTGGTCTCTGCGAGGTGCATCATCCTGTCTTTATGCTTGGCAATTTCTGACTCATCCAATGTTTTTGATGGCCAAAGAAGTGGGAGCCTAAGCTGTGTAGCAGGCCAGGTAGGCTAGTGCCCGAGATGGGCCAAGCCTGGTTTCTGAAGGGCCTTGGATCTGCCAGGCTCAGAGCTCAGGCTTTCTCCTGCCAACGTCCGTTCACATTTCCTTTTATTCTGAGCTCTGGGGGAATCTTTCCAATTCTAACCTAAATTACCTGCCCGCTGCCTCCCCCTGTCCCTAGTCAGTGATGGAGCTGAGCCAGACAGCATTCCCATACTGGGATCATGGCTAGCTGCTAACTCCTACCCCCCTCAAAGGGCCTGTACCTTCCCAGGCAGCAGCAGTCAACAATCAGGGTCTTCCCACCATCCAAAAGGTCATCTTCCCCATCAGGTAGAGCCCAGCTCTACAGGCCCCTGTTGGGGGACATTGCCTGCTCATAGGAGCCCCAAGGTGGGGTGCTCCATCATCCTGGATACTTCTGGAAACATGGTCCCAACAGGGTTTGTTCCTTCCCCGGGGAGCTTGGCTGGGCTGAACTTCTGAGCCGGAGGAGGCTCCCTGAAGGGAGAGGCTTGTCCTGCTTGCAACCCCTATGCCAAGGCCCATCTGCCCCAAACAGAGGCAGCCTCTGCCTAAGTCCTAGGGGGCTCCATGGAAGTACATGGAGGGAGACGTGATCAAGAGGGCAGACATGCCCCCACCTTCACTTAAATCAACCAGGTGCCAAGCTGACCTGTCCTATAGAAGAAAGGTTTCCACTATTCCTAAGAGTTTGGAAATACTTCCTGGAGATGAACCCCAGACTTTCAAGTCTGGCCTTCTAGACTCCCCAGGACCCACCTGACTTCTCCACAAATCAGGAGCTTCCATGGCACCCTAGACACACCATTCCGTCACAGGCCTCTCTACCTTCCTGGTTCTCTCTGACTGAAAGGCCTGGCCTCGTTTCTGCCAGTCAGTCCTGCTGGTTCTTCAAGGCTCCAGCCACATTAGCCTCCCTGACCCTCACCCACCTTGGCCTCCTTCTGATCCTCAGTTCTCAGACAAGTCTCCCCACCTCTTCCTGGGGTAGGAACCTCTTTCTGTTTGTCCTATAGCCCACATGCTAACCCTGCCCATGTAGGTACCAGTGGGTGACAATGGAAATGAATTTTAAAGGTTACCCTGGGCTCTCCACACACATTACCCAGGCTGATTCCAGAGTTAATTACCAGGGCTAATTAGAAAAACCGGGGAAGCTGTGTAGTCAGCTCAGTTACTCCACCAGTGACAGTAAGCATGTGGGTCCTCCCCCTGGGAATAAGGTCCCACTCCAGGCAGAAAGTGGGCTGAGGCCCTCTCCCCATTCACCTGGTTCTGGCATCCACTGCACAACCCAGCTCACACGTTGGGCACTCAGGGGTTTCGGTGCAGAGAAGAATTGCTCCGTCTGCATCGCTCCAGAGGGATAATGACTATTTACATTACTTGTTAAGCTGACATCTGGCTGCCCGTATCTACTCCAACTTTGCTGTCATCAAAGCTTGCTCCAGGGAACGTATGAGAGGTTCTCAGGCTGGGTCCTCACTGCTGATATCTGCATAAATGTCTTTGGGAATACAGAAGTCTGCTAGGAATTGAAAAGAAATGTGTGTGTGTGTGTGTGTGTGTGTGTGTGTGTGTGTGTGCGCGCGCGCGCGCGCGCACACGTATGCCTACGTGTTGTGTACCTCTGCTTTGCCGATGCTGGGATAGGTGGGGGTCTACAGTCAACTCACCCCATGGCATGTGAATTGTTTGTGATCCTTCTAAACTGCAGGATCTGCCAGGATTCCTCTCTGCATTTCCACCCCAAGCTCAGGGTCCAACGCTGGGTGGTTCTTCTCCAGCACCCAGGGCCCAGGCTTGGCCACATGGAAGGTGGCCCTATGACTCAGGGGAGGAGGTCACAGTGCTGCCTGAGGCCCAAGAGTTAAACTCATGGGACAGGGCTCAGGGCTAGGGGCCCAGAGGGAGACGGGGGTGGGGGGAGGCGGCCTGGGCTGGCTGCGGGTCCGGGCCTCTCTGGGCTCTTTGTCCAAATATGGAAGGTTTTTTTGTCTCCATTTGAGTCACGCCGGCCATGGCCCAAGAGATCTGCTTTCCAGATACTGCAGGCGGGACCGCGCCAGCACTGCCTGGCCTGCCCCTACCCACCCCTCCTTCCCCTGCCTGTTGCTCATCTCAGCGCCCTTCCAACCCAGAGCTTTCTCTACAAGCAGGGAGCCCAGCACCTACCTCAGCTGCACTCCAGCACCAAGAGAAAGGTCTCTGGGCAGGTGGTGGGAGGAAATACTCATTCCCTCTGCCTGCCCATTACCTCCTCTTGCACCCCAAGGGGCCCTCATATGCAAGTAAGCCATTCAACTAGTATTTACTGAGCAACCACTATGTGCTAGTTCCTGGGGCTAGGACTGTGTGCTGCAAATCCAGTCAGTGGGTTTCCTATGTGCAAAGAGGAATCTACTCTCTCCTCCCACATAGTCACCTTGGTGATGGCACCACTGCCCACCCAGGCAGTCCTGACAGCCAGGAGCCTGGGTGGGTGATGTTCATGGATCCTGGAACCTGATTGTCTGGGTTTCAACAACAATTCCCCACTTAGCTTCCCTAACCCAGGCAAAGTACTTTATCATGCTTTGCCTCAGGCTCATCTAGAAACAAGGATGATAGCACCTCCCCACAGGTAGTTGTGAGATTGAATGAGTGAATGCATGGAAAGTGCTCAGACCAGTGCCTGGCACACAGGAAGAGCTTGACAAGCTTTGCTACCACTACCTGTGACTCCTCAGCCATGAGTCGCGCCATATTCAGTCAAATACCGTGGGCTCGACCTCCTAAGACTTTCCATCCACTTCCTCCTTGATCTCCCTGCTAAATTAGTCAAAATTCACTCCTGCAGCATTGGAGTGAGGCCAGGCTAGCCTCCAGTACCACCATGTCTCTCCTTCTGAGCTCTGTGACCTGAGCTAGGAACCTCACCTTTGCTGGGCCTCACTGTCTAGTTCCCCCCTCCCACCCCAACTCAGTACTGGCTTGGGACAGCACCCTTTGCCCATCTGCTGGCTCTCACCTGCCTGGATGCTCAGGCCTGTGATCCCTGGGGCAGAGCCAAAACAGGGCTGGATCTAGGGGGTGGGAAGAGCTCAGAGTAGCCTGGGAACTCCCCAAGGGCAGGGCCCAGCTCTTCTCCTCCTGCCTTCCCCACTCTCTCCATGACATTTATTTAATAAATGTGTTTTGATGCCCCGTGTGCCAGGAACAGGAGGGTTTGGCAAGAGTGGAGCCACCTGACCAGAACCATGCACTGGGTTACGGGATGAACCAGGGGCTCCACCCACATCTCTACACCCCAGAACCTTTGAGTTCTTTCGTTCGCCACCCCCACCCCGCCCCACCCAGAAGAAAGGGGTTGCAATATCTGTGAGTGGAGCCGGGGGTGGTTCCTGATACTTAGGCTGGGATGCCAAGAGGACACCTCCCTATTCAAGGCCCTCTTCTGAAGGCCTGGTCCTGGCCAGGGGCCTCTGTCTGGCTCGGTCAGAGGCAGGGAGATATAGAGAAGAGACACAGCCAGAAGGGGCGAGGCTGGGGGAGGAAGGCAGGGAGAAGGACAGAGAAGGGAGGAGAGAAGAAAGCCCAGAACTCCAGTAAGGGAAAGGCCTGATATAAGAAGTGGACAAGGGAGGAGGTCCTCCACAGCCCAGGCCCTGGGTCCAGGTGAAGAGGTGGGGCAGGCAGGATAAGGGCTTGCCCCGCCCTCCTCCCTCCATCCCCCCCCCTCCCCCCCCATCTCCTCCTCTAGCCTTGGGGCCAGGCCCAGGACTATTTTTAGTGCGGGGCTGAATTTAGCTGTTCCCTCGGAAATTCCTCACCCGCCCCAGGCAACGCCCCCGCTGGCCTTGGGGAGAAGCCTGAAAGCTCTGGTCCAGGAGGAGGGGAAAAGAGACCCAGGCGCAGCAAGGAGCTAGAAGGGTACTTAGGCATCTGGTGAAGAAACTGAGGCTCAGATCAGGCCCCAAATCTGAGTTACTCCTCTCCCTACAGCCTGCCCTATTCTCCACGAAGGCCTCTAGGACTGCAGGGCCACAGAACAGCACTTGTCTTGGAGTCTGGTACAAATATCACAAGGATACTTTGTCTCTGACTGTAGGCCCCACTGTAAGCACTGCTAGCAAGATGGCCTGCCTGTCCACACACCAGTTGCTCTACTGCCAGCTCCCGAGAGCCTGCACAGTCCAGAGCTTTCCTGGACTCCATCACATCTAGGATTCCCACTTGACAGATGGGGAGACTGAGGCTGAGTGACTGGTCTTGGGTCATAGCTAGCAAGGCAGCACAGGCCTGCCCCTTCTCCCCATCCCCCCAAGCTCCCTACCCAGGCCACTCCCAGAAGGAGTGGGATTGGGGGTGTAGCCTGAAGCTCTGCTGTTCTCTGGTGACCCCACTGAGAAGCAGGCACTTCCGCTGCAGCAGGAGGGACTGAAGTTAGATAGGACGCCTATGGGGCACAGCGGCAAAGACCTGAGCTGGCTCAGAGCCCCCTTACCCTTCTACAAATGCAGAGGAATGGTCTGCTCTGCTCAGAGGACCCTGCATTCTGTTCCACTGCCACGTTCTCTAACTCAAATAAGGGAGATGGGCCCCACTACCCACCCCCCACCACCCCAGTTTCTAATAGGGCCCCTGAGCCTAAATTTAAATTGCCAGATTTTACCTCCAAATTATCTCCCTAGTCATCCTTTTCTCTCCATCCCTACATCACCTGTACCCCTTAGCTTGGGCTTCTCATCATCTGCTTTCTCCAGTCCATAACCAGAGGATGTTTTTTAATGTGTCCATCTGGCACTGCTCCTCCTTAGCTCCTAAGCTTTCATGGTTCCCCACTGCCCACAGGACAAAGCCCAGGTCATTTAACTTGGCACTAAAGGCCTTCAACCTGGCTCTTGTACACACAGCCTTTCCCTGTGTGCTCTGGTCAGAGACCTTTCTGCAGACATGTATCGAGGCTTCTTTTTCCTGCCTCATTTAGTCCAACTCCCTAAAATGCCAAGTGAGCCATGCCACCCTCCCCCTCAAGAGTTCCCAGTGCCCCCTTACACCCAGCAATCCAAGTTTGGGGTTGGAACAGCAGTGAAGTGCACAGGGCAGATTGCTGCTCCTGGTCTACTATGGCTCAACCTTGGACAAGACCCCTCCCCTTGCTGGGCCTCAGTTTCCCGTCGCCTCTAAATAATGCTAGGGTAAGGGATGGTTAGAAGACATCGCTGGTTTCTAAAGATCCTTCCAGGCAGACCTCCTGGCATTGAGGGCCCTGTCCCTATTCTTCTTCTTCCTGCCTCCTAGCCTACCAAGAAGTTGGACATCTCACCACTATGCCCCACACCAAGAAGACAGGGAGAGACAGAGGGGAACAGTGAGGAACCAGAAGTGAGACTTCAGTAACACAGGCAGCCAAGAAAGATGGAGTCAGTATGATTTTTGAGGGGCCGGGGGGGGGGTGCGGGGGGGGAAGGGTCCCTTCCTGTCCTACCACCCCTTCCCTTCCACATCTGCTCCTTGACCTTCAGTGCCCTGTCCTGGGAAAGGACTGGATGTTTGTTCAAGGGGGCTCAGGGGGAGGGGTCTCAACAGTCCCAGAAGGCCAGACTGTGAGGCTGGCTGGCAGCCAGGACCACCCCCCCCTCCTCCAAGCCCGCCTCCCTCCCTCCTGCTCCATGCTGCTCTGGGGCAGGGCCTGCTCACCCCCTGGGAACCAATAAACAGGAAACAGACACCAACCTGGTGCTTGCTCCCTCAGCCTGGCCCCCTCCAACACAGTTCCCCTACTGGCCCAGGACCTGCCCCGCCTCTCCTTGGCCCCAGAATCTCAGAACCAAGAAGTAACCATCTCAAATATACAAACAAAATCAAGCTAAGAGGTATGGACTCCTGGAAAAAAACAGAATCCTTCATCCTGAAACCACAAGATTCTACACTCTTAACTGGCAATCTCAAAAGCACATGCCCTTAAAGTGGCCACAGTTCTGAGAGCTTCTAAATCTAGGGTCCTGGACTGACAGGGCAGGCAACTAAGGCTCAGAGCTGAGATACAATGACTTGTTAGTTTTCACCCAATGAGTGAGTTAGAGTCAACTCTGACATGTCAACCCTTATCAGTCCAACCCCAAAGCCCACCAGGCACATAGACCCTCAGACCCCCTGGCTTGGAAGGGCTGTGAACCCTGCTTCAGAGGCAGGTTCAAATGGGTCTGGGGCTCTGACCAGAGAGGGCTCTGGCTCTGTTAGGCCTCCCAGTTTGGGGCTGGTGGTAACAAAAGAAGAGGGGGAGCTGGATTCCACCCAAATGCCCAGCCCCTCTCTCTCTGCCCACCTGCCCCCTCCAAAGTCCCAGGCTACTGGGCCACTGACCCTACCCAGTCAGGACCCTACCTGCTCTCCTGTCCAGAGCTCTGTCCTCTGCTTCACGGCTGGAAAGAGATGCTGAGCATTCCGGAGTCAATGTCTATTAGAATCTTAGAATCCTAACATTTGAGCCTCTCAGTCATGAGGGAAGGAACTAACACTTCTTGAGCACCTACTATGTGTCAAGTCTTCTTGGCATGATTTCATTTAATCTCAACAATAATCCTTGGGGGAGTGAGGGGGCAACGCAGAGGAGTCTGTAAATGCTTGCCCTGGGTCTCAAAGCCAGCCTGGGGGATGAAAGGATCTGGGCAGTGCTCCTTACCCTCCACATACCATGTTCTGGGAAGCACCTCGGCCTCTCAGGCCATGAAGGAACCTGACAGATCCTCTGGTCCAACAGCACCAGGTCACCAATCCCCAACATGGAGCTCCTGGCACACGAGGTGAGGGAGCTCTTCCTCATCCAAGGTCACTTAGAGCAGCCTGACAGAGATGTAATTCCCACTCCCTCCCTAGACCCTCAACTTCCCTCTTTGCCTTGCCTCTAAATCCTCTGCTAACTGCCCTTCTTGGAAGCTGCTTCATCCCAATTTTTAGTCAGCAAGCTCAGGGCCAGCAACCCCTAAAAACCAAGCCCATCCATAAGTGACCCACTTTTGTCCCTCTCCCACCAGGCCAGTGCTCAGCCAACCTCTCGACCCCACCCACCTCAGGGGACTAGCACCCTTGTTGAAAAGCGTTGGTAAGCAGGGATGATGTCCCAGCTTTCCCTGTGTGTCCCTACTGTCCATTAAGGGTCTCAACAATTGACTGCAAAATGAATGAATGACAATTGACAAATGAACATCGGAAGAAATGAATGTACAATAGATGTAGTGGGCCTGTGTTCAGAGGCTCTGCCTCATGCCCAGCACCTAGGGGGGATTTGGTCTCAGGAACCAACAGCCTGGCCCCTCTGTCCACCTGTTGTGGGCAGAATAATGACTCCCAAAGATGTTCATGTCCTAATCCTTGGAACCTGTGAATATGTTACCTGTCATAGCAAAAGGGATTTTGCAGATGCGATTAAGGATTTTGAGATGAGGAAATTCTCCTGCATGATCTAAGTGGGCCGAAAGTAATCACCAGTGTCCTTATGAGAGTAAGGCAGGAGGTATAGAGTGAGAGAAAGATTTGAAGGTGTGATGCTTCTGGCTTTGAAGAAGGAGGAAGGGGCCACAAGACAAGAAATTCCAGCAGACACGATAAGCTGCAAAAGGCAAGGAAATGGGTTTTCCCCTAAAGCTTCTAGAAGAAACACAGCCTTATTAACACCTTAATTTTTAGCCCAGTGAAACCCATTTCTTCTGACCTCCAGGACTGTAAGATAATATTTGTATCATTTTGAGCACTAAATGTGTAGTAATTTGCCACAGCAGCAACAGGAAACCAATATACCACCTGTCTGCCAGCCTAGACTGGAATCAGCTCATGTCCCTCTGACCTCAGGTGCCTGTGTAGATTCCGCACGCACTCTCTCCCTGCCTAGGGAGAGTCTCAGAGCCCAGGGACGGCCCCATGCCCTGGACCAACTTTTAAAATCCTGGCAGCAACAGCATCACCCCAGACTAAGCCCCCCAGTTTGCCACAAGTGTGGGGAGAGCCTCATCTGTGTGTGTGGCGGAGCCTGGAACGGCAGCTGGTGGCAAGGAAAAGGGCTTGGGGGCTGGACCTGGTGAGGCCCAGCCCCACTTAGCCTCAGTCTCCTCAGCAGCCTAATGGCACTTCAGTCTACAAACTGGGATCTACTGAGGAAAGCTATTGCCCCTGCCAACAGCCCTGTGGGGAGGTTTTATCCTTGTGCCCAAGAGCATGGAGGAATCTGTGGCTCTGGTGGGAAGGGACTTATTTAAGGCCACACACCAGGAAAATGGAGAGGCTAAGACCAGAATCCATCTCCTGACCCCTAGTGCAGCCTCTATGTGCTACCAAGTCATTCCTGGTGACCTCCCACAGCTACTGGAGGGGGAGGTCATAGATGCCCCTCTTGGAGCTCAGATACCCTGGCTGGGGCTCCAGGCCCCTGCATGTCATGGGCTGGGGCTCACTCACTGCCCAGGGCCCAGCAGCCTGGCAGTTTTCCTCTGCCTCAGTCCACCCCTGGAATGCCCCAGAGGCTTAGGGTGGAAGTGGGGGGAGAGGATCAACTCCCATGGCGGGGGCATTGGCTCCAATAGGCTCTTGCTTCCCAGGAGACCCAGAGCCCCTGTTTTAGGGCCTGCCAGCAAGGCGCCAGGCTGCCTGGGCACATTTCCCAATAAGTACGCCAGGGCTTCAAGCCTTTCTGGGAAACATGGGCTCCCCCTTCCCCCACCCTAACACAGCCATTCCAGCCAACTCTGCTCAGTGGGAACTCTGTGGGGCCAACGTATGGCCTGGGAGTCAGGATACCTGGGGCCAAATCCCATACTTGAGCCACAGGGCATTTAGGCAAACCTCTGTCCACTCTGGGCCTGCTTCTTCATCCATATATTGGGACCATGGCAATGCCCACCTAGCCGGAGGACCAGATGGGGTGGCATGAGCTCCCGGTCTCAGGAAAATGCAAGCTGGAGCTGATGGGTGTCATGGTGGCTGTAGAGGAGACACCAGTGGGATATGGCACTGTGGCTGTCCTCACTACGGCCCTGTGGTGGTTCCCCTCTCCTGTGTTTTGAACCAAGCCAATGTAGGTCTGCAGGGGGCAGTCAGTGCAGCCTACAGCCCCAGTACACCCTGGGGACTTTATCAACCTCACCCTCCCCACCCTAATCAACCCCTCACACACTGCCCAGCAATGGGTGCCACAGTAGCTCTGTGTTCACTTTGAACGCTGGGATCCAGTCCCTCACAAAACCCTTTGGGCTGCAGCAGAAACCCACTACCCCACCACCTCTGTCCCAGCCTAAGCCACCATCAGCTCTCACCCAGATATTCCAGTGGCCTCCTTACTGGCCTCCCTGCTTCCACCGTGGGCCCCGACAGAGCAGCCAGAGCAGACCTGTGAAAGCCTAAGTCGGATCAGGTCACTGCTCTACTCACAACCTTCCCAAAGTGCCTGCCCTGGCTCACTTCGAGTAAATGCTGAAGTCCTCCTATTGGCCTATGAGATCTACCTCAACCCTGACCCACTTCCACCCTCCCTGACCTCTCTGACCTCATCTCCTACTTTGCTCCATCCACACAGTCCTCTGGATAACTTCTCAAACACGCTTCTGCCTCAGGGCTTTTGCACTTGCTGTTCTTCTCTGCCCAGAATGTACTTTCCCTGAGATGGCTAGCTGGTCTGCCCAGAATGTTCTTTCCCTGAGACGGCTAGCTGGTTTGCTCTCTCACTTCCTCCAGGCCTCTGCTCAAATCTCACTTCCTGAGAGAGGCTTTCCCAGACTTCTTGATCTAAAATAGTACCCTCTCGGGGCACCTGGGTGGCTCAGTCAGTTAAGCATCTGACTTCAGCTCAGGTCATGATCTCAGTCTGTGAGTTCGAGTCTCGCATCGTGCTGACAGCTCAGATCCTGGAGCCTGCTTCGGTTTCTGTGTCTCCCTCTCTCTCTCTGCCCCTCCCCTGCTCATGCTCTGTCTCTGTCTCAAAAATCAATAAAATATTTTTTTAAAAAATTGAAATAGTACCTTCTCCCTGTCATTCTCTGCTCCCTTAACCTACTTTATTTTGCTCCCCAGCCCCTAGTGAGGTCTCCTCACTAGTCTGGAAGCTCCATGAGGCCAGGATTTTGTTTTGTTTCTACTGTGTCCTCAGGGCCCCGGAGGGTGCCTGGTATGTCTAGGAGCTCAGTAAGTATTTGTTAAAGGGATGAATGCATTGCTCTATCATGGGTCACCCAAGTCTCTGATAGAAACTCCTACCACACACAACCTGTCATGTCTTTCCTGTCTCCTAGACTTTGCTCATCACTGTGCCCTTCTCCTCCTAGAACCCCTCCCTCTCTTCTCTGGCTATACAGATTCTTCCAGTTTTCAAGGCCAGGCTCCAGGCATAGCCACCTCTAAGAAGTCTCCCCTGCCAGCCCCCAGACCAGTTCTTCAACATCCTTCAGTCCCTTAAGTCTGCTTTTAGATTCTGAATGGTCTGAGTGTCTGGTTCCCCAGGACTGGGGGTGCCTCCACCCCATCGTGGGGCAGCATGTATAGCCTGAGATCACAGATGGAAAGGAATGAAGCAGGAAGGGCAAGTCCCTACACTGGGAGGGTGCTGGGGACAGAGCCTCCCAAACCCAGCTGGTCCTGGAAATGTGGGGCTGAAAAATGTCAGACTCAACCCTGGTCCATCCCCCAACTCTTCCATTCTTAGTGGGGGACCCATTCCTGGACTGTACTCCCTCCGATAGTCCAGGGCCCTTAGGAAGGAGTCGGCCGGGCGGTGGGGGGGGGGGGGAGGGGGGGGGAGTTGGGGGTGGGAGAGGGGGGAATAAACAGAAGAAAGGGACCGCCCTCTGCCTGCCCTCCCCATCCCACTCTCCTCTGGGTGATAAGACATTTAATTATAGATATTTGGTATCGCTCAGAACTCCAAATGTCCTAATTGCCTCCCCTCCCAGAACCAGTTTCCATGGAAAAATCACAGCAAAGAGCCAAGGAGGGAAAAGAGAGAACTCCCACCCCCATGGGTTCCCTGCCAAGGGGACACAGAGAGAAGGAAGGTGATGAAGGGCTGCAGCCGGGCAAGTCAGACAAGCCGGGGTGGGGTGGCGGGGGAGGCATGTCTGTTGGGGCAGGGGTTTGGTGCTTGGGCCCAGCTGTGGCTTGCCTTGCCATGTGACCTTAGACCCAGTGTTCTCAGAACTGAGTCTCAAAGTTCGTTCCACTCCACCTCCAGGTCCCAGTGAATTAAATAACCACCGGGAAGGTGTTCAGGCTATTAGGGTTATGCAGGTGACACGCCCCAGGTACCCCCTGACTGTACGCCCCTTACTCAGATGGCAGGCCAGTCCCACCAAGAAACAGGGATCCCTTTGGCTCCTTCACCTCTAAGACACTGACATTCTAGGACTCGGTGGGAATCTAACAGTCTGCAATTCAAAGAATCCAGCACTGGAAGATTCTCACAGTTTCCACATCTGAAGAATGAAACATTCCGAGTATCTGGCATATAGTAAGCACTTAATAAATGTTAGCCACTGTTAACTGCTAGTCCAGTATGCTAAAATTCTGTGAGTCAATCCATCTAGGATTCTGAGACACAAGTCGTTGCCTGTTTCTGGGCTATAGTTGTCACATTTGTCAAATGTGTTCAGGTATCAGTACCTGAGGGCAGAAAGTTGGGCTACAAGACTCAGTACTTGAAGGCCAGGGTAGGGGAAGCACTGGAGTGAAGAGTCTGATCATCCAGGCTATTGTGGGTGTAAGTGGAAATGACAAGGGGTGTGGCAGGGCAGGGCACGGAGACTCCAACAGCTCTGCCTGCTCCCAGCAGATACGCAAGCAGGTGTTCAGAGAACAAAATGACCACGAGTTATTCCTCATTCCCTGGGCTCCTAGGCTCTCACAGCTGTTGCACAGAGCTTTCTTTCTCTTCCAGCAACACTCCAACACTTCCTGTTTCCCTTGACCACTCTGCAGGCTGTCTTCCCTACAGAGCTTCGAGACCACGCAGTCTAACATCCCACTGTACAGATGGGAAAATCGAGGCCAAGATGACTGTCCACGTCTCAGAGCAAGTTAGAGGCTGAGCCAGGCCTGGTACCCAGGCCACCTGCTCCCAATAGGGATACGCCATGCAGAGGGCAAATAGAGACTCTGGGCTGGGAGAGACCTGAGTTTGAGGGACTCCTCAAAGCCTGGGTTGGGTCAGGGGCCACCTCTGCCCCCCAGGGACTCTCCTGTTAGCCCCTGGCTGGGTTCAGCCTAGTTTCTGCCTCATCAGCAAAGTGTGAAAGCCTCTTCTCTTCCCTTCTTATTCTGGAGCTCACACCACACCATCCCCACCCACAGCCCAGGGAGCGTGACTGGAGCCCCAGGCCTGGAACAAGGGAACATTGTCTCCTCCGTGGAGGCCAGTAGGAGGGGGTGAACAGCTGCTCCCCATCTTCCTGGAGGCAGAAGGAAGGGGATAGCAGAAGGGATTGAGGCTAGCAGATAGGAGAACCTCCAGGCTTTATGAAGAGGTTGGGGAATTAGGGGATGGTGAATCTCTTTTGAACCAAATTCAAGTCTACCAGGTTATACTGAGGCTCAGAGTGCCCAGCCCTGTGCTCAAAAACCAGTAGGGGGCAGGGAGGAAGGGCCAGGCTGGTCACTGAGAAGAGCTGCGGGCATGGCAGAGGGGGGAGTGGGGCCTGTTTTTTCCCTCTCTCCTGCCCCCAGGGAGGAAGTGATCACACCAGCCACTCACCGTATAATAGCCTGCCAGAAACCATTACCCTCATTGCCCCCATTTTACAGAAGGGGAAAGTGAGGTATAGAGCAGGGGTGTGACTGATCCTAGCCCACATGGGATCTGGAGCCTAGGCTCAAACTCTGCTCTTCCAAAGACAGTCTCACTCATTCTCTCCTCTACAAGGCAAGAGGGGACATCAAGCTGGGTGTACAAAAGTGGGAGGGCTAGAGTAGGTGAAGCTTTGGAGGCCCGAGAGAGGCTCTGTGTTGGACAGGGAGAAGCCTGTGTTATGGACAGACATGGTGGTGGAGGGGGCTAAGCTTCTTGCCGAAGTTGGGTGGGACAGGCAAACAATATGAAGGAAGGCAGGCCAAAAGCCACCTGTTCTGCAAAAACTCCCACCTCCTCTCTGGGTCTTAATGCTTCTTCTCAGGAGCATCTCCCCCACCCCCACCCCCACCAGTTTCCCTGAGTCCCTTGGTTCATTTCTGCCTTCTTCCCTAATTTAGCCTTCAAGGCTCCCAGAGGAGATAATTATATGGGAAAGGCAGCTGGGGAAGGGGCCTGGGCAGGAGCTGCCCTTGCTCATGCCCTCCCCCACCCCTATGTTCCAAAGACAGCTGGCTCTGAAATTAGGGGCATCAGAGCTGTCCTACCAGGCTCCCTTTTCCCCACTCCCTGCCTGCTGGCTCTCTCTGTGGTCTCTCTGAGAGACACCAGAGCCAGGACCAGGGGGAAACAGAGACAAGGAAAGAGAAACAAAGAAAGAGTTCAGAGGGGCCGTGAGAGTGCTGGGAACTGGGAGTGACCAAATTAGTCCAGGGTTTAGGGTTTCCAGGCTCTTCACACAGGCCCACAACACAGTGGGAATGCAGGCCATGGTTGAAATAACCCTGAGCCATCCCCACACTAGGCCCAGAACCCAACACCCAGAATCTAGCTTCTAAGTCAGATGCCAGGGCATCATGACACCTAGAACTTATCTAAACCCACAGCCAAAACTCCAGGGACATCTGAAGGCAGAAGGAGAGCCCTCAGAAAGATTGAGTCCCCAGGGCTTGGGGTCTGGCAGAGGAAGGGGGAAGCATTTCAGTCACCAGAAAGGGGGTGGGGTGGGAGAGATGAGAGCTGGCAGGATGGTGGAACAGTGCTCCCACCCTGACCCAGAGAGGCAGCCCTGCCTGTGGGGGCTGAAACCACTCCCAAACTCTCTCAAGGCCCCTGTCTGCAGAGCTTCAGCAGCCTTTTCTCTGTCCCTGCCCTCCCCTACAAGCCCCCACTCTAATCAGAAGAGGTTCTGGCAGACCACAGGCACCAAGAGGGCCTCAACTCCAACCTATGAACTGTCAAATTTGTGCAGCACCAGCTGGATGGAGGCAAGTAGCACCTTGTCCACAATCCGTGATTTTACAGATGGAGAGGTTGAGTCACAGAGAAAGGCCAGGGCCACCAGTGTACTTTATGGAATCTTCTTTGCTCCTCCATCAGTAATGCCTGTACCTCTCCAATTCTCCCAGGCCCAGGAACAAACCCACATTTTGATCTGCCACAGAAGAACCACATGAGGAAGTACAGACCTATGTCAGCTGTGGGCCCCAAACCCTAACATCCTAGAAAGGGGCTGGCCGATAGGGCAGTAAGACTCAGGAAAGACTCTCACACCTCCTTGGGTATTTATAAAAAAGAATCAGACAGGAATCTCTAAAACCAATCCCTGAGAAATAGCTAAGGACTAGATGAAACCTTTTGTAATTATCACCAAGAATACCTCGAAGCAGACAAGAACTTTTGACATCAGCACCCGCACAAGCCTTTGGGGCCTGAGTAGACAGGAGCCCTGTGTCATTAACATTCTTAAAACTATCTGGGCACTTCCAGGACCAGAGAAGCCCCCTTAGACCTGGGCACCTACCTAATGAGCACACTCAAAAGGCTCCTGTGTGAGTCAGTGCGTATGGCCCTTCTCTGGCCCCACCCCTAAAGCCCCCCACGAAGGACTCACCACCTGTGGCTTGCTGCAGCACTTGCTGGCTGGGACAGGCTCATCTGGAGCCCTGGCTGCCTCAGGGGACTTGGCCTCAGCAGAGGGCGGTACAACAGGGGTCAAGCAAGGCATATCCACCGGTACTGGGGCAGGAACCTCACCAGGGTGGAGGGTCAGCATATACTGCTTAGTGACATCCTCGAGTGATGGTGCCTGCAATGTGGAGTGGGCTCTGGCAGGGAAGCCCATGGGCTCTGGCACAGCCACAGGGGGGCCAACGGAAGTCGGTGGCTCAGGTACCACAATAGGTGTGAAGGTGGCGGGCACACTCGCGTGGCGAACGTGTTTGGAGGACAGTCGGGCCCGAGACAGGCTGTTAGTCTGGTCCTCATTGCCTTCCTCTCTCTGTAGTTCCTGGTGACTGCTCCGGGCTGGGCGTTTCTTGGAACCACGTCGGATGAGCCGTGGGGACAGAACATCAGCCAGTTTAGGGTCAAGGTGGAAGTCACGGTGGGCAGTGGAGGAGGCAGGTGGGGTCTTGAGTAGGGCCCTTTCAGACTGCGCCCGGCCCCTGGCAGGACTGGGCTCTTCTGGTTCTGCCTGCCGCTCTGCAAGAATGGGCTCACTGCTAGACGGAGGCAGCATGGGTTCAACTTCTCGGATGGGCTCCCCTCCAGGGCCCTCAAATCCAGGCCCAGCCAGCTCCCCACGGCGGCTGGGGTCACTCAGAGATTTCTTCTTGGGGGCTTTGCCAGCAACCCTGTCATCTGCCACACACCCCAAGGCACCAGGCCCCTGAACAATACTCTGAATAACTTCCTGGTAACCCTTGCTCTCTTCACTGCCCACAGACCAGTCACTGTGGCCACTGGTCAAGCCCTCATCCACAGGTGGGGTCGCTGGAAGTCCTGTCTTGGGGCTCAGTGAGCCCAAAAGGTTGCTATCCACGGAGAACCCAGAGGGCTCCTCAGAGGTGGCAGCCCGGTGGCGCTGTGGAATTGGGTCACTCAGAGACCTGTAGGCCTCCCCGGCCTCTCCATTGCTCAGTTCAGTCCCACCAGGGCCTGAAGGTGGGATTTTCCGTCTCCGGCGGAGGGCACCTGGTGTGGGAGGAGTATCAGGGGACACTAGGGCCCACCCTCCCAGACTATCTTCAGCCCCAGGGCCATGGTGGTTGGTCTGGGCTGAGGATGAAGAAAGGGGTCGCCACAGCCCTGTGGTACCCAGGCTGCAAAAAGCTGAAACAGGAGGCTCAGGGTCTGCCCCAATGCCCTCATCTGTCAGGCTAGACTCAGGGCCAGAGAGCTCCTCCTGGGACCGCTGCCCTTGGGTCATGTCTCCCGCCCAGTCAGGGCTTCCAGGGGGGATATCACTTCCATCATCCTGCTGGGCACCCATTCGCTGGATCTTCTCAAAAACCTGACGGGCCTCTTGCACATACTGATCTTGGACAACCAGGGGCAGTGGGTCCTCCTCGGCACTTGGGCCTGCCAGCAGGAGCTCCGAGGAGCTGGGCTTCAGGGCACTGGTGCGGGATAGGCGGCGGGCCACAGGCTTCTCAGAGCAGGTAAAAGACTTTGCCCTCCGCAGAGTGGCCGTCAAGTCTTTGAGTGTGGGCCGGGTGCCAGGTGACGCTGCGGATGGGCCAGGCATGGGCCCAAGTTGTCCGCAGGGGCCACTTGCTGCTGGTGAGTCTCTGCCATCCAAGGGGCTGCTCGCAAGATCATTGGGGCGCCCACCGGGTTTTCGGACCCTCAGCTCTGAAAGGTCGGAGCGAAGGAAACTAAGCAGCGTCAGGGTCTCGGAGGCGATATCTGGATTCGACAGGGACTTCCGCTGCCGACTCTTGTCCAACTCCAATCCTCCATCTCGCAATGCCCTCGTGGTGCCCACAGGTCCCTTGGTGCGGGTTCGAGGCTGGGGCCTTAGGAGGAGACCTTCTCCAGCTCCAAAGCTAGGCGAGCGATACATGCCCCAGCCCCCAGAACCCCGACTAGCCCATGGGTCCTCATCCTTGAGGGTCTCCGTGCTGGAATAACGGCTGCTACCACGGGAGCCTGCTGGGCTGGCTAGGTATGCGGGAAAGCTCACCTTGGCCACGCGGAAAGCTCCCCCCACAGTGTCAGACATGGGCCGGAGTCCCTCCTGAGGACCTGGTACACAGGGAGGCGAGCCAGTACCCCACTCCCGGGGTCCTTCTTCACTAGGGGCTCTTGGAGATTTGGAGGGCTCAGGACTCCTGGCTCCCCCTGCTGAGTCCATGCTGCCAAGATTTAACCCATAACTGTGTGGCCTACAGTCCTTATCCAAGAAGGAGCTTCCAGGCCTGGGTCCCGGCCTCCCTTCCCAGCGGTGGCCACCCTCACCGTCTTGGTCCTCCTCACTGCCCGAGGAGTGGCCTCCGTGGTAGGCCGGACTCTGAGCCCCGGGCGGCGGCGGCGGCGGGACCTCCTCTTCCTCCTCGCTGGAGCTGGCAGCCCGGCTGCGGCTGACAGGATAGGAGGAGGCGATGGAGGAGGAGCAGGAGCAGGAGGCCCGGGCCCCGGCCTGCGGTTGGGAGAAGCTATGCCAAGAATGTAAACCATCCGCCGGACGCTGCGCCCGCTCCTGTTGCTGCTGCTGCTGCTGCTGCTGCTGCCGCTGCCTCCTCCCCTCGGTCCCTGGGCCGGGCAGCGGCCGCGCGGAACGCAGGCCAGCCAGGGGGAAGCACGTCCGAGGAGGTGGCGTCGGTGGCTGCCGGGGCTCCCGAGCCGGAGGCTCCCACACGGCACCGTCGGGGCTGGGCGTTCCCGAGGCCTCAGAGTCAGCACTGGGCCGCCTGGAGCCAGGGCCTCCGAAGAGCTTGCGCATCTCGGTGACGCTGGGCCAGGCCCCGCGCGCGGCACCCTCCGCCGCTTCTTCCGCGGCCCCGGGGGAGACGCCCCCGTCTCGGGCCCCTGAGTGGTCGTCGTCCAGGCGCGGCGCGTCGAAGCGCCGGGAGAGCTGGCGCACGGACGGCGAGAGGCTGCGGAGCGGGCGCGGCTGCGCGGGGGCGGCCGGGGGCCCCGACGCCAGTTTGGACACGCGCCGGGAGGGCTGGCCCGGGACGGTCGCGGCCGGCCGGCACGAGGCGCGGCGCCGCAGCCCGGGGGTGTCCGTGGCCTTCTCCCTCGGTCCGGGCCCGCCGCTCCAGCGTTCGAGCAGCTTGAACGAGACGCTGCGATAGAGCGGGGGCCGGGGCGCCCCGTCCGCCATGGTGGCAGCACTCACTCTGGGGGGGCTGGCCTCGGGGAGCCGTGGCCAACCCCCCCCCCCCACGCCCTCGCCGCGAAAGGAGCGCAGCAGCCGGGGTCCGAAGGCCTGGGTTCTGCAGCAGCAGTGTGAGGGGGTTTGCGGGGAGAGGGCGCAGAGACCCAAGGAGAGGTTTATCTGCTGCGGCTCAAGTTTCTGAGGCCGCGGGCGGCATCTGCTCCATCCAGCGCGGTCCCTCCCGCCTCAGCGCCGACCCCCAGCACCGGCCCCCTCCTCGGCCGGTGCGATTCGGAGCATCGCGGCCCGGCCCGGTCCGGGCAGGATCCCAGTGCTCTGCTCCTCGGCTCCGTGCCCGCCAGCCGGCCTGCCTGCCTCCCCTCGCGCTCCCGCTCCGGCTCCCGCTCCCTCCCTCTTGGCTGCTAGCTCCTCGCTCCCTTTTGTTGCAAATAAACTTTGTGGCTGAGGAAAGGGGGCGGGAGGCGGGGCCTCGCGCCCAAAAGAGGGGGTGGGCTCCGGTCGCGCGCGAGGCTGGGAATCGGGAGTTAGGGGGGAGGGAATCGGGGAGGAGCTGAAAGAGAAGACTGCTTGAGCACTTGCAGACCGAAGTAACCCTCTAGAGGAGCCCCTCTGGAACCCAGCAGGCCGAACTGCCCCGCCAAGGACTCCCTCCGGCACGCGAAAGCTCTCAGTGTGGTCAGATCCTCTGACATACAGCCGGGGCTGCGCCCCCACTGCGGTTCAGACGCTTTTGTGTGGTAACATCTTCTGCTCAAAGAAACCCCAACATGGCAACTTCCGACCCATAAACTGGTACACACCGACATTCAGGTACACCCAGAAACTCTTCCAGGTGGAAGGGGGCGGGACTCGCCGCCAGGGGGAGCAGTAGGCGCCACAGGAGACCTGGGCGCTAGCCGCTGCCCGCCCCACCCCTCACCCAGCCCAGGCCACGCCCCCCACCGGGCCCTTCTCTGTGAATCCCACTCTCCCAGAGAGCCCGTCCAGCCTCCCTTGCCCCCAAACGCCCCGCCCCTCTTACCTCTGCTGCCAGTCCAGCTCTGACCCTCCCACGCCGCTCCAGGTGCCCCACCCTCTGTGGCCACGCCCCCATCCCCCTCACGTTTCCAGCTGCCCACCCCTAGGCACGGCCCTCCACCTGCCCCCGCCGTCTCAGAGGCCCCTGTCCTCGCTGCTCCGCCCTGTGCCCCGCCCCCTCCTCTTGAGCTCCGTGATACGTGGCTCTTACGCCCTCTACCGGTCGGATTCTCCCTTTCCCCCCCCCCCCAACAAAGTACAGGACAGGTAAAGGTAAAGCGGTACCCATCACCAAAAATGGGAGTTTGGAAGACTTCATTTCCTTTACTTCTTTTCAGTCCTTTCCTAATCCCTTCAGCCGTTTCAAACCTAGTCCCTTCGCAAAGTCCCTTCTGCTTCACACGCAAAAGGAGTTTCAACGGAAACGCCCTTGACTTGCCACTGCCAAACGAACACGACTACCTGTGGCCCTCCGCCCTCCTAACAGAGGGTGTGGGTCGCCTCTCCTGCTTCAAGCTGATCCAACCCTTGAGCTCCCCTTCCACCTCCGCCCTTGTCCGGCAAGTCTCTCATTGTACTGGGTACTGGGGTCTTCCCCACCCCCGCCTGCTTCTGCTATGTGCCATTCATCCTCAGGGCCCAGCTTAAAATGCAAGGAAGCTCCTCAACATTTGAATGAACAAATGAGAGTTTATTTGTTCATAAACAATAACATGGGTTATTGTTGGATGTATGGGTAATATTATTTCATTCTTTTTTTTTTTAATTTTTTTTTTAACGTTTATTTTTGAGACAGAGAGAGACACAGCATGAACGGGGGAGGGGCAGAGAGAGAGGGAGACACAGAATCGTAAGCAAGCTCCAGGCTCCGAGCGCCATCAGCCCAGAGCCCGACCGGGGGGCTCGAACTCTCAGACCGCGAGATCGTGACCTGAGCTGAAGTCGGACGCTTAACCGACTGAGCCACCCAGGCGCCCCTATTTCATTCTTTTTATTTAATCCTCGAACCACCCTGGAGGGAGAAAATATTTCCTCTCTATTGGTCATGAAGGAAATGTAATTTTGACCACTGTCAAAGTCAGGAAATGGCAGTGCCTGGTATGACTCAAATTCAGATTTGAGGAGCTTTAAATGCCATGCTCCTCCAGTCTTCACCGGTCCCAGATCCCTGATAAAGAGGAGGGTTCTCTCTCCTTGAGCCCCCAGCAGTCTCTTCCCTCTTCTAGGGCCTGGGCTCACCTGCCCCAGGAACAGAGGATAGTCTGGTCTGACTCATGCTCTCCTCAGCAAAAGAGGGCTGGGCCTGACTAGGCTGGCAGGCCCTGGAAGCAGGAGGCCCTGGCCCAGATGAGAGGTGCAAGGAGGGGCATAGAGCAGGATGGCAGTCAGGGATTGACTCGGTTGAGGGAAATCTCTGTAGGGAGGATGCTCTTCCTCTTTGAGTTGAGACTAGCCTCCTATAAGTTCCTCACCTCAGCCTTGTCTCAGCTCTGCCTCAAAAGGACCTCTGTCCTTCACTGGGGAATTGATGGCAAGGAAGAGAATCCTGCCTGGCCTAGTGCCTCTCTACCCTTGCCTTGCTGTGTGACTTTGGATATATGCTTACACTTTTCTGGGCCTCAGCTGCCTCATCTGAAAAGTGAGGAGTGGGTCTAGAGTTCCCCAAGAGTGCCTCTCTGACTCTATTTGAAGTCAAATTCTTGTTTCCTCTGAAATACTTTTCTACTCTTTGGGGAAAGTTTTGTTATGGTGGGGGAGACCCTCATCCTGACAGACACTGCTCTCTTCCAAAAACAATGGTCCCTACCATCTGAAATTTGTACTTTGCCAAACTTTTTCACATCCTGTCATATTTTGTCTTCACATCACTTCTGGAATAGAAGTTTATATTCCCATATCACAGATGGGCAAACTGATGGAGAGATGCAGAGACTCAGGTCACCTCAGCATCCTGAAGCTTGGCCTTGAGGTAGGCTGACTGAGGCCTTTGGATCAGGAATCCCCTTGGTGAGGGGTGAGGAGGGTGTTTAAGGATCTAGGCTGGGCCACCACCCAGTGGCACACTCACCCAGTCAGAGAGTGGCTTGGCTGCTTCCAGCACCTCACGAATCCTCCTAGCCTCAGTACCTTCTGATTCATGATGAGACAAAGTCATCTTCCAGGTACAGAGGGTGCCTGGGTGTTTTTAGCCCTTCAAAGACTCATCTAGGAGGTTGCTGGGAACACTGGGCACCAGGGTGGAGAGGGGAACATTTCTGGGAGTCTAGAGCTGGGCCCAATGCAGGCACCCTCACAAATGTGCCAGATGACCCTCAGCAGGTCACTCCCTTCCTCTGGGCCTCAAGCCCCTCACCTATGAAAGGAGAATGAAAACATTAACCCATCTACCCATAAGTCATGGTGCCCAGCAAGATCAGGGCTATAAAACCCTTGAAGAAATCAAGATAGGAAGGTTGTGATGGTCACAGTCATGGCCAGTGATGGCCCTTGGGTACTTAAGAGGGAGAAAGATAAGGAGTGAGAGGACCTCAAGAAGAAATGCCCTCCAGGGGCCACCTGGGTGGCTCAGTTGGTTAAGCGTCTGCCTTAGGCTCAGGCCATGATCTCACTGTTCATGGGTTCGAGCCCCATATTGGGCTCTCTGCTGTCGCTGTGGAGCCTGCTTTTGATCCTCTGTCTCCCTCTCTCTCCTTTCCCTTTCCCCCACTCCCCTGTTCGTCTCTCTCTCTGTGTCTTTTTCAAAAATAAACATAAAAAAAAAAGAGAGAGAGAGAAAGAAAGAAAAAGAAGAAGCAATAACCTCCAGGAAGGAACTGTCTTAGGGGGAATCTGACTCCTGAGTCCATTCCCAAGTCAACTAGAAATGACCTGAGATTGTCCCCTTTCCTGTATAATTAGACCTCAAGTAGACAGTATTGGATTATTTATAACCTTTAGTTCATGACACATTCTCACCACTTCTTTAATTGGCTCCCACCACAAAACAACTAGGACCTCAATAATGTCCTACATCTCATCATATAGGTTCCCTACCACCCATTCTCCTGCTGTCGTACCACGCCGAATAATAACCATTACCTTCTGTGTTCAGCATTCCTTTGCTTTCCTTTTTGTGTAGTTTTGTTGCATCTGTGCATTCCTTCAAAGTATATATTTTCATTTTAGTTGTTACAAAAGGGCATCTTGCTCTGTGTAATTTTTTGAGATTACTTTGTACTTAATATTATACTGCTTAGGTTTATCCATATCGTCACACATCCATGTAGTGCATTCTGGCTGCGTGTAATATTCCATTGTGTGAATATAGCATGGTGTATTATTCATCCACTCTCTCGTGGACGGATATTTGAGTGTTTGCAGGTGTTTGCTCTTGCAAATAGTGCTGCTCTGAGCATTGTGCATGACTCCAGGTGCACATGCGCAGGAGAGCTCAGGGTAACAGGCCATGTGACTACTCGACATCCAGGAGGCATTGTCAAGCTAGGACCGAATATCTCTCTCTGTGTTTTTATTTTATAATCTGTGTTTCCTTTTACGTGAAATGCCAGTTTGTGCCTCTTCTATTGGGTTATTATACTTTTTTGTACTTTATGAAAATTCTGCTCTAACTTTTCCATGCTCAATAGGGTGGCTTAGGGAGGGCTGGTAGTATTATCACTGTTTTATACGTAAGGAAACAGAAACTTAGAGAAGTTAATGGGCTTGTTTAGAGTCACAGAGTCAATAACAGCCCTTTTGCACTGAGCTGATACCTTCTGAGACCACTGGGCCTCAGCTAAGAAACCTCTGCCCCTTAAGCTGAGTCACAAAACCCCTGGTCCCCATCATCTCTCAGCTCCTGACCATTACATGAGCTTATAGTCTCCCCAGTGAGGCCTTAGCCCTTGTTATGTTCTTCTGAGCTCTCCTCCCAGCTGTAATGATCCAGGGTATATATTTATTTCATTATTGCCTTTCTGTTTCATCAGACGAGAAGCTCGCTCAGGGCAGGGACCCACTGCTCAGCATGATGCCTGGCTCATAGTAGGTGCTCAATAAATGTTGTTTACTGGATGAACTGCCGGTTTCCTTGTCTGCACCCCTACTCTCACCCCCAGGTTCTTTCTGAGGATAGGGTCTGGGTCAGAGCTGCCTCTGTGTTCCCATCGCCATCTTGGAGGAGTATAGAGAATGTGTGTGGAAGAATGAATGAAGGAGGGAGGAGCAAGCTGCATCTATTCCTAGGACAGATCCAGTGCCCCTGGGCTTTTCCACATTAGAAAGGACAAGCCCTGGTTCCTGATTCTCTGGCTCTTCCATCTTTGGCCCTGCCCCTGTACTCAACCTACAACAGCCAACTCATATGTCTCCTGTCATGAAGTGCCTTCCCTGGACCAGGCCTCCCTGGGAGGCTTCTTCTCTCTTTTCTTCTCCACCCATCACCTCCACTTCCTCCCTGCCTGCTACTCCCTCATTCAAACACCTCCACTGCCACCATCATTCAGAAACCCCTAGGCTTTGACCTTTCACCTCTCTGGCTCCTCCTCCTGCCCAGCCCCCTAATGAAGTTCCCAGGGTTCTCTCCAGACCCTCCCTTCCTACTCTGTCCCTCAGGAAACCCATCTACCCCCTCGGCCTCAGGCCTCAAGCCGAAAGCACCATGACCACTCCCCAAGTTTTGCAATTCTCTAAGAAGCCTTCCTGGGTATCTCCAGACCCTGCTGAGTCCTAGCTCCCACCCAGGTTGAGGCCTTGTTATCAAGCTGGACCCTGCCCCCACCCCAGTCCAGGACACTGCCTGGCCTCCCTCTAGGTCCACCATCTCAGGATAAGAGCGAAGTAGAGGGACTTGTTTTGGCTGTGGTAACAAAGGCCTGAAAAACTCGTGGCTTAAAAAAGATAGACATTTATTTCCCTCTTGTGCAAAAGTCCAAATTCAGGTGGCCCCAAACTGGAATGGTCAGAAACCCAAGCTGTTTCTCATGGTCCAAGATGGTGCCCCAGCTGTGAGGCCCCCATTGTAAGCAGCAAGAAGGGAGGGGAGGCAAAGGACAGACCCCACCTATCTTTTAAAGACCTTCATCCCCTTCCTGTGTTAAACTGCTGTAGGCCACTTTGCTTATATCCCACTGCCCAGGATTAAGATACCTGGTCATACCCAGCTGCAAGTAAGGCTGGGAAATGAAATTTTCATCCTAGGAGAACTTGTGCCCAATTAAAGGAGAGTTAATACTGCAGTTGGCACTTAGCCGGCTCTGTTACAACTTCCTAGGGGGATCCCCAGTTACTGGCACTGGCTGAGGCAGGTGGGCACTTGAAAGACACGTAATAAAAGGAAAGGGAAGCGAGGCAGGTCGAGTAAGGCAAGGGGGGAATCTAGTATCTGGGTTAGAGAAAGACTGTGTGACCTTCACAGGTCAATTCTCACATCTGGGCCTCAGTATCCCCATCTGTAATTGGAGGTATTGTAAGGATTAAATGAGAAAACGTATGTACAGCACACTGCATGTGCCCAGGACCTGCAGAGCCCAACAAATGGCCACTGCTGTCATTGTTGTGGCTCCCCGGTGCTCCCCTGGGCTGGCACCAAGCCTTTCACTCTCTGGCCCTGCCAACTCTCCAGCCTAATCTCTTGCTGTCTTTCCTCCAACAGCCTCTACGCCTTAGGCTGTGCTGTTCCCTGCACCAGAACAAACTTGCCCTCTCTTCTTCAGTCTAATTATGGCCATCCTTCAAGCCCCAGCTGCACTGCTGCACCCCAGGAAATCTTCTCAAGCCCAGAGCATCACCTTGGACCCCTATGAACCCACATGCTCCCCCACCCCTCACCACACTCTACCTCCACACCTTCGTCCGTGTCTCCTCTGTCTTTACCCCAGTGAGCAGACATCCCCAGCTGAAGCCCCTATCCCCTGGTGTGCTCTGGGTTAAAGTGAGGAGAGAGATTAGGGGATGGGGACAAAAGGAGGGAGAAAGAAGGGGGGGAAATTCAAGCTCCCCAAATGGCACTCGGGAGTCTCTCGTACTGGCATTAATAAATGGTTTTTCCTTCTTGTAGGAGTAGATAGATGGGGCTCATGGATTATGACCCTCGTTCTGAAGGGGAAAAAAAAGGTGTGCGGAGTTTTTTTTTCTTAAAAGACCAGCTGCCTCCCCAGGTGAAGGAAGGAGAAATCCCTTGCTCAGAGCCCCTTGTTTAGAAACTTCCTTGGCAAATTCCTAGAGAGAGAGACTGGAGGAACTTGTGTGCACAAAAGGCAAAGTCATTACAATAGCAACACTCATTGCACGCTTACTGTGTTTCGGCAGTACTCTGAGTGCTTTGCACGTATTAATCCTCACAACCACTTTGCAAGACAGATAGCATCATCATTCCCATTTTATAGCTTGGGAAGTTACGGTACAAAGAGGCTACATAACTTGCCCAGAGTAACATAACTAGTAAGTGGTAGAGGCAAGATACATGCTCAGGTTGAGCTGGGTCTGCAGTTTCCACCCTTTATGCTGTTCTGCCTTGCGAAGGGATGCTGGAAATGGAATTTACCTGTGGCCCACAATGTTCACTCTTGGAAAAGTAACCAGAGAAAGGGTCACCATTCTCGGCAGTCTGCTAGGACAGTCATCTGGGATGCTCTGGGCACTGTGGCAGAGGCCCTCTGCCTTCCGCTCTCCTGCTGCCCTACTCCCCCATGACAGGCAACTGAAGAGTCTCATCTCAGACTCTCAACAAGATGCAAGGCAAGCATCATCTGTACTACTTGGCAGGACATTGCATTGTGTTGGGAATATACACCTTCTGACATTTCCTCACATCTCTTCCCTGTGACCCAAAGAATCAAAGTCCCTTCTGTCCAAATTATCATCAACCTCTTCAGCAAGGGCACTTTTGATGGGTTCCCAAGATGGTTTGGGCCCGGTTTTCCCACTTCCTCAGACAGCTGCAAGCACACCTCCAACATTACTATGGGGTTTAACTCCCGCAGAGCCCTTCTCTGAATGCCCCCATTGCCCAACAGCCTTGGAGATTAGACAGGGCTAAAAGAAAAATGCTGAGTAAGCTATGCAGTCCTTCCCCTCCCTGCCCTGTCCCTATGCCCTGCCCTCTCTCAGCTCTACCCTCTAAGAAGGTAGACTCTTTGTCAAGGCTGGTTCGGGTACAGGGTCTGAGCAGCCAAGGGCAGGTGAAATTGTTCTACAGGTGGAAAGCTGGGACCTGGGAGGAAGGAATAAGGAATGGAGGAGAAGTGAGGGGGAGTCCGGTGGGGGGTGTGTGTGGAGATATGAGGAAAAGGAGCAGAGAGGGTGAGGAGCTGTGTGGGTGGGGCCGAAAGGAGGGGTGGGTGGGGAGAGCAGGTAAAGAGGCCTTATGTGGCAGAATCCCTTGGCTGTCTTCTCAGAGACCTTCAGTGAAGATGCCTTTCCAAAGCTTTTGAAGGCTCAGGTCTGTGTTTGAGATGCCCCTGTGAGATGGCCTCCAGCAGCCTCCCAGGCACCCACAGGCCAGAATGATGAAGGTGAAAGGGCAGGAGCAGAACCCATGGAACAGTCTGTCTTGAGACTGGCCACAGGACTTCTGCACCTCCATGTGGCAGCCTCCTGGTAGCCCTGGCATGGCCCTGAGTCTCTTCAAGTTGACTTTCCTTCTAGAATGAAGCAATATTGAAGGGCTATTTCCCTTCACTTGGGGGGGGGGGGCTGGTGGAGGGTTCCTCAGGCACCCAGGATACCCTGAGGCTGAAAGAGGCCCATGCGAAGAGATAGGTGGAGGAGAAGTGGGGTCTGGGGCTCTTCCTGGCATTCAATGCTCTGGTCCCACCCACTCCATCCCCTCTTGGACTTAACTGAAACTCACTATTGATTTGCAGCCAGATTCAACAGGTCTCTGCCTCTGGGTTTTATGCACCCAGTGCCTTCCATCAGGAGCAGCCTCCTTCTCTCTGTCTTTTGGATTCCTCCCTGGCTTAAGCTCCACTCTTTGAAGAAGTGCTCCCTGATTCTTCCCTCTGCTCAGCCCCCACAGCCTGAAGCGTGGCCATGGGACAGCTTTTGTTTTCTCAACTTTCACACACAGCAGACCATATGCCTGCCCCCCACTCCAGCTCTCTACCCATCTCCTCCAGCGCAGAGTCTAGATTAGGGCCATCCCAGGCTGGGTGAACACGCTCCCCACTTGCATTTGCTGACCTGCCACTCAGCCTTCAACATCTGGTTCAGATGCCCCCCAGCCCTGCCCTGAGAAATCTTTCCTGACTCCTTGGACTGGATCACGGGTATCCTCTGTTCACCCCTCCCCGCCAGCCATGCTTCCCTCTGTCACAGCCTTGACGTCACTTTGTCAAATGTCAGTATATCCAGTAGTTGGGAGCCTATATGGGGCAGAGCTGGGACTTGTTCTCCTGGGGCCCCGGAATCAACCCAGGCCCAAGCACAAGGTGTAGGTAAAGTTTTGCTGAATGAATGGAACATCACATACCTCCAGAGAGCTCATATTCATCCCTCAAAATCCAGCTCAAATGCTCCTTTCCAGAAGCCCTCACTTCCTCCTCCCATCTTCCCTCACTCCCTTTATTGGTGACTCCAAAACATTCGGCATGCTCCTCAATTACAGTGCATGTCACACGCCATTTTTGTGAGCAGCTTAACATGGTTTCCCTGCCTCTCCAGGGCTGACTGGGACCTTCTGGAGAGCCAGGTCCGAGCTTGTCTCTCTGTGCCCACACGGCCCGGTCCAGAGAAAGAGCTCAATAAATAGTCATTGGTTGAGATTTTGGAGTCTGTGGGGCGACCTCACTCCATGCCCAGCTGAGCTAAGCTCTAATTCTCTGCACAGTTTGGGGTTGGTGGGGCTTCCGGCGCCACGGCCCCAGGTGTCCTTGTCCCCAGTGGGCTCAGGGACCCCGTCGCTGCCACTTGGCCGTGAGTTTCTGCAGCAGCTCATGTGGCCTCCGGCGGAACTTCTTCTGAGTGAAGTAGAAGAGAATGGGATCCAGCACGCTGTTGGCACTGGCAAAGGGCCGTGTGACTTTGTAGGCAGCTGCAAAGGCCTCCAGCACAGGGCAGGGGACCCCAGATGTAGAGCGCACCGCCAGGTAGGCTGTCTTGGTGACGTGGAAGGGCAGGAAGCTGACGGCAAAGGCGGCTGCCACCACCACCGCCATGCGGGCTGCCTTGCCACGCCGTTCCCGGGCCACTGGCCCTGCGGGGCCGTCCTGGCGGCACAGATGGTAGGCCAGGCGGCAGTAGCAGGCCAGCAGGGCGGCAAAGGGCAGCAGAAAGCCGATGACCGTGAGGGCCATGCCGTAGGGCATATAGTGGGAGGCCAGGGCAGGCGGGCTCAGGTCGTAGCAGACGGTGCGGTTACGCTGGACGCCTGTGGCAGCAAAGAGGGCTGTGGGCAGACACTGGGTCGCCACAGCCAGCCACACGGCCCCACACACTACCCAGGCGGTGCGGCAGCCCCCACGCTTGTGCCAGGGGGCCAGTGGGTGGCAGATGCCCAGGTAGCGCTGGAAACTGATGCAGGTGAGGAAGAGGATGCTGCCGTGTAGGTTGGCGTAAAACAGGAAGCGGACCAGGCGGCAGGCGAGGTCGCCAAAGGGCCAGTGGTCACCTTGGGCATAGTTGTAGATGAGCAGGGGCAGGGAGCAGGCGTAGAGCAGGTCGGCCAGGGCCAGGTTCAGGGTGTACACGGCCGTGCGGGTCAGGGCCCGGCGGGATGTGCCGATCTGGGCGATGACACAGGCGTTCAGTGGCAGGCCGGCCGCCAGCACCACTGAGTACACAGGTGGCAGTAGCAGTCTCTTGAAGTTCTCTTGGTAGACACAGGTGGTGGGCGGTGAGCCCGGGGCCTGTCCTGTCCCATTGTCCCACTCCATGGCTGCCCGATTATGCTTCCCGCATCCACAGAGGCTAGGGAAGCAACACAAAACCTGTCAGTAACCACACTCACTGACCGCCCGGCAGGCCCCCTGTCCCTCTCTGGGCCCTGATTTCCACCTGAACCATCTATGATACTCACTACCCCACGGAGACCGCATGCTGCCTTCACTTTAAGGAAACCTGGGATACCATAAAGCTCAAGCTTGGGAAAAATCCAACTCACTTTCTATAATATTCATTTCCCACCAACCTTCCTGGTGAACTTCTATTTGGCCTTCAAAACCCTAGTCAAATGTCTCCTCTTTAAGGGGAGACTGACAGACTTTTGGTTTTTGTCTGTTTGTTTGTTCCAAATCTTTTTTTTTTTAAGTTTTATTTATTTAGGTAATCTCTACACCCAACAGGGGCTTGGACTCACGATCCCAAGATCAAGAATCACATGCTCTTCTGACTGAGCCAACCAGGCACCCCAGGCAGACTTTAGTTTGAATCCCACCTGTGCTACTTATTAGCTATGTGACCTTGGGCTAGTGATATACCTTTTCTGAGTCTCAATTTTCCCATCTGAAAATTGCAGGAATGACAGGCCACCTCTCAGAATGTCATGAAGTTTGAGGTACTAAATCACGCCAGGTAGGGCTTCCCCTGGGCTTTTTGGAGTTTGGAGATTATGGTTATGGTGAACATGAGTGTCTTTCTCTCCTACACAGACCAGGAGCCTCCTGAAGAAGTGCCAGGTCTGATGCCTGTATCTGGAAGCCCAATCTGGGGTCCAGGGCAGTGAAGGCCCTGGTAACTCTTAATTAATCAACGTGAACAGTATCCACACACTGTGAACTGATGAAGGACAGTGCCCACCTCCTCAGACTGGACTCCACCTTCCAAAGCCATGGTTCTTCTTTTGGCTGCAATCTTCTTATCTGTAAAATGGGGGAAGGAGGTGATTCAGGAGTTCCTCTAAGCCTCCTTCTACTTGACTTGAGGCTACAAATGTCTGTCTAGCACACACTGGACCACAGCACCCTCTGGTGGCTAATGTGAAAACAGCTTCCCCAAAGGCAGACGGGCAAATGACTGAGGACCAACCAAATCTGTTGGTTTTTTTTTTTAACTGATTTTATTTTTAAGTAATCTCTTCACCCAAAGTGGGGCTCAAACCCACAACCCCATGACCAAGAGTCATGCGCTCCACTGACTGAGCCAGCCAGGCGCCCCTACTGCTTGCTTTTTATAGAGAGGAAAATCCAGGCACAGCAAGAGGCAGTGATGGCTCAATCTTCCTCATTGAGTTAGAAGCAGAGCCAACCACCTGACTGAGAGGAGACAACTAAACATAGCCCATGGTCATGGAATGTAGAGGTTATAAACCCAACTTCAGAGCTAGGCAAGCCCGACATGGGGCTCATTCAAATCCTGGCTCCCCTACTTCTACGCTGTTCAACCCAAAGCATATCACTGGCCTTTTCTGGGTCTATGTTCTTATCAGTAAAACATGTCATAGGCCTGATATACAGTAGGTGCTTAATAAATGCCATGCCATGCCATGCTGTTGTATCCTACACGTAATGCCTCCATTCATCCCTTCAGGTGAGATTTTGGGGAAGCACAAGTGTCTTACGGGGTTCCCTGGTGAGGTAAGTCTGGCTTCTTGATACTTACCTCCCAACTGGCATGTCCACATTTACTGGTGCCCAGAGAGAACTCGCAACTTAAATCTAATGGACCTGAAAGACAAAGCCTTTGAGACAGTGAGTCAGATCATCCCCCTTCCTATTTATAGGTGGGAAAACTGAAGCTAAGGAAAAGATATGAAGTCCTGTAAATGTACACAGAGGGTGACAGAGGTTTGAGGCCAGAAGGTTCAAATCCCAGCTCTGCTACATGTGAGCCGTGGGGCCTTAGGCTCATTACTGAACTCCTGGGCCTTGGTTTCCCCATCTGTAAAATGGAGTAATAGAGTACCTGCCTCATAGGGTTGTTATGAAGATCAGTGCCTGGCACAGGGCAAGTGTTAGCTATTCTTGATGTGAATATACCTGCTAAGTCAAGTTATGAGATTTTTTTTTAATTATTATTCTTTTTTTTTTTTTTAATTTTGAGAGAGACAGAGCAGGGGAGGGGCAGAGAGAGGGAGAAAGAGAGAGAATCTCAAGCAGGCTCTGAATTGTCAGCACAGAGCCCGACATGGGGATCAATTCTACGAACTGCAAGATCATGACCTGAGCCAAAATCAAGAGTCGTACGCTTAACTGACTGAGCCATCCAGGCCCCCAAGTTATAAGATTTTTAAAAGTTAAGCTAGAGCAAAACGTAACTACCCAAACTAATTTCTACCAACTTAAAATTTGATTCTGATGAAAATATTTTTCCCAGAGTCTGGGCAAATGCAAAATGAAGTTTGGATTCTCTAGTCTGTATCCCACATGCCATATTATCTTTAATTATGAAAAATTCTTTGTGGGGCTTCAGCCCATGTGCTAGCAGTGCCGGGTGCCCAGTTAGCCAGTTAGGCATGGGGGAAGCCACAGGAAGAAGCACGGGAGGACCCCCATTGTAGCCAGGAAGCCAAGATTAGTACAGGCAAGAGAAAGCTCATTTACCCATCTCTTCATTCATTTGTTCAGGCTATTCTTTCCTTTATGCATTCATTCTCCTGTTTTCACCTGCCAGGCATTTAATGCATACTTACTGCCTGCTGGATGCATGGGGGCACAGTACATAGATGTCGATGCACATAGATAGAGATATAGAAATTATTTATACACATACACACACACCTACACGTACATATACATATGCTAGTCTGCATGGGGAGACCAGTGTGAGCCACAGGATAGAAGAGACTTTTCAGAAGAGAACGAAGGATGGAGCATGACCCAGGTGGTTGAGGAGGAATTCCCTGGGTGGAGAGGGGTGTGAGGATCTCTGGGTGTCCCCAGGTGGGGAGGAAAGTAGAGCAGGCAGAGCTTGAGAGGAGAGCAGCCTTCTAGGGCAGGGTCATGGTGAGGAGGAAGAAACGGGTAGCAGGAACAGTGCTGTGCCTCTGAACTCTCTTTTGGGAGGCCTATTGTCCTCAGACACCACCCCGAGGGAAAGCCCTCGCCTCAGGTGACTGGAGGCTCCAGATATTTCCTGCTCTCCACTCCCTGGTAAGACTGGTCCTCTTGGAAGGAGGCAGAGGCTGCACAAGGAGATCCAGAGTGAAGCTTCAGGTCTGCTCCAAGAAAGGCAGGCATGGCTGCCACCCTGGCTCCCTCATACACTCTACCCTCTGATGACTACGAGAGGCAGGGGCTGGTCCCAGCGGAGGGCTCCCTTGGCCCCTGCCTCCCAGCAGCTGACACTGTCTCCCTCTAGCTCTCACAGATGTCATTTCTTGGGCCCTGAGCCCTGGGCCAGCTCAGGCCCCAGTGTCTTCCTGGGCTCCGGCCACACTGTCTCTGGTGGGGGGCTTTCTAGCAAGTGGGTCAGATTACAGCCTTCCCTATATTCCTCTGCCCTTTGAAGAAAAGCTCAAACTCCTGACATTCAGGCTCCCTGCTGAGCCCTCCAACCTTATCAAGGTACCCCTGGTTGCTCCACTCTGCCCCTTCCTATCCTGCCACACTGTTCCTGAGACAATAAGACAGCCACACAACTATCCACAGTCAGAGACCTAGACTTCCTCTCGGGCCGTTCCATCGTTGTTGTTCCCTCTACACAAAGTGCCATTCATCACATGTCTGTTTGTCAAAACCCTAAGAGCGCATCCAGCTGCAGATCCAATCTTGCTTCTTCCTATCTGGTCCTCCAACTGGGTAGAGTCCCTTCTTCTGGTCCCCTCAACACCGTGGACCTCCTTTAGGTCAGCGCTGGGCCCAGCCTGCCTGCCCAAAGTCACAGTTCCTTGTGTCCAGCCCCCATGCCCCCCTCACATTGGCCCATAGCACCAACACTCACATGCAGCCTCCTGTCCCCGAAGCACCTTGGTGGCCTCAAATGCGTTGGAGCAAGGGGAGGCCAGACATGAGGCTCTCCACTCTCCTGCCCTCAACTCAGGCTGCAACACCTCCAAAGGAGCAGGCGGCTTCCTCTGTTTCCTGGCAGGGCTGTCTCTGACTGAAATAGCCCCTGCGGGGGCCACCCCCTCCCTGCCACCTCCAACACCAAGGTCTGGCGGAAACTGGGCCTCCAGGAGCAAGAAGGCGGAGAAAAGTTCTCCTTCCTGGAACCCTTCCCACCCAGCAGAAGGAAGAGGGTGATGAGGGGATAGAAAGGTGGGGGAGAACCAGAGGCTGCTGGTCAAAGGCCAGCCCCACAGCCCCAGCAGCTTCCTTTCTCCTCAGCCCTCTCTCAGTCTTCTCATCTGTCAAATGGGCATGTGGGTAATTAAAGAGTTTTTGGCTCCCCCTTTAGCTGTAACACCCAGAGTCACCTTGTAGTCACTCACTCCCCCATCCATCCCTCCTTTCTCCATTCAATAGCTCATTCACTGACCTATCCATCCCTCTACATGGTAATCTACTTATGCACTCACTTATTTGGTCACCTTCTCCCTCTCTCCTTCCCTCTCTTCCTTTTCTCCCAAACCATTATTGAACACCTACTGTATGCCCTCAGATCCTCCCACATACCTCCACTTCTCAGGCACTGTCTCCTGCATGGCAGGTCCAGAGCTCACCGGGAGTGACAGGTGTGGGTTGTGGGGATAGAGGTGATGCCCCTGAGAACTCATCTGAGTGAGATTCTCCCTGCCGGTGCCAAGCCCTCTTCCAGCCCCTCCTTACTCCCAAACCAAGACTCAGAGCTGTTAGGATGGACCAGAGGAGGTGAGGCGGCTTCTCATTGTTCCAAGGAGGACAGTTCCAGTAGCAGAGGCAGCATTTGCAGGGATGACTTGGAGGAGGTGGGCTTTGGTTGGGAGAAGCTGGGGTAATGAGAGGGGGACAAGTTCACGCAGGGAGAGAACACTGCCCTGGGTGCTTGAGGCCCAGGTTCTTGTTTACTTTGGCCCCTACCCACAAGCCCCTTCCCCTCTCTGAGCTTCCTTGGCAGGATGTGGTCATAGTGGCCACCAGCATGTTGTGAGGATGAACTGCCAGGGACAGGGAGGACCCTTTTTACCCTGGCAGGTGTGAGCACTGACAGGGGGATTGAGGAACTGAGTTGGTCCCAAAACTTTGGGTCAAGCTGAGGAAATTCAGGTTTGAACTGCTGAGGAACACTTTGGTCAGTTGTGCAAGGATTGAGCACCTACTGCCTATTCAGGGCTGTGCTAAGAGGTTGCTTGTCCCAGCTGAAAGTGTGGACCTCCTGATCTGATTTTAGTGGTGCTAGAGCTCAGGAGGGCAAGGAGGCCTGGCCTTCGCCCAGAAACCAGTCCTTTGCTGCATTCCTAGGACAATCTCCAGTGGTCACTCCCACCACAGTGTCTGCCCCAAGAATGGGAGGAGCCCTGAGGGCTTCCTGGGGGTGTCAGCCCCAGCGCAAGGCTTGGGTCCGAGTTCCTGCTACCGGGTTGGGGCCCAGGTGGGAGAGCTCAGGTCTCGGGGCTCATGGGAAGGAGTGACCTGGAATGGCTCCTGGAGAAGGCATGTCTGTTGCTGGGACTTAAAGGGCCAGGAGGACTTGGCCACATGAAGCGTGAAGAGAGCACCCTAGGCAGGAGGCATGCAGGCAGGGAATGAGCCTATCCTGTGGGAGAAATGAAGCATAATGTAGCAGGGGATGAGCTGTGTGAAGAAGGGCCCAGTTGGAGGCCTGAGGGGGCTGGCCCATTTAAAACCTCCAAGACAGAGCCCAAGTGCCCCTGCTCTGCTCCCAAGCCTGCCAGGGCTCCTAAATCCAGCCTCAGCCCTTCCCCACCAGGCTTTCCAGCCCTGAGGCGTACATCTGTGCTATTTCCTCTGCCCGGGATGCCTTCCAAATAAGCCCTACTTATCCTTCCTGTAGTTTTCACGTCTGTAAAATGAGAATGATTACTGGTGCCTGCCACATAGGCTGTAGTAAGAAATAAACGAAACCATGCAGGTGAGGTGCCCTGGCACACAGTATGGACTCAATCAACATTTGTTAACTGAATGAATCAATTCCAGGCCAGCCTAAATGCCCCCACTTTGGGCTCCCTCAGCCCGTGGCACCATGCACCAATTCCTGGGTCCTCACCACCCGGTGTCATCTCCTAATAGTCTGCCCGCTGCCGGATGTTTTAGCTGCAGCCCTGGGTGGGCGGCAGGCGGTGGCAGTGGTTATTCTCTCCCTTATACAGATGAAAGAAGTAAGACTCAGGAGCAGTCAACGAGTTTCCCAAGGTGTCCCAGCCAGGTGACACTTCAATACTGTCTTTCTAACTCTACAAACCCCTTATCCATGGTTCCCCTGAAATCCATGCTTAGACGTCCAAGCCAGGAAATTCCCAGAGGATCGTCTCCCCTGCACTGAGGGCTTCTGGCCATGAGATGGTGCCAGCAGACTGCCTGGGCTGGCCAGTCTCAAGCCTTCTGACCACCGCCCTGGGGTGGGGGCTGTGTGGCAGGTCGGCACACAGCCAGGGCCTTCCTTCTGGGGCTGGCACTGAGCAACCTCAGGACTGGGTTCCCAGCCTCAGTTTCTCCTGACCCACTCCCCAGCCTTTCTCCTATTTGTTAGTCCCATATCCACTCATATCCTGTTTTCAGAGCCTCACCTGATCAATCTGGCTCACGGGAGCTAGTGGTGACATTGGCAGGGGGACGGGCCAGTGTTCAGCCCTGTTCATCTGAGGTAGAGGCCTTGGGAGTGTTGCCCTGACACCAGGCATCCACCCACCCAGCTCCGTTCCAGGTACACCTTTGGCAGAAACATTGAAGTCCCTCACTCCATAGAGGGGACACACTCTGCCGGTTTCCTTTTGTCAGTTCAGGCAACACATGGGATCGGTTTGTGCCTGCAGCAGAAGCGATTCAGGATAGATGGAAGGAAGAACTGGCAAGGGTTGATGCTCCTTGGGTTGCTTGGATCCTATGGTCTCGGGATACCCTTTTAGCTGACTCTGCAGTTCCCTCCCCATCCCTGCTCCAAGGACCTCATATCTGGAAGGATGAGGAGGCCAGAGGCAGGAGCTGGAAGACTGAGTCACCACTTGCCAGCCAGCCAGGAACCAGCCCAGACCAGGCTGGATGTGGGAAGAGGCCTCCCAACCTTGGCCTGCCTGCCTGCTGGGAAACAAGGCCTGGAAACCCCCTTGCTTGGTCTCAGGCTTGTGAGTTTAGCAGCAAGGGCACAGGATGAGAAGGGTCAAGACCCAGCTTCCTTCCCCTGAGGAGTCAGACAGACTGGGATCCATCACCAACTCACTGTGACCTGGGGCGAGCCACCTACTCTCTCTGAGCCTGAGTCTCCATGTGATAAACAGGGCTAGTCCTGGTGCCTGCCTTACAGGGTGATTACATGCTCTGCCACAGTCACCAATCCAGCCCTGACCCAGCAGCATCCAGCCCGGGGCAGGAGTGCCCCCTGGAGCCTGCCTCAAGCCAGCCCGAGGCCAGGTTCCTGATGCCAGAGCTTCCTGGCATCCAGAGGATGGGGGGCAGGGGCAGTGCCCCCCAGTCCAGGTGGAGTTTTGGTCCCACCCGTGGTATTGGGCTGGCTGCAAAAGCAGGCAAATCTGGTAGGAAAAGGACACAGGGAGGGCAGGAAACTTGATTTCTCTTCTCTTTTCTACTTCCCCTTTTCACCTCCTACTCAACAAGAATTAAAGTTGGAACTGAAACAGCCATTTTGAGTGCAAGGAAGGGGAAGCTTCGGGGAATTTGGGAGTTGAGGCTGCTTCCTTTAGTCTCTCTCTGGCCTCTGCCGGCTGAGCAAAGAGGGAACTTGCATCTCCTGCACCACTACTCTGAGCCAGACCCATCAGTGAGCTCATGTAATCCCCACCACAATCCAGACAGATGTTTTCATTGGGCACTGACTCCGCACCATCACTGTGCAAAATGCCACAGCCAATTTACCCTTCACATTTCCACCTCCACTTTACAGATGAGGAAGCTGAGGCTTGGCAAACTTAGCAAGAGGTTGTCTCTCGGGAATGTGAATGAAGAGGTCGAAAACCATGGTGACCTAGGCGGGCACAGGGCTGAGAAGGCACAGGGCAGCCTCGGGGCTGGGGAACTGGACGGGGCAGCCCCTGGCAGAAGGAGAGTCCATGGTGCCAGCTTTCTAAGTCCGTGCCCATGGGCTGCAGCACCTCCCACTGGGGGCTCTAGAAGATCCCAGCACCTTCCAATATGCCCTCTTCCCTGAAGCTAGTGTGAGAAGGTCTCTGTTCTTTGCCTGGACCCCCAGGCTGTCCCCCCACACACCTTTTTTTTTTATCTCCCTGTAGAGGTGTGCCGCTTGGATTCCCTTTCAAGCAAGAACCTGCTGTTTACCTGCAAGGAGTGCAGCTGGCTGACAGCCTCTATTGGTGACTTTAGGACCCACCCGTCCTCCCAGATAACCAGGCTCCAGTGTTTTGGGGAAGAGATGGCCCGGATCCAGCTATCTGGCCCATCTTGCAGGCAGTCATTATTCTCCTCTGCAATTTCTTTCATCCAATTCCCACACACCCTCTCACGATGAAGGCCTCATCTCCTGTTTTTCTTTTGGGGGATCCCCTTTCCCCTCTTCAAGTCTTGACAATCTGGGGGTGCTGGATCTGTGACCTAGATCTGCCAATGAGAGAAGAGTGGGCTTCTCAGGCCCTATAACTGGCTCAGGGGTGGATGAGTGACCTTCCCTGGATGCCTCAGAGTCAATTTTGGAGATTTTGCTGGAACATTGGGAAGGAGGCAGATTTTCCACTGGGTTTGCAAAGCTGGTAGGAAGTGAGCCTGGAGCTTCTAGGGCCAGGTGAACTGTATGCCAGGAACTGTCCTATGCACGGATGATACTACCAGCAGGAAGGAGACCGTGCAAAATAAAACCAAGGATGGCAGAGCTGAGAACTGGGAACACACGGTTCCTGAGAACAACACTGAGCACCTGGTTCCCACTATGCCTGAAGCTTTACCTTCCACTGGACTTTTTGACAGCTTGAGCTGATAAATTCCCTTTTTGCCTCAGTCCATTTGACCTAGGATTCTGTCACTTAAAATCAGGAGTCCTCCCTATAGACCTGCACTTCCCCCTCCACGTCTCCTCTCCTCTTTCCACATCCCATGTTCACAGGGTCAGCCCCAGAACCCTAACATCCTTTCAGGGGAGGCTGGAACTGGCCATGTACCTGAAGGCTACCAGCAGAGGGGCATGTAGGGACTGGAGGGCTGTCAGGTCAAGCCTGATCCCCATGGGGGCTGCCAGGGAAGCCCCCCAATTCATTTCCCATGAGGGAAGCCCCTCCTCCAGCAGCTCCTGGAGTAACCACTGTGTCATTTCAGTAGCTCCTGGGCAGGAGTGTGGAAAGCTAGAAATCCAGCTTCTAGTCCTAGATTCATCACCCACTTGCTGTGTGACCCTGAGGAGGTCACTACACCTCCCCAAGCCTCACCTTGCCGAGCTACTTCACTGTAGCTGTGTAGTTTCTTGGCCACCAAGCTATGTGCTTTTACTGCAAAATCTCATTTGCTTTTACAACAGCCCTGCATGGTGGGTTGCATTATCCACATTTACAGATGAAGAAATAGGCTTCGAGAAGGCTGGTGGCTTGCCCAAGGTGACATGGCGAGGAGTGGTGAGCCAGGACTAGGACACAGATCTGAATAATGATAAAGGCTGTGCTCAGGAAGAGAGGCAACGTTCCTCTGTGTAAAAACCGAGACCAGAGAGATTAGGAACTTGCCCAAGGTGCACAGTAAATCTACCATGCCACCTTGCCTCTCAGGAACACAGTGGCCTGAGAGAGGACACAGAAACGGGGGCCAAGAGTCAGGGCAGAAAAGAAGACCAGCCTGATTGTCAAGGTCAGTCAGACTCCCTCCCTTCTTTAACTTTGTTAGGAATCGGGGACAAGGTCTGCTTTGCCTTTGCCAACACAGGCTCTAGCTCCCAAGAGGCACTGGGAAATGTTGAAGCCTAGTCTGTAAAGGTGAGCCACAAGGCACCGTCCTTGGTGCTGTCTGGCTCAATTAAAAAAAAAATCTTTGTTTCGGTTGATGACAGGGAAGCCTGGTCAGGGGGGAATGAAGGTAATGGCTGCATGAGTAGCACCTCTGCACCTACCTGGGTCCCCCAGCCTTCAGTTGTCAGGAAGGGCAGACCACCTCCACTGCCTTAGTGTTTGTTGTACGTTATGGTTCTGCCCATTTCACAGATGGACACTGAGGCCCCAAAGGTAGGTGGCTCTGTCCACAAATCTCACAGGTAGGGTCTGGGTATGGAGGAAGTCCAGAGAACCTCTCAACTCCCATGAAAGGCAGCTCCCTTTTCCCGGCCCTGCTCTAACCATCCCCAGCACCCAAGTCCACCTGGCAGAGAGAGGAGACCCAAGTGGACCCCAGAACCCAGTGTGTCAATGACAGGGCTCTGAATTGTAGACTCTCAGGGCCAGAGAGGCCTTAAGGGAATCTGACCCAGAGCTCTCCCCAGCCCCTCAGAGAAGGAGGCTCTCTGAAGCCTCTTTGACAGGACTTGTCTGGCCTCCATTTGCATATTTCCCATGACAGGGAACTCACTCCATCTCTCCTAGGCCGCTACACTCCACCATGAGAAAGCTCTCTGGAAGACGTGCTTCATCACACCAAGCCCTGAGATCTGCTCCTAGTCACTACTTTCCTTCCCCAGTCTGTCCTGCCTCTGGGGTCACAGAGCTCAGCTGCCCCCAAATCCCTGGGCACTGCAGAAGTTGTCCCAAGACTATTCACGAGCTGGTCTTCATTCCCATTGGCCAAATCCAGTGCTCATGTCCAGGCCCAGGAAACCTAGTGATGGAGCTCATAAACCAGACATGAGGCCAGAGAGCCATGACCATTTCCAAATCTGAAGACAAAACCCTCTGCTTGGAGCACAGTCTCTTCTTACCATTTTGGGAAGATAAAACTGAGGTCTCCCCCGCAGCCTTAGAATCTTGCCAAGTGGTCTTCAGTCCTCTAGAATGTCTTCCACCAAACCCCAAATCCTCACCCTCAAATGTCAAGCATGTAGCACTGGGGCCTCATTTGTGCCCGACCTAGTGTGGGAGGAGCTGTGCTTTGTAGGTATCTGAGGGGTGACCTGGGATGAGGAAATCAAAGGCAGGGCAACTGCCTGGCTCTGAATGTAATGTGGGAGGTCAGCGGTGACACAGGCAGTTCCTGCCGCAGAGTGCATTGTTGTACGTGGCGTGTGTATGAGGAACACGGGACAGACCTCAGCTCCTTCAGGTGGCCACGCAAACATACACGTTCTAGATGAGGCCTTCCCCTACCACACTAGCTAACATTGTAACCTCCCACCTTACACACGCACACTTCCTACTGCCCTTCTCCACTGTATTTTTCTCCATGGTATTTACCATCTTCTAACCCAATATTTTATTTGTTTGCTATTGTCTGCCTCCTCCCATCAGAACATAAACTCCACCAGGGCAGGCGTTTTTATGTTTTATTCACTACTGCATCTCCAGGGCTTAGGATGGTACCTGACACATAGAAGGTACTCAGTGACAAATTGTTGGATGGATGGATTTCTAGGGGTGACTCAAGAATATCTACACAGAGCGGACTTGGGGTGGAAATCTGATTGGGGGCATATGGAACTAGGCTTGACATTATGCTTGTATTGCAAACTACAGTTTGTACTTAGAGTATGTTTACTGGAGATTAGAGGCTGATAGAGACTTCAAAGCCACCCATTGGGCCGCCTCTATCTGGCTGTGTATATGAGAATCAGGCTGCGAATAGTCCCAGCTGAGAAGGGTGAACGGGACATGGCCTGGTGGTGCTGGGCTGCCTGTCTCTTCCTCCTGCCCTGTGTGAGGTCTTCCCTGGTACTTTCCCCACCACTCCCACACTGGCCCTGTCCCATCCTGCTGTCCTCCCAGAGCCTCTCAGTCTGCAACCATCTCTCCCTTGGCACTGGGGCCTCTAATATGAAGGCCTCCAGAACCCTGGGCTAGCATCTTCCTAGCCCCTCTCCTTTCCCTTGCCAGCCTGGAGCTCTAGTGCAAGACCCGGGGCTCCTGTGAACACAACCAGTCCGTTTGTATCCCTTGTTCTTGGCACCAACAGACCACTTAGTCCTGCCCTGTGGGGTTGAGGACGTGACTCAGCAGAGAGCCCTGAGGGCCCTGAGACCCCCACCAACTGGGTCACCACCCCACTTGGCTGAGTCCCCAAACTTCTGCCTGTCTTGAAGCGGTCCCTCTCCCATCTCTTCCAAGCCTCTGCCCCATCTTTCTTGTCAGTCCTATCCTCCACTCCAACAGCCCTCAACTCCTCCTTCAAAGCAAAGTGTACCCTTTCAGAGGGGCCTCCTTCAACTTCCTGGCCACCTAAAGAGCCTTGAATCTGTTCCTGGGTCTCCCCTTTCCCCCTGGACCCCAGGCGACCTCCTGCAGTGCGGATCCCACCCTCTGCCCAAAGCTTCCGCTCAGCCCACAACACTCCCCATCCTCTGGTCCTCCAGCTGTGCTTCCTCCTTCACAGTCCAGCCTGTCCAAGAGTCCTCTGCCTCCCATCCTCCCACTCTGCCCTCATTTCTCACAGCCCTACAGTCTGCCCAGGGCAGGGCAGACCAGAGCAGGGAGCCTTGGGGCCAGCTCAGGGAAGGGTGGTGGGCACCCTATCTTTCTAGGTGAGGCTGGTGAGATGGGACCATGGGAACCAGTGACCGTTTGATCTCTATCCGAAGGAAATCTCAGGGGTGACCTTGACATGACAGGCCCTGGGGAAAAAACAGGTCGCTGTGAGGTCATTTCAGTTTGACACTCCCCGACCCCTGGTGCAGGGCTGGGGGTGGGAGTGGGGGGTGGGGAGGGAGCTGTTTCTGTGGCTTCCAGGAATAGGCCCGGACTCTGCTGGGAATCTGGGTTGGGGTCCAGGGCGGGAAGTGGCACCTCCAGAACATCTGTTTAGGTGGCAGCTGGGGGATTCCGGTGGGGGGTAAATGAGGGAACTGACACTTTGCAGCACTCACAACATGGGTTTGCAGAAACATCACAGAGTAGTAGGGGCTGTTGATAAGGGAGCAGGTGAGGGTGGCAGGCAAAAGCTCTCCAAGCTACCCCAGTGACATGCCTGGTCATAGGAGATCCAAGGATCCACTGTGGAACAGGTCTCTGCTCAGAGATCCCTGGAAAACCCAGATTTCTTCAAACCTGGTTAATTCCAGTTCTCCCATATGGTCCCATACACGCCCCCCCGCCCTGCCCCCCCCCCCCCCCCACCTATCCACCCCCCAGTGTAAGTGAAATCCAACTGCCCGTTCCTGGCATCTGCACCCCTGTGCCACACATCACCACTCCCTCTGCAAAGCTTGGCACTTTGCAGGCCTGGTTTCTGTCCTGGCTCTACGGCTCCCAAGCAGTGATTTCACCTCTCTGAGTTTCAGTGTCTTTAATTATAAGGTAGAGACAATAGCACCCACCTCACAGCATTGTTGGGGCTCAACAACGGATCTAGAACAACCAGCCCAGTATCTGGAGCAAGTGGGTATTCACTCAGTGGGGCTTTATTTTTATTACTTATAATTTTATCACAGACCAGCTGAGAAACGGCCTCACTTGCAGCCTTTGCTTATTCATTCATTCATTCTTTCATTCATTCACTCTTTTGACATGCGTTTTCAGGAAGCCTTACAATGTACAGGGACTTCACTGGGCTCTGGTCCCTATCCTTTTTTTTTTTAATTTTTTTTTTAACGTTTATTTATTTTTGAGACAGAGAGAGACAGAGCATGAACGGGGGAGGGTCAGAGAGAGAGGGAGACACAGAATCTGAAACAGGCTCCAGGCTCTGAGCTGTCAGCACAGAGCCCGACGCGGGGCTCAAACTCACATACCGCAAGATCGTGACCTGAGCCGAAGTCGGACGCTTAACCGACTGAGCCACCCAGGCACCCCTGGTCCCTATCCTTGAGGAGGCCCAGCTGGTGGAAAAGACAGATGAAGGGGTCTCCAGGAAGACAGAGGAGGCCCTTATGCCTGCCTAGGGTATCAAGGAAGGATCCCTGGAGGAGGTGATTCTTTGTTGGAATGTGGACAAGGAAGGGGAGGGTGTTTCTGGCAGAGAGGCCTGCTGGAGATATGAGGGCACAAGGTACCTGCAAACGTTTGTGTTTGCAGGAGGTAAGGCTGGGAGGCCATCAGAGGCAGGTATCAACAGTTCTCAAACGTGAGGCTACAAATCTGGCCTTTGTACAGTGGGTGCCAGCCAAGGAGCCCTCAATGGTTTATAAAGCAGGGTAGAGGTGTGATCAAATTTGAGATTTAGGAGGTCCCTCGTGCTGCTGGATGGAGGATGGACTGGATGCGGTGAGAGTCCAAGTCAGAGACAGTAGGGCACAAAGTGGGGCCTTGGATCCAGGGCTAGTGTGGTAGGGCCAAATCAGGGGCCTTGAATGCTAGGCTCACTGCAGCCTTCTGCCCCTCTTCTACATAGCCCTCCACAAGCCCTGACAGCCAGAGTACTAGAAAGACAGATTGGAAAGTGGGCAGTTTGCCAGTGATGCCCTGGTCCAGTCCTCAGGTCACAGCCAGGAATCTGAGCCCTAGAGCAGACAAGAGGATGGCCTACAGCCCTTGAGTGAGTCCACGGGGGCCTTGTGCCCCTCTACCCTCTTCCCAAGGCTGCTGCTTCAGTCTGACTCCTCTCCTGGGGAAGCAAGGATGTGGCTCTGGTAGATGAAGAGTCCAGAAGGATAACTGGCTCCACCTGCCAGGCCCATGTAGGCCCTCTCCTCTCCAACTGAGGAGGGGAGCCCTCAGAGCTTCCTGAGTTCTCTCTTCTCCCTCACACCCATTTTTCAGCTGAGGAAACTGAGACCCAGAGAAGAGAGGCATTCGGCTCCTGCGATAAACACAGCTCTCTGGACCTTGAGGCGGGTGTCAGGTGTGGGAGATGGAATAGCTGGGTCCTAGCCCTGGCCCTGCCACTGGGCAGCTGGATTCCTGATTCTTTTTTTTTTTCTTTAAGTTTATTTATTTATTTTGAGAGCGAGAGCGAGAAAGAGCTCAAGCAGGGGAGGGGCAGAGAGAGGGGGAGAGAGGATCCCAAGGAGGCTCTGCACTGGCAGTGCACAGCCTGACGTGGGGCTCGAATTCATGAACCATGAGATCATGACCTGAGCAGAGATCAAGAGTTGGACACTTAACCGACTGAGCCACCCAGGCGCCCCGTGAATTCATGATTCTTGAGGAGACTCGGCTGGTGAGGGGTAGAGCTCCTACAGCACAAGCTTCTGGCCCTGGCCTGGCCCTTGTGGGCGGCACTGCTCCCAGGGCACACTCCCCTTCCACACCAGCCTGTGTCTCTGCAAGGCATGGCTGAGGAGGACAAAACAGGAAGAAACCACGTACCGTCTGCTCCAGGGAACCATGGGCCTCGGCTGGTCCCTTCTCTGGGCCAGACCCCACCCTGCCCAAGGGAGTCAGATGATCTCATCAGCACAGCTCAGCCAGGCCAGGCCCCTGTCCTCAGCCCCACCAGCTCTCCCAGCGTGGGGTTGGTGAAGAGGCCTGGCTCCAGTCCCTGGAGCCTGTTGACGTAACCAAGCCTCCTGAGTGTCTGGGCTTGTGTTTGACCTAGACCCTCCCCAGGGAAGGGGGTGGACCGGGGGGAGGATAGGGGGCTGCACGGGTGTGCAGTGTCAGGTGCCTGCCATCCTCCGGTCTCACCCAGAGAGACCAGTGGGGCCGCGCGCGCCCATTGCCACTCCCCTAGTGGGAAAACTGAGGCCCCACTTGAAATCAATCACCGAGCCCTGTTTGTGTTCCATCCTTACATCTGTCAAACTGTGCCCTTGTCTCATCCTGTGGTCCCTGCCACAGCCTAGACCACATCCACCCAAAGCTCTGTCTTCCATCTCCCCAGCCAGTCCATCTTCTTTTTGCAACCAGAGGGATCTTTGTTCGGCAAAAGTCTGACCTCATCACTCCCCTGCCTGAGCATTTTGCGGCACCCTGGGGACTGAGGATAAAGGCAAACCAGGGCCCTGCTAACATCTCTGTTCTCAGCACTCACCCCTGTCCCTTGTGCACGACCTGCAAGGCCAGGAGCTACTTTTAGTTCCTGGAACCAGCCATGCCTTTAGTCTCCACTCCGTGTTCCTTCTGCCGCTGGATGGCCCTTTCTTCATCTCTGCAGCTGGCACACTCCCGCTGTTAGCTCAATGACAGGGGAGATCCATGTCCTGCCCTCAGGAGCTCAGTGTAGACAAGGGACCTGAAGACCCATAATCCGAGGCAGGCATCAGTGCACCAGAGTCCTGCAGGAGCCCAGGCGGGGAGGGATGGTCTGCAGGGAGGGGAGGCTCAGTGGGGGAGGCAGCAATGGAAAGGCCAAGTGCACATGGAGGCACAGGCATCTCTGGCAGAGGGAAGAGTAAGGGCTGAGGCTGGGTAAGGCGTGTTGAAGAACACAGCCAGAGCTGCCAATATACCAGCAAATGTGGTTGGAAAAGAGGCCCAAACTAATGCTACTAGTAATACAATTACTGAACACTTACTGTGTGCCAGATGTACAACACTCCAATCCTCACAATGGCTCTGGGAGGTAGGACTGGTATTGTCTCCATTTAATACCTCAAGTGGGAAAACTAAGGCACAGAGATGTCAGTTAGCTAACTTACCCAAGGTAGCACAAGTAGAAAGAACAGCTACTGGGCTAGGAACCCAGGCAGTGTGGCTCCAGAAGCACACATTCTAAGCTCCTACAATACAGAAGGACTGGGATAGGGAGGTTCTCAGGCGGCAGGGGAATTTAGCTCCTCCGCTCTCTGCCCAACCTTCTTGGGACCCAACTTGCCTGGGCTCACCCTCACACTAGTCACAGGGCCCCATAAGTGCTGTCTCCTTCTGGGGAAGGAAGTCTTCAGGGACCAACTAAAAGGATTCCTTCTAATTCTCCCACTGGTTCCCATGGGAAGTCTGAGGCCAGGGATGCCCTTTTAAGCACAGCCTCCTAACCACAGCTGCCCATCAGTTTCCCAGAACTCTTCTGGGGAGGAACGCTTGCCTGTCAAGCATCTCTTGCCATGGGGAGCTCCCTCCCTCACTGCATGGTAATCTTGTCCATTCAAAGTGGGTGCCTGGCCCCGAGCCGATCAGCTAGAGCATCCATACAGACCCCTTACCAGTGATTGGTTTAGAGGAAACCAATTAAAGTTTGTTCCAGGAATTTTGGTGGAACCAGCATGAAAGGTTTTCTCCCTTTTCCTCTAGGATTATTAGTTGCAAGGGCCATGGAAGCCTGGTGCTTCTAGAAAGAACGTGGGTGAGAATGTAGGAAGCAAGTAGGAAGTCAGGAGAAAGGATATAAAAAGAGAGCGCTGATGACATGACGGCACCGGTAGATTTAGCCATGCCTGGTCTAGGTCTACCTTCGACTTTTTCTTTACATTAACTAATCCTTTTCTTGCTTAAACTACTTACATCTGTCACTTGCAATCAAAGCCTCTCTGACCCATATGACACCACAAGCACAGGCAACAAAAGAAAAAAATAGATAAATTGAATTTCATCGAAATTTAAAACTTTTGTGCGTCAAAGGACACTATCAACAGAGTGAAAAGGCAGCCCATAGAATGGGAGAAAAGATTTGCAAATCATATATCTGATAAAGGACTAATATCCAAAATACACAAAGAACTTCCACAACTCAAGAGCAACAACAACAACATGACAACCTAATTCCAAAAATGGCAAAAGACTTGAATAGACATTTCTCTTAAGAAGATATACAAATGGCCAACAAGTACATGAAAAGATGCTGAAATCACTAACCATTAAGGAGAATCGCCTCACCTCACACTCATTAGGATGGCTATTATCCAAAACCAGGAAATAGCACGTGTCGGTGTGGATATGGAGATATTGGAACCCTTGTGCATTGCTGGTGGCAATGTAAAATGGTGCAATTCAAAAAAAAAAGCCCATAGAATTGCCGTAAGATCCAGCAGTTTTACCCCCAGGTAAAAATAATTGAAACTTACTTTTAAACAGACTCAAACAGATTATTTATACACCGACGTTTATAGCAGCATTATTCACAATAGTCAAAGGTAGAAACAACCTAAATGTTCGTCAATGGAAGAATGGATAAACAGACAGCGGTATATCCATACCAGAGAATACTATTCAGCCTTAAAAAAGGAGATTCTGATACATGTTATAACGTGGATGAACCTTGAAAACATTATGCTGAGCAAAATAAGCCAGATACAAAAGGACAAATACTGTATGAGTCCACCTATGAGAGGTACCTAAAATAGTTAAATTCATAGAGACAGAAAGTAGTATAGCGGTTACTTGGGGCTGGGGGAGGGAGAAATGGGGAGTTATTATTTAGTGGGTAGGGGGCTTCAGTTTGGAATGATAAAAAGTTCTGGAGATGGACAGTAGTGAGGATTACACAATGCTGTAAATGTATTTAATGCCACTGAACTATACATTCAAAAAGGGTTAAAACGGTAACTTTTATGTGTGGTGTAAGAAACATATTTTTTGTCTTTGCCCCTGATTCCTGACACAAAGCTCCTACCTTCCTTGGAATTTCCTGAGTCATAGGAGCATCTTTTGTTCTAATGATTGACTCTTGGCAGGCCCCTGAATGATTTCAGGATGGGGGCTAGTTGCCAGAAAGAACAAACCTTGATTAGAAGCTTGGAACTTTCAGTCCTGCTCCCTAACCTCCAGGGAAAGAAGAGGGGCTGGAGGTTGGGTTCAATTGCCAATGACCAAAATAATGTAAGCAATCATGCCTATGTAATGATGTCCCCCCTAAAAAAGAAGCTCCAAAACTTGGAGAGCTTCCAAGTTTGGTGAAGACATCAAAGTGCTGGTGAAGGGTGCCTGGGTGGCTCAGTCAGTTAAATGTCTGACTTCAGCTCAGGTCATGATTTTACAGTTCATGAGTTTGAGCCCCGCATCAGGCTCTGTGCTGATGGCTCAGAGCCTGGAGCCTGCTTTGGATTCTGGGCCTCCCTCTCTCTCTGGCCCTCCCCGACGTGTACTCTGTCTCTCAAAAATAAATTAAAAACGTTTAAAAAATTAGAAACAAAAACAAAGTCTGGGAAGATGGTGCCACTTACGTCATACCTCACCCTATGCATCTCTTCCATTTGGCTGTTCATGAGTTGTATCCTTTATAATAATCTGGTAATAGTTAAATAAAGTGTTTTCTTGAGTTCTGTGAGCCGTTCTAGCAAATTATCAAACCTGAGAAGGGAGTCATAGGAACTCCTGAGTTCTAGACAGTCAATCAGAAGCATGGGAGGTCCAGGACTTGTGACTGGCATCTGAATGGCGGGGGGTGGGAGGCAGGCTTGTCCTGTGGGACTGAACCCTTCACCTAAGTGCTAATCCTCAGAGTTGGTGTCAGAATTGGTTGGCATCATGAGGGGAAAAACCTACATGTTTGGTGATGCCTTCCTCTGGGACAAAGGTCAGGCAGGCTGACTGTCCATTATGAAAGATTCAAGTTGCCTCTGGTCTAGGCTCCTTTCCTGTAATGGAACTCACCGTGTGTGCAGGTGTTATTTGGCCTTCTTTCTAGTGCCTTGTGGCAACTGGGGCTTGACAAACTGGTGCTGATACTGATATTCTCCCTGGTTCTATTGCCGAGGAACAAAGTTCTTTGTCTAGAACCAGGAGTCTTAGGTCTTCTGCCAGCATCCATTAAAATGTAGTAGGCTAACTTGTTAGCTTCGATGTGTGGTAAACTCACAAGCCCTTCATGGTTCTTGATACTTACTACCTGCATCAGAATCTCAGGTGGGAGATATAGGATATTTGTGTTCTTGACAATTTATTATGATAGTCAGCCAACTCAGGCTTGTAGGAATCTTGCCATAGAGTGAAACCTTGGAAGAGTTGATTTTCTTTCTTTCTTTTTTTTCCCCCAGATTTTATTTATTTTTTGAGAGAGAGAGTGAGCAGGGGAGGGGCAGAGAGAGAGAGAGAGAGAGAGAGAGAGAGAGAGAGAATCCTAAGCAGGTTCCACAATGTCAGCACAGACCCTGACGTGGGGCTCGAACTCATGAACCCTGAGATCACAACCTGAGCTGAAATCAAGAGTCAGAGGTTTAACCAACTGAGCCACCCAGGCGCCCCAAGAGTTGGTTTTCCTAAGGAACTGGCACTTTCTTCTTCTGGGAGGCTGCTTCTCCCTTCTTGTTCCAGCACCCAGAAAGCTCAGGGTCGAATTTCCCTGTGCTTATATCTTAGCATCAACATTGGTCTCAACCTTCTGTGCAACTTGTGGGTTCCTGCTTCTGTTTCCCAAAAAATTAATATATAATCTACCTACTGTAAAATTCACCCTTTTAAAGTGTACAGGTCAGTGGCTTTTAGTATATTCATGAGATTGTACAACGATCTCTACTATCTAATTTCAGAACATTTTCCTTACCATAAAAGAAATCTTGTACCCATTAGCACTTGCTTTCCATTCCTCCCCCTCCATCTTGTGGAAATTACTTACTTATTTTCAGTATTTATGGATTTGCCCATTCTAGATACTTCATGTAAATGGGATCATAGAATATGTACCATTTTGTTTCTGGCTTATTTCACTTAGCATAATGTCTTTAAGGTTCATACATGTTGTAGCATGGATCAGAATTTCATTTTTTACAGGCGAATAATATTCCGTTGTAGGGATATACCATGTTTTGTTTATCCATTCATCAATTGACAAACATTTGGGTTGTTTCTGCTTTTTTGGCTATTATGAATAACACAGCTATGAACATTTCTGTATAAGTTTTTGCATAGATACACGTTTTCAATTTTCTTGGATATATACCTAAGAGAGGAATTGTTGGGTCTTATAGTAACTCTATGTTTAAATTTTTGAGAAATTCCCAAACTGTTTTCCAAAGTGGCTGCACCATTTCACATTCCCACCAGCAATGTATGAGAGTTCCAATCTCCCCACATCCTCCCCAACGCTTGCTATTGTCTGTCTTTTCCAGGATAGCCATCCTAAAGGGTGTAAGGTGGTATTATATTGTGATTTTGATTTATATTTCCCTAACTACTCCTCTTCTATGTTGTTGTTCACCTTTTACCATTTTATTTTATGTATTTCCGACTGGAAGCCTGACATCTTTTGTAGAACAAGTACCCCCATGGAGTAGGAGAGTCATAGCCTTCAGGGCTAGACTGTCCCCAATTTGACTATTAGCTGTATGACCTTGAACAAGTTTGACAACACTCTGAGTCTCAGTTTCCCCACTTACTAAACTTAAGTTACAGTATTCACCTTTCATAGTTGTTGTTACTGTAAAGATAGATCTACAATAAAGCTGTGGTGTAGGCCTGGCACAAAGTGAGTCCTCAGTGAATCTCACTAAGGCTGGGAGTCTGACAGGGAGGTTTCTGAGACCCAGGATGGGGGCTGTTGGATTTTAACCTATCATGTGCTTTATTCCAGGAACTTTTTATCACAGAGGCATTTCAGGTTACCTCACACACTGGCCCCTCTGAGTCTCTATATCCCCGTTGTGACATGAGAAATGAGGCTGTGTCCCATCACGTCAAATGCTGGCAAATCTGTAGGGTTCATCCTAACATCTTTCAAGTTTTGTCTCTCGCTCAACCATCAGACTAGCTGCAGCCTAAAGGAGTATCTCCTCCCTCGGATGAAGGGCTTTCCAGTGTGAAGAGGGAAGTGAACTGAAACTTGTTGAGGACCTACAGTAATGTTATGTGCATTATCTTATTTGTCACTCCATGAGTCGGTCAGGTATGCTCTATCATCCCATTTCACAATGGGGAAACTGAAATTCCAAGAAGTTAAATAACTCATCTGAGATGACACAGCCAGCAAATGCTGGTGCCGGGATTCAAACCCAGCTCTGATTTCAACATCTGATTTCTTTTCCCCTGTACAGAGGGTTCCTCCCCCCAACCTCTGCCCCCCAGTAGGAGGTGCTCAGGAAACTTCACTGACCTGAATGGCTGGTTCTCAACCCACTGGCTTGACAGCGACAATGTCATCCCTTTGAGCTGAGATCTGCCTCCTAGACACCACAGGTCAGCTCTCTCTTGGGGACACAGCACAGCCCTCACTCTGTCCCGAGCCCCCAAAACCAGTCCTGCGTGGGGAGTCAGGATGCCAGGCTCTGCCCCTACTACCACAGACTTAGCCCACCCAGGCCTCAGCTTTCATCCCAAGCTGGCTAAGCAGAAGGCTGGATCCGCTCGCTCCAGGGTCCCTGGCGTCCAGCACGGGGCTGGGCACAGATGCTGCAGACCTAGCCTAGGCCATCTCCACAGACCCACAGCTGCATCTTGCATTGGCCTGCCCTCCCACAGGAGTCGTTAGTGACAGGACCAGCTCTAGGGAAGGGGGAATAGGAGGATATCTCCGTATGCCCAGGCCAGGTTTCTGGCCTTTACTAGACATGCCAACAGTCAGAGAGGAAGAGTCAGAACTGTACCCACCCCAAACTGAAATAGAAACCCATTTTAGAGACAAATGCGGAAATGGCCCCAGGACCAGAGGGGTGGGGTAGAGTGTCATTGGGGAGGACTCTGGAGACACAGCTTCCTGAGAGTCTTGACTGGCTGCTGCTACAGTGAGCACCGTTCACCAGGCTCTGCCAACTCATCCCTCCTCCAGGGAGGACAAATTAGAATCCCAGGTCCCACACTTGAACTTCTCTGAACCTTAGCGTCCTCGACGGCAAAATGGGGATAACAATAATCTTGGCTGCATTTGTTAGCTCAATCTAAGTGACCGAAGCACCTAGCACATAGTAGGTGCTCAATAAATGGTAGCCATTGTTATTATCACTTAACTTTCTCTTTCAGCTCAATGTTGACCGAGTGATCTATTCATTTGTTCTTTCATTCATTTATCCATCCAGCCATCCCCACTAGGTGGGTCACAATAGTTAAGAATAAAGCTTCTGGAGTTAGGTAGGAGTTGAAACCCCAGAAATGCCACTAATTGGCTGAGTAACTCTGGAAAAGCCATTTTTCCTCACCAAGTCTTCATTTCCTTGCCTGTAAAATGGGAATAATAAGAGTACCTCTGGAGGGTGCGGGAATGTCGTGAAGGGTCATTGGGACAATGATGTGGACAGAGTCTTGGAAGGAAAAGTGGGTAGCAGGTGAGCCACACAGAGGAGCCAGGCAAGGTGCCAGCCCTGCAGACCAGGCCATGCTGGGAGCACCAGACAGTGAGGCCTCCAGGGACAGACACAGGATGAGGCGAGGGCGGCCAGGAGGGAAGAAGAGTCAGCAGGCTCAGAAACAATTGCTAGGTTTCTGGACCGTGGCCTGCTCCCTTTCTGGTAAACTAAGAAACAGTGAGGAAACACAAAAAAAGATCGAAAGAAGTTTAGAGGAGAAAAGCCCTAGGCAAACAGGGAGCCTTAGGCAGCATGGAGTTGCCCCACCCAGCCAGGCCAGGGAACATGTACAGGCACACACATTGCACACATATGCACACACACTCACAAGCTGCACATTCTCACTTGTGCATACACACCCAAGGGCTTGCACACACATACACATGCGTCCTCAGAGGCACGGCACTTTATAGTTTGCCAACAGCCTTCTCATTTACCATCTCATTTTATACCAAGGGGTGGAGAGAGTGTCCTGAATTGGCTTGGGACTCTTTCCAGAGCAGGCAAGATACGTGAATCCCAGACATCTTCAGGAGGCCAGGGACCCTCCGAGGGCTGTGCTGCCTCAGTTTCTTCCCCCCTGGAGGTGTCAGTGGGTGTTGAATGGCAACAGAAACCCCAGGAAAGTTTTCACCCAGCTTCCCCAGATACACTCGTTCACCCCGCTTCACTCTCCTTCGGCAAGGCACACTTGGACTCAAGAACTCACTTTCCCCACCAGTCACATGGGGTCAGCTCCAGGTTGTCTTGTGATTTAGCTGGGATGGCACAGGCAAGAGTTTCCCAAGGGTCTTCTCTGTGGATCTGGTCACCTAATCCTTCTTAGCCTCTCCCCACCATAGGCTCCAGAAGGCTCTGAGGGCAGAGCCCAGCCTCCTCCCTGGAGGGCCCTCACTAGCATATAACACTTAACAGTTTTCAAATACTCAGGAAGAGATCATCATGATCCCCATTCTACAGAGTAAGAATTTAGGCCCAGAGAGGGAATGTGTCCTGTGCCACTTGGGACTCAAACCCAGACCTACATGGCTCCCAGTTCTGTCTTCACTCTTCCACCCCTCCACCGAGGTCCCTCTCAGTCCCCATGTCTCCATCTCCTCTGCCCTGCACGCCGTGCGGCCTGGAGGCTCTAGGTACAACCAGGCCAAGGAAGGAAGGAGGACCCTCAAGGCTTCTCTGGCTCCCACTCCAGCCTGTGAGGAGCCACAGTGCCTGAAAGGTGGGCTGTGTGTGAAGCTCTGAGAGGAGGTGGGGGCTCGGGCACCCTCAGGGCCCTGACCCAGAACACTCACCCAGGAGTCAGTGAGCTCCACGGTGGTCTGTGAGGCGTTGGAGCAAATTCTAACTCCAGAACAACCCTTATAGCTAGCCAGTTCCTATGCCACAAACTGTCACGTGCATGTTTCACAGAAGCCCCAGGAGGTAGCAAGAAACCAAGAAATCAAGGAGGGGAAGTAACTTGCCACAGCACAGAGCTGGCAAAGGGCAGGGTGAATCCCAAGAACATGCAAGCTCATTCAGCCACTACCTAGTTGTGAACAGTTACTTCACCTTCTGAGTGTGCTGACGTTCAGAATGGGTACCACCCATTTACCCCTGAGGGCTGTTGGGAAGTTTGCGTGAGATAACATTTAAGGACAGGGCTTGGCACAGGGAGGCACTCCTCAGTAACCATTTTTCTCCTCCTCCTCTCCACCCTACCCCTCGGCCCTCTCCTGATCTTTCTCTGAAAGGTCTGGAGAGAGCTGGCCCTGCTCCTTGCTGCCAGCGGGAACAATCAACCTGGTTTTCTTAGCAGTGCCTGGAAGATCCATTAAGAGAGGCTGAGACCCTGAGGTTAACAGCTCTGCTCCCTGCAGCTCGCAGCTCCGACTCCAGATGCTACCTACTCCCCCTCAGGGCTGAGGATGACTCCTCAGCTTGAGTGTGATTTGAGGGGAAAAAAGGCTGAGCCTGGGCCACCATCCTTTCCCCAGCTCTGATCCACCCTTGAGCTTGGGCTTGATGAGAAGGCAGAAAGGGTGACTGTGCTTTGGGCCAATGGTGGCCTGGGACAGTCCCTCCCCCTCCATAAGGTTGGTCCTCCTCATGGGGCACCTGGGTGGTTCAGTTGGTTAAGTGTCTGACTTCAGCTCAGGTCATGATCTCACGGTTTGTGGGTTCGAGCCCCGTGTTGGGCTCGGTGCTGACAGTTCAGAGCCTGAAGCCTGCTTCGGATTCTGTGTCTCCCTCGCTGTCTGCTCCTCCCCTGCTCACATTCTGTCTCTCTCTCAAAAATAAACATTTTTTAAAAATTAAAAGAAAAAGATTTTTTTTTTTTAAGAAGTACTTATGGGCACCTGCTCTGTGCAGGTAATGTCCGAGGCACTTGAGAGCACAAAACAAAGTCCTTGCCCTCATACCATTTACATTCTAGCAGGGGGACCAGTTTATTTTGGTTAATGAGTTTAGTAAATACACAGCAGGTCAGGTAGTGACCTGTAGAGAAACATAAGGAAGAGTAGGGGCAGAGAGCCAGGGGGCTGCAACCCCAGCCAAGGTGGGCAGATATCATCTGGAGTCGCTGGGTGCTCTTCTCACATCACCACCTCCTCCCCAGCCCAGAGGAGACCCCAAGCCCTGAGTCCCCAGTCTGTGCCAGGCCCTGACTCAGGGGATCTCAGAAGCAGGCCAGGGCTCCCGTGTACAGGCCTCAGCTCAGGACCACCAGGGCTTTGGCATGAAGCATCCTGAGCCTGCCTTCCACTTGTGGCTGTGGGGAAGCCTTCCAAATCCTCTAATCAACTCTTGTATCCCATTGTTGAGAGGGCACTAGGACTCAGAGACAGGCAGGGGCTTGCTTGGATTACACAGCAAAGCAAAGATGTCCTTGTTTCCCCTCCTGCCTTCTCCTCTGGCACGTCCACAAGGGTGGACTCAGGGCTGAGCCTCACGGCAGAATGCTGGTCTGTGAGGGGCAGTCTATGCCCTCAGCCAACTCCTGGTAAAGGAGTGTGAGGTGCTCCTCCATTGGGCCCACCTCATCCTCCCAGCTTGGACAGCCAAAATCTTGTTCTCTAAGCCCCAGGAGGCTGAAACAACTCCTCCCCAGTGTTTTAGTAAATTCTGCTTTATCTTGCTGTGTGACCTCAGGCAGGTCCTGAGGTGTCTTTCTCTTTGTGAGTTTCCATTTCTTAATCTATCCAGTGGAGGAAATGAAGTCACCTTTATCCCCAGCTGTCATAAAGAATGAGCTAGCTGGCATAAAAACAGACACTCAGACCAATGGAACAGAATAGAGAACCCAGAAATGGACCCACAAACGTATGGCCAACTAATCTTTGACAAAGCAGGAAAGAATATCTAGTGGAATAAAGACAGTCTCTTCAGCAAGTGGTGCTGGGAAAACTGGACAGCGACATGCAGAAGAATGAACCTGGACCACTTTCTTACACCATACACAAAAATAAACTCAAAATGGATGAAGGACCTAAATATAAGACAGGAAGCCATCAAAATCCTTGGGGAGAAAGCAGGCAAAAACCTCTTTGACCTTGGCCGCAGCAACTTCTTACTCAACATGTCTCCGGAGGCAAGGGAAACAAAAGAAAAATGAACTATTGGGACCTCATCAAAATAAAAAGCTTCTGCATAGAGAAGGAAACAATCAGTAAAACTAAAAGGCAACCGACAGAATGGGAGAAGATATTTGCAAATGGCATATCAGATAAAGGGTTAGTATCCAAAATCTATAAAGAACTTCTCAAACTCAACACCCAAAAAACAAATAATCCAGTGAAGAAATGGGCAAAAGACACGACTAGACACTTCTCCAAAGAAGACATCCAGATGGCCAACCGACACATGAAAAAATGCTCCACATCATTCATCATCAGGGAAATACAAATCAAAACCACAATGAGATACCACCTTACACCTGTCGGAATGGCTAATGTTAACAACTCAGGCAACAACAGATTTTGGCGAGGATGCAGACACAGAGGATCTTTTGCACTGCTGGTGGGAATGCAAACTGCTGCAGCCACTCTGGAAAACAGTATGGTGGTTCCTCAAAAAATTAAAAATAGAACTACCCTATGACCCAGCAATTACACTACTAGGTACTTATCCAAGGGATACAGGTATGCTGTTTCAAAGGGGCACATGCACCCCAATGTTTATAGCAGCACTATCAACAATAGCCAAAGTATGGAAAGAGCCCAAATGTCCATCGATGGATGAATGGATAAAGAAGATGTGGTATATATATATATATATATATATATATATATATATATATATACACACACACACACACACACACAATGGAGTATTACTTGGCAATCAAAAAGAATGAAATCTTGCCATTTGCAACTATGTGGATGGAATTAGAGGGTATTATGCTAAGTGAAATTAGTCAGAGAAAGACAAATATCATATGACTTCATTCATATGAGGACTTTAAGACACAGAAGAGATGAACATAAGGGAAGGGAAGCAAAAATAATATAAAAACAGGGAGGGGGACAAAACATAAGAGACTCAAATATGGAGGACAAACAGGGTTACTGGAGGGATTGTGGGAGGGGGGATGGGCTAAATGGGTAAGGGGCACTAAGGAAGCTACTCCTGAAATCATTGTTGCACTATATGCTAATTTGGATGTAAATTAAAAAAATAAAATATATATATTAAAAAAAAAAGAATGAGCTAGATATGGCAAGAAGGCAGTCCATAAACTTTTAGGTGCTACCCATGTGACAGGGGATGTTATATGCCTAACACCCATCCCTACTTGTCTGAAAAACAGCCTCCTCAGGCTTGTGGGGCTCTGGGGTAGCCCCCAGAGCAGCCCTTGATGCTTGATGGGAACAAAGTGGAAATTCAGAAAAGACAAAACCACCTCTGCTCCCAACCAGCAGACTGACAGCTACCAGGAAAAGCCTGTCCTCTGTCCTTACGGTAAGAGGAGGAGGAAGGCATGGAAAGGGACAAGGCCAGGAGGCCTGGGAAAGCTTATTCTGGGAGGAGGTGTAGGCTTGAAGTAACTGTAAGGACCACCCACCCCCTACCTCAGGCCCCCCGGCTGGGAGAGGATGTAACTAGATAAATGTCGGGTGCACCCATGTCTGCAAGGGGGTGGGGGTGTCAGTCATGTGTGGGTCTGACCTGGAAGATGTACATGTATTCACATGGGCACACATATTCAGAACTGCACCTGTGTGTATATGGCATATGTATGTGGCCCTGGAGTACGTTTGTTCACACGCATGTTGCCTGTGTCTCTGCATGTGATGCATGCACATGCACATGTGTGCCCACTCCTGGGGTGCCTATACACCCCCAGTTCACAGGCCGTGTTTTCCCAGGCTTGTAAATCTTTGCCACAATCCCAGGCAGGCCCAGATACCACAGGAGATTTGTGGGGTTCCTGGTCACTGCAGGCTCTTGATTTTCCCCATGGACAAAAGCAGTTACACAAGAGGAGGAAGAAGGCTTAGAGGATTAACTCAGGTCCAGGCCCTCCCAGCTCAGCCCTGGGTGTAGGCTCCTCACAGTAGGCGTGTGCTCAAGGCCAAAGGCCCACCTGGGGGGGGGGGGGGGGAGGCGGTCCTCAGATCCTCTGCTGCGCGTGGGCACTGACCCCTCCACAGTCACCTCCTGCCCTCAATCACTAGCAGGAACCCCTCAGTCCATGTACAATAGCCACGTATCTTACCTTTTAACCTCATGTGTCCTCCACAAACTGGCCAAGCTGACCTTAGAACCCCACCTCCAGAGTTCCCACCCCTAAGCAGTCACTGCCAGCTGGGTCTCAGGGTCCCCCTCCTCACCCTGCGCTGGGCTCACAGTACAGCTCTGGCTACTCCACTGGGTAAGTCTCCCCTCTTCCTTTTTTTTTTTTTTTTTTTAAGTTTATTTATTTATTTTGAGAGGGAGAGAGAGTGTGTGTGCATGAGCAGGGGAGGGACAGAGAGAGAAGGGGAGAGAGAGAATCCCAAGCTGTCAGCATAAAGCCTGATGTGGGGCTCAATCCCACAAACCATGAGGTTATTACCTGAGCTGAAATCAAGAGTGGATGCTTAACTGACCGAGCCCCCCAGGCACCCCTTCCCCTCTTCCTGAACCCTGGTTTCTCTAGCTGTCAGATAAAGCTATTCCCTCCCATGTGAGTCCACAACTGGGAAGGCCTGTAATGAGCCACTGGCCAGCAGGAACGGTGTCCTGCACATCCTAGGCAACCAAGGGTACTGCCCATTGGCTCCTTGCTGCTCCCAGGAGCCAGGAGGGAAACACAACCCTCAGCTCACTGTCTGAAAGAGGAGACCTCCTAGCCCAATCTAAGCAGAGAGCCCTGGTCCCTCTGGGATCACCAAAGGAGCTGACCCTACTTGAGGCTTGCCGGTGGCATGCCTGGTGGTCTCCTCTGAAAGGAGGAAGTTGATCCGTCTGGCTGCACCTCAGCTCTCCTTCTCTGCAGCCTGGGCATCTCACTTTGTCCAGAGTCTGGGGTCTGCTGTTTCCCAATCATAGGAATGTGCAGAGGGGCCACAGAGAACCGGCAGAGGAAGAAGGAGCACATGCCTGTGGGTGCAATCCCTCACTGGTGCACACCAAGCACACCCAGACCCCGACACGGCTCCATACAACCCACACAGGTCCACATACATGCATATGCCCAGGCACCTGCCACACTCAGGGGCATACCACCCCTAGCCTGCACACATGCACCCACATGCAGCCCAGCAGATGCAGGGCTACTGCTCAGCTCCAGAGCAAGTTTCACACAGAGAACTTTCAGAACCAAGAAAGAGAGAAGGGGAAGAGCAGAGTCCTTAGATGTCCAGGCTCTTCCTTGGCTTCCTCCCAGAGAGGCCAAGCAGTTCCCAAGGACACAAGATGGTTTGTCTGGCCTGTTGTCTCCAGCCATCCCACACAAGCCCTGGCCAGGATCCTCAGAGAAAGCAGGCAAAGGTCCTCTCAGGAGTGTGGCCCTCAGCCTGCCCAGCCCTGTTTGTCACCAGCTCGAAGTGAGGCTTCAGACTAGTAAATCACTCTGGATTTGGGAGTCTAGAGGGCAGAATGTGGGAAAGAGGGGTTCTAGAGGGGACAGGGCCATTCCTAGGCAGAGAGAGCCCAGCCACCCCCTGGAGCCCTCACTTCACTAAATTTCTAATCCATTCACTCATTCTGTATTTATTGAGCTCTCCTGAATGTTGGTGACCTAGTGGCGAAGAGCATTCAGTCCTTGTCTCAGACTCAGCTTGGAGTCCAGCTTCTTCAGAGCTTCAGGATGGGGTAGGTGGGGCACCAGTCCCAGGCTCCTCCATTGTGGCCTGGATCTCCTCCACGGACTCCAGCCACAGCCTGAACTAAGCCCTCCAGGTATAGACTGAAGTAGGAACTTTGCTCAGAAGCATTGGCATCATCTGAGACTGTTAGAAATGCACCCTGAGGCCCTACCTTGACCTACTGAATCAGATCCCCAAGGGATCCAGGCATATACTGACATTTGAGAAACACTGATATAGAACATTCCATACTGATCTAGTCCCTCTTCCTCCTGGCCTTTTCAGGAGGTCACAGACCCATTCGGGTAATAACTATATATGGGAACACACAGTGCTTCCAACATCTCATTCAATCCTCACACACCCTTATAAGGTACGTACCATTATTATCCCCACATTACAGATGGGGAAATGAGGCACTGAGTGGTTAAGTAACTTGCCGAGGATTCATACAGATAGTAGTGGCAGAGCCAGGTTTGAACACAATGCTTTGAACCAAATCATTGCCCCATTCAGCACCAGTCTGGGTCTCTATGTCTGGGTAGGAGTCAATGTGATGAGACAGGCAATAAAAAAAAGTGAAATACCCAAGGAGCCAGTGGACCTCTTCATAAGAATCTAGGAAATACCAGATTTTACTTATTGTTTGCTTTAGAATTTACTCCCTGCCCCTAAAGGGCTGGAGGCAGAACAGACAATAGCCACATATCCCACATGTTTCTATCAGAAGCAAGGCAGAAAAAATAGTAGAGGAACCTAGACTAAGATGGCGACTCAGCTTCCTGGCAGCCAAAATAAAAAGGGAGGGAAGGATGGGGCTGGCGATGGGGAGGCTGTGAGGATTCTTGAGTTGAGCCAAAGTCACAGGGATGGAGAAAAAGGGACCACTGAAGAGATATTTGGGAGACAAGTTCAATGGGACTTGATAACTGAATGGGGGAAGTGAGCAAGAGGAGAAATGGAGGAAGAAGCCCAGGATGTACCCGAGCCCTCTGCTTCTGCTAGGGTGGCTAGAGGACAAAAGGGCATATAGATAAGGACTGGGCACCATACTTCACAGTGTAGACACTGGTAAATGCATGCGACCTGTCCCCTCTTCATTCATGCTACTACCTCTCAGATGTGGGCCACTCCCATCCTCACCCTGCTTCACACAGCCTGGGGGCCCAGGACTCCCTGGCCTCCGCTTTTCCCACAACCTCTGGGAGGCTCCTGCTCTCCATCCCAGCCTCCAGAGCTACTGCCCCTGAAGCTACGGTTCCTTCCTTCCTTCAATCATCACCTTGGGAGCTGAGGGATGGTCATGGGGAGCACCGAGACTCAGGGCAAGGCTGTCAGTGGAAACACTGCAGGGCAAGGGGTGACACCCAGGAGTCTCATAAACTCTCAGCCAATTCTGGGCTCTTCCGGAGGACAAGACCCTCAGTTCTCTTCGGTCTGAGACCAATTTCTCACATGTGGGCTGAGACTGAGGCTTAGCAGGGAGGAAGGGAAGAGATCACAGTCATGGTGCCTTGTGCTGTATTTTCATACCTCTTCATCTGATCATTCATTTACTCATTCTTTCCTCACCTATTGGACTAATTAGAGTCTCATCCAGGTAGTCAGTCCATGACAGTGCTGACGTCCTCAGCATTAGGAGAGAGAGTTCAGGGAGCTTTAGTCCTGTGTGCCAGTTTGCCAGATGACGAAGTGAGTTCTGGAGAGGGAAACTGACTTGTCTAAAGTCACTCAGCTGAAGCTGGAACTGGCTGTCAGCTCCCCACCCCCCAGCCCATGCCAAGTTCAAACCCAGCTGTGCATTAATGGCACTGTTCTTGCAAACACCGCAAGAGTCTTTTCTACAACCTAAGACACAATGAGGTTTGCCCCTGGGGTCTCCTCAGCCCCATTTCTTTTTCTCTCCCTTCATCCTCTCTGTGTCCCCTCCAGGAGCCCAGTGATCCCACGGGGGATCCCAAGGGGAATGATGACAACCCTGGATCCCCACCATTCCCTCTCCTGGGCCATCCTCGCCCCCTGATTACCATGAGCTCCAAGTACGTCCACTGTCCTGCTGAGGAGGGGCTTCTGGATTCGCTGTCACCCATCCCAGGGAGCATATGGCCTTTACCAGAGGCCTTCCCTTACCCCAGAGGAGCAGTTCCAGTGCCTGTGCTTGGCTATGGAGGGACCTTTCCTGGGGCTTCTCAAACAATTCTGCAGAAGTGACCTCTAGCATATTTCCTCTGGTAGTTTATAATCTTTAAAATGTCCGGCTGGGGCACCTGGGCCTCTCAATCAGTTAAGCGTCTGACTCTTGGTTTTGGCTCCGGTCATGATCTCACAGTTCATGAGTTCAAGCCCTGTACTGGGGCTGACAGTGCAGAACCTGCCTGAGATTCTCTCTCTCCCTCTCTCTGCCCCTCCCCTGATTGCTCGCACACATGCTCTCTTACTCTCTTTCTCTCAAAATAAATGAATACAACTTAAAAAAAAAATAGTGTCAGACTGCCAGAGCCAGGGTCAGAATTCTTGAACACTTAAACTGGAATCAGGGAATATTACAGCTACAGCTTAGATTACATATGTCTAGAATGTTTGAGTTGAGATTATAGCCTTAGGGCTAGGGCTGTAGAATCAGGAACAATTATAGCTGGAATTGTGGATTAAAGGAAATCAGGGACAGAAGTGATGCTGACACCACTTTGTCCCACCTCCCTGACGGCTGAGAAGAGAGAGCTGGCCTTGTCACCCAGCCAGTCAGGGCTGGGCCAGGTCTCCTGCTACCTAGCAGGGTTCTGTTCTCCAGCCTTCCTAGAGCAGCATGCAGAGCCTCTGGGGCCAAAGCACTCCCTGCATGGGGACAGTGGGGACAGTGGTATGCTTCTGCTCTGTCTCAAGCCTCACTGCCAGTCCATCACAGCACCCCGCCACCACAGTGGATATATTTAGGTGCCCTCCCTAAATATGTTTCCACAGCTCCCAACACTGCCTTTTATGTCCCCTCCTCCTCTGAGTCCTCCAGGAACCTTCTCTAAACTGCCCCAATGAAGTCATCAGGAACAAGGGCTCTTTTGCTCCATCAATGCAAACGTCCTTTCCCCACCCTCGCCAAGCAAAGCCCAGCTTAATGGGTCTCCTGGTCCACCTCAGCCTGGAGCTCAGGCCCACCTGCCCTAAATTTGACCTTGCCACCTCCCCCACCCCCAGCTCCTAGGGTCTGCCATGGGCCAGGGATGAAACATCCTTGATCTTGCCCTTCTTGACTTTCCTCATTCCAGGCAGAGGGCATCCCTACCCCTGCCAGTCCCCAAACACACACACACACACACACACACACACACACACACACACACACACAGAGGCCAGCATTTTCCTGTCCCTCTAGTGTTAGTCAGGAGAGAGAGGCCTCTGTCCAAGCCCCATGGCTACCCTGCATTTTACCCCAGGCTCCCCGTCCCATGCTCTATCCCAGGCCTTGCCAGAGACTCAGCATCCATCCCTTTCAGACTGCATCTGTCCAGGAGACAGAGTCACTCAGAGTGCAACAATGATGGAGCCTGGGGTCAGGAATGGATCCCCCAGACATACTTAAATGAAGGGCTCTCAGATTCCCACTTGCCCAGCTCATGAGAAGTCATTAGTCCTGTGGGGATCAGGGGCTCCTGGGGCAGGCAGGGGCCCCCCCATGTAGAGGCTCCAACACATCCATCAGAGTTTTATCACCAGCAGTTTTATCACCAACAGTTAAAGAATTTTATGTGCCAGCATTTTATATCCAGGAACTCAGTCCTTACAATAACCCTATGAGGCAAATATATTAAGTCCTCCATTTTATAAAGGAAGAAACTAAGGGGTGCAGAGAGGTTTTGACCAAAGTCTTACATGTAAAGAGTGACAGAGTTGGGATGCAAACCAAGCCTGGATAGCACAACCACGTCAACAGTCCCAGGTGGTAGCCTGCTATGAGAACCCCCTTCCCTGTGATCTCCCAGGGTCCTGCAATTTCTTCCAGCCCAGCCAGTGGAGAAAATGTGAAAATCTCACTGATGGTCAGGTTTCCTCCTCAGAAGCCCTGCTCCCCTGCTGCTGAACTAGAAATAACCGACAGACCCTACCACAGTCCCCTCATGCAGGATATACCCCCCACACCACCGTGACCCCCTCCTTCACATCAGCACATACGGCCACACACAACTCCAGCTTCCCACAATGCAACTGTGCTTTACACATGCACACACAGCACAACCACATACCAACCACACTGCCATACTCCCTCAGGATGCGTAAGTCCTGCCATCCCAGTTTGGAAGACAGGCAGCAGATTCCTACTCTACAGGTGCTGGAGGACTACCACTGCAGGATAAACCCAGCCAAGCCTTGAGTCAACTCACTGGAACACTATTTTTATATTAAAACAAACGCAGAAATATTACAGAAAGGAATGCAACATCCACATGAATTCTGAATATTAAAAAGGAGACCTCAAAGAAGCTGTGTGTGTGTGTGTGTGTGTGTGTGTGTGTGTGTGTGTGTGAGGGAGGGATCGTTTATACTTCCTCCACCCATATCCGGGGTGAGCTTTCATTTTCCCAAGCCTTTAGGGGTGCTGGGTAGAAAAGTAAGAACCATCCTGGGTTCATGGGAAATGGTCTGTGGGCGGTAACAGCTACACAAATGCTTCTCACCTTCCATTACCTGGCTCAGCACCCCACATAGGGCCACAGATGTGCCACACACAGAATACACATCTCACAACAGGCACAACGCACATGTATGCACCATCGCGCGGTGGCTCCTACCACACAGCGTGCACAAACCACAGGCACACACAGAACCCCTGGGTTACTCTGGCACAGTCACCCACAGCTATAGATAGGTACCACACACACGTCTTGCATGTGGACACACACTACTAATCCACTGGTCACGGCGCATACACTCACCACACACTACTGCATACAGCCCAGCACACACACATGGCCCACGCTCATGTCTTACACACTGTTAACATCACACACACACTCACCCCTGGAAACCTCACCTGGGCAGCGGGTGTAGCCTGGAGCCGGCAGGCATATCCCGTACCCTCGTGCCCCAGCACCTCCTGCCCCTGGATGCCCCGCCCCGCCCCGCACAGCGCTTACCTGGGCCACGCAGCACCGCCCGGCTACAGGCTACAAGCCGGGAACTACGCTCGCTGGCGCTCGCGCTGGGAGGCGAACCCGTAAACCTTTCGCTCGGGAGCTGGGAGGTGAACCCACAAACCGAGGGGCAGCGTGGGCGGCCGAAGCTCCCACCCCGAGTGTCTCCCGCCTCCCTGCCTCCCTCGTGCCTCACAGAGAAAAGCGAGAGCGAGAGCGAGAGCGCGAGCGCCGGGGGCGGGGGCGGGGGCGTGGCCGGGCTGGAGCGCACCCAAGTTGGGAGTCCCGCGGAGGCTGGACCGGACTGGTTTGCCCGCCAATTGGGCAACCTGGTGGTGGTGATTAGAGTCTGGAAGAGGCCGCAGGCGTAGGAAGGGACGCTCTGGGCTGGGACTCAGGACCCCTGGACTCTAGTCCCGGTTCCGGCATCCCTACTCTTCCCTGGCCTCAGTTTCCCTCTTTGCATTGGGGACAGTGGAAGCGGTGATTCCTCAGGTCTTCGGGGCTCTGACAGTCTACAGTTCGGAACTGGTCGAGGAGAGGGAGGGACAATAAGTGTTATTTTTTGAGTTCCACTATGTGCCAGGCACCATGCTAGGTGTTTTAATCCATTTCCTTATTTCGTCACCGTAACAATTCCAGGGGCATTCTTAACCCCATTTTACAGGTGGGGAAACTAAAGCACAGAGAGATGAAGTGACTTGCCCAAGGTCACACAGCTAGTAAGTGGCAGACCTGAGATTTGAACCTAAGCAGTCCGGCTGTAGAGCCCAAGTGCCCCTACAGCCTGGCACTTGGTGACACTTCCCACACCACAGACTGATCCCTGATCCCTGATCCTCATAACAACCCCAGGAGCCTGGTGTTACAGACCCCAGGTCACCCAGCTAGTGGGACATCGTACTAAAGATGAGATGGGAGTGATGCTAGGAATGGTGAGTGTCAGGATAGTGTAACAGGACAGCACTTGGCACATGGATGGCGCTTATCATTGTCAATATTCCTCCTTTTATCTTCTCAGATCTCCTGGACCTTGGCCTCCAGTTCCCTAGTCCCTGAAACCTCCCTGACCTGTAGCCCTCTGACAAGCCAGCCCCTCCTCTTGGTGACCACTGCAGCAACAATTATTGAGTTCTTACTATGTGTCAGGTTCTGTGCTAGGCACTGGCAATGCATATGAACAAGACAGTCCAGATAGCTCTGGCTTCGTAGAGTTTATACTCTGGTGGGGAACGCAGACATTAAATAGTCACACAAATTAATACATCATTACACATTGTGATGAGTGCTAAGGAGGAAAAGTCAAGGGCTAGTACAGGAGATTATAATGGGGGTCAGAGGAGGCATCTAGTTTTTAAATCAGGAGTTTTGGGAAGACTTCCCGGAGGGAGTACCATTTAAGCTGAGACCAAGGTGAGGAGTTGGCTTCAGGCAGGTGACAGTGAGGGGAAGAGAATCCCTGGTCCAGGAGCCTGCACAGAGGGCTCAAGCAAGAGAGGGCTTGGCATGGTCCAGGAAACGAAGCACAGCCAGAGTGGGGGTGCCCCACAAGCTGGGAGGCATGGTGGGAGGTGGGCTGTAAGAGCAGCAGGAGCTATTCCAGCTGGGCCTTGTGGCAATTGTCAGGAATTTGGCCTTTATCTGAAGGGCCGTGGGAGTCACCAAAGTGTTTAGAGCAGCAGAGTGACATAACCACATTTCGCTTTCATAGATTTCTCCAGCTGCTGAATGGAGACTGAGGAGCGGGTGGGAGGGACAAGGTGGCGGCAGGAGCCCAGCCTGGAGGCCTGTCCGCAGTCTGCAAAGACATGATGGTGGCTGGCCCAGGGAGGGGGTGGGGGATGGAGATGTGAGGACAGACCCAGGGGTGTTTAGTGTCAGGGGCTCTCTCTGACTGAAGGGACCTTGAGGCAAGTCCTTGTCCGGTTTGTCTCTTTGCAGGGAGAAGGTGTTTGCCTGTGACTTAAGGGACTTGGGCCCCTAGAAACCTCACCTAGGGAAGCTCTCTCCTCTGTCTTCACAGTGGCCCTTCCAAATCTCCCCTCTCCACAAACCCTAACCCACTGATATCCCAATCCCACCTGCTGACCCCACTCTCTAACTGACTCACCAAGAAATTCACTCAAAAATGTTCACTGGCTCTTTCTTGAGTCAGGCAGACATTAGGACTGAGGCTGGGCTTTCTGCAGGGGGCTCAATTAAATTTCTGCCCCTAACTTCTCAGCTCAGCATCCCCCTACCCAAGAAGTAGCTCTTCTTTCATCTGGGGTGAAGGCCGCAACCAGTGCCCAGAGCTGCTCTTCTGCTCCTGCAGCCCGGTCCCCCCACCCTCTCCTGGTCTCCTCTCCCGCCACCTAGGAATATTCTCCACCATCTCCCCCAGCCCTGCCTTGGGGCCACGCCCTCCAGGTACTGCCCCCTCTCTTCCCTTCAGTGCCAACCAGTTACCACCTCTGCAGTCCTTCCCCATTTACTTAGTCTCTGCCCTCACAGAACCCCCAAGATGGCCCCTCCAAGGACCCAGTAATTTCTGTGTCTCAGAAGGAGTGCATAGGAAGTCACTCCATGGACACTATCAAGAACTGCCCACGTGGCTCCCACAATACCTTTCCTGATTCTCCTCTTGCTTCCCAGACTCCTCCCACCCTGTATCCCACCCTCTGCTAGTGCTGCACATTCTCCCTGGGGGAGGGTAGTGCTCCCTAAATTACCCCTGTGTGCTGAATACTCAGTCCCCACCTCCAGCCCAGTCTCTCTCCTGCATCCCAGACCCATTGCTCCCTAGACATCTTTGATGTCCTTTGATGACTGAAGCGTCCTCTTCTCTACAATAATCTCCCCCATATCCTCATGTCTGTGATGCCACAGCCCCTGTCACCTGAAGCCAATGCCTGCAGCCCCTCCCTTCAGTTCCCATTGCAGCTTATATTCAACATTTACTGAATTCCTTCTGTGTGCCAGGATTGAGGAAGGATTTCTTGAAGAAAAACAACAAAAAAGAAACAAATCGTGTAGGAAAAAATTGGTGAACTCAAGTCTAATAAAAATGTTTAATGTTTATTTATTTTTGAGAGAGAGAGACAGAGCCCAAGCGGAGGAGGGGCAGAGAGAGAGGGAGACACAGAATCTGAAGCAGGCTCCAGTCTCTGAGCTGTCAGCACAGAGCCTGACACGGGGCTCGAAGCCACAAATGTGAGATCATGACCTGAGCCGAAGTCGGAGGCTTAACTGACTGAGCCACCCAGGTGCCCCAAGTCTAATAAAATTTTTAAAGTTCTATTAATATAAACACATGCACACACACGAAAAGACAGACCATAGACTGAGAGAAGATAATTGCAATATGTATAACAGACAAAGGGTTATTATTCAGCATATATAAATAACTCCTACGTAGCAATAAGAAAAAAGCCAAACAACCTAATAGAAAAATGAGCAAAATACACAAGCAGGCATTGTATTTTATTTTTTTTTAATGTTTGTTTACTTTTGAGAGAGAGAGAGAGGGCAAGCAGAGGAGGGGCAGAGAGAAAGGGAGAGAGAGAATCCCGTGCTGGCTACATGCTGTGAGCATGGCACTGGACTCAGGCTTGATCCCATGAACCATGAGACCATGACCTGAGCCAAAATCAACAGTCAGACACTTAACCGACTGAGCCACCCAGGCGCCCCCAAACTGGCATTTTACAGAAGATAAAGCAAGTATGGCCATTACACATAGGAAAATATGTTAAACCTCACTATCACCCAGGGAAATTTCCTTTTTTTTTTAATTTAAATTTTTATTTTTGAGAGAGAGAGGGGCAGCGCACGAGCTGGGAAGGGGCAGAGAGAGAGGGAGACACAGAATCCAAAGCAGGCTCAGGCTCCAAGCTGTCAGCACAGAGCCCGAGGTGGGCCCCAGATTCATGAACCATGACATCGTGACCTGAGCCGAAGTGGGATGCTCAACTGACTGAACCACCCAGGCACCCCTGTCACCTAAGGGAATTTCGATTAAAACCGCAGTGAAATGCCATTTCACACACATCAGATTAGCAAAAATTAGAGTTTTAGAATATCAACTTTGTTGAGAGCATATAGACAGGAAATTTTATGCACTGCTGGTAAGACTAGAAATTGAACACAACCAAGTTTAAGGACAATTTATTAATATCTAGTAGTTGAAGATGCACATAGTCTAAGACTGAGGTATGCCACTCAACATATATATATATATATAACCAGGAGAAACTCTTGCAGATGTATAAAAATGTACACCACAGCATTGTATCTAAAGCAAAACACTGGGAACAATCTAAATATCCATTAATAGAAGAATGGGAAAATTCATTTTTTTTAATTTATTAATTTTGAGAGAGAGCAAGTGGGGGAGGGGCAGAGACAGAGGCAGAGAGAGAATCAAGCAGGCTCCAACGCTCATTGCGGAGCCCGATGGGGGGGTTCGATCCCATGACAGCGATCATAACCTGAGCTGGAACCAAGAGCCGGACTTTCAGGGCACCTGGCTGGCTCAGTCGGTTAAGCCCAACTTCAGCTCAGGTCATGAGCCCACAGCTTGTGGGTTCAAGGCCCACATGGGCTCTGTGCTGACAGCTCAGAACCTAGAGCCTTCTTCGGATTCTGTGTCTCTGTCTCCTTCTGCCCCTCCCCCACTAGTTCTCTCTCTCTCTCTCTCTCTCTCTCTCTCTCTCTCTCTGTCAAAAATAAATAAATATTTTTAAAAAAGGGTCAGATAGATGCTCAACCAACTGACACATCCAGGCGCCCTGGAAAATACAGTTTTATTCAGGTATCCCTTGCTACGTGAACTCTCACTCTCTCCATGTTTGTTATAGTGGCTTGCAAAAATTTTACCCGCAGAAAACCTGACGTCATAAACCTGCAGGTGCTCACCAGTATGGGTCGGGGTGAGCAGATGTGGAGTGGGCTGCAGTCCTAATGCAGCTGTTCTCCCAAGAGGATAGGATCGTGCCTCATGCTCAGGTCACTTAAACTTATTTGGTACATAATTGTTACCATCTTCCTCTCATTAAGTGAAAATGTCCTCTAAGGAAGTGGGAAAGCCTGCGAAGAAAGTAGGTAAGCCCAAGATGCTTAGAGAAACCCACCCACTGGAGGGAGATGTGGTAGTACTAAAGTTCACTGAGAGGCCCGGCCAGGCACACGTCCTCACACACAGGAACTGTTCCATGTGTGAGAAAACAGGAAAAAAAGCTCATTCAGTGTTAGATAATGGAGTAATCAGTGTTTTAAATGCTTTAGAACTGTCGTCACTCATGGAAAGATCTTATATCTGCCATCCACGATGGGGGCCTCCCTCTAGTCCCCTGTGGCTACTGAGCTCTTGAAATGTTTCTAGGGCAACTGAGGACCTGAATTTTTAACTACTAATTAATTTACGTTTATTTTTTTGTTTTGTTTTGTTTTTAAATTAATTTACTTTTTTTTTTAACGTTTATTTATTTTTGAGACAGAGAGAGACAGAGCATGAACGGGGGAGGGGCAGAGAGAGAGGGAGACACAGAATCGGAAGCAGGGTCCAGGCTCTGAGCCATCAGCCCAGAGCCCGACGCGGGGCTCGAACTCATGGACCGCGAGATCGTGACCTGAGCTGAAGTTGGACGCCCAACTGACTGAGCCACCCAGGCGCCCCAAAATTAATTTACGTTTAAACCAAAATAGCCTCGTGTGGCTAGTAGATACCATATTGGAGAGCATAGCTTTGTACTGTGCAGAAATCTTTGATGGTTATTAATATCTTTAAAAATGTTTAATGATATTTGGGGGAAATCAGTTGAAGTTTTTGGATGAGCTGGGAACATATGATTTCTCCCAGCCAAAATTCTGTAATATGACCTTTCACTGTCCATGAATTTGCTATTAGGAATGGTCTATGTCCTGATAATAAGGGATAACAGCATAGTCACGTAATGGAGTACTATACAGCAGAGAAAATTAGTGAACCAGGGCACCACACAGCAATAAAGCTAAATCTTACAAGCATAATATGAAAAAAGTGTATAGAAGGATGCACGCAGTATACTATCAACATAAAGTTTAAAAACATACAAAATAATGTAAAACTCATATAGAAAGTGCATGAAGATATGAATGAGAATGACCAACAGCCTAGAGGTCACCTTGGAGGGGAAGGAGGAGGTGAGATTGTAAGGGACACACTGATAGTTTCTGTTTCTTTCCTAACCTCCCCCACCCCCCGCCAACTCCCCTGTACCCTCTGCAAAGACAGAGGTTGAGTAGGGTGAGCACAGAAAGGAGGCACTTCCTCTCAGTAGCCTTCTCTGTCCTCCTCCTCCTCCTCCCCCGCCACACACAGGGTTCCTCTGGGCTGCCGAGGCCCCAGTGTTGGCCTCTGATACACTCGATTATTTCAGCCTGAGGTTGTCTCTCTCTACATCTTTCCCCCACCAGTAGAGAAGGTCTTGCAGGGCAGGACTGTGTCTATTGTTCACCAGCCCTATTTCCCCCATGCTCGGCACAGTGTTCTGTAAATATCTAAAGGAAAGAATGAATACACATTTCTTTGAGGATTTGGAGTTGCCACGATCATTTATTTATTCTTTGACCTTTATTGTGCCCAAGTGTGTGCAGGCCGCTGGGGATACAAAGATGAATGATCTGTAGCCAGTGCCTTCAAGAAGTGTCCAGTGTGGAGAGAGGATAAACCAAGACGTGCTGGGCATTGGGACACAGACACATGCACTGAGACATAGGAGAGGCCCTGACCCAGACTGGGGGCAGGGACACAGGGGAGGCCAGAGTACAAGTGTGTCCTAAAGCTGAGAGTTCAAGAACAACTCGAGCTATGTGGGTAAAATCGGGGAGGGTGTTCCTGAGAGAGGGAGCAGAATGTAAAGATCTGGAGAGAATATTGTGAGTTCTGGGAAGCTTGTGAAGCTCAGTCCTACTGTGACAAGGAGGAGTGAACAAGACCAGGCTGAAGAGGGGGCGGGGCGCAGGTCTTATAGGGCCTTGAATGCCAGGCCAGGAAGCTTGGTTTATCCTGAGGGCAATGGGAGCCCTGGAAGGGCTTAAGCAGGGGAAGGACATAATCAGAGCTCTGTCTTAGAAACATTGCTCGTCTTGGCTGCTGTACAGAGGGGCGGAAGAGGAGGCAGGGGACCAGTGAGAAGGCTAGGCCAGTAGTCCAGGCGGTGGGGATGGAGGAGGAGTGATAAGTGAGGAGCTGAAGAGAAGATGGGTTGTGGGGCTTTTGGGAGGTAGAAGCAGCAGGACTTAAGGCAAACTGGGTATGAATGTGAGGGAGACGGAGAGGGTATCTTGGTTTGGGTTCCCTGGAACTGACCCTGAGTCAAGGATTTAAGTGAAAGTAGTTAATTTCTGAGATGATCCCAGGAAGCACGAGTAGGGGTCGGGGAAGTGTGACAGGGAAAAAGAAGGAAGCCAATTCACGGTGGTCAATGAGCAGATTCTCACTGGAGGTCAGTCTCATTGGGCACCTCTAGGAGGCAGCACAATACACGTCTTAGCGATGTTCCACCTGAGGGAGGGAATCGGGAGCATTTACCTACCAACTCCAGCTGTCATTGGTTAAAGGCTGGTCCCTAAACTGTCTGGCACTTCCGGCCACGTGTGCTCCAAACAACGAGAGAAAGCCCCCTGGGCAGAGTCCCAGGTATCTTCAGTGAGAAGCTGCAGGGTGTGAGGAATAGTGGGTACTGAGTAAGGGTCATGAGTAGGGTGAGAGGAGTCCCATTTACTCCCAACAGGCTGAGCCCTGGTTCTCCAAGGTGGGCACAGGAGGGGAATCTGTGTCAGAGTTGTGGGGGCTTGCCTTGGTGCCCTGACCATTCCCCAGCATCCTTCCCTCAGCTCTCAGCCCTCCTTGCCTGGTCCATCCACTGTCTCTAGGCCCTCCTGAGAATGCAGGGCCTCACCTGATTTCAGTGGAAGTCTCCAACTGAGTGCTCCAACCCCTGGAAATGCCTACTCTGATTAGCTTACCCAAGTAGCTTGATCCCTGCACATACATCAAGGCAGAGAAACTTGGTGACTCTTTAATAAAATCAAGGCCCATCACCCAGGGTTGGCAGTGGACTGGAGACACAGATTTGGTACTTATCAGCTTAATGTTTGGTTCTCTAGGCCATAGGGTGGGTGAGATTGCTTAAGGAGAGAGAAAAGACTGAGAAGAGCACATAGGATGGAGCCATCAGTTAAAGGAGGGAAGAGGAGATACCCAGGGATAAGACTGAGGAGGAACAGCCAGAGAAAGCAGTTAAGATAAACAACCAAGCCATGTCGTGTCGCTGAGGCCAAGGGAAGACAGACCTGGGAGAAGGTGGGAGAGGGCTGCAGGCTCTGAGCTGGCCCAGGAGCCAGGCCCCATTCCCCTCACCTCCAATATTTGTCCTCCTCCATTTGTCCCCCCCCCACCTCCAAGATTTGTCCCCCCCACTTCCAAGAACCCTCCTCCATTAAACTGTGTCTGATAGCAAACTCCTCCTTCTCCTCCCCTTCTCAGCCTTGGCCCATGGCCTCAAAAACCTTAGCAGCTGGCAAGTGTCCAATGAGACCCAGAGCTGGACAAGCTATGCCTGGCTTCTGAGACTCCCCTTGCCCCTGTCAGTCCCCCTACTCTATGTGCTTGCAGCCTCCTCTTGAGGCCAATGCTGCTCTTTCAGTGGCAGCTGTGGCCCCAGGACTCCCCAGCCCCTTTCCTGAGGTCCAGGGGCCACATGTTGCTCCTGTTTGCTTTGTCAGTCTAGAAGCCATGGCCAGACCACGAAAGTACCCCCTTTCACTTCCTCACAATATTCCAGCTGCCGTCCAAGTGCTAATGCACAGATTCATGACCCAGGACTTTCTGCCATGGCAGCTTTTCCTCAGGGTTCTGAATCCCTCTCCTGCCTCCCCGTGTACAATGATGATAGATGTGAATTATTGCCCATTTCTGGGTCTCCGTTTCCTCAACTATACAAAATTAGGTTGGCAATCCTGCCCTGCCTCCCTCCCACAGCTGGCTCTGAGGGTTCATACTTTGTAAATTCTGCTATTTATACATGCTTCTCCCCCTCTTGGAATGTTATTCCTTTCCTTATCTTCTCAGTGAGTCCTGTTTATCCTTCCAAATTCCACTAACGAAACATACATTAATAAATAATGTATAATATTTAATGTATAATAAATATACATGTATATTAATATAATATATATTATATATTATATTAATTAATAATATAATAAATATACATGTATACATATACATATACATATGCATATTTATTGTATACAATAAATATAATGTATAAATAAATATTTAATGTATAATAAATAAACAGCATTTATTTTGTGTGTGCTATGAGCCAGCGTTGTGCTAAGTGTTTTACATACATTATCATGCTTCATTTGTACATACTCCAATTATCCCCATCTTAGAGATGAGGAAACTGAGGCTCATAGAGACTACATGACTTCCTTTAGGTCACACATCTGGGAAGTATTGCTCAGGACTAGAACTCAAGACTTCTGAGGCAAGATTTGGACATTTCTCTTTTCAGCTCAGCTCCTTCCTACCAGCTTCATGCCTATCAGAGCTGGTCCTGATTTAGAAGTTAACATGCTTTAAAAGGAACAGGGGCTCCTAGTTGGCTCAGTCCATAGAGCATGTGACTCTTGATCTTGGGGTTGTGAGTTTGAGTCCCACATTGGGTGTGGAGGTTACTTAAAAATAAAATCTTAAAAAAAATAAATAACTAAAAGTAACATGGTGCCCGTGACAAAAGAGGTGACAATTCATAGAGATCTGCTTCTCACATGGCCTCTGGAACCTCATTGGCCTCTCAACACCACCACTGCAGGGGGACTGAGGGGTGACAAAATCAACACGTGGACCAAGAAGCCAAATGACATGACAGTTGAACCTTGAGATCAGGAGGCAAATCTTTCATTTGGTATGAGCAGATGCCTCTCCCTCTTAAATCAGACTTGGTGAATCGGAGGTACAGACGGACATTATTTTTTGGTTCAACAATTTAAACTTCATGGCAAAGAAAGAGTTGATACTTTCATTCATTTCAGTTCTTTAAGAAATCAACAAATCAATATCCAAAGATTGGAAATGGCCTGAAAATCCTATTCACAGGGAACTAGTCATCTAAATTATGGCTGTAAGCCAAATAAGTAAGCTTTTTCAAAAAAAAATTTTTAATGTTATTTATTTTTGAGAGAGAGAGAGGGAGACAGAGCATGAGCAGGGGAGGGGCAGAGAGAGAGAAGGAGACACAGAATCCGAAGTAGGTTCCAGGCTCCGTGCTATCAGCGTACAGCCCAATGCGGGGCTCAAACCCACGAACTGTGAGATCATGACCTGAGCTGCAGTTGGATGCTCAACTGACTGAGCCATTCAGGTGCCCCTAAAAGAGTAAGCTTTTTATGTATTAGTGTGTGAAGACCTTCAAGAAATCTGCAGAAGAAATCTAGAAATATCTGTACAAGTACATAGCCTTTTGTGTATGACAGAAAAAGATAAGAAAGCACAATTTTCAGGGCTTGTAAATGCATACAATTAATTATCTGGAAAGATAAAGAAAAAATCATGAATAGTGATTACTTACTAGAATCAGTGAAAGGTAGACTTTTCACTGTTTACCTTTCAATATTTTTGTTTGTTTGAATCTAACGAATGTTATTTAGTTGAAAATTAAATAAAAAGGAAACACATATAGTGAAATAATGATTTCAGGAATAGAATTTAGTGACTCAACGCTACGTGAAATTAGTCAGAGAAAGACAAAAATCATATGAGTTCACTCATGTGAGGACCTTAAGAGACAAAACAGATGAACATAAGGGAAGGGAAACAAAAATAATATAAAAACAGGGAGGGGGACAAAACAGAAGAGACTCATAAATAAGGAGAACAAACAGAGGGTTACTGAAGGGGGTGTGGGAGGGGGAGATGGGCTAAATGGGTAAGGGGCACTAAGGAATCTACTCCTGAAATCGTTGTTTCACTATATGCTAACTAATTTGGATGTAAATTTTAAAAAATAAAAAATAGGGGCGCCTGGGTGGCTCGGTCGGTTAAGCGTCCGACTTCGGCTCAGGTCATGATCTCACGGTCCATGGGTTCGAGCCCCGCGTCGGGCTCTGTGCTGACAGCTCAGAGCCTGGAGCCTGTTTCAGATTCTGTGTCTCCTTCTCTCTGTGACCCTCCCCCGTTCACGCTCTGTCTCTCTCTGTCTCAAAAATAAATAAACGTTAAAAAAAAAAAAAAAATTAAAAAAAATAAAAAATAAAAAATAAAATTAAAAAAAAATAAGGAATTTAGTGACTCATCACTTACATATAACACCCAGTGCTCATCCCAAGTTCTCTGCTTCATGCCCCTCGCCCATTTAGCCCATCCCCCACCCATCTCCCCTCCAGCAACCCTCACTTTGTTCTCTGTATTTAGGAGTTTTGTATGGTTTGCTTCCTTCTCTGTTTTTATCTTATTTTTCCTTCCCTTCCCCTATATTCATCTGTTTTGTTCCTTAAATTCCACCTATGAGTGAAATATGACATTTCTCTCTCTCTGACTGACTTATTTCACTTAGCATAATGCATTCTAGTTCCAACCACATTGTTGCAAATGGCAAGATTTCATTCTTTTTGGTCAAAACATATCACTTTCTTAAATCAAGATGTCACATTTAATTAAGTTGCCCCCAAATTCTGGGACTTGATCTCATTCTTGAGAAAAATAAAAAAAAATTTTTTTTTCTCTTAAGTAGGCTCCACACCCAGCATGGAGCCCATTGTGGGACTTGAACTCACAACCCTGAATTCATGACCTGAGCTGAGATCAAGAATTGGACGCTCAACTGACTGAGCCACCCAAGCACCCCTGAAAATTTTTATAAACAAAAATTTATATAGGGATTTACCACTTTATGAATACTTTGCATAAACACACACATTAATCTTTTCAAACCTTATATAGGGGCGCCTGGGTGGCTCAGTCGGTTAAGCGTCTGACTTCAGCTCAGGTCATGATCTCTCGGTCTGTGAGTTCGAGCCCCGCGTCAGGCTCTGTGCTAACAGCTCAGAGCCTGGAGCCTGTTTCGGATTCTGTGTCTCCTCTCTCTCTGCCCCTCCCCCATTCATGCTCTGTCTCTCTCTGTCTCAAAAATAAATAAACGTTAAAAAAAAATTTTTAAAAAACCTTATATAGAACACATGATTACTTCCATTTTTCAAGGAGGAAAGTGAGAGAGAGAGACCCATGGTCTTGTCCAAGGTCATCCAATCTGTAAGGAAAGGAGCTGGAATTGGAGCCCAGGGTCCTGATAACAGGAACAACAGAAACGGCAGAACAAAGCCCTCACTTACACCTCTCAGAGAGCCAGTCACTCATAAAAAGGGGGATAATTCTGTTCTACATGGTTTGAAGTAATATATGTAAGATTCTTAGCGCTGTGCCAGCACAGAGTAAATCATCAAAACCTTCCTTCAACCACTGCAGTGCTTTATTTAAGTAATAGAACAAGAGGTTCCAATTCAACTGATATTTCTTGATATCTCAAGTTGATATTCAACTTCATATTTCTTGCCATATAAACTAAGAAGGGGGGAAGCCCTGGAGAAATGAAGGAAGCATAGGAAACAACCTTTGTCTTCACGATGCCTATGGTCTAACTGGTGAGACAAAGTTTAAGTAGACCCACACACCTTTCCTAGGATAACAGTTTATTATTGTCAGTATTCAGCTGATTTTTCCGTGCTGAACCTCACTGTGAAATTAAAAGGCAGATGAATTGTTTATCCACTTTTATGCACAGTGGTTTTAAATGACAAATGACAAAATTTTTCTGCAAGAACTAAATTTTTTTTTCAGAATATTTGATGCCATTGTAGATAATACCATGCAACTTTTATACTATCATCCATCCACCCCCTTGAGTTCTTGGATACATATCTAGTCCTCTAATCATTCTAAATTAGTGCTATTTCGGGCATTCGTGACGTCAAAATGGTGTTGTCACATGTTCTCGTCATTATCTAATGTTTTATCGTATTGACATACATGACGCCCACTTTGGCTCCTGGCAATTTGCAGATCAGAAAAATACTAACAGAGTAATGCTGTCCTGCATTGAAAATTATCAGATAAGAAACAACAGAATTGTTCTTTACAGTTTATTTTTTGTCTCCGAAGTTTGAAAATAAGGGGATGTGATTCACATCTCAAAGGAAAAAGCCCTGACTTCCTTCTCTTTTGCGGGGGAGCCCACAAATGTCCTTACTCACCGGGAAGCTGGGATGTGTGTAGCAATACCTCCAGCTGCCACCACTTGCAGACAAGGCTGGCAGAAGCTCTTAGATGTTGCCACTCTGAGAAGCAGACAATAAAGGCCAGAATAACAAAGCAAGAGTGACAAGGATAATAAACCAAGATCAAGAGGGTTTGGGTCCACCTTGAGCTGTTTACACAGGTTGAAAGAGAGGCATTTCTTTGGAACCCTGCTTCCTCTTCCAGTAACTGACAAGAAAGAGAGCACTTCCAAAATATTTGGCACTCCTGGGCTTAGGTAAGCAAGTTGCAGTGTTTAACTTTTCTCCGGGTCACTGTGGGCTTATAGTATAGGTGCAGGATTGGAAAAAGAGCAGGAGACAAAGGGATGACAAAGAGTAATGAAAAAGGGTCTAGTGTATAAACAACCACACTTAGTCAAACCTGTCTCCAAAGTGTGCAGGAGATGAGAAAGCAAACAACGAACCAAGATTACGAGGGAAATGATGAAACGAGTCTATTTTAAGAAAAGACTAACCATTCCTCCATATGTAGAATGAACATAGTTAGGAACAAAATCTCACCATGAAAAAATACCAATAAAACAGAAGTTCAGATCTCCTTACCAGATCCCTGCTTTCCTGGGTTTTAACCGGGATTTTCCTTTTTCCTCGGTCTTTACATAGGGATTCAGCATGGACCCACATGGCAATAGGAAATACACCAGTTCATAGACCCTGATTCATAGAGAAGAATGTTTAATACACATAAATGCTCCTCACCCAAAGAAAAGAGAAATGGCATTGATGTCAGAGCCACAGGTGCTGATGGGTTTTGATTTACTTGAGCAGATTGGATGAAAAGGAAAGAAAGGAGGACTGGGTACCGGATATTAGTGCCTATCACAGTGAAAACAACCTCCTCATGGACATAGGTGCTGATGTAAGACATTTAGAGGACCAGGAAGTTTTCATATAGTTAATGGTTTGGGATATTGCTGTTGGAGACAGCTGGCTTAAGCATGTGCCCTCTATGGGCAGTGGCTCCAGCAAGTACTATATCTCTCTGTCTCTCTCTGTCTCTCTCTGTCTCTCTCTCTCTCTCTCTCTCTCTCTCACACACACACACACACACACACACACACACACGTACACACCAAACTTTAACACCAAACACCCCTGATAAGATGTGGTGGCCTTGGAACAATGATGGCTTACAGGCAGCTACAAAGCAATTATAGCCCATTAATATCGACACATCGTATTTGGAAATGACAATAAAGAGTAAGAAAATCAGCTGAGTCATGCAACCAATACAAGAGATGATGTTCTTTGATACAAAGATTATCAACATTTTGGTGGTGAAAACAAATCTGTGAAGAGGTTGAAGAGGAAATACAGCATGGGGGTGTGAAGATGAGAATTTAGGCTGATTAGGGTGGTTAGGGCCAGGCCCCCCACCATGGTGACAGCTTGTTAACCCAGCAAAGGGAAACTCCGGCCCTGAGAAGTAACTTCCACCAGGCATTCCCATCTGGGGAGATACAGGCAAAGAAAACGCAGCTCCCTTTCCCCCTATAACAGACGGGATGATTGTCTTGAGTTCCCACCCCAGTGACAGGTGGATGAATTAGGGTGCTAGGACTGTCATAACAAACACTGCAGACTGGGGGGTTGAACAACGGAAATTTATTTTCTCACAGTTTTGGAGGCTAGAAATCAAAAATCACGGTGACGGCAGGATTGGTTCTTTCTGAGGGCCATGAGAGATGGATGTTGGCTTTCCCTGGCTTGTAGATGGCTGTCTTCTCCCTGTGTCTTCATGTCGCTTTACCTCTGTATGTGTCTGTGTCCAAATTTCCTCTTTGTACAAGAACACCCGTCACACTGGATTGGGGCCCACCCCAGTGACCTCATTTTAACTCCATTACCTCTTTAAAGACCCTTTGCCCAAATAACATTACATTCTGAGGCACTGGGTGTTGGGACTTCAACATACGAATTTGAGGGGGGCACACAATTCACTTATAACAGTGGAGAGAAAACCCAAAAGTTGTGCAGCCTTTTCTCTGTTTCCGATTCCCTCCCCCCCGTTTGCCTTCAGGATAAATGGCTTCTGAACATTTCGGGAGTTGGGGCCTTATACTAATTGTCCATGCTGTCATTTAACATGTTCCTACGTGCTCTATTTCCTGAAAAGTGGTAGTTAAATCCAGAGGCTTGATCACACTCAGGCTTGATTTTTTGGTAAGAATTCATAGGTGGCGGTACATACTTCCTTTTGTACCACATCAGCAAGACATCACACCTAGTTCTGTCCTTTTTTGTGATGTTATATTGATCAGTGCATCCAGGTCTCAGGAGACTGTCGTATTTACCAACAGTCTTTGACAATCACTGCCTAGTACAGTTCTATAGAAATATAATGTCGGGCGCCTGGGTGGCTCCATCGGTTAGGCATCCGACTTCAGCTCAGGTCATGATCTCACAGTCTGTGAGTTCGAGCCCCATGACAGGCTCTGTGCTGACAGCTCAGAGCCCGGAGCCTGCTTCGGATTCTGTGCCTCCCTTTCCCTCTGCTCATGCTCTGTCTCTGTCTCAAAAATAAATAAAAACATTAAAAAAAAAAGAAATATAATGCAAGCTACAGGTATAATTTAAAATATTCAAGGAGGGGCACCTGGGTGACTCAGTCAGTTAAGTGTCCAACTATGGCTCAGGTTTATGATTTCATGGTTCATGAGTTTGAGCCCCGCATCAGACTCTGCACTGACAGTACGAAGCCTGGTTGGGATTCTCTCTCTCTCCCTCTCTCGCTGCCTCTCCCCCACTCCATCTCAAAATAAATAAAACTTAAAAAAGTAACAAAATATTCAAGGAACCACATTAGAAAAGTAATCAGAACTTAATGAAATTAATTTTTGTAATACATTTTATTTAACTCGTTACATCCAAAATATTACCATTTCAATATGTAACCAATATAAAAAATTGATGAGATATTTTACAACCTTCTTTTTTTGTACTCAAGTCTTCGCAATCCAGTGTGTATTTTATGCCTCAATGCAATTCAGACAAATCATATTTCAAGTGCTCAATAGCCACTTGTGGTGTAACGACAAATACTGTTTAAGATTTCTTTGTAATTTTCTTTGTCTTTAGCAGATGTCCCTCTGAAGGGTGTATAGTGAGACAATGATTAATTCTAGGAAAAACAAAAAGTTATGCAGGAAAGAAAATGTAATCATAGAATGCTGTGTTACTACAAACAATACTTTCAAGGCCGTAAAAACGGAAGCACTGAATATTGTTTTATCCAGAAAATTGCAACAGGAGGATGAGCGAAGAAAACTAAATCCCCATCTTTCACAGAGCAAATCAATAATGTCTAAAATGGAAGTAACCAGTGTTTTTTTTTTTAACAGTTTGAATTTGTTTCTGCCAGGAAACAGTTTTCTTTCTCTCCAGTCGAGTTTACGTTTCCATAGTATAAATTTTTCATGGTGAATTGTGCACTTTATTCTTTTGAAGTTTTTATATAAATTCCAGTTAGTTAACATACAGGGCAATATTAGTTTCAGGTGTAGAATTTAGTGATGCAACACTTCCATACACACCTGGTGCTCATCTCAGCAAGTGCCCTCCTTAATCCCCATCGCCTATTTTACCCCCTCCCCAACCTCCCCTCTGGCGACTGTCAGTTTGTTTTCTATAGTTAAGAGTCTGTACCTTGGTTTCTCTCTCTCTCTCTCTCTCTTTTCCCCTCTGTTTATTTGTTTTGTTTCTTAAATTCCACGTATGAGTGAAATCATATGCTATTTGTCTTTCTTTGACTTATTTCACTTAGCATAACACTCTTTAGCTCCATCCATGTCATTGCAAAAGGCAATATTTCATTCTTTTTTATGGTTGAGTAATATTCCACATCTTTCTTATCCATTCACCAATTGCTGGGCACTTGGGCTGTTTCCATAGTTTGGCTACTGTAGATAATGCTGCTATAAACATCAGGGTGCATGTATCCCTTTGAATTAGTGTTTTTTTTTAATTTTTAATGTTTATTTATTATTATTGAGAGACAGAGCATGAGCATGGGAGGGGGAGACACAGAATCCAAAGCAGGCTCCAGGCTCTGAGCTGTCAGCACAGAGCCCCACGCGGGGCTCAAACTCACAAATCTCGAGATCATGACCTGAGCCAAAGTTGAACGCTTAACTGACTGAGCCACCCAGGTGCCCCTGAATTAGTGTTTTTGTATTCTTTAGGTAAATACCTAGCAGTGTGATTGCTGGATTATAGGGTAGTTCTATTTTTAACTTTTTGAGGAGCCTCCCTACTGTTTCCCCGAATGGTTGCACCAGGGTGCATTCACACCAACAGTGCAAGAGGGTTCCTTTCCACACAAGATATGAATTTCACACTTACTTCTCTCCTCCCCTCCCTGCACCCCACCGCTTCTGAGTCCAGCTTCTCTGTGGGGAGGAACTAGGGGGAAATTGAAAAGTGTTTTTTTTACTTAAGTGAGGTTGTGATTTAAATGCTCTTTAAATCCCTCTTCCCTAAAAACCCCAGCTTGGACCATGTCTTATGTTAGAGGCAGGCCCTCCATTGAGGGATCCTTCACCACACATGTGAGAGTTTTCTGCCCAGGGAGAGGAGGCCGAGGGCAGGGATGGTGATCGGCAAGGCTTCCTGAGGAGGGGATTTTGAAGTGAGCCTTGAAGGAGGAGGAGACAGTTAGCAGGTGAGCCATGCAGGGGCAAGGATACTGCAGACAGAGGGGCAGCACGGATGAAGACGAGATGCCTGGCCTGGGCTCTGCAGTGAAAGGAGGGCCTGTGGTTACTCCTCAGAGAAGCCACGCAGTTGCTCTGACTTTTCTGGCAGCCGAAAGCCTACGGCCATTTCCTAATCTATTTAATAATAGGCAAATACTCTGGCATCTGCTCAGTTCGTGGTCTTGGAACAAATGGACCCAATTAAAAGGTCATCATAGGGGAATTGAGGGGAAGAGGAAAAAGCCATTGATCAAATTAACGCCCAGCTGCCTGGGGCTGGTTTGTAACTTGCTGCAACAGAATCCTTCCCATCCTGCCCTCTCCTCCCCCAGACACCGCCCTAGCCCCAGGGACCTTCCTGCCACCTCTACCCCCATCCTCTGCTCTACTCAGTGACCTGTGGGTGTGTGCCACCTGGCTAGACCTCCTCTGGATTGCAGTTTCACTGCCTGTCAAACCTGGCAGGAAAAAACTATCAGGAATCCTATTGGCTCTTCCTTCAAAATACACCTGGCATTGGTCCATTTCTCGCCACCTCCATTGCTACCACCTGATCCCAATCCCTATGCTCTCTCTCCTGGCTTCCTGCATTAGCTCCTTCCTGTTCTCGCTATTCCTATCCTTGCCCCCACTACGGTTTATTCACAACACAGCAGCCAGATCCCTCTAAAATATGTCAGATTGTGTCTCTGTTGTGGCTTCCCACCTCATTCCATGTCCTACCAGATTCCCCCCATCTCTGGCCCCAACTCCTCCTGCCTCCACCCCAGCCACGGACTCCTTACACGGGCAGTGGGACCATGTGTTTACGGTCCCCTCTATCTGGAAACCTCTCCCCCCAGAGAGTCCCTTAGCTAACTCCCACCCCTCCTTCAAGCTTGCTCAAATGCCCTCTCTTGGGCCCCTCTTGAGTCTTCACCTGACCACTCTATTTAAAATCACACCCCTCCCACCCCTTCCCCCTCAACCAGCCTGCCCTCTCAATCCCTCTTCCTGCTCTGCTGTTTTCCCCACAGCACCCATCACCTTCTAACACACCATGGAATTTACATTTCATTATGTCTGTTACTTTTTGTCTCTCATCACCCCCTAGATGTAAAACAAGGGAAGGGTCTTTGCTTTTTATTCACTGATGATTTCCAAGTACGTACAACAACAGTACCTGGAATATAGTAGGTTCTTGGTAAATATTTGTTGAATAAATGGATGAATGAATCAATAATAATGTTCTTGCCTCAAAGAACCATTGTGAAACTTACATGAAATAATTAATTTGACTTGTTTTGCAAAGGAAAGGAATTACCTATAATGAGTACCCACTAGTACTAGATATTTTGCAAAACAGTTTACACAATTTATCTCACTTATCCCTCACTGTGGACCTCAGTCATTCATTTATTTTATTCATTATTTCAGGTAAATGTTGTGTACCTACTATGTGCCAGGCACTATTCTCAGCATGGGAGATAAATTAGTGACCAAAATAGACAAAGACCTCTGTCTTTTCCTACTAGGATGAAAGCTCCCAGAGGACCAGCTAAGCTGGGTTATACCTCCCAGGGGAATGGAGTCTAGTCTTAGAGGTTACCATGCGAGGAGGCAAGGATTTCTAGGGGCATCCAGAGGTCAGAGTCTCTGGTGGAGTGGAGGCATTGGAATGGGGCAGGGCAGGGGGCTGGGGGCACCAGCTTGGAGAAGGGCCAACTCAGTCTTGGTCATACCCTTCCAATGGCTGCCCTGGGCGGAGGGCAAATATGCTGTGTGCCCCCTAGGCCAAGCTGGGAGACAGGGCTCCTGTGAGGAGGACTCTCCCAAAGGGGAAGGGGATGCCTAGGAAAGAGTGAACTCCCCGTCCCTGGAGGTGGGAGAGAGAGTGCAAATGATGTCAGGGTGTTAGGGAGGTGCAGAGGGGACTCTTGGAGGGGCAGATGCAGATCTTTTCAGAGGCTCCGCCCTTAGAGAGGGGAGAAGATTCTGGCTTCCCTTCACAAGAGCTCCCAGACTGGAAGGAGGGGCTGGTCCTCAGGGCCTGGAGTCCAGCCCCAGATCTGCATGCCCCTTAAGAGAGCCTCTAGCCCCTCTCCCAAACACTCAGTTGTATCCTCAGACCCAGAGCTTGGGGGTCTTCCTGACAGCCAGTGAAGGTGGGGAACCCCACCTGGGGCCTTGAAGGTAAGCAGGAGGTCAAAGGGACACTCAAGGTCAGAGGACATCATGGCACTACCCTCAGGTGCCCCCCCACACCTCCTGGTAGAACCAGAGTGGGCCAAGTCAGCATCCCTGAAGATAGAGCAGCTGTGTCTGCCCCTCAGTCTTGCCTTTACAAAAGCCAACAGCTGGACACAGTGAGCTTCCTCAGAGGGAATAAAACATCCACGGTTCGGCACTTTGTCCTGGTGCCAGGGTGCACCATGATGGGTCAGCTAGGGGCTGTAGGGCTGTGGATGGGACAGTCCCTGAGAGCCTATGGGAGTGGATAGGCTGGAATGGAGAGCTGAAATGTCACCTGCTCTCACTCTTTCACCCAGGAACCTCTGGTCAGTGCTGGTCAGCCTGCACCACCAGAAACACACCTGTAGCCAACAAGGATGGGCTTATTATTTGCTGCAGCAAAGGCTTCACACTGGGGGATCCCTGGGGTGTCTCCAAAGGGGGCAGTTAAAGAAGAGTGCTCATGGGATTGTGGGGGGCTGGCATTCAAAGGATAGTTCTGTGGCAGAGATTGAATTTGCAGAGCAGGGAGTTACTGGAACAGTCAGCAATCCTGTGCTGAGAATACAGGAGTCCTCAAGGAGTGTTACTATTAGATCAATTTGTCTGTGGTTTTCTCTTGGAACCTGTGAGTCTCAGTCCATAGGTGTTTATAAGTGTGAGCTTAGATAGGATGAGATAAACATCATGGATTGAACAAGCACTATGACCTGTTTTGCAAGTCAGGGTGTTTTGTAAACTGTGTTCCCTGTTTAAATTCTCAGTCCTACCCCCTACCTTGCACTCTCCAACATCCTGGCTGCCAGCAGGATCATTTTCTTCTCCTCACTCCACAGGTGAAGGTCCCGACCTCAGCCCCCATTCCTGCCTCTGCAGCCAGCTCTGGCCACCAGGGGGCAGCAGAGCAGCATCCACAAACTGGGGACCTACAGAATCTTAAGCACAGCGGCGGGGAAGGGAGGTGACCCAGCGCTCAAGAATGAAGGAATGAGTCTGTTGCTCTGTCCTGCCCCATTTGCTTCTCTCTGTTACCAGGAATTCTGGGAACAGGGAGCAAAAGGAGGAGGAAAATGGGGAGTATGGAGGGAGGGGAGCTGAGGAAAGAAAGAAGAATGGGGAATGAGGGAATTGAAGGGGTTCATAGAGCTGGCAGCTGGATCCTCTCCCCACTCCCCACCTCTTCCGGCCATCCCCAAGCCTGTATACGTCCATTAGTTTGACCTCCTGGTAGCCCCTCCTCCTCCACTCTGCTTCCTCCGGAGTGGCCACCAACCCAAAGCCCTTCTGTCTCCAGGTATCTTCTTGGTGTCTATGGGTACTGCCCTTCCCACCTCAGCCCTACCTCAAACACAGATGCGACAACTCAACACAGGCATAAACACACACACATACACATTAGCACAGGCTGTGTGGTGACCCATGCAATAGGCTTTGACTTTCCTCCCCCACATTTTGCAATTGCTTTGGTCACAAAGGCTGGTCTAACAGTTAATCCCACAATGAGGTGGGACTTTTCATGTGGCTGCTGATTTGGAATTTGGCTCTAGGACGTAAATCTAAGGATACAGAGGGGTAAAATGCCTGACTTTCGAAAGAAACCTGAAAACAATTGGGGTCAGACACCTTCTCAGAGTTTATTAACCCAACCCTCTACCCACCCCCCCACCCCCCATGCTGATTCTATAAGCTGAACACTGGGCTCCGTGAACTTGAAAACATTTCTGCTGTTGTGAGTTCTCACCAAGCCAGGTAAGGGGTGCCTTAGGAAAGTCACTCAAGGAAACTAGGGTGTATGAGTTACAGTCTCAACAGGAAAGATGGGGCACACTCAGAGTGGGCGAATGAAGAGACTCGTTTACAAAGGTGTGTGGGCTGGTGTTTGGAGGGCTCCATGCGCAGGGGCACTGATGGCCAGAGAAGCCAGGACGGCAAGAAAGAACTGTGGCAGTCCTGGGGAGGATATACTGGTCCCTTTCCTCCCCACCTTGCCCAACACCTGGAGGAGAGAGGGACACAAAGGAGGGGTGAGGAGGGTCCTCCCAGCACTGGGGAAGAAGAGGAGTGAGCATTAATTTAAGTAGGGATTAGAACCTTAAGCTGGAATGAACTTTGTTACTCAAAAGTGACTCAAAGTTTTGGAGTTTGCCAAAAATGCAGTTTATGGATGGGAAAGGGAAATTAGGCATCATTGAGTAGGCAGTACTGATAGGAGGAAAATAAAATAGTTGTGTGTTTGTGCCTCACTGTTCAGTACTCTGGAAAAAGAAATATTATCAGTTCCATTTTACAGATGAAGAAATTAATTTGTGGTCACAGAGCTGGTGAAGGCCGAGCTGGGCCAGAACCCTCCTCCGGCCTCAACTTCCCTGTGTCCCCCAATCTTCTTCTTTCCCCAGAGCTGCAACTTGGTAACCCTGAGTTCAGGGCAAGCTAAAGCCACATTTGGTAAAAATAGGACTGAATAGGGAGCTCCAAGGTGCACCCCCTCTCACCCATGTCACCCAGGCCTCTTTCCAGCATGTCCACCTGTGACCTTCCAAGGTGAGCTCTCAGATGGGGCAGACCAGTGCTAATGAGGGCAGCAGAGGCAGCAGAAGCAGACAGAAAGCCTTGGCCTCACATCTAGTCTCCATGCTGACTGCTGTGTGACCTAGTGAAAGGCATAGCTCTCTCTTGGTCTCTCATCTCTATAAGCAGCCAAACAATCCCTGGGGTCCCTGCCGGGAGGGAAAACTGATTCCAACTGGTCATGTCTTCCAGGGGACTCAACATGCTGTTTCACAACAGCCTTCAGGAGTTAACAGCCCCAGGAAGCCATGTCAATGCAGGGAGGTGAGGAACAGGAGGCAGAGGCCCAGAAGGTAGGAGCAGGGAAGGTATTTTTGGGCAGACGGATCCCCTGGTCACTGCTAGACAATGGTCCGGGGCAGCCATTGTGCTGAGAGTGGAAAATCCTTTTCTGATTCCATCTCCAAGATCTGAAAATAGTCCAGGGTAAGCCCTTGGGGACTGAGTTTGGGGCCCATGAGTGACTGGCCCAGCCTGGCCCATTGTTCCTGGCTGGGACAGGACTGAGTCTGGACACCTGGCTGAGCTGGAGCCAAGACAGAGGCAAGCTCAGGAAGCCTGTACTGGAGGAAGAGTGGCTGGGTGGAGCCAAGCCCCACGGCAGATGGGGAAACTGAGGCCCAGAGAGGAGAAGGGATGTGTACCAAGTCACATGGCACATAGGGCAGAGGAGGATGAGAAGTTGGCTTCTGGGGCTCGTTTCCCCCCCTCTCCACATCCCACCAGCACACACCCCTTGGAAAGGCAAACACATCTGTCACCCTACTGCTTAGTTACTCCTGGTCAGACTCCACCGTCCACCTCACAGGAGGCAGGGACATCAGACATTGGACCAGCTCCACTCCAAGCCACTGCAGGGTGCCAAGGGAGGCGCTGTACCTCTCTAGTCATTTGATGCCAGGGGAGACTTGCTGCCCCAACTCTAGTCCTCAGGACAGAGAGCCCAGGGGCCTTGGGGGAATGCCTGGGGGAGCAGCTGTTCATTGTGCCTTTGCTGAGGATCCAGGTAGCTGATGCCCTGAGACAGAGAGAACTGGAACATGGGAGGTAAGGGCTTCAGAGAGTGACCCAGAGAGGGCAGGCAGGTGCCTCCGGTCACACAGCAAAAGTTGCCTATTCATTGCCTGTTCTGGCCTAGCTCCCAGTCAGTCCTGCCACCTTGGGTCTCCAGGCTCTTGGTTGAACCAAGAAGCTGCAGCACCCCATGACAGTCACCACCAGTTAGGCAGAAACGGCTAAGCCTGGTGCCATGGGTGAGCTGGAGCTCTCTAGTCCATAGAGGCTGGCTCTAGAAGCTTTACAGCAAGGGCATCCTGCCCCGTCCCTCCCCCTCCCCCTTTTCCCTGCTGCCCTCTCCCAGCCTGGCAGAGGGATAAGGTTCTGTAAACACACACAGGCCCGTGGGCCTGAAGGCCAACGAGCTCCAAGCAGGGCAGAGGGGGGTCCCACACCTTATCCCAGGATAGACCTGCTTTCCTCTTCCCACATCCTGGTGAAGCCTGGGCCATAGGAGGCCCACTGTTGCTCACTGGCTGGACATTCCTTTCCTTCAAATAATTTATCCTGGTATGGTTATATATTAAATTAGGTCAACTCCATGAGGGCAGGGTCCGGCCGGTTTGCCTCTGTATCACCTTGGCACAGTGCCTGGCGTGTAAATGCTCACCATGTGCCAGGTACTGTTCTAAGTGTTCATGTGTATTGACCCAGTGCCCCACGTGGCAGGTAGTATCTCTTTTCGGAAATGAGAAAACTGAGGCCCTGCAAGATTAAGTACTTTGAGCAAAGTGAAACAGTTGGAGGAAGAGGAGACAACACTCAAACAGAGGTGGCATGGGCATTGAATCTGTGCTCTTAACCCCTTCCTTGCTATATTGTCTCTCTCCCTTGAATCACATGAAGGGTTACTTACAGACCCTCCCACTCTACAGGGGTTACAAATGGTATGGGATACTGGAAAAGGAACGAATCCGGGCATCTGAGGGACCTGGACTCGATCTTGACTCATTCACTTGCTGCCTATATAACCCACAGCAAGGCCTCCCTTCTCGGAGCCTGTCCCCTTATCTGCTAAATGGGGATAAATAATGTCTATTTCACACAGTTGTGGCAAGGAATAAATAATAGATATGAGAGGGTCTGGCACAGTGCCTGGGACATGGGTTGGTACAGGAGTTCCCATCCTCATGTGCTGGAACAGAGCAGCCCAAACCTGCCGTGACAAGAGTGGTGGCAGAGGGGTAGCTCTGGTGGCCTAACTTCTCCTGGGCCCTGAGCCACCAGCCACCCAGGGCAGAGACCCGCTGTGTGCCAGGGCCCCTGCCCTAGATGCACTGAGCTCGTTGAGAGTAGTTGCTGCAGGCAGGACAGCAGGCCTTTGCTCTTCCCCCCACCTATTGCTATTGCCCCCCACTCCTGTCCTATGTCCCTGGCCTCAGTGCCACAGCTCCATCCACCAGTTCCGTCCACCAGGGTGGGAAGGGCTGGGGGACTGTGGGTGATGGCAGGAATCCCACAAAGGCACCGACCTGTACTAAAGGGAACAGACCAGCAGGGACAGCCTGAGCCCCTGGCACACATCCAGGCGCCACACTGACCTGCTGAGTGACCTTGGGCAAGGCCCCGCCCCTCTCAACTCTACAGCTGGGCTGGATAATCCCTGGGGTCCCTGTCAGGTGGCTGTGCCCTTTCACAGTGGCCTTCAAGAGTCAACAGCCCCAGGAAGTGATGTCAGGGTGAGGAGGTGGGGTGGTTGGGAGGTGGCAGGGAGGCCCAGAGAGTAAGAGGAGATATTTTGAGAGTGGGCAGGTCCCCCCACGTCACTACTGGACAATGGTCTGGGGCTGGGAGTGGAAAATCCTGTTCTTACGTGGGCTGAAAATAGCACAAGGCGGGAGGGTCAGGAACCTCACCCACTAGGTGAAGGCCTAGCAGCAGGGCCAGACGTCCACGTTGAGGGGTCAGGCAATCTGACTGGGGTCCAGGGGCAAGACCCTGGCCTGTCCCCGGTTCCCTTAGGGTCTCCGTTCCCCACCCCACCAGTGTCTGCCACTGGATTAGAAGGTGAACATGGCCCTCCTTTCCCCTAGGTCCTATGTCCTTGGAAATGTACAGGCAGCTGATTCAAGGAAAGCTTCCTGGTGCTATGCCGTAGTGTTGCTTCCATGTGCTGCAGGGTCCTGGGTTCTCAGGGTCTCCAGGGAAGCTGCTGGTAGGGTAGGTAGGCAGGACACAAAAGGAATGGGGACTAAGGGAACTTGGGCTGTGGTGGCCACTGCCCTACCCCCAACCACAGATGCACACTCAGGAGACCCCAAATCGTGATGTATAACCTCCTGCCTCTGGTCTAAGCAGGGCTGAGGGAATCAGAGCCCAGCATTTACACCTCTGGGTGTAATCTTACCTGGGTAGGGGCTTCCTATAAACTAGAATGGGGTTCAGCTTCAGCAGCAGCTGGTAGGAAGGAGATAGGCTTGGGACTGCAGGAAAGGTTGGCTCAAGGTCAGTCTATAAGTAGTCACAAAAAAGCTCATAGGGACTCTGGTTATATGAACAGAAATATAGAACCTAGAATGTGGGAGGTGAGCATTTCACATTACTTTGAACAGGACACCCACGTTGCACCATGCAGAGTAATTGGTTGGGTCATGACTTGTGATGGGTCCCTGTTGCATGAAGGAGCTGTGTGGAACTAGATTCTAAATAGAGCAACCCCTGGGAGTGCCTCGTTCTGACAGAGTGGAACGGGTGAAGAGGTCACAGGAGACAGGAAGACGTGGAGTGAAGGGAAGAATCTTCTCTCAGGCAGAGTGGGCCTATAGGGAAAGGGGGTCTCCCCGAGGGAGAGGGAGTAGGTCTTTATGTTTGAGATTAAGAATGAGACCTGTCAGGGGCTCCTGGGTGGCTCAGTCGGTTGAGTGTCTGACTTGGGCTCAGGCCATGATCTGGTGGTTCGTGAGTTCGAGCTCCACATTGGGCTCGTTGCTGTCAGCACGGAGCCTACTTTGGATCCTCTGTCCCTCTCTCTCTGCCCTTCCCCTGCTTGTGCTCTCTCAAAAATAAATAAAACATTAAAAAAAAAAATGAGACCTGTTAGCTTTGCCCCAAGGCTGAGCTGGTCCCTGTCCAGCTCAGCTCCACAAACCTCCACAGTGGTCCTGGCTGGACCTAGAATCTGTTACAGGTGAGAAAGATCTACCTCACCCTGAGCCAGTCTGAGCACCATTATGCCATATAGCGGGATTTTCCCAGGAGGCAGAGGATGGGACAGGAAGAGAAGGGAATCTCTCCCATACTCAGCCCCAGTGCAAAGGAGACCTCGGGTAAAGGCAAGGAAGGAGCCTTGACTTGTTAGCCTGGTGACCCACTCCCAGCCTCATTCCTGCCTTGAGACTGAGCACCGGCTGCCCAGCCTGCTTCCACTTCCTGCATACCCTGCTTTCCTGCCCCCATGTCTTTGCCCAGGATGTACCCTGCACCTGGCTGTTCTTCTCCGATAAACTGCTTTTCTCAGAAGCTACAGTTCAGGAGTGTGTCCCAGGAAGCCTCTCTCACATGCTGGTCCACACCTCCAATCACTCAGTATTATCCAGTGGTGCGATGGAGCATGTTGGACCTGATTGCAAGAGCCAATTGTTAAATTTTCAGGAATTTTGCAAGGAGGCTGACATCACATCACTGGTCTGAAATTGGCCAAGGCAAGAGTATCTGCACCATGGCAATTAGCAATGCTACAGATAAGGGGTTCCCCTCACCCCCTGGAAAGCCAGTTAGATGGTTTCAAATTTACCAGCACATGACTGTTCATAGCCATTAATCCCTAAACTGGGGGATCCCAAGGACAGGACCCCATCTGACTCCTATCTGCACTCAACAGAGCCAGGCACCAAAGCCACTTGGCTCTAAAGTGAGGGATGACCTGGGGTCTGGAAAGAGGATCCCTGATGTGAGACTACCACTGAGGCAGCTAGTGGGAAGGCAGGTGGCAGAAGAGTAGAGGTTGGAGAAAGAACTCCAGTGTGGATGGTAAGAGCTTCTTAGACTGTATCCTCATCCTCAAACCACACAATAGGGCACAACACGGCAGGCAACAACACCTTCGGTAGAAGTTGCAGCCTCAAACTGGCTCCCAGGCCCAGGAAGCCTCCAGATGAGTTTATGACATCAGCTCCCAGATGTTACAGTCACCTCTAGGGATGGGGATGCTCCTCAGAGGTGTGTCCACTGTGGCATCTAGACCTGCCCTTGACCGCTCCGTGGGAAGCTCCGGCTCAGCTCTGGCTCCTTACCAGGGTCCTCTGATCACCCTGAAACTCCACCCCTCCCAGGTAGCTCAGGCCCAGACTATGTGACTTTGGTAAGTCACTTTCTTCTCTGCGTCTGTTTCTCCATTTGACTCGATCAGGCTGGGCTCCAGCCTAGACACCTTGCTGGGCACAGACAGCTAATTATGTGGGAGTCAGGCCAGGGGCAGCATCGGCCCCTTACCCTTGCCTTTCACGAAGCCTTATTCCCCAACTCACACATACAAATGGTGACTGGGGTTGTAGGAACTGTTAAGATCTCTGGACTACAGAGAACATTCTGCCAAATGACAGAGCGTTGAGGTCACGGCTCCCTTGACCATCAGGCATGAGTCACTAATGGGGCATATCTAGGGACACTATCCCAATGGAAGAAATCCTAGTCCCCACAGCCTCCCCACTCCCCCCACCCCCAATATTAACTTGCACAGGCGCCAGGGGTTCAGGTCCTACAGCCGGATGTCCTTAGTGTTCTCACCACCAGCTGCCATGGACTCTGTCCGCCTAGAGTCCTCACTGCTGCTCGACACATCTTTTGTCCTCTTGACGTCAGTCCTGTCCAACCTGTGCAGGCCCCGTCTGCGGCGAGCTGGGGTAGTAGGAGTGGAGTCTGTGGGTGGCTTGGCATCTCGGGCAAAGCGCACAAGCCTCTGCCCAGCCAGGAAGTAGAGCACGGGGTCAAGGCAACTGTTGGCACTGGCCAGCGGCCGGGTGATCTTGTAAGCCATGTTGATGGCATTGAGGGTGTGGCAGCTGAGGTCCAGGGAGCGGAAGGAGTAGTAGAGGGTGCGGGTGACATGGAAAGGCAGGAAGCAGAGGGCGAAGACAGCCAGCACCACGGCAATGGTGCGCACCGACTTGCGCTTGGCCCGCGGCAGGCCTCCCGAGGTCCCGTAGGCTGGCTTCAACAGCCGCCAAGCCATAAGCACGTAACAGACCAAGATGATGGCAAAGGGCACTGCAAAGAGCAGGCCCAGCATAACAGAGCTGTAGGCCACGAACTGGCTGAAGAGCTCGGGTGCTGAGGTGTCGTGGCAGGTAATGCGGCCGCCACGCGCGCTGGTGGTGACGAAGTAGAGCACGGGTGACTGGCAAGCCAGCACCAGCACCCACACGGCAGCTGCCACTCGGCGGGCATAGCGGGCCCGGCCCCAGCGCAGCGAGCGCAGCGGGCGCAGGACCCCCAGGCATCGGTGCACGCTGATGCACGTGAGGAAGAGGATGCTGCAGTAAAGGTTGGTGTAGAAGAGGAAGCGCACCAGCTTGCAGAGCACTATGCTGAAGGGCCAGTGGTCCCCGCGGGCGTAGTAATAGACCAGCAGCGGCAGGGAGGCTGCGTACAGCGCATCGGACACGGCCAGGTGGAACATGTACGTGGTGGACGCGTTCCAGGTCTTGAGGCGGCACAGGAAGATGTAGAGTGCCACGGCGTTGAGACACAGCCCGAGCACACACACCACACCGTAGGACACAGGCAGCAGCACGTACTTGAAGTCCTCATTGAAGCGGCACTTGTAGCCCAGCTCGTCCCCACCCCAGGTGTCATTGACGGTGCTGTTCCAGCGGCCCGGGCCTGTGGCCATTGCCCTGAAGGGAAGGGGTGGTGGGGAGAACAGCCACGAGGGTCACAACCAGGGCTCAGTGGGGAGGCCTGACACACCCACCTGACCGGGGCCATGAGGGACCCCAAGCACCCATAGATTCCCTTGGTTAAGGTCTGCCCCACCACCGTCAAGGCCTTTGTGGCCACCTGACCTGGCTTCCTCCCTGGACCCAGAGGGCCCAGAACCTCGGAACCCCGGAACTTCGAGGATGCATGAGGTCTAGGAGTATCGTGGCCACACACCTTTAAAACTTCACAACAGGGGTAGGCACACTACATCCTGAGGGCCAGGTGCAGTCCACCAGTCTGTTTCTGTAAAAAAAAAAAAAAAAAAAAAAAAAAGCTTGATTGGAACACAATCATACCCGTCTTATTTATAGAGTTGAATAGTTGCAACAAAGACCGTATATTCCCCAAAGCCTAAAATAGTTACCCCTGGCTTTGTTTTTTGTTTTTTGTGGGTTTTTTTTGTGTTTTTTTTTTTAAATTTTTTTTTAATGTTTATTTCTGAGACAGAGAAAGACAGAACATGAGTGGGGGAGGGGAGAGAGAGAGAGGGAGACACAGAATCAGAAGCAGGCTCCAGGCTCCGAGCTGTCAGCACAGAGCCCGACGCGGGGCTTGAATTCATGGACCGTGAGATCATGACCTGAGCCGAAGTCCGTCGCTCAACCGACTGAGCCACCCAGGCGCCCCTGTTTTTTGTTTTTGTGTGATTGTTTGTTTAAGACTGGCAACCCTGCTCTAGAACCTCAGGAGCACAGAGTTCTAGATCGAGGATCCTGAGCTCTAGCATCTGAGGATCTGGGGGTCCTAGAGCAGTGTCATCTCAGATTCACAGAGGGGGGCTATCGGGCTGGCTGGCTCCACCTCACACCCAGCCCTCACTGGCCGGTGGGCAGCCTCTACCTTGCTGGAAGTATTAGAAAGCTCTTTCCTTTAGCTCATCTTTCTGCCCTCTGAGAGGCTCTCTGGCCCCATGCCTGGTATTTTGGTATTTGAGGGAGTATTTCCAAGGGTCTCCCCCTTTAGTCATTCATTAACCTCCCAGCAAATAGTTTTTAGGTACTCCTATATTCTGGCACTTTCGGCACTTGTAAACAGCAGCCCTGCTCCCCGGCCCATGAGGCTACCAGATGGGACAGTGACCCTTCTGAAGATGCCAGGGAAGTCTGGGGCAGAGGTGAGAATGGGAGCAGAGAGGGACTTCTTTTGTGGGGAAAATTCAGCTTCCCTCATACCCACCCAGCTTCTCTTCACACACCACCACTATCTTGATGGTCTCTTGCCTTATTCCTAGTGGGCATATGTACCCATGGGGCCTGATTGCCCACAGAGTAAGTACCTGGAGCACAAATTGTCCATCTTCGTCATCTCCTTGTCCCCACCAATGTGACCAGTAAGAGCTCTCTCTCAGCGGGGAGCAGGGGACAGAGAGCCCAGGCTGGAGGGCAAAGATGTGGCCAAAGTTCCCAGCGTCAGGCTGGAAATCATAGCAGGTAGGCAGGTTTGGGACAAACATGAAGAATAACTTTCTAACAGTGGGAAGGGGCCGGAGAGCTGCTATTTTTTCAAACCTCACTACCATGGATGCTTTAAAGTGTTACTTCGTTTCATCTTTACAACATGTTTCTGGGAACCAGGTTATCATGCCCAGTTTTCCAATAAAGAGGCTGAGATCATTCAAGTAATTTGGCTAAGGTCATATGGTTAGGGATGGCTACAACTCATCCAGGTGCATCCCACAGTGGAAGGGGCTGTAGGAAGGAGGTAGTGAACTCCTTGTTCTGGGGGCATGCCAGCGTCTCTTCTAGCAGAGTCTGCAGAAAGGCTTGTGTCCTGTGTGTGGGTGTGTCTGGGAGGACAGAGGGGGCAGATGACATGTGAGTCCTCCCCATCCTAGGTATCTGGGGTGGTACAATTCCCTTTATCTTGGAACCAAGGTCCTGAGAGGCTGGGGCTTGGAGATTCTAGAGGGCCAGTGACATCCACTCCCTTAGACCATGAGCTTCCTGCCCAGCCTGGCTTCCCAGTAGTAGTTCAGGGCCCCTGAGGTTGACATTAGGGGGCTGAGAGACACATAGGTCTCTCAGTTTCCCTTCTCTCCCCAAACCCTATCCCCGCACCCCAGAATCTTCCCTGTCTCCTGGTGTCAGCAGAAGTGCAACCAAGAGCATGCACCTGCCTCTCACAGACACAGGTTCCTCCCCAAGGAACCAGGGCTGGTCCAGGGTGAGCAGGCAGGGAGGCTGTGTGGTGCCAAGTTGAGCAGGGGCAGCTCCCCCTGCCATGGGGAACTCTGGCAGGGCCAAGCTCCTAGGACCCCTCTTGCCCCGAGCCAGGACTGAGGACCCGACACTCAAGCGTCTCCTGCATCCCACCCCTTCTCCCTGCAGCCCCGCGTTGCCTCCACCCTTGCTGCCAGAGCCACTGCATCCGCCTCCCGGCCTCTAGCCTCAGTTCCCCCAATCCAGGGGGCCTTCTTGAAGACAAAGTCATTCCCTTGTTCGAAACCCTCTGCGACTCCTGCCTATTCTCAGGAGAAAACCCCACTCCTCCTCAGTCTGGTATGGGATGGTTTCATAACCCAGCCTCTGTCAGCCTCACCAGCCCCATCCTCTGTGACCTGCAGTTTCCTGAATGCACCCACCACTCTCCCTCCCAGCCCTAGTTCATGGTGCTCCTTCAACCTGGAATCCATTCACACCCCTCGTCTCCACCTGTTGGAATTACAACTTTTTATACTTCAGTGCAACAAACTCCAGCGATTAAGAACCTGGCCTCTGGAGCCAGACCACCTTTGTTTCCTCATCTGTAAAATGAGGCGATTAATAGAACCTACATCATACAACTGCTGTGACGATTGAGTAATTTGTGTGAAATGTTTGGAGCAGTGCCTGGCACATAGTAGGTACGTTGTGGTGGTATAAGGCTCAGCCCAGATGTGGCCTTTTCCTGAAATCTGCAGAGAGCTCTCCACCAGTGGAGGAGCGATAGAAGGTCTTCACTGGAGGCTGTGCAGCAGGTGAGTGTGGTGGGCCAGGGGACCGGTACTAAAGGCTAAGCCAGGGCCAGGCCTGGGGACCTTGTGAGGGGAGAGATGTGGAGGGGTTAGGGAAGAAGGCCAGAGAGTCTGGCCCAGAGGGAGTTTGGGTTGAAGAGGGGCAGGGTGTCTGGCTCAGGGGTTGGGGGAGGAGCAGGTATGGGGAGAGGGGCACTCGTTGTCAGACATGGTAAATGTGGGGTGCCCTGAGGGGTGTCATGGGACGTGGGGAAGGGCAAAGCCCAGGACCACCAGATCCAGCACTTTGGGAGGTGGGCTGGGAGTTCCTGGCTCCCAGCAGCTACAGGAGGAGCATGGAGGCCTGAGTGAGACTGAGGAGCTGTGGAGAGGCCACATTCCCTCCCCCGTGGGGACACTGGGTTGGGGTGTCCAGCTCTGCCACGAAACCCCAGGTGACATCAGGCATTTCCTGCCCTTCTGAGGCTCAGACCTCTCGTGGACTGAATCTCCCAGCCTTAGAGAACTGGAGTCCTAAATCCCCATGAGATGCTCTGCCCACTGAAGACAGGGGAAGCACACACACCCAGTCCCCCTCCACACTGCTGCTCTGCTCCTGCCCCAGTGCCTAGGCCTGGCGGGTCTCTCCTCTGGGTCATGATGGCCCTCCCCCACCCTCCACCCCTCCAGCCATAGTCCACATCTCTACACAGAGTTTCTTTCTAATCATCAAGGGTGGAATCTCTGATGCTGGGGGGGGGGGGGGGGGGCGGGGGAGACTTCCCTAACTTTCTCCTGAAGCGAGGAAGCTGTCCTTTCCACCTGTTTTAAGACATCCTGGCCTCCACCCTCCCAGGCCAGCTGGGGACTCCATTGTCATGGCCCCCTTCCAGACTGACCCTGCCTGCCCTCTCCCTGGCAGGAGAGGCTGGCCCATCAACCTGTGAGTACATCTTTCCTGCACCCCCCTCCGGCCCCTGCTTATGAAGACAGCTGACTCCTTAACCCTCTCTCTCAGCCCTCTCCTCTACCTCTCCTTACCTCCCATACCCTTGGGGTCTCTCCCCAGGATCTCTCACCCTAGAGACCAGCTCCCATCTTTGTCCAACACCACTTGCCAGCCCCTCTGTGCCCGGTTCTGGCTGGCTCTGCCCCTTTTAAGTGCCCTGCCAGCCTTCCCTGCCTTTGCTCATGCTATTCTTTCTGCCTGGACAGCCCTTCCAAAACCCATTCACACTGTACTCCATCATGGCCATCCCTCAAGGCTCTTCTCAAGGGTCACCTCATCTCTGAAGCTCTCGCACTCTACCACCCCAGACACTCCTCACACCCTGTTGGGAATTTGTGTTTCCACCTTCTAGAAACCCCAAAACATTCTAGGTGCTTCTAGAAGTCTTGGTCCATCTGATTCTTTTCTCTGTCCCTATCATCCAGCAAGAGGCCTGCTCCAAAGCAGGTATGACATGAGTGGAAGAATGAATGAATGAATGAATGAATGAATGAAACAATCAAGCACAAGAGGATATGGGAGTCCAGAGGAGGCTGAGCCTCATGGCAGTTGCTCTCCTTTCCCTTATTCCTCTGAGGGCCTCCCAGAGTTGTCCTGACACTTAAAGATTTCTCAGCTGCTGACCCCAGGTGGCCTCCTGGGGAGCACTCCTGGGGACCAGCACACCTGGGCCTGCTCCTGCCCTAGACAGGCCTCTGGACTTCCTCTCTTTCAAGAGCCCTGCCCTTCTCTGGACAGGCCAGGGAAATGCCAGGAGAGGGGAACTGGACCTAGGCATTCTGGAGGTGGGTCAGCTGTCTGAATCAAGCACATTCTTTTATCTTGCTCATCTCTGGCTCAGGTCATGGGTCAGTCTGAGTCAGGAGCTTCTGGTCCTGGTGCCCCCTACCCCCAACACCTCACTTTGTAGGGGCCAAACCTGGGCTGAACAGCATCCATGCAGCAGCCCCCACCCTCACTCCTCAGGAGATACTGCCATAGAGGTTAAGCTATTTGTTCAAGATCACACTGCCAGGAGTTGGAAAAAATGGGTTTGACACCAGGACTCCCTGGCTCTGAAGCCTGAATTCATCAGAGCCTGGGATGAGTGAGCAGGGTGGGGATCCCCTGGATCGAACCCTGGTCCAGCATATACACATGCACAAGTGAGCCTCCCAGCCAGTGGACCCTGCCCTCCCATGTCCATACCTGACCAGCCCCTGCTCTCACAGTCAGGATGTTCAGAGCCTGTTTCTCATTCATGAATGCATAGGCCTGGACCAGGATGCAGGGAATTCTTCAGGAAACAGGAAAAACAGGTCCTCCGGCCTGGGGATAAACCCAGCTTCCAGCACTTCTCAGGGCGGGCAGTGCTGTGGGCTCTGTGGGAGGTGGAGACAGCATGGGCTCTTGGGTTCCAGGTCATAGGAAGTCAGCCAGGCAGAGCCCTCCCAGGCCTGCCTCCTATGCTTCAACCTTGGTCCAAAAGAGGCAAGCACTGGTGTGTTTGCCTGTCCCAGGAGGGGTGCCCTCTGCCCACCCACACGCCCTGGCTGTCTACCCTCGGCTCACATGTTCCAGGGATGGTTGTTCCCAGCCTCCTTCCCCAGGCACCCGCTTTCACAGGAGTGTGGCTCTGCTGGGAAAGGTCTCCCTCACATCCTGCAGAGCTGAGCTGAGCTGAGCCTCCAATGCCCCTCCCTCTGTCCTGGTCTATGCTTCAGTCCCTAGAGTAGGAAACAGTCAACACCCTCCTTGCCCAGTATCCACTCAATAGTATTTCCGCCCATACGTTTTTTTGTTCAAGCTATGTCTCTACCTGGAACACACCCCCTCCCCTGTCCCATCTCTAATCATTCCTCCATAGATGCTGTAAACACACATGAACACACACAGGCATGGACATACACAAATATCCAGATACATGGAGACATACACAGTCACATTCAGATGTATATACAGCATGTGCACACACACACACACACACACACACACACACACACTGTTCTAGACAGGGACTAGAACAGCCTTTAGAAATCACCTGCACTAAACCCATTTGACAGAGGAGAAAACAGAGGCCCTGTCACAAGGCCTCACCATAAGTCAGGGACAGAGCCAAGATTGGAATGCAGGCCTTCTGAATTCTGGCCCTGGCTTTTGTCTTGTCTGGCAGGCCCTCACACACACACCAGGCACAAGGTTTCACTGAGGGGATGGTTACATGGTGGAGGGACCCCTCTGTATGTGCGAGTCCAAGCATCCTCCAGAACCAGACTTACCAGAGGGGAAAAAGAACATTCCCTTCCTCTTTCCATCTGCTTCATTTCCCTGCACTGGGGCGGGGGGGGGGGGGGGGGGTCTGAGACAGTTGAAGCCAGGTCTCCAGGCTGGAAGCAATGTACAAGCATGGAGAGAAGTGGGAAGAGGAGAGGGGGAGGATGGCTGCAAGAATGGGAAGGAGGTGTGGCACTGGGGAATGCCCCTAGGCCACTATTTTCCCAGCACACCTTGCCCCAGGAGTCTCAGGTTCACGTGGGGCAGTGGGCTGGTAGCCATTTGCCAACCTGCTCCAGAGTCCAGTGACGAAAGAGGTTAACCTTTCACCCCACTCCACCCCGTCTTCTCCTTAGGATATGCCTTCACTCAAGAGACTAAGGAGGAGCACAGCACTTTCTCAAAGCCATTCTCCTATTTCTGAGATGGATCTCTACCACCCATCCTTCCACACTTTAAAATTCTAATATATCCTTGAGAATATATCTCTTTCTCACCCGTATGTAACCCAATGCTCGCCAATGAACCTGTCAGTTGACCCCGTGCAGTGGCTCAGACATGCCACTCTTCCCCACCCCATAGCCTTAGTCTTGTGTTTCTCCTCCACACCATTGCACAGCCTGCTCACTTATCTCCTTGCCTCCACCCCTCCCCTCCTATCCATCTTCCATTCTGCAATCACAGGTCTTCCTACAACACAAATCTGGCTAGACACTGTTAAGCTCAAAACCCTTCCATGGCTCCCTATTGCCCTCAGGCTAACATCCAAGCTCTTGAGCCTGGCATTCAAGGCCCTGGCTGACCTGGCCCCTGACGCCCCTCTAGACAACTCTCCCTCTCTGCCTCCAGCCTCATCTTCCTGTCCCAAGCACAGCAAAAGCAGTCCCATGATCATATCTTCACTCAGGGATACCCTCCCTTATCTTCAACATATATATTATAACAAAAGTTGAGTGCCTGCTCTGTGTCAGGCTCCATATTAGTTGGCTTTATAGACCTCTTCTCATTTAAGCCTGAGAAGCTCAGAGAAGCTAAATAATCTCTCCAGGGTCCCAAAGCTAGCAACTTGCAGAGCAGTCTTGATCTGTCTGACTGCAGGAGCCGTGCCCCTGATCACTATCCGCTACCCTCCTCAGCCTAGGTCCTCTGCTCCGGAAAGCTTCCTGACCAGCCCTCTTTGAGCCCCATGGCTCTGCCTGTCTGGTCAGTTCTCTGCCAGAGGGAACACCCTAGTGGCAGGGCTAGAATCTACTCTTCCTGGTATTTCCTCATTGTGAAGCAGACATGATGATTATTGTATTCATTTTACAATTAAAACAACAACAAACTAAGGCCAGAAACGGTAGCCCCAGATCTCATCCACGGTCACCAGTGAGTTAGGGGCAGACCACTTGCCCCCTCTGCCTGGCTCCGCCCCTACCCCAAGGGCTGGGTCTTTCTCCTTGTAGCCCCAGGCTGGTTAACTCAAAGCCATGAGGAGGGGGTGAGGCAGTTCCCAGGCTGACTGCAGAATTTCCAGGGTGGTTGGACAACATTCCAGCTTCTCCACTAGGGCAGCTCCAGAATGAATGTACTGCCCATTCACCTGCCTACCTGGCTGGCCCTGTCCAGCCTAGCAGGGGAGTGTGACGCATCACCACTCTGGAAACCCTTGCAGCCTGCCTCTGCTGGGGGTGGGGTGCTGTGAGGGGAAACAGAGGACTTGGACCCAGAACGTCATCGAGGGACAGGGGAGGGCACTGGGCAGGTGGGAAATCCCAGTTCTGCCATTTCCATCTGTGGTACTTGGACAAGTCTCAGCTCTATAACCCAAATCTTAATTTCTTTACAATCTAAGAAGGGTATGCACTGCATAAGGTTGTTGAGATAGTTAAAGGAGATGATTTATTCATTTTATGAAATAACTTAAAAAGATATGATTTCAGCAGGTGGTGAAGATAGGGAGGATGGGAGTATTTCAGGAAGACAAGAGGGGCAGGAAAGCCATAGGAATTATGAGCAAAGTAGCAAGGTCACAGTCAGACTGACTATAGGTCAAGTTTCCCACCCTGAAGGCCATCCTCAGGAGGAAGGGCAGTACGAGGACTGCCCGCCCCCCCCCCCCCCCGCCCGAAGGAACTAGACCCAACTATACTCCTTAGTTCATTCACCCTTTACAAAGGTTTGCCATAACTATGCCTGTCCCCATTCAGGGCACTTGGGGACTCCAAGTTGAGTTGGACCCTTCTGTGATCTCAAGGAGCTCACTGTCAAGGTGGTGGGTGTGGGGGAGGATAGGGGAAGACCCAGAAAAGGCAATGATAATTCAGGGTGATCAGGGCTGAAGGAAGCAGAGGCACCAGGGTTGGGTTGAAGCAGCCAAGAGGGTCCCTAATAGGAACTGGGGGTAGGGTGGTCAGGGAAGGCTTCCTGGAGGAGAGAACACCTGACCTTCATTTTGGAAGATGGACAAGAGTCAGGTGCGTGGAAACAGAAGAGGAGTAGAGTGAGCAAAAACCAGGGCAAACGATCACATAGTATGTCTCAGGAACTGACAGTCATCCCTGGGGCTTGAGGGAAGTAGAGAGGGCAAGGATGGATAGGAGGACAGGAAAGATCCTGGAAGTTATCTTTCACCCCCTCCCAAATGTCCTCCACAGGCTTGAAGGCCAATAGGCTCCCAGCCTTGCCTGATACGCTTTCTGCACCACCAGCACTGGGGCTGGTCTGAGGAAACAGCTGAGGGGGTAACCTCAGATAGTATCAGTAGGTGCTGTGGCAAGTGGGAAGCCTCTGCAGCCTCCTCCAGAAGGCCCTTGGGTTCACCAGTCCTCTTGGAGACTCTCACCCTGTAGGGAGCCCCTAGAATCCTGGCTGTGGGCGCCACACACTAAGAGAACATCTGAATGCATGCACGAGTCTCAGATCAACCAGGCTGGCCTCCCACTTACAGACCAGGAAACTGAGACTCCTTAAGAGGAAGGGCCTTACTCAAGGTCTGATGTTCTAATTACATTCAGTGTAGGGTTGAGCACCTTCACCCCCAACCCCAGAGCAGGACTGCAAACTACCTGTCCCTCCTCTGACCCAGCAGGGTCCAGCCCAGCACAGTGCTATAGACACACTGCTTAATGGAACCAGTTGAGAACCACAGTGCCCTGGACTCCACCCTGACCTATCACATCCAAATGTCTCCAGCCAGACCAAGAAGAAAGAACCCTGGGTTCAGGCTCCAACTTCAAACCACCCATGTTGTGCAACCTTGGTCAAGTTAACTCCCCTCTCTGAGCCTCGAGTTCTTCACTGATCAGATGGGGAGAATCACCACACCAGACAGCTCCTGAGGAAGGAGTAAGACAAGGGGACAGGTAGTACTCCATGTGGCTAGCAAATCATGCTCTGTTCTGATGTGGGGGGCTGCATCTACCTGTCCTGGCTGAGAGACACAGAAACCCTTCTCAGGCAGAGGGGCAGAAGTCATGGGCAGAGTAGGCAGGGAAGGCTCTTGGAAGGGGCTATGGTCAGGTCAGGAGAGAAGTAGGAAGAGTCCAGCATGGAAGGAAAAAGGAAGAATGGAGAAGCCAAGGTAGAAAATAGGACAAAAGTGTAGAACAAGTAGGTCTATGATTCTGAGATTTTCTCACTCCAGGTGCTTCCAGAATTCTGAGTTCATTGGTTCTGACGGTCCAATTTAAGAGCCTCTGGTTCTGAGAGTAAATGATAAGTGTTTCTTCAATTCTGTCACTTGCTGCTTTTCATAGCCTTTGGTTGTGAGCTTCTCAGAACCACAGGAGTCTGCACTCTCAGAGTAACATAATCGAAGATCACTGTCCCAGGAGCCATAAAGTCTCAGCAAACACTTGCTAGTACCCCCATGTGCTCAACCTCAGAGGAACACTGCAAACCCAGACTCAGATCAGGCTTGGTCAGGAGCTCCAGTCTGGATAGGGAGAAAGACACAGACATGGAAGAAGTCCACTTGAGTGATTAAGCCATGACCAAGGGAAGCCCAGGAGCTCCAGTCTGGATGGGGAGAAAGACACAGAAATGGAAGAAGTCCACTTGAGTGATTAAGCCATGACCAAGGGAAGCCCAGGAACCATAGAGCCCAGAGGAACCCCTAACCAGCCTGGGGAGATAGTCAGGGAAAGCTGCTCAGAGGAGAGGTCATTTGAGCTGGGACTTAATGAAAGATTAGGAATTTGTCAGGTGGACAACAAAGGTAGGAGGGCACTGAAGGCAGAAGAAAGAGCATGTGCAAAGACACAGTGGTGTGATAGTGTGGCCAGGAGGTCATGTGAGGCTGGAATGGAGGGGTGGGTGGCACAGAATGTGTATGGACCTGAGGCACTCACATGAAAAGGCTTGAATGCCAGGCTGAGGTGCTTGGCTTCTAACCTGAGGACAATGGGGTGCCATGGCAGGCCTTAAGCAGGGAAGGACATACTCAGAGTTGACCTTGACAAAGATGATGCCACAGAAAGTAGATAGGACAGGGGAGTCTAAAGGGAGGAAGACCAAGGAGGAGACTACACATAAAATGGTCCAGTGAGAGGCACTGATACCTTGGCCCTGGATTTTCTGTGAGTTGGGGAACATCCTTGCTGGCCCAAAGCTCCACCACAGCAAGATTCCTCCTCCCACATCTGGGACCGAGGAAGCTGGGCACTCACCAGGAAGCCAGAGTAACACCAGGAGCCTCCCCTGAGGGGGTGGGAAAAGAGAGGGTCATGTGGGCCCCAAGAAGCTTGAAGGAGGCCTTCCTCCCATGTTTTAGGGCCCAAGCCCTAGACAGGGTGCCAGGGTGGAGGGCTAAGGAGGGAGCAGCTGCCCAGGAGGGCCCAGGCTACCCACACTCCCATCAGGGACTCTAGCCACTCACGCTGGACCAGAAATACTCAGGCCTAGGAGATTCTATAACAGGGAAGTGGAGGAACTCCTCTGCTCAAGAATCAACTGTAGCTCTCCAGGGAGTAAGGCCCTCCTCTTTGACTATATACCCATTTCCGCAAGGTCATTCATTTTTCAAACACTCACTGGCACCTGCTCTGTGCCCAACCTGTGCTGGATGATACAGACAGAGAGAGAAAGCAGGCTGGCCTAGTCCTTCACCTGACCTCTAGGATGAGCACAGAGGTCAGAGAGGATTTCACCAGGGGTGCCTCCACCTTTTTTCACCAGATCAGCTAGGCTTCTCTGGTCCTGTGAGCAATGTGGCTAATCAGGCCACAAGCAAAACCTAAAGTCATGTTTTCAAGGCAATATTCAAACTTCCTTCACCCTGAAAGCCAGAGAATGGAGCTCTGAATCTCAGATGGAACTTCTGTCTTAAATGGAGAGAGGTAAGTTGGGACAGGTAGCCCTAGCTTTCACCTCAGCTCTGTGATCTTGGGAAGGAAACTCCCTGAGCCTCTACTTCCTCATCTGCAAAATGGGGATAACAATTCCTCCCTCATAGGATTGATAAAGGATAAAATGAGAGACTTTTATAAATTATTACTAGTAAGCTGTCTTTGCAGAGGGGACACAGGGAGAGGAAGGCAGTCAGTGGTTAAAATTTCAATATCTAGCACAATCCCTTGTTACTGCACCCTTGTTCTGATATCTTCAAAATGCATTTCTTTAAAAGTCTCTGAGTATCACACTTCTCCCTGTGCATTGCACTCCACAGCTTACAAAGCCCTTTCCTGACCACTGTCTTAAGAATTAAGGCGTCACAGCAGGGTACCTGGGGGGTTCAGTCGGTTGAGCATTGGACTTTGGCTCAGGTCATGATCTCACAGATCCTGGGTTCAAGTCCCACATCAGGCTTGCTGCTGTCAGTGCAGAGCCTACTTCGGATCCTCTGTCCCTGCCTCTCTCTGCCCTCTCCCACTCAATCACACTGTCCCTCAAAAATAAACATTAAAAAAAAATTGTCATAGCAACCTTGCATTTGAAGAGGCAAGGATCATCAGATCCAATTTACAGATAGCCAACTGACAATCTAGAGGGGGAGAGTGGCCTCTCTAAAGGCCAGAGCCAGGAAAGAAGCCAAATCAAAGCACTCACCCATGAGACCTTGGTGATTTCTCATACTTTTAGCTGGTCCTTGGAGGATCCAGAAGCCTCAGGGCCTGTGCATCCTGGGCAAGAAGAAAATAGGAATGGAGGGGTCGTAGCCTCAGTCTGCAACACAAGCTTGGCAGCCATTTATGAAGGCAGCCATTTATGAAGGTTGGAGTGATCCTCCAACTCCTCTGGCTAGACCCCAGGGCAGCCCAAGGCAGAAAAAAGAGGAGATTGAGAATTCTTCCATGCCAGGGCCTCTCAGGCACATACTCTCAACACAGGACCTTAGTGGTGCTGGCCTCCTTTTAGAGGCTGGCAGGGCAAGAACTGCCCCCCCAAGGTCACCCGGCAAGTTGGGGGAAGAGCTGGGATGAGATCAATTGCAGGTCTCCTGGCTCCCACTGGGGGAGGGAGAGTCCTAGGTATCCCCAAATTCCTCAGCAGGAACATCTAAGGTCTGAGGGACCAGACCCTTGGCCAAGGGATCAAGGGCTCAGAGTATAAGTAATGCCTGGATGGTTCTAGTGTCAATATCTGATCTCCTTGTATAGCACTACTCAATCCATTCTCCACCCTGCAGCCAGAGAGATCTTTCTGAAATGCTGCTTTGACCATGAATCCTCCTTGTTCACAAACCTTCCATGGCTCCCTATCACCTACAGAGTGAAATCAAAGTTTTCGGCTTGTACACTCTGGGTCCTGTAATGCCTCTAGGACACACTGTTCTGACAACCTGTGCCACCGGTCTTGATCACCGGATTCTAGTTTCCTCTTCTTTGTGATGACATGGAGCTCCACTGTAGACATGCCTTCACTGGGGAAGCTGGGGGGTAGGGAACAGGGGATAGAGGCTGCTGGTGCTCTCTCAGTTCAGCTCAGCCCTGTGCAGGGTGCTGGCAAAAGAGAAATGAGTGACAGCCAGTTTCTGTCCTCCAGGGGGCCCCAGACCTCTGGTGAGGGAAGGAGGGGGACAGAGACCATAACCGTCCAAGGTGGAACCAGGGCTGTAAGTCCTGGGACTTTCAAGAGCCAGAAGATGCTCCAATCCAACTGTGGGATCAAGGAAGTCTTCCCCAAAGAGGGAGCATCTGAGCTGGGCCCTACGGCTAGGTAATTCTCCAACTGAGGAAGATGAGGGTAGGAGGGCATTTCAGGCAGTGAGTATATAGAATATGCCGCGGTCCAAAAGCAAGAAACTGTCTCGTGTCTGTAGCAGAACTACATGCAATCACTAGAGGGTAAAGGGTCAGGCAGGAGAGGGGCTGGAGAGGTTGGCAAGAAGCAGTTCTTGGAGGCCTTGAGTCCCAGGCTAAGGGGTTCAGGCTGGGTCTTGTTAGCCCAGGGAGGAGAATAGTTGAGATTTGGGTTTCAGGCAGTTCCCTCCAGGGATTGACCCCACCCCCATCCCCAAGCAGTGAGCCTATCCAGGAGAGCACTGGTGCTGAACATGACCCACACATTAGGAACTCGATGGCCCTCAAGTTCCATATTCTTGTTTTTCCCCTTTTACAGATGAAGCCACTAAGGCTCAGAGAAGGTCACATAGTGGCCAGGGCAGGATTGGAATATAGGTCTGAGTCTCCAGAGAGCTTTTGTGGGCCCTGTCTGCTTAAAGAATCTCCTTCCCAACCACTACCACACACACAGATAACTGAGACTTTACCACGGCCCCACCCTAGCCCTCAAAAGCTCCCCATTATCACAGCCTAGCTCCCCAAACAAACCACGCACCTCAGGCTGCAGGCCCAGGGAAGCTGAGGATGCCAGGCTGAAAGAAACAGCTGCCACCAGCCCCAAAGACCCCAAACGGGCAGTTTTAATCCGCAGCTGGGCCTGGCCCTTGGGTCTGGCTCCTGGGGGGGGGAAGTAGGGCAACCTGCCACCGACAGCCGCCAGTTGGGGAGCTGAGGGAAGGCACTGCCTTTCTCCAAACTGACCCTTCCTACGGCACCGCCTGCCAGATTAAAAGCCTCCTGACAGAGGCTTAACTGTCCTTCCAGCCCACTGTCCCAGCCCCCACTCCCACTCCCACCCCCCGTTTTACCAGGTCCGGGCGGGGTGGAGTGCCCCGGGTTTGAGGAGGCTCGGCGGGGCTCCAGGGGCTCGCGGGTCTCTGGCCGAGGTCCCCCGCCTCGGGGCGCTCACTCACACCAGAGCACACACACAAACAAGTCCCACAGGTTCAACTACTCGACCCGCTGGGGCGCACGCACGCACCCACTGACACTGACTTTCCCAAAGAGGCCGACACACACTCACCGGGGTATCGGATCGCGCTCGCGGAGATCGACGCTACGGCGGAGACAAAGTTCGACCACGAACTCACCGGCACACTCCCACTGCTCGGAGCCGTGCCCCACTCGGACCGCCACGCGCCCAAGGCTCTGCCTGCCCAGCGCCGCGTGGGCAGCCACCGCATCCGCGCCTGCCGACCTGTCTCCTCCTCCGATCCCTCCGGGGAGCCCGCCCCTCACCTCCGCGGGGCGCTCGGCCGCCAGCAGCGCCGAGGCCGCCGCTCCGGTGCCCGCGCCCGCGTCCCGCCGCCGCCGCCGCCGCCGCCGGCACCCACGTGCCCCGAGCCCCGCCCGCCGCGCCCAGCTCCCTGCCCCGGCCGGGTCAGGCGGGGGCGGGGCGGACTCTGGACAGACCCTGGCACCGCCTCCTCCCTCCCGAACGGACACCTCGCCACCCGCGCGGGGGCGCTAGGCTGGGGGGGATACGGGCAGCGCGGGAAGGGGCCTGCGGCGACTGGCCTACCGCCTGGCGGAACCCGCCTTCCTCACACGACGTGAGAGCAGGGTTTCAGAGACACTAAATGTGCAAAGTTTGTCGATACCTGTGTGGCTTCCGTCGCTGCCCACCACGGGACCTGTCCGTGAACCTGCGCCCTCTCCTGCCAGGAACCTGCTCAGAGCACCACGCCGAGAACTTGCCTCCCTTTGCTTTGGACCCAGAGGCTGGGGAGGGTGTGCCCGTCGCCCAGAGAGGAGATACAGACATTCAGGGTCCTGTGTCTCTCCTGCTCCTGAGGAGAAGGTGGCTGGGGAGGGGAAGGTGGGGAGAGCCTAGCCTCACCTATGCTCCCGTTACTGGGCAGGATAGTCATTAGAAATTTCCTGAACACCTGGTTGTTTTTGATCCCTCAACTTGAGCTGCTTCCTTTGAGCTGCCTTCTCAGATTACACACAGCACTCCCTTCTCTGCTTTCAACCCCACTCTGATGGCCTTCTCTGGTCAGAGACCCTGTCTGTACCTTTTCTAGACTGTGAGCAGCAGGAGGTGGATGACCAGGTCTGCCTTCTTCCTACACCCCATGCCAGAGTTCCCAGGAGTTGCCCAATACTTGTTGGATGCCGAATGGATGAATGAATGAATGCCTCCCTCTCTTTCATTCTGGTCTAGGTGTCAGGAATATAGGTTCTGACCCAGCTTCAGCACTGACTCTGGGAGACCTTGACCCACAGTTCCAGTCCCTCTCCTGGCTTCCTTTTTTGTGACATAGAGGCAATCAATCACACTTACTCTCCCACCAACCGGTGTTCATCCATGGGGGGCTTTGGATGGTGGGTGTCTGGAGACTGCACAGAAGGCCTCTTTCTGTGGTCAAGGAGATTGCCCAGGGCCCTGGAGCCTTGGGTTCTCCTGGGCTTCCCACCTGCTGACTGAGTCCTGGTTGCTGGTCCCAGGAGGGGCCCAGGAATGATACTGGTTACAGCCTTGCCAGGAGCAGGAGCAGAGCAGACACACAGCCCTGTGTGACTGAGCTGCCTCTGTAGTCCCCCAGGGACCTCTGCCTGGAAGACACAAAGGCCTCTTGTCCAGCTTCCTCCACCTATTATGCAAGCTGGTCCATGCAGCTTATAGGCAGCTAGGAATCTCACGGCTCCTACTTATGGAGCCCAGGCCTTGGGGTCCCTGTGTTGGGAAGTCCCCCTGGTCACTGGAGGCCCCAACCAGCACCTCTTTTCTCCTCTCTCTCTCAAGCCTTCAGACCTCTACTGTGACTAGTACTAAGTTCAAGGGAAAAAAATTCCTTTGACCACAAGATGAGGACTCACGGCTCTGCCTCAGTCTCTAGCTGCCTGGAGTCCTGCTGCTGCTCTGGTCCAACTCCCTTACTGTACAGTCGAAGAAACTGCATTCCTGAGACACCCAGTGTCTGAGCTAACACAATGAGTGACTTAGTGAGACCTGAGAAACAGGAAAAGGACATGTCCTTGAACCCTATTGCCTTGGGGTCTTGCCTCACCTCTTTTATGAACTTCAGTTTCCTCTTTTGCAAAATAGTAAAGGTTCTTTTTTTAGGGTTTTGCCCGTTGTCCCGAACTGCCCGAGTTTGAGGGGTTAGTATTTCCTGTAATGAGGGGCTGGACATCTGGTTCTCTTGACATCTTCCCTTGGCTCTCTCATCACTGGGCTTGAGAGATCAAGTCCCATAAGTTCCAAATCCCCCCCCCCAACTTGAGGTGGCCTGAGGAGCCCCCATCCACTGCGACCTAAGGGCCTTTATTTTTATCATTGTACTTATTTACATTTCCTGGCAATAGTTTGTCAAGAAAATGTAGATGTTTCCATGCCTAAAAGATATTAGACCCATTGACTCAGCCAGGAAATTGAGGTTCAACAAGTCCCACAACAAGCCCCACACAGGGCCCCCATCTGGAAGTATGGAGGGGCATCAGACGAGCCCTAGAACCAAGGAACCCCGGGCAGGCTGGTGGTGAAGACTCAGGCATGTAATGGTCCCCAAGAGGAGGGTAATGGAGCCACAGGAGGGAGACAGTTGCAGCGTCCTATTAGCAGCAGCAGGTCAGATGGGAAAGGGCACCCTCCCCGTGCATTAGGAGGCTTCCTGTCTCTCCAACCCTGAGGAGGCACTTGGCTCTCTCAAGCCTTCTCATCTTCCCTCTCTCAACTTCTCTCATCTCCCCCGAGAAAACTTCCTGCTCTGAGAATCCGTGCTGGGAGTGAAACCTCCTTGCTCAGCTGGGATATTTTCAAGTATCCCTCCATCATGGGCTAAGGTGGGGTGCGTGTCACCCCTCGCAGCCATCACCTGCCTCACACCTTCTGTGGCTCCACCAGCCTCAAGGGAAAGCCCACCTCTGCAGCCTGCCAAGCCGGGCCTTCCCACCTCTCCGCCTCACCTCCTGCCTCTGATCTGCCACGTGCTGGGCCCTCCCTCGCCTCCTGAGTGCTGCTTGCTGCTCCCTCTGCCTGCAATGCCCCTTCACGCTTCTCTGCCCTTGACCCTTTCTCTTGGCTCTCCCCGTTGCTTCTCTAAGGCCCAGCCCAGGAGCCCCATCAGGTACCTCCCTCTTGTCACACCACTTACCACACTGTTATCTCCCCCTCTAGTGGGCATCTCTTTGAAGGCAGAGCCAGGGTCCATCCTGTTCACAGTTAAATGCCCAACACCTAGCACCGTCCCTGTCGCCTGGTCAGCCTTCATGAATATTTGTTACGTGAGCGAGTAAGAACTCGATTTAGTAGTGACCACCTTTGAGCTAGTCATCATGTTAAAGTACCTCATTTAGTCTTCACCAGAACCCTGTGAGGTAGATGTTATCATGACCATTTTACAAGTAGGGAAACTGAGGCTCAGAAAGGGGAAGTGAAGGTCCAAAGTCACAGTGGCCCACAGCGTGCGTCCCCTGGCCCTAGAACTCCCGACCTGCTGGGAAGGAAGGCCCTGCTGAATTCCCTTCCCGGAGTGCTGGCTGGAGTAATGACTGAGCCACAGCATTGGGACCCACACTGGCGGCTCAGGTTACATAGGGCTGGGCTGGCTCCCGCATCCTGGTCTTGCCTGATCTCCGCACTGCTGCATCGGCCTGGACCATGCTCCCTCCCTTGCCCGCCTGAAGGCCGCAGGGAACTGTGCTCCTCAGGTTTCCAGGCAGGGGCCCGGTCCCTGATGCCAAATGCAAAGTAGAAACTCTGGCTCTTGGCATGCCAGGATGCAGGCACCCAGGGGAGGCAGCCCAGGAGGCAGGAAGCCTGGTCCAGGCCTGGGCAAGCTACCCCTCCAACTCCCCACAAGCAGGACCAGCTACATAATTTGTGGGACCCAAGGCAAAATGAAAATGGTCACCTTGTTCAAAAACTAGTGAAAATTTCAAGATGGGACAGCAAAGCAGTGAATCAAGTACAGGGCCTTCAAAGCGTGGGGCCCTGGGTCACCCTCTTATAATGCCTCAGACCTTGGTTTTCTCATTTGCCAAACGGGAGAATGACAGCCACCTGGCCAGGCAGTAGAGAGGATGAGGTTGGAGATGTAAGTAGGAGGTTCAGAGAAGAGCGTGGATGTTGGGCAGGGGTCCCCATGTTGCTTAGGTCTCAGGACTGGGTAGCAGACCAATTCTTGCCAGGAGTTTGATTCCTCACACGGAGTCTTTTTTCATGAACCCAAAAGTAAGCCTCAGAGAAGCAAAACAACTTGCTCAGAGATTCAGTGGGGGGAGCCAAGATTAGAGCCCTGGCTATCTCTCTGTAAAACTGGTGCTTTTTGTGACACAGGAGAGAAAGAGAGGGAAAGAGAGAAGGGCAGGAGGGAGGTGGGGGGTGAGGGCTGCTCAGGACAAAGAGGGCTACTGTGCAGACACAAAGGCCTGACCACAGAGGCCCCTGTGTGGGCTGGGCCAAATGGGTGGATAGAAAAGCCCCATGGTGATGAGGGAGGTGCCAGGAGCTGCCTTTCAGCCCCTCCCTGCTTGTGATGGGAATGGGGAGGGGGGCGGTGGCATGCAGGAGCCAGGAAATGTATCAAAGAGGAGAAACAGACTCAGGGCCGAGCCCTTTACCCCAGCCCCGGGCCTCCAGAGCCAGAACCGCACAACCTACCTTTCCCCGATTCCTCCTGGACAGACTACAGGAATCCCCCAGTTTAAGGAATCTAGCTTAAGGAATCCCCCGTCATGCCACCGGCACCCCATTTCCCCCCATTTCAATGAGAGTGGGGCTCAGGCTGCTAACCATCTGACAGTCCCACACTCACAACCCTGCTCAGTAATTTCTGGCTAATCTTCATCACCCACAGGCAAATGAAACATAAACCCCTCATATCATTCAAGGCCCCTTGTGACCTGTCCCAGTGACCTTTTCATACTCTCCAATCCCTACTCCCCATTAGCCCTCCACACCCCAGTCATGAGGGAAGTCCCCAATTTCTCCAAACCATTCGGTCCTTTCACACACACCCCTGCATTTCTTCATGCTTTTCCTTCTTCCTGAAGTGTTTTTTTCCCCTGCCCTTTGCTGGCTGAACACTTTCCCCCTCATGAACCAGCTCAAATGCCCCGTCCACCAGGCAGCTTTCCTCAACCCCCACAGTGGGACTTAACCTTCACTCTGCCACAAATTTTGGATTTACCCATTCTCTTGCAGGGCTTATCCCCCCTCTTGCTTTAGCCATAGTTTAGATCCACAAAACCTACCTGGAGGAGGAGGCATTTGAGCTGGGCCTTAAAGGCAGGTAGACATCATTAGCAGATGGCTGTGATAGGCAAGGAACCAGAGCTCGGGAACCAGGGGTACCAGCCCTCTCTCAAACATTTTATCTGAATCAATCTATTTGGTTCCTGAGTTCAGACAACAAAGGATCCATACTTCAGAATCGTGGGAGTTGAGTATCCAGGAGTTGAGGAGGAGGGGTTGACAAGGAGCAGATAGACTGCAAGGGCCAAATCAGGACAGGTTTTACAGGTCATGATGCAGAATTTTTAAATTTTTATTTAAAAAAAATTTTTAATGCTATTTATTTATTTATTTATTTAGAGGGAGAGAGAGAGACAGAACACGAGTTGGGGAGGGGCAGAGAGAGGGAGACACAGAATCTGAAGTGGGCTCCAGGCTCTGAGCTGTCAGCACAGAGCCCAACGTGGGGCTTGAACTCAGGAATTGCAAGATTATGATCTGGGCTGAGGTTGGACGCTCACCCGACGGAGCCACCCAGGCACCCCTAGAATTTTTTAAAATGAGCTTGAATTGGGGCTCCTGGGTGGCTCCGTCGGTTAAGCATCTGACTCTCGATCTCAGTCAGTCAAGCATCTGATCTCCCTGTCGTGGGATCAAGCCCTGTGTCTGGCTCTGTGCTGGGTGGAACTTGCTTGGGATTCTCTCTCTCTCTCTGCTCTTACCCTGCACTCTGTCTCTCAAATAAATCAATAAACTTTTAAAAAATGCACCTGAATTTATTTCTCAGTTTATGTAGTTTACTAAGTAATTCATTTCTTTTTTTTTTTAATTTATTTTTTAATTTACATCCAAGTTAGTTAGCATATGGTGCAATAATGATTTCAGGAGTAGATTCCAGTGATTCACCCCCTATCCCTGTATATAACACCCAGTGTTCATCCCAACAAGTGTCCTCCCTAATGCCCCTTACCCATTTAGCCCATCCCCCCACTAAAACCCCTCCAGCGATCCTCAGTTTGTTCTCCGCATTTAAGAGTGTCATATGTTTTGTCCCCCTCCCTGTTTTTATATTATTTTTGTTTCCCTTCCCTTATATTCATCTGTTTTTTATCTGAAATTCCTCATATGAGTAAAGTCATATGATATTTGTCTTTCTCTGACTGGCTAATTTTACTTAGCACAATACAATCTCGTTCCATCCATGTAGTTGCAAATGGTATGATTTCATTCTTTTTTATTGCCGAATAATACTCCATTGTGTGTGTGTGTGTGTGTGTGTGTGTGTGTGTGTGTGTGCGCGCGTGTATACACCACATCTTCTTTATTCGTCCATCAATGGACATTTGGGCTCTTTCCATACTTTGGCTATTGTTGATAATGCTGCTATAAACATTGGGGTGCATGTGCCCCTTCGAAACAGCGCACCTGTATCCCTTGGATAAATACCTACTAGTGCAATTGCTGGGTCATAGGGTAGATCTATTTTTAATTTTTTGAGGAACCACCATACTGTTTTTCAGAGTGGCTGCACCAGTTCGCATTCCCACCAACAGTGCAAAAGACATCCTCTGTCTCTGCATCCTCGCCAACATCTGTTGTTGCCTGAGTTGTTTGTTTTAGCCATTCTGACTGGTGTGAGGTGGTATCTCATTATGGTTTTAATTTGTATTCCCCTGATGATGAGTGATGTGGAGCATTTTTTCACGTGTCTGTTAGCCATCTGGATGTCTTCTTTGGAGAAGTGTCTAGTCATGTCTTTTGCCCATTTCTTCACTGGATTATTTGTTTTTTGGGTGTTGAGTTTGAGAAGTTCTTTATAGATTTTAGATACTAACCCTTTATCTGATATGTCGTTTGGAAATATCTTCTCCCATTCTGTCGGTTGCCTTTTAGTTTTGCTGATTGTTTCCTTCACTGTGCAGAAGATTTTTATTTTGATGAGGTCTCAATAGTTCATTTTTACTTTTGTTTCCCTTGCCTCTGGAGACATGTTGAGTAAGAAGTTGCTGTGGCCAAGGTCAAAGAGGTTTTTGCCTGCTTTCTCCTTGGGGATTTTGATGGCTTCCTGTCTTACATTTAGGTCCTTCATCCATTTTGAGTTTATTTTTGTGTATGGTGTAAGAAAGAGGTCCAGGTTCATTTTTCTACGTGTTGCTGTCCAGTTTTCCCAGCACCATTTGCTGAAGAGATTGTATTTATTCCATTGGATATTCTTTCCTTCTTTGTTAAAGATGAGTTGGCCACTAAGTAATTCATTTCTGCCTTTATTATTTTCTTTCTCTTAATGCCCTTGGGGTAGCTTTTGTGTTCTGTTTTTACGGTTTTATTAAAGCTAATACTTATTTTGTGTATTGTCGTTCTTTTTATTTTATTCATTTTTCTTTTATAGAGAGAGTGAGCATAGCAGGAGAGGGGGAAGAGGGAGAGAGAGAGAGAGAGAGAGAGAGAGGGAGGGAGAATCTTAAGTAGGCTCCATGCTCAGCATAGAGCCTGACAAGGGTCTCAATCCCACGACCCTGGGATCATGACCTGAGCCAAAATCAAGAGTTGTTCACTCAACCAACTGAGCCATCCAGGCGCCCTGTCATTCTTTTTAAATAACATAATCGTTTATGGCTATGATTTCTCACTGACTTCTGCTTTGGCTACTTTACATGTTTTTATAGGTAAAGTTTTCTTTATCACCATTTTTAAATAGTTGTTGACTACATTTTTAATTTCTCTTTGACCCAATCAAAAGTCTTTTTTAGAGGAGTATTTAGGTTTCGTTGTTATTTCTTGTAATTATTTAAACTTGTGTTATGAATTCCTAGTTTTATTTGCAGATATATAGGGGACATTGGCTTAATTAAAGTGTGTTAACTTGTGTATATTTTATTTATTAGAATTTCATTTTATGTGTTCTATGGATTATTTATATATTTATTTTAAAGTTTATTTATTTATTTTGAGGAGGAGGCAAATAAAGAGGGAGAGAGAGAGAGTCCCAACTAGGCTCCACGCTCAGCTGGGACCCTGAGGCAGGTCTCGATCCCATGAACAGTGAGATTATGACCTGAGCTGAAATCAAGAGTTGGGACACTTAACTGACTGAACCACCCAGGAGCCCCCACACATACATTTTCAAATAAAGTATATCTACATTTATTTTTATTCTATATAAACTATTAGACTGATAGTGATGTGTCTCTTACTCTTTTCTGTGTTTTACTCTTTCCTTCTATTTGTAGTTTATCTGTTTTGATGCTGTATTATTCAATACACCATATAAAAGTCTCCCTGGACTGGGGGCGCCTTGGTGGCTCAGTCAGTTGAATGACCAGCTCGATTTCATCTCAGGTCATGATCCCAGGATCATGAAAAATAAATAGATAAGTAGATATATGTCTTCCTGGGGCACCTGGCTGGCTCAGTTGGTGGAGTGCACAACTCTTTTTTTTCTTTTTTAATGTTCATTTATTTTTGAGAGAGAGAGACAGAGACGGAGCATGAGCAGGGGAGAGGCAGAGAGAGAGGGAGACACAGAATCCGAAGCAGGCTCCAGGCTCTGAGCTGTCAGCACAACGACCAATGCAGGGCTTGAACCCACGGACCTCGAGATCATGACCTGAGCTGAAGTCAGACATATAACCAACTGAGCCACCCAGGTGCCTCAAGTAGAGTGCACAACTCTTGATCTTGGGGTTGTACATTCGAGTCCCACATTGGGTGTAGAGATTACTTTAAAAATATGGGGCGCCTGGGTGGCACAGTCGGTTAAGCGTCCGACTTCAGCCAGGTCACGATCTCGCGGTCCGTGAGTTCGAGCCCCGCGTCAGGCTCTGGGCTGATGGCTCGGAGCCTGGAGCCTGTTTCCGATTCTGTGTCTCCCTCTCTCTCTCTGCCCCTCCCCCGTTCATGCTCTGTCTCTCTCTGTCCCAAAAATAAATAAAAAACGTTGAAAAAAAATTAAAAAAAATAAAATAAAATAAAAATAAAAAATCTTGGGGCGCCTGGGTGGCTCAGTCGGTTAGGCATCCAACTTCGGCTCAGGTCATGATCTCGCAGTCCGTGAGTTCAAGCCCCGCGTCAGGCTCTGTGCTGACTGCTCAGAGCCTGGAGCCTGTTTCAGATTCTGTGTCTCCCTCTCTCTCTGACCCTCCCCCGTTCATGCTCTGTCTCTCTCTGTCTCAAAAATAAATAAACGTTAAAAAAAATTTAAAAAATAATAATAATAAAAAATAAAAAATCTTAAAAAAAAGGTCTACCTTGTTATGGATTATATACCTGTTTTATAAATAAAAGCATCTCTCCTCCCATTTAATGCTTTTAGTCACAATTTTTTTAAATTTCTTATATCACTATTACCATCCCCTACTTTGCACTTACCTAATGTACCTTTGTCTGTGGTTTTTACATAAATTTTCTTTGTCATTTATCTTCTTAATTTTAAATCTGAATGAGTAATACATTTACATGCTTCAAAAATTGAAAGTATGGGAGGGGTGCCTGGGTGACTCAGTCTGTTAGGCATCTGACTGACACTTGATTTCGGCTCAGGTCATGATCTCACAGTTTGTGGGTTCAAGCCCCACGTGGGGCTCTGCACTGACAATGTGGAGCCTACTTGGGATTCTCTGTCTCCCTCTCTCTCTGCCCCTCCCCTGTGCATTGTTTCTCTCTCTCTCTCTCTCTCTCAAAATAAATAAATAAACTTAAAAAAATATATGTGTATATACAGGGAAAAAAACATGCAGAGAAAAGTCTCCCTCCACCCGCCACCATCCATCTACCTAATTCCCACCCCCACTTCACCCCTAAGCTGGGAAGGTGGTTTGATTAGTTTCTTGTCTATCCTTGACTTTCTTTGTGCAAATACAAATATTTCTACTTATTTTCCTTCTAAATAAAAATGTAGTAGACAATACACATGACGTTGCATTTTACCACTTAATTGTATTTTGGGGGTTTTTACAGATTAGCACATTGGAAGCTTCCTCATTCTTTGTAAGGGCTGCAAAATATCCCATTGTATAGATGTACCATAATGTATTTAACCAATCCTCTACTGGTGGACATTTGGGTTGTTTCCAATTTTTTACTAGTACAAACAATGCTGTAAAGAATATCCATGTCCTGTACATACTTTTTCATGTAGGAAATTTCACAGAAATATTATTACCAGATCAAAAAGACTGTGCGTTTGTAAATTTGATTATTACTGCCAACTTGTCCACCTTTGGACTTGTACCAATGTAGCTTCCCATCAGCACCATATGAGAGAATCTGTTTCCCACCCCCCAGAGCCTCACCAACACTGTGATATGAAACTTTTGGAATTTTGCCAGTGTGATAGGTGAAAAAAATCCATCTCAGTGTGGTTTAAATTTGCATTTCTCTTACTTTGAGCAACTTTTCATAACAAGAGAACCATTTAAGATTTATTTGCATTTCTTTTTCTAGCATATCCTTTAGCAATTTTTTGTTAAGCCGTTGGGCTTACTGATTCCCATTAGCTTTTTATATTTTGGGAAGAGTATCTATCCCTTTGTCTGGAGAGAGAAAGCAGGAGTTGGGAGGGGGGCAGAGAGCGAGTGGGGAGAGAGAGAATTCCAAGCAGGCTCTGCACAGACAGTTCAGGCTCGATGTGGGGCTTGAACTTATGAACCGTGAGATCATAACCTGAGCTGAAGCCGGACACTTAACCAAAGTCAGACACTTAACTGATGTTGGACACTTAACTGACTGAGCCACCCAGGCTCCCCTCTCTTTTTTTAAATTGTAAGACGCTTTTGTTTTTCTGTGGTTGAACTTACCAGTTTCTTCTCTTATGGTTTCTGGATTTCGAGCCGTAATTAGAAAGCCTGTTCCTACTCTTTCTGGGCTTTGCTTCAAATGATTTTATTTTTAAATTATTTAAATTATTAAATTTATGAAATAAATTATAATTAAGTAAGTAATTAAATTCATTAAATAATGAGTGTTTTAATTATTTAATTATAATTTAAATCATCTCATTTTTAACATGTATATCTTTAATACATTTGGACATTCTGTGTTATTGTATTTCTTATAAGTAGCATAGAGTCTAGTTGAATTTTGTTTAAAAAAATTTTTTTAATGTTTATTTTTGAGAGACAGAGAGCGAGGGAGAGCAAGAGCGGGGGAGGGGCAGAGAGAGAGGGAGACACAGAATCTGAAGCAAATGCCAGTCTCCCAGCTGTCAGCACAGAGCCCAAAGTAGGGCTTGAATTCAAGAACTATGAGATTATGACTTGGGCCAAAGTTGGACGCCCAACTGATTGAGCCACCCAGACGTCCCAAATTTTGTTTTAAACAAGAGAATGTGAAAAACTTTGCCTTCAGTAGTGTAGTTTAATTTATTTATATATATATTTCATAACTGATGTCTCATTTTACTTGATTTTTATGTTTCCATATTGTTTTTTTGTTCTGTTATACATTCTAGGTTTTTCTGGTTTTTTATCTTCTATAATGCTGTAGAAAGTAGAACTCTAATTTGTAATCTATAAACCTTTAGATCAGTCAAGCACATATATTTAAATTCATATGTATCCAATTACCGAAGTCAATAAAATGTCTGTTATTGAGTATGTGCTAGCCTTGGTGCTGGCTGCTTTCCACGAATCTGTACTATTGTCTATATTTTACAGATGGGGAAACAAAGCCCATAATGTCTAAGTAGCTTGCCCAAGGTCACTCAATAATTTTTGACGATGTCCTCTGGATGATGAGAAATTTAGCAGACTTCAGCCAATCAGAGCCATCCCTGGAGCTGCAGAGGAGGAAATCTTAGTTAAATAACATTGCTGACAGTGAAGAAGGAGTGAATTCTTCAAAGTAAAACCCCCACAAGGATTTAAAATCCCCGTAATGGGGGTGCCTGGGTGGCTCAGTCAGTTAAGTGTTTGGGCTCAAGTTGTGATCTCATCATTAGTCAAAGGGAGCCTCTGTGCCATCAGCACAGAGATTCTCTCTCTCCCTCTCTACCCCTCCCTACCCTCCGTGCATGTGCATTCTCTCTCTGTCTCAAAATAAATAAACATTTAAAAAGACATCATGGGGCACCTGGGTAGCTCAGTCGGTTAAGCGGCCGACTTCGGCTCGGGTCATGATCTCGCGGTCCGTGAGTTCGAGCCCCGCGTCGGGCTCTGTGCTGACAGCTTAGAGCCTGGAGCCTGTTTCGGATTCTGTGTCTCCCTCTCTCTGACCCTCCCCTGTTCATGCTCTGTCTCTCTCTGTTTCAAAAGTGAATAAACATTAAAAAAATTATTTAAAAAAAATAATAAAATAAAAAATAAAAAGACATCATAAAAAAAAAATGGGCACCTGGGTGGCTCAGTTGGCTAAGCATCTGACTCTTGATTTCGGCTCTCAGTTCATGATTTCATGGTTCTTGAGTTCAAGCTCCGGGCTGGCAGTGCAGAATCTGCTTGGGATTCTCTCCCTCTCTTTCTCCGTCTCTCTCTCTCCCTCTTTCTCTCTCAAACTAAACTAAACTAAAATTTAAAAACTATAAAATAAAATATTTTAATAAAATAAAATAAACTATAAAATGAAATACCCACAATAGCTTTCACAAGGGCCTCTCAATCCTTCAACATTAAAGTCTTGAATTTCCCCCAATTTGACAGGTGAAGAATCATGTCTTGTTATAGTTTTGGTTTGCATTTCTCTTATGAGTGAAAGAAACATCTTTTCCTATGCTCGAGAGCTGTTCGCATCGCCATTGCTATGAACTGCCCATTCATATCCTTTGCCCCCTTGGGAGACGTCCAGCAAATACCCACTATACCAAAGCCTCCTGGAGTATGTGTTTGTTTTGCGAATACCAAACGGATGACTTTGGGAATTTTATTCTGTTTCTTACGGAAAATCATTTTAGACATAATACACTCTTCATCCGAATCTTCAGGACAATTTTCATCCCCCTTGTGGGTAGGATCTTCTCACAGGCTCCATGTTGATTACTTTTGTTCGCTCCCTCGACCAGGCAGAAATAAAGCCAGGCCAGACACCGCCTCTTTACCCTCTCAGCTTTATGAGGCATTGCTTAATAATGGTGGAAGACTCCATTCCACCATTAGGTAGAAAGTGTAGACACAGAAAAAGAAAAGCTGATGGGATAGCTTCAGGAAATGTCATCACCGTCATCATGAATATTAGCCGGCACTTAAACAGCAATGCAAAATATACATATATAGTTTTCTATAGATATTCACATACAGAAAATATACACTATATAGTATACGTGTAAATTTACATATATGTATGTATGTGTGCACTAAATTTACACACACATGTAAATTTAGTTGTCACAACAATGCTCTAAGATTGGTACTATTACTATCCCCCTTTTATAGATGATAAAGGTGAGACACAGAGGGGTTAGGTTACTTGCCTAAGCTCACACAGCTAATAACTGGTGGAGTCAGGACCCTAACCAGGTCTTCTTGCCCCAGAATCCATGCCCTCAACCAGACTGGCTTGGAAAATGTCCTGCCTGACCAGAGATCCATCTAGTCAGTAGGTCCCTGACAGAAGAGTAGACAGTAGGGATTAGTTCATCTTATTGACTTTGGAAGTCATTGGTGCTTCATTCATTCATTCATTTAATCCTGTGACTCATTCATTCAGCAAATATTTACTGAGTGCCTACTATGTGCCAAGTTCTGAACTGGGTGCCAGACACACCAAGACAAGTTTGATATGGTCCTTGTCTTTAAGGAACTTGCATTTAAAGAAGAGGGACATGGTCTGTTTCAGAGGGAGGAGCAGGTGGTATGTCATCCAAGAATGTGTTTCTCAATTTGTCCCCATTTGCCATTTAGTTAGTGTGATTTCTCCCTGTACTTTGCCTTGTGATCTCTTATCTTTAATGTGTGTGGTAATCATTACAAGTTTTGTATTTTTGCTTATTTTCCTGATCATCTTTTTTTTTAAGTTTATTTATTTGTTTATTTATTTTGAGAAAGAGAGAGAGAGAGAGAGGGAGAGAGAGAGGGAAAGAGAGAGAATACCAAGCAGGCTCAACCAGGCTCTGTGCTGTCAGCCTGGAGCCCAATGTGGGGCTAGATCCCATAAACTGTGAGATCATGACCTGAGCCGAAACCAAGAGTCAGGTGTTTAGCTGACTGAGCCACCAGGCACCCCTTATCTTCCTGATCATTTTCACAGGGAGTTGAGAGTGGGCTGATCAGTCATATTTGCTATCACTTTTTTTCATCCCTGAAATGTTGCCTTATCCCTGCCTGTGAGTGATGGGGAGCCAGAAAACATTCTGAGTAGGGCAGGTGAGCACTTTAGAATGAGCATTCTGGCTGTAGTATGGAAAATAAATGAGGGATATGAAGTAGACAGTGCAATGAGGAGGCTGCTGGATAGTTCAGTGGGAGATGAGATCTGAGTAAAGGCTGTGACTGGGGGAGAGGAGGAAGTTATGGATCCAAGGAATACTAAGAGTATGGGATTAAAGGGACCTACTAATTCATTCAACACTTTTTTTTAAGTGTTTATTTATTTTGAGGGGGGGGGGAGTGCAAATGGGGGAGGGGCAGAGAGAGAGGGAGACACAGAATCTGAAGCAGGCTCCAGGCTCCAAACTGTCAGCACAGAGCCTGACACGGGGCTTGAATTTACAGACCGCGAGATCATGACCTGAGCCAAAGTCAGAAGCTTAAGCAACTGAGCCACCCAGGTGCCCCTTAACACTGTTTAATGAGCACCTATTAAGTGCCAGGCACTGTGCCAGGTGCCAGGAATATGGCAGGAAACATTAAGTCTAGAAGGGAAACACGGACAATTGGAGATTTTCAATAAAAGATGATAAATGATGTTGCAGGAGAAGTACAGGGCACTACAGGAAAACAGAAGGGAAACATGGAGGGGTGTGAGGGAGGAGTCCATGCTGATACCTAGATTTCTGCCTTGGCTGCAGTGATAATGTTGGTGCCACATTCTGAGCCAGGGAATCCAGAAGGGCAGAGCTCCATGGATATCTCTCTGTGTCTCCCAAGCCCAACAAAGGGAGGAGAAGGGGAGGTGGTGAGCAAGTGACTTCTGAATGAAAAAATACATGAATGTGGACATGTGGATCCTCCCCGGCCCCCAGTCTGACCCTGAAAGAGGAAGATGGGGAGGGAAAGAAACCTGAAGTTTCAGGAAGCCCCAGCAGTTACTCAATGCCCACAAACCGCTAGCCTCTCCTCAGTTACCCAATGGGCCACATGAGGCAGTCATGACTCTCCTAATGCCCAGTGACCAGAGCTGGGCTTCCATGATGCAGTATATCTGGGGCTTGGGCAGCAGGCAGACTCAGCATAAACCTGGCCATTCCGAGGCCACCAGCCTGGGCCCCACAGGTTGTTGGAGGCCTTCCTGGAACTGGAGGGAAGAAAGAACCAGCCCTGCAAAGCCCTTGGCTACGTGCCCGCAGAGTTAGGGGCCCTTCCTCTGCTTCCTGCATCCCCTAAGTGTCCCTTCTGCCTTAACATTGAGCCCCTGGCTATCTGCCCTCCAAGGACAGGAACTGGATGATCACCTTCTGTGTCCCCAGCACCTCGCTCAGGTAACCGTTTTCCCCAGCACATGATAAAAATATTTCTCAAGTTAGTTCAGAGAGAGCTGTACCTTGACCCCCAGGGGCTAGTCTTTCTCACCCTCAGAGAAATCCTACCAACAGCCATACTAATACCAGCTCTGTTCTTAGCATGTGGTAGTGGAGCCCGCGATTATAACCCTGGGAGGGGCACCTGGGTCACACAGTTGGTCAGGCGTCCCATTTTGGCTCAGGTCATAACCTCAGGGTTCATGAGTTCGAGCCGCACTTCAAGCTCTCTGCTGTCAGTGCTGAGCCTGCTTCAGATCCTCTGTCTCCCTCTCTCTCTGCCCCTCCCACACGTTCTCTCTCTCTCTCTCTCTCAAAAATAAAAAAAATAGGGGCACCTGGGTGGCACAGTCGGTTAAGCATCTGCCTTCAGCTCAGGCCACGATCTCACAGTTCGTGAGTTCAAGCCCCGCATCGGGCTCTGTGCTGACAGCTCAGAGCCTGGAGCCTGCTTCAGATTCTGTGACTCCCTCTCTCTCTGCCCCTTCCCTGCTCGCATTCTGTCTCTCTTTCAAAAATAAATAAACCTTTAAAAAAATTTTTTTAAGAAAAAAGCACCTCTCTCATGTACTAGCCATGTGACCTGGTGCTTAGTTTTTCTGAGCCCCAGTTTTCTTGTAGGTAAGATGGGGTAACCACACTGACCTGGTGGGCTTGCTGTGTGGATTAAATGAATGTATGTAAAGGATCAGCCCAGTGCAGCACTAGAGAGGTGCTCGGTGAATCTGTGTTCCCGCACGGCCATGTCTGGAAACCACGTGAGCCACACACGTTGAGCCTGGCTCCTCAGGACCCTGGAAGCCTGTGTTCCTTGCCAAGCAGATGGTGACTGCAGTGCCCGTGGGAAAGGAGAGCCCTGCCCCACCTGGCAAATGCCCAACAACTTCTGGTTGCATGCATCTTGTGGTACCCCCCACCCGCTCTCTGGTCTTCTCTACCTGAGAGTGAGCTAGGGTTCTCCTTCCTGCTCCAGAGACATTTATTTGTAGGGCTCTTCAAGCTACACGTCACATGTTTACTAAAGTCTCCCAAGTGCCTGCTGGGAACAGGGCCCTGGATGGGCAGTTCCAGGGGGCCAGAAGAACCACCAAGAGTGGGGAGAGGGAGGTGGGGTGTCCCACAGCCGGCCCAGAGCAGAGCAGGAAGTGGCCAGATGAGAATTGCAGGCACTGTTTCCATGGCATCCCAGCTAAATTCATTCTCAAGCATTAAAGTTTGTGTTTTTTTCCCAGACTATCATTACAGAACAGTTGAAAAATACAGAGAAATATAAAGCACAAAATAAAAAATGCTGACAGTCATGATCCACACATAACTGATGTTAAGATTTTGGTGTGGAGGCACCTGGGTGGCTCAGTCAGGTAAGCATCCAACTCTTGGTTTGGGCTCAAGTCATGATCTCACAGTTCATGGGATTGAGCCCCTCATCTGGCTCCTCACTGACAGCATAGAGCCTGCTTTGAACTCTCTCCCCCTCTCTCTCTCTCTGCCCCTCCCCAACTCGTGCGCAAACACATGCACACTCTCTTTCCAAAAATAATAAAAAAACAGATTTTGGTGTGTTTTGGGGATGAAAAAGTATAGTATAGGAATATACTCAATAACACTGTAATAATGTATGGTGACAGATGGTAACTACACTTACCGTGAGCACTGCATAATGTACAGAACTGTTAAATCACTATGTTGTACACCTGAAATTAATATAACATCGTAGGTCAACTATATTTCAATAATAAAAAAAGATTCTGCTGTGTTTTCTACTAAAGTTTTCTATGCATTTTCACCTGTCATAATGTATATATAGTTGTATACTCTGCTTTTTTCATTCACCATAACAACATAAACACTTTCCCAGGTTTTTACAACCTAGCCAGTTAAATCCTGCCCTGTTGATTTCAGCCCATCATCATCAGTAACAAACCCTTTACTTTGTGTTGGGTTTTAGCTGCCTCTCCCCAGGATAGAATGGCATTGGGTGCCAGCCTAGAGGGAAAGGGGGAGGGACGGGGAGGCGAGGAAGAAAGGTGGAAGACAAGGAGGAGAGAAAAGAGAAGGAGGAGACAAAAACAATTCTCTCTGCTCCTCTCTCAGGCTAAATCTGTTTCTTAGTATTGAAAAACTGCAGGGCCGTCCCCTGACCCCCAGAGTCACCTGAGCTCACCTGACGTCCTTCTGGATCTGCCCTCTGCTTATTCCACACACCCAACCCTAAAAAGAAGGGAACTCACTTCCTGGTAGGAAAAAAAGCCTTCTTCCCTGACGCCCAGCCCTGCAGACCCTGGGCAACAAAGACCCTGTTCCAGCCATCCCACCTACACTTGAGTCCTCTGCCCGCTAGCTGCATGACCTGGTTTCCAGGCCTCTGTAGTCCAGCCACTTTCTTCTGATCTAGAACATACCCCAGCATGTCAAAGAGGCCTCGGAGCTCCAGGTGGGTCTGGCTGAGTATGGAGTGGAGTAGGGCAATCACCTTCTATATTCCAGCCCCTATGCCTCTGTTAGTGCACCCTATGTTTACATTTGTTTATTTGGTAGTCTTTGCCTTGGCTCATGGAGAGCTTGTGGTCAATTCAAACTCTGAGCTCCTTTTTGCATCATTGTTCTCCTACATTCTGTGCTTTGGGCAATCATTTGAAGAAAACTAATGTAAGACTTGGTATTTTGCCTTCTTTATATATTTGCATTGTGAATTTTAGCTGTCTCTCGGCTTCTTGTTGTAGGTGAGTTTGATACGTGTATGCTGGTGTTTATGCAACTTATTGATAAGATGATAACCTGAACCAGGCCCAAGACAGAAATATCCTTCCCACAGGCCCTGGTCCATAACCAGAGCCTCTGTATGAGTTTGATCAGTATCCTAAAAACTTGTGAAGAAATATCACCTTCTCTACAAATCCAGTCACGCATAGGTATACACCCAAAAGAATTGAAAATAAGTACTAAAAAAGAAAGAAATATTTACAGCTGAATGCTCATAGCGGTATCATTCACAATAGCCAAAAGGTGGAAACAACTCAAATGTCCATCAGTGGATGAATGGATCAACAGAATGTGGTATATACACACAATGGAATATTACTCAGCTGTAAAAAGGAGTGAAGTTCTGACACATGCTACAACACAGATGAACCTTGAAAACGTTATTCTACATGAAATGAGCCAGGCACAATGGTCACATAGTATAGATTCCATTTATATGAAATAACCAGAACAGATATAGGGGCTGAGGAGAGAGGGGAATGGGGTAATGACAACATTTTGGAACTAGATGGGGAGGGTGGTTGCCTAACACTGTGAATGTATAAATGTCATTGAATTATGCACTTTATTTATTTACTTATTTATTTATTAGTGTTTATTTATTTTTGAGAGACAGAAAGAGACAGAGTGTGAGCGGGGGAGGGGCAGAGAGACAGGGATACACAGAATCTGAAGCAGGATCCAGGCTCTGAGCTGTCAGCACAGAGCCTGATCTGGGGCTCCAACTCACTAGCTGTGAGAGCATGACCTGAGCCAAAGTCGGCAGCCCAACCGACTGAGCCACCCAGGCCCCCCTGAATTGTGCACTTTAAAACGGTTTAAGGGTAGGGGTGCCTGGGTGGCTCAGTCGGTTAGGCGTCCGACTCCGGCTCAGGTCATGATCTCGTGGTCCATGAGTTCGAGCCCCGCCTCAGGCTCTGTGCTGACAGCTCAGAGCCTGGAGCCTGCTTCGGATTCTGTGTCTCCCTCTCTCTCTCTGCCCCTTCCCTACTTGCACTCTGTCTCTCTCTCTCTCAAAAATAAATAAACATTAAAAAAAAGTTTTTAAAGGACATTAGGTAAAAGCTATGGAAATCCAAATAAAATACAGACTTTAGTTAGTTAATAGTAATATATCAATATTGGTTCGTTAGTTGCGACGAATAGAGATGGTCCCCAACTTATGATGGTTCGATTTAAGATTTTTTGACTTGAGGATGGTGAGAAAGTGACATGTATTCAGTAGTAACCGTACTTCAGATTTTGAGGTTTGATCATCTCCTGGCTCTCTTGCGATGATGGGCGTGGTGGCCAGCTGTAGCTCCCAGTCAGCCAGGTGATCCCGGGAGTAAGCAACTGATATGCTTACAGCCATTCTGTACCTACACAAGCTTTCTGCTTGTCATTTCCAGTACAGTATTCAGTAAATTCCATGAGACATTTCACACTTTACTGTTACAAAATAGTCTTTGTGTTAGGTGATTTTGCCCAACCGTAGGCTAATGTAAGTGTCCTGAGCGGGTCTGAGGTAGGCTAAACTAAGCTGTGATGTTCAGTTAGGTTAGGTATATTAAATACATTTTCAATTTAACGATGGATTTCTTGGGACGTAACCCCATTGTAAGCAGAAAAAAGATCTGTATGTTACAATAGAGGAAGCGATTAAGATCCTTACAAGGACCGCAACAAGGCTGTTCAGATGGAGGCGACAATGGGGAAAGGAACAGAGTGGAGCATGACCTACTAACAGTTTGTGGGTATCACTACTAAACAGTTGTAGCAGGTGTCACGTGTTCTCCAGGTGCTGATTGACCCAGGGAGAAAAATAAGGTCTTGCCTGATTATGAACCTGCTTTCCAAGGCCTCGACTGTCTCTTCCTGACTTGGGAGCATGCTTGTAGACACCAACACCTTTAAAACTCCAGGCTAAGAGAGCCACGGTCTCTCTCTTCAATAGCCTAGGACCCTACAGAAGTTCTGCTTTCCAGGCCCTGGACACATCTCCTCCAGGGGACTTACACCAGGAAGAACTTTAGATGAGACATCTCACTATCTTTCCATGGGGTGTAGCCTTGAGGCCTGATGGTTATGTTCTAAGTCAACAGTAGACCAATATCTTAATCCAACATAATATTCACAGATACTCCTGCCCATTAACCAGGTGTCATTTTCTTCTCTACGGAGCAAACAAACCTTCATTTGGTACATGAAGATATCATGGATGACTTAAACCAAGGCCTTTCTCAAATATAAATGCAGGACAGGGAAGTATAGAGGTGAAGAGGAATGGTTTGGAATACATAACCCTAGATTCAAATCCTGATTCCATCACTTATGAATTTACTTAAACTCTATGACCCTATTTTCTACAACTGTAAAGTAAGGATAATAATAATGTCTATTTTAGGGGCGCCTGGGTGACTCAGTTGGTTAAGCATCCAACTCTTGATTTCAGCTCAGGTCATGATCTCATGATTCATGGGTCCCAGCCCTGCGTCGGGCTCTGTGCCGACAGCGTGGAGCCTGAATAGGATTCTCTCTATCCCTTTCTCTCTGCCCTTCACCATGCCCCTCCCTCTCTCTCTCTCTCTCTCTCTCAAAATAAATAAATAAACATTAAAAAGTAATGTCCATTTTATAAGATTGTTGGAGAATGAGATGAGATAATTCATGTAATGTGCTTAACATAGTACCTAGCATAAGGTCTCAGGCTCCTGACACAGTTCTTGGATAAAGCTGATGAAAAGTCCACAAGTTCCAAGGAATTTGCACCTACCACCAAGGAGGCCACAAGTCCATTAGTGATACAGAAGCCAGGGGGCTGGCTGGACCCTGGAGCCAGTAGGAAGGAATAGCAAAGGATTTATCCACAACCAAACTTGACTCTGAGGGTCCCTGTTGAGGAGACTGTTCCAGAGTGGCTCTCAAGGTCTTGTGCATGTCTATACCCAATAGTATTTTATATTCTCCAGGTTCATGATCAGATGAATCATCATTAAAACTGCCCCATGTCCACCCCAGTGAGGGCTTGCCCTGCGTCAGTCATACACCTAGAGAGGCTAGGGAAGTCTAAGAGATCCAAGACGTGGGTTGATGTGGCCTGAGCTCCCAGAGCATGCCTGGTGTGTGAGACATTAGCCCTTTAGTTGAAGGACTGTGAGGAGACCCAGGCAGTATACTCAGGGGCACCCACAATGATGGGACAGCCAGAAGTCTCAGGGCATATCAGCCCCCAATTTTACCCTGGTGCCCAGCACTGTGCCTGGCACATAGTAGGTGCTTACAGTAGGCCTGGATTATGGCCATTGAATACCTTGAGGGGGACAGAAGGGCTTCAAGGGTGACGTGTGGAAGGACGTGGGAGCTCAAGTCGCAGAGGAGGAAAGCTGTGTGTGTACACAGGGCCCTGCTATCCCAGGAGTGCTGGGGAGCCACATGACTCAGGGTAGGGCAGGGCTGCAGGCTGCAGGAAGGGTGCGGCACACGAGGAAAGGGCAAATGAACCTCAGGAAGAGCTCATCCCTGACTTCAGTCCTTCCATAGTTTACTGCCTCTGGGCAAAGGCCTCTGCAGAAGCACAGACAAGCAATAACTTTGTCAGCATTTGCATCAGAAGAGTAGCAAAGATCAAAATGGGATAAAGTGCCCAAAATAAGTAACATCTCGGAGATGACTTAAAAAATAAGGGCAGCTCAGTGTAACTGGGTTAAAATCCCAGTTTAGCCTAACCTCCTAAACTCCTAGCACCTCAACTCCCTGATCCTTCGTACCTTTAATCCGGGTGCAGGAGACGGTGTCTGTGGTGGGCCTGGCTCATTCACCTAGTCTGGAGCTTGGTGACGCTCAGGCAGACATCACCTATCACTGTCCCAGACCAAGGCAGTGAAGGGGCCTGGGCAAACAGACGCTAAAAGCCACAGGGGCCTCTGTGTAGGGTCAGAAAGCCAGTCACCTTTCCTGATACTGTTGAGTGACTGTGCTCACCTACTGAAATTGCTTCAGCAACATCCAGGGCCCAACGGGAGATAACAGTGCTGTGTGACAGTCCTCCCAGCCAGCCCTCAGCTTTCTAGCAATCCATATCCTGTGCGGCTTCTCAGCCCAGTCCTGGAAGGTATGGGAGAAGAGGAAGGCCCTGCTTCTGCCTTCTGGAAATGCAGAATCTCGTAGGACCAGCCACGCTCTGAGCCACGGCACACGGTGTCAGGCCTTCCCCGGTCACAGGTCCACAGCAGGAGCTGGAGCTTCCCGGTTCAACCTATTTGCGTGGTGACCGCTCAGCCTCACTAGTACTCATCCTCCTCCTTGCCAGCCGCAGCCCTCTCCCTGCACATTCGCTGCTCACACCAGCCCTCCGCTGTGCTCCCCCCTCCATCTGGAAGGCCCTTCTTCCACCTGCAATGGCGAAGGTTCCTGGGAGGCGCTCCCTCTCATTTCTTCCACTAATACTGATTGAAGCCTGCTCTCGGGTAGGGCCTCAGTGATGCAGAACGCGGGCCCCACCTGCGTGAAGCCTCATCGGTTCCTGTTAAAGGGCAATAATCTGTCATTGTTGGTGTTTCTGTCCCCACAGGACTGTGAGCTGCATGGAGGCAGGGGCTGTCTCTGTCCCTCTGGACTCAGTGGAGACAGTCCTGATGCTAAAGAATGGCCAAGGGAGGGTTCCTGGGGTGGATAGAGTTTGTATAGGAGGAAAGGAGGCAGGAATAGAGCAAGGGTGTGGAGGCAGGCATGAGTCTGGCTGTGCAGGAGACAGTGGGGAGACCTGCCTGACTTACTGGGGGTGGGGAGTGAGGTGAACTGGTGTGCAGGGCAGAAGGAGTTCGGGTGCTGCCTCCTGGGGACTTGGGGCCTCTCTCCACAGCTTTCAATGCCCACAACTCCTGGTTCTCCCTCCCTCACCCCCCCTCCCTTCCAACAAGGCACCCAGAAGTCCATGGATAAGGGACTCCAGGAGCAGCAAGGTAGGTGGCCAAAACTCTGGTCATCTGAGCGTCTAGGACCTTCCTCTGTTCAAGTCCTGGTTCCAATGATCTTTTCCACCTGGAGTTGCCAGATAAAACAGAAGACACCCACTTAAATTTGAATATCAGAAAAACAATGAATAATTCTTTCACATAAATAATATTTGAGACATGCTTATCCTAAAAAATTATTCATTGCTTTTCTGAAATTCAAAATTTTATTTGCTAAACCTGGCAACCTTTTGCCAACCCCCTATTTCAAAATCTGCCACTCACCTTACAATGAGGTTCCAGGAAACCATCACAGAGGTCTTGGATCTCTTGCAACATACTCAACAAAACAGGAATTTAAACTTGTAAAGAACATGGAAGATTTTTTTTTTTAAGTTTACCTATTTATTTTGAGAGAGAGAGAGAGAGAGAGAGAGAATGAATCCTAAGCAGGCTCCACACTGTCAGCACAGAGCCCGAAGTGGGGCTCGAACCCATGAACTATGAGATCATGACCTGAGCCAAAACCAAGAGTCAGATACGTAGCCAACTGAGCCACTCAAGCACCCCAGAACATGGAAGATGATTTAGCTCCATTCTTCCCCCTTTATGTGGACTAGAAGACTGAAGCCCAGAGGGGACAGGCACTGACAAACCCTTGGGCCCCTCACACCCCCTTGGCTAGAACTTGGGTCTCCTGGAGAGAAGAAGGACCCCGGAGGCCAGGCCCTTTCCAGGTAAGGCAAGGTGGGAGTCCCCCACCCCCACCCCCAGGCAGTTTCCAGGATCCTGACACCCCATGAGTCACCTCCACCTGTCAAGACAGATCTGGAGTGGTGCCAAGGCCCTGGGGCACAGCTCCTGCTGGGTTCTGTGTCCAGAGGAGTCAAGTTGGGAGGAAAAGGGGGTCTCCTGTGCAGTCTGTGTAGGAGTGGATGGGTGGGGCTGGACTTTGTGGGAGAGGCTGGTCTTCCAGAAAGCTCACCTCTTCAGGCCCTTCTAATAGCCAGGCCAACAAGGGCTCTCGGGGATGACTCAGCTCAACTCCCAGGGAGGCGGGAAGTGGAGGCAGAGTCTTGACCAAAATCACCCAGCCAGCTGGGTCGACAATCAGGTTCTTTTTCTCAAATGAATACTCCATGCTCCCTGCTGAATCTGCCCTCCCCCACCCCGTTCTGTGTTTCTTCATCCCACTTTGCCCTTCTTGACATTATAATATGTATTCATTTGTTCATTGTCAGTCTGTAGTTAAAACATAAATCCTCCTTAATGTCTCAAGATCCCAGAGCAGTGCCTGGCACTGAGTAGGTGCTGATTAAGCATTTGTTACCCCTGTTAGATCTCACCTCGTGTGGAGCTCGTTCCATGATGCCATAGTTCTCCCATCCTCAGACATGCATTGCAGGTTCTGCCAGGAACATGGCTCTATGCTGGGCTGTGCGTCTCCAGGTCTGGGTCTGTGGCTCCCTCCCCCACCTTGCAGCCCATGCTTGGTCCTGGGACTGAGAAAGTAATAACACGGGGCTGGGATGCACTGACAGTGGGCTTGGGGGTGCTGCTTGGTAAGGAGCTGGGCTCTCATCTGTCTGTCCCCTCATACCCTTCCTTTTTAAAAAAACTTTTTTTAGCATTTATTTATTTTTTGAGAGAGAAAAACAGCACACAGCAGGGGAGGGGCAGAGAGAGGGGGGGACACAGAATCCAAAGCAGGCTCCAGGCTCTGAACTCTCAGCACGGAGCCTGACGTGAAACTCGAACTCATGAGCTGTGAGATCATGACCTGAGCTGAAGCCGGATGCTTAACCAACTGAGCCACCCAGGTGCTCCACCCAGCACACCCTTCTAGAGCAGACAAGCCCAAAACACCTGGGCATGGCCAGGAAGCTCAATCCCAGAGTCCCACCAGTGGACCACTACCAGTCAGTGTGGTCCAGAGGACAGCCCTGAGCCAGGAGCTGCTGACCTGTTTGCCTCACTTGGGATACCCGGCTCATCCCCACCGCTCACTAGGTCTCATTCTGCCTGTATCTATAATGGCAGTTTCAGGCTGGCTGATCTGTAAGCCTTGCCTACCCTGGGGAGTTCCTTATCCTTACCCTTATCCAAGTCCCTTATCCTTGCCTACTCCTACCCTACCCTGGGGGAGTCCCTTATCCTTAGGTCCCAGACCCTCCCCTCCATCCTGGTCAGATCCTTTGCTGAGGATCTGTCCTTCCCTGGGATCCACATCCAAGTCCTCTCTGTCCTAAAGACCATAGGTGGTTGGGGCTCCTAGGACTATCCCGGGGCCACTTGGGACACTCCCAAGTCATTCAGAGTCTGTTACTCAGAGAGGATCTGTCCAGACTTGCCCAGCCCCAAGCTGTCTGACCAGTCTAAATATTCCCATTTCTAGTCAGACCACCTCTCTGAGGTGTCCAAAGGAGAGCTCTGCATCTTTCCCCAGACCTACTTCCCTCCGAAGCTCAACAAGGACACCTCCAGCCAGCTGGTCACTGGGGCCAAGAACTCCGAGAATCACGGAGCCTGCTCTCCCTCCCTCCTTGCCCTCATCCAAGCCATCACTCAGTCCTGGCCATCCCTCTGTAGGTGCTGATTAAGCATTTGTTGCCCCTGTTAGATCTCACCTCTAGGTCTGGGGACCTAGGTCTGGGGAAAGTAGGTCTGGGGAAAGATGCAGAGCTCTCCAGTCCCTCTGGGGACTGTCCACTTCTCGACTTCTTCAGCCTCATCTATCTATGTTCATACTTCATCTTCTCTCACCTGGCCTTGAAATCTCCTCAACTCTACTCCCTCTGCCTTCAATCCACACCCCATGCAGCAGCCAGGGAGGAAATACTACTGACAGCAAATCCAACCTCATCACTCTCCTGCTCAAAACCCTCCCATGGCTTCCCACTGCCCTCAGCATAAAGTCTGCTCCTTGGCCGGGCATTCAAGCCTCTTCATGATCTGTCCGTCTCACCAGCTCGTCTCACACTGCTGTTCCACTGACTACTGAGCATTCAGCTCCCAGCTTTGGCTCAAGACTTTCCTTCCACCTGGAAGGATTCCCTCCTTCCTAAATCCTAAGATTCCTCCAACTTCAATCATCTGGGGAGTCCACAGTGGGTATCAACTTGGTATTCAGGGAGGGTAGATAAACAAGGCTTTTCTCAGGGTGCATGTGTGTGTGTTTAGAGTCAGTCAATGTTTATCTATTTATTCATGTACACATAGCCTTGTTTCAGAAAGGATTTGAGGTGGGCCGTTAAATATTTATTGAGTGCCAGCCCCATGCAGCAAAGTCCCACATGCACAGGGAATCATCCATGCTCCCACTCATAGACCCGATCAGGGAACCACAAAGACCAGAGCACGGGGGTCCAGGGGGAGACATTTCAGGAAGAAATGGAGAGCTAGGGAGGTGGGAGAGTGGTTGGAATGAGCAAACAGTGGGAAGGGCATGAGAGGAGGCAGGAACAGAGGGAACAGAAGGAACAAAGCCTGCAGGTAGGGGAAGGGAGGAGAACCACAGCTTCCCTCTGTGACCCCTGCTTGCGTTTCCTTTCCCTCTTGCTGAGGTCAGCTTCAAGACCTATTTCCCTTTCCTCTTGCAACACAACTGGTTGAGGGACAGAGTGGGGATGGAGGCAGTGGGGGTGAAGACTATGGGAGCCACTGAGGCTCCAGTTCCACATAGGAAGGAGCCTGCGCCCAGCCAGCTGACAGCCCTGTGGGCACAGCACACTCCTGAGTCCCCTGTGCTCTTCCCATCCTCCATTCATCTCCTCTGTCCCGACCAGTCTGTGAAGATGTATCACCACATTCATGGCAGCAGGGAGGAAACCAAGGACCAGAATGTTGGTAGCGGAGCAAGGACTCTAACCCTTTGTTATCAGAAGCTAAGACCCTTCCTCTACCAACTATTCCAGGTGCCATCTGCTCCTGGATCCTAGACAGCTGGGCATGGCAAGGGGGCTTAAGAAGTATGTGTTGGGTTGGCACCAGAGAGGGACCCTGAGAAGGGTCCCCTCTCCGCACTCTCGAGGCAGGGAGGTACCAAGGCCCAGGACTGACCTTCACGGGCTTTTCTAGATGCTGGGCCCATCTACATCTCCCCCCAGCCCTAGGGCACAGGGCACAGAGCCCAGCTGGGCACCAGGAGGCCTGGGCTTCAGCCCCAGCTTTGCCATCACTTGCTGTGTGACTCAGGTCCAGGCCTCAGTCCCTTGACCTTTCCCTTCTGCAGGCAAGGGGCTGAGCTACAGGGTCTCCAAGTCCCGAGTTCCCTGATCTCTGTGACTTCTGGCTGCCACAGGATTTGGTTTGTCTGTCTGGACAGGGTTGTCCAACTGAGAGCGGGACCAGTTCCTCTCCCATCCTGCCTGTCAGTACTGAGTAGGGCTCTCCAGGCAGTAGGGATGGTGCCCAGGGGGTAATGTATCTAATTATATCTGTCGTAGTCAAAGCTGGGGCTGGCCTGGCCCACTCCCCGACGGACCCCAACTGACCCCAAGGCTGAGCAGGGAACTGACTCAGGTTGAGTTGAGGCAGCTGTCAAGACAGCCCTAAAATTAGCCCCAACAGGGACAGGGAGGGGCACTGGCCCAGGCCTCAGGCTCCAACAGCCCCGAGGGACCCAGCCCTCACCTCACTCAAGGAGGGAGAGGTCAGCCAGAGTTCTGGCAGTGACCCTACCATGATGCTGGGTGGGGAGAGTCACAAACAAGTGTGGACACATTTCAGGAGGGGGACTGAAGAGCAGGCATCCTCTGCCAGTTGCTTGGGCCCTGATGCACTTCCCAGCCCCCAGCCTGTCAGAGCCCTGGGAAGGACCAGGGAGGGACCTTGCTATTTATATTCTTCTAGAACAGGGTTGGGGGGGGGGGTGCCAACCTATCCTCCCAAGGCCAGTTGAATAACCTCACACATTAGCACCAGCTCCCAAACACAGAGGAGGAGCCAGGAGGTATATCAGCCTGCTGATAGGGCATAGGTTGGAAGCACCAGAGACAGGCCCAATGCCAGCCTCCTCTGGCTCAGGGATAATTGCGCACTTCCCTCCTCCCCATCCAGGTCCCCTGAGGATCTTATTAAAATGCAGATTCTGATTCAGAAGGTCTGGGGTGGGGTATGAGATTCTTCAAGATTCTAATGAGGTCCCAGCCTAGTCTGCAGACCATACTTTGATCACGAATCTTACTTCCCAGCCAGACTGACCGGACCCCAAGGCCAGGTTCCCGTCTTCTGTTCCCCAGGTATTCCTTACCTTCACCCCAGTAGTCTGGCACAGGCACATAGGCACATGATACATACAGCAGGTGGCTGTTTTTTTCACTGCGGGTTCCTGCACAAGCGTGTAGGTGTGCATGGCAATCCTTGTGCCTCGGTATATACTGCACATGGCTGGTTACATGTGTAGAGAGTGTACAAAGATGTGTGTATATAATAATAATGAAAAGCAGCTAAAATTTTAAAAACAGCTGACCTTTATCGAACACTATGCCTAGGTAAGGTTCTAATAACGCTACATACAATATCTTATTTAATTCTTACAACGATTTTGATGAGATGAGAACATCGAGGCTCACAGAGGTTAAGTGACTTGCTCAAGGTCACATAGCTGACAAGCAGCGGTCAGGGTTGCCAGTCAGGACGGGGCTTTACACGCGCTCACGTGCCTATCAGCGCACTCACCTTGGGTTTGGGGGCATGTGTGCAATTGGTGGGCAGGGGTGTGTGCAGAAGTAAAGCGGCAGCAAGGATGAGTAGGTGAGGTAGGAGTCGTGCACAATTCGGATCATGTGCAAAAAGCAGGTGGGGAGAAGGAAGGAAACACAGGTGTGAGTCAGACCAGCCTGGGCTTGAGTCTTTATGCTGCCGCTGCCACCGCCAGGTTAAGCTTCGACTTCCTCCTCTGTGAAATGAGTATATAATAATCGCCTTATGAGGCTGCTGCTCTGAGAAAGAAATGTGATAACAAATACAAAGTGGCAAGCCAGGGGAAAGCTGACACACAGTAGGTGCTTGGGATATATGAGCTGGCCCTTCCTTCCCCTCGTGGCTGGAATGCTTGGCCATTTGGGGAGTGACTTCTGAACTGGCTGGTTGCAGCCAGCTTACTGGATTAAGAGGAGGCATCCTGGGGAAGGCCAAGGACAAGGGGGGGCAAGGCCAATAGGGCTGTGTTGGGGATACAGCTGAGAGACCACCCCAAGGAGATATGAACATGCAGACAGAGTTCAGAGCCTGGCCAACTGCCCCCTGTGTTGGCAGAGACAGGAGAGGCTGTGAGGCCGGAGAGCCCCCAACTCAGGAGAAGCCCTTTCACAGGAAAACAAACACCTTGTCCCTTGACTCAGCCCTCAGCTATGTCGGACACAGACCATGCCCTCTGGGGGCCAAACATCCTCTGGGCTGGGTCAGAGGGCATTTGGAAGTCCCTGGTGACTCATTTTCCCTTCCTCCACCCATGACCCTAACGTTGCTCCTGGAGCTGGGGTGTCTCAGCAAGTTTGTGGCTCAAGTCACTTGTGGGATAATGAGCTGCCTCCTGTAGGACTGTAAAAAGTGGGAAGTTGGGAGACATTAGTCTCTCCTGGGGCCCAGAGTGGAGGGGCACTCATGTGGATCCTCTGGACCTCCCAGAAGCAGGTGTGGGGGAATGGAGCCCAAGGACACATTGCTTATGAGAACTGGCTAAAAGTGGCTCCAGATGGCTCACTGCATTCACCTCCTTCGTCCTCCATGTGAGGATCCCAAGGCCAAGAGATGGCCATCACCAGGCCAGGGTCACCAGGAGAAGGGACACAAAGCTCACCCCAGCCACCCACCCACGATGCTGAGGGCAGAGATTCCAGAGAGGCTGTGGAAGACTCTGGCGCCCCCATGTGGTGTGAGGGAAGAAAGACAGGGCTTGGCCGAGATTGGAAAAACAGGCTCCTTGGGTGGAGTGACTGCCCTTGTGGAGGTGCTCTTCCTGGGTGATGGGGTGAGAGCTGCCTCCAGTTACACAACCCCTGCCCCTGCTGGCCACTCCAATCTAATATCTACCTCCTCCACCAGACTAGGAGCCCTCCAAGAGTGGGGTGGTGTCTGATTCATCCAATCCCTAGGGTATGCTGGGAGGGCATTGTGAGGAAGTGGTTTGGACTGAATTGAATTCAGTATAAATGGAAGGAAACTGTGGAATGTGAACAAAGATTTATACACAAGAATGTTCATCAAATCCACATCTGTAAAAGCAACACTGTGTTGACAGTTGCTGAAGTGGGTGATGGGTCCCAGGCTGATTATACTATTCAATTCATTTTTGTGCAAGTTTGAAGTGTTGTGAAACAAAGGGATTAATAGAAAACTTAAAGGTCCAACAATAGGAATCTAAATTATGATGCGGCTGTGCAAAGGAATAATGTCTGAAGAGGTTAAAGATGCTGCCATGGAGTTATTTTGTTTTTAATTGTAACAGATTTATTGATACATAAGTCATGTAACATACAATTTACCCACTTGAAGCGTATAATTCAATGGTTTTTAGTACATTCAAAAGTTTTGCAACTATCACCATAATCAGTTTTGGAAAATTTTTATCGCCCCACAGTAAATTCCTATACCCGTTAGCAGTCACTGCTCGTATGCTGACAACCCCCGACCCAACGCACAGATACACTTTCTGACTCTAAAGATTTGCCTTTCTGGACAGTTCATGAAAATGGGATAATATAGTATGTGGTCATCTGTGTCTGACTTTTTACACATCGTATGTTTTCAAGATTTATCCATGGGGCACCTGGGTGGCTCGGTCGGTTAAGCTTCAGACTCTTGATTTTAGCACAGGTCATGATCTCACGGTACATGAGGTGGGCTCTGTGTGCACAGTGCCAAGCTGACTTGGGATTCTCGCTCTCTCTCTTTCTCTGCCCCTCCCCTGCTTGTGGTCTCTCTTTCTCTCTCAAAATAGATGGATAAATATTTTTTTTAAAGACAAGCTGCTATTTAAATTTTTTAATGTTTGTTTATTTTTGAGAGAGAGACAGAATGAGAGCGAGGGAGGGGCACAGAGAGAAAGAGACACAGAATCCGAAGCAGGCTCCAGGCTCCAGGATCCAAGCTGTCAGCACAGAGCCCGACATGGGGCTCAAACTCACAAACCATGAGATCGTGACCTGAGCTGAAGTCGGCAGCTTAATCAACTGAGCCACCCAGGTGCCCCGACAAGCTGCTATTTGAGGGGGGGAAAAAGGTTTATCCATGTTGTAGCATTTATCAGTACTTCATTCCTTTTAATGGCTGAATACTATTCCACTGTATGGATATACCACATTTTATTTATTCACTCATTAGTTGGTAGACATTTGAGTTGTTTCCATTTTTGAGCTGTTATGAATAATCCTATTAACATTCATGTACAAATTTTTGCATGGATTTATGTTTTCATTTCTCTTGACTGTATACCTGTGAGTGAAATTGCTGGATCATCTGATAACTCTATGCTTAACTATTTGAGGAGCTATGAGACTGTTTTCTGAGGGGACTGCACCACTCCACATTCCCACGGGCACTGTGTGAGGGTTCAGATTGCTCCACATCCTTGTGACATTTCTTATCTTTTTATATTCCAACCACCCTAATAGGTATGACCCATGTAATTTTTAATGACATGGGAAATGTCCTTGGTATAATGTTAGCTTTGTTTTGGTTTGGTTTTGTTTTGTTTCTGAAAAGCAGACTTTGGAACTGCTTATGCAGTGTGATCTCAACCCCGTAAAATATATATGTACACAGCAATCAGACCAAAAATAATCTACCGAAATGTTAATATGGTTATCTGTGGACCATTTAGGGCAATTTTTATTCTTCAAGTTTTGATAATGTGAGCATGTATTGATAAGAAAAAAATATGCTATTATATAATAAGGCAAAAGAAAATCAATAAATCTTAGAGATACAATGCAAGTAAATAAAAATAAAACATTCAAAATGTACGGGGCACCTGGGTGGCTCAGTCGGTTAAGCATCGGACTTCAGCTCAGGTCACGATCTCGCGGTCCGTGAGTTCAAGCCCCGCGTCGGGCTCTGGGCTGATGGCTCAGAGCCTGGAGCCTGCTTCTGATTCTGTGTCTCCCTCTCTCTCTCCCCTCCCCCACTCATGCTCTGTCTCTCTCTGTCTCAAAAATAAATAAACATTTAAAAAAACAAACAAACATTTTTTAAAAAAACCAAAATGTATTGAATGAAGCTGATCACATGACCAGTGTACATAATCTTGGGTACCTAGAGGGAGGGTCTGAGTGGGGATGGAGAGAGGGAAGAGTCAAGCTACTGATTCCAGGGTATGAGGGTGTCCAGAAAAGGAACATCACTCTCAGTAGGAGTCAGGGAGAGCTTCGTGGAAGAGACAACCCTGAGGCTGGCTGGACTGTGAAGCAAGAAGCAGATCTAGATTCACAGAGATGGGGGGATGGGGTGCAGATATCAGCTATGTCAGCACAGACCTGACCTCTGCATATAGAGCACTGAGGTTGCAGAAAGGGCTCCAGAGACAGTGGCCTGTGCAAGCCTGGCTTTGCCCTAACTTGGGGTGACTGACCTTGCCCAGTGTGCTTAGGATGAGTTTCCTAAACTGAAATGGCCATAATAACCTCCTTTAAGGGTTATTGTGAGCACCGAGTGAGATAAGAGTGTGGGGTAGCCTCTAGCACAGGCCTGGCCAACAACAGGTGAATGATTTGTTGCAAGGAGAGAGGGAGGGGCAGGACTGATTTTAAGGACTAGAGGATGATGAGTGATGGAGGGAGGCTTGAGGGGAGGGACCTGACGCCAGGTAAAAGCTTCTGGGATCCTGAGTCCCCTGCCTGGGGGTGAGGTGTTGGAGGGAGGGGCACCAACCCCTTTCACAATAGAGGAGTTATCCCAGTAAAGACAGAAATAGCCTCCTGGGAGGGAGGCCAAATAGCCATGGTGGCTACTTTTACCAGCTAAGCCCAAAGAGGGCAGAACGGGCTTAAGGTCACATAGGGAAATCCTGGCCTCCTGGCTGAGGGCAGGGCTCTTCTGCAGGAAGTGATCCCGGGAGCGGGGGCTGCAGCGGGAATCAGGGATTTGCATCTGAGCTCTGTGCATCCTTCCCACCCACCTCTCTGGCAAGTGGCTGCAAGTGGCTTCCCCGCTGTGGTCCTGGAGTGGGAATAAAGACAGAGGGCACTTTTATTTTCTTCTTTTACTCCTCTATTTCTTCAAGCTCTCCACACACTGTTGTGTGCCAGTGTGCGACCTTTGTCACTGTAGTCAGTGGGGTTTTTTTTTTTTCTTTTTTTGAGAGAAAGAGAGAGAGAAGCAGAGAGAGAGAGAAAGAATCCCCAAGCAGTCTCCACACTCAGGCTCCACACTCAGCACAGAGACTGACACTGGGCACTGAACCAACTGAGCCATTGAGGTGCCCCAACTGTTACTACTTTTTATTTATTATTATTTTAATGTTTATTATTTTGAGAGAGAGAGAGAGAGAGAGAGAGAGAGAGAGAGAGATGCAAGCAGGGGAAGAGCAGGGAGAGAGGGAGACACAGGCTCTGAGCTGTCAGCACAGAGCCCGATGTGGGGCTCAAACTCACGGACCTGAGATCATGACCTGAGATGAAGTCAGAAGCTTAACCGACTGAGCCACCCAAGCCCAAGCGCCCCAACTGTTGCTACTTTTTAAAGAACATTTCCAGGACAGTTTGCTTAGACTTTGAGAAAAGTCAATGTTACAAAATTCTGCAACATAGTGTCAAATGTTTGGGGGGGGGGGGGGAGTATCCACAGAAATCAAGCAAATGTGGCAAACTGCTAACAATTGATGCACTGTCAGCAAAGGGTATGTGGGTGTTCATCATATTCCTTTTTCAACTTTTCCATATACTTGAAATTTTTAAGAAAAGGTTTGGGGAAAACATGCAAAATATAAAATCATATATGCAATGTGAACCAAAACTTGGAAAGAAAGAGCACCAAACAAAGAAACAAAAATCTTTGTGACCTTGATTTAGGCAAATAGTTCATAGATACAATAACAGAAACATGATTCAGAATTGAAACATATAAATAAATTTAACTTCATCAAAATTAAGAACATCTGCTCTTTGAAAAGTCACTGTTAGGAAAATGAAAAGGCAACCCATTAACTGCTAGCAACTATTGCAAATCACACACCCAAGAAAGGAGGCGTATCCAGCATGGCTATAACACACACACACACACACACACACACACACATACACACAAAGCCTATTAAAAAAACCTCTCATAACTCAGTAATAAGGAAACAAACCACGTAATAAAAAATATGCAAAAGGGGCACCCGGGTGGCTCAGTCGGTTAAGAGTCCAACTTCAGGGGCGCCTGGGTGGCTCAGTCGGTTGAGCGGCCGACTTCAGCTCAGGTCATGATTTCACAGTCCGTGAGTTTGAGCCCCACGTCGGGCTCTGTGCTGACAGCTCAGAGCCTGGAGCCTGTTTCAGATTCTGTGTCTCCCTCTCTCTGACCCTCCCCTGTTCATGCTCTGTCTCTCCCTGTCTCAAAAATAAATAAAAAACGTTAAAAAAAATTAAAAAAAAAAAAAAAAAAAAAAAAGCTTGTGCTAAAAAAAAAAAAAAAAGAAAAGAAAAAAGAAAAAAAAAGAGTCCAACTTCAGCTCAGGTCATAATCTCGCAGTCCGTGAGTTCTAGCCACGCGTTGGGCTCTGTACTGACAGCTCGGAGCCTGGAGTCTGCTTCAGATTCTGTGTCTCCTCTCCCCCCAACCCCCACCCCACTCACGCTCTCTCTCACTCTCAAAAATGAGTAAATATTTTTAAAAAATTTTTTTAATGTGCAAAAGATTTGAACAAATACTTCACCGAGAAGGTGTACGGATGGCAAAGAAGCACACAGAAAGATGCTCAAAAGGTAAAAACTAGTAGAGTAGAAGTACAGAAACAAATATGAACCTACTACCATAGTTGGAGATGTCAACACCCTCTGACAGAAATGAACAGTTCCAGCAGGCAGAAAATCAGTAAGGACATAGCGGAACTCAAGAACACCATCGATAGGGGCGCCCAGGGGGCTCAGTCAGTTGAGCATCCAACTCTTGATTTTGGCTCCAGTCATGATCTCAGCTCCGCACTGAGCATGGAGCCTGCTTGGGATTCTCTTCTCTCTCCTTCTGCCCCTCTCCCCAGCTTGTGCGCACACACACTCTCTCTCTAAAATAAAAAATTAAAATTAAAAAAAGGAGCACCATCAATCAACTGGATGTATGCAACAGCAGAATACACATTCTTTCCGAGCTCACATGGATCATTCACCAAGATGTCCCACCACATTGTGGGCCATAAAATGTACCTTCACAAATTTAGAATCGAAGTTCCACAATGGAATTAAACTAGACATCAGAAACAGAAAAATAATTGGAAAATTCTGAAGTACGTGGAGATTAAATAACACACTTCCAGATAACACATAGGTCAAAGAAGAAATCTCAAGAGAAATTTTAAAATATTTTTCATTAAATAAAAATGAAAATACAACTTATCAAAATTTGTGGGATTCAGCGAAAGCAGTGCTTAGAGGGAAATTTATGGCATTGAATGCATACATCAGAAAGGAAGTGAGATCTAAAATCTGTAATCTAGGTTTCAGTTTAGGAAACTAGAGAAAGAAGAGCAAATTACACCCAAAGGAAGTGGCAAAAAAAGAAATTATAAGAATTAGAGCAAAAATCAATTAAAAGGTAAACAGAGAATCAATAGTGAAAAATCAATGAAACTAAAACCTGGTTTGTTGAAAAGATCAATACAATGGTACAACTTTAGCTAAGCTAACCAAGAAGAAAAGAAAAAGGAGAAAAATTACTAATATCAGAAATGAAAGGGAGGAATTCACTATAGATTCTAAGGACTTAAAAGAATAATAAAAGAATACTGTAAACAACTATGCCCACAAATTTGATAACCTAACTGAAATGGAACAATTCCTTGAAAGACACAATCTGCAGAAACTCACACAAGAACAAATAGACAATCTGAATAGGCCTATATCTATTCAAGAAATTGAATCAACAATTAATAACCTTTCCAAACAGAAAACACCAGGCCCAGATGGGTTCACTGGTGAATTCTACCAAACATTTAGGGAAAAAATTATACCAATTCTCTATAAGGTCTTTCAGAGGATAGAAGCAGAGGGAATACTTCCTAACTCATTCTGTGAGGCCAGCATTACCCTAATACCAAAATCAGACAAGGAAAGAAAAATTGTAGACCAATACTTCTCATGAACATAGATGCAAGATTCTCAAACACATCATTAGTTATTAGGGAAATGCAAGTTAAAACCACAATGAGATGCCACTATACGTGTGTTAGAATGGCTAAAAATTTTTTTTAAGTTTACTTATTTATTTTGAGCAACAGAGAGAAAGAGCACAAGGGCAGGAGGGTCAGAGAGAAAGTGAGACAGAATCCCAAGCAGGCTCTGCACCATCCGCACAGAGTCTGATACTGGGCTTGAACTCACGAACGGTGAGATCATGACCTGAGCCAAGATCAAGAGTCCGATGCTTACTGGACTGTGCCACCCAGGCACCCCAGATGGCTAAAATTTTAAAAAGTGATCACACCAAGTGTTGGTGAAGATATGGAGGAACTAGAACTCTCAGACACTGTTGGTGGGAATGTAATAAGGTAAAACCATTTTGGAAAACAGCTTAGCAATTTTTTTAATGTTTATTTATTTTTGAGAGAGAGAGAAACAGAGACAGAGTACAAGTGGGGGAGGGGCAGGGAGAGAGGGAAACAGAACCCGAAGTAGGCTCCAGGCTCTGAGCTGTCAGCAGAGACTGACATGGGGCTCAAACCTCAAGATCATAACCTGAGCTGAAGTAGGATGTTTAACTGACTGCGCCACCCAAGCATCCCCCAGTTTAGCAATTTCTTAAAAAGTAACCATATAACCGCATAGCCCAGCCATTCCACTTCTAGGCATTTATTCAAGAGAAATGAAAGCATATGTCCAAATAAAGACTTGTATGCAAATATTCAAAGCAGCTTTATTCGTAATATCCTCAGACTAGAAGCAAGCCAATGTCCATCAATGGGTAAATAGAGAAACAAAGTGTGGTACCTACAAACAATGGAATACTACTCAGCAATAAAAAAGAATGAGCTGGTGGACAACTTCTGGGCGATGGTGTGAGGAGTCCTGCAGACCCTCTTTCCAGTGGAACAACCGTGTGTGTGTGTGTGTGTGTGTGTGTGTGTGTGCGTGTATTTCTAGAAATTGTCCTAAGACATACATCAACTGAAGGAAAATTCACTAAGGAAAATCTACTAAATCTTTGTAAGAACAATAAGAGTTTGTAGCATTAGAGCTGTGATTCACTCTCTCCCTGCCTGCACCACCTCGACATGCTGGAAGCTCCCCTGTAGACAGGTGAACCTAAGAACGCTGGGTTCCCTCTCCTCCCAGCTCCCAGTCAAAGCTTCTGTTACCTTCCTGGGACCCGAAGGCTGAAGGCGTTTCTCATCCTCTCAGCTCTGTGCTACCTGTACAATTGGAGCCGTCTGCAAAATGATGCGTCTGAATGCTTCCTTCCCACCATACACTAAAGTTAATTCAAAATAGATCAAATACTGTGGCGCCTGGGTGGCTCAGTCGATTAAGCATCTGACCTCGGCTCAGGTCATGATATCACAGTTCCTGAGTTCAAGCCCAGCATCAGGCTCTGTGCTGACAGCTCAGAGCCTGGAGCCCGCTTCGGCTTCTGTGTCTCACCCTCTCTCTACCCCTCCCCTGCTCGCACTCTCTGTCTCTCTCTCTCTCTCAAAAATAAACATTTAAAAAATAATAGTAATAATAACAAAATATATCAAATAATGAAATGGAAGAGCTAAAAGCACAATCAACAGCAACAAGAATATACAAATTGAATTTCATCACAGTGAAAAAGGTTAGTGCTTCGGGGAATACCATCAAGGAAATGCAAAGACAACCCACAGAATGGGGGGAGATATTTGCAAGTCTTATATGGGATAAGGGACTTGGATCTAGGGTATATAAAAAAAGATTACAATTCAATAATTAAAAAAAAAAAAAAGCAGGGGGTGCAGGTCAGGTCAGAGAGGCCAAGCTATCCTGTACCCTTTGCGTGAGCAGCTGCAGCGGCAGGTGCCAGCAGGTCCAGCCCGTTGCTTTACTTTTTTGCTGCTGCCCAAACATAGTCATTATGTCCAAAAGAAAGTCTCCAGAGAATACAGAGGGCAAGGATGGATCCAAACCAATCGAACAGGAGACCACCAGACAGTCTGCCAGATTGTCAGCGAAACCCGCTCCACCAAAAGCTGAACCTGAACCAAGAAAAACATCTGCTAACAAAGAACCTGGCACAAAGACTAACAAAGGTACTAAAAGGAAAGAGGGAGAGCAAGAAGCTGGAAAGGAAGATACCGCACCATTCCAAACTAAAGCTGAAAAAGCGCAGAAAGCTGAACCTGTAGATCACAGGGTAGGCTGAATCGTGAAAAATTGGGAGTTGGTTTTATACACCTCTTGGGACAACTTTTTTTTATATAAGAAAAAAAATTTTTTTAATGTTTATTTATTTTTGAGAGAGTGAGAAAGACAGAGCACGCGTGGGGGAGGGGCAGAGAGCGAGGGAGACCCAGGATCAGAAGCAGGCTCTAGGCTCTGAGCTGTCGGCACAGAGCCCAACACAGGGCTCAAACACACAGACCGTGAGATCATGGCCTGAAGCCAAAGTTGTATGCTTAACGACTGAGCCACCCAGGCGGCCCTTTTTTGTATAATTTTTTAATGTTTATTTATTTATTTATTTATTTTGAGAGGGAAAGAGAATATGCAAACGAGGGAGGGGCAGAGAGAGGGAGAGAGAGAGTCCCAAGCAGGCTCCATACTCAGCACAGAGCCTTATGCAGGGCTTGAACCCATGCACCGTGAGACCATGACCTGAGCCAAATTCAAGTCAGATGCCTAGCCGACTGAGCCACCCACCTGCCCTTGGGACAACTTTTTAAAGCTATTTTTACCAAGTATTCTGTAAATGCTAATTTTTAGGACACTACTTTGTATAAGGATGGACATTTTATCTTTTCATAGTCCTGCTTTTTGGAAATTTCCATCATCCTCAAGTAAAATAAATATCAGTTTAATATTGGAAACTGTGTGTAGAATCGATTCAGAATTTCGGGCACTGGCTTTAAAAATTGAGTCCTGTGCATACTGTGGTATTTTTACTCTACATATTTGAATTTTCACAGTTTTTCTAGAGCAGTAATCGGTGGTACTCTTTAATCTAGGTTTTATTTTATATGATTTTAATGAAACATGGAGAGTTTGTGGCCATCTGCTGACTATTTGTGGTTTAAAATAAAAGGTTTTCTTGCCTGCAAAAACAAACAAGCAAGTAAATAAACAAATAACCCAATTTTAAAAATGGGCAATGGATCTAAGTACACATTTTCCTAAAGAAGATGGAAAATAAGCAAATAGATAAATAAACAATAAACACAAGAAAAAAATCTTGGCATCCTTAGTCATCAAGGAGATGTAAATCAAAACCACAATGAGATACATCTTAACCACAAGGATGGCCATAATAAATAAGTCAGAAAATAACAGGCTGGCAAAGATATGTAGAAATCAGAATCTTAACAGATTGCTAGTTGGAATGTGAAATGGTACGATTACTTTGAAAAACAGCTTCGCACTTCTTCAAACAGTCAAATATAGAGTTGCCACACGACTTAGCAATTCCTCTCCTAGGTGTCTACCCAGGAGGAATTGAAATGTACGTCTGTGCAAAAATTTGAACACAAATGTGTATAGCAGCATTATTCCTAACTGCTAAAAGGTAGAAACAACCCAAATGTCCATCAACTGATGGATGCATAAACAAAATGTGGTACATCTATACAATGCAGTATTCTTCAGCCATAAAAAGGAATGAGATACTGATACCTGCTACAACATGGATGAGCCTTGAAAACTTTATGGTATATGGGAAAAGTCACAAAAGACCACACACTATACGATTCCATTTATATGAAATGCTCAGAATAGGTAAATCTGTAGAGATACAAAGATTTGTGGCTGTTTAAGGGCTGTGGGTGATAGCTAAAAGGTACAAGAGGGGTTTCTTTGAGATGATAGAAATGTTCTAAAATGGAATGTACTGATTGTATATCTACATATTGTATCACTATATATTGTATTATACATTGCATCATTGTGTATTGTGTATATCTGTGAATATTCTAAAAACCATTGAATTATATATTCTAAATGAGTGAGTTAAATGATATGTGAATTATGTATCAATGGAGGGTTTTTTTAAAAATACTATATATATTCAGAACTTTTTAGTTGAAAGGTAAAATACCAAAATGCCAACAGCTGGCAGCTCAGGGTGGTCAGATGACAGATTATTTTCTTTTGAAATTTTTCCTATTTTGAGGAGAAAAAAAAATGTGAAGCACCTATTCTAGATTTCCAGAGAACAAAGGGACTAACAACCAAATGCAAGGAGTGAACATTGATTGGATCCTGGACCCCCTCCCCCAAAACAGGTATAAAATACATTTTAGGAAAATTGGGAGAAATATAAATATGGACTGGCTATTAGATGATAGCATGGAATTATTTATCCTTTTTGTAGGATTGTGATTGTGACTGTGTAGGACGTTGTTCTCAGGAGCTACATGCTCAGGTATTAAGTATTATTTAGTGTCATGGTATCTACAACTCTCAAATGGTTCAGTTTTTTTTGTTTTTTGCTTTGTTTTTTGTTTGTTTGGGGTTTTTTGTTTGTTTGTTTTTTAAGTAGTCTCCATGCCCAATGTGGGGCTTGAACTCATGACCCTGAGATTGAGAGTTCCCTGCTCAGGGTGCCTGGGTGGTTCAGTTGGTGGAGAGTCTGACTCTTGATCTTGGCTCAGATCATGAGCTCCTGGTTTGTAGAGTCGAGCCCTGCATCAGGCTACATGCTGACAGTGCAGAGTCTGCTTGGGATTCTCTCTTTCCCTGTCTCTCTGCCCCTCCCCCCACAAAATAAATAAATAAACAAACATTTGTTAAAAGTTAACTACATTTATTAAAAAAAAAAAAGTTCCATGTTCTACCGACTAAGTCAGCCAGGCACCCCCAAACGGTTCAGATTTTTTTAAAAAAGAGAAAGCAATGAGGCAATAAGGCAAATCATTAATTGTTGAATCCAGGGATGCATACGGATGCTTATTTTATACTTTTCTTTTTTCCCTTGTGGTTTACATTTTCTTTAAAAAAAAAAAATGGGGAGAAACATAAAAAAACAAATCACCCCACAGGGCACACAGTAGAGCCTCTCTGGGGTCAGGAGAGTAAAAAAAGACCTGAGGCTGGGGGGAGGGTAGCCAGGGGGCCAAGATCTGGAGCTTCCCCTTCTGGAAGGGATGTGCCCAGAGGGATGGGCGATGGGAAGAAGCCTCTTTTTCTGGCAACAATCCACGTTAGCAAGGTGGCTTTATATGCATTTTCTCATTCAATCCTCTCCACATCTCCACGAGGTAGGCACTGTTATTATGCCCATTTACAGTTAAGGAACTTGTGACCAGAGTTCAGTAACTACTTGGAGACCCTTCCCCTGGTCCAAGGGCTGTGCCCAGGCTCCCAGAGAGATTACAGGATTATGTCCCTAGGATCGATCTGTGGACAGCCTGACCTAGCCCCTGGCCTTACGGAAGAAAGGAGGCCCCCAGAAATCAGGACCTCAGCTGAGTAGCCTGACTCAGAAGGGATGGAGTTAGAGTTTGTTGTATGGACTCCTGCCAGCACTAGGGGGTCAAAGCAAGAGATAGGCAGAGGAGGGGAGGGAATTGTTGGAAATGTGTTGGCCACAGGTACCCAGGGCTATGACCTTTCTGACCTCATATTCTGGCACTTTGTCTTTCCACAGCTGTTGCCCTTAAGCTTACACACATAAACTCACTCCTCCATGCCTTTGCACAGGCTATTCCCTGAACCTGGAATGCCCTTGGTACAGAAAAAAAATTACTATTATTCTCCAAGACCCAGCTCCGTGTGTCTGGCCCTGGGCTCCTACCTCCACTTTGCCCCTCTCCGTTAGATGAGGGTCCGTAGGGCCTGGCCCAGGACTGGCCCAGAGGACAGTCAGTGAGATTTGCCATGATGGTGATTTCTCTCCTCCACGGCCCTGTGTTGTTCAGAGCTCTCCCTCTGCCCTGGACTTTCTGTTATCACTTCATGCCAGTGGTCACTCCCTGTGGGCTACTCCCCTTTACATCTGGGGCCAGAATCCCTTCTTCATCCCAGCACCTACCACTGGGCGGCACAGAGGGCCTTCGCTGAATGAAGTTTCATTGCGGTAGCCCCAGTGGGACTCCACTGATTGGGCCCCAGATGGCGCTGTCAGCCCAGGCAAGGGCTGGGGAGTCTCAGACCCCAGAGCCTTAACGCTGCTACAACCTGTCAAACCCCCAAATTCCAGAGCTTCTTTTATTCATCCTGTCTACTACATCCATACCTGATTTGAAAACTCGGGATGTCAGTGCTGGATTGAAATCCCCCTAATCCTCAGACACAGAGGAACAGCTATCCTCTTGAGGCCACAGCTGAACCAAGAAGGCCCAGATCTCCCGAGAGGTCTAGGGTAGGTAAGCAGCCACCTAGGAACCAGTCATTTCACCCAGACTCTGCCACAACTGGCTGTATGATGAGACAGCCCCTTCCCTTCTCTGAGTCCAAATGCTCCTGCATCCTGTGTTAGTGAGAACTGAAAAAATGGCCAGAGTGCTGGGTTCTGATCCTGATTCTGGTCCTGGTGTACTGCTCTGGCCTATGTCCATCCTCTGAGCCTCAGGGACTCTGGATGTGAAATGGGGGCTGGACCCAAAAGCTCTAAAACTACAAGAGTCCAAGATCCCCACTGGGCTACAGAGACCTGGGTGTGGGGCTGGCACCTTGGCCAAGGACAGGCTGCTCCAGGAGCTGCCAGACGGGAAACATTTTCCGGAGCCGGAAGGGCTGGCGGAGCCCAGGGCCAGCCCATGCAACCACAATGGACGCTTGTATGGAAGTTTAGCTTGGACCCACCCATGGGCTTGGCCCCTGGACTAGGGTGGGTCCTTTCTAAGCTCCCAAACAACCCACCCTAGGCCCAGAGACAGGAGTGTGAGATGGGATTCTGGTCCAGCTCCAGAGTGATGCCTACAGGCTTGTCACCAATGCCCACATTTCCACCATCAGCCTTCCTAGAATCCACTTGCCTAAATGACCTCACACAACATGAGAAAGCCTGTCTCCCCAATCGGATGGGAGCCCAAGAGGGCAAGGGCAAGTTTTCTTCTCCTCGAGCCAACTAAGGGAGCTCAGGACAGACTGTTGGACCAGCCTGGTTCAGGGGTGGTGAAGATCCCTGGCTAAGTTGTGATCTAGGACACCCTGACTCTAATCCTGGCTGAGCTTTTGTTTCTTCCCCAGCCAGTAAGAGAGAAGGAGGGTGGGTAACACTTATTTGAGGGGACCCAAACACTGGTTGGGGAACCTTCAAAAGCATCTGACCCACCCTCTGCCTTGGGAAGGACTCCACCCAAACCAGGCAGACTCCACTCATTCTCCCCTCTTCCTGCAGCCTCCTAATCACACTTGTTTCTTTCTGGAGCCCTACCCCCAGGCTCTGCACTGCCTCTGAGGCATCCCTCAGGAAGCTTTTGTGGATATCCTATGGACTGCACATGGTTTTCCCTTCTCTGGGCTCCTGTGGTTTGGTAACTATCACTCCTCAGAGCACAGGATCCTGACCACTTAATGCTCATGGTCATCTCAGCAGCTGTTGCTGGGACCCCTGCTGGGACCAACCTCCCCAGGGGACACTTCCCATCAGCCATCTCTGTGGTGTCCAGTAAGCTGTCCTAAGCATGAAAGGAGATGATGCATGTGAAGGGAATGTATATAAACCGTAAAGCATCATATCACTATGAGTTGCTAATATTCACAAGATGGAAATTAAAAAAGAAATGCAAGATCTTGTTCTTGAAACAAATTTTTAAAAGCCTGGGGTCTGAGATGATAAGAACACAGTGGGATGTGGTCAGCACAGAGGTGGATTTGATGTCTGGCTATATTAGCAGAGGCATAAAGCCTAGAAAGTAGGAGGAGACCAACCAGCTTTTCTCTGTAGCTTTGTGCCCATTTCTCAGGAATGGTTTTGGCACTAATGCCTCTGGCCAGGTAGTTTCAGACCCAGAGCAGAGAAGATGTACAGTCACTGTCCTCTTAGCTTAATAGGCCCACCTAGGGCCATAGGGCAGCTAACTTTGGGCCTCAAAGGAGACTATGGGGATGTCTCAGGAGGCTGGTCTCAGCTCAGAGTGAGAAAGACAGCCCCACAGCGAAAGGGGTGGCTTCTAGAGATAGGCAGTGAGGGTGTGAGAGAGGGTTGGATCAACCTAGTTGGGAAGTCTGTTGACAGGATTCCTCTCTTGGGGTAGATTGACAGCTTGGGAGGTTCCTCCCAAGTTCTCTCATGTTAGAACTGTGAGAGTCTAAAATCCTAAATCAGTCTAGAAATCTGAGCTCCTGTGGCCAGTGGGGCCTTGGCCTCTTGCCACGTCATGATGAGTATCTCAGCAACACCAGAAACTATGCCATCACCTCTGTTTGTTTTGTGTGGTTTTGTTGCAGGGTGTGGATCAATACACCTTTTTTTTAATTTTTTTTTTTTCAATATATGAAATTTATTGTCAAATTGGTTTCCATACAACACCCAGTGCTCATCCCAACAGGTGCCCTCCTCAATACCCATCACCCACCCTCCCCTCCCTCCCACCCCCCATCAACCCTCAGTTTGTTCTCAGTTTTTAAGAGTCTCTTATGCTTTGGCTCTCTCCCACTCTAACCTCTTTTTTTTTTTTTCCTTCCCCTCCCCCATGGGTTTCTGTTAAGTTTCTCAGGATCCACATAAGAGTGAAAACATATGGTATCTGTCTTTCTCTGTCAATACACCTTTTAAAAAAACCTGTCAGCGGGAGGTAGGATCCTGCTGTCCCAAGGTCATTTCTGTTGATCTTTATCACAGGTCCAACCAAGCGTCTGGGAACCTGGGCAGTGCCCGGAGTTTGCCCCTGGTTTCCCCTCCCCTGCTACTTCCTTGCATTGTCAGCCCTGGGTCCCAAACCCAACCTAGCCTGGGTAAGAACAAGAGCACAGGCTTTAGAAGTAGCAGACCTGGGCTTGTGTTTCTGGGCTGCCATCTACCAGCTGAGTGGCCTTGAGCAAGTTGCTTTGCATCTCTGAACCTCTGTTCCTGATTTGTTAAACATGGACAAGAACATCTGTCTCCAAGGTTTTGGAGATTGGAAAGAATGTGTGTGGAGGACCTGGCACATAACAGGTGTTCAGTAAATGTGAGGTCCTTTCTCCTCTCCTTGGGAGACATCTGTGCAATGAGATGTCTTGGGCCGGGGGTCAGGACACCTGAGTCTAGTGGGTAGGTTTTGTTGCTCTCTGGCTGCCTGACCTCTGGCAAGTCCCTGCCGCTCTCTGACATGCACTTCATTCATTATCTGAGAAATAAGGCAGAGACACCAGTCTCTGCAGGGGTCCATTCTCCAGCCCCAGATAGAACATTGCCTGCTGGGTTTGACTTGCCTAAGCAGGGAAACGAAATGCTCTGGTCTGGGAGGCAGGACCCTGGTTTGAGGCTGGCCCATGCCCTGACACACCAGATGATTTAAGACATGTCATTTTCACCTCTAGGCCTTGGTCTTATAATGGACAGGATGCCATGGGCTCCACAGCTCCTTTGTCTCTGATGATCCAGGATCCAGTGACCCTGACAGGGACAGGGCTAGGCCCAGGCAGGTCCCCTGTCCATGGGTGTCCCTCTCCATCTCCCTACCTATAGCAATAATCTCAGGTCCCATGTTGTCCATGGCACGATCCACCTTGTACCCAGCCTCATGGTCTTTCTTCCCGCATCTCATCTAAGACCCTGAAAGCTACTGAGACTCCTACCACACTGCTTCCTTCTTAGTACTCAGTGTCCCGTGTGCCTCCAGGGCTCTCTAGGCCCTTCTTCCCTGAAATCATGGGATTTCCTCTAATAGGGAATCATCTCGACTCCTTCCTACTCATCTCACAAGAGTAGGAAGAATGCTTGTGCAAAGAAAGGTTCCCAAGTAACGGACAACACTTACGAGTGCACAAGCACGCTGCCTGTGTTCTCACCATCACAGAGACAGCACTTTCCCTGGGGCTCTGCTGAAGCATAGGCTTTGACTTGAGCTACAGGCCCAGAAGATTTTAGCACTGTGCCTGTCCTCGGAGAAGTAGCCAGAGCACTTGAGAGAGTTCTGTACTTGTCACTATGAGCCTTAGCATGTGAGGTCAGAATAGGCCTGCTGGGTTGGTCTGATTCCAGACAGCTGGCAAACAGCACGTTCAGAGCATCACACCCATTGTATGAGGTATAGAGGTCACATGGAACAGTAAGAGGCCATCACGTCTGCCGGGAGCCAAGCCCCTGCTCAACGGGCCCTTGCCCAGATACCGCCCTCCCGTGGGAAGAGGGTTGCCCTGCTGGGCCTCTGGCGGGGCCCCACTGCTTCCTGGATCTGATTCTTCTCCTGGAGAGGCAGCCAAAGAACTCAGGGCTCTCCTTCCCAATAGGACTACTGATGACGTTGGACTCCTTCCCAATAGGACTACTGATGACGTTGGACAACTTGCCAGGTTGGCAAGGTCTGGCCAGGGACACCCTCCACCCTCAGAGGCTGGGAGCTTTCTCTGAGCACCTGCAGGCCTGGGCCCTGTTTCTCACAGACTAGCTCACCACGTTGCACATGGCAGTCAGTATACTCCCCAGCCCAAGTGCTCCTTGGGAAAGGGGTTTGAGTCGTCTTGATCCCCACAGCCCATTTTAGGGCTTGGCACAAAATAGACACTAAATTGTTTCTTCCATCTATGCCCTATTTTGAGTCCTCCCAGCACTGACCCATAAAGGCCCTAGCACGGTCTCTTTCCAACAGAAACAAAGAGGCCCTGGAGTGGGCAGTCCTTAGCTACAGATGATGGAATGTAAATGTTAACCTCGGGGCAAGATTCATCCCAGGGACTGGGATGTAAAGAGCCCTTTGGGGTCCCACCAATCCCTCTGCTTGTGGTCCCAACCCACTCTGTGCATGGATCCTGGGTTCTAGCCCACCCAGACAGACTGCCTGAGAACTGCTGGACTTCTGGGAATTCAATCTCAGTGCCAAGGCTCTCACTATCTCCTGCTCTTGGATTCTCTCTTCATCCCCTTCTCCCTGGAAACCTCCTGGCCCCAAAGTCCACTGACTGTGGGACACGGAGGTGACCTTTCCTCTCTGAGTTCTCCAGCAGTCCCCGTTTGTTTGTTTTGTTTTGTTTTGTTTTGTTTTGTTTTGTTTTCCGGCTTATCAGCTCACCTGGACTCAGAGTTATTGGTGCTGTTTGTCTTATCTGTCTCAGGAGGCTGCTCTGAGAGAAAGCAAATACCAGCCTTTGCAGCCATCTGTAAAATGGGGACAGTGATCCCTACCCTCCGAGGCTGATGTCAGGATTAAATGACATTAATCAGGTTAGAGCCCAGCACAGAGTCCTCTCAGCTGTCCACGCACATGACAGGAGGTAAGGCATAGACAATTTGCACCAAAGATGCAGGGGCCTCGGGGCTGCGGTTCTCGAACCTGTAGAAAGACTCAATTAAGCAGATGAACAACGCACCCTACCTCCTGGACAGGGGACGTGAGAAGCCATCAGGAGAGGGCAGACACATTATAACATCTCCAGATACGTGCAGAATGAAGACTGCTAACCTCCACTGGGCATTAGTTATGTGCCCGGCCCTGTGCTAAATGCATCACGGGCTCCATCTCATCGTGCATGGCCAGTTCACAGGCTCCTGGAGGAGTTATGGCTGGCACTTGGCTCTTTCCACTGCCCCCACTGTACTGGTAATGCCATGATACCTAAAGGCAGATGCGTTTTCATTTATATGTATAGTCCCAGATGTGGGACTTCTCCACACAGTAAAAGTGAATCTACAGCATGAGAAACTAACTTTAAGAAACATAAACTTTAGGGGCACCTAGGTGGCTTAGTGGGTTAAGCGTCTGAACCCCATATCACATTGTCTGCTGTCAGCATAGAGCCTGCTTCAGATCCTCTGTCTCCCTCTCTCTGCCCCTCCCCTGCTCTCTTTCAATCTCAAAAATAAATAAACATTTTTTAAAAAATTAAAAACTAGGGGCACCTGGGTGGCTCAGTCGGTTAAGCGTCTGACTTTGGCTCAGGTCCTGAACTCGCGGTTCATGAGTTCGAGCCCCACCTCAGGCTCTGTGCTGACAGCTCAGAGCCTGGAGCCCGCATTGGATTCTGTGTGTGTGTGTCTATCTCTGCCCCTCTCCCACTCACCTGTCTCTCTCTCTCTCTCAAAAATAAACATTAAAACTTTTTAATTAAAAAATAATGCTTTATTTTGGAATAATTTTAGATTTATAGGAAAGTTGCAAAAATACTACAGAGAGGTCCCATATACCCTTTCCCTGAGTTCCTATGGTACATTTAACACAATTAAGAAACTGACATTGGTAATTACTATTAACTACACTCCAGACTTTTACTGGATTTCACCATTTTTTCCAGTAACATCCTCTTTCATTCCAGGATCCAATCCAGGATACCACATTACATTTAGTCATCTTGTCTCCCCACTCTGGTCTATAATAGGAAGAATTGCCTTTTTAACTGGTTTCCTATGGGAAACAGAGGAGCGGGCTTTTTTTTTTTTTTTTTTTTTTTTTTTTTTTTTTTTTTTTTGGCTTCTTTCACTTTTGCTTCCACAATTTCACTTTAGAAAATCCCCCTGGGACAGGATTTTTCTCCCTGCAGCAGCCAACTCCTGTTTCCCCTCCATCACGGTGCCCCCTCCAGCTGGCAGGCCCCTGGACTCCCCTCCAGAGTGCTCACACTCCCTTTTTCTTACTGCAGGGATATTTAATTCTGCTTTGCCACTCAGTACCTGTTAACATTGTCTTCAAGTGTGCCACGGGCTCTCATTCTGGGAATTATAAAACACCTGGGACTTTAGTTTTAGCTCCATTCTCTTCCTGAGGCAGAAACTGTGCTCTCAGAGGAGTAAATGGGGAACAATCCCTAATGCAATACTTCCCCAAATTCATCCTCCCTTCCCTCTTCCCTGTAATACCCACATCCTTTTGAGGAACCCTGTGGTTCCAGGGAAACCAACTCCAGAAGTACAAATATGACCTAACCTTGACTAATCAGCACATTCCATCTCTTGGCCACAGTGATTGGTTCAGGAGGGGCCTCATGGAATGAATCTCAGGACTTTTGCAGGCATTCTGGTTCACAGATGCTCTCTTTTGCTCAGGTTGGTGGGATGGCCAGTGGCCATTTTGTTACTGCAACTGGTTGTTGAGTTTTAACCTGTTAAGGTAGAAGCAGTCCTAAGTCTTTTTCTCCCTAGTCACTCCCTTGACTCTTTTTTAAAATTTTTTTTTTCAACGTTTTTTATTTATTTTTGGGACAGAGAGAGACAGAACATGAACGGGGGAGGGGCAGAGAGAGAGGGAGACACAGAATCGGAAACAGGCTCCAGGCTCCGAGCCATCAGCCCAGAGCCTGACGCGGGGCTCGAACTCACGGACCGCGAGATCGTGACCTGGCTGAAGTCGGATGCTTAACCAACTGCGCCACCCAGGCGCCCCCCTTGACTCTTTTTTAATACCATAGGTAGAGTTTTTATAACTTTCTGGTCTCTTTCAGTTAGTAAAACTTAGACCAGGCCAGTTTAATTTTTTTTAATGTTTATTTATTTTTGACAGGGAGTGACACAGAGCATGAGCGGGGGAGGGGCAGAGAGAGAGGGAGACACAGAATCGGAAGCAGGTTCCAGGCTCCCAGCTGCCAGCACAGAGTCCGACGTGGGGCTCAAACTCACGGACTGCAAGATCATGACCTGAGCCGAAGTCGGATGCTCAACCGACTGAGCCACCCAGGTGCCCCTTTAATTTTTTTAAATGTTTATTTATTTTTGAGACAGAGAGAGGGAGAGACAGAGTGTGAGCAGGAGAGGGGCAGAGAGAGAGAGGGAGACGCAGAATCCAAAGCAGGTTCCAGGCTCTGAGCTGTCGGTACAGAGCCCAATGTAGGGCTCCAACTCACCGCAAATCACGATTTGAGCCGAAGTCAGATGCTTACCAACTGAGCCACCTAAGCGCCCTAGACCAGTCCAGTTTAAAACTTTAATCTGCTATTCAATTCATAGCAATCCTCCTACCCCCACCCCAATTAGAACTCTGACTTCGGGGGCTTGGTATGGGGATGGATGATGATATGCCAATGGCATACTCTGCTCTCTTTTCTGGTCACCAAAAAAGAGGGGAGGAAGCTTCATGAGACCTCCTGACAGCCTGACCTTGCTGTGCAGTGGAAAGGGGTCCCTGACTTTACTGTGGTTATGTCTGCCCTTAGTAGCCTTTATGATGTGGTAGTCTCCACAGAGGGGACATATGTGGTTTCTTAGCTACTGTTAAGCTCTATGGCCCCCTCATTGCCAAGGACTTCTACAGATAGCGGCCACCTGGTTTCCCTATCATCTGTCTGTCCCCAGTCCCTCCTCCAAGTCAGGGTCACATTGCTTGGCCCAGTGGCTGCTGTCTAGCCCCCTGGTTCCTGCCCCTCTTCTAAAGTTCATGCTCTGTCTCATGGAGCCATGAGAAGTATGAGGAACTGGGCAGGGTAGCCCAATTTTCCTCCCAGGCCCACCACATCCTGGTCCTGACAAGCTTGCTCACATAGGTCCTTTCACGAACCTCCCACCTTCAGAACTCTCTGGTTCACCGTCTATGTTCACAAACATTCGCCAGTCTCCTTCCCCTCAGCCCTGCTTTCTCACCACACTTTATTCCAGCAGTAGCACTAGGATGAGCCTGTGGGGTTCTAGCTCAGGAAGCATCCAGTGGGAGGAGCTCCTCTCCCCCTGTGCAGGCACCCCCAGTCTTTTCAAGGGAACCTCTCAGAAGCCTCTACTCTCCCTCCACCATGCCTCATATATACACAGTGTGCTTTGCTGGGGAAGAGAAACAAGGGAGATTTTTCAGCCACTGTTGGTTGAAATGTGGAAGCAATAGCATTAAAAGGGGTCTGGAGAGCTGGTGGAATTTCCAGCCTTGATCCTCTTTCTCACTTCCTTTGCCCTCAGAGACAAGCCCTATCCCCACATCTTCGACTCTCCTTCCCTCCCCCAGCATGAGGAAGTCCCCTGCTTGCCTCAGGTTTGAGTGCCTCATCTCTTGGAAAGGGGAAAAATGATGCATTAAGTAAGCTTCCTCAGAGGTACATCTGCCACGAGATGGCCTTCTTGGTCACGGTGAAAAGAAATACAGGAGTGCTTCAAACTCACGAGTCCTTGGAATTCCTTAGTCTGCCTTTCAATCTTACTAGCAAATACTGGGACCTGGTAGGTGCCAGCAAGTGCCAATCCTCCTGGGTACCAGACTCTCCCTAGTGGAAGAAAGGATGCCCAGGACTTTAGCCTGCGTTCCGAACAGGAGGCTGAGCATATCCACATCCCCTCTGCCTCCCCAGTGGCTCCTCAGCCAACACTCTGCTGCTCTTTCTTATTCTCTGAGGACTGTCCCCTCAGCTCCCCCCCCCCCCACCTTTTCCTCTTCCCATTTAGTTAAAAGGGAGAATTTCGGGGGCAGTTTCATTCAGGGTTCCAACAACAAACAGATGGCCCACTCAAATGAAAATAGAAGGAGGTTTTACTTATAAAGGGACTATTTACAAAGTGCAGGGGAGCCTCAAGTGCAAGAACCTAGAGTTGTCATCACCTCTAGGCCTGAATGGCCAAGGTGGAGTGGGGAGTAGTTACCAAAAGGTAGGAGAGTCTTGTGGAGCAGGCTTCTTTGAGAAGAGGAGTGACCTTGAGTTGATGGCAGAGACAGCCCAAGGCTCTACCACAAGAAGGGAACCAAGGGAAGAAAACACTTTGACCTTACTCTCCTCCCTTCCTCAGATCTGCAGCTGGGACTCTCCATTGGCCAAACCCAAGTGAAGCCAGAAGCAAGACTCCTGTTAATTAAATCTACACGAGTCAGCTTCCCCAGACCAGAGACCAGGGGAGGGGCAGAGAATAGAACACCTCAGAGGTACCTGGATGGCTCAGTTGGTTAGGCATCTGACTTCAGCTCAGGTCATGATCTCACGGTTCATGGGTTTGAGTCCCACATCAGGCTCTGGGCAGACAACTCAGAGCCTGGAGCCTGCTTCAGATTCTGTGTCTCCCTCTCTCTCTGCCCCTCCCCCACTCACTCTCTGCCTGTCAAAAATGAATAAATGTTAAACAAAAAAAGAAGATATCGGGGGCATCTGGGTGGTTAAGTGTCTGACTTTTGGTTTCAGCTCAGGTCATGATCTCACGGTTCATGTGTTCAGTGTGGAGCCTGATTGGGAGCTCTCTCTCCATCTCTCTGTTCCTCCTCCACTCTGTCTCAAAATAAAAAAAAATTTTTTTTAATTAAAAAAAAAGAAGATATCCAGCATAGGAAATCCAGGGAATTTCTGCCCTTTTCAATAAGGTCTCCCTCTCTGTCGCAGCTGTTCTAACAGGGCCAGATTCTCCAAGCTGTCATCAAGCACTTCTTGGCCCAAGGCTCATGGCTCATAGCACAGATCTCTTCACTCTTAGCACATGTGGAGAGCACCTGCCTCCTTTTCACGGTCTGTAAGTCGTACGAATCTTGACACCTTCCCAGTTCACTGCATACCCCTTTATGTGGCACTGGTCACTCCTGCAGCGATGAAGGCATTGATTTGTGGCTTTGAATTTGTTTGATTCCTACTACTAGAGCCTAAAGCCTCTTATTCTTTGCCATTTCTCTCCCTCACTCCCACCACCACCCTGCAACATTTCAGAGGGAAGCTGCAACCACAGTCAGCATATTCTTCTCTTGTCCCTGGGGCTGCACTCTCTGAAAATCTCTCTCCTTTATGGTAGTATGTGGCCTTGACCAGAGGCTTCAGCTGCTCTAGCTCCAGGAAATCCTGTCTCTGAAGCTAAGGCTAAAAGGGGAAGGAGGGGGAGGACAAATCAACCAAGGGTATCTAGTCCACCTCTGCCCTTCCTGGAGACACTCTAGCTTCCTAATAAATCATGCATCCTTCATGGCTGGATTAAACATCAGTTTCCAGCCTGGGGTCACACAAGGAAATTTGGGTTTGCTTTTTTGCTTTTTTTTTTTTTTTTTTTTTTTTTTATCAGTCTCCTAAGCCCACTTCATTGGGTGTATGTCTCAATTTTTCACTGACTGCTGTTTTGCTGTTCCCATTTCTGGTATCAGCACCCTCGTTTCCTTTGGGAGACTTTCCTGCCTGCACTTTCCATTCAAGGAGTTCCTGTGTGGCTGACCCCACCCTCCCAACTCCAGGGTTGGGGAAATAAGCAGTCAGTCCCACAAGACTCAGTCCTGGTAATTTCCTCAGAACCATGGAGAAATTAAGCTCTTTCCAATAGAGCTGATGATGTCAGGATGGAGCTCTTGGGGGTCATTTGCCACTAGATGGGGAACATATCCTGAGAGAGAAGCCAAAGCAGGGGAAGGCAAAGTGGTGAGATGGAGACAAATTCCTGATCACTTGACTTGTGTGCCTGGATCTAACCATTCCTGAAGCTAGCTGTATTCTTGGGTTTCACATTCTTGTGAGCCAATAATTCCACCCTCCCTTTTATGTCTTTGGGTTTTGTTTGTTTGATTTGCTTACTGTATTAGAAATGAATTCCCATGATTTACAAACAAACAAGGGATCCTGATTAATATACCTTCTGAAAAATCCATCCTGGGTCATGCCAGAACGTCGACTTCACAATCACAAATTCCCTTTAGTCGAGGTAATATTCCAAGACCATCTCTGCTCAGGCTGGATCAGCCTACACTGACACTTTGGCAGAGACGGGGAGGGAGGGGCATGTTTGGCTTTTTATTTTTTATAGTGGCAAGAACATTTAGCATGCAGTTTACCCTCTTAGCAAAATTTTGAGTGCACGATACTGTATTGTTAACTCTAGGTACAATGTAGTACATTTGGCTCTTTATTTAGGGTAAAGATTGAAACCGAAATCCAGCTGAGAATTGAATTTACCATCAAAAACCTGGGCAGTGTCTCAAAATGCAGTCCAGGTGTGACCGCCTTGCCTGGAGGAGCAAGCCTCGGCACTTAATTACCCCAGAGTTTGTCTTCACCACAAGTCTCTAGTGAGAAATGGATGTTGTATTGAAGATTTGGTCTAGAGCTGGAGAAGGGTTTTGCATCAAGTAGTTCTTTGTCCCTCCAAGTGACCCTAGGCCTCTCTCCTCTCCGGGGTCTTCTCTATGCCCACCTTTCTTACCTCCGTCTTCTTTGTAGCACCATTTGCTCTGGGCTTCTCTTCCTTACCCTTGATGTAAGGAGGCTGTGATCTAGTATAAGAAAGGCCATCGTGATCCTGAACAAGACTTTGTTCTCAGCAAACCCAAAACCCTCCAACTACCTGGATGTGTCTTCCTTGGAAGCCAGGGGGGAGGGAAGTTTTAAATTTTCTGAAACAAATATATGTTTTCCTGTCATGTGCTATAATTCTTTAGAATCAAATATATACCTCCCTACTAAATCACCCTGTAACTGGAAACCAGTTTCTGCAAGTTACCGACAGTCCCTTTGAAGAAATGATCTTTCTGTTTAAATCGGTCAGTTTGTCTCTGACCCTTGCTCGCATGACCTGACTGGTGCAGTGGATCATTTCCTTCCCTCGGCCTCTGCTTTCTCGTGGCCTATATTGACTCTAGTATCTACCTACTCCCTTCTTTCCATCTTCCTGCCTCATCTGCTTCCAGTGGCTTAACTCTGTCCTCAGACCTCAGAGAAGGACTGGCTGGCCCACCTAATCCCTGTTGCCGCTGATTGGGCGGAGCTTTGGGTCAGGCCAACCCTGAGGTCTTAGCAAGTCCATGGACCAGCTGCCCTTAGGGTGCTCAGCTGTAGTGAAAGTGGGATGGGGATGTGGAACAGGATGAGGGGAGACCCCTTCAGCAAAATAGCAGGCATGAGAAACACTCCAGGGCTTAGTCTGTTCAGAACTGGAGGTGATCGTCTCCTTACCACAGAGCTGATCACATCACACGTAGAATGTGACCTCCCATTCCATTCCCCAAACCAGGAGAGAGCTCTAGACTAAGTGAGTCCTGTCTGACCACAAGAGAGAGACTGGAACAAAGAGGGAACATTTCCCACTACAGCCAGGTGAGGAAAGGAAGGAGCCCAGGGGACACAATCTTCAATCTTCTTCTGTACCTGCTGATGTACTCTGTGCTGATGCGCACGGGAGCTGAGTTGTTCTGGGTGGCCTGGAAAGCAGCACAGAAACAGATGAGTGTTACAAGGGAGCTTGAGCTATATTTTCTCCCAGTCAAAGCTTCTCACAACTGTCCAGGCAGCCTTTAAAGATAGTGAGCTCTCCATTATTAGAGGTGCTTGATAGAGTCTAGGTGACTACCTGACAAGGCTGCAATGGAAAGGATTCCTACTAGATTAAATTGGCTGAACTAGGTGGCCTTTGAGGTCTCTTCCAGCCCTGAGCTTTGATATTTGGGACACATAGTTGAATGAATGAAGACTGAAAGACAACTTAGTACTTTGTTGGATGGATGATGGTTGACTTGTTAAAGAAAGTGATTGAATGAATGAATGAATGAAATTGACTAGATGCTCCAGTAAATAAGAGATATTTGATTGAATGAAGACTTGTTCACTCTTTGAGTGAAGATTGGTTCGTTGAAACAATGAATTAGCAAATATAAAGTGTAAATGAACAAGCTGATGGAATGAAGATTTGATGGCCTTTCAGATTCAGTTCCTTGGTTCCTGCTTTGTCCTCTTATTGTGCCCTTTATCCTGCTTGTCTTTCTTTTCCTTCTAAGTGTAGTCAAGAAGAAATGTTTTCAGGGCACCTGGGTGGTTCAGTCAGTTGAGCGTCCAACTTTGGCTCAGGTCAGGATCTTGTGGTATGTGAGTTTAAGCCCCACATTGGGCTTGCTGCTGTCAGTGTGGAGCCAGCTTCGGATCCTCTGTCTCCCTCTCTCTGCCCCTCCCCTGCTTGCACTCTCTCAAAAATAAATACACATAAAAAAAAAAATGTTTTCATTTGTGTGCTGGGCCTGGAAAATACTGCAGGCTAAAGAGTCCTTTTGCATAATCAAGATTTCATCTTAGGCATATTTGATTGTCCAGGCACATGGCCATGGTGACTGGTAAAACCTGCTTCAGGACTCATGGGAAGCGTGAATTTAGCATCTTGGCCAGAGAAGTGGAAATGAAGGTCACACCTGGGGCTTAGCCTGTTTAGCCCCTCACCTGTAGGCAGAAAATACTGTCTGTGGATTAGCAGAGGATGCCTATTCATTAAGAAAATATCTTCCCAAACATCCTTTCAAGGTGCCTAAAATCCCACCAATGGAATCACACCTTCTTTGCACAATTGCAAAATGAGGTAGTACATTCCAACAGTCTATTTTTCAGACTTGTGTTTTGGAGTAAGATCCCTGGTGAAATGTGAATGGAATAGGGGAAGAGATATCTGTGAAGCTCTATTGGCTGGATTAAGCAACTACTGTTGCCATCAACTTCTCCAGTCAATTTAGTCTGCCAGCTGAGTTCAGTGCCCTTGTCAGATTCAGAGGGATCTGGGCACAAGCTGGATACATTTTGAAAGGGGGTGTGAACAGAAAATAACCCGAGCACTTGAGTGAGGTCCTGGGATACAGTCCTAGGCAGGGGCCATGGTAGAATACAGAGGATGAGGAACAGCTGGGGAGCTCTTGAAGTGTATCTGAGAAGGACTTGCAGGGAACCAAAGTGCAAAGAGAGGCCCAGAAACTTCCCTTCTTATTCCCCCAGGGTTGTCTTGAGCTGGCCTGAGTTCAGAAAGGCATAATACTCATCCTGGTGCCCCTCACCCTGCCCCACTTCTGGGGAGCTAGAGAAGCCAAGAACTTGAGAACTATGTGTAACTGGTATGGTCACTCCCCCAGCTCAGGGCATAAATTATGCTCACATTTTTTCTCCCATTAATTGCCTGAGATCCTCCAAGATCTTATCAAAAGGAAGTCCAATCTTCCCCTCTGGGGGCCTTTTCTCTTGCTTCATAGGACTGCTCAAAACCCTCGGGGCTAGCTCATTTCAACCAAGTGCTCCACCTCCCTGCTCAAAGCCCCAACAGCCTTGACCGCATTACTCTGAAGCCCCAGCTCTCATTCACATTCCTGGGCTCAGGCAATTTTCTCCAGGAGGAAAGTTCAAAGGGACTTCTAGGTCTTCAGCAGCAGAGCTGAGTTTTGTCACCAGCATAAGCCTCCTTTCCCACACCACTGAATTCCTCTTGGGGATCCAAGGGTCCTTTCTCACTGACCAGTGGTGCTTATTGGGGATGGTTATCCCGGGAGAGAGTCGAACAATTCTGAACCTCTCAAGGGCAGGGGCTGGGACTTCTTCCATTTGTACCCGGAAGCTCCTCTGTCCCCTAAAAACGATTACCTTTCTCCCTTGCTCTGCATCCCGTTGGATCCCAGGAAAGGCAGACTTTATCAGACCACAAAGGTCCTGTTTTGTTCTGCCAGGGCCTATTTACATCTGATAGCCTCAAGTGACTGCCAAAGCAGAAAGGGCCTCCTCCAAGGTGGTTGGCAAAGTCTTGCCCCAAGGACAAAAAACGAGAAGCTTCCTGCCACTGTTACACTTGGCTTCCTCCAGTTCGAACCCCAGGAGGGAAGTGACTTCAGTGACCATGAGTCAGGGACATTTCACACTGTGTCACCAGGTTCCTCATAAAGACCTTAAGGACCTCTGGGTGGGGCAGGGCAGGGAAGGAAGGAGCAAGAGAAAGTAGTCTCACATGTGAGCACCCTCCACAGGCATATACTTCACCAGCCCCTCCTGTCCCCAGTTAACCACTGCCAACTCCTCACCCAGACTTCACGTAGCCTTTGGGTAACTTTTTCTCTGACAAAAGGACTCTGGAAGCTAAAATTGCTAAGAAAAAAAAAATTCAGGCCAACCACACTCATTAGGATGGCTATTACTATAAAATAATAAAAAGGAAAATAAGTATCTCTGGCCTGTGTCCCCAGGAGAAATTGGAACACTTGCTCATTGCTGGCAGGAATGTAAAGTGGTGCAGCTGCTGTGAAAAAGGTTCGGGGGTTCCTCAAAGAGTTAAACTTAGAATTATCATATGATCCAGCAATTTCACTTCTAGGTATATACCCAAAAGAATTGAAAGCCGAGACTCAAACAGATATTTGTATACCCATGTTCATAGCCGCAATGTTCACAAGAGCCATAAGATGAAAACAAGATGAAAGGATAAACAAAATGTGGTCTAGCCGCACAATGGAATACTATCCAGCCTTCAAAAGGAAGGGAGTTCTGACATGTGTTGCAACATGGATGAATCTTGAAAACACTGCGCTAAGTGAAATAAGCCAGACCAAAAAAAGGGCAAATATAGGATGATGTCACCTACATGAGGTACTAGAACAGGCAGAAAGTAGAACAGGGTACCAGGCACCGGGGTGGGAGGAGGAACGGAGAGTTATTGTTATTGTTTGATGGGTACAGAGTTTCTGTTTGGAATGATGGAAAAGTTCCGGAAATATATAGCAGCGATGGTTATACAACATCATAAATGTACTTAATGCCACTGACTCGTACATATGAACATGGTTAAAATGGTAATTTTTTGTTATATATTTTACCACAAAAACAAAACATATCCAAGGCACCCTTCTTTGCCTAGAGCAAAAATTTGGTAGCCTCACTTCAATTCAAAGGCCCTCCCTGCCCAAAGGTGTGATTTTCGAAGGGGTCAAAGCAGCCTGTGCCCTCACTTCTGTTAGCTGTACTTGGGCAGAGATATTTCTTTCTTACTCTGTGGCTGTGAGATTAGATGGGATGAGAGATATGTGAGCATCAAGCCAGCACTCTGCACACAAGGACAATTTCTTCTACTTCATCCCGCCTGTACACTGTCCTGACTGGAGCGCTTCTAGGGGTTACAAAGTCCATTTTTTTCATTGTACAGACGGGGAAACTGAGGCTCATGGAGAAGATGTGAGTCTTCTGCCCAAAGTCATATACTTTCCTGACTCACTGCCCAGTGCTCTTTCCGCTGGGCTGGGGTGCTAAGAACAGACCCCCTTGGGACTGGGCAGTGATGACCTATGACCTCTGGGCTCTGAAGCCTCTTCAGGTGGGCTGGGATGGAGATCAAGTTACTGAAAGTTAGGATGGTGCCACATCCAGGTGAAGAGGCAGCCACTTCCAGCCTAGGTCTGGTGAGGATGCTTCACCTACCCCCAAGCATTTCCCTACCCATATACCCGCCCTTGGTCTCCTCCACCTTATTCTGTTCTCCTCTCCCATCTGACGGTGCTCCCACCCACTTCTCTAGCCTGTGTCCCCAGGAAACCCTTTCAGGTAAAGGATGACAAGACAGGACAAATTGATGGGTCAGGACAATAGGGTGCCCAGATTCATTTATCCAGTCCTCAAACTACCAAGAGCCCGCCAAGGCTCTGGTGAACATGGACTTGGAGGGCAGGCAGGCCTGGGGCCCAAGGTCAGGGGGCCTGCAGACACTTCCTCCTACTCCAGCAGCTCCACCAGACTTAAAATTCCCTGGCCTAGAGACAGAGCTTCGAACCTTCTACCAAGCAAGGCAGACCCCCTACTCCCAGCCCTGGGGGGGGGGCAAACAGCAAGTTTACACTAGAACAACTCTGATGAAAAAGGCCCGAGGGCCAGAGTTAACCTTGAGCACAGCTTGTCACAAAGCAGTGCCCAGCATAGAGCTGATTTCTGAAAAATTTTGTTAAATTAAAAAGCTCTTAGCTTTTTTTATGTCATTTTTATGTCATTTTATGCAATTTTTTAAAATATCATCTCCACAATGTCTGAGTTAACACAGGCAGCAGAGAGTCTAGAGGGAGAGATGGGCAGAAAACACAATGGATCAGCCACAGAGACAGAGGTTAATACAGACTATGGGGTGAGGGATGAAGGCCCTGACCCTGCCTGAATATCTGGGAAGGCTTCCTGACAGAGAGGGCTCCCAATTTGAAATCTAGGCAATCTATGGGAGATGGGCAGGTCCAAGGGGTAGATGGAGGAAGGTGGGCCAGTCAGAGAAGGTAGCTTCAGCACTGCCTAGGGAACCCTGTGCCCTGAGGCCCCAGTGTGAGCAGGGAAGGGGGCAGGGAGAAGAGAGGGTGGCTCAGGTCCCTTGATGGAGGGATGAATAGGGTGGGATGGGGTATGGCCTGCTGGGGAGCCTCAGAGGAGAACCCCACACAAGTGAAAGCTAAGCTCCAGGCCTTATAGGAGCCCAGGATGTGGAATCCCACCACCCTGGAAGAAGTCTCCAGGCTTTTTAGGTTATGTCTTAGCTGAGACTTTGGCTGGTTGTTAAGAGCTCTCTTTGGCCTAGTATCTTTCTTCCTGATGACCTGCAAACCCCCTTGGGCTGTGTCCTTTATCTTTGCCTGATACCTGCCTTCTAGGATGCTCCACTTCTCTGCCTCGGTCTCCACCCAGCAGCCCAGGGCTGCACTGGGGGTAGGTGTGGTATGTGGTGGGTGGGGAGTAGGGGCTGGGGGACTGGGTGGAGATAAGAAGGTAGCTCATCACAATTTGGAATCCTGTCACATGAGAGCCAGATGGAGCCCTGGGGACTCTCACCCAAACTAACCATTTTACAAGTGAAGAAACCTAGACCCAGACCTAGACTCAAGTAAGGAGTTGTTCAAGTCTATTCAGTGAGCTGGGAACAGAGACAAAATTAGAACCCAGGCCATCTGACCCCAACTGAAGTTTTTCTCTTCAGAGTCCAGAATCTTGCAGGAAAGAAATAAGCATTTTAGTAGAGCAGTGAATCTCCGACTTAGTAAGTCAGCTTCAGATACTGCACTGAAATCGAATGTGGTCACTTTAGGCGATTCTTTGGCACTCGTTTGCTGATAAACCCAGACACAGGCACTGACACTCAGAGCAGCTTCTTTTATTTGATGCCCTGCGTTCCAACTAAGCCAAAATACCCTATTAATTTGTTTAGCTTATCATTAAACTGAAGGTACTACATTTAAAAATTCAGAAAGTGGGGTGCCTGGGTGGCTCAGTTAGTGAGTGTCTGACTCTTGATTTCGGTTCAGGTCATGATCCCAGGGTCTTGGGATCGAGCCCCATATTGGGTTCCACCCTGAGCATGGAATCTGCTTGAGATTCTCTCTTTCTTTCTTTCTCTCTCTCTCTCAAATAAATAGATAAATATTCAGGTAGAAAATTTGTAGACATTCATGACTAAGTCTGGAAACCCTCAAGAAACTGAGGAGCCTGGGAAAAAAAAAAAAAGAAAGAAATTGAAGAGCCTTGTTTGAGAAATGCTGGGCTGGAAGAACAGATGGGGAGGGGGTGGGAACAGGCCAGGTCTAAACTGCAGAGTCCGTTGTGATGGGACTGGACAGTGTGGGGCTGGACTCCTGCCCTCTGCTCACCCCACACTTCAGCCCTTGCCCTGTGACGGGGCTTGGGAGTGTCTTTCCTGTGGTTTTGACCACGTGGACATCTGCAGGTTCTAGACAGAGGTCAGAGTCCTTCCTGAGGGATCCTGAGCTGGACATGCCCCTTTCTGGGCCGTGGGTCTTCATCTGTAATATCATGGAGGGGACTTGCCAGGAGGGACTGGTGGGAATGTGTTGAGGGGAAGGGGGCAGGAGCATCTGTTTGTTAGAGCTGCCATGGTAATAGGTCCAGAGCTGAAAAGATCATCTTACCGTTTACTCTAATTCTGAGACATCATTTTTCGGAAATAATGCAAAAGGAAAAGGTATGGCTCTAGAAAAGACTGATAATCACCCTGTAGTTATAATCCAGAGCTTGCCGCCTAGTTTGCAGCTTACATTTTTGTCCACAGATAATCATCTGGTCTTTGTTGCAGGCCCGGGAAGCCAAAAGGCCTCCTCCAAGCTCCCCTAGAGCCACATGTCCTCCTCTGCCAGAGTGATCTCAGGGTGTTATTACAGTCTGTGCCCCTGTCCCTCCCCCACCCCTACCTCTTTAAGGAATCTGAGCACTGAGCCTCCCAGGTTGCTTTCTTTCTTTCCGTGTCCTTAGGGCCCAGCAGCTCACCTGGACCACAGAAAGCACTCAGCTAGCTGAAGGAATTAAAGGAAGCAAGTGCTGCAGACAAACATCCTTCCCCTGAGGCCAGTTTTGCACCTGACTACCCAGAAGGAAGCCAATCAGTGATCAATGGCACCTCAGGGACACCAGAACTTGAACACAACAGGCCTGAGCACTGGCCTCCAGGGACAGGGAAGGCCAGCTGACCTTGATGAAGTAAGAACCAGCACTTGGGGCCACCTTTCTTGATTTACCCTCTGCTGGCCTCCCAGCTTCTTTGGCTCAGCAACGCCCAGGATTCCGGTCATGTCTGCCTCTGGCCTTCTAAAAATACTCCAGCTGCCCAACGCCTCCCAGATGTCTGAGAGCTGAGTCTGTGATTTCTCTGCTGGTAATGGGTCAAGCAGCTCAAGCCACTTCCTCTGCTCCCACCACCCAGCCCACCACCCAACCCCTGCAAGGCAGGCGTGGGTAGAGGCCTGACTGCCTAAACCGAGAGACCTCAGACATTGTTGAGTACAGTCCCTTCTTGGAACAGATGGGAGAACTGAGGTCTAAGGACTTGCCCAGGACACTTGGACACTAATGTCCTCCCTACCACACTCCCTACCACTCTATTTATGTCTGCTGCCACCCTACTTCTTATACGCTGCATGGAATCTGTAAACCGGATCTGACTTCCCCATTCCAGCTAAGCTCCTGTAAGCCCCTGACAGCAGAGGTGGGGAGGATCCCTATGGTCCCCATGGTGCCTGGAAGAGTGTCTGATCCAGAGTGCACATAAGTAAATGTAGATTAGATTAAATGATGTAGTGCCAGCCAGGGCTGTGCATGGAGCCTTGGGCTAGGGGACAGAGCTCGGGTTCCAGTCCAGGGCCAGCCGCTGTGATGCTGTATGTCCTCATCATTTGCTCTGGATGATCCTCAGTTTCATGAAGGCTGAATGAGATGGGGTCCAAGGACTGAGCCAGCTCTGCTGTTCTGAAGCCATGAACTGATGTCCTGTTGGGAATTTCTATCCCCTCCTCTGCTCCCCTGTGTGTAGGGAAGATGGCATGTCCTGCTGGTTTCACCCAGCTCCGGACTTTCAGCTTCTGTTCCTCCCTCCATGCCTCTGAACATCCCACCTCCCTCCATTTCCCTAGGCCCAGCCTTCCAGTGGTGCTCCCCTCTGACTCCACTGCTGGGTGCCCAGGGGTGGATACTCCCCACCCCACTTACTAACCATATGATCTTGGGTAAGGCACTGACATTTTTATCACCTCTACAATGGAGAAAATAAGACCTACCTTAGAGGAATGTCAGGAGGATCAAAGAAAATTCCCCATCTCAGATTTCAGGTCATAAGTCTCTTTCTGCAGAGTCTTCCCTGACCTCCCAGAATAGCTCAGGTGACTTTGCTGGCTCTCCAGTTCTGTCCTCCCCCCAACACACACCCTGTCCACACTGTGTAGTCATTGTCTCTGCTGGGGTCTCCTTGAGGCCAAGAGTCCACAGGGCCCAGTATAGCACCATCACAGATGAAGAGCACGATAGATTTGTTGACCAACAAAGTGAGTAAATAAAGCCTGGGGAAAAGGCAAAAGGTTGTGCAGAAGCCAGGGAGTCGGATCTAGGAGTGGTCTGCTTGATGGCAGGCTCTGGTGGTCGAAATATAGAGAGCTCCTTGAAGCTCTTCCCTCCCTTCTCCGGTGAATTCATCCTTCAAGATCCTGGGAAAGCACCTCCTTCCACGAGAAACCTGGTCACTGTCTCACCTGGGCACATGACACAGTCCAATGTAGGATTTCTTTACATGTCTGTCTCTGGCCTCAGGTAGTGAGTCCCCTGAAGACAAGATCCTGTTGGATCTTCATACACCAAGCACTAATCTGGCATGAGCCCAATAAAAATTGTAAGAAAAAGAATAGATGGAGGAAATGATTTCTGAATTTGACTGCGGGTTGAACCCTCCTTGTCTTCGGGATGATATAAGTTACCAAAATGAGAGAAGTAGAGATGAAATTACTGTCTTTCTTCCAAAAGCACCCTCCAAGCACATGTGGATTAAATGTGAGCTGGGGAGAAAGACTGATAAAGAGCAGTGAAAATATATTCCCAAGCCCTGTCTTTGTCCCTGGACTTTTCTCTCTGTTGAGGAAAGACTGCAGAAACCAAACTTTAAGGGGTACCTGGGTGGCTCAGTAAGTTGAACATCTGACTCTTGATTTTGGCTCAGGTCATGATCCCAGGATCATGGGATTGAGCCCTGAGCTGGGCTCTGCTCTCAGCGAGGAGCCTGCTTAAGATTCTCTCTGCTCCTCTTCCCTGCTTGCATGTTCTCTCTCTCTCTCTCTCATAGTAAAAAAGAAAAGGGGACACCTGGGTGCCTCAGTTGGTTAAGTGTCCAACTCTGGCTCAGGTCATGATCTCATGGTTTGTAAGTTTGAGTCCCATATTGGACTCTGCTGTCAGCACAGAGCCCACTTCGGATCCTCTGTGCCCCCCCCCCCACTTCTGCCCCTCCCCTGCTCTCTCTCTCTCTCTCTCTCAAAAATAAACATTTAAATAATAATAATAATAATAATAATTAATAATCATAATAAAGAAACCAAACTTTAAGCATAAAAGGCTCCTGGATGTCCCAAAGATGTCCCTCAGGCACTTGATCTGAGCCCATTTACTCATATTTTACACATTAGTATTGCGCCTTTGGTGATCTTGTTGTAAACAGTTCACAGGTTAGCTGTCAGCCACCTTGGGGGTGAGAAGTTCCTCTTGCAAGCAGATCCTGAGAGAGAAGCACCTGATGGGCCAGCAGAAGGGAGATAGAAAAACAAAGCAGTATTACATTGACAAAAGCACTTAAGAGCAACACAGATTGGAACCATTTAGTTCAAGCTGTCCTACAAATAAATGCTCTCCGGTATACCACTGGGTTTCTGCTCTGGGAAAACTCCTTTTTGGACCGCAGTGTCCCTATCTGCAAAATGAATAGTTTCCATCAAGGATTCTAAGAGTTTATGATTCTGTAGAAGTTTCCTCACGTGAGACTTCCCCAACCCATGCAGGTCATATGACATTTCATCAAGGTCCAGACTCCAATCTTCCAGGGTTTTGGGTAACGAGGCTTTTTTGCCACAAACTCCAAGGCTAGAGACTATCTTTAGGGAGAGTCCACCACAAAGCTGGGCTTGGCCCCTAAGGAGAAACAGAACTCCCCAGGAGCTGGCACAGAGGCTGTGTGTGGCCCTTGGTTTGTTTGCTACCCACGGAAGGAGTGAAAAGGAAGCTTGGCTCTGAGTACAACGGAAGTGCCTGAGATCTGACAGTTGCTCTCAGCACTCTGCAGTCAGGAGGGAAGTAAAACTGAGCATCTGGTATCTTCTACCTTGAAAGCCCATGGGACAGCAACAGGTGAGGACTGGTGCTGGCCCGCTCTCTGGTCCAGAGAGTAGGCTGGCCCAAGGACTTGGGGGAGGGCAGCGGAAAAAGCCCTGAAACTGGTTCATGTCCTTGGGCAAATCTCTGTGCCTCTTTGGGCCCAGTCTCCATACTTGCAAAAACGGAATTGGGATTAAATTTGCTTGTGCCATGTAAGGATTTCTGGAATGGTGAGCATTGGGAATACAGAGACAATTTGGCTACAAGGAATCTAGCAGGTTTCCTTGACAGCAAGGGACTCACAGTCTGGCAGAAGATAGTTACAGAATCATGGGATACATCATGATTATCAACATACATATAAGTGCTGAAAAACTCTCAACAGAGAGCACTTAACCCAGCCTGGAGGCCCAGGGAGAGCTCCAGAGAAGGTAAAGTGACTTGCCCAAGGTCAGGTAGTAAAACAGCAGTCCAGCTGGGCCAGACTTGAAAGAAGGGGGAGTTGAGAAAGACATAACTAGATAGAGTCTAGTCAGCCGGAACATAGTGCTGTCATCAATAACTGAACAAGTCTGTGAAGGAGCATTAAGTTTGACCTGACGGCAGGAGGAAGTGGGTTTTTGACCTGGGGTTTAAAGAGCAAATTTGAGTTTATCAGGCAGAGAAAAGGGGAGAAGGCTGAAAGCAGAGGGAAGAACACATTCAGAAGTGTGAAGTTGCTAAAAGAACCTGATGAATTCTGGAAAAATGCATATACATGTTGTGTTTGGAACAAAGAGTGTCTGACATCGTGAAACTGATGAGGTCAGGGAGGCTAGCAGGAGTCATGAGGTGAAGGGCCTAGAATGTCATGTTAGAATGTGGGGCTTATTTTATAGGGCAGGGGGAGCCATAGAAGGGTCTTGAGCAGAGGCGTGCATGGTAAAAATAGCATATTAGAAGGCTTGCTCTTGCTGCTAGGAGGGCAGTGGACCCGGGTTGGGGGAGAGGCAGGAATGATGATAAGGAGGCATCTAGATCAGTGTCAGACCCAACCCCTGTTGAGAAATTGAAACTTTTCAGGAGACTACAGAGATGTTGAGGAAATGAGAACTGAAACCTAGGTCCTGCTATGGCTGTGGTCTGGGCAGGTGTGGTTAGCAAAGGAAGTGAAAGGATTAGGGTGACAGGCAGCTCAAGCCAGAGGAAGGTGGGATAGCTCCTGAGGGAATGTGGGAGCCCTGATCCAGGCTAGTGCAGGGTAAGGAAGGGGCTATGTCCCAAGGGACGCCAAGGGGGGCAGTCTGCTACTGAACGTGGTGTGCCCCACCAAGTCCCTGGCCCTCACTCCTGCCCTCATGAATCCCACTTCTTCCTGCCAAGCATTTGCTCAACTCTCTCCTGAGCTAAACTCTTCCTCCTTCCTCTCTCTGCCTTTCCAGCACCCTATGGTGCCTGACCAGGCTCTGCCCTGCCCTCCAGGGAGCCTTCCCTGAGCAGTGCAGGTTCCTGGATTCCCATAGCGCTGCCACCCACCTTGCCTAAGTGGGGACGTGACCACGCTCCGTCTTGAGGCTCCGTCATGTTTCATTCTGTGGTCTTGGTTCACCATGCCAGTCAATGTTACTTTGGTGCAGGTGTCCCTTTCTCATCAGGCTCTGCCCACAGGAGTTCTTTAGGAGTGACAGTAAGTCAGAATCAGACTCTGGGGGCCCCAAAGGAGCCACACTGCACATGCTTTCCCCTAGAGCAGGCACATGGGAGGGCTGTTTATGGGCTAGGCTGGTTGGTTCTTTGTTCTGAGGAATGTATTGAATTATGAGTCAAATAGGCAGATCCAGGTGGAGGGTCCTAGGTTAGTCAGGAGGCTGGCAGGAAGCAATTCACCTCTAAGGTTGGAGTGAAGAGATTTACTGAAGGAACTGCTGTACTGAGGTGTGGGCAGGTGAAAGGAACAAACAGAAGGATGGCGAGGCACCTACCCAGAGATGAGGGCTGAAGGAGGGGTGGGAATCATGTTACTGAAGCCCAGTGAGAAGTAGGGCTGGCTGGCAGGAATAGGATCAAGAAGGAAGTGGAAAAAGCTCCAAAGCAGGAAAGGAGCAGAGGGAGAAATAGCCCAAACTTCCTCTTCTCTCATCCTCTGGTGTCCTGTTTTCTTATTGTATTGTCCAAACCCAAGTGGAACTCAATTGGCAAGGGGTCCTGGTGATGAAGCCCAAATGTCCCAGCCTCCTTGGACACAGTGCAAGGCCAAGGGTCTGGGAGGGGGAGGGCGGTGGCACAAATAGAGATTAACTGTCTCGATTAACACCAGAGAGGTGTGAAAAATTGTCACACAGATGCAATATCTGAATGATGCCTATGGCCTTAACCCAGTTATTTCTCTGTGATCACTGCTGGGTTGGAGAAGCTTTTTCTGGTTGCCCCAGGGAGAAAAGCCCAAGCTTCACCTTTACATTCATTTTGTTATCACTTAGAAAACACTGTTTAGTCTTGATTGTTACAGAACTAGAAAACGGTAGAGCCATGGGGGCCTCAAGAGTAACCATCCCAACTTACACAGTGACGGAGGCCCAGAGAGAATGAGAGCTGAGCCCAGGGTCACAGGACCAATGTGAGATGATGTTGGAGAGTATGCAGTAGCTAGATGATACAATTAAGGCCACATAGCTAGAAAGTAGCAGGGCCAAAATTCAAATTGGTCAGCCTGACTTAAAACTTGACTGAGCTTTTGGGCACCTGGGTGGCTCAGTCAGTTGAGCGTCCGACTTCGGCTCAGGTCATGATCTCGTGGTTCATGGGTTCAATCCCTGCGTCAGGCTCTGTGCTGATAGCTCAGAGCCTAGAGCCTGCTTTGGATTCTGTGTCTCCTTCTCTCTCTGTTTCTCCGTGCTCTCTCTCTCTCAAAAATAAATAAAGATTAAAAAAAAAAGTAAAAAAAAAAAAAACAAAAAACCCAAAAACTTGACTGAGCTTTTAACCAAGACCCCAAGCTGAGTGCCAAGTGGGAAGAAAGGTGATGGAGTTAGTGTGACCCAGCCCAAGATGCCTTGTCTTTCAGACCTGCCCATCCTCTCCTTTATGGTCAATACATTCACAAACCATCTGGGAGGAGTAACAGTGAGGTCACAGGCCCAGTGCAGTGTGTGAGGACAGAGGGCTGAATATGAACAGAAGACAGGCCTGTACAGGCCCTTGGGTACGCCCTTCCTTAAGATGCTGTCCTGGGCCTTCTATTCTGTGACCTGGCTTCCCACACTTAATGTTCCATGGCTGATAAACCTTTGGGACTTCAGGCCTTCAAGTCCATCCATCCAGCATGCCTTGTCCCAGGTGCTAGAGATATAGTGACAAACAAGATCTCCTCCAGAGATCTGTGGGGGATGGAGGCATTGACAGGATGGGTGAGATGGGCAATACACATGCCTATTACAGAGCGTGATAAACATCATAAAGGAAGATTGCTTTAAAAAATTTAGAGCAAATATCCAAGTGGGAGACCCAAGACTGCAGTCCACCTTTGTAGGCTCATTTCTTGGGATAGTCAGACTGTTCCCAAACATGGCTCAGCCCATCCAGCCGGTGCTGTTTGCTCTCCTGGGAGTGTCTACCTCCTGTGCATTAAGACCCTTTCCAGGGCAGCCTTTCGGGGTCCCCTGTTGTAGATAGAGGCAGCCTTCCCCACATGGAACTACTATAGCACTTTGATTCTGTGCTTTGGAATTTCTTAAATTTTTTTAAATGTTTATTTAGTTTTGAAGAAAAGAGAGAGAGCGTGCACGCAAGCAGGGGAGGGGCAGAGAGAGGGAGACACAGAATCTGAAGCAGGCTCCAGGTTCTGAGCCGTCAGCACAGGGCCTGACATGGGGGCTCAAACTCACAAACTGTGAGATCATGACCTGAGCTGAAGTTGGACCCTTAACCGGCTGGGCCACCCAGGTGCCCTTGTGCTTTGGAATTTCTTATTCAGGCTCAAACAATAGTGAGGGGGTTCTAAATCTTGATTCTGTTAGTTTAATTTTCCATTCTCTCCTTCCTGAATACTACAATAACCATTGGCCCAACTGTGGCAGCCCAGTTCCCAAGAGGAGGGGCTGGGTGTGTCCAGAAACTATGACAGAGTAGTTAACCCCTGGACACTGGAGTAGGACCATTTGGGTTCAAATCCTGCTTCTTACTAATTGTGTGATCATGGACAAGTTTCTTAACCTCTCTGAGCCTCAGTTTCTCTATCCTTAAAGTTTAAATAATTGGGTGTTGTGAGAATCAGTGGGTTAACACAGTCAAAGCCCTCAGAACTGTGCCTGGTACTCCATAAGCATTCAAGAAATGTTAGCTATTGTTATTACAGCTATTATTAGGAGCCAGTGGGTGTGCTTGTAAACAACTCCTCATGCCCAAGCAAAGCTGGTACAGATACACAGGCTCCACATACAGCCGCACTTAGAGATGGAGCAGGGTGGGGAACTGAAACCCCATTTTAGAGATGAACGGAGACTCAGAGAAGGCAGGGCATTCATTCGTTTAACAAATACTTTTATTTATTTTTTATTTTTTGGGCAATTTCCACATGTCAGGCACTGCCTCTTCCCACATCACTTACTGAATCCTCAAAGGAGGGCCCTGTGTTTTAAACAAGCACCCCTTGGTGATTCTCAGCTTCAGGCGAGTCTGGGTAAATGCTTAGGTTCTAGGATACCAGTGCAAACATCTTGCCGCGTTCCAAGTTTGGATTTGGGTTTTACAGGGAATACCATATTCTGGTGACAGATTTGCATAGCAGTTAACAGCACAGCCCAGGGACCTAATGAATTTGGTAGAAATCTCAGGTTGCCACTTACCGGCTGAATGACCTTAGGGTAAAATGGGGCTGATAATAGTACCTACTTCAAAGTTGTTGTGAGAATTAAATTATTTATGTGAATGCCGACACACAGTAACTATTATAAAGTATAGGCTATTATTATTACTGTGTCCAGCGTAGACAAGCATCAGAGAGAAGGTGGGGGTGGTGGATTTGATGCTTCTTATCCCAGGATTGGCTCTGCCTATAGCGTTGGCGGTGTCTGTCTCTTCAGGGAGACTCACCACCTGCTCCCTTCCACGGGAAGAGCTTTCCTGAGCCAGGGAATTCCCTCCTGTAGTGCCTGACAGCAGCTCCCAGCATTCTGATGCCATGCGCTCTGCCCACAGCAGCACGGCAAGAATTAGATCACATCTCGGGGCCAAGGCCGGACTGGAAAGACAGGCAGCTTTAGGTGTTGGGAGTGTCTGTTTAAGAGCCCTGAAACTGAGAGGGGAAGTGCAGGTCCTGAGGAAGCTCCTCTCCGCCCCCTGGGCCAGCTTTGGCTGGGGGTGGTGTTCAGCTCGCCCAGGCCACAGGCCACGGGTGTGTGGATGTGCTGCAGACAGGGGAAGGGCGGGTGCCCAGGGAGGAGAGGCAGGATGCCAGGGCATCTGCCAGCCCTCCAGGACATTCATTTTGGCCCACTGCCCTCCAGCATGGAGCAGACAAGTGTGTTTTGTTTTGGCATTAACTGGGCAGGCTATGGGAAAATAGGTGGCAGGCTTCCTAAGCTGAGTGGGGCCTCCTCCTTTCACAGGCCAGCACACAGTGGTTGTAGACCTGCCACCTCCCAATCCTGCTGTCCCTCCCCTTCAACTCCATCTCCTTCCCCTGGTCACTGCCTGTCCCCCGCCCCGGTTCGGCCTGGGGGGTCCTCTCCAGGGAAGGGACTCACAAAGGAGTAGCATCTCAAGCTGCCAGGCTGGGCTTTGAAGAAACTCCCTGGTGAAGCCCCTGTGTTACAGATGAGGAAATGAAGGTGGAGGGAGGGCCAGGGACTTCCCAGGTCTTCATGGGTGAGTCAGGGGCAAAACTGGGACTGTAGTTGGGCTCAACCCCCTCCCATGGGAATTTCTCTTTTTGTGTTTTGCTTTTTAAATTTACAAACAAAACCAGAACAAAATGAAGGGAAACTGAAGGAAAACACATGCGCATACAAAGGAAACTCACAGTTGTGGGCCAGCACAGTTGCAGGCATTTTATATAAACATTTCCATTTTTAATTCTCACCACAACCCAGCCAAAAGTCATTATTCCCCTTGTAAGGACGAGGGCACTGGGTTGAAGAAAGATTTCAGAACTCGGTCAAGAACCCAAAGCTAGGCAGAAGAGGAACCAAACATCTAGCCCAGGTTTGCCTGACCCCCAATCCCTTTGATGTCAACCCTCCTCCCAAACCTGACTGTTTTACCCATGGGTCCAAGTTTCCCAGAGTTGTAATCACAGTGCAGCTCCCAGTGGGAAGGCCCTCGTTGGTGTCCTGCATAAGTGGTCATTCAGCCTTCCCTGATGTATCCCAAGGCAGGCAGTCGCTAGCTTACATAGCTCCTCAGTTCTTTACAGATCACATACCTGTTATTTCACTTAACCTGTACCACCTCCTTAGGAGGAAGGACAGAATTTGTGATGTGCAAAAGGTCACATTCACAAAGTGCCTGGCAAAGACAGGGCTAGAACCTTGGTTGCCTGCCTCCTGATATCAAAACCATGTGACTGTCCGCTCCTGCTATAGCCCTGGGACTGGCTGTCCTCTCACCCCCCCTCCCATCCCCACCAAGTTGTAACACTCCCTGGCACAGGCTGATCAGATAATTCACTGTCCCAGTGCCTGCCTCTCAGGAACCCATCTCTGGCCTTAGATCCCTGTCACCACCTGGTGGAATCTGGGCCCTGTGTGTTCGGGGCACACTGCTGAGATCTTTGGTCTGTGTGTTGAGATTGGGAGCTCCTGGAGTGCAGGGCCTGGGTCTCATCCCAGAGACCTGCTTATGACTGAACCCAGAATAAGGGACTGGTTGAGGTTGAGTAATGTTGGATGGAATTCAAGGTCTAGTTCTGCCACAAACTCACTTTGTGTCCTAGGAAGAGCCCCGGTCCTCTTCTGCTGGCCACTGATCTTGAGACGTCATTCCAGCAGGCTGTGATTCTGTCTTGAGAGCTAATGGAGGAGACGGGCATACTCCCATACCAGGTTTACCAGAGGGCTGTGTTGAGGAAATTAGTTTAGGCAGGAGCAAAGGTTGATATGTGTGTGGGGGGGTGGGGTGGGGAGTGGAAGTACAGGGGAAAGAAAGGTGATTAGGGTAGAAGGGAGGTAATGGGGATAGGATCCACAGACTGCATTATTTGTAACAGCAGCATCAGCTAGCCTCAGTGGGGCTCAAACAGGGAATAGCTAGCATTTGGATGAGCTAATAGGTATTCCCCAGCAGCCTGAACCAATGTGAGTGGCAGATAATGAGACAGCAGGAAATGGAGTGAGAGCTGTGAACCCTAGCTGTGAGGAGGGTGGGAAGTGCATTGGTACAGTCTGGGCATATGGGATGGTGGCCACCATCTCTAGAGCCTTGGGTGGAGTGCCAATCTGTCCTGGGTGGCCACTTTGAACTGTGGTGGGGTGCCATTCACATTCTAATCATGCTCAAGGGCTGCTGCACACTTCATATCCCTGCAGTTTCCCCTGGGAGTTCTGTGGAATATTGGGATAGCTTATCTTTCAGTGCTCACTCATATGCCTGCTCTAGTCAGCTTTTAATCCTGGATCTCACTTAAATTTAGAATCACATTCCTTCTGGGAGATTGTACAGCAGCATGCTGGAGGAAGAGCATAGCTTCAGAATCACAGGAAGCCAGGGGCCAGGCCTGGCTCTCCTGTCCTAGCTGTGTGACCTTGGGCTGGTCATTTCACTTCTGATCTTTAGTCTGTGAAATCTGTGAAACGGGGTCATATGTATCATGAGAAGTTGTGAAGGTTAGAAACAATGTAAATAATATGCCTACTTCAATCCCTGAAACATCGAAGAGGCAAAATAAATGGTAGCTGTTATTAATTCCTTCCCAGGGTAAGAATCCCACCTGTGGCCTCCTTGATGGAAGGGAGTTAGCATCTACTTGCACTGCTCCAGGGATGGGGGAGCTCACCCCTTCTAAGGGCAGGTTGGTCTGGAAAACCTTCTTCCTTAAATACAGCTGAGACCAGTCCCAGTTCGGTCTCTGGGGCTATAACGCATGCCGCTCTGTGGTCACAGGACAGCTCTGTGGTATTTCCCCCAAACAGTGTCAAGGGATCTTACATCTGGTAGCACAGTGCTTGCTTGCACTACAGGAGCAAGGCTCTGGAAGTTCCCAGCCTGGTTCAAAGGGGTACATTTTAAGTCAGGCTTGTATAAGTCACAGAAATCCCTTTCCCATCCCTGTGAAGTTAGGAATATACGGTTGTATCCTCCTGAGTCTGCATTTTTCCTGGGTGAACTCTCAATTCCCTGAACAAGAGGCAAATGGGAGAACTGGATTCTGGTCCCAAATCCATCACTTCAGGGCAAATCACTTACCTTCACTGAGCTTCCAGTTACTCATTTGTAAAATGAATAAAATAACACTCTTTCACAGGATTATAGTGAAGATTAGCCCAGAAAAGTAATATGAAAGTTGGGGTTTTGGGAAAGGCATTTAGTAAATGTTAAACACATTTCTTGTTTTAAACCACATTTTTGAAAAAGCACCCAGCAGGTAAGTCCATCTGGTGTTGCCTGTTATTTATTACACCTCCAAAGAAAATCATCTCTGAAAGTCAATGCCGTTCCTGGTTTTAGAATAATGGCAAATCAGGTGGAGGATGCCCTCCTAAACCCATAAAATAAAGCCCCAGGGTTGTACTTCATCTGTGAAGAGCCTACTAAGTTCCAGGCTCATTCACTTACCTTATTCTGTGGTTGGGGACCAAGGCTCAGAGAAGGCCCAGCATATCAGTAGTAGAGGTTAGATCCCGAATCTCATAACATCTAGCAATTTTATACCCCTAGTCCTCACTTCTATAAAAGAGAGGTGAAGGGAGGATAATCTCTGGGCCAGACTAGTTGCACCCAGGACTAAGATCCAGCAAATCTTTGTAAAGCACCTTTGTGTGCATAACACTGTGTCTAGGAAAGCACTGTTACCCACCCCCCACCCCACCCCCACTATCTTAGTAACATGCATGGAATGGCTGGTCTGGAAATCAGCCTTGGTGAAGGCTGAGGCTGATTCTGTCTTGCTCTTAAGAATCTGTATTCCCAGTGTCTGGCACAAGGCTTGGCACAAAGCAGGACGCAGCAAATGTTTTTTGAATGAATGATAAATCAGTAAGCAATTATTGATCACCGACTATGTGCCAGAGCCTGTGGTAGAAGGAATTCTATTAATACAAGCCTGTGGGGCTGGTATTATATCCCCATTTTACAAGCCAGAAAGTAAAGGCTGAAAGCAGTGAAACTGACTAGCTCAAAGCCTCACAATTAATTGGTGCTGGAGCGGAGATTGGAGCCCAGCCTGGCTACCTCTTGCCTGGGCTCTAGCTGCTGCCCCACAGCTGTCGGGGAGTTGGGTCTCCACCCACTTATTCCATTGCCCCAGGCATTCCCTGATGGTAATTGAGGACTCTGGTGAAGGGCTGACTTTTGAATGGCCTCAAGGAAATTAGAAAAAGCAAGCCTGATTTCCTGGTTCCTACACAATCTAGCTCATGCATAGCCTTCTTGTACAAGAATCTAGGTAATTCAGTGTGAACAACCTGGGTTCAAGTTCCATCTTGAACCAATTTCTCGCCAGTTGTGGCCTTGGGCAATATACTTGGGTCTCTCCAGGCCTCACTTTCCTCTTTTGCCTGACTACTCTTCTGAGAACAGGTGTCCGGTACTCCAACTTCTGATAAAACTGTGGGGCAATCTAGTTCACTCTTCGCACATCCATGTGGCTCCGGAAGAGGTATTTTCATTCTTCTAAGCAGCTCAAGAAAGGCTGAAAACCCTACCCCCAGATGGTCTTGATGTGTGGGGAGGGGGCTGCGTGGATGAACAGCCTCACTGGCAGATGAGGAAGGTGGAGCTACATACCCAGCTACATAGAGGCAGGCAGAGTGGACTGAGATCCAGAGGTCCTGACTCCCAGACACGAGTTCCCTCCGTTGCCCTTGCTGCCTCCTTTACTTTTTCTCACAGTTATCATTGGCACACGTTTATGACCCATAGAGTGTAGTCGTGCTGTGTGACCTACATAAAGTCTCCCCTCTTCTAAGGGTATTAGCCTCCCTATCTGTGAATTGGGGATCCTGGTCTTAACCTCGAGGTTCCCTTCCAGCAGAGAGTCCGTGCTCTTTGACTTGAATGCCCCGCACCAGAGAGCACTTTCTCCTTTGCAAGGCAACTAGACACCCCCCTGTCCCGCCCCCACAACAGTCAGACACCTGCGGCCCGCTGAGAAAGGACTTGTCCACGCTCGCCCCCTTCATGCTTGCCTATTTGGCTAACCCATTCGCTCACCAGAGAGGGGTGTTTGAGGACCGAAAAGAAGGAAAAAACAGAACTCTCCTGCAGCTACAAGCATGCTGCCCTCCGCCCCAAGGTAAAAACTTCAGAGCGTCGTCCCCCTAAACACACACACACGGACACAGAAACGCTGCGGCCCAAAAACCTGTAGGAGGTGGGGGCGGCTTGTGCGCGTGCGTCGGCGCGGAGCTCTCTCCCGCCCACGTGCGCGGCTCCGACTGCAGGCGCGTGCCCGGACGGCTGGCGGGAAAGCGCGCGGGAAGCCCCCGTCTGGCTCCCAGTGTGGGGGAGGGAGGACAAGAGGCGTTTGGAACGTGCCACTCTCGGAGAGAGGGGGGGGATTTTCGTGCTCCGCTAGCGTTTCTATCCCTTCTATTCCCCGACCGATCCGCTAGTTCCCCCCCACCGAGATCCAGAGCCCCACGCCGCCGCCACGCTCCTTCCCTGCAGTGTGGCCCGGCCCCTCGAACCCAGCTCTGGACTGAGTTGTCCCCTCCGCCGCCGGAGCGGGGCGCTGCGCCACTTGGTGGGGCCGGAAATTCCCGCGGCCTGAGTGGAGGAGCCGAAGCCGAGAGCGCGGCGCCGCCTTCCACCTCCCCGGGACGGGCGGGGGCGCTGGGCCCAGCGAGGGCTGGGCTGCCTGAGTGGGGGCGGGGGGCCGCGTCTGCTAGGAGCTGCGGCGCCGGCGGGCGGGGAGCCGGACGACGCTGCTGTTCGAGAGCCGCTCGGCGAGCTAGGAGACCCTGCGCCCCAGCTCTAGGGCCCCCGCCCCCTTGCGGTCTCCGCCTCCTTCCCTCACACACCCCCCGGGCCGTCCGAGCCCCGGGCCTTCCCGGCGCTCCTCCTCCTTCTCTTCACACTCGCCCTCCGACCCGGGTCCTCCAGCCGCCCGCCGGCCTTGCTCCCTGCCGGGGGAGTTCTCGTTCTCAGGCTCTCCTTACACACACAGACTCGCTTGCGGGGCCTCCCCTCCTCACGGCCCTCCACCTCCTCGTCCTAGCTGACGCCGCCGTCGGGGGAGGATTGATGTCCCTTCAGCATCATGCAGCCGCCGCCGAGGAAGGTGAGAGTGCAGCCGGGGGGCTTTGGGGTTTGGGAGGGATGTGTACAAGGGACGCGGCTGGGGCGACCCGCTGCGTCCCCTCCCCCTTTTCGCTAGGGGCCGTGACCGCCGTCGCCTCGGGCTTGTCACCGAGTTGCCGGCGGCTCCAGGAGGGGGCCACGCGAATGAGGTGTCTTTCCGACGGAGGGGCGACCCGGGCTCGTCCCTTCCACCGCACTGGAGACCCCTAGACATTTCACAGAGTTTCGGGTGTGCATTTGTGTGCGCGCGCGCATGGCAGTGCTGCTCGCTGCAAAGTGCATTCTCGGGGCTGCACCTAGGGGAGGCGGGGAGCCCCTGCAGCTTTGCAGAGCCTGTGCTTGTGTGATTGTTTAGTCTGTGCCTGATTTGAGCCCTCCAGCTGCTTGTCGCCACCCTCGTCCGTTTGCAAATTTTCAGGGAATTTGTTTCTAGTCTTAGCCGTAAGGTTCGGCCTGCTTTTCCCACGGGGCGGCCGAGAAGTTGGACTAGTTACCGCCCCCCACCCCAGGGGAAAACAAGAAATTATGCCTTTCCCCCCCCACCCCCAATCCTGCCCCGCCCCTCCAGCTAGGGGGCCTTGAGGCAGTGGTGCTGCTCCCAGAGAGCGTGAAATGGGCAGTGCGTGGCGTGTGCACGGCGATCTGGGCTTGGGGTGGGAGTGACGGGTGCTCCCGGCGTGTCAGCCGCTTCCCCCCAGCGCCCTTCGAGAACTGTTTCACTGTCCTCTTCCCCAGCGTTCCCAGGGGCTGAGGCTGTGTCCTTGTCTTTTTAATCCTGCAGATGGTTACTTAGTGTCTACTCTGGGCATTGGGTGGAGAAGGCTGTTCTGTCCTCCCCTCGTGGACAAACCTAACTCGCTCGTGTCTGCTTCTTTCTCTTTCTTAATCCGGGTTTCTCCAGTTAAGTGAGTCTTTTTTTCTTTCACACATGTACCCCCCACCCCTCCGGGTTAGCACGGCTCTGGTTGGGGGGGCGGATTCCAGGCCCACTGTAACCTGGAACCCTGGCGAGAGGCACTGGCCAGCTTGCATTTGCTGTTCTGTTTGAAGTGGAGCCGCCACGGGGACCGGCTTGCTGGGGTGGCTTAAAAGCACTGCATATGCTGGAAGGTCACTTTTGCTTTCTCCTTTGTGAGAAAGAGATTGTGATTTGATGGGCTGTCAGCGAGTGGAGGGCATCATCCTGAGAGACAGTGTGCTTTCTCGCAGCCATTATGGAATAATTTATGTAGTCAATTTATGCATATGATTTCATGATTGTGTAAATTTCGGTCCTTAGATATTAGGCATTCCTATACTCCCTTCTGCCATCTATACTCAGCTCACCTCCCCTGGTGGTTGAAATCTTTAAGTCTTTTTTGGAAGAAATAGAAGACAGGGGCCTTGTAAAACTCTTCAGAAGATCTACTACATGTGTACTGAGCTTGTGCATGAAATGGAATGACTGGAAGCTTATTTTGCACTTATTCATTGTGTAATTTTTATACTCTTTTACTTTCATTTAACCTCTTTCAGGTTATTTGCCTAGTTTTCTCATTAAGTATCGTCAGTAGAACAAAATAAGGTGGCTAATAATGGATTTATGGCCTTTACAGAAGTGAGCAAGAGTTCTATATTCTGACAAGTATTAAGTATTTTGCTTAATTATTTTGTTGTTAAGGTTGCAGTAAGGCCTTCATAAATGTATGATATATTTTAGGTGAAAGTTACACAAGAACTGAAAAACACTCAAGTTGAGCAGATGACAAAACTTCAAGCCAAACATCAAGCAGAATGTGATTTGCTTGAAGATATGAGGTAAGATTATAGTAAATAGTTTGAGAACTTTTATATCTTTGTTTCAAAGAACCATTGAGTTACCAAGCCCCAGGAACTAATGATGGAATTTCCTTTTGGATTTCCTGCTTTAAGGCTGTTAGAGCTTTGACTCAGCTAGAAATTATAACTGGAACTAACGCAATGCAAACTTTTTTTCCTTTAGTGGGGGAACCTATGACCTACACATACTGTCATGAAAAAACAAGGGTCTTAAAAGTTTATTAGTCAAATTATAATCATTGAAGTAGAAATTCTTAAATAGTCTTTCTACTGAATTGTAACATTTACTGACTTTAATGATTTCACATAGATTTTTTAACTGACACCTCTGGTTAATGGTTAATGTCTGAGGGTGAGCCAGTCAACCTCAGATGATTGCACACTAACACTGTTTGTTAGAACATGACAAATATAATTTTGTCTTTGAACATTAAATTTAGTGGGAAATGTGTTTATCATATTTTGTCATTACCTATATTCATAATTAAGATAACTTCAAGCAGATAAACTATCTTGCCAGCATTGTGAAAATCAGCATCTTTATTGAGGGAAGCATGACTCATTTTACTGAAAGAAACACCACTCTTTTAATAATCCTGTAATACAAATTGACAGCTCAACAAACATATTTTTGAAAATGATGGGGGGGCGGGGCACCTGGGTGGCTCAGTCGATTAAGCATGTGACTTCAGCTCAGGTCATGGTCTTGCAGTTTGTGAGTTTGAGCCCCGCGTCGGGCTCTGTGCTGACAGCTCAGAGCCTGGAGCCTGCTTCAGATTCTGTGTCTCCCTCTCTCTGCTCCTCCCCCGCTCATGCTCTGTCACTTTCTCAAATAAACATTAAAAAAAAATTAAAAGAAAATGATGGAAGATAATTTGTGTGTTGAAACAGAGTGGCTGCAATTCTTATTTCCCTTTAGTAACACATTTATCAAATTGGAGTTGGGTCCGTAAGCTTTATCAGTTACCTATTTTTCCTGTGGTGCAGAATTACATGTTAGTTTCATGAAAAATATGAACTGTGTGTTGTAATAAAATTATATGTGTTTGGATACCTGAATTGTTTGGAGCCCAAAGGTTTAAAGAGCTTCTTTTTTCCTCCCCCATATTTAATTTAGGTGCTATTTGTGAGTATTTCTGCTGTATTTTCAGGGTTTCTTAGTAAGGTATATAAAGTTAGTTGTATCCAAACTTGGATAAGATCAGTGTTTTCTGACTGAAAAGTATTCTGCATTTATTTTTTTGTTTTTCATGTGGCCACAGGGAAATTTTTAGACTTAAATAATTCCTGTGTAACATACATGAAACTCTTCAAATGGTTAAAAACTCAAAATTTTTAGCATCCATTAAGTGAAATAAGCTATCTTAGTAGAAATTTCTAAATGAAGAAAGTAATAAATTTTCAGAAGCAATTCAGAAAGGCCAAATTAGTGTGTAAGTAAAGATCTTCTGTTGGGTCTGGATGGTCAGTGGTCCTTAAGTCCTGCTAATTATATATTCTAGAGATTTCTTGTTTACATTCTTTTCTGTTTTTCCCCTTTTGCCTATACCTTGGTATAGGAGCTTATGGTCAAGTATAGGGATACACAGTCACTGCTAAATTGATATAGTTTGGTGTGCTATTATTTAGTTGTTTCTATTATTGCTGACCTATCACATTTCACTTACGTTATTTCAATAATATCCTAATTCTTGCAGTAGTGTTCTCATATTTTCTAACCCCCCCCCCCCCCCCCCCACCTCTCCTTTTATGTCTGTCTTCCACATTGTCACCAGCTGGCTTTCTAAAAATGTTGTTTGGGATGCCTGGGTGGCTCAGTCAGTTGAGCGTCTCTTGATTTTGGCTCAGGTCATGATCCCAGGGTCGTGGGATCCAGCCCTGTGTCAGGCCCTGCGCTGAGCATGGAGTCTGTTAAGATTCTCTCTCACTCTGCCCTGCTCTCCTGTGCGCATGCTCTCTCTCTAAAATAAAAAAATAATAAGATAAAAACAGTTTATTTTATATTGGGTTCTCTGTGGCCTTTTGGATAAAGATCATACACCTCGTTGTAGCATATATGGCCTTCTGCAACCTAGCCACAAGCTTCCTTTCCTGGCGTAATACTACCATTTCATGCTTATTCATCCTTCCTTAATCTCCTTGCCCTGGCAACTCAGGACTTCTGGTTATCTAATTGTGCTCTTTACATTCATGCCTTTTTATATGCCAGTCTCCTTGCCTGTTGATACCCTTCCTCCTACTTTTTCACCTGGCAAATTCTGCTTACCACTAAATTTGCAAGTTTGTTCTTTGTGATCTCAAAGAATTTTGATTTTGCACATGCTTCTGGCTTCCCGGCTCATGTGAACTCCTTGAAGTGAGAGGCTAAGTCATTTTTGTATCTTTGTACCCTTTTAGGCTGGCAGAATTGTTAAATGAATGTAACTGGTTATATTTAAATGCACCTTAGTTGTTTTTAGGTGAAATGTTTTATTGTTCTTTTGGTAGGGGGCTAGAGTGGTGTCTGTTGAGCTTGTGTTACACTTTGATTCGTGTGGGCATATTTATTTATTTATTTATTTAAAAATGTATTTATTTTGAGAGAGAGCGAGCAAGTGAGTGAGCAGGGAAGGGGCAGAGAAAGAGGATCCCAAGTAGGCTCTGCACTAAACAGTGCAGGGACTCGAACTCACTAACCATGAGATCATGACCTGAGCTGAAACCTAGAGTCAGACGCTCAATCGACTGAACCACCCAGGTGCCCCTCATGTGGGTAGTTTAAAACCTACCGTGCTATTTGATGTTGAGTATGTCTATATTTACATATACTATGTAAATACAGAGATGGTTGGTGTTCCCAGGGATTAATAGAGTCCTTATTACAGTGAGTCAGTGTGTTCTTCTTTTATGTTAAATTATTGGAATGAATCCCTTCACTCCTTTATAGTTGTGAGCAGAATGCTATATTACCTACTAAAACGTGAATTTAGGTTTCTAACTTCCTTTTTTCTCAATGATAATATTGAATTGGAAGTTGAAAATTGTGTATTGTTGGTATTTATAATAACTTTAGTTGCTTGAGGAAGGGGGTAGTCTGCCTTTCTGGTCTGTCCTATCAAGTCAAATGACATTTTAAAAAATTCATTAGAAACCTCTGAACTTGGGTTCAGGTGTATAATACAGTATGTATTATATTGTAAAAGATCTTGCCTGCCATTTTTCTTTTTTTTTTTTTTTTAAGTTATCTCTATTCCAATCTGGGACTTGAACTCACAACCTGGGTATTAAGAGTTGCATGCTCTACCGACTAAGCTAGCCAGGCACCCCTGCTTTTCTCTTTCCCAAAACCCCACAAATAATAGTCCTTCTCACCAGTGCCCCCTCTCCCCCATCAGTGTTATGTTCAATTTAGGTTAGTGTGAATCACTAAAAAGCAAATAGCTTTGTTTTGCTTTTCTTTCTTTTCTTTTTTCTTTTCTTTTCTTTTTTCTTTCCTTTCCTTTTCTTTCTTTTCTTTTCTTTCTTTCTTTCTTTCTTTCTTTCTTTCTTTCTTTCTTTCAAGATTTTATTTATTTAAGTAATTTCCATACCCAATATGGGGCTTGAACTCACAAGCCCAAGGTCCAGAGTCACACGCTCCTCTGACTGAGCCAGCCAGGTACCCCAACTTTTCTTAATATAAAAAAATTGATAGTAGAGAAAAATTTTTATGATTTAAAAAAAAAAGTGAAGAAGTAAAAGACCACAATAATTATTAAGCTGTAAGTAGGAGATGTAATAGGAGATATCATGTGTTAAGCTCTAAATAGGAGAATTTCATGCTGGGTTATGGCTAGTTTCCACTCCCTTCCCCCACTTTTCATCTTCTGGAATTTTGAAGGGAGGAAACCAATTATGATACAGTATTTTTCCTTTGCTCTCCTCCCCTTCTTCAGTTCATTTGTTCCAGGGATGTATTTGGAAGCTGGTGTGTTCGGAGTAAAATTTGAGAAAGAAAGATAAACTCATTTGTTGTTAATCAGGGACATTGCTTTGGGGAGGCTTTATACTGAAGTGTTTCCTGTTGGCTTTTTCTGTCAGCTGTACATAAGCACACTTTACTTTCTTTTTAGTTTATTATTATTTTTTCTTTTTGCTTTCTAAGGTGACTTATAAATTTCTAAGTACTACAGCCTGTATATTGTTTATTAATGTTACATATTTAGTATTGTTTATTCTTATGATTTGCTAAGTAGAGGCAATAAAGAAAGTTCTTTGCAGGGATTCTGAATATAAAGAACTAACTTCTTAGCAGACATTTTTTAGGAGGTCATTATATAATATGGCAAAATCTCAGAATTTTAGAGTCTGATTGATACTGTCCCATTTGTTGATGAAAATGGAAACTGAGGTGCAGTGAGATGAAGTAAATCATATTGAGGAAAAATGCTATTTCTCTGTTTTCTAGACTAGTGCACGATCCCCTCTATTTGTATTTCCCAAGGTTTTAATCAAGGAAATCATTATAAGTCCCATTTCTTAAAAACATCTTGCCTATCAAAAAGTACATTTTAACTAATAATTTGTTTTCTTATTTTTTACTTTTCATACGTCAAGCTGTAAATCAGCTTTGAATCACTATTTTAAAACTACTTACATGAATCCAGACAAAGGCAAAGATACTTGAAACTTGACCAGAGAAGGTTGAGTATATGGTTTCTCACAGATGTTCTGAAAAATGGAAACTGGCTCAAGAAGCACTTGTCTTTCTTTGTAGACACCTGGAGGTCTGGCGACCTCAAGTGAGGAATTACTGTGCTATAGGTTCTCTTTTTTAACCTGTAGGTTCATGGAACTCACTGGGGATTGGATTCTTGTCTGTTTATGGATTCTCTTTTTTTTTTGTTGTCTCAGAGACTGTTCGGTCTAGAAGGGAACCTTGGAAGTAATCTGGTATAGACTTTTTAAAAAAGATTTTTATCTATCTATCTATCGATCTCTCTATCTATCATTTATTTATTTTGAGAGTGAGAATCTGTATGCACATGTGTGTGCACATGTAGGGGAAGGAGCAGATAGAGAGGGAGAGAGAGAATCTCAAGCAGGCTCTGTGCTGTCAGCACGGAGCCTGACATGGGGCTTGATCTCATGAACTGTGATATCATGAACTGAAATCAAGAGATATAGTTTCTATATCCAGCATGGGGCTCAAACTTACAACCCCGAGATCAATAGTCACACACTCCGTCTGAGCCAGCCAGGACTCTTTTGAGAACAGTTTTCTTGAGACATAATTCACATACCATACAATTAACCTATTTAAAGTTTTTTAGTATATTCATGGGGTGTACAACCATCAACACTTTAACTTTAGAACATTTTTGCTCCCCCAGAAAGAAGTGCTGTATTTATTAGCAGTCACTTTCCATAATTTTCTCCAGCCTTAAGCAGTTACCTTCCCTGTCTATAGAAATGGAATCTGTAAAAATGGAATCAGACACTGTGTGGTTCTGTGACTAGCTTTTGCTTAGCCTAATGTTTCCAGGGTTCATCCATGTTATAGCATCAGTACTTCATTCCTTTTTATTGCTAAATAATACTCTGTTGTATGGATATGCCATCACATTTTATTAATCCACTTATCATTTGATGGATTTTTTGGCTATTATGAATAATGTTCCTTTTGAACACTCATGTACAAATTTTGTGTGGATTTCATGTTTTCATTTTTATACCTAGTAGTAGAATTGCCAGGGTCATGTGGTAACTCTGTTTAACTTTTTTTTTTTTTCCTGTTTAACTTTTTGAGGAACTTTCAAATTGATTTCCAAAGTGGCTGCACCATTTTTTATTCCCACAGCAATAATGTCACGAAGGTTCCAGTTTTTCCATATCCTTGCTAATGCTTGTTATTGTCTGTCTTTTGATTATAGCCATCCTAGCGGGCATGAAGTGGTGTCATTGTGGCTTTTATTTGCATTTCTCTAATAGCCTGTGATATTGAGCATTTTTTCATCTGCTTATTGGCCATTTGTATATCTTTGGGGAAATGTCTATTCAGATCCTTTGCCCATTTTTAAACTGGGTTTTGTCTTCTTGTGTTGTAAGTTCTTCAACTACGTATATATGTGTGTGTGTATGTATGTATATGTGTATATATATATATGTGTGTGTATATATATATACACACATGTATATATGTAAGCTATTTGACTTGCAAGTATATACTATATTTGCACTATTTTTCCCACTCTGGAAGAATCACCTGAAGTGATTCATACGTGCACTAAATTTTGAGAATTACTTAAGTGGTGGAAAGAATAAGGACTTTGAAGGTAGACCAGAGATTGAAACCCAGCTCTGCAGCTTACTATTTGGGTGATATTGGAGAAGTTACTAAGGTTCTCTGAACCTCAGATTTCATAAATGTAAAACAAAGTTAATGCCGACCTTTCTGCTTTTCTGCAAATGAGATATGTGAAATGCTGAGCATAGTAGGTCTTTAGCACTGGTAGCTACCATTGTTAGTGGAAATTAGAGCCTGGGAAGGATGTTGTCTTATTCAAAGTGACAATGGAGGTTATTGTGTTTCATTAATTCTAAGAAGCACGGTTTTATTTAATTTTTTTCCATTCTTCTGAAATCCAGATACATTTTACAATTGCTTTTGGGTTTGATGTAGTTGTCATTGTCTCTTCATGCATGGAACTTGCAGAATACGTATTGGCAGGCTTGGAAGAAAATCCCAGAGATAATGGTGGGAATACAAATGTTGGATCACCCGGGCTTTTGATGGTACAGAGGATGATATTGTGTGGAAAACTATAGGTTATCAGTGACTGATTCAAAAAAGTGATTCAGAAGATCTTGACTCCGAGTGTGACCAGTTCATGCACCAATTTATTTTATCTTTTTAAAATTACTCACAAATTATCCTAAAAATCTGACTAAATAAGCTTAAAAGCACTCTTTTAATAAGTATAAATAAAAATTGTAAGTGTTAGGGTATTGAATCAATTTAGTTGGCAGCATTTTTTCTTAGTGAAACATAAGGTGTCTTGGAATGTGTATTTTTTAATACGATGAAAACTGGAAGTAGCAGATCAGATACTGGACCCAGGTCTTTTTTTTCATTCATTCAAAATCATATTGCTTTTCAATTCAGAGAATTGAATTCAATTGAATTTGAATTCAGTTCAAATGAGAACTTAAAAATGATGTAAATCGTGAGAGGGAGCATTTTTAAAAATAGGACTGCAATGGTGGCTCAGTCAGTTAAGCATCTGACTTCGGCTTACGTCAGGCTCTGTGCTGTTCACGAGTTCGAACCCCATGTCAGGCTCTGTGCGGACAGCTCAGAGCCTGGAGCCTGTTTCGGAATCTGTGCCTCCTTCTCTGCCTCTCCCCTGCTTGTGCACTCTCAAAAATAAATAAACATTAAAAAAAAGTAGGGCTGCAGGGAAAAAGATCAAGTGGGACCATACTTAACATTTCTTTGAGAGGCACCTGAGTCGCTCTGTTGGTTAAGTGTCTGACTTCGGCTCAGGTCATGATTTCAGTTTGTGAGTTTGAGGCCCCCCCCCCCCCCCCCCCCATCGGGCTCTCTGCTGTCAATACAGAGCCTGCTTTGAATCCTCTGTCCACCCCCTCTCTCTGCCCCTCCCCCCTCTCAAAAATAAATAAATATTAAAAAAATATTTGGGACGCCTGTGGTGGGCTCAGTTGGTTGGGCATCTGACTTTGGCTCAGGTCATGATCTCACAGCTCATGGGATCAGGTGCCGCATCAGGCTCTGTGTTGACAGCTCAGAGTCTGGAGCTTGCTTTGGATTCTGTGTCTCCATCTCTGTCTGCCTCTCCCCCCGCTCATGCTCTGTCTCTCTCTCTCAAAAATAAATAAACATTAAAAAAAATATATTAAAACATTTCTTTGAATGAAAAGAAGAAAAAAGAGTACCTCATTTTATTTATTTATTTATTTATTTATTAATTATTATCTTTTTAATGTTTATTTATTTTTGAGAGAGAGAGAGAGACAGAGCGCGGAGCAGGGGAGGGGCAGAGAGAGAGAGGGAGACGCAGCATCCAAAGCAGGCTCCAGGCTCTGAGCTGTCAGCACAGAGCCAGATGTGGGGCTCGAACTCATGAGCTGTGAGATCATGACCTGAGCTGAAGTTGGATGCTTAACTGACTGAGCCACCCAGGTGTCCCAAGAGTACCTCATTTTAAAATGAAAGGAGAGTATGGAACTTCAACTGACTAAATGAATTTATGTTTTTTTAAAAAAAATTTTTTTTTTCAACGTTTTTTATTTATTTTTGGGACAGAGAGAGACAGAGCATGAACGGGGGAGGGGCAGAGAGAGAGGGAGACACAGAATCGGAAACAGGCTCCAGGCTCCGAGCCATCAGCCCAGAGCCTGACGCGGGGCTCGAACTCACGGAGCGCGAGATCGTGACCTGGCTGAAGTCGGACGCTTAACCGACTGCGCCACCCAGGCGCCCCATGAATTTATGTTTTTAATATATACTTCCACAATATGGTCAGTTCTGGAGCAAGACTAAGAGTAGGAGGTACAAACTAGGAGGAAATAGGAAAATATAATTTGAGAGTCTGTTTACTAAAACTTTTGGTCACAGACCACTGCTTACTTGAAAGAGTCAGGGTTTTAACAATACCTTTTCCTGTTGCTATTTAATGGTTTATGAACTCATAAGCCATTCATTGTCCATAGATCCTTATATGCTCCTAAAATGTGAAGATTTGTTTCTGTATGGGATGGCCATTGCAACCCACAGCCGGAGTTCACATTTATAGATTTGAACAGGGGATACTTTCATGAGCCAGATGGAATTAAACTAAGGCCTAGTAATGAAAGTGACCCACCACTTGGGTTAAAAATAGAAGTGTTAGAAGAATTTTTGTGTGCACTTTTTTTTTAATTTGTTTTTTTTTTTAACCATACCCAGATATGTAAATATGAGAGATGGTGAAGGTGATCTTTGTGGTAGGATAGCTGTGATATATTAGAATAAGCACAAATTTAGAGGCATACAATCTGAGTGTGAATCCTAATCTTAATCTCTTATTAACTGTGTGACTTTGGCCTTAAGTCACCACAGGTCACTTAAACTTCTCTGAGCCTCATGTATCTTATCTGTAAATTAGTAATAATTATAGTATCTTATGGGATTATTTTGATAATTAAAACAAAAGTAATGCATATAAAAGCTCTCTTGCATAGTATGTGGAACATAATAGATGTTAAGTAAATGCATGTGGATTGTAATTTTGTTAAGTAATTGAGAACATCAATTCCGAATTATAGTCTGTGACTTACTCATCCCTAACAAGTTAACTTGTGGGTTAAAAAATGTAATGAGCCTCAAAGATAAATTGTTCAAATAATTCTAAAGAATTTCTTTCACCAAGTTCAGTAGTCCTAGGTACCTTCCATTTTTCTCTGTCAGTAATGATTCTTCTCATGATTGCTGGATGGCTTCTGCAACTCCAAGCATAATAATCTCAGACAACAATGTAAGTAGAGGATGGGGAGGGAAGAACAGTTTATGGAAATTTTCTCTGCCTTCCTCCCCTCTTTATTTCCTCTGGAGAAGGTCATTTCTACCAGAAATTATCTGAATAGACTTTCTCTTATGTTTTATTGTCTGAGTCTGCTTCATTTGGTTGTTCATGCCTAGCTGTAAAGGAGGCTGGGAATATGATTATATTCTTGGAGAGGTGGTCTTTGCCAGCAAGAAGTAAGGTATTGGTGGCAGTAATATGGCTTTTGCCACATTACTGTTTTGCCCTGTTTGTCACAGGGACCCATTTCTAATTTATTTATAGTGTTTCCCATAAAAGTGTAAAAAAATGTGTTGGGGTTTAATTGTGAAAGATGTAGCTGGATTTCCAGATGTCCCAAACGGACTAGAACCGTTTGTATCCCCTCCTACCAACTCCTTTTGAAATCAGTGTCTTAGGTCAGGAGTAGGTTTTTGTATTTGCTATAGGTAATGGTCCAATAGGCCTGTGGCCTCTTAGGATTCTCAGCGATACAGGAGTGATTAAATATCTTGCCTCTTTTGGTCTTCTGATACGTAGAGAAATGGTGGTCTAAGGGCCTCCCAGGCAGTTGGTTTTTGTTTTTGTTTTTGTTTTGTTTTTTGCTGAACTATTTTTACTTCTAAGGTGAAAGCATTAGTAAGTAGTGAAGTGGCTAAAATGAAAGCAGGGAAGGACAAAAAAGAGCTAGAATTACTCCTAGCTGAATAATTTGCCCCTTAATGATTGAGGATTGGAAATTCAGTCTTGGAAATACAAAGTACTGGAAGAGGCCTGTGATGGTAAGTTGATGTTTTTCTTTGTAAATTTTTTGAATGTTCATTTGAATCCTGCAGATGCCGTTCTGTTTTATTGGTGTCAGTCTTCAGGAATGATCTGAGTCTGGTTTGTGCTGTCTATTCTTCAGTGACTAATTTGGGAATTAGGCACAGAAACTTGTAACCCTCTCTTTTGTTCCATTGCTACAGATTTCCTGTCATGCGTTGGTCAGGGCTAACTTAATAAAACTTTGGCTGGTATTTTTATTTCATCTCATTGTGTCTTCACAGTATTCCTTGGTCATGCTTTATTTTAACATTCCATTTGATTTTTTTTTTTTTTTTTTTTTTTTTTGGCATTCACATAGGAGTGTCTTGTCATCCAGATGTTTTCTGTTTTGTGAACTTTGACATAATCCCAATTCAAAAAGAAAATGTTATTTCTGGTATTATGAAAAGTGTCACCATGTCTGTGGCTCCACAGGAAACAATTGGGAGCATATATCCCTTGATTATATGTTAGCGGTATTTGTTTTTCCCCAATGGTGGTTGGAGAATAGGGATTAGAGGCAGAGACTTTTTATTGTATATCTTTTTTTGTATGTTTTGAATTTTGAACTATGTGAATCCTACCTACTCTCAAAACTAAAATTAAATGATTTAGTATTGGTAAATATTTGGCTTTTAATTTTTAGTGAAGTTACTTCTATATTTTATGTTAACACACTTTGCAGGTTATTTCTAATACTAAGAATACTACAAATATTAAGAATACTTGATACATAAACTTATTTTCATAAAATGACTTGTCTTCACCTGGTTGTAGTTTGGAGTTGGGGAAATAGTCTCTGTGTACTACTGTGTTTCTTTCTTTCTGTATTATGGAATTGTTTTATTCCAAAACAAGTACACATATTAGGTGGTTAGATTCCTGTCCAGCCTCAAATTTTATCTTAGCTAACTTTATCCAAAGGTTTTACATTATAGTCATAATTAAAAATATTATTTCTGTGGTAATATGTATTTTGCATTATTAGTCAATTCTTTCCATGGGGGAATTGTTTTCTGTTTTACTATAGAGGTGTTTTAATAGTTTCCTCAGCTATATTGAGTTAATTGAATATTTTTAGTACTGCTTTTTCTTTGCTTGCATTTTTAGCTGGACGTCTTTCTGTTTTTCAAGTGGTTGTTCTAGGTGTTACACCATGCATCTTTAATTCATCACTGTATACTTGGAATTAATATTATACCACTCCACCCAAGACACTTACAGGTCCAGTTCTGATTACTTCATTCCAGACTTTGTGCTGCATACCTTATTTATTTTTTAAGTTTATTTATTTTTTGAAAGAGAAAGAGAGAGGGAGTGCAAGCGAGCAGGGGGGACAGAGAGGGGAACAGAGGATCCGAAGCAGGCTCTGTGCTAACACTACAGAGCCCAATGTGGGGCTCTAACTCCCGAACCATGAGATGATAACCTGAGCCGAAGTAGGACACTTAACTGACTGAGCCACCCAGGCACCCCTATGCTGTGTACTTTATAAACGCCATGATATGTTAGTTTTTCTTTAAACACACTTATCTTTTGAAGAGATTAAGACATAGATAAAAGTCTTTTATATTTACCAATTTTGACTTTTCTTTCCTTCCTCAGACCACATAGGTTTGAGTTTCCATCTGGTATCATTTCCTTTTGGGTTGAAGAACTTCCTTCAGCATTTCTAGTGCAGTTCTACTGGTGACAGTTCTCTTAACTTTCACTCATCTGAAAATGTCTTTATTTTATTTTTCTTTATTCACCTTCATTTTTGGAAGGTAATTTTCGCAGGATCTTGAATTCTGTGTTGACAGTTGGGTCACCCCATTGTCTTCTGGCTTTTAATGTTTCTGATGAGAAACCATATATATATACACACACACACACACACACACACACACACACACATATTTATATACTTGTTTTCTTCTATGTAATGTACCTTTTTTCCTGATAGCATCGTTCTTCTTTATCTTTGTTTTTTTTGCAGTTTGAATGTGATGTGACTAATGTATCATTTTATTACTTTGCTGGGGGTTCACTGAGCTTTTTGGATCAACAAATCAGGGAAATGTGGGGCCATTATTTCTTCAAATTTTTTTTCTGCCCCATTTTCTCTTCTTCCGTTTTTGGATTCCAAGGATATGCATATATTAAACTGTCTGATAATAATCTGTGTTCTTCAGAGTGAGTAGTTTCTGTTGATCTGTTTTCTGGCTTATTGGTTCTTTATTCTGTAATTTTTTTCCTTAAAAATTTAAAAAAAAATTTTTTTTTAACGTTTATTTATTTTTGAGACAGAGAGAGACAGAGCATGAACGGGGGAGGGTCAGAGAGAGGGAGACACAGAATCTGAAACAGGCGCCAGGCTCTGAGCTGTCAGCACAGAGCCCGACGCGGGGCTCGAACTCACGGACCGCGAGATCATGACCTGAGCCGAAGTTGGCCGCTTAACCGACTGAGCCACCCAGGCGCCCCAAAATTTTTTTTTTAATAAAAAAATTTTTTTTCTTTTTATTTTAGAGACAGAGAGCAAGCAGGGGACAGGGGCAGAGGGAGGCAGGAGAGAATCTCAAGCAGGCTCCACACTCAGTGCAGGGCCTGGTGCAGGGCTCAATCCCAGCACCTTAGGGTCATGACCTGAGCCAAAATCGAGTTGAGCGTTCAACCAACTGAACCACCCAGGCACCCCTTTTTCATTTTTATTTTTTAGGATTTTATTTTTCAGTAATCTCTACCCCCCAATGTGGGGCTTGAACTCACAACCCCAAGGTCAAGACTCACATGCTCTACTGACTGAGCCAGCCAGGTGCCCCTCTTCTGTAATTTTTAGTCTATTTTTAAGTCTATCCGGTGAAGTTTTCATTTTTGATAGTGTACCTTTAAGTGGTTGAACATATTTATAATCACCATTTTAAAGCTCTTGCCTGCTGTTCGCAACACTGGAGTCATATTGTGGTCTGTTTCTGTTGATTGCTTCCCTCCACTCCCTCATTATGGGTCACGCTTTCCTGCTTATTTGCATATCTAGTAAGTTTTGATTTGGATTTTGTGGATGGTACATTATAGGAAGTCTCAATTGTGTTGTCTTTCTTTAAAGAGTGTTGAAATCTGGCGTTTCCACTGAAAGCCTGAGTGCCCAAGGTGTGCAGAAATGTCTCTATTCTGTCTGAACTACAATTCTGATGTCTCCCAGCAGTTTGCAGCTTCTGGTATCTGTTCAGCTCTCAGGCCTGCAACAGTAATTCTCATGGAGACTCACTCTGGCTTATATGTAGCTTGGTACTCAGCCAAAGATGCCCAAGGAACCCCCATGCAGATTTCTGGGAACACCCCTTCTGCATTGTTGCCTCTTCTCCAGTATCCTGTCCTCTATAAAGTCTAGCCACTCCACTAGCCCAGGACTCTGATTTCTGCATCTCAATTTGGTGAGACCGTTATGCTTGGCATAGACTTCACTTCCCTGTGATGAAGTTGGGAAAGTTTCCCAGGCAGAAAGCTGGGGCAGATGTTGTACATATCTCCTGTACTGCCAGTTGTTTCACTCCTGAAAATAGTAGAGTCATATGTTTTGTCTAGTTTTATAGCTGTCACTCGAGGAGGGCTAGTCTGGTACCAGTTACTTCATCGTGTCTAGGAAAAGTCCATTTCTTAGATGTGTTAGAGGAAGATACTTAACTGTATTTAAATACATAAGATTATGTATTTATGCATGTTTAATATCTATGTAATCCTAATTAATCTTGTGCTTTTAGATGTAGGAGTTTGGATATTCCATGTATAAATGTGTTCTGTAGGATGGGAATTTTTTAACACCTTTATTAAGATATAATTCTTAAACCATGTAATTCACTCATTTAAAGTGTATAATCCAGGAGCTTTTAGTATATTCAAAATTGTGCATCTATTACCACAATCAATTTTAGGACATTTTCATTACCACAAAAAGAAACCCCATACCCTTTAACCATTACCCTTCCCCTTCCCCTTCCCCGCATTTGCCCAGCCTTAGGCAATCACTAATTGCTTTCCATAGATTTACTTGTTTTGGACATTTCATGTAAATGGAAGCAGTTGGCTTCTTTTACTTAGCATAATTTTTTCAAGGTTCTTCAGTGTTGTAACTTCTATCAGTACTTTATTCCTTTTTATTGCTAAATAATATTCCAGTACTTAGATATACCACATTTTATTAATCCATTCATCAGCTGATGGACATTTGGGTTGTTTCACTTTGGCTGTTATGAATAACTGTTTTATGAACATTCATGTACAAATTTTTTAATGTACATATGTTTTCATTTTTCTTGGGTGCCTAGGAGTGGAATTGCTGAGTAATATATTAAGTCTGTGCTTATTCAAGGAACTGCCAGACTGTTTTCCAAAGGGACTATACCATTTTTCATTCTCACCAGCAATCTGTGTGGGTTTGATTTCTCCACATCCTTGTCCACACTTGTTGAACATTAATTATATCTCAGATCCTCCCAGCAGCAATGTATTCTATAATTACAATTGTTATTATTATTATTCCCATTTTATAGATGAGGAAACTGAGGCTCATAGTGGTTAAGTGTCTTGCCCATGATCAGAACTAAGAAATGGAAGAACTACATTTGAACCTGGGTGTATCCCTGACTTTTAAAATTTAAGTTCTTTCTCTCATTGAAAACTGTCTTTAAAGGCATTTGATAATAACAGTTGAAATCGAGTGAAATTTTCACAGTATTTCCATGTATCTTTTCTTAGCCTTTATTAGATCTTGGTAGGAATCCATGGAACATAGGACCATCTTTTCCCTGGTTTTTATAGCTGGACTCAGTTTTTTTGAAAGTTAGAAAACAGATGTCTTTCACTTGGGATTATTTTAAATAATTGGGGGTACACTATTTTCAGTGCCTACCATGTCCAGGCATTGTGGACGGAGTATGGTATCTTGTTTCAAGAACTACTACTTAGAATAGATACCAAAGAAGGGGTGTAAGATTCAATGCCTTGCACATCTTTGAGTCTGGCTGATTAGTGTAGGAGTGGAAGAAGATATGTGATCTAGAGTTTCATGTTTTTTTCAGATCCAGGCTTGTTGAAGGATTGTGTGAGACACTGAACTTCTAGGGAATCTCTTAGCTCTTCTGATAATTATATCAGGTTTAGGTTATATTTTGAGATACTTCCATAGTCAAAAATGCCTTTTCTGTCTTTTTTTTTAATGTAAATTAAGATCAGGCAGTTTTGTGATAACTGAATGAAGGATGTAATAGTTTCTGAATAGCTTGTCTTGCTATTCTGACCACCTAACTAACTATGTTTATTTTTAACTTTTTGGCTGTGTACCTAAAATAAAATATACTCCACAAATAGCTTAGAATCAGCTTATTTTGGGTGAATGAAAATACTTTATATTAGTTAGTAAACTCACTGTAATAAAAAATAATTCTTGACATGTTTGAAATCAGTAAGTTACAAAAGTTATTGAAATGTTTCTTACCTAAAAAATAAACTGCTGTTAGCGAATTACATTGCTTCATTATGTATAGCTATATAGATGAGGACAGATATTTTTCTGAAGAGAATAATAATCCTAAATTTACTTGCAGGAAAATACCAGATTTTCAGAGTTCCATAGTTTATAACAATATAAAGAATAATAGTAACAAATTATAATACTTTGTTAAAATTTAAAAAATGGATTTGACAATGCATGTTTTGTCAGTGTGGGGTCTTTTGTCATTGATCTAGGTCTAGTCTTGATATATTAGTACACATATATTAAAATTCTTCAAACCTCCTGTATGTTATACATCAGTAACATTGTAAAGAAAGAGAAAGCAAGAAAAAAGACCTCAGAGTTTATTTTTATGTAACTCTGCCAGGCAGAAGGCTGTGAAAGTTTTATGATATATCTTTTAAATGTACAGTGTAATTCAAGGATAAAGAATAAGATGTTTCTTGCAGTAAAGATTTTTAAAGACAAGTAATGTAGTAAAAAATTATGTGTTAACTTTTATGTGCATTCTATAGAAATAGCAAACATTTTCATTTGATTAAAATGTTTGATATGTTTTCTGCCAGGATCTCGAAGGAATGTGTGTTCCACTTTAATAAAAGATTATCTGACTAATAAATGTCTCTGACTTTTTTTCCTGGCAAAGAAAACTTGGCGTCATTATTTGGGTCTTAAACTTGATATATCATAGATGAAAACTTTTAAAGTCATGGTGTTCAAAGGTGAACTTGATTACACAGATCTCCTGACAAGATGATTTTGGCAACTTGATGAATACCGACTAATCTTTTTAAAAATATTTTTTTAATGTTTATTTGTTTTTGAGAGACAGAGACACAGAGTGTGAGCAGGAGAGGGTCAGAGAGAGAGGGAGACACAGAACCTGAAGCAGGCTCCAGGCTCAGAGCTATCAGCACAGTGCCTCATGAGGGGCTCAAACTCACCAACAGTGAGATCAGACCTGCGCTGAAGTTGGACGCTTAACCAACTGAGCCACCCAGGTGCCCTGTAATTTTTTTTACTTGATAATACGGTTTTAGGTCTTTTTTCTCCCCCAGGTCTGTGTGTGTGTGTGTGTGTGTGTGTGTGTGTGTGTGTGCGCGCCCGCGCGCGCCATGATCTCAATACTTTTGAAAAATGAAAGGACATAGTAATCTTCTATCATCATGAAATGTTTACTAACTTGACCTAAATACTCTTTGAAGGATGTTATGATAAAAAGCTTTGGAAGATGTCTTGTGACTCTCTTTATCTTAGGGCCTATTATGACAAACTTGACTTCAGTTTCTCTGTGATAAAATTGTCTCTTTCCACGTAACTCAATTTGAGGACATTATTTCTCTTTATTTGTAGTGTATCAAGAGCGAAAGACAAAGAAGTTCAAAAATGCCCAATTAAAATTACTCAGTTGGTCAGCACATACATTTACTAGAGAAAAAGCAGCTTTATTTAGACTGCATTTGATCAGTCTGAGAGGTGATATTCCCCAACTTTCGTGATGTTGGAAAGTGGGTGGGAGAGGAAAGGATGGTTATGTGATGAGGAAGATGATAGAGCTTTTTCGGATTCCTGAATATTGCCATCACAATGTTATAACATTGTCTTCTTTGAAATATTTTGAATTCTCAGAATTAAACATAACTTTAATTAAAGGTAGATGCCAAGAAATGCATTGTAGAAGTAAGAGTCACCTGTGTACTTTACAACACGGCAGATGCTTAGTCCTTCTCTTGAGATTCAGAGCTGGTAGATTTGGAGAGAGGCCTGCGCACATGCATTTTTAAAAGCATAGTTGGTAATTCTCATTTGTAAGTAAGGATGAGAACTGCTGTTCTAAGAGTTACCAGTTTAATATGCATTTCAGGCTTTCTTCCTTAACTGAGGCATTCCAGGAAATATTTCCTTGGATAATAGATACTGCAGGAGAGGTGGATTTCCAAGATACATAAAATAATAAGTTGGGTAATCAACCTTGAAAAATTAACAGTGGATTCTTTGTAGGCTGAAAATGTCAGTGAAATAATTTTTCAAGTTTATTTCACTTAAAAAATTGTTTATTTTTGAGAGAGAGAGAGACAGAGACAGAGTGCGAGCAGGTGAGGGGCAGAGAGAGAGGGGGAGACAGAATCCGAAGCAGGCTCCAAGCTCTGATCTGTCAGCACAGAGCCCGACAAGTGGCTTGAACTCATGAACTGTGAGATCATGAACCGAGCTGAAGTCAGATGCTTAACCAACTGAGCCACCCAAGCGCCCCTCAAGTTTATTTTACTTTTAATGCATCTGTGTTGGGCAAATAAGACAGTGGTAGTTTGGCTTGTTTTTAGGTGTTTGTCTCCCTTTTTATGTGCATAATTAAAAAACTACATATATAAATATATAAATTATTCTTTTGTTTTTGGTGAGATAAGGACAGATGAGTAGTTTTATAATATTTTGATTTTCAAAGTCTGTTGCCTAGATTAGTAGTACTAACTGGGAATTTGTTAGAAGTGCAGTTTTTTGGGCTTTATCACAAACCTACTGAATCATACATTCTGGGAATGGGACCTAGAAATCCAGGATTTAACAAGTCCTTTTTGGTGATTCTCATGTATGTTAAAGCTTGAGGACCACTGTTATAATAACTATTATTTACAGTGTTGTTTTATTTTTTGCTTACCCAGTACTTAACTAACCCATTGTTCAATATTTGTTTCCAAAATTTTACTTTAGTTAATGCTGCAGTGAATATTTTTGTACATCACACCCATCCACACACCCACACAGGGTATCTAAAGATACAGACATTTCCTGGTCCTTAATTGTTAATTGTTAAGACTTTATTGTTTTAAGCTTTACAAGTTGGTTTTCTGTTTATAAAGTGCTTAAACATCTATTATTTCATTTAAATCAGAGCAACTTGAGGGGCGCCTGGGTGGCTTAGTCAGTTAACTGTCTGACTCTTGATTTTAACTCAGGTCATGATTTCATGGTTCATGAGATTGAGCCCCTCGTTGGGCTCTGTGCTGACAGTGTGGAGCCTGCTGGGGATTCTCTCTCTCCCTCTATCTCTCTGCCCGCCCCCCCCCCCCCATCTCTCTCTCTCAAAATAAACAAATTAAAAAAAAAAATCTCAGCACTTGAGAGGTAGGTATTCACTTCATATAGGTGAGGAAACCTAAGCCCAAAGAGATTCACTAACTTGTCCAAGATCACATTTTTAAATTTTTAAATATTTTATTAAAATTTTATGTTTAGAATACTTTAATTTGGGAAGCCTTTTATGTCCCCTCTTATTCCTTTTTTGTTATCCTTCCTCTGTGCAGAGTTGAAATAATAAACTACCTAGCTTAAGTGGGGCATAACAGAACAGTACTTGAAGTATGAGATGGGGGGAAAATTGCATTTACCAGAACTTCCTTCTGGGAAAAATGTGAGGAAAAAAAGGAGAATTGGAGAATTTTCTTGGTGCATGTGTGTGTGCTGAGCTCTGCAGCTTATTCATTGCCCTCCCTCCTTTTGGCAGCATTCTGCCTATTTTCTAAACAGACATGGAATAACAACAACACACTGGCTTGAGGAGGTGCCAGTTTAGCTTTTGTGGGGAGCCTGTGTTTTTCATTCTATGTGCTCCTGTAATGTCCTGTTAGACCATTCATTATATTGTATGTTGTGTATGTGTGTGTGTACACTTTCCCTTCCAGACTGTGAGTTTTTTGAGAGCAAGACTGTCTTTTCTCTTTGTATATTTCATAGACTGGTATGTAGATGCTGAAGGAATATTTGTTATCGATTGAGACGTTGTTAACCATATCAATTTTTAGTAAATTTTAAAATAAAGTCTCCATTGTTGTTAAACTCAAGTTTTATTTTCCTTTGTTTATCTAAAGAGTTTATACTACACTATAGTACCTAATTTTTAGTGTAACATGCTGGTTGATGTTCTTATTTGTGTAACTATATTTTTAGGATACATTTCGAGAAGTAGAGTTGATGGGTCAAACATTATATACTGTTTAAATGGTTGTTTATACTTGCTGCCATATTGCATACCCCTGCCCTGTGTAGGTACTTATTTCCAGACATGGCCACAGGATGTGGTATCATTATTCTAGTATTGTTCTAATATTGGGCATTCTAATAGGCAATAGCATTACTGTTTAAATCTGGATTTCTTTGGTTATTAGCAAGGTTGGATTTTTTTCTTGTTTGACTATTTTACATTATTTTTCATGTTTTGTTAATCATTTGTCCCATCCTCATCCATTTGAGCTGCTATAACACATTTCCACAGACTGGGTAGCTATAAACAATAGAAATTTATTGCTCATGGTTCTGGAGGCTGAGAAGTCCCAAGATCAAGGTGCCGGCATGGTTGTGTTCTCTCTTGAGGGTCCTTTTCCTGGTCATAGCCGGTACATTCTTGCTGTGTTCTCAAATGGCTGAAAGGGTTAGGGATCTCTCTGGAACCTCTTTTATATGGGCACTAGTTTGCATTTATGTGAAGGGTTCCATCCTCATGACTTAAGTGCCTTCCAAAGGCCCCACCTACTAATACTATCAATTGGACATTAAGATTCCAATGTATGAATTTTGGAAGGGCACAAACATTCAGCCCATTGCATGTCCATAGTTGAATTTTCTGTTTGAATATTGAGAGTTTTTTTTTATATATATATATTTTAGGCTATTTGCTTTGTTAATTTCAAATATTCTCCTCCTCCCCAGCTTGTTTGTTTTTTAATTTTGCTTCTTTTTAATGTAAAAATTTAATATCTAGGTTGATCTATACTTATGTACCAAGTATGTAAAAAACCTAATGATGTGTTTTTGAAAGTTGAAATGATACTGAAAGTTGAAAATAAAGCAGTAAAATATGTTAGAAAATACTTCTAAAAAGAGGGGCACCTGACTGGCTCAGTCAGTAGGGCGTGCAACTCTTGATCTCAGGGTTGTAGGTTTGAGCTCTACATGGGTTGTAGAGATTGCCTTAAAAAAAATCTTTAAAGAAAAGAAAATACTTTTAAAAGGAGAAATGATATTCCCTTATTAGATGAAGTAGAATTGAACTTTTATTAATAGGGAAAAAGATACTTAAAGATAAATGGAATAATCCACCTGGAAGATCACGTAAGCATAAAAGAGTACAAATTATAAAATTATAAGGCGAAATTGACAAATCTGTGGTCCTAGTGGGAGATTTTAATCTCAAATAAAAATATATACAAGATTTGAATTCCATAATTAATAAGCTTAATTACATACATATGGAATTCTGTATTTAATAAAGAGAATATACTTTTCAGTTACAAAACTAGATTATGTAATTATTTATAAAGGAAGTCTCAACAAATTCCATGGAAATGATACCATACATTTTATGTAGTACATGGTTAAGAGGGCTCAGGAGCCAAATTCTGGTTCTACCTTACCTGTATGACCTAGATGAGTCACCTAACCTCCTGTGCTTCAGGTTTCTCATCTGTAAAATGGAAATGATAATAGTGTGCTCCTCAGAGCTATTGTGAGGGTTAGAGTTCAGTACAGTGCCTTGCCATGTGGTAAGGGCTCAATAGAAGTTTGCAAACATCATTATTGTATTATCATATTTTCTGATCACAATGCAGTGAATGGGAATCAGTAATGATGAGATAAACACCACCCCCCAAATAAAAGACAAAACCTTTATATATACTATATATAAACTTTTACATATTTTATTACTCAGTAATAAAAAAGTGAATTATGGATATACAGAACAGTGCAGACAAGGAAAACATTCTGAGTAAAACCACATAAAGAGATAAACTGTATGATTTTATTTACATTAAGTATTAGAATAGGCAAAATTGGGGGACTTGGGTGGCTCAGTTGGTTAAACGTCTGACTTCAGCTCAGGTCATGATCTTACCGTTTGTGAGTTTGAGACCCACATCGGGCTCTGTGCTGACAGCTCGGAGCCTGGGGCCTGCTTTGGATTCTGCGTGTCTCTCTCCCCTCTCCCTCCCTCCCTGCCTCTCTCCTCTCTCTCTCTCCCCCCCCCCCCCCCCCAGCTCACGCTGTCTCTCACTCTCAAAATAAATATAAAAAAAAAAAAAAAGAATAGGCAAAACTAATTTATGGTGGAAAAGAAATCAATACAGTGGTTTCCTCTGCAGGTTATGAGAGGGAATTGTCCAGGAAAGGGCATGAAGGAACTTTCTGGGATGATGCTGTCATTCTCTATCTTGATAGGCATTTGGATTACACAGGTGTATATGTTTGTCACAACTCACATAATACATATATAAAATTTATGCATTTTATTATATGCATATTATATTAAAAAAACTGAACAAATTGTTATATAATTGCAAAAAATGGGTAACAATTTAAAGTGCTTTTTAGGGAGATGGCTGAATAAATGAATAGTGGTATAAATGTATGATGAAATATAATGCAACAGTTGAAAGAAATACATCTCTTGGGTAGATCTCATAGTCTTAACATTTACCGGAAAGACCCAAGTTGCAGAATGACAAAATACTATGTACTGTTGGTAGAAATCTGTATATTTAAAGTATAAAAACTTGGGTAGGAAGCACATGGTATTGGTCGTCTCTTAGAAGAGAAGGTGGATCAGTTCTAGAACTGGTAGACTTTAGTATATTGTGCAATTACATTTCCCCGAAATACATTTGAAGCAAATAAAATGTAAGTTTAACATTTGTGGTAACTACATGGATGTGGGTTTATATTTTTAGTTGTACTTCCATGTTGAAAAATGTTCCCAGAAAGTTAAAATCACTCCGTGGTCCTGTCATCCAGAGATGATCACTGTTGCTTTCTTACTGTATTTTAAAAAGTGGTGTCTGGAGACACCACTCTCAGTTTGCGTCTTTGCTCGATCAGTTTTATGTGACATGTGTAAAGCAAATGTTGACCAAAGTAAACTTCTTAGACTTAAATTAGGTGTGTATTCAAATATATAAAGTTTTAATTTTAGGGAGATATTACAAAGCACTTTTAAGAATACAGCTTTTCCAGGGGCGCCTGGGTGGCTCAGTCAGGTAAGTGTCCAACTTCGGCCCAGGTTGTGATCTCACGATTCATGAATTCAAGCCTCGCATCGGGCTCTCTGCTGTCAGTACAGAGCCTGCTTTGGATCCTCTATCTGCACTGCCCCCCCCCCCCGCCCCGCCCCTTCCCCACTCACTCTCTCAAAAATAATAAATAAAAAAATTAAAAAAAAAAAAAGAACACAGATTTTCCAGTGGTGCCTGGGTGGTTCAGTCAGTTAAGTGTCCAACTCTTGATCTTAGCTCAGTTCTCAATCTCCGGGTCATGAGTTCAGGCCCAGCATTGGAATCCACACTAGGCGTGAAGCCTACTTAAAAAAAAAAAAAAAATATACAGATTTTCCAGTAAATAGTAATAGATCTATGAACTAGGCTATAAGAAGTTCAGAGTTCTGAATATCCAGTGGTAGTTTTTAAATTTTCCACAGTACTTATTAAACTGATAAGAACAGATTCTACACTTGATTTCAGCCAAAAGCCTGAGAAGTGATCCACAATATTTATTTATAAATAAATATGTTTATTAATCCTGTAGGATATTATTCTATCTCTGTCAAAATGTGAAATTCTTAGGCAATGTTATGATTGGAATTGTAGTATTCTAGCCATAAATTTTTTAATTCTGCAGAAATTCAGTAACTTCCTATAGCTGTTTTCTTGTTATTGTACTCAAGGATTTTTTGATGAGGGGAATGCAGATTTAAGACCCTAACTGGAAGAAATTCTTGCTTCATTTTGTTTTTGATGTCCTTCTCTTCCACACACTCCCAGCTCCAGTAAGGGAAATTTGAAAATTGTATAAAATTCTTTCTTGCCTCAGTCACTTTTTCTGTGAATCAAAGGTGTTCTCTACGTGATGTCTAAAGTTTCTCATTTCTCTGATTTTATGATTTTTAAGTAGTTCTGGAAATCTTTGGATGCAAATATTAGCTTGTAGAGAATCCTGTGAAGATCGAAGCCTTACTTTTACCAGCTAACTTTACAGGTACTTATTTTACCAAATACCTTGTCAGATTTTAGAGTTCTGTAATACAGTGCATTTTCTTTATTTGGACTTAACAGATTTAAAAATTATTGTTAATTCTGGAATAGTCTATTCAGTCAACAAAAATTTTTAATTAAAAAAAAGTCTTATGTTTAATTTTGAGAGTGAGAGAGACAGAAGGAGGGACAGAGAGAGAGTGAGACAGAAAATCTGAGACAGGCTCTGCACTGATAGTAGAGACCCCAATGCGGGGCTCGTACCCACAAACCACAAGATCATGACCTGACCTGAAGTCAGACACTCAACCTACCGAGCCACCCAGGTGCCCCTCAACAAATATTTTTTAAAGTGATTGTATATGATTGTGTAAAACTTATAAATAATTAAAATAATTTGGATTTATTAACACAATTCTGTAAGACACCTATTATGAATTTTTGTACCACATATTTGTAGCCTAATAATAAGCATTAGCTGAGTCCTTTATATTTCCCAAAGTGCTTCTATATCCATTTATTTCACTTAATCTTCAAAACAACCTAGTAAGATATATGTGATTTGCAGATGTAAAAATTGTTGCTCAAAGAGATGAAGGTACTTATCCAAAGCCAGGATTAGAAAAATTCAGGATCTCTGACTCCTAACCTATTCTCTTTCCACTTCCCTACTGTATTTTTGTTTCCGAGATCTTCTCTAGGGAAGTGAGATTAGTGAGGCATATGGTGATGTCTTATATGAGGGTGTACTGTAGACAGTGGAAGGGAAGGCAATAAAATATGGAAATAATGTAAAATTGATTATTTGTTTCATTGTCCTTATTCTCTTTATCCTTGGCTTCATTTTTATCACCAAGTTTCATATTATTTATCACGGAAAATGTCTTAAATAAAATTGGTTCTAGGTTCTTTCCCCAGTTTCTCCCCCGACCTAACCAGAACTACTTACTAGCAATTGTGTGTGTTTTTAAATTGCTCTCGTCTGTAACTTGCCTCATTTATGGGGTGGAAATAACCTTTTCTGGTTTCACAGGGTTGTTGTGAAGGGCAGAGGGGATAAGATGGGAAGGGACTCTGAAGATCTTGAAATGCTTTACTTAACAGGGATTAATGTTGCTGCATGTCAGTCTCTGTGGCTCAGTCCATTGCTGGCCTGCTTTTAAATGAATGTATTCTGTTGAAATGTAGTTAAACTATATTAGAATTTCACCATTTAGTCCTGCAACTCTCTTGCCTTACATTAGTAAGTTTGTACAGTCTTTTCTGATTAGGAGACGTAGAGTGAAATGATGTCATGTTGTGTGTTATTTAATTGTACGAGGTATAAAGTGTGCAGAGGGTTTTTCACTAATGCCAAATGGCAGGCCAACTGACCTGCACTGGAATTGCAGTGCAGCTCCTAGTGCTTATATTACAGCTTGAATTTATTTTCATTTTTTATGTAATCTCTACACCCAACATGGGGCTCGAACTCACAACCCCAAGATCAAGAATCTCACGTTCCATGGACTAAGCCAGTCAGATGCCCCATAGTCTAGCCTACATTTAAGATGAGCTCTGTGCATAGTGGGGAAGTGTGACTGTTGGGTCCTCTGGAGCTGGTAACAGAAAACATTTCTTGATACTTTTTGCCTTAGCACTTGCACTGGTAGTATTTACTGGAACATTTGGCACCTTGTTTCAGATATTACAAAACTAAAGGATACTTTAATGAGGGGAACTTTTAAAGGCTTTTACAAACCTCTGGAGGAGGATTTGCTTGATGTGTGGGATTCTTAGAGGAATATCATGTCAAATTAATATGGCTTGTTATAATTAGATTTTGTGAATATCTAAAATAAATTTGTGTACACTCTAAAGTAATGTAAAGAAAGCTGATGTTAACAAGCCCTTTTTTCTTTTCTGGCATTTCTTAACTTTTTTCTTGAAAAGTATATGTATCTGTAGTTTATGTGTAAGTTCTGTATAGATTCATTTCAGTTTAATTGAGCATCTGCGTACCAGGCGTCAAACTTAATGCTTGGAGGTACAAAGATATGTAAGGGAGATAGACACAAATGCAGGTACTTTTTTTCTGTGTATGTATTCCCTATTTTATTTATTTTTTAATTTTAATTCCAGTAAAGTTAACATACAGTGTTGTATTAGTTTTAGGTATACAGAATTGTCTGATAGTATATAGTACAGTATCATATATTAATATATAAAACATATGCTATTAGTATAGTGTAATATAGATTCAACATTTCCATACATTACCCAGTGCTCATCATGACAAGTACACTCCTTTCTTAATCACCTTCACCTGTTTCACCTATTCCCCCACCCACCTTCCCTCTGGTAACCATCAGTTTGTTCTCTCTAGTTAAGCGTTTGTTTCTTGGTTTGTCTCTCTCTCTTTTTTTCCTTTGCTCATTTGTTTTGTTTCTTAAATTCCACATGTGAGTGAAAATCATATGGTATTTGTCTTTCTCTGAGTGTTGTATCTCACTTAGCATTATACAGAGATATTTTCACTGTAATGTAGTTAGCAGTATGACAGATACATGCTTTGGGAATGTAGCAGACAGATACTTGGTCCAGCATAGAGGTTCAGGCAATGATCCTAAACTAACTCTAAATCAAATCTTGTAACAATGGAAGCACTTTGACTTTTCAGAAATGATAAACCAAAAATTTTTTATGTCAGTCTTTTGCAGATTCTGAAGTGGTGTTACTTAATTTTTATTTATTTTCCACTTTTATGTTTTATTTACTTTCAACTTGATTGAGGTATGATTTGCCTGCAATAAAAATCATTTTCAAGTGTACATAGTTTGGTTTTTTTAGTAATTGTATGTAATTAAATTATCACCACCACGCTCAAGATACGGAACATTTCCATCAGCTTAAAATGTTTTCTTGTGCCCTGTGATGCCCCAGCTGCAGACAGCTAGTGATCTTTCTGTCATTATATCTGTGTCTTTCCTAGAATTCCTTATAAATGGAATCATACTGTAGGTACTTTTGTGTTTAACGTATTTTATTCAGTGTAATTTGTGTTCAGTGCAGTGTTTTTTGAGATTCATATTGTTGCATATCTTAATATTTTATTCATTTTTTATTGCTAAGTAGTTTTCCATAGTAAGGGTATATTGCAATTTGTTTATCCATTCACCAGTGGATGGGCATTTCATTGTTTCCAGTTTTTAGCTGTTACAAACTGTTTACATTTTTGGCTGCTGTGATATTTGTGTACAAGCCTTTGCATGGACCTGTTTTCATTTCTCTTCGGTAAATACCTAAGAGTGTGATTGCTGGGTCCTTTATTTAATACATGTGTATTCACTTGATAAGAAACAGCCAGAATGTTTTCAAAGTAGCTGTACCATTTGGTATTCCTGTCAGCAGTGTATGAGCATTCCAGTTGTACCATATCCTCATAAACACTTGATATTGTTAGCGTTCTTAACTTCAGTAATTCTATCGGGGTGTTTGGTGGTATGTCATTTTAATTTGCATTTCGTTAATGACTAGTGATGTTAAACATCTTTTCATTATTGTTGACCATTTAGATAGTTTCTTTTGTGAAATGCCAGGTCACATCTTTTGCCCATATTTAAAAATTGGATTGTTTGGGGGCGCCTGGGTGGCTCAGTCGGTTAAGCGGCTGACTCGGCTCAGGTCATGATCTCGCGCTCTGTGAGTTCCAGCCCCGTGTCGGGCTCTGTGCTGACAGCTCAGAGCCTAGAGCCTGTTTCAGATTCTGTGTCTCCCTCTCTCTGACCTTCCCCCGTTCATGCTCTGTCTCTCTCTATCTCAAAAATAAACGTTAAAAAAAATATTTAAAAAAATAAAATAAAAATTGGATTGTTTGACTTCTTAATGTTGAACTGTAAGTGTTATTTATGCGAGCCCTTTATAAGATAAATTTTTCTCCTTCCTAGTGTGTGGCTTGCTTTGTCATTTTCTTAACTTGTGTCTTTCAAAGAATAAAAGGTTCAAATTTGGGTGAAATCTGCTTCATCAAATTTTTCTTTTATGGCTTTTGCTTTTTTGTGCCCTGCTTAACATTTAGTGTCACGATCCATTTCAAGTTTATTGTTCCATCACCATTTGTTGAAAAACTTATCTTTGCTGCATTGAATTAGCTTTTGCATCTTTGTTGAAAATCACTTGGGGTGTGTGTGTGTGTGTTTTCATGGATACTATTTTGATTCACTGAGCTATTTGTTTATCTTCATGCCACTACCACACTGTTTTGATAACTATAGTCTTATTGTAAGTCTTGAAATTAAGTAATGTAAATCTTCCCATCTTGTTCTTTTTCAGAGGTGTTTTAGCTATTTTAGATTTTTTGTTTTCAATAGAAAGCTTATTAACTTGTCAATTTCTTCAAAAGGCCTGCTAGGATTTTAATTGTGACTGTATTGACTCTGTTTTTCAGTTCCAGTAGAGCTGTCATTTTAATAACATAAAAGTCTTTCAGTCCATGAACGTAGGATATCTTTCCATTTATTTATTATTTAATGTATTTAATATTCCTTCACAGTGTTTTGCATTTTTCAGCGTCTGGTATTCCATATCATTTGTTAAATTTATCCATAAACATTTTATTTTTTGATGCTATTGTAAATGGAGCATTGAAAAAATTCATTTTCTTACTGTTCATTGCTGATATGGAAGTGAATATTGAATATTAGGTTATATCCTGTGACCTAGCTAAATTTACTAATTTAGTAGCTTTTCTGTGGATTTCTTAATATTTTCCCTGTAAAAAAAAAAAATTTTTTTTCCCCGTACATAATCATGTCATCTAAAAAAAAGATAATTTGACTTTTTCCTTTCCAATTCTTATGCCTCATTCCTTTTCTTGCCCTTTCATATTGTACCAGTTAGTGAATGGAAGTGATGAGAGTGGACATCCTTACTTTCTATCTCTTTGCTTTCTTCCTAATCTTAGGTCAAAATCATTGAGACTGCACATGTTTTATCTGTAGAGTTTTAATAGATGCCCTTAATCAGGTCTAGGAAGGTTCTTTTTTTTTTTTTTTTTAAGTTTATTTATGTATTTTGAGAGTGAGCGAGTCATGCTTGTGCATGAGCAGGGAAGGAGCAGAGAGAGAGAGAGAGAGAGAGAGAGAGAGAGAGAAAATCCCAAGCAGGCTCTGTGCTGTCAGTGCAGAGTCCATTGCAGGGCTTGATCTCATGAGCAATGAGATCAGGATCTGAGCCGAGATAAAAATTCAGACCCTTAACTGACTCAGCCACCCAGGAACCCCGGAAGTTTCTTTTTATTTCTAGTTTCTTGACAGTTTTTGGTTAAGGCATTTCATTTGAATTTCATTTTTTTTTCCAGCTGTATTGAGATGTAATTGACATAGAACATTGTATAAGCTTAAGGTATACAGTGGGATGATTCAATACATGTCTATATTGCAAAATGATTACCACTCTAGGTTAGTTAACACATCCATCATATCACATAATTAACTTTATTGTGTGTGTGGTAAGAACATTTAAGGTCTATTTTTTTTTTTTAGCAACTTTCAATGTATAATCTACAATTGTTAACTATAGCCACTCTGATGTACATTTAGAACTATATGATATACCCCAGAACTTATTCATCTTGTATTGATTTGTACCCTTTGACCATCATCTCCCCATTTCCCCCATCCTCTAGCCACAACTATTCTGTTTCTGTCTGTGATTTTTTAGCTTTTTTGGATTCCACATATAAGTGAGATCATACAGCATGTTTCTCTGTCTGACTTATTTCACTTAGTATAATGCCCTCAATTTCCATTGATCTTGCAAATGGCTAGATTTCCTTTTTTGTGTGTGTCATTGTGTATACGTATATATTTGTGTATGTATGTATACACACATGTGCGTGCACACACAGACCATGCTTTTTTAATCCATTTTTCTGTCAGTGGACACTTAGGTTGTTCCTGTGTCTTGGCTATTGTGAATAACGCTATATTGAATACAGGGATATAGATATCTTTTCAAGATGCTGATTTCATTTCCTTTAGATACAAACCCAGAAGTGGGATTACTGAATCATGTGGTAGTTTTATTTTTAATTTTTTGAGAAACCTCCATACTGTATCCCATAGTGGTTGCGCCAGTTTACATTCCCACCAACAGTGCCTAAGGATTATGTGTTCTCCACGTTGGCCAACACTTGTTTCTTTTCTTTTTGGTAATTGCCATACGAACAGGTGTGAAATAATATCTCATTTTGGTTTTAATTTATGTTTCCTTGATGATTGGTGATGTTGAGTACCTTTTCATGTACCTGTTGACCATTTGTGTGTCTTCTTTAGAAAACTGTCTTTTCAGGTCCTCTTCCCCCTTTTAATTGGGTTATTATTATTTTTTTTTCCTACTGAGTTCTATGAGTTTCTTATGTATTTTGGATAGTGACACCTTATCAAATATTTGGCTTGTAAATATTTTCTCAGTCTGTAGGTTGCCTTTTTATTTTGTTGATTGTTTCTTTTGCTGCGCAGAAGGTTTTTAGTTTGATGTAGTAAAACTTGTTTACTTTTGCTTTTGCTGCTGGTGATTTTGTATCATTTCCAAGAAATTATTGCCAAGACCAATGTCAAGGAACTGTTTTACCTTATGTTTTCTTCTAGGAGTTTTATGGTTTCAGGTCTTACAGTTAACTATTTTGAGTTAATTTTTGTAAGTGGTATAAAATAGGGGTCCAGTGTCATCCTTTTATATGTGGATAGTGTTCTCACTACCATTTATTGAAGACACTGTCCTTTCCCCATTGAGTATTCTTGGCTCCCTTGTCAAATATTAGTTGACTGTATATACATGGGTTTGTTTCTGGGCTCTCTATTCTGTTGTAGGTCTATGTGTCATTTTTATTTTATTTTATTTTATTTTATTTTATTTTATTTTATTATTTTTTAATGTTTGTTTTTGAGAGACAGAGAGAGACAGAGTGTGAGCGGGGGAGGGGCAGTGAAAGAGGGAGACACAGAATCTGAAGCAGGCTCCAGTCTCTGAGCTGTCAGCACAGAGCCCGATGTGGGACTCGAAGTCATGAACCGTGAGATCATGACCTGAGCCGAAGTCAGATGCTTAACTGACTGAGCCACCTAGGTGCCCCCATGTGGGTTTTTTTTTTGATGCCAGTACCCTATAAATATTCATTTATATGCTGAACATTAGCAATAAAAAGTGTCACGTACCATGGAAAAGTGCCATTCGTGGGTCAATATGCCATAATACAGATGTATTCTTATTGACAGGATCTTATTCACAGGAAATATCAATAAGTTATTTTGTTAAGTAAAATTGGGGCACCTAGGTAGCTCAGTCTGTTAAGCATCCAACTCTTAACTTAGGCTCAGGTCATGATCTCACTGTTCGTGGGTTTGAGCTCCACATTGGGCTCTGCACTGACGGATTCTGTGTCTGTCTCTCTCTGCCCCTCCCCTGCTTTCTCTCTCTCAAAATAAATAAAATAAACTGTAAAAAACAAATATTAAGTAAAATTAACATAACAGAAAGTTATGCTTATTTTAACACTTTAAAGTATACAATTAGGTGGTTTCCAGTATATTCACAGTGTTGTACAAGTATCATCACTAATTCCAGAACATTTTTATTACCCTGAAAGAAACCCCATACAAATAAGCAATCACTTGCCATTTCACCCCCTTCCCTAAGCTCATGACAATGATTAATCTGCTTTTTATTTCTATGGATTTGCTTTCTCTCAACATTTCATAAAAATGGAATCATTTAGTATGTGGCTGTAATTTTTAATTTATATGTCAACTTGGCTGGGCCACAGTGCCCAGACATGCGTCAAATATTATATGAATGTTCCTCTGAAGATGTTTTTGTATGAGACTAATATTTAAATCAGTAGACTTTGAATAAAGCAGATTGCTCACCATAATATCGTGGGCCTCATCTAATCAGCTGAAGGCCTGAATAGAACAAAAGACTGGCTTCCTTCCCAGGTAAGAGAATTCTGCAGCAGATGGCCTTTGGACCTAAAAGCAGCTCCTTTGTGGGTCTCCAGCCTGATGACCTTTGACTTAAATGGCAACATTGGCTTTTCTCTGGGTCTCCAGCCTATTATCCCACCCTGCAGATTTTAGATTTGCCAACCTCCATAATCATGTGAGCCAGTACCTTAAAATAAATATCTTTTTTTTTTTTTTTTAATTTTTTTTTTTTTTAACGTTTTATTTATTTTTGAGACAGAGAGAGACAGAGCATGAACAGGGGAGGGGCAGAGAGAGAGGGAGACACAGAATCGGAAACAGGCTCCAGGCTCTGAGCCATCAGCCCAGAGCCCGATGCGGGGCTCGAACTCATGGACTGCGAGATCGTGACCTGAGCTGAAGTCGGACGCCCAACCGACTGAGCCACCCAGGCGCCCCAAAATAAATATCTTTTTATACATATACACATCATCTTGGTTCTATTTCTCTGGAGAACCTATAAATACAGTGGCTTTTTGTGGCTGGCTTCTTTCACTTACCAAGTATTTTTTGCAATTCATCCATGTTGTAATATATATCAGTATTTATTACTCTCTATGGCTAAATAAAATTTCATTTTATGGATGTACCACATTTTGCATATTCATTGATCTGTTGATGGGCATTTGGGTTATTTCCACTTTTTGGCTATTATGGATAACACTGCCATGAACTTTGGTCTATAAGCTTTTGTTTTAATTTTTCATTTCTTGTGAGTATGTATGCTGAGGAGTGGAATTGTTACATCACATAGTAATTCTGTGTTTACTTTTTTTGAGGATGTGTCAAGTTGTTTTCTTTTTTTTTTTTTTCAATATATGAAATTTATTGTCAAATTAGTTTCCATACAACACCCAGTGCTCATCCTAAAAGGTGCCCTCCTCAATACCCATCACCCACCCTCCCCTCCCTCCCACCCCCCATCAACCCTCAGTTTGTTCTCAGTTTTTAAGAGTCTCTTATGCTTTGGCTCTCTCTCCCACTCTAACCTCTTTTTTTTTTTTTTTTTCCTTCCCCTCCTCCATGGGTTTCTGTTAAGTTTCTCAGGATCCACATAAGAGTGAAACCATATGGTATCTGTCTTTCTCTGTATGGCTTATTTCACTTAGCATCACACTCTCCAGTTCCATCCACGTTGCTACAAAAGGCCATATTTCATTTTTTCTCATTGCCACGTAGTATTCCATTGTGTATATAAACCACAATTTCTTTATCCATTCATCAGTTGATGGACATTTAGGCTCTTTCCATAATTTGGCTATTGTTGAGAGTGCTGCTATAAACATTGGGGTACAAGTGCCCCTATGCATCAGTACTCCTGTATCCCTTGGGTAAATTCCTAGCAGTGCTATTGCTGGGTCATAGGGTAGGTCTATTTTTAATTTTCTGAGGATGTCAAGTTGTTTTCTAGAAGCTGTACTGGTTTACATTCTCATCAGCAATGTATGAAGGTTCTTACTTCTCCACATCCTGGCCAGTATTTGTTCTCTTGCTTTTGTGTATAACCATTCCAGTGGGTCTGAAGTGATAACTTGCGGTGGTTTTGATTCACATTTTCCTAGTGACTAATGGATGTTGAACATCTTTTCATGTGCTTTCATGTGCTTATTGACCATTTGTATATTTTCTGTGGAAAAAATGTATATTTAATACTTTTGCCTTTTTAATTTAACTTAAATTTTTAAAAAAGTTTTATTTATCTTGAGAGAGAGAACATGAGGAGGGGAAGAGGCAGAGTGAGAGGGAGAGAGAGAATCCCAAGCAGTCTCTGTGCTGTCAGCTCAGAGCCTGACGTGGGGCTTGATCCCATAAACCGTAAGACCATGACCTGAGCTGAAATCAAGACTAAGACACCAACTGACTGAGCCACCCAGAATCCCCTACTTTTGCCTTTTTAAAATTGGGTCATTGGTCTCTTTGCTATAGATTTTTAAGAGTTCTTTATGTATTCTGGATATTAAGCCCTTATATCAGATACATGATTTGCAAATAATTTTCCTATTCTATTGTCTTTTCATTTTCTTTCCTTCCTTCCCTTTCATATTCTTTCCTTTTGTTTTTTTGAAAGTAATCTCTACATCAAATGTGGGGCTCGAACTCAGAATCCCAAGATCAAGAGTCACATGCTCTACTGACTGAGCCAGCCAGGCAACCCTTCTTTTAATATCCTTGACAATGTCTTTTTGTTTTTTTTTTTTTAACTTTTTAAACATTTATTCATTTTTGAGAGAGAGAGAGAGAGAGACAGAGCATGATCTGTGGAGGGGCAGAGGGAGAGAGAAGAGACATAGAATCTGAAGCAGGCTCCAGGCTCTGAGCTGTCAGTACAGAGCCCAATGCGGGGCTCGAACCCACAAACTGAGATCATGACCTGAGCCAGAGGTGGAGGCTTAACCGACTCAGCCACCCACGTGCCCTGATAATGTCCTTTGATGCATATTTTTAACTTTGATGAAGTTGTTTTACTTTTTTTTTTTTCTTTTCTTGATATGCTTTTGGTGTTCCATTTAAGAATCTATTGCCAAATTGGAGATCTTGAAGATTTACTCCTATACTTTCTTTTAAGAATTTTATAGTTTTAGCTATTACATTTAATCTTTGGTCCACTTTGACTTAAATTTTATATTTGGAATGAGATGGGGTCCAATTTCATTCTTTTGTATATGGAAATTCACTTGTAGCACTATTTGTTGAAAAGACTATTCTTTCTCCTTTTAATGGTTGTGGCATCCTTGTTGAACAGCAACGTGGGGCTTGAACTTGTGAACCACAAGATCATGACCTGACCTGAACTAGGATGCTTAACTGACTGAGCTACCCAGGCGCCCCAGAACTACATATTCTTAAATAACTAGTGGGTCAAAAGAAATCACTGGGAAAATTAGAAAATACTTTGATGGGAATGAAAACAAAAACACAATATACCAAAACTTACAGTATGCAGTGAAGCTACTCTGGGAAATTAGTAGCTCTAAACACCTACATTAAAAATAAAGATCTCAGATCAACCTAACTTTACACCCAAGAAACTAGTAAATAGCAAACCAAATCCAAAACCAGAAAAAGGGAGAAAATAATAAAGATTAGATCAGAGAAAAAAAAAATTAAAAAAAAAAAAAAGGGGCGCCTGGGTGGCTCAGTCAGTTAAGCGGCCGACTTCGGCTCAGGTCATGATCTCACGGTCCGTGAGTTCGAGCCCCGCGTCAGACTCTGTGCTGACAGCTCAGAGCCTGGAGCCTGTTTCAGATTCTGTGTCTCCCTCTCTCTCTGACCCTCCCCTGCTCATGCTCTGTCTCTCTCTGTCTCAAAAATAAACGTTAAAAAAAAAATTTAAAAAAAGATTAGATCAGAGATAAATGAAATAGAGGATAGAAAGACAGTAGAGAGATGAATGAAACCAAAGTCGATTCTTTGAAGAGCTCAACAATAGGCAAATCTTTAACTAGTCTAAGAAAAAAGAGAGAAGATGCAAATAGCTAAAATGAGAAATGAAAATGGGGGCATTACTCTTTATTCTACCATTAAAATAAAAAGTATTAAAAGAGAGTACTATGAGCAGTTGTATGCCAACAAATTGGATAACCTAGATGAAAAGGACAAATTCCTAGAAACACACAAATTACCAAAACTGATTCTAGAAAAGAATAGAAATTCTCAACAGACCTTTTACAAATAATGAAATTGAATCAGTAATTAAAAACTTCCCAACAAAAAGTCTAGGAGTAGACATCTTCATAGGTGGACTTTACTAAACAGTTAAAGAAGAATTAACACCAGTCCTTCTCAAACACTCCCCCCAACCCCCCCCCCCCCAAAAAAAAAGAAGAGAAGGGAACACTCACATTCTATGAGGTCCTCATTATTCTGATATGAAAGTCACACAAAGATATCACAAGAAAACTACAGATCAATATCCCTTATGAACATTGATGGAAAAATTCTCAAAAAACAACAACACATTTACAGGATTATACACTTTGACAGAGTGAGATTCATCCCAGGAATGTAAAAGTTCAATATAAGAAAATCAATGAATGAAATACACCATACGAATAAAACAAAGGACAAAACCATATAATCATGCCAATAGAGACAGGAAAAGCATTTGACAAAATTCAGCACCTTTTCATGTTAAAACTGCTCAGTAAACTAAAGGCACAGCATAGAAAATATAGTCAATGATATTGTAAGAGCACTGTGTGGTAACAGATGGTAGCTACACTTGTGATGATCATAGCGTAACTTAAAGAGAAGTTGGATCACTGTCATATACCTGAAATATTGTAACACATATAAACACATGTAGCATCCTGTGTCAATTATACTCAAAAAATGTAGACAAATATATTAAAAAACAGTCAGTAAACTAGGAATAAAAGGAAACTTCCTTTTAAAAAAATTATTTATTTTGAGAGAGAGGGAGGGAGCGGCAGAGAGAAAGGGAGAAGGAGAATCTCAAGCAGGCTCCGAGCTATCAGCTTGGAGCCCAGCGTGGGGCTTGATCTAGTGAACCATGACACCATGACTAGAACTGAAACCAAGAGTCAGATGCTTAACTGACTGAGCCACCAGGTGCCCCGGAAACTTCCTTAATATGATACAGGGCTCATAGAAAAACCCACAGTAACATTCGTTATACAGTTGACCCTTGAACAACATGGGTTTGAACCATGTGGGTCCAAATTTTTTTGATAAATACAGTACAGTACTATAAATTTATTTTCTCTTCCTTATGATTTTCTTAATAACATTTTCTTTTATGTAGCTTAGTTTATGGTAAGAATACAGTATATGATATAACATACAAATGTGTTAATTGTTTGTTATTGGTAAGGCTTACAGTCACCAGTAGGCTATGCATAGTTAAGGTTTTGGGGAGTCAAAAGCCATACATGGATTTTTGACTGCTTGTATTGTGTAAGGGTCAGCTGTACTCAGTGGCAAAAGACAAATCTTTCCCCCTAACATCAGGAACAAGAGGGAATCCCCACTTTCTCCACTGCTCTTCTCTTGGCATTTGAACATTGTAATTTGATCTGAAAGTGGTATTTCTTTATTAGTTTTTAAAATTATTAAGTTTTAAAAGTTCATTTGAAATATTGGTTACATATTTCATTTGCTTGATGGCAGCATTTTTCTCATGAGTGTCCTTTGGCTACTGTTTTTCCTTTTTTAAAATTTACATTTGGGTTATTTATTTTTTGAATGAAGGGGGTTTTCCCCGTACTACTTTTTGTAGGTATCTCAGGGTAGCTACAGCCTTCCAGATCTACAGTAATTTTCTTTACAACCAGGTTTGTGTGTATTAATTTATTTTATTTCTCCTTTACCAGAGAAGATCGGACCGTTGGTAGTGCAGCTGTCTCACTATCTTTTTGCCACACCAGCAACCTAATTTCTGCTAGTGTAGCTTGTTTATGTGATTCCTAATTTAGTACTGTCTCCTCTACTTCTTCAAATTGTGAACAACAAAGCTCTTTCCCCAGCCCACGTCCCCTGTTTTCGTTGTTGCAAATGTGGTTTAAATTTTATACCTCAGGAAGTATACTTGAAGAAATGTAGACACCTCCCCCCTTGAGTTTTGGAGCCTTGTGCCTTATATTCACCCTCCTTCTCCAGTTTGTCTCTCTTTTGGCTTATCTTTCACTTATATTTCATATGTTTCCTAGTTTTATTGGAGATCATGTTTGCATGTATGTTTTTTATTGTCTTTATTGCTTTTGAGTAACTTCTGGGAGGAGTAAGAAGATTTTCACTTTGCTCTGTCATGAAGACCAGAGTTGCTTAAAATGTATTTTTTGTTAGTGCTGTGCATATTCATTTAGTCAAAATATTTAAACTGGATTAAATTTGATAATTCTAAGCTGTGGAATGTATTTGCACTTATTTAACAAAGACTTTTCTAACATTTAGTATGTGCCAAGTCTGTTCTAAGTGCTTTACAAATATGTACATTTCATCTTCATAATAATCCTGTGAGGTAGGTGTTCTTTTTATTCCCATTTAACCAATAGGACACTGAAGCACAGTCAGGAAAATTAACTTGCCCAAGGTTGCCTGCCTAATTAATAAGAAATAAGAACACTTTCTGCTTTTCATTTTATGACGATAGCATTTGTGGATCTTGGCATCATCCATTTATACCTTGTCTTAATGGATCCCTTGAGAAGAGAGTCTGTGTCTTATTCATCTTTCTATTTCCAATGCCTCTTTAGCAGAATACCTGAAATTCAGAAGATACTTGATGAATGTTGGTGACTATTTTTATTAGGAGCCAAGTAATTTCCTCTGTGCCAGACTTATAGTTTCAGTTCTTTATTCTACTTGCTTTGTTTAAAAAAAAGTTTTTTGTGTTTCATGTCATCATTTTAATGTTATTGCCATATTTGCTGTAATAATACCCCTAAAAACAGCCATTGTATTCCAGAACAAAATTATAAAGGTTTTTTTTAAATGAAAGAATTATCAATATGCTAATAATATAAGCACTAATTCCCTTACCCCAGCTTGCTGTCCATGTTAAAAAATTATTTTTTATATCCTAATATTAGTTCTATTTAAAGTATTATTTATAAAATAACAGAGGTGAACTAATTCAGAATAGTAAAATGTGGTAGTTATAGTTCATTTGTTTTTGTTTTTTGTTTTTTTAGTCCATGCATTTTTAATACTCATTTTTTTTTTTTTTTCTATTTTAAGCATATATTACCATTTAGGGGCACCTGGGTGGCTCAGTCGGTTGAGCATCCAACTTCAGCTCAGGTCGTGATCTCACAGCTTGTGGGTTCGAGCCCTGCATCGGGCTGTGTGCTAACAGCTCAGAGCCTGGAGCCTGCTTCAGATTCTGTCTGCCTCGCTCTCTACCCCTCCCCCACTCGTGCTCTGTCTCTGTCTCTGTCTCTAAAAAATGAATAAAAACCTTAAAAAAAAAAAAAAGAATATATCACCATTTTAAAAAACCTTTAAAAAAAGTTTTTATTTAAATTCCAGTTAAAGATACAATGTAATATTAGTTTCAAGTGTTCAATACAATGATTTAACACTTCCATATAACACCCTGTGCTCCTCACAACAAGGGTACTTCTTCGTCTCCCTCACTTATTTTACCCATTCCCCCACCCACATCCCCTCTGGCAACCATCAGTTTGTTCTCTATAGTGTAGAGTCTATTTCTTGGTTTGCCTCTTTTTTTTTTTTGTGCCTTTGCTTATTTGCCTTGTTTCTTAAATCTACAGATGAGTGAGATCATACAGTATTTATCTTTCTCTGACTTATTTTCACTGAGCATAATACTCTCTAGCTCCATCCATGTCCCTGCAAATGGCAAGATTTCATTTTTTATTGCTGAGTTATATTCCATTATGAATATATATGTATCACATCTTCTTTATCATCAGTTGATGGGCACTTGGGCTGCTTCCATAGTTTGGCTATTGTGGATAATGCTCCTGTAAACATTGGGGTGCATGTATCTCTGAATTAGTATTTTTATATTCTTTGGATAAAACACTTAGTAGTGCGATTGCTGGATTGTAGGGTAGTTCTATTTTTAACTTTTTAAAAAAGTTTATTTATTTGAGAGAGAGAAAGAGAGTGAGCACGCGTGTGTGCATAAGCAAGGGAGGGGCAGAGAGAGAAAGGGGAAGAGATAATCCCAAGCAGGATCCACGCTCAGCACAAAGCCCAACGGAGGGCTGTATCTCACGAGTGTGAAATCACAATCTGAGCCGATATCGAGAGTCCAACGCTTAACCAACTGAGCTAGGCACTCCTTTTTTAACTTTTGAGGAACCTCCATACTGTTTTCCAGAGTGGCTGCACCAGTTTGTGTTCCCACCAACAGTGCAAGAGGGTTCCCCTGTCTCCACATCCTCACCAACATCTGTTGTTTCTTTTGTTGTTGATTTTTAGCTATTTTGACAGGTGTGAGGTGGTGATCTCTCATTGTAGTTTTGATTTGTATTTTCCTGATGATCAGTGGTGTTGGGCATCGTTTCATGTGTCTGCTGACCATCTGTATGTCTTCTTTGGAAAGATGTCTATTCATGTTGTCTGCCTATTTTTAATTGGATTATTCATTTTTTGGGTATTGAGTTTTAAAAGTTCTTTATATATTTTGAGTATATATCACTGTTGATCTATTATGCCAGTGATAGACACCTGTTTTTGTCTGTTTATGAATAAAGGTGCTATAGATATTTTTGTTGAGTGTTTTTAGGGATGTGTATTTTCATCTCTCTTGGTAAATGCCCACTATTAGAATTGCTGTGTCAAGATAGATGTGTGCTTAATTATATAATAAAAACCATATTTTTTCCCAAAGTGGTTGTATTATTTTACATTCCCACCACCAACATATTAGAGTTTTATAGCTCTATCATCCCATTGATATTTATAGTTATCAGTCTTTTAAGTTTTAGCCATCTGGTATGTGTGTTTATCTGTATTTTTAACATTCATCATTATGGTTATTAATATCCCATTTCCACTACCACCATTAATAATTTGAACATTCTTAGGTGTTCTGCTTATCTTGGTGATGAATTATTGAGTTAGGGAGTCCCCAAGACAACTCTCACTTTTGACACCAACCGCAAGTTTGGAGGTCTATATATACATGTCACTTCTGACATGATTTGCAAGATCAGGGAGCCCCAGGACCACCCTTAGATTTGATAATTCAACAGAAGGACTCACAGAACTCATTGAAAGTTTACTGAAGTGTGTGTGTGTGTGTGTGTGTGTGTGTGTGTGTGTGTGTGTGTGTTTTATAGTGAACGGATATTACCTTATAATCAGCCAAGAGAAGAGGTATATTTGGTCACCATGATATGATTAACTGCCCATGTGGCTGACCTTATTAGTTTCCAGCTTCTTCAGAGGTTGAACTGATAACCATGTGTTAGGAACCCCCCCCTCCTCCACACCACTCTCAATAAATCACATTGCTATCATAGACTATGCATGGCCTAAGGTCCCCAGGTAAACAAAAACACTGTTATCAGACATGACATTCCATAGGTTTAGAGATCATTCCCCAGAAGTCAAGGGCAAAGGCCAGACCTCTCTTGGGGCAAGGTTAATCCTTTACTGCACATTCATATACCCTCCTTGGTTTTTAAAGCTCATGTACACAAAATAGTTAGGTTTTCTGATATAGTCTGTCCAAGGTTGAGAAACTTAACTGGTCCATATGGATATAGATTGTGATCTTGGTTCTACTGAGCTATTTAATTCATACTCATGAAGAGCCTGAAACCTGATTATTTAGTTTCTATCCATTCATTCAGCAAACATTTACTGAAATAAACTTCTCTAGCTTTCAGGCACTGTGCTACACATATAAATACAAAACACACTCCTTGCTCTCAGGGAACTCTAGTCAATTCACAATTAAAATACTTGAAGCAGGTGCTTTGTTACAACATGCTGGAGGACCTTAGAGAAAGGGTATCCAAATCACAAGTGGAATTCAGGAAGAGTTTTTAGAGGTTATGCTTAAGCTAAGTTTTGAAGGATGAGGAAGAATTAAGCCAAATAATGGGGGAAGGGAATTCCAAGTAAAAAGGAGTACATTTGCTAGACTATGAGCATGAGCCTACTGGTCCTTTTAAGAACTTTAGCTGGGGTCTGAGATGTGAATGGGGGAGTTTACAGAGATAAAGTCACATACAACCTTAAGGGAATTTAGATTTTTACTCTGGGAGTGATGAGGAGCTTTTTTAGGAATATTAGTAGGAGAGTAGCTTGATCAGATTTGTTTTAGAAAAATTATTTAGAATATTGGATTTTATTAGAGAAATAACTATTACAGGGATTTATTCTTACTTTATATATGTTGTTTATAGCAACATTATTTATAATTGGTAAGATATGAAACAACCCAAATTCATCAGTATATAAATGAATAAACAAATTGTAGTGTATCCATACAGTGGAGTATAATAATAATTGTATTTTTACAGTGGAGTGGAATAATAATTCAGTCACAAAAGGTAATGGAGTATTGATACCTTCTACAACTTGGACCTTGGAAACATACTAAGTGAAAGAAGTCAGATACAAAGGGTCATGTATGATTCCTTTTATAGGAAATCTCCAGAATAGGCAAATATGTAATAGAGGCAGAAAAATATATTACTTTTTGCCAGGGATAAAAGGAGGGGGAATGGAGAGAGTGATTACTTAATGAATATGGAGTGTTCTGGAGTAATGAAAAGGTTTTGAAAGTGGGTAGAGGTGGTAGTTGCATACTGTGAACACATGAAATGCTGTTGAACTGAACACTTTATTACTTATTTATGTATTTAATTTTTATTTTTATTTACTTTGTTTTCTTTTATTTATTTATTTTTTTAACTGAACACTTTAAACTGGTTAATTGTGGGGTGCCTGTGTGGCTCATTCGGTTATGATCTCGTGGTTGGTGAGTTGGAGCCCTGCATCGGGCTCTGTGCTGACAGCTTGGAGCCTGGAGCCTGCTTCTGATTCTGTGTCTCCCTCTCTCTCTCTGCCCCTTTCCAGCTCATGCTCGGTCTCTCTTTGTCTCTCAAAAATAAATAAATGTTAAAAACATTTTTTAAAATTATTAGTTGTATGTCATATAAATTCCACCTCAAAAATATATACACATCCACATGGTATGAATTCAGATAACACAAACAATGCAGTAAAAGGTCTTCTAACACCAGTTCCTTTCTTCATATGGAGCCATTGTCAAGCCAGTTTCTTGTTAATATTTCAGAGAAGTCTATCACAGTGATTTCCTAGGGGACCACAGTAGGCATTTTTCCACATAATAGTTTTTCATTTAAGGGACTACAGCTCTTCCTTGACTTACAGTGGGGTTATGTTTTGATAAACCCATTGAAAGTTGAAAATAATGACATTAAGTCAAAAATGCATTTTGTATACCTAACCTACAAAACATCATAGCTTAGCCTAGCCTACCTTAAACGTGCTCAGAACACTTAGATTAGCATACAGTTGGGCAAAATCATTTAACGCAAAGCCCATTTTATAACAAAGTGTTGACAATCTCATGTCATTTATTGACTACTGTATTGAAAGCGAAAACCAGAATTGTTGTATGGGTATAGAATGGTTGGTTGTTAGTAAGGTGTTTGCCATTGTGATTGCGTGGCTGACTGGGAGCTGGGGCGCACTGATGCTGCCTTGCACAACAGTGGAGAGTTTTGTGCTGGCCCAGGAAAAGATCAAAATTTAAAATTTGAAGTTCGGTTTCTACTGAATGCATATCACTTTTGCACCATTGTAAAGTCAAAAAATTGTAAGTTGAACCATTGCAAGTTGGGGACCATCTGTGTTGTAATGGAGTAGTATTGTAATTATAATACAGCATATATGGGTAAACATTTTCATGTAAAAACATAGTATACTATATATACATTAATCTGTAACTTTTCTGTTTACTTAACATTGCGTCTTCTTGTAAAGTTGATGCAGTAGAATTTACTAAGTAATCCATGTTTTCTCCTTTGAATCAAAATGTCTTCTTTTTCAAGTTACTAAATTTTTGTGTATTTCTGACTTCTGTTTCATTATCTTTCTGTTTATTCATGTTCCGTTACTAAGCTATCTTAATTATTGCCACCTTATTAAATTAGTTTTTATTATGTGGTGAAGGTAGGTCTTTTTAAATACTCTTTTTCAGAATCTTAATAACTGTTCTTAAGTGTTCATTTTTTCCATGTGAACTTTATAATCAACCTATTTAGGTAAAAGAAAAATGCTTTTGAAATATGGCAAACTTATCTCAACTCTCCAACCTTTGGCAACCACTAATCTACTTTATGTCTCTGTAGGCTTGCCTATTCTGGGACATTCTGTATAAATGAAATCATGTAATATGTGTCCTTTTATGTGGCTTCTTAGCATAGTGTTTTCCAGGTTCATCCATACTGTATCATGTATCAATATTTCATTCCTTTTTTGAATAATATTCTATCATATGATATAGCACATCTTATTTATCTGTTCACCAGTTAATGGACTTTTGGGTTGATTCCACTTTCTGGCTATTATGAATAATGTTGCTATGAACATTTGTTTACAAGTTTTTATATAGACAAGTTTTCTTGGGTATGTACCTAGGAATAGAACTGCTGGGTCAATATGGTAACTCTATGTTTAACTTTTTGAGGAACTCCTACACTATGATTTTCTAAAGCAGCTGCATCATTTTATATTCTTACCAGCATTGTATGAGAGTTCTAATTTCTCTACGTCTTTGCCATCGCTTGTTCTTGTCCATCTGTTTAATTATAGCATCCATTAATATTTTTAAAGATGTTTATGAGAAACTGATGTTGAATTTTAACAAATGCCTTTTCATCTTCTATGGAGATTATGAGAAGATTTTTTTGTTCTGCTCTCTTGATACTGTGAATTATAACAAATAGGTTTCTAATATTAATGATGTTGATTTTGAATAGTTGTCAACTTGGATTTGTTTTCTTTCTTTAGAACAGAAAATTACTTAGCAGACATGTAATTGTTTCATAACAACTAAAAATCCACCGAGAATTTTAAAATTAATTGATACACACATTCAGAATAAGAGTTCCCATTTTCTTGGAGACTTCACTTGAACATCCTTATTTTAAGACGAGTTACATCTAGGCTTTCAAGCTAAATAAATAAACACTGAATGCTAAATGAATACTACTACTGAATAAATAGCTTAAATGTTTGCTTTCATGTTTTGTGAAATATTAGAAAATACTACCTCCTTCAAAATATGGGTAAGTTTTCAGGTTTTTTTTTTTTTTTTTTTTTTTTTTTTTTTTTTTTTTTGAGAGCGAGTGAGCACAGGTGGGGAGAGCCTCACTCCCAGGGCAGAGCCTGATGCAAGGCTCAGTCCCACGACCCTGGGATTACTGACCTGAGCTGAAATCAAGAGTCAGACACTTAACCGACTAAGCCACCGAAGCGCCCCAGTTTTCAGATTTTTTAATGATGAAAGTATAAGCTAGTTCATTTTAGTTTCTTCTGCCTGGGTATTTATGATAGGTGAGAAGATAACATATATACATACATATATATATGTATATATATATATATTTTTTTTTAATTTATTTTTGAGAGAGAGAGAGTGGGAGGGAGAGGGCAGGGAGAGGGGGAGAGAGAGAGAGACAGAGAGAGAGAATCCCAAGTAGGCTCTGCACTGTGAGCGCAGAGCCTCATGTGGGGCTTGAACTCATGAACTGTGAGCCAAAAACCAGAATTGGGTGCTTAACCGACTGAGCCACCCAGGCGCCCCAAGCACTTAATATATTTTAAATAACTAAATTTTACTCTGTCATTTGACATGGGTACTGTTATAACTATCCCCATTTTGAGTCACAGAGAAGTCAAGTGACTTGACCAAGATCATACGGCTACTAAGTGGTAGAGCCAGAATTTGAATGTAGTTTTTCTGAGTCCAGAGCCTTTTGTCAGCAGTGTTCCTAGAACATAAGATGAATAAAATATTGTCCTTTCCCTGAACACAGTTTTTACCAGGTAGTATCTGAGGAGGTGTTGATAAATTTACATAAAATTATTGTTACACTTCTGCTAATGAATTTTTATTTGTGTTTTTAGGACATTCAGTCAGAAGAAGGCTGCTATTGAAAGAGAGTATGCACAGGTAAGCTTGGAAATTGAGGTGACCATTCTAGGTATACCTCTTCTTTGGCTTAAAGGCAGATATACTCATTAGAGAGAAACTTGTTATCCCTGCATCCTGTTTTTCTTCTTACTTCTGACTATCTCACTTTGATTCTCTCTTTACTCCATTTGAATCTCTAGATGAGGAGCTAAGTTGCTCCTTACTACAATGAAGGTTATGAACTTTTGGAGAGAAGATAATATTTATAGCAGTTGTAAGGTATTTACAAATATAAATAATAATGCATATACTTTAAAAGTATATATAGGTGACTCTCGAACAACATGGGCTTGAACTATGTCCACTAATATGTGGGGTTTTTTTGGATAAATATATGTACAGTACTGTAAATGTATGTTCTCTTCCTCATAGTTTTCTTAATAACAGTTTCTTTTCTCTAGCTTACTTTATTGTAAAAATACAGTATATAACATAAAATATATGCTAACTGCTTATGTTATCAGTAAGTCTTCTGGTCAATAGTAGCAATTAGTGGTTAAATTTTTAGGGAGTCAAAAGTTATATGGGAATTTTTGACTACATTGGGGGTTGGCATCCCTAATTGCTGCATTGTTCAAGCGTCAGCTGTATATTCATTCTCTTACATATCCCATTCTTTGCAGTCTTATGGAAGGTTTATTTTGTTCAGTCAGGCATTTATTTAGGTCCCTATTGACAGAGAATGATGTACTTTGAATGGATGACATAGTTCTATTTCTAGGGAAATTTAAGCATTTCATTCTTTTATTTATTTATTTAAATTTTTAAAAAATGTTTATTTATTTTTGAGAGAGACAGCACATGAATGGGGGAAGGGCAGAGAGAGAGGGAGACACAGAATCTGAAGCAGGCTTCAGGCTCCGAGCTGTCAGCACAGAGCCCGATGTAGGGCTTGAACTCATGAACTATGAGATCGTGACCTGAGCTGAAGTCAGACTCTCAACCGACTGAGCCACCCAGGCACCCCTTTTCATTCTTTTATTTTAATTAGAATCTTATTTGCTCCCAGATAACTAAATGTGCCAAGAAAAAATTATGTTGATATATCATTTTATAGATATGTAAGAAATAATAATTACCTTTCCTTGTACAAAAATAGTATGACATGATTTGGAAATTTTGGCCCTTGTAAGCAATTGCTTTCTTTGTGGAATAGAATTCTAAAATCGATCTCCTCCCACTCCCAAAATTATAAAAGTTGTATGTGAAACAAAATTTAAAAATACAGGAAAGCATTAGAAGGAAATGCTGTACAGGGTAACTACTTATGGCTGCTGTTGTTATTCTTATAAATAGTGAAATTGGGATATGATTTTTTTTGTGTTTTGTCAGATTTTGATTTTAATTTTTACTCTGATTTCATTGTAGTTAACAAGGTAACTGTGTTTTATTTGATAGTCTTAGATAATTATCCGTTTCTTGAAAACTAGATAGATTCATTAATTCAGTTGTTAGTTATTGAGTGGTTATTAATCAGGTGTTTTACATAATGAATTAGCATCAGTTCTAGAAATTAGTGTTGAACCTTATTCTGTGCTTATATAGGAAGTATTAGTAATGATGGGTAAAATTTATTGAATCCTTGTGCCAGGCACTTTGCTGATTATTTTACATTATGTTATCTGGTTTAATCCTCTCAATAAACCTGTGAAATAGGGACAGTTATCATGCCCTTTACAGATATGTTTCCCCTGGGATCAAAGTATATGATCTGTTCTTAAAATTTATATGAAGTGGAAAATTTTTGTGTGACCTATTCTTCTGTAACATGATTTAAAAGTTTAATAATAAAATAAGTAGGATAGGTTCATGGTTAAAGATATAAGACAGTACATTAAATTGTATGAAAATCAGCAGTCCTTTGTCCCAATTGCAATCACCACCCTCGGAGAAAAGATTAAAGGTAGACAACTGTTTTGGTTTTCCTGGTGATCATTTCCATATCTTTAAATAATGTGCTTATAACTGATTCATGATTTGTCAACTCTAGACATTATTGCTGGATTACTTCTTATAATAAATGAGAAATTAGCTTCCTAAGCCATTCCTTTTTGGCCTACCCTTTCCAATGTAATACAGCACTATTTTAGTGGCTTTGTTATTTTTCTCACTCTAAGTGATATTTTTAGATTTCTATCTTTTGTTCAATTAAGGGCATATATGTGTTTTTATGTGTGTTTGTAAGTGTGTTTATAACGTATTTATGATATTTATATGTAGATGTATGTACTTTTTGTGTATATATGTATGTATATGGTAAAGTAGAATTGCGTTTGGAGAGCAGTCTAATTTATTCTTGAAAATTTTCTTTAAATGTCTTTTAAGTAAATTTTACCTGGTTTTGTTTATACAGTTCTATATAATAATGTATAAATGGTATATGGCACCTAATAATATATAGTTCAAAATTTCATGTGATAATATTCAGAAATTAAAATGTTTTGGTATCTCTCTGATTGGGACATTTGAGCATTTATGGAGAGTTAGGGTGCTGATTCTTCTTATTTGTCATATTTTCATTTCAGATGATTTTTGTCAGTTCTTACTCTTCAATGTTTTTCCAGTTAATTTTCCAATTCATTTCTTGTGCATATAGACAAAGCTATCTCTACACTCTTTTTTTAGTCGCCTCAACAGTGTTTTTACTTCTTGTCAATAGAGGAGAAACCCCTGAAATGACTGACATTCTGTCTGTGGATTTTGCCAGTTTACACTGATTATGTCAGGCTTATTATTTGCATTTGCTCTCTGAGGACATAACTCTCATTGGTGATAGGGTGTGGTCATAGAGGACAGCTGGACTATTTAAATTATTTCTTTTTCTTTCCTTCTCTGGCTCAGTATAGAGTTGAAATTTGGGGGAGTAGATCTTAAAAATGGAAATGGGGTACTTGGCTACCTTAGTTGTAGAGCATGCAACCCTTGATCTCGGGGTCATGAGTTCAAGCCCCATGTTGCTTAAAGATTTAGAAATTGAAATATTACATATATACAGTAAGATGGATAAATATTCAGTATACTGTTTGATAAATTTTTATGAAGTGAACACAGCCTTGTAACTACTATTCAGATTAAGATGTAGAACATTACCAGGGTCCCAGAAGCAGTTATTACTCCTACCTTCCAGTGGTAACCAGTACACTGATTCTTATCAGAATAATTGTTACTTTGGATTTCTTACTGTTTTTTAATTTAAATTAAATAATATCATGTACTATGTACTCTTCTGATTTCTTTCATTCAGCATTAAGTTTTGAGCTTCATATATGTTGGATATGTAGATTCATATCTGTTAGGTATACCTAGGTGTAGAACTAGGTATATACTGGGTCACCAGGTATATATGTATATTAGCACTTAAGTAGTTATAGCTATTTTTCCAAAGCGATTGTACCAGTTTACATGCTTAGCAGCAATGTATGAAAGTTTCAGTTGTCCACATCTTTGCCAAGAATTGGTATTGTCTGAAATTAAAAAGTAACATTCTTTTTAATTTTTAATGTTTATTTAATGTCAGCACAGAGCCACAGAGCCGGACGTGGGGCTCAAATTCAAGAACCGCACAGTCATGACCTCAGCCGAAGTCGGATGCTTAACCGACTGAACCACCTAGGCGCCCCAAAAAGTATACGTTCTGTTGAATGTATAATAATATCATATTTTCTTTTTAATAAGCCATTTAAAAATTGATGTATAACATGCATACAGAAAAATATGTAGATCCTAAGTGCACAGCTCCATGAATTTTCAGTGAACACACCCCTATAGCCAGTACCCTGGTCAAGAAACAGAACCTGGATGGCTTAGTCATTTGAGTGTCTTGACTCTTGATTTCAGCTCAGGTCATGATCCTGTCGTGGGATCGAGCCCTGCTTCAGGATCTGTGTTGGGTGTGGAGGCTGCTTGGGATATATTCTCTCTCTCTCTCTCTCTCTCTCTCTCTCTCTCTCACCCTCACCCTTTCCCACACTCACGCATGCTCTCTCTCTCTCTCTCAAAAAAAAAAAAAAGAACAGAATATTAACACCACCCCAAAAATCCCTCTTGTGCTCCCCCTTTACTGCCCTCACTCTTACACAAGTATTCACTATACTGTTTTCTTATACAGCCTTATTGAATTATTTACCACGTGAAACTATCATCACAATTAAGATAAGAACATGTCTAAAGCTACCAAAAGATTATAATGTCTCATTATAATCCTTCCCTTTCACTCACTCTTCAGTAGTCATCTTTCCCCCATTATTACTCAGGCAATCTCTAATCTACTTTCTATCACTATAGATGAGTTTGCATTTTTTAGAAGTTTAATTCCATATAAGTAGAATTATATGTACTCTTTTTTGTTTGGCTTCTTTCATCAACATAATTATTTACAATTATTGCATAATTATTTCAGTTATGTTGTATCAGTAGGTCATTTCTCTTTTTTGCTGAGTAGTATTGTATGGATTTCCACAATTTGTTTATCCATCACTTCTTTTTTTTTTTAAATTTATTTCTTTTGAGAGAGAGAGAGAAAGAGAGAAAGTGTATGTGTGCGTGGGAGGTACAGAGAAAAAGGGAGAGGGAGAGAGAGTCCCAAGCAGGCTCTGCACCAGCAGCACAGAGCCCCACACAGGGCTTGAACTCAGGAACCATGAGATCATGACCTGAGCCAAAGTCAAGAGTTAGACCCTTAAGCGACTGAGCCACCCGGGTGCCCCTATGCATTCACCTCTTGATGGATATTTGAGTTGTTTCTATTTTTAGATATTAGAAATAAAGCTACTATGAACATTTTTGTGTATGAAATGGTTTCATTTTTCTTTGGTAAATACATTGGAGTATAATGGCTGGGTCTTTCTTAAATAACTGCCAAACTGTTTCCAAAGACATGGTACTATTTTATGTTCCCATCAGCAGTATATGAGAGTTATCAGTTGCTCTACATCGTCCCCAACACTGCATATAGTCTTTTCAATTTCAGATATTGTAATAGGTTCATAGTGATATTTATTGTAGTTCTAATTTGCATTTACATAACAGTTAATGTTAAGCATCATTTTCATGCATTTATTTGCTATTGGTACATACTTGCAATACATATTGGTGCATTTTTGGTGAAGCTTTCAAATCTGCTAATTAAAAAAATTAATTATTTTTATATTTAAAAATTTTTATTTTCTTCTTATTTTCTTATTTAAGAAAACTTATTTTCTTATTTAAGAAAACTTTTCATTATGAAAAATTTTCAAGCATATGTGAAAGTAAGAATTAGAACACTGAATTCTTATTAGCTGTAACGCAGCCATAGCTATTACCTACATCACCAAACATTTCATTTATAGCTTCCTGCTTGCTGTCCCTTGCTAGTTACTTTTTAAAAATACTTCTGAGAGGCATAATTTATGTATCATTGAAAATCATCTGTTTGTGGGGCACCTGGGTGGCTCAGTTGGTTGGGTGTCCGGCTCAGGTCATGATCTGGCAGTTTGTGAGTTTGAGCCCTGTGTTGGGCTCTGTGCTGACAGCTTGGAGCCTGGAGCCTGCTTCAGATTCTGTGTCTCCCCATCTGTCTGTACACCCCCCAAAATGCCCGCGTGCTCTCTTGAAAATAAACAAACATTAAAAAGAAAATCATCCATTTGTAATTAAATGTTTTTTTTGCAAATTTATAGATTTATGCAATCATGAGCACAGTTCAGTTTTAGAATATTTCTGTGAATCCAAGTTTTCTGTACTTGTTTGTAGTCAATCTCTGTTGCCCAAGGCAACCGTCAGCTTTATGGCTCTATAAATTTGCCTTTTCTGGACAATTCAGAAAAATATACTCCTACAAAATACAGTCTTGTCTGGCTTTCGCTTAGGAAATTTTTTTTTCCAAATGTTTTTGAAGTTCATACATGTTTTATCATGTATCAGTAACTCATTCCTTTTACTGGTGAATAATATTCCATGGTAGGGATACACACACACACACACACACACACACACACACTCTACTTGTTTATCCATTCACTAATTGGTAGGTACTCGGATTGTTTCTAGTTTGGGCTATTATGTATAATGCTGCTATAGACATTCACATAGTAATCTTTAATTGGACCTATGTTTTCATATTCTTGGGTGTATACCTAGAACTGGAATTGCCAGGTCATTTTGGTAAGTTTATTTTTAACTTTTTAAAGAAATAGTCAAACTGTTTTCTATATTGGCTGTATAATTTGCACTACCATCAGCAGTGTATGAAGGTTCTAATTCATCCATGCTCTTGCCAATACTTCTCATTGTCTTTCTTTTTAAAGTTTGTTTATTTTGAGAGAGAGAGAGAGATAATGAGAAGGGGAGGGGCAGAAAGAGGGAGAGAGAGAACCCCAAGCAGGCTCCATACCATCAGTGCAGAGCTTATCTCGGGGCTCAATCTTGCAAACTGTGAGATCATGACCTGAGCTGAAATCAAGTGTCCGATGCTTAAATGACTGAGCCACCCAAGCACCCATCTTTCTGATTATAGCCATTATCATGGCTGTGATCATTTTGCCACTGTGAACTGTGAACATTCTTGTATGTGTCTTTTGGTGACTGAATGTAGTCTATTGGGTATATAACTAATGAGTGGATTTGCTGTGTCATATGTATTTAACTTTAGAAGATTTTTTGAAATGCTTTTCTAAAGTGATTATTGTTATTTACACTTCTACCAGTTGTGAATGAGAGCTGTAGTTGATTTAAAACTTTGCTTTTGGGGGCATCTGACTCTAGATTTTGGCTCAGGTCATGATCTTGGGGTTCTTGGGTTCAAGCCCCAAGTGCTTGGGATTCTTTCTCTCTTTGTCTCTCTGTTCTTCCCCTGTGCTCGCTCACGTATGCTGACTGCAGTTGTGACATGTTGTCAATGGTTAGATATGCCCTGATTTCAGAGATCTTAAAATGCTTAAAAAAATATGTATCTTTTTTTATTTAAAAAATTTTTTAAATGTTTGTTTAGTTTTTGAGAGAGAGAGACAGAGTGCGAGCAGAAGAGGGGCAAAGAGAGAAGAAGACACAGAATCCAAAGCAGGCTCCAGGCTCTGAGCTATCAGCACACAGAGCCTGATGCGGGGCTGAAACTCATAAACCGCGACATCATGACCTGAGCCAAAGTCGGATGCTTAACTAACTGAGCCACCCAGGCGCCCCTAAAAAAATACGTATCTTAAAAAAATTTTTTTAAATGTTAATTCGTTTTTGAGAGAGAGAGAGAGAGAGAGAGACTGAGCACAAGCAAGGGAGGGGAGAGAGAGGGAGACACAGAATCTGAACGGGGCTCCAGGCTCTGAGCTGTCAGGATAGAACTTGACACAGGGCTCAAACCCACAAACTGCGAGATCATGACCTGAGCTGAAGTTGGATGCTTAACCATCTGAACCACTCAGGTGCCCCTAAAAAATATGTATCTTAATAGAATTGATTAGTTATCTTCTTTTTTTATTCAGGCTATGTAGAGATTTCATTGTTTGAAGAAAAGTTGAAATGGTGGGGGGGACATTAAGAAAGGATGCTCCTACTGGCTTTTTTCTTTTATCGCCTGAGGAATATGTTGCAAAATAAAATATTCATAACATTATATATATATATATATATATATATATATATATATATATATAATATTCATATTGGACTTTTGTCTTGATTTGGGGGGGCTGTATGGGAGTAGATATCTAAATACTTTATTTGTATGTATTGTTATAGCCACTGGCTACATATTTTTCAATTTATGGACAAGAAATGGGACACTAATTCAAAGGAAGAAATTTTCTATCTGAAATAAATCAAATTAATGAACTGGGAAAATTACTTCCCTGACTTTTTTTTCTTCCTTCATTTTTGAAAGGAAAATGATGACCATTCTCCCTTCCATTCTTTTCAGGCTACACAGATATGCTAAGGAGTATGAAACTGCTTCTCAGTCTGTGTGTACCTGTATAAGATGGTCTTTATTGTTTTACTGTCTTAGATAGTTTTCCTAATCTCCGTGAATTGTTGTAATCTAGCTTTGTTAAATAATGGATTTCCCTAGTAGAAAGAGGGTGATGAATTAAATTTGTGGGCCTTTGCACATGTAGTATTAGATATCCCAAGTCCTACGTCTCTGGGAAATAGTATGAGATAAAGTAATGGGAGGATCTTCTTGCCTTTGGGAAACATTGTAAAAATTCTCCCACTATGAGAACATCTACTGTTTCATTAAAACAACTACTTAACTATTTTATTATGCCAGAATTTTTAAACAACTATCTCTTGAAGTCTTAAAAATTTTTTTAAAGTCTTTAAAAATACAACAATAATTCAGATTTTATAATATAAATCCATGCAGTAGGGTTGACTTTATTGAAATTTGCTTTATAACCCAAGTTATCTAAAATGTATTTCTAACAAGAATCAGTTAACAGTTACTACTTTAAGCCATAAGAGATTTACAAAAATTTCCATTGTGTTAACTGATTTTAGATTTTGGAATTTTTTTACTGAATTGAATAGAAATATCATGAAGATATTTTCCTTTAATCTTTTGTTTGGAGAAACTGCAAATCTACAGAAATGTTGAAAGAATTATATACTGAAGAATAATGTTAATTGCCTCTCTATATTTTTAAGTTTATTTATTTATTTTGAGAGAGACAGAGACAGCATGAGTGGGGGAGGAACAGTGGGAGAGGGAGACCAAGAATCTCAAGCAGGTTCCACACTGTCAGCACAGAGCCTGATGCAGGGGTCCAAGTCACAAAACCATGAGATCATGACCTGAGTTGAAACTAAGAGCCAGACCTTTAACTGACTGAGCCACCCAGGCATCTCTAATTGCCTCTGTATTAACCTAGTTACTAACATTTTGCTATATTAATGTCAGTACACATTTTTTTTTCTAAGCTGGATTGAGAGTAAGTTTCAGTCATCATCCTTCTCTTCTACATATTTCACTTTGCATCTTCTGAGAACAAGACCATTTTTCAAAATATAATGTTATCATCACGTCAAAGATAATGAATAATAATTCTGTAATATCAAATATGTAGTTTATATTCAGATTTCCTCATTTATTCTCGAAATGTCAAAAGCAGTTTTCCCAAGATCCAATTAAGGTTTGCACATTGCATTTGGTAGATAATGTTTCTTGATTTTATTTAGAATATTTCCTCCACTTTTTTTGTTTTTCATAACATTAACTCTTTGATAAGTCTGGTCATTTGTATTATAAAATGCTTTTTTGTATTTGGAATTTTTTATATTTGGGATTTTTTGTTTCTTTCCTTCATGATTAGCTTTACATTAAATATGAGCAGAAATACTATGTAGGTGATATTGGGCCTAATAAGATTTTATAGTTTCTCTTAGTGACTTGGATAGATTAGAATGCAACATCACTAATACTACCATTTTTCAAGCCTGCTTGAATCTATAATAACGATGATAGGTTTTTGTCTTTTATTTTCAAAATTGTCTCAAACTATGTATTTTTTTTTTTTTTTTTGCTATATTACATATTTCTGGTGCTCTAAGAAATGAAGTTTTGTTATGTTAAAGTTTTGGCAAGGCATAATTGGAGAAAAATCAACATTTGAGAATTTAATTTTAACTTTTACATTTCAGATTAAGCACTAATGTAAAAGCCAATATATGTTCTTAACCATTACATGTAGATGCATTTAAAAATCAACTGAGGGGTGCCTCAGTCAGTTGAGTTAATCCGACTCTTGATTTGGCTTGGGTCATGATCCCAGGGTCGTGGTATTGAGCTCTGCTCTGCATCTGGCTCTGCTCTGAGTGTGGAGCCTGCTTAAGATCCTCTCTCTCCCTTTTCCTCTATCCCTCTCCCTTGATCACATGTGCGCATGCTGTCTCTCTCTCAAAAATAAATAAACATCTAAAATAAAATTAAAAAACAAAATTTAAAAATCAACTGAAAATTATAATTTGCCCTTATTGTGGGAATTTCCTTTAGAGAGTCTGGTACTTGTTAAGTTGAAAGTATGTAAAACATCTTTGTTACCAATTGTCTAATGATAATTTTGGTAATGACACTGTTACAGCCTTCCTTTTCAGAAAATTCCATAGTTTTCCTATTATTTGTTGTTGGTACATGACCTATATGGTCAAGACTACCACAAAAAGAAATGGAATTGCAATTTATATAAGCACTTTTATTTTCTTTATGTATTTATGTATTTATTTTAATTTTTTAATTTAATTTATTTTAAAAAATTTTTAGTGTTTATTTTATTTTTGAGAGAGAGAGAGAGAGAGAGAGAGACAGAGTGCAAGCAGGGGAGGGACAGAGAGAGAGGGAGACACAGGATCCAAAGCAGGCTCTAGGCTTCCAGCTGTCAGCACAGAGCCCGGCACAGGAGCTTGAAGTCAGGAACTGTGAGAGCATGACCTGAGCTGAAATTGGCTCTTAACTGACTGAGCCACCCAGGTGCCCCTTTAATTTTTTTTTGAGAGAGAGCACACATGTGCATATGAGAGAATGCAAGCAGGGGAGGGGTAGAAGGAGAGAGAGAATCTTAAGCAGGCTCCTCCACCAGCACAGAGCCCCATGCCACTATCTCCATCTTAGCATGAGATCATGACCTGAGCTGAAATCAAGAGCTTAATCGACTGAGCCACACAGGTACCCTTATTTGATCACTTTCAATCTCCTCTATCAGTTTCAATGTTAAAACAGCCTTTAAAAGTATGGTGGTCGTGTTTTGGTTCCTTTTTAATATTTTAGTCTGGTGGTTTGCCTCTGTCAGGAGCTCAATCTTGTGAATGTTGTTATTTCTTTAGTTAGATATTAAGAGAATCTATGTACTAGAAGGGTTCACTACATTTAATTTTTTTTATAAAGTACTGTTTTTAAATTAGAAGGTTTTTAAAAGATATACCAGTTTCCATGTGTTGAGAAATATTTATCAAACACTCTTCTAGGTACTGTGACACTACCCAAAAAAGTCCTAAAGCTTAGAGAGCTTACGTTCTATCGGTGTGTTGTCTTCCAATTAAATATATTAATTTCTTTTCCTTCAAAGGCACTGATATGGCATTATAACCAATTGTAAAAAAATGCCCTCTATAGACTTATATTACTAGTTGCATAATATTGTCATCCTCTGTGCAAAGGATTGATTGGCCAAAAGGGTTGAATATTATTTGTGAAATATAGAGAGCATACAGATAAGCCACCCCAATAGAGAAATATTATAAAGGAAAATAATTCAGATGGATTGATCATATGACAGCAATTTGAAAAACGTACCTTAAACATATGCACAGTAAACCTGTAATACATTTTTAGGGGGATGTTAGAAGAAGGAAAGACAATCATATTGCATAACCTTACTTACACCTAAAGGGATTTGAGCAATAAACTTTTTCAAGTTTCTTGGTACTTTCAGTTTCCTACAAGAGTATTAATGCTTTATTTTTAAGCCTGGTTTGTGAAATTCACTTTGTAATTCTCCAGAAATAACAGATGTGTTGCATATCTATTTATCCAAACAGAAGAAATGAATCTCTGAAAACACAGAAGCCATGTAAGAGTCACTAAACAACCTTAAATATTAGGGTAAAATCAAGTCTGGCTTTTGACTGCATTTAACTTACCACTTGAGGTGTTGGTAAAATCATTTGCAGTATTCAAACTGAAAATGCTAAAGGCAAGTTCTGTGTATTAATTTATTTCCTGTAGTCTTTGGCAGAATGCTGCTAGTGAAAGAAGGATACAAAAGGTTACTGTGGCTAGAGAGAAGGAGCAGGAAAAGATTGTGGACTTTAAGGGCTGTTCCTTGCCTGAGGACAAACAGAACAAATATGGACACCCTGTCAAATAGCCTGTGGTGACACACTGTTGCGCCTAAAGTTTTTGCTATTTTTATTCTTTTGAGAAAGAAGTTTATGAAGAGTTGGGCATACTACCCAAGAAGTTAGTGTTATGTGTATGTGGTGGGATTCTTTTTTGGTAAATTTCATCAGCATAGAAATTTAAAATGTAACTTAATTTAGCCTTGTGCAGTTAGCTTTCTGGCCATTGCTGTTACAGAAGAATGGCAAAATTGTTTGAAATGGTGGACTATATACTTGGAGCTTTTTGTTCTACCAGTCTCTTCCCGTAGAACAATGAGGATAACTATCTGGAGAGAAGATTGAGGATTATTTTCTGTGTTTATGTTGATTCTTAATTTTATTTATTTATTTTTAAATTTCTTAATGTTTATTTTTGAGAGAGAGAGACAGACAGACAGAGATAGGAGCCTGAGCGGGGGGAGGAGCAGAGAGAGGGAGACACAGAATCCAAAGCAGGCTCCAGGTTCTGAGCTGTCAGCACAGAGCCTGACTGTGGGGCTCAAACTTATAAGCCTTTGAGCTGTGAGATCATGACCTGAGTTGAAGTTGGATGTTAACTGACTGAGCCACCCAGGTGCCCTGTCTGCTCTAATCTTTATTATTTTCTTCCCTCTGCTAGCTTTGGGTTTAGTTTGTTCTTTTTTTTCTGTTCCTTATATTCCTCCCCGCCTACCAGGGCTACTGGCTGCTTGGTTTATTTTCCACTTGGTGCAAGGCACATGGTTACAGGGTGTTGGGAAGGCTTGCCTGTGGCTTGGGTAGTAAAAAGTGGCATTTTCTCAACTTCCTTTTTGGTGTTTTGTTATTTTGATGTAAAAGAACCCAAGTACTTCTGCCACAGCCCAGCTAGTCTAGGAGGGGAGGGGAGGGGAGGGAAAAGAGGGAAGGGAGGGGCTCTGATGAGCCTAGAGCCTCCTGAAGCCTGACAGGGGCCCCTCAGGACTGGGGCCCGGTGTTGGCTTTGCCAGGCTGGCCACCAGGCTGCTTCCTCATGGCTTCCAGAGCCAGGTCTCAGGTGATCGAGCTGCCGAAGTCCTGGGGAGATTCCCAACGCTCTGGGGACTCCAACACTGTATCCATGAATGGGAGAGTGGACTTCCTGAAAAAGAAGCTTGCCCACCAGTGACCTCGGTCGGCCTTGGGGAGACGCCAGTAATAGTCGTGGGTGGCCACGAGTGAGCTGCTGGAGGAGATGACTGCCATGCTGTTGCTTGTGGGCCTGTGGAAACCTCTGTGGTGACCCCTTGCAGGTCTCGTTGTGCAATAACGGGTGGGAGGGACAGGGACACTAGGCCACGGAGCCCTTTTGCAGAGGAGACCCCCCAAGGCTGCTCCACGACCAAAGTGCATGCGGAGTCTCTGTTCCTTATGTTCTAAAGTTAGGTTGTTGATCTGAGATCTTTCTTGTATTTTAATATGTGCATTTATAGCTATAGGGGTGGCTGGGTGGCTCAGTTGGTTAAGCAGCCAACTTTGGTTCAGGTCATGAGCTCACAGCTTGAGGGCTCATGGGTTCGAGCCCTGCATCAGGCTCTGTGCTAACAGCACAGAGCCTGGAGCCTGCTCTCAATTCTGTGTCTCCCTCTCTCTCTGCCCCTCCCCTGCTTGTGCTCTGTCTGTCTGTCTCTCTCTCTCTTAAAAATAAATAAACATTAAAAACAAATTAAAAAACATTTTCCCTTTGGCACCGCTTTTGCTGTGTCCTGTAATTTTTAGTATGTTGTGTTTTTCATTTTCATTATTCTCTAGATAGTTTCTAGTTTGCCTTACGATTTCTTCTTTGAGCTAGTGGTTGTTTAAAAATGTGTTATTTCGGGTGCCAGGGTGGCTCAGTTGGTTAAGCATCTGACTCTTGATTTCGGCCCAGATGATGATCTCACAGTTGTAAGATTGAGCCCTGTATGGAGTTCCGTCCTGGGCATGGAGCCTGTTTAAGATTCTCTCTCCCTCTCTCTTTGCCCTGTCCCCTGCTTGCTCTTTCTCTCTCTCTCAAAAAGTGCATGTTTCATTTACACAATTTTGTGAATTTTTCAGTTTTCTTTTTTTTATTGATTTCTAACCTTTTCCCATTGTTGACAGGGAAGATACTTTGTATATCTATCTTTTAAAAACTATTGAGACTTCAATTTGTGGTGGCCTCTAATGTATGGTTTTTCTTGGAAAGTGTCCTATGTGGGGCGCCTGGGTGGCGCAGTCGGTTAAGCGTCCGACTTCAGCCAGGTCACGATCTCACGGTCCGTGAGTTCGAGCCCCGCGTCAGGCTCTGGGCTGATGGCTCAGAGCCTGGAGCCTGTTTCCGATTCTGTGTCTCCCTCTCTCTCTGTCCCTCCCCCATTCATGCTCTGTCTCTCTCTGTCCCAAAAATAAATAAACGTTGAAAAAAAAAAAAAAATTAAAAAAAAAAAAAAAAAGGAAAGTGTCCTATGTGTGCTTGGGAATAATGTGTGTTCTGTTGTTATTGGGTACAGTGTTCTGTTTATATTTGTTAGGTCTAGTTAATTTTGTTGTTGTTTAAGTTTTCTCTATTTCCTAACATTCTATCTGGTTGTTCTGTTTATTTTTGTGAGTGAGATTTTGAAGTCTTTATTAATTTGGAGTATCTAATTCTCCTTTTAGTTCTATCAGTTATTGCTTCATATATTTTGATGATCTTTCATTAGGTACATGAACATTTATAATTAATAAGTATTCTCATTGTATTGAAACTTTTATTAATGTATGATGTTCTCTTTGTCTCATGACCTTTATTTATTTTTATTTTTTTGAGTTTATTTATTTTTGAGATAGAGGAGGGGCGGGGGGCAGAGAGAGACAGAGAGAGAGTCCCAAGCAGACTCCGCACTGTCAGCACAGAGCTCAGTGCAGGGCTGGAAACTATGAACTGTGAGATCATGACCAGAGCAGAAATTGAATTGGATGCTTAGCCAACCGAGCCACCCAGGCATGCCTCATGACCTTTCTTGACTTAAAATGTATTTTGTCTGATATTAGTGTAGCTCTCTTTTGGTTGCTATATGCATGCAATATCTTCTTTTTACTTTACTTCAACCTGTTTATGTCTTTGGATTTCAAGTGAGTCTTGTGTAGACAGCATATAGTTGGATCATGTATTTTTACCCATGCCAGTCTGTTTTTTTATTGGAGTGTTTAATCCATTTATTAAAGTAATTACTGATAAGGACTTAATTATGTCATTGTGCTCTTTGTTTACTGTGTGCCTTATAACTTTTTCATTCCTTATTTTCTGAATTACTATCTTTTGTGTTTATTTCATTTTTTTGTAGTGAAATGTTTAAATTACTTTCTCATTTCCTTTTATCTATATTCTATAGCTATTGTGTTTGTAATTAGCAAGGGAATTACATTTAGCATCCTAAAGTTATGACACTCCTACTTGAATTTATACCAGCTTAACTTCAGTAATAGAAAAGCTGCTCTTTTAAGGCACCATTCCCACCCTTTTCACTTGCTAATATCCCATAATTACATTTTAATACATTGTATGCCCCAAAATATAAACAAGTAATTTTCAAAATGTATTTAGTCTCTTAAATTATGTAGAAAACAGGATTTGAGTTACAAATCAAAGTTACACTAATACTTGCTTTTATGCTGATAATTTTTTTCTTTAAATGTATCAGTCATGTAAATCATATACAAAACAAAAAGTATAGTTACAAATCATTGTTACAATAATACTGTATTTTGTAATTGTCCATATATATATACCTTTAGTGAGATCTTTATTTCTTCATACAGCTTCAAGCTACTATCTGGTGTCCCTTCCTTCCACCCTGCAGGACTCCCTGGTGCATTTCCTGCAAGGCAGGTCTAGTGCTCACAAACTGTCTCAACTTTTGTTTACTTGAGAATGTCTTTAATTTCTCCCTCATTTTGAGGGACAGTTTTGCCAGATACAGAATTCTTAGTTGACAGGTTTTTTCTTTTAGCACTTTGAATATATAGAACCACTGTCTTCTGGCCTTCAGAGTTTTTGATGAGAAGTCTGTTAGCATTCTTTCTTTTTCATTCATTCATTCATTTTTAAACTATTATTATTATTTTTTATTTTAGAGAGCAGGAGTCAGGGAGAAGGGCAGAGGTAGAGAGAGAGATTTTCAAGCAGGCTCCACACTCAGCCCAGAGCCTGATGCAGAGCTTGATCCCATAACCCTGGGATCATGACTTGAGCCGAAATCAAGAGTCAGATGCCCAACCAACTGAGCCACCCAAGTGCCCCTACAAGAATTTCTCTCTTTGTTTTTTGACAGTTTAATTATAATATGTCTCAGTGTGGGTCTCTTTGAGACGTATCCTACTTGGAATTCATTGAACTTCTTGGATATTTATATGTCATTCATCAAATTTGGGAGGTTTTCAGGCATTCTTCAAATCTCTGTCCCATTCTCTCTTCTCCTTCTGGGACTCACATGATGCATATATTAGTCTGCTTGATGGTGTCACACAGGTTCCATAGGCTTTATTTACTTTTTTCCCAATCTTTCTCTTCCTCAGACTTGATAATTTCTATTGTCCTATTTTTGAGTTCACTGATGTTTCTTCTGCCTGCCCAAATTTGCCATTGAATCCCTCTACTGAAATTTTCATTTCAGTTGTATACTTTTCAGCTCCAGAATTTGTTTTTGGTTTCTTTTTAGGTTTTTTATTTCTTTATTGATATTTCCATTTTGTTCACACATTGTTTTAATTTCTCCATACTTTAGTTCTTTGAGCATTTGTAAGTCCCTTGTTTTAAAGACTTAGTCTAGTTTATACACTATAAGTTCTTTTTTTGGGAATAGCTTCTGTTGATTTAATTTTTTTCTATGAACAAGCCTTACTTTCTTTGTATGCCCTGTGATTTTTTTGTTGAACATGAGACATTTTAGTCTAATAATGTAACTCTGGACCTCTCCCCCTTACTCAAGGTTTAGTTTTTGTTTTTTTGATTATCGTAGGCTCTCTCTGTGCTGAGAATCGGCCTGAGGGGTAAACTTAAGGTCTTACCAAGTTTTTTTCCTGAGGCTTTCCCTGTCCATACATGGTCACTTTCTAATTTTCCTGCATATGCATATTCTAGTCATGATCTAGTCATTCATTTGAATGTTCTAGTCGTTAAAGTCTAGCTTCTGAAAGGGAAAAAAAGCCAAAAAAAAAAAACCAAATGAAGGTGAGGAAAAGGGTGCTACTTCCTTAAATTTCCTGTAAATCATTTAGAGGGGCTTGCAACACTTGGGAGAGGTACAACAAAATGGCTGCCTTCCTCTTTGTCTCTACCTCTGTGATCAGAAGCAGCAGTTAGCAATCTAACAGATTTCCAATATTTGGAGGCGAGGGTCCTTTTTGCCCGCCTTGGTTTCCACAAGCTCTGTGCGAGCTTCTCCAGGAACATGTACACAGCTGTTTGCCATGTGTCTGGAGGATGAATAGCTGCTAATCTGCTAAGAGCTGAAATTGACTGAAATTGGCCAGAATTTACTCTTCCAAATCTTCCCCTGGAAGTTACAAGCCTTCAGCCTCTCCAGGATTCCAAAATAGTTACAGCAGACAGATTCTGCCGCAATAGTTATCCTCTAGGTGGGGAGACAGATTCCTGGGGCTTCCTACTCCACCATCTTCCCAGAATTCTCTGCCTGTTGCCTTCTTTTTAACCAAGAGTCTAGTGTGTTTCTGACTTTAACTCTGATTACAAATTTGTGTTTTTGATCTAGGGAGATAGTTATTTCATTTAATGTCTCTTTTTGTCTTGTTTGTTTTCTTTTTTAAATTAATGTATTTTTTATTTGATTTGTAGGTTTTGAGTGGGATGGGTAGATAATACATGAAAACATGAATTTATTATATGATCTTAAAGTCTTTCTTAGTCTTTTTTAAAATGTTTGTTTATTTTTGAGAGAGCATGTACAGGTGCGTGGGGGAGGGACAGAGAGAGAAGGGGACAGAAGATCCACAGCTGGCTCCATGCTGACAGCAGAGAGCCCAATACGGAGCCTGAACCCACAAACTGTGAGATTGTGACCTGAGCCGAAGTTGGATGCTAAACTGACTGAGCCACCCAGCATCCCAAAAGATTTCTTACGTTAATCAAGGATTACTTGAGGGTATGGTAAACCTGACATCATTTCTTTAACTGTAGGTTTTCACTGTCTTGGAAAGAGAATCAGTGCTCAGATTTCCAGAAATTTGAGTGTTGGCAGTAAAACAACAACAACAACAACAACAAAAAACCACAGAGGAAAATTTTAATAAAATTTGTAATTAGTTTCTCAGGACTTCATTTGGTACTGGGATTCATAAAACTTGAATTTTCATAGACTAAAAGCTAGTTTTGCTTCTCTTCTTACATTGGAATGAAGAGGAGAAATATTGGTTGACTTTCAGCAAGCCAAACCTAGTAGAAGATAAAACTGGAGTGGGGAAGGGTGAGCCTGCCTCATTTTTAGGGATGGTAATATCTGACATTTATATTTATAGTTTACTTACCAATGAAGTGCAGTGTTGATAGCTTGCTGTTCACTGACAGAATGTTTTCTATAGCCTCCCCTACAAGTTTTTAATCTTAGAAGAGGACCCTAGATATTAATTTAAAAGAAAAAAGAAATATTATAATGTAATCTATCCTTTTCTATTATGAGGCTTATCTACTTATTTTATTTATTTTTTTCATCTTTGTATCTACTTATTTTAAAAAATGAAACTATATTAAGGTGTGAAACATGATGCTTTGATATACATGTACATCATGAAATGATCGTGAAACTTACATAGCTGTCTCCTCAAATAGTTACTTTCTCTTTTTTCTTTTTCTTTTTTTTGTGGGCAGAGCACCTGATATCTACATTTTTTTTAGCAACCTTCCAGTATACAGTACAGTGTTATTAACTAGAGTCTTGGTGCTCTGTGTTAGATCTTTATACTTACTCATTCTGATTAACTGCAACTTTGTATCCTTTGACCAACACCTGTCCATTTCTTGTACCTCCTTACCCCTGTAACCACAGTTCTCTCTGCGCATGTATTTGATGACATAAAAGTCAGATCATATAATAATTTTCTTTGTGCATCTGGTTTATTTTCCTTAGCGTAATGTCCTCTAGGTTTGTCCATGTTGTTGCCAAATAGCAGGATCTCCTTCTTTTTTTAAGGATGCCTGCTATATATTACAGACAGTTAACCCTGGAACATTGTAAGCTCCTAGCCCTACACGGTCAAAAATCTTCATGTAACTTTTGACTCCCCAAACTTAACCACTAATAAATACTCTACTGTTGACTGGTATCCTTATTGATAACATAGTCGTTTAACACCTATTATGTGTAAAATGTTATTAAAATCGTAAGTGGGGCGCCTTGGTGGCTCAGTCCGTTGGGCGTCCAACTTTGGCTCACATCATGATCTTGTGGTTAATGAGTTCGAGCCCTGTGTCGGGCTCTGTGCTGACAGCTCAGAGCCTGGAGCCTGCTTTGGATTCTGTGTCTCCCTTTCTCTCTGCCCCTCCCTGAATCGCACTCTGTCTCTCTCTCCCTCAAAAACAAATAAAAACATTAAAAAAGTTTAAAAAAAAGAAAATTATAAGTAAAATAGGTTTACTCCATTTACAGTAAAAATTCCACACAGAGGTTCAAATCCATGTTGTTCAGTGGTCGGATGTATACATATAACACAATTTCTTTATCCATTCATCCGTCAGTGGATCCTTAGTTGTTTCCCTGTCTTGGTGATTGTGAGTAATGCTGCAGTGAACGTGCTTCTGTAGATACCTCTTCAAGGTACTGATTTCATTTCCTTGGATTGCTGGATTATATGGTCATTTAGTTTTAGATCTTTTTTTTTTTTTTTTTTTAAGTTATTTATTTCTTTAGTAATCTCTCCACCAGTGTGGGACTGGAACTCACCACCCTGAAATCGAGAGTCTCATGCTCTTCTAACTGAGCCATTCAGGCGCCCCAAGTTTTACGTTTTTGAGGAAACTGCATATCATCTTCCATAATGACTATACCACTTTACACCCCCGCCAGTACTTTATGAGTGTTTGTTTTTCTTTGGATCTTTACCAACACTTGTTTTCTTTTATCTTTTTGATAATATCCATCTTAAGAGGCATGAGGTAATATCTCATTGTGGTTTTGATTTGCATTTCCCTGATGATTAGTGACATCAAACACCTTTTCATGCACCTGTTGGCTATTTATGGAAAAATGTCTAGAAAGGTCCTTTACTCATTTTTTAAAAAAATCAGGTTGTTATTTTGCTGTTGAGTTGTGTAAGTTCCTTGTATATTTTGGATATTAATCCCTTATCAGATACATGGTTTTAAAATATTTTCTCCCAATCTATAGGTTGCCTTTTCATTTTGTTGATTGTTTTCTTTACTGTGAAGAAGCTTTTTAGTTTGATGTAGTCCCACTTGTTTATTTTTACATTTGTTGCCTGAGCTTTTGGTGTCATATCAAAAAAAATCATTGTCAAGTCCAATGTCAAGGAGCTTTTCCCCTATGTTTTTCCTTCTAGGAGTTTTATAGTTTCAGGTCTTATACTTATGTCTTTATTTTGAGTTGATTTTTGTGTATGGTATAAGATAAGGATCCATTTTCATTCTTCTGCATATAGATACTCAGTTTTCCTAACACCATTCATTGAAAAGACTGTCATTTCCCCATTGTGTGTTCTTTGCATCAGTGTCAAAAATTACTTGATTGTGTATGTGTGAGTTTATTTCTGGGTTCTCTATTCTCTTCCATGCTCTGTGTATCTTTTTTCTTATGCCAGTACTGCACTTGTTGTTGTTGTTTTAAATTTTTAATGCACTGTTGTTGTTTTTTTTTAATGTTTATTTATTTTTGAGACAGAGAGAGACAGAGCATGAATGGGGGAAGGTCAGAGAGAGAGAGGGAGACACAGAATCTGAAACAGGCTCCAGGCTCTGAGCTGCAAGCACAGAGCCCGACGTGGGGCTCGAACTCACGGACCGTGAGATCATGACCTGAGCCGAAGTCGGACGCTTAACCGACTGAGCCACCCAGGCGCCCCTGCACTGTTTTGATTACTGGAGCTTTGTAAAATAGTTTGGAGTTGGGGAACATGATTCCTCCAACTTTGTCTCAGGATGGCATTGGCTGTTTGTGACCTTGTGTGTTTCCTTATACATTTTATTTATTTTAATTTTTTAATTTTTAAATGTTTGTTTATTTTGAGAGATAAAAAGCATGAATGGGAAGAGGGAGGGAAGGAGAGAGAGAATCCCAAGCAGGCTCTGCAGTGTCAGCGAAGAGCCCAGTGCAGGGCTTGATATCATGACCACAAGACCATGATCTGAGCCTAAAGCAAGAGTTGAATACTTGACCGACTGAACCACCCAGCTGCCCTTCATTATAAATTTTAGATTTTTTTTTCTATTTTTGTGGAAAAAACCATTGGAATTTTGATAGGGATTGCATTGAATCTGTACATCACTTTGAGGAGTATGGACATTTCAACAGTGTTAATTCTTCTAATCTGTGTATGTGGAATATCTGTCCATTAATTTGCAGCTTCAATTTCTTTCATCAGTGTTTTACAGTTTTTACTCTACACATCTTTGACCTTCTTGGTTAAATTTATTCATATATATATATATATATATATATATATATATATATATATATATATGTATTTTTTTTTTTTTTTTTTGATGCTATCCTAAATGGGATTGTTTTCGTGATTTCCTTTGGAGATAGATCATTGCTGGTGTAGAGACAAACTTGTAGGTTGATTTTTATTTTATCCTGCAATGTTATTGAATTTGTTTATTCTGACAGATTTTCTTGGGGGTCTTTTAGTTCTTCTACAATTAGGATCATGTCATCTCTAAACAGATAATTTTACTTCTTCCCTTTTGATTTGGATGCTTTTTATTTCTTTTGTTTGTCTAATTGCTCTTGGTAGTACTTTCAGTACTATTTTGGATAAAAGTGCCAAGAGTTGGAGGCAGCTGAGTGGCTCAATCAGTTAAGCATCTGACTTTGGCTCAGGTCATGATCTCGTGGTTCGTGAGTTCATGCCCCACGTTGGGCTCTGTGCTGACAGCTCAGAGCCTGGAGCCTGCTTTGGATTCTGTGTCTCCCTCCCTCTCTGTCCCTTCCCTGCTTGCACTCTGTCTCTCTCTCTTTCTCTCTCTCTGTCTCTTTCTCAAAAATAAACATTAAAAAAAAAAAACTTAAAAAAAAAGGGCCAAGAGCGGACAACCTTATGTATGTAATTTATGTATGTAACTTTAACGTGTGTTGTACTAGTAGTATTAAAATCAGAAATCTAGTCAGTTTGGTTTTTAGGTAATTGACAGGCATATCATGGTGACATCCAGTCATACTAGTGTTATACTGAGTATGTTACATCTGAGACTTCCCATTTTTGACTGAACATTGTTATATATAGTACACTAGGTAATGCCTGATTATCAAGGATATAAATGCCAAATTGTTGTGGCATAAGCCTGACTAATTTTATGATATTAGAAAAAAGTTGTAAGACATTTATTTATTTAATTTATTTATGAGCACAGGCAAAAGTTTATTGAAGTATAAAATCAGATTAAGAATAGTAAGAAAGCTGTCTTTACAGAGAGGGAGCGTTCAGAAGTGGATACCCCAAATGTTGCAAAACTTTTAAAGGATGCAGCATTGGCAGTCCCGAGTGCTCCAGTGCCTCAGGCCCCTCTTAGCTTCCTCAAGGAATGAAGGGTTCCCATTCCTGGTATAGCTGTGGATGTGTAATACATTATTTGGGAAGTTTGATATAAAGTGTCAAAGGCTGACCTTGATTTAGATTAGGAGATAGAACCCTTTTAATATAAGTTTTGTTGATGACAGATAAACTGGGTGTCTTAGATATCTAGTAACTGATGTAAAAAGTGAAATCAGGTAAAATGGAATAGTCATGATGGCCATGTAGAGGAGGTAAATATTCAGTTATTTAGGTGTTTTTTCCTTCCTCCCTTCTTCCGTCCCTCCCTCCCTCTCTCCACATATTCTGTATTATATAGTTTTCATATTCTCTGTAGTATAGAGTCCTTACTGTGGAGGCTGCTTTCAGGCACACATGCTTGAGCAATGGAGTACAGACAGTCCCATCAAGGCAACCTCCCTTAAAATATCCCTAGGCCCTAACTGACCAACGGGCTACTTACAACCAGGCACAGTTATCAAAAAAGGAAGAATTCCATATGTCGCCATACCTCCTCATCTTCCCCCTTTAAAAACAGCCCCCTTCCACTGCTTCATTGCAGAGAGCCTCTCCTCTGCTGTCCTGCTCACTGCTCCCTAGCAATGTATTCAATAAACTTTTGTCTCCTTTGTTTGGCCTCAGGTGAATTCATTCACCTCCTGTGCCACCCGCTTCCACCCGATTGTCGCCCCACATTTGGGGGCCCCCATCCAATCTAGAGACACCTGTTTGACACCACACTTCCCTCTATTGGCTGTGAAGCCAGGAAGCAGGGAGGTAACTTGGAACCTCCACAGTTCCCACAGTGAGGAAATGCTGGTGGAATGTTTTTGCTTTCCCTTCTGAAAGGAATCACTTGGCCTTGATGCTCCTTGTGGCCTCAGTGTCTATGCCTGGAACCCATATATTGTATTCTAGGTACTGTGCCAGTCACTTAAAGACAGTATTAAAAAAAAAAAAATACTACCAAGCTCCCTCTGCCTGTCTCCGGGTAGCTTCATTCAGTATATCCTTCAAGGTGCAGATCAAGTGTTAGCCTGTTTTAGGATTTTACTACCTCATCTTTTCCTGCTCAGTCTGAATTTGGTAGCCCTTAAGTGTACCTTAGTATCTTTTTTGCTTCTGTCACTTCTCATCCTGTTATACCCCTCTCTTCACCCATTTTGCATAGTCTCTGGTATGTGTTTAAATACTTGGTGAATGTTTATTTAGAGAATGAATGAATGAATGAAGAAATACAGTTTCAGGTTTTGAAAATGAAAGTAATCTTTAATTGAAATTTGCCCCATTTCAAGTGTTAAAATTGATTCATTTTTGCAAAGTTGAAGAGACAAATGTACCAAAGCAGTAGTGTTTTTGCTCTGAACATGGATGACTTTTAGGATCTAGGGAAACAAAACAATTTTTTAAAAGGTTACATTTATTGAAGGTAAACACTGTTCTGCACTAATGCCTATATTCCCTAGTAGTTAGATAGAAATAACTTGTATAAACCAAACAGCAGTTTGTTTTCAATCTAAGAGATTTTAAAGATGGAGACCATCTATTTACTTTAGGCAGAGTTTCACAGGGTATTTATACCTTGGCTCTTAAATTTAGAAAATGGATTTTATTAGTTTATCTAGAAGAAATCTTCCAATAAAACTAACAATCTACTGGGGCGCCTGCGTGGCTCAGTTGGTTAAGCGACCGACTTCGGCTCAGGTCATGATCTCGCAGTTTGTGAGTTCGAGCCCCGCATCAGGCTCTATGCTGACAGCTCAGAGCCTGGAACCTACTTCAGATTCTATGTCTCCCCCTCTCTCTACCCCTCCCCTGCTCACGCTTTTTGTCTCTCTGTCTCTCAATAATAAATAAATGTTTTAAAAAAATTAAAAAAAAAACTAACAATCTACTTACGATAGGAAATTTACTTAGATTAATTATCTTTAAGGCACTCAGGAAACAAATTCACAGATCAAAAGATTGTTAAATAAACATTGAATTTGAACTGAGGGAGTGAGTTCAGTTGTCTTTCGTGGGGTGGCTTGTGATAAGATTTAAAAAAAAATTTTTGTTTTGGTAAAACATATACAACATAAAATTTATCATTTTAAAGCGTCCTAGCCAAAGGGGCACCTGGGTGGCTCATTTGTCCACCTCTTGATTTTCTGCCCAGGTCATGATTTCATGGTTCATGAGATAGAGCCCTGTGTCGGGCTCTGTGCTGATTGATTTGGGCCTGCTTGGGATTCTCTCTCTGCCTCTCCCCTGCTTGTTCTCTTTCTCTCTCTCTCTCTCTCTCTCAAAATAAATGAACATTTTTTAAAAATTAAAAAAATGTGTACAAGTAAGTAAAAACAAAAGTATAAAAGTGTCATTTAAGTACATTTGCAGTGTTGTGAAACCATCACCAATATTTCCAGAACATTTTCATCACCCTAGATTGGAATTCTGTACCCATTAAGCAATAACTCATTTGCCATTCCTGATGTTTTCTGATCTACTTTTTGTCTCTATGAATTCTCCTATTCTGAATATTTCATAGAAGTTGAATCATATAATCCTATAATAATTGTCCTGTTGGAGTTAAGTGTTCCAAAAGGATATTCAACTTCTTTATTCTGGAGATTGTCTAAATAGTAGTTTTCAAACATATTTTGATTGTTTTATTACATCTATAAAAATTTAAGTGATATATGTGTGTTTATTTTTAAATTATATACATTTGTTCTGTACTATTATATGCATTATAAAATATGCATAAGAAGTTAAAGTATTATTTAAAATATATTGCCAATCAATATTGATCACATCCTGCTATCATTAGCTTATATCTCAAGGCATAAAATTCTTTTTTTTTTAATTTTTAAAAAGATTTGTTTATTTTGAGAGTGAGAAAGAGCATGAGAGAAAGTAGAGGAGGGGCAGAGACAAAGGGAGAGAAAGAATGTCAAGTAGGCCCTATGCTGTCAGCAGGCAGCCCAACATGGGGCTCGATCTCATGAACAGTGAGATCATGATCTGAGCTGAAATCAAGAGTCAGACACTCCAGCTCAACTGCCTGAGCCACCCAGGCGCCCCTCAAGGCATAAAATTCTAATTGTCTAATTTCTTAACAGATTTTATCAGATGGTCATTGTATCTACTTTATGTTGTTGATAAAGAACTGTTTGTATTGTTAGAAAGTGTCAGCTCTGCCGTGTGTCAGCTCTGCCGTTTGCATGTCTTTGAATCATTAGAATTTACTTTAGTATGTTTTACGTGTTATCTTTTAAAACTAGTTATCTATTTTGTGAGGACCAATCACAAATGACTCAACCAGGTACATGTAAATTGCAATATATTCAAATACTTTAAAAGTTAGTGCATAAATCAGGATGTTACTATAGCTTCTCCGTGTCGTACAACATCCTTTCTTCCCTACAATACCTTGCGTACTGTACTGTCCAAGTGAAGAGTAGGGGTGGGATGCTCCGAAAGAGTACCTATACTTAAATGTTAGTACAATTTAACTTACTTATTTTTTGATAAAATTAAATACAGATAGTACAAGTATTTTCTTTATATATGCATGTGGACTTAATTTATATACTCACATGGAATGCATTTACCTTAGTTTCACTGCTCTAACGCTGTGGTCTGGTCATCTAACACCTTTTTCCTGGTGTGACTTGGTTACTCACTGTTAATTATTTTACAATTTTATTACAAGAGTAGAAACATGATATCAGGCCAGATAATAATAATATTCTTTTTTTTTTTTTTTTAAGTTTTTGAAACGTTTGTTCATTTTTGAGGGACAGAGGGAGACAGAGCATGAGTTGGGGGGGGGGCAGAGAAAGAGGGAGACACCGAATCCGAAGCAGGCTCCAGGCTCCAAGCTCCAAGCCGACAGCACAGAGCCTGATGTGGGGCTTGAACTCACGAACCACGAGATCATGACCTAAGCTGAAGTCAGACGTTTAACTGAAGGAGCCACCCAGGTGCCCCGATAATAATCATATTCTTATGTAGATTCTACTTTTCTTTCTCCTATTAGATATCTTGTTGGATTTGGTAAGCACCAGTCTTATAGATAATAAGTTTACAAAGTGTACACTGAGGGGTGCTTGGGTGGCTTAGTTGGTTTAGCATCTGACTTTTGATTTCATCTCAGGTCATGATCCCAGGGTAGTGGATCAAGCCCTGTGTCAGGCTATGTGTTGAGTGTAGAACCTGCTTAAGATTCTTTCTCTCTCTCTCTGCCCTTTGCTTCTCTCTCTCTTTCTCTTTCTCTCTCTCTTTCAAAAAAAACAAAAAAACAAAACCTTAAACCTTTAAAAAGCTTTAGTTTAAGGTGGAGACTTTTTATTCACTTAATTCTCTTAAAATAAGGTTTTTTAACTGTACTGAATTTAAAAGTATTTACTCCCAAATTCACATCCACCAGAACCTATGAATGTGACCTTATTTTGAAATAGGTTCTTTGCAAATGCAATCAAGTTAGTATGTGGTTATACTGGATTAGAGTAGGCCCTAATTCAAGGACTGTTGTTCTTTTTTATTATTTATGTATTTATTTAGTTTACTTACCAGCATGCCACCTTATTTTATTTATTTATTTTCTTTATTTTATATTTTTTAAAATTTACATCCAGGGGCGCCTGGGTGGCGCAGTCGGTTAAGCGTCCGACTTCAGCCAGGTCACGATCTCACGGTCCGTGAGTTTGAGCCCCGCGTCAGGCTCTGGGCTGATGGCTCAGAGCCTGGAGCCTGTTTCCGATTCTGTGTCTCCCTCTCTCTCTGTCCCTCCCCCGTTCATGCTCTGTCTCTCTCTGTCCCAAAAATAAATAAACGTTGAAAAAAAAATTAAAAAAAAAAAAAAAATAAATAAAATTTACATCCAAATTAGCATATAGTGAAACAATGATTTCAGGAGTACATTCCTTAATGCCCCTTACCCATTTAGCCCTTCCCCCCTCCCACAACCCCTCCAGTAACTTTGTTCTCCATATTTATGAGTCTCTTCTGTTTTGTCCCCTTCCCTGTTTTTATATTATTTTTGTTTCCCTTCCCTTATGTTCATCTGTTTTGTCTCTTAAAGTCCTCATATGAGTGAAGTCATATGATACTTGTCTTTCTCTCACTGACTAATTTCACTTAACGTAATACCCTCCAGTTCCATCCACATAGTTGCCAATGGCAAGATTTCATTCTTTTTGATTGCCGAGTAATACTCCATTGTGTGTGTGTGTGTGTGTGTGTGTGTGTGTGTGTGTGTGTATATGTGTGTGTGTGTGTGTGTGTGTGTGTGTGTGTGTGTGTGTATACCACATTTTCTTTATCCATTCATCCATTGATGGACATTTGGGCTCTTTCCATACTTTGGGTATTGTTGATAGTGCTGCTATAAACATGGGGGTGCATGTTTATATGCACACCTGTATCCCGTGGATAAATGCCTAGTAGTGCAATTGCTGGGTCGTAGGATAGTTCTATTTTTAGTGTTTTGAGGACCCTCCATACTGTTTTCCAGAGTGACTGCATTCCTAGCAGTGCAAAAGGGTTCCTCTTTCTCCTCATCCTCGCCAACATCTGTCGTTCCCTGAGTTGTTAATATTAGCCATTCTGACAGATGTGAGGTGGTATCTCATTGTGGTTTTGATTTGTATTTCCCAGATGATGAGCGATGTTGAGCATTTTTTCATGTGTTGGTTGGCCATCTGGATGTCTTCCTTGGAGAAGTGTCTATTCATGTCTTTTGCCCATTTCTTTACTGGATTATTTGTTTTTTTGGTGTTGAGTTTGACAAGTTCTTTATAGATTTTGTATACTAACCCTTTATCTGATATGTAAGGACGGTTGTTCTTTTTTTTTTTTTAAATATTTATTTTTGAGAGAGAGACAGAGTGTGAGTGGGGGAGGAACAGAGAGAGAGAGGGAGACACAGAATCTGAAGCAGGCTCCAGGCTCCGAGCTGTCAGCACAGAGCCCGATGCAGGGCTCAAATTCACGAACCATGAGATCATGACCTGAGTTGAAGTCAGATACTTACCAACTGAGCCACCCAGGCGCCCCAGGACTGTTATTCTTATAAGAAGAGAGAAACTTGTACAAAGAGAGAGGAGAATACCATGTGAAGATGGATGCAGAGATTGAAATGAAGAATCTACAAACCAAGAAATGCCAGGGATTGCTGGCACCCCCTGGAAGCTGGTAGAGAGGCATGGACTGAAGTCTCCTCAGAGCCTCAGAGATTCTACTTCAGTTCCTCCTCAAAGGCACCAACCCTGCTGACACCTTAATTTTGGAGTTCTAGCCACCAGAACTATGAAAGGATACATTTTTGTTGCTTTAAGCCACTCAGTTTGTGGTACTTTATTGTAGTAGCCTTGAGAAACTAGTAACCAAGTATAATTTTCTTTTCAGATATACAGTTAGGCCTGTTGATGTGGCTACATGTATAAATGTCACTGAAAAGATGAGTTTTTTTCTCCTAAATTATAATGATAGCAGTGAGTTTTTGGAACACTACACATATGCTGCACATCATTGTTTCATTTAAATTCTTACACCAACAAGGCTATTATTTCAACAATTAAAACAGATACCAATGCTCAGAAAGGGTAACCCTTACAAAGTATGAATGTTGGTATTTGACTATAAAAAACCTGTTTTCTTTCCTCTATCACTTTCTCTCTTTGCACTTATAGAGGTCAGTTTCTCTTGGTGGCATTAGCTGGTATTTATAGATTTTCTTCTTTAACTTACAATTTATTTTGTATTATCTAGAAAAATAAAAAATGGTGGCCCTTGAAATGTGCCAGCCTTTTCCAAAAGCTCTGAGTTTTATATGACTTTAGTGTTTGTTTGCATTTCTCATTTTCAGCCAGAGGCCAGAATCCAAAACCAAATTGTGTCATTCTATTCCTCTGGGATTGTTGAATAGCTAAAACCAGGAAGTACCAGAAATTTCTCATGGAAGTTCCAGGAACTTTAGCATTATGTCTAGAGAATCAGAATGATTAGAATATTCATTTTTGTATTTTTAGTAGCTTTAAATAGACCACTCATAACAAATGGTCAGTGGACAATTTTTATTTAAGAGAGCCCAGAAGATGGAGTGATTGCTGATAAAGACTAGTGTAATTGGTAGGGTATCATCTATCTCTTTTATGATGACTGGTCATAGGTAAAATCAAACCTGTTTTCTGTCTTTAGTGGAAGGAGATGACAATTTAATTAGGCTGGTGAAAGATAAAATAAGAACTATTTGCAAATATGTAACAAAAATTGAGTTTTAAAAAATATGAATAAAGTGGTGTATATGGGTAGATAAGTTATTTGATAATACACATAGTTTAAGCTTTAGAACTATATAAAGAAGGACATACATTCTGGGTTATCATATAATCTGAAAGAAGAGAAGCAGTCTCTGCAAAATGAAGTATTTTTTCACTTCATTGAAAGGAAAAATACAACATTGGATACTTTGTTATGGAATTTAATTGCTGTGTTAAATTATGTTATTCTTAAAAGTGAAAAGGACATGGTTACTGTCTTTGATTAAGTCTTAGTCTCATGGAGAAATAGAAAGAAATAAAGCTAGCCCACCTGGTTTTGCCTAGGAGAATCATTATCCTAAATGTGTATCTAATGTTCCTCATTACAGTACTGCTTCATTATAAAAAAAAAAAAATACTGGGGCGCCTGGGTGGCTCAGTCGATTATGCATCAGACTCTTGATTGCAGCTCAGGTCATGATCTCAGAGTTTGTGAGATTAAGCCCCACGATGGGCTCTGCGCTCACGGTGTGGAACCTACTTGGGATTCTGTCTCTCCCTCTTTCTGCCTCTCCCCCCTCTCATTCTCATTCTCATCCTCTCTCTCTCTCTCTCTCTCCTCAAAATAAATAAATAAACTTAAAAAAATAAAGACAGTGACAAGTATTGGCAAGGACATGGAAGAATTAGAACCTTCATACACTGCTGGTGGGACTGCAAATTATACAGCCCATATAGAAAACAGTTTGACCATTTCTTTAAAAAGTTAAAAATAATTCTGTCTCTTTCTCTGCCCCTCCCCTGCTTGCACTCTCTCTCCCTCTCCCTCTCCCTCTCCCTCTCCCTCTCCCTCTCCCTCTCCCTCTCTCTCTCCCTCTCTCTCTCTCTCTCTCAAAAATAAAACATTCAAAAAATTACAAAAAAATAGTTAAAAATGATAAACTTACCAAATAACCTGGCAATTCCAGTCCTAGGTATACACCCAAGAATATGAAAACATAGGTCCAATTAAAGACTACTATGTGAATATCTGTAGCAGCATTATACATAATAGCTCAAACTGGAAACATCAGACTCTTGATTTCAGCTCAGGTCATGATCTCATAGTTTTGTGAATTCGAGCCCTGCCATCTGGCTCTGTGCTGAGCTTGCTTGGAATTGCTTGAAATTGCTTGGAATGCTAGCATGGAGCTTGCTTGGAATTCTCCCTCCCTCTCTGCCCCTACCCCACTGGCACTCTCTCTGTCTCTCTTAAAATAAATAAACATTAAAAAAATTGTTAAAATAAAAAAAAATAGTGCCTCATAATGTTACCCACATGAGAGAAGCTTCTGCCTTTTAGATTATCTGTTCAGGTGAATTTAAATTGGCGATTTATATCTGAAAACACTTGTGATCTTTCCCTTTAATATGTATGTTGTGCTGTTTGCAATGAGCAATCACATAGCTCTCTTACTTGTTGAGTCTGAGAATCAGTTGTTCTGTAGTGGGACTGCCTATCCCTTTGATATACTCCCTGCAACCTGCCAGAGTGAATTTTGGATTAGCAACATAGCCTATATTTTAAATCATCTGGTCCTAAACAGAACTTCCAAAGTGGATGAAAGTCCATCTAACCTTTTAAGGTGATACAGGGGGAAAATAATGAACAGAAATTTAATTTTATAAGCCAACATTACTCTAACTTAATCTCTTGCCCTTTCTAAATCTCTTAAGTTGACTAGTTTCGTGGCTTTTCTGAGAAAGGAGGAGGTGATCTAATGCTTTTATTTGAAAAGAGGGAACCATAATACTATCCAGGAAACATTCCATGATAGCACGCACACCTTACTTCTTTACCTATAAAGTTCTTGAATACAGGATTATATTTCCCTTTTGATTTATTTCTAGCACTTAGTACAATATCTAGCACATCATAAGTGCTTAAATAACATTTGATGCATGGAACAAAGAATGCTCTTTTCATGTCTACTGTGTTAGAAATTACAGTTCAGGGTAGGAATCAAAATGTTATTCTTAAGCTAAGATAGTGGTATTGCTAGAAGGAACTTAAAGCATGTCTTTTCACCAATAATTGAAAGCCACAAACAGCTCATGTAGTCATGTGGTATACATTACTCCTTTATATTCTCAGAAATGAATTTTTTAATAAAGTTTACACTTAAATAGTTTGCAAAAAGTTTATATACTTTTTGTAGTAGTATAAACCCTTCTATCCATTTCATGACATTTACCTTCCTCTAGTCTTAAAAACATATATATGTATCATTTAGCAGAATTATACTCTTAGTCTCTATACACTAATAAATGTAAACCAAGTATCAATGATTTAAGGAATATTTGTTTTTAATGAACTGTTACTAATGTTGTGACTTATTTTAATGAATGGTTATTCTAGTGATTTTTTTAGTGACTTAAAATTGAAACTCGAATTGTTGAATAATATGAGCCAAGTGGTTTCTTAAATCAGTTTTTCAGGGTAAATGCAGAGATAACTAAAACTTCATTCTTATCCTCAAAGGACTTACAGTCAAGTGGAATAGAAAATATGTAAATGAGATAGTATAGTATAAAACAGAATGAAGTAGATTCCAAACCACAATTACATACAGCAAGATTATAAGTAGGGAAATAATCCTTACTAGTAATGAATGATTAGGGAAGACTTCTGTGGATAAGAGATTCAGTAACAATTACTGTTGGAATGAAATGTGCCAATTCTTTTTTTTTTTTAATATTTTTTCAATGTTTATTTATTTTTGAGAGACCGAGAGAGAGAGAGAGAGAGAGAGAGAGTAGGGAAGGGGCAGAGAGGGAGACACAGAATTCAAAGCAGGCTCCAGGCTCTGAGTTGTCAGCACAGAGCCCAATGCAGGGCTCGAACCCATGAACCATGAGATCATGACCTGGGCTGAAGTTGGACGCCCAACCGACTGAGCCACCTAGGCACCACGAAATGTGCCAATTCTTAAACACTGAGGCCCCTCTTGCCCTTGGCTCAGTTTTTAAACACTAAGGCCCATTTTCAAAATTTTTAGATTTTCGTGAGTTAGGAATCTTGAGTAGTTGCTAAAAATGGGTCTTTGGAGGATAGGAATTTTCTAAATGGAGTTTTAGCCTTATGGCTAAGAATATGGTTTAAGGGGTGCCTGGGTGGCTCGGTTGGTTAAGTGTCTGACTTCAGCTCAGGACGTGATCTGTTGTCAACATAGAGCCTGCTTCGGATCCTCTGTCCCCACCTCTCTCTGCCTCTCTCCTACTTGTGCTCTTTCTGTCTCTCTCAAAATAAATAAACTTAAAAAAAAAATACTTAAAGAATATGGTTTGAATCTCAACTCTGCCACATACTAGCTATATAACTTTGGGAAGTTTATTTAGCCACTCTGTGCTTCAGTTTACCAGTCTGTAAAATAGAATAATAATAATGGTAATAATGTAGGGTTGATATTTGTATTTGTTTTTTATTAGAGTATGCTTTCTCATGGATAAACCCTTCATAGCAGAATAAATGGATACTCTAAGACCAATAAGACTGTGTGTGTGTGTGTGTGTGTGTGTGTGTGTGTGTGTGTAGACTAAAAATCCGATTGTACAGTGAAATTAGAACTATCCTGAAAACAAGAGCAGGGGAAATGAGTGTTTTAGCACAGATTTTTAATCTATGTCCCAGGCTTCAGAGAGGGAGCAGCTGTTTCTTTGCTACCAAAGATGTTTTAGAGATCGTTGACTTTTAGGTTTGGAACAATTCTGGAATTCTGAGGATTGTAAAAGCCTGGATGCCAGTTCAGTTCTCTAAGTACCTTCTCTACTTTTTAAAATATTTTCTCCTACTCCTTAAAAATGATTAGTGAACAGTTGATGAGACCCCTACCCATTCTTCTATTTAATCCTCCATTATTCTTTGTGTGCTGTTAACTAGTTCTTTGTATTTCTGTGTTGGCAATTCAGATAATTTAATCTGTTCAAGTGAATAAAATTGGGAGCATTCCAAATTCTTTTTTTGGAGCCAAGTATATTGTACTCACTAAATTCTTCAACTGATGTCATGCTGAAAGGATGTCAAAATGTTAATATGCTTTATTTCATTCCCTTTTATTATGAATATTTTCAAACATAGAGCAAAGTTGAAAGAATATGACAGTTAACACATATACCACTTACATTCCACCATTAACATTTTAATATAATTGCTTTATCACATATCTATCCACTGATTGATCATCCTGCCATTCATGAATTCATTTCATTTTTGGTACACTTCAAAGTAAATTGCTGACATAAGGACATTTCCATCTAAATACCTCAGATATGCTTTGTTTTTGAAAGGCTCATTTTCTCCCCTTTTTCTTTCATTCAGAGTTGATGTTTTAATACTTTTTCTTTATTTATATGCTTTATTTAAATTTTGGACTAAATCCGCTATGGTTGATTTTGTTACTAAGCCTTCTGATTGTTAGTGCTCAAAATTAGATATGCTTTTCGAGGGGTTCGAACTTTAAAAAAAAAAGATACTTCAAAGTCATCTTAGCCAATTTTCCTAAGTATTTTGGCTTATATAATTGTAGCATTCTCTTCTTACAGTTTGCAATACATTAGGATATAAGTGCTGATAAGAGTTTTAAAGACAAGTTCTTCCATACCATTAGACATTTAGAAGCATTTCTTGCTTTTAAACTATTTAGAGGACCTCAACTAGGTTATGAACTGTTTAAAGCCAAGAATGGTATATTATTATTCCTTGTGGCTCTTGATCGTCTTGAAAGGAAGAACTCAACATTTATTGATGTGTTGACTCTTTGATGCTATGCTCAAAATATTCTTGGCACTATTGTGCTAAAGTTCAGTTTCAAAACTAATCCTGATGTATAATTTTCAGTAACTTTCAAGAGACTTTGTATTCACTGTATATATGATGTATGTTATAATGGAATTCAAAAAATCATGATAGGAAGTTATTTGAGGTGTGTAATAGTGAGACATTGTTCTCAGAATAACAGGATATCCTTCCATTTTATAGACTTTGCATTTCCAGCCCATAAAAAATATATGTATATAATGACCTACTCTGGGGATAGGTTTTTATAAAAACAATTTTATTATTTTAAAATAATTGAACCATGGACATTGAATTAGGTAACCGTTAGAGATTTAACATGTCATTTTAAGATTAAATCCCGAGTGAAATCAAAAACATATCAAATGAACATGACCATTTCTGCTCTTTTCATTGTTTCTTCTTGAAATCTGTATAGGATATTTTTTTTGATAGTGTTGAAATTACAGTAAGATAAAAATTACAGCAGGAGAAGGTCCTTTTTCTCTTGTTCCACATATGTGCACACATACACACACACACATGCATACATTTCTCCTGTAGTTGGAACCCTCATTATGTGCCCGGCTTGAAGATTCTTTGGGTCTTCCAGATTTAGTGCTTCTTCTCCTATATGGATCAGAGTGTGATTCTTTTAGATCAAAATTAGGCACACAAATTAGAATTTTAGGATACCAAGAGACAGAGACCATGTAGAGGGGTTTACATGACCTTCATTCTTCTCAGTGATGATACTTGAATACTGTCTAATTTCAATTTTTCTAGCCCTCTGCAGTTAGGAATGTTTAACCATCTTAAGAGTCCTGAGCTCTAATGATGTCTTTGCTTATTGAATGATTGAGAGAGGAAAATAGAGAGGCCTTCTCAATGTTTTGTTCAGCCTTTCAGAACAAGAGTTGACGAACATTTTTGCAAAGAACCAGATGTAAATATTGTAGCCTTTGAGGATCATATGGTCTCTACCAAAATTACTCAACTTTGCTGTTGTAGAGTGAAAGTAGCCATAGACAGTTGGTAAACAAGTAGATGTAATTGTATTACAATCAAACTTTATGTAGAGAAACAGACTGCAGGCTATAATTTGCCAACCTGTGCATTATAGTTGTAATTCTTGAACTATCTGTTATGAGGAATTTTTTTTCCCTAATAATTTGTGGATGGACATTTCTGTAAAGTGCAGTAAAAATCACTGGAAGAATGAAATTGAAAAGGATGTAAGATACAAGCATAAATTTTTACAGTTAAATAGATAACAAATTACATTTTGATAATTAGAAGAGTCATATGTAAGTAAAAAGAAAAGAATCAGAAAAACTGTAAATGATGTTACTTGAAAGTATCTTCCAGCCTATTAATGTAAAGAATTACTATACAGTCATAACTTTTTTTGTCATTCCACAATACTAACTAAACAAGAAGTTGAGTGAAATTGTAACTCTTCATTTATTAAATGTCTATATGCACACTCTAAACAAGCACTGTATGCACCAGTAAAAATTTTAATGTGACAAATAAATTTGCTGCTTGCTGTTTATCTAATGTAGGTTGGGTTGACAATAGTTCTACTCACAAAAGATAATGTATATCTCAACTGTTCTTATGTTTTGTTTTAAAAATATCCAGTGTAGAGAAACCAGACTCAGAGAAGAATGTTGATGAGAACTGGAGAAGAGACTTAAAAGATATATTAGCAAACTCAGGATATACATTTCTTACTTTTCCCTAAGATGAAGCAAGTGATTTTTTTTTTTACTTTCAGAATTCATTTTTCAATCTTTTCATTGTTAATCTGTTCCAACAATTTATCCTGTGGAGTTACAGTTAAATTTAAATTTTCTCTCAAAGAAATGGATTCTAGATTCATAGATTTCCTATATTTGGATTTTCTTTGATTTGGAAAAAGAAAATTTGTATGTGTGTAATGTATGTAGTGATAATCTTTCAACAAACATACAATATCTGATCATAACTATTTTACTGAAAATTATTGTTAAATTATGGAACATGTCATAAGTATCTGTTGAAACTCTGATTTTTTTTTTTGTAGTTTCAAGTTTTTATTTAATTTCAGTTAGTTAACATATAGTGTAATATTAGTTTCAGGAGTAGAATTTACTGATTCATCACTTACATATAACCAATGCTCATCACAAGTGCCCTCCTTAATACCCATCACCTCTTTAACCCATCCCCCCACCACTTCCCCTCCAGCAGCCCTCAGTTTGTTCTCTATTCTTTTTTTTTTCTTCTCTATTCTTAAGTGTCTGTTTTATGGTTTGCCTCTTTTTTTTCCCTGCCCCACCCACTGTGTTCATCCCTTTTGTTTCTTAAATTCCACATGGGTGAAATCATATATTATTTGTCTTTCACCGATTGACTTATTTTGCTTAGCATGATACCCTCTAGCTCCATCCACATTGTTGCAAATGGCAAGATTTCTTTCTTTTTGATGGCTGAGTAATATTCCAGTGTGTGTGTGTGTGTGTGTGTGTGTGTGTGTGTGTGTGTGTGTGTGTTTGTGTTTGTACGTACATCTTCTTTATCCATTCATCAGTTGATGAATATTTGGACTCTTTCCATAATTTGGCTATGGTAGATAATGCTGATATAAATATCAGGGTGCATGTATCCCTTTGAATCAGTATTTTTGTATCCTTTGGATAAATACCTAGTAGTGCAATTGCTGGGTCATAGGGTAGTTCAATTTTTAACTTTTTGAGGAACCTCCATAGTGTTTTCCAGAGTGGCTGCACCAGTTTGCATTCCCACAAACAGTTTAAAGAAGGTTCCCCTTTCTCCACATCCTCACAAATGTGTGTTGTTTCCTGTGTTGTTAATTTTAGCTATTCTGACAGGTGTGAGGTGATCTCTCATTATAGTTTTGATTTGTATTTCTCTCATGATAAGTGATGTTGAGCTTCTTTTCATGTGTCTGTTAGCCATCTGTCTTCTTTGGGAAAATGTCTATTCTTTTTTTTTTTCAAATTTATTTATTTATTTAGAGAGAGACAGCATGAATGAGGAAGGAGCAGAGAGAGAGAGAGAATTTAAAGCAGGCTCTACACTGTCAGTGCAGAGCCAGATGTAGGGTTCTGTCCCATGAACCGTGAGATCATGACTTGAACTGAAATCAAGAGGCATACATTTAACTCTGAGCCACACAGGAGCCCCCTTCCTATTTCTTAACTGGGTTATTTGTTTTGTGTGTGTTGAGTTTGGTAAGTTCTTAATAGATTTTGGATACTAACCCTTTATCAGATATGTCATTTGCAAATATCTTCTCCCATTATGAAGGTTGCATTTTAGTTTTGTTGGTTGCTTCCTTTGCTGTGTAGAAGCATTTTATCTTTTTTAAAATTTAATTTAATTTAATTTTGAGAGAGGAGACAGAGAAGGAGTGGGGGTAAGGCAGAGAGAGAGAGAGAGAGAGAGAGAGAGAGAGAGAGAGAGAGAATCCCAAGCAGGCCCCATGCACAGGGTGGAGCCTGATGCAGGACTGGATCCCACAACCCTGGGATCATGACCTCAGCTGAAATCAAGAGTCAGGCGCTTAATTGACTGAGCCATCCAGGCACCCCTTTTGTTGATTTGCATCCTGAAACTTTATTGAATTCATGTATCAGTTCTAGCAATTTTTGGTGGAGTATTTCAGGTTTTCTACGTGAAACTCTGGTCTTCCATGCTATTAACTTTTGCTTTGATCTTATTGCCATTGAGAAACATTCATATGCCTTACATGGAAGTATGAAGATTATTAAAAATACCAAATATATAGGACAAATAAGTCTGGTTCTCCAGTTCACATCTTTATTTATAATGTTTAAATGTTTGTTTATTTTTGAGAGAGAGACAGAGCACAAGTGGGAGAGGGGCAGAGAGAGAGAAGGAGACACAGGATCTGAAGCAGGGTCCATGCTCCATCCAAGCTGTCAGCCCAGAGCCCGACGCGGGGCTTGAACCCATGAACTGAGAGATCATGACCTGAGCCGAAGTCAGACGCTTAACCGACTGAGCCATCCAGGGGCTCTTCCAATTCATATCTTTAATACACTGGGATCGGACTTTTTTTTTTTTTTAATATTGCAGAAACAATGAGAACTCATATCAGTGTTCATTTTTGACAGAACATTTTTCTCTTCAATAACCATGGAAACTTAGCATGTAGTAACAGTAGTATATGATCAGTTTCCATATTACTCAATAAGGAGAATACTTTCTATTATATTATTAGCCTTTAAATAATCCACAATTATTCTGTGTCACTAAGCATACTGTTTAGACAGGTGACTTTTTTTTTTTCTTAAATCATAGCAAGAGTTTCTTGATGAAGGAAGCAGTACATTGATTTACACTCTGGGTAAGTGTCCAGAATATTTCCCTGTCATTATAGTTGTACCATCAGAATATACTGTTATACAAAATTTAAACTCCAAATCACATTTGTTAACTATATAATCCTTTATTGATTTATACACTTAAGAGTTATATGTGACAGTGAAGCTGAAAAAAAAATCTTTCACAACACCATAATATTCAAATTACATAATCTTACTAAAGGAATTGCCATGTTATCTTTGCATTTGTTAAAAAACACTTTGCTAGGTTTTTGCTTCTTTGAATTATTTTTACATATCATTAGTCAGTTCTTGAATGTGTCAAACCATGTATGGTATCATTAGAAATTGGTTCTTTGTTGCAAATTTATTGAATATTTCCAAGCAAACATCTTTGATGGAGTTTTAACTTAATATCAATATATGTTTTTTTTTTTCTTGTAGTTTTAATATCCTGAAGAGCCACTATATAAAAAGCCTAGAAAGCACTAAGTTTATATGTGAAAAAAGAAACATTTGCTTCTCTTGGCTTTGTAATTCAACGTGCATTTTCAAGTTTGTTTTTATTTTGAACTTCTTTGTATTTTCTTTTCTTTAAGTTTACTTATTTATTTTGAGAGAGAGCACGCATGCACACACACGTGAGAGCATGAACGGGGAAGAGGCAGAGAGAAAGGGGGAGAGAGGGAATCCCAAGCGGGTTCTGTGCACTCAGTGCAGAGTCCAGCGTGGAGCTTGAACCCATGAACTGTGAGGTCATGACCTGAGCCAAACAGAAGAGTCAGATGCTCAACCAACGGAGTCAGTCATGCTCCCTATATTTTCTATATAAATGTCACTTAGGCTTTGATGGTTTTATTGTTTCACAGCCAGCACATCTCTACAAATAACACATTGATTGTGGTTTAGCACTTAACTGTCAGTTATACTTAAAAGTAAAATTAGCATGAACTCTTGGGTCTTCCTTGTTTTGAAATTCTATTATTTTATTTACTAGTCATGCCTCATTCAGAGAAGGTGTATCTTTCCTTGCCAAAGAAGGCCAAACTTTTTGCTATCTGTAAATCAGAGGCAAAAATATCTGTTCACTTCCTTAGTTTAGATAAAAATATTAAATTATAAATTACAGGCTTGATTAAAAATTTAAATGATTGTAAAATGACATTTATGGAAATAAATGCTTGTATTTTTTAAATAATTTTTTTTAATGTTTATTTTTGAGAGAGAGAGACTGAATGGGGAAGGGGCAGAGAGAGAGAGAGGAAGACACAGAATCTGAAACAGGCTCCAGGCTCTGAACTGTCAGCACAGAGCCCAATGTAGGGCTCGAACTCGGGAACAGTGAGATCATGAGCTGAAGTCGGACACTTAACCGACTGAGCCACCCAGGCTCCCCAAAGTTTATATTTTCTTAGATTGTTTTATTTCTTGCAATATACTTGACAAACTAACCAATGCCAAATTGCTATAAATGTATCTAAATGCCTGCATTTAATTTCTGTACATTTCTTAATGTGGAACAGTAACATATAGTTGGAGGATGTTTATTCTGATCTAGAATTCTTCCCATATCTGTGTAGGGAGACATAATACCCCTCAAATACAAAGAGGCTTTAAGTAGGCAGTTTGCAAACGTTCCTGTTGTCTCCCTGTGTAGATGTGGAAAGGCTTGTTTAAAGACAGTGGTCACAGTTAATGTTGTCTTACTCACCTATACTGAAAAATCATTACGGTGGTGCCTGGGTTCCTATATCCATTTTTTGATTGTTACAGTGCTCACTAACAGGGACCTGTTCAAGAGCCTTATGTGTGGCTATCTCTCAATTTTTTTTGCACCTCAAATCTGTTTAAATGAGTGTGACCTATTCCATATATGTTTATAGCAAATTTCTTTCTGTATATGATTTATAAATGTACACATATATGCATATGATATAGCAAAATGTAAAAAAAATGCCCTCCCCCCCCCCCACCTACTTCTATGTATCATTGAATTGCTTTACTGACTTTTAATGGAGCCTCAGAGATGAAAGTGGTGTAAAGGTCGTATGTTCCAACCTGCTTTACATTTCTCTCTTTTTAATATAGAGAAAGGGTTGGCAAACGGCAGCCATCTGGCTTGACACCTGTTTTTGTAGGTAAAGTTTTATTGGACCATAGTCATGCTCATTTGTTTACTTGTTGTCTATGGCTGCTTTCTTGCATAGTTGAGTAGTTGACATAGGGATCGTATAGCTGCGAAGCCAACAGTATTTACTCTGGCACTTTACAAAAAAACTTGCCAATGACTGATACAGAGGCCTTGCAGCCTCTTTCTGAATTTAGTGATAGTAATTTTCTATCTCTCAGAGCATTCATCTTCTAGTTAGAAAGTTCCTATTTGTATTGAACAAAAATATTCCCTTCCAAGTAACCTCTTTGGGTACATGATCGTTTTTGTTTGTTTTTAGGACTCTGACGACAATTTTTATGCTTTTTCTTTTTCTTTCTGTAGGTCTGTATCCCACTTCTAGCATTTTCAGCCCTAAAATTCTGTATTCAATTCATATTTGAAAGGCCTATGCAACTCTGTTTTAAACCTTTAACCTATCTTGTTTTTTTGTCATTATTCCCCATTGATACTCAGATCAGAACTGAATTTAATAATCCTGTGGGTGTAATTGTCTCAGAGTAGAGCAGACTTTTTCTTCTGTGTTTTTATTTTCATTTTTTTAAGGTTTACTGTATACTTTATATGTGCTGGTCCCTCAACTGTGTAATTATTACTATTAATATGGACTAAGATGCATTATCCTTTTAGGGAGCTCTATCATGTTAGTGGCTCTTATTGAGCTTAAACTAAAATCCACTAAGTCTTACATTTCTTGCCATTAATCAGATCTTCTCCATCCTATAATAAGCCATAGTTGGATTTTTACTCCTGTGAGATAACATTGCTTAGCGTTTTGCCCACTGTGCCAGTATATTGAGAAGTTTTTGCATCTTGATTCTTTTATTCCTGTGTTTACTTTTCCTCTTTGATAGTAGTGAATTATTTGATCAGTAGTGATTACTTCTTTGTTCATTACTGAACAAGTGAAATTTTTCTGGGACTTTCTCCTAGAGTTTATAGTATATTGAATTATTGCTCAGAAATAATCCTTGTGGGGCAGCTGGGTGGCTCAGTCGATTTGTGTGTCCGACTCTTGGTTTCAGCTCAGGTCATGATCTCCTGTTTCATTGGATTGAGCCCTGTGTTGGGCTCTGCACTGTGAGTGCAGAGCGACTTGGGATTCTCGCCCTCTCCCTCTGCCCCTCCTTCTCTCTCTCTGCTCCTCTTCCACTTGCGCATGCACGCGCCTACACACTCTCTCAAAATACATAAACATTAAAACAAAAAAAGAATCATTCTGCACCCTTTCCCTTGAGGTGAAGTATATATACCTGACTTCAACTTTTGACTTGGTTGTATGGCTTACTTGGACCAATAAAATGGAGATAGAAGTGACAGGAGGCCATTTTGGAGATGAGGCTTTAAGAAGTCTTGCACATTTCTTCCAGCTCCCTGTACTTCAGGTTTTACTTTTACTACAAGTGATCGCCCTAGGTAACTACTCCTCCTGTAGACTGAGTCCCAGAATGAAAGATAAGTGAAGAAGAATTGAACTTGATCCACAACCTGGAGCAGAGATGCTCCAGCTAACATGAATTCATGAGTAAGGAATTAGCATTTAATGATGTAAGCCATTGGCATTTTTGGAGGTGTTTGTTATGCAGCATTGATTCAGCACTGGATGACCCATACACAGTTAACCAAGCCATTCTGTTTGTGGGGAGTCATCTCTGAAATGCCCTATTTCCTATAAGTAAATTAAGCCAACAGTAGATGATTATGAACACTGGGTAAAGGGAGATCAGAGGTAAATTTTGGGTCTAATATGTACTGAGGTGCATGACATGGCATGAAGTGAGAGGTCCTCTCTGAGGAAAGTAACTATAATAACTAAGCCAGATTCACAGATATATCCTGCTGGTCTAGCTAAACCTCCTATCCTTTGGGGTTAATTCTTTACTTTTGCAATTTGACTTGCTACCATTTCACGTTTTTGTACTTGTATTGTTTTTCTGTTCCTCTTCATCTTCCATGAGTTTTTTCTCTTCCTACTCTTGGAAATAATTTCTATTTTCACAGGCTGTATATATACTATGTAAAGATTGAATAAGATAGTTGGAGTTCTAATTGTGGCTCTACTACTTGTTAACACAATCACTGTAAATACGTTATGTAAATCATTTCCTCCTCTATATAGTGGGGTTAATAAATAACTCACAGTTGTTGATAAGCTGAAATGAGATGACAGGTTTGGTTCAGAGTTATTTGTATATACAGTCTTTTAGCAAATACTGAGTGAATTCTGAGGGATGTGGTGCTTTGTATATTATAGAAAAGTTCAGTATATTTTATGGCATTTTGGTAATCACAGTTCTAGGAAGTTCTTGTTGGTATTACCTTGTTACAAGATGAAAAGAGAGTTCCATTTCAGTTTGTGGAGGAAGATAAATATTTGCCACTAGAAATTGTGGAACACTTCTACCAATGTGTGTTAATCATCATAGCTTAATACATTATTTCAGGACTTCTTTTTGCATAATCCTTGGAAGTATCAGTGGCTGGTCTTTTAAAATATTTTTTGTTCTATCTGAAGATAGAAATCCAAGGCAGAATATGAGAAGATTGCTTGTGTTCTGTTTCTTCTTCTAGTCAGTTTATTCTGAATATAAATTCAAGTGTAAATCATGCCACTTAGTATTACAGATAATAGTATTCTTACAGCCTTCAGTAAGATATAATAAAAATAATGAAGCTAACAACTTTTCTATTGTTTGGGCACATGTGAGACATCTTGACTGTTTCATAAGAATTTTTTTTTTAAGGTAATTGTAGGGGCACCTGGGTGGCTCAGTTGGTTAAGTGTCCGACTTCAGCTCAAGTCATGATCTTGCGATTCATGGGTTTGAGTCCTGTGTTGAGCTCTTTGATGACAGCTTAGAGCCTGGCGTCTGCTTCTGATTCTGTGTCTCCCTCTCTCTCTGCTTCTTCCCTGCTTGTGCTCGCTCTCTCCCTCTCTCTCTCTCTCTCTCTCCCTCTCTCTCTCTCTCTCTCTCTCTCAAAAATAACAAACATTAAAAAAGGTAATTGTAGTTTTAATAATTCAAATAATAAATACAGAAGTACCTTAAGTAAAATTGTCATTTCTTTACAAATTCATTCTCTTATGGTTTGGCATGACTCTTTTCCTTTAATGTATGATCATTTAAAAGGTAGTTTTTTATAAGTTTCATTTCTTTCAGTACTGGTGTTTATGGATATTATGTTTGTAGGCATTTGCAGTGCCTTTTTGCTGTATTGGGTATGCACATACTTTTTTGTATTGGTTTTTCTTTTTAAAAGTAATTCATAGGGGCTTTTTGAAAGTTCTTATAGGAATTCAGGTAAGAGGTCATTTTTACTTTTCTTCCTGTCTTTTGTTTCAGACTATTTTTATTTAACAGAAAATTAACGAATTATTTTTGCATGTATGTATTGTTCTAAATGCAGTATTTACTCACAGTTTATCTAGTTTTAATGTGTATTCTAATATATGTGCGTAATCTCTAAAAGACAGAGTTTGAATTTTGTTATTATAGGTTTGTAGAATCTTGGAATTAAGATTTGGAAGTGACTTTGGAAATATTTTTTGTAAAGTTTCTTTCTTTTTTTTTTTTCCTTTTTACTTCATGAATTCAACAGTAAGAATAGAAGCAATAGTCACAGAATTTATAGTTGAGCTTAAGAAGGAAGTGATCTTTATCCAGTATCTGCTGTTCCCCATCACTGTGCTAGCCATTTCATAGGCTCATTAAAAAAAATTTTTTTTAACGTTTATTTATTGAGAGACATAGAGAGACAGAGCACAGGTTGGGGAGGGGCAGAAAGAGAAGGAGACACAGAATCTGAAGCAGGTTCCAGGCTCTGAGCTGTCAGTACAGAGCCTGATGTGGGGCTCAAACTCACAAACCGTGAGATCATGACCTGAGCCGAAGTCGGACACTCACCCGACTGAGCCACCTATGTGCCCCCATAGGCTCATTTTAATTCTCACAACAATTGTATCCCTTTGGTTGAATCTCCATGGATCAGACTTTGAGGAAATTTTTAAACATGGTGTCCATTGGAGATATCCGTTACAACACTTTTACTATTCAGATGAGCACCCTGAGCTTCTAAGAAGTTAATTGTTAATTGATTTGCTTGAGCAAGCAGTGCGATAGCTTCAAATACCTTGGCCTGGCTGGAATTCCTTCCACTGTCCTCCATAGTAGTAGTTTACCCTAGTCTTAATTTTAGAAAGTGTCAGAAAAACTGGAACTTAAATTAATAACAGGGAAAATTATGTGTGTGCTTTGCTTGCAATGGATTTAACTTAATAGGACAAGAAAATCAATACAGTATTAACTTTTTGATTTTGAAAAAAATCTTTTTTTTTAAATTTATTGGAATGAAAGAATAATTTGACCACCTAAATTTAAATAGGAGTTTTATCTTAAATCTTCTAAGAATTATATTTTATGGTTCTTTACCTAAAAAATTACCTTGCCTATATGCAGAAAAATTAATATGTGTCTGTTTTACTGAATTATACTTGATATGTAAAATATCATAGAAATTTTAGGAGCACCATGTTCCTGTGGTAGGAAAAAAAATGGTATAGAAGTATGCCTAGGGTCTTTGAGAATAGTTGTACAGTTTGTGCCTTTGCTAAGCTAAAGTTCTAATGGAAACTGGAATCCAGTCCTTGTTTTCCTCCTCAAGCTGAATGCCTTGTCATAGAAAGAGACCCTTTCCTTCACACAGAGATATAGTTGCCTTGCCAAGCTATTTCCTGTGGAGTTGTGTCCTCCCAGAGGGGGCGCCTTTTCCTAATTTATCTACTAAAATGGTCCCTTTGTCAAAATCACACAAAGTTGACATACAGGATAGTGGCAGGCCCTGAATGTATCAGTAGTTAACATATTTGGAAACAGAACGAATTTCAAATATAGAGTCTCACTGGTAAATGTTCTCTGTTCATCAGGATGGCTAATTGCTTTAATCTACAACCTGAAAATATCTCTGCAGCTTTAGCCAAAAAAAAAAAAAAAAAAAAAAAAATTGCATAACAGTTTATTGCAGGAATTTGGTGAACGGCCTTGGTGTGATGATTAGTGATCCAGGGTGCATTAATCTTGAGGCTCTAAAATTCTTCAGGGTCTCAAGTCCTCTGCTGGATCCTCTGCGTCTAGCTAGCAGAAAGGGGAAGGAGAATAGGATTATACATATGAGGTCTTGATGGGCCAGTCCTGTATGTGGCACACTCTACTTCTCATTTCCCGTTGGGCAGAACTCAGTCAAATGGTCACATCTAAGAGGAGCCTGGGAAAATCTCATCAATGTGTATGCCCAGAAGAAGAGGAAAGCGTGGATACCAGTAAAGCTAGCAGTCTGACGTGTTTGGTTTAAAAATATAGAAATCAGTTTTTTAATCTGAAAATATTTATCTATACTGTGTATATTGGGTAAGTGTTTTAAGAGAACAATAAAAGTAGTATGTAATTTAACTGATTAGTTCCTTCAGGTACACAAATGGTTAGTGGATCTGGTTAACCAAGATAGGAAGGAAAAATTAAACAAATAGAAAACTTAAATTATGTATTACTTGGCAGGTTGCCCAGAAAAGTGGATCGAATGATGAGTACTTGTGTATGGAAATCAATAATATTTTCATTCACCACTGAATAGTGCCTGTTAGTGATTTAATATGTGATACAGAGAAGTAACATGTTAAATCTTAATCTCTTGTACCTTTTTAAAGGTTTATAGTAAATGCCCAATTCTTAAATTTCTCTAGTGTTATTAGATCCTTTTAAGTGATTCATGCAATCCTGTGATTTGGTACTGTTGTGTTAGTTATCTTCTTGTTCTTCTCTTTCCTGGTTAATTAAGCATTTACTGAGTACCTGCTATATATAAACCAATGGGATAAAGAAATTGGGAAAGTAGCATAATTAGGTAATAGGATTCTTTCCATTTAGCATATTAATATAAATGTAGAAGTATAAATTTATATACTCCCAAGTTCTAGAGATTTGATGGTCTAGTCATTTAAAATTAGGTATCTTTAAATTGTGAAAAACAGTGGAAGTAAATAAAAGTGCCAGGAATAGACATGTACACTAAATATATAATTAGGAAGCAAATACCCATGTAACTGCCATCTAAGTAGAGAAATAGAAATTTTCTAGCACTGTTGGAAACTGTGTGTCCTTTTTTTTTTTAAGTTTTTATTTACATTCCAGTTAGTTAAAATACAGTATGATATTAATTTCAGGTGTACAATACAGTGATTCAACACTTCCGTACAACACCCAGTGCTCATCACTGCAAGTGCACTCCTTAGTCCACTTCACCTATTTAACACATCCCCAGTCTACCTCCCTTTTGGTAGCCAACCATCACTTCTTTATAGTTAAGAGTCTGTTTCTCTGGTTTGTCTCTTTCTTTCTTTCTCTCTCTCTTTCTGTTTTTTTTCCCCTTTGCTCATTTGTGTTTCTTAAATTCCATATATGAGTGAAATCATATGGTATTTGTCTGTCTTTGACTGACTTATTTTGTTTAGCATAATACTCTATTGCACTACTAGGTATTTACTCAAAGAATACAAAAATGCTAATGCAAAGGAATACATTTACCCAGATGTTTATAGCGGCATTATCTAGAGTTATCAAATTATGGAAACAGCCCAGTGTCCATTGACTGATGAATGGATAAAGAAGATGTGGTGTATATACATAGATTCAATGGAATATTACTTAACCAAAAGAGAGAGAGAGAGAGAGGGAAGTTTTGTCATTTGCAGTGATGTGGATGGAGCTAGGAACTGTGTCTTGGGCTGCCTGGCTGGCTCAGTTGGTGGAGCATGTGACTCCTGATCTCAGGGTCATGAGTTTGAGCCCCATTTTGGGTGTGGAGCCTACTTTAAAAAATTAAAATAAAAATGTTAAAATCATTAATTATTAATAAAAGTTTAAAATTATCAGTATTCTTATTTACTTGCCCCTAGAGGTAACTGCTAATCTGACATATGGTAATCATTGCTTTTCATTAAAGCTATATATGCATTCTTAAAGAATGTAATGTAGTTATTCCTGTTTTTGAACCTTACATAAACGGAGTATGAATGTATTCTTTGAGTCTTTCATTGCCATAGTCATGTTTGTAAGATTTAAGCCATGTTATTATATGTTGCTATAATTTGTTCATTTTCACGCCTGTATGGTTTTCTGTTGTGTATACAAACCACAATATATTTATCTATTCTGCTGTTGATAGACATTTGAGTTGTTTCTATTTATTGGTTTTCATGAAAAATGTTACTGTGATTATTTGTGTATGTGTCTCCTGTTGCACATAAGCATGTGTTTTTCTGTGTCAGGTAGTAGGGGTAGGATTGCTAAATCATAGGATTAAATGTGTCTTCAGTTTTCTCAGGTAATTTCCCAAAGAGATGGTAGCAATTTACCTTATACCAGGAATGTATGAGAGTTCCCATATAGTACATTGTCAGAAACTTAATATTGTCAGATTAAATATTTGCCAATCTGTGGGTATGAAATTGTAATTTACTTTTATTTGTATTTCCCTTATTATTAATGAAATTAAAAAACTTTAAAATTTTTGAGCATTTGGGTATATCCTTTTTTGTGAAGTTAACCTTTTCCCATCAATTTGTATTTCTTTTTCTTAATTTATAGGAATTCTGTATATATTTGGAATAAAAGACTTGGTAACCCATGTTACTGTGTGGACTGTGGTTTTTTTCTTTTTAATTTACTCTTGGAAATAGTTGTCAAGGACTGTGAAGGATCTGAGATTTTACCCTACTTGAAAGCTAAGAATTTTCCTGAATATTGGAAGAAAGAAGACTCCTAGGTCCAACACAAAGGACTTTTTTACTTTATTACTTTATGGCAGTAGCCATAGCCAGAGTGTCCGCATTTGAGTGCTTGTTTCCTAAGCTCCAGTTTCCACAGACAATGCAGATAAGGCCAAATGCCATAGCGGGTTGTATTCTACAAGGGGAACCCTGTTTAGGGAACCTCAATGTTTTGTAATAGACTGTAAGCAAATCTGAACTTTGTCCTGGAAAGAGCCATTATCTTCATCATACCGGACAGTAACCAGACCTACCTTTTGCTCCATGGGAAGACATCTGTTTCTGTCCTTCAATGCTGTTTGATATACAGATGTCTTTGAAGAGATAGTCTGGAATCAAGATAGTCATTGCAGAGTCACTTTTATTATATATTGTCCATATATCTGTACATCAGTTTCTGGGATCTTTTCTCTCTCTCTCTCTTAATTTATTTATTTTTGGGAGAGCACAAGCAGGGGAGGAGCAGAGAGAGAGGGAAACACAGAATCTGAAGCAGACTTCAGGCTCTGAGCTGTCAGCACAGAGCCCGATGTGGGGCTCGAACCCACAAACCGTGAGATCATGACCTGAGCCGAAGTCAGATGCTTAACCAACTGAACCACCCAGGTGCCCTGCCCTGCTTTTTCTTTTTCTTTTTTTAAAATTAATTATTTTTATTTTTAAATTCACATCCAAGTTAGTTAGCCTGTAGTGCAATAATGATTTCAGGAGTAGGATCCAGTGATTCATCCTCTACACATAACACCCAGTGCTCATTCCAACAAGTGTCTTCCTCAGTGCCCCTTGCCCATTTAAGCCATCCCCCCACCCAAATCCCCACCAGCAACCCTCAGTTCTCATTTCTTTTTATCCATTTGCCTACTGAAGGACATCTTATCTGCTTCTGAGTTATGGCAATTATGAATAAAGCTGATAGAAACATCCATGTGCAGATTTTTATGTGGACATAAGTTTTCAGCTCCCTTGGCTAAAAGCCAAGGAGTGTGACTACTGGATTGTATGGTAGGAGTATATTTAGTTTTGTAAGAGACCCCCAAACTGTCTTCTAAAGTAGCTTTAATGTGGAAAAAGAGGAACTCTTTTGCACTGCTGGTGGGAATGCAAATGGGTGCAGTCATTCTGGAAAACAGTATGGAGGTTCCTCAAAAAATTAGAAATAGAACTACCCTACAACCCAGCAACTGTACTACTAGGTATTTATCCAAAGGATATAGGAGTGCTGTTACAAAGGGGCACATACGCTCCAATGTTTATAGCAGCAGTGCTACTGACAATAGCCAAAGTATGGAAAGAGCCCAAATGTCCATCGACGGATGAATGGATATAGAAGATGTGGTGTGTATATACACAATAGAATATTACTCAGCAATCAAAAAGAATGAAATATTGCCATTTGTAGCATGTGGATGGAACTAGAGTGTATTATGCTAAGGGAAATTAGAGGAAGACAAATATATGACTTCACTCATGTGGAATTAAAGATACAAAACAGATGAACATAAGGGAAGGGAAGCAAAAATAATATAAAAACAGGGAGGGGGACAAAACATCAGAGACTTAAATACGGAGAACAAACTGAGGGTTGCTGGTGGGGGATGGGCTAAATGGGCAAGGGGCATTAAGGAGGACACTTGTTGGGATGAGCACTGGGTATTATAAGTAGGAGATGAATCACTAGATTCTACTCCTGAAATCATTATTGCACTGTATGCTAACTAACTTGGATGTAAATTTTAAAAAGATACATGTGTTTTTCTAAATATTGCATTGAAAACATTCCATAAGTCTTACTATGTAGTGGTTACTTGTTCGGTTGAAGATATTTTCTGGCTTCCATTGTGATTTCTCCTTGGACCTATGGTTTATTTAGAATTGTGTTTTTTCTTTATTCATTATTCTTTATTGAAATATATATAATATAGACATGTGCATAATTATTAGTATGAGGCTGACATATCCTTTGTCAACTCTACCCAGTTGAAGAACTAGAACAATTTAGCACCCAGAAGCCTCCCTTTGCCCATTTCTGTCACTAACAACTTCCCAAAAAAGTAATGATTAACTTGACTTTCAGCAGCTAGGTTTGTTTTGCCTGATTTTGAACTAATCTAAATGGAATCATACAGTAAATGTTATTTGGTCTGGCTTCTTTGGTCAACATTGTATTTTTGAGATTCTTAATGTATTGTGCAGTGTAAGTGAATTTTATTCTCTTGGCTGAGAAATATTCCATTATATGAATTATCAGAGTTTATTCTGTTGATGGACTCCTGGTTTGTTTCCAGTTTTTGACAATTGTGAGAAAATGTTGTTTTGAGCATTTCCATAGATGAAAATTTATATACACTTCTACTGGGTATATACCTAGGAGAGGAGTCACTGGGTCATTGGGTATGCATCTCTGTCTCATTATTAGATATGGCCAAATAGTTCCTCAAAGTTGTCCAATTTGCACTCCTACCAGCAGCATATGGGAGTTCTAGTTATTCCATATCTTTGCCAAGTCTTGATATTTTTAGTCTTTTTTAATTTTAGCTATCTGTTATTAATTAATCTTCGTAGAAATTGTAGAGGGAACCTGTATTAATTGTTTCTCTTTGTGTAGACATCTGCCTAAGCCTAATTGCTGCTTAGCATCTTGGTATATTTAATATTATTCCTCTAACTAGCCTGTGAGTTTGAATTTTTATGTTCCTGACCTGATCCTGGTAATTGTTATTGACATCTGGAAGGCTATTCATTCATTTGAGGCATATTTATTAAACCCCTACTTTACTCTGTGGTGCCATTGTCAGAAACAGTTTAAACCAGAGCCTGACAGGGGCACCTGGGTGACTCAGTCAGTTGAGCATCCGACTTTGGCTCAGGTCATGATCTCACAGTTCGTGAGTTTGAGCCCTGTGTCGGGCTCTGTGCTGACAGCTCAGAGCCCGGAGCCTGCTTCGGATTCTGTGTCTCCCTCTCTCTCTGCCTCTCCTTCACTCACACTCTGTCTGTCTCTCTTTCTCTCAAAAATAAAAATTTAAAAAAAAAAATTAAAAAAAACCAGCGTCTGACAGAATAGATACAAGTTCTCAGTAATACATTTATACCTGTATTTGTATTTATATTTAGTAAAAGTCTTATTGAGATATAAGTCACACACCATATAATTTACCCTTTTAAAGTATACCCCTCAGTGATATTTGGTATATTCACAAGAGTTGTGCAACCATCACTACAATCAATTTTACAACATTTTTATCACCCCCAAAAGAAATCTTTACTTATGTTGTATACCTGGAACTAATATAACATTGTATGTCAACTATACTATAATAATTAAAAGAAAGAAAAGAAAGAAAGAAAGAAAAAGAAAGAAAGAAAGAAAGGAAAGAAAGAAATCCCGTGCTTATTAGCAGTCACCTCCTATTTTCCCATCAATCTCCCCAGCCCTGGGCAACCACTAGTTTACTTTCTGTCTCTATGGATTTGCCTAGTCTAGACATTTCATCTAAGTGGAATTATGTAATATGTGGACTTTTGGCATCCTTTACATAGCATACTGTTTTTAAGGTTCAACCATATTGTAGCATGTATCAGTACTTCATTCCTTTTTATTACTAAATAACATTTCATTGAATGTATATACCTATAGATATACCACATTTATTCATTCATCAGTGGAGGACATTTGGTTTGTTTTCACTTTGGGGCTATTGTGAATAATGCTGCTATGAACACTCGTGTACAAATTTTTAAGTGGACATACATTTTCTTGAGTGTATAATTAAGAGTGGAATTGTGGGGCCGTTTGGTAACTATATGTTCAACATTTTCAGGAACTGCCAAACTTCCCAGAGTGGCTGTACCATTTTATGTTTCCATCAGCAGCATATGAGGGTTCTAGTTTCTCCACATTCTCACTAACACTTAATATTATTATCATTATTATTTTTATTTTTTTTTAATTTAGTCATCCTGGTGGGGTGGTAGGGAGTGTTTTAAGAACAGTAAATATAGTCTGCAATGCTCAACTTGTGTGTTTGTCTACTCTGTACTTTCATCAAAGTATATGGAAAACATTTAAAAGCATTTTAAATTTATTTATTTTCTTTCTTTTTTTTTTAATGAAATTTATTGTCAAATTGGTTTCCATAAAACACCCAGTGCTCATCCCAACAGGTGCCCTCCTCAATACCCATCACCGACTTTCCCCTCCCTCCCACCCCCCATCAACCCTCAGTTTATTCTCAGTTGTTAAGAGTCTCTTATGGTTTGGCTCCCTCCCTAACTTTTTTTTTGTCCTTCCCTTTCCCTCCCCCATGGTCTTCTGTTAAGTTTCTCAGGATCCACATAAGAGTGAAAACATATGGTATCTGTCTTCCTCTGTATGACTTATTTCACTTAGCATCACACTCTCCATTTCCACCCACGTTGCTACAAAAGGCCATATTTCATTCTTTCTCATTGCCAAATAGTATTCCATTGTGTATATAAACCACAGTTTCTTTACCAATCATCAGTTGATGGACATTTAGGCTCTTTCCATAGTTTGGCTCTTGTTGAAAGTGCTGCTATAAACATTGGGGTACAAGTGCCCCTATGCATCAGCACTCCTGTATCCCTTGGGTGAATTCCTAGCAGTGCTGTTGCCGGGTCATAGGGCAGATCTATTTTTAATTTTTTGAGGAACCTCCACACTTTTCCAGAGTGGCTGCACCAGTTTGCATTGCAAGAGGGTTCCCGTTTCTCCACATCCTCTCCAGCATCTATAGTCTCCTGATTTGTTCATTTTGGTCACTGACTGGCGTGAGGTGATATCTCAGTGTGGTTTTGATTTGTATTTCCCTGATGAGGAGTGACGTTGAGCATCTTTTCATGTGCCTGTTGGCCACCTGGATGTCTTCTTTAGAAAAGTGTTTATTCATGTCTTCTGCCTATTTCTTCACTGGATTATTTGTTTTTCGGGTGTGGAGTTTGGTGAGTTCTTTATAGACTTTGGATACTAGCCCTTTGTCCGATAATGTCATTTGCAAATATCTTTTCCCATTCCTTCGGTTACCTTTTCGTTTTGTTGATTGTTTCCTTTGCAGTGCAGAAGGTTTTTATCTTCATGAGGTCCCAATAATTCCCGTGCCTTTGGAGATGTGTCAAGTAAGAAATTGCTGCGGCTGAGGTCAGAGAGGTTTTTTCCTGCTTTCTCCTCTAGGGTTTTGATGGTTTCCTGTCTCACATTCAGGTCCTTTATCCTAAATTTATTTATTTTCAATGTTTATTTATTTTTGAGAGAGAGAGAGAGAGAGAGAGAGAGAGAGACAGTGTTAGTCGAGGAGGGGCAGAGAGAGAGGGAGACACAGAATCCAAATCAGGCTCCAGACTCCAAGCTGTCAGCATGAGCCCAATGTGGGGCTTGAACCCACGAACTGTGAGATCGTTATCTGAGCCGAAGTCGGACACTCAACTGACTGAGCCACCCAGAAGCCTCTGAGAAAATTTTTAAAGAATTTTAGATTATTTCTCTCACTAGAGTCTTAGTTCCTTGAGGGTAGGGGCTGTGTCTTACTTGTCTGTTTGAATTAGGGGCAAAGAATGAATGATTGAGTGATTGAATGTATTAAAGTAAGGATATAATAACTACTTCAAGAGACATAAGCAGAGTACTTTGTGAGGGTTTACTAGAAGAAATAATCATTTCAAAGCTGGAGCTAAACCATTTAAAAAAGAGTTTTGAATGTTAATTTGTTTCTGGATGGTGAAGTTTATATTAAGTAAATCTTATGTCAGTAACATTATTGAGGTTAAAGAAGTTGTTTACTTATGATTGGTTTAATTTTAACAGTACATGTATTTTTTTTTAAGTTTATTTATTTATTTTGAGAGAAACAGAGACAGTGCAAGTGGAGGAGGGGCAGAGAGAGAGAGGGAGAAGAAAGACTCCTAAGCAGGCTCTGCGCTGCAAACCCATGAATCGTGAGATCATGACCTGAGCCGAAACCAAGAGTCAGATGCTTAACCAACTGAGCCACCCAGGCTCCCCTTAACAGTACATGTATTCTTAACTAAACTTTTAAAAATTTGTAATGTCTTATTTTAAAGTAATATATTTGACATATCTGTGAAGAATATCATAATCTCTGTTTCCAAGCACTTGAGGAAAATCCTCCCTTAAATGAATTTAGGGCAGAAGGACTTGGTCATATTTTCTGGTATGATACGTGTTCTAGAAACTGTTGAATTCCTTGTAAATAGAGAAAGTAGTAGCATCTTCTGCCTTTTACTAAATTAAGCAGATAATGTCCCTCTTATCTTACAGGAGAAGGAGTTTGAGGGGTGAGTAGGGCAAGACAGGTGAGAAAAATGAAAAAATATACTGTTTTTAAAATGTGTGGAATCAAAAATCCAATAGCAGTAATATTGAAATAACTTTAATTCCAGAGACAATTGTAAAATCAGGTATTAGAGTAGGTAACTTAAAAACTGCCATTTAGAAACTAAGGAATCTGATGACTTAAAATAAAAAAAAATACCTAAAAAACTTTGATAAAAGCATTAATTAATGGATGTTAGAAAACAGTGTTCCCTTGTCATTGTTGTATTTCAAATCTGATGGGTTTCTATCTTCAGCTTCTTTCATTTTCCCCTGATTGAAAATAATGCTTTACGTATATGGAGTAGGAATGATTCTTATCCCAGCTTTGCCAGAGAATATTTATCTCCTGCTTATGAGATGCAGTGGTCAAAAGTTAATACATTTCTGTAAGTGTAAAAATGTTTCTTATTGGCAAGGAAAGGTGTAACCAACAGAAGAGACTTGGTATTGATAACCAAGGCAGAGCTGCTTAGCAAGGGTAGCTAGGGAGAGAGATGGAATAAGCTGTGTATGGTATTTGAACAATATGTGTACCTTAAACACACACATCACATATACACACACCCTGACAGCCCTCTCATATCATACATACAGCATGCAGGCTTTACAGATCAGCTTCTTTCATTTGGCAATATGCATTTAAGGTTCCTCTATGTCTTTCATGACATGTGTGTGTTTGTATATCTCACACATATTGTAGTAGTGCCCTTAATGAAAACACTGCCTCCAGCAAGAAAAAACTGCTTGTTTTTCCACATGACTGCGGAACAATTATAGCTTCTACTAGCAGCCCTTCTCCTGTTCCTGGGAAAATAGCTGGGTTGGCTGGCATTTGCATAATCGTCTTTAGGGCTATTGTGGGCGGGTTTGGGCTGCTGACACAGAGCTGCAGACTGGCCACCTGTCCAGAACAAATGAACTCGGCCTTTATGCAGCATTATATGTGTTCCTCCACAGTGTTATTTCTAAGTAATGAATAATTTGATTAAAATATTATGAAACTATTTAGGAAATGTTTGTGTTGAACTAAAATCTCCCATTTTGGAGAAAGAGAAATTTCCTACTTCTTCCATTGGCACAACTATATATTTCTGTGCCCTCTCTGGCATAGTTTTTTTAACTGCTTTTGTGAAATTATCCTCATGAATATTAATTAGGGATGTGAGAATTTAAAAAGAAACTTCAAAATGATTTGTATTCATCCTTCTATAAATTATAAATTAAGTGTTGTCTAATTTTTTCCAGGAGTCCATTGCATCTATGCAGAATAGTTCATTAAACATTTTAGTCTGCAAAGCAAGAAGAAATATCTAAGGTCTTGAAATACTGACTATTCTTCATTCATTCATTTTCCTTGATAATTAACCCCATATATGATGTTTTTGTCCTAATAGTGAACACATTGCTATGTCAACTAGTTTTATTAATCATCTATATTTAGCCTGTGATGGGAAAAATCTCAGTTTTTTTAAAATTACATGTGACATAATGTTGATATTTCTTGTGCACAATGACTCACTGAAGTGAATTTTCATGTTATAATTGTAATTGATGGACCCTGTAGTCCTACTAAACCAGAAAGTCTCAATACGAAATAAGTGGTCAGTGAATTAGTAAACATTAAAAAAATTATTTGCTAGAGTTATTTGGGGGCAAAATCTACTGGTTGTGACAGTAACCACTTCTCTGAGTTCTAATTAAGTATTTATTGAATGGAAGATTGAATATTGTTAAGAAACATTGAGTACCTACAGGATACACATCCGGTACTTTATATATGCTATTTCATTTGATTAATTCAACAATCTATCTTTTGAGATAGATGGTATTATTTTTTAATAGACTTTAATTTTTAGCAGTTTTAGATTCATAATAATTTTGAGCAAAATGTAGAGTTCCAACATCCCCTCTACCCCCACACTTCCCCCACTGTCAACACTCACCACCAGCGTAGTACATTTGTTACAGCTCACAAACCTACAATCGACCCATCATTATCACCTGAGGTCCATAGTGTACATTAGTGTTAACTTTTGGTGTTGTATATTCTGTGGGGTTTTAATAAACATATAATGACATGTATCCAGCATTGTAGTATCATACAGAATAGTTTCATTGCCCTAAAAATCTTCTGTGCTCTACTTGTTTCTCCCCTCACCCCACCCCTGGAAACCCCTGGTCTTTTTACTGTCACCATAGTTTTGCCTTGTCTAGAATGTTGTATAGTTGGAATAAGACAGTATGTAGCTTTTCCCATTGGCCTCTTTCACATAGCAGTAATATGCATTCAAATTTTCTCTGTGTCTTTTCATGGTTTTATAAGTCATTTTAGTGTTTGAATAAGATTCCATTGTCTGAATGTGTTGCAGTTTATCCATTCACCTACTAAAGTATTACCTTTATTTTATAGGTGATGAGACTGAAGTTGAGATCAATTAATTTGCCTAAATCCACATATATGTAATATATGTCACGTCTAAGACCAAAGCCCATGATCTAAATCAGTGATATCTAGAGGGGGTTGTTCATGCTATTGGGGGTATATACAGGATGATTATATTTACATTGAGGGGTTTTTATCAGCACTCTCACTGTTGGCCTTTGTGTGTTGCAGTAGCAGTTTTCATCTGATTAAATGGATTTACAGATGCTATTTTCTAATTTAAATTAAGCTATCTCACAAACGGGACAAATAACTTTAAAATGTCACTGGGAAAAATATGAAAACTCATTGAGGATAATTTTAATAACACAAGCATAAGCAAACATCAAGAAAAGACCAGAGATGACATTTCTCTTAAAGGTGCTCATCAACTTAATTATAAGGTGAAAACTATGATAGCTCAAACACACCTGAAGAAAGTAGGCCAAAAATAATTTGTAATTACATAGAAGACCATTTAATAATGGGTTTATTACCACTTTCTTTTTTTAATAGACAAAATTTATTCAAAAATAAAGTATAAGAGTAATTTCATGAAATCCACATTTGTAATAATACAAGATTCAGTTGCTTAACATTTCAAAATTTCAAATGTAGGTAATCATATATTGTTTTCCAGTCAGCATTCCTTTTTTTTAAGTTAAATTTTAGTTAACATACAGTATAATATTGGTTTCAGTGATTCACCACTTACATACAACACCCAGTGCTCATCACAAGTGCCCTCCTTAGTACCCATCATCCAATCCATCTAGCCCATCTCTCACCCACCTCCCTCTATCAACCCATAATTTGTTCTCTATCATTAAGAGTCTGGTGTGTTTTATTTCCCTCTCTTCTCTTCTCCCCCTTCCCATATGTTTATCTGTTTTGTTTCTTAAAGTCCACATATGAATGAAATCATAAGGTATTTGTCTTTCTCTGATTGACTTATTTTGCCTAGCATAATACAGTCTAACTCCATTCATATCATGAATGATGGCAAGATTTTGTTCTTTTTGATGGCTGAGTAATACTCCATTGTCTGTGTGTGTGTGTGTGTGTGTGTGTGTGTGTGTGTGTGTGTGTGTGTGTGTACACCACATCTTCTTTATCCATTCATCAGTTTATGGACATTTGGGCTCTCTTCATAGTTTGGCTACTGTTGATAGTGCTGCTATAAACATTGAGGTACATGTACACCTTCAAATATGTATTTTTGTATACTTTAGGTAAATACCTAATAGTCCAATTGCTGGATCTTAGTGTAGTTCTATTTTTAGTTTCTTGAGGAACCTCCATACTGTTCTCCAGAGTGGCTGCTCCATTTTGCGTTCCCACTAACAGTGCAAGAGGATTCCCCTTTCTCCACATCCTTGCCAACACCTGTTGTTTCTTATATTGTTAATTTCAGCCATTCTGACAGGTGTGAGTTGGTGTCTCATTGTGGTTTTGATTTTTATTTCCCTGATGATGAGCGATGTTGAGTATCTTTTCATGTGTCTCTTAGCCATCTGGATGTCTTCTTTGGAAAAGTGTCTATTCTTGTCTTCTGCCCATTTCTTAAATGGGTTATTTATTTTTTGGGTATTGAGTTTGATAAATTATTTATAGTTTTTGTATACTAACCCTTTATTATCAGATACATCATTTGCAGATATCTTCTGTAGGCTGCCTTATAGTTTTGCTGATTGTTTCCTTTGTTGTGCAGAAGCTTTGTATCTTGATGAAGTCCCAATATGTCACATTTGCTTTTGTTTCCCTTGCCTTCAGCAACATGTCGAGTAAGAAGTTTCTCTGGCTACCACTTTCATAATGAGGAACTTTACCCTAAACTTGTAACTGTCTTGAAATAATAGTCATATATATATATGTATATATATATATATACATATATATATATATATATATACACACATACATCTATGAATACCTATACATATGTATATATATTCATATGCATATGTACATATGTATATTCATATTCATATATACATGTGTATGTGTGTGTATATATATTAACCTATAAAATTGGAAAGACATTGGTAAAATTAATTATTGCACATTTATCTCATTCCCTTTAAAGTTATGCTTTTGTTATGTTTTATAATTTGTATAATATACAAAGTATCTTCAGTATGATTTATAATTAAATATACATATTTTAGGTGCATGTCCTCAATATTTTTTTACATGGATTGTGCATTCAAAAATTGGGGGTCCCTATTCTAAATTGTATTGGTACATTTTCAGAGGTCTTGTGTTAATTAAAAAAGTGAACTATTTCAATTTTGTACCCTTCCTCCTTTTAAATTTGTCTGAATACTCGTTATCTTCTCTTCCTTGTTTTGAAAGAGTATTCGTCTTTTTTTTTTTTTTAAGTTTTTATTTTTTTTTATTTTTTATTTTTTTATTTTTTAATATATGAAATTTACTGTCAAATTGGTTTCCATACAACACCCAGTGCTCATCCCAAAAGGTGCCCTCCTCAATACCCATCACCCACCCTGCCCTCCCTCCCACCCCCCATCAACCCTCAGTTTGTTCTCAGTTTTTAACAGTCTCTTATGCTTTGGCTCTCTCCCACTCTAACCTCTTTTTTTTTTTTTTTTTCCTTCCCCTCCCCCATGGGTTTCTGTTATGTTTCTCAGGATCCACATAAGAGTGAAACCATATGGTATCTGTCTTTCTCTGTATGGCTTATTTCACTTAGCATCACACTCTCCAGTTCCATCCATGTTGCTACAAAAGGCCATATTTCATTTTTTCTCATTGCCACGTAGTATTCCATTGTGTATATAAACCACAATTTCTTTATCCATTCATCAGTTGATGGACATTTAGGCTCTTTCCATAATTTGGCTATTGTTGAGAGTGCCGCTATAAACATTGGGGTACAGGTGCCCCTATGCATCAGTACTCCTGTATCCCTTGGATAAATTCCTAGCAGTGCTATTGCTGGGTCATAGGGTAGGTCTATTTTTAATTTTCTGAGGAACCTCCACACTGCTTTCCAGAGCGGCTGCACCAATTTGCATTCCCACCAACAGTGCAAGAGGGTTCCTGTTTCTCCACATCCTCTCCAGCATCTATAGTCTCCTGATTTCTTCATTTTGGCCACTCTGACTGGCGTGAGGTGGTATCTGAGTGTGGTTTTGATTTGTATTTCCCTGATAAGGAGCGACGTTGAACATCTTTTCATGTGCCTGTTGGCCATCCGGATGTCTTCTTTAGAGAAGTGTCTATTCCTGTTTTCTGCCCATTTCTTCACTGGGTTATTTGTTTTTCGGGTGTGGAGTTTGATGAGCTCTTTATAGATTTTGGATACTAGCCCTTTGTCCGATGTGTCATTTGCAAATATCTTTTCCCATTCCGTTGGTTGCCTTTTAGTTTTGTTGGTTGTTTCCTTTGCTGTGCAGAAGCTTTTTATCTTCATAAGGTCCCAGTAATTCACTTTTGCTTTTAATTCCCTTGCCTTTGGGGATGTGCCGAGTAAGAGATTGCTACGGCTGAGGTCAGAGAGGTCTTTTCCTGCTTTCTCCTCTAAGGTTTTGATGGTTTCCTGTCTCACATTCAGGTCCTTTATCCATTTTGAGTTTATTTTTGTGAATGGTGTGAGAAAGTGGTCTAGTTTCAACCTTCTGCATGTTGCTGTCCAGTTCTCCCAGCACCATTTGTTAAAGAGACTGTCTTTTTTCCATTGGATGTTCTTTCCTGCTTTGTCAAAGATGAGTTGGCCATACGTTTGTGGGTCTAGTTCTGGGGTTTCTATTCTATTCCATTGGTCTATGTGTCTGTTTTTATGCCAAGTATTCGTCTTTTTAACCAACCTTTCATCTGTGTAATCCTAACCCTAAATCTTTCCGTAACTGTTGACCTTATTTTTATAAGTCTTACCCATTTTTTCCTGGTTTTCCATCCCTTTTTTTCACCACAGTCTTATTTCAGCCTGTAAGTTTTCTTCCATTTTTATTTTCTAATTTTTTTAAGTTTATTTATTTTTGAGAAAGAGTACAAGTGGGAGAGGGGTAGAGAGTGGGGTGGGGAGAGAATCCCAAGCAAGCTCTGTGCTGTTAGCATAGAGCCCAAGGAGGGGCTCAGTTTCACAGGCCATGAGATCATGACCTGAGCTGAAGTTGGAGGCTCAATTGACTGAGCCAGCCAGGTGCCCTTATTCCTTTTTTAAACTAACACAAAAACCCTTCCTTTAACATACCTCTTATCAAACTTCTGCATTCATTTCATGTATTTTTTCCATTTGGAGATTTAGACCCATTGGCTTTTTGAGAGCTGAGACCACATGAGAATCATCTCTGTTCTTTCCAGTGTCCAATATAGTATAGCATTGGGTGAATCATTTCTAAATAAATATTTATTGAATGATGAACATTTATCTTATGGATATAGCACAGTATTTGGCACAAAGGCATAGCTCTCCCTCTGTAGAAAGTTAGGCTATGTTAGGAAAGTAAGACCTGTTCCCAAGGGATCTGGAGATCAAGTCCAAGTTAAACGAATTGCTTCCTCCCAGTGAGCTAGTTTTCTTTTTTTTAATCTTACCTGAAAATGACATTTTATCATGAAAAGAGTGACATTGTGCATTGTTAAAAAACAAAATATTAATTTCTTCATCTACTATCACAGTTTCTAAAGCAGAAAAATGGCTTCATTTTGAAAGTGATTTGTTCAGCTGGATGGGAAAAAGAAGTTAGAATAATAATTGAATATTTGGTCTTATTTAGTGTACTAAGCTAAATTCATTGAGCCAGTCTTGAACTAGACTGAGGAAAATACAGGGTTTATAGTAGAGGGATATTAAAACTTGAAAGTGGTTGTAGATAAAAATACACAGAGTTTCTGGAATTACTGTGGCAACTTAGGTGATCTTGGAAAGAAGTAAGGAGATATGTTTGGGATATGCTAAGTTAATACTATTTGATATAAGGTTGTAAACACTAGGCTAGGATCCTTAGAGAAGCCAAGTGGGGAAAGAAAAAGTTCTGGAAAAAGAATGATGAAGTGAGAGTCATACTATTATTTATATTGGATTATTGGCCCTATTACTTAGAGATCTTGAGTAAGTTCCCAGTTTTTTTCATCTGAATTCAACTAGATAAACCTAAGTTACACTTTGGAATCAGTTACCAAAATTTCTTGGTGAAAGATGGTATTGTATTTAATATTTCAGCTAGAAAACTATTTTTACATCTACCAGAAGACTTGTATATGGAAGGAAAAAGCTCAACTTGATAAATCTTTTTGTTAGAATAATCCCTATTTTTGGCATGGCTGTTTCATATAAAAATAACAGAATTTTCTACTCTTCAATGTAAAATTGGTCAGGGATTTGGATACAAAAGGATGTACTCTGAATATCCTAGAGAACTGCCCTCAGATTTTCCTAAAGTCATCTGCTGTGTTTGAGGGCAGGCACTGTGTATATCAAGTTTGTTAACTTTTGTAGAGTTACAAGGAAATTAGGCCTTCTCTGTTCATAACCTGAAATCTAATTGACAAAAGTAAGCTAGGCATACATAAAAAACTACAAAATGTGTATTATTACCAGGACTTCATCTTATTTGTATGATTAACTACCACATGTATGACAATCAGTAAGGGCCCTAAATTTGTAGAAAGACAGGAGAAATGAGCTTGGAGTATCTAGAGAAAGTAGGAATATTGAGTGGATACAGAGGATACATTCTTTATCAGTGAAAGACAGGGATCCAACTTGTAGAGGTAAAAGATAATTGTGAATGAACACAATATGCCTGAAGGAAGACTTCTTGAGTGGCAGTAATCATGAATACCATGTATCAGGTACTTACTATATGTTAGGCATTGGTCTAATCATTAGGTTTGTGTTCCATTATTATGTCCATTTTACAGTGGAGAAAAGTAAGGTTCATAGTGGTTAATGAAATTACTTTAAGTGTCATAACTTGTAAATGGTAGATTGGGGCTTTGAACTTAGATTTGACTCCTAAGACCATGTGTAACATTGTGTAATATTGTACTAGAATAATGACCACGAAGCCCGCTTGCTTGTTTTGGCTTTTTAAGTTTCCTATGATTTCTTCTGTTGTTTCTTTCCTTGAACATGTTTCAAAATTATTATCTTGGCTCTAATACTTTAGTGCTTTCGATTGTGTTTTTCTACCTTCTTAAACCTGCCCAATATTCAGCTCTACTAAAGCCTGGAAATAAGAAGTCCTCTGTTTTGATCCAATTTCTGCTACTGGCTTCCTTTATGTCCTGGCCAACCTGATCTATTCTGAGTCTTTAGTTTCTTCACCTAAAAGTAAAAAGTAAATATTTTACTGTTTTCATTTTAACAACATTAATAAGATCAGTGAACATTTGAACAGTGTTCAGTATATAGAATAACATCTGGCATATACATAGTAAATACTCAGTAAATATTTGCTGAATGAATGCAGGCATTGAGCACTTAATGTATGCTGGCATCGGGTCCAGTGCTTTATAAGCACTGACTCATTTAATTATATCAATATCACTTTGAAGTAGGTACTCTTTGTACGTTTATTTTCAAGATAAGGAAATACAAAACAAAGGCAAGTTAAGTAACTTGCCAAGGTCCACGAGTTAAACCCAAGCTTGTATGTCTATGCTCTTAACCAGTATACTGATTCTCAATACTGGTTGTGTATCACTGGTTGTGAAGTTTGTTATGTTAAATTATCAATATCTTAGCCCCACCTCTAATTCTACAGGCACATTTATTCTATACTACCTTAGCTGCTCTGTGGAGTGACTGAGTGCTTGACTGACTGTCTGTTGCTTTTCTTTGTCATATGTCCATTTTTTTTTTTAACTGGGGAGAGAAACAGTTCTATATGAAAAATTTACTTCCATAGCTCAAAGCTGTGTAATACACGGACTAATTTTCAGTTTCCTCAGTGAAATGATGATGAGCCAGTGTTAGGTATTAAAGGAAAATACTAATTACATAGTAGCTGAATTTTTTATTTTGGCCTATAGGATCTGAAAAAAAAAATCCAGAGAAATCCATATACCAAATACCAAAAATGTCAATCCAGTGTTTTAAAATATATATAGTCTTTTTGTTTTTGTTGTTAGTATAATCAACACACAGTGTTACATTGATTTCAGGTACACAACATAGTGATTCAGCAATTCTATGCATTATTCTATGCTCACCACAAGTATGGTTACCATCTCTTACTTTAACAATGCTATTACAATACCATTGACTATATTTCCTGTGCTATACCTTTAATTCCCATGTCTTAATTCATCTCATAACTGGAAGTTTGTATCCCCCCACTCCCTGTCACCCATTTTGCCCATCCCTCAACCCACATCCTCTCTGGGAATCATCAGTTCTCTGTATTTATAGGCCTGATTCTTTTTGTTTATTTATTCATTTGTTTTGTTTTTTAGATTCCACATATAAATTAAATCATATGGTATTTGTCTTTCTCTGTCTGACTTAGTTCACTTAGTAGAATACCTTCTAGGTACATCCATGTTGTTGCAAATGGCAAAAAAAAAAAAAAAAAAAAAAAAAAAGTCTCATCCTTTTTATGGGTGCATAATAATCCACTTTGTACATATACACCACATCTTTGTTCATCTATTGATGGACACTTAGGTTGCTTCTGTATCTTGGTTATTATAAGTAATACTGCAGTAAAAATAGGGGCACATATATCTTTTCAAGTTAGTGTTTTTGTTCTCTTTGGGTAAGTACTCAGTGGTGGAATTATTAGATCGTATGGTATTTCTATTTTTAATTTTTTGAGGAACTTCCACACTTTTCTGCAGTGGCTATACCAATTTACATTCTTACCAACAGTGCACAAGGGTTCTTTTTTTTTTTTTTTACTACATCCTTGCCAACCCTTGTTATTTCTTATCTGTTCAGCCATTCTGATAAATATAAGGTGATATCTCATTGTGGTTTTGATTTGCATTTTCTGGATGATTAGGAATGTTGAGCATCTTTGTATGTGTCCATTGACTGTATGTCTTCTTTAGAAAAATGTCTATTCAAGTGGAGTGACCTATTTAACTTACTTTAATAATTCTGGTGGCACTTTGTACCCAGAGGTGATTTTGTTATGTTATTGACTTACAGATTGACTGTCTTTGTTGTTTTGATTTTTAGTTCTTCTATAATTTATTCTCTTTTGCCATTTAAGAGTTCTATGTCACAATTTACCTGATACTTAATAAGAGAAATACTGTATATAGAGTTTTTGAGTACTGCCTTTGCCATGCATTAGTTGTGTGTATCCTTAGTCACCAAACTAACAAGCTTTCCCTCTTCCAGTTAAATATGATGATGAACAATGCTCATGATACAGAATCATTCAATAATGTTAGTTATTTCAAGAAATTTTATTTATCACATAACCATTACACATAGAAATATTGGAAATTTAAGAGACCATTTAAATATTATTAGCAAATCATGTGGCCATTTTATATTTATATTTTATTTTAGCTAACATTACAGTGTTATATTGATTTCAGGAGTAGAATTTTGTGATTCATCACTTACATGTAATACCCCGTGCTCATCACAAGTGCCTTCCTTAACGCCCATCACCCATTTAGCCCATCCCCCAGCACACTTCCCCTTCAGCAACCTTTGGTTGTTCTCTATAGTTAAGAGTTAAGAGTCTCTCTTATGGTTTGTCTCCCTCACTCTTTTTTTTTGTTTCCCCTGTCTTCATCTGTTTTGTTTCTTAAATTCCACATATGAGTGAAATCATATGATATTTGTCTTTTTCTGACTTTTTCACTTAGCATGATACACTCTAACTCTATCCACATCATTGCAAATGGCAAGATTTTGTTCTTTTTGATCCCATTATGTGTGTATGTGTGTGTGTGTGTATATATACACACCACATCTTCTTTATCCATTCATCAATCAGTGGACATTTGGACTCTTTAGATAATTTGGCTATTGTTGATAATGCTGCTATAAACACTGGGTGCACGTGTACATGGCTTTTTTTTGGAGTTGCTTTTTTTGGGGTGGTGGCTGGCTCAGCCAGTGGAGCATGTGACTCTTGATCTCAGAGTTGTGAGTTTGAGCCCCATATTGGTTGTAGAGGTTACTTAAAAATAAAATCTTTAAAAAAAGTTGCTTTTTTCCTTCTAAAGTTTAATTTGAGCAATGTAGGGTATGTAGTATCAAAAGGGTTGACACTTTGATTGACTTTTTCTTTACTGAGTGGTTAAATTTGTTGAGGACTGGAATGTTATGCTTTATTGATGTGATTCCTTACTTGAGATATTTTCAGGAGAGTGAGAACTTTGATCTTTATTTTATTAATACAAACTCAGCCTCTTGTACCTGATTTTAACATTGGTAACAGTTTCTGGTGAGTAATCATTTATGTTGTAGTTTTAGACAGTTGGAAATTGCTTCTGTGGGAAAGACTAATATATGCATCTTTGCATGCTACCAAAGTTGAATTAGACCGACTTATTGATAGTTTTCTAGCTTCATGTTTTGAAATAGTTACAAGCACTTGTCTTAAAAGCCTTTTTAAAAAATCAGCTTTAACATATCTGTAAATGTAGTTAAAGAAATCTTTAGATGGAAAACATCTCTTTTCAAAACAGGCCACATATTTGCTAATAATATTAAAACTGTCTCTTAAATATTTTTCTAATGTTTATTTATTTTTGAGAAAGAGAGAGACACAGAGCACGAGTGGAGGAAGGGCAGAGAGAGAGGGAGACACAGAATCTGAAACAGGCTCCAGGCTCCAAGCTGTCAGCACAGAGCTCAATGGGGGCTCGAACTCACGAACCATGAGATCATGATCTGAGCCGAAGTCGGACGTTCAACTGACTGAGCCACCCAGGTGCCCCAAATTTCCATTATTTCTATATGTAATGGTCACATGACAGATTTTTTAAACAGTAACATTATTTGGTCCATAATTTTAGAATTCTTTCCACTAAAACCTGCCTCATATCCATCTCTCAAGGCTTTACTTCCTTACTGTGTCATCTTTGAACGCAATGTTTTAAATCTGATCGTGTCACTTCTTAAAATGGTGGCTTCCCATTACCTATAGGACAGACTTAAAACTACTTGTGGGATTTGGCTCTTGCTCACCACTTATCCAGCCTCACCTAAAAGCCATTTTCTGTAGGGCTCCGGAGACATACATAATCCTTCTCTTTTGCTTTTTCTGTTTGGTGTAAAACTTACTTGTTTGGCTATATTTATTATGTATGCTAAATTGAGTTCAGTAAATTCTGTTTACAATTCTTTTTTCATTGACTGTAATTTGTATTGAATCTGTTCTTAGAGGACAGGACAAGACTTTTTCTTATACCTACTCTTAGAATATGTTCTAGTACTTCTCAAAAGTGCAAATTTTCCAACAACTATCTTGTCTTTTGCCAAGATGTTCACTGTGATCACTCTGTCTCTGTTACACACATACACACACACACACACACACACGCACGCACGCACACAGCTGTCATTTTGGTAGCTTGATTTTAGTATTTACAGTGCCATGGGTGTGTGTGTGTGTGCATATGTATGCACATGCACACGTGTGTGTGTTATATTATGTGTTGCTATCCTTGATTAGAGGAGGCGACTATGTTGTAAGAGACTTTAGTGCATGCCATCTGTAAAATTGTATGAAAGACTGAACTGATGCTTTATAGAAAGAAAATCTCAGACTCCCTCCTTAGTTTGTTTGCAATGTTATTATATTTTAAAATTTACAATTATTTTTAATTGTGTTAAAATACACATAACAGAAAACTTACCATCTCAACCATTTTTATTTTATTTATTTAAAGATTTGTTTTAATGTTTTTTATTTATTTTGAGAGGGAGAGTGTAGGAGGGGCAGGGAGAGGGAGAGAGAGAATCCCAAGCGGGCTCTGTACTGTCAGCACAGACCCAATGCAGAGCTCAGTCTCATAAACCATGAGATCATGACCTGAGCTGAAATCAAGAGTCAGATGCTTTACTGACTGAGCCACCCAGGCGCCCCTATTTTTTATTTATTGAAATTCAAGTTAGTTAACATATAGTATAGTATTGTTTTCAGGAGTAGAATTTAGTGGTTCATCACTTACGTGTAGTAACAAGTGCCCTCCTTAATGCCCATCACCCATTTAGCCCATTCCCCGATGCAACCCTCAGTTTGTTCTCTGTATTTAAGAGTCTCTTATTGTTTGTCTCCCTCTCTGTTTTTATTTTCTCTTCCCTTCCCTTCCCCTATGATCATCTGTCTTGTTTCTTAAATTCCACATATGAGTGAAATCATATATTTGTCTTTCTCTGACTGCCTTATTTCACTTAGCATAATACACTCTAGTTTCATCCATGTTGTTGCAAATGGCAAGATTTCATTCTTTTTGATTGCCAAGTAATATTCCATTGTATATACATACCACATTTTCTTTATTCATTAGTCAATGGACTTTTGGGCTCTTTCCATAATTTGGCTGTGGTTGATAGCACTGCTATAAATGTTGAGATGCATGTGCCCCTTCAAATCAGCATTTTTGTATCCTTTGGATAAATACCTAGTAGTGGAGTTGCTGGGTCGTAGGGTAGTTCTATGTTTAATTTTTTTGAGGAACCTCCATACTGTTTTCCATAGTGGTTGCACCAGTTTTTAAATGTACCATTCAGTAGTGTTAAGTGTACTTACATTCTTGTACAGTCAATCTCCAGAAGTTTTTTATCTTGTGAATTTGGTATTAATTGAAACAAGTACCCATTCCCCTCTCCTCGCAGCTCCTGGAAACCACCATTAATATTTTCTTTCTGTATGAATTTGGTCTCATACAAGTGGAATCATACAGTATTTGTCATTTGGTGACTGGCTTATTTTACTTACCATGATGTCCTAAAGATTCATTCATGTAGTAGCATGCGAGAGTTTCCTTCCTTTTTAAGACTCAAGAATATTCTATTGTATCAATTTACCATCTTTTGTTTGCCCATTGATGGACATTTGGGTTGCTTGCATCTTTTAGCTATTGTAAATAATGCTGCTATGAATATGGGTGTATAAATATCTTTTTGAGCCCCTGCCTTGAATTCTTTTGGGTATATATACCCAGAATTGGAATTGCCAGATTGTATGGTAATTCTATGTTTAATTTCTTAAGGAACCTCCATATTGTTTTCCATAGTGGCTGTACCATTTTGCATTCCCACCAACGGTTCACGAGGGTTCTAATTTCTTTACATCCTCACCAACACTTGTTATTTTCTTATTTTTTTTATAATAGCCATTCTAGTGGGTAACTTTATTTTTTTTGTTTTTTTTTTTCAATATATGAAGTTTATTGTCAAATTGGTTTCCATACAACACCCAGTGCTCATCCCAAAAGGTGCCCTCCTCAATACTCATCACCCACCTTCTCCTCCCTCCCACCCCCCATCAACCCTCAGTTTGTTCTCAGTTTTTAAGAGTCTCTTATGCTTTGTCTAGTGGGTAACTTTAAAATTTTAACATATGATCAACAGTAAGCAATAAATTCTTAAGTATATATACTCAGTCAATCTTGACTACGATTTATTCCCTTTTCCCATATCTGATTAATTCTCAGGTTGTCACTTTTGTTTTGGAGCACCTATTGCTAATTAGTTCTTTTCTTTACCCTGCTGAGACCAAATACCATAGCTTCCTACTTGGATCACCCTGCTTCTGCTTTCTCTTTATAATAAATCTTCCACAGCAGCCTCATGGTCATCATTCTGAAGTAAAGATCTATTTATGGCTCTCTCCTTTAAATGTCAATGGATTCTTTAATATTTATTGAATGCTTTTTCAAAGTAGCTTTACCTAAGTTTACATGTCCTATAAGGTATGAATTTACTTCCATTTGAAAGATAAGGCAAATAACTGTTAGGGAAGAGATAACAGCTTGTTTAGCATTGACTACTAGAAAGTAAATGGAATCAGGATTTAAACATAGTGTTATCTGACTCCCTTATCCTTCCTTCTTTTATGCTTGACATATTTGTTCATGCATATCCTTTCCCCTCTATTTGGTCACTGGAAAAATTCTTTATATTTTTTCCTTCAAGGCCCAGCTCAAATGATGACTTTTGCTGTGACACTTACCCTGGCTCTCCTTGTCTTTTCTCTCAAGTCTGTTCAGCGATGTTTGCTGATACCTCATAGCACTTTGTATGTAACTGTAATAAGCCTTTTTCTTTTTTTCTTACTTTTATTTTTAATGTTTGTGCATTTATTTTTGAGAGAAAGAATGTGAGTGGGAGAAGGGCAGAGAGAGATGGAGACAGAATCCCCAGCAAGCCCTAGGCTCCAAGCTGTCAGCACAGTGCTGGATGTGGAGCTTGAACCCACAAACCGTGAGATTGTGACCTGAGATGAAGTCAGAGGCTTAACAACTGAGCCACCTAGGCACCCCAAGCCCTTTTCTTGATAAAGCACTGTTCAAAAATAATATAACATGTTACTTTGTAACAAAAATTTATTGTATTGAATTTATGAAAATTGTTTACTGATATTATTAAAAGCATTAGGAATAAGAAATTATGTAGAATGGCATGTCATTGCACATTATCCGTATTTTAAGGGAACACTGTTGTGACTGAAGAGTTCAAAATAGCTAAATTACAAAACAGTGATCTGTATAAAAATTTCTTATTTTATGAAGAATTTAGTTGAGGGGCGCCTGGGTGGCTCAGTTGGTTAAGTGTCCGACTTCAGCTCAGGTCACGATCTTGCAGTCAGTGAGTTCGAGTCCCGCATCGGGCTCTGTGCTGACAGCTCAGAGCCTGGAGCCTGCTTCAGATTCTGTGTCTCCCTCTCTCTCTGCTCCTCCCTCACTCACACTCTGTCTCTATCTCTCAAAGATGAATAAATGTTAAAAAAAAAATTAAAAAAAAAGAATTTAGTTGAGTTCTTTATTCACAAAATTTAGGTTATATGTAATTTTTCACAGTTAGTTCACTGCATTAGAGTGAAACACACCTATACATAATTTAATACTTAATCTGCTATCAGAACTAACCTTCAAGGCTTAGATTGTTTTCACTAATCTGATTCCTAAAGCCTAAAAACCTTACTTAACCTTAGTTAATGAGAATTCAATGTTAAAAATAATAGATGTTAAATTAAGAACTTCTCTGTGAAAGACACTGTTAAGAAAAGGAAAAGACAAGCCAGGGACTGGGAGAAAATATTTACGAAACATGTATCTGATAAAGGACTGGAATCCAGATTATACAAAGAAATCTTAAAACTCAATAATAAGTAAACAAATGACTCAATTAAAATGTAGGCCAAAACCTACACAAACACCTCAGCAAGGAGGATATGTAGATGGCAGATAATCATATGAAAGATGCTTAGCATCATATATCATTAGAGATAGCACTACACACACTTGTTTGAATGGCTAAAATCCAAACACTGACAGCATCAAATGTCTACTAGGATGTGGAGCAATGGGAACTTTTCAAAATTCATGCTAGTGGAAATGCAGAATGGTACAACCACTTCTGGAAGTTAAACACAGTCTTATCATACAATCAAGCAATTGGACACTTTGGTAATTGACCAAATGTGTTCACAACAAGTTCACACAAAAACTTGTATGTGAATGTCAATAGCAACATTACCCAAACTTGGAAGCAATCAAGGTGTCCTTCAATAGGTGAGTGGACTAGGAAACAGTAGAATATCCAGACAACAGAATATTATTCAGTGACAAAAGGAATTGAATTAAGCCACTGAAAGACATGGAGGAACCTTAAATGCATTTTGTCAGGTGAACAAAGCCAACCTGAAAAGGCTACCGTACTGTATGATTCCAAATATATGATATTGTGAAAAGTTAAAACTATGGAGACAGTAAAATGATTAGTGTTTGCCAGGGGTGGGGAGGGAGGGAGATGAAGGGAGGATGAACAGGTAGAACACAGTGGAGCTTTAGGGTTTATTAGGAGAATGCAGTGGTGGATACATGACATTGTGCATTTGGGGAAACCTATAGAACTGTACAACACAAATAGTGAATCCTAATGTAAACTATGGCTTGTAATTAATAATAATGTGTCAGTGTTGTTTCATCACTGTAACAAATATATCACACTAATGCAAAATGTTAATAAGAGGGAGAACCCTGTATTTTTGCTCAATTTCTCTGTAAACCTAAAATTGCTCTAAAAACAAACCATTAATTTAAAAATATATGTGTATAATTGTTCACTAAAACGAGTAATGAATGATTCAGTTCAGCAGTTATTTACTGAGCAAAGACTGAACTATGTTAGATTTTTATAGCCCTGTTCTTTAAAGAACCTATAAACAGCCCTTAGCCAAAATATACAGTGATTTGGGATAGTCTTTGGTTGTAGCAGAATGAATTGAGTGGTCAAAAAGTGTTTTAAACTTTGAAAGAAGACCTGCATTTGAACCCAGGCTTACCTAGCTGGGTGATCTTATAAAAATTACTTAGCCTTTTAAAATTTCTGTTGTGTCTGCTGCATAAGGCTATAGTTTTAAATGTTAGTTAATAAATGTGAAACACCTAGTACATAGTAAATAGCAGTAGTTCTCATGACTAGTTCTATGTTTTCTATCTAACAAAGGAAATGAAGAATGGGTCTTACTGGCCTTTATGTTCAATCACATTTTGGCCATTTTTTTCTAGATTTCCCCCCTCTAATTTGAGATCACTAAGGGTCAAGCACTTGAAATTATTATTTGCTTGCTGATTTGATACATTCCAGTTTCTGCTCTAAAGGAGAAACTGCTTGTATGGCTGTCTTTGAGATCAAGCAGGCAGTTCAGTCATGCTAATAGAACACTTTTCTTATTGTTCAAAAACAATAGCAACTAGCTTATTTTCCCCCCTTAGTGAGAACCTTCATGTCTGAGAGTCTTACAAAGAGGTATCTGCTAATCTAAGCCTTGAAATATAACTTTAATAAAAAATTGAAAAAACTTTAAACAATGTTTAGTGACTCTAATATTCTTAATAAGCCATGGGGTGCCTGGGAGGCTCAGTCAGTTAAGCGTCCAACTTTGACTCAGGTCATGATCTCACAGTTTGTGAGTTCGAGCCCTGCATCAAGCTCTGTGCTGACAGCTCAGAGCCTAGAGCCTGCTTCATATTCTGTGTCTCCCTCTCTCTCTGCCTCTCCTCCACTTGCACTCTGCCTCTCTATCTCAAAAATAAATAAAAATGTTAAAAAAATATATTCTTAGTAAGCCAAAATTCTGTGTACATTTTGCTCTAAAAATCTGTAAGCCATAATTTATGTTTTCCAATTGATAATGTTTTAAATAGTGTAAAATAAATTCCCTCAAGTTTGGTTTTTACCAACAAATAATATTAATCTTTATTTGAAGACGACTATATACACAGTGAAAAATACTGCTTTTCTTATGAATAGCTTCCAGCAATTTGGAAAGAAAAATTTACAAAATATGGGGTAAAAAACATTCATAAAAGTGTAGCCATCATTTCTTAGTTAAGCAATCTACTGAAAATGGAAAATGAAGTAAAAACTATTGAAATATTAGAGGTAAGATAAGTTAGTGCCTTTTAGTCAGTAGGATTTTCCCTTGATTAAAGCTTACATATAAAATTGCTTTGGAAACAAATGGAGAAACTCTATAGGAGAAAACAAGACTATCTGGAGGGAGAAAATGGTTGATTGTGAAAACGATTAAATAACTGGCATTTAATATTTCGTATTGGATAAATTTGGGCTTGTGCCCTTAAGGGAAGATACCTTTTTGTTAAGCAAACTTCCAAGTTATCTGCCCATATTGGCAACACCATTTATGAACTGCACATTTAGTACGTCATCTCTGTTTAAGTGCAACAGGATTTATGCATGTTCTTTTTTTTTTTTTTTTTATGAAATTGTCATAATAGCAACATTAAGTGGAGAACTAAGCGTATTTCAGGCAGATGATTTTTGTCTCTTAGGTGTATTGAAGGCAACATTTTGAGTTTTGTGTAAGCACAGTAAGTTAACATAAGATGATAAATCCCAGTTATTATTAGAACTACAACTTTCCAGGGAAACATCTTTTTAAATGTGTTTTATGACTCTATTTAAGCATGATGATAGTACAAGAAAGACATTGGAGATCTTTCTTAAAGAATAACTTCATGGAAAACTACTTTGAGAGTAGGTATCTCCTAGGCACTACAGAAGAATTCACTATGTAAGTGTAGGTGTAAGCTTCAAAGTACAAGTTGGATGCTTACAAGTAAAAATTTACTCCACCAACCCATGTCCCACATTTTCCCACCTATTTTTTACATCACCATTTTTTTTAACCTAAATTATACCAAGTCCTGTTATGTCCTTCTTTCTTTCTCATTTGATCAAATTCCTATTTCCTCTTTCAGATCCAGTTCCAAAGTACTTAAATCTACATAGATTTTCCTGTCATCTCTCACTTTAGGAGACATCGTGGCTCCTCGCCTTTTTTTATACTTCTGCTAAACCTTCCACTGTTTGTATTATAATTCCAACAACCTTTTCTGTAATTAAAGAGACTACCTATGTGTTCATCACTGAGGAAGATAGGTACATTATTCATTCAGTTGTATAAGGCCAAAATCCAAAGTTCATCTAATTATTGTCTTCTTTGTTGTTTTCCATTCTGGACCATTACCATTCCTGTCAGTTTTCTCTGCTAAATATCTTTGTAGTTAATCTGGTTCTGTCTTTGGTGCCTCTACCACAGTTCATAATATCATCACCTTTGATGAAGTTTTGGGGTGATGGTGGGGTTCGTGGTATCCAGAGCCGATGGCCAAGAAAGAATTCTTGAAGACATCTTTGGTGCAAAAAGGTGATTTTATTAAAGCATGGGGACAGGACCCATGGGCAGGAAATGCTGCACTGGGGTTATGGCTGGTAACTCATTATATACCCTGAGGTTGGGAGCAGGTCAGGGATAGAGTAAGTCTCTAAGGTACTTTGGGAGCAAGGTTTCCAGGACCCTGAGGGGCTAGCTGTAGCTAGGGAAACACCATTTGTCACCATTTAATAAAACCTCAGTCATGAGACCCTTCAGATGCATATCAGGGGGCTATAAACTTGGAACATGATTGCCAGCATATATCCTGGAGCAGTTGAGACAAAGGAAGTAGACTTACAGGATCCTTGAGGTTGGGACAATGTTAAGCCAAGGTTCTCTTTTGCCCCTAGCAAAGTGTCCTCATCCAGGCAGCTGAACTCCTAGAGGGGGAGGTCATTCTGCAGGTTTTAAGGACTTGTCAGTGGACTGTAGGCAGAAAGGGGATTTAATTTTCATTTGCCTTAGTTTCCCATATTACCGTGGCAAGCACTTAAACCCCTTTCCTTTGTTCTTGGGTAGCCAGGAGTATCCGAGGTATATCACGCATATTCACACATATTCCACTTTGGGGTTGGGGGGGTGGGTGCCAGCCTGTATTTTGCCCTCAGCTTGCCCCATGCTCCCCCATCATCTTTACTGGAATACTGTAGTAGTCTGAGTTGCATTGGATCTAAAGAGTCTCTTGTTGGATTGTGTTTTTATTCTGTTCTGCTAGTTTCTGTCTTTTGATTGGAGAGTTTAATCCATTTACGTTTTAAGTAATTACTGATGAGTAAGTACTTACTTTTGTGGTTACATTTAACCCTTTAAAGTTACAACACTCTTGGTGCACCTGGGTGGCTCAGTTAAGCTGCCACCTTGATCTCAGCTCAGGTCATGAGCTCATGGTTCATGAGATCAAGCCCCACATTGGTCTCCACATTTGACAGCAGGGAGCCTCCTTGGGATTCTCTATCGCCCTCTCTGTTCCCCCACCCTATATGTGTGCTCTCTCTCTCTCAAAATAAATAAACTTTGTTATCTTTCTTTCTTTCTTTCTTTCTTTTCTTTTTTTTTTTTTTTTTTTTAGCTATTCTTATAGCTATGTAGTGGTATCATGTTTTTTTTTTTTTTTTAATTTTTTTTTTACGTCTATTTATTGAGAGACCAAGAGAGACAGAGCATGAGCAGGGGAGGGGCAGAAAGAGGAGGAGACACAGAATCTAAAGCAGGCTCCAAGCTGTCAGCACAGAGCCTGATGCAGGGCTCGGACTCACAAACCACGAGATCGTGACCAGAGCCGAAGTTGGGCGCTTAACTGACTGAGCCACCTAGGCGCCCCTGTGGTATCATGTAGTTTTAATCTGTATTTCCACAATGATAAGAGATATTCAGCATTTTTCAAATACTTTTTTACCATCCTTATATCTTCCTGATAAAGTGTCTGTTCAGAGCATTTGCTTATTTTAAAACTTGAGTTGGTTTTTTTCTCACTGTTGAGGTTTTAGTGTTCTTTATACATTCTGGATACAAGTCATTTATCAGATACGTGATTTGCAGAATTTTTTTTTTTTTTAATTCTCTTAACAGTGTCTTTTCCCAAAGAAAAGAGTTTAAAGAGTTCTGATAGGGGTGCCTAGGTGGTTCAGTTGGTTGAGCATCCAACTGTTGATTTCAGCTCGGGTCGTGATCCCAGCGTCACTGGATTGAGCCCCATATCAGGCTCCATGCTGAGCTTGTGGCCATGCTGAGCATGGAGCCTGCTTGAGTTTCTCTCTCTCTCTCTCTCTCTCTCTCTCTCTCTCTCTCTCTGCCCCTCACCCCCTCTCCCCTGCTTGGGCATGAGTGCGTTCTCTCTCAAATAAAATTAAAAAAAAAGTGTTCTGATTAACTCCAGTTTATCATTTTTTCTTTGATGTATCTTGCTTTTGGTGTTGTATGTTAAAACTCTTTGCCAAAGGTCAAAGAGATTGTCTTTGTGTTCCACATATTTTCTAGTTTTGTGCTTTACATTTAGATCTATGAAACATTTTGAGTTAATTTTTTTTTAATTGGGAGGTATGTGCTACTCTTCATTTCTTTGCACATGGTCATCTATTTGTTCAGCACCACTCATAGATGCAGACCATTCTTCCTCCATCTAATTTTCTTTGTACCTTTGGGAAAAATTAGCTTATTTTATTTTTTTGGATCTATTTTGGGCTCTGTTCTGTTCCATTGATCTGTGCATCCATTCTTTTGCCAGTAGCACACTGTCTTTATTACAGTAACATTATACTATACTAGCCTTGAATGCAGGTGATATGAGTCTTCTGACTTTGTTCTCATTTTTCAGAATTGTTTTGGTGACTCTAGTACCTTTACCTTTCCATATACATACATACATACATACATACATACATACATACATTTATTTATTTATTTTTAAGTAGGCTTCATGCCTAGCATGGACTCTAGTACCTTTACCTTTTCATATACATTTATTTATTTGTTTGTTTGTTTGTTTATTTTTAAGTAGGCTTAATGCCCAGCATGGAGCCCAACACAGGGCTTGAACTCATGACCCTGAGATCAAGACCTGAGCTGATATCAAGAGTTGGATTCTTAACCAACTGAGCCCCCCAGGTGCCCCTCCATATACATTGAAAAAAAAGTTTTTAAACGTGTATTTGCTTTTGAGAAAGAGAAAAAGAGAGACAGACAGACAGACATGGAGTTTGAGTGGCAGAGGGACAGAGAGAGAGGGAGACACAGAATCCCAAGTTGGGTCCAGACTCTGAGTTGTCAGCACCGAGCCCCATGCAGGGCTCTAACTGAAGAACCTTGATCATGACCTGAGCCAAAGTCAGATGCTTAGCTGACTGAGCCACCTAAACGCCCTTCCATACATTTTAAAGTCAGGCTGTTCAAGGGTGCCTGGGAGGCTCAGGCGGTTAAGCACCTAACTCTTGACTTCAGGTCAGGTCATGATCTTAGAGTTTGTGAGTTCAGGCCTGCATGGGGCTCTGCGCTAACTGTGCAGAGCCTGCTTGGGATTCGCTCTCTCTCTCTCTCTCTCTTTCTCTGAAGATAAATAAATAAATAAAATGTCACACTGACCCCACTTACAACAATGGACAGATCATCTAATCAGAAAATCAACAAGGAAACAATGGCTTTGAATGACACACTAGACCAGATGGACTTAACAGATGTATTCAGAACATTTCATCCCAAAGCAGTGGAATATATATTCTTCTCCAGTGCACGTGGAATGTTCTCCAGAATAGACCACATACTGGGACACAAATCAGTGCTCAACAAGTACAAAAAGATTAAGATCATACCATGCATATTTTCAGACCACAATGCTATGAAACTTGAAATCAACCACAGGAAGAAATTTGGAAAGGTAACATACTTGGAGACTAAAGAACATCCTACTAAAGAATGAATGGGATAACCAGGAAGTTAAAGAGAGAATTAAAAAGGACGTGGAAGCCTGGGAATGCGGTGTAGTCACTCTGGAAAACAGTATGGAGGGTCCTCAAAAAACTAAAAATAGAACTACCCTATGACCCAGCAATTGTACTACTAGGTATTTATCCATGGGATACAGGTGTGCTGTTTCAAAACGACACATGCACCCCCATGTTTATAGCAGCACTATCAACAATAGTCAAAGTATGGAAAGAGCCCAAATGTCCATCAATAGATGAATGGATAGAGAAAATGTGGTATATATATACAATGGAGTATTACTCGGCAGTCAAAAAGAATGAAATCTAGCCATTTGCAACTACGTGGATGGAACTGGAGGGTATTATGCTAAGTGAAATTAGTCAGAGAAAGACAAAAATCATATGACTTCACTCATATGAGGACTTTAAGAGACAAAACAGATGAACATAAGGGAAGGGAAACAAAAATAATATAAAAACAGGGAAGGGGACAAAACAGAAGAGACTCATAAATATGGAGAACAAACTGAGGGTTACTGGAGGGGTTGTGGGAGGGGGGAAGGGCTAAATGGGTAAGGGGCATTAAGGAATCTACTCCTGAAATCATTGTTTCACTATATGCTAACTAATTTGGATATAAATTTTAAAAAATAAAATAAAAAGAAATTTAGAAGAAAAAATAGCTAAGAAAAATGTTAATATATATAATATACTATATATATATATAACATTATATATATTTATATGTATATATAAAACTTTTCTCCTTCTGATTATTGTTGACAGTAATTTGGTTACACTGTTTAACAACCTTAATGAACTTTAAATACTTTAACTGTTAAAATAATAAACATATGTTTCATGCAAAAAAAAAAAAAAAAAAAAGGACATAGAAGCCAATGAAAATGGTAACACCACAGTCCAAAACCTCTGAGATACAGCAAAGGCGGTCATAAGAGGAATGTATATAGCAATCCAGGCCTTCTTAAAGAAGGAAGAAACATCTCAGATACAAAACTAACCCTATACCTTAAAGAGCTGGAAAAAGAACAGCAAATAAAACCCCAAACCAGCAGAACACAGGAAATAATAAAGACTAGAGCAGAAATCAATGCTATCGAAACCAAAAAAAAACCCAGTAGAATAGATCAATGAAACCAGAAGCTGGTTCTTTGCACGAATTAACAAAATTGATAACCCCCTAGCCAGTTTGATCAAATAGAAAAAGGAAAGGACCCAAATAAATAAAATCAAGAATGAAAGAGGAAAGGTCACAACCAACATGGCAGAAATATAAACAATAATAAGAGAATATTATGAGCAATTATATGCCGATAAAATGGGCAATCTGGAAGAAATGGACAAATTCCTAGAAACATATACACTACCAAAACTGAAACAGGAAGAAATAGAAAATTTGAACAGACCCATAACCAGTAAAGAAATCAAATTAGTAATCAAAAATCTCCTAAAAAACAAGAGTCCAGGACCAGTTGGCTTTCCAGAAGAGTTCTACCAAACATTTAAAGAAGAGTTAAAACCTATTCTCTTGAAGCTGTTCCAAAAAATAGAAATGGAAGGAAAACTTCCAGACTCTTCCTATGAAGCCAGCATTACCTTGATTCCAAAACCAGACAAAGACCCCACTAGAAAGGAAAACTATAGACCAACTTCCCTGATGAACATGGATGCAAAAATCCTCAACAAGATACTAGCCAACTAGATCCAACAATACATTAAAAAAAAAATATTCACCACGACCACGTGGGATTTATACCTGTGATGCAGGGCTGGTTCAATATCTGCAAAACAATCAGTGTGATTCATCACATCAATAAAGAAAGGACAAGAACCACATGATCTTCTCAATAGATGCAGAGAAAGCATTTGGCAAAATACAGCATCCCTTCCTGATAAAAACCCTCAAGAAAGTAGGGTTAAGGATCATACCTCAAGATCATAAAAGCCATATATGAAAGACCCAACGCTAGTATCATCCTCAGTGGGGAAAAACGGAGAGCTTTCCCCTTAAGGTCAGGAGCAAGACAGGATGTCCACTCTTACCACTGTTACTCAACATAGTATTGGAAATCTTAGCCTCAGCAATCAGATGACACAAAGAAATAAAAGGCATCCAAATCGGCCAGGAGAAGGTCAAACTTGCACTCTTTGCAGATGACATGATACTCTATATGGAAAACCCAAAAGATTCTACCAAAAAAACTGCTAGAACTGATTCATGAATTCAGCAAAGTTGCAGGATATAAAATCAATGCACAGAAATTGGTTGCATTCCTATACACCAACAACAAAGCAACAGAAAGAGAAATCAAGGACTCGATCCCATTTACAATTGCACCTAAACCCATAAAATACGTAGAAAAAATTTAACCAAAGAGGTGAAAAATCTGTACACTGAAAACTATATAGAAAGCTTATGAAAGAAATTGAAGAAGACACACAAATAAAGGAAAAATATTCCATGCTCCGGAATAGGTAGAACAAACATTGTTAAAATGTCAGTACTACCCAAAGCAATCTACATATTCAATGCAATACCTATCAAAATAACACCAGCATTCTTCACAGAGCAAGAACAAACTATCCTAACATTTGTATGGAACCAGAAAAGACCCTGAATAGCCAAAGAAATCTTGAAAAAGCAAACCAAAGCTGGAGACACCACAATCCCAGACTTCAAGCTGTATTACAAAGCTATAATCATCAAGACACTCAGGTCAGTGGAACAGAATAGAGAACCCAGAAATGGACCCACAAACATATGGCCAACTGATTTTTGACAAAGCAGGAAAGAATATCCAATGGAAAAAAGACAGTGTCTTCAGCAAGTGGTGCTGGGAAAACTGGACAGCGACATGCAGAAAAATTAACCTGGACCACTGTCTTACACCACACACAAAAATAAACTCAAGATGGATGGAAGACCCAAATGTAAGACAGGAAGCCATCAAAATCCTCAAGGACCTCTTTGATCTTGGCTGTGGCAACTTCTCACTCAACACCTCTCCAGAGTCAAAGGAAACAAAAGCAAAAATGAACTGTTTGGACTTCATCAAAATAAAAAGCTTCCGCACAGCGAAGGAAACAGTCAGCAAAACTAAAAGGCAACTGATAGAATGGGAAAGGATATTTGCAAATGACATATCAGATAAAGGGTTAGTATCCAAAATCTATAAAGAACTTCTCAAACTCAACACCCAAAAAACAAATAATCCAGTGAAGAAATGGCAAAAGACATGAATAGACACTTCTCCAAAGAAGACATCCAGATGGCCAACCAACGCATGAAAAACGCTCAACATCACTCATCATCAGGGAAATGAAAATCTAAACCACAATGAGATACCACCTCACACCTGTCAGAATGGCTAACATTAACAATTCAGGCAACAACAGATGTTGGCAAGGATGCAGAGACAAAGGATCTCTTTTGCATTGCTGGTGGGAATGCAAACTTCTGCAGCCACTCTGGAAAACAGTATGGAGGTTCCTCAACAAATTAAAAATAGAACTACCCTATAACCCAGCAATTGCACTACTAGGTATTTATCCAAGGGATACAGGAGTGCTGTTTCGAAGGGGCACATGCACCCCAATGTTTATAAGCAGCACTAGCAGCAATAGCCAAAGTACGGAAAGAGCCCAAATGTCCATCGATGGCTGAATGGATAAAGAAGATGTGGTGTGTATATATATATACAATGGAGTATTACTCAGCAATCAAAAAGAGTGAAATCTTGCCATTTGCAACTGCGTGGTTGGAACTGGAGGGTATTATGCTAAGCAAAATTAGAGAAAGACAAATATCATATGACTTCACTCATGAGAACTTTAAGACACAGAACAGATGAACACAAGGGAAGAAAAGCAAAAATAATATAAAAACAGGGAGGGGTGCAAAACATAGGAGGCTCTTAAACCCTGGAGAACAGAGGGTTACTGGAGGGTTGTGGGAGGAGGGAAGGGCTAAATGTGTAAGGGGCATTAAGGAATCTACCCCTGAAATCATTGTTGCGCTATATGCTAACTAACTTGGATGTAAATTAAAAATATAAAAATAGATAAATAAATAATAAATAAAGTTAAGCTGTTCATATCCTCAAAAAAGCTTTCTGGAATTTTCATTTGGATTTCACATGTATAGATCATATTGGGAGCAGTTGACATCTTATTAGTATGAAGTCTTCCAATCCATTAACATTGGATATCTGTCCATTAATTTAGATCTTTGATTTCTTTCATCAGTATTTTGGAATTTTCTGCATAAAGTTCCTGCACATATTTTGTTAGATTTATACTTAAGTACTTCATATTTTACTCAAGGCTATCATACATTTTTTTCTAATTTCAAGCTTTATTTGTTCATTACAGTATGTAGGAAAACAGTCCAGTTTTCTTTGTCATCCTTGTATCTTGCAGCCTTGATAAACTCAATTATTGGTTCCAGAGGTCTTTTGTTTTGTAGGTTCTTTAGAGTTTTCTACATACACAGTCACATCATCTGTAAATAAAAATAGTTTTATTTCTTCCTTTCCAATCCGTGTGCCTTTTCTTTTTCTTGTTGTAGTAGGTGGCACTATGAGTATAGTGTTGAAAAGGACTGGTGAGAGAGGGCATCCTTGCCTTCTTCCCATTCTTAAGGGGGAAAACATTTGCTCTCCATTAGAAGTATTTTAGCTACAGGTTTGTCATATACACCCTTATTAGGTTAAGGAAAGATCCCTCTGCTTCTCATCTTGACAGTGTTTACTCATGAATGAATGTTAAATTTCATCTATTTTTTAATTATTTGGTTCTCAAATCATATAGGATAGGTCATTTAAAAATGTCTTTAGATCTTGTCTTATGTAATCAATTAAAATAAAATTAGTCTTTATTTTTGATAAAAGGAAAAGGCTAAAATATGTATTTAATGTTAATATATAACATGAGATTATACTGATTAATTTTTTTTAACCCTAACTACAGTTGAAAACAGAAAACAGTGAAAAATATTTCAAAACTTTCCTTAAGGGCAGGGGTGAAGTTCTCCATTACCATTAAAGTAATTTAAAGAATAGTAAAGGGGGCCTGGGTGGCTCAGTTGGTTAAGCATCAGACTCTTGATATCAGCTTAGGTCGTGATCTTGTCATGAGATTGAGCCCCACTTCAGCAGGAGCCTGCTTGGGATTCTTTCCTTCCGTATCTTTGCTCCTCCCCCCTCCATAAATAAAATTTTAAAAAAGAATAGTAAAGACAATTATTATTTATATCAGTTTTAGAACCATGCAACTCATACAGTTGACTTGTTAATTTTTAACATAATCTTGGGAATTTCACAATAAAAAGGTATAGTATATATACAACATGGTGTCCTATAATTCTGAAGAGCCATTTGATGGCAAACCCTTAGTAAAATTTAAATATGAGTTTCTCTGTATGTTAAGGGGCTGAAATGGGTACAGAATAACCTGTGTGAGTGCCATGGAGCACACTCTTGCTCAGCTTGCTGTGGTAAATGGGCAAAAGGTTAAGCCATCAGTTCATTTCCCAGTATCTACTAAACAGTGGCTTACTTTGTGTTGCCTCACTTGTTAGAGCAATATAGCAAGTGTTATTGAGAGGTAAAACAAAGCGAGTCTTACATCAGACACTGATAGCTTTTAAAAATTTGGAATGAGATGTTTTTGGATGTTCCAAGGAGTATATTGATAGCACATTTTTATGGAAACCAGTGCTACAGAGTAAACAGTATTGGAAATCAAATCAACATTATCCATCAGTGATGCTCAGGAAAATAGAAGTAAATAATATGTGTTTAGTGCACCAGTTTTAGAGAATAACGTTGTGGCCTAGGGAAGTGATATAAAAAAACAAAACAAAACACTTTTTAGAAAATTGCCAGCCATAGATTTATTTTTCTTAGCCACTTAATTAAAGTAGACTTTATTTTGTCTATATACAGACCTTTCATTCATACAATGTAGCTTTAAGCATAACATATAAAAGGGAAACCAGTTAATTTAAGTATAGCATGCTTTCACAGGCATCAAATGTTATTTAAGACCTTTCCTATAATGGCCATGGAGTATTTCTTGAGCATCCATACAGATTAGATCTTGAACAGCTGCATGGAGCACACAGAAATCATGATTCCTGCCTCTGTGAACTAACTTGAATAAAGTCTTTCATCTAAAGATCTCACTGTTTATCTATTTCATGAATCCCTCATCTCCTCTCTGAAGGGCTCATTCAGTTTAATACAGTTCAACTTTGTGGTTCAGAGCTCTAGAAATTGCTAATGTAACTTACAATGCACAAAAAAAAAAGTAATTTCAGAAATTTTTTCTCTATATGTTCACTAACTAGAATTTAAGTAAAAATTTGAAAAATAAAAAAAGAAAATTTTAAAGAATTAGATAAAATCAACTCTAAAGCAATGTGTGTTTTTTTTTTTTTTTGGTGAAGATTTAGAATGATAAGTAGGGATTCTAACTCAAACCTAACTAGTTATGTGATCGTAAGTAAATTATATATCCTTTTAGGTGTCCAATTTCTCTGTGATGGGCATTGAGGAGGGCACCTGTTGGGATAAGCATTGGTTGTTGTATGGAAACCAATTTGACAATAAATTTCATATTAAAAAAATAATACAAATAAAAAATATAAATAAATAAATAAATAAATAATCCAAATAAAAATAACAAATAAAATAAAAATAAATCTGCCAAACAGAGTTAAGAGAAGTATATGTGTAGAAATGCTTGTCATATTCATTTGTTTTATATAAATTTTGAGTGCTGTCATTCTGCCTTAGTCCTACTCATAATCTGAGGCTCAGACATCCCATGTTCTGTATGAAATGTTCTGCAACCACTTTGCAATAAACTGGATAAGTCAACTATCATGTCATTTAGATGTAATTCATTAAGAAAATATCAGATGAAGAGTGCCTGGGTGGCTCAGTCAGTTGAGCATCCAACTGTTGGTTTTGGCTCAGGTCATGATCTTGTGTTTTGTGGCATGACAGTGTAAAGCCTGCTTGGGATTCTCTCTCTCTTTCTCTCTGTCCCTCCCCCATTCTAACATGTGCATTCTCTCTAATTAAAACAAAACTAAACTAAACACTAAAAAAAAGAAAAAAATTTTTAAATAAAAATAAAAAAATTAGACAATCTTTTCTTCACCTTGGAACTTATATATTGCCACTTAATTTGGTAGTGACCACGTGTTGCCTCCCATTTTATATTGCATATTTCTTATTCCTGTGCACATATTATGAGTTCTTTTAATTCAGGGATTTTTATTTATTTGAACCTTCACAAAAATTAACGTGTACTGCCTTCTAAGTATGGAACAAATTTGTTACTTTTTTTTATTGCCTTAGAATATCCTCACATGTTTTCTTCCAATAATGGAAATGATCAAAAATTAACTGTAATTTTACAAAGGAATTTATTTATTATATTAAAACCACCTGGTAACAATCTTAGAAATCTGGTATGCCCTCCCCCCCGCTGAAGAAAAATTGAGGAACCAGAGAAATTTTGATTCAGACGTTTCTAAGTCCGAATGGCAAAAACACAAAAGGAGTTTGGCTCTTGTACATTCGATATAGAATAATGTAGGTGGCATTTATTCATGCAATTAGTGAAAGTTATTGGCATCAACTAAATGCTAGCCTTGTTGCTATAGCCTGGAGACATAGTGATTAAAAAAAAAAAAAAGACAAGATCCCTACCTGAAGAAGTTTATAGTTGGTAAAGAGAGTAAAATTTATGTAAACCAGACAGTATCATAATGAGGATTATAAATAAGTGATACGGTATGAGAGAGAGTAACTGGGTGGAGGGTAAGCTACTTTGTATACAGTGATTAGAAAAAGCCTCTTAAAGACACAAAGACTTGAAGGATAAGGAAATGCCTAGATTGTGGTCTCTAAATCTGGTTTCTCCCAGAAAGGAGTCAGAATTCCTTAGAAAACTAGCTTACTGCAGATCTAGAATAGAACCTGTAAAAGAAAACAAAGGAACTATCAAAGTCTGTTGAGGTCATGATGTGGGACCCAACTGGGAGGAACTCCTTACTGACTACAGTTGTAACAATTAGAGCATCAAAAGAATAGTGACTGCAATAAATTGAAATACATCCATTATTCAAAATATATGAGTTCATAATGTTTCTTTAAAAATTCATTGTTCACCTTTAGGCAAAACTGGACAAATCAAATATTTATCTTGCCTTTCTTTTAAGAACTGTACCTCAGGATAACCAAATAGTTCAAGAAGGGTAGCTCTTTAAAAAAGAATTCCAGCTAGGGGTGCCTGGGTGGCTCAGTTGGTTGAGAGTCTGACTTCGGCTCAGGTCATGATCTTGCAGCTGATGAGCTCAAGCCCCATGTCGGGCTCTGTGCTGACAACTCAGAGCCTGGAGCCTGCTTCCAATTCTATGTCTCCCTCTCTCTCTGCCCCTCCCCTGCTCGTGCTCTGTCCCTCTCTCTTAACAAAATAAAATAACGTTAAAAAAAATAAAATAAAATAACGTTAAAAAAAAAAAGAATTCCAGCTAATAAATGCAGAAAGAATGATAAACTATTCAGTTTTTTTTTTTTTATTTTTTTTAACGTTTATTTATTTTTGAGACAGAGAGATACAGAGCATGAACGGGGGAGGGTCAGAGAGAGGGAGACACAGAATCGGAAACAGGCTCCAGGCTCCGAGCTGTCAGCACAGAGCCCGACGCGGGGCTCGAACTCACAGACCGCGAGATCGTGACCTGAGCCGAAGTCGGCCGCTCAACCGACTGAGCCACCCAGGCGCCCCGTAAACTATTCAGTTTTAATGAAATGAAATTAAATACCTAGACAGTAAAATTTTTCGTATTTTCCTATATATAATTTTGAATATTTTGTGTTAGGAAATTTAAAAATCAGCTTAAAGGCACGGTGGTGAGAGTTCAGCAGGTAGGAATAAGAGTGATAGGAAGTTATTTCATAGAAATAGGAGTATGAAGAAGGTGCAGAGGTGAAAAATTACTGTACGTATTCAAGGAACATTTAATGATTGAGATCCCCAAGTACAAGGTATGTAAATGGAAGTATTGTGGCTATGCCGTTGTATGTGAGTTCTCAGAATACATAGTACCTTGTAATAGTGAAACCAAACTATTGCCAATTTCAGGAGGAACTTGAGATTCCAAGGAACTTCTTTACAGTTCCTGCTACCCTTTGGGCTCATTGAAATAATGATAAATAGAAGCATTCAACAATGGATTTAATCAAGCCAAATTGATTTGGCAGTAGACCTTAGTAGAAAGGTGCCATGTATACAGTGCAGCATTGATTTTATTTGGGCAGCCTCTGCTTAATGTAGGCAGTCTGTTAATTAATGTGATTGTTCTTCATTTCAGCATTTTATTTATTCTATTTGAAGTTGCATGGAGAGAAGAGTGTCCTAAAGTTTATGATTTCTAATCCATTACATTAACACTATTAGGGGACCACATATGATCCCATCTAAAAGTAAGATATTCTGTGTTCAGAGTGAGTAGTTTAACCTTGCCAGTAAAAGTGTTCTCTGGGGTACCTGGGTGGGTCTGTCAGTTAAGCATCTGACTTTGTCTCAGGTCATGATCTCATGGTTCATGAGTTCAAGCCCCACATTAGTCTCGCTGCTGTCAGTGCAGAGCATGCTTTGGATCTTCTGTCCCACCCCTCCTCCCCCCCAGCCACTCTGTGCTCTTTTCTCTCTCTCTCTCAAAAATAAACAAACATTAAAAAAATAAAATAGTCTTCTCTGTTCAAATCCTGATACCACTGTATCTATTGTAGATAAATATTCTGTTTTATCCACATTCATGTTGTATGGATAACAACATGTGGGTATATTTCTTTGTAAAACTAATTTCTACATTTGAAGTAATTTGTGCCATGGTATTATTTAAAAAGAAAAACCTTAAAATCTGTCTTGAATCAAAATGACTAATATGGAATAACACCAAGCTTTGTTCATTTCTTTTACAAGTGAATGCGTATCTGTCTGTTCCCAACTGAAAGTAATGGTGCCTTTCATGATCTGGGAGAGTTTGGGTTTAGAAATGCAGGGCGATGCCACCGCAGAGGAATGGTGGGAAATTGAGATGTCAAGCTGTGTAATCAGAGTTCTGCAGAGGTGGGCAGATGTGCAACCTGTGATATTCCAGAGGCGGTTTGTTTTTAGCTGGTCAAGTAATTTGGTGAAGTGGAAAGCATATCAACTAAGTTTCAGTTTTTTCATCCTTATAGTTACCCTTTCCTAAAAATGCACAGGAGAAGACTGTGACAATAATGAAACACGTTATAATGTTCTGCCATTTATCATTGGTTCTTCTGAGTTAAATTTACATTTGGAAAGATGAAATTTGCCAAGTAACATATTTTAAGGAAAAGAGTTTTTTTAATGGCACAATACTTATTTTATAATACATATATATGTGTGTGTATTTTAACAGGGTATCCAGAAGTTGGCTAGTCAATATCTGAAGAGAGATTGGCCTGGAATAAAAACTGATGATCGGAATGATTACAGGTAACTTAATAAGTAGATCTTGCCTATTTTCTCTAAAAATAAGTTCGCTCAGAGCCATGTCATATAGATAATGTAGACTTCAGTAGTTTTAAAAAATTGCTTTTCTTTGCCACGTTTTTAGACATAATTTCAAAATTATCAGAAAATGTTAATGTTCCACAACATATGCAAATAATCTGTATAAAATAGTTTTCTTATGTGTTAAACCAAGATTGTGTTTTGTTTGATTAAAATGCATGTATGGAATTTTAAAGAAGGTAGATGACAGTGGAACACAAATTGTTTCCTGAATGACCTACAAATGAAACACGTTATTACAATAATAATGAAAGAAGATTATAGTGTTCTGACATGTTTATTGATTCTTTAATTCCGAAATTCTAAATTTGGAACAATGAAATTTTGTGAGCCTAGGGGAAAGTTTCTAGGTTTTACACACACACACGCACGCACACACACACACACACACACACACACACAGAACAGGGTATACAGAAATTGGCCAGTCAGTATCCCACATACAAATTTTAAAGAAGGTAGATGACAATAGAATATAAATTGTGTCCTCAGTGACCTACAGATATGTTTAAAGTTATTGTAATATTTTGTAATTTTGTTTAGGATTTGATGTCTTTTCTTTTCTTTTTTTGAAATTAATTTGGAAGTGATTGTTGGCTTTTATGCTCAAGACTGTCCTTAGTATTTATTAAGGGAACCAGTAGTCAGAGTCAAGATTTTAGACCTTGCAGTTAAAACTAATGCCCATGAAATGATAGCAGAGAACCCAGGATAATTAAGAACTCCGTATTCAAGTGTATGGCTTAGAGTCTGAATATGAAATCATGTTGCTGGATTGTCAGTGAAAACGGACATCAGATATTGTTAACAGGACTAGAAAACGGAAAGATAAACAAGAAATGTAATAGTTCTTCACAATTGCAGGACTGACTTATAACTTGGAAGGTGGCATTATAGCTGTAAGTAATAGATTTATATAATTGCAATGTAGAATAATAAAGCAAACCAAGAAAATAAACAAAAATAGAGATTTTCTTGTGGACTTCCCAGTATCTTTAAAATTCAGCTAAGAGGGGAAGAGAGAGGATGTGAAATTCTAGGCAAAAGAGACAAGTAGAGCAAAAACCTTGAATGAGAGATACAACGTTAATATAGTTCAGTATTGTGAACATGAAGAAAGCCTGACCAAGGAAGAGATTGCTTGCTGGTGATAAAGAAGGACTCCAGCTTATATGTAGGTAGGCTATATGCTAAGTTTGTTTGAAATTCAGGATTCAGGTTACCAAAGAAGTAAGGATAAAAAGGCTCTGTTCCCTGGCTAGCTTGTACAACCTTATTTTTAAAAGTATGTTAAGCCAAAAAAAAAAAAAAAAAAAAGTAGGTTAAGCCAACTTTTACTAAATATTTGCTAAATACCAGATACTGTGCTAGGAACTTCAGCTTATCTCTCATGCTTATCAAAACAACCCTGTGAGTTACATATAGTTATCTTCCTTTTATGTGTTAGGGAACTAAGTCTTGGGTTATATGCCTTGCTTAAGATCACACAGCTATTTAAACAGTCATTGATTTATTTATTCATGAGATAGATGTAAAGTATCTGCTATAGGGTAGCTGTTAAATTACACTTTAGGATCAGAGAGACTGTGAGGTGTGGTGCCTGTCCTTGTGGAGCTTACAGGAGATAGCTACTGTAAATAGTTGTGGTATTGGGTGAGGAGTGGAGAGTGCATTGGGACTGTAGAGGAAAACCTAGGCCTCTAGATCTGAGTCTCAAAGAACTTACAGGAGTTTGCCAGGGTTGGGCAAAAGGAATTCTAAGCAGAAGTAGCACCCTAAGGCATGAGAAAATATGGGTGTTAGGTAACTGTGCCGTCCAGCATGGCTGGTGTGAAGTATATGGGTTGGTGGGTGAGAGGAGGGGTAGACCTGGAGGATACACAGGCATCTTGAAGGACTGGAAACTGGACAACTGGAACACCACTTTCTCTTGGACCTGTTTTTTTTGGTTTTGTTTTTGTTTTTCAGTCTTTGAGGACAAGTTGTCACCCCTGTCTTAGTCTGTTCAGGTTGTTATAACAAAATTCCACAGCCTGGATGGCTTATAAATGACAAGTTTATTTCTCACTGTTCTGGAGGCTGGGAGTCTGAGACCAGGACGGGTTCTGGGGATGTTCCTCTTCTGAGTTGCAGGTTTCTCAACTTCTAGCATGTCCTTACATGGTAGAAGGGGTTTGGGAGCTCTGTGGGGTCTTTTTTAAAAGAGCACTAATCTGAGATGCCTGGGTGGCTCAGTCGGTTAAGCGACTGACTTCAGCTCAGGTCATGACCTCATGGTGCATGGGTTTGAGCCCCACATCAGACTGTCTGCTCTCAGCACAGAGAGCACTTCAGAACTTCTGTCCTCCTCCCTCTCTGCCTCTCCCTCGCTCACACTCTGTCTCTCTTTCAAAAATAAATAAACATAAAATAATTTTTTTTTAATAAAAAATAAAGGGCAATAATCTGCCTATGACCTAATCACCTCCCAAAAGCCTCACCTCCTGGTACCATCATCTTTGTGGGTTAGGATTTCCACATAGGAATTTTGGGCAGACGCAGACATTCAGACCATAGCAAGTCCTTTCTTTATAAGTGTTTCTCAAAGTTCCCTCAGCTCACTAGTGACTGTTTTAAGTAATCTTATCTATCTTGTTCCTGTCTGTAAATATTGCCTATAAACTAGTAATGATCACGTTTTTATTAACTCTTTAGCCTGGGGACCAAAGTCAACTGCCTCCAACTTTGACTTCTTTCTAGATCTCATCTTCTCTTAGGAATATTAAGTAGCTGCTTCTCTGCCTGTGATCTCTCCCTTTCATAATTTCGTTAGTTGCAGTACCACCTTTTATATCTTTGTATCGCTTTATGTCTTTGTAAAATAGGCCTGCTGTCACTCCCCTGCTTGAAAATCTCCTGTGTTTCTCCTGGTCAATAGGATGAAATTTAAAATTAAAAAAAAAAAAAATATTCAAAGGCATGAAGAAACCTGGCCCCAGATTACCTTTCTCTCCTCATCTCTGTCCACTTCTTTTCTTATCCTTAGTTCCCTAATCTGTGAGCACCTCAAGCTATAGTTGTGTTGTAGTTACCACACCTCAACTACACTGAAATCAGTCATCCTCCTTGCCTTTACCTCTGTCACCTACACTTTTGGATATTCTTCCTTCTTACTAGCAAGAACAGTACTACATGAACACTTACTTATTAAACACTGTATTTTCTCCTTGTCATCAGTTACTGTATAAATGAATCTTAGACTTTGAGCTTATGTATCACATTTTCTAGAGTCTTCTTGATGTACACTGTTATATTTTTAGTCCTAGGGAGGATGTATAGTTTTGTTAATATATATATTTTTTAACTTTTTATTTTGAAATGTTGTAGATTCATGTGCAGTTGGAAAAACTAATACCAAGAGTTCTACTTTTCACCCGGTTCTCCCAATGGTAATACCTTACATAACTGTAGTATGTATCAGAACCAGGAAACTTATATTGATAAAGCCCACCAATCTAATTCAGAATTCACCAGTTTTACATGCACTCCTTTGTGCATGTCTTATATGCACTCATAAATTCTGTGGGGTTTTATCACATATGTAGATTTGTGTGACCATCATCACAGTCAGAATAAATTGGTTTATTTATTTATTTAATATTTTAGAGAGAAAGTGTGCACAAGCAGGGGTGAGAGGGGCAGAGGGAGAGAGAGAATCCCAAGCAGGATCCACACCCAGCACAGAGCCCAACACGGGGCTCCATCCCACGACCCTGGGATCATGACCTGAGCCAAAATCAACAGTCAGACACTTAACCAACTGAGCCACCCAGGCGCCCCAAGTTTGTTTCTTAATGATAATTCTTCCTGGTAAAGCTTTCTCTGTTTTCCATTGTAATACCCATATGGAAGATAGTTCACAGCACAGCATGATTTTAGATGGTATTTGGTGGATGACCATTTTTGAATTTTAGTAGTTATAACTTAATTATTATGGCAAGTGTCATTTGTTTTTCAGTTAGAATATGAAATTGTGAAATACATACATTTTAATTTAAAAGTTGAGTCATTGGGGCGCTTGGGTGGCTCTGTCAGTTAAGCATCTGACTCAATTTCGGCTCAGGTCACCATCTCAAGGTTCATGGGATTGAGCCCTGCACTGGGCTCTGCACTGACAGCATGGAGCCTATTTGGGATTCTCTCTCCCTCTCTCTGGCCTTTCCCTGCTCATGTACACACACACTCCCTCAAAATAAGTTAAAAAAAAACGGTGAGTTATTAAAAAAAAAAGATAAGAAAATAATAGTGCAAGAGAAATGAGACCAAAATCATGTTAGACATACACAAAAGCCTTAGGATACACAAAGCTTGATACCTTTATTACAGTGAAGAGACCCTTCTCTTGTTGCTAGCATTATTAGTGGGACCCAGAGCAATTTTATGTCAGGAGCAGAGGAGAGGTTTGGGAGCTAGATAGATTTGGGATTATATCTAGGCCTCATCATTCCCTCCTCTCTTTCCTCCACTAAATATGTATTGAGTGCCTTACATAGCATGCCAAACCCTGTTCTAGGTGCTGAGAATATAAGAGTGAATAAAACAGTGCTTCTGCTGCATGGAGCCTACATTCTAGTGAGAGAAAACAAGACAGTAAAACATATGAATAATTAAACATTATGTGTTGGTTTGAGTAGCCATAAATGAGATGGAATCAATTGACAGAACAGATTTTAGGAAAATGAAGAATTTGGTTTTGGACATTATAGTTTTAACGCCTATTAAACGTCCAAGTTGGATATGTTAAATAGGCAGTGGAGGAGAGGAAAGCTGTCTGGGCTGGAAACAAAAATTCAGGAATAGTTAGTATATTGACAGTATTTAAAACCGAAAGCCTGGATACTCATATTTGAAGAATAAGTGTAGTTAGAGAAGAGAAGCAGCTTGGGGATTAACTTTGGGGGCACTCCAGCATTTACAGAGCAGTGAGATGAAGGGGAACTAGCAAAGAAGATTAAAGAGTGGCTAGTGAAGTAGGAGTAGGTCAAGAGAGAATGATGTCTTAGAAGCTGAGGAAAGAACGCTTTTCAAGAATAAACTAGGTAAATTATGCTGATAAATTGAATAATAGGACCAAAGCTTGAATTGACTATTGGGTTAGCCATAAGGAGATTTTTGATGACCTCGCAAAGCACTTTCAGAAGAATGGTGGAGGCTAAGGCCTTATTTAAGTTAAATCAAGAAAGTCCAGGATCAGAGGGAGTACAAACAATAATTTCTGACTGTTTTCTCAAGGAGTTTTGTTGTTAAAAGGAGCAGGCATTGGGGTGGTAGCTAGAGAGAAATGGAGGGTTGATAGAGGATTTTTGTTTTCAATTTTTAAGTTTATTTATTTCTGAGAGATAGAGACAGAGTGTGAGCAGGGGAGGGGCAGAAAGAGAGGGAGACACAGAATCCGAAGCAGGCTCCAGGCTCTGAGCTGTCAGCACAGAGCCTGACGCGGGCTTGAACTCATGAACTGTGAGATCATGACCTGAGCTGAAGTCAGAGGCTTAACTGACTGAGCCACCCAGGTGACCCTGTTTGTTTGTTTGTTTGTTTTTTGTTGTTGTTGTTTAGATGGGAGACATTATAGCATATTTAGAGATCCATCCAATAGAGAGGGAAAAGTTGATGTTGTAAGAAGAAGCACAATTACTGGATTGCTATTCTTAAGTTATAGATTGTAGTGTAAATACAAAGGGTTGGCCTTCAGAGCACAGGTAGTTCTTCCAAGTAAAAAGAAAGATGACAGAGTGTATGGGTGCAGAAGTAGGGAGATTGGTAAATGTGGTGAGACATGTAGGCATTGTCTTCTGGTAGCTTCATTATCAGCTGAAAGTGTGGTCATAGTAGAGGTGTGAGATGAGAGGAAAAAGTGGGAAATAATTGTGTAGAAGATTGAGAGAATAAGAGAATTTAGGGGAATATAGTAGAATTGCTGCGTAGCACTAAGGAGTTACTAGAATGTATTAGACATCAATTTAAACTGAGACCAGGCAGCATGATTATGGTTTTTTCCAGTAACATTCTGCCACATGGAGACTGGTATGGTGTAAACAGAACTTTGGATTTAACCAAGGTTGAAATTTTATTTTTAAAGTTTATTTATTTTTGAGAGAGAGAGAGTGTGCATGTGCACACAAGTGGGGGAGGGGCAGAGAGAGAGAGAGGGAGAGAGAGAATCTGTTAGCGCAGATCCGAATGCCTGGCTCATACTTCCAAACTGCTAAATCATGACCTGAGCCGAAGTTGGATGCTTAACGACTGAGCCATCCAGGTGCCCCCAGGGTTGAAATTAGATTAGAATGATAGAAAGAGAAAGGGGCAAGGGTAATAAGTATATATACATAGGGAGTGGTTATAATGGTGGAGCATAAAACCGTCTGGATGAGGAGCTGAGAAGGGAAATATGAGACAGGGAAGAGATGGGAAGGGGGGTAAGATAGAATGGATTGTGGATTCCAATAGAGTTTAAATAATTGTTGGAGTCAGAATCCTAAAGAGAATGAGTGAAAACAGCAGGTGTTGGTCAGAGATTAGATGGTTACTTTGGGATTGGTTAGTGGTAATGGCAAAGTCTAGGTTATGACCATGGGAGTCCTGTTTCCAGGTGAGTAGCCTTAGGAAAATTCTGTAGTCTTTCTGAGCCTTACTTTTCTCTTCTGAAAAATGGGAATAATGCTTATTTTGCAAAGTTCACATGAGAATTAAATGATAATGTAAATGTAAAAATATATGACATATAGTATCTAGCATGTGATAGTTTCTTAAAAGAATTTCCTTCCTTTCTGTCATAATTTTGAGCCTCATTTCATGACCTGTGCAGAATAGCAAAATACCATACATGCTTAGTATCTTATGCCACAAAATTACATATATGGAGCCTAGTGAAATAAAAATATGTAAAAATCGCTCTACACCCATTATTATTTTTCCTCAGTTTAATGAAAAATACCACTACCATTGCAACTATCACTATTATGTTAACAAACACTAACATTTCTACTACAGTTCTGCTTCTGTTACTATTTATTCATTAAAAGAATCTCTGCCAAGGGTTTTTACTTCATTTGCATTTACTGTTATAAAATAACCCTGTGAAATACATGGTGCTGGTATTTTTGTTATTTTCTCCATTTGCCAGTTGAGGAAATGAAAGTATAGTGAAGTGTGCTATATATGATTATTTTGGTTGAACTAGAACTTGAACCCAGGTCTTCTGATTAACTTGTAACTAAATTATTTTCTTGTCATGGTGTCTCATTATATAGAATATGTTTGCATGCTATAGATCTGCTACTCTCCAAAGACCTCTTTTTAAACTTTACAAGGATTTTTCTTTTTATTGTATAGTCTTCGTAATATATATATATCCATTCATTTTTTTCATGCAATATGTATTTTCATAACCTTTCTAAATCTTAGGCCATGTGTTTAGGCCCTAGGAATACAATAGTGAGACAGACATGTACCCCTACCTTCATGAAATATTCACTATAGTGAGAGTGACAGACATTGACTAACAATTACATAAAAATATGTATAATTGAAGGAAAAGTGCTGGAGCCATGTAACGAATAACAGAGAGGAACTTGATGGAGTCTGGGTTGGGTTGGTGGTGATCATGAAAGACTTCTCTAAGGAAGTTATATTTAAGCTGAGATTTGAGGGATGAACAACAGTCAACTAGGTGAAGACTGAAAGGGAAGAGAGTGCTCCCTATGAGGAGAACCTGGATGAAGGGATCCTCCCTCCCTTCCTCCCTCCCACCTTTCCTTCCTTCCTTCCTTCCTTCCTTCCTTCCTTCCTTCCTTCCTCCCTTCCTCCCTCCGTCCCTCCCTCCCTCCCTCCCTCCTTCCCTCCCTCCCTCCCTCCTTCCCTCCCTCCCTCCCTCCCTCCCTCCCTTCCTTGTCTCTTTCCTTCCTTTCTGTCACATTTCATAGTGCTTCTCATTTTAATTATGATTTTAAAATGTATTTTAAGTGCAAATTAATAACTACAAAGCACAGTACTGAATTTTTCTCTCTGCATTCTCTGAACAGTTTGGACTGTTTAGGAGGGGCTGTGGTGAGTTTACATCCCAGGTTCCATCAGTTGTCATGCAGGCTATGGGCAACTTTAATTTTGCTGGGTTTTTTTCCCCAGCTTTATTGAAAAATAATTGACATATATCACTGTAAGTTTAAGGTATACAGCTTGATGGTTTGATTTACATATACTGTGAAATGATTACCACAATAGGTTTAGTTAACATCCATCATCTCATATTCATTTTGCTTTTGTGTTAACAGCTTTTGCTGGCACCATACACTGAATCTTTTTTCCAAAGGGAATGTGATATACTTCTGGTTAAATAAAAGAATATTTCCATCTAAACTAATTCATTTGATGTATTACAAAACCTAATCCACTATATAAACTAATCATTTTCTTATTTGAAAAATATAGTTACAATGTTTTTTAGTTCTTTTATTGTTTAATTTATTTATGAGACACAGAGCGTGCACGCACATGGGCTGGGAGGGGCAGAGAGAGAGAGAGAGAGAGAGAGAGAGAGAATCCTAAGCAGGCCCTCTCTCCGCTCAGTGTGGGGCTCGATCTTGGGAATGTGAGATCATGACCTGAGCCAAAATCAAGAGTTGGACAGACATTTAACTAACTGAGCCACCCAGGCACCCCAAGGTTTTTTTAGTTCTAAGTAGTAGCATTTATGTAGCACAAGGTATCATACATTGCTATAGTAGAAAATCCATGTGGCACAAGAAGGAAAATCTTAGGAGATGAATATTATAATCCATCAGTGCAAGCATCTCATTTTTTTTTTAATTTTTTTTTTAACGTTTTATTTATTTTTGAGACAGAGAGAGACAGAGCATGAACGGGGGAGGGGCAGAGAGAGAGGGAGACACAGAATTGGAAGCAGGCTCCAGGCTCTGAGCCATCAGCCCAGAGCCTGACGCGGGGCTCGAACTCACGGACCGCGAGATCATGACCTGAGCTGAAGTCGGCCGCTTAACTGACTGAGCCACCCAGGCACCCCAAGCATCTCATTTTTTAAAAACAAAATACCCTCCATTGTTATGATAAGTTATAAAATATGTTCAGCTAGTGCAGGTGCATACTAGAACTGACTAAGGAATTAGCAAAGTAGAAGAGAAGCTTTGAAAAGGACATTAGCTACAAAAAGCAAAAGATGAATAATTCTTTGAATTTCCCAAGAGATTGCTGAGCACATTTATCAAGTAAAGGTGATAGGAATTGCTTGGAATGATTCCAAGCCACAATAGGATGCTGGCTAAGCATTGTTACAACACAGAAACAGATGTAGAACATTGCTACCATAGAACTCTTTTGTCAGAGAAATAGACTTCTCAAGTATGTAAGCAATTGTTTATGATTTTTTTCCAGCTATATCAATTTATGTAAGAGAATAATATGATGTAGTTGAAAGAGAATCTACTTTAGAGGTACTCAACCTTCATCTATATCTCAGTACTACCACACTCTTTTGTGATCTAGGGTGATTTTTTCTAAATCTAAGGCATGCTCAGTTACCCCATCTCTAAAATTAGGAAAATATCTTAATGAAATAATGAAACTTGATATCCATAATGATGACCCTGAGACAGTGAAAGGTCTGGACAGTCTGAATTCACTAATTTTTATAGCATTAGCTTTGTCTGGAATTGCAATCCTTTACTCCATTACCAAGAATAGCTAATGAATCAAGATAGTCATTGCAGAGATATAAAGGAATAAAGTATATGTTGTGTTTCTCCCTTTATATGATAAAAATTTTACTACCTATATATATATATATAAACCACTATAAATACACTTTCAACTATAAAGAAAACATCCATTCTGTTTCACAGTGCTAGCCAGTAAGCATAAGGTTAGCCAACTTTTTTCCTTTTCCCTGCCTAATACTTTTCTGTCCCTCTTTGAATTTAGGAGCATGTATCCTGTTTGGAAATCTTTTCTTGAGGGAACAATGCAGGTAGCCCAGTCTCGGATCAATATATGTGAAAACTATAAAAACTTCATTTCTGAGCCTGCAAGGACAGTGAGAAGCTTAAAAGAACAACAACTAAAAAGGGTATTGTTTCTATTCTTTTCTTATATGCATTTTAATATCTAAGTGCTCCATTTGTAATCTGTAAGGTTATGTTAAATTGCATTTAACACCTTGAGCTTTTCTATATGGTCACAAATATTTCTGATTTCAACATGGACTTTTTGATTTCAACATGTTACTAGGATTTTTTTATTTCATCATATTCTTTCTAACTGCTGTGTTTTATTAACTGACAAAAGTGAGTATAATTTGAATCTGGATATTCTGAAAAGGTCAATGAATACTTCTTACAAATACCACTTTTCATCCTAATTCAAGTAAATAGATTTACTTAGTTGTACAATATTGTTATAGTTCAGTGTATAATAAAGTAGTTAAATGTTATTAATCCCACTGAGTCTTGAAAAAATTCATCTTGGTTTTAACTTGAGTCATTTTGCATAATAATTTAAAGGAAGTTGACACATTTTGACCAAATATGTGAAACTTATTTTCTTATTTTTCACCTAATAAGAAAACTTATTACCAAAAATGGTGTACTCTAAAGTTTAATTATATAGGTTATATAAAATTAAAGTTTTCAAATAGATCTACTTCTTTGATTATACAGAAATCAAAAATTCATAGAAAAAAATCACTATTAAATATGTTTATGAAGTGCTTGCTATTGAAGGTAGTTGATTGAATTGTATCCTTTTTTGGAGATAGAGTTACAAATACAAATTATTATGATGCCTAATAAGTAATTAAATTATTCCTATGGAAGTATCAATACTTTAAAAAATATTAAAGTAATCATTTAAGGAAATAGTCATTCAAAAACCATCCAGTGTTTTAATTCTAATTATCATTTGGATTTTCAAAATTGTTTTACAAAATCTAAAAAAACTAATTTTCCTTGTTTGCCAAAGATGATATTTGTAGCATAAAATCAGTATGTTAAATGTATTTTGTGTTTATATAAAATTTTCATCTCTTTCAAGCACTTGTGTAATATCAGTTGGTTTTAACATATCTGTATAGGAATGCCTTTTTTTAGCTCAAAATTACCTTTTCAAAACTACATAACCACTGACCAAACAATGCTTTTGAGTTGTGAAAATATGTGTTGTGTGTGTGTATATATATGTATTATGTATGTATGTATAAAACACATACATGTATGCAGAGAGAGGGTAGAAGATAGAGGCAGAGAATTTATACTAGCGTAATTTCCTAACTGGGAGGAAATACTGCGTTTCACATAGCCAATGCATTGACCAAATCTAATTGAATTACTGGAAAATTCTACTTTTCTCAATATCAGAATATTTTGAAAGAGTTTCTCTTCCATTGGGAGAATAGTCTCTGTCCCGAATTTAACCAGCGTTCCTGGGCAGAGAATGATGAGATTTGACAAGTCCTCATATCTGTGAATTATATAATATTATAGCTGGAAAAAAATGGTGTTTATGTTCCATCTAAGCAGTTGTTAGACGTTAGGTACATATTAGGTGTACCCTTTACAACTCTGAGATTACAGATGACAGAAACCTATTTCAAACTAGTTTAAGCCAAGAAAATAATGTATTAGCTTGGATAACTGAAAATTCCAGGGGTGGATCAGATGGTTAAATGATGGTATTAGAATTCAGTCCTTCTTTCCATCTAGTAGGTCTGTTTTCCCCTGAAGGCTTCATTCTTTTTTTTTTTTTTTTTTTTTTTTTTTTTTTTTTTTTTTTAAATCTACATCCAAATTAGTTAGCATATAGTACAACAATGATTTCAGGAGTAGATTTCTTAATGCCCCTTACCCATTTAGCCCACCCCCCCCCCACAACCCCTCCAGTAACCCTGTTTTCCATATTTATGAGTCTCTTCTGTTTTGTCCCCCTCCCTGTTTTTATATTATTTTTGTTTCCCTTCCCCTATGTTCTTCTGTTTTGTCTCTTAAAGTCCTCATATGAGTGAAGTCATGATTTTTGTCTTTCTCTGACTGACTAATTTCACTTATCATAATACCCTCCAGTTCCATCCACATAGTTACAAATGGCAAGATTTCATTCTTTTTGATTGCCGAGTAATACTCCATTGTATATATATATCGCATTTTCTTTATCCATTTATCCATCAATGGATATTTGGGCTGTTTCCATACTTTGGCTATTGTTGATAGTGCTGCTATAAATATGGGGGTGCATGTGTCGTTTTGAAACAGCACACCTGTATCCCGTGGATAAATTCCTAGTAGTGCAATTGCTGGGTCATAGGGTAGTTCTATTTTTAGTTTTTTGAGGAACCTCCATACTGTTTTCCAGAGTGGCTGCACCAGCTTGCATTCCCATAAAGGCTTCATTCTTTAGCAACTCTCCACATGGTGGCCCCCAAATGAAGGATTTATAAATCTTATAGCAATCCCTCACTTTGCATTGTCCCAAAAGTTCCAATGAAATTTCCCAAATTGAGGCTCATTGGCCTGTCTTGGGTTACCAAGACCCCCACGTTGGGGTTTACAGTCCTCATGTAAACTATATGTACTAAAAATGGGGAAAGATAATTTTCCAAAAGAAAATTGAGATGGATTTCCAAAGGAAAAACAAGGGAAATAAAGACAGAGCAAGCAAAACAACAGATAGCCACTGTAGTTGGCTTCTCCAATTGTACTTCCCAAGCTTTACAACAAATTGACACCATATAGGATAAATAGGTGATCTATTCTTTTTCCTTTGCTTCTCTAACCTTTCCCCCATTTTTTTTTTTTTTTTTTTTGCCTTTTGGATTAATTGTGTATTTTTCATTTCTTCTTTTTTTTTTTTTAACTTTAGTGTGATAAGAACAGTTAACATGAGATCTACCTTCTTAACAGATTTTTAAGTCTACAATACAGTATTGTTATCTATAGGCACAATGTTATACAGCTAATCTTGGGTTTACTCATTTAGTATAACTGAAATTTTGGTCGGTTAGCAGTTCTTTCTTTCCTCTTCTTCCAGCCCCTGCTGACCAGAATTCTATTCTTTGCTTCCATGAGTTTTACTATTTTAGATACTTCATGTAAGTGGAATCATGCAATATTTGTTCCTTTGTGACTGGCTTATTTCATTTAGGGTAATGTCTTGCAGGTTCATCTATGTTGTTGCATATTGTAGGATTTCATTCCTTTTTAAGGCTGAATAATACTCACTATGAGTATATGCTACATTTTTATACATTCATGCATTGCTCAATACTTTGATTGTTTCCTTACTTTGGCTTTTGTGAATAGTGCTGCTGTGAACATGGGGTGTTAATATCTCTTTGAGATCCTGATTTCAATTATCGTGGATAAATACTCAGAAGTGGGATTGCTGGATCATATAGTAGTTCTATTTTTAATTTTTTGAGAAACTGCCATACTGTTTTCCTTATTGCACCATTTTGCGTTCCCAGCTGTGTATAAGGGTTCCTGTTTCTCCATAACTTCACCAATGGTTATTATCTTTTGGGTTTTTTTTTATATGTATGTAATAACTATCCTAGAAGTTATGAAGTATCTCACTGTGGTTTTGACTCGCATTTTCCAGATGATTAGTGACATTGAACAATCTCACATTTTTCTTTTCTTATTTTAAAAGTAACCTCTACTCCCAACATGGTGTTTAAACTCATGAACTAGAGATCAAGAGGCACGTGCTCTACTGTCTGAGCTAGCTAGGCACTGCACTTGTATTTTTTTATTATCAAATTTTGCTCCACTATTAGCTTTTTAATTTTATAATTTTGTATTATTCTTTTACTAGTTACCGTAGAGACTCCAGTATGCCTCCCTGACTTAGTCAAGTTTATCTGGAATTGGTACTTATACTATTCTCCAGACTTTCAATTAATTTAATAAAGTTTACCTGGAATTAGTATTTACTACCTTATACACAATATAAAAATCTTCCAACAGTGTAATTCCATTTGCCTCCCCATTATAACTTTTGTGCTGTCAGACCTTTTGAATTTGTTCATATGACATTTGTACTTTTTATGCATTTTCTCTATTTCCATCTTTTTTTTCTTTCTGTACTTCAGTCTGAGTATTTTCTACCAGTGTCTTACAGTTCATTAATATTCTGTTTTAAGCTATTTCCAATCTGCTTTTAAAACATATTTTGGAGTCTTAATGTATTTTTCAGTTCTAGAATTTTTATTTTATTTTTTAAAAACCAATTCTGTGTTTCTGGTGAAGTTGTTCTCCATGTTTTTCCTTTATTTTCTTAAATAGGTTACTCCTAATCTCTGGTTCATGATTCCGCTGTCGAAATCACTATAGGTCTCCTTTTTTTTTTTTTTTTTTTTTTAAGTTTATTTATTTATTTTGAGAGAAATAGAGTGTGGCTCTGTACTGTCAGTGCAGAGCCCAATATGGGGCTCAATCCCATGAACGGTGACACCATGACCTGAACCAAAATCAAGAGTCAGACGCTTAACTGACTGAGCCACCCAGGCACCCAAGGCCTTTTTTTTTAATCATTTACTGTTTTTCTTGGGTTTTGGTTATGCCTCATAATGCTGGACATTGTGAATAAAAATTATAGAGGCTCTGGAATATGTTTTTTATTTCCAAAGAGAGTTAAATTTTCTAGCAGGCAGATAGAATACTGTCAGGTCACCTTGATCCTGTTAGGGTCTGGTTTTAGCCTTTCTTAGGGCTGTTCTGTTTCACCATTGTCCATATTTTGGTATAGGGTGCCTACCAAAACCCTTCTACTTTGACAAGACTTGACTCTAACCTCTGTCTTCTCCACATCATGTAGCTGTTCTGACCCTCTGGTACTTGCTCAGCTTATTAGCCTTTCAGCTGCTCTTCTTTACTGGATTTCTTGGGGTTTTACCCCATACATGCCACTTAGAAGTTAACTGATGACTCGGGGAAATTGCATACAGATCTTTGGGCTTGCTTCTCTGTAGCACCCTTCTTACCAGAATTTAGCCTCTCAAGTTTTTCCTCTTGTAGCATCCTTAAACTCTGACCTCTGTTTCCTTAATCTAATAAGATTGCCTGTTTCTCTGTACCCTGATTCGACAAATGCCCGAAGAAAAAAAGTCACCTTAAATGTAGAGCTTACCTAGCTGGGCTTCCCTTCTTCCATATATCATAGTCCTGTAAGTCCAGTGTATGCTGGTATCTTTTAAAAACCTGTTTTGTCCAACTTTTACAATTTCCAGACTAGAAGAAGGTAGTCTGAAACAACTTGTTTTGTCATTATCACAACCAATTTTGTTTTCCCTCAATAACATTTTAATGGTCATGTTCTTTTAAAAATTTTCTCTATTGTGTCAGTTTTCTAAGACGTGGGGGTAAATTCAGTCATATTACAATTAAAAAACGTCTGTCCATTGTGATTATAACGAGAATAATATTATGGCTTTTTCGAAATGATTTTCTGTATGCTGGCATTTGCTTATAAAACAAAACAAGAGCCATAATAATCTAAGACTTCTGCCATTTTTAAAAATTGAGATATAATTCACATAACATGAATTTCAGGTGTATAATGTAATGATTTGATATTTATATATATTGCAAAATGATCACCATACTAAGTCCAGAAGTCCAGTTAACATCCATCATTGTATTAATTATTAGTAATACTTCAGTTCATATCTTTCTCATGCAAACTAGAGTTTATGTTTCTTTGAAATAGTTGGGATTTACATTTGGATAACACTTTAGAGTTTGTAAACTGCTACCATATCCATTATAGTCTCATTTGATTTTCCTATCAACTTGTTAGGTATATTAATCTTATTATTTTACAAATGATAAAACCCAGCCTAAAAAATGTTAAAGAGACTTAGTAGTAAATAACACAGCAGAAACTTGAATATACTGCTTCCTAATTCCAAATCCTATGCAATCTTCTAAAAACACTTGAACTTTAATATTTAAATAAGTTTACAGAAAAATACATACAATTCCTTTACCTTAGTAGACTACTTAATTATCTTACTCCTTTTATCTTCTTAGTTTTTGCAATAGTTACGATTAATACATCGATCATTTTTTAGCATATCCCATTTTCTTCATTCTATTTCCTAATTAATTGTTCATGTTTCTATGCAATCTTTGTGTTTACTATTTTTAATTCCTGAATGAGTTTTTTATTTATTCTACTTTATTTAATCATACCTTTGTTTTTGGACATTACCACTAAGTCTGCAATAAAAATTAACTTTTTCTTTGAAGTTACTTCCTTAGCATGAATTTCTAGGACATGACTACTAGGTTAGAGAATCAACTGATTTGTGGGACTTTAATGTATTGGCTCAAGTTGCTATTTTATTTTTATTCCTCTCTTCAAGTTATTGCCAAGTATATCTTATTCTAAGATCTGTGTCATACTTAGGTATCATACTTCTAATTTCTTCACTAGAATTCTAGTATCCAAGTTTGTCACCATTTTATATAATACCTTATCCTTAAGGTAAACTTGTACATTCATTTCTGTGTCTGCTCAGTGCTGATAACTCTTGGTAAAGAGCTGGGCTTATACCATACCAAGTCTTTTCTTAACATATAGGCATTATTAAGTAAGCTTCTTTTTAAGTATATAACTTAGTCCCCTCAGAAAACTGGATTCCTATGAAGAAATTTAATCTAAATTTGGAAAGGAAATCCTAGGTAATCTTTTTCTTTGCAAATTAAGTTTTATGACTTGTATTTAACAAATATTTTTGGTGCAGGCATATCTCAAAAACATTGTGGGTTGGTTTCATACCACTACAATAAAGCAAATATTGCAGTAAAGTGAGCCAAATGAATTTTTTGGTTTCCCAGTGTATATAAAAGTTATGTTTACCCTATACTGTAGGCTATAAGTGTGTGGTAGCTGTGTCTAAAAAAAAAAAACAAAAAAACACAATGTACATACCTTAATTTAAAAATACTTTATTGCTAAAAATGCTATCTATCATCTGAACTTTCAGTGAGTCATAATCTTATTGCTGATAGAGGGTCTTTGCCTTGATGTTGGTGGCTGCTGATGATCAGGGTGGTGGTTGCTGAAGGCTAGTGTGGCTGTGGCAATTTCTTAAAATAAGACAACGAAGGGGTGCCTGGGTGGGTCAGTCAGTTAAGCATCTGACTTCGGCTCAGGTCATGATCTCACAGCTCGTGTGTTCAAGCCCCACATCAGACTCTATGCTGACAGCTCAGAGCCTGGAGCCTGCTTCAGATTCTGTGCCTCCCTCTTTCTCTTTGCCCCTCCCCTGCTCATGCTCGTTCGTTCTCTCTCTCTCTCTCTCTCTCTCTCTCTCTCTCTGTGTGTCTCAAAAATAAACATTAAAAAAAAATAAGACAACGAAGTTTGCTGCATCCATTGACTCTTCCTTTCACACACAATTTCTCTGCAGCATGTGGTGGTGTTTGATAGCATTTTACCTATAGTAGAACTTCTTTGACAATTAGAGGCAATCCTCTCAAACACTGCTGCTGCTTTATCAACTAAAATTATGTAGTATTCTAAATTGTCATTTCAACAGTCTTTACCAGGAGTAGATTCCTTCTCGAGAAACCACTGTCTTTGCTCATCCATAAGGAGCAGTTCCCCATCTATTCAAGTTTTATCATGAGATTGCAACAATTCAGATACATCTTCAGGCTCTACTTCAAATTCTAGTTCTCTTGCTATTTCCACCACATCTACAGTTCTTCCACTAAAGTCTTGAATCTTCAATTTGTAAAAAATGCAGTATCTGCAGCGCAGGAAAGCAAAGTGCAATGAAATGAGGTATGTCCTTGTTTTGCTGTGTGCAGAGCACTTTCCTTTGACAAAAACTCAAATTACTCTGACTTCAAACAGTTCATTTTGGTGATGGAAGACATTTGGTTAAGGATTTACTGAAGGCTAGGGAAGAATAGATCATAAAAGATCTCTTCATTGTACACATGGGCTATCTATCTAATATTATTTGATGAACAGTATCTTAGAAACTTATGTAAAGGGAAAGAAAAAACAAGAATAGAATCACCCTGAGTTTTCTGATGAGATTTTTGAGAAATCCTTTCAAAGATACGAACTATCATAAGGTCCCCCTGATATTGTCACATATAGAGAAAGTAATTTAATTGGTAGCCTTTTATAGATGAAAATGAATTAAGTAATCAGGTCTAAGAGATACATCTTATCCTTCGAAGGGTAGGCATATGAGCAGTGAGTGGCTGTGTGTGGGTCTGTGCACGTGTACGCACATATGTTCTCATGTACCCATGGTGTTCATTTGTGTGAATATACTGATATCCTAGCCACATGATGTGCAATCCACATGAAAAGCTTTGACCAACTGTGTTTAGTTTCCTCTCGAAATGCTCAACTTAGCAGACCCTTTCCGTGCATGTAAATCACCACAGGATTCTTGAGCTTGCCTTCATTGATTAGTTTTTCTGAGGTGTCAAGTTCTATTGTTTTGGATGAACATTTTGGTTATAAATGCCTTATACCTGACTCCTCTTTTAAATAATCTGTCTCATTTTCCCATTAAACATGGTTTTCAGACCATGCCCCAGTTTTTGGATCTTACTTTTATTTGTATGTATGTATGTATGTAAATCTATGCCCAACACGGGCCCAAACTCATGACCCCAAGATCAAGAACCGCATGCTCTTACAAGAGGTTTGTTGAGGTGCTGGGTAATCCAGTCAGTTAAACATCCAACTCTTTATTTCAGTTCAGGTCATGATCTCACAGTTTGTGAGTTTGAGCCTCCTGTCAGGTTGCACAGAACCTGCTTGGAATTCTCTCTCTCCCTCTCTCTCTCTGCCCCTTTCCTGTTCATGCACATGCACATGCACGCTCTCTCTCAAAGTAAATAAATAAACAAGAGGTTTATTTGTGATAAGGACTATTAAAAATTAAAGGGAAAGACAGATTTTTCTACAAGATAAAAGCTTACTATTTTAGTGTATCTATAAAATGAAATATTATTCAGCCATAAAAAGAAATGGAGAAATAATACATGATACAACATAGATGAACCCTAAATACATTATGTGAGGACTTAGGACATATAAGGCCACATAGTTACATGATTCCATTGATAAATGAAATGCAGGAAATTCATAGAGACAGAAAGTAGATTAGTGGTTTCCAGAGACTAGGGATAGGGGAAAATGAGGAGTGACTGCTAATCGGTATGGGGTTTCTTTTTTGGGTGATGAAATGTTCTGGAATTAGACAGTGTAAATGGTTGTACAACCTTATAAATATACTAAAACCCACCAAATTGTATACTTTTAAAGGACGAATTTTGTGGTATGTGGATTACATATAAATTTTTTTAAAGCTTACTATTTTAAGATAAAGTATCTCTACATGAGTTGTCACAAAACTGGGGTAGGTACTATAATGGATTAACATGGTAAATGATAGCATCACTTTCTCACTTTATGACTTTGGGTAAATTATTTAACCACTTTAAGTCTATTTCCTTATCCTAAAATAGGACTAGTATGAACACTTTTACCAGAGTCATTTGGAAGAGTAAATGTGATAATATTTATTAAGTACTAAACTTAGTGCATTCTTCCTATGTGCCCATAGGGAGTCTTCTTAAGTTTAACGAAACATTGAGACTGTCATGATTATTGTAGGCCATACCTGGTATGAGATTAACTTAGAAGGACATTAGAACAGGGAACACAGTTAACCAGCAGGGCAGTGTCTAGTGCTAGTATTTAGTTCTTTCACTGGTGTATGTCTCAGTCTACATAGCCAACCACGGTTATTCTGTTTGGTTCCTCAGGTAAGAGATCTAGGGCAAGAGAATGAGAGAGAATGTACAGGGGTAGCCACAGGCCCTAAAGGAGACTAAAAGCTTTTATGACAACTTTACAGACAGAGCTTCCAAAGTCTATGAGAAGGACACATCCAGACACAGGAATTACAATACTCAAAAAAGCCTAAAGCCAGGGCTTCTCCACCAGATATTTATAGTTCATTTGTACTTTGATGCAGTTTGCCTGTCGGGTTCATAAGCAGTGTTACCAAATAACACAGTTGACATTGTGTCTTCATCAGGTTTCTGTTGAAACAGAGACCTAGAAAGTTAAGCAAGGGTCCAGTTTTCATGCAGAGGAGAAAGAAGTGGCTTTTTAACCCTTTATTCACAGCCTGACACTTGATAAGTGCTCAGTAAATATGCCCATAGAGAACCTTCCAGGTTTTGCACTTTCTGTAAAGTAGTCCCTTTTATTTGTTTAATATTTGTTTATTTATTTTCAAGAGAGAGCACAAGTTGGGGGGGGGGGGGCGGCAGAGAAAGAGAGACACACACAGAATCCAAAGCAGGCTCCAGGCTCTGAGCTGTCAACACAGAGCCTGACGCAGGGCTCGAACCTATGAACCGTGAGATCATGACCTGAGCTGAAGTTGGACACTCAACTGACTGAGCCACCCAGGCACCCCAAAGTTGTCCCTTTCTTAACACCTAATAATTTCTGGGAAACTCTAGCCTGTATGTCACATGTGTAAGTTTGTGCTTTATCTATGCTATTCCAGTGTCCTTGCTCTATCTACTCCATGCTGTTCAGCCTGGCACAATAGTCCCTCACCAATATCTCCTCCTACTTTGCTGAGGTTTTTTGTCAGTCTCCACTAAATACTATTTCAGGCTCAGAAGTTTTTCAGTGAGAGCTTCCCTAAATTTGTCTCAGGCTGGCAAAACTTTTCAGTGGTTTGTTTCAAACTGGGAAAAATGTTTCCCCTTTGGATATCCAGAAGAGTTGCAAAGCAATGTTACTTTGGCCCAATTGTGTTATAAAAATTTATTGATTAAACATTTCTTCGAGTTAATTATGTCTGTCCCTTCTCTCAGAGTGTATAGGTGTATCCAAAGAATTGAGCTGGCAGTAATTTTGAGTAGTAACTGTTATGTGGTACCCAGGTTTCTTGCTTCTCTTCATCTCGGACTTAATGTCAGACTTGTCAGATTTCTTTCCTTCTTTCCCAGAGTAGAATTCTTCACTACCTTTGCACCGTCAGTTCCCCAAACATGTAGAGACTTTATTAAGATTATGAAGAGTGCTCGCTTTGGCAGCACATATACTAAAATTGGAATGATACAGAGAAGATTAGTATGGCCCCTGTGCAAGAATTATGAAGAAATACAGAATTGCTTTGTTCTTTTGCCTTTATTGCCATGAAATCTCCAATAATAAAAGCATTTTCATTGTTGCTTTTCTTTTGCTTTACCTTACTGTCAGTCATCAGCGGCACTGTGGTTATTTCTCAAAGCAGAGTTGTTAAGCAAACTGGGACAATATTCAATACCTTACTTGAGATGGGAGTACCAGCTGTTCACTGGATTTTAATTTACAATTTGACGGAGACTAAAGTGCTGATTTTTCTCTTGGGTTTCCATCCTGAGGGCATGGTGCATAGTCCTTAGGACAAATTCATTTCGGTAAGCCTGAAAACTAATATCATAATAATTGTACTTTGTATTTTACAGTGTGTGGACCAGTTGACGAAGATCCAAACTGAATTACAAGAGACGGTGAAAGATTTAGCTAAAGGCAAAAAGAAGTACTTTGAGACTGAACAGATGGCTCATGCAGTACGGGAGAAAGCTGACATCGAGGCAAAGTATGTGTTTTAGCATTTCTGAAAAAGTAATTATGCAAATAAATGTTATTTTTGCCAGTACTTTGTTTTCTATTAATATAGGGCATAGACTCATTCTCAGGTTATCTTGGTTTCGTCTGACCTATAAATGTTACATACTTTCAAATTTTTCTTTCATATTGGCTGATCTCATTTCAATTAATACAGCAATAAGAGAATGTTTGATCAGTCAGTTTCACGTTCAATTGAATTATGGAAAGGAAAGAAGACAAATGAACATGGTATCAAAAGCTTAGCAAAAGCCTGTTGAAGTTGCTGTGGTATCTGAGTATCAGGATTTAAGAGCTTCATTTTTTTCATGCTAGACTCTAAATCAGTTGTATTTGGAAATCCCTGATCCTTAGCATGCCATTGAGGACCTTGGACATGTCAAATATATAAGAGCACTAACCTCAGTATAGAAACCCTGACTCAAGCACAGTTTCTCTCTTATGTGAAGTTCTAATACATACACTTTTTTAATGTGTGCTTTAGCAACTGTGTGCATTTTACTCTTCATATATGTGACTTATAAGTCCTTGATTTTGAGAATAATTAGGAAAAAAAGAAACTGGCATTTGGTACAGAAGGAACTGGCAGTTGGTAATAAAAAAGAGATCTAAAACAAGCCGTAGAGATTTTTGCTATGACAAGTTGAGGAAAGATAAAAAGTTTTTGAGAAAAAATAAACCTGTGTCATAGAATGGTACTCTAAAGAGGTCTGTGAGGAGAGCTGAGACTCCCGTTTAATGCAAAATCTGGAACTCTGAACTCCTAATCATGAAATCAGAAAGGTTATGAACACTTGTACAGACTAGCAACTAGTGGGTGAGGTTCGTTAATATGCTTTTATCAGCAGGAAGTTAAGCAATCTCATAACCCTCTTGTGAAAATTTAGTGTATCCTTGAAAGTTTATGTAGTACCAAAGTATGGTAGACGAATACTCATGAAATACTTAATGTTACTGGAAAACATATTTAATATTTCCCTAATTTAGTTTATTGTCTTTATGATTTTATTTTTGTGAGCATACAAATATTTCCCATACTTTCATAGAGTCAATGAACCCATCTTCCCAATAAGACCTGAAGATTTTAGATTAGATAATCTCTAATAGGAATTTCCTCTCCTAGTGGTTTTTAGGAATTTGTTTTTTAAAACTCTCAGGATTCTAGAACAGAGAGTTGACAGATTTGTAGAGCATATGTAAATACCTACTTTAGCCAAGGGCCACAGAGTGTAAATGCGGACAGTTGCAAGGCTATTCCTAAGAAGTCTAGATTTGACAGGGTCTAATTCACAGATGTTGATCTCAAGAAACTGCCTTCTAATATGGCCCAAATTCAAAGGGATTTTAGTATATAAGACATTTTATCTCAGTGTGTAACTTCTCTGGAAAATTCAACTACAGAGTAAGAAATGTTTCTTTATCTTCATTCGCTCACTAAACGTTTATTGAATAATTATATTGGGTGCTGTGGGTACAAAGATGAGTAAGATAAGCTTTGCATCCTTAAGAAATTTAAAGCCTAGAATTAAAGACAACTGTGTTTAAAAGTAACTTTATGACTTGTTTATTCACAGCAAATTCAAAGAAATTAAGTGCCTCATGTCACTCAGTAACATATTTGCTGTAATTGTATGAAAACACTGTTTTGTAAGCCTAGAAAATAGATTAATTTTGCCTCATGAAAAAGGAAACCTTTATAGAAGAAGTGGTATTTGGACAGAATCTTGAAGAAGATGGGAAGGAATATCAGAAAGGGGAAGTGAAAACTAGACTATATGTAGTTTTGGTAGGTGATTTGACAGACAGTAAGATGTGCACATTAGGAGAGAGCACACAAGGAAGAGGGAAGGGAAGGATGAGTTCCATTTTGGATGTGTAGGTTCTGAAGAGCCTGTAGGACTCTGAGGTGAATAAATTTGGTAGGGGGTCACATATCTAACTCTCAGATGAGAATAGGGCCTATCAGATGATTGCCTGTCAGGGTTGATTGCCTATCAGATGATAGCTATACGGTTGAAATCCTATATTAGATGAGAAATTGAGTTTGAGACCCTAAGGAGCATTAATTAACATTTGGAAGTAGATGATGAAGAGGAGTGTGCAATACAATTCACCATTCATATATATCTTATTTTTTATAGATCATAATCTTTGAGCACAGGAACTGTTTTTTCTTTTTTTTTAATGTTTGTTTATTTTTGAGAGAGAGAGAGAGATCACAAGCAGGGGTTGGGGGGCAGAGAGAGAGGGAGACATAGAATCCAAAGCAGACTCCATGCTCCAGGCTGTCAGCACAGAGCCTGATGTGGGGCTCAAACCCACAAACCGTGAGGTCATGACCTGAGCTGAAGTCAGATGTTTAACTGACTGAGCCACCCAGGCGCCCCTGGAACTGTATTATTCTATTACTAATACTTTCTTAAGTTCCACACAAGAATTATATGAAAATTAGCAAATGAAGCAGAAACTAGAAACTTAAAACCTTATTTTGGAAAATCCAGGTGCAACTCAGACTATTTGGATAATGACTACAATAAAAAAGGAGAATCAAGAATACCCTAGTCTTTTTTAGCCTTGAACAGGCTGTCCCAAATTTTAAAGCTTGTGGCCTTTGCTTTCTTTCTTTGTTTTTTTTTTTTTTAATGTTTATTTATTTTTGAGACAGAGAGAGACAGAGCATGAACAGGGGAGGGGCAGAGAGAGAGGGAGACACAGAATCTGAAACAGGTTCCAGGCTCTGAGCTGTCAGCACAGAGCCCGACGCGGGGCTCGAACTCACGGACCGTGAGATCATGACCTGAGCCAAAGTCGGACACTTAACCGACCAAGCCACCCAGGCGCCCCAGGCCTTTGCTTTCTTAAATCAGAGTGAATAACAATCTGATTAATAAAAACAGGCAAAACCCTAGGAAATATGAATATGGCAAGATAGAAAATAACAGGAAAATCGTGGACCTTATTTTTTTTTAAACACTGGGGAAGTAGTTAGGATGCGTATGTGTACGTCCCTGAATGTTTCTCTTTTGTTAGAAAGAGCATAGACTGCTTTTGCTATCCTCCTCACATTTGCTGTGCAGAGACTGGCTTGCTGCGCCTTCCATTCCCAGGTGGTCTGCAACTTGACTTCGTATTATGGCATAGCATTCAGCACATGCCCTGAGTTCTCCCATGGCAGTCACCATAACACTGCAGTCGAGGCAAACATTGCCGCCTCAAAAGTCACTGGTTGTGGGGGTGTTGGTTATTCCTTAGTGTTTGTTGACTTTCTTCTTCTGCTTATCTCTAGTTGTTTGGGTAAAACCAGCATTTTGTTAGATTATTGTTTCCTTCCCAAACCAAAAGGGATTGAGAGAAATAAGGACACCAGAATGGGAGAAGATTGAATAGAACAAAATCATATAGGGCAGAGAGAACAAGGACTTTCTCACTGTATTCAAATACTATATTAACAGTGGACTTTTAATGGGAGAAAAAAATGGAATTAAGGACTTTCAAGAGCCCGGTAATATCATGCTGTAGATTGCACTGCAGGTGTTACAGCATATTGCCCATGGCGCTGAAAGCCTAAGTTTTGCCTCCATAGATTGGTCATCCCTAGGCATCCTTGAACTTTCTTATAGGAACTAAAGTGTGTGTAATTGTATGATAATGGAAATAAACTGTAGTTTGATGACTCTTGTTTATTAAGAGATACCAATATATTGGATTTGTCAAATTGTATTTTTGTCATTCAGGATATTTTTATTAAATATCCCAATATTTTCTGTTGGACTACAATATTCTTCCTGTAGTAAAATAAAGGAAAATAATCATTGCTGTCGGTTTTCCATTTGTTAGTACTCTTTTGGAATAGTGTTGTGGAAAGTGTCATTTTAAAAAAAGTTTGGAATTATAATACTTAATAAGTTTTATATGTAATTTTATAATTTTATTAAACATACTATTTTCTGTTTTATTATAGATCTAAACTTAGTCTTTTTCAATCAAGAATCAGTTTACAGAAGGCGAGTGTAAAGGTAAGTTTTTGAAAACTTTCACAATTGAGAAACCTTAGCTTATTAAAAAAATTGTTTTTTTTGAGGATTAAAGTCAGTTATTTCCACCTAATGTAGAGAAGCATATTAAAGTCATTAACTTAGGGAAGAAGTTTCCTTCCCAGTTCATGGGAGTTTTTCACCCAGATGTCAGCACTTGGACACCACTTGCTTGTCAAGATTGCTTCAGAGATTGGTTTCTATACTTTACCTGCTTAGGTAGCCTATTGTCTGTAACTCTTAGTCCAAGAGGCTTAGTCCACGGGCTCTAGAAAATCTCTGCAAAATCCATTTCATTCATATTTACACACTTGAGTATATATTCCGGGCCAATGCAAGTGAGATTTTTCTGTGGGACCCTTAAGCTGTGGATACCTGATAAGTTAAATTTAATAACCTGCCTTTGGCTGTCATGATCCCAACTAGCACCCAGTTCTTTTGGCACATGAGGAGTGTTGATTTTTTTTAAAAAACTTTTCTAACTCCCAACAGCTTTACCCATGTCTTTGAAGATAAGGCACTTACTCAATTTGGAACCTTTATTTTCCCATCTGAATAAAATGAGCAAAATATTTTGAAGTTTCCTGAAAAGCTTTGGAAGTAGGTTAAATGTAAATAAGAAATATGTAAGAACACTCTTACCATGTATAACAGTTCTAATCACTGTTTATTTAATTTCTTAACAGTGTTGAATATTTTTTTTTTAATTTTTAAATTTTATCTTAAGTAAACTTTGTGCCACACATAGGGCTCAAACTCACAACCCTGTGATCAAGAGTCACCTGCTCCACTGACTGAGCCAGCCAGGTGCCCCTAGTGTTGAGTAATTTTTTATGTGTATAAATATTTTTCCACGTGGTTACCTTTACTCTTGTTGAGGAGCTATTAATTGCCAGCTAAGAATGGTATCTTTATATATTTTACAGTTCAGTTGTCAGTTTGCATTGATTTTTTTCTTTTACTATGTTTTAGTTAAAAGCCCGGCGATCTGAATGTAATTCCAAAGCTACCCACGCAAGGAATGATTATCTTCTTACATTAGCAGCAGCAAATGCACACCAGGATCGCTACTATCAAACAGACTTAGTTAACATTATGAAGGTAATACAGACTTAATATCTGTGGTAATTTTGTTTCATTAAAGACAAAACAACTCATGAGTTGAATTAGGCAGATAGGATTAAGTGTGAGTACAGTAGCAGCCAGGCTTCTTTGCAGTTCATTGAAGTATACTTGATACTGTTTGGGTAGCCTCTCTTTCAGGTAATTTTGAATTAATTTTTAATGTAAAATATCATTCAAAACCAAATCACAGTAAAAGACTGTATTATGTATTAGTCTCTAGCAAGTGGCAGATGTTTACTATATAATGGCTATTAATATATAAAATACAAAATAAGATTATTTTTTTAAAGCTTAGATTTTTTAAATTTCACAATTTTATCCTTAATTGATATGGAAACTTGTACATTAATGTTTTATGATTTTGGGTGTCCATGAGAAGACAAGAAAATGCCTAGTAGTTCTATGAAAATGTCTCTACCCTGGATATCACCCTGAAATGTAGATAGATTGTATTATGTCTCTTATGTACTCAAACTCTATCTTGGTCTTTCTTTGATTATACATCTATGTGTATCTTTAACTTTCACTGAAGTAAAGGAAAAGAGATGGAGAAGAAAACCTTTTTAACTTACTGCCAGCTCCCCACTTGTTGCTGGTATATAATTTTACATAGAGTGTATCTCATTTTCTCCTGTCTTCTCAAGGACCCAACATTTGATTATTCTGTCTTTCTCTTATATTTTCAAACCTTCCTTTTCAAATGCATTGTTATTTTCTTAATGTTTTTTTGAATTTTTCATTTTAGAGAGAGAGTGGGGGAGGGGCAGAGGCATTGGGGTCGGGGAGAGAGAGAGAGGGACAGACAGAGAGAGAGAGAGAGAATGAATCCTAAGCAGGCTCCTTGCTCAGCGTGGGGCCCGACATGGGGCTCAGTCCCACGACCATTGGATTGTGACCTGAGCTGAAATCAAGAACCAGATGCTCGACTGACTGAGCCACCCAGGCACCCCTCAAATGTGTTGGTCTTATTGACTGTCAAAACGCATTACTTTCATTGAATTGCTTGCTTTGCAAATCATAAGTGTTGAGAATGGGGATGCAGTAGGAGTGGGTGCTCTTTTTTCTACAGTGGCTCTGGGAAGGAGATAAACTCTATGTAGGAACTATAAGTTCTTTCCTTGAAAGTAGAGACAGGACATTTCCTGGTTCCTTCAGGAAAAAATAGGAGTGATGGAGAGAGTGAAACTGGGCTAAGAAGTATCCAGTTGCAGAATTTTTTCTTTCCTTTTTGTTCACTGCCTGAAATCCCTTTTTCCTAGCCTGTTTTGATTTCTACTGGTTAGAATACAAGTGGTAAGAAAAACAAGAGTTTCTTTTGACATCTCAGATGAAAAGTCTGCATACGTTTTCCCTTAAATGTTGGACCTAGAGGCTTAGGCATTTTAATATCTTAGTAGGTGTCACATGGTGCTTCATACTTACAAGAACCAACAAGAGACTTGATCTCTCAATATAACATAGTTTCTCTAGGGGGGAAAAATACACACACACACACAAACACACACACACACACACACACACACACACACACACACACACACACAGAGTCTCAAACAATCCATTATTAAAGAAGATACTCAGTACAGCTTGCAATTCAAAGTTGTGATTCCCTATATACAGTCAAAGCTGTTGACTATATATTTTCCCTTTGAATACTTTAAAATGAACATATTAGTTTAAGCAGCAGCAAAAATAAAATCTTTATGTTTTTTAAATTGAATCCACAGCCAAAAAAGATCTCTTTCTTAAAACCCTATGGCCTTTGATAAACTGGGAAAGGTACAGTATTCTTTTGGGGGTCTGCCCTCTGCCCCAAAACAAAGATTAAGTTAATGGACCTAGCCAGCTCTCAGATTATATATCTTTGAAGTTACTTTGAAGTTCTAATGCAGATATTTGATCAGCATTGGGTAGGTTATGCTTCAGATTACTCATTTCATGAGACATTGTAAGGTCCTGAAATGATAAAAATAGAGGCAGGAGTCTCCTTCCTTCCCTTAAAATAGAAAAATGTATTCTCAGTTTTCATGTTGTGTCTGTGTTAATTCATTTTCTTCCTCATGTTAATTCTGTAGTCTGCATTTTTGGAAAACTCTTATCCATTGTGTTGTAGCTACTAAGTAAGATTCTATTATTGAATTGACAGTGGCCCTTTCTTAGAAATGTCTTATTTTCTGAATTGTTGTTAAGGTTCTAATGCCCTAGCTAGAATCTTAAAAACAAATAAACAAACAAACCAAAAACCCCTCTGAATAGCTTAGAAGCAAGATATTTGATTCATTGATTTAATTATGTGCTTTTAGTAGTCATAGTGTGGTAGCTACTGGACCACACTTTGGGAAGAATCAAAGATAAGCAATATACTCTTTTTATCCTCAAAGAGCTCAATCTGGTGAAAGAGAGAGAGATACATAAAAATGATTATAAATTAGGGGGTGACTCAGTCAGTTAAGCATCCAACTTTGGCTTTCAGGTGAATTCTAGCCCGAGTCCGCTGACAGCTCAGAGCCTGGAGCCTGCTTTGGATCCTGTGTCTCCCCCGCTCTCTGCCCCTCCCCAGCTCTCACTCTTGTCTTTCTCTCTCTCAAAAACAAATAAACATTAACAAAAAATTTTTTAAAGAAATGATTACAAATTAGAATAATGAAGTTACTTTCTGCTAGAGGACCATAGTTAATGATAATAACAGCTATCTTTTTTTTGATTGCTTAGTGTTACTCTTAGTATTACTCCTAAACACTTTAGCATATTATCCCTTCTCATTTTTTTTCCTTTATCCTAGTTTAGTGTTCATAGTTCATTATGACTAGACTAGAAATGAAATGAAATGAAATTCTAACTCAAGTTGAACGCAGATAACCTCTTTCTTTGTACCTGCATCTAAGTAGCCGAGTACTACTGAAGAAAATCTTTCAACAGAACAGAACACACTCATGTTCATAAATTAATGTGGAACCCAGTCTCAAATGGACCCTCGACACTGCTCAGATATCCTGCTGTATTTCCCTGGTTAACTTTCCCTACTATTTTTAACACTTTTTTCAACTTTTTCCATCTCAAACCTCAAACTTTCCTCTTCTCTTTCACACTTAGCAAGTGGTCTTTCTTCCTAATTTACAGAGAAAATACAAGCTATTAAAAGGGAACTCCATTATTTTCCCATTATCTGCCTTCATGCATGTTCAAGACTCTGCCAAGGAACCCCAACCTTTGAGTTGTTTATCCTGTCTAAAGATGATCTTTTCACCTTAGCTTTGGATATCTTATCCCCTTCTGCCTTTTCAGGATCAAAACAACTGATTATTCTCTTTTCTTCTTACATTTATTGGACATTGTATTCTTAGGTTAAACATGTAGAAGAGGGAAAAAAATTACAGAAGAGACCTTAAATGCCTGGGAATGAGAGTGAAGCAGCTATTTGGGTGTCATTGGGTGTCAAGCATGGCTAGGCTCTCTGTCTAGGTACTTGTAAATACGTGATTTCATTTAGTTTTCATGACATCTTTCAAACTAAATATCATTATCCCTGTTTTACAAATCAGGTAGCAGAGGCTCAGTGAGGTTCATTGGGTATGTATATAATAGCCAGGACTTAATTCAGAGTCTCTATGACTTCAGAGCCTGTGTTCTCTTTACTACAGATCACACTGTTCTTTTCTACATACCATTCCAATCTTCTTGATAGTAAAGAGGAGTATAATTAGTAGTAGCCTACTGTGAATATCATAAATTCTGAGAGAACTGTAAAATAAAATTAATAATTGAAAATTGCAAATTCTCCCCTGCTATAATAAGATCATGTGTCTAAATACAAGTATTTAGACAGGTTCCCCAAGGAATATTTTGTATTCCTTATGCCAATACTAATTAAAACAGATACTAAATATAGTGCTCTGTGTCTGTGTATCATCAGGCAGTTATTTTTGAACTCCACACTAAAACAAAACAAAAAAGCTATTGCTAGGACATGGAAACCAGACAACTGATTTTATCACTTCTATAGATAGCAGTTGTATTGGCTGCTGGGAAGTAAGTTTGTTCCTTAGAATTCCTTTTTTTTTGGTAGCATATTCTCATACAGTGTATAAACTGATACTTTTATTAGCCTGTGGAATATTTTCTTAGTGGTTTGGATAAGGAGGGATGAAGCACAGTGTATCATAGTAGAAAAGAGAAGAAATGTCAATCTAATGAAGGATTTGAAAAGTTTTGTAACACTAGGACCTTATTTCTAGACAAATGCTTATCTTCTTCAGTGGAAGCTAAATATATCTGGGTGATATATTTATTATATATAATTGAACAAAGTAATTTGTTATATATGTTATTTTTTATATATACATATATATAAAATATGTACATATTTTGTACATATTTTGTACATATTGTATGTACATATTGTACATACATAAATATACATATTATGTACATTTTGTATATATTTATATATATATAAAATATGTACTATATAATTGAACAAAGTAATAAAAGTTAAACATCTTTCTACGTGACAGAAACCTAGAAAATACGATAACATGGCATATCTTTTGCAGATGTTTGTTTTGATTAAATGAAGAAAAAGTCATTATTGGTATCTAGGTCCCTTATTTTTATGGCTTTTCTAGCTAATTACTTATTACTCCAAAAGCCTTCCTCATTCACTTGGGAGATTGTAGAACTCGTTTTTCGAAATTTTAAATCATAGCTCTTCTGGTTTCCCTGCCAACTAACTCTCTAGCTATTGTACTTCTCATTCACCTAATAATGTTTGTTCGCTTAACAAATTAGCATGGAAATCCCCAAATCTCAAGGTTGGCTCTCTGCTTTTCTTACTTTGTATCCTCTTTCTTTATGCCCTCTTTCTTAGAAAAGAGTAGTCATTTGGTCCAATTTTTATTAATATTGTTTGAATCCCAAGTGTATATATTAACCATACCCTAATGATTATCCATGGTTTGCCTTTCCATCAGTGGCCGAAATTTTCTAAATTGGAGGCAACTCTGTCCCCTGTCGTTCCTTTGAATAAGCACCCTAGCCTAGTTTTCAGGTGACACCTGCTATCAATCTGTCCTCCAGAGCTCTAACGGTGCACTGTACAGTATGGTACACGTGACTGTTTAAAATAATTAAAAATAAATAAAATTTTAAGTTTTGTTCCTCAGTCACAATAGCCACATTTCAGGTGCTCCAAAGTCACATGTGGCTAGTGGCTTCCATATTGAACAATGCAGATATAGAATATTTCCATCATCTCAGAAAGTTCTATTAGACAGCAGTGCTCTAAAGCTTATTTAGTTTTTCCTTGTTTTCCTCCTATTCTTTTTTTTTATAATCTGGCTATCATCACAGCTGCTGATCATTTTTCCCAGTAACCATCACCATGATTTATTTGTGTTGTTTCAGAATTAAATTCTCCTTCATTTGCACTCTATACCTGGAAATAGAACAGGGGTTGGCAAGCATTTTCTGTGAAGCACCTAAGAGTAAATACTTCAGACTTTTCTGTCACGACCACTCAACTCTGACACTACATAGTATAATCACTGACACTACATAAACAAATGAATGGCTGTGTTCCAGTAAAACTTTACTTACAAAAATAGGTGTTGAGGTTGATTTGGCCTACAGGCCTTAGTTGCCAATCCTTGGTGTAGAACTTTAAACTGAATATGAAATTTTCTAAGTATAAATACACTCAAAGCATAATAAATGAATACCCATTAATCACCACTGAGCTTCAGAAAGGAAAGACTACTAGTAAAATGGAAGCCTCTTCTGCGACTTGTCCTAAAATACTTCTCTCTCATCCACCACATCGTAACCACCATTCTCACGATACATTGTGTTGTCTTAGATGGTATCGTACCCTGTAATATTTTACACCTTGCTTTTTTTCCCCACTGAATATTATATTTGTGGATTAGTATGGATTTTTAACTTTAGTTTATTCGTTATTTTGCTATATAGTATTTCATTGTGTATATGTCATAAATTACTTATTGATGTTCTTGACTGAAATTTTTGTTGTTTTTGTTTTACTGTTGTAAATGGTACTGCTATCAAACATTCTTGTACGTGTCTCCTAGTGTACTTGTGCAAGAAGTTCTTAAAGAAATATACCTAGGAGTGATATGTTTTAGTAACTTTACCAAAGAGTGTTAGATTTTAAAGTGTTACAGCACTTTTTATTACACCTTTTAACATTGTTTGTATGTCATGTTAAACTCAGCAAGTATTTCAGTGTGTACTAGGTGATAGGCACTTGGGGATACAAAGATGAATTAGACATGATTCATACCATCAGTGAGCCAGAAATAAGAAGATTATAATTCCCTTGAGCAGCTCCTGTACGTCTTAAGGAATATGAGGTGGTGAATCCTTTCCCTTGCTCTATTGGTTATGTTATAGTTGGCTCCCTGTGACACAAAAGCAGAAAATCAGGATGCTTCTTGCCCATTTTTACCAAACTTATAAAGCAGTAGTTTAAAAAATATTTAACATTTGAACAACTGCTACTAACTCCTACATGGAATCCTTAAACATAAAGCAGGTGAAAGGAAGCTATTGGGTTAAAACTTGTGAGGCTGTTTCCCCTTTGTGTGTTTTCCCCATTTCCCATACCGACATATGTCATCTTCTATTTCTTTCTTTTTGTCCTGAGGCATTATATTGGATACTAGGGCTCCTTGAAATACAATTTGGAAACAACTGTTCTAAGATATGATTTTCCAACTAGCAAATTTCTTATGGAATTCTAAGTTTTACATGGATGATCTCCATGCTAGACTTTTCCTAGTAATCTTTTAAAAATGTAAATCAGGGGCGCCTGGGTGGCTCAATTGGTTGAGTGTGTGACGTCAGCTCAGGTCATGATCTCACGGCTCATGGGTTCAAGCCCCACGTTGGGCTCTGTGCTGACAGCTCGGAGCCTGGAGTCTGCTTTGGGTTCTGTGTCTCCCTCTCTTTCTGTCCCTAACCCACTTGCATTCTGCCTCTGTCTCTCTCAAAAATAAACATTAAAAAAAATTTTTTAAAATATAAATCAGATCATGATAATCTATTGCTCACACCCTCCAGTGACAATTGAATATTCTGGCTTGAGGGCTTATTTGGATTCTTGGGCTAGAGAATCAGTAAATGAGGGGTACTGAAGCAGAGAACACATAAAACTACTTATGAGTGTAGTGTATATGATGACAAGAGGTATAAGGAGAAAACCAGACAGAAGCCAGCTCTTTTATTTTTTTTTTAAGTTTATTTATTTTGAGAGGGAGGGCACAAGTGGGGAAGCAGCAGAGAGAGAGAATCCCAAGCAGGTTCTGCACTGACAGTGCAAAAACCCATATAGGTCTTGAACTCACAAACATGAGATCTTGACTTAGCTGAAGTCGGACACTTAACCAACTGAGCCACCCAGGTGCCCCAGAAACTAGCTCTTCTGAAATCAACTATATTAAGGTATAATTAATATACACTAAAATGCATCTATTTTAAATATACAGTTGGTTGGGTTTTGACAAATGTATACACCTATGTAATCACTGTCATAATCACAATCAGTGTATAGAATATTTCTGTCCCCTAAAATGTCTCTCTTGTTCCTTTGCAGTTATATTTAGTTTTTATCACTATGTAACAAATCAACACAAACTTAGAGACTTTGAATATCTCCATTTACTGTTGTCACAGTTCTGTAGGTTGAAAGTCCAAGTAGGCTCAGCTGGGTCCTCTGCTTAGGCTCTCACAAGGGCAAAACCTTGATTTTGATTTTTCCTGGGCTGGGTTCTTATCTGGAGACTGAGAGAATCCACTTCCAGGGTCATTTAGATGGCTGATAGAATCCTGTTCCTTGTGGTTATAGGACTTAAGTCCTTGTTTTGCTGCTGGCAGCAGGCTGAAAGTCACTCTCAGCTCCTAGAGGTTGCTCTCAGGTTTATGCCACATGACTCCCTTTATCTCCAAACCAACATGTACACTCCTTTTCATGTTTTTAATTTCTAACTTCCTCCTCTTTTGCTACTAACAGAAAATTCTCTGCTTTTAAAGGGCTCTTGTGATGCAGTTAGGCCTACCAGACAATTTCTCTTTTTTCATAGAACATAGTCACAGGAATAATATCTCATCATTCGTAAATTCTCCCCACAACCAGATTATATAAGGGCAAGGATTGTTGGGATCATCTTCTAATTCTGCCTTCCTCAACAGTCCTAAATATATTTTGTTAAATTTATTCCTAAGTGTGTCAATGTTACTGTAACCATTATGTTTTCATTTCATCTTTTAATCATTTTATTAATATATAGAAATTTTTATATATAGACCTATAGCAGTTACTGTGTTACTCTGCATAACAGATTACCGTAAAGCTAAGTGGCTTAAAACAGCAAAAGCATTTATTTTTCTCTTGAATCTACACTTAGGATAGGGCTCAGTGGGGACAACTTGTTTCTGTAGCACTCCACCTCAGCTAGAGCAGGTCAAAGGCTAGCAGCTGAATTCTTTTGAGAGCGTACTTTCTCATATGATTTAGTGCTTGATACTCCCTATTGGCTGAGACCTGCTGGAGCTACCAGCTGGAGTTTCTCCATTTGGCTTCTTTGTGTCACCTGGGCTTTTTCACAGTGTCGTGGTTGGGCGAAAGACAGATTTTCTGAGGAGGGGAGGGAGGCTGGCCAGGCACAGGCAATATAGCCTTTTATGTAATAGTCTCAAAGGTCATACAGTCTCTTTTCTGCATTCCATTCATTGAAACAGTTACAAGGTTCTACCCAGAATCAAGATGGATTGATGGGATATATTCTGCTTCTTAGTGTAGTGTGGCAAAGTTATATAAGAATATGTGGCCCCAGAAATAGGGCTATGGCTGGTTTTTTTTGCAAATGCAGTCTGCTATATGACCTGTATCCTACAGTCTTCCTAAATTCACTTATTGGTTCTAGTAGCTTTTTTGTGGATTCCTTACCATTTTAAATGACCATCATCATGTCAAACTAAATAAACATACTTTATTTCTGTCATTTTAATCCATAAATCTTTTTATTTCTTGCCTTACTCCATTGGCTAGGATCCTTAGTACAATGGTGAATAGAAGTGGTAAGAGTGGACATCTTTGCCTTGTTCTGAGATCTTTTGGGGAAAGCAAAAAACCAACTTCTTAAGAATTATTTTGTTAGGGGTGCCTGGGTGGCTCAGTTAGTTGACTGACTGACTTCGGCTCATGTCATGATCTCATTGGTTGTGAGTTCGAGCCCCGCGTTGGGCTCTGTGCTGACAGCTCAGAGCCTGGAGCCTGCTTCGGATTCTCTCTCTCTCTCTCTCTCTCTCTCTCTCTCTCTCTCTCTCTTTCTGCCCCTCCCCCACTCATGCTCTGTCTCTGTCTCAGAAATAAATAAAAGTTAAAAAAAAAATAAAGAATTATTTTGTTAAATGGGCGCTGGGGTGGTTCAGTCAGTTGGGTGTCTGGCTCTTGATTTCGGCTCAGGTCATAAACTCACAGTTTGTGGGATCGGGTCGTGTGTCGGGCTCTGCACAGATGGCACAGAGCCTGCTTGGGGTTCTCTCCCCCCCCCCTCCTCTCTCTCTCTCTCTCTCTCTCTCTCTCTGTCTCAAAAATAAACATGAAAAAAATTTTTAAAGCATTAGCTATAAAAAAGAATTATTTTGTTAGAATACACATAAAATTTACCATTTTAACCATTTCCTTTTTTTTTCTTTTTTAATTCCAGTATTGTTAACTTACAGTGTTATATTACTTTCAGGTGTGTAATACAGTGATTCAACAATTCTATACATTACTCAGTGCTCATCATGATATGCGTACTCTTAATCCTCTTCATCTCCCCTCTGGTAACCATAAGTTTCTTCTCTATATTTAAGAGTATATTTTTGTCTCTTTTTTTCTTTGTTCGTTTGTTTTGTTTCTTAAATTCCACATAGGAGTGAAATTATATAGTATTTGTCATTCCCTGACTTATTTCACTTCACATTATGCTCTAGATCCATCCATGTTGTTGCAAATGGCAGTGTTTCATTCTTTTTTATGGCCGAGTAATACTTTATTGTATGTATGTGTGTGTGTATATATATATATATATATATATATATATATATATATATATATATCCCATCTATCTATCAGTGGACACTTGGGTTGCTTCCGTAATTGAGCTATTGTAAATAATGCTGCAATAAACATAAGGGTGCATATATCTCTTTGAATTAGTGTTTTTGTATTCTTTGGGTAAACACCCAGTAATGGAATTACTGGATCATATGGGAATTCTATTTTTAATTTTTTGAGGAATCCCCATAGTGTTTTCCACAGAGGCTGTACCAGTTTGCATTCCCACTAACAGTAAATGAGGGTTCCTTTTCCTCCACATCCTCACCAACACTTGTTGTTTCTTGTGTTTTTGATATTAGTCATTCTGATAGGTGCGAATGATATCTCATTGTGATTTTAATTTGTATTTTCCTGATGACTAATGATATTGAGCATCTTTTCATGTGTCTATTGGCCATCAGTATGTCTTCTTTATAAAAACATCTGTTCGTGTCTTTGCCCATTTTAAAATTGAATTATTTGGTGGGTTTTTTTGTGTTGTGTTTTTGTGTGTGTGTGTTTATATATTTTAAATACTGACCGACACTTTATCAGGTATGTCATTTGCAAATATCTTCTTCTATTCAATAGGTTCACTTTTAGTTTTGTTGATTGTTTCCTTTGCTGTGCAAAAGGTTTTTATTTTGATGTCCTCCCAATGGTTCATTTTTGCTTTTATCTCCCTTGCCTCAGGAGACTTACCTAGAAAAACATTGCTACTACTGCCAATGTCAGAGAAGTTACTGCCTGTGCTCCTCTAGGATTTTTATAGTTTCAGATCTCACATTTAGGTCTTAATCCATTTTGAGTTTATTTTTGTGTATGGTGTAAGAAAGTGGTCCAGTTTCCTTTTTGTACGTGTTGCTGTCCAGTCAGAAAAAGACAGCTACTGTATGATTTCACTCATATGTGGAATTCTTTCATTTAGGACATATTCCTCCGTCTCCTCTTTTTGTCTAACTCTCTGCATCTGTTTCTATGTGTTATGAAAGTTAGCTGTGTCTCTTGCTCTTGAAAGTAGTGGCCTTATGAACAAGAGGTCCTGGCGTGCCCTGCAGTGTAATCCGCTGCTCACCAGCACCTGGTGTTTCATGTGTGTGTTACATGTGGCTGAGTCGCTTTTACCTTCAGTCTAGTCATCTGCAGTGTCTCTCTCTGCCTGTCTCTCTCTGCAGGGTTTAATCCCTGTGTTGTTAGTGGGCTAGTCTGAAGCCACCTTGGGCTTGAGTTGAGTCAGACCAGGCATTTGTTAGAGATGCAGTAGCACCAAAGTGCAGGGCACTTTCCCTGTATTGTCCCCCAAGAAGCTTCTTTTGGGGTGGGGTCTGCAGTCAGACCACAGGTCTGCCCCCAGCCCACTGCTGGGGCCACAGTCCGACTGGTGTATGTGGTTATCTTCCACCCTTCCTGGGGTAGAAGTCATTTTGGAGTGGTGCTGGCCCTTGTTGGTGCTGCTTGCACACTTTCAGGCTTGTGGTACCACTTTGAAAGGGTTCTGGCCTACGGTATATTGGAAGGGGGCAGGGCATAGGAAAATATGGGAGTGAGGCAGGAGGTATTAGCAAGGTGTGTGGAAGTCTGCTGTGGGAGGGAACCTGCAGCTGCCCGAAACTCTTGCCAAGGCCAACTGGTTTGAGGGTGTGGATCTGCCGAAGTACAGATGGGTGGGAAGGGCAGTCTGTTAGTGAGCTAGATGGAGAGTGTTGGCACTGAAATGGTTCTGCTGGTGTCAGTGTATCTAGGCTGCGGGAGGGAAATAGCACCCACCAGCAGCTCTTTTGTTCTTGGAGAAATCTCCCAATGACCTACCCCTCCAGCACACACTTGGAGATTAGTAAATAAATCCTCCCATATACCCCAGGCATTTTCCTAACTACTGCCTCTGTGCTGTATCTCAGGGCTGTTGTGCTATTTCTTAAAAGGTAGGGGGCCAAAATGAACAAATCAGGAGACTATAGATGCTGGAGAGGATGTGGAGAAACGGGAACCCTCTTGCACTGTTGGTGGGAATGCAAATTGGTGCAGCCACTCTGGAAAACAGTGTGGAGGTTCCTCAAAAAATTAGAAATAGACCTACCCTGTGACCTAGCAATAGCACTGCTAGGAATTTACCCAAGGGATACAGGAGCACTGATGCATAGGGGCACTTGTACCCCAATGTTTATAGCTGCACTCTCAACAATAGCCAAATTATGGAAAGAGCCTATATGTCCATCAACTGATGAATGGATAAAGAAATTGTGGTTTATATACACAATGGAATACTACGTGGCAATGAGAAAGAATGAAATATGGCCCTTTGTAGCAATGTGGATGGAATTGGAGAGTGTGATGCTAAGTAAAATAAGCCATACAGAGAAAGACAGATACCTTATGTTTTCACTCTTATGTGGATCCTGAGAAACTTAACAGAAACCCATGGGGGAGGGGAAGGAAAAAAAAAAAGAGGTTAGAGTGGGAGAGAGCCAAAGCATAAGAGACTCTTAAAAACTGAGAACAAACTGAGGGTTGATGAGGGGGTGGGAGGGAGGGTAGGGTGGGTGATAGACATTGAAGAGGGCATCTTTTGGGATGAGCACTGGGTGTTGTATGGAAACCAATTTGACAATAAATTTCATATATTAAAAAAATAAATAAAATAATAAATAAACGTTAAAAATTTTTTTAAAAAATTTTTAAAAAGTAGCCCTTTTTTTCTTCAACTAAATATTAGGTTAGATATTTGACTATGAGTTTTTTTTAATGTTTATTTATTTTTGAGAGATAGAGAGAGAGAGAGAGAGAGAGAGAGAGAGAACGTGAGCAGGAGAGGAGCAGAGAGACAGAGACACAGAATCTGAAGCAGGTTCCAGGCTCTGTGCTACTAGCACAGAGCCTGATGTGGGACTCGAACCCACCAGTTGTGAGATCATGACCTGAGCCAAAGTTGGACACCCAACTGAGCCATCCAGGCACCCCTGGATGTTAGCTTTTTAATGCAGTTTTCTATGAAGTATATTTTCAAGTTTAATTATTATATTTGTTTTTTTATATAATAGAAATATTGAATTGTTTTTACTCACTGGAATTGTAGACTATTAGGTATCCAGTAATCTTCCTTGATTCTATGATATATTTATTGTTGGTTAAAAATTTGACGTAGTAGACATTGATGGCATTAGCTTTGGGGTTAAGAAAGGAAGTGATATTTGAACTAACAGAATCTTCAACATTCTTAGCCATTTATGGCTTTAGCAAGTTTTCTTTGTTTATAAATCATTTATCAAGACTTCTCCCTCTCTTTCTCCTTTTAAGACCTTTTTGAAAAGGCAAACAATAGTCATCTATTGCTGGTAAATTTTGGTGGCTGTTGGTTATGATTCTCATACTGATGTAATGATGTCACAAAATATAATAGAGATTATATTCTATCACTGAGGTGCTTAGTCGTGGCTTAAAATAGTCCCTAACTATGGACAGGTGTTTTTCTGAATATAGTGCCCTATTCCTGTGATGAAGGTCAGGTCTCACTTGTGTGCATTTGGTGATGTTTATCTGGTATGACCAATGTGTAGGTTTTAAATTTCATTCAGTAAAGCCTTTAAACATAATAATTGTATTTCTCTTTTTTTTAATTTTTAATTTTTTTGTTAAAAATTTTAACATTTTATTTATTTTTGAGAGGGACTGAGCATGAATGGGGGAGGGGCAGAGAGAGAGGGAGACAAAGAATCTGAAGCAGGCTCCAGGCTCTGAGCTATCAGCACAGATCCTGACACAGGGCTTGAACCGTGAGATCATGACCTGAGCCAAAGTTGGATGCTTAACTGACTGAGCCACTCAGTCAACCCAAGAATTGTATTTATCACAAATAACATGCTATGGGGGTGCCTGGGTGGCTCAGTTGATTAAGTGTCTGACTCTTGATTTCAGCTCAGGTCATGGTCTCCGCTAAGGTCATGGTCTCCGCTAAGGTCATGGTCTCATGGTTCATGGGATCAAGCCCCACGTCGGGCTACACCCTGACAGCGTGCAGCCTGGTTGGGATTCTCTCTCTTCCTCTCTCTTTACCCCTTCCCCATGTGTGCTTTCTCCCTCTCTCTCAAAAATAAACTTTAATTAAAAAAAAAAAACTGGGGTGTCTGGGTGGCTCAGTCAGTTAAGCCATCTGACTCTTGATTTTGGCTCAGGTCATGATCTCACAACCCTAAGAACAACCCTAAGAACAGGCATTGGGCTCCACATTGGGTGTGAAGCCTGCTTGAGATTCTCTGTCTTTCCTACTACTACTCATGCTCTCAGTCTCTCTCAGGAAGAAAAAAATCTGTAGAAAAGGTAGTAATGTATATAGAACTGTATATGTACACGTGTGTATAATAAAAACCATGTTTGTCACGTAAGGTGAATCCTTGAATGAGGCCTTAATGTTAGTAGTACTCAACAAGTTTTAAAGGGAAGACTAACTGGTCTTGGTTTTTCTTTTGTTATTTTTATCAATTTGTGGCATATCTTTTAACATTGCTATTATAAAACCATTAAGGCTGGATCTCTGAAGTGAAGATGATTAGTCAGAAGCATCCTGACGTAGGCCTTATGCTCATGGAGTAGTTCATGGGCTTTAATGCTGCCAAAAAACAGTAGCATGTTTATGGGGCTTTCTGAAATTCTACTTCAGCACTATCATTTTGGAAATTAGACTAAAATCTTGTTTAGGAAATTAAGATTTATAGTTAGAGATAAAATATTATTTGGCAAGACAAACTCCCATTCAGGACTCCCCACTGAGATATCTGTGCCACAGTGATTCTCATCCTACTTGTAATCTGGGCCCTGGTTCATCTTCACGTATTACCTTTTTGTGATAGACGCATCAAGGCATAACTACAAATAAGATAGCACATCTAACAGATGACTCTCTGGAAAGGAGTAACTCTGAATAAATCTTCAGGTCTGCCTAAAGACATTTTCTAGGAAGCAGAATTATAAATAATAGTTTTAAATCAAATGACACATCTCTCACTATTACAGACTATTGAGTTTATCTATCAAAAAGTCTTTTTATGGGGCGCCTGGGTGGCTCAGTCGGTTGAGCGGCCGACTTCGGCTCAGGTCACGATCTCGCGGTCCGTGAGTTCGAGCCCCACGTCGGGCTCTGTGCTGACAGCTCAGAGCCTGGAGCCTGTTTCAGATTCTGTGTCTCCCTCTCTCTGACCCTCCCCTGTTCGTGTTCTGTCTCTCCCTGTCTCAAAAATAAATAAAAAATAAAACGTTAAAAAAAAAAAGTCTTTTTATTTGTTCAAAAAGTAATTTTGGGGGTGCCTGGATGGCTCAGTTGGTTAAGTGTCTGACTTTGGCTCAGGTCATGATCTCACAGTCTGTGAGTTCGAGCTCTGTGTCGGGCTCTGTGCTGACAGCTTAGGGTCTGGAGCCTGCTTTGGATTCTGTGTCTCCCTCTCTCTCTGCCCCTCCCCCACTTGTGCTCTGTCTCTCTCTCAAAAATAAACAAACATTTTTTAAAAAGAAGTAATTTTGGGGGGCGCCTGAGTAGCTAAGTCATTTAAGTGTCCAACTCTTGATTTTGGCTCAGGTCACAATCTCACAGTTGGTGAAATCAAGTTCTAATTGGGCTCTGCACTGACAGTGTGAAGCCTGCTTGGGATTCTCTGTCTCTCTCTCTGCCCCTACCCCAGTCTCACTCTCTTTCTCTCTCTCTCTCTCTCAAAATAAATAAATAAGCTTTGTTTAAAAAGTAATTTTTGGAGCATCTGCTCTGTACACTTACTATTCTGAAGATAAAACTGGAAAGCCTCAAGATAATTTAAAAGATGTATGTTCTCTGCTAACTTTATCTTTTAAAACTCAGATATAATTCATGTAACATAAAATTTACCATTTTAAAGTATACAATTCAGTGTTTTTTATTATATTCACAAGGTTTTATAACTATGACCACAATCTAATTCCAGAAAGTTTTCATTACCCACAAAAGAACCCCTGTACCCTATTAGTAGTCACTCCCTGTTTTCCTACCACCTCCTGGCAACTACTAAATCTACTTTCTGTATCTATGGATTTTCCTCTTTTAGACATTTCATATAAACAGGATCTTGTAGTATGTAGTAGCCATTTGTGTGTGGCTTCTTTCACTTAGCATAATGTTTTCAAAATTCATCCATGTTATAGTGTGTATCAATACTTAATCTTTTTTTATGGCTGAATAATACTCCATTGTATGGACATGCCACATTTTGTTTATCCATTCATCAGTTGATGGACATTTGAGTTGTTTCTGCTTTTTGCTTATGTGCCTGTCCTTTTTCCTCATTTCATATCTCCCCCCATCACTCTGCACTTCAGTCATTGACTGTCTTTCAGTTCCTCACCAGTACCAAGCTCTCTGCTCCAGGGTATTTGCACTTGTTCGTCCCTTGGCCTAAACCATCCTTTTCATCATTATACCCACTTACTGTAACTCTTTTTTTTTTTTTAACTTTTTTTTAACGTTTATTTTTGAGACAGAGAGAGACAGAGCATGAATGGGGGAGGGTCAGAGAGAGAGGGAGACGCAGAATCTGAAACAGGCTCCAGGCTCTGAGCAGTCGGCACAGAGCCCAACGCGGGGCTCGAACTCACATACCGCGAGATCGTGACCTGAGCCGAAGTCGGACGCTTAACCGACTGAAGCACCCAGGCGCCCCTGTAACTCTTTTTTTTAAGGTTTTTATTTATTTATTTTGAGTGAGAGAAACAGTGTGAGTGGAGGGAGGGACAGAGAGGGCAAAGAGAGAACCCCAGCAGGCTCCGCTCTGTCAGCACAGAACCCGATGTGGGGCTGGAACTCACAAACTGTTGAGATCATGACCTGAGCTGAAACCAGGAGTTGGAAGCTAACCAGCTGAGCCACCCAGACTCCTCATTACTTTCTTAACTGTTAATCATGGTTCACATTCTAGTTCAAACCTATCTCTTTAGGGATGCCTTTCCCAAACCATACCAGCTTCTCCTGTTATAGTTCTCACAGCATCAGCCTTCCTTCCCTTATAATATTCCTTTTAATTTGTAATTATATACTTGAGTGTACTCTTTACCTTCTTCTCCCAACCCTACTATACTTTAAATTTCATGAGAGCAAAGTTGGGTCTACTTTTTACTTGTATCCCTGGAGCCTCATATGGTACCCAGCATATATAGTTGTTGAATGTATTAATGCATAAATCTATTTATGGTGCTAAGTACTAGGGACACAAAAATGAAAAACAGGCTCCACACATGGAACGACAATGCAGAGTTAAGCAGGCAAGTAAACAATTATTTTACAATAAGAAATGCTCTAATGGCAGTGTGTACAAATGTAATGAGACTGGAGGAAACAGGAGGAAAGTCAGGAAAGGCTTCACAGAAATAGCTTTTGAACTAAGACTTGTTGTGCCTCACTCAGTAGATTATAAGGTCTTGAAAGGAGGAACTGTGTATGGTTTACTACTGTGTTTTATTTCATAGAAGAGTGCTCAGTAAATATTTATAGAATCGAATCAAGTTCAGTTTTCCTGGCAGACAGGCAAAGTGAGAACATTTCAAATATAGAGATAACAATAATTCTGTACTTCAGAGATAAGTAGTTCAGTATCTTTACAGTATAATGTGCAGCAGGGGTGTGGCAAGAGATAGGGTTGGATTATAGGAAGAGCATATGACTGGATATTACAGATACTGTTTACATTATCATGGTTGTGGATTTCTGTTTTATTCAGTGGATTGAAATTTGTTGCTGTTATTAATATTAATTATGCTCAAATTGCTCCATACTCAACCAGTAGGGGGTCCCTTTGAACTAGCTCATGTCCTTCACATATGTCCTCATCATTCTCTAGACATTTCCTTTCTGTGAAAGATGTTCCAGGCTTATCATTTACTTTCCTTGCCCCAACTCTGGAATCAACTGTTTCCTCAAACACTCCTATTTCATTTTAGTGGAAGATAATATTTAGACACTAAGTTCTGGGCACTTGGTGTGCCTGTTGCTTCTAGCCCCTCTCAGTGTGTGTACACACACACACACACACACACACACAGCTATATTTATTTATATATCAGTGTGTGTGTGTATTATGTTTGTGTAAACAGAAATTCACACTGAAATGTCCAATTCCAGTCCAGTACCTTAAGATTCTTTCTAGCTTCCCCCTTTTCTATATTTGTATATAAATGTCTTTTTGACAGTGAGAAACTTCGCTCCAGTAATCCTCATGTATTTACTTATGCTCAGTGTCTTTGTGTATTACTCATCTCCTAACCACTCACTCTGGTCACCGACGCAGCCTTTGATTTCCCCCTCCCAAACTTGCTACTCTCAAAGCTACCCAATCTCAGTAGCATCAACTATATCATTGCAGTTGCTCATGCCAGAAGCATCAGTGCCATTCTTATTGCCCCTCCAAACCTCACATCCATCCCAACGGTAAATTCCTTCAGCTCTGCCTTTAAAATAGAACCAATTTACCCCACCTCCACTGCTACTATTCTAAATCAAGCCACCATTATTATTATCTCTTGCATGTATTTTAGCAAGACTCTTCTAATTGACTCTGCTTCCTTCCGCTTTTCCCTTTAATGTCTGTTCTCCACTCACTAGCCAAAGTGAGCTTTCTATAACCAAAATCATGGGGTGTCTGTGTGGCTCAGTCCGTTAAGTGTCCAACTTTAGCTCAGGTCATGATCTCACTGTTTGTGAGTCTGAGCCCCACACCAGGCTCTCTGCTGTCAGTGCAGAGCCCGCTTCAGATCTTCTGTTCCCCTCTCTCTGTCCGTCCCCCATTTGCACTCTGTCTCTCTCTCTCTCTGTCTCTTTCAAAAATAAATACATTTTAAATAAATAAGCAAACTGAAATCAGATTATGTCATCAGATTATGTCATTCCTTTGCTCAAAACCTACTAGTAGTTTCTCTTCTCATTCAGTTTAAAAGTCAAAATTCTTACCAAGGTCCTAGGTAATCTACCACTCTTTCCCTCACTGTACTTCAGCTGTGTTGGCCTTCTTTTATTCCACAACAATCATACTGTTACCTCAGGGCCTTTGCCCTTGCCTATTTCCTCAGCAAGCTATTCTCTCAGATATCCACATAACTTATTACTCCTTTATTTCATTCAGTTCTTTGTTCAAATGTGGCTACCCAATTAGCATCCTTTTCCTCATTCTCTGTTTCTTTACTTTATTTATATGTTTAGTGTATTTATTATGATCAGACATAATATTTAAGAACAGAGATTTTGGTCTGATTTTTCTTCCATGCAGTGTCCCTGCTACCTAGAATAATGCCTGGCAGATAGTAGGCTCTTGATAAATGTTTGTTGAACAACTTTTTGTACATTCATGTTTAATACATTCATTTGGGTAAAATTGATTTTGGTGATATATTAGTAATATCTGGTTTTTTACAGCTATAAATTAGATGTTTAACTTATCTTGTAAGGAGAATTAGTGTCAACTTAGCTATCACGTGGCCTTTAAGAGAGAGAGTTCACTTTCAGAATGTACATAAATGTTTCAGAAAGCAGAATTAGAGATTAGAGATATTTGAAAAAGAACTTATTAATGAATTGATAAGAGTGCATCACCACCTATACATTTCTGAGATCCAGAGTTTACCTTGCTGCCTTAGTTTCTGATGCTTAGGAGACCCTCTCAAGACTGTTTCTCAAAGAATGTCCTTCTTCCCTAACTGTAACCTTCCTTTCTGCTCCAAGACTGTTAGGTATCTCATGTTTTCTGGCATATCTTATTTTTCTTAATATCCAGTATTACATTTTATTTTCTATTGTAGTACAGTAACTTCATAAGTTCCTTTTATTCTTTCTACTTCTAGTAACAAAATTTTTGAAAGTTGAAGTATATTAGAAGTAGTGGAGTAGTTCTGTTTGCTCCAGTGTGGCCGGGGGCTCTAGAAAATGTGAACTGTTCACCTTAAGAAAAAGCAGATAATTCTATCAAGAAAGCCCTCCTCCAGGACTAGGTTTTCATTGCCTTATATTTCTTAGCCTATAAGATCCTGTTTCTTCATCTACGGAAATATCTCTAACAATATCCTTTCAAGAGTTGTAAAATCATGTAAATGGTTCATACATAGTAGGTGTTCTTTAAGTATTCATTTCTCTTTCCATCTTCCCTGATTTTCCACTAATCAATATAACTTAATGTTTTATCTGTATTAATAAGTTCTTATATATCTTAACTAAATTTTCTTACCATAATAGTTAAAGTTGATATATATAAGTAAACACAAAAGCACAGGGAATTGTTCTCACTCTAAAAATACTGAAGACTAATATTAGATTAGTATTTTCCCTAACAGACCTTATATATCTTTCTGGTATAAAAATAGAGAAGAGAGAGTTAACTTCACCTGAGTGACCAAGCATGACCAATCTAAATGAAAGTACAAAGGGAGTTTCCAAGCATTAAACTCATGGGTGCTCTTCCTTTGTAACTTTATCTTCAATGCAGGCAATGTGCAGACAAACCATGAAGATGTAGGGATTTTTTTGGTTCTTACCAAAAATAAAAATGCTCTAAATAAAAATGTCTGTTGAGAGTGCCAACAGCATGTGAATTCAGAAAGTTATCTTTTAAGTGAAAGAAAGTATGGTTTTTATGGTATTCTTGTCAACAAGAATGTACCCTAAGCTTTATGGGTTAAAAACTTTATCTAGTATACTGAACTTCAGACTCATTTCCTAGCAAGCACAATTGATTTTAGTTAGATATTAAGAATGTGTAAATAAACTCTGAAAAGGTACACTTCAAACAGTGGGAAAATAACAGATCATAAAGGTAATGAAGTTGAAGTTCTCTAGAAAAAGAAAACTTTTGATCCCTACATCATACTGGGCCAAATTATAGGTTCATTAAAGATAAATGTAACAGACAAAAACATGGGTCAATATTTATCTGATCTGAGTGTGAGGAGGAGATTTTTAAGTATTCCAGCAAAGGTAGACACTACATGGTGTGATTTGACCCTTCCAGATGTTTTCAACATGTAATACAATAATAATAACAACAGTAACTAACATTTATTGAGCCAAGTACCAAACCTTGTAGTAAGTGCTTTACTACAGTCAAAGTGCTAAGATTGAGAAACACTGCCCTAGAACTATATGATCTATAACCCTAGTCTGCTTTCCAGGTTATGCAGACGACAATGTCACCTGATGTTTTGCCGTGGTGTAATGAGTATTGCAAGCTTCCCAGTCTGCAGCATCTGTTTCCTCACTGCTTGCTGCTCTGCTGCTTAGTAGATGCCATCTGTATTATTAATGTTCTGTTACAGCAACATCCTAATGCAAGATACTAATTCTATAGTAATTAGGACAAAGGTTAAACCACTAAAATAGACCCAAAATGTAATAGCTCAGATAAGATAGATGTTAATTATTTCTCATGCAATAGTTCAGGATAGATTGGTAGGTTCTACCTCATGAAATTATTTAAGGACCCATGTAACAAGGTAACTCAACTAATTTCTGTCATCACCAGCTTGGCCAAGCCTGGGGCATTGACTCATTTGAGTTATATCCAGTGGATAGAGGAAAGAGAACATGAGGAAGACATACCATTTTCTTAAAATCTAGTTGTGAAAGTGGCATATATTACTTCTGTTCACATTGTGTTAGAAAGAACTTATCCACATGAGGGGCACGTGGGTGGCTCAGTCGTTTGAGCACCCAACTCTTGGTTTCAGCTTGGGTCATGATCTCAGGGTTTGTGAGTTTGAGCCCCACATCAGGCTCTGTGCTGACAGCATGGAGCCTGCTTGGGATTCTCTCTCTCCCTCTCTCTGCCTCTCCTCTACTGTTGCTCTCTTTCTGTCTCAAAATAAATAAATAAAACTGGAAGGAAGGAAGGAAGGAAGGAAGGAAGGAAGGAAGGAAGGATGGATGGACTTAGCCACATGACCAGACCATACAGCAGAGGAAGCTAGGACGTGCAGTCCCACCATGTGCCTAGGAAGACAACAGTTTCCACCATAACCCCTATCTGTGCTGCCTCTAAATATCTGATAAGGCAGATGACTGTGAGAGTTAAAATGTTTTTATAAATCAATAAGAAAAATAGAAATGTCCTAAATGAAACCAGGAAAAGCTAAAATTTAGTTTAAAGAAGAGAAATATGCCCTTGCATATATGGTCAATATTTTCAATATTTGACAAGAGAGCCAAAAACTCCTATAAGAAGACACAGGAGAAGAACTCCTTCACATTGGTCTTAGCACTGATTTTTTTACATATGACACCAAAAGCACAAGCAACAAAAGCAATGACAAATAAGTAGTACTACATCAAACTGAACTTCTGCACAGCAAAAGAAACACACAAAATGAAACAGCAATCTATAGAATGAATGACAGAAAATATTTTCAAATCATGTATCTGATAAGGGATTAATATCCAAAATATGTATAGAACTCCTACAATTCAATAACAAGAAAATAACCCAATTTAAAAATGGACAGATGAACTAAATAGACTTTTTTTTTTCCAAAGAAGACATACAAATAGCCAACAGATACATGACAAGGTGCTGACATCACTAATCATGGAAATGCAAATCAAAATCACAGTAAGATATCACCTCATACCAATTAGAATGGCTATCATGAAAAAGACAAGAGATAAGTGTTGGTGAGGATATGGAGAAAGGGAGCGCTTGTGAACTATTGGTAGGAATGTAACTTGGTACAGCCACTATGGAAAAACCGTATGGAGGCTCCCCCAAAAATTAAAAATAGAGACATGTTTGATCCAGAAATACCATTTCTGAGTATATTATCCAAAGGAAATGAAAACAGAGTCTCAAAGAGCTGTCTGCACCCCCATGTTCACTGCAGCATTATTCCCAGTAGCCAAGATATGGAAACAACCTAAGTGTATGTATGTATATATATATATGTGTGTGTGTGTGTGTGTGTGTGTGTGTGTGTGTGTGTGTGTGTGTGTGTGTGTGTATACACATATATACACACACACATATATATATATACCACATCTTCTTTATATACATACAATAAAATGTTCAGCCATGAAAAAGAAGGAAATCCTACCATTTGCAACAACCTGGATGAACCTTGAGAGCATTATGCTAAGGGAAATAAGTCACACAAAGACAAATACTGTATGATATCACTTATATGTGGAGTCTAAAAAAGCCAAACTCATAGAAACAGTATAGTGGTGGTTACCGTGGGCTGGGGAAATGGGAGAAAAGGGAGGTACTAGTCAAAAGGTAAAAACTTCCAGTTATAAGATAAGTTCTGGGGATCTAACATACAGCGTGGTGATGATAGCTCATAGTACTATATTATAGACTTGAAAGTTGCTAAGAGAATAGATCTTAAATGTTCTCACCACAAAAAAAGGAGATGGTTGGGCACCTGGATGGCTCAGTTGGTTAAGTTGGATGTGATCTCGTCACATATTTTGCAATATATAAATATATCAAACCAACAAATTGTACCTTAAACTTACACAGTGTTATATGTCAGTTATTTTTCGATAAGGCTGGAAAAAAGAGAAATATAAAAGACTAGTGACGATTCATCTTAGTCATTTGAGTTTTGACAAAGATATCAAGACCATTCTGTGAAAAAGAATAGTCTTTCAACAAATGGTGCTGAGACAACAATATCCACATACAAAAGAGTATAAAAATTAATTCAAAGTGAATTAAAGGCTTAAATGTAAGAGCTAAAAGTACAAAACTCTTAGAATTTTCCTTCTTTAGCTTTAGCATTTATATCCTAGGAATTTATTGTAAGTAGACATCTATGAAAATATTTGAGTACAGAGATGAGTACAGAGATAAAAAAAATTAAAAGCAACTAAAATATTTAAAAATAAAACATTCAGGGGCACCTGGGTGGCTCAGTTGGTTAAGTGTCCGACTCTTGATCTCATCTCAGGTCATGATTTCATGGGTTTGTGAGTTCAAGCCCCACATTGGCTATACATTGTCAATGCAGAGCCTGCTTGGGATTCTCTCTGTCCCTTCCCCGTTTGCTCTCTTTCTCAGAATAAATAAATAAAATTAAAAAATAAAAATAGGGGCACCTGGGTGGTTCAGTCGGTTAAGCATCTGACTTCAGCTCAGGTCATGATCTTGTGGTCAGTGGGTTCGAGACCCATGTCGGGATCTGTGCTGATAGCTCAGAGCCTGGAGCCTGCTTCGGATTCTGTGTCTCCCTCTCTCTCTGCCTCTCTCTGCCTCTCTCTCTCTCTCTCTCTCTCTCTCTCTCTCTCAAAAATAAACATTAAAAAAAATTAAATATAAAATAAAACATTCAATAATTTGAAATAATTTAAATATTTGATAATAAATAGTAATTTGTGATATATCTAAATGATGTCATGTACTATAATTCATTTAAAACAAAATTTTTTTAACATTTACTTATTTTTGGAGAGAGACAGAGCGTGAGCAGGGGAGGGACAGAGAGAGAGAGGGAGACACAGAATCTGAAGCAGGCTCCAGGCTCTGAGCTGTCAGCACAGAGCCCGATGTGGGGCTCGAACTCACAAACCTTGAGATCATGACCTGAGCTGAAGTTGGGCACTTAATCAACTGAGCCATCCAGGCACTACTATAATTCATCTTAACTTACATTGTAGAAGATGATTTAATGACATGAAAAATGTTAACACTGTATTAACTGGTTAAATGGATCATAAATAAAATGTATTTGTTCTTGTGTAACCTACTAATAGCTTTACCTTGGTATTCCTATTATGCACTTAAAAATTAAAGCCCAACCTAAATTCTTATAGCTCATCTGTTTTAACTTAATGGCTTAAGATTAAACATCATTTTGTAAGTGAAATTTTTCTATTAACTTTATAAATATATACTCTTTTAAAAATAAATTCAGTGAAATCCGAGTAATAGAGATGTTGTGACAGATATTTTAATGATTGATTTATTTTAAAAACATAATGAATAATGTAGCAGGAACTTTATAAACTTTTAACTACAAGTTTATCTATCTATATCTATATCTGTATCTATATCTATATATCTATGTCTATTTAATGTTTATTTATTTTTGAGAGAGAGGGAGACACAGAATCCAAAGCAGGCTCCAGGCTCTGAGCTGTCAGCACAGAGCCCGATGCGGGGCTTGAACTCACAAGCTGTGAGATCATGACCTGAGCCAAAGTTGGACGCTTAACCAACTGAGCCACCCAGGTGCCCCTACAACTTTATATTTTTTAGCCATGAGTTTTTTTTTAATAATGTTTGTTTATTTTCAAGAGAGAGAAAGGAGAGAGTGCGTGGCGTGGGTGGGGGAAGGGCAGAGAGAGAGGGAAAAAGAGAATCCTAAGAGTCAGATGCTCAACTGACTGAGCCATCCAGGCGCCCCTTGCCGTGAGTTTTTAATAGGTTTGTAGTATTATCTGGATTTCTAACAGGAGTGTTCAAAGTTATACCAAAAGCTGGCAGTAATTTCAAATCATTTTTCAGATCATAAGCATAGTTGCTTTGTAATTGTTTATGAATGTAAATGTGAGTATAGTGTTCTATGGCATAGTTGTAGTAGAGCCCTTTTTCTTTAACTTTAAGAAAGATAAATGTTCTGTTTGATTACCAGATTACCAAAAGAAGATTTTCACAGTACCAAGAAACCCAAATACAAAATTAAAATTAAAATTAAAATCTATTATGCAGCAGTAAATTACTCTTAATGTCATTTTAGCATAATTTTCTAATCTTTTCTATGCATGTATTATATATACATGCATCAGACTTAGTATTATTTTGTTCACGTTAGTGCTTTTTTTTCTCACGTAAAATACATTGTGAACTATTCCTGTCTTTATTACTTGAAGATGTGATTTTCATGACCACATAATATTTAATTAAAATGCCATAAATTTTCTTGTCCCCTTTGGTCTGCTTTTATAAATCTGTAGTAAAGATTCTTTTATACAAATATTTGTACACCTCTTTTTTTTCCCTAAAGTTTATTTATTTTGAGAGAGATAGCACACTCAAGCAGGGGAGGGGTAGAGAGAAAGGGAGAGAGTGTCAGCACAGAGCCTGATGTAGGGCTCAAACTCACTAACCTTGAGATCATGACCTGAACCGAAACCAAGAGAAAACCTCTTTGATAACTTCCTTAAGATACCTTCTTACAGCTTCATTCCCTGGTCAAAACCAAAGATGTATTAATACTTCCCGTATACACTGATTACCTTCCAGAAAGATATCATTTTATGCTTCTGAAAGTAGTGTATGAAAGTACCTATTTTCTTGTACCCTTATCAAAACTATATTTTTTAATGTTTTTTAATTTCATTTATTTTGAGAGAGACCATGTGTGAGTGGGGGACGGGCAGAGGGAGAGAGAGAATCCCATGTAGGCTCCATGCTCAGCAGCTCACATCTGAAAAAACAGATAATAGAGCAGGTAAGACATTCAGTAGGGCTTGATCCCATGAACCGTGAGATCATGACCTGAGCCAAAATCAAGAGTTGGATGCTGAGTGCCCAGGTGGCTAAGTTGGTTAAGCATCCGAGTTTGGCTCAGGTCGTGATCTCATGGTTTGTGGGTTTGGGCCCCACATCAGGCTCTTTGCTGACAGGTCAGAGCCTGGGGCCTGCTTCAGATTCTGTGTGTGTGTGTGTGTGTGTGTGTGTGTGTGTGTGTGTGTCTCTCTCTCTGCTCCTCCCGCCGCTCACACTCTGTCTGTCTCTGTCTCAAAGATAAACATTAAAAAAAAATTTTTTTTTAAAGTTGGATACTCAACCAGCTGAGCCACCAGGGCACCCCAAAATTGTATTTTATAACTAACTAAATATACCTGTATGAGCAACAATTTGGATAATTATATAATATTCGTAATTAAATATTTTAATTTTTTGCTTGCTAATAAATTGAACATTTTCATTTGTGTTATTTAAACCACTTTTCTTGCCAGTTACAAATTGACGAAAAGGGACGCCTGGTTGGCTCAGTTGATTAAGCATCTGACTCTTGATTTCAGCTCAGATCATGATCTCACAGTTGGTGAGATTGACCCTGGTGTGGAGCCTACATAGGATTCTCTCTCTCCTCTCTTTCTGCCCCCCCTCACTCTTGCTGTCTCTTTCTCTCAAAATAAATAAGCATTTAAAAAAATAAAAAACAATTTGGGGTGGCTGGGTGGCTCAGTTGGTTAAGTATCCAGCTCTTGATTTCAGCTTGGGTCGAGATCTCACAGTCATGGGATCAAGCCCCACATAGGGCTCTGCACTGAGCATGAGCCTGCTTTGGATTCCCTCTTCTTGTCTCTCTGCCTCTCTCCCCTAATAGCATGCTTGCACTCTCTCTCTCTCTCTTCCTCAAAATAAATATACAAACATTAAAAAAAAAGAAAAAAACAAATTGAAGCAAAGGGTGGATGATTAAAAGACCAAGACAATCACTGCTGAAGATAGTAATGACACATTAACAGAGTTGCAGCCTATATTTTGTACCAAGCAAACTGATATCCAATGTAATTTATTATGTTCTATATCCTATGAGATGCTATTTTAGACATTGGAGATACAGTACTGTTAGCAGACATTTTTATTTCAGACCATTCATTCATTTATAATTTAACAGATATTTTCTAGGTGCTTTCTGTGTACCATTTACTGGAGGCACAATAGAGAACAAGATCCACATGGCCTCTGTTCTCTTGAAGGAGAATAAAAATATAAAAGTAACTTCATTCATTATTTATTACTTGCCACACATCGTGCTAATATTATTCCATATATTATTTCCTTTAATATTAAAATGATATTTGGAAACTGCATTTTGGAGACATACATGTGTGTGGTCAGTTTTGTTCGTATCACCTGAAATACTAACATGCTTTATAAAAGGCCTTTTAGTATCAAAAATGTGGTGCATTTGTGAGCAGCGTAGAATGAACACACACATGCGACAAAGTCTCATTTCACTTAAATATTGTTGTGAGACCTTCAGTCCCTAAAATGTTTGTAGTGACAAGTTTAAAAGGGTAAGGATGATAAATAATCTGATTCCCACTTAGGGCTAAAATGTATTTGTCCTCCCTCTTTAAATTAGAGCCAGGAATCATCTGTGTTAGGCTATAAATGCCTTTTCAGCGTGTCTTTCTTTGTGCTTTCTACATAGAGAGTATAGCACTGGTGCACAAAACACAGGGGGCTCTTGCCATTGGAGACTGTCTAATCCACAGATACGAAGAAGCTCCCTGGAACTTTACTGCTTGTTTACAGAAAGTCACCCATCATTGTTATAGATGCCTAGAAGGCGAGGAGTTTTCTCTAAGAGATCAAAATCTAACAGAAGCTGGAATGTTTGCACCAAATAGGCAGCTTTTAAAATCTGAGTAAACCTCCACAACTCTTTAAAGAAAACTAAGTTATAATTGTAGGTAACATTAAACTTTGGAATAAGAAAGTAGAAAGTTAATATTTTCTTTTATAATTTTGAATCCATTACTCAGGTATTTGAGGCACAATGTGTTACAACTACAGTCTTACTAAAATGCGGGGGGGATATGTTTAGTTGTAACTTTTTTAGAAGACGAATTATTGTCACTGCTGCTGAGAAATGGATCCTGTCTTTCTTGATCTTCCTTGCTTTCTTCCTGAATGTCCTCAGTTAATGTTTTTTTTCTGTGATTCAAATAGTGCTGAGCACAGCAGAGGTTGTTGCTGGAATTGAATTAAGAATGGACATGTGAGTGTTTATAATAAGAAAGCCAAATTCTTTTTTCATAGACTCTGTACTTGAAAGCTTTGATGTCCTGAATAACTACATACCCCCAAAAGTACAATTTGGCTACTATATTAAAATTTGAAAATATCCTGCTTTACATGTTTAGTTCAAAGGCCACTTTCATTACATACATATAAAGACCAAACTTCTGTGACTCTTATCTTTATTATATTTTTAGAAAGTATTTATAATCTTGGGGCACCTGGGTGGCTCAGTTGGGTAAATGTCCAACTTCCGCTCAGGTTGTGATCTCATGGTTCATGAATTCAAGCCCCGCATCGGGCTCTGTGCTGACAGCTTGGAGCCTGGAGCTTCTCTCTGTGTCTTCCTCTCTCTCTGGCACTCCCCCGCTTCACCCTGTCTCTCTCTCTCTCCTTCAAAAATAAGTAAACATTTAAAAAAAATTTTTTTTAAAGAAAGTATTTGTGGGGCGCCTGGATGGCTCAGTCAGTTAAGCGACCGACTTCGGCTCAGGTCATGATCTCGCGGTCTGTGAGTTCGAGCCCCGCGTCGGGATCTTTGCTGACAGCTCAGAGCCTGGAGCCTGCTTCGGATTCTGTGTGTGTGTCTCTCTCTGCCCCTCCCCTGCTCTCTCTCTCTCTCTTTTTCTCTCTCTCTCAAGTAAATAAACATTAAAAAAGAAAAAAAGAAAAAGAAAAGAAATGTAGCTGTCACGTTTGAGTATACCATACACCTAAGATTGTTTCAGTCAGAGGCTGTCATGGGGCTGTAATGATCAGACCATGTTCACTACAACCATCAGTTGTAGTTAGGAGGAGACCAAAGGAAACATCTAAACCATCATACTATTTCCTTTCCATTAATGGTCCCATATATCCAAAAAAAATGTATATCAACTCTTCCCCAAAATTTCAATGTAAGGAACTTTCATATTGCTTGCATTAGGGATATTGCCTCCTGAACTAAAATTAAAGCTTTATATTCTCCATGCTAACTATTTTCTGGCATTTCAGTACTTTCATGTCAAAAGTACACATAAAAGATGCCACTGAAATAACAGCCAAAAGATCAATATGGGAAAATTCTAGATTTAATTTGGAATGCCAAAAATTCTTAGGTTTGCAGCAGTCATATTTGCTATCTGACACCTACAATTTCCTAGTTTATATACCTAGAGAGCTGAACGTCTATTATAGTTTCTTCCAGAAGTCTTTCGGTTTCCTCCATCAGGCCTTTTGGCCCTCTAGCTCTCCTTGCCTCCAGCTTAAAAACTTTTGTTTATAGTTTTTATATAAGTATAAAACAACAACAAAAAATACCATTTAAATGCAAACAAGTCTATAAATCAGTCAAATTCAAATTGATGAAATAATTAAATATGATAGCTGATAAAGATTAGTGGAACATAAATTGCTACTTGAGATATGAATTATGATGCTGTCTCTAAGCTGTTTTGAAAATCCGTGCCTGTTCTTCCGTATGCCTATAATGACTCTTCCTCATCACCCCTTTTGTTTTGTTAGTAAAGTGTTCACAGATGTCATTTTATCTCCACATCTTGCAAATATGTCATTTACATTTTAAGTTCAAGGTCATTTCAAGTACAAGAGCTCTTTTCATTAACCTAGGACCATTGGATTAAAACAACTTGACACATTGATCATAAACATAAGCGTGGGCACAGAGATCCCACGGCAATTCCCCAGTAAAAGGTTGATCTTCCATATTGTCCTGGATTAAATTATATCATTTAAAAATTATTTAGATGAAAACAAAAAAATTTAAATTGCTACAATGAATTTATGAACTGCAAAGATTATGTGATTATACCTTAGCTTCCACTTTAAGAAAAACTACTCTGATTAGTTTTATCTATGCTCTGTATATGTGAGGAACAAAAGAGATTTGGGGCTACTGAAATTGGAACACAGGCAAGAGATTTCTGAAAGCACTATACTCAAGCCAGTAGATTTTGGCTTGAATGTTTTGACATATACCTGCCTTAAGATCATCTGGGCATGTCACTCACCTTTATCACATTTTACTTGAGTGCTGATTCTGATGGATTTGTTAGAAATGAAGATTATGGTTAGCAGTAGAGTGAGATGGAAAATAATGGATGGCTGACAGACTAAAATCAGTTTGTATATATTAAAAAATGGTCAAAACCATGCTTATTAAAACTTCTCAATCAAGTATTTGTGGAGTCTCTGAAGCTTCTTGGAAAATTCTGGATTCCCTGGAGCACTGAGGTAAAAACATAGTCACTAAATAAATAGCAGCAGCAACAATAAATCTTGGGGAGAGAAAGAGGAATCTGATTTCCTGAAGTACTACATTACATTATTTAAAAACATTTTTTTAATGTTTATTTTTGAGAAAGAGAGAGGGAGACAGAACACAAGCAGGGGAGAGGCAGAGAGAGAGAGAGAGAGAGAGAGAGAGAGAGAGAGAGAGAGAGAATCTGAAGTGGGCTCCAGGCTGTGAGCTGTCAGCACAGAGCCCAACGCGGAGTTCGAACTCACAAGCCATGAGCCAAAGTCAGACGCTCAACCAGCTGAGCTACTCAGGCGCCCCCACATTACATTATTTTAAATGGAAAGTTCTTAAAAGATTATGACATATGCAAAGAAACAGGAGTGTATAGCCCTTCGAGAGGACTAAAAGGAGTCAATAGAAATTGACCCTAAAGAAGCACATACATTGGACTTACTAGACAAAGATTTTAAATCACCTATTTTTAACAAAGAGCTAAAGGAAACCATAAAGCCAAAGAACTAAAGTATGAGAATAATGTCCCACCAAAGAGAGAATATCAACAAAGAGAAATTATAAAAAAGAGCCAAATAGAAATCCTGGTATAGGAAAGTACAATAACTAAAATAGGAATGCACTAGAAGGGTTCAGCAGCAAATCTGAGCTGGCAAAAGAAAGAATCCATGAATTTAAGGTGAGACAATTGAGATTATCCAGTCTGAGAAAGGAATATTTAAAGTCTGATTTAAAAGGCATGAACATGGGGCACCTGGGTGGCTCCGTCGCTGGAGTGTCTGACTCTTGATTTTGACTCAGGTCATGATTTCAGGGTAGTGAGATTGAGCCCTGCGTGGGGCTCCGCCCTGAGCATGGAGTCTGCTTGAGATCCTCTCCATCTCTCCCGCTGCCCCCTCCCCCGCTTATATGCTTTCTCTCTTTCTAAAATGTAAATAAATAAATAAACAAACAAAATTATAAAATGTTGATGGACTTATAATGTGTTAAAGATACATTTGTATGGCAGTAATAGCACAGAGGAGGGTAGCAATAGAGCTATGTAGGACCAAAGTTGATACACCATTGAAATTAAGTTTGCATTAATCCAAACCAGTTTGCTTTAAATTAAGATGTTAGTTGTAAGCTCCGGGCAACCACTGTGAAAATAATTCCCAAAAAAACATAATAAAAGAAACATCGAATTAGAGTGGTACACTTGAAAATGCCTATTTTACAGATCTCATGAAAAGATACATTATTCTTTGTTTTATAAATGGGGAAACTGAGGCCTTAAGTACATAATAGAATTAAGATTCAAAACCAAGTCTGTCACAAAAAAAAAAACCCTCACTATGGGTCCTATAAGGGAAATAGATGAAAATCCTGGATAGAACATAGAAATGGTGAAGCTTTATTATTCTAATAATCATCTTTTACAAATACTATACTTTTTTGACTCCATCAGATCAGGAGTTTAAAGAAGGAAGATTCAGTACTTGCTTAGAGTAATATTTTTCATAAGCAGTGGACCTGGATTTGAATGCAAGCATATATGGTTCAAAGCTTTCTATCGGACCATACTGCTTTAGGGTTGCAACCTAAATATTGAGATGGTTTCACCACACTCACCAGCAATTATGCATGCTAGTAAATAACTCAAGAGGACAACACAGAGGGGCATATTCTTGATCTCAGCTCACGTTATGATCTCACAGTTCATCATTTCGAGCCCCATATCCGTCCCTGCACTGATGGTGCAGAGCCTGCTTGGGATTCCTTCTGTTTTTCTCTCTGCCCCTTCCTGACTTGTATGCGCTCTCACGCTCACGCACACTCTCTTTCTCTCTCAAAATAAATAAACTTAAAAAAAGAGAGAGGGAGAGGACAACACAGACTTCATAGAGAAGCAGTGTTGAATTTTCCTTTCCTGGAGTTTTATAATTCACAGAGGGGAGCTTTCTTATTTGTTTCCTCTTTCACAGAACCTGAAGTAACCCAATGCTTTTAAACAAAACAACCACAAGTATAAAATTGGGTGATGTGTTTCTAATTTTACTTTATATCAATTGACATATTCAGTCATGTCTTAAGATATTTACAGTGATACAGATGCAACTCAGTACGTGCTTTGATCTCTTTAAAAAAATTTTTTATTAAAGCATAGTTGACACAATGTCACATTATTTTCAGGTGTATGACATAGTAATTGGACAACTCTATAATGCCATGCTCACTGCAAGTGTAGCTACTATATGTCACCATTATAACACTATTACAGTACCATTGACTATATTCCCTGTGCTGTACCTTTCATTCCCATGACTTCTTTAATCTCTCTTAATTTGTGAAAATCTACTTTCTCTGCATCCTGGTTAAGTATAGGTAAGGTCTTCTCAGAAAGAAACAAATGCAGGCAGGCAATCATTGTTCTCTTCCATCAGCATAGGAGGACTGTAGAATTTTATGATTTAAGAGAGCTCAAATTTATCATCATCTTAATATTTATATCCTTGACTTTTACCCAAAGACTATTTTAGAATGCCCATTGCTCTTAGAAGAGTTTGCCTTCCTAGGCTGTATTAAGGAAACTAAAGAGATTTCAACATAACCATATGACTACGGAATCTGTGCCCTTCCTGGATCCAAATAAGGAGGCCACTGTTTAAAGTTCTCACTGTAGGGGACATTGCACCAAATGCTTAGAAAAATGTCACATTTTCTTTCTCCTAACTCCTTATTCAGCATAATTTTCCTCTTCCAACGTGTTCCAGAGAATTTCTACTTTCCTGAAAATAAATGTTCAGTGGAACACCCTAGTATTTTAAATTTCTGAATTTGTTAAGACAGCCCAATTTTCTTTTTTCTCTTCTCTTTTCTTTCTTTCTTTCTTTCTTTCTTTCTTTCTTTCTTTCTTTCTTTCTTTCTTTCTTTTTCTCTTTCTTTCTTTCTTTCTATCCTTCCTTCCTTCCTTCCTTCCTTCCTTCCTTCCTTCTTACTATTTTGAGTATTTACTATTACGAGGTTTGATTTCAAACTCAACTGATTTTAGAGATCAGGTTGATCCAATGAGTAAAGAGGGCAGGGGTAATAATACATAAGGGAGTGTGTGGTCTATGGGTAAGAGAAAAGAACATGGCTGCTTAAACACATTCAAATTCAATTTTTCAAATTGAAAAACTGCTAGACTATTAAAACATATGGCTGATCAAAGGCCTGTGGTTTCTCATTTCAGGTATTACAGACTTCTTCCCCTAGCAGTTTGTATCAAATAATTTTTTAAGTTTGACTACGTTTCAAATACATACTTGGATGAGTTAACCTACCAAATTTTTGCATAGTGGAGACCACCAAGGAGCTCATACTGCCAGATTAACTCATATTTGTATAAACCTTGAAAGAATGCTTCTGCCATTTCTGAGCACATATGTGAATTCTAGTTTACCATTGATTACAAAATTTGTGGCTCTTCACACAAGTCTCTATATTAATTGAAGTTTGTGCACAATTGCTCACTTGAAAATGAACAAACAAGTATACTTAGAACATTCTTGTGCCTTGCTCATTGAACGCTACACAAGGCAGGCACCTGGGTCATTCAGTCATTTAAGCATCCAACTTCAGCTCAGGTCATGATCTCATGGTTCATGAGTTCAAGCCCCACATCAGGCTCTCTGCTATCAGCACAGAGCCTACTTCGGATCCTCTGTCTCCCCCCCTCCCCCTCCCGTCTCTCTCTGCCCCCCCCCCCCCCAATAAATAAGTAAACTTAAAAAAAATAAATTTTACACAGGACTCAGATGCATCTTCGCTGTGCATGCCCTTGTCAAATATTATAATTGTGGCACATTTACCTTTTATTGAAAGATTTGAGTAGTTCTTACCTTACTTTAAATTTTCTGAGAAATACATGTAGCTTTTGGAATGTATTTGTGATTCAGCTTTGCAATAAAAAATTGTCTACCTCAGACTTTTAGATCTGGTTAATTGAAGAGAACCAGGAATATAAAGCAAGTTATTGAATTATTATTACTTACAATTAATTACCTAGATGAATCAAAGTTTTTCTTATAATACAATCAAAAGAAATAATTTAGATAGTACAGCCAATACAAGCTAGTTATCATTCATAACCCTTTATTTTTTTTAATGTTTATTTATTTTTGAGAGGGTGCGAGCAGGGAAGGGGCAGAGAGAGAGAGAGAGGGAGATACAGAATCCGAAGCAGGCTCCAGGCTCTGAGCTGTCAGCACAGAGCCTGATGCGGAGTTCAAACCCACGAACCGCAAGGTCATGACCTGAGCTGAAGTCAGACACTTAACCAACTGAGCCACCCAGGTGCCCCTCATTCAGAACCCTTTAGTGAGGAGTCTCTTAATTGCAAATAACAAACTCAACTCAACAAGACCTAATTCAAAGTAGCGTGAGCAAAGTGGGAATTTGTTGGCTCAGGTAACCAATCACAGAAAGGACAAGGGGGTGCTTATTCAGAAACCACCCAATCTGAAGACATTCCTTGTCCCTCCCTTTTGCCTCCCCATTCCCATCTTCACTCTGCCAAATTTCTCATCATTGCTTTTCCTTGTGAATTGGTATAAATCTCTTCTACTGAAGACAGACTTTCTCTATTTGGTAGGAAGACTAGCCATTTAGTTGTAGCCATTTGGCTATTTTTGACTCAGCTTCCATCCCAGCAATCACCTACTCTCGAGAGAGAGGGGGAGAGAGAGAGGAGAGAGAAAGAGGGAGAGCGAGAGCTCTAAGTCAAATGTCATTAGTATATGTTAGCTGCCTGTGTCAGTTATAGTTATTACTATTTGAATGAAGAGAAGGGGGGAAGAACATTCCAAACCAACAGAATAACTTAACTGGAAACATGAAGGTGAGTGGCATTCTCTAAAAAGGCTCAGTCTGGTTGGGATGTAGAGTACAATGCAGATAACAATGATTAGAGATGGTGCTAATGAGAGGTAGTTTGGGACTAGATGGTAAAGGAACGTAGATACCAGCTAAAGAATTTTGACTTTTCAAAATATACAGTGGGAACCATTGAAAAAAAAATTGTGGCATCACTTTTTTTCCTAATCTGATATCCAGGCTTTCTTTTTATTTTTTTATGGAAAATTCTCAACATACACTGTAATAAAAAAGAGTAGTATAAATATCCCCATGGATTCATTACCCAGCTTTAACAGTTATCAATATGTGGCCAATCCATTGAAGATTTTTGAAGAAGGCAAGAAAGGAGATTAACATTGTGTCACTTCCTTTGCTTTAGTTAATTTTCACAATGTGCCTGTGGAGTATGTTGTATTCCCACTTTACCTAATTACAAATGGGAAAGCCATCAAAATGATGAACTAAGTAACAGTGCTGGGATTCTAACCCACATCCAACTTCAGAACTCAAGTTCTTTCCCGTGTTGCATAATGCTGCCTCTAATTATGATGTAGGAAATTATTCTGTTAGAAATAGCTGCTGTACTGCTGTACTGGGGCTGTTGACCCTATTCAGGATGGTAGACGTCTCTGCCTCCAGCCACTCTGCCTCTACAGGCTCACCAGGATCTAAGTCTGTGGAAATGTTGAACCTCATCAGTTAAAATGACCATTTAGTCCAGTGATTCTCCAAGTATGGTCCCCAGACAAGCAGCAAGTTGTTAGAAAATGTAAATTCTCAGCTCCCCACCACCACCCCAGCCTACTGAATCAAAAATTCAGAGGCTGGGAGCTTATGATGCCTATATTGCTACTTGCTGTGTTTAAATAAAAATGCTCCAGTTTCCTGCAAACATGAGGTTAAGACCATCTACCAAGAGCATTTCTAAGGCAAAGCCATATCAGAAGAATTTATATGTTTCTTTTTTAACAAGTTCATGAAAAGCATGTCTTAAGTTAGGAATTCGTATTCAGACAGTACCAGCAGTCTCCCTGGGGATGTTACATGACTACGTGGAAAGGAATTTTAAGGCATTTGCACTGCCTATATTTAAAGTGCTTGATGGTGCCATCTGGTGGAGTAAGCACTATAGAATGTGCAGCTTTATTACTCAGTGCTTCAGGGATAGGTGTGCATTTTTTAAAAATCAGTGATATAGTAAAAGTTTAATGGAATAGCCAGACATAAGATGTACAAAGAGTTTATTTACTGTAAAACCTCCATTGAGGATATGATACCAGAACACAAGCAACAAAAGAAAAATAGCTAAATTAGACTTCATCAAAATAAGAACTTTTTGTGCATCAAAGGACGCTATTGAGAAAGTGAAAAGACAGCCCACAAAATAAGAGAATATATTTGGAAGTCATACATCTAATAAAAGACATGTATCTGATTATATGAATAACTCTTACAACCCCACAACAAAAAGACAAAACAACCCAATTTAAAAACGAGCGAAGGACTTGAGTAGACATTTTTCCAAGGACAACATACAAATGGCCAGTAAGCCCATGAAAAGATCCCCAACATTATTAGTCATTAGAGAAATGCAAGTCAAAACCACAAGGAGATACTGCTTGCATGGCTTGAATAATTTAAAAAAAAACAAACAGAAAACAACAAGCATTGATGAGGATGTAGAGAAATTGGAACCTTTATACATTGTTAATGGGGATGTAAAATGGTGCAGCCACTGTGGAAAAGTTTGGCAGTTCCTCAAATAGTTAGACATAGAATTATCATAGGACTCAGCAGTTCCACTAGTAGGCATATACCCAGAGAATTGGAAACAGGTGTTCAAATAAAAACTTATACATAAATGTTCATAGCATTATCCATAATAGCCAAAAAGTGGAAACAACCCAAATGCCCATCAACGAATGAATGGGTACTAAATGTGGTATATCCATATAAAAGAATATTATTCAGTCATAAAAAGAAATGAAATATTAATACATTGATGAACCTTGAAAACATTATGCCTGGTGATAAAGGCAGGCACAAAATGACACGTGTTATATGGTTCCATTTATATGAAATGTCTAGGCAAACCCCTTAGAGGTAGAAAGATTAATGGTTGTCAGAGGTGGGGGCGGCGAGGGAGAAATGGGAGTCACCACCTAATGGATGTGGGATTTCTTTTGGGGGCAGTGCAAATATGCTGCACGTAGATAGTACTGGTGGTTACACAACATTGCGAATGTGCTAAAAGCCACTGAATTGTATACTTTAAAATAGCTAAAGTGGTGAATTTTATGTTGTGAAAATTTTACCTCAATTTTTAAGAAAATTTCCATTGATTGGCAGGACTCCAGAACCTTTTTTTGATTATTGCTATTATTATAGATGTATTTTCCCCATAGTTGTTGCTAATATGTATACTATTTGTTTTACTTTTTTTTTAACCTAAAATTATTTTGTACCTACTTTTGCAACAGTATAGTTACCATAGTTTTTGTTGGTGCATATATTTCAGTTATTATATATATCATAGCCTAATTATTTTTCAAATGTTTGGCGGTTTTCTTTTTTTTTTCTTTCAATTTCAGTGAATCCTACTCTAAATGCTTAAACAAAGAAGAATGTTTAAAATTCTTTATAGACATTTCATTGGTGTTTCTTCAAAAGTGTATTTCTAAATCACTTTTTTCTAACCATTGCTATTGTGTTTTTTTCTCTGACTGCTCTGTAGTAAGAGTATGCTAATTTATAATCCTACCAACAGTGGATGAGGAAAAATGCAGGAGATTAATGATTGCATGTCTACTCTGTTTCAGGCACTGTGCCTGGATCCTTTCACATCCACAGTTCCATTTAACTCCCACACCTACTCTGTTATAAAATGACTACAGTGGCTGATGGCAGTTAATAAACAGATGAACAAAGATCAGAACCCAATAACTTTGTCTCCAAGTGTATCCTGTTTCTACAGCTTTACCAATATTGGATTTTATCTTTTTTAGTTCCTATTTATTAGAAAGATTCAGCATTTTCCCAAGTGATTGTTTACTGGTTATAAGTACATTTATGTAACAATCTTTATCTTTTGTCCATTTATTATTAATAGATTTTAAACTGAATTTACCTTGTGAACAGTAGGGGTTCTGTATCAAAGCTTTGTCATAATTTTTTTTTGCTTTTGTTTATTACTCTTTTACAGGCTCTTGATGGAAATGTGTATGATCACCTGAAGGATTATTTAATAGCCTTCAGCCGGACTGAGCTAGAGACATGCCAAGCTGTGCAGAACACATTCCAGTTTTTATTAGAAACCTCCAGCAAGGTAAGTTACCTTTAGTGAAATATGTGATGTTATCCATTTTAGAATCTAAAATGTTTTTGCATACAAACAAAATGAAGTCACCGGTACTTTAGAAGAATGCTTTAAAGGACAAATCTCCTGGAAACACTTTTCCTTCTAACAAAGTTGCATGGTGTTCTTGATGAGTTGGCACAAAGGGGAAAAGGGGAGGTAATGGTACAAGCTAGTGCAGGATTATCACTCTGCTGCCATATTGCTTTTGAGATGAAATGATTTAAAGAGTTTTACCTTCGGGGTGCCTGACTGACTCAGTCAGAAGAGCATGTGACTCTTGATCTCAGAGTTGCAAGTTCAAGTCCCACATTAGGTGTAGAGATTACTTAAAAATAAAATCTTTAGGGGCGCCTGAGTGGCTCATTCAGTTGAACATCTGACTTTGGCTCAGGTCATAATCTCATGGCTTGTGAGTTTGAACCCCACATCAGGCTCTGTGCTGACAGCTCAGAGCCTGGAGCCTGCTTCAGATTCTGTCTTTGTCTCTCTCTCTCTCTGCCTCTCCCCTGCTCATGTGCTCTCTCTTTCGCTCTCTCTCAAATATAAACATTAAAAAATTTTTTAAATAAATAAAATCTTTAAAAGAAAAAAGGGAATTTTACCTTCCACTTAAATAAATTTTGAATGCACTCAACTCATTCATATGGAAGGACAGCAAGGTCATGTGTCAGTGTAAAAAATAATAAAAAGACACAAAAGGGAAAGTAGCATTTTATCACTGATCAAGAAATGAAGGCTTTATCTTGTTTTTTAAAAATTAACCTTACCTCCTACATGCTGTCATTCACTGATGGTAAATCTTTGTTCAAAAGTGTTAGGATCCAGCAACTTTGCTGGCATGTTCACACTGTGTGCAGAGAAAATAAACAAAATTGCTTTTCTTCAGGATCCTGACAGATTAAAATTTTTTTGCAGCATACAAACTGTCCTTTTGAAGATAAATTGTTCTTATGATTAGTAATTTTTTTATTCTGATACATTAAATGCATAGTAAATGTTTCCCAGCTGAATGCATGCATTTGTAAAACTATATTCATTTTGTAACAGCTATTTTTAAAGATTTCATTCAATCCTCTTTTTTGGCAGGGGAAGCAGGAACTGGCTTAATACCTTAAGAAATTGTTTGGAAAGGAATCAGGATTTCTTAAGAAAAGAAGCATAGACTCTTCTTCCTGAGCACCTCCTTATATATTTATTCTTGTTTTCAGTGTACTATGACTCTGTTTCTATTTTTAGAAAAACATTTAAAATATTAATTTGGGGGGCACACAGCTGGGTCAGTCAGTGGAGCATGATCTTGGGATCATGAGTTCTAGCCCCATGTAGGGCCTAGAGTTTACTTCAAAAAGTAGATAGGTAGATAGGTAGGTAGGTAGATAGATAGATAGATAGATAGATAGATAGATAGATGGATAGAATATTAAGTTGATACAGAAATATAAAAATCGCTAGTCTGGTGCTTTGAAATCCTATCATGTTTCTATTTTCCTGGATTTTCTGGATTTTCCAGAATCCAATACAAGATATAGAAGGATTGATGTATAGAAAGTAGGATGGGTAGAAAGATGGGTAGTTATATGAAAGCAAATGTAGAAAAATGTTAATTGAAGAATCTAGGTAGTGGGTATATGGGTGTTTGCATATAGTTCTTTTTATTTTAAGGTATGTGTCTTTGAAATTTTCCATAAGAGAATGTTGGGGGAATGAGTCTATAAAAACATCTTGGCTTTGTTCTGTTTGTGGAGCGGTTGATTTTTGAATAGTGATCAAATTGTGTATATTTATTGGCCCATTCAGGCTTCCTGTTCCTTTTTTTTTTTTTTTTTTTTTTCTTCAATATATGAAATTTATTGTCAAATTGGTTTCCATACAACACCCAGTGCTCATCCCAAAAGGTGCCCTCCTCAATACCCATCACCCAGCCTCCCCTCACTCCCACCCCCCATCAACCCTCAGTTTGTTCTCAGTTTTTAACATTCTCTTATGCTTTGGCTCTCTGCCACTCTAACCTCTTTTTCTTTTTTTCCTTCCCCTCCCCCATGGGTTTCTGTTAAGTTTCTCAGGATCCACATAAGAGTGAAACCATATGGTATCTGTCTTTCTCTGTATGGCTTATTTCACTTAGCATCACACTCTCCAGTTCCATCCACGTTGCTACAAAAGGCCATATTTCATTCTTTCTCATTGCCATGTAGCATTCCATTGTGTATATAAACCACAATTTCTTTATCCATTCATCAGTTGATGGACATTTTGGTAACATATACTTTCCTAGACAATAGTCCATTTTATTTATCAAATTTGATGGTATATGTGTATAAACTTGGGTACTCTGTTGTTGTCTTCCTTTCCATTTCTAATATTGTGTGTGCTGTGCTTTCTTTCATTTTGATCAAATTTACTAATCTGTCTTCTTAATCTCCAAGATCCAGCTTTTACTCTACTTCTTCATGTTGTTGCTATTTCCTTAATACCTGCCTTTATATTTATTATTTCTTTCTACTTTATTACAGTTTATGTGCTTATTCTTTTTCAGGCTTCTTTTTCTAGTAGGTCCTTTGTTTTAGTCTTTCTTGCAAGTAAATCCACTTAAGGCTAAAAATTTCTTTTTCTACTTTAACTGCATTTTATATGTAGGGGCTTTTTGTTGTTTCTACATTGTCCCCCTTGTTAACCCATGAACTGTTTAGAGATGAGTTTTTCCAATTTTCATTCAGTGGGAGTATTGTAGTGGGGTTACATTTTTCATTTCTAATTTTATTAGAAATTATATTTTATTACATTTATTTTTATCAGAGAGATTGTCCTCTGACAGAATTGTTTAAAATATCTTTTTCTGACTGAGAACAAACTGAGGGTTGATGGGGGGTGGGAGGGAGGAGAGGGTGGGTGATGGGTATTGAGGAGGGCACCTTTTGGGATGAGCACTGGGTGTTGTATGGAAACCAATTTGACAATAAATTTCATATATTGGAAAAAAATTTCTTTTTCTGAAAATAAGTTATGTTGGATACACTACTTTTAGTTTATAAAACAGGTAAATTTAGTCTTAAAGAATAACTAATATTTTACACAACACTTAATTTTCTAGGAGTTTTAAGCACATCCTCTGAGGTTGATATTATCATGCCCATTATATAGAAGAAAACAGACTCAGGAAGTTTATATGGCTGCCCGAGGTTACATACTCACACATCACATTTTCCATGCTCTACTACTATACTATATTATCTCTTTAGCTTGTATTATTTCCATAGAAAATGAATTAAAAATATATAAACTGGTTTGGACATAACGAGATAAGCTTTCATTTTTCTCTGCATTCACTCATATGAATATCTTGCTCCCCAGGGATGAGGATAAATGATATCCTCTTCTGTTTATATTGAAAGTAAGAATGATATAACTAGGAGTTGAGCCCTTTGTTCCAAAAACTAGAAGAGCTCATACCTTTAAGTTTTATGCCATGTGCTTTTCTGTTACAAAGAGCTTGTTATGCTATTCTTGTTACACTGCTGAACCCAGCACAGTGATCTGATAACCCAGAGAGAAGTTTGAAAATCTTCAGGTTTTTATTCTACACCATTATTACTTTGTCTTTTTAGGGAGGAGTTTATTCTCCCGCCCCCATCTAAATTGTAACTGTATATATTCTCAAAGATACTTGGGGGGGGTAATCCATACTGACACACTGTAGCTATTATCGTGTTCTCTGTATCTTTCATCCTCTGAAGAGAAACACCTGGCCCTAGGAGCTTTTGTTTAAGTTTAATTATTTATGAAGCTTGCTCCTTAATATTTTATGAAATGCTTTGTATATGTAACTGAAGCAGATGTTGTCATAAATATTTTGTCTAGGATAGTAACTCCAAAGGTAGTTCTGGCTTTTATAGTTTGTAAACTATTATCATCTCAAAAGAAACAGGGAAAAGAAAAGACACAGAAAAAGCATTTGACAAAATTAAACACTCTTTTATGATAAAAACACAAATTAGAAATAGAAGGGAACTTCCTTAACAGATAAAAGGCATTTATGAAAAACCTACAGTTAACATCGTGCTTAATGGTGAAAATCTGAAAGCTTTCCTTCTAGAGATCAGGAACAAGACAAAGATGCCCATTTTCCCTACTGTACTGGAAGTCCTAGTCAGATCAATTAGTCAAGGAAAAAAGAAGTAGAAGGCATCCATATTGAAAGGGAAGAATGAAATTATCAGTTTTTGCAGATGACGTAATTATATATAGAAAATACTATAGAGACCATGAAAAAAGTACTAGAGCTAATAAATCAATTCAGTGAAATTACAGGTACGAGATCAAAACACAAAAATCAGCTATGTTTCTGTGCTCCATCAATGAATACACCAAAAGAAAATTAAGACAATTCCAGCTATAATAATATCTAAAGAATAAAATACCAAGAATAAATTTAAATAAAGGATTCAAAGACTTGTACATTGAGAAACTATAAAACATTGCTGAAAATAATTGAAGAGGACCTAAATAAATGGAAATCATATTTATGGATTGAAAGAGTTCATATTCCCCAAAGGAATCTATAGATTCAATCAATCCCTATAAAAATTCCAATGACCTTTTTTTGCAGAAATGGGAAAGCCTGTCCTCAAATTCATATGGAACTTCCAAGGGGCCCTGAATACCCAAAAACAGCATTGAAAAGAAAAAACAAAGCTGAAGGACTCACACTTCCCAATTTCAAAAGTTAATTCAAGATTAATCAAAATAGTGTGGTACTAGCATAAAGACAGACATATATAGACCAATGAAATAGAATTGAGAATCCAGAAATAAGCCCAAACATCTATGGCCAATTGATTTTCAACAAGGTTGCCAAGGCCATTTAGTAAAGAAAGACTACTTTTTTCAACAAAAGACTTGTGCTGAGACAAGATAACCACATGCAAGAGAATGAAGTTGAACCCCTGCCTCACTCCATATACAAAAATTAACTCAAAATGGATCAGTGACCTAAAACTATAGAAGAAAACGTAGAGGTAAATCTTTATGACCTTGGGTTTGGCACCATGTTCTTAGCTTTGCCATTAAAGCAGAAGCAACCAAAGAAAAAACAGATAATTTGACTTACTCAAATTAAAAGCTTTTGTGCATTGAAGAACATTCTCAAGAATATAGAAAAGACAGGGGTGCCTGGGTACCTCAGTCGGTTAAGTGTCCAACTTCAGCAGAGGTCATGATCTCATGGTTCATGGGTTCAAGCCCCACATCAGGCTCTGGGTTGACAGCTCAGAGCCTGGATCCTGCTTCAGATTCTGTGTCTCCCTCCTTCTTTCTCTGACCTTCCCTTGCTTGTGTTCTTCCTCTCTCTCAAAAATAAATAAACATTAAAAAAAAAAAAAGATTTAAAAAAGAAGAATATAGAAAAGATAACCCATAGGATGGGAGAAATTATTTTTTATGATAATTTATTGTCAAATTGGCTTAGATACAACACCCAGTTCTCATCCCAGCAAGTGCCCTCCTCAATGCCCATCACCCATTTTCTTCTCTCCCCCATCCCCCATCAAATCTCAGTTCTCTGTATTTAAGGGTCTCCTACGTTTTGTCCCCCTCCCTGTTTTTATATTAGTTTTGCTTCCCTTCCCTTATGTTCATCTGTTTTGTATCTTAAAGTCCTCATATGAGTGAAGTCATATGATGTTTGTTTTTCTCTAACTGACTAATTTCACTTAGCATAATACCCTCTAGCTCCATCCACGTAGTTGCAAACGGCAAGCTTTCATTTTTTTTGATTGCGGGCTAATACTCCATTGTATATGTATACCACATCTTCTTTATCTGTTCGTCCATCGATGAACATTTGTGTTCTTTCCATACTTTGGCTATTGTTGATAGTGCTGTTATCAACATTGGGGTGCATGTTCCCCTTCGAAACAACACACCTGTATCCCTTGGATAAATACCTAGTGTGCAATTGCTGGGTCATAGGGTAGTTCTATTTTTAATTTTTTGAGGAACCTCCATACTGTTTTCCAGAGTGGCTGCACCAGTTTGCATTCCCACTGGTCATCTGGACATCTTTTTTGGAGAAGTGTCTATTCATGTCTTTTGCCCATTTCTTCACTGGATTATTTGTTTTTTGAGTGTTGAGTTTGAGAAGTTCTTTATAGATTTTGGATACTAACCTTTTATCTGATATGTCATTTGCAAATATCTTTTCCCATTCTATCAGTTGCTTTTTAGTTTTGCTGATTGTTTCCTTCACTGTGCAGAAGCTTTTTATTTTGATGAGGTCCCAATAATTCATTTTTGCTTTTGTTTCCCTTGCCTCTGGAGATGTGTTGAGTAAGAAGTTGCTGTGGCCAAGGTCAAAGAGGTTTTTGCCTGCTTTCTCCCCAAGGATTTTGATGGCTTCCTGTCTTACATTTAGGTCCTTCATCCATTTTGAGTTTCTTTTTGTGTATGGTATAAGAAAATGGTCCAGGTTCATTTTTATGCATGTTGCTGTCCAGTTTTTCCAGCACCACTTGCTGAAGAGACTGTCTTTATTCCATTGGATATTCTTTCCTGCTTTGTCAAAGATTAGTTGGCCAAATGTTTGTGGGTCCATTTTTGGGTTCTCTACTTTGTTCCATTGATCTGAGTGTCTGTTTTTGTGCCAGTACCACATTGTCTTGATGATTACAGCTTTGTAAAACAGCTTGAAGTCTGGGATTGTGATGCCTCCATCTTTGGTTTTCTTTCTCAAGATTTCTGTGGCTATTCGGGGTCTTTTCTCATTCCATACAAATGTTTGGATTGTTTGTTCTAGCTCTGTGAAGAATGCTGGTATTATTTTATTGGGGATTGTATTGAGCGTGTAGATTGCTTTGAGTAGTATGGACATTTTAACAATATTTGTTCTTCCTATCCAGGAACATGGAATATTTTTTCCATTTTTTGGCGTATTCTTCAATTTCTTTCATAAGCTTCCTATAGTTATCAATGTGTAGATTTTTCACCTCTTAGATTTATTCCTATGTATTTTATGGGTTTTGGTGCAGTTGTAAATGGGATCAATTCCTTGATTTCTCTTTCTGTTGCTTGATTATTGGTGTATAGGAATGCACCCGATTTCTGTGCATTGATTTTATATCCTGCGACTTTGCTGAATTCATGGATCAGTTCTAGCAGTTTTTTGGTGGAATCTTTTGGGTTTTCCATATAGAGTATCATGTCATCTGAGAAGAATGAAAGTTTGACCTCCTCCTGGCTGATTTGGATGCCTTTTATTTCTTTGTGTTGTCTGATTGCTGATGCTATGATTTCCAATACTATGTTGAGTAACAGTGACAAGAGTGGACATCCCTGGCTTGTTCCTGACCTTAGGGGGAAAGCTCTCAGTTTTTCCCCATTGAAGATGATATTAGCATTGGGTCTTTCATATATGGCTTTTATGATCTCAAGGTATGCTCCTTCTATCTCTACTTTCTTGAGGGTTTGTATCAAGAAAGGATGCTGTCTTTTGTCAGATGCTTTCTCTGCATCTATTGAGAGGATCATGTGGTTTTTGTCCTTTCTTTTATGGATGTGATGAATCATGTTGATTGTTTTGCAGATATTGAACCAGCCCTGCATCCCAGGTGTAAATCCCACTTGGTCATGGTGAATAATTTTTTTAATGTATTGTTGGATCCAGTTGGCTAGTATCTTGAGGATTTTTGCATCCATGTTCATCAGAAAAATTGGTCTATAGTTCTCCTTTTTAGTGGAGTCTTTGTCTGGTTTTGGAATCAAAGTAACGCTGGCTTCATAGAAAGAGTTTGGAAGTTTTCCTTCCATTTCTATTTTTTGGAACAGCTTCAAGAGAATAGGTGTTAACTCTTCTTTAAATGTTTGGTAGAACTCTATTGGAAAGCCATCTATCTGGTCCTGGACTCTTGTTTTTTGGGAGATTTTTAATTAATAATTCGATTTCTTTACTGGTTAAGGGTCTGTTCAAATTTTCTATTTCTTCCTGTTTCAGTTTTGGTAGTGTATATGTTTCTAGGAATTTGTCCATTTCTTCCAGATTGCCCATATTATTGGCACATAATTGCTCATAATATTCCCTTATTATTGTTTATATTTCTGCTATGTTGGTTGTGATCTCCCCTCTTTCATTATTGATTTTATTTATTTGGGTCCTTTCCTTTTTCTATTTGATCAAACTGGCTAGGGGCTTATTAATTTTGTTAATTCGTGCAAAGAACCAGCTTCTGGCTTCATTGATCTGTTCTACTGTTTTTTTAGTTTCGATAGCACTGATTTCTGCTCTAGTCTTTATTATTTCCTGTCTTCTGCTGGTTTTGGGTTTTATTTGCTGTTCTTTTTCCATATCTGTAAGGTGTAAGATTAGGTTGTATATATGAGATCTTTCTTCCTTCTTTAGGAAGGCCTGGATTGCTATATACTTTCCTCTTATAACCGCCTTTGCTGTCTCCTGGAGGTTTTGAGCTGTGGTGTTATTATTTTCATTGGCTTCCATGTCCTTTTTAATCTCCTCTTTAACTTCTTGGTTAGCCCATTCATTCTATAGTATGATGGTCTTTAGTCTCCAAGTATTTGTTATCTTTCCACATTTTTTCTTGTGGTTGATTGCAAGTTTCATAGCATTGTGGTCTGAAAATATGCACAGTATGATATTGATCTTTTTGTACCCCAGTATGTGATCTATTCTGGAAAATGTTCCATGTGCACTGGAGAAGAATGTGTATTCTGCTTTAGGATGAAATGTTCTGAATATATCTGTTAAGTCTATCTGGTCCAGTGTGTCATTCAGAACCTTGTTCATTGTCTATTTAGATGATCTATCTATTGCTGTAAGTGGGGTGTTGAAGTCCCCTATTATTATGGTATTCTTATCAATGAATTTCTTTATATTGTGATTAATTGATTTATATATTTGGGTACCTCCAAATTTGGAGCCTAAATGCTTACAGTTCTTAGATGATCTTCTTGGTGGATAGACTCCTTCCTTAATTATGATATAATACCCTTCTTCATCTCTTGTTACAGTCTTTATTTTAAAGTCTGGATTGTCTGATATAAGTATGGCTACTCTGGCTTTCTTTTGTTGACCATTAGCATGATAGATGGTTCTCCATTCCCTTACTTTCAATCTGAAGGTGTCCTTAGGTCTAAAGGGGTCTCTTGTAAACAGCATATAGATAGATCTTGTTTTCCTATCCATTCTGTTATCCTGTGTCTTTTGATTGGAGCATTTAGTCCATTGACATTTAGAGTGAGTACTGAAAGATAAGAATTTATGAGCATGGGTTTTTTTTAAGTTGATTTATTTAGAGAGAGACAGAGACAGCACAAGAGGGGGAGAGGCAGAGAAAGAGAGAGAAAGAGAGCGAATCCTAAGCAGGCTCCACACTATCAGCTCAGAGCCTGATGCAGGGCTCAAACTCACAAACTGAGAGATCATGAGCTGAGCCAAAACCAGGAGTCAGATGCATAACCAACTGAGCCACCCAGGCGCCCCTGGATGGGTATGTTTTTTAAAAGAGTCCTTGGGGGCGCCTGGGTGGCTCAGTCGGTTGAGCGTCCGACTTCGGCTCAGGTCACGATCTCACGGTTCGTGAGTTCGGCCCTGCGTCGGGCTCTGGGCTGATGGCTCAGAGCCTGGGGCCTGCTTCCGATTCTGTGTCTCCCTCTCTCTCTGCCCCTCCCCCGTTCATGCTCTGTCTCTCTCTGTCCCAAAAATAAATAAACGTTAAAAAAAAAATTAAAAAAAAATAAAAGAGTCCTTGTGTTTTAGATATCCTATTGAAATATTATGGATTAAGGGATATGTTTGAGACTTGCTTCAGTATAGTTGGGGGTGGAAGAGATAGTTGGATCTATTAATGAAACAAGATTGGGCAGGAGGGGCCATTTTTGGAAGTTGGATGATGGTTACGTGGGGATACATTATACCGTTGTCTCTAGTTTTACATACGTTATAATAAAGTTAAAAATATAAAAAAGGTTGTAACTAGAAGGATGATCCTCTTAACTTTTTTTGCATGATGATTAGTGAGGCTCTTAGGGCTGTGTCAAGAGCTTTCACAGCTTAAAACTGGAATCCAGGAAAAGAAAAAAAAACACATTTCCCTTTGAGAAGATGTTTATTCAGCCAGCCTTGCCTGACAAAATTTTCCCAAACTCTGCTCACCCCATTTCACCCCGTCAGTCTGGATTAAATATCATCCTCTTTTGTGTTCTCTAAGTACCCTCTACATACTTCCACAGTGTACTTAACTGTGTATTGTCTGGGTCTCCCACTTTCCAGATTATAAATTCCTTGAAGATATTAACCTTGTGTATTCATCTTTATTCATCTATATTCTCCCCTCATCACTGCATTAAACATTGGGTTTGGTAAGCTCTCTCAATAAATTGCTGAATGAGCGATAGGGAACTGGATTTGTGCTGGTAAATAAAATGTAAAATATAACCCCCTACTTTCTCCATATTCTCAGTAAACCCTTTTCTGAGGACTACTAAGATATAGCTACAGAGCTTCTTTAAATTTTTCATTTTCTGCCCATCCTCTGACAGAAGTGCTAATGAAAGATAAGTAAAGGGTAAGTAAGCACTGTAGCAAAATGGAAAATAGGTTTCTGCACAATCAAATGTTGCTGATTTCCATTCATTCCCAGGGTATATAATGCAATGAAGTCTTTTCAGATGGCTTTCTGTACTGTTTTGCTGCATTCTGTGTATCAGAATTCCCCTTCTATATGAATTCCTTTTAGTCTGTCTTCTTGGTATGCAATAAGACGGTAGTTAGAATGTAACCTCCTAGGGGCACCTGGCTGACTCAGTCAGTGGAGCATATAACTTTTGATTTGGGGATTGTAAGTTCAAGCCCCGTCTTGGGTGTACAGAGATTACTTAAAGATTTTTTAAAATCTTAAAAAAAATAATAACCACCTAGAAAAGGTGGCAAGAAATACTATAAATATAATATTTGGTAGGGTTTCTGGCTGGCTCAGTCAGTAGAGCATGCAACTCTTGATCTCAGGGTCGTGAATTCAAGCCCCACTTTGGGCATGGAGCCTGCTCAAAAAAAATTTTTTTTGAATGCGATTTTGTGCCATGTAGAGTGTTTGTTATCTAGCAGTTTCCTAGTGGGCGACAATCTCCATATAGCAGACTTTAAGAAGTCTACAAAATTTTATAACTGGGAGAGACCTAAGAGACTAATGTGGTTTCCTATTTTCATTCCGCTGCCCCCATTAAAAAGAACAGCCTTTTGTATAATTACTATCTTTTTGCTGTCTTAAAATATTGCATATTATTTAGTCCCAAAATCTGGGCTAGTTTCTAAACTAGTACTTTCCGTATTTAGACTATTGAGAAAATAGGACATACAAGTAACAACTCTTATCTAAAATGAAAAAAAAATGGATAATTATCATTTTCTTTTGGTCACATAGTGTTGGATGATTTCTCATTTTTGGAAAGCAGCAGAATAAGTCTTAAACTTTAAAATGCAATTACTGGATATCTTAACCTTATTAAAGAGTTAAAGATACTTTATTTTCTCTTTAGGTCGTACGGGACTATAATCTTCAGCTGTTTTTACAAGAGAATGCTGTATTTCACAAACCCCAGCCCTTCCAGTTCCAACCCTGCGACAGTGATACTGTAAGGGAATTCCAGATTTTCATTCCATTTGTTTAAGCAATGTTTGTGCTCAAATGACTGTTATCCTCGGACTAGACAGAAAAAGCTGAGTGTGTGTCTCCTTAATTTTATAACAAAACTGTGAGTATGCAGAGAAACTGACATTTCTTCTTTCTAAAATGTGGCTAAAACCCAGTATCTTTATGCCAGCAACTTAAACAAGGTTAAATTATAAGACACGGTACTGGAAACCTGCAAACTGAACTGAGGGAAGAAGAAAAAGTCCTCAATAAAAATTTTTTTTTTCAATTTAAATATAAATCATACTTTCTATCCATGAAATTCTTCACATGTGCATACTTCCAAAGAAACCAGTGGTTAAATTTTAACCAGAATAGAATCAATAAACAGAGGAGTGAATATGTGCCTGCAAATATTTTGTTTGGCTTTTAAAAAAATTACAGGCCCTTTATAATTCCTTTCAGATTTCTTAGAATGTCAGAGCATTAACATAAATGCCAAATTGGCAATTTTTAAAAAGCAGACATTGAACATACATTTTATCCTTGAGCTAATGAAAAATGTTTGCCATTATTTAAATTAAAAAAAAAAATAGAACCAAAATGCTAATTTGATAACATAAAGAAAGGCAATCAACTTCTACAAGTTGAAAAAGCACATGTTGGCGTATATAGCGCATTAATTCCATGTAGGCAGGCCAAGAGGGAAGTCAAATTTTATTCATAAGGTCTCTTAGTAAACCTAGAATCAGAACCAGGGGAATTTATGATCTCAGAATTTCATGCTATCAGTTTAATAGAAATCTTTGCTGGAGGTATCTTCATTACTTTTCTTACATTTTAAGGAGCCCTGTTAGTGGCTATGTAAAGAAATGTAGGAAATCAGCATTTTTCTCTAGATTGTAACTCTTGCCCTTTATATTAGTGCCCTTTTTATCAATCTGCTTTTGCTTAATCACCCAGTGATGTTGTCCTATAATTTGACTTCTTTAGCTGAAAGGAATAAAGCTGGGCAATAGAAGATATTGGGTATGGACAGGTTCACCAAGCTTGACTTAAAATTGTGACTAATACTAAATTATTTTACCTTTGCCCATTTTCCTCAAAAACTCAGAATAACTGTAGACTCTCGTCTTACTTGTCCAAGGCTCAACTACAACTTAAATCCTCCTTTGTTTCTAGACACTGTGCTAAATGTTCTTAGCTGTGTGTCCCTGTTAACCTGAAGATTCTAACTATGCTGTTTTCTGTCCTTGTGCAATCTTTACTGGGCAGAGTTTAAAAGCTGCCCAGCTGGTGGATATTGAGCTCTCCCCTGTCAGTGCTCTGAGAATGACCATAGCTGAGGTATATGGGGGGTGTGGGTCAAGGGTGGGGGAGATGGGATGTGTGGGTTTGCATGTTAATGAAGGGTGGGACTGGTATTGGGATTAAAGAACGTGTGTGTGTGTGTGTGTGTGTGTGTGTAAGAGGCCACTGAATGCATAAACTGGGGCTTTCCATTTTCCTTAATATAAATTAAGGTTTTCCTTTCCTATTTATAGTGAAAAGATTGAACTTCTCATTTTTCATCTTGTCTGAAGCACCTTAGTTTTCCTCAACAGATGTGCTGGAAAGGATTGTAGAGCTAATCTTGCCTTTATCAAGGAGAAAACTGAAGTCTTTTTTAATATGACCCAGTTCAAATTGCAGTATTTTTCCTGCAAAAGTCCAAACTGTCCAAATGAAAACAGAGTCACATATTACTGTCAAAGTTAATTAAGACGTGAAATGATTGTACCCCCCCCCCCGCCTTTTTTTTGGTTTATCTTTTACTTGCTGTTGAATTGAAATTTCTTGTTATATTTTAATATATGATTTTTTTAAATTTTTTTTTTAAATTTATTTATTTTTGAGACAGAGAGAGACAGAGCATGAAGCGGGGAGGGTCAGAGAGAGAGGGAGACACAGAATCTGAGACAGGCTCCAGGCTCCGAGCTGTCAGCACAGAGCCCAACGCGGGGCTCGAACTCACAGACTGAGCCAAAGTCGGACGCTTAACTGACTGAGCCACCCAGGCGCCCCAATATATGATTATTTTGACTTACGCCTTAAAATGGTATACCAAAAAAAAAAAAAAAACTGAGCAAAATGGTTTTATAAAGACACAATGGTTATGAGTGGCAAGTTTTATTTCATGTAACATAATTGCTATCTCATGTTTAACACTGAAAGAATTCCTTGTCTTTATTTCCATATAGAGTTACTGATTTCCAAAGTGTCCTGTCTTTATATCCTCAAATATAATTTTTCAGATGATACCAGTAAGTCAAAAATCCTTTCTGGAAAGAGTAATTTTCACCTTTTTTTGCTGAAAGTTTTTAATGCAAGATTATTCCAAGAAGGATATGAGATGTACCCTAAAATTTCCCTTCCTCATTCCCCAAAACAGGATGTTCTATGAGGGAGAATTGACAAGTACATATATTAAGATCTCAATTTTGGAGAGTCATTCAGCTGTCAAATGGGTCATGCTTGTGTTAGAGATTCATACAGGTGTCGTACAATGAGAAATCATGGGCTTTGGAGTCAAATCCTGGCTATGCCATTTGCTAGCTGTGCTTACTTTATTTATGTGTTTATATATATTTCACCTCTCTGATTCAGCTTTGTCAGATATAAAATGTTAAAACCTTTACTTGGTTTGAAAATTAAATGAGCTTCTTTAAGCATTTGACTCTATATGCCTAGCATATAGGTGGTACAGAATAAATGTTGACTGTCTTTTCCCCTATCTTTCTACAAGACAATCATATTTCACTTTTTTAGGTTTTGCCCCTAATTGCTATAGGAAATATCAAAATATCAAATATGGAAGACATTATAAAGATAATGAAATCTTATAACACTTTTGTAATCCTGGCCCCTCTGCTCTTAAGTCCCATATTGATTGTCCCTTGGGACTTCTGCTCTCCCTTTTTATTCCACAATGTAGATCTCATCAACCTCTCTGTTAACAGTTTATGAACTTAAAAGGCAATCTGTGTGGAATAAACAACAGCCAGTAGCAAACAATTAGTGTCCATTCTTACTCTTATCATAAAAACATAACTGGTACTTTTCAGTACGTCTGCCCTACATACATCTCAATGTCCCTTCCATTACCAGAACTAGTGATGTGTGCCTTTAAGGACATTTCCTCACATCCTATGAAAAAGACCTCCTATCCTATTTCAGCCTGGGATGGGATGGTATAATACAGGAAACACACATGTCTACATATAAAGACAGAAAAAACCTAAGGAAACTTTTCTCCCAAATTTTCTGGTGAGGATGAGAATACCCTTTCCTGAACTGCAAATAATAAGATCTTCACAGATATCACAAACTGACATTTTTATCACAGTGTCACAAATAAAAAAAAAAAAAGCTGACAAATTCCTGATATATGATCTTTTCCTGTTACTTTAGCCACTACTTGTGATATTTAATTCTACTGTCTAAAAATTAAAAGTTATAGTAAGGGGCACCTGGGTGGCTCAGTCAGCTGAGTATCCGACTTTGACTCAAGTCGGGATCTCATTGTTTGTGAGTTCAAGCCCTGTATTGGGCTTGCTGCTTTCAACTTATCAGCTCAGAGCCTGCTTCAGATCCTCTGTCCCCCTCCCACTCATCCCCACTTGTACCCTCTCAAAAATAAATAAAAAATAAGTAAATAAAAGTTATAGTAAGTAAAATAGCTACTTGCTGTAATTTAGGACTTTTGCACATTAAATTTTCACTTAAGTGTGGCATTTTATGCATCTATTAAAAATACGTGCAATATATATAAATCAAACCAACATGCTGTATACCTTAAACTTATACAGTGATGTATGTCAATTATTTCTCAATAAACCAAGAAAAAATAAATATTTACCAAAAATTATCCTTGTCTATACAAGATTATATGGGATCAGTATACCCTACAGGGAAATTACCTGAAAATTCTCATTGTTAATGAGTGGCTTTATCTGCTATTTGAAATCTTACATTGCATATGCAGTGCTATAGCATTGACACCTGAACATGATAGCACTGTGATAGAGAATTTGTGGAAAATCCTACTCGTGGGTAAATAGGTACCATCCTCCTACCCGTATACTGACCACAGTATCCAAAAATGAAAGGCTCCGATTATAGCCCTGAGTGTTGCTCTCCAGAAACAGCAGTGCTGGCAGTCAGCTGTTCAGAGGAGGCTGTCCTGTGTTCTTCAAAAAGGACTTACTTGCTCTTTGTCGAAAACCTACCACCTATATAATGAGTCTTGGTGCTTTCTCTAACCATCCACATGTAACCAGAGCTTTCCATAGATGCCTTGGTACCGACACTAAGGAGACTGGAACGTTCATTTTTTTATCTAGCCTGAGATTATAGCTCTTAAAGCAAAGTCTCTGTGAGAGCCACAAAAATAAAGACATATTCTTATGTGGCTTTTCCAACCAGTCATGCCTCTAGATCTGTTTAGAATGTCAGATACAAGCATTTTTATTGTTTTTCATTTTGCTTTCATGTCATTACTGAAGAGCATGATTGTCTCTTAGAATTACTTTTGGTATTCTAATACCTCTAGTGTGCTTCCCTAAGAGACTGTACACGCTCAACCCAGCTATCCAGATGAGTTCCTGCATCTCTTCTAAGCACAAGAGCTGCCATCCAAGTGTAGTCTGCTCCACTTCTTTCCAAGTTGTGCTATATATTTAGAATATGTGGCTTAGAGGGCCACAGTCTCTCATCAAAAGTCTTCAGGTCAGGTGTGTTTCAAAAATCAGAATTTTTCGGTGCTTTCAGCAGTACGTATACAAAAATTGGGACAATACAGAGAAGTTTAGCATGGCCCCTGCTCAAGGATGACACACAAATTCATGAAGCATTCCGTATTTTTTAAAAACAAAATATTTTCAATCAATCAATCAATAACATAGGTACCATTTTTAGGATTTTTAGGGGTGCCTGGCAGGCTCAGTTGGTAGAGCATATGACTATTGATATGGGGGCTGTGAGTTTGAGCCTATGTTGAGTGTAGAGATTACTTAAAAATTAAATCTTTTTTTTTAATGTTTGTTTATTTTTGAGAGAGAGAGGGAGAGAGAGAGAGAGCATGTGTAAGCAGGGGAGGGACAGAGAGAGAAGGAGACACAGAATCCGAAGCAGGCTCCAGGTTCTGAGCTGTCAGCACAGAGCCTGACGCGGGGCCCGAACCCACAAACCGTGAAATCATGATCTGAGCTGAAGTTGGATGCTTAACCGACTGAGCCACCCAGGTGCCCCAAAAATAAAATCTTTTAAAAAATAAAATAAAAGTAAAATAAAATAAAAATTTCAGGTTTTAGAAGAATTTTCTGTATATCGTATATTGTGTAACACCCTAGCAAGGTATGGGGAAGAACTCCCTGATCAAGCACAGTATTTTTGCAGTAAAACATTTGAATAGTCATACTAAGTAAAATAAATAAGAATTATAAATAACCTCTCTTCAGTTCAAGTCAGATTTTGCCGTAAATGAGCTGTGACTCCAAACTTAACTAAAAAGTAAAACCTGATTTTCCAAGTATTTTGAAATTCTAAATTAGGGGATTGTGAACCTATATAAACAAGAGTACTAGAAATACAATAACCTATAAAAATCCAGATGCTTTTTACTTGCAAAAGCCCTTTTCAGAAGAAGTGAAAATTAACTTTCTTGAAATAACAGTATATTATTAAATTTCATAAAAAATAAAATGGATTAAATATTTAGCACAATAAATATAAACTAAAAAATACAAGTAGTACAAATCCCTTGAATGAGGGTTAATAACTAGACTGTTCCTGGCACATGACATTGGCTTATCAACCCTAACGTTATCTTTTTTTTTAAATTTTTTTTTTAACGTTTATTTATTTTTGAAACAGAGAGAGACAGAGCATGAGCAGGGGAGGGGCAGAGAGAGAGGGAGACACAGAATCCGAAGCAGGTTCCAGGCTCTGAGCTGTCAGCACAGAGCCCGATGCGGGGCTCAAACTCACAGACCACGAGATCATGACCTGAGCCAAAGTGGGACGCTTAACCGACTGAGCCACCCAGGCACCCCACATTATCTTTTTTTGAAAATGGTCTGAAATGCTTGTATTTTACTGTGTTCTTGGTTTTCATTCATCACATATGACCATCTCTTTATCTCTCTTTTGAATGGTTATATTTTGGTAACAGAGTTGAAAAATAATGACAGTGTTTCTTGTGTGAAAATCAGCTTATCTGTCCCTAATCACTTGCCCTTCTGAGCATATGCTCTGATAACTTTCTGAACATTGCCGTGTCCCTACGTTAATCTTAAAGTGAACTGAAATATCTTTAAAGTTATTTAATAACTTTATAAATTTGAAAAGACTATTTTAATACTATATCATATAAAAATTGGGAACTTAACATACAAAACTCAGTTGCATTTCTATACAATAATGAAGCAGCAGAAAGAGAAACCAAGGAATCAAACCCATTTACACTTCCACCAAAAACCATAAAATACCTAGGAATAAACCTAACTGAAGAGGTAAAAGATCTGTTTGCTAAAACCTCTAGAAAGCTAATGAAAGGAATTGAAGAAGACACAAAGAAATGGAAAAACATTCCATGCTCATGGATTAGAAGAACAAATATTGTTAAAATGTCAATACTACCCAAAGCGATCTACACATTCAGTGCAATCCCTATCAAAATAACACTAGCATTCTTCACAGAGCTAGAACAAACAATTCAAAATTTGTATGAAACCAGAATAGACCCCAAGTAGCCACAGTAATGTTGAAAAAGAAAGCCAGGGGCACCTGGGTGGCTCAGTTAGTTAAGCATCCAACTTTGGCTCAGGTCACGATCACACGATTTGTGGTTCGAGCCCTGTGTTGGGCTCTGTGCTGACAGCTCAGAGCCTGGAACCTGCTTTGTATTCTGTGTCCCTCTCTCTCTGCCCCTCCCCAGCTTGCACTCTGTCTCTCTCAAAGATAAATAAACATTAAAAAAAAACTTTTAATGATAAATAAGAAGTTGTGGTTTATATACACAATGGAATACTACGTGGCAATGAGAAAGAATGAAATATGGCCTTTTGTAGCAATGTGGATGGAACTGGAGAGTGTTATGCTAAGTGAAATAAGTCATACAGAAAAAGACAGATACCATATGTTTTCATTCATATGTGGATCCTGAGAAACTTAACAGAAGACCATAGGGGAGGGGAGGGAAAAAAAAGTTAGAGAGGGAGGGAGCCAAACCATAAGAGACTCTTAACAACTGAGAATAAACTGAGGGTTGATGGGGGGTGGGAGGGAGGGGAAAGTGGGTGATGGGCATTGAGGAGGGCACCTGTTGGGATGAGCACTGGGTGTTGTATGGAAACCAAATTGACAATAAATTTCATATTAAAAAAATAATAATAATTTAAAATTTTTAATATTGCTAGTCTCTGAAGGCCTTCTTAAACTCATTTGAAACAGTTTGGGTTTTGTTTTTCTAAAAACAAAATGAGGGGCGCCTGGGTGGCGCAGTCGGTTAAGCGTCCGACTTCAGCCAGGTCACGATCTCGCGGTCTGTGAGTTCGAGCCCCGCGTCAGGCTCTGGGCTGATGGCTCGGAACCTGGAGCCTGTTTCCGATTCTGTGTCTCCCTCTCTCTTTCTGCCCCTCCCCCGTTCATGCTCTGTCTCTCTCTGTCCCAAAAATAAATAAAAAACGTTGAAAAAAAAATTTTTTTTTAAATAAAAAATAAATAAATAAATAATTTTAAAAAATGAAATCAGGGGCATCTGGGTGGCTCAGTCGGTTAAGCCTCAGACTCTTGGTTTTGACTCAGGTCATGATCTCACAGTTCGTAAGTCCAAGCCCCACATCAGGCTCTGTGCTGACAGTGCAGAGCCTGCTTGGGATTCTCTCTCTCTCCCTTTCTCTCTGCCCCTCCCCTTCTAGTGCTCTCTATCTCAAAATAAATAAATAAACTTAAAAAAAAAAAGGATGTCTTACCTCTAAGTAAATACCTACCCAAAGTTTCATTCAAAGGAAAATTGTATTTTAGGAATGCCTTTTTCAATATTACTGCCTTTGTCTATTTTATCAATATTAGCATTAACTAAATAGAACAATTATTGGGACATAAGACATATTAGGTCATAAGATACCAAGGAATCTGAACTCAAAAAGATCTCAATATAAGCTCTAAATTTGCCACTTAATGGCTTTAGGAAAGACACATACCATTTCTAAACCTAGAATTCAATACCTATAAATTGAGAATCTCTATTAGGATTATTTTGAGAATTAATGAAATAATATATGTAAAGCAGTTAGCAGAGAGCTTAAATATTCAATAAATGGTACCCTTTTAAAAAATTAACCAAGGGGCGCCTGGGTGGCTCAGTCGGTTAAGCGTCCGACTTCGGCTCAGGTCATGATCTCACGGTCTGTGAGTTCGAGCCCCGCGTCGGGCTCTGTGCTGACAACTCAGAGCCTGGAGACTGTTTCAGATTCTGTGTCTCCCTCTCTCTCTGCCCCTCCCCTGTTCACACTCTGTCTCCCTCTGTCTCAAAAATAAATAAACGTTAAAAAAAAAAAATTAAAAAAAAAAACATAACTTTGTGGTTTTCTAATTATAAAAAAGCATAAAATACGAAGTTTTCACCTGAACTGTCACTATTCAAAGGTAACCACTGATAGGATTTTGTTAGTAGCCTTCTAAACATTTCTCTGCAGGAACATACTTATGTCGATGTGGACACAGAGCTCTATGTAAATAGACTTATACAGACATGAATTAAACTTTTTTTCTCATTATGTCATGGATATCTAATATTTGCAGTATCTACAGTTCCTGACCATCTCAGAAATTTGACATCCTGCACCTCCCATCAAAGTTTAAAAAAAAATTTTTTTATGTTTATTTTTGAGAGAGAGAGAGACAAAGTGTAGGCAGGGAAGGGGCAGAGAGAGAGAGGGACACACAGAATCTGAAACAGGCTCCAGGCTCTGAACTGTCAGCACAGAGCCCAGTGCAGGGCCCGAACCCACAAAATGTGAAATCATGACCTGAGCCAAAGTTGGATGTTTAATGGACTGAGCCACCAAGGTGCCCCAAATAGTTTTTATATTGCTCATCCCCAATGCCTCCTAAGAATTATGTCCTGTCATGAATTTAAAATTACAATTATGTTTTAAGAATGTTTTTTAAATCTTTAAAAATTTTTTTATTTTGAGAGAGAGAGAGAGAGCATGAGCACCAAGCAGGGAGGGGCAAAGAGGGAGAGAGAGAAAGAATCCCAAGCAGGCTCTGCACTGCCAGCACAGTCCAGCACCAGGCTGGATTTCACGAACCATGAGATTATGTATGACCTGAGCCAAAATCAAGAGTTGGATGCTTAACTGACTGAGCCACCCAGGTGCCCCAAATATTTTTTAAAATTTTATAGAGGCCCTTCTACTCTTGGGTTAGGCTAGGCTTTCAGATGATGCTAAGACATTTGGTGCTCAGAGCAGTAGCAGTAGGATAACAAATCCCTGAGTCTCTCTCTCTCTCTTTTTTTTTTTTTTTAACATTTATTTATCATTGAGAGGCAGAGCATGAGAGGGGGAGACACAGAATCTGAATCAGCCTCCAGGATCCAGCTGTCAGCACAGAGCCTGACGTGGGGCTTGAACTAACCAACTGAGAGATCATGACCTGAGCCGAAGTCAGACGCTTAACTTAACTGAGCCACCCAGGTGCCCCTCTCTGAGTCTCTTGCCCAGAGAAACACAGTGTTACCACTGCTTACAGATAAGGCACGAGTCAGTCTGTTATATTAAACTTAATTGCAGCAGTAGTAAGAATCTGAGATTTCATCTCATCTTTAGATGTCTTGATTTTCAGGTGAGAAAGCTAAGGCCTAGAGAGGAGGTGAAATATGCTAGTCAGGATGACACAGCCAGGTCCCTTTGGGGAATAAACATACAATGTAAATGTATTTGAAGAATAAATGTACTTCAGATTTCAATGGCTACTTTTTAAGGAACAAATAAATTTCATAAAATAAAAGTTATAAAAATCCCTTAATTTGGAGATCCAAAAAAATTTCCTTCCTCAGTTTTCTATTTTGAATGAATTTTATAGTGGGCATTTAAAGAAGAAAAAGGAAGCCTTTTATTGTACAAGGGAGAGAAGGATCTCAATCTTAAGTCCACTTTGAGAACCTACATTAAAATACATGACACTTAATAAATTAGTTCTCTTTCTTCTTCTGTTCTTCCGTATACAAAATAATCTTTCTTTTATCAGTTAGGAACTGATTCTAATGTATGTTTATGTCTGGTAATCTCTTTAAGCACCATTCCAATAATCTGGTGGCCTCACTTTAGAATAAAGGCATTAGGTTTTATTTGTTTAGCCAAATTTAACTGAGGGTTCAAGTCCTCAAATTGCCTAAAGACAAATGGGAAGCATACATGCCAGCAGTCACAGTATAATGTGATATTTGCCTGACAGTAGCCACTCAATAAATGTCTGACAAGTGAATAGGGGCACCTGGATCACTGAGTCGGTTAATCATCCAACTCTTGATTTCATCTCAGGTCATGATCTCTCAGTTGTGAGATTAAGCCCCATGTTGGCCTCGGTGCTTTCTGAGCATGGAGAGATTTTCTCTCTCCTTCTCCCTCTGTCCTTCTGTATGCACACGCATGCATGTTCTCTCTCAAAAAAATAAATAGGTAAATAAATGTCTAACAAATGAATAAATTAATATAATGGAAATATGTTAAAAAATGAAGGACCCCCTGAGTCTTTCTGCAAAGTCAGGGAAGGTTTCACAGAGAACATAGCACTTGAACTGAGATTTGAAGACTGATACAAAAAACAATAAGGAAGCTATATTATCTGGAGGGAACAGCATAGGCTTGTTTTTAGATTTACATTTATTTCCCAGGAAAAGACCTATTTGCTTTTGTAATTTTTTTTTTTACTAAAACTTATATGATTTCTAAAATCTAATGTTTCTGAAGATCTCAAGGATCACATTTACTGGACCTAACTTATCAAAAACCCAATCTGACAAATGACAAATGAAAAACTACCTACCCTATACTTAAAAATTGATAGGAAAGTCCTTTTACAGCATTTCTCTTCAGTTTATAATTTATTTGAATTATTTTTGTGCCACTTTTTCTGAGAATTGTGATATTGTTATTTATGTCTCTAAAAATAATCAAGTTCAACAAGTGAATTTTTTCAGAGCTAGACTACAGTATTGTTTGGCACATAATTTTTAAGTTCTCATATTCTGCTTCAGGAATATAACAATGTTCTTGAAATATTTGTGTTTAATAGCTTATATATGTTATTCTTGTATGTTTCAACTACATTTTTAAGAGGTAAAGGAAAAATGTTAAAAGAATGAACTAAAGATTAAATTAGCTAACATTTCAAAAAGAAGCAGTCACTAGCAGTTTCTTTGGTAGAATCAACCACTGCTAACACCACAATCTGATCGACACCGGCTCCTGATATATATCAATCTCAGATGATAGCGGTGGCAATAGAACATTTCTCTGTGTATTGTTTAACACCCTGGGACGTGTTTGCCGTGTATGAAATTCCCATTTGCCTAGACCTGAGTTGTAGGTTGCTTCCATTTGTCTTTCCATGGCTTGATTGTAAAATTCATGAAAAAAAATTAATCTGAATTTGAACTATAAACTCATATCTCCCAGTCAGTGGCATTTGTTGTCTGTCCTGACCATTGGGCACTCCTGTCTGAGTAATAGTAAACCCAAAGAGAAAGGGGGGAAAAACCCATCTTTGCTTCCCCAGCTCTTAAGCACAGGAAATACTCCATTAAAAGGCACAAATTATATGTGGACAGGTAGGGCTATGGCCTTACCTGCAACCAGCACATTTAAACCTATTCCTAAAATGTTGCTCAGTAATGAAAATCCAATTTCTCCATCAACTGTCTCCTTTCTCATCTGATCTACTCCCTATAAGTTCATTCACTTTGAGATCTGCCTTGATCTTTCAACATATCTTCAGTCTTATTTCTGATTCACTTATTGGGCTAGCAAGAACCTAGAAATTATTTGGAGTTTTTTGTTAACAGTAATGAGATTTTGTTTTAAGTAATTTTCACGTGGGTCTTTAGCATTAACAATTACCATTTATAGGATACTTAATATGTATATATACTATAAGAGAATATTCATAATATGAACTCATTTATCTTAATAACCCTTATGAAATAGGCATTTTTACCAATATTCAGATGTAAGTAAGACTCAGATTAATAACATGCCCAAGATCATAAAGCTAACAAATAGCATAGAGAGGATTAAAACTAAGTCTGTCTGACTTAAAAACCTAAACCTGGGCTCTTGAAAATACACGTTTCTGGCATTCCACTTATACATTAGATTCCTCTGACTAATGTAGGCTGCCCTTGAAGTCTGCATCCAGGGATTAACATTTTAACCCTGATTTCTGAGGATGGATTAAAATTTAAATGCCTAGATCCTTTTACAAAGCAAAATATAATAATAAAGGTGATTCCCAGATTCCTAATGGCCCAAAGAATGAATCAGAATATAAAATGTATGGGAATGCAAGCTGGTGCAACCACTCTGGAAAATAGTATGGAGGTTCCTCAGAAAATTAAAAGTAGAACTGCCCTATGACCCAGAAATTGCACTACTAGGTATTTATCCAAGGCATACAGGTGTGCTGTTTTGAAGGGACATATGCATCCCCATGTTTATAGCAGCACTATCAACAATAGCCAAAGTATGGAAAGAGCCAAAATGTCCATTGATGGATGAATGGACAAAGAAGATGCGGTATATGTATATGTATATATATATATATATATATATATATATATATACACACACACACACACACACACACACACACACACAATGAGTATTACTTGGCAAACAAAAAGAATGAAATCTTGCCATTTACAACTACATGGTTGGAACTGGAGGGTATTATGCTAAGCAAAATTAGAGAAAGACAAATATATGACTTCACTCATATGAGGACTTTAAGAGACAAAACAGATAAACATAAGGGAAGGGAAACAAAAATAATATAAAAAGAGGGAGGGGGACAAAACATAAGAGACTCTGAAATATGGAGGACAAACAGAGGGTTACTGGAGGGGTTGTGGGAGGGGGGATGGACTAAATGGGTAAGGGGCATTAAGGAATCTACTCCTGAAATCATTGTTGCACTATATGCTAATTTGGATATAAATTTTAAAAAATTAAAAAAGTAAAAGAAAGAATATAAAATGTAATTGTGAAGTTGCTTAGATTTTGATTTTGATTCTTTTCCTCTGTTTCAATGCATTTATCATTGTATAATCTAGCTTTAACTGAAATGTCTGCATAGAGTAAAAGTTTTTCACCCTTGCCTACAATCCCCCCAACAGAAATACTGTTTTAATCCAGTTTAACAAATTCTGCTTTACCAATTTTGAGCTTTGTAGCCTTACAAAAGTCAGTTTTCTAAAATCTATCCACTGTAAATTTTGCTTCTATTAAAATCCTCTTTGGATAACTCATATTTAAGAAATTGTTTGCTTTCCCAATTTTACATTTTTTCATGGGTTCTTAAGAATTTAGGGGAAATTGAAATAGTTTATTGGTTAATAGTTCTGATTCTGGCATCAGACTTGTATAATCAAAGTCGCAACAATTAATATCTGGTAGACACCAGAAAGTTTACTTAACCTCTCTGAGCCTCAGTTTTCTTTTCTATCAGGTGGCTGTATGACCCATCTCATAAGGTTGTAAATATCACATGAAACACTTTTCAAAATACTTTGTACAGTAGAAGTTAAACTATTACTATTGTTAATTTAGCTTTTGAAGTGTGTTCTTTGTGAAACAGAGTAATAGTATTTTAGGGCTAGAAGAAACCCTTACTGGTCATTTAATCTAGCACCCCTATATTTCCTATGACACTGAAGTCCAGAGGAAGGGCAAAAACTGGTTTGAGGGGTTTGGTGAATTGGTTATGGACCTAAAACTAAAGTAAACCCAGTATTTTCATGGACAGAAAGCTTCTGTTGCTGTTACTGTATTATTTTGTTCTTTGTGCTTCTACCCATTGATTCTTTTTTTTAATGCCATTGAAACTATTGGGTTGTTTCCATTTTAACTATGCAACTATTTTAATGTCATAGTAGATTGGCATGAATACTTTTTTTTTTCTTCTTTGGTTAGCTAGCTTTTCTTCACACCCAGTATGAGAGATGCAGCTTTGATATTAAGCAGTAAAAGACAAACAAAACAAAACAGAAAAACCTGTGGTCATTTATGGTTTCATTCCGTCCTCTTAGTTTTCTGCTAATGTTCTGACGTGAGACATTGCTTCCCACAGTAGTGGAGCATGACTTGGTTAGAGTGCTGATTAAGTGAAGGCCCTCTGGTCCACTTACAAACAGTAGTGACTTCAGTATGGATAACAGTATTTGGTCTCTGTTCTCTCTTAACGTTGTAGAGCCGACAATTAGAATCAGAAACTGGAACCACAGAGGAGCACAGTCTAAACAAGGAGGCTCGAAAATGGGCTACACGTGTGGCACGTGAGCACAAAAACATTGTTCACCAACAACGGGTAAGTGCAGTAGAGAGTCTTAGGCTACATTTAGCTTAAGCCAAATGTCAAACCAATTTAATGAGTTGAGTTCTATTAATGTGAAAAATATCCTGTTTTTTTCTGTAATTTCTCACCATTCAGCTGTATGCTCTCAGTTATCTACTTAGCTTGGAAATTCCTTAAGCCTGGGGCACCTGGGTGCCTCAGTCAGTTAAGCATCAGATTCTTGTTTTCGGTACAGGTCATGATTTCACAGTTCCTGAGATCAAGCCCCACATCAGGCTTGCACTGACAGTGCAGAGCCTGCTTGGGATTCTCACTCTCTCCCTCTCTCCCCCTTCCCTCTCTCACTTTATCTCTCCCAAAATAAATAAATAGACATACATACATACATACATACATAAATAAGTTATAATAAAAAAAATTCCTTAAGCCCTTCAAGCAGCAGCATAGTAATTTATTTTTTTGCCATAGAATTGCCTAAGAAAGCCTAGTGATAATGTTACCGTCTTTCAGGTAGTGCAAGAGATATGCCTGTGTTGAATTAAGCTTTTAATTCCCTAGACAAGTTTTTTGAAGTCTTAATTGTAGATTCCATGAAAATGTGTCTTCAAGGGGTGCCTAGCTGGCTCAGTCAATAAAGCATGTGACTCTTGATCTCAGGGTTGTGAGTTCGAGCCCCATGTTGGACATAGAGTTTACTTAATAAAAAATTTAAATTAAATTAAAAAATTAAAATTAAACACCAAAAAAAATGTATCTTCAAGACTAAACTCTAAGCACAAAGAAATTACTTTAGGTGTAGTAAATTTTTTTCTAATTTCCCTTTATTTATAATTTTTGTGTTTATCTTCATATCCAACATATTAAAAGAATTTTCCATATTTAATATCTGTATTTCCTAATCTCTCACCCATAACATTTGGACTTTTCCTTCTTTCCTCTCCCTGCACTCCATACAGACTGCACTTGCCCAAATCACCAATGATGTCTATGTTGCAAAATCCAAAATGGACACTTTTATTTCTTAAAACCTGTTGGCAGTTTCATCACAATTGACAGCTCTCTTTGTGTTGAAACACTCTCTTCTCTAGTTATCCCTGTCTTAACATTGTCCTGGTTTTCCTTCTGCCTCTGTGGCAATTCCTAAGTTCTTCTTTCTCCACCCCACATTTAAATATTTAAATTCCTTGGGTTTCTGTAGTAGGCTATCTTTTCTTATTCTTTAGTCCCTTAACTGGCAGTCTCAACCAGTGCCATGGTTTCACTTACCAACAAATCATAAATTAGTATCTTCAACATTGGGCCTTTCTTCTGTGTATTCATATATCCTCTCACATGCTTGGACATCCCCACAGGCATCCCACATTCAGTGTTCCACTCATCTAATGCTGTAAAACAAATGACCTAAAACTTAATGCCACAAAAAGAGCATATTTCACTTGTCTCTTAGCACTCTGGGGATTGGATGGACTTAGCTTGCCACTTCTCACTTGGGAGTCTCCCACGTGGTTGCAGTCAGATAGTGACCACTGCCAGAGTCACCTCACAGACTTGCCCACTGACATATCTGGTCTTGGAACAGGAAGACTTGAACAGCTGGGAGCTGGAACTGGTAGAGCTCCTCATGCATCTCAGTCTCTCCAGCACAGTGGCTTTAGATTAGCTGTATTTCTTACATGGTAGCACAGGGCCTCAAAGGTGGGAGTCCCAAGAGTGAGCCAGGTAGAAGCTATGTTATCTTTTCTGGCCGAGCCTCAGAAATAACATGATACTACTTGTGTCATATTTTTGTTAACTGAGGCAGTCACAAAGGCCTGTTGTCCAAGTTCAAGGAGAGAGAACATAAACTCCACTTCTTAGTAGGGAAACAGCAAGGTTCTGTAAGAACATGTGGAATGGGAAATATTGTAACTTTTTTTGAAAATAGCCACAGTCTACTTTCTGGGTATATCAGTTCACATCCCACTTGCATGCAAATTAAAATTCCCCTTTTTACCCAAATCCCCCAAAGCCTGGCATCAGACTCCAGTTTGAATTTTAGAATCTGGTCATCTAAATGAGATCCATAGACAGATAAGGCTTTTTGGGTACAATTCCTGTAACACAGTATATCTCTGTCAAAGAATTTGTGAACTAGAGAGACAAGTTATCTGTCTACCATACATCCAATAAATAGTGATTGATTACTGCAGCTTTGTACGTCAAAATGTAAAACACGTAAAGAGACTGTTGCATTAAAATGCCTTACTATATTTGAAAGTAAATGTTTAGATATTAAAAATAAATCTGCTTCCTCTCTCTGATGTCAAAGCATGTTGTGTCTTTCTGCTAGGAGATAGAGACAGGCAGATTTCAACAACTTTTCCGTTTCTTTGTAGTATGACCTATGATAGGCTTTAATCTTGTAAGGTATAATTTAAGCAATAAAGTTAAGGGGTTCTGTTTTGGGCCATGATAAATTACCTGGGATCACACACTTACCCTCCTTCATAAACAACTATAAAACTAGTGTAAATATATGAAACAAATGTTTTCAGACACTGTACAACAGGTAATAACAGGAGTGTGAAACCTGAGAGAAAAAATAACATTGAACTTGGCCGTATGACTTCTCAAGCTTTCTGCCTAAAGGCCCTTTCTATATTGCAGTGTAGGGAGGGAGAACTTAAGCAGGCACCACAGACTCACTGAGTTGAGATGACAGAAATCAGAGTTCAAAGAGCTGATGTGGCATGAATTTCAGGGCAAAGTACCAGATAACATGGAGATGCAAAGAAAGAATTCCAAACATGTACGTAGGTCTCCCCTTCAATCTGTTGAATACTAAACCACATAAGCATATGGTGAAAAGTGGTCTAGTTTCAACCTTTTGCATGTTGCTGTCCAGTTCTCCCAGCAACATTTGTTAAAGAGACTGTCTTTTTTCCATTGGATATTCTTTTCTGCTTTGTCAAGGATTAGTTGGCCATATGTTTGTGGGTCTAGTTCTGGGGTTTCTGTTCTATTCCCTTGGTCTATGTGTCTGTTTTTGTGCCAATACCATGCTGTCTTGATGATGACAACTTTGTAGTAGAGGGTAAAGTCTGGGATTGTGATGCCTCCTGCTTTGGTCTTCTTCTTCAAAATTACTTTGGCTATTCGGGGCCTTTTGTGGTTCCATATGAACTTTAGGATTGCTTGTTCTAGCTTCGAGAAGAATGTTGGTGCAATTTTGATTGGGATTGCATTGAATGTGTAGATAGCTTTGGGTAGTATTGACATTTTAACAATATTTATTCTTCTAACCCATGAGCACGGAATGTTTTTCCATTTCTTTATATCTTCTTTATATCTTTCTCTGTATGGCTTATTTCACTTAGCATCACACACTCCAGTTCCATCCACGTTGCTACAAAGGGCCATATTTCATTCTTTCTCATTGTCACGTAGTACTCCATTGTGTATATAAACCACAATTTCTATATCCATTCATCAGTTGATGGACATTTAGGCTCTTTCCACAATTTGGCTATTGTTGAGAGTGCTGCTATAAACATTGGGGTACAAGTGCCCCTATGCATCAGTACTCCCGTATCCCTTGGGCAAATTCCTAGCAGTGCTATTGCTGGGTCATAGGGTAGGTCTATTTTTAATTTTTTGAGGAACCTCCACACTGTTTTCCAGAGTGGCTGCACCAGTTTGCATTCCCACCAACAGTGCAAGAGAGTTCCCGTTTCTCCACATCCTCGCCAGCATCTATAGTCTCCTGATTTGTTCATTTTGGCCACTCTGACTGAGGTGGTGAGGTGCGTGAGGTGATATCTGAGTGTGGTTTTGATTTGGATTTCCCTGATGAGGAGCGATGTTGAGCATCTTTTCATGTGCCTGTTGGCCATCTGGATGTCTTCTTTAGAGAAGTGTCTATTCATGTTTTCTGCCCATTTCTTCACTGGATTATTTGTTTTTTGGGTGTGGAGTCTGGTGAGCTCTTTATAGATTTTGGATGCTAGCCGTTTGTCCGATATGTCATTTGCAAATATCTTTTCCCACTCCATTGGTTGCCTTTTAGTTTTGTTGATTGTTTCCTTTGCTGTGCAGAAGCTTTTCATCTTGAGGAGGTCCCAATAGTTCATTTTTGCTTTTAATTCCCTTGCCTTTGGGGATGTGTCAAGTAAGAAATTGCTGCGGCTGAGGTCAGAGAGGTCTTTTCCTGCTTTCTCCTCTAGGGTTTTGATGGTTTCCTGTCTCACATTCAGGTCCTTTATCCATTTTGAGTTTATTTTGTGAATGGTGTGAGAAAGTGGTCTAGTTTCAATCTGAAATTCTACAATACTGGTTAGAGAATGACAGTGGAGATAAACTGAACGATTCCCAGAGATCACATAGGGCTAGGGCACATTCAAGTTGTTCCTAGCCAAGGTTGAGGCTGCTCTTCGTTGACTATTCTTGGATCATTTGAGGCATTCAAGAGACTACAGAAGGATCATACATTGGTTCCAGGGTAAATTAGTCCTAGAATAAGGCTATTTTAGAATTAACAGAGCTTTAAAACAAGCTTCAGAAAGATCAAGCTAATCCACAAGTAATCTATTTGCCTGCCAGGAAAAAAAAAAAGTCTCTTCAAAGGAAGGAAACAAAATCCAACATTAACAACACAGTATTTACTATGTCAAAAGTAAAAACTCTTGGTTTCAGCTCAGGTCATGATCTCACAGTTTGTGGGTTGAAGCGCTGCATTGGGCTCCTCACTGACAGTGTGGAGCCTGCCTGGGATTCTCTCTCTCTCTCCCTCCCTCTCTGCCCTTCCCCTGCTCGCTCTCTCTGTCTCTCACTCTCAAAATAAATAAACTTTAAAAAAAAATTTTTAAAGAATCAAATTTACTAGATATTAAAAGACGCAAGAGAGTATGATCCATGACCAAAAGAAAAGTCAATTAAAGCAGATCGATAAATGCTAGAGATGATGGAATTAGCAAATAAGGACTTTAGAACAGTAAGTAAGTTCAAGAATTTAAAAGAAAACAAACATGAACATATTGAAGAAAGAAAAGGAAGATATACAAAAGAACCAAATGGGGGGGTGGGGGGCACCTGTGGCTCAGTTGGTTAAGTGTCTGACTCTTGATTTCAGCTCAGGTCATGATCTCACAGTTTGTGAGTTTGAGCCCCGCATCAGGCTCTGCACTGACAGTGTGGAGCCTGCTTGGGATTCTCTGTCTCCCTGTCTCTCTGTTTCCTTCTCTCAAAAATAAATAAACATTAAAAAAAAGAACCAAATGGAACTTCTAAAGCTGAAAATACAATATTTGAAATGAAAAATTCAGTAGATCGGATGGCACCAAAAAAACGAGTTTAAAAGTATATATAGCAACAGAAACTATCTAATCTGAAGCACAGAGAGTGAAATAAAGACTTTATAAAAATTAAAAGAGCATCATTAATCTCTCTAGGATAATATGTGATCTATTATATTTTGGGAGTTAAAGATATATTTGGAGACACAGAAGAAAGAGTCAGAAAAAATATTTGAAAAATTATAGCTAAAACTGTCCAAGTTTAATAAAAAACTGTAAACCCATAAATGCAAGGAGCCCAACAAACCCCAGGAAGGTAAAACACAAAGATCACACCAAAGCATTTCATAATCAATTTGTTAAAAAGCAGTGATATTAAATGGTATAAAACTGGAAATATCCCCTTTAGGATCAGAAACAACACAAGGATGCCCCTTTTGCCACTTCTATTCGTTATAGAACTAGAAGTCCTAGCCACAGCCTTCACAGCCTTTTAGGGATCCAAATTGAGAAGAAAGAAGTAAAGAAGTAAAATGTTCTCTGTTCACAAATGAAATGATCTTATACTCACACACACCTATTAGAGCTAGTAAACAAATTCAGCAAAGTGCAAAATTACACAAAAATGAATTACGTTTTATACACTAACAAAATACAATCCAAAAAGGAAATTAAGAAAATAATTCCATTTACAATACCATCAAAAAGAATAAAATACTTAGGAATAAACCACAAATGACTTGTACACTTAAAACTGTAAGTCATTGATGAAAGTAGTTAAATAAGATATAAGTAAATGGAAAGACATCCTGTGTTTATGGAATGGAAGATAATGTTAAGATGACAGTACCACCCAAAATGATCTACAGATTCAGTGCAATCCCTATTAAAATTCCAACAGTATTTTTTTGCAGGAATAGAAAAACCCATCCTAAAATTCATATGGAATCTCAAGGAACCCCAGGTAGCCAAAACAGTCTTGAAAAAGAACAAGGTTGAAGGACTCCTACTCCCTGACCTTAAAACTTATTACAAAAGGGTGCCTGGGCGGCTCAGTCAGTTAAGCGTCTGACTCCTGGTTTTGGCTCAGGTCATGATCTCCTGGTTCATGAGTTCGAGCCCCACATCAAGCTCTGTGCTGCCAGTGTAGAACCTGCTTGGGATTCTCTCACTCCCTCTCTCTGCCCCTTCCCTGCTTGCTCTCTTGTTCTCTCAAAATAAATAAACATTAAAAAATTTACTACAAAGCTATTCAAAGTATTAAATATAAAGTAGTCAAAACATTGTAGTATTGGCATGACAGACATACAGACTAATGGAAAAGAAGTATCAATATTTTCATTTTATTTTTATTTTCTTAACATGGGGAACTCAAGTTTTTTGTTTTTTTTTTTAATTCCAGTATAGGTAACATACAATGTTATGTTAGTTTCAGGTGTACAATATAGTGATTCAACAGTTCCATACATTACTCAGTGCTCAGTATGGTAAGTGTACTCTTAATCCCCTAACCTATTTCACCCATCTTCCCAGCTACCTCCTTTTTGGTAACCACCAGTTCTCTATATTTAAGAGTCTGTTTTTTGGTTTATCTCTTTTTTTCTTTTCTCTCAATATTTTTAAAATAGCAGCTATCTCCAAATTAATCCATATATTCAGTGCAATCCAAGTCAAACATCCAGCAGGGATTTTTATAGAAATTGACAAAATGCTTCTAAAGCATACATGGAAAAGCGAATGATCTAGAATAGCCAAAGCAATTTTGAAAAATAAGAATAAGCCTTTCCAGAGCGGAAGATGGCGACGTAGGAGGACACTGGGCTCACTGCGTCCTACTGATCACTTAGATTCCACCTACACCTGCCTAAATAACCCAGAAAACCGCCAGAAGACTAGCAGAACGGAGTCTCTGGAGCCAAGCGCAGACGAGAGGCCCACGGAAGGGCGGAGAGGCGGTGCGCGCTGCACGGACTGGCGGGAGGAGGCCGGGGCAGAGGGGCGGCCCGCCGGCCAAGCAGAGCCCCCGAGTCTGGCTTGCAAAAGCAGAGGGGCCGGACAGAGTGTGTTCCGACAGCGAGTGGGACTTGACATCTGGAAGGTTATAAGCTAACAGCTCTGCTCGGAGAACAGGAGGGATGGAGGACATCAGGAGGGATGGAGGAGGGAGAGTTGTTGAGCCCCGGACCACAGAGCTCAGCTTGGAGGGGAACAAAGGCGCTCGCCAGCGCCATCTCCCTCGCCATCCCCCAGCCAAAATCCCAAAGGGAACCAGTTCCTGCCAGGGAACTTGCTTGCACCACGCGAACACCCAACGCTGTGCTTCTGCGGATCCATCCCTCCGGCGGCAGGTCTGACTCCCTCCCAGTGCCACAGGGCCCCTCCCGAAGTGGATCACCAAAAGAAAAGCAAGCTGAGCCTGCCCCTCCTGCCTCTGTGCACCTTGCTGATCCACCCCAGCTAACACACCAGATCCCCAGCACCACAAGCCTGGCAGTGTGCAAGTAGCCCAGACGGGCCACGCCACCCCACAGTGAATCCTGCCCCTAGGAGAGGGGAAGAGAAGGTACACACCAGTCTGACTGTGGCCCCAGCGGTGGGCTGGGGCAGACATCAGGTCTGACTACGGCTCTGCCCACCAGCGCAAGTTATTCAAGATAGCACAGGGGAAGTGCCCTGCAGTTCTGCACCACTCCGGGGACTATCCAAAATGACTAAACAGAAGAATTCCCCTCAAAAAAACCTCCAGGAAATAACGACAGCTAACAAACTGATCAAAAACGATTTAAACAATATAACAGAAAGTGAATTTAGAATAATAGTCATAAAATTAATAGCTGGGCTTGAAAACAGTATAAAGGACAGCAGAGAATCTATTGCTACAGAGATCAAGGGACTAAGGAACAGCCAGGAGGAGCTAAAAAATGCTATTAATGAGCTGCAAGATAAAATGGAGATGACCACAGCTCAGATTGAAGAGGCAGAGGAGAGAATAGGTGAACTAGAAGATAAAATTATGGAAAAAGAAGAAGCTGAGAAAAAGAGATAAAAAAAAAATCCAGGAGTTTGAGGGGAAAATTAGAGAACTAGGTGATGCACTAAAGAGAAATAATCATGCATAATTGGTATTCCAGAGGAGGAAGAGAGAGGGAAAGGTGCACTTGAAGAAATAATAGCTGAGAACTTCCCTGATCTGGGGAAGGAAAAAGGCATTGAAATCCAAGAGGCACAGAGAACTCCCTTCAGACGTAACTTGAATCAATCTTCTGCACGACCTATCATAGTGAAACTGGCAAAATACAAGGATAAAGAGAAAATTCTGAAAGCAGCTAGGGATAAACGTGTTTTAACATATAAAGGGAGACCGATAAGACTCGTGACGGATCTCTCTACTGAAACTTGGCAGGCCAGAAAGGAATGGGAGGAAATCTTCAATGTGATGAACAGAAAAAATATGCAGCCGAGAATCCTCTATCCAGCAAATCTGTCATTTAGAATAGAAGGAGAGATAAAGGTCTTCCCAAACAAACAAAAACTGAAGGAATTCATCACCACTAAACCAGCCCTACAAGAGATCCTAAGGGGGATCCTGTGAGACAAAGTACCAGAGACATCGCTACAAGCATGAAACCTACAAACATCACAATGACTCTAAACCCACATCTTTCTATAATAACACTGGATGTAAATGGACTAAATGCGCCAACCAAAAGACATATTGTATCAGAATGGATAAAAAAACAAGACCCATCTATTTGCTGTCTACAAGAGACTCATGTTAGACCTGAGGACACTTTCAGATTGAAAGTGAGGGGATGGAGAATGATTTATCATGCTACTGGAAGTCAAAAGAAAGCTGGAGTAGCCATACTTATATCAGACAAACTAGACTTTAAATTAAAGGCTGTAACCAGAGATGAAGAAGGGCATTATATAATAATTACAGGGTCTATCCATCAAGAAGAACTAACAATTATAAATGTCTATGCCGAATACGGGAGCCCCCAAATATATAAAACAATTACTCACAAACATAAGCAACCTTATTGACAAGAATGTGGTAATTGCAGGGGACTTTAATACCCCATTTACAACAATGGATAGATCATCTAGACACATGGTAAATAAAGAAACGAGGGCCCTGAATGATACATTGGATCAGGTGGACTTGACAGATATACTTAGAACTCTGCATCCCAAAGCAACAGAATATACTTTCTTCTCGAGTGCACATGGAACATTCTCCAAGATAGATCACATACTGGGTCACAAAACAGCCCTTCATAAGTATAAAAGAATTGAGATCATGTCATGCATACTTTCAGACCACAATGCTGTGAAGCTTGAAATCAACCACAGGAAAAAGTCTGGAAAACCTCCAAAAGCATGGAGGTTAAAGAACACCCTACTAAAGAGTGAATGGGTCAACCAGGCAATTAGAGAAGAAATTAAAAAATATATGGAAACAAACGAAAATGAAAATACAACAATCCAAATGCTTTGGGAGGCAGCAAAGGCAGTCCTGAGAGGAAAATACATTGCAATCCAGGCCTATCTCAAGAAACCAGAAAAATCCAAATACAAAATCTAATAGCACACCTAAAGGAAATAGAAGCAGAGCAGCAAAGACACCCCAAACCCAGCAGAAGAAGAGAAATAATAAAGATCAGAGCAGAAGTAAACAATATAGAATCTAAAAAAACTGTAGAGCAGATCAATGAAACCAAGAGTTGGTTTTTTGAAAAAATAAACAAAATTGATAAACCTCTAGCCAGGCTTCTCAAAAAGAAAAGGGAGATGACCCAAATAGATAAAATCATGAATGAAAATGGAATTATTACAACCAATCCCTCAGAAATACAAGCAATTATCAGGGAATACTATGAAAAATTATATGCCAACAAACTGGACAACCTGGAAGAAATGGACAAATTCCTAAACACCCACACACTTCCAAAATTCAAACTGGAGGAAATAGAAAGCTTGAACAGACCCATAACCAACGAAGAAATTGAATCAGTTACCAAAAATCTCCCAACAAATAAGAGTCCAGGACAAGATGGCTTCCCTCAGGAATTCTACCAGACATTTAAAGCAGAGATAATACGTATCCTTCTCAAGCTATTCCAAAAAATGGAAAGGGAAGGAAAACTTCCAGACTCATTCTATGAAGCCAGTATTACTTTGATTCCTAAACCAGACAGAGACCCAGTAAAAAAAGAGAACTACAGGCCAATATCCCTGATGAATATGGATGCAAAAATTCTCAATAAGATACTAGCAAATCGAATTCAACAGCTTATAAAAAGAATTATTCACATGATCAAGTGGGATTCATTCCTGGGATGCAGGGCTGGTTCAACATTTGCAGATCAATCAACGTGATACAACACATTAATAAAAGAAAAGAACCGTATGATCCTGTCAATCGATGCAGAAAAAGCATTTGACAAAATTCAGCATCATTTCTTAATAAAAACCCTCGAGAAAGTTGGGATAGAAGGAACATACTTAAACATCATAAAAGCCATTTATTAAAAGCCCACAGCTAATATCATCCTCAGTGGGGAAAAACTGAGAGCTTCCCCCTGAGATCAGGAACACGACAGGGATGTCCACTCTCACCGCTTTTGTTTAACATAGTGTTGGAAGTGCTAGCATCAGCAATCAGACAACAAAAGGAAATCAAAGGCATCAAAATTGGCAAAGATGAAGTCAAGCTTTCGCTTTTTGCAGATGACATGATATTATACATGGAAAATCCGATATACTCCACCAAAAGTCTGCTAGAACTGATACATGAATTCAGCAAAGTTGCAGGATACAAAATCAATGTACAGAAATCAGTTGCATTCTTATACACTAATAATGAAACAGCAGAAAGACAAATAAAGAAACTGATCCCGTTCACAATTGCACCAAGAAGCATAAAATACCTAGGAATAAATCTAACCAAAGGTGTACAAGATCTGTATGCTGAAAACTATAGAAAGCTTATGAAGGAAATTGAAGAAGATATAAAGAAATGGAAAAACATTCCGTGCTCATGGGTTAGAAGAATAAATATTGTTAAAATGTCAATACTACCCAAAGCTATCTACACATTCAATGCAATCCCAATCAAAATTGCACCAACATTCTTCTCAAAGCTAGAACAAGCAATCCTAAAGTTCATATGGAACCACAAAAGGCCCCGAATAGCCAAAGTAATTTTGAAGAAGAAGACCAAAGCAGGAGGCATCACAATCCCAGACTTTACCCTCTACTACAAAGCTGTCATCATCAAGACAGCATGGTATTGGCACAAAAACAGACACATAGACCAAGGGAATAGAACAGAAACCCCAGAACTAGACCCACAAACATATGGCCAACTAATCCTTGACAAAGCAGAAAAGAATATCCAATGGAAAAAAGACAGTCTCTTTAACAAATGTTGCTGGGAGAACTGGACAGCAACATGCAAAAGGTTGAAACTAGACCACTTTCTCACACCATTCACAAAAATAAACTCAAAATGGATAAAGGACCTGAATGTGAGACAGGAAACCATCAAAACCCTAGAGGAGAAAGCAGGAAAAGACCTCTCTGACCTCAGCCGCAGCAATTTCTTACTTGACACATCCCCAAAGGCAAGGGAATTAAAAGCAAAAATGAACTATTGGGACCTCCTCAAGATGAAAAGCTTCTGCACAGCAAAGGAAACAATCAACAAAACTAAAAGGCAACCAATGGAGTGGGAAAAGATATTTGCAAATGACATATCGGACAAACGGCTAGCATCCAAAATCTATAAAGAGCTCACCAGACTCCACACCCAAAAAACAAATAATCCAGTGAAGAAATGGGCAGAAAACATGAATAGACACTTCTCTAAAGAAGACATCCAGATGGCCAACAGGCACATGAAAAGATGCTCAACATCGCTCCTCATCAGGGAAATCCAAATCAAAACCACACTCAGATATCACCTCACGCACCTCACCACCTCAGTCAGAGTGGCCAAAATGAACAAATCAGGAGACTATAGATGCTGGCGAGGATGTGGAGAAACGGGAACTCTCTTGCACTGTTGGTGGGAATGCAAACTGGTGCAGCCACTCTGGAAAACAGTGTGGAGGTTCCTCAAAAAATTAAAAATAGACCTACCCTATGACCCAGCAATAGCACTGCTAGGAATTTGCCCAAGGGATACGGGAGTACTGATGCATAGGGGCACTTGTACCCCAATGTTTATAGCAGCACTCTCAACAATAGCCAAATTGTGGAAAGAGCCTAAATGTCCATCAACTGATGAATGGATATAGAAATTGTGGTTTATATACACAATGGAGTACTACGTGGCAATGAGAAAGAATGAAATATGGCCCTTTGTAGCAACGTGGATGGAACTGGAGAGTGTGATGCTAAGTGAAATAAGCCATACAGAGAAAGACGGATACCATATGTTTTCACTCTTATGTGGATCCTGAGAAACTTAACAGAAACCCATGGGGGAGGGGAAGGGAAAAAAAAAAAAAAAGAGGTTAGGTGGGAGAGAGCCAAAGCATAAGAGACTCTTAAAAACTGAGAACAAACTGAGGGTTGATGGGGGGTGGGAGGGAGGGGAGGGTGGGTGATGGATATTGAGGAGGGCACCTTTTGGGATGAGCACTGGGTGTTGTATGGAAACCAATTTCATATATTAAAAGAAAAAAAGAATAAAATTGGAGGGCTTACTCTACCTCATTTCAAGATATAAAACTACAAAAATCAAGATACTGTAGTATTGGTGTAAGAATAGACTTACAGGAGGCGCCTGGGTGACTCAGTGAGTTAAGCCCCTGACTTCGGCTTAGGTCATGATGTCACAATTTGTGAGCTCAATCCCCGCTTCGGGCTCTGCGCTGTCAGCATGAGATTGTCTCTCTCTCCCCCTGTCTCTCTCTTTCAGCCCCTCATGGGTTTCTCTCAGCCCCTCGTTCACTTGTGCCCTCTCTCTTTTAAAAGTAAATAATATAAATAAATGTTTTTTTTGAAAAAAAATAAAGGACTTACAGATGAATAGAACAAAATAGAGAGTCTAGAAATAGGCACACACATATATAGTCCAGTGATTTTTAACAAAGATGTAACAAACTTGTAAAAATGTTAAATAAATTTTAATAAAAACGAATCTAGCCATGTTTTAAGCACATGACTAGGGTGCAAGGATGATTCAGCGGTAGAAAATTTATCAGTATAATAAACTGCATTTATCAAGTAAAGATGAAAATTTCTATGATTATTTTATACTTACCAAAAAAGCATATTATAAAACTTGTTATCTCTTAATGATTCAAAAATAAAACAGGGGTATCTGGGTGGCTCAGTCAGTTAAGCGTCCAACTTCAGCTCAGGTCATGATCTCATGGTCCGTGGCTTCCAGCTGACAGCTGAGAGCTCAGAGCCTGGAAGCTGCTTTGGATTCTGTGTCTCAAGGGGTGCCTGGGTGGCACAGTTGGTTAAGTTGATTCTGTGTCTCCCTCTCTCTCTCTCCCTACCCCACTTGCTCTGTGTCTCTTTCTCTCAAAAATAAATAAACATTAAAAAAAATTAAAAATAGATAAGTAAAACAACATTCACAGCCAGCAAGATAAAGAACTTTTCATCCTAACAAGGATATCTTCCTGAGACTTACTGCAAACATTATACTTGTTGGTTGTATTAGTTTTCTATATCTGCCATAACAAATTACCACAAACTTAGTAGTTTAAAATAACAGTACAAATTTCTCATCTCACAGTTCTGTAGATCAGAAGTCTGGGTGGGCTTGGCTGATTTTACTGCTCAGGCTCTAGCAAGGCTGAAATCCTCTGGAGTAGGACCCACTTCCATGCTCATTCAGATTGTTGTCACAATCTAGTTCCTAATAACTGTAGGACTGAGGTCCCTGCTTCTTTGCTGTCAGTTAGGGGCTACCCTTAGCTCCTAGAGGCTACTCTCTCTGGTCCTTCTACATGGGCTCATACATCTCAGAGTCAGCAATGATGCATTGAACCCTTCCCATGCTTGGAATCTCCCTGACTTGTTTTTGGCCCCTCTCTTTTCTCATACCAGCTGGAGAAAGTTCTGTGCTTATAAGGTGTCATAATGATTAGATTGAGCCACTTTGATAATCCAGAATAATCTCCCTATCTTAAGGTCTATAACGCTAATATAAGTGTAAATTATAGTTTACATATAAACAGTTTCAGGAAATTAGGGTGTGGACATGTTTGGAAGCCATTCTGCCTACTAAAATGGTAAAATAATAAAACAGTACCCATCATCACCACTAGTTTTTAGTGTCATAAGATTTAGTCAGTACATTAATGAAAGAAAAATAAAGTGTTTAAATATTAGGAAAAGGTATACCTGTCATTATTTATAGATGATGTGATTGTGGACTCCCCAAAATATGTGACCCAACTGTCAAACAGACATAATAACAGCTCAATAAGGTGAAGAGATTTAACACTATCACAGAAATCATTAGATTTCTTAGTAACTAGAAATAATAAATTGCAAAATGCAATTAGAAAAAAAAATTCACCATAGCAGTAAAATACTGATGAATTAACCAGGGAAATATCATGACCTGTAAGAAGACTTCTTTTTAACCAATGAACGTATAAGATGACCTGAGTAATTGTGGAGAGATGCCAAAAAAATGTGGATTTTTGTATTTATTTGTAATTTCAATGCAATCCCAATGAAACCAAAAAGATATTTTTATTTCTTAAAAGATTTTATTTATTGGGGCACCTGGGTGGCTCAGTCGGGTAAGCCTCTGACTTTGGCTCAAGTCATGATCTCACAGTTTGTGAGTTCAAGCCCCGCGTCGGCTGCTGTGCTGACAGCTCAGAGTCTGGAGTCTGCTTCAGATTCTGTTTCTCCCTCTCTCTCTCTGCCCCTTCTCCACTAGTGCGCTCTCTCTGTCTGTCTGTCTCTCTCTCTCTCTCTCTCTCTCTCTTGCTCACTCACTCTCTCAAAAATAAACACTAAAAAAGATTTTTTAAGATTTTATTTTTTTAATTAGTAATTATTTTACATTCTTTTTTTAAATTTTTTTTAAGTTTTATCTGAGAGAGAGTGAGCACACACAAGTGGGGGAGGGGCAGAGAGAAAGAGAGACAGAATCCCAAGCAGGCTCCAAACCATTAGCACAGAGCCCGATGTGGGGCTCAAACCCATGAACCATGAGATTTTGACCTGAGCCAAGATCAAGACTCACTTAACTAACTGTGCCACCCAGGTGCCCCTAAAGATTTTATTTTTAAGTAATCTCTACACCCAACATGAGGCTTGAACTTAACAACCCAAGATCAAGAATCACACGCTCTACTGACTGAGCCAGCCAGGTACCCCTAAAAAGATATTTTCAAAGGAATTTAAAAATCTGGCTCTAAAAATGTTTCTGGGGTTTTTTTTAATGTGCAGGAATAGTCAAGAACAACAATAATGAGACTTATGTGCCTTAGCACATACTGAAATACAATAATGACCATAGTAATTAAAACTGGTATTATACAAAAATTAACAAATATATTAAAAAAAATGATCTGTATGCGTATGGACCATTAGATACTGATTGAAACCAACGAACCATAAAAAAGTCATTTTGAAGAGCCAAAGAAATTTCATGATGAACAGCATAGTAAGGCTACCAAAGGACTCATTAGTAGGTCTGTTGATGGTATTATAGTTTTATTTTTTCTTAAAGTTCATATTTTCAGAGACTTCTAATAAGGCATGTAGGAGTGAAATGACATGTTTGAAATTTGCTTTAAAATAATCTAGCCAAGAAAAAAAAAAAGACTAGGCAATGTAGATGTAGAAAAATCTTGCTGACTGTTGAATCTTGATGATCAGTATATTGGAAGTTCAGCATACTAGGCTCTTTACTTTTGAGTATATTTGAAATTTTTCATAATAAAATTGTTCATGGCATTTCAAATCTTTGGGAGAAGGATTTATTCAGTAAATAGTATTAGAACAATTGTCTGTGCATCTGGGGAAAAAATATAAAGTTAGAGTCCTCCCTTCCACTGTAATACAAAATAAATTTAGAGTAATTAAAGAGACATGTGCTAAACACAAATGATTAAAACCTGGAAGATATAGAATATTTTTGGTATATTAAGATGACTTGTTTTTAGTGTTTATTTTGAGAGAGAGAACGAGTGGGGAAGGAGCAAAGAGAGAAGGAGAGAGAGAATCCCAAAGCAAGCTCCACGCTGCCAGTGTGGAGCCCCAATACAAGGGCTTGATCTCACAAATCACAAGATCATGACCTGAGCCAAAATCAAGAGTCAATTACTTAACTGACTGAGCCACCCAGGCGCCCCTACAGATGACTTCTTAAGCAAGACACAAAACCCAGAACCCATAAAGGAAGAAACCAATAAATGTGACCACATAAAAAATAAACATTTCTGTAAAACTAAAGAACTTTAAAAAGTTACAAGAAAAGGAATAGAATGAGACATTTGTGTTTGTTTTTTAATATTTATTCATTTTGAGAGAGAGAGCTCAAGCAGGAGAGGGGGGCGGTACAGAGAATCTCCGCACTGCAGCATGGAGCCTGATGCGGGACTTGAACCCATGAACCGTGAGATCATGATGTGAACTGAAACCAAGAGTCAGATGCTTAACCAACTGAGCCACCCAGGCACCTCTGACGCCTCTGGCACGTCTGACATAACAGATAAAGGACTAATATCTAGAAAGATGTTTAATAAGTAACAAAAAGACAAAAAAAACAGAAGAATGGATAGAGGCTATGAACGGTCCATTTATAAAAATAGAAATAAATACAGATGACCAACATATGAAATGATGCTATTAGAGAAAGTAAAATTGAAATGAGATGATCTTGGCAAAAATTTTAAAGATTGACAGTATTTAATGTTGGTAAGATACAGAAAAATATGCTCTCACACAGTACTAGTAAAAGACGAGGTATAATTTTTGGGGGGCAACTCAGCAATGTCTATTTAAATTAAAATACAGTTTTCACTTCTGTATTTTTATCTTAAATATTCCTATATGTGTTCAAAGAGTCATTAACAAGGTTGTTTGTACAGTACTATTTATAATATTGGGAAATTTGAAAACTCAAATAGTAGAAAAAGAGTAAAAAATGGTACAGCTAAACTGTTAAATCTATGGATTAGAGAATGAAGTCAGTCTATTTGTACAATCATAAACAGTTTGCTTAGACACATTGAAGGGATGATAGATCTCATTTTAGATCTATTTTTCAGATCATTTTAAATAAAACTTCAAGTATGTAGAAATACACAAGCAGTAGTTTGGAAAAATACATGTAAATTGATGGGATGTGCCATTTTATATTAGTTGTTGTTTTATAACAATATATTCATGTAATTTTTAAAAATTGAAAGTATGTATATCAAAACATGCAATCCAAATAAGGTTTGTAGATTGTACCAATGTCAATATCCTGGTTTTTATATTGTAGTATAGTTATATAAGCTGTTGCCATAGGGGAAAGGGGCGAAGGGACTTTCCGCTACTTTTGCAATTTTGTAATTATATCAAGGGTTTGTTTTTTTATAAGTAACAAATAAGTGAAAAAATTAAAGGTTAAAAAAGGAATCGTGGCCACTTGTCACTAAAACCTAATAAATTACCTAAATACACTAGTCACTTAAGAAAAAATAGAGAAAAAAAAAATAGTCATCATTTCCCTATTTTCTTTAATAGGTACTAGATGATCTGGAATGTCATGGAGTTGCAGTATCAGAACAAAGCCGAGCAGAGTTGGAACAGAAAATAGATGAAGCTAGAGAAAATATTCGTAAAGCAGAGGTGAGGTGGCAGCTAATTGTGGCATTTTGCCCAGCTCCAACAACATCACGACTATGATATATATCTTTAGGATTCAGTTTCTATACACTGATTAATTTGAAGATGATTCAACATCTTTATGTGTGTCCAGAGTATTATTTTTGAGTACCTGCTTCATACAAGGTAATACATGTAACAAAAGGCACTGAACCTATCTGAAGAGTTTGCAATCATGAAACATTAAATAACAGAAGAATTATATCACAGTGAAGATACTAATTTTATAGTTTTTACAAGGTACAAAATAAATCAGTCAAATTAATGGCATAGAAATTGATACATATATGTTCAGAGCCTTGAAAAGTCCTCCCCCATATAGAAGGTTCACTGGTCCAGGAGCATAAGCTGATCTTCTAAAAAAGAGACTTGGTTGAGCAGACAAAACCAAAAACATTACAACCGTGGATTTTAATCTTTTGGTAAGGGGTCTTGGGACCCTTTGAGGATTGTATATGAAAGTGTGAAACCCTCTCTCCCACAAAAAAAAAAAAAAAAAAAATACACATTTTTGTGCACAGTTTCCAGAAGTTCATGTACCCTAGAGTAATATTCTCTGACCTAGAGGCAGAGAGGTTGAGATAGAAAGAAGTTATTTGCAAAGGAGGAAGACCTAGGATATAATTTGGCAGTTGGATTAGATTAGAGTGGAGGTTTTTTTGTGAGGAAATGTGGTAGGAAGAAAGCAAAATAATTGTGGTTAGGACCAGTCCATGGAGAACCTGTGCACACTTGTATATAGTTATGTACCCAATGCAACATGTTGAAGGGATGTAGAAATAGACATTTTAAAAAGACTGAGACTATCCAGGCCTCAAGAAGAATATGTTCTTGTTAGGAAGGCCTCAAGAGAGCCAAAGATAACTAAGGCCTTAAAGCATAAATGCCAAGGAATGATCCACACAAGTATACATAATACTTAAGGAACCCAGAGGACACAGAGACCCCTGGGAGAAGTTGTTAGGGCAGGTAACACAGAAGAGGTAGGATTTGAGATGGGTGTTGACAGATGAATAATATTTAATTCGAGAGAAAGGGGTAGATAGCACAAGATTTGTGCTATGCAATGTTAAGAGGCATAACTGGAACCAAAAGAAGAAGGTAGGAAGGAGGCAGATTTGAAGCTGCCCTAACAGTCAGATCTGCCCAATGAAAGAATAAATTCCCCTGGGACGAGGTGCAGCACTGCAAGTGCTGTCAGGGACTCTATACAAGGAATTCTTTCATTGGTTGAGGGTTAATCTAAACTAGTGATTTTCACATGTCCCCTCAGGACTCTAGAGGTTTTGAGGAAATGTTTCAGTGGTTGGTTGGAGGGCAGGGGGAGGTGAGGGGAGAGGCAGCTTAGGCGAACATAGGGAGTATGAGCATGTTTTTGGCATAACCCCACAGAAGTGATCTGAACCAGAAAAGCTTGCCATCTGCCTGGTCTAGAAAAGTCCTAGTAAACCTAACTTGCCTTTGTTCCTGGCACATGATCCACAGCCTCCATAGTGAAGAGGGCAGGGTGTACAATAAATAGTCATTTTCTGCTCTGAATTCAGGGTCACGGCTAAACCACTACCCTAGTGTGCTGGCCAACTACTATTGGCAGCCCCTTGCCTAGTCTGAGAAACACTGGCTTGTGTAGAAGAGTTTCTCCTGGTATTTGTTTCTCTATACTCTGAGTGAAGTCAGTTTCGGAGCTTTGGTGGAACGGGATAGGTCTCGGAAGTTTTCCAAAGGGTGTGTTCTCTCTTGTATTTTCCGTTTCCAGACTCCCTCCATAGTGTCACTGTCTGGTACCATCGCTCCACCAAACCCCCCAGTAGTAGCAGTAGTAGGTATCAGTCACACAGTCTGTATTTAGGCTGAATGACCTGTTATTTCCATGAGTGTGCTAAACAGCCCTGTGTTTGTTAGCTCAAAGCTAAAAATATGAAGTGAGATTCCCACAACAGAATGACTCGTTTCTCCTAATACCAGTATTTAAGTCTGCATTCTCAAAGATAATTTTCTTACCAAAAATACAGAAAATGCTAAAAACCATGATGCTAGATCCAGTATCTCAGTTTTGAATATCAGTGAAATACGGTTAATCTTACTGCTGTCTTAAAATGATCTTCCACTTGATTTTCATCTATCAGATATGAAGAACAGTCCAGCTAAAATTAGATGGCAAATACATGAGTATATTACTCACTGCAGAGGTAGTACTTACCAGGTTGTCCTAATGACATTTTTGGATAGATTTCACTACAAGAGCCTTCAGAGGAATTGACAATAGTGGTTTTGTAGATTACCTTTTTCTTTCTTCTGCCTGCATATCATTTGCATTGAATTTTCCATTCAGCAGTTACTTACTTTATTATAAATAACTAATCAAAAGGGACAGAGCTGGTTAAAATTCCATTATATCCTTCATGTTTGATTTTTAACTCCCACCAATGTGTTACCCTCCCTTGTTGGGTAATCTACTTTATCTAGTCTTTTCTGTATTATGTTTCCATTCAGTGTTGCTGATTACAATAAAAACATCTGTGGTGCTCAGTAATAGATTAAAGAAACTTTCCAGACATAGATATTGAAAAATATAAATGGCCTGTGCTTTTCTAAAGAATATAACAATTACTTAATAATTATTGACTGGTTAATGTGTCACAAATTCACTCAGTTATTAGTGTAACAATTACTTAATAAACATCTGCTGTGCACCAGGCACTGATGGATATACTAGACATACAATGATGAACACACTGTGTGTACTAGATGTGGTACTGTTGGCAGCCCCTGACAAATCCAGGAGTTGAAACAAAGCAATAGCTGCTTAAATTAAACTTTAATAACAGTCCTCTTAACCTGGTATTTAGGTATTTGAATTTTTTGAAATGCCTTTTATCACAAAGACACACACATTCTGCATCTGACTTATACCTGTTTTAAAAGTAGCTTGCCAAGAAACTGAGAATTTTAAATACCATCTTTTTGGAAGCTGTACATGACGTATGTTGTTCCAGAGCACAATTACTTTTTGCATGTTTAAATTTTTCCCTTTTGGGGGGCTTGAGGGTAGTTCTCTTTTTTTTGATAGTGAAGAGACACACTGAGGAGACACAAATAGGAGAAAGTTAACGTAAGAAGTTAAAGATACTGGAAATTTTTAGTAATTCACGTTTGGTGTAAGGTCTGCAAGAAGGAACTATAGACTATATGATTCCTTCTCTAAGATACTAATTACATATTTTTTTATCTGAATGTACACTTGAAAGCCAGAGTACCTGGTATCAAGAGTGAATTAACAAAACCAAAAAAATCAATTATTATTTATATAAACACGTTTTCATAGGTACCATTTTCTCTTAAATTGTCATCCTATAAGGTTCTGTTGTACATCAGGAATTCAAGATTATTATGTCATCCTTGTACCTCAGTGACTCAAAAATGGTAATTAATACTCTTGCCAGCATGCTATAGGAGAAGCCCCAAAATTTCAGTTGCATAAAATGTAAAGCCTCCTTGCCACAAGATTAATGAAATGCTAAGGATAAGCCTGCTATAAAAACAGAATTTTCAATCATATTATATCGAAATTTACATTACCTCAGGGCCTGTTATTGTGAGTTTTCACTATACTCTTATAATAGTGTGTCAGCACACCTTTTGACTAATCACTTTCTTTCACTTTATGTGTGAATATGTTCTTTTTTTTTTTCCTTTGTGATTATTTATTTTTGAGAGAGAGGAAGAGAGCATGAGCGGGGGAAGGGGCAGAGAGCGAGGGGGACAGTTTCCGAATTGGGCTCAGCTGCTCACAGCAGAAAGCCCAGTACAAGGCTCGAACTCATGAACCGTGAGATCATGACCTGCGCCAAGGTCAAGCTCTTACCCAACTGAGTCACCCAGGTGTCCCGTGAATATTTTCAACTGTACGGAAAAGATGAAGAGTAAATAAATATTTCTCAACATGCTAAATTCAACAGTTAATATTTTGCAATATTGGCCCTATGTGTTTATTTCTATTCTGTAAAATAGAGGTTAAATCTCGAGGCCTTATTAGAGTCAGTATTTTAGGCAATAATACTTGATAGATGATGCTGTTTTTCATCACAGAATGTTTTTATCAAGTTGCCTCTCTATGAATGATGCTAACAGTAGTCACTTAATTAGGTGGTGCTCCCAGATCTTTCCACTGTTCAGGTTCCTTTTTTTCTTTCTTTTTTTTTTTTTTTGTATTTGCAGCTACCAGGTACTAGGCACCTCCAGTAATGGCAAATACGTATTTTTCTCTCTTTCTTAAGTATCATTTTGATGTCATGATATTTTAAAAGTCAGCTCTGGGGCACCTGGGTGGCTCAGTCAGTAGGTGTCTGACTTTGGCTCAGGTCATGATCTCACAGCTCTGTGAGTTCAAGCCCCGCATCAGGCTCTGTGCTGATGGCTCAGAGCCTGGAGCCTGCTTCAGATTCTGTGTCTCCCTCTCTCTCTGCCTTAACCCACTCGCATTCTATTTCTGTCTCTCTCAAAAATAAATAAACATTAAAAAAAAAATCAGCTCTATCAAGGTATAATATACATACAGTAAAATGTAACCATTTCAAGGGAACAGTTTGGTAAGTTTGGACAAATGCATCTCCCTGAATATTCACCACCACAATCTAGATACAAAATATTTCATTCATCCCCCCCCAATTCTCTTGTGACCAGACAACAATTGACATGCTTTCTGTCTTAAGTTAGTTCAACTCCGACAATATGAGTATTAGATTACTTGGTATTGCCCTACACATCACATGCAAAGATCACCTTTCATGCTTTTATACAGTCTTATTTTTTGTCTTAATCTCAGTTTGATGAGCTAGTATGTATTCAAGTTCACTGATTGTTTCTTCTGTGGTGCATAATCTACTGTTAAGGCCATCCTGTCAATTTTGATTTCAGGTGTTACAGCTTCAGCTCTAGGAGTTCTGTTTGGTTCTTTATATTTGCAGTTCATGCCTGCTTATCTTCATGTTTTCCTTGAAATCCTTAGGTGTATTTATAATAATGACTTTAAGTCTTGTCTGCTCATTCCATCATATCTGTGATGTCTGTCTTTCTTTCTTATTGACTGATTTTTTCCTTTAGTTATGGCTCATCTTTTTCTACTTTTCAAATACCTAGTAATTTTTACTGAGTACTAGAAATGGTGAGTGTTTGGTTATTGGGGTGTCTGAATTCTCCTTTCTTCTTTTAAAGACTATTGAGTTTTGTTCTGACAGCCAATTCAGTTGCAGATCAATTTGATCCTTTTGAGGCTTATTTTCAAGCTTTGTTTGGGCTGGTTTAGAATAGCCTTTCCAACAGTGTGGAGGTTCCTCAAAAACTTAAAAATAGAACTACCCTATGACCCAGCAATTACATTACTAGGTATATATCCAAGGGATACAGGTTTGCTGTTTCGAAGGGGCATATGCACCCCAATGTTTATAGCAGTGCTATTGACAATAGCCAAAGTATGGAAAGAGCCCAGATGTCCATCAACAGATGAATGGATAAAGAAGATATGGTGTGTGTATATGTATATGTATATGTATATGTATATGTATATACATGTGTATATATATGTATGTGTATATATATGTATGTGTATATATGTATATATATATACACATGTATACATACATACATACATACAATGGAGTATTACTCAGCAATCAAAAAGAATGAAATCTTGTTATTCACAACTATGTGGATGGAACTAGAGGGTATTATACTAAGCAAAATTAGAGAAAGACTGATATCAAATGACTTCACTCATATGAGGAATTTAAGATACAAAACAGATGAACCTAAGGGAAGGGAAGCAAAAAGAATATAAAAACAGGGAAGGGGACAAAACAGAAGAGACTCTTAAATACAGAGAACAAACTGAGGGTTGCTGGAGGGGTTGTGGGAGGGGGCATGGGCTAAATGGGTAAGGAGCATTAAGGAAGACGCTTGTTGGGATGCGCACTGGGTGTTATACATAGGTGATGAATCACTGGAATCTACTCCTGAAAACATCATTGCACTATATGCTAGCTAACATGGATGTAAATTATAAATAAATAAATGAATTAAAAAACTAAAAAAAAAAAAAAAAGAATAGCCTTTCCAGTAGGGCAAATTTAGCCCTATTACCAGTGCATTTCCTTTCTATAGTTTCTTGTTTTACCATGAGTATCCAGCAAGGTTTCTCAACTCTGGCTGGATAGATGGAACATCTTTCAGCCCTGTATAAGCTCTTGAGAAGTTTTTAGTTCACAGCTCTGTAGTAGGTGTCCTTTCCCTGAGTCATTATCCTTTGCTTCTCCTCATGGAGTCCCACATATTCTCAATTTATTATGGGTTTTTATTAATTTAGTGTATTTTAAATTATAGTTGGCCTTTTTTTAAGTGCCACATTGTCTAAATTTGGCCAGTGAGAGTCCATTTAATGGCTGATTTCCATGTCCTTTTGACATTATTCCCATTAGATTTTTGAACAGTTTCTTGCTTTCTCACACAACAAGCCATCATACACTCACCATGTATTTTTCCCCTACCAGACTTAGAATTAGCCATTTCTTCATGGAGCTCTGATTTCTTTTAATAAAGAATAGTATTTATTTTTTTATTTAAAAAAATTTTTTTTAATATTTTTATTTATTTTTGAGACAGAGAGAGACAGAGCATGAGCAGGGGAGGGGCACAGAGAGAAGGAGACACAGAATCTGAAGCAGGCTCCAGGCTCCAAACTGTCAGCACAGAGCCCGATGCAGGGCTTGAACTCACAGGCTGCAAGATCATGACCTGAGCCGAAGTCGGACGCTCAACCGACTGAGCCACCCAGGCGCCCTAAGAATAGTATTTAGATACCAGAGTCTAGAATGTGAAGGTGCTTATTGTTAGGAGTATCATTTATTTCTTGGCCCTTTCTTTGTTATTAGAGCTAGGAATTTATTATTTTTTTCACATCATGAGTTCATGTTGATCTTTCCAATTAAAATTTAAAATTAAAAGGATTTTGTTGAACTTCTTTGATTTTATATTATCTTTTTTCTCTTATATTGAAAATCTTGATTCCTAATATTATCATAATATTTTATTTGCTTTCTCCTGCAGTATATTAAAAAGTCTCAGAATTATAATGGAAATACTAATGGTAATCTATTGAGCAAAATTTAAGATTTCTTTGCAGTTCATTTTGGGTATAGAATATATCTCTACAAGGGTTTCTGCTTCTGATAATAAAGGACTAACTCATATTAGGCTAATCCTTCTTTAGATAACAGTTATTAACCTGGGGTAAAAATATTTAAAGTGATTATTTAGTAGATGTGGAAAACTGCCATATAAAAACTGGAAAGGAATAGACCCTGAAAAGAATGGGACTGTACTTGGTGATATTAACATTAAATAGCTCTTTGCAAAGGGTTGTTTTCAAGCATAGAGCCTTGGTCTTAACTGGCTTTAGAATGGCTGTCAGGAAGCCTTCAAGTTTGCATATATGTAAATAACCGTCCAAATCCTGGGCCAAACCTAAATACATGCATGGAACAGAAACTCCCAGGAGCTTGACAGGAAACAGTAGCTGGAAGGCAAAAATAATTAACAGAAAGTTCAGCTGTTGCTCACCACAGGGGAACAACATCAACCATTAAAATATTGGAGTGGTTGTAATATCAAAGCAAACTACAGGACAAGAAATATTAAAAGGGATCATTTATAATGATTAAAAATGAGGTGTTCATCATCTTCTCCATCAAGAAGACATAACAATTCTCAGGGTGCCTGGGTGGCTCAGTCAGTTGGGCATCCGACTTCGGCTCAGGTCAGGATCTCAGTTTGTGAGTTCAAGCCCCACTTCAGGCTCTGTGCTGAGCTCAGAGTCTGGAGCCTGCTTCAGATTCTGTGTCTCCCTCTGTCTCTGCCCCTCTCCAGCTCCCGCTCTGTCTCTCTCTCTCTCAGAGTTAAATAAAAACATTAAAAAAAAGAAGAAGAAGACAGTGTAACAATTCTGGATGTGTATATAACTAATAATAGAGCTACTAAGTACATGAAGCAAAACTGGCCTAACTGAAAGGAGAAATAAACAAATCTACCATGGTAGTTGGAGATTTCAACATTCCTTTCAGTAATTAGAAGAAGGAGCTAGAAAATCAGCAAGGATACAGGAGACTTGAACAACACTATCAACTAATTTTACCTTAATTGGCATTTAAAGAAGACTCTACCCTACAAGAGTATAGAGTATTTGTTCTTTTAAAGTACACACAGAATGTTCAGCATAAACCAGTGTCAAGTTAGTTTAAAAGTATTGATATCAGAGTATGTTCTCTGACCATCAGAATTAAATTAAAAATCAATTAACAGATACCTGAAAAATCCCCAGATATTTGGAAATTAAATTATTTAAACACAACAATCTGTGGCTGCCTTAAAACACACACACACACAACTTTATGGCAAAAGCTATTTATTATCTCTCACCATTCTGGGTGTTGACTATGCATTTCTTTTGCAGGTTTTTCCTGAGATTACTCAAGGAGCTGCATACATCTTAGAGGGTCTGCTAGAGGGCTAGGCCTTTTTTCCAAATGGTCTTTCATCCTCAATTATGCTAAACTGGGCTTCCTTACATAATGGAGATACATTCCAAGAAATCAACTTTACTTGCACTTATCAAATCTCTGCATCAAATTTGCATATGTTCCATCAAAGCAGATCACATGGATAAGCCCGGAATCAATGCGAGAGGGGACTACTTGGATAGCAAGAGGCATGATTCATTGGGAATAACAGTTTACCAAAATCGATGGGACTTTGGTTAAATCATTTTTCTCATCTATAATGGAGTTTATGATATCCATCCTCAGAATTGTGTGGATTGAATGAAATGGTATAATCCTATGTGATAAAATTTGTTTAGAGTGTTTTTAAGAAACCAAAGGTAATTTAGAATGGCAAATACTACCATCTACCATTATTTATTTCCTACACAATGCCAGGCATTGTCCTAAATAGTAGAGTTGCAACAGACACAGTCCTTACCTTAGAGAAATGATATTTTGAAGGTAAAGTAACTAAGCCCATATTAGATTTACAGACTTTATAACTTTATCCACATGTCAAGCCAAAAAGTTTTATAAACTCAACTGTGGCTTGACATTTGGATGTGCTTATGTTAAATTTTATATTAAAATCAGTTAATTGACATTGTTAATACACCAAGATTATGTATCTATAAGATACATCTGTAAGATGTGGCTTTTCAAAGCATCATTTAAAAAAAACTATCTCTTGGGGCGTTTGGGTGGCTCGTCAGTTAAGCTTTCGGCTCTTGATTTCAGCTCAGGTCATGATCTCACCGTTCTTGAGATCAAGCCTCACGTCTTGAGATTAAGATTCTCTCCCTCTCTTTCTACCCTTTCTGCACTCAACATATGCATGCTTTCTCTCAAAAAATTAATAATTAAAAAAAATTTTGAAGTAAAGTGAAAGACAACACACAGGATGGGAAAAAATAATCTGCAAATCATGTATCTGATGAGGGACTTTTATCTAGAATACATGAAAACTTACAATAAAGACAAAGACAAGGGGTACCTGGGTGGCTCAGTCAGTTGAGTGACCGACTCTTGATTTTGGTTCAGGTCATGATCTCACTGTTGTGAGATTGAGCCCCATGTTGGGTTCCATGATGAGTGTGGAGCCTACTTGGGATTCTCCCTCTCTCTCTGTCTCTCTCTGTCTCTCTCTGTCTCTCTCCCTCTCTCTGCCCCTCTCCCCCACTTGTACTCTCTCTCTAAATAAATAAATATTTTTTAAAGGACAAAGACAAAATAAAACAGCGACAGTCCATTTTAAAAATGGGCAAAAGGTCTGAATAGACAGACATTTCTCCAGAGAAGATACACAGATGACTAATAAGCACATGAAAATATACTTGACATCATTAGTCATCAAGGAAATACAGATCAAAACTACAATGAGATACTACTTCATACTCACTAGAATGGCTAGAATCAAAAAGAAAGACATTAACAAGTGTTTTCCAGATGTGGAGAAATGTTAACCCTCACACCCTGCTGGGGGGATTATCAAATGAGGCAGAAAACAGCCTGGCATTTCCCCAGTGGTTCAATATAGCATTATTTTATGACCAAGTAATTCCAGTCCTAGGTATATACCCAAGAGAAAAGAAAGGTTTACACAAAAACTTGTACACTAATGTGTAAAGGAACATTATTCATATTAGACAAAAAACTGAAATCACCCAAGTGTCGGTTAACTGACAAATGGATAAATAAAATGTGGTGTATCCAATAGAATGTTATATAACCATAAAAAAGAATGAAATACTGATACATATTACATCATGGATGAACCTTGAAACATTATACTAATTCAAAGAAGCCAATCACAAAAGACCACATATGGTTCTATTTATATTAAATGTTCAGAATATGGGCTCCTGGGTGGGTCAGTCAGGTAAGCATCCAACTTCAGCTTAGGTCATGATCTCACCGTTCAGAGTTCGAGCCCCACATCAGGCTCTGTGCTGACAGCTCACTGCTAAAAAATGTTCAGAATAGGCAAATCTGTATATGGAGAAAGAACAATAATTGAAATGGGTGAGGGAGCAATAGTTAAAGGATACGAGGTTTCTTTTGGAGGTGATTAAAATGTTCTAAAAATTGATTGTGGTGATAGTTGCATATCTGTGAATATACTGTAAATCATTGAACTGTACACTTTAAATGGATGAATCTTACAGTATATGCAAGCTTTATCTCAGTAAACAGTTGTTAGAAGAATAAACAGGTTTTTGCAAGGCTGTTTACCAAACACTGTCTCCAAACCAAAAATTCTAATTGCTTTATAAAGATGTATATGATATCCAAAACCACTGAATTGTACACTTAAAAATGATTAAGATGGCAAATTTTATGTAATGTGAATTTTATCTCCGTTTTTAAAAAGATGTATGCTTAATCTTAGGAATACAAGATAAATACAGCAATGAGAGCTCAGTGAAACAAGTCAGAAGTCAGAGAATTTTTTTTTTTTTTTCTGAGTAGGCTCCATGCCCAGTGTGGGGCTTGAACTCATAACCCTGAGATCAAGAGTCACTTACTCTGCCAACAGAGCCACCCAGGTGCCCCCAGAGTTCAGATCAGTTTTAATACCAGCTCTCCCGATGGAGAATCTAGAGAGTGATCAGAATCGCATGCCAGAAGGGTTCAGTGAGTACACTTGTTTGTCCAGAAGTCCCACAGAAGGCTATAAAGTGAGGGTTGGAATTATCAAATAATCAACATTTTCTCAGTGGAACCTTCCAATGTCGAAGGAAGAGACCACCTCTCTAATATGTGAAACACTGAAACTGACTTTACTACTTGCTAAGCAAGAGAGTAATACTTACAAACACAATCTCTAAACAAAATAGAACCGATATACAAGGTTTTAAGAATTGTGGATTTCAGGGATTGGCAGATTTTCAAAACTGAAAATGTTTTACAGATTGGCTCACCTCTGGCTGTGGTGTATAGGGATTGGTGGACTGTCAGAAGCAGGAGTAGAAGCTTGAACACTGGTGATTTCTGGAGTGAGGCTGTGGTTTACTGGCTGCCTTGCAGATGTGTGGGGCTGTCACTGGCTGACTTTCAGCGGCCTGGCTATTAGAGCAAAGCAGTTACTGTTTGATTGGGACAGGTTTAGACTGGTTCTGCGGTTACGTGCTTATGGCTTAGAACAAGAGTCAAAGCACAAGCAGTCTTTCTGTTTCTTGAATTTGGAGAATTCAGTTTGGAGAATTTTACTGCTGTATTTTATTATTTCTGATAGCTACATCGTAATTTAACTTAAATCTTTACCCAGTAGTTCAGTCAGGAGTCATGGAAGTTTTTAACCAGGGAGTGACGTGGTGACCTTTGCAAACTTGTAAGAGGAAGATTATAGAGAAGAAAAAGTCCAAGAGATAGGTTAAAAGGCTGTCAGAAAGGCTGGATTTTAGGATATCCTGAGGCCTAGCCTTCCTAAGAGGGGAAGAATACAGACTTGATGGTGTATTCATATCTTCCTGTTCAGAAGTTAGGTTTGATGTGTCTTGTCAAGATGCGAGTGTGCCATTTGCCCTCATTTCTGTTCTTGTGTTTCCTCTCCTCTCCCTACTTCTATTCCCCGCTCCCTCTCCCCCTCTCCAAGTGAAAAATTAACCTCTATGCCAAGGAAGCATTGCTAGTGAATACCAAGATTATTCTAATTAGTAAATCAAGAATAACTTAAAAAACACATTGAGGAAAAAGTGCCTTGATGTCTCACCATTTTCTTGGTTTTCTTAGATAATTAAGTTGAAAGCTGAAGCCCGGCTGGACCTGCTAAAGCAGATCGGTGTTTCTGTGGACACGTGGCTAAAGAGTGCAATGAATCAAGTAATGGAAGAACTGGAAAATGAACGATGGGCTCGCCTTCCTGCAGTGACCAATAATGGCACTTTACACTCGGTAGGATTTCTCTTCTTGGCTGTAATGGGCAGACTTTCACTGAAGGATGCTCTTCTTTGTGTCACCAAACCTGATAATAGCCAAAATTTAAAAGAAAAAATAACGGTTTTGCTAGCAGTTTGGTTTCTTTTCTTTGGCCTGTCACTGAGTTGAACTTGGTGCAGGAAGAGGGAAAAAGTCATGCTTTTTATTTTTAATATGCAGTGAAGAACATATTATCACTAGTTGGTTTATTAGTGCCACTTTACCAAATTCCTTATCCCATCATGAAGTAGATATGTTTCTTGTCTGGAAGTCATGGAATAAAAATTTTAATCTAGTGTTTCTGAAGTTCTCAGAGGTCTTCTCTGAAAACTGACATCCAGAGAGTCAGAAACAATCTTATAAAGAGAAAAGGGGGTGCCTGGATGGCTCAGTTGGTTGAACGTCCAACTCTTGGTTTCACCTCAGGTCATGCATGATCTCACCGGTCATGCATGATCTCACACTTCATGAGATCAAGCCCCATGTGCCTGGGATTCTCCCTCTCCCTCTCTCTCTGCCTCTCTCTCTCTTTCTCTGTAAATAAGTAAATAAACTTAAAAGAAAAAAGAAAGGAACACTTTTAGTCTCTGGCTTAATTATTTGATTCACAAGGGCTTTCACACTCTGTTCACTGTATTTTTCATCAGGGAGACAGTGCAAGTATGGTCAGAGCTCAAGCTAGCATTTTCTTGCTTCAAGTCCAGGGCATTTTCCACTTTGATGTCATCCAGTTCAACCTTAGCTAATAGCTTAATTAATATAGCTACTCAGCTGATGGTAAACTAGACCTCATGTTGGAGATCTGAGTGCCAGAAAAGTTCATTGACTTGCCTGTTATTACATAAGTGGATATATGATGTCTGTAGCTGGTCAGACTAAAGTAATTCCTATTGCTGCTTCCTACCCATTACTCTGTCTCATCCTGTTTATTTCCTTATGGCATTTATTACGATCTTTGCTTTGTGTTCTTTGTCTATCTTCCTCTCTGGAATGTAATTACCATGTCTGTCTCATTCAGTGCACAGCAAAGTGCCTGGCACATAGTAAGTACTCAATAAATAATCTGTTGAAGGAAGAAATGAAAGAATGGATGGCTGAATAGATGGAATAGTGGCAAACTAAAAGCTAAAACTCTAATCTCACAACTTCCTACTGTATCCAAAGTGCCTCTTCAGCGCTTGTGCCCTTCAGATAAAAGGCATCCTTGCGAGAGAAATTGGCTAAAGTTTAAGAACATTCCTGAAAGTTTTGTCAATTTTTTCACATAGCATTCTGATTTTCTAATGGGAATACGCTTGCGCATTTTAAAAAGATTGCGTGTGGGTGTGCATTTTAAGGAAAAGCAATCTATTGAAAGTTTATTTTTATTTGACTATTAATGGTAATCCAGCTAGAGAAAATAGGCACACATCACCTACTTGACGTCAGGGATAGAAGAGCCTGGCCTGTTTTTAATACAATAGAGTTGTTCCATGTCATGGAATATCTCTTTCTAATGCATCTTTTGAATGTCACAGTTACCATCTACTTCAAGTAATTTTGTTGTACAGAATTTAGGATGACAGCAAATCCCAGGCACACACTTTCTTTTGGCCTCTTCAGTAGCACTGTTGGCAACCAATAAACCCATGATTTCTCTTGGACTAGTATCTTTTCTAACTAAATCAACTGGGCAGGCATTTATCCCCTCCCTGTGTGCCTACTTCCTGAGCACATTGGAGATGAACAAGAATTGGTCTCTCTCCTTGAAGAGCTTGCAAGCTGGTAGAGCAGACAGACCTCAGACCTTTATAGATCTTAGTGATCCATGGCAGTGTGTGACTGGGTTCCTCTGTGGCAAACTTGAAACGCCTACTTCTAACTCATCAACACACCTTGGAAAAAACCCTTCTCTCTGTGTTTCAGAGAGAAAGTTAAGTTAAATGATCTAAGATCCCCTCCAACTCCAAAATCTTACGATTTTGTGAAATGCTATTAAAAAAGTTTAATACCAGGTGGAAAAATAGGAAAGACGTTTGCCCCGTGAAGGAACTGTCAGTTGAGATAGTCCTTGAAGAATTTTAACATGAGATAAAGAAGGGCTTCTGAGTGTGAGGGAAGGAAATGAAGAAGATATGCCTAGTACAGTCTGTCAATGAGTAGTACATTCTGGTAGTAAGTGTTGAATAAATTCGGTGTTTTTGAGAACTGTCCAAAGACATGAGCTCATCTAGAAACATCACATTTTCTGCGAAGAGAACATTTTGCAATCCTAACGCATTCTTCCTTACCTCTAGTCAGTATTATGGAGCTTGTGTCATCCTGCTTTCAGCTGAGGGATATATTTTGTGGAAGCTCTACTAACAGTCCAGTAGTGCCCCCTTTATCCATGGTGTCACTTTTCTTGGTTTCAGTTACCATGGTCAGCCATGGAAGCAACTGTCTAGATGCAGATGATCCTCCTGACCTATTGTCAGAAGGTCAGTGGTAGCTTAACGCTGCATTACAATGCCTACGTCATTCACCTCACTTCATCTTGTCACGTAGGCATTTTATCTCACATCACCACAGGAAGAAGGGTAAGTACAGTACAATAAGATATTTTGAGAGAGAGAGACCACGTTCACAAACTTTTATTACAGTATATTATTGTAACTTATGTGTTACTACTATTGTTATTTATCTCTTACTGGGCCTGATTTATAAATTAAACTGTAGCACAGGTATGTATGTGTAGGAAAAAACATAGTCTGTAGGGTGTGGTCCTACTGGTACTTCTGTGGGTTCAAACATCCACTTGCAGTCTTGGAACATATCTCCTGCTGATAAGGAAAGGAGGCTACTGTATAAATAAAGGAGAGATGTGGGCACAAAACAGCTTAATGAAGTCCCAGCATTTATTTAACCTGCTTTTAAATGACTGCACTGAAGTAATTTAGAAGAAGTTGTATCTCTTCTCTTCACACTGGCAGCTGCTGGCTAGGATCATGAAGCAGAAATACACATCTGGGGACCAAATTATTTCTTCCATTATAGATGCCAACAAAAGCATTAGTCATCAAGTTTAGAGTTCCCTTCCATCGGGAAAACATGGTTAATTTTAATGTTACACATTAACAGTGTAAAGGGCCTTATTAGAAGATAAATGTTTTTAAAATATATAGTCTTTTTACCTTACAGAATAAGGAAGGAACTATACTTTCTTGAGTATTAACTTTTTGCCTTCTATATTATGCTGTGGTACAGATAGAGGGTTGGGAAGAAACATAGAAAAAGAATCACAGAATACAGCAATATTTTTTAATGGAGAACAGTCTGTTAATATAGCTACTCAGCTGATGGTAAACTAGAGCTCATACATACCTCTTATGGTTAGATTGCTACCAGTAGCCCAGTCAGCCTTTCTGCCAGTCATTCCTCCCTTCTCTTATTTTCCTTTCTTCTCTTACTCAAAAACCCATACTCAGTTTAATTTTGAAGTTATATTAATTTTAGAATAGAAAAAGGTATAAAACTGGATTAGAAAAAAATTAGAAAGTTAGGTAGAGGAAAAAAATGACCCCAAACTCCGTCCTTATGACACCACTGTTAGCAACTTGATGTAATTCTGTCCTCTTTCTATTCTTTTTTTAAACATATTTGTCATAGGGGCGCCTGGGTGGCTCAGTCGGTTAAGCGTCCGACTTCAGCTCAGGTCACGATCTCGCGGTCCGAGAGTTCGAGCCCCGCGTCAGGCTCTGGGCTGATGGCTCAGAGCCTGGAGCCTGCTTCTGATTCTGTGTCTCCCTCTCTCTCTGCCCCTCCCCTGTTCATGCTCTGTCTCCCTCTGTCTCAAAAATAAATAAACGTTAAAAAAAAAATTTAAAAAAAAACAAAACCATATTTGTCATAATAAAGTTAATTTTGTATATTTTTCCATCTAGCATTCCATTTTGCTGGATAGTCTTCATAATCTTTCTTTTCATGTCTGTGTAGTATTCCCTCAGGAAGGCATACCATAATTCACTTAACTGCTCTCTTATAGGTTCAATATTTAGATTGCTTCCAGATATTATAAATAAATAATACTCTGAAAGAGTGTCTCTGAAAGAGATATATGTGTACATACTTCTTTTTTCCATAGTAGGAATAGATTTCTATAATACAGATTCTTAGAAGTAGAATTCATAGGTTGGAGATTTATAGTTCTTCGTTTAAGGTTGGGTTTTGTTCTTTTTTTCCCCCTAGATTCTCAAACTATAGCTGACAGTGTTTACATGACTTCTTTATCTTCAGCCATTTCCCCTATCATTTCCCCTATATAACAGACATCCTGGCATCCACTTTGTTGTGCAACCTCCCTAAGAGCGTGAGCATTTTGCAGAGTTGCATAGAAATAAATTCTGACTTTCCTCATTATGAAGACCATGCTGAATAATGTGTTTGAAAGGCAAGGAAATTAAATATTTTTAAACATCAGGATGGTAGTTTAGTTCTCATTTGCCTCGTTAAATGCCTAATAGTCTTTGCAGTATAATGGGTTTTGTTTTTGAAATATGAAAATCTGTTTGTTGGCTTGTCCTGATCCCAAAGAAAAGAAACAATGGCTTTTTGTAATGAAATAAATGTAAACAGTAGAAAATAATAGCATATACCTGCAAAAATTTTTAGGCACTTCCGTATTTACAGTTTTTCCAAGTGGTTAGTGGTCTTGTTATTGGATTAAACTCCATACCCAAATAGACCACACTATTATTGAAACTGAAATTTCATATTTTCAGTAGGATCAATTTAATTCAATTCAGTAAGCATGTGTGGAGCCTGCATGCCTCATGAGACCCTTTGCTAAGTGCCGGGAGTTACAAACTGAGTATAATGTCTGCTGAGTTTGTATCCACAGATTGAGAGAACCAGTCTCACTAACAGCCAAGACCAAAAGATGGGCATTGAAAAGATGTGGAGAATTTCAGTTCTAAGAGAAGTATCTCCAGCTGTATTGTGTTCTTTAACTTTCTGCATACCCATAACAACAAGTAAAGTACCTGACACAAATCCATATACGTAGTACATGTTCAAAAATACTAATCCACACCTGAAGATAAGCAGTCTAATTCCACCAACTGACCTTAAAATACTATTAAAAAGAGGAAGTTCACAAAAAAGCATCTCTACTGTACCAGGTACTATGTTAGGCACATTCATACATTATTTCAATTAATGATCACAATGGTCCTGAATGTATTTACAGATGAGAAGACAGACTTGGAAGAATTAAATATCTCCCAGTGGCACATAGCTAGTAAGTGGAGAGAGCTAGATTTGAACCCGCATATGTCTGCTTCTAAAGCCCTGCTCTTTACCATACTTTTTTTTTCCTTTGATGATTCTGTTGAATCATCATTGAACATCCTATTTTTGATGTAATTAATCATCTTATAACATCTTCAGGTACTACGTGGCCAATTGCCATTAAAATTCTCAAGCTTTACTGATATTTTTTGACAGCTTTGCTGAGGTATAATTGATAATATAGTAGGCTACACATATTTAAAGTGTACAATTGGATATATTTTGACATGTGTATACAGCAGTGAAACCCTTGTGACAATTAAGATAATGAACATATCCACCACCCTCAAAAATTTCCTCATGCTCCTTCCAGCCCTTCAGTCAACCACTGATCTGCTCCCATTGTGGGTTAGTTTATATTTCCTAGAATTTTGTATGAACAGAATCATACAATATGTACCTTTTTTTAAATTTTTGGTCTTTCACTCAACGTGATTATTTTGAGGATCATCCGTGTTATTGCTCATCAATAATTGATTTTTTTTTTTTATTGCTGAGTAGTATTTCTTTGTATGAGTACACCACAGTTTGTTTATCAGTTCACCTGATGATGGGCATTTGGGTTTTGGAGAGACTATTACAAGTAAAACTGCTTATGTTTTGAGTGGGTCAGACAGTGGGTATGTGTTTAACATTTTAGGAAACTTCCAAAGTGGTCGTACCATTTTACATGCCCATCCAAAGGGTGCTAGTGTTTTAGTTGTTTCACAGCCTCACCAACACTTGGTATGGTTGGTCTTTCATTTTAGATATTCTAATGGGTGTGCAGTAGTGTATCGCTATATTTTTGATTTGTATCTCACCGATAATGTTGAGCATCTTTTCATATGCTTATTTGCCATCTGCATATATTTTTTGGTGAAGTGTCTGTTCAGATCTTTTGCCTATATTTTATTGCTTGTTTTCTTTTTATTGAGTTTTGAGAATTCTTTTTGTATTCTGTATACAAACCCTTTATCAGATAGATGATTAATTTTCTCCCAAATCAAGTCTATGGCTTGTCTTTTCATTTTAACAGTATCTTTTAAAGACCAGACATTTTTAAGTTTGATGAAGTCCCCACTTACTTTTTTTTTTTTCTTTTATGGACCATGCTGTGGTGTGGTATGGTAGCTTTCACAAGCTATGATTTCTTTGACAAATAAATCTTTGCCAAACCCAAGGTCATATAGATTTTCTCCTATATTTTCTTCTAGAAATTTTATAGTTTTGGGTTATACAGTTAAATCTGTGACCCAGTTTGAGTTAATCTTTGTATATATGTATATGTATATCCTTTGTGTTGTTGTTGAAAAGACTGCCCTTTCTCCACTGAATTACCTTCACATCTTTGTCAAAAATCAATTAACCATATATGTGTGGGTTTATTTTTGGACTTTTTGTTTCATTCTGTTGATCTATTTATCTGTCCTGATGCCAATGCTACATTGTTTTGATTAATGTAACTTCATAATTAGCCTTGAAGTTAGGTAGTGTAAATTCTCCAACTTTCTTCTCCCTCTCTCTCTCTTTTTTTAAATTTTAAATCCAGGATATTTAACGTCCGGCTTTCTTCTTTCTCAAGGCTGTTTTGGGTATTCTGGGTCCTTTGCATTTCCATATAAGTTTAAACTCCCATTTTCTACAAAAAAAAAAAAAACAAAACAAACAAACAAACAAAAAAAACCCTACTAGGATTTTTAAAAATAGGATTGTGATGAATCTATCTGTAAGTCAGTTTGAAGATAGTTGATGTTTTAACAATATTGAGTCTTCCAACCCATTAACATAATACCTCCCCATTTATTTAACTTTAATTTCCCTCAGCAGTGTTTTATAGCTTTCAGTGTATAGGTCTTGCATCTTTTTTCAGATTTATCTCTATTTTAAAGTTTTTGGTGCTGTAGTGTTTTTTAAATTTCAACTTCCAATTGCTCATTGCTAACATACAGAAATATAATTGATTTTTGCATATTGATCTTATATCCTGCAACTTTGCTAAACTCATTTATTAGTTGTAGTAGCTTTTGTGTAGGTTTTCTGTGTAGATAATCATGTCACCTGCATATTATTACTACTGTAACTGTTAGCATCTCCAGTAGTTTAGGGCCAATGGATGTTCTTGCCTTGTTTCTGCACTTAGGGAGAAAGCATTCAGTCTTTTACCATTAAGTATGATGTTAACAGACGGGTTTTTGTAGATGCCCTGTACCATATTGAGGAGTTTCCTCTATTTAATTTACTAATATGAATGGATGCTGAATCTTGTGAAATGATTTTTCTTTTTTAGTTTGTTTATATGGTAAATTGCATTGATGATTTTTCAAATATTAAACAAACTTTGTATTACTGATAAACTCTACTTGTATCATGATACATTACCCTTTTTATATGTTGATTGAAATTGTTAAATTGGATTTGTTAAAATTTTGATGAGCATTTTTGTCTCTGTTCATGGCAGAGATTAGTCTATAGTTTTCTTCTCTTGTAATGTTTTTGTCTGGTTTTGGTATAATGGTTGTCTCAGAATAATTTGAAAAGTATCCCTTCCTCTTCAATTTTCTGGAAGCTTATATAGAATTGTGTAGAATTTTTCTTTCTTAAATGTTTGATATACTTCATCAGAGCATGTTATCTGAGCCTGAAGTTTTCTTTATGGAAGTTTTCTTGTAACAACAAATCCGGTGTCTTTAGTAGATATAGAGTCATTCAGGTTATTCTTCTTGAGTGGATTTTGATCATTTGTGTCTTTCAAGGAATTTGTCCATTCTATCTAAGTTGCCAACTTTATTGGAACAAGTTGTTTATAATATTCCTTTATTCTTCTTTCGTTATCTAGAGAATCTGTAGGGGCATCACTTCTCTCATTCTTGATATTGGTTATTTGTGTCTACACTTTATTTCTGATCATTCTGCTAGAGGTTTATTCATGTGATAAAGAACTAGATTCGGGGTGCCTGGGTGGCTCTTGGAAGCACCATCTTTGCTGAGAATTCTCAAACAGGGACTGGGCACAGGCACTCAGCAGGGTACCTTTGTCGGTTAACTGTCAGTCTTCAGCTCTGGTCCTGATCTCATAGTTCCTGAGTTCAAGCCCCCCATTGGGCTTGTTCTGGCGATGTGAAACCTGCTTGGGATTCTCTCTCCCTCTCTGCCTCTCCCACTTGCTCTCTCTTTCTCTGTCTCTCAAAATAATAAATAAATAAGTTTAAAAAAAAGAATGAATCAGCTTTTGACTTCACTGATTTCCCCCCCTGTTGTTTTTCTGTTGTCTTTTGTATTGATTTCTGCTCTGGTTTTTATTTCCTTTACTCTGATTAGTTTGGATTTAAATAGCTCTTTCCTAAGTTGAGGAAATTGTTTCCCATTCCACAGGGATCACTGTCCTTAAGTGCATTATGTCCAGGGTTCATATATTTTGAACAGTTTTTTAGTTGTTTCTGGAAGGAGTTTAAATCTGGTCCCTGACCATCTTATCTGGTCCCTCCCATCTTATCTGGAAACAGAAATCCACTTTGCTGATATTTTCAATGTTATCTTTTATAATCTACTTGTGTTGTATTTGGAATGATGTTCAATATGGTCACTTCTTTGTCCAGATGAAGCTCCGAGGTTCTGCTAGTGAGTTGTAAGGAGCAAAATAGGATAATGATTTAAGTACTTTCTAGGTATTGAGCGTGTGTTAGGGGTTTAAATATGTCACCTAATTTAATCTTTATGATATGAAGTAATTGTCTTCATTATAAGATAAGGTCATTGAAGTTGAGAAGTTCAGTAATTTGCCCAAGGTCACACAGCCGTAAATGGCACACTCAGCATTCAAACTCAAGTCTGTCAGACCCAGGGACCTAGTATTGCTTTCTAATTCATTACAGTCCCATAAAGTTGATGAAACCCTTCAGAGGTTGTTTTGCTGAGTACAAGGAGATAGCTAATAATACCAACCCAGAAATCTGCTTCTTATCTGCCCTTGCAAAGAGAGTAAGCATTTTACAACATCTGAGAAAGGAAAAACATTAGCACAGCTGGGAAGAATAGTTTTAATTGACGTTCTGTCAGGTGACAGGAAGGAAAAGGGCTAAGAGAGCAGTTGTTAAGAAACAGAGGAAGAATGTGATTTTAGAAATGCTGGGTCAAGAAAATATTGTAACAGTGAGGTTACAGAGGGTGGAAGAGGGAAAAGGCAGAAGTTGTTCCACAGTGACATACTTTGGAAAGCTTCTGGAGCCATGCAAAAGCACATGGCCCTGACCCCTTTTGCTGTCACTGCAACCTTTCATTCCCTTCTGAGACTCAAACAATGGACTCAAAATAAAGGGGAAAGAATGGAATGTTTAGTACCAAACAGTGTTGCCAAGATAAAATGTTTTGGATTGATTCCCAGTGCCAAAGCACAGTGCATATTAACATTCCTTCTATATTTTTGGAAATGTGTTCTACCCACACTGGCTTTAATTTTAGTTTTTATAGATATACGGGTGTTTTGTGTTGTTTTGTTTCAATGCCCACAGTTGTGGGGTTTTTTTAACGTCTATAACCTTTACTAGAGTATGAAAGCAGTATCTTCTGTGTAGATATGTTTACATTTTATGGCAGTTTTTAGCATGTGATCCTCACCTTTTATATGACACAGTGCCTTTTTGGAGAACAACGGAATCATAGCCTGAGATGATTTGAAAGGTCATGATTTGAGCCTATTTTGTCATTGACCTGACTGACCATAGATGAAATTATTTGTAAGATGAGGCACATGATTATCTGACTCAGCTGGGAAGAATTTCCAATAATAGTTATAAAATAATGAGAATATTACGAGGGCTCGTGAAGTGTAGGCAATACATTTGACAGGAAATATGTGCTACTTATTCTTTTAGAACGCTCCCCTCCACACACACACACACATTTCTATAGAATTTTATTAGGGAAATAGCAGTTAAGAATAGAGTCAGTTTTAAACATTAGTGCTCAATAGAAATCACTTTAATTCACTAAAAAGTAAAAGTGGACTGTATAGGAGGCCTCTGCTTTGCAACTCACTGAATGCCAGGAAGTCTTCTCTGACCTTCCTATTCACAGGACCCCCTGTGCACTCAGCATTTAGTTGTGATGGCTTCTCCACTCTAGAGTATGAGCTTTTGCAAAGCAAACCATGTCCTCCATTTCATATCTAAGAGCCTAGCACAGTGTTCAGCATATTGTAGGTATTTGATATTTCAGTTAATCGGTCTATTGTGAGACCTGATTCTGACCATCCATTTCTTATATCTTTAATGTGTAAACATTTGTGCCTTCGGATGTTTGAACATGGGAAAAAGTAGCTAAATAGATGTTTATATGTAGCTAGAAACAAAGAAACTTTGCCTGTTTTGTTTCCTCTTTTTTGGATTTTTACTTTAAAAAGTAAGACATATTTGGGGCATCTGGGTGGCTCAGTTGGTTGAACATCCACTCTTGATCTCAGCTCAGGTCTTGATATCAGGGTCGTAGGTTCAAGCCCTACACTGGGCTCCACACCAGGCATGAAGCCTACTTGAAAAAAAAGAGTAAGACATGCTTACTCTAATAGTTCAGATTGTAAAGAGAGAGAGATATTAAAAACAGCCATCTCTATTTCCAGTCTTTGTTGTGTTATTCTTCTTCCCCCTGTCAGATATTTGTGTTCATATAAATACTATTTGTACTTCAGTATCATGGACAGTACTCTAGGTAAATACATTCGTTATACCCAATTATTGAATACTGTACTGAGAGTGAACCCCAGAATGATCGTATGGGTACAGACTGGTTGTGAGTATACCTTGTTTACCCTTGTGACATTGTGGCTGACTGGGAGCCGTAGCTTGCTGCTGCTGCTGCACCATGAGAGAATATTGTACCATGTCGCTAGCCCGGAAAAAGATCAAAATTTAAATTTTAAAGTATGTTTTCTACTGAAAGTGTATTACTTTTGCATTATCACAAAACAAAAAATTGTAAGTCAAACCATAGTAAGTTGGGGACCATCTATAAATTACGTGAGATTTCAGCACTTTATTATTATAAAATAGTCTCTGTGTTAGGTGGTTTTGCCCAACTGGAGGCTAGTGTAAGTGTAAGGTCTAATGTACGCCCTAGGTGGGCTAGGCTAAGCTAAGCTATAATGTTCAGTAGGGTAATTGAATGCATTTTCAACTCAGGATATTTTTCAACATATGATGAGGTTTTTCGGACATAATGCCATTGTAAGTCGAGTAAGATCTATAGTGTTACATCCTGATCCTTTATTTCTCCATAGTATATTTACAAAAGTGAAATTGCTAGATCAAGTGGTATGTTTTGTTTTTAATTTCAGTAGGGTTTATTTTTGTTATATTTTTAAGGATTATAAGCTTACTTTTTTTTTTTCGAAAACTCTTTTCAGTGTTTTTATTATTTTTATTTTTGAGGGAGACTGTGAGCAGAGCAGGGTCAGAGAGAGGAAGACACAGAATCCAGATCAGGCTCCATGCTCTGAGCTGTCAGCACAGAGCCCAATGCAGGGCTTAAACTCAACGAACCACAAGATCATGACCTGAGCTGAAGTTAGATGCTTAACCGACTGAGCCACCCAGGCACCCCATATCAGTTTACATTTCTACCAATGGTAGAGGAAAGCCTGTTTCTCCATATCCTTGGATAGCATTTAGAAATCTTTCTAACGTTTCCCAGTATGATCAGTTTAAAATGGTAAAAGGCCTTTGGGCGCCGGGGTGGCTCAGTCAGTTAAACATCCAACTTTGGCTCAGGGTGTGATATCCCAGTTCGTGCGTTCAAGCCCCGCATCAGGCTCTGTGCTGACAGTGCAGAGCCTCCTTCAGATCCTCTCTCTGATCCTCCCCTGCTTGCTCACTCTCTCTCAAAAGTAAGTAAACATTTTTTTAAATGGTAAAAGGTCTTTATTAGTATTTAACAGTGAAAAGAGAAAAGATACTGATAAGGATAAACATTTATGTATTTGAATGACATTTTACTCTTGGTTTTTAAAAACAAAACAAAAACACCCGATCCTTTCAGAGGGCCTGATAGAGCATTATAACTCTTGATCTTGGGGTTGTAAGTTCAAGCCCCGTGTTGGCTATAGAGATTACTTAAAAATAAAATCTTAAAAAAAAAGAACTTGGCCCTTTCATAACATGAAAAATGCAAGAGAGAATAGATACGTTTTTCTCTGTGCAGTTGAATAAGTAATTAATAGTTTGAACCAGTCAGGTTTTAAGTGTTTTTTCCTGCTTCACTCATTTTCTTGAAGTAAGCAAGCTAGGTAATTAATGGCTTCTAATTTTCCCCAGCTTAATGCAGACCCCGAAAGAGAAGAAGGAGAAGAGTTTGAAGACAACATGGATGTTTTTGACGATAGCAGTTCCAGCCCTTCTGGCACCTTAAGAAATTATCCACTCACCTGCAAAGTTGTTTATTCCTACAAGGTGTGTATTTCTGTAACCTAGTGCTCATTTGAAATAGTGGCAATGCTGGAGACACACATGACTGTATCTACCTAGCCCTAAAATCGGTGTTCAGTTAATATTAGAGACAATATAACATAGTGAACAGTCTAGACTCTGACCTCAGACTGCCTGGATTAAAATGCCACTTACAAGCTATATGACCATACTGATTAGTCCCTTCATCTCTGTGAGCCTCAGTTTTCTTATCTCTATTATGGAGGTAATATATAGCGCTAGTTTGAAGATTAGAAATAACACTTTATAGCAAAGTATTTAGCATAGTGCCTGGCATCTAGTAAATTTTCAGTAAATAGAAATCTTACCCTTATTATCAGTTGCCTGCTTTGGCACAGACCCTCCATTCGGATGACGCTCAAACTTGATATTAAAAGAAAATTGTTTTACAAAGCAGTTTTGTTAAACTTTACCTTTCCTAGTCTTAATATGACCACCTCTTATTTCCATAGTAAGTAGGGACCTGGATAAAAAGATGCCAGAATTTCCAAACTTGATTTGGTATAATAGTTCTTAGTCTGTCTCACCCCTGCTCTGCTTTCACATAAACTTTTTACTCACACAAAATAAATTGAGTTTCACTCCCCTCATCAGTCCATTGACCAACCCTCTTGATGCTACCTCCAAAACATACCCTGAGCCCATTCGCCTTTCACCATCTTGGTCTAGGCCACTGCTTCAGTTACTGTAAAAGAAAAAAAAAACATAATTGGTAGCCTTCTGCATACTTGCCTCCCTCCCAAAAGTCCATTGTCCACTTTTCAGTCAGAATTATCTTTAACACATAAAGGAGGTTATTTTATTCCCCTGTCTAAAAACCTCTTACAAGCTTTCCATCACACATAGAAAAACAGACTTTTCACTAGAGTCTATAGTGTTCAGATTGATCTGGCCCCTGACAGTCTCCCTAACTTGATGTCAGACCATTTCCCTACCCAGCCCAGTCACCACACATTAGCCACTGTGGCACCACGCTCCTTCCTGACTTGACAACTTTTCACTCACTGCTCTCTCCACCTAGAACATCTTTCCCCAAATCTTGGTTGGCTGCGTACTGCCCTTCACTGAGGCTCAGCTCAAATAGAGCCTCTCCTCAGGTCTCCCCTGACCACCTAAATATATAACTGACTTCTCATTTACCCAACTTGTGTACACATACTCAGTCTCTCTCTCTCTCAAAATAAATAAACTTTAAAAAAAAAAAAAAAAGAATACTTCCTCTTTCCTAAAAGGGCTGGAGTTCTTTTTCAAAATAAACTATTTTGATAATCTTTTGAAAATTTCAAATCTTCTGCTGAGATACTTAGAAAGGTGTTCTAGAGTATTATACAAGTAGGGTTGGGAATGTTTTCCCATCTCACCTGTCAGTATGATATTTACTTTGAAGTTCCAGAATTAAAATTTAAGGTCCTTTAATGGAGAGGGTCCCGAGTGTCTGAGTGATTATAAATAGCTCACATCCATCCAACATCCCCTCTATTGACATATGCCAGGCATGTCTCTATAGTAAACTGGACTATAAAAATCTGTTTAATCATTTAATCACTGAACGGTCACTCAGTGCCCAGTATGTGATATGTTTCAGGGATGCAAGAATTAGTGGACACAATTCCTGCTGCCTCCCCAGATGGATAGTCTGGGGGGAATAAATATTAAGCTGAAAAGTAGAGTACGTATGAAAACATTTATAGTAGGGGTTAAAATGGCTAATTTTTCCTGTGATAGTTGGAAGCAATTCCATAGATGAGGTGGCATTTCAGTTAGGTCATGAGTAAGATCTTACTAGATACGGTGAGAAGGGAAAGAACCTTCTAAGCAAAAAGAATAAAAGATAAGAGACACAGTTTGATGAGAGTATGGGATGTTCAGGAAATGTTACATTCGGTGGTGGGTGAGCATCAAGTGTGGGGATTAGAGCAGCTGGAAATAAAGATGTTTGCCGTCAGAGAGTAAAGGGCCTTGGAGACCAGACTAAAGTATGACTTTTATCCTGGCTGGTAGGGACCTCTGGATGTCCTAAAATCAGATTGGGCTTTTAAGAAGGTAAACCCTGGTCATGGTATAGATGCTTATATATGGGATAGATTAGAATAGAGAGAAATGAACTGTAAGCCTAATGGTGATTCCCATAGTCCAGACCAGCAAAGCAGGCCTGGATTAATCTGGTGAGGACAAAGAAACATTATATTTAAGGATTAGACTAAAAATGCTCATAACTTTTGGGGCACCTGGGTGGCTCAGTCAGTTAAGCATCTAACTTCGGCTCAGGTCATGATCTCATGGTTCGTGAATTCGAGCCCCGTGTCAGGCTCTGTGCTGACAGCTCAGTCTGGAGCCTGGTTCGGATTCTCTCTCTCTCTCTCTCTCTCTCTCTCTCTCTCTCTCTCTCTCCCCCTCTCCCTCTCCCTCTCCCTCTCCCTCTCCCTCTCTCCTCCTCTCCCCACCTCCCCTGCTTATTCACTCTCTCTCCCTCTCTCTCTCTCAAAAATAAATAAATGCTCATAACTTTTAACCCTAATAGCATAGATCCTAAGGAAATTATCACAGTATAGAAAATGATTTTGGACACAAAATGTTCTTTCATCATAGTACTATTTTTATAATAGCTGAAAGTTGGCAATCCAACAAGGGATTGTTAAATAAATTAACCATTCATATAACGTAACAGTAAACATAAAATATTATGAAGATAATTAAAAATTATATTAATGGAAGTTTTTTTATGTAAGAAGAAATGATATGTTATGCCAGAAGAATAAAATGCTCGTGTACCTTAAGATTTCAGTTATGCATATTTCCAGCTTTTCTACAGTGAACATGTATTATTTTTATAATCAGGAAAAAGTATACTGTTTTCAAAGAAAATAGGAAATTTAGAGAGGTAGTGGTGGGAATGGAGGACTTGGCCGCTTCTACAGTTCTGGTCGTCCCTGGATATTAGGATTTCAGGGGGCAGTGTGAGACCACGTGTTTATTTAAAAAACATTTCCTGACCACTTGCTGACTTCAGTTGGGATAAATGAGAAGAATTACATTCCCTGCATAAGTCATTCTAGTGGGAACCCTACAAGGGCAAACAACTAAGTAGAGTGCCATGGTAGTTCTCATTAGAGAGATGTGCAAAGCCTTACAACAAAAGAAGGAAGAAGCAACCAGCTCCTTGGGAGTGGTCTGGAAAAACATATGAGCTGGGCCTCAAATCATGAGTAATTCTAATAGCTACCATTTGTGAAATACTGTATGCCTGGTACCATATTTATGTTTTTCTAATCTCTTTAATAACTCAATATGGAAGATATTATCAACAAACCCATTAAATCAACAAATATTAATTGAGTACCTTCCGTGTACCGTCCTGTTCTTTTCTAAGCTTGAGGACATGGCATTGGTCAATTACAGACAAAAATCTCTGCTTTCATGGAGCTTACATTCTAATAGGAATAGAAAAGAAAACTGATGCTCAGAGAGATCTTATGGACACTTGCCCTTAGAAACAGACTGAAGCTGGACTTGAATCCACAGTAATCTAAATCTGTTTGCCAGATGGGAAAGAGAGAGCAGGGCCTGCTGGAAAAAAGAAACAGTCTGGTAAAAGCATAGAGTCAAGGAATAACATGGTGTGTTCCGAGAAGAGGCAATAGTGTATGGGGCCAAAGCTGTGAGAGACCATGGTGACCAAACTCTGTAGAGTCTTGAGTTGCCATGCAGAGGACGTGACCATGTCAAGTGGAAGCATTGATTACTGTTTGGGGTTGGTCTGATCAAGCTGGTGTCTGCTGATATTCTATAACAGCACTGAACAACTTGCATGGACCTCCATGACTTTTTTACAAGGGCAGCGGTATATTTAAAGGTGTTCTTATCCTTCCTGCTTTGGTTCTCACACACACTGAAGTCAGGTTGTGTTGTTACTTTTTAAGTCTTACCATGGAATTAGGGAAAATGTTTTTGTTATATTGGTGCCTTTTCATGGCATAGTCAAAGCATAGTGTGTTTTTGGATTAGTGAAGAAATCCCACTGGAAAAGCTATCATGAATCAATGAGCCTTTTATCCTCATGTTTTGAGATCAGAGGTAATTTACTTAAAATTCTGGTCCTGGAGTATTTCTGTGACTGGTCAGCCATTTTCAATACTGTTTTAACATCTTAAGCAGCTATGGCAACATCCAGAATCTGGGTTTAATAAAGTATTATAATGTACACAAAAAGGGAAATGAGGCTTAGTAATGTGACCCATTTTTTGCTTGTGTAACCTGGAGATACTTTACACATTGAGATTGTGAGATTTGAAAAACTGTAGGGTCTTACAGTTTGGTTATATAGTTGTTACTAATCTTGGGACTTGGGGAATGCTTTTAAGACTGCTCACCAGAGAACCAGAAGATGCTAGCAGGCCCCACCCTGTTACATGTGACAGGCAAGTCTCTTTAGGAAACAAAGCCACACGGTTTCTCTCCAGCCTCTCTGCTGAGCCCCTTAGAGGTTGCACTCAGATTCTGCAGTCTCGGGAGCAGTATCTGGGTGGCCAGCGCTAGTGAACTCCTGTGTCAGAGACCATAAAACCATCACAGTTAGCAGCCTGTACAAAAGCATCTAAGTGGATCAGCCCATTCTCCACAGTTAAGTTAGAGCATAATAAATCCAAATTGTGGACAATCTCAGCCATTTTCTTTCCTGCAACTCTAATTCTCCTGGCCATTGTTTATCGCACAGTGATTCCAGATCAGTTCTAGGCGCTGCTCAAGCTGTCATCCAATCCATGTACATAGTTCTCTGCATTTTCACGGCCTGCGCCTCCATGGTAGCCCTCGGGTGCCGTTCTAATTCAGTGCTTGCTCCTGTGCCTGTGCTTCACAGATCATCATGGTTCTCAGCTTATTCATCCCACATTGACTCCCTCATCCTCCCCAGAATGGCAGGATTGTCATTTTGAAGAAATGGAGGCATCAAGAAGTTGAATAACCAATAGAAACAAGCTGGAGCTGGAACCCTGGTCCCCTGCTTCCAGCAGAGTGCTATGTTCACTGCACCTGATGGTCTCTTGAGGATTCCGTTTCTCCAGTTTTTGCTGTGGCTTTATTTTGTTTAATTTTTTAAAGTAAAACTTCACCTCATTACGATAGTTTTACAACACTTAAATTTTTATGTTTGGTATGTTTTTCAAAATCATTTCAATATTTTGATCCCCAGTTTTTGTTATGATCAGCGCACATCTGCTCTTTATCTAACCTTTTAATTTTGTCCATGACCATCCTACATTGCAGGCTTCTCAACCAGATGAGTTGACCATTGAGGAACATGAGGTGTTAGAAGTGATTGAAGATGGAGATATGGAAGACTGGGTAAAGGTATATTCCTTTGCTCATATCGCCCCTTCTTGTGACATTTTAGGAGTTTGTTTTGGTTCCTGTTTTGCCCTGTCCAGATTGTGTGTGCAAACCTATTTTGTCACATGTCTTTTACTCAGGCTCGAAATAAAGTTGGCCAAGTGGGTTATGTGCCAGAAAAGTACCTACAGTTTCCCACCTCGAACAGTCTACTGAGCATGCTGCAGTCCTTGGCTGCTTTGGACAGTCGGTCACACACATCCAGCAATTCCACGGAGGCCGAGCTCGTTTCAGGCAGCCTCAACGGAGATGCCAGTGGTAAAGACTGAAACAAGGCACTCTTTATTTGGTCACATTTTGGCCTAAACGGTATTACCCTGGAGTCAGCCTTCCGTAGGTTAAAAAGCATATCTTTATTCCTATTCTATGATATATTTTCCATAATTTGGTCACATTTATCCTGTAGGGTAGAACCCTGAAGTTGATCTTCAGTGAGTAAAAAAATTACTCTTAATCTGTATGATGCTCTTTTAGTTGCCACATGAGCATAGGGGTGGTTGCAAAAGGAACCTGGCTGTCCGTGTTCTTACTGCATTTTCTCCCTCTTCCTACCTAGTCTGTTTCGTGAAAGCACTTTATGACTATGAGGGCCAAACAGATGATGAGTTATCCTTTCCTGAGGGGGCAATCATCCGAATCCTGAACAAAGAAAACCAGGATGACGATGGCTTCTGGGAAGGGGAATTCAGTGGGCGGATTGGAGTCTTCCCATCGGTGCTAGTGGAAGAACTTTCAGCCTCAGAAAATGGTGACACTCCATGGATGAGAGAGATTCAGGTACATGAGAGGGGAGAAAGCTGAATTAAAAGCTGGTTAAAGAAAATGACTCCCAAGAGGTGGCTGACCCATGCAAACACAGGCTGCAATCTCAGCCCCTCCTCCCCACTCCAGTCCTCAGTTGCCACGTTTATGCAAAAAATTGAGTTTGGAAAAGCAGAGACTCATCAACCTGGCTCTTGGGTAATGGCCATATAACACCTCCATTTGCCCACTTTCTTTTCTCTGAATCAGTTAACCAAAATGATAAGTTGTATGTGACATACATAAAAGTGGTTTGGTAGAGAGAAAGAAAGAAACCAGAGAGGGAATTTATTGTCTCTGCAGTTAGTTTATATAGTAAAAATACTGCTTTCTATCCACCACTGTCAGAGCCTGCCTGCCAGTCCATTTCAGAGGACTAATGGCAGAGCCCCATTATACTCATACGGCTCTAGGCTCAGCTGATCATAGCAAAACTTGCCTTTACGGGAAACCCTAATTCAGATCTGTCATAGCAGGTCTGGCAGGCCCAGGACCATAAGGAACATGTCTCCCCATCTTGTGTGTGTGGTATTGTGAACACTTAGTCTGACATTTACAAAATTTGGGGAAGTCGAAAACAGCCAATTATTTTCTTAACACAAAAAAATAGAATTTGTCCCCTTTTTTTTCTTCACTAGATTTATTGAATTGACTGATTTAGTGTGTTTTCAGTAGAACTCTAGAGAATGGTTTGACTAAAATCAGTAGTATAATGAGCTCTCTGAGGAGAAAAAGTTAAATGCATCACAAAATTGGGATTTGTGGTGGTTATTCTAAGTTCATGTGCTTCTGATGAGGCTGACCAAAATTGTTGATAGTCATAACTTAGCTGCAGAGAAAAGTAACATGTCTGAATTAGGGAAGCCAACTTGCCTCTCAAGCTTCCTGAGGTGAGCACTTTGTAACCTCTTTCCTTTGTGGCAGATCTCTCCTTCTCCCAAGCCACCAGGCTCCCTGCCTCCACTGCCGCTGTATGACCAGCCTCCCAGCAGCCCTTACCCCAGCCCCGATAAGAGGAGCTCCCAGTACTTCCCACGCTCTCCCTCAGCAAATGGTAAGGGTTTTCCTGGGCATGGATCTAAATACATTTTTATTCAGAAATCCACATGTTTACCTGAAGAGCAAACAGATTTGTTATTAGCATTTTTATTGCCCAACAACACAAATAAAACGAGCTGCTTGATTCCCTCCCTTAGAAAACAGCTTCCATACCGAATCGCCGGGTTGCTCACAGGCACCAAGGCATACTCCTGAGACCTCATATGGCAAACTGCGACCCGTAAGTCTCTTATCTTACCTGTTATAGAATGCGGTTCTTCCAAATGGAAAGTTAGCAGTTAATGTTTCCCTGTGGCCTCTGTGTTATGCTGATTCCCCCACGCAAGGATCATATGAGTTTGGGAAGATAAAAAGAGCTCTTGAAAACAAAGTCTGTAAAAATACACGCAGGGGCACCTGGGCGGCTCAGTCAGTTAAGCATCACGTGGAGCCTACTTGGCATTCTCTCTCCCTCTCTTTCTGCCTCTTCCCCTGCTCGAGTGCTCTCTCTTTCTCTCTCTCAAGATAAATATTTTTTAAAAACTCAACACATCTTGGAAGGTCTAGTCTAGACTGGTAGTTTTTTTTACTGAGCTATGGTGAGATAGCTACGAAAGGTGTATTTAAATTATAGCAAGCATTAAAGTGGTCTAAGTGTGAAACAAGCAGTTTTTTTCCAGCAAACATTTATTGATAAATTATTTTCCAAGCTTATATTTCTCTATATGAGGAACACAGAGATGAAATGAGATATATTTCATGTCCTTTTGAGGTTTAAGAGCTTCTATTCTCAAGGAGAATCTCTTACAAATAATCACCTCTACTCATCCCTCACTCTACCCCACCACCTCACTGTGAAACAGCCCTTCCAAGGTCATAACTTTCCCACACTCATCCAGTACATTTATTTTCCTTGACTTGCTTATCAGCATTTGACACCATTCCTTGAACCACTCACTTCCTTTGGCTAATTCAGCAGATGTGTACTGAGTGCCTTGTTAAGGACTTGGTTCTTAGCCATTGCAAAGTTGTAAGTAGGACAGTGATGTGACTGGTTTTCCATTTTGAAACATTGCTGTGGCTTCTAAGTGAGAGTGAATGGAAGGTGGCAGAAGGGACATGGGAGCCATTAGGAGACTGGAGCAGTGGTTCAAGCAAGACTGGAGCAGTGGTTCAAGCAAGATGGCGACATAGACTGGTGGATAAGAGTGAGAATGAGGAGAAGTGAGCCAGTTTGTTCCACTGCCCTTTCCTGGTTTGCTCTCTACTTTCTGGCCCTTCCTTTTCATTGACCTGTATGGGCTTCTCTGCTTCAGCCCATCTCTGCTGATGCTTCTCAGGGTTCTGTCCATGGGTTGCTTCTCCTGAAGTCATTAAATTCACTCTCATTCTCCTCATACAATCTCATCTACTCCCATGGTTTTGATAACCATTTATTTACTGACAACCCCTAGTCTCATAACTGCCAATCCAGTCTCTTCCCTGAGCTTCAGCCTTGTGGACATTTCACTGTATATGTACCAAAGCCCCAAAACTCAGCAACGAGTTAATTATCCACCTTGCCAGACACACTCCTTCCATATTGCCTTGCTTGGTGAGTGGAACCCCCATTCTACCACTGCTCTGACCTCACTCTTGATAGCTTTCTAGCCCTGCCTCCCACAAAGGCATCACCTTTCCTGCCACATGTACCTTGGAGACCTCTATCAAATACTCACACTTCTCTCCTCCCTGCCCCACTCCTCCCACGCCCCCCCCCCCCACCAATTCCTAGGTCAGGCTGACATAAACTCTCATTCACATGACTACAAGAGCCTCCTAAATTGTCTTCTTACCTACACTATTGCTCACTCTTGCCCTCCACTCTTTTCTCCAAACTATTATCCTAGTCATCCTTTCACATATCTGCTCCTGCTGTTTAAAATTCCACCAAAGACTCCTCTTTGCCTACAGAGTAAAGCTCAGATTTCCTTAGCGTGGCTTAATGAGGCTCTTCATGACTTCACCCCAAGCTACATCTCCAGTCTTATCTCTTGCAGCTTTCCTTCCAAGACAGGCCAAAAGGTTTTCAGTTCCCCAAGCATTGCTCTCTCTGGGTTCCACCTCCAGGCCTTTGCTTTGGATGAGCCTTTTGGAGCTACAGTGACTCTTGTGCCCATGAAGCTTTCAGCCTAGGCAAGACCCTGATTTGTGGGTTCCACATTTCATCAGAACAGTTAACTCCTTGGTGTGGGAAATAGTGAGAATTACGTTGGAAGCACACGCTTTCATGTTAAGAGCATTTGTGAGACCCCTGGGGTACCCATGTCTATGGATAAATGACTGGTTGGGGTTTGGATGCTTCAAGCACTGAATCAGGGAGCTAACAATCCATGTATTTGTTCCTTGCTCAGGTCCGGGCAGCTCCCCCTCCACCTACACAGAACCACCGAAGGCCAGCAGAGAAGATTGAGGATGTGGAAATCACACTGGTGTGATGATGGGTTTGCCCATCCATTACTGCTACAATCAAGGCCAGGCTTGGTGTTTGGCCACTCTTGTTTTTTAGGCACCTTTGCATGATGATGACTCTTGAACGGAGCAAAAACAAGGAGGATTATGTGAACGGGTGGCCTGGTGGACTCCTCCCACGTTTTGAATATTTTGTGCCTTTTTTTGTTGTCATTTTCTATGTCATCTCTCCTACCATAGCACAAATCCTAGTGGGCCCCAGAAGCAGAGGAGGACAGCCCTCATGCCTAACAGTGGTCCATTTTTATATGAGACTCAAGACCAGGACTCACTCAGGGCACGGTCACAGAGAAACTGATCATGTGAACTCGTACAGTATATTACTGTGGCCACAAGGATGTGGCAAAGATCCTCATCTTTCTTCAAGTGGCTTTTGCTCGTCTGATTGAGTTTAATCAGATCATGTTGGCTACGTAAGGAATTAGAAGGAGGGATTTCAGGAGAGGCTGGCTCCTCCCCACAGTTAGTCCCCAGACCGAGAAAAGTGAAACCTTATTGGAAAAAAGTGGACTGCCCTGAGTTTATCGCCAATTTCATTAATGCACATCTCTTCCACAACTAACAGATTTAAAACAGTAACAGTGTCCTTTGTATTAATATTTATGGCATTCATTTAGTATTAGTGGAGCTAATATGGAGGGGCTGAACTAATAGCCAAATCTTGTCCATCACATAGACTTAATAGAAAGGAGGCTGCGGCTGAAGCAGAAATGGAACTTCCAGATCTGAAATGAGCCGATTTAATGTTCTTTTTGTATTTGGGTATTTTTCATCTTAATTTTTGCAGCATATATTCTTCTGACCAGTACCTTTAGAATCTGAGTGTCTAGGTAAATTGGGGACACATACTTGCCTTGTTGAGCTTCTCTGCTAGGGAGGCCCCTCGCGTCATTTTATTCCCAAACCAGTGCACGAGTCCTGACAGCCAGCCTGTGGCTGCTCTAGACCGGTGGCCACCCCCCACGAAAGTGCAGCTTCCCAGGTCCCACTGACCTGACATATTTCCTTAGGAGGAACAACCTGTGGCTCATGGAAACCAGCTTCTCATGGAAAAGGACTAAAGGGTTGCACACCCTGCACAAGTGCAAACTGATAAGGAAAAGACAAGTTCTCCATGTCGCAAGGAGAGCCAAGAGTAGCTTTCTCCGCAGGCTAGCAAGCTCACGGTGGCAGGTGGCCCAGGGTAGGGCTCTGTCGGCTCTCCACCTCCTGTGGAAGATAGGGAGTGCCGAACCTAGGGACGAAGGGATTTTGCCAGTTGGTTTGTTTTTGTTTTTGTTTAAGAAATCAGATTTGCAGAATTTAATCTAAAAGTTGTATTATGCTTTGAAAACTCCATCCTCCTAAGAATCTTTAAAACTTGAAATGCTCGCCAAATGTCCCCATGGGATTTTTGACCAAAAGTCAGGTTATAGCTGAAGAAATCTTCAGTTAGTCATTTGATCACTTCAGTGACAGTACCCAGCGACGAGTCTTCTCCGTAATTTGGGGTTTTTGTTTCGTTTTTTGCATTTCTTAACCTGTTGATCTATTTGAGGTCTTTTTGTGTTTATCAAACTTATTCTTAAGTTTAAAAAAGAAATTAAAAGGGTGGTTTTTTAAGATTTTAAAGTTCTCTGACATGTTAAAAATCTTCAAAGCACTTTATAAAATCTTCCAAGTGCTTAAATCAGGCAGTTCTTGCTACCCAGTCTTGTATTCTCTCTTTAGCTAGCCAAATTGTCCTTGAATCTGGATTTTCCACATTCTCAGAGAGTTATTTGAAATCTTTTGTTATATTTTAAAATATTTTTTGGAAGAGCTGCTAATTTTATTTTAAAAAAACAAAGTTGTAAAAATATGCCTCCTTTTTAAAAAGAACCCCTCCCTTCAGGACATGTAATCAAGCATCACAGTGCACAGGGCCAGGCTTGGAGGGAGTGCCTCTGTGCAGATGTGCTTTCTTTACAGTGGCTGTAAAAAGTTTGTATTTATTATGTATAAAATGTTGAATAATAAAAAAAAATGGAATTAAGTTTTCTAAGTTTCCTTATAAAAAGATTTAGGTAAATAGACCTTCCAAATAGACAATGCTTTTTTATAAAGATATTCCTAGGCCCTCCTTTTTTAAACCATAAAACAGAGAGGGAAGTGAATTCCCAGTTAAAGGCTAAGTCCCTCTTGCTGCCAGCCAGCCACACGGAGGACCAAGGCTCAATGTGTTTGGGGAGGGGCCCCACAGCTCTCCTCTTCCCAGGGCTGGGCACATGCAATATGTATTCTTCCAGACATTTTCTGTACATAAAACTCATGCATGTACACATTACCTTTTTACATATGTGGGGTTATATATTTAGTAGGTTTACCTCATTCTTTTTGAAGGCTATATTCTCCATGGTTTGGATATATCACAATTTTAAGCCTCCTATAGTGATGGACGTTTAGGTTGTATCCATCCATTTGCTGTTAGAAAGTTGAAATTACCATATTTGTACATGATTCTTTATAAATTTGTTCCAGTAAAAATATTGGGTAAATTCCCAAATATGGAATTTGAAAGTAAAAAAGCTATATGGACATTTAGTTTTGTTAGGTTTTGCCAAATTGGCCTCCAAAATGATTGTGTCTGTTAACACTCCCACCAGCAGCATAAGAGACAACAGCATCGACTGTGGAGTCAGAAGGTCTGAGTTCAGTCCTGGCTCTCACTTGACAACTGTGGGAACTGAGCCTCAACATCCTCATGGAAACTTGAGGATAACACTGTGGATCCAAGAAGGATACCTCAAGTCTGTAGCACAGGTGGTCACCACCAAACACCAATATTCCTCGCCATCACCTCCCCCACCTTTAGTGATCTACAGCTGAGCTCCTTTCTTCCAGCCTCATAGTCACAAGGTTGTCAAGGGAAGGTAGGTGCACGTAGGTAGGTATTAAATACCACATTCAGTACCCTTTCCATCTTCTGCCTTCCCCTGCTAATGAAAGGTGTTCACATTTGAGATCGCTATTGGCAGCAGGGGCTTAGTCTGTGATAAGGGGGCAGAGTTAAGCTAATTGTCTCACCCCAGCATCATCAGAGGAACTAACTGTAAAGCAATGAAGCCATAGATTCACCGCATATCGCATATCGCCTGGAACCCTTTCCTCTCTGACCTTCGACCCTAGCCCACACCCATAAGCCAGACAGATACGCAAGTGGGAGGATGTCAGCTGGCTTTAGCCCTGCTACCACTTGATGGGTGACCTTTCCCTCTGGGCCGCTGCATCCCCAGCCTTGAAAGGAGCGGGATGATTTCTAAGGGCTTATCCAACACTTCGTGCTAGATGAGTTCAGTTTCTAGACACAATGAAAACATCAAACAAAAAGGTCACAGTATTTGAGAACCGAGCACACAGACTTCTCCGGATGGCCAGAAACTAAAAAGAAAATTCAAGCCATTGGACTGTCCACTGAGAGAAAGCAAACCCTCCTCTGGGCTATAATCACATCCTGGGCTGCACTATTCCCTTGCTGCCTGGGGTCCAGCCACAGCCCTCAGTTATGGAGCCAATTACTGCCTGATTAACTAAACTGAGTAGCTTTACAACAAAATCTAGCTGCTTGGAATCTTTGCGTTTATTTTGCTCATTACAAAGAGGTTTTTATGACAAAAACACAACCAAGTTCTAGAAATTTTAGTTTAGAAGGGGGAGAATTATAATTTGTCCTGAAATCCTGCAACCTGACACAACCAGAATTAAGTTTCCTCCTAGACTCTCCCTGTTTGCTCTGTCACTGTTGATCCAAGAACCCTGTGAATGCCAAAGAGCATCCTGTTCCTGGACCATTTTCCCCTGGTCCCGTTGGCCAAAACAACAAATGAAGTACTTCTCTCATGTCTGTTTCTGAGAGCTCTCTAGTCTGGGAATATTTTCCCAGAGTGTAATCCTGAAAAAACAGATGGACCCACAAATAGGGTTCACACCCTTTCCACACTGTGTGCTAAACACCTAAGCAGCCTTCTTGTTCTCGTCACGCCCTTGGTCCTGTGAGGGGCACAGGGAGATCCTGGTCAGAATGCCCATATTCAGGTCCCTGGCCACCTCGATTAGCTGTGGCCTTAGGCTCATCTCTTCACCTTTCTAGTCCTTGCTTTCCTCATCTGTAAAGTAGGAATGAGAAGGCAATACGAACTGCTTAAGATCCAGGAGGATCAACAAAAATACTGAGCAGATAAAATGAAAATATTTTTGACCAGATGTGTGTCCAGAGAAAGGGAACAAGCCTGTACCCAGACATGGTATGCCAACTCTCACAGGTGGGTCCATACCTGGTGCCACCAAGATGCTTCCAGAAAACTTTCTAAGGGCCAAGACCACCTCTGTTCAATTCCTATTTGTCCAGTCAGCAAACTGACCACCCCAGGTCTTGTTCTGTCTACTGGAGACATAAGTGACTCTGATCTCATCTCTGTCACCAAGGGGCTCAAATCTGGTAGGGGAGAGTCAGGAACAGCAGACTCCAGCTGAGGTGTGTCTTCTAGGGAGATGACCGAGAGGCAGCAGGAGCTGCTGTCTAGTCTCAGGCTCACTGAGGCCTGAGATTGGACAGGGCAGGCTTACAGAACCCCCCCTGCCGCCCCCCCGGGGATGAGCTGTGTTATCTTTTGTGAGGCCCAGAGCTGCGGGGCAGGAAGTCTCACAGATGGGGAAAATCCTTCCCCTGGAAGACACTGCGATTTGCCCAAGGTCTTTCAGAAAGACCACTCAGAGCAGAACCTAGAACTGGGTATCCAAAGACCAGGCCAGCTCCTCTCTGCAGAACCTGAGGGTAATTTTCAGAAAAGAGGAATCAGCTGAGTCCTTACCCCAGCTCTGCTATGACCCTGCACAAGACCCTGGCCCCTCTCTGGGCCTCAACCCATGTGCACAGCAAGAGAAAGGGTATTCCAGTTTTGATATTAGAGACCCCAACTCAGGCATGCAGCCCAAGTACTGAAAACCTGCAAGGTATGCAGACTGGAGAGCTGGAGGATACTAAAGGCCTAGAGAGGCTTTTAGCTCCTGGATTCTATCCCCACCAGAGACTTCAAAGACTGGATGGAAGTACAACCTTCCCAACCACTTTCCTCTGAGCTCTTCCCGTGCTCGGTCTTTGCCAGCTACGCCCACCTCCTTGGCCTGTGGCTGGCCTTCCAGACTGGCTCCTCCAGAAGCATTCCAAGTAAGCTGAGGTACACATGTGCTCCCTGGGGTGAGCACTCCAAGGGTGCTATCAGAGTGGCCCCACAAAGAAGGAAAGGTTTACAGGGAGCAGAGGGGTTGCTGGCCCTAGAGTGGAGTTGTCATCTCTGAGCACCTTTTCTGGATTATCTAAGTAGCCTTCACTGCAGTCCTGTGAGGTACCAGCCCCCAAATGGTGTAGCCAGTAATGGCCTCCCAGGATTCAAGTTCACTTCACTTTTGGGGGCTGCATGTCCCTCACTTCAAGGGACACTGACCCTCCAGACTCAGGCGTAGGTGGCCAGGGCCCAGATGGAAAACAGAAGAGAGGATGCAGGGAGGGATTTAGGATACACAAAGCTAGAATCCCCCACCAATGGTGGGGGCAGGGCACATACCCCTCGGGCACTGGGGAGCAGGGGGAAGATGCCCTGATCTTGCGTAAATGGAAGCCCAGATTCTCAAAATGTTATTTTGTTAAAACATACATGTACATATGTCACATACAGCTGTGCCACCTGTATGACCTCACATAATACCGGAGTGTCAATTTTATCACCTATGAGAGATACCCCACCAGGAGGTTGGGAGGAATAAACTACTGCATGAAAAGTGCAGAGCACTGTGCCTGACACATGAGCACGTAAGTAATGGTGGTTACTGGAGGCACTGGTCTTTCCAGCCACGAATCCCAGGAGACTGGAGAATGGCCCGGCAGACAGTAAGCAGCTGGTGACTCCTGGTGGCCACTAGAAGCCAGGACAAGAGAGCTGGGACAGGATGAGGCCTTCAGGAGTCAGGCTGGAATAATACTACACTCCCAGCATCAACTGTTAAATTTACTGAGTCCTTGAGTAAGAGAGTTTAGCCATTTAATAGACACTTCTCAGACCCTCTCTGTGCCAGGTCTAATCCCAAGGAATACTCTGTTCCCATCCTGGCGTCTTCCAAGAGCTCCCGAGGGAAGGAGACACCAATGAACACAAGAATGGAGGCGTCCCCTGGCCAGCCTGGTAAATGAGCAAAGGCTCTCAGAAGATCCGAAAGACAAATTGAACTGGGGTGGGAGGGAAGAACATTCTGGGCAGAGGGAAAGTCCATGTGTAAAACAGAGTAGCAAGGAAATGAAGATGCAGCTGAGGTCGACGGGCTGGCTCCTAAGGTCTTTGAATTTAATGTCAAGCTTCTCTGAAGGCAGCCTGGGAACTTTAGAGGGTTGTACCTGTGACCATGCCATCTTAGAAAGTAACTCCGGCCTTGGCAAAGAGGGTTCTGGGAGGAGAGACAAGCCTAGGAGAAGGTGGCCTGCATTGCAGCCAGGTTAGAGGCTCCAGGCCTTGGTGCCAGAGGATGTGGGATGTGAGGGGAAGAGACGCTTATGTCAGGGGGAGAGATGTCCAGGAGGCAGGTGGGTATGTCACCCAGAGCTCAGGGGACAGCTGGGCCAAGAGCAGTGAGTGAGCTGAGAGTCAGCAGAGTGTAGACTGGGTATTCAATCAACACTCAGCCTTTGGCACGTGCCAGGAGCTTCACAGATAACCAACACATTGAGTCTTTCTAACAACCTCTGAGGTGCGTACCATTTCACAGAGGAGGAAACTAAGGCACAAAGTTATTAAGGAACCTGCTCAAAACCACTCTACTAAATAGTGGGCTGAGATTCAAACGCAGACAGCCTGGCTGTGGAGTTCAGGCTCTCAACAATCTGCTGTTCATCCTGGGAATGGTTTCCAAATTCTGGAAATGGCAAAGTCCCCCCAAGGGAGACTTTCTACGGTGATAAAGGAGAAAACCGATAATTCTGGATTGAAGCCTTTGAATCTCAGATGGGCAGAATCCCAAAAGTAAGGCTCCAATCACTCAGGGACGGAGGTCTCTTCCTGTGACTGCCTTGTGACTGGCAATGGCTGTCCTGCTGATGACTCCTCCATACCTGAAGTTGACAAAGGAACTGGGGTGCGCAGGTTCTGCCCTGTCAGGTCTGCCAAGTACCACAGAGGCTTGTCATGCCGACAAGCCCCAACCCAGGCCCAGCCCATGGGGGCCCTCCCCAAGACACAGACATACCCACGCTATTCCCCGTTCACTCAGGGTTCTGCCTCTGGAGCAAGAACACGCCCCCATCTAAAGGCAGGCCTGGTGTACTAAGTACCTGACCTCACTCTCTGGTTTATTAGAACCCTTTCCACCAGAACCCCTCTGGGCTGCTTCCCCTGCTCCCTTCCCCAAACTCCCATGGCCCCTCCACAGCTCAGTCTACCCTCCTGAAGCAGGAGGACCCAAGGTATTGGCTTGGCCTCTGGACCAGCCTGGACCAAGGGTGAAATTTCCATGGCTCCAAGAGCCACTGCCCTTTGTCGCCTCTGAGCCTTTCTTCATGCCTTCTCCTCAGACATGAACAGCACTGAGGCCAGACTGGCTCTGCCCCAGCTCTGTGCAGGAGGAGGAAAGGGAGCCAAGCACAGGTGTCCTGGAGCCACCAGCCCAAAGATCTCTCTGCTACCTGAATGCTGCAAAAAGGCAAGCAGACACCAGTTTAGATGCAATTTTTTTTCACTTTTGTCAGCGAAAGAAGTCAGAGATTTCAAACAAACAAACAAACAAACAAAACTAACCCGCCTCCCCCCCCACACCCCCCCCCCCCCCCAAACACACACTTTGTTTTTCAACAGACAGGCCAGGTCCTGCCAGGCCTTATTCACCACTAAATGCCCTAAGGCCACCGCCACCTCCACCCTATCCCCACCCCCACTGGTTCTGGAGCCCTGTGAGCAGCAGGAAGCTGTCCTCTGGCTTCGGGCTTTAGACTAGAGCTCCAGCCCAGGCAGGAGTCATGGCACTAGTGCCAGAGCACAACCTTCCTGGCCTGGTCCACGCTCACCACGTGGCTCCCAGAGTAGCACCAGGCCACAGCGTTGACAGCAGTGCTGAGGAGAGGAGAGGAGAGGGGAGGGGAGGGGAGGGGAGGGGAGGGGAGGAGAGGGGAGGCAGGCTTCAGGGAGGCATCAGGAGCCAGGCCTGCAGGCTGGGCTCCACTCCTCATTATGGGATGCTGGCAGCTTGAGGCTCCCTCCGAGCCTGCTGCCTCACCTATAAAGTGGGCTCACGGGGCTGTGGTGAAGATGGACCCACGTGCACATGGGAAAGCACCTTGTGAACAAGAAGGGCTCTGGGGGGTGGAAAGTGTGGGACAAGGACTAGGGCCTCCAGGGTCCCAAACATGTCAGAACCTGTCACTGGCTTAGCAGCAGTGGGGCCAGGATGGCACTGGCCCTGGGCAGGTGGTAGCTATGCTCACCAGTGGGGTCCCCGTAGACTGCCCTCCAGCTTCCCAGTGTCCACATCCCAGACATAAAGGGCTCCATCCCAGGAACCTGCCAGTGCGTAGCTTCTATCTGGACTGCAGCAGAACAAGCAAGAGATGATCAGAGGTAATGACACAGACACTGACAGACGTGATCAGATGGGGCACACTCTGGCACAGGCATGTGCTCTCACAGACATACCTGAACACGGCTTTGGTCCAGTCAGAACCGCACTTGAAGCCATCAGCCCTAAAGACAGACAAGATCAGGGTTAGAACGAATGTGGCTGCCAATCCCTGCCCTTGGCCAGGAGCTTCAAGAGCTTCCTCTGTCCATCAAGGGCTTGGGCACCTCAGCGGGCCCTGGTCCAGAAGGCCCTCCAGGAAGGGTCCCCCGCTGACAGGTCCAGAAGGACCCTTAACAAGGGCTGAGAGACCCAGCTGCCCCAGCCCAAGCCACAGTGTCCATGGGCACGAGGCAGGTACCTGAATACTTGGCGGATATTGCTGACACGAAGGTCAATGACCTTAAGTGTGTTATCTCGGGAACAGCTAAGCAGATGCAACTGGTCATGGCTGAGGTTCAGGGAGGTGACCCGACCCTGCACAGGAATGACCTGGGTGCAGCAGGGGCCCCTAAGGAGCAAAGACAAAAGCATGGATGAGAAGCAGCCCACCCAGGCCACTCCTTGCAGGTTAACAGAGTCCAGAAGTGCCCCATTGTCATATCACTGGGGGCCAGGGCTGACACTGACTAATCTCCCTTCTCCCACTGCAGCCAGCCCCTCCAACAAAATCTTAGGCAGCCTTTGACTCAAAGCTGGGGGCCTCGAAACCCCTGGGTCACTAAAATAAGTACTGGAGGGAAAACCATGAGAGTTGCCTTTAATTGTGTGAAAGAGAGCAAGGGGGTTCACGCGGCAGTCACCATACACCAGGAAGGAGGAGCTTCAGGCATGCCTGGCACTGGCTCCAGCACTGGCTTTTATAAACCATCCAAGCCCAGTGTTGAGCTCTCAGATTTAAAAAACAACGAAAACTTTTGTTCCCTTTGATTAAAAAGCGGTAACTAAGTGGAAAGGGGGCTTGGTTGGCAAGGCCCAGGCAGAGTCCAGCAGTCGGACCAAGAGCCACTAAAACGGTGGCACAGGTCCCCAGGGGCAGTGGAGCTTTCAAGGGGCCAAACCCAGCACAGACAGGCCACCACAGCCTCCATGGCTCCATGTCCAAAGAAAGGAAAGAGAACACAAGATGCCTGTCCCATGCCTCGACCACCCACAGCCCATGCCCATCACCTGCTGTCCCAGAACCGGATCTTCTGGTCATTGTGGCCACTAATGATTACATGGTCCCCACACACCACATCATTACAGTACGAAAGGACATTGATGGTCCTGGAGCCTGGGGACCAAGGATTAGAGCCCTAGCCTCAGAAAAGGGTTGTTGGAAGCCCAGAAGCCCCAGAGAGGTAGTATCCTCCCCAAATTAGAACCCAGATCCTCTGCTTCCCAGCCCAAAGCCTGAAGTCACCAAGAAACCAGGCAGAAAAAAAAGCACTGATGGGCGATAGAGAAGGACAGGCCTTGGGAGGTTTCACCCCAAATGCCCGTGAATCTTGGAGCCACTCCCAGAGAAAGGCTGAAGTATTCTTGACCCGGCCTGGGGGTGCCAGCAGGTAGGGAGGGAGAGGAAAGGGCTGGACCTCACAGTAGGCGCGGCCGAGGTCCCACTCCTTCACTGTCCGGTCTCGGCTCCCAGTCACCGCCTGGTGCCTTGTTAGCTTGAATTTGGCAGCCGTCACCTTGTCTGTGTGTCCAGACAGTGTCTCCTGCCCCCACATCCCAGGTATGGATCAAGGGGATGGCCAAGACTCCATAACACCTCCCCCGGGGTCCAAGGTATGACCCCTGAACCCCAGGTTGCTTCCTCAGTCACGCCTTACCTTGGACTGTGCCTCCCCGACCTTCCAGAGCTGGGCAGCCTGATTGTAAGTAGCTGCCAATATCTGGGAGCCCTGGAGAGATGGAAGGGGAAGGGAAAGGCCCTGAACTTGGGCCCTGACAGAAGTAAAATCCCTCAAGCCAGATAGCCTCAGAGCTTCCCACAGCCCAGGTCACCCAGGCAGGCAGAGTAGCTTCCAGGCCCAGGGAAGATTTGTGTAGCAGCCAGGACTGGTTCTGGGACATCCATGATGTTCCCTTATGTCCCAGAGCCCCCACCTGCTCAGTGTGGAGATGGGCAGGGGGGCACACACAACAGGCATTCCATGCCACTGAGGCAAAGGTCCCTCACCGAAGGGTCAAAGTCCACGCTGGTGATGCTGCCACCAGCTCCTTCAAGGGTCTGGTTGGCCTCCAGACGACCTAGGGGGACCGGGAAAAGGACAGGTGAAGTGGGGTCACTAACCTCATGAAAAGGGAGGAGCTGGGAAGATCAGTCTCTCCCAAGTTAGAGAACAAAACTCTGGGGACCTGGGCTGGAGACTGCATCTCCCCCAAATTACCAGCAGGGGGCTCCAGGGAACAGCAGGGCTACAGAGGACCACAGACAAGGGACTGTCCCTAGGTCACACGGCAAGCCAGGGCCAAGACTTTCTCTAGGAAGTCTCCAGGAGCTAACTGTGACTCCTCAACACACCCGCCTCTACAAGCACAGGGTAAACAGCCAACACTCATCTCCTGAGTTCTAAGAGCTCAAGTGATACCAGAAGAGGAGGCCACTGGTGGGCCCCAGGGACCGGCTCCTCAAGGGCCCCTACAGGACCTAAGGATAAGGGACCCCCCACCTCCCCAAATAGGGACCATCTGAGCTCAGCCCTCCCCATCCTGCAGGCCTGGACCCCAAGAGCTGGGAGGCTTGGCCCAGAACTTTTGCCAAGGGGCCATTTGGCCACTGCTCTTAAGAATGTTACATGTGAGGAAACACAAACAGATCCAAGACCTTTGCCCACCAAGGAGCAAGTTGAGGGTGGGGTCTGGAGAGAAAGCACTAGGTTGGCCCACAGGGGAGGAACCCTCACCTCCCACAACGTTCCAGAGATGGATGAAGCGGTCAGCCCCTCCAGTGGCCAGGAGGCTGCTATTGGGGCCAAAACAAACAGCATTGACCTCGGAGAGGTGGGCATTCTATGGGAAAAAGAGACAGTGGTGGCCCTGGTCCTCACCCTACGTACCTCTTGGCACAGGCTCACAGGGTCCCTCTCACACGCACACACGCACACATCGGGTCTCATCAGCCCTGCAGCAGCCTCCCGCTACACATCCTCATACTCCCCTGCCTGGCCTCCTGCTCTCCCTCTCCAGTCCATGCCCCATTATAAAATGCTGAGAGACTTCTACTACAGGCTGGGGGAAGAAAGCTTGTGCTCCTGGTGAGGTGCCCAGCCTTGCTTCCCTGGCCTCCCTGGATGACCCCTGGAACCTACACTCTCTATGTCAGCACCCCGTGCATGTGGCCCAGCTCCTCCCTTACCAGCACATCCTGAACCTGGGTAGGAGGCTGGACGGCCACGCATACAGGGATGCTCTGGTATCGCTGTTCAGGAGCTCCTCCAACAGAGTGGCCTCTCCTCTTCTTGAAACTGGGTGGGGGGCAGGTGTCAGGAAGGCATTTGGCAAGGCCTTCTGACACGGGAGCCTCATACTCCTGAGGCAACAGCAATAGGAAGCAAACACGAATGGTGGCAAAACATGGCCCAGAGGTGCAGCGAGCTTGTTCCCAACGCAGTCTCTGACCCCAGGGGTCAGTGTGGAAATGAGAAGGGCAGAGAGTAGAGTTGATGGATGCAGAGGAACCTCAGGGCTGGGGTTTCAGTCTTAGCCTTGCTACCACTTGGCTCTGGAACTCAGAACAAGTCCTGACACATCTGAGCCTTTTCCTGAGTGATAGTTCCCATCCAGGCTCAGACTACAGATCTTGGTCCATGGACCACGGATGAGGGACAAAGCGTGGAGGACAGCCAGGCAAGGCCTGGAATGAGCTCAGGGAGAGGCAGCAGAGACTCACACAGACAGCTGGACAACACACGGACAGACAGACTGAGGCACATACACAGACCAAGCCTGGACGCCAGAAGCCTGACACAGGCCTCTAAGGGGCCCAACCCCTTCACTCACTCACACACACACACACACACACACACACACACACACACTTACTCCAGAAGCCCCTTCACCACATCCACACAGCGGGAGAGCGTCAAGGAGGTGGCGGAGGCAGACCTGGGGTAGAATCGAAAGAGATATGCTAAGGGACTGGCCAGTGAGTGTGCAGACAGCAGCCATTCATCCCTGCACTCTGCTGGGGACCCTGAGGCTCACAGCCACTCGAGCCTGGGACAAGAACTTGGTTCCTCCGAGACCAGGAGAATACGATGACCCGGAGCAGTCCCAGGAAGGTGGGGTCAGGGAGGGATGTGGCAATGAAGTCTCCCAAAGTTTCCACCATGATGGTAAGAACTGCCTCACCACCCAAATGCCCCCCCCCACAAAAAGTTCTGGGAAGGCTGAGCTGGGGCCTACGGGGGAAAGGGTGAAGGTACCCTGAGGCTGGGATACCACAAGGCTGGAACTACCGGGGGTGGTAAAACCTAAGCTTGCTGAGTGACCTCAAAAATGCCCACAAGAGGGGCACCTGGGTGGCTCACTCCGTTGAGCATCTGACTTCGCCTCAGGTCATGATCTCACAGTTTGTGAGTTCGAGCCCCACAGGGGCTCACTGCTGTCAACACAGAGCCTGCTCTTGATCCTCTGGCTCCTTCTCTCTTTTTGCCCCTCCCCTGCTAGTGCCCGCTCTCTCTCAAAAATTAAAAACAAACAAACATTAAAAATAATGCCCAGAAGAGGGTGTGTCCTGGGATGACTTGGCCCACAAAGGCTGCCAAGAACTTTCAGGACCAGCATTTCAAGCTCCTCCCCAAAGTTCTTTCACTGCCCCCAGGCATGGACACCAGTGATCTGCAAGGAAGGGCTGAAAGAGAAGCCTTCAGGCTGGGGAATGGAGCAAGGATGGGTGCGGGGGGGAGGGGGGGGGGGGGTGGGGAGGCAGTTTCAATGACAGATAAATGGAGACAAATGGGGGAGACTGAGGGGAGGGGCCCTCACGGACTGAAGCCCCAATCTGTGGGCTTCAGCAGTCCACGTGAGCTCACACCTATACATGCTCACATGTTCACACGTACTCCAATATGCTCCCCCAGGTGTGTACACACATGTGCTCTCACGTCCATGTGAGTACATGTGCTTATACACCTATGCCTACACACACGCCTGTGACAGCTGAGTCCTGGGCCTTCCCCACAGGCTCCCTCCTGGTGACACCCTTTCAGCAACCTGACACCCCACCCCCAGAGCTCTAGTCCTGAGAAGGAGAGAAAGAGGCGCTGGAGTCCCTAAGGCCGCAATGATCCTAAGAGACTCCAAGCACTGGAGGTCAGACCCGTCCTGGGAGGTGTGACCTGTACTGCGGCGTCTCCCCAAGCCCCTCTCAGCCCAAGAGGTGCCCCAAGGCCCTAGAAGAGACTCCAGAGTGGGGCCCGGCTCAGAGCTCTGGGACAGTCCTCACCTGAAGGGCCTCTTCCACTTCTCACCAGCCTCAGTCTCCAGGGATAGGGGCTCAGCAGCCAGGGTCACAGTCTCAGCCATCTCTCTGATCCCATCACCTACAGTCTTTGGACTCCTGGGAGAGGGGGTGAAACTCAGTAAGGCCAAGGGACCAGCCCCTCCCTGACCCGCCCCCCGCCCCGCCCCGGCGCCCAACACTGAAAGCAGTCTGTGCGGGCAGGCGTTTGGGCTTCTCAGACCACACGAGTCTGCACGTGTCCTGTGCGCTCAGTCTAGGTGGGAGCCTCTTGCGGACACGTGGGGGACAGGGTAGAATTGCAGGCAGAAGTCAGAGAAAAGAGCGCTTTAGAGCACGAGGGGAAGAGCGGGCTGCAAACCCTCGGCGGGCAGGACCTGGCGCACCCCGACTCTTACTCGCTGATGCTCACTGTCCGCTTGGCAGCCTTCTTTAGCTCCAGGGACATCCGCGCCTGCTTGGCCCTGCGGGAAGAAAAGCGTCCCGAGAGCCGGATCCCGCCCTGACGCGCCACGAGGCGGGGCAGTGAAGCTCGGACCATGCCCGCCCCCAAAGGAGCACGACGCTCGAGTCTCCGAGGGGCGGGGCCCGGCGCGCTCACCTCTCGTGGCGCTCATTGCGCAGGTTGCGCTCGGCGGCAGCGCGCGCCTTGCGCTGCACGAGCCACTCCAGCAGGTCACGTGCCTCCTCCTCGTGCCTACGCAGGGCCGCCTCCTGGAGCCCGGCTTGCGCGCGGAGCCCCTCGTACGCCGCCCGCTGCGCTACGTTCAGCGCCCGCTGCACGTCCAGGTGCCGGGTCTGCTGCGCCCGCGCCTCCTGCAGCTGCGCCACGCGGGCCTCCAGAGCCGCCAGCCTGGAGGAGGGGGTAAGGGAGAGACTCTCCGTCATCGCCCAGTGGGAGCGGGTCTCAGAGGCGGACGGACTTGCCCATGTCACGCGGTCAGGCTGGGAGCAAAGCCAAGACTCCAATCACGTCTCCCACTCAGGCCTGCCCTTCGGGGCCGCAGAGCCCAATACGTGGGGAAAGCCCTCGGGCCGTACTGGAGACACGCAGGGTCACCCCGTCCCCGGGCAGAGATGGCCCCGAGCCACCCAGAGATGGGCGCGGTCCCCCTCGCCCTGGCGGCGCCTCACCTGCTCTGCCGCTCCTCCAGCGTCGACTCCAGGGCGCCCAGGGCTGCCCTCTTCTCCACCACCTGGTAGGCCATCTGGGGGTGGTCGGGCCCGCAGTTGGGTGGGCGTGGGCGCCTCTGCAGGGCTCCCAACGTGCCCCCAGCACCTCCCCCAGTGGAGGCTGATGGGACAGACTCTGCTACTCTACCCACCCGCCCCCTAACTGAAAAGAAAGCAGAGGCTCAGATACGTTTAGGATCCTGCACAGGAACGCCCTACTGCTTTTGTGGAACAATGGAAGGGCCTTTAGGCTCTGGAGTTTCACCTGAGTTTCAGTCCTGGCAGTGCCACTTATTTTCTGTGTGACCCCGGGGTAGTCATTTAACCTCTCTGAACCTACTGTTTCCTCACCTGTAAAATGGGAATGATAGTGCTTACCTCACAGGGTAATATTAGGAGTAATATTTCAGGTAATAGTAAACGTTTATATGGCACGTGTGTCATGCCTTGTTCTGAGTACTATATATGTATTAACTCTCTTAATCACCATAACCACACCAGGTCCTGCCACTTTCCCCATATTACAGAAGAGGACATTGGCGCAGAGAGGTTTAGGATCTTGACAAAATTACACAGCTAAGCGGCAGAGCTGATGGGTGAACCCAGGCCACCTAACATTATGCTCCAAGTACAGGACAGATCTACAGAAAAGGCTCCAGGGATGTGGGCTCTGTTTCCCACTTCTCTAACCCCTGACCTACCCAACATAGATCCCTGAGAGCAACAAGGAGCCCTAAGCAGAGGCACAAAGGCAAGAACAAGAATAGACTCTGGGAGCACGGAGCCCAGACTGAATGCTGGAGCTGCCCCCAGCCCAAGAGTGGGGGTGAGGGTTACCTCATCCATACCCCTGCCTCATTCAAAACAGTCCTTCAAGCAAGAGCTGGAAAGCCACAGACAAAGCTCAAGTCCCACTTTTTTTTTAATATTTATTTTTTTAATATTTATTTATTTTTGAGAGAGAGAGAGAGACAGAAGCAGAGAGAGAGGGAGACACAGAATCTGAAGCAGGCTCCACGCTCTGAGCTGTCAACACAGAGCCCAACGCAGGGCTCAAACCCACAAATTGCAAGATCATGACCTGAGCCAAAGTTGGACGCTTAACCGACTGAGCCACCCAGGTGCCCCTTAAATATGTATTTGAGAGAGAGACAGAGAGAGAAAGAGAGAGAGAGAGAGAAAGAGAGAAAGAGAGAAAGAGAGAGAGAGAGAGAGAGAGAGAGAGAATGAGTGGGGGAGGGGCGGGGGGGGGGGCAGACAGAGGATCCAAAGTAGGCTCTGTGCTGACAGCAGTGAGCCTGATGTGGGGCTCAACCTCACAAATCATGAGATCATGACCTGAGCAGAAGTCAGATGCTCAACCAACTGAGCCACCCAGGCGCCCAGCTCAAGTTCCACTTTTTAGAGCTGAGGGGTCAGTGGGAAAGACGGACCTCAGGCGGAGCAGTTCCTACTAGGTGACACGAGGAACATAGGAAATAACTGAGGCTGGGGCCCTGGTTGCTAACCTGTTCCTGTGTTCTTTCTCACATGGGCCTGGTGAGGGATGAATTGAAGAACAAGGTTAGTGCTACTCACCTGCACTGACACATCTTCCTAAATGAGTGGTCCTGCATGTGCCTACTTTCCTAGCTGGCCCAATTTCTAACGTTTGTAATTCCTTTCAGCACTGAGCAGTCTGACCTCCACTTCTGCTTCCTCACCTGTCATTTTACTTTCATTAATGCTTTGTTATTCAATATTTTGGGGATGCTTTTCAAAATCCAAATAATACAGATGGAAAACAGATTAGTGGTTGACAGGCTAGGGATGGTTGGGGGAGAGGGTTGAGTTGTGAAAAACTCAAAAAGGATAGCAAGACAGAGATCTTTGTGGTCATTAAATTAGGCTGTATCTTGCACAAATCCACATAGGGAACAACATGACAAAGAAATATATGTACATTTCATACCAATATCAGTTTCCTCATTGTGTGTACTATAGTTACACAAGATGTAGCCAGTCTTTGCTACTTCCCATGAATCTATAATTACTTCCCCAAAAAAGTTAAAATAATGATTAATGCTTGTTGTGATATGTGAAACAGTACTAAGAATTACAGAAAAAGCCGCTCCCCATCCCCTGGCATATCCAGTGGGAACACACACTGGTGTGAGTCTGAGGAAGTGCCAGGGAGAGAGTGCTAAGGGCAAGACATTTGTGAAAGTGTCCCAGACAAAGGGGACCATAAGGTCAGAGATTGGAGAGTGGCAGGAAATGCAACAGGGGGCTAGAGAACTCCACTGGGAAGGCAGGCTAAAGGGTTCTAGAGGATATATACCAAACTGACAATGGGAGAGATAGTGAAGGGGGTTTCACTTCTTTATTCTATGGGCTTCTGTTTTCTTGAAATGTTTACAACGAGCATGTTTGTGTGTATTGTCTTTTTTTAAGGGAGATCTTTTTATTATTAAATATATCACTCTGTGCGCTGTGCAGAGAATGGATGGGCGTGCCAAGGGAGAGATCATCCAGGAAAGGATGAGGGTACTTGGGCCAAGCCAACAGAGACTTGGTGGATTTGAAGGTAGGATCAATGAGCTGGTGACTAGCTGACGATGGAGCGCTGGGAGAGACCAGAGGTCCCCCCTGAGTTTGCAGCCCAGTGACTGCCAGTTGGGGAGGGAGGGCTACCTCATCCATCATTTAGTTCACAAATATTCATTAGCATGGACTGTGGAGACAGACCCCAGGGATCAGTGGAAGCAAACCACAGGCGTCCCAAGGCCTTGGGGATCTCACAGCCCAGAAAGTGCCACAAATGTCAAGTTGCAACTACAACAGGGCTCTGAGGGAGAGGCTCTCACTGGGTTCCTAGCTCCATTCCCACACTAGTTGGGCAAGTAATGTGGCATGCTGTAACTGGGCATGTGTTTATGGCCTATCAGTTTCCTCCAATGTACTGGAAGCTCCATGGGGCCGGGTCTTGTTCTTATCCTGTGCCTGTGACAATATAACTATTGTCAATAAATCTTTGTTGAAAGAATGGATGGGGATCAGAGAAGGTGGATTCATGTGGAAGGGTGTTCAAATCCTGACTCCACTTCTCTAAGCCTGTTTCCTGCTCTAAAGTTGTAAACGAATAGCTGAAATAATGTTTTAGCCCAATGCCTGCAGGAGTCACCTCTCAATGTGCTGCTGGCCATATATTATGGGGGATATGGTGAGTCTAATTTTAGATGTGATGTCCAAAGACCAGCTGAACAAAGACTGTGGAGCTCATGAGAGAAGGCCAGGCTAGAGACAAGTCTGGGAATAAGCAAACAGAGAAAGTCTTTGAGGCCACAGGAGTCAGTGAACCCACCCTACCTCCAAGGAACACCCACATCTGTAGGGAGGAGGGAAGGAGACAAAGAAGGAAGCTTAGAAGTAACTGCTACAGAAATGAGAGGAAACCTGGATGGTGTGGTGAAACAGAAGACAAGAGACACCATAGGGTGGGGGCAGCAGTGTCAGGTGGAGGTAGCACACCCTGCCATGTGGAGGTGGACCACCTTACTCATTTGGTCTGCAAACTCCTGCTGTGCATCAGCAGGTGCTAGACCCTGGGGTTGGTGAGGCAAGCTGTGAACAGAGCAGGCAGGACGGTCTGGAAGGGGGAACAGAGGTCGTCTGGCCTTGCCTCATACTCCTCATACTCCTCTCTGAGCTCTACCTCACATCCTCTAGCTGCTGTTGAAGACCCGAACTGGGCTGCCAGAACCAAACTAGAGAGCACTCTGGCACCAGAGTTGGAGAATGTCCCTTGTTTGCTGGACCCCTTGGACCACCCAAAGTCCTGGATTGTGGCTCCACCCCATTCTCTCTCAGACCCCTGCCCAGCCTACCTCACCACAGACCAGCCGGAGCCCCTCCTCCTCCTCTTGCCACTTCATCCTCAGAGTGGTTGGTGAAGGGACTTGGTCTGAATCGGGCTCCGATTCCTCCTCCCTGTCAACCAATAAGAGTGGCATTCATTGTCCCTCCATTCACCCACAGGATGCACACAAAAAGCCTGAAACCAAAGCCATGAACTTTCACCTGCAGAGGGTGGAAGCCAGAAAGCCAGCAGAAGAAAGAGCAACTCTCCAAAAACTGGAACTACCCATGACTCCTCTGCTCTGGGATTTCCCCAGGCCTTGGGTTACCTAGCCAGGACCCTCCTCAAGAAGCACCTCCCATGGGGCACCTGGGTGGCTCTGTCAGGTAAGCATACAACTTCAGCTCAGCTCATGATCTTGTGATTCGTGAGTTCGAGCCCTGCATCAGGCTCTGTGCTGACAGCTCGAAGCCTGGAGCCTGCTTTGGATTCTGTGTCTCCCTCTTTCTCTGTCCCTCCCCTGTTCACACTCTGTCTCTCTCCCTCAAGAGTAAATAAATATTTTTTTTTAAAGTTTTTTTAAAACACCTCCAAACTCTGAGGCCCAGCCCATTCCTGGTTCTCATCTTCATTCCCCCTTTAGAATATGTAGCAAGACCCTACTCTCCCTTTGGAATATGTAGCAAAGACCCTTTCTGTCTGCATCAGGTAAGGGTAAGAAGACAAAAAGAGAAGAGGAGAAAAGGCAGGAGTGTGGGCGTGGAAAGGGAAGAGATGAGACAAATGCGGAGCTGGATTGAGCAGGGTGGTGGAGAAAGGCCATTCTAAGCAGCTGGCTTGGAAGAAGCCTCAAGAGTCCACTTCCTCCCTCCTCTGGGTAGCAGTTAAGGACCAATGAGGTGCCAGAGAGAATGAACCCAGGACAGGCAGTGGGGGCAGGACCCAGGCACAGGCAGCTCATCATAACCAGGTATACACATACACTCACCAGGGGCCCTGGTGGGTAGCAGGAGTAGCATCATTTGGCTCTGGCTGCAGCTTCTCTGAGATCCGGGCCAACAATTCAGCCTTCTCTAGGAGACGGTTATCTAGGGGTGCAAGAGGGTGAACCTGGGACAGAGACAGACACTTGCAACAGACTCCAGGCATACCTGGAGTCTGCATACCCAGAGATGCAGAATGAGGGAGGTGCTGACAGTCTGGGCGCTGCCCTTTGCCTGAGGGGTGTCTGTGTAGCTCTACCAGACCTTCAGCCCTGGCAGACCTTCCTTACAGCATCTGCCCACAGGCCCTCCCAGGAAACCTACTCTCCTGAGGACAGAGAAAGACAACCACCACTGGGGAAGTATATGGCTGGCCTCACTGCCCACTCAGGGTCCTGAGGGAAGGAAGGGGCCAGAGATTGATTCAGTCTTGCCCCAGAGCAAGGCTTTGCCCCAAAGAATGATGAAACACACCAAGCTCCACCTGCTAGTGGCCTTTGGTAAATTACTTCCCCTCCAGGGCCTCTTACTTTGTACACTAACAAACAGTCCTGTCTTTCCCACAGTTGGGGTAAGTAAGTTTCCTCCAGGCCAGAAGAGAAAGTCCTTGAACAATTATGTAGCAGACCTCCTTGAGTTTGGTAGTTTTTGCTACAGACCCTGGAATGTCTCCCTCTACCCCCACCACACTCACTTCCTCTTTCTCACCAGTTTCAGGGTAGGGTGGGGGTGGTAATCCCAGGTTTGGCTCCTCAGCAAATTTCCTTCACCCAGTCCCCTGCCTGTCACATTTAACTTAGGTCACTGGCCAATTCTTACACAAAACCCCAACCCAGCCCCCAGGGCACTGCACTGACTTCCCAGCAACTCTAAAGATGCTGTTTGCCTAATTTATGGGTGAGAAATTGGTGGTTTAAGGATATAACCCACCCAAGACCACAGAGAAGACTAGAGCTTCACTGTCTGATCTCAGCCCTCCAGAGTCACACAAATTGCAGCTGGAGGATGGGGAGGGAGGGGAGGCTCTTCCCTCAAGTTGGATGGTTCCATTGTCCATCAGAGCAGTGGAGAAGTGAGGCTGGCCTCACGTCCCTCAGGGAGAGGACCAGCAGCCTAGAAGGCTGCAGGGAAATCACCCAGGACAAAAGCAGCAAATTCAGTTTGGGGGAGCGGGGGGAGATGGTTAAGCAGCAGCTAAAATTAGGACCAGTGATGGAGCTGGAGGAATAGTGGTTGGACTTTCCACCCCAGACGTACAATCTTGAATGACCAGAGGCACTCACACAAATGTACACCTGTTCATCCTGGCTTGAACTGCCATACCCACTCCTGACCAGCGCCCCAGAAACACCTGTGAGAGTATGACTTCTTGGGTTCACCAGCAGCCAGTTCTCTCTAGAGGCTTCAGTTGCCTAAGCACAGAAGTGCTCCAAAAACCTGAGCCAGGATCACTTGTCAGTGGCAAAGCCTGGGACTCTGAGCTTCCTCCCTAAGAGATTCAGAGTTTAGAATCTCCAGCTACTCTGGAATTCTTTCACTGGGCCACAGGGACCAAATGAATTGACTTGGGTTGTACCCTGGGGACCGCACGGGAAAGGGAAGAAGCATAGAGACCCTAAAACACCCACACTCGCTAACGAAGCCATGCCCAGGAAGCCCAGCCTGGGGAGAGGCCGCCCCCTGAGGAGAGAGGAGGGCAGGAGCACCAGGAGGGAGCTCCGTCCAGGAAGGGGCTCTAAGCAGAACCTGGACTGGGAAGCGCGGGAATGCTGGCCAGGCAGAGGTGTAACGGACCGAAGGTCCGGCAGGGCCGAAGCTTTGGAGGCGAGAAGGCATTGCTGCACACGGGTGACAGCCCGAGGAGCCAGACAACACTCCGTCCGCGCCCGGAGCCCCATCCCCTCCACTGCCATCTTCCAAGCCCCCCGTGGCGCACTCACAGGCAGGCACCAGTTCCAGGAAGAGTGCCTTTTGCGTGCGGTCCCGCTGCCGAAGCTGCCGCACTATGTGGCGTTTCCAGGGGACACCGGGGGCGCCGGGCCCCTCCATGGCAGCTCCCGCGCCTGCACCGCGCGCACCTCCCGCGGAAGCAGGCGAAACCGGGGCGGGGCCTCGGGGGACTCCGTGACGTCAGGGGGCGGCAGCGGCGGGGAATCCCCGGATTGTACTAAGAGCGTCTGCTGGGGGGAGAAAGCAACGCTAATATGGGGGGAAGCCGCCCCCACCAGGGTCTACACCACCCGGATCGCACCAAAAATCCTCACCTACGTCGGGGCTCCCATTGCTGTCCGCGGCAATATGCGGTGATGGAAGTCGCGGGCTCTGGGCGGCTTCCCCCAGGCCTGTGGGCACACTCCCGGGCCGGGTCATTAACCCCTCCGCGCCTGGACCGAGTTCAGAAGTAACGGAAGATCGCCCACGGCCCGCCTGGACAAGCTGCCCTCTGAGCTAGAGACCCCTCATACTCGGACCCTGCCCTCGAGGTGCTCAAGATCTGTGAGGAGAGGCGACACGGACGTGAGGCGCACACAGCGTGACGGCGAGTTGCAGCACAGAGGAGGAAGGGACTGAAGGGAAGAGGCAATGCTCTCTGGGAAATGACCGCATTTGAGTTAGGACTGAGGGCTGAAATAGGTGTTGGCCAGAAGAGCGAAAAGGATTCCAGGCAGAGGGAAGAACAAGTACAGAGGTTCCATGATATAAAAAGTCCCAGGGGACAGAAACTCGTGGAAGGACAGGAGGCAGAAAAGCCCTTGTGGAGAGCAGGGCTTAGGGGCTCAGTTCTTCGCCCCGAAAAAATTGAGGTCCCTGAGAGTGAAAGGATGCAGCTGATTTCATCTGGCAAATCCCTCGCCCAGAAGGGAAAAGCATCTGACTTGAGGTTGCACAGGAGTGGGTGGCTAACCTGGCCAGCAGCCCAATGTCCTGCCTCAGGGCTCAACAGTTCGCTCCAGGGGCGACCTCTGGAAGAGTAGCAACGTCTCTTGCAGGTACACTTGACAGTGAATCATGGGTTGTAGGGAACTGTGATAAAACTGTCAGTCGCCCTGGTGGCTCAGTCGGTTGAGCATCCTACTCTTGATCTGGCTCAGGTCATGTCTCATGGTTCTTGAGCTCAAACCCCACGTAGGACTGACAGCCTGACAGTGCAGAACCTGCTTGGTATTCTCTTTCTCTCTCTCTCTCTCTCTCTCTCTCTCTCTCTCTCTCTCTGCCCCTCCCCTGCTTGCACAGGCATGCTCTCTCTCAAAATAAATACATAAACTTAAAAACAACAACAACAACAACAACAACAACAACAACAACAAACCTGTCTCCAGCAAGATCCCTGTCCAGAGCTCTGCAGACATATCTGGTGTGAAGAATGAAAGGAGGGATTCACTGGACCCAGCCTCACCCCTGGGTACACTCTAAGGCCCCAGCAGGCCCTGCTCTCAATGAGTAAATGCAGACCTGTCCATTCCCCAGGAGATGGAGAGAAACTGGGCAATGTTGGGGAGCCACACAGGCCCTGGAGGTGATAGGTCTTTTGAGATGCCCATGGGGATGGGTCACAGGACTTGGAAAGCAGTAGATGCCAATGACACCCCAGGACAATGTACCCTGCTGTGCTTTGAAATTACTGTGAACTGAGTTCAGTCACCCACATGTCATTGCCTCTGACCCTCATTTCCTTTGTACAAGTTCCTTTGGAACACCTTCCCCTTTAGGCTCCTACTCATGGGTCACCTCCTCTAGGAAAACTTTCCTGCCCCTTCATTGAGTTAAGGCCTTTCTGACCTCAGCCCCAGTCCAAGCCTAGCCTGTCTGTTGAAGGGCTGGGTGCGGGTAGTAGCATTCACCAGAAGGCATACACAGGAAAAGGGCATGGTACCATGGAAAGCTAGAGCCAGTTGGTGACAGTGATGAATTCCTTTTAGGAATCCACCTGTCTGACTCTCAGGTGCCCGGGGACACCATCAGAGGAACTGGGGCTGTGTGCATTGAAGGATGTGTTAACAGGGCTCTGCTTGGCTGTAAGGCGCAGAGATGCTATTTCTCTCAGGTGAAGAGTCAGTTTGGGGTGAGGGGGTCCTAACCCTTTTTGATTCACAAAACAGTCCTAGGAAATTTAAAATAATTTGTCATTTTTGAATAGTCTGATAAAGAAGTGATTGATTTTGGCTAAAAATATCTATCTTCTATCTTTAGAATATGAAAGATTGTGTTATAAAGTTCACGTAAAATCTTAAAGAACATTCATAGTATATGACAAAACATTTTTCACATTTAATATGCTGTTTCATTTATCTTTATGTAATAAAAATATGATTTGGTGACCAATATATATAAAAAGTGACTATATCATAATTCAGAGTCTTAATGCACTTGAGAATATGTAGTTGGCCCTTGAGCAATATGGGTTTGAACTCCACAGGTCCACTGATACACGGATTTTTTTTTCAATAAATACAGTACTGTATGATGGGAGAAAAAGAAACAAAGGCCAGGCCTTGTTGTGGCTCTGTTGCTCATAGTCTCCAGGCAGAACTCCTAAGGCATACAGATTGTAACACTCCTACAGCTCCCTCAAGGACTTCCTTTTACCTATATTTTACCAATATAGCTTTGCTCTTGTTAGTGTTAGAGTTACTTTTCCTCTTATAGCCATAAATACCTCCCAAGATGTACGTTAGCAATTACCTAACAAGCATATGGCCCGCAAGTATACATCTGAAGGGTCTCAAGACTAATGTTTTAGTAGACAGTGGCACATAACCTTATCTTAGCCACTGCTGGCTCCTCAAAGTCCTGGAAGCCTTGTTTCCAAATTCCTTACAGACTTACACTATCCCTAACCCCCACTAACTAAAAAGTATTTAATCAGTCACTCCTCACAAACACAAGTGCAGCTCTTTCTGCTCATAGGTCCTGTCCCCGTGCTATAATAAACGCGCCTTTTTGCACTGAAAACATTTCAAGAATCCTTCCTTAACTATCTGCTTGTGGCTGCACATCACTGTAAATGTATTTTCTCTTCCTTATGATTTTCTTAATAACATTTTTTCTCTAGCTTACTGTATTGTTAAAATACAGTATATAGGGGTGCCTGGATGGCTCAGTCGGTTAGGCGTCCAACTTTTGGTTTTGGCTCAGGTCATGATCTCACAGTGTCATGTGTTCGAGCCCTGCATCTGACTCTGCACTGGCAGCGGGGACCCTGTTTGGGATTCTCTCTCTCCCTCTCTCTCTCTGCCTCCTCCCTGTTGCACTGTCTCTCTCTCAAAATAAATAAATAAATTTTACAAAATAAAATACAGTATATAATACAAATATAAACTATGTGTTAATCAACTGTTTATGTTATTAGTAAGGCTTCTGGTCAACAGTAGGCTATTAGTAGTTAGGTTTTAGGGGAGTCAAAAGTTACATGTGGATTTTTTACTGTTCAGGGATTGGGTTGGTGCACCTAACCCCCATGTTGTTCATGGGTCAACTGTAGTTTGAAACTTAGACCTGGGTTAGGTGTCTCCTAGCAGCCAAAGTGATTACTTAAAAACCTAAATCAGCTCATGTTATTCTTACTTAAAACCCTCCAAAAAAACCAAAAAAACAAAAACAAAAAAAAACCTTCAAAGGGTGTTCCAGTATATTCCAGCATATTGAAAGCAAATCTCAAAACCTTTATCATGGCCTTCAATGCCCTGCTTGCTCTGGCTCCTGCTCACATCTCTGACCTTACCTCTTTTTACCCTGTGAACAAAGCCTTATTCACAACACTGAAATAACTGTCTAACTCATTCCTATGTTGGTACCTTTGCCCTGGATATTCTCTATTCCTGGTGCTCTTCCTTCAGAAACTTTATTTAATTTTTTTTTTTTTTTTTTAGAGAGAGTGGGGGAGGGGCAGAGAGAAAGGGAGAGAGAGAATCCCAAGCAGGTCCCATGCTGCCAGCACAGGGCCTGACGTAGGGCTTAAACCCACAAACTGTGAGATCATGACCTAAGCTGAAATCGAGAGTTGGACACTCAACTGAATGAGCCACCCAGGAGCCTCTTCCTTCAGAACTTTTAAGAGCTGGCACAACCCCTTTTTTCGGAAGATCTTCCCTGTTCATCCAATCTGAAATAGCCTCTATTCCCATCAGCATCTACAACATCAACTAATTGTTCTTCCTTTCAGAGCCCTTATCGCTCCAGAGAGGTTCTTGTTCCTGTGTTTGTGTTCGTTTTGATCTGTATTTCCAACCAGGCTATAAACTTCAGGAGAGCCAGGACCAAGTCAGCTTTGATCCCAGCTCTGTCTTCAGACCTAGAACAGCACCTGGCAACAGTTCAGGAGGTGATCAATAAGTATTTATGGCCGTTGCATCAAAATATTAAAAAAAAAAAAGTTTTAATGGCCCAAGGCTTACAAGTTTTGAATTCAAAATTATAGTTTTATCTAATTGAAAAATAAATCACATGCATATAGCCAAAAATTTAAATATTATACGAATGAACCTTTTTGCCTCACACCATCATATTGGTTAGGATAAGACAGGCTGTTCTGTGATCTTTTCTCTATTACTTAATACAACTATTTCTTTAAAACTTTTTTAACATTTATTTATTTTTGAAAGATAGAGAGAGAGCACGAGCCAGGGGAGGAACAGAGAGAGGGAGACACAGAATCTGAAGCGGGCTCCAGGCTCTGAATTGTCAGCACAGAGCCCTACGTGGAGCTTGAACCCAAGAACTGGGAGATCATGACCGAAGCCAAAGTCAGACACTTAACCAACTGAGCCACCCAGGCGCCCCACTACTTAATACAACTATTTCTTAATAGCTCTCATGATTCTGTGTGTTGGCTGAGCTTGGCTGGGTGATTCTTGCTTTGAGTCCCATGTGGTTGTAGTCACAACCAGGACTGGAGTCATCTGAAGACTCAGCAGGACTAGTTGCTAACTATGGCTCACTTGTTTGGCTAGCAGGAGTTGCTGGCTGTTGGCTGGAAGGCTGAATAGAGGTGAAAACCAGAGTACCTACATATGGCCCCTCCATTAGGTCCCTCAGAGCATGGGGGCTAGATTCGGAGAGGAAGCATGCCCAAACAAGCATTTCAGCAGTCAGCCAGCTGCTAGTCTTCTATGGCTTGAGCCCAGGAAGTAGCACAGCATCACTTGCTCTGAGTTCTAAAGCAGTCACAGTCCAGCCTGGATTCAAGGACAGGAGACATAGATCCCAGCTTTCAATGAAAGGAGTGTCGAAAAATCTCTGGCCATCTTTAATTCATTACATGTGGTACCAAATAAACCTTCAAATCTTAGTGGCTTAGCACAAAAAGGTTTATTTCTCACTCACATCCTAGTGTGGAGTAGACCATATTGATATGTTATTCTCCTCTAGTAGTGACGCAGTGACTCAGATTCAAGCTGCTTCTATGCAACATCTCCATCATCTCAAAATGCTTTTATCCCAACTGCTTAGATGGGGGCCACGGGTGAAGGGGTGGGGGTGGGGTGGAAAGTTATCACACTGACACTTAATTGCCTTGGACCTGAAGTGCCACATTCTTCTGCCTACACTCTCATTGGTAAGATCACATCTACCAGTAAGGTTGAGAAATGTAGTCTCCCATATTCCCTGGAAGAGAAACATGGGTGTGAATACATCATTGTTGTTGACACACACCAATTTCCCAGTCTTCTTCTCTAGAAGAATCACCATTCTTCTTGGTGTGTATATTTCAGAAATTTTTATGCATATATGAACATATAGAAACACAAAAATATCAAAACATATAGATCTACTACATTCCTTTTAAGACTACAAAGCATCTCATTATATGAATGTGCTATAATTTATTTAATCAGTCCCATATGGATAAACATTTAGGCTACTTCCCATTATTTGCTTTTACGGTGTTACACTGTACAGCCTTGTACATAGATCTCTTTTTAACTATGTTAGTGAACCTGTAGGAAAGTTTCTATAAGTAATATTTAGAATATATCTATTCAGTAATTATATAGTCCGGTAACATCAAATTAGAAAATGTACTAAAAATGAAGTCATTCACAACCGCTACAAAAACTAATATACATAGGAATACACTCAAGAAAAAATTTACAAGCTGCAAATGAACACCAAATTTAATTTGAATGTTTGTATCAGTTATATATTTAATGTATCTTAAGTGATCAATGAAATTAACTGAAGGATCTAAAAGAATACTTGAATGAAAGAAAATACATTAAATATTTGGTGTTGAGAAGACTAAAACTAAAAATATAATTTGTAGGGGTGCCTGGGTGGTTAAGCCGGTTAAGCGCTTGACTTCGGCTCAGGTCATGATCTCATAGTTCGTGAGTTCAAGCCCCACATTGGGCTGTGTGCTAACAGCTCAGAGCCTATAGCCCACTTTGGATTCTGTGACTCCCTCTCTTTCTGAACCTCCCCCACTAATACTCGCTCTCTTTCTCTCTCTCTCTCAAAAATGAATAAACATTAAAATATACATATATAATTTACACAAATTATGAATTACTTATTCCAATTAAAATCCCAATAGTGTATCTTTTTTAATTTTGTTAATATTTATTCATTTTTGAGAGACAGAGAGAGCACAAGGGGGAAGGGGGAGAGAGGGAGACACAGAATCTGAAGCAGGCTCCAGGCTCTGAGCTGTCAGCACAGAGCCCGACACGGGGCTCGAACCCACGAACTATGGGATCATGACCTGAGCTGAAGATGGACACTTAACCGAGCCGACTGAGCCACGCAGGTGCCCCTCCTTTTTTATAGAACTTAACACGTTGTCTCTGAAACTCATCTCAAAAAAGAATACCTAAGAAAAAAATATTTTAAGAATAAAGTAAGAATATTATAATGGAAATGGTGTAGTGTTGGTTCAGAAATAGGCAAGATTAATAATAGAATAGAGACCAGAAATAGATCCTTCCATGTAGGAATTTAATATATGATGAAGGTGACATTTCAAATAAGTGGAAAGAGGGATCTATTCAATAATTTATGTAAGGACAATTTGTTATCCAGTTAGAGAAAAATATGTAGTTAGATTCCTTACTTCACATCATATACAAAAAAAGTAAATTCCAAATTGATTATATTACATTATGATTTATACACATAAAAATAAAGATATAGGGTACTTGGGTGGCTCAGTTGGTTAAGTGTCAGATTTTTGGTCTCTGCTCGGGTCATGATCTCATGGTTTGTGAGATCAACCCCCCTCCCTCCCACATTGGGCTCTGTGCTGACAGATCAGAGCCTGCTTGGGATTCTTTCTCTCTGCCCCTGACCCCTCTCAAAATCAATAAATTAACTTTAAAAATAAATAATTAAACTTTTTTTATGATAAAGAGGGGCACCTGGGTGACTCAGTTGGTTAAGCATCCAACTTCAGCTCAGGTCACAATCTCATGGCTCCTGAGTTCGAGCCCCATATTGGGCTCTGTGCTGACAGCACAGAGTTAGCTTCAGATCCTGTCTCCGTCTCTCTCTGCCTCTCCCCCACTCAAGCTCTCTCTCTCTCTCAAAAATAAATAAAAACATTAAAAACAAAAAAGAAACAAACCATAAAGAAGCACTGAGAGTTTGAGTATTACATTCTTCAAGTATGCTGTTTGGATTTTTGTTGTTGTTTTTTAAGTTAGTGACTATACACATATTTTTAAAAACCTTAAAAGTACAGCCAAGGGATTTTGCTTAAAGTTAAGTATTTAGAAGGCTACTTCAAAATACTGTGGTAGGACTGTGCAATGATCCTTTGGGGCATGATGGTATCACTTCGGTATTCTACCCAAGGTTAAGGGACCAGGTTCAAAAGTGATCATACTTCCAGGGTTGTGATTGGGCGTTATTCAGTATGGGCTAATGTGAACAATGCTTTGAAATGGACAGCAAAGGGAAAAATGACCTCTTTTATAAGAAGTCAGGTCAAAGTTATGTGAATGAGAGGAATACAAATTTCTTTGGTAGATATGGCAGAAGCGGAGTGGGATGAAGTGGCAAGAGGGTCCTTCACAAGGAAGTTAAATCTTCAAGATATTGAAGAGTGTTTGGCTGCAGATGTGGTCACAAGCAAACCAGGCACCACCCTAGAGGATGCTTCCTCTCACAGTACTCCTGAGAAGCGCCAGCTTTCCCAGCAGCAGACAGCCTACATCTCTCTCGCCCCTCTGCAGAGCTGGCCCAAGGAGAATGCCATCAGGCTCAATGAAGGCAAGTGACTGTGAAATTCCCAAGGCACTAGAAGGGACTAGGGACTGGAAGGGGGTGGTGGGGAGGCACCAACTGGAAAGGCTTCAAGAAAGGGGACCATAAGGGAGGAGGAAGAGGAGGAGGAGACAATTGGGATCTCCTCTGCAGCCTCCTCATTGATGGCCCACTCTTTTTGGGGGGGGGGCATTTTTATTTTTTATTTTTATTTACTTGTTTAATTTTATTTTTAATTTTTTAAAATTTACATCCAAATTAGTTAGCATATAGTGCAACAATGATTTCAGGAGCAGATTCCTTAGTGCCCCTTACCCATTTATCCCATCCCCCCTCCCACAACCCCTCCAGTAACCCTCAGTTTGTTCTCAGTATTTATGAGTCTCTTCTGTTTTGTCCCCTACCCTGTTTTTATATTATTTTTGTTTCCCTTCCCTTATGTTCATCTGTTTTGTCTCTTAAAGTCCTCATATGAGTGAAGTCATATGATTTCTGTCTTTCTCTAATTTCACTTAGCATAATACCCTCCAGTTCCATCCATGTAGTTGCAAATGATGCCCCACTCTTATTGAAGGGCCAAGGACAAGGGGCAGAGTAATTTAGGCCTGGTTTCTACCTGCATCTCCCTCCATTCTTCCCAACTTTCTAAGGTTTTAGGATGCTGACCTATGTGAAATGCAGCTGATTCAGTGTGATGCAGTTTTGAGGACAGTGGGTAAAGAGGTACCTGACCCAGGTGAGGAGTGTCCCCACCTCATGGTCAGAGGTATTCAGTGCCTAGTTCTTACTTGAACACAGCAGTGAGGGGTGGTTTCAAAAAAAAAAAAAAAAAAAAAGTTCAGTTTTGAACACACTGAGTTTAAAGAACCTGTGAGTCTACCAGAAGCAGAGGTCCCAGAGGTAGGACAAAGGCCTGAGCTGGAGGTTGGTGGGTCATCAACATATGGATGGAAGTGAATGAGGTCATCCAAAGAGTATGTAAAGAGAGGACCTGTGACATAACCTGGAGGACACCAGTAAATCCGGGTGTCCTAGCCCAATCAGCCAAAGACCACGGGGGACAGACTCACAGTCCAACAAAGTCAGGTTATTGACCCATGCTATGAGAAACACAACATGTCAAGGAACCATGGGGTGTCCCACCAAACACAAAAGATAGAGTCATTATAGGACTTGAGAGAGAGGTAGAATTAGGTGAAATTTAAATGAAGCAGTATTTTGATGGTTCAAAGCAAAACAGAGCTATGTGTAAAGGAGCCAACATCAGGTTTTGACTGGTAAGTGGAGCCAGGGGCCTGTTTCCTTAGAAACAGTTAAGTTAAAAAAAATGTGGGGGCTCCTGGGGGGTTCAGTCAGTTAAGCATGCAACCTCGGCTCAAGTCATGACGTCACGGTTCGTGGGTTCATGCCCAGCACTGGGCTCTCTGCTGTCAGCATGGAGTCTGCTTTGGATCCTCTGTCCTCCTCTTTCTGCCCCTACCCGGCTTGCATTCTGTCTCTCAAAAATAAATAAACATTTAAAAAAAAAAAACAATGATGTGAAGGGGCACCTGGGTGGCTCAGTCAGTTGAGCATCTGACTCTTGACTCAGGTCATGATCTGCTGCACTGAGCGTGGAGCCTGCTTAAGAGCTTAACATTTTCTCTTTCCCTCTGCCTCTCTCCCCAGCTCGAATGCGCTCTCTCTCTCTCTCTTTCTAAAATAAAAAAAAATTTTTTTAAGATGTGAAATATTATGTTCAGAAATTCCTTATCTGAATTTCTGCATCTGGTTTGTGAATCTTGTCTACATAGTGAGTTATATACTCCAGGCAAAAGTTTCACTCTTATATGATTTCAAACAGCAAAGTTTTTGATAGAGTGTGATTTAAAAAAAAAAAAAATGAAGTTGCTCAGTGAGTAAAAAAAGAACTAGTCACTCAAAGCAGGGGGTTGTTGTGGCATTTTATTATTTTTATTTATTTATTTATTTTTTTAAATGTTGTGGCATTTTATACCTGCAGTATGTCCTTGGGGAAAATAGTGTCTCCTGTTAATTTTGCAGCTGGCTTTATCTGTGTGTTATTCCGGACTGATAAATAGGCCTAGGGCTGATTTTTACAGTCCAAACTAATGTTTAGGTTTTCAAGGGTCAAACAATGGAAGAGGAATATGCAAAGATATAGTGAGTAGACAAGAAGAAAACCAAAATGTAAGTCTCACATAGCAGGAAGGTGATTATTGGTGTTGAATGCCTCTAAGAGCTGTAGTTAGTATACAGTGCTACTTACTCTCCAATACAATAGCCACTAGCCACACGTAGCTTAAATTTTAATTTAAAGTATGGGTGCCTTGGGGCACCTGGGTGGCTCAGGTCATGATCTTGCAGAAGATGAGTGAGTTCTAGTACTTGGGCTGACAGCTCAGAGCCTGGAGACTGCTTCTGATTCTGTGTCTTCTCTCTCTGCCCCTTCCTTGCTTGTGTTCTCTCTCTCAAAAATAAATAAACAAACATTAAAAAACAATTAAAAATTTTTTTTTAATTTAAAGTGTTTAATTACAGGGATGCCTAGCTGGCTCAGTCGGTAGACCATCCAATTCTTGATCTCAGAATCATGAGTTTGAGCCCCATGATGAGTGCAGAGATTAATTTTTTAAAAGTGATTAATTACGTTAAACTTATTTTAGACATTAAGTTAATTAAATACAAATTTTTATTCCATGTGGCACTTAGCCACATGTCGAGTGTTTGGCAGCCATGACTAGTGGCTAGGTATTGGGCAGTCCAGATACAGAAGATTTTCATCATCACATAAAGCTAACTGAACAGCAGTAAAAGACCTGGGAGTCCCAGGTCAGGGTGACCCGTGTTGAGTGCAGTGTCCAAGGAGTGATGTGGGGGGTGGAAGCCCTGTGAGAGGTCCAGACAGTAGTGAGTAGTATTCTTTCTAAAACTCAACCCTAACTGCGCAATTTTCCTATAATAGCTGCTGTGTAACTGAGGCATATCCATCCCACAAGCCCAGGCGCAGAGCACTGGGCTCCCCTGCGCATTTCCCTGCTCAAACAAACTCACTACGGTCCCCAAACTCCATCTCCCAACCTGCCCCGGGTCGTCTTCGGCGACTCTGGCTCTTTGGCTTCCGGGAAGTGTAGTTTTTAAAGCGTTCCAACTCCAGAAAGGATCTAGGCATTGAACTAAGGCTCCCATAAGGCAGTGCATGGGCCACTGCAGTCCACTTCACCGCGGCCGCCATGTTTACCGTGAGGGGAGCCAGAAGGGGCACCCGCGGTTTAGTGGAGCGGGGGCCGAGATGCAGGAGTCTCCGGGAATGAAGGAGGATAGCAACTCCACCGGGTCTCTTCCTGCCACTCCTCAGATCTCTGTCGCTCGGGGGCTGTGGAGAATGCCTCAACCCAAGTGGAGCCGATGGGGATATCAGGAAGCCTTGGTGACTGAGCGGCCACAACCGCTAAGGGACTTGGAAGCAGCGTCTAACTGCGAGCAGCCTGCGACCCATTGGGCGGCCCCTGGCGTGAAGCGCACGCGCAAATGAGAGACCTCGCGGCCTCTGTAAACACCGGAGAGCGCTTGCGCTAACCGAGCGTCCCTGGATCAACACGTGGGGGCGCCTTAGCGAAGATAACTGTAAAATGTATAGTAGCGTAAAGGTCTTGTCTTTTTCTGTTGTACTTTTTCTTATGGTTTGTAACATACAGCCCTCTTCATAGCCTCTCCTATTTTGATCCTCACAACAGGTTTTTGTGTTGTTTTGTTTTTAGCGTAGTGACATTTATTTTAGTTTTCTATCATATATTCTATTTATCATTTCACAACAGTTTTTTGGGTTTGTTTGTTTGTTTTACAAACGGGACAATGGGTTAGAGAAAGTCACACAGCCAGAGTCCTAGCATAATAAAGTGTGAAGGACCAGAGATGGTTCAGGATTCACAGGCTCTACCCTAGGCTGTGCCTCTGACTTGCTTTGTGACCTTGGGTAATTCTGTTCCCTTGGGGAGCTAAGCCTTCTCGTATGTAAATGGAAATAAGTTGTTGCGAGGATCAAATGAGATCTAGGAGTGAAACTAAATTCCCAAGCAGTTTTGAAAGGCAAAATATTATAGTCAGGTGTTTGCAGATTGAGGGGCTGTTTCCTCATCTTACAAATTACAAAACTGAGGGCCCCAAAAGGAGCAGGAGTTTGCTGCAGGTATCAGCTGTGAACAAGGGCTGAAATCCAGCACTGCTGCCTTTGGGCCCGGAGTCCTTCTCTGCATCTCAAGGATCAGTGTCTTTGTTGGATACAGTTGGATCGACTGTTCGCTGAGGGTCTGGGGGAGTCCCTATTCCCAATCCTTCTCTCCAATCCCACTTGGCCCTAATGAAGGAGGGCCCTGCTCTGTTGAGATGACTACCAGAGGCAGAAAGCAAAGAAGGATCTGGAGAATGCTGGAGAAAGAACAGTGTTGCTGGAGCTGTACAGATGTTGCTTCTCAGGATGGTGGTCCAGGCAAGGGAAGGAGGCCAGGTATGACAGATGAAGGGGTAGTGCTAAGGGGGACCCTGAGTGGGAAGGAGTGGGAGGGCATGGGGCTCTGTTTTAGAGCCTCGTAGGAATTGGACACTTAGGTGACCAGTTGGGGCCACTGGCAGCTGGAGGTAATATCTGGACTGGCCTGATGACGAGGACAGGAAGGAAGTGATGCTTGTTGAGCTGAGGCTGTAGGAGCCACTCCCTTAACCAGGTGGAGTAGTCAGGTGGTACAGCATACCACCCCCCAGGATCAGGCAGCTGCCTGCCAGGGAAGTGAACTTCTCTCTGTCCCTAGTGGGAGAGCAGGGCTGTACCCAGATGTTTCTGTCTGGAGTGCTCTTAGAGGTTTCGGGGGACAGGTGGGGGAGGGGCTGGGAGATCCTGAGTTCTAGTTGCACATGGAGCCTTCTCAGGCAAGTCATGAAAGGCAGATGTTCGTAGAAATAGAAAACCAAGATTCATCTCACTTCCAAGTATCTAGTTCTCTTAACACTTAACTGTTTTCAGCAGGGGAAACAGGCTGAAAGAGGAAAGGACTCTGTTAGGGACACACAAGGAGTTGGGGTAGAACTGAACTAGGATAGGGATCTTTCCATTACATGGCAGTGATCAAACATCTTCATCAAACATTTATTGAGTGTCTAATGTATACTCAGAAGAGCTACCTTAGGGGCAAACAGAAGGCAGGATTGCAGTCAGACCTGGCTTTTAATCAGCCCTCTCAGCCCTCCTCGTGACTTAATGTTGTTACCCTGGGTGAGTCACAACCCCTCTGACCCTCAAGTTACCTGTAAAGTGGCAGTAGTAAGACTTATCCAAGGTGTAACTATGAATTAAATGATTTATGACCTGCTAAGCACGTAGAAAAGCAACAGGCACGTGATGCACACTCTAACCATTAGCCACTGTTACTTGTGAACACGGGTTGAAGCTGGCTGCAGACAGGGTTCTACTAGAGCCAGGCAGAGGCAGAGATGCTGCAGCCCCAGCAGATAACTTCCCTCCATGCCCTGGGAGCCTGAGTTTCTGGAAGTCAGGAGGGGTGAGGGGTGACGGGGACACATACATCCCCATTTCCTTCAGCACTGGGAACCTGGCAGGGAACAAGTGCCTCACCTAGAGTGTTTACACCTCCACTTGCAACATGATTCCCTTCCCTACAACCTGAGGTCCAGAGTTAAAGTGATTCTTGCTCAAAGCCACACATTACAGCCCTGGACAGTCAGACCAGAACCAGACCCTGGGGTCTTTACAGCCCTGTCAGGATTTGGGGTCATACACAATTCTTCCTCCCTGCAAGGCAGAAGTCCAAAAGTGCTAACTAACAGCAGGGGCTTGACCTGTGTTTCCCCTGATTAAAGCAAGACCTGGAGGGAAGGGAGGGGCCTGGTGGGCCTAACATCAGATACACTGTCCTGTCCCCAGCCCACCCTGTTGCTGGTAATTTCAATTCTGGTCCAAGCCTCCCTAACGGAGGTTGGCTTCAAACCTCTTATTTATAGAGGAGGAAAGAAAGACCCAGAGAGGCCAAGAACTCACCAAGAGCCCCACAGTAAGGTAGGAATGAGTCTGGGTCAGAACTCAGGTCTCCTGACATTAGGTCAGGGCCCTGCCAGGCAACCAATCTGGGCGAGGCAGGGCTTGGCTCCATCTCTCCTTCCCAGTGCCTCCTTAGCCCTGCTTGGACCAGCCCCAGTGCGGCCACCTGCATGGGCTCTGGTTGCGGAGTGGCAGGGTGGAGGTGGGTGTGTGGAGAAGCAAGAGGAGGCAGAGTATAGGACCTGGTCAGAGAGAGGCCCAGAGCTGGTCTAGGGTGGGTGGACTGGGGAAGCTCTTCTTGGTGTGGTGGCTGCTGCAGGATTCTAGGACCTTATTAATCAGTCTGAAGCAGCAGAGGATAAAAATACCGTGGGAACACACTCCTGGAGGTGGGGAGCAAAGCAGATTCAGGAATGAGTCACAGAGCCCAAGCCCTAAATTTAGAAGGTGCTGAAGGAGGCAACCTCCCCCAGGAGGGGAGCACTGTGGAGATGCCCGCTGACCCAGGGCACCAGGGCCTCAGGACAGGGGGCTGTGATTGGCAGAAGCTGCCTGCAAGGCATTGCCCTGTAATGAGAAAACAGACAGTTTGAGTTGCTGCTTAGGCATTTTACAGTACAATAACCCTGCTCATACCCAGAGTCTGAACATTTAAGTGAGGACCTGAACTTAGGATTCCCACCACAGATTCCTGCTTTGCTTTTCCTGGTCACTTAAAATGACCACTTAGAGTTGAGCCCATGAAAAATTAGTGACCTCCACCCCAACCACCTTATAAGTATTAGGTGCTTGCTACCTGCTCTCTATCTCCTGCTGGCTGAAGACCTGGAGAGAAAGGACTGACCTTCCCTGGCTCATGGTTCTGGGATCCCAAAGTAATAAATCTTGCGACTTGACTTCCTTTGTATGAGTATATTGAAACTGCATCTTCAATCAAAAGGACCTCGGGGTTTTCTCTTTCCCAGAGTGGGAGAGCTCCGACCCGAGAGAGCTACCTGCCAACCCCGTGTGGGTGGCTCATGCCTCCTCATTCAGCAGATCATAATCTACATATTCTTGACACACCAGCTCCCAAGTTTCCCAACACATGCCCCATGGAAGCTGAGCCTGTCCTAGCTCTGCTCAACATATGGATTTTGACCCCAGAACAAACCCTGAACCAAGGCAGAACCTTCAGCCCCATTCTCAGTCAGAGTCCCCAGTGGGCCTTACTCACACCAGCCCTTCCTATGGTCCTGGGAACCAGTCCCTGGAGCATGCACATGTCTGTTCTGTCCTGCCCACTGACCGGTCGTGGCCAGGGTCCCCATGTCCTGCTGCTGTCCTAGCACACAGTAGTTGGACACTGAGGAGGGGGATCTGTGGATGCAAGGAGTTAACGTCATTGAGTGAAGGCCTCTCAAAGGGGACCCATCTCGACCTTTAGCAGCATTCGGGGATGGGAATGAGGAAGGGGGACAAGATGTCAGTGCTCACCTCAGCTTTATTCTCAACCTCCAGGCTCCAATGAACCCAGGCTGCTGCTTTTCCTCCAGGTCACAAGAGAGAAGTACTGCCTCCAGGTCAGGGAACAAAGATGCAGGAAAGAGGCCATACCTTGGGGACAGATGTCAGACCTGGGGGGGAAGGGAGCTCTGGAGCTGTGGTGTTTGTTGAACACTCATTGCTTGCCAGGCACTGTGCTGAGCACTCCACGTGCATGAACTCACTTCATCCCCATTGCAACGACATAGATCCTACTAATCCACCCGTTTTAGAAATGGGAGAACTGAGACACAGAGAAGTTCAGTAATTTGCACTCCTTCACACAGTAAAAGGTTCTAACCCAGACAGCCTGGCTCCCTGGCTCAAGCCCTTAGCCATTCTGCCAGACTGCTGAGCAGGTATTTCACTGCATCTGTCCTGCCTCCTCTCCCATCCTTCCCTCCCCACCCTGCAGTCTCTGTACCCTAGAGCTCTGGGAACTGCCCCCTAGGCCTGCAGGGTCTTGCTGCCCAGCATAGACCTGGGGGAGGGAGGAGTGTAACAATGCCCCAACATCTCGCAGGACTTCACAATTTACAGAGCCCCCAGCCTGCCTCAGCCTGGCGGTGGGAATCTTGAGCATCACCACGTTGGCAGGACAACAGGCCTAGAAAGGTACCCAAGGTAGGGAGAGCCGAAGCAGAACCCTGGGGACTCCCTCTGTGGGAGGGCCCCAGACCCAAATGGCCCTGCCCTCCTGGGCATGCTGGGTCCCCCTGCTGCTGATGTCGAATGGGCAGTGCTGCCTGCAGGAACCCATTTCGATTGCTGGGTCGATGCAACCTTCCAAATGCCTTGGAGTTTCCTGTCAGAGGCTCCAGATCCATCTGCCTGACCCCAGGCCCTGCCTAAGGCTCTGTGCTCAGGCTGGTAGCAGTGGGGGTGGAGGTGTCCTTGTGTGTCTTCAGGAAGGACAAAGTTGTCTGGCCCTTCTACCAGAGTAAGAAATCTGGCACTGGGACGAGTACCCCTTTTATGGCAGCCCACACACAACTTCGTTCTTTTGGCTTCTTATTTTTTAATCTCAAAGCTGGGCCCTCAGCACCCTGACTCAGGACAGTTTCCACCTCTGGGACTAGAGGGCCTATGGGGAGCACTTTGGATCACCCTTTAGATGGTGGGAGGGGCTATTACTTTTCCTGAGGCTCCTCTGAGAGGCTTGCTTGGGGAACAGGGACCTGCCCAAGGACACAGCCTGGCCCAGGTATAACATAACGTCCCCCTCACCCGTCTGCCCAGGGAACCACCACAGGGACACCAAGGATGGGTTCTTGCTGGGCCTTATTTTCCTCATCTGTCAAATGGGGCTAATGGTCCCTGCCTGATCTTCCACCTAAAGTTGAAAAAGTCAGACAAAATGAGGATGGAAGATTCTTACTCTTCACAGAAAGGATGTGAGGGGCCACGTGTGTGCGCAAGCACACGTGTGTGCACCTGTAACAACTGTGTCCCAGGCAGGCCAGGGACTGCGACCTACAGAGGACTGCTGTGTGTACTGAGTGTGCGGAGCTTCAAGGCTTTGTGATGTGGGTGTGGCAGTGCCTCAGGTGAAAGGTTGCCAGATTTAGCAAATATTTGGGGTATACTTATACTAAAAATAATTCTTTGCTAATCTGGAAATCAAATTTCACTAGGCATCCTGTGCTTTATCTGGCAACTCTACTGTGGCACTCTAGGTGACCTGGTGTGCCCAAGCATGTGTACCTGTGTCAGGAGGGCCGGGCATGACACTGAAGTGGTGTGTGGCTGTGTTGTGACTTTGACAGGACATCAGTGTGATGGTATGTGGCTATGACGGTGTCACCAAGAGAAGCCAGGTTGTGGGTGACTCTGCCAGTATGGCTCCCCGTGACTCCCTCAGACTCTAGCTGCTCCCTCAGAGCAGGGTTTGGGCTGTTTGCTCAGTGAGGCCCAGCAGGGGTAAAGAACCGCCCTGGGCAAACACTTAGATCCGGCTCCAGATGGGACTGGGATCCAGAGCTTATTGCCACCTGCCCTCAGACTGTAAAGGACACGTCCCTCTCAAGGCCAAGCCAGCCCTGGGGGCCTCAGAGTGCTCTATCCTGGAAGGGGGGGCCTCTGGAACCACCTCTCTACTCTGCTGCTTCCTGGTGACCTCACACAGGTCACTGCCCAATCTTCTAGAACAGTGCCTCCAGGACACTGCTTTGTTACCCCAGGCAACCTGAGAATTTCTCCACCCAAACTGGCAGGCCAAGTTACCCCTGAGGAGGGAGTAGGGGGAGAAGGGGCTGGGGGGGGGGGGCTTCTCCTCATCTCCCAGAAGGGAGATCAGGGCAGCCATCCGTCTGTCTAACTAGATGGTGAGTAGGAGGGAGAACCCAGGAGCAAGTCAAGACTTGGTGGCCCCTCACCATCCAGGACACTGGGCAGGGTGGGGACCCTGGGCAGAGGCTGAATCTTAAGACAGAGAGAGAGGATGGTGACTGTGCTAATATCACCCCCAGGCTAGTGAAAGGGATGGCATACAATGGAGAGCAGGGTTAGAGCCTTGGGTTAAGAGTTGGGAGACCTACGTTCTTATTTCTGTTTTGTCCCTGCTAGCTGGGCCTTTGTTTCCCCATCTGTACAGTGAGGGGCTGGGTACAGATGACATTAGTCTGAGGACCTTCAGTTCTGATGGGGACACAGTCGGGGGAGTAGGGGAGAGTGTTAGGGACCAGGCCATGGGTGGCTCTAGGCAGGTGCCCTGACCCCTGCTCCAGTGTCTGTCTGGGGGCTGTGAGCAAAGTCTGGTGTGAATCTCCAAAAGACCACCTGCCCCCATTCCGGGAATCACAGTCCTGAGGTACTAGAGATTCCCACATGGGCTCTGACTTGCTTTGTGATTCAGGGGTATCCCTGTGCCTCTCATGGCTTCAGCTACTCTCTCTGTGAGGGGCACGTGTAAGACCTAGCACTTGCTCAGTGCCCTAGGTAATGATTCCTCACATTCCCATGACACCTCTCAGTTTGCTAAGCACCTTCTTCTCATACAAGCTGCTCCCTTCCACACCCACTCTGATTCCTGCTCTGTGATGCCCCATTCTGGGGCTCGGGACCCAGACAGGAGCCAGACCTGGGCCCTGTCCTGGGGGCCCAAAGAGATACCTTGATCCACCTCTGGTGGAGGGGCCCTATGGCTGGGCAGGGGTCTGCAAGGGGCAGAGTGGGGTCATGCCTTGCCAACCTTTAACACTGTTTAATCTTTCATGAGAATCTTAACCACCATCATATCAAGATGTTACCTTAACACTTTTTGTTGGAAACATGCCATTTGTGGACAGTGTATTCTCTCTACCTCCCCTCCCAGTTATATTTTTGGTTATTTGGGGGTGAAACTGACACATGTACAACTCTTTTCATTGCAATAATTCTCAGTAGGTATTTTTATTTTAGATGAAGAAACAGGCTCAGAGAGGATGTGTCACCTGCCCTTGGTCACACAGCTAGGAGATAGGTGTAGCTGGGATTTGAACCCAGGTTCATTTGTGCTGCCAGGTTGTGCAGGGGTGGCCAAGTCCTAGAACTCCCCCCCCCCAGACTCCTCCCCTAGGTCCCCTTTCCCAGCCCTCCTGGGCTCACTGTTCCACCCTTGAGCAGATAGGGTCCTTCTCTCTTGCTCAGGGGTGTTTAAAGGTATGTTTGGGAGACTGTCATAACCCCCTGAGCCAGAGACACCTAAATGTGGGGGGGGGGGGAGGGGAGGGAGGGGGACTTGCAAGGGCAAATTAATGATAAATAGGATGGGGAGTGATTCTGCCCATCCACTTGGCTAGCTAGCCTGGCCTGAACCCAGGACCCAAGGTTGAGCCCAGGGCATGGCTATCCAAGCAGGGGTACCAGGTCACTTACTTCTGACCCAAGACCTTCAAAAGATTCATTCTTGGTTAATTTCTGTTTAGATTTGAGTAATGGTTTGGTTTCTGCCATCTGTACCTCTCTGTCAGTCTGCCGTTACTACTGTCAACCTAGCCTTATCTCTTTTACCCTGGACTGGGTGATGGGCATGAAAGGTTTACTGCCCTTGTGCCTGCTGTCTGCTGAGATGTTATTGGAGCCCTAAGGAGGCAGGATCCACCAGGCCAGTGCTCCCATCTCTTTTCCTTATCGTAGATCCCAGAGGCTACAGTTCACAGAATAGGCCCTGTGGACTCCTTTTTGGGTCTCCAACTGAGCTGTGTTGTGGGAGATAAAACACAATCTGGTTGTGGCCGTCAGCCAAAACCACTGAGGCCAGGGGAGGGGCAGTGACCTGCCTAGAGTTAGGGTGGAGACAGAGGAGGTACATAGCAGAAAGCCATAGCCCTGGCTTCATCTTGAGCCCAGAGCCAGCTCCCCTGCCACCACTCATACACATTAAAAGAATGTGGGTTAGAAGGGGTGGGGGTGAGTATCTGACTATGCCACCCACATACTGGAGATCTAAGGTGATCACACTTCATGGGGACCTGCAGCTCATTTTACAGGATTTAGTTTGCAGAACGCCCTTTGAGGTCATCTGCCATCATGGCTCCCTGCTCACCCCCACTCACTTATAAAATTGGGCCTGATTCACAAACGTATTGGAGCCCTAAGCACTGTAGGAAAAAAACACCTCTGTTTGTGAACACACTGTGACAACTCCTCGTTTTTTCTCTAGCACCTTTAAGAAAAGCTCTTCCATCCCAGAGATCTAGGATGGTGAGGCTAGGAGGTTATACATTCTTATTCCTTCATTCCATAGATGGGAAACTAAGGCCCAGAGAGCATGGAGCAGCCAGAGCAGAGAAAGGAACCTGGGGTGGGAGGAGGCTGTGACCTGGATACTATTCAGGATGGCTATGTACTCACTGTGTGACACTGGGCAAGTTAGCTGTTCATCCAGGTGAGCTCACCAAGGGCCCTCCCTGCCCCTCTGTGGTCAAAGGCCAGTCACTGGAATGAGTGAATGCTCAGCCTTGGGCCATCTGCCACACTCATGCTGGCCTGGCCTCAGAGAAGTTGAACTATTTATTGGCCTCAGTTCACTGGAAGTGACTGGAGGCAAAGCTGGCACTAGGACCCAGGGGGCAGGTGGCAGTGGCCGCCTCCCAGGCTGGAAAGGGTGGCTGCAGTGCTGGTGGACCTATCTGCCCCGTGGCTTTGGAGCCCTGGCCAGCTCTGCCTGGAGAGGGTCAGGGGAGCCCCAGAACTCTGGGGCCAGGTGCTGTTGAGAGCCTAGTCTAGTCCATGGGAGGTATGTGGACAGGTGCTGGGATGCTCAGGGCAGATGGTGGTGGACAACTGCCAGAGTCCAAAGCTGGAGGGGGGCCTGGTTAAATCCCCCAGCTGGGAGTAAGACTGGAGTGGAGATTTTACCCAAGTCTGGTCAGTCTATGAACCTTGAGGCTAGTGGGCTGGATCAACTTCCTCCTGGGTTTGTGAACCTCACTGTGAACTGGGTTAGAAGTGTGTAGGCTTGGCGTGCCTCGTGGTTGGTGGGGGATGCAAGCTTTGGCATCTCTAAGTTGCTCTTGATTGTGGCGGGGGTGTGTGCCCATGTTTGGGTCTCTGGAGTGTCGTGTGGGGGCGTCTCTGGGATGTCTGGGGACAGCATGCCTGTGTGTAAGTAGGTTGTTGCAGGGGTGTATAGCTGTGAGTATGGGAGGGGGATGGAGAGAAGGGGCTCACAATTAACTTCCAGAATCCCTCTTCAAGCACCTCAGAGCCCCTCCTCTCAGAGTCCACTCTAACTCGGCCCCTTCCAGCCCCGTCCCCAACCCTAGCTTGAGGACTAGCGCTCTCCCGGCCTCGTGCCCCTCCCGGGGCGGGCGGGGGCGGGCGCTAGGACCCTGCGGGGCGGGGCGGGGCGGGGCTCCGAGCTCCGTCAGCTGTACCTCCGCAGCCTGGAAAATACCGAGCCCCGGAGAGCGGAGCCCCCGAGCCTCTGAGCCTAGCCCGGAGGGAGGGAGGAAGGGAGGGGGCGCGCGGGGCGGGGGGGGGCACGGGGCGGGGCCGGGCGGCGGGACCCACTGCTCCTCCCCCCGGAGCCCCCGCGCGGCCCCGGTCCCCCGGGCAGCCGCGGCAGCGGCGGCGGCTGAGGCGCTCGCACCCCGGGCCCTGGCGGGCCCCCGCGGAGCAGCGGGCACAGGTGAGCGTCCGGCTGGGCGGGCGCCCCACCCCGCCCCCACCACCCGCCCGGCGCGCAGCCCGCGCCGGCGCCGCTGCCGAGTTAGTTGAGCCGGTCCGGCGGGCACTGCGCGGAGCCCCGCCGGACCGTCCGTCACCTCGGGTCCTGGCCTCCCCTGGGTTCCCGAAGAGCTCTTGCGGAGCCTCCGCACCCGATACGCGCCCCCCACTCCGGCCCTAGGGAGGTCTGGGGTCGCTCCTGGGGGTGGCCCCCGTGACTGCCCTGTGCGGTTCCGCGCTCTCTAGGGGGCCAGCCTCTGCCTGTCTCGAACTCTCCATCGGCCCAGGACCCCGGACAGCCCCACCCGCGCCCCCAGCGCACTGACTCCCGTCCTCAAACCGGTCCTGCAGGTCCCAGGAAGGTGGCGTCAGCATCTGCAGCCGCGTCGACGTTGTCGGAGCCTCCGCGGAGGACCCAGGAGAGCGGGACTAGGACCAGGGCGCTGGGCCTCCCCATGGAGAAGTCCGCTGCCTCAACAGAGCCCCAAGGGCCTCGGCCAGTCCTGGGCCGCGATAGTGTCCAGGTGCCCGACGACCAGGACTTCCGCAGTTTCCGGTCAGAGTGTGAGGCCGAGGAGGGCTGGAATCTGACCTACAGCAAGGCCGGCGTGTCTGTGTGGGTGCAGGCTGTGGAGATGGATCGGACCCTGCACAAGATCAAGGTAGGATTGCTCCGTCCCACGTGCAGCCTCCACTGCGCCCTTGCTGCCTCCGACAGGGAGTCCCCTGCTCCTCTGCAGGGCCACAGACACCTGGTCGCGCACCTGGACTCAGAAGGAGTTTCCTGCCAGGGAACCAGGAGGAGGCACAGTTTGTTGGGCAAGGGCTCCTCACACAGATGGGCCAACTGAGGCCTGGAGAGGGGGTGTGACTCACTCTGGCTCACTCAGCCTGAACCCAGGCTTCTGCATGCCCTTGCCTGCTCCTGGGAAGTGGGCTGCTGCCAGGCCTGAGAGAGTGGTCTCCTTCTGGGACTGCGCTGGCTGTGCAAGTCTTCACTGGGTCCCTGACTTGAGTCATCCCAGGTGGGGAGACTGAGCCCTTCTCTCCCTAATTCCTGGTCTGTCCTCACTCTCCGCAGTCCTGGGTGCCAGGGACCTGATTCCTTCTTGCCTGATGTGCTGCTCTTCCCTCTTCCTTCCCTGGCTGCTCCCAGAGTCTCCTGCAGGGACTTAGGGTTGTGGTTGGCAGATCCTGAAGGCAGGGACTTGGATGTCCCTGCTTTACACAGGGCCAGGCTATGGGAGGAGGGGGCCAAGGGAGGCCAGCAGATGCAGGGCAGACACAGGCACATCAGCTCCCTCAGAGCCTAAGCCCCACTCCTCAAAGTCCCATGACTTTCCTCTTTGCCTGAACCGGGCAGGCTTGAGGTTTGGGACCCAATGAGCCCACCTCCCCTTGGGGCCTAGATGGGGCAGAGGCTGGTGAAGACTCTGGTCTAGAGGCCTCGGTAGCTCCCCCAGCACATCTGGTATTGCTGTGAGTGCCTCATTTTGAGGGGGGCAATTCTCCCTTAAATGGGTTCTTGGCAGTAGGTTGTGTCCTTCACTTCCCTTGCCTTTCCCTTGCCCTCCTCTTTCTGCTGCCCTCCTCCCGGATGTAGGGCAGTGTATTCCTATTGGGGGGGTAGAGGGGAAGGGCACTGGACTCTGAGGGCACTCCTGCCCAGAACCTGCTCTCAGACCTAGCTCTGGCATCTTGACTTCATACCACGGTCTAAGAAAGCTGACCTTCCCTCTCTGACCCTATGCCTTTCTGCTTTACTAAATCTTAGTCGTTTACAGCTTTGTCCATCTGTCCCATGTGGCCTTCTAGCTCATGCTTTCTGCTTTCTCTTCCCCATCGCCCCCGTGACTCTCTGTCTGCATCCCAGCTATCTGATTATCTCTTTCTCTCTGGGTTTCCATGTGTGTCTCCCCATCTGGAACTCTGCCCAGGCCTGAGGGCCCTGGGCCAGAGGCTTTCTGGGGGCCTGAACTGTGTCTGAGGCTGAGGAGCAGGGAAGCACAGGGCAGCTGGTGTGTCCCAGCTTGGTGCTCTCTGAGGGCAGGGACAGATCCTATCCCTCTTTGCATCCCTAGCATCCAACACAGATAGAGCAAGGATGTTGTTTGAATGAAGGATGGAAAGAAGGAAGGAACAGACTGAATGAAAGATGAGCAAGGTTGTTGTGAGAACAAGGTTGTTTTCCTGTGATCTGGGAAAGGCTTAAGGCTCTCCAGAAGGGGAAGGTCTGAACTAAGTCCAGTACTCCCACCCTCTGTGTCAATAGGGCGGAGCTGCCTCCTCCAACTGGCTTGGTTAATGAATAAACCCAGCCCAGTCCATGACTGGAGTTGACGGGTCTTGGGGCCAGACTGCCACAATAGACCCCTTGTGGCCAGATCAGTCTTGTCAAGTGGACTTCCTTGGGAGAGGAGGGGACTTGGAAAAACTGGGTGTTGTGGTCCCTAGCTGGGACCTGGATCCTCCTTTCCCTCTCAGACTGAGCAGAGGTGCCAGAAGACCTTTTGCAATCCCTGTTTCATACTCCCTCCTCACTGGGGTGTAAGTGAGGACACTGAGGCTCAGAGAAGGGCAGAGGCCAGTCTAGGGTCACATAGCCAAGTCCTAGAAGGGCCAGGCTTGGAACCCAGATTTCCAGTCTCCCAGCCTTTCTCTCTCTGTTCTCCCCACAATGGAGATAGAGTTGGGGACAGGAGGCAAACAGAGCTGGAGCCTAGGATGGAGGCTGGGACCTTGGCTATGGGCATCCTGAGCGGCCAGCCCCCTGACTCCCCATCCCCTCAGCCCAGCCAAGTGGAGCTCTGGGAGATGGGCAGGAGTCTCTGAGCATCCCATCCCCAAGGTTCCAGGATTCCCAGGTTCCATGCAGGAAATCTCATTTCTGATAGGAGTCAAGCATCTTTTCCATCTTCAAATTTACCCTCAGGCCAGTCCTGGGCAGTAGTAGGCTTGTCTTCATGCTACAAAGAAACTGAAGCCAAGAGTCACTTGCTTAAGATCACAGAGCAGCTGAGGCAGGCATAGGACCCAAGCCAGCCTGACTCCAGAGCACCTGCCCCCCCTGCTTGGGCTCACATTGTTAGTCAACGTTATGGCATTTGACCCCATCAGTAACTCTTTGAAGTACATGGTGTTCTCATAATCCCATTCCTGTTTGATAAATGAGACAGCTGAGGCCCAGAAAGGGGAAGTGACTTGCCAAGGTCACACAGCAGGTCTGAAGCCAGAGTCCCCAAGGATGATTGGGTCACTCCAGGGGGCTGGGACTCAACCACCGGTGTTTGTTTAGCTTTTGACCCCTTACCCCATCCTGCCCCAGCCTGTCTGTGGGCCTGCCCCTTGAGCTGGGAAAGCCAGCCTGCACTCTGGACATGCCCTGTTCTCGTGATCCTCAGGTGGCGGTGGGGGTAGGGTTCCATCTATTGGTCTACCTTATTGATTTTCTCCTCATCTCCCTTCCCCTAGACTTATCCTCTCCCTGTCCCTGTGTCCAGAGGTCCCCGAAAGCCACTGTAGCTCTGGTCCCAGCATTTGGAGCAAAGACAAACGGGAGAGGTTGTTGGAGGTCATCTCTACCCTTTTCCTCCCTCCTGGCCTCCAACATGGCCTGGCCTGACCTCAGGTCTACACTGTGCTTTGGGCACTGGAGAGGAGGAAGACACTGCCTTCTGAGAGGTCCGGCCTTGTTCCAGAGGCAGATGTTGAACACAGATCCTGGGTCCAAGGCAGAGGGCAGATTGGAACCAAACCTAGGTCTCTCAATGCCCAGGCCAATGTCTGAGTGTATGAGAAATGCAAAACTAAGGAGTCTGCCAGTCATTTAAGCAGGGCCAGCTTAAGTCCATTCCTGGCTGTGGTATCCTCTTCTGTGGATTACCATCGGTATGTCCCTGCCCTTTTCTGGGCTATTTCTCCATTTCTGCCTTGGGACTTTCCTGGCTCTAAGGGCCTCTGAACTAATGGGACTCAAGGGCCCATGGGAGAGAAATGAGGAATGAGGGGAAGGAAGCAGGAGATGACATGGCCTGCCAAGCCCTGCCCTTGATGCTCATGTGCTCAGACTCTCCAGTGTTGCAGCCTGCCTAACCTTGTGCTTGGCTAGCCATGTGAGAGGCAGAGGAGATCTGGTCCTGTCTTCAGAAGTTTCCAGACCCTGGTAAAGAGAGGAAGGACAGTTCCAGGTGACTTCTGCCTACTACACGGGGCAGATGTTCACAGGCAGACCACAGAGGCAGGAGTGGGCCTAGTGAGCAGGGTCCTTGAGGGGCTTGGTGGGAGGTCTCTTGAGGGACTGTGGCTGAGAACCTGAGGTTCCTCTTGCTACAGGAAGCTGAGCAGTAGGGACCTGTCTTCTCTGACTTCCTTTCTTATGGCTCCTCCCCTTCTGCTTTGGAGAAAGCTCCTCGGCCCCTCCCTTCCCTATCTCACTGTCCACCTGCTCCCATAAGGCACCCTCACCCCACCCCCTCCATACTCTCAAGTCTGTTCCCTCTAAGTGCCTCAGGTCAGAGGTGGCTGGAAACTTTAGGGGAAGTCTTTCTGGGCTAGGCTGAGTCTCTGGAGGAGAGAGCACGTTGTCCAGAGTCACGGCCACATGGCCTTGGGCAGGTTGCTGCCACCACCTAGGCTTTAGCTTCTTCATCTGTTGAGTAGTGCTGCCCTGCCTGTCTTTGGGCACTTCATTCATTCATTTACTCATTGAGTGAACATTCACTGATAGCCTCTCTGCCTGGCCCTATGCTGAAGGTTAGGGACAGAGAAGAGGATCAAGCCCAAGCGCTGCTCTCAAGGAGCTCCTTTATGCATGTGATGGACATGGACAGACACTTGTCACAGAAGCTATGGAGACCCAGAGGGGGCCTCTGAACCAGCTTGGGGGCCAGGAAAGGTTTCCTGGAATGCTCAGGTGATCCCTTTGGAATTGGGTGGCGAATGAGATGGACAAGTTTGATTGCATTGGGAGCCTTCCATATAGAGGAGCAAGCTGTGCAAAGCCCAGAGGTGGGAAATAGAGTAGTACATTAGGAGACTGGCAGGTGGTTTAGTATGGAGTTGGAGATGATTAGAGAGCTGGACCAAGGCCCTAGAACATGGGTCCTGGAGGTCCTGGGATCCCAGGCTGGGGCGGGGGGGAGGGGGCGTTCGATAAAGCAGGTAGGAAGTGGAGGAGGAGGAAGAGGAAGGGGAGGATACTGTATTTGTCTGGATAGAGGTGCTGAGTCCTGTGTGAAAGCAGGGGCTGTGGGGAATGGAGCAAGGGATTGCATCCAGAGAGATTTAGGAGGGATAATGGATGGGACATGGTGGTTATAGCATAACCCTTTGCAATGTGCAAACTGTATTTTGCAGGCTGGGGTGTAAGACTGTGGATATGCAGCCCCTTTGATGCCTGCCTTGGTGGGTGAGGAACCTTGTGAGTTTGAGCAGAGTGGGGGTAGGTGCCTCCAGTCAGTGTCCCCCTGGGGCCAGAAGAGCCCTTAGTCCCCAGGCTGGCTCTGTGCCTCCACACCCGGCTCCCCAGGCTCTGGCTTTTAAACTTTAACGAGCCCCAGCTCAGTTTCCAGCCCAGAGTCTTTAAAGTTTCAGGAGATGAGAGGAAGGAGGGAGTCCTGGAGATGGATGGGTTTTCTTTCTTCCTCTGCATCTCCACGCCTGGCTGGGCCACCTGGAACCAGGGCTGTGGGTGCTATGACTCCAGAATCTGGGACCTTGGCTGGGCCACTCCAGCTGGTTCCTGAGGGGCTAGGGGCCACAGGCCTGGCAACCAGGTTGCCACCATGATAGATAAGATAGAAACCTTATTCCAGCCCTGATCCTTTACCTTGGCCTCTGACCTAGGCAGATGAGCATGTGCCAACAACAGGTGGGAGGAAAGCTGTTCAGAGCAGGTATTAGGCTTGAGGTGTCCCTGTTCTTCTTGGTGCCTCACTTTATTCCCTCTGGCATGCTTGCGCTGGGCTCTGCGCTTTGGGGCCCTTGAACCTTCAGAAACACAGACAGTGAATGAAAGAAAGTGGCAGGCCCAGGACTTAGTGGTGGATCCCATGCCAAATATAGGTTCCTCTCACCTGTCATTAGAGAGCCTGGGGCGTGTGACACAGGGCCACTGGAGCTATTCTCTAGGGCTTTAACCTAACATTTGCCTCCCTGCCTCTCATCCGAGGCTCCCTGAAGGCAGATACTAGCTACTTCTGATATCTCTAGAATCTTTATGTACTGGGGCAGGTGAGAAATGCCTGCACATGTACACTGTCCCCTGCAGCACACACACATGGGAAGTAGGGGGATGAGTACTGTGGTCCTGGGCCATTTAATCTCATCCTTGGGTTTCATGCCACAACTTGCATCTGCTCCTAGTTGCTGAGATCCCCTCTACTATCTCCTGGCACCTGCCCCCCGGGCCCCCCTCCCCATCTCTGGTTCCTTCCAGGTTGCCTGGGACCTGATTCTGGACCAAAAAAGTGATAAAAGTCTAAGGCAGAGGCTTGACAGAGAGGATGGAGTTCCCTTGTGTGTCTCTGACATTCATTCATTCAACACATTTTTATTGAGCACATACTATATGCCAAGTATTGTGTTATATCCAGGAATTTAGTGGCAACTCAGACAGATCAGACTCAGCTGTTATGAGGCTTACATCCTAAGGAGGAGACAAGAAGAATAGAAGCAAACAGATCATTAAATAAGATACCAGATGGTGGTTATGGTGGTGTTATGAAGACAGGATGGTATGATAGGGGTTGTCTGGCCTTCTATGTGTGGATCTTCTGTTTGTGGAGCTGGATTGTGGGTGACTGTGTGTGTGATAGGGTCCTCGGTTGGGTGGACTGTGAGCCTCTTCACATCTGCCCAGGTGACATCCCTGGGGCAGAAACCTGACTGGGCTCAGTAAATCATATTGAATGTATGTATGTGTGTGTATGTGTGTGTATGTGTGTGCATGTGTCTGAGGTGGTGTGTATGTGCCTCTGAGTGTGGGACTGTGTGTTTCTGTGTCTGGTGTTACTGTGTGTGTGAGTCACACCCCCTCACTGCAGCAGAGTTGTCTCTGATCCAATTATGTCTCCTCAGCTGTCTCCTGGAAGCTCTAGCCCCAGGCTCAGTGCTGGTTCTGCCACAGCTTTCCCCTCCCGACCTCCATCCAGCCTCCTGACCCAGCCTCTGGGCCTACCTCTGGGTCTCAGGGTCTCCTCTTAGGGTGTGTTCTCTGTCCCCATCTCTGATGGTTACTGCTTCTGCCCTTATGTCTCTACTCGTCCCCTTTCCTATCCCATTTTTTTTCTGTATCAGTTTTTTATTCATTCAACAAACCTCTTCTCATACCTCCCACCCACTCTGTCAGCCGCCATGCCAGTGCTGGAGACACTGGGCCCTGCTCCTGAAGCCTACTGGGGAGACTGACAAAGATGGGGACAACCTTCCAAGAGAACTCAGGCAGAGGGAGGCCAGTGGCTGGCAGCGTGGGGGGTGTCTGGGTGGGGCCTTGGGAGCCCAGCAGGAGCCAGGTGGCAAGCTGAGCAATTCTCACTGAATCCCTCAGTGGGGTAGGCTCCCAGAGGCAGGAGTGCAGACTGAGAGTGAGAAGGAGTGGAGGCGGAACCAGAGTGAGGAGGACATCTTGGAGTTGGGATCTGGCCTGAAGGCAGAGAGAGAAAGATAGCAGGGACTTTCAAGCTGGGCAGTGCCATCATCAGCTCTGGGTTTTAGAAAGCTCCCTAGCTGCTGGGGAAGCACTGGCTTGGGAGCCAGGAGACCAGAGACAAGGATGCTGCTTCAGTGGTCCAAGCAAGAATGAGGAAGCCTGCCTCAGGTTGGTGAAGAGGAGCTGTTGGAAGGTCATGGCTGAGTGCAATCCCAGGAATGAGAGGGAGGGATGAGTCCAGAGCCATGCCTAGGTTCTAGGCACTGGAGGGGAGCACAGGGCAGTGGGCACTGGGGTGGATAACACGACAGTACTGGACATGGTGAGTGAGAGCCTGTGGGCCGTCCAGGGGGTGATGCCCAGGAGGCTGTCAAAGACGCTGTCTGGAGCTTACTAGAGAGAGTGCTTTGGGGGCATTGGGCTGTCTCTGGAGCCCTGGGAGGTGTTTATCCAGTTTGTGTTTGTCTTGATGTCTGTGTGCCAGCCCTGGCCATTGTCTCGTGTCTTGTGTCACTAGTCTCCCCCATCCCTTCCTTTTCTTCCAGGCCCACCCACTCTCTGCCTCTCTCCTCTCCTCCCTCTTCTGTCTGGCTCTCCCACCTCCTCCAGGGCTGGAGTGGCAGGAGCTCCAGACCAGGAGGTCAGCTTCTGAGATGTCAGAGCAGGATGGTTCTCACTGCTGCGCAGCTGGGGCCTGCTGGTCTAGAGTCTGAGGGGTGCAGTATGGGTCCAGGGAAGCTGTTGGAGACTCGGGGGAAGGACAGAGGAAGGAGGCAGAGCAGGTATGAGTCACTCAGCGCTGGATGGAGAGCATAGCAAAGAGCCTGGGTTAGTCTGCCTGAGCAGACTTAGGAGCCCTGTCTAGGGGAGGGATGGCAGCACCTGCACTCTCCATAGTCTCAAGGGGACCCCAATTTTGGGGAGAAGATGGTTTGGAGGTATTTGGTGCCAGATTCCTTTCCTTTTAGAATAGAGGGCCATAGGGCTTGTGTGGTCATAGTACAGGTGGGGATACTGAGCTAGAAGATGGGGGAAAGAGCCCCTGCTCTGGGCTCACACCACACATGCTCTCTGTGTCCTTCCAGCTCCCCTCACTCCAGACAGAGCCAGCCCCAACGGACCCAGCCCCTCGCATGGATCCTCAGGGACAGGCCTCACCTTGCCAGGTGCTCGCTCACCTGGAATTCCTTGGGTCCTCCACAGAGCAGAACCTGGTTCTCAGGGAATAGCCTTGGTGAACTGTGGGTCACACTGGGTTCTGTGTTGGTTCCTCTCTTCACTTTTTTGAGCTACCATTTACAAATGGGCATAATCTTCCCTCCTCCCAGGTAATTGAGAGGATGGAATTAAATGAATTTGTGAAGCTCTTAGCACACCATTAACTTTTGCTGAATGGATGAATGAATGAACAGCCTGAGGTTCTCTAGGGACAGCTCCATTTCCTCCCGCCTCCTTCCATGTTCACTCAGGTTACCCAGTGGAACTACCTGAGCCCTCCTCTTCCTCCAGCCCCCAGGCTCATGCCAGCACCTCTGCCCAGAACTCTTTCACCTCCTTTTCATCTGAGTGCATCTGCTCTTCCGTTTATCCTTTAGGACTCCACTTAGGTGCTCCTCCTTGTAGCTGCATCTTGGCCTCCTGCATCCTCTTCCCTGCCCTGCACACCCACAGTTGTCATTGCCTGTGCAGCTTTGGGGGGGGTCCCCCTCTGGTTCCACTCCTAGCATGGTCAGATGATGCGGAGCCTTTCTAAGGTAACTCAGCATTAACATGGGCAGCCTCAGGCCCCATCTCAGCTCAGCCCAGACTTCCAGATCCAGGGAACAAGGACCTCCAGGTTCTGGACAACACTCTCAACTCGGGGAAAAAAGTATGGTTTCTATGTCTTGTATAAACTGTGTTGTACCAAGAATCCAAAAAGGAAAAATAAATCACCAGAGCCTCAATTCCTGAGTAAAACTTTTTCCTTGATTCCTTTCAACTCTCACACAAGAGTGTACATAATTTATACATACTTTAGACCTTGGCACAGGTACAAGTTTGTATCTTCTTCTTTCATTTAACATTGCATCTGTAAAAGTTTCTTGTATTGCTACCGAATTATTAATTCTACATTTCCGGCAGCTGCTCCATGCAGGCCTGTTCTGGGTTCTAAAGGTTCAGAGCCTGCCCTTCCCTGGGTGGGTGGTGGGGAGCCATGCGCAGTTCTCAGTAGCTGAGCAGCAATCATCCAGGTGATGTGTCTTAACCCAACCAGACCCAGCTGTTGGTGATGTTCCAGGTTCTCAATATATTTTGCTAATTATAAATGCAATAATATAGTCATAAATATTGTAGCAAGTTTCTTTGGTGTTTTTTTCTGAGTATAAATTTCTGGTCCTGGAGTTCCAGGAATTGAGTTGAGAGACATTTTTATGACCTAAAAAATATTTGCCAATGGGGGAGCCTGGGTGGCCCAAGTCGGCTAAGTGTCTGACTCTTGATTTTGGCTCAGGTCATGATCTCATAGTTCACAACATTAACCCCCACATTAGGCTCTGTGCTGACAGCGCAGAGCCTGCTTGGGGTTCTCTCTCTCTCTCTCTCTCTCTCTCTCTCTCTCTCTCTCCCTCCCTCTCCCTCTCCCATGCTCATGCTCATGTGCTCTCTCTCTTTCCCTCTCAAAATAAATAAATAAACTTAAAAAAAATTTGCCAAATAGTTTTTCAGAATAGTGGAACCAATTTTTGGTGTCACTAACTGTGTAACAGTCTTAGCATGTCCTCACAAGCAGTAAATATTTTGTATATTTTAGCTAATTTACTAAAATATAAATTCACACCTCAGTACCATTTAAATTTACTTTTCTTTAACTATCAGAACTATTAAGGATCTTTCAGCAAGTCCCAGAATCTTCCCTGAACTTGTCTCTGACACCTCCTACCCCTACACTGCATTTTATGTAAGGATGATGGCAGAAGGAGTAAGCCTCAAGTGCCATGGAGATTTTTACAAGTCTAGGAGGTTTTCACCAAGATTCTTCCTTCTGAAGTCCACAGAAGCTCTAAGGACCACTGGCCATGGCCCCTGCCCTCTAAAAGTCAGAGAAGCCTACACAGGCACAACCTCTTTTCTGTCTCACCTGTCCATCCTTCCCTTCAGAAATATGTCTTTATTAAACCATGCCAGATACAGGGGATGCCAAGATGAATAAGGGGGCCACAGCACTGTGGGCCAATCAGTGCATTGCAATGCATGCTGATAGAGGGAGGCCCTGGGGGTGGAGGAGACAAGAAGTAGGCCCCAGGTCATCCTAAAAGATTTAAGGACAGGAAGGGCTTTCTGGACAGGGAACAGCCAGACTGAAGTTTGTTCAAAAACAAAATAGGGAAGGAGCCAGAGAAGGAAAGTTCTCAGAAAGCAGAACTGATGAGACCTCTCTCCTCCTGCATCCCATTCCCCACTTTCTCTCCAACCCCTTGTGTCAGTGCCCTTGAGCTATTCTTGAGATTTGGGGGGGACATGGAGGAAGGTCTTAGAGGTCTGCATTCTGGGAGCTCCAGAAACCCAGAGGCAAGGGCAGGTGCTTTATCAACTTGGCTTAATGCTGGCTTCTTGAGGCCTTTGGGAGAGACATTGGGGGCCCCTGGGAGGGGTCCCTTCAGAACAGGAGGCAGAGGCGCTGCTGAAGCTGAGCCTCTCACCTGCTATATGCCCCAGGCCAGGCTGCATCTCTCAGCACCAGGGCTGACATGGAGCTGGCAGTGCCTGGTTGTGTGGGCTGTGATGGTGGAGCAGATACATTTTTGTAGGGCCCTGGTGGAAGAGGGTTGCCCATTTGCTCCCTGTCCATCCACACTGGAGGGATCTGGGCATTTTGTTTTTTTAAACTTTGTTCCCTGGCCTTGTATATCCTGCCCTTTGGGGATTAGCAAGAAAGTGCTCCTGTAGGCAGGGCCTGAGAAGTCCTGGAGCGGGGGTGGGGGGGTGGGGGTGGGGGGGGGTGGTGACACTGGGGCTTGGGGCTGGAGGAAGAGCAGCTGCTGTTGGGGCTTTCTGTACAAGCCTCACTTAATCCTCACAGCTCCATTCTGAGGGGAGGATTATCTTTGTTTGACAGATGAAGATACTGAGACTCAGAGCTGAAGTCCTTTGCCCAGGCCAAGGCCAGGAAAGCAGGATGTAGCTGGGCAGAGGCCTGTCTGCCCTAGGCAGCCTGGAACTGCTATGTAAACATGAGCCTGTGTGTGGCCTGGCTGGGTCTGGTGGGGCAATGCAGTGGCTGAAAGATTCTCAGGGGTCTTCCAGGTGCAGAGCACCTGGGTGGAGTTTTGGGAAAGTACAGCTCTGTCTTTGAGCCCAGTGCAGTCTGAGGGTGGAGTCAGGAACTCTGCTCTGAGGAAGAATGTCTGAGCTTCGCTTTCCTGGTGAGCAAGCCCTCCGAATCCGATGAGCTCTGCATAATAACCGTCAATTAACTAAGACAGTCTCCAGTTGCCAGCATGTTGTTTGAGCTGGGCCAGTCCTGCCCCTTGATGAAGGTAGCAGAAAGCCTTAACAATCTGGGGTCAGACACACCCAGGCGATAGTTCTCTGCTTTACCACTCTTAGCCTTCAGGCCTTGGTCAATCCTTGTAATGCTTGGGCCTCAGTTTTTGCATCTGTAAAATGGGGATAATGATACCCATTGGGGTGTTGGGAGGATAAGAGACAGTATTTGTACAGGATACAGCTTGGTGTTGCAGACAACTGGCAGAGGCGGTTTGACCTACATGTCAGCTCCTATGGGGTCCATGGGCCAAGTGTTGTTGTCTCCTCTGTGATGATGACTTAGGCAGTGATTTGGAGCCATTGGTACATGGTAATGGTTATTCAGGTTGTGCTTATCATTCAAGGCTGTGATTGATTTGATAGTGAGTACCCCACCCCTAGTCAGGAATGCTTCCTTTGATTTGAATATGGTTCTGTTGGGAAAAGATGATTTGCATAACAGTTATTCCTTTTACAACACTGTCTATTAAAATGCAGCATGGTGAGTAGTCAGCACAGCCTGTGGGATGTTTCAGAGCCCACACGAACCCCTTACCTTCTCTGGGCCTCACTCTCCCCAGTGGTAACTGAAGAGTGTGGAGGAAGAGATAATCTCCTGGGTCCCTAGGACTGTGGGATAATCCGTGTGTTGCACGTATCCCATGGGCAAGGATACTGGAGACCTGGGGTGAGGGCCAAACTTGGATCCACCTGTCTGTCAGTTTGCAGGTTACTGACCTGGCCTTTGGCCCTCAAGGCCATACCACAGCCCTGTGGAGGTGACCTTACTTCTTGTCCCCTGTCTCGGCTCAGCTATCTCCCTGGGTCCTGGGAGATACTGGAGCCCTTCTCCCCACCATTTCCCTCCCTCTGTGGAGATCCCTCCTTCTCTAAAGCTGAGCACTGGGAAGGCCTCCAGAGAAGCACAGGGCAAGGGTGGGAGAGAAGAGAGGGGCACAATGAGACACAGCTTGGGCACTGGATCCTGCTTGGTGCTTAATTATTTATTTATTTAAAATGTTTATTTATTTATTTTTGAGAAATAGAGAGAGAGCGTGCACAAGTGGGGGAGGGGCAGAGAGACAGGGAGACACAGAATCTGAAGCAGGCTCCAGGCTCTGAGCTGTCAGAGCAGAACCCAATGCAGGGCCCCAGCCTACGAACCACGAGATCATGACCTGAGCTGGTTGGAAGCCTAACCAGCTGAACCACCCAGGTGCCCCTGTACTTATTTTTTTTAAGTCTCCAGGTATTTGTACTCACCAGTCCCTCTGCTGAAATGTCCTCTCTCCCCTTGCAGCACTTCTGCCCCTTTTCCTTTTAGGCTCTGTTGCCTTCTGCTCCCACAGTTACTGTGCCCCTCTCCCCCACCCCTACTCATTCTCTGCTGGGATTCTGTGTCCTTGTCTCTCATGCTACCCACCTGTTGGGGCCTCTGGCTCATCTCCAAGTTCCTCCTGCCCAGTTGCAGTGTCCTGGTATATAGCAGACTCTAGAAAGAAAGTGGTGGATAGATAAATGGATGGACCAATAGGCAGGCCCCAGGATGAGGCCAGAGAAGCATAAAGGGCACAAAATGCAAATGTGACCTGGTCCTATCCTGTGGAAGGGTGAATGGCTGCTCATGGAAGCCGGCTGAAGTCCTAACAGCTACTATTTTTTGAGTATTTACTATGTGCCAGGTATATTGCATACATGATCTCGTTTAATTGAATCACAACATCCCCATGAGATAAGTACTCTTATTATCCTTGTTTTTCATGTGAAGAAACTAAGACTCAGGAGCTTGTGCCCAAGGGGAAGGAACTGGAATGGGAACCTGGGATTGCCAGGCTCAAAACCTGCAAGAGTCTTCCCTGGTGGCCCTCTTCACTTGTCCAGTCCCTTTTGACCATGGCTCCGTAGGACTAAGTGTGTTGAGGGTTGAGGGTGTGCAGGTCCCAGGGCTTCTGAGCAATTCCAGTTTTCTACCTCCTGGGGCTGGAGAGAGTGGAATGTGGGAAATATGGTCTGTAGTTTCTCTGGTGTCACTTGCTCCCTCTGGGCCACAGTTTTCTCAGCTGCAAGTCAGCTTCCCCGCTGTAACCAGGCTTTGAGGGTTTTGCAGCTCAGCATGGCTCCTTGACTGAGCAACCCAGAGCAAACCCCCTTCAGTTCTGGCTTGCAGGGGCAGCTCCCAGATGTCCAGATGAAGTGACTGACTTGCCCAGGGCCCAATGGCTGTGGGATCCGGTCACAGGCCTGCCCCCCAGGTGCTCTCCAGTGACTCACCGCTACCCCCACCATCCCTCTGAAGCCTCTTAGAATTACACCTCGCAAATGTGGCAGCTGCCACAGTGGGCAGGAACAATGCCCTATGTAATCTACCCCTCTTGGCACAGGCCCCTAGCTCCTGGGGGCTGTGGAAAGAGCATGGCTGGGAGCCAGATGGGATGAGGACGCCCACGGTCACTCTCCACTCTGCTCTCTGGACCAGCCACCCAGCCTGCCTGTTTTGTCACCTGCAGTACCACCGCCCCAGCCAGGGTTTCTTGCCCTGCCAGCAGAGCGCCACTGCCGGCCTTCCTGCCCAAGAGCCTGCCACCAGCCTGGGAAACCTTTAAAGTTCCCCTGTTTTGAAGATGAAATGTTATCGCTTCTCAGCCTTTTGGCTAAGATCAAGTGTAAAGATGAAATGTTATGCAAAGTTTACACTCAACTGCCAGGTCTGTCTTGGGTCTGTCTCGTGGCCATGCAAGCCCCGCCTACTTCCCGCTGTCTCAGAGGGAGGCCTTTGGTCCTGAAGCCACAACAGCCCTGAGCGGTGTCTGGGCAGTGTGGGCCTCTCCTCAGGGTGCACCCAACCCCCAGCCGTGAGTGCACCTGGGTCCTTGTGCACGCTGAGCCTGACCAGAGGGAAGAGGCAGTCCCAGGTAGGGTTTTAGCCCAAGAGCATAATTCTGTCGTCACTGCCCCTCCACACACTCACTGCCCAGGATAACACCTCTGAGGACTTGTAAAGCCAAGTCAGCTTGGCTATAGAGAAGTTCTCATTTCCTCAGAAGCCGCACGTGAGTGGTCCTTGATGGTTGAGAGTACAGGAAAATCTGGTTTTGAATCCCTGCTCTGCTGCTTTCTTGCTGTCTGATTCAGACAGGTTGCTTAATCTCCTGGGCCCTAGTCTTCTATGCACAGCACAGGAGTAATGCCAGCTCATAATTTGGGGTGAAGAGTGAGCTTGCATTGAATGTCTGCTGCAGCGTCCAGACCTCCACACAGCTGCTCAGTACAGGTCGTCCGGCTGCTGCTGCTGCTGCCGCTGCCAGTTTGACCTCTGCCACCTTCCCCCACGCCTTTCTCACCATCCCAGCCCTTCCCTCACTCCGTTCACTCACTCACTCACTCACTCACTCGTTCCTTCACACGTGTCATTAGTCTCCTTAGGTGTGATGGGAGTTCCTGGGTACTTCCTTGACTTTCACAACCCTGACACTCAGCAGGGGAGACTTTTGTAAAAGTCCCTTATTTGGGGTTTGTCTGATTTTTCTAATGATTGGATTTCAGTTATGCATCTTTGGCAGAAATGTCACCTAAGTGGTGCCTGTATTCTCTTCGTTGCATTCTATCAGGCAACACCCAGTTGTAACTTGTCTCATTACTAATAATGTTTACTGTGATCACTTGACTCAGGAGGGGTCTGCCATGCTTCTCTACAATGAAGTTACTCATTTTCCCTTTGTAATTAAGTATTTTATGGGAAGTAATACCCTATTCCTCATCAAACATTCCATTTATGTATTCATACCTATATGTACTTTGGCTTCCTATTTACTTCAGTGGAATATAATCTTTTAAAAAATTTTTCTTTTAATTTAAAGCTTTTTATTTTTGAGAGAGAGACAGAGGGTAATTGGGGGGAGGGGCAGAGAGAGAGGGAGACACAGAATCCAAAGCAGGCTCCAGGCTCTGAGCTGTCAGCACAGAGCCCATCGTGGGGCTTGAACTCACGAACAGCAAGATCGTGACCTGAGCTGAAGTCGGACGCTTAACCAACTGAGTCACTCAGGAGCCTCGATATAATCTGTTATTATACTATTTTATTTTTTCATTCTATTTTGTATGTTAGAGAGAGAGAGCGTGCATGTGCAAGCAGGGGAGAGGGGCAGAAGGAGACAGAGAGAATCTTAAACAGCCTCCATGTTTAGCACAGAGCCTGATGCAGGGCTTGATCCCACGACTCCAGGATCATGATGTGAGCCAAAATCTGAGTGGGACACTCAATTGACTAAGCCACTCAGGTGCCCTGATTATCACTATTTTGATACTCGGGTTGTCCTAGCTTTAGCCTGTGGTAGGTGGCCAGTTCTCCTAGTTTGTCTGGGATGGAGGGTTTTCCTAGGATGTGGGATTTTCGATGCTAAAACTGGCAAAGCCTTGGGCAGACCCTGACAAGTCACTCACCCAGTCAGTGGGAGCCCTTCATCTGGCTCCTGTATCTGCTTGGCAAGGTCCCTATCATTCTGTGAGTATGTCCTTACTTTCTGGCACAATAAGATGTTCCAGGCTCATCTTATCTCACCCAGCCCCAGAATCCTGCATTTCTCTAGGAAGACCTGGAACCAGGACCTTTTGAGTATTAGTGGAGAAGAGGTGCCTGCCTCCATTCTGCGGAGCTGACCTCCTCCTTTGTGCCCTCACTGGGCAGTTTAGGGCCCCTCTCCATTTTCAGGTTGGTCTCCTCCCTCAACTAGAAGCCTCTCAAGGACAGGTCTCAGATTCACCTCTGATTGTTCTGTGCTCTGCACAGGACTAGAATTGGGGCTGTTAGTTAAATGACTGGATCTAGAGTTATAACCTTCCTCATGGATCAGAAAAGCAGAGAGGGAAGGTGATTTGTTCAGACTCACACAGTGAGTTTTTGCAGGCTAGAATCTGTCCTCAAACTTTGATTTTGTCTGTCTTGTCTTTTCTTTTTGCAGTTTTATATCTTTATTTGAAAATCAGCAATTAGTTCTCATCCACATTAATTGTCTGTAGATTTTTGAAAGTGATGTGGGTACGCAGGTAACTAAGGCATAGAGCTTGTTTGAATCTTCATCCTTGTTAGTTTCCTGGACAACTGCACACAGATATAGTATGGAACATTCCTTATTCCTTTGCCCCGAACAGCTTTGTTGAGCCTGGTGTCAGTGAGCTTCTGGAGTTCCCATCTCCATGGCAAATTTCTGTATCTCTCTGGGGGCCCAAAGGGCACACTTCTTGAGACCCACTCCTTAGATGCGCCTATGAATGTTGATGGTGTGTGTTCCCTGGTGACTACCTCACTGATGGCAAACGGCCCTTCCTCTCATCATGCTTCTTTACAGGAGCTCTGCTGGGCCCTGGTTGAGACGACTGGAAAAATGTGAATATGCTCTGAGTGTTAGATGTGCTGAAAATTTACTGCAACAAAATGGTAGAGATTGTTGCCTGAAGGTTACAAAATGGAATGCACAGAATAATCTCATTCGGGGGAAATATGCACAGAAAAGGCTTGGGAAGAACAATCACCAAAGTGTTAACAGTGGCAATCTCTAAATGATGAGAATATGATGGTTTTCTTTTTGCTGTCTGTATGTCTAACTTTCTAAAACATATAGTACTGTTTCTACAATAAGGAAATGATTTAAGTAGAAAGATCTCCCAGAGATACTGAGAGGTACACTCACCACATGCCAGGTACTATCCTTTTTTTTTTTTTTTTCCTTCTCTCCCTACACCCACCCCCCATCCCCGCCCTTCTTTCTCCAGCCACCAGTGGAGGTGTTACCTTTATTTCTGCCAGGTACTATCCTAAGTGCTTTACATACATGACCACATTTTGCTCTCACAGAAATACTCGGAGGTATCAGCCCAATTTTAGAATTAAGAAAACCAAAATTTGCTTTCTATGTGTTTCCCGTGGCACTGTCTGAATGCCCAGGTCTGGGAGACCTTTTTAAACTACATAAGAAAACTTGTCCAGTTGCTGAGGGGACCTTGAGCCTAGGCTTTGAGCTTTTGGGTGAAAACAATCACCGAATAAGGACGTGAACTAAGTTTCACCTTGCTGAGTGCAAACCTAGCAAAACCTAGTTCTGTTTTTACTTGCTTCCCAGACATATGATCTGGGTTAAATCCCAGCTCTGCTGCTTACTAGCTGGGTGACCCTAGTCAAGTTACTTAACCTCTCTCAGCCTCAAGTTCCTCTTTGCATTTCTTGTCTGGCAGAGTTGTTTTGAAGGTTAAATAAAAAAGGGGATCCTTGGCTCTTCTCTCCCCTAGACGGAAAGTTCTTTGAGGACAGAGCTAAAAACTGTAAGAAATCCAAAGATATTTGTTGGATGAAGGAAAAAAAAAAAGGTAAATTGTATGGTCAGGTGGTGAGTACCATGGATGAAAGAAAGCATCCATTTAGGTATTTGTTTGTTTAAGCTTTCATTTCATTTAGCATGTAACCATACCAGATTCTCCGCTGAGTCAGCCATGAGCCTCCACCCATGAAGATCAGTGGTCTGGGAGGGCATAGATACAGAGACTTAGTGTATGGGAGTCCAGAAGGTCTGGCCTGGCCATTCAAGAAGGCTTCCTGGAAAAGGAGACTGGGATGGAACGGGAGGTTTGGTGGGAGCTGAGATGGGGGAGATGGTCTCTGGATACAGGGGCTGTCTCTCTCCTCGCACGGGTGGCTTCTGGGAGGGCTGGACAGGTAAGCTCTTCTTCATGTTCTTTCTCCCCTTCTTGCCTGTCTGCCCTTTGGTCTCCTGGCCGGGGCTTTTAGCCCTGTGTGACTCTAACAACCCATGTGTCTGTCTGCAGTGCCGGATGGAGTGCCGCGATGTGCCAGCTGAGACACTCTATGACGTCCTACACGACATTGAATATCGAAAGAAGTGGGACAGCAACGTCATTGAGACTTTCGACATTGCCCGCTTAACAGTCAATGCTGACGTGGGCTATTACTCTTGTGAGCAGGCGCAAGAACACTGATCCTAGCCTCCCTGCTTCCATCCAGGCCTCCAGCCCAGCTTCCTTCTCCCACCTTTCCTCCTTGTGATCACTCCCATGGCCAGGCTGCTCAGAGACCTGAGTGCTAAGCTGTAGAGCTGCCCTCCCTGACATTTCTGTCCACTCCTAGACTCTTGGGCACACACACGTACACTCACAAACACATATGCACTCCCATGTTCATGTATACACACTCCACACACATGCACACAGAGTCATGTACACACTCCATGGCCACATGCCACATATTCACAGTCACACATTTTCTGATACACACACTCACAATAATATATTCACATTCACATATACAAACAGGCCCGGCCAGCAAGGTAAGGGCCGTGTGAGGTTGTGAGCAGGAATGGCTGGTGACAAGAAGGGAGAGGGTTCTGTCTCTTTCCTAGTGTCAGCTCTGGGATTGTGGTCTGGTGGGTGGGTGGGGGGGTGTATCTGTTTGGATCGGGGGGACTGGCGATTAACTAGGCATTCCTGTGTCCCTGGCTTCTGCTATGCCCTCCCTTGCAGGCAGGCAGACCAGAGGTCTTGCTGAACTGTCCCTTGCCCTCCACAGGGAGGTGTCCAAAGCCCCTGAAGAACCGTGATGTCATCACCCTCCGCTCCTGGCTCCCCATGGGCACTGATTACATCATTATGAATTACTCAGTCAAACATCCTGTGAGTCTACCTGCCTTCCCTGCTGGGTGGGCAGGGGAAGGTCCCAGGTACGGCTGGGCCAGCAAGCCTGGCCCAGGAAGAGGCTTCTGGCTACTACCATGACTTTCATGTGACTTTAGTCTGGGCACGAAGCTCTCTGGCCCTCAGTTTCCTTACTATATAGTGAGAATAATGGCTCTTGTCTCCCTGCTCAGCTCTCAGGCAGATGAGAAGAGGGTGATGTGAGCCATCACTGTGGGCAAGTGGGATGGGCTGGCTCAGAAAGGGGGTGCAAGTAGTAAGAGGCAGGGCCTCTTACTTCCCTGAGGCTGGGCCACCTTGATCTCCACAGCAGGCAAGACAGGCAGGTACAGCTGGCCTGGGCAAAGATGAGTGCATGTGTGAATGCCCATGTATGTGCTCATGACCCCTGACTCCAGACTGAGGGCTTTCCTGAGGGGAACAGGGAAACCTTGAGAGGCAACAGTGACCTAGACTGAGTCCTCTCTTTCTGCCTATACCAACATCAGGCCTGTTCTGGAGTGGATGCCAGGGGATGTGAACTAACTGACTCTGTGTGTGTGTGTGTGTGTGTGTGTGTGTGTGTGTGTGTGTGTGTGTATGTACTCATAAAGACACTTCTTTTGTCCCAACCCTCAGTCTCACCTCCCTTTGCCTTCCATCCCCAGAAATACCCACCTCGGAAAGACTTGGTCCGAGCTGTGTCCATCCAGACGGGCTACCTCATCCAGAGCACGGGGCCCAAGAGCTGCGTCATCACCTACCTGGCCCAGGTGGACCCCAAAGGTGAGGGCTTGGCCCTGGCAGCTTATCATGGGATCCTTTCCTATACCACAGGAGATGTGGCCTGATCTACTAGGGATCAAAAAGAGCCTGTGTTAGGAGCTGTTTTGTATTTTGGGGCATCTCCATCCAAAATATCATTTGAACCAAGATTTGAGACTTTATACTGGTTTGAAAAGCAAAGGCCAAAGTGGTAGCCATTGCTCCATGACAAAGCTTGGAGCTCTTTTCCTGGGCTCCCACACCTCCATGCTCTGACTGGCTTCCTGCTTACTGTCTGCTTTCACTCCATCTGTCTTGCTAGCTCCCATCCTCTGCCCATCCCAGAGGCCCTGAGTTTTCCAGGCTTCAGTTCTCCTCCCTTGGGAAGGTTCAGCTACTCCCAAGGCTTCTGTGGCCAGCTGACATGTCTCTCTCTGCTGGGAACCAGATCCCTGTGGCCATTGGCCTCCTGGACTCATCCCTTAAGATGTCTTCTGGGACCTGAGACTCACTGGGTCCAAAGCTGAACTATGAACTATCTCCCCTCCTAGTTTTCCCCTTCTCCTAAACCTCCCCCTAGTCACCCATACCAAGAACCTGGCGGTTGACTGGGATGCCCTCTGCTCAGCTCCCAGGTCTGGCCACCAATTCTTATTGATTGTACCTTCTAAATAGCTCCTGAATCTGTCATTTCTCTCCATAGTCAACGACCTTCTCTGTCCATACAGCTACAGAGGGATTTTTCCCAAACATGCATTTCCTCATGATTCTCTTCTGATTCAAATTCTTCTGTGACTTTCTGTTGCCCTCAGAGTGAAGTCTAAGCCCCCTCCCCACATTTCCCAGTCCTTCCTCACACCTTACACCGTCCCACCTCCCTGTCTAGGCAGCTTTTTCCCTCATCCTAGAAACATCTCTCCTCCCTTATGCATGCCCCCAGGACTGCCTCACATGTTACCTCCTCTGTCCCTGATGCCCAGAGTTACCACTGGCTCCATGCTCTCAGGCCCATTCCCCTCTAGCAGAGCATTTGGTACACTGTCACGTCTCAGACAGTGAGTTGCTCTTTGGGTCCCTGGGGCTGGCCCAGAGTAAGTGTCATGGAGTGGATGTGGAGTGTGAGTGAATGGGTGAATGTCTAGAGGACGGGTAGTCCCTGAACATCTTTGCCCGGGTGTGCCCCAACCCCACCAAGCACCCAGTGATGTAGGCCCAGGGCTCCCTAGCACCTCACTGACTGAGTGTGCTGGGTGTCAGAGGCAAGAGCAGACATTTGGGAATGAGACAGGGTGGATGGTTGGGCTACCAGCTATGGATTCCAGGCGAGCCCAGGATGGGGAGCTTAGCCAAGAGGTCTGTGTAGCAGCTAGGCTGCCTGGGGTAGGGGGCTTGGGAGGACAGGTAGAAGGCGGGGTAGAGCATCAGGGCCATTCACAGGTTGGGTATGAGAAGGAATGTCAGTGGAGGGGAGGTGACAGGCAGGAGTTTGGTGGGTCAGGATTTCAACCCACTTGTAGCCTGTGGTCACTTAGGACCCTGTGGTTTTCTTCCATGCTCTGGGGCTTAGCAGAGGGACAGGAGGGGTATAGCAGGTGGGTTTGGGGGAGGGGATACGACAGAATTGAGCCTGGGGACCTTGGTCTGAGACAGAAAGAGAGAGTGAGGATGATGAAGTCTTACAGGACTTGCCTCACAGCCTCCTCCCCTCCCATGGAGAAGAGGGTAGCCTCCTTGGAAGCCCCAGGCTGGAAGGAGTAGGTTGATATGTATGTTTGGAGGGAGCTGGGTCCCTGAGGCTGCTTCTTCCCTTCTCTCCTCATTACTCTTCCCTGCTCTCATAGGCTCCTTACCCAAGTGGGTAGTGAATAAATCTTCTCAGTTCCTGGCTCCCAAGGTGAGTGGCCTTGGGACTTTGGGGTATGTAAGCAGCGGGAGAGGGTTCCAGCTGAGGGGGTGGGTCAGGGATGGAGACTGGGAGTCAGGGGTGGCGGAGTCAGGGCTGAGGGGCAGATTTATGAAATGGGCTAGAGTCAGGGTCCCGGGAGCTGGGGACTGAACCACTGGAGGGCGCAGGCCGGGAAGTGGCGAAGACTCAGTCCCACGCCGTGTCCACCCCTGACTCGGATGTGTGGCGGCCCCCCCAGGCCATGAAGAAGATGTACAAGGCGTGCGTCAAGTACCCAGAGTGGAAGCAGAAACATCAGCCGCACTTCAAGCCGTGGCTACACCCGGAGCAGAGCCCGTTGCCGAGCCTGGCGCTGTCGGAGCTCTCCGTGCAGCACGCGGACTCGCTGGAGAACATCGATGAGAGCGCGGTGACGGAGAGCCGGGAGGAGCGCACCGGCGGCGCGGGCGGCGAGGGCAGCGACGACGACACCTCGCTCACCTGATTGCGGCACCACCGCAGAGACCTAGACAAGATGGAGTGGGGTCAGCGGTGGCGGATCCTCCCGCGCTTTCTCCCCTCCCCCACCGCCTGGGCCTCCTAGGGACGCTGGGCTGGGGCCCAGATTGGCGCTGCGGCCCCACTGGACACAGCCCCAATAAACGATCCCACAGCCTCAGCTGGCTCGTCGCTGTGCCTGTTTCCCACCTGCCCGGGCATGACCACTGACCACTGTCACCTTTAATCCCCTTGTTCTAGGGTTCATTTTGTTAATTTTATTATTGATCCCCTGGCCTTTGCCCCTTTAGACATCCCCTCATTTCCCCTTGTGTAGCTGGAGTATGTGTCAGGTCGTCACCCCTTCCTCCTGTCCATGGTGTGTTCTGTTTTCCTGTGTCTGTTCCTTAGTTCACTCATCCATTCACGTGTCCTTGTTACATGTTCATTCTGCCATTTGCTCCAGGCTATTTGGCTACCATTCACTGCTCTAATAGAAGTGGGTCTGGCCGGAAACCCTGGTTCAGGGTTCAGAGGGTGAGGTTCTACTGTGTGACCTTCAGCCTAAGGCCCCTTTGGTACCACCTGCATTGGTAGAGGATCTGATGCTCTCCAGTTGTCACATAAGGAAGGGGGAGAGGTTCCTGGGTCTCAGACCGCAGGGCTGTGGGCCTCAGAGTGGAGGATGGAAGGTTGGGGGTTGAGGGTGACGGTCATCAGACTCAAGTGCAGTGGAGGGACTAGGTCCTGTGATTTGAGCCTTCCCTAGGTCACTTTGAAGACCTCACACCTGTGTTAACAGAAAAGGTGGGGCTCCCGGTCCTTTGCCAGTGGTCAGATACCAGTCCCTGGTACTGTGTTCCATCTGGCTGCTTGGAGCTCTAGGCTTTGAGACCTAGAGGGATGCCTGGACCTCACCTGTTCTCTGTGGCCTCCAGGTACCTCTGCTGCCTGAGGGCCATCCCTGCTATCAGGTGAGGAGGAAGGCTCTGTGCTCTGCCCTTTTCTGGTGTTTCTACATCCTATATGAATTTGGGGCTGGGAAGTTCTCTCCAAGGTTTGGTCCCGTCCTCCCCTCCCGGGAAATGACTTGCCTTAGCCTTGTCAGGAAGACACAGCCTACGTGGCATCAACTCTTTGCTAGAGGGGCAGGGTGAATGTCCAGTGAAGGGTTGGCAAGAGATTCTATAACTCACCAAGACTTGGGTTCTAATCCCAGGCTTGTCCAATACTGGCTTTGTAACTTTGAACAAGTCCTGGAACTACTTGGAGCTTCATATCCTAATCCCTAACCTGGGTGATGATTTTTTGCCTTCAAGGAGAGGTATGAGGATTTAGGTAAAAGGAATAAGATGCCCAGCACTGGGCTTGGCATGTAGTAGGTGCTCAAATTAATGACTTCTAATTTCAGAGTCAATCCCCACGTCCCATCTTGGTGAGAGCTGTTTTTCCAAGTATCTCCATCAGGCATTTGGAGAAATAGAAGCATAGAGAAGTTAAGAAGTCAAGGTCTTTGGCTTGGCTGGCTCCAGAGGTGACAGGGACCCAGGACCCAGGAATTCCTGCTAAACCCAGGGCCCTCATCTGTGTATGTGCTGGCAGGATAGGCAGAAATCTCCCAATCTTGGCCAGTGAAGATGCCTTGGTTCCAGGACCTCAGGCTGTAGGTAGCCTTCTGCCAAGGGATCCTTGAGCTCTCTGACAGGGTAGGACTCTTCCCCACCAGCCTGCCCCATGGGGACGTGTGCCTAGGGAGGGAAGTGGGATATCCTCAGAGAATGAGGTGCAAAAGGACTTCCAGGAGGAGGAGGTCAGGGCCCTAGGTCGTCCTGCCTCCTAAAGTCTCTTTCCACCCTGGGGGTCTGGACCCCTGGGACGGGAGTGGGGTGGGAGTGAGGGGTGGGAGTGAGGGTGTAGAGTCTCCAGGAGAAGGGTGGCAAGAGGCAGGGAGCCTCAGGAAGAGATGGAGACACAGCGGTTGGGGTTGTGGAGGTAGACCTGAGCCTCAAGAGACAGACGGACATGCAAGCAGCGAGAGGGGCTGAGAGACGCACAGTCTGACCTGTCCGCTAGGCGGGCCAGGCCAGCTGACTCAAAGATCGCTACTAGGCGGGGCCGAAGAGGGGGCGGGTCCCTGTGCCTTCCCCGCCCTCCGCTCCCCGGGGCGTCACGTGGGGGCCGGCGGAAGCGCCCGGCGGGGTGGGCGCGTCCCGCTTGCGGTCGCGAGTTTACGGCGGCTTGAGTCCGTGGCGGCGCTGGGACCCCGGTCCCCGGGTCCGCACGTGGAATCTTCGCCCAGAACAGGTAAGTGCGGCTGCTGGGGCCTCTTCCGTCCGCCGCCGTTTCGGCAGGTGTTGTCCGGAGTTTCCCCATTTCGCAGAAGGGAAAGCTGAGGCCGCACGCCGACCGTGCCCTCGGCGTCCACTTCCGCGGGTGTTTCTTCTGTCAGTTGTCGTCTCTGTCTAGTGATAGGGATGAGGGTCGCCTCCTGAGGATGCGTGGTCGGGCCAGAGGTGGCAGGGGAGGAGCGCGAACCGGCGGGAGAGGGGACTTCCAGCTCTTAGTCCTTTGGTATGAAGGCTCCCAGGAGCCGGAGCCAGCCAGCCCTCCGGCGCCTTGCTTTTCTCATCTGTGTGAAATGAAGGCTCCAGTGGCTCTCGTCTCGTTGAGCGCGGAGACCCTTACAGCTCTGAGCGTTCGTATGATCCTGTGCCCTGTACCTGGGGCTCCAGTGACCTTGGGCAGACTACTTCCGGTCTCTGCGCCTCAATTCCCCACCAGTAAATGGAGGCGTGACGTCCCAAGAGCCCCTACCTGGCCCAATTGCTGGAAAAAGAGGTGTGTGTTCACTGAATGGGGTCAAGCCGGGAGAGGGTTATTGGCACTGGAGAGAGCTGGCTTGGAGTGCAGCCTGGGGGCATAGGGTGGGTGTTTGGTCCCAGATCTCCAAGGGTGGTTTTTTGGTGTTTGGGGAACTCTGGTCAGGAGCCATTACAGTGTGGCTTTTGGCATATGCATTTCCCTCCTCCAAAGTTCCGGTCCTGGGGAGGCTTCCCTGATCTCCAGGCTTGGTTGGGGGTGGGGAGGTGCTACAGGGTGGTACAGATTTGTGGAGGTGCTCAGAAAGGACTTGACTGTGTGCTGAGTGAGCACCCAAGTCCAGACAGAGGCATCCAGGATGTCTGTCCTTGGAGAGCAGAGAGTGTCCAGGTTAGGGGAGACCTCCCAGCAAGCTCATTACAGAGTCACAGAGACAAGTGCAGACAGGTACTGAGGTAGAATCAGGGACTGGGACTCTTGGAGGCCCAGGGAAGAAGAGATGACTGGAATGGGCCTTGGCAGTTAACTGGCAATTAACAAGGATAAGGACCTTCCAGAGGACAGCACAGCTTGTGCAAAACCAGGAACGTTCATGGTATATATGAGAAATGGCAAGGAGATGGGTGTGACTGGAAGGGGTAGCTGGAGCTGGGTGTAGAGAACTCATCCCTGTGTTCCATGGCTGGTTAGGGATTGTCCAGACCCTGCCTCCCCATTCACCACTTGCTCACAGGAGTAGGGCAAAAGGTGAGGTGGAAGTGGGCAGAGGCCACCAGGGACCCAGATTGCCCCCACGCTTCATTGGGAGCATTCAGGCCCTCCCATTCAGCCCCAGCCGCACCCCCACCACCTCTCAGGCTCCAGCCATACTTTTGTGCACCTGAAACCTCAGCCCTTTGTGCAGGTTGCTTGTCTTCCCCACCCTCTTTCCCTAGAAATTTTCTCCCCATCCAAATCTCCTAGGTCCTTCGGAACTTCACAGGTGGGCTGCTTATTTCCTCCTCCTGCCTAGCCTTTCAGTCCTGCTTAGGGGCACAGCTTAGGAAAGATCTCCTTGGAGCTCTGTGGGGAAGGGGCCTGCAGAGCAATGGGGATGACTGGGATGTGGGGTAGTCCCTATACAGCCACCAAATACTACATGACCCTGCAAGTCCCCAAACTTCTCAGAGCCTCCATTTCTCCATCTGCAGGATGGGGTGATAAGTTTTCGTCTCATGCTCCAGAGAGAGACTGCTGGGGTAAGAATTGGGCCTGAGTCTAAATCCTGTCTGTGGCAGTGAGTGTTTGAATGAAGAAAAGAGAGAACCTAGAGGGAAGGGGTCAGTTCAGAGGGGTAAGGGGCCTCTGAGAGTCCTAGGGGCTAGTGGTAAACTAGCCTAGTGTCAGAGTAGGGCATCAGCTGAAGAGAGGGGAGTCCCTTCTGTTCTCTGGGGCCCTCCCCTCCCCACCCCTCTCTTCCTTTAGCCAAGCTCAAAGCCAGCCGGCCGATGCCCAAACAAGTAGCCTCTGTTCCCAGGGTGGGGGGAGGGGAGGCAGGCCCTGGGCTCCAGGCCCGCCTGTCCAGCACTGACCCTGCCGCTCACCCCCCATCCCCCGCCCTTCACTCTGGATCTTAACCCTTGGGCGTCTGGGATGGGCCCTGGGTTGCTTGAGGGCTCATACCCCTTGCCCACCAGCTGTCCCTCCACCCAAATTTAGGCTCTCAAGGGTTCTGTTGAAGCAAGAGGGGATGCTGTAGGACATGAGCTGGAAATGAAAAAGGAAGGAGGGAGCGGAGGTGGGAGCAGATAATATAGTCACGGACACTCAGAGACCACTTGGCCCAGAAGCTTTTTTCACAGATGGAGAGACTGAAGCCAAGGGTCAGAGATCAGACCAGGATCACACATTGAGCCTTGGTGGGGGTCAGGACTGATCCGACTCCTGGTCTGAGCCCTCATGGGGAAAGAAGAGGGAAAGGGAGGGAGCTCTTCTTGATGTGAGTACCTATCATGTGCCTGACGCTGCACGTTTGTGCTTTTTATTTAACCTCACATCGTTCCATGAGACAGGGATCACCTTCCTGTAACATAGGGGAAGAGACTGAGAAAGAGCTGAGTAATCACATCTGCGAGAAAGATGTCAGTAAATAGACACATAGCACTGGTGTAGGCACTTTCATGTATATTAACCACTTTTGTCCTCCCGAAACCCCAGAAGTTAGGTACCATTCTGCAGATAAAAAGACTGAGGCATAGAGAGGTTAAGTAATTTGCCTAAATCATAGCAAATAAGTGGTAGAGGCAGGATCAGGACCCAGGAGTTTGTTGGCCTCCCTCGGCCTGATTTCCTCTCCCCTAGCCTGACCTTACTCCTTGAGCTCAGTCCAGGGTCCCACTCAGTGAGGGGCTTTCCCCTGGATGGTGGCCAAGGCAGCCTTGAGCAGAGTGTGACCCCAGCCAAGCAGACGCAGCCCTCGCTTAGGAGTAGAGTCCAGTCCCTTGGGTGGCCCCTCTCACCCCCTGCTCCAGTCTCAGTCTGCCTGGACTCATCCCCTTTCACAGCCCCGCACAGAGGGGTGTTTCATATTTCAGGAAGGGGTTCTGTGCTAAGCACGAGGATATGAGGGCCCTCAGAGATCCCCTACGAGTACAATGCCCACAAAGCTCAGGGCCTTCTGCTGACTCGACACCAGAACGCCCAGCCCTGATCAGAGAGGCTATCTTGGCCACTTACCCTTGCTGCCATCAGGCCCCCAGACCTGTACGTTCCAATGAGGGCTCTGGGGAGGACGGCCCAAAGAGGCAGATGACCCCGGGTGTCAGGGACAGCTGGGGGTGGGGGACGGGGGCAGTGCATGGTTGGTCTTCCACATGACCTTCCTGTGGAATTTTTCCCTGTCTCAGCCTTTGGAACATAGAAGGTCTGTCCTGTAATGAGGACATCTGTCCCAGACATCGGGAAAATCAGAGTGGGTGGGAGGGGATGTGGAATTAAGTGACCAGTTTGATAACAGAATTATTGTTTAATGGTAGTGATAATAGTGGCAGTAGCTGCTGTTTCTTGGAGGCTTAGTACGTGCCGAGTACTGTGGAAGCATTTTTTGGTATCGATTTAATCCTCAACAGTTCTCTTGGAGTATGTGCCAGTTCCCATTTTACAGATGAGGAAACAGGCCCAGAAAGGTAAAGTGATTTGCCTGAGACCATCCATTACATAGAAGAGCTGGGAGCCTGAATTCCTCCTCTCCACAATGAGAACTGTGAGCACCGGGAGACACTGCGGACAGAGGAGATCCCAACCCCGTTCTACCCTGGGAGCTCCTAGTCTGGGTTGCAGGCAGTAGAGGGCCACCTGGTCACGTGACGTTGCTGGCACCCAGCTGTGAGGATGGCATGCCTGCAAGGGCATCCTGCTTGTAGACGGGACTGACCGCTAGCAAGCCCTGAGCCCGCCCACGGGCCCGCCTCTAGGATGATGAGCATCTCTTGGAGACCTGCTCACTGCTCTCATCCTGTCCCGGCAGCCCTGGGCTTTGTTGAATACAGTGGTTCCCCCAGCCCCCATTTTGCTGATGAAGAAACTGAGGTCAGTAGAAGTTAAGTGACTTGCCCGTGTGGTCTCTCAGCCGAGGAAAGGGAGAGCTAGAGCCAGCACCCAGGCAGGGGCTCTGAGGCCTGCAGTCCACCTCCCTACCTGGGCCCCGGTCAGGGCCTCCTGGGCCTCTGAAGCCCTGAGCTTCCCTCAGACACTGCCCACCTGCCTTGTCACAGGGTCCAGATCTTTCTCCCTGACTGAACCGAGAACCTGAGTCCTCTTAAAGTGCCTGGGATATGGAACAACTGGATGTCAGTGACTGGATGAACAAACCTGGGAAACATGGTTCCAGAGCTGAGAGCCAAGAAGCAGGCACCAGCTGTGGTCAACAGTGTGGTGCTCAGTACCAGCGGGGTCCAGAGGACGATTCAGGGGTCAAGAGGCCACCCTACTCAGATGACAGGAGGGAGAAATGTGGCAAAATCTTCTTCCTTATTATCTTCATTGTGAGGGCAAAAAATGTGTGTGGAAGGGGGAGAAAGAGGAGGGTTGGGCCCTCTCACTGCTACTCCTCTGTCCCCATTCCCAGGGCAAGGAACTCGAGGTCACAACTTGGGATCTCAGCTGCTCGGGTCTCCTGGGAGAGTCTGGCCAGTCCTGGGGCAGGTCAGCCCCCAGGAAGGGGGAGCTATCACTGCATCTTGCTACTCCGTATGTCTGGGTCTCCTTTGCTTCCTTCCTTACTGCCCGAGAGGGCACTGCCCTGCTCCTGGACATCCTCTTCACCCTTTACCTCCTTTCCACAAAATGCCAGGGCCTGGGCTCTGGAGTCCTGTCCCTGACCTCTGGTTCAATGAGAGGCTTTGGACTGATCACTTCAATGAATTCAGCATCCCTCGATCTTCAGAGAGGGAGCAAGAAGCAGCAGTTTCCACAGCAGTCTCTAGGTGTGGACAGATCAGGACAGGAACCAATCAAACAGAGCAGGTGAGGTGGGGTAGAGGGCCTTCTTCGTTCCGCTTCACTCCCACCCACCCTCTCCTCACATTGAGCAGCTGGGATTTTAGGATTCTGAGTCTGAGATTCTAGGCATTGGGGATTCAAGGATTCTAGAGCTTTGTGTGCTGGCGATTCCCAGCCTCTGAATTTCCAAAAATCTGGGTTCCAAGAGCCTGCAAAGCCTCGAATTGGGCTGGGTAGACCCTAAGTTGAGGCTGAGTCCTGTGCCACACCTTGGCCGGCTGGTACCAGACAGACAAGGCCCGGAGTTTCTCAGCATTGCTTCTGGAGGCCTGTGGCACAGCTGACCCCCAGGTTCTGTGTGCTGTCTATACCCACCACCCCCAGCATGTGCACCCAGCTGTCTCCTTTCAAGAAATCCGAGAACCGGACCCTGGAAGGGACGAGGTGGTAGCAGAAGAGATAGCCATCTTGGTGGAGAATGGGGAGGGAATGGACAGGGGCCACAACTCCTCTTCATTTGCTGGCAGTGGGGCTGTCGTGCTGGATACCAGGATGGGGTTAAGGGGAGGCCCAGGGAGGGCTGATGGCTGGTTGGGTCACAGAGCAAGGTCTGGGTCACACTGCTGGGGGAGCCAGGTCCTCCCAGGGCCAACGTGGAATGTGGCTCAGCAGGCCCAGGTCCAGTCTTGGAGGGCAGAGCCAGGCTCAAGGGCCCTGACAGAGTGGTGGACAGAGACCTGAGCCTGGGAGCCAGAAGGGAGGCACCCTGCCCCTCCTTGGGGCAGGGACGCCGGGCCTTGGCTCAGGGCCTTTGGATATTTCACAATGCTGCCACCCCCACCCACTCCTTCCGGTGCCCATCTGAGCCTATGGGCATAGCAGCTGCCCTCAAAGGGCCTTGGGCATGAGAGTGGGAGCTGCCTCGTGGGGAGGAGACCTGTTTCCACCCCATGAGGGAAGTGCCTTCCTCCTGGAAGACTTCCTGACTGGGTAAGCTCCTTCCTTGGTTGTGCTTCCCATCTCCTTTCTGCTCCACGTCCTTCTGGGCAGGCACCGTGCGTGTGTCCGTGTGTGAACGTGTGTGCTCCTGGGCCCAGACGCGTCCTTGGAAGACCTGTGATTTTGCCTGCGTGCAGGTGTTAGCATTCCATGTCCCGGTGGATTGGAGTAGGAAGTGCCAGGCTTTGCACTCCTTGATATGCGAACTGGGTGAGGCTTTTTTTTTCCTTTAAGTTTACTTATTTATTTTGAGAGAGAGAGCCATCAGAGGAGGGACAGAGAGAGAGGGAGAGAGGGAATCCCAAGCAGGCTCTGTGCTATGAGTGCAAAGCTCAACACGGGGCTCGATCCCATGAACCATGAGATCACGACCTGAGCCGAAATGAAGAGTCAGACGCTCAACCAACTGAGCCACCCAGGTGCCCCCTGGGTAAGGCTTTTATCTGTTTGAGTGGGGACCTTCATCCAGGCAGGCCGCTGTCAGTCTGCAGCTGAAATACCATAGTTTGTTCCCCAAAGCCACCCCAGCAGCCTGGTGGGGAGAAAGGGGCCTCCCGGAGGGCAGGGGTGGGGACTGGGCTTTGCCAGATGACAACAGGACGGCTTTGGGGTGGGGTCCGTCTTGCTTGCTGAAGGGGTGCCAGAGCCTCAGCTGAAGGCCTGCCTCTCCCCTCAGACTGGGGCTCTTCCTCCTCCTCCTGTCTCCTCAGCTCTAAAGATGGATGTGCTAAGTCTAGGGAGACCAAAGATTCAGGGAGCATCTAGTTGTTCTAGTGGTTCTGTTCCAGTTTCTGTTTCAGGACGTGAACCAGGACACTCATCTGCCTCTACTGCCAGTGGCCTGAAAACCCACATCTTTCAGTGCTGGGCTGGCCTAGCCTATGTGGAGTAGGGGGGTTGCTCTAGTAACTTTGAGGTTACCTGAGGGGACTGTCCCCTCCCAGTTCTTCCAAGAAACAGGCTAGTGGAAGGACGGAGGGGTTCAGTCTGGGGGGTCTAGGTCCTGGTCCTGACTGGTTAGTTTAGTTTCTTGCACCGCTCTAGGGCTCACTTTCCTCTTCTGGAAGAGGGGAGGGTTGGATAAGGTGGTTCCTAAGTGCCTAAGGGGCAGGTGGTTGGGGGGTGTGGAAAGCTGGGGGAAGGCAGGGCTGGGTGTGTAGTAGACAGGAGGTTAGAGCTGTAACTGGGTGAGCACAAGGGGAATGAGAAGTGCCTGATTTAGGAGGCCAGAAGCCAGGTTCCAGCCACACTCTGGCCACTGATGGCAGTGTGACCTCGGGCAAGTCATCACTTGCCTGGGCTACTTGCTTTCTGTGTATAAAATTGGGAGATGCTCATTCAGTCAACAGAAATTCACTGTGTGCCAACCTCAGGCTGGTAGTAGGGGATGCAGGGTAATCAGATCCTGGTCCTGCTTTCGAGGAACACCCAGCCAGGTCTGGCGTGAGAGTGTGTGTGTGTATATGTGACACAGTCACAGATAGTGACATCCCAATGTGATCAGGACTGTGGCCATGGGAGTCAGAGACTGCTCCCCAGAGCACGTGACGCTTGGACTTGAAAGGCAAAGTAGAGAATGATGTTCCAAGCAGAGGGAACAGTATAAGCAAAGACCTGAAGGTAAAGTGTCAGGCAGCAGGAGTGGAGGGAATGAGATGGGTGAGGAGTAAGAGGCAGGAGCTGGAGGGTGGAGTCCCTTTGAACCCTTCTGGGTGTTAGTCATGGAAGGGGTAGGCATGGCAGAGAGGGTGGGGGCTGGTCTCTGAGACTCCTGGAAGTCTAGGGAGGTTCTGACCTGCTCTGGAGAATGGTTGAGGGGTGGGCAGCACGAGGGGGTCTGAGAGTCAGCACTTCCTCTCTGTGGGTGAGGGCTCCCCGAGTAGTGTTTGTCAGGCCAGCACAGCAGGAAGTAGCTAGGGCAGCCTCAGGTGGAGAGAAAGGGCAAGCCTAGCCACAGAGGGGGCCAAGGAACCTCAGAGTTGAATCTTTGACTCCTAAAACTCCAGTCTGAACCTTGACACCTGCTTCGTCCAATCATCCCTCTCCCTACCCGTGTCACAGGCCCCTGTGCCAAGCTCACCTGACTGAGGTGAGCCAGGCCTGTGTGGACATCCATTCATCCATTCTTCCAGTGGCCAAACGCGTCTAGCCGCTGGGGATAGGGCTGTGAATGAGACAGTGCCCTTGTCCTCCAGTTGAGGATACTGACAATGAACAAATAAATATGTAATACAGTAGTGTAATCCAACAGTGATAAGTGGCATCCAAATATGTAATCCAATAGTGATAAGTGAGATGCTGAAAATCACACAGGATCAGGGACTCATAGGGGCACATTTTTAGGTAGAGTGTTCAGGGAATGATGGTCTTGCATTTGAGAAAATGCTGGGAAAAGTATGGGAGTGAGTCATCAGATGTCTGGAAAAGCATTCCAGGCAGAAGGAGCGCCAGTGCCCAAATCTGAGGTAAGAGCACACAGAGTGGGTTGGAATAGCAGGAAGGAGACAGAGGCAGTAGGGACAGACCATGGACCCTGGTAGGCCATGTGCTGGCTTTGGCTTTTAGTCTGAGGGAGGTGGGAAGTCACTGGGGAGTGAGAACTGGTCAGATTTGGGCTGTATTTCGAAGGCATACGTTTATTCCTCCGAAGCCTGCAAGGTGGAGCTGTCATAATCCCCATTATACAGATGGTAAAATAGAGACTTAGAAGTTATGTGAATTTCCCAGTCTCCCAGTGGTAGGCACCCCAGTGCGCCTGACTATCTGCCTGCCCCACGATGCATCCCCGAAGCACCTTGCTTACTCATCCAGGAGGGTGCTTCCTGTTGTCTGGACAGCAAGGGCAAGTGTCTTAGCATAGCCTTCAAGGCCATTCTTAGCTTGCTCCTTCTCTCTTGCCCACCTGACCTCCCTGAATCTGCCCTGCTTTCTGCCTGTCTCTGCACTGTGCCCTATGAGGAGATGAGTAGAAAGAGGGGCCCAGGCAGCCCTTTGTTCAGATTCTGGCTCCTGTGTTATTTTAGGCAGGTTACTTAACTTTTCTGAGGCTTTGTTTTTTTCTCATCTGTAAAGTAGGCTAAAAAACCATCCACTTTCTAGACTGTCATGAGGAAACAATCCGTGTACTGTGTTTAGCACAGTGCCTGATGGTAAGCACTCCATAATCACAGCCTTCTGTTGTTTTAGACAGGGATGGCTGGGTCATATAAGTGGGTTAGAATGTTCTCTGTGAGTTGGAGAGGAGAGGCTGAGTCAGGGAATCTTCCTATATGTTGTCTGACTATATAGTTGGGGAGGCTGAGATCACACATGAAATTGGAGGCCAGAGCCTTTGCAGCTGGTCCTTTCTAGCCCCTGCCCTGCCAGTCTGCTCACCTCTACCCCATCAGCACAGACCACTTCCCCTTTCAGGGGCCAGCAAGCAAGGGGCCTGCTTATCTTCTGGCTTCTCCATTCCAGGGGCCACCTGGGGGGATGGCAGGTTTGGGTCCCTGTTCTCCAGGGCTGCTAGTTCCAGGACGTAAGGGAGCCCACCAAGTCTCTCCTCCTGGATGAGTGAGCACATCAGGTTCTGGGGCAACTCGGGATAGAGTCAGGCAGCCTTCTGTCCCTCTCCCCAGGGCCAGGGCTAGCCCTCAACCCTTCTGAGGGTCCCGGTACCTGACTCTTGTTCTGTCTGCTCCTGCTGCCTGGGAGTCTGTCAGTAGACCTGTGTACTCCCACCCAGCATGTGGTCAGCCCTGTTTCTTCCTGTTTCACACTCACTCATTTGTAGTGTTAAGAACCCCTTCTCTCCCCGACCCCTGTCTTAGGGGGCAGTGGACACACAGAAGGATCTTTCTGGGGTTACCCTGTGGCACCTTGGGCCTCCCCCTTACCCAGCACTTTCGTTGAGGGAGGTGCTCCCTGCCCTGCCTGGGAAGCCCCCAGCTCAGTAGAGGACTGTCTGTGACTGAACCAGGGGACCAGGCCACAGTCCAGTGTGCTCCTGCTGGGGGTGTCCCAGGTCTCCACGGTGCTATGGGGCTGATCTGAGCTGCACCTAAACGGTGACATGGGCTGGAGCACGGGGAACGTGGATGTGGGCGAGGGCTCTGGGGTAGGGTTAGGTGAGGAGCTCTGCCTTGGGGACAGTTACAGGGTAGGCTGGTGGGTGTGCTGGCTAAAGGTGGGCTGAGGACAGAAGAAGGGAAGAGGGCCCAGAGATCCAGACTGGGCCTGGGGAGGCCTGGGGTGGATGGGAGCAGTGGGATAGAGAGGGGGTGTGTGTCAAAACAAGGTAATGAAGAGCTATAGGAGAAATGGGAGGGGGTGGTCCAGAATGGTCCATTTGGAGATGGTTGGCCAAGTCATATGTCATAGACTTTGACAAGGCCTAAACCCCAAGTCATTGTTCGGCTTCGTGTATTTGCAAGTGAGGTACTCCAGATATTCACACTTCATCCCATACCTTTCTCCCTATCTGACCCTCTCTAGGGTGGGGCTTGGGCATGAGGGGGCCCTGGGTGAGGTTTGGGGGGAACGTGGGTGACGCTCGGCACTAGGGTGGGGTCAGATGCTGTCTAGAGGACAAACCACAGGGACCCTGGAGTCTCATGTTTACTAGTGGACCTCAGTGCATTTCCCATCTGAAAGTCCCTGGGCTGCCCTCTGCTACTGACCTCCATGTCCTAATGAGGGGGACCTTATTTGCTAAGCTGTGTCTTAGACCTTTGGGAGGATAAGCCGTGGTGGGAGGGAGGAAGTTTTGGGTCTCAGTTTCCCATTCTCTGGTCCAGATGGTCCAGGAAATCAGTCTCATTTATAATAGTTCTCTTAGTGGTCTGTTCGTGTTACATTTAAAATCATAGAGCTGGTGGGGCACCTGGGTGGCTCAGTCGGTTGGGCGTCCGACTACAGCTCAGGTCATGATCTCGCAGCTTGTGAGTTCGAGCCCTGCATCCGGCTCTGTGCTGACAGCCCAGAGCCTGGAGCCTGCTTCAGATTCTGTGTCTCCCTCTCTCTCTGCCCCTCCCCCACTCACACTCTGTCCCTCTCCTTCAAAAATAAATAAACATTTTTTAAAAATTTAAAATCTGGAGTGCCTGGGTGGCTCAATCGGTTGGGTGTCTGACTCTTGATTTTGGTTCGGGTCATGGTCTCACGGCTTGTGGGATTGAGCCCCTCATCTGGCTCAGTGCAGAGCCTGCTTGGGATTCTCTCTCTCCCTCTCTCTGTGCCCCTTCCCTGCTCATTCTCTCTTTCTCAAAAATAAATAAATGAACATTAAAAAAAGAACATAAAGCTACTTTATATTGTTTTGAGGAACGAACTGGGGCAGACTCAATTCTAATAGACAAGATACTTTTGTCATTTGGTCTTCTAATTATAAAAGTGATACACAACTATAAAACTTTAAACAGTACAGACAGGAAGGTTGTAGAAAGGGATGGTCTTTCAAGATTGGATTGGGAGTTAGGGCTAGGCCTGAAATTCAGGTCAAGGATGTCTCCTTTCCCTTGGTCTTTATTGTGCCTTGGTCATGAATAAACCTGGTTTTATATTTGATTAGGGTGATGCTGAATGGGCTGCCCCAAGGAGGTTGTTAAGATGTCCTGCCTCTCACCAGGTCCACTGTGTGTGTTGCACATGTTGTGCACTGTCCAAGGGTACCTGGTCGGAAGGGGGTGAGGTGAGAGCTGGGAGGGGGGTACTGAAACCTACTAGCCTGTCCTCCCTGCTGAGCTTCACATCCCGCTGTGGGGCCCCTGAAGGAAGAGGCATTTTTTCTAATTTGCCCAAAGGCCCCACCTAGGTTGGAGGTAACCTTGCTTTTCCCTGGAGAGTTCATTGTAGGGTGGGAATGTGCAGTGGCTGGGGCCACCCAGAATGAGGTCCAGGGGCAGTGGGGTGTCCAGTCTGGAGCCCTGCAGGGGCACATGGCTGGAGGCAGGGTGTGGTAGTCATTGGTGTCTGGGGTAACTGAGAATCCAGAGTGCGGAGGGGTCCAGACTAGAGACTGGCTACAAGACCAGCACCAAGGGCCCATTTGGTCAGGAGTGGCCAAGGCCTTGGGGCAAAGGAACAGGAAGTATGTGTCTTACCAGCAGAGGAATAAGCAGATGATGAGTGAGTGTGGTCTCTAGCACATACATAGTGACGTGTCACGGTCATCTGGGTGACGGCGCTGCTTTATGGAGAGAGAAACTGAGGCTCAGAATGTGACATGACTTGCCCAGCGCTTCAGGCAAGAAGTGATAGAGCCGGGATTGGAACCCTGACTTACCTTGCATCTTGCTGGGAGATGGCTCTGACTCACTAGTGGCCCCCAGCTTCCTACCAGGTGGCTGAGGCAATGGGGCCTCGACTCAGTCCTCCCCTGAGGGCTGCTCCTCACCCACCTCCACCACTCCCGGGTCCCCAGACAAAGGGTCATACCCTGGACGGGATGGGACAGAAATCTGCTGCCAGGGAGGTGACAGGACAGAGATTCGGAGCTGCGGCAGGGCAGAAGAATCCACTGTAATTCTTTGGGTCCCGTATGTGGCGGCCACCCATCCCTGGGAGACAGAAAGTAGGCCCGTGGCCCAAGGATCAGTCAGCTGCCTGCCTGAGGGCTGCACCTGCTGCCTTGCTAGCCTAGATGGGCTGGAAGGAGCTGGTTTCTGCAGCGGGGCAGGGGCCACTTCTGCACCCTCTGGGCCAGGAACCCAGCCCCCACCTAGTTCCTCATATCTAAGGGAAGTGTCTCCAAGGCTTCTTGCTTGCTTAGCGGAGTCCTGAGAACACCCAGGAGGGCGGCAGATCAAATGTGACCCTGCCTATAGGTATCGTCTGGTGATTATGTTGAGGAGGGGGGTGGAGTTGGGGGTACTGGGCGTTGTGGGGCTCTGGGGCAGATGTACACAGTCAAGTTGTTGGTAGGGAGTGTGGGGACTGAAGGCTGTGTGTGGTGGTTGGTGGGGGGGTGGGGGAGCAGATCTGCTGTGTGGCTGCTGAGTGGGGCAGGAGGTGTGTGTCCTTGGAGGCTGTGTGAGGTGTGAGTTTGTGGTATGGGTAGGTTGTGGCCTGGCCACAGCTGGGTTGTGTACTGTTCTTGGTTCCTGTGCCGGCCACTGGAGGGGTTTCCTGAGGGCTATATGCTAAGGTCCCTGCCTAGCCTGCCTGGGGTGACTGGGGTGGCTGTGGTGGGAGGGGAGGGCATGTAGGGGAGGAGAGGATCAGTGATGGATGACCTCAGGCCTCAGTGTGGACCCTGGGCCTGCCTTCCTCCTCTCCTTCTGTTCCCCCATCATTGGCCCTTCCCTTGAAACCAGAGCGCAGCTCTGTGTGGAGGAGGCCTAAAGATGCAGTGGGGGGTGGGAGGGAAGGGTCTTGGCTGAAGGGACCTCAGAGCTGAATGCGGAAGCAGTTAGGACCTTCCAGGCTGCCCAGACTCAGGCCTGACTCACTCATGCAAATCAGAATGCAGAGGAGGCTCACACCCTTGTGGGAGTCCCCAAACCTGTCTGGGTGTTACTACTGTCCTCCTACATCCCCCATTCCCACCCCACTGAAATCACCCGTCTCTGCATCTGCCTGGTCCTTTCTTATCCCTGTGAGCCTTGCGCACTCGACTCCCTTTGGCTGGAAGCACAACCTCCTACTTCTTCAAAGCCCAGCTCACGAGGGCCCTCTGGAAGCCTCTCTGACTTTATCAGACAGAGGCAGTCACATCCTCTGAAGGCTCTGTTGGTTCCAGCAAGTGACCTGGGCGAATTTCCACCTCACACAGCTTCCCGGAAATGGGGTAAAAATCTCAGGCTATGGGATTGTGATGAGGACGACTGAGATAAGGGTGGAAATCTGGCCAAGGGCTGGGCATACAGTAGGCATTTGGGAAATGGAGGAAGTGGGAGTGTGCCTGTCCTTGGCTAGGGCTTTGGGCTGCCTTCCTGCTGCCCTGGTGGGCACAGCACAAGGGGGATGCTGGGCTGGGACAGAGAAGGAGGCAAGAAGCCTTAAACTATGATGGGAGGTGAAGTGGTAATTCGAGGACAGAAAGGTGAAAGCTTTGCCTCCAGCAAAGAGGGTCTCAGGTCAGACCTGAAGGACTGGCTAGGAAGGATTAGAGTCCAGATGACTCTTACCTCTACACTGAGTGCCCCTGGGCCAGCCAGGCCCTGGGCGCTACTGTGGAGAGGGCAGGGAGGATAAGAAGCGGTGCAGACTCTCAGGATACCCCAGGCCAAGTGGGGGTTGGGTGGAGATGGATCCCCACGAATGGAGCAACTAGAGACAGATCAGGAGAGCGCTCTACCGCATGGCTCAGCTTCAGAGGTTTAGGAGCCCAAGGGGGGTGGTTAGGGACGACTTGCTGGAGAGGGCAACCTGGAATCAGTACCTGAAGGTGGGAGGATGTGGGTCATTTGCTCATCATTGTCAGACATTTTCGGGGATCCCATATGCTAAGCGGGTGCCTGGTGCAAAAAGTGACATGGAGGGAATCCTGAGCCAGCCCAGCCTGGCTGGGGCTTGAGGTATGTCAAGTCACTTCCTCTCTGTGGGTGTTGGTTTCTTCATTTGTAAATGTCAGGGAGGGCCGGAGCAGGTCGAATGACAAGGGGCTTTGAGCAGGGGTGAGATCTGAGCAGGCCGAGGTAGGCATAGCAGAGGGGAGCTGGAGGGAGACAGGAGAAGCAGGGGCAGGGTGGGGTGTTGAAGCTTGAGCTGGGCCCTTGGGGTGGGGGAGGAGGGGAATCCCCCAGCTTGTGGCCATGCTGTCACAACAGGATGACACTCCCTTCTGCCAGGTCCCTGCTTTCCTGGGGGTGGAGATTCAGTGAGGTGTCCTAGCAGCTGCAGGGCTTAAACCCCCAAACCAGGGCCAGGATCAGGGTGCAGTGAATGCAGCACTTGTCTTGGGCACAAAACATAAGGGGCCAGGGTGGGAAAAAGTTCAGTAATCAAGGTAATATTTTTAAGCCATATTTAAAAAAAAATCAAAACTAATGAAAAAATAAAAAAAAAAAACAAAATAAAAAAAATTATGTTTATTTTTGAGAGAGAGAGTGAGTGGGGGAGAGGCAGAGAGAGAGGGAGACACAGGATTTGAAGCAGGCTCTAGGTTCTGAGCTGTCAGCACAGAGCTCAACATGGGGTTGGAACCCATGAGCTGTGAGATCATGACCTGAGCTGAAGTTGGATGCTTAATGGCCTGAGCCACCCAGGCTCAAAATACCAAAATTTTAAATAAAGACGTTCAGTATTGCTGTTTCCTTCTTTGCCTTGGGCTCCAACATGGCTCAGAAGGGCACTGCTCCAAACTTCTTTTTCAAGAGCTGTCTCCTTCAGGAAGCCTTCCCTGATCCTTAGCCTGCCGAGGGCCCTGTGGGCTGTTTTCCCTGGCTGGCTGGTGTCAGACCCCCTCTGGCCTGAGCTTCCTGGAGAGCCAGTCCAAGTCTGAGGTTCATGCTTCTAGAGCCTTGAACGAGGCCATCCTAGAAGGGAATCAATGTGGGTCCCTGCGTCTGACCTTGGCCTGAAGTCTTTCTTGCAAGAATGGGAACTTGAGGGAGACCCAGGAGGAGGTTGACCGTTTCTCAGGGATGGAACTGGTTTCCTGTTTCCCAGCCCTGGTCATTTCAGTAGGGTGGTTGGGGCCATCATCAATCCAATGTTGAACCGTTAGAACAGGGCCCAAGCCGTAGCAGGTGCTCAGTTAGTATTCATGATCACTTTTGAGAGGCAGTGAGCAGAGTGGTTAAGAGTCTAGAGTATCCAGGAGAAGTGAAATGGAAGCCACAAGTGCAGTTTAAAATTTTCATATTGTCTGTTATTTTTTATTTTATTTGTGTTTTTTTTAAGTATGTTTTAAAATGTTTATTTATTTATTTATTTTTGAGAGTAAGAGAGAGCACAGGCAGGGGAGGGGCAGAGAGGGAGGGAGATACAGAATCTGAAGCAGGCTCCAGGCTCCGAGCTGTCCGCACAGAGCCTGATATGGGGCTCTAACTCACAAACCCTGAGATCATGACCTGAGCCGAAGTAGAAGTCTGCCTGCTTGACCAACTGAGCCACCCAGGCGCTCCTATTGTTTTTAAAAAAATTGTCACTTGAGTAGCACTGCCTTTCTTTGCCACTTCCTTTGAAGTACTAATTGCCTAAGATTTATTTTTAAAATACTTTTAGGGGCACCGGTGTGGCTCTGTCAGTTAAGCATCTGGCTCTTGATTTTGGCTCAAGTCATGATCTCATTGTTCTTGGGACTGATACTCAATCCCCTAATCCCCGAGCTGGGTGGCCCTGCGCTGACAGCAAGGAGCCTGCTGGGGATATTCTCTCTCCCTCTCCCCCTGTCTCTGCCCCTCCCCTGCTCGTGCTTTTCTCTCCCTCTCAAAAGAAATAAATTTAAAAAATAAAATGAAATATTTTTAAAACCTATACCTATTTTAGCCCTATCCTAAGAAGTTGTTGTAGAGAATACCTAACCAGTAAGTTAAATGTTCACAAGTACCCCCTAAAGCCATCATGCAGAGCCCAGCAGTTTTCGGTTGACCCTGCCCTAGTGGCAGGAAACAAGCTGTGCCCCAGAAGAGCCCATCTGCCCTCTCCCAACCCCCAACAGAGCCCAAATCATCTGAGCTTGCTGGCAGCCTGCCCTCAGGGATGGCCAGTTCTTTCCCCTCCCACCTGGAAACACCCTCATTTGGCCCACACATGTGTTTATTTTTTTTTATTTTTATTTTTTTTTAACGTTTTATTTATTTTTGAGACAGGGAGAGACAGAGCATGAACAGGGGAGGGTCAGAGAGAGAGAGACACAGAATCTGAAGCAGGCTCCGGGCTCTGAGCTGTCATCCCAGAGCCCGACGCGGGGCTCGAACTCACGGACCGCGAGATCATGACCTGAGCCGAAGTCGGCCGCTTAACCGACTGAGCCACCCAGGCGCCCCATGGCCCACACACGTGTTTAAGAGCAGGGCCTCTGAGGTCTCATGCCTCAGTTGGCCCCCTCTACCCGTACCCCACCCCATGGCTATCAGACTTAGTGGAAAGGGTCCTGTTCCCCAGGTCTTCTCAGTGTCCCCCACCTCTCAACTGACAGGCTCTGCCTTCTGGTGGGAACTGCATCTACCCCCCTTCCAGTCCTCCCTGGGGGCAATCCTGGCCCAACAATTCCCACCACAGCCAGCCTCGACACATCCCTGCCACTGGTTCTGGGGAGGCCTGGACAATAGGAAGTCCTCACTCCTCTTAGCCACCTGTGTGGCTGTTACCTCTGGGCGAGCCTGTCTGCCTCTCACTCCTACAGGAAGGCCTTTCTCTGGTCTAACCTCTACTGCCCCACCCGGCTTCCATTAGGCTTCCTGAACTCTTCCGTCTTCCTCTATCCTCTTCTCCATCTTGTGTTTCCTTCTCTCTCTTTCCCCTTCCCCTTTCTCCTTCTTCCTTCTTTCCTCCTCCTTTCCTTCCTCCTCCTCCTCCTGGCATCCCACTGCTCAAAGTGACTCCACCCCTGTCCTTGCAGGTTCCCCTTTGATCAAGATGAGGAGCCATTCAGAGTAGCTGCTGCCTCTGGGAGGATCCCTGGTGTCCTGGGCAGCCCAGTGGGTGAGTCTGGAGGCGGGAAGTGGGGAGCTGGGCTGGGTGTGGCCGGCTAAGCCCCAACTTTGAGGTGGGGGAGGCTTCATGGAGGCCAGACCTGAGGTCCCAGTTTTCATTTTGCGAGTAGGTGGAGGGGCAGAAAGAGGGTGAGGCTAAAGAGCTTCCCAGGAGGGCTTTGAAGGGGTGGGATAAGACAGGGACCAGTGGGTTGGGTGGGGGATGTGTATCACATTATCTTTTAAATTGTATTTAGTTTTTAGAAAGCAGTACAAAAGTTTAAGATACAGAACAATATAGTGAAAGGTAACCTTCCCTCTCTTATCCTCCCAGCTGCCAGTTCTCCTCCCCAAAGGCAGGTTGTTTCTTGTATACCCATCCAGAGGTATTCTGTGTGTGTGTGTGTGTGTGTGTGTGTGTGTGTGTGTGTGTGCGCATATATATATATATATATATATATATACATATGTACATATTTGTACATTTTTTTATTTAACCCAGATGTTTACATAATAAAACACTGTTCTGCATCTAATTTTTCCACCTGACAACAAATCCTTAATATCATTTTATATGAACTTTAGAATTTGCCTATTGGTAATTTGGTGGGGGGGGGGGGGTAGGGATTGTGTTTTGTACTGGTTATACCTTAACCCAGGAAGAACCAATGTCTTCATAATGTCTTCATAATGTTGAGAGCTGGTTTATCCAAGAACATCAAATGTATTTGTTTGTTTGTGTCTTCCTTTGGGTCCCTCAGCAGCCTTTTTAAAGAACTCACATAGTTCAAGGGCACCTGGGTGACTCAGTCAGTTAGTTAAGCGTCCGACTCTTGGTTTTGGCTCAGGTCGTGATCTCACAGTTTGTGAGTTCAAGCCCCACATTGGGCTCTGTGCTAACAGTGTGGGATTCTCTGCCTCTTTCTCTCTGCCCCTCCCCTGCTCTCTCTCTCTCTCCCTCTCTCTCTCTCAAAATAAATAAACTTAAAAAAAAAAAGAACTCACATAGTTCAAAACATAGGTAATAGATAAAGATGTAGAATGAAAATACTTCCTCCCACCAGGGGTGGGTTCCCAGGGAAACTGATGGAGACTGAGCTTCAGGCTCCTTCTGAGGCCCAGGAGGGGCCCAGGCAGTGTGTGCATGTGATCATGTGGTTTGGGAAATTTTTACAAAAGTAAGATATTCCAATTAAATTTTTTAAAAAACTGAGAGATGATTTACGTACAACATTGTATTAGTTTTTAGATGTACAACATAATGATTTGATATTTGTGTATATTGTGAAATGATAAGTAAGATATTGATACTCTTTTTTTTAAGTTTATTTATTTTGAGAGAGAGAGAGAGAGCGCACACACAATCAGGGGAGCAGCAGAGGGAAAAGGAGTGAGAGAATCCCAAGCAGCTTCTTTGCTATCAGCATAGAGCCTGACAACGCAGGGCTTGATCTTACAAATTGTGAGATCGTGACCCGAGCCTAAACCAAGAGTCGGAGCCTTAACTGACTGAGCCACCTGGGTGCCCCTGATATTCTTTTTCTTTTAAAAATAAAATTTTTTTAATGTTTATTTATTTTTCCGAGGTGGGGGCGGGGCAGAGAGAGGGAGACACAGAATCTGAAGCAGGCTCCAGGCTCCAGGCTCTGAGCTGTCAGCACAGAGCCCGATGTGAGGCTCGAACTCATGAACTGTGAGATTATGACCTGAGCTGAAGTCGAAGACTTAACTGACTAAGCCACCCAGGCTCCCACCTGATACTCTTTCTTATTTTTTAAATTAATTAATTAGTTAATTTTTAAATTTACATCCAGGTTAGTTGCATATATTGCCAACAATGATTTCAGGAGTAGATTCCTTAATGCCACCTACCCATTTAGCCCATCCCCCCACCCACAACACCTCCAGCAACCCTCTGTTTGTTCTCCATATTTAAGAGTCTCTTATGTTTTGTCCCCCTCCCTGTTTTTTATTAGTTTTGCTTCCCTTCTCTTATGTTCATCTGTTTTGTATCTTAAATTCCTCATATGAGTGAAGTCAGATGATATTTGTCTTTCTCTGACTAATTTCGCTTAGCATAATACCCTCTACTTCCATCCACGTAGTTGCAAATGGCAAGATTTCATACGTTTGATAGCCAAGTAATATTCCATTATATATATATATACCACATCTTTATCCATTCATCCATCGATGGACATTTGGGCTCTTTCCATACTTTGGCTCTTGTTGATAGTGCTGCTATAAACATTGGGGTGCATGTGCCCCTTCGAAACAGCACACCTGTATCCCTTGGATAAATACCTACTAGTGCAATTGCTGGGCCATAAGGTAGTTCTATTTTCAATTTTTTGAGGAATCTCCATCCTGTTTTCCAGAGTGGCTGCACCAGTTTGCATTCCCACCAGCAGTGCAAAAGAGATCCTTTGTCTCTGCATCCTCGCCATCTGTTGCTGCCTGCCTTGTTAATGTTAGCCATTCTGACAGGTGTGAGGTGGTATCTCATTGTGATTTTGATTTGTATTTCCCTGATGATGAGTGATGTTGAGCATTTTTTCATGTGTCAGCAGGCCATCTGGATGTCTTCTTTGGAGAAATGTCTATTCATGTCTTTTGCCTATTTCTTCACTGGATTGTTTTTTGGGTGTTGAGTTTGATAAGTTCTTTATAGATTTTGGATACTAACCCTTTATCTGATGTTACTTGCAAATATCTTCTCCCATTCCGTTGGTTGCCTTTTAGTTTTGCTGATTGTTTCCCTCAGATATTTTCTTTTTTTTTTTTTAAACATTTCTTTTTTTTTTAATTTTTTTTTTAACGTTTATTGTTTTTGAGACAGAGAGAGACAGAGCATGAACAGGGAGGGTCAGAGAGAGGGAGACACAGAATCTGAAACAGGCTTCAGGCTCTGAGCTGTCAGCACAGAGCCCGACGCGGGGCTCGAACTCACGGACCGTAAGATCATGACCTGAGCCGAAGTTGGCTGCTTAACCGACTGAGCCACCCAGGTGCCCCTCAGATATTTTCTTAAAGATGGAATTGAGGGGCGCCTGGGTGGCTCAGTCGGTTAAGCGTCCGACTTCAGCTCAGGTCATGATCTCGCGGTCCGTGAGTTCAAGCCCCGCATCGGGCTCGGTGCTCACAGTTCAGAGCCTGGAGCCTGTTTCGGATCTGTGTCTCCCTCTCTCTCTGACCCTCCCCCGTTCATGCTCTCTCTCCGTCTCAAAAATAAATAAATGTTAAAAAAAAAAAAAATTAAAAAAAAAAAAAGATGGAATTGAACATGTGACAGCATCCGACCCCTTGAAGTCTGGCTCTGTGTCTGCTCCCTTCCATCCCCTCAGCCCTCAGTTTTCCTCCTTAGAGGCAATGTCACCTTGCCTCTGATGTATCTTTTCAGAAATAGTTTATGCATTTACCAACACCATGTATTAATCTATCCTCTCTGGTTTGTTTTTTTCTACATAAAGGCAGAATGTTCTATATACTGTTCTGCACCTTTTTTTTTTTTAATGTTTATTTTTGAGAGAGAGACCAGAGTGTGAGTGGGGGAGGAGCAGAGAGAGAGGGAGACACAGAATCTGAAGCAGGCTCCAGGCTCTGAGCTGTCAGCACAGAGCCCGATGCAGGGCTCAAACTCATGAACCGCAAGATCATGACCTGAACTGAAGTCGGACACTTACCGACTGAGCCACCCAGATGCCCCCTCCTTTAAAAAAAAAAATTTTTTTTTTAATGTTTATTTATTTTTGAGAGGGTTCTGCACCTTTCTTTAGTCACTTAACAACATACCTGGGAGGTCATCCCATATCAACATGTATGTACTGAGTTTCCTCATTTTGTTAATTAAGGTTGCTCAGTGTTCTACTATATGACCATCCTATAATTTAGTTAACCATTCCCTGATTAATGGGTATTTTGGTTATTTCCGACCTTTTGTTATTATACACGTCACTGTTGCCAGTCACCTAGGAAGACTACAGGATAAGTGTCTAGGGGTGGCTGGAACAAAGAAGAGAAGGACTTGGGGTTTTCATAGCTATTGTGGCATTAATTGCCCTTCTCAGAGGCACTCCCACCAGCCAGGCAGGAGAATGCCTCACCCTGTCACCACGTCGTGTGGGGAGGTTAAGTTCCTTTTCATATATTTAGGAACCACTTATATTTTCCTTTCTGTGAATTTCTCTCTTCATATTTTTTGCCCTTTTTTCTGTTAGGTCATTGGCCAGCTTTTAAAAAATGTTTATCTACTTATTTTTGAGAGAGAGGAGAGGCAGAGAGAGAGAGAATCCCAGTCAGGCTCCATACTGTCAGCACAGAGCCCGACTTGAGGCTCGAACTCATGAACCATGAGACCATGACCTAAGCTGAAAATCAAGTTGGACCTGTTTCTTATTTCTAGGTACTTTTCAGTTTTTAGGAAAATTAGTCCTGTGTTTGGGATATGAGAGGCAGATGTACCCTGAGTTGTCATTTATCTTTTGGCTTTGTTTCTAGTGCATTAAAAAAAACTTTTTTTAATGTTTATTTAGTTTTGAGAGAGAGAGAGAGTGAGCAAGAGAGAGAGAGATCAAGCACGAGCAGCAGAGAGGCAGAGAGAGAGGGAGACAGAGAATCGAAGTGGGCTCCATACTCTGAGCTGTCAGCACAGAGCCCAATGCAGAGCTTGAACTTCTGAACCCCAAGATCATGATCTGAGCTGAAGTCAGACACTTAACTGATAGAGCCACCCCAGTGCCCCTGTTTCTGGTGCGTTTTAATTTGTGGGAATGTTTGATTTTTATATACTTCAGTATTTTACTCTTTTATCTTTCCGGGTTTGTATCATTTCTAAAAGGCTTTTGCGTCTCTGAGATGATATTTTAAATCCTTTCATAGTTTTATTTTTTATAACGAAATATTTGATCTAAATTTATCCTGTTGTAAGGTGTGAGATAGGGGTCTTTGTTTCTAGGTTGTTCCACAACTGTCCCAACAACTTAATAATCCATCTTTTCAGTACTAATTTGAGATATTACTTTTATTGTACACTAAGTTATTATATGCATTTGGGTCTATTTTTAAACTTTCTCTTCTCTCTCTCTCTCTCTCTCTTTATTTATTTATTTAGAGAAAGAGCTTGTGCAGGAGAAGGCCAGAGAGAGAGAGGGAGAGAGAGAATCCCAAGCAGGCTCTGCACTGTCAGCACAGAGCCAGACATAGGGCTCAATCCCATGAACCATGAGATCATGACTTGAGCCAAAATCAAGAGTCAGACACTTAACCAACTGAGCCACCCAGGCACCTCAGAACTTTTTGTTCTGTTTAATTCATCTGTATGTTCACATGCTGGTAACATGTACTGTTTTAATTACTATGTCTTTATATGTTTTAATATGTGGTGAAGCTGGTTCTCACTCTCTACCCTTTTTTACCCTCCACCCCCTGCCTCCGGAAATTTCCTGGCTCTTCCTGCTTGTTTGCTTTTCCACATGAGTTTTCAAATCCACTTGTCTGGCTCCCCTTCCCCTGCCCCCCGCCCCACTACATAGGTTGTGTGTATATTTAATAGGATTGTGCATATTTATAAATTAACTGAGAGAGAATTAATATCTTTATGATGCCTTCTGCTTGGCAGCATACTGTGTCTTTCCATTTGTCCAGGTCTCTTCTTTTTGACTCTTTCTACAGATCCCACACATTTCTTATTACGTTTCTTCCTGGTGACTTAAGTTCTGTGATGCTATCGTAAGTGAGGCTTTTCATCCTGGTTTCTAGCTGGTTATGGCCTATAAATATTAATTCTGTTATATTAGTTTTGAATCCAGCTCACTTACTAATTCTTTTATTGCTTGTAATAGTTTCTTAGTTAACCTTCATGGGTTTTCCAACTAAAAATTTATATAATTGGTAATAAATAGATAGTCTCTTCCTGCCCAATTTTTATACTTGTTTATTTTTGTTGCCTAGAACTTTCAAAACAATGTGAATATTAACAATGATGATGATGATGATGAATAATCATTGAGCACCTGGGTGGCTCAGTCAGTTGAGCATCTGACTCTTAATTTTGGCTCAGGTCATGATCCCAGGGTCATGATCTCATGGGTCAGGGAGCCCCACATCGGGCTCCACATTGAGCGTGGACCCTGCCTGAGATTCTCTTTCTCCCTCTACCCCTCTCCCTGGCTCATGTGCTGTCTTTCTCTAAAATAAAAAAAAAAAAAAAGTAAAAAATAGGGGTGCCTGGGTGGCTTAGTGGTTAAGCGTCTGACTTCAGCTTAGGTCATGATCTCACAGTTTGTGAGTTCAAGCCCCTCATCGGGCTCTGTGCTGACAGCTCAGAGCCTGGAGCCTGCTTTGGATTCTGTGTCTCCCTCTCTCTCTCTGTCCCTCCCCCCGCTCAAAAGTAAATAAACATTAAAAAAAAATTTTTAAATAAAAAAATAAATCCTTCTCCTCCTTCTCCTCCTCCTCCTCATCATGAAATGGATATCCTTGTTTCATTCCTGACTTTAATGGAAATTTTGCCATTGTTTTCCCATTAAGCAAGGGGCTGATTTTTTAGTTTAAGGGAGTATCAGTCTGTTTCTGTTTTTGTAAGTACACTGGATGTTGGCTTTTATCATATGCTTCTTTAGTATCTGTTGGAGATGATCTGATGACTTTTCTCTTTTGATTTGTCAGTCTTCTCTCTGTATCATCTGTCTCTTGACTCTTGCCAGGCCAGGAGCTCTTGAGTGCAGGGATGGGACCCGAGTCCCTATTGCCTTGTGTGAGGCTATCTCAAATGAACAAATGAATGGATGGTTCTTTCCTATACATTAACCCCCTTGGTAGTGGGAAGGGTGACACATTCACAGGGCCAGGACCCCAGCTATGTGGTGCTGGTGTGACTTACCCCCTGGAGCGTTCTGCTTCTTCCAGGGACATGTAGGTGGGGTGAAGTTCAGTCCCTAGACTGGGCCTGCAGGGGGACCAGCGGTGGTATCACTCAATCCCACTCATACTTGCTAAGCCCCTGGGCCTGGCCTTCAGCTGGGGACTGGTACCTCAGAAGGAACTGGGCCCTTGCCTGGGTCCTGCTGAGGGCAGTGGCAGGTGTGTGTGCTAGACGCAGCCATTGGCTAGCCTTGTGGCAGTGGCCCAGGCTGTGGGTGGGGCTCAGGGGTGCTACCAACTCTGGTTCCTGGAGGGCTTCCTGGAAGAGATGTGAGCTGGCCGCTAGGAGGCCACGGGGGTGCGGGTGGCAGGTTTCAGACAGAGAGAAAAGCCTATGTGTTCAGGGACCAGGCAGTATCTGGCCTTGCCTGGCACATGGGGCACAAGGGAGACAGCTCAAGGACAGTGCTCGACCCCATGGCATGGGAGACCCACAGAGGGTTGCTAATCGGGGAGCTGTGGCTGGGCAGCCTTACCTCTTACTTGTGCCCGTCTGTCTCTTCCAGGTCCGGACAGGGCCCTGCTGGCTGGCCTCTGCTGGCAGGAACCATGGCAGAGGCCGGGGATGCAGCACTGTCCGTGGCTGAGTGGTTGCGGGCACTCCACCTGGAGCAGTACACTGGGCTCTTTGAGCAGCATGGACTGGTGTGGGCCACCGAGTGCCAAGGCCTCAGTGACGCCCGCCTGGTGGACATGGGCATGCTACTCCCTGGTCACCGCCGCCGCATCCTGGCTGGCCTGCTCCGTGCCCACACGCCCCCAAGCCCTGCACCCCGCCCTACCCCCCGGCCCGTGCCCATGAAGCGTCATGTCTTCCGCTCACCGCCTGTGCCTGCCGCTCCACCGGAGCCACTGCCCACGGCCAGAGAGGACGAGGGGCTACCCACCGCCCCACCCATCCCACCCCGGAGGAGTTGCCTTCCGCCTGCCTGCTTCTCCGCCCCATCCGCAGCAGCCCCAGACCCTGTGCTGCCCCCACTGCCTGCCAAGCGGCATCTGGCAGAGTTCAACGTTCCGCCTGTGCCCCCCCGCACTGGGACCCCCCGCCAGCTGGTGAGGTGAGTAGATGCCATCCCTGGTGGGAGGAACATGGGTGGAGGATCCCGGAAAGTGGAGAGGGAGTTTGTGGCCTTTGGCAGTAGGGTAAGAAAGGCACCTCGGTGGAGGGAACAGCATGTATAAAGCCCAGAGGGGGGAAGTACTATCCTGGGGCACTCTGAGCAGACTGGGACTAAACTGTTGGGTGAGTGTGGGTGAGGCTGTGGATGGCATTGGTGGGAGATTCTGTGAAGGCCGGTGGGAAGCCAGAAAGGTTTCAAGCGGAATGATCGGATGAAAGCTGGATCGGATGGATGACTGGTGGAGGAGGAGGCTGGGTGACCATTGAGAGGGCTCAGGCCCCCAGGAGAGGCCCCCACTTGGGCTGTGCTAACAGGGTGGAGAGAGAAGTAGGCAGATGGAATGAGAAATTGGCCCTGGAATGGACGGGGCTTGGGAACGGCCTAGACATTAGCAGAGAGGGCATGGGGAGCCACATGGCATCCAGGTTTCCATCTTGGGTGGATAGTGGTGCCATCCCTGATCTGGGGATCCAGGGACAGAAGTGTACCCAGGGAAGAAGTCTTGGGTTCAGTTTGGGGCTTGGGGAGTATGAGGCCCTGGGAGGTGGGAGTACCTTCCGAGTCAGGAGGTAGCATGTGGAGGACACAGTCTAGGATGATGAGCTGCTGTTGGGGGAGCAGAACTGGCCAGGGCCTGGTGCTGTGCTCCTGTCTCCCGCTCCACACTGCTCCTGCCACATGCCCCCACATCCTGAGGATACTTCTCAGGCCACAACCTATTGGCCCTCCCTCCTCAGAATTTTTCCCCGTTTCCTGGCTCCTGGTACTTCTCGTTTCCTTGAGTTTCCTCCCGCTTCTATGGATGTTCCATTTTAACCTCCTTCACAGATGCCCTCTCTGCCATTTGCTGGGGTGCCCAGCTGGGAGGGAGCATCCCCAGCTAGTGCTGGATATATCTTTGGCGGGTGTAATGGAGATTACTGCAGTACTTGGACCAAGTCAGCCTAATCTGGGAAAACTTCTTGGAGGAGAAAGGGATGTACAGAGAGAGGTCTCTTGGTCCCTATGTTGGGCACTGTGCTAGCTGCCTCATTTCCATGATCTTGTTGCTCAAACCTTCTGGGGGATTTTTGTCTTGTTTTCAAGCAGAGAAACTGAGGCTCAGAGAAGGGAGAGGAGCACTAGCTGGATCCATGCCAAGTGCATGCTCAGGGAGCCCCTGTGGGGAGAGTCTGGAAAGTTTTCACCACAGAGAGGAGAATTAAGTAAGGGGGCCTTGAAGGCCCAGCCATGGCTGTCGTGTTTTGAGGTTTGATTGGTGGAAGCACAAGAAGGGTTTGTGCCTTTCCTGAATTCACACAACTGGGGACCATACTCGGGTCCCCTAGGAGCCTGGCTCACTGTTTAGATTGGGGTTTCCTGGCACTATTGTGCCCTCTGGTGGCCATTCTGATGCATGCATGAGCCGTTTTTATTTCTTTTAATTCCATCAACAGGATGGGGAGTGGTGGGGGGGAGAGAGAATATGTGTGTGTGTCTGTCTATTTCTGTTTGCCCATCTGTCTCTGGGGGTGGGAGAAGGTGAACAAGGACAGAAGACAGAGCCCTGTCCATTGGGAATTCTCAAGGTCTGAGGAGGCAAACCCCTCATTGAGGGAGTGGAGGCCTGGATTCCTGTTTCAGAGTCAGAATACCTAGGGGCAGGCCTAGCTAGCTGTGTGACTGATTAGCAGCTGCCCCTCTGGGCCTGTTTCTCCATCAGGTGCCCTCCTTGGCCTCCATAGCCCTCCTGGTACTGACATCTGCATTCAGGAGACTTGGCAGGATAGAGCAAGCGTCCTGTCTATGCTCCAGGGTACCAGCCTCCACCCTCAGAGCCTTAGTCTGAACTTAGTCACTTAGCCAACCTACGGGGGAGGCCAGGCTGCCATGCTCAGTAATCTGGCCCCTTGTTTTTGTTTTGTTTTTTTCTTTTAATGTTTATTTGTTTTTTTTTTTTTAGAGAGAGACAGAGTGTGAGCAGGGGAGGGGCAGAGAGAGAGGGAGACACAGAATCTGAAGCAGGCTCCAGGCTCTGAGCCATCAGTACAGGGGGCTCTTTCTTAAAGTAGAGTGTGATGGGAGGTGAGCTGCCAACCCTGGCTTCCTTGTCCTGGGGTCTTTGACATTTGGAACAGTCAGTCAGCATCTGCAGGTCCTAGCACTCTGACTTCCAGGGTGTACAAAATCTTTAAAGCCAAGTGGTAGAAAAACTCACTGCAGATGGAACTTCATGTATGTGTAACAGGTGAAGGCTGGGCAGGGAGGAGACCAGGATGTAGCCTGATTGTCTATCCCTCACAGCCCCTCCCTATGGAACCTGGGCTCCATGGTGCACATTGGAAGGCTCCTCAACCTGGCCTCCTCCTGCCCCCTTTGCAGGAGTCCCTTCTTCCTGATATGGCCTTTGGGTCCTTGCTTACACCCTTTAGTAACGGGGTTCTCACTCTCTGAATCTTAAGACCTTTTACACCGATTCACGTGGTGACTGAGCGAGCATTTCTGCCTGGCTCCAGGCCATCACCAGCCTCCCCGGTGGAATTTGGGAACTATCTGCTGTGTGTGCATGTGTGTCCTCTTGAGATAGTGACTCCACGTGAGGGCATGCCTAGCCGGTTGGTATGTGTGCACTGATAGGTGTGCATGTTTGTGCAAGCTGTCAAGGTAGTCACGTGTCTGTGTATTTATGTGTCTGCACACGTTTTAAGGGAGGCCATTTGTGATCCTAAGATGTACATGCGAGTGGGCATTTATATGATTTCCATGGTTACTTGCGGTGGTGTGTGTATGAGTTCATCCGGGCCCGTGTGCACACGTACCTGTGCCCGTGTGTGCTGGCACAGTGGGGACGCCAACAGCATGAGTCCATTTGTGAGTGCACGTGCTGTGTGTTCTTTGCGTAGCCCCAGGGGTGAGCCAATGTGTGTACACATGCTGCAAAGCCCACTAGGGTCAGCTCTGTTAGGGCCAAGATTCTTGTTGATTTTGTTTAGTGCTGAATCCCTAACACCTGGGACAGTGCCAGGTGCCTTGTTGTGTGTGTGAATCGATGACGACTGTATGAGTTTCTGCACTGCCCAGTGCTGAGCACGTGTGCTACCCATGCTGACCCAGCACCCAAAGAGTGCCCTCAGCACACACCGGACAGTAGACCATAGGGTTAAAGGGCCCCGCGCTCACACCCCAAATCCCTTCCTACTATGCAACCTGTGTCACGCCCGGACATCTTAGAAAGGCAGAGGCCTTCGAGGAGGCAGGCAGAAAATGAGCCGACCCAACTGGGTCAGGATTCTCAGAACCAGGCTCACCATTCTGCCTGGCCTGGGAGGACCCCACTTCACCCCTCACAGGGTCCGCACCCCCACCATTGTTTAAGCTTGTAATAGGGAACTTGCCGATGAGTCCGGAGATGATGAGAAACGCCCAGAGTCACATGGCCCAGCAGAGTGGAAGCCAATGGTCAGACCCTGCCTCCTGGGCCGGGGCCCAGTCTACTCAGCTTCAAGTATCATAGATGTGGACCCTCTGAGCCTGCTTCCGAGTGGCAGAGGGGTCATTTCTGGGCCAGGTGTTCCAGGGTCACTCCACAGAGCCCCTCTCAGATTGCTCTGGGCCTCAGTTTCCTCCTCTAATACCTAGATGTCTGGAGATACCTTCAAAGAGGAAGTATTTGCCCAGAGGGGGCAGCTGCCAGCTGGAATCACACTGCAAGGCCTCCCACCTGTACCCTTAACTGCCCTGCAGCCCAGCCAATCCCTGGTCTTCCTGAAGGCTGATCACTTGTTGCTGGGGCAGAACTTGCTCCCTTCAAAGAGCCTCTTTCCCAGCCTCTCTGGGCCTCCTTGTGGGGGTGGGGAAGGAGCAGCCAAGTCCAGAGCTTCCTGAGTGTCTACTCTGTAAGGCCCTGCTTGCCAGCACCGGGGTGGTTTGTCCCATTCCAACTTGGGATGGGGGGGCAGGCTGGAGGCGGGGAGGAAGTGTCTGCCCCAGGGGATTCTGGGTGACTTTTCTCTTTCTCAGTGTTTTCAGGAAGTGTGTATTGGCCAGGGCTGCAGGGGGTGGGGGAGGAGGAGAGCAGGAAGCCACGGGAGACTAGAGCTAGATGTACACACACACACACACACACACACACACTCACTCACTCACTCCCAGACAGATCCAGTTTTACTCAGAAACACTCTCAGATAAGTGATCACAGCCACTCAGAGCCGTACCTGGACCCAGACACGGCCTCAGACACACCCAGGGAACAGGGGCCTGGCTGTCTGCTAGACCAGCCCTGGTCAGACGAGCTGCCTGGTCAGGCACACAGCACTCTCTCGAGCCGGAGCTGTGGGAGTCCTCTGGCCCAGGACCTAGTGGACATCTGAGGGTGAGAAAGGGGAAGCTTTGGGCTGGGCTGTTGGCGGGGGTGGTGGGGAGAGGCTCCTTCAGAGGGTCTGGGAAGGCAGGAATCCCTGTCTGTCTGTCTGTCACCTCTGGACAGAGTTTTCTGTGGTACTCCTGCCCCCCTCCCTTTTTTGCTGTCAGAATTTTCTCTCTTCTTTCACTTTCTCCACATCTTCTGTTTTTCTCTTGCCCTCTCTTTTTTTCCCCTTCTCTTTTCCTTCTCTCTGCCCTGGGCTTTTCAGGCCTCTCGTCTTCCCATAAGCCTGTCTCCTGGGCCCACTGGGAGCCCATGGTACCTGAGAGACTGCCCGTCTGTGGGTGTCTACCCTTCAGGGACCTGGTGCTGGTCTCCTCAGTTCTGGCTTCTTTCAGTGTCAAGTTCAAGGGTATTGTGGCTCTGGGAACCTCCTGCCTGAACCCCTTTGCCCTCCCACTGAGTTCAGGATAATAGGGAGACCAACTGAAGGCTAGCACTTAGTTGGTGTGGTTCCTACCCCTCTTCCCCAGGGCAAGCAGTGTGGCGGGTGCCTATGTTGTTGGGGGCTGGGCTGACCTCTCCCCCCAGTTGCTGTGGACCCCTAATGAACTCAACAACCCTGTGCTTAGATCAGTGGGGACATAGAGATGCCTCTAACCAGGTCCTGTCTGTGCACCCAGCCTACCCTATGCCCTTGGCTCATCTTTCCACAGTGTTCAGCAGACCCCTACCTACACCTTCTCCTCCTGCTAAGACAGCCCTGGGCGGGACACTCAGGATGGGGGGATGAGCTCAACACAGTCATGAGCTCCCTCAGGGATAAACCTCCTCACCCTTCTGCCCTTAGTAAACAGCACAGGGCCAGACCTGGGAAGCATGATTAGCTGCCACAGGAGGGCTGGGCCTCTGTCTCCTCCTGCCCACTACAGCACGGCTTGCCTGTGGGAAAGCTCAGTGTAGGCCTGGTGGTAGGCATTCCATGAAGGACCCAACAGGCTGTGTGAGCTTAGAGGAGGGAGCAGTTGAGTAGACCTCCTGGAGGCATGTCCTGGGTACAGTGGAGCTGATGATCTGGATCATTGTGGGGATTAAATGAAAAAGCCTCCCAGAAGAGTGCTTAGTACACACTGGGTACTTAGTAAGTGGTAGCTGTTGTTCCAGGAAAAAGTGCTAAGAGCTGAATGAAGCCTTGGTTGCGAGGGTGGGTGCCAGGTTAATTGGGTGCTGCTCTATGGAGGGGTAGGGGAGCTTCTGACCTTCTCTAGTGATCAGGAAGTGAGTGGGGTGGTGGTCATTCAGTCATCAATACATACCCTCTGAAAACCCCCTGTGTTGAGTGGTGTCATGATGTGGAGGGAGATTGGCCTGCCTGAGAGGGCTCACAGCATGTGCAGAGGCTGAGAGGCATTGTGCAGACACTAACCAAGTGAAAGCCCAGCAAGGGCTCTCCATGCTGTGATCTGGGCAGAAGTAAGAGAACAGAGGCAGGGGAATGCTGGAGGGGTTGACCTTTGGGTCTCATAATGGAGAAGGAAGGACAGGGGCAGCCACCGAGGAAGCAAGAAGCACAGGACTGAGGCCTGAGCCCTCATAGCCAGGGCACAAATGAGGAAGTGGGCAGCTGGGAAGTTTTGCCCCCATGGGGAGGGGAGTCAGGGTAAGACATGGATGTGTTCAGGTAATTGGGCCTCATCCCACGTCTCAGTCCTGCTGGCGAGAGTCCAGGGATTGAGATTGGGCTAGGTCCCTCCAAGGCCTGTGCGACACTTTAGGGGGAAGGTCTTGAATCCAAGACAGGGTGTAGGCCTGGGTCCTTGGTCCTCTGAGGTCAGTTCAGTGAAATGAATATTGATAGACACAGCTATACTGAGTGGAAGTATGGAGGGTGGAGGAGCCCCAAAGAGGCCCCAGCCCAGCCTGGAGCATGAGAGGAGGCACAAAGTGGAGGAGGAGGATGTACAATTTGGACAGAGAAGGGTGTTCCAGGTGGAAGGAACAACATATGCCAAAGCCTGGAAGTATGCATTTATGGAATGCAGCTCAGGTAAGCATGGCTGAAATGTGAGCAGGGGATGAGTTCAAGGCCAGCCTGAGATATGTAGGGTGCCTCACTCTGTTGGTCCATGTGCCCTTATGGTGAAGCCTGGTTCCTTTGGCCAGAGATTGATGTAGACAGAAAGATATGAAGGGAGAGCCAGGGGCCACCCTAGGGGAGGAGGCCATGAAGCAGGTTCCTGGCCCAGCCTGTGCTGTCTGAGCCTCTTTCATCACAGCCAGGGTGAAAGAGTTGTGCTGATGACCCGTGGTCATGACTCTTCTTACTGAATTGTCAGTAAGCCTGGAAGCATATCAGAGAGGAAACTGAGGATCAGAGCTATAGTTAGCTGCTTTGTGAAGTCAGAAACTGATGTGTAGTCAAGCTGGGATTTGACTGTGTTCAGCCTGGCTCCAAAGCTCTGCCTCCTTTTTTTTTTTTTTTTTTAATGTTTTCGTTTTTGAGAGGGGGAGGGGCAGAGAGAGAGGGAGACAGAATCTGAAGGAGGCTCTAGGCTCTGAACTGACAGCACAGAGCCCGACGTGGGGCTCGAACTCATGGACCATGAGATCATGACCCGAGCTGAAGTCAGATACTCAACCGACTGAGCCACCCAGGCACCCTCCAAAGCTCTGCCTCTTAGCTAGACAGACCACACATCTCATTTTTGCCTGGGACAGGCCCTGTTTATACCTGTTGTTCTGACATAGTTACTAACAGTGCCTCTTTTAACTGTCAGAAGTGTTCTGGTTTATACGATTAATTATGTGGTTACCCTACTCTTACCCATTCTGACATGGGACCCTCACATGTCCCCTAACCCCCAGGTTTAAGGTCAGCTGTGTGTATTTGCCCCAATCCAATAAAACAAACCTCAGGCTGTGATCCCATCCTGGGGTGGATCAGCCTCTGCCCCGTCCAGGAGTCTCCTGGTCTTGCTATGGGCATAGTGAGTAGAGCAGATGTGTCCATATGTCACTTGGATAGAGGAAAAAGGGACTGAAGGAGCAGGGGAGCCAGGGCTGGGGGGCAGGTGGAGGCCCCCTAGAGGACAGGCCCATTGAGCTGTACTCTTAGGTACACACAGGCTTTCCATGGGCTGAGATGATAGAGGGTAGTGTGGAGAAAGCAAGCAGTGTAAGCAAAGGTTTGGAGGGAGGGGCCACTGAGCATGTGCTCATGTTTGGGGCTCAGGGTTGGGGCCAGTCTTCTGATCTGTTGGATCAGAGGTCAATAGGAAACATCCCAGCTGGACCTCAGCTGTAGATTGGAGCTGAGGCCGCTCTTAGGGTTATAGGCACTGACGTCCAGGACTCCAACTGGGGTGGGGGCACTTTGTGGGCACTATCCTTTCCTCTGGGGTTTTCCCACATGCTGTGCCTTCCGGATACCACTTCTCCTTTCCTGGCCTGGCCCTGACTCAGCATGGCCCCGTCCCCTGTGGTAGGCAGGCAGAGGTCAGCCAGGAAGGTTCCTGGAAGAGGATGATAGAATAAGGCCTGGAGGTCCATGGAAGGGGGGGTGGGTTTCCCCTTGCTCCCACTTGCTTGGCACATAGCCATTTTCCTACAAAGACTGTGCTAGGAGAGGAGCCCTTTGCACTGTTCCCCTCTCCCTTCTTGCCATGGTCACAATGACTGTCAGAGTTGTGATCACATTTCCTCTTGGATGGCAGCTCCAGAGCTGCCTAGATGCTGAGTTGGGTTGGCCACTGTAAGGAGGCGAGCCTCAGAGAAGCTCTCAGATCCTGGCTGTGGCCTCATTTGACACCGTGGTTGAGTTTGCAGGCTGTGGTGCCAGACTGCCTGGGTGCAAATCCCAGCTGTGGGATCCGGGACAAATTAACTTTGTGTCTCTGTGCCTGTTTCCTCATCTGTAAATTTGGGATAACAGTAGGCCATACTTTATAGAGACCTTGTGATGAGTAAATGAAGACAACTGGGAATAATGCACGCACAGAAAACTAATAAGAATTAATGAACCCAGGTCTTCATTTATTTATTAATCCCTGCTGAGTGCTGGGCATGCCATAGTGAAGAAGGTAGGTGTGGCACCTGCCTCAGGGAACTCACATGCTTCAGATGGGCGGGTCCCTCGCAGCCGATCAGGACGGTGATAGGGGGCACCTGGGGTCCAGGGATGGGAGGGCCATTGCTTCTTCAGCTCTGAGGATGCTCTGTTGCCACCTTCCCCTCAGTGCTGGCTCTCAGTCCTGGGGAGGGGGTCAGTCCAGGGAACCACTCAGCCCTTCTTGGCATTGGAGGGGCAGAGCCTGACCCCACTTCCCCGGGGCCAGCCTGACTGGCACTGACCTGACAGCTTGGAGTTTTACTCTTGGCTCATCACAGGCCAGGCCCCCAAGGGCCCCTTCTTCCTGGAGTCTGGCAGGCTGGGTGCGATAGATTGCTTTGCCTGTCAGGAAGCCTCCGAGGACATTGCACCTGACCAGCTGGGGGTCATGCCCTTGGACCTGTGGGTACTTACTCAGTCTCTAGGTCTTCATTCACCCTTTCATTTGCTTTTCTCTCAACTGTAATGGCAACCTATCCACTTACCTATCTGTCACCACCCACCTGTCCATTCAGCCATTTACTTGTCTTGTCATCCATCCACCTGCTCATGTGTCCACTCACCCACCCACCCACCCAACATGCTCTTGTTGTTGACTCAGCCAGTTCCTGCACTGGGCTGTGGAGATAAAAAATCAAGTCTGATGCTGCCCCTGGCCTAAAGACACTCAGGGTCAAGTAGGGGAGACAGTCTAGTGCAGTGTTCACCAGGGGGTCTTCTTCGGCCCAGCTAAACATTCAGGCTCTCATGAGCACCACTTGGCATCAGATTCCCTGAGGAGCATTTAAGACGAAACAGCTGGCCACCAGGGTAGTGGTGGGCCTTCCTCTGCTGTGGGGTCCTTGTGGCAGTCAGTTCACACAGCTGTCCAGGAGCCATTCTCCGTGGCCCCCCAGGAGAGGTGGGGGACTGAGATGACAGGTAGGTGTGAGAGCCACCCTGGCTTAGAAACCTCTTGATTCAAGAGTCCAGTATTCCATCTAACGAACCCACAGGTGTGGTTTCGGGTTCCTACATGGGTTGTGCCAGTGACAAGCCACCACGTTCAGGGAAGCCCAAAGCTCCAGCTCCTCCACCGGGTTGAGAGCCACTTACAATTTCTCCCCGTCTAGGTGCAGTGCCTCGCTCAGGCCACTTTTGTCCAAGGCAACGTTGCCAAGGAATGTGGCTGACATACCACCTTCGGCAGGTTTCTAGGGGAGCAGTGTGAGAAAGCGAGCCGAAGGTCAGATTCTCTCAAAGAAAGGGAAGGAGTTCACTCCTTCTTGACCTACACGTGGGGAGGAGACCATTAGACTACAGGGTAATATGGAAACAGCCATGTATCTTAGGAGGCCCATAGACTGCAGAGTCAGGGTTCAGGTCCTGGCATAGTATAAATGCCTGGCACAAAGGAGGAAGATACTTTAAAAAATGTTATTTGGAATCATTTGTCTGAAGCTTGTCACAGAGGGGGAGATGGGCAGGGTCTGGGGGAGTGTGGAAGAGGGGTCAGGAAAGGCATTCAGAGAAGCAGAACTTGAGTTTGGAGATAAAGGGTGAATGGATGTTCTCTGGTCAGAGACCAGGGGGAAGGGATTCCTGGAGGAGGCAACAGCAGGAACAAAGGCCTGGCATCATGGTCATGCCCCAGCTCTTGCTTGCTTTTGTGATAAACGCACACTGCCAATCACTGCCAGGAATGTTGGGGCAATAACCAGGCTGAAAATAACCAGTGAGACAATTGCCCACCCACTCTGATGTTCCTCCTTGGCCCCTGCCAGACACTGGCAGAGAGAGTGGGTGGGGCCAGGCCTCTAGGGCTAGGTCCCTTGTTCCAGCTGTGGGGGCACAAAACACGCCTTGTCTTGGTTAATTCTCCAAACGCCCTGCCAGGTCGGTGATATAGTCCCCCCTCTACAGAAGAAGAAACTGAGTCTCAGAGGGGCTAGGTGCTTGCCCTTGGACACACGGGAACTAAGACTGAGTCAAGGTTCAAACTCACATCTGATGCCAAAGCCAGGAGACACTCGGGAGACACTTAGCCTGTAGGGAACAGTGTGATCTGTGCTGAGACTGATACACAGAGCACTGAGGCTGTGGGAGCTCAGGGGGCCCTGAACCCGGCCTTGGAGTTGGGGAAGGGTTTCTGGGGGAGTGATAGCAGAGATGGGGAGCTGGTGTGCAAGAGGAGTGCGGTAAGGACATAACAAGAGATGGCAGGGATGTGTAGAAGAAGGAACCCTTGTGCACTGTTGGTGGAAAGGCAAATTGGTGGAGCCACTGTGGGAAACAGTAAAGAGGTTCCTCAAAAAATGAAAAATAGAACTATATAATCCAGTAATTCCACTATTGGGTGTTTACCCACAGGAAATGAAAAGACTAATTCAAAAAGTGTATGCAGCCCGATGTTTATTGTAGCATTATTTACAATAGCCAAGATACAGAAGCAACCTCAGTGTCCATTGATAGGTGAATGGGTAAAGAAGAGGTGGTCTATATATACAATGGAACATTACTCTGCCATAAAGAGAATGAGATTGTGCGCCATGTGCAACAACATGGATGGACCTAGAGGCTACACTGCTAAGTGAGACAAGTCAGTCAGAGAAAGACAAATACCGTATGATTTCACTCATACGGAATTTCAGAAACAAATAACAAAAAAAGGAGACAAAAAACCAGATGCTTAAATACGGAGAACAAACTGATGGTTACCAGAGGGGAGGTGGGTGGGGGTGGGGGGTGAAATGGGTGAAGGGGGTCAGGAGTACGCCTGTGATGAGCACTGAGTACTGTATAGGATTGTTGAGTCACTGTATCATACACCTGAAACTAATATGACGCTTTGTGTTAACAATATTGGGATTAAGTCTGGTGGGATCAGGTGAATTTGAGGGGTCTGAGGCACCCAGGAGGTGGACACGTTTGCATCCATGTCTGGGGCAAGGGAGAAGGTAGTCTTGAGCCAGAGACCCCTAAGACTCAGGGCCTTACGACTTGGTTTCTGAGGCTCTGGTCTCTGCCCTTGGCTTAGATGTCCATTTTGATCCTGAACCCATCCACTCACCAACACATGCCTTCTTATCCTTAAAAGCTCAAGTCAATGGGGCGCCTGGGTGGCTTGGTCGGTTAAGTGTCCGACTTCGGCTCAGGTCATGATCTCACAGTCCGTGGGTTCGAGCCCCGCGCCGGGCTTTGTGCTGACAGCTCGGAGCCTGGAGCCTGTTTCGGATTCTGTGTCTCCCTCTCTCTGTGACCCTCCCCCGTTCATGCTCTGTCTCTCTCTGTCTCAAAAATAAATAAACATTAAAAAAAATTAATAAAAAAATAAAATAAAATAAAAAAAGCTCAAGTCAAGCATCACTTCCTCCAGTCTTCCCTGACTCCACAGGCTAGGATGCAGCCCACTCTGGACTGCTAGATTGGAGACGCTGTGGGTACATGTGGCTAAAAGCTAGAGCTTTGGGGATAGGTGACCTGATCACAGCAATGCAGGGGCAACTTATACATGCCAAAGAAGGTGCCGGCCTCCTTTAGGCTTGGGGAGCTTGGAGGTTTGGGGGCAGGGGAGTGAGGTGAGGAGGGCTCCCGTCTGAGTCTGTGGAATGAATGAGCTTTGCTACAGCCCAGGTGAGCTGGGAGTTCAGTGGGTTTGAGGCCTGGCTCTGTCACATAGTGATGCCAGCCCAGTGATTCCCCTACCTGGAGCTAACCCTGGGTGCCCAACTTTTGGTCTGTTCTCAGCCTTCCCTCCAGGGAGGAGGAGTTACTGTCATCACCACCATCATCCCCTCCCCAGCCAGCGCCTGAGGAGCCCCCGGCCACCTTCCCCCGAGTGCCTCCACAGCCACCGTCTCCACCTCCCAGCCCCCCGGAGATCCCCCCGAAGCCTCTTCGCCTGCCCCCAGAGTTCGGTGAGTGCAATAGCCAGGCATGAGGTTCCTGGTGGGTAGCCTGGGATCAGGGCCCCTTGGGAGTCTGCAAGGATGCACGGATCAAACTTTCTGCTGGGCTCCGCCACCAACACAGTGTGGCCCTGGACAGGTGAGCACCATTCTCTTCATCCTCAAAATGGAGACGGCACCCACCTATCTGACCTACTGACTGTTAAGTGCACATGGCAAACTTTTTGAATTGCCCTTGGTTTAAAGTCTAGGGCTATTTTCCATGGTTGTTGATGGTTTGCTTTTCAACTTGGAGTGTCCATTTTTCTCGATTCTTGATTCTTGTTATTTTTTTAGCCTCTTTAAACAGTCCTTGCCTCTGACCCCTAAACTTACCCCTATTCAGACCTCCTTGTGGTGGCCTGGCCTCTCCTTTGAGGCTGTCCTATGATGCCGTGAGTGTATAAATAGCATTTCCTGTCCCCTGTGCCTATTTTTGAAAGCTGGGCTGGGGTGAGGGGTAGGGGTCTTTTTAGGCTAAGGGTGGCCTTTGTGAAGCCAGGCCGGGGTACCCAGGAGGGGAGGCTAGTCTGAGTCTCTTCCCACCCCCACCCCTCTCTCTCCTTAGATGACTCTGACTATGATGAGCCTCCAGAGGAGGGGCCAGCGGCCCCAGCTGGCGTGATGACCAAGAAGGTGGGGCAGGTGGTGGTTAGGGTTTGGGCTGCCTGTCAGAGTGGAGGGTGGGCTGCCCAGCTGCCTCTCGGACCCTGGGGACCACCTGATAGAGAAAGGGGAGCCAGTTCCCAGGATGTTTCCTTCCCCCTTCGTTGTCTTGCCACGCAGGGCTTGAGGGTAGAGCATAGCACCTGAGCTCCCTGCCAGGGATCTGGGGGCTCTTGTTTGAGCCCGAGCTCCAGTCTTCAGCTACATCTGGATGGCTATGTGTGGCCTCTTCTCTCCCTCAGTGTTTGAGCACATCTCCCTGAGAACATCTTCCTCCGTCTCTTTCACTTTCTCTTTTCCTGTGTCCCCCTGGTGTCTTAACTCTCCATCTCTGAGTGTTACTCACTATCCCTTCATCTTTCTGTCTTTGTCTCTGAGTGATGCTGTCCCTCTGGGTCCCTGTGCTGCCTGCTGGCAGGGGAGGGAGTATGTGGAAACAGCAATGAAAGTGCTGAGTCGTGTGGGTTAGGTGGACGGGACTGAGGGAGCGCGGCAGCCCCCGGGGGGGTGTGATCTGGGGCTTGAAGGGAAGCCTGATGCTGAGTGGGTTTGTGGCGGGGCGGCCAGGAGGAGCTCCCAGTGAGCCAAGTCCCACGTGCCGTGCGTGTGGCCAGTCTGCTGAGCGAGGGGGAAGAACTGTCTGGGGACGACGACCAAGCAGATGAAGATGAGGATGACCACGCCTATGAGGGCGTCCCCAAGTGAGTGTCCACTCTTCTCCAGTGGCTGTCCCACCTGGCCACCCTCCTTTCCCAAGTGTTACCAGCCACTCCATCTCCTCAGCCCCTGCCCCATAGAAGCCCCCATCCTGGGCTCCCTCATTCCTTCTCTTCTTTCCCAAGTGGTGGATGGCACAAGAGCAGCCTGAACTCATCCCTGCCCAGCAGCCTCCTGATCCCCGAGCTCCCACCACACCCCATGGACGGGCTCCCCGGGGGCTCCACCCCCATCACACAGGTCATCAAGGCTGGCTGGCTGGACAAGAACCCACCGCAGGGGTGAGTGATGCCTGTTAGGTCTTGCTGGTTCTCTGCATGAGGATGGGGAGTATTCTATCCTGGATCCAAAAAACAGGCCAAGGTTATTTGAGCAGCTCTCTCCAAGCTGAATGTAACAGTCAGTCATGCCCACCAGACCTGTGTTTTATTACCGTTAAAATCGGGAAGTCCTGGGGCGCCTGGGTGGCTCAGTCGGTTAAGCATCCGACTTTGGCTCAGGTCATGATCTCACAGTTCATGAGTTTGAGCCCCACGTTGGACTCTGTGCTGACAGCTCACAGCCTGGAGCCTGGTTCGGATTCTGTGTCTCTGTGTCTCTCTGTCCCTCTCCTGCTTGTGCTCGGTCTCTCTCTCTCAAGAATAAATAAACATTAAAAAAATTGTTTTTAAGTTGGGAAGTCTTACTTTGAGTCTGACTTCTATCATTCTTGCTATAGGTAAAGTCCCTTTTCTCAGTGGCCATTTGGGTTCCTTCCTCCCTTGAACCTGGCTATTTCTAATTTTGTATGTGGCTGCGAGAGGGGGCAGGGGTAATCTTGGAGCCTCTCCTCTAATCCCCAGTCCTTTGCTCTGTTTTCCCTCTGCCTCTGCTTCTCCAGATCTTATATCTATCAGAAGCGATGGGTGAGACTGGATGCCGATCATCTGAGATACTTTGACAGTAACAAGGTGAGGCCCATGTTGGTCCCTGACAGGACCCCTGCTCCAGCCTGGCCCTAGGCTGACCCTTGACACTAGGCTTGGGTGGAGTCCTTCCCCAGACCAGACCTCACTAGAGCTCCGGTCTGACTCCTTGAACCGTGTCTTCCTCGCCCATTGGCCTGCTGTGGGCCGTGGTCAGGGTCAGTGTCAGGGCTATCCCTCATCACCTGTGGGGCACGGGGCTGTAGCTAACTTTTGTGTCATCTAAAGTCAAGGGAACCAAGGAGTTCTGAACCACAGTACAGCTTCCCTCTCTTCCCCAGGACGCCTACTCTAAGCGCTTTATCTCTGTGGCCTGCATCTCCCGCGTGGCTGCCATCGGGGACCAGAAGTTTGAAGTGATCACGAACAACCGGACCTTTGCCTTCCGGGCAGAGAGTGATGGTGAGGGGTAGGGCTGGGAGAAGATTGGCAGCCTGGCCTGGTAAGTGGGGGGAGGAGAACCAGGGCACATCTGCTCCCCTGCATCAAACCCAGAGAAGAGTCCATCTTCTATGAGGTGGGAGAGAGAAGGGGACACTCTCTGGCTCTGTGTTTGAGACACCCACTGAGAACCATTTATTTCCATTTGCAGGGGAAATAGGCTCAGATAGGCGAAGTGGCTTGTCCAGCGTAGGTGGCCCAGCTGGGATTGGAGCCTGAGCTTGTCCAAGTCCAAGAACTCACAGATAGTCAGAAATGGGTGGGGTGGTCTGGGTGGGCTTGCTGGCGGAGGTGCTGCCTGAGGAGCCTGGAATAGAGAACCTTAGGGGACTCCCTGCCAGGCTGAGCTCAGGCCTACTCTTTCCCCTTGGCCTGCAGTGGAGCGGAAGGAGTGGATGCAGGCCCTTCAGCAGGCGGTGGCTGCTCAGTATGCCCGGGCCCAGCTGTCTAGCGCTTATCCGTTGGGTATTCGAGGCTCAGAGCCACCTGACCGTGCTGGCAGCCTGGAACTACGTGGTTTCAAGAATAAACTGTATGTGGCCGTGGTTGGGGACAAAGTGCAGCTGTACAAGAATCTGGAGGTGCGAAGGAGTCAGCCAGATTGCTAAACCCCTCCCCTGCTCCCTGCCTACTTGGTCCCTCAGCCTGCCCAGCACCCACCGTGGCCCCTCAGCCTGCCCCCTGCCCCCCGGGCCCCCCCCGCCCCGGTCCCTCAGCCTGCCCCATGCTCCCTGCCCACCCTGGTCCCTCAGCCTACCCCCTGCCCACCCCAGTCCCTCAGCCTTGCCCCTGCCCCCTGCCCATCCTGGTCCCTCCACCTGCCCCCTGCCCACCCTGGTTCCTCAGCCTGCCCCCTGCCCCCTGCCCACCCTGGTCCCTCAGCCTGCCCCCTGCCCCCTGCACCCCCCCCCCCAGTCCCTCAGCCTGCCCCCTGCCCTCCCTGGTCCCTCAGCCTGTCCCATGCCCCCTGCCCACCCTGGTCCCTCAGCCTGCCCCCTGCCCCCCCTGGCCCCTCAGCCTGCCCTCTGCCCACCCTGGTCCCTCAGCCTGCTCCCTGCCCATCTCATCCCTCAGCCTGCCCCCTGCCCACCTCATCCCTCAGTCTGCCCTATGCCTACCCTGGTCCCTCAGCCTGTCCTTTCCCTTTCTTCCTTCCCCTGACTGAGCTCAGCCCTGTGCCGGCCACGCTTCCTGCTCCCAGTCCTGACACTATCCCCTGCCTGGTTCCTGAGCATTACCTTCCCATCACCACCCTGCCTCCTGCTCTCCTTCCCTACTGCTACACGGCCTCTGAGCCTGGGTCCATTGACCCATTTCCAGATTCCTGTACCCTCCTTTATCTCCTTCCAAGGTACTTTTCTAGTCCCTAGGGTTCTACCTCCCCTTCCTCTCTGTCCCTCCCTGGGCCTTTGAGCCCCGCCCCCCAGGCCTTGCCCTCACCCCTTCCCACCTACCTGCCAGGAGTACCACCTGGGCATTGGCATCACCTTCATTGACATGAGCGTAGGCAACGTGAAGGAAGCAGACCGGCGCAGCTTCGACCTCACCACCCCCTACCGCATCTTCAGGTGAGCCTCCCTCCCCTCGCTCACCTGCATCATCACTCCCTGTCAGCATTTTTCTTCTTGCTTGTGTGGAAACCTGCCCCTTCTAGGATGGATTTCTCCCCTCCCTTCCCAGCCCTGACCATCTGCACTGGTCCTTTACCTCCACTCACTAATCTCTTCTGATCCCTCCCTTCTAAGAAATCTCACTTTTACCCCACCCCTCTCTGACCATCACTTTCCACCTCTCCTCCCCCCCCCCCCCCCCAGGCCGTCACCTGCCACCTCTGAGGCACTGTGCCATGCCTGAGTTCAAATCGTGTGTATTAGCCTGGCTGCCATGCATGACAGAATAGCACAGACTGGGGGACTTAAACAACAAAAGTTTATTTTCTCACAGTTCTGGAGACTGGAAGTCTAAGGTCAAGGAGCCGTCAGTGTTAGTTTCTGGTGAGACCCCTCTTCCTGGTAGATGGCTACCTCCTCACTGTGTCCTCATGCGACTTTTCCTCTGTGCGCATGTAGAAAGAGAGTGAGCTATCTGGCATCCCTTCCTCTTTCTGTAAAGGAACCAATCTTACCAGGTTAGAGCCCCACTCTTAAGACATTATTTAACCTTAATTACCTCCCTCAAGGCCCTGTCTCCAGATGCAGTCACACTGGGGGACCACAGTTTGGTCCATAACATTCTGGGTCCACCACTGGGTCACTGTGTGACCTGGGCAAATCGCTTGACCTCTCTGTGCCTTGGTTTCTTCCTCTGTAAGACCACGACAGTCTTTGTAAAGCCCTTACCTGACACGGTATGCAGTAATTGCTCTGTCAACACTAATGCCATCATGCCTCTGTCATCATTTCTTTTACCCTTAGCTCAGATCTCTTCTCCCCCAGGGACTTCCTCCTGAGCTCCACCTGTATGTCCAACAGTTTTGTGGATTCCTCCTCGACTCCCTGTACCTCCCAAGCCCGTATCTCCACCCATGGGAATGTCTGCCTCTCCTGCTCAGCCCTGGGGACACCCGTCACAACCCCTGTCTTGCCCCCATCACTCTTTCACCTTTGTCTGGCGCCTCGCCTCTGTCCCTCCCATTTTGTCCCAGGCCAGGGGGGCCTCTGGCAGTGGCTGTGGTGCTTCCTCATCCATTAGCTGATTGTCTACGACTGCCTGCAGGGCCTTTTCTTTTTGTTGAAAGCCAATTTTTTTTTTTAAACGTTTATTTATTTTTGGGACAGAGAGAGACAGAGCATGAACTGGGGAGGGGCAGAGAGAGAGGGAGACACAGAATCGGAAGCAGGCTCCAGGCTCTGAGCCATCAGCCCAGAGCCTGATGCGGGGCTCGAACTCACGGACCGCGAGATCGTGACCTGAGCTGAAGTCGGACGCTCAACCGACTGAGCCACCCAAGCGCCCTGAAAGCCAATTTTTTATTTGTTTATTTCTTGCATTTGAAGTTCTCTTTGATGACATCATTGGCCTGAGATTCTTTGTTGTCATCCTTAACTACCATGCAACCGTGACCAGCCACCTTCCAGCGTTTTCCAGAAGCCTGCCTATTCACCTACTTTCTTGTTGTCATCAACCTTAATTAGGTTGATTTGGTGTTTGGCACCAAGGGCCTCCACCCTCCTGACATATGTAGGCTGAGACAGTTGGACGTAAGAACACAAAGACGGGCTTAGTGCTTAGCTAAGGCCTTGGCAGCTTGCAGATTCCACATCTTAGGCCTTTGTGGATGAGCATGGTCTTCAGCCCCTCTTGTAAAGCAGCATTATAGCCTGTCACACCTCTAACAGCGATGCCTTTTTTGGCCATGGTGGTGGGTGATGGGGGTAGCCGAATCTTGAATGCATACATATGTGGTGTGGTGGCAGCAGGGAAATAAAAAACCAGAGGAAGACACCTCTGTATCCTCTCATACTGAAGGTGAAACCTCCACCCCACTGAAACTCTCCACTGCATCTCTGTTGTCCTCTGGGTGCACTTTGCCCTCTTCTGCCTGGCACAGGCTTGTCCCTGTATGTCTCCCAACCTCTTGTCTGCACGTCTGCCCATCCTGCCTGCAGGTCCATCCCTGTGGATGGCCCTGTGTGCCATCCCACCCCTTTGCACATGCTGTTCCCTTTGTCTAGAACTCCTTTCTGCCTCCTCTGGCTAAGCCCTTTTCATCTGTCACGTCTTAGCTCGGGCATTATTTTTTCCCCGGCAGCCTTTTCTAGTCTCTGGGTGGGGCAGAGGCAACTCTGGGCTCCCCCAGCTCCCATGTATATCTCAGGTTCATAGTGTCCTTGCTTGTGTCCATGCCCACCTTCCCCACAGACCCAGGATGCCTCCCTCTTCTGGTTATGAGTGCTCAATGCCTTGTTCCCGCCACTGCCCCCCCCCCCCCCCCACAAGGCTGTGCCTCCTCATGCTGCCTGAAAATCTCTCTGAGCCCTTTCCCACCAGCCCCCACCCCCCCACTCCTGTGTCCCTAGCTTCTCGGCCGAATCGGAACTAGAGAAGGAGCAGTGGCTGGAGGCCATGCAGGGAGCCATTGCCGAGGCCCTGTCTACCTTGGAGGTGGCCGAGCGCATCTGGGCTGTGGCCCCCAACAGGTTCTGTGCCGACTGCGGGGCTGCCCAGCCTGACTGGGCCTCCATCAACCTCTGTGTCGTCATCTGCAAGCGCTGTGCAGGTGTGTGGGGCTGGGGCACCAGGCTGAAGCATGACAGGGCTGGTGTGTTGGGATGATAGGTGGCCCGTCTGGCTGGAGGGGCTGGACCCAAGACAGTATTCAGATCATTGTTGATGAAGTTGTACCTGTATGCCAGGCCTTTCCCACTGTGATTAGCCCTCAGTCCTGAGATTGTAAGGCAGGGGTTAACTGCTCATGCCATGGCTAAGGACACTGAGGCACAGAGAGGGGAAATGGCTTGTTCAGGGTGGCCTGTCAAGTAAGTGTGGATTTGAGCCCAGGCCTGTTGGGGTCCAGCACCCTGTCACATCAGAGAAGTGGAAAGAAGAGACAGGAGGAGCTGGCAGGCCGTTGCAGGCAGTGGGAGGAGCTAGTGTTTCATCTGGAGGTGATGGGAGGCAGGAGTGGGAGGGAAATGGTCAGATTGTGCCTCAGACTCTGGCTGGTGGGTGGAATCCGAGTTGGAAAGGTGAGACTGGAGACCAGCGGGGAGGCTGTTAATGGATCCATTAGAGAGAAGAACAGGCTAAGGGCTGGTCTGTGGAAGCGATGGAGAGCACTTGAGAGATGTGCAGGATCTGCAGGGTAAAGGTCTCAGGGACAGATCAGATGAGGAGGGTGAGAAAGAAAGACTAGAGCCTAAGATTGATTCATCTGTTGAACCGGCATTTACTGGGGGTCTCTGGTATGCCAGACACTGTGAGGTATTGGGGATTTGGCCCTCCTGGGAGCTGATGGTGCGCAGGTGGCAGCTTTGGGCAGCTTGAGATGGGGATCTGGGGCGCGGGGTACAGTTCTGGGGAAGGCGCTGAGCTCAGTAAGAAGCCCTGAAGCCTGTGGGACATCTAGGGCAAAGGTCCAGGAGGCCTTGGGCTGTGAGGTCTGGGTGCAGGAAAGAAATGACTCGATTTAGAAAGGTGTCAGCTCACGGAGGCATATGGGTGACTGGAGTGGAAGAGGTGCTCCATGAGAGGTTGCAGAGGGTGTGAGGCTGAAGCCAGAACCAGGCAGTGCTAGGCACTCCTAGAGCCCCAGCCTCCTCCCTACCCCGGGGGTCCTTTGTGGGACCTATAGCTGAGCAAGGCTGCATTCCCTCCAGCCCCAACTCCCCCTGCCCTCTCATTCCACAGAGATTTACTAAGTGCTCACTATGTGCTAGACTTTATTCTAGGCACGGAGGCTAGACCCTAAAGCTGACAGTCAAGGTTCCTGCTCTCAGACAGCTTACATTCTGTTGGGGAGAGGCAGAAAATACATACATGAACCAATAAAAACATCAGGTAATAAAGTGCTAGGCAGAGAATGTGTCTGTCAGGAAGCCCTCTCTGAAGAGATGACATGTCAGCTGAGATCTGGATGGGAGGAGGGAGCAGACCCTGGGGAGATGGGGGAAGAGAATCCAAGCAGAAAGAACTGTGAGTGCAAAGGCCCTGAGGCAGGAATGAGGTTGGTTGATAGGAAGAGGGAAGAGAGTATGGCCCAGGGGGATTGGGGTTGGGGGAAATTCTGAAATGAAGTTGAAGAAGCAGGTAGGGAATTCGTATCTAATTCTGGGGAGCCATTGGAGGGTCTAAAGCAGGGATTTGTTGTAAGCAGATTTGCTTTTTAAAGAGATCATTCTGGGGGCACCTGGCTGGCTCAGTTTGTGTGTGACTCTTGATCTGGGAGGAGGAGGAGGGGGGTGGGAGAGTCATGAGTTCAAGCCCCATGTTGGGCATAGAGCTTACTTAAAAAAAAAAAAAAAAAGATCAAAAACATCACTCTGGCTGGGCTGTGCAGAGTGGCCTGTGGGGGGTGACGGGGGGGGCGGGGGCACTGCTGCAGGAGCCCAGGTGACTTTACAGGGCTCAGTTCTGTGGTGCCAAGAGCAGGGGGATGCGTGGCTAGTTTCCAGAGTGGTGTGTGAGTGACCTCTCCCTGTATGCCCTGGATGGGCTCTATGGGGAGGCAAGGATGGGGGGAAGGTTAGTGCTTATATGAAGGAGAGAGCCCTAAAGACCCATGACCCTGAGTCTAGCCCTCTGTCTATAGGGGAGCACCGTGGCCTAGGCGCTGGGGTCTCCAAGGTGCGGAGCCTGAAGATGGACAGGAAGGTGTGGACGGAAACACTCATTGAGGTGGGGAGGCCTTGCCCGCCGCCTACATTTGGGGTCAGCTCCACTCAGCTACTGCCTGGGTCTCCCCCATCTCACAGACCCCGGCACCCTGGAGCTAGAAGAGACCTTGGGGATCATCTAGTGGGTGGGGATTTTGGAAAAGTTGATTTTTGGCAAAGTCAGCAAACTGGCCAGTGAGCTAAGAATGTTTCTACAGTTTTAAAGGGTTGTAAAAAAAAAAAAAAAAAAGGAACATGCCACAGAAACTGTCCTGCAGAGCCTAAAATATTGTTTCATCTTCACTCACATATGCCAGTGGGTGTGAGTATGTACGTTTGGGGGCATACTTACATGTGCATATGTGCCTGTGTACTTGGGGTTCCCAGGTACTGACACGTGTGGTGGTCACAGAGGAGAACCGTGCAACGGGAGGCTGACCACACGGGCCTACCTGACAGCCCCAGCCACGCTTCAGTTTGGGTGTCACATCTCCTGTGAGTTAGGGTTAGAATACCCAGGTTAAACATGAGGACACTGAGGCTCAGGGAGAGAAAATGACTTGCCCGAAGTCACAGAGTAAGTCGGTGGTGGTGGAGCCTGTTTCTGCTTTATTCTCTTCTGTGACCCAGCACCCCACACAGGGCCTGACAAGGAGGCAGGGTGGGGGGCCCAGGAAATGGCTGTGGAATGAATGATCAGCAGGATGAAGGGATTAATAAACTAGTCCCCTGGTTACTGGATTCTTGCATCTGCCCCCCAGCATTAGCCCCTGCTCCTCCTCCCCTGAGCCCAGAGAGGAATGTCAAGGACAGGAGAGGTTTCCAAAATCCCTACCCACTCCATTGGCTAACAGGTCAGCCGCCGCCCCCAACCCGTGACCCTTGCCCAGGCTGTGATAGCCTCAGGAATACAGAGTTCCAGATGTGGGACTGGGTGGGGGAAATAGTAAGGCCCCCAACCAGTCACCAGGCCTGGGGCGTCTACCTGGCAGACTGCCTCTCATCCTGTCGTTGAGCTGAGGGACTAGGCTTGGGCTCACAGCCACCAGCAGGCCAGGCTGCCCCTCAGCTTCCCCGATTGGAAAGTGGGTCTGGCTCTCCCAGCCCCTTGCCTGACAACCTCAAAGATTTTATAAGAACGGGCCTCTGGACATAGTCTGCCTCTCTAACCTCTTGCCCAAACCCACAGCTCTTCTTACAGCTGGGCAATGGCCCTGGGAACCGCTTCTGGGCAGCCAATGTACCCCCCAGTGAGGCTCTGCAGCCCAGCAGCAGCCCCAGTGCCCGGCGGCGCCACCTGGAGGCCAAATACCGTGAGGGCAAGTACCGCCGCTATCACCCGCTCTTTGGCAACCAGGAGGAACTGGACAAGGTCAGGGCACTGGGCCTCTGGGACTCCTGGAGACCACCCACTTTCTTTCTGCTCCCCTCATTGCTCTCTGTGTTTCAACTCATCTTTTGCATCAGCTCAGAGCGATGAGCTTGGTATATAGGGAAACTGAGGCCCAGAGGGCAGAAGGACCCTGCCTAAGCCACAGGGAGAGTTGGAGCAAAGCAAGGAGGAGTCAGGCCTGACCCTTGGGCCAAGGCCACATCCCCAGCATCTGTCTGCCTCCCTCCCCTCTTGATTCCTCTGTCTCCCGAACCGTCCTGCTCCTTGTGAATCCTGCCAAAAGGAGTGAACTTGATGGGGATGCTATTTCCTGCCAGGCTCATGAAAAACAGCTGGCTGCTCTGACCCACCCCCCCCCCCCCCCATCCACACCCCACTCAAGATGAGGCCCCACATGGGCCCCAGGCCCTGACAGGCTGGGAGCCAAGCCCCGGGCCCTGGTCTGGCTCAGCCTGAGTGGGAGGTAGCCTGCTCCGAGGCAGGGGGATGCCACTGTGACCTCTGATTGGCCTTCAGCCCCTCCCCCAAAGCAGCCCCACCCAGGAAGGCTCAGTCTAGCTAGAAGCCCAGTGGGAGCCAGACCTCCACCTCCCAGGAACCCAGGCGTCCAGCCCCCAGCCCAACCCAGTCTAGCCCGCCAGCTAGGAGGGGCAGCAACTCCCATTGGTTGAGAGGGCTGGGCAGGCAGTGAGGAATTCAAATGTGGGAGGAATTAGCTACAAAGCACCCCGCTCTGCCCTTCCACAAGGCAGAGGGAGCTTGAGATCCTCTAGAGAACAGGCTTGGCGGCTGACTGGATCCCAGGGGCTGCCAGCAGGGGTGAGCCCTGGGCCACTCGGATCCCCAGCCTCTGCAGGGCAGCCCCTACCTACCCTCCTAACCCCTTGGCCTTTCTCTTCCTCCCCCTTTCCTCTTTGGCTTTCTTCCTGCCTCTTTTCTCTTTCAACCTGAGGATGGGCCCCCAGACTTGGGTGACTCCTTCACTCCCTTCCTCTCTTCCCCCAGGCCCCCTTTCCCGCTGTCCCCCCACTCTGACTTAGGCTGACCCTCCCCTCCCTCTTCCTCCCTCCTCCCAGGCTCTGTGTGCTGCAGTCACTACCACAGACCTGGCTGAGACCCAAGCTCTCCTGGGCTGTGGGGCTGGAGTCAACTGCTTCTCAGGGGACCCTGAGGCCCCCACACCCCTGGCTCTTGCCGAGCAGGCAGGGCAGACGCTGCAGATGGAATTCCTACGGAACAACCGGACCACGGGTGAGTGGCTGATGGGACTGTCCACCTCGAGGGATGGGGCCTCCCTGCTGCCACCGTCTGGCCTTTTGAGAGGGGTGCTGGGTGGGGGTCGCCAGAAGCGGTGTATCACCCTGTGGGGTTAGATATGCGTACCACGTGGGCTGTGATAGCAGCTCCTCGAGGGGCCCTACAACAGCGTGTGACTTGGGGTCTGTTTGGGTTTGCATGTCAGTGTACATTTGTGCATCTGGCTTCCCCCTCGTACGTGTGTCCCTTTGTGTCTGTCTCTGCATCTCTTTCTGGATTTGTGGGTCCCGCCCAGACCTGCACCAGGGCCTTCTGCCTGCCACCGTCTGGGCATCTCTGAGCTGCTGCAGATCTGTGTTTCCTCACACCTGGGGGTGTCGAGGGCTTTGGAGTTTGTGTGTGTACAGAGTAGCTGAGTTGCTGTGTGGGGGTTACATTTCTCTATGTGCGAGTGGCCCACAATGGCAGCCCTGTCTGCTGCTTTGTCTGGGTGGGGCTCTGTCACAGACTGGGGTTGGGGCCCATTTGGCTATCACTCTCCGGGTGAGTGAGGAGGGGATGGCGGGGGTGAGCCCTGCCGGTCATGGCCCAGGGCTGGCCTCTGGGGCCATATCCCAGGACTGAGGGTGGAGCTCAGCGGCCAGAGCTCGGCTCATGGCCACGGGTGGGTGGGGTGTGCTGGGCTGGAGCAAGCCCAGGTGTCCAGGGAGGCACAGGAGACCACCCAGCTGGCTTGAGCTTTGGGACCGCTGGGAGCAGGACTGGAGCCGGGCTGCTTCCTTAGGCTTTGCATTGTCTGGGACAGACCTCCTTCTGGGGATTGTTAGTGAGTTTGCCAAGACCCCTCATTCTAGTGTGCTATCCCTGTGCCTCAACAGAGAGAGTGGGGTGGGTTGGGCTGGGGAGTTGGGGGGCTTCCTGGCAGGGAAGGTACTGGAGCTGGGCCTTGGAACTAGGGTGGAATTTGCACAAGCGGGAGGAGGTGGAGAATGACTTGGGCAAAGCCCTGGATGTGGCACTGAGACCCTGAAGGTGATAGAGGACTGGTGGCTTGAATGTAAGCTCGGATGCTCGACCCAGGCAGGGGCGAGGAGAGACACCCTGGGATGGTGAGCATGAGCAGCCGTTCCTCACCATACACCCCACCTCCCAACACCTTCCCTAAAGAGGTGCCTCGGCTGGATTCAGCGAAGCCTCTGGAAAAGCACTACTCAGTTGTCTTGCCGACTGTGAGCCACAATGGCTTCCTCTACAAGACTGCTTCTGCCGCCAAGCTGCTGCAGGACCGCCGTGCCCGGGAAGGTGGGTGCTTGGCCAGACCCCGTTCTTGCCATGGTGTTCTGGCATGGTGGCCGGGCCAGAGAAGCCAGGGCTGTCTGCACTGGTGACCAAGGAGGGTGCCAAGTATACTCTGGCAGAGTCACCCTAGAGGGCTTCCAGGATGTGGTCTCTAGTACATAGTAGATGCTTAATAAATGGGCTGATAGGGGTGGGAGGGGGCCTGGCACTGCGGAGCAAGTCACTGCTAGAGTGCCTTTAGGCTATAAAAGCCTTGATTGAGCGCCTGCTGGGTGCTGGGCCTCTGATAGTTAGAGCCAGACAGAGCTAAGCTCAGAGCTCCGCCCCTTCGTCCTCTCTGCCTTCCATTTGCTCCCCAGCTCTGAGTACAATCCGCAGTCCTTCCCATATCCCACAAGGACCTGCCAGTCAGCCCTCCCACCCTGTGACTTCTGACCCCACTCCCCTCACTCACTCTGCTCCAGCTTTACTGGCCTCCTTGCTGTTTCTCAGACATGTCTATTTACTTCCACCAGGGCCTTTACATTTGCTCTGCCCCCTGCCCAAAATGATTTTCGCCAAAATATCTGCACGATCAGTCCCTCACTTCAGTCGGATCTCTGTTTATTTTATTTTATTTTTAATGTTTTAATGTTTATTTATGTTTGAGAAAGAGAAAGCAAGAGTGGAAGGAGCAGAAAGAGGGAGACAGATTCCAAAGCAGGGGCTCCACGCTGACAGCAGTGAGCCCAATGAGGGGCTAGGACTCGCCAACCGTGAGATCATGACCTGAGCTGAAGTCAGAGGTTTAACTGACTGAGCCACCCAGGTGCCCCGAGTCAGGTCTCTGTTTAAATGTTACTCCTTAGAGGGAGGCCTGGGTGACTCAGTCAGTTAAGCGTCCATCTTCGGCTCAGGTCACGGTCTCACAGTTCATGAGTTTGAGCCCCATACTGGGCTCTCTGCTGTCAGCGTGGAGCCCACTTTGGATCCTCTGTTTCCCTCTCGTTCTGCCCCTTCCCTGTTCACCCACACACACGTGCGCTCTCTCACTCTCTCTCCCTCAAATAAACAAACATTAAAAAAGAAATGTTACTCCTTAGAGACTTCATCCATAACCATTTTACCCAAATTAGCATGCTCTATTTACTTTTACCCTAACTTCATGCCACTTATCTGACGTTAATTTGCGTATAGATGTATCTATTGATTCTCTGTGCCACACTAGAATATAAGCTCCTCTCGGCCACCACTGTAGCCCCAGCACCTAGAACAGCTCCTAGCACAGTGGGCACTTGGCAGACATCACAGGATGAAGAGTGACCGAGGCAGGGCTGCTGCTTCTGGAGGGCCCCAGCCTGGGGGGCAGACTCTGGGACACACTGCCCTCAGAGGGCAGATGGCATATCCTCGCAGATAGGACAAGAGACAGTGTCTGCTTTGGGAACATTATTGAGACCATTGCTCCCTGCGTCCCTCAGCACACCCCTGTGACACCCTCTAATACCCAAACAGATTTCTTTGGAACTCTGTGCTGTTCACCACCTCACTGCCCCTGGGGCACTGACCCTCGTCTACCTCCTTCTGCCTGATAATGTCATTTATGTGACTGCTTGAGTCATCCTTTTTGCCCTGGATGCCAGGAAGCTCTGAGCCAATGTGAAGCTCAATGCTATGAACTATATAAGCCTGCATGGCCTTGACATTCTGTTCTTTCTCCTGCCTTTCCTGGTCCAGATCCCCATTTCTGTTCCTTTATGGGATCTTGTCAGTTTTCTCAGTGCCATTATAGGAGGAAACATAGAGCAATGTGTGTCACTGGCAGGGGAGGGTGGGAGCATGGGGTGGGCACGGAAACTTTCTGTGACATATGGGCTGTTCTTAAAGGATGGAGGGTGTGGGTGGAGGAAACAAGGTGAGCAAAAGTGGGAAGGGCGAGGTATATGCCCAGAAGTGGTTGGAGAGGAGGGTACGGGCAGACCCAGCAGGGCCTTGAATGCCAGTCTGAGGTGTATAGAATAAGGGGAGCATGGCAAAGTTTTGAGCACGGGAAGGACGGAGTCTGGTTTTACTTAGATCACTTTTGAATCTTGGAAGAAGCAAGTCGAGGCACCAATGAAGAAGTCACTGCAGTGGTTCAGGGGAGAGGCGTGGGCTGGGCTGGGGCGGCAGGCTGCAGGGAGGAGGATGGAATCAGGGGAACTTGTGAGTTAGAACGAAGAGGACATGAGTCAGGTGGGAGTCGGGGCCCAGGGAGGATACAGAAGGGGTTTTCAGGGGAGGGCAGGGGCTCCCTCATGGCTCCCCTGCCCACCTTCTTCCCAGAGTTCAGCCGACGCTGGTGTGTCCTTAGCGACGGGGTCCTGAGCTACTATGAGAGTGAGCGGGCAGTGACCCCCAATGGCGAGATTCGGGCCAGTGAGATTGTGTGCCTGGCAGTGCCCCCTCCTGACACCCACGGGTGAGTATCCCTGGGGCAGAATCACAGACTCTTATTGCTGTGAGATCCAAGCCCCCATTCAGGAGATAGGGAAACAGGCCCAGAGAGGGTCAGAACCTTCCCAGGGTCACAGAGCAAACCCTGTGGGTCTCCGGAGGCCCCAGTTTAGGACTTTCCCATCCCTTCTTATAGGGCCAGGGAAAGGGCAGGGGGCAGGGGATGGCAGCAAGGCTGGGCAGGGTGGGTCATGGCTGGGTTGAGTGGGCCTGAATCCTGACCTGTGTATCTACAGCTTTGAGCACACCTTTGAGGTGTACACGGAGGGAGAGCGGCTGTACCTGTTTGGTCTGGAGAGTGCAGAGCTGGCTCGTGAGTGGGTCAAGTGCATTGCTAAGGTGGGCCTGAGTTAGTGGACAGGTGTGGGAAGTCTGACAGGGGCTGGGGTGGGATCTCCCGGCTGATCCCGTGTACCCCATCTCTCCTGCCTCATGAATGGAGGGAGCAGACATAGGGCAGGCTTCTGGGGCCAAGAGCCAGATATGTCAGCATCTGCAGCCCCCTAGGGGGGACGTCAAGAGACCGGTCTCAACCATGTGGAAGAAGGGCTGTGAGCTTTGCACTCCACAGGTGCTCAATACAATAATGTATAACAGCCATGTTAGGATAGATAGTGCTGACTCCAGGAAGAGTGAGCATCTTGTTCAGGAGCAAAGAGGCAGGGAGGCTGCAGAGCTCTGTCCTGGGGATTAGAGCCAGGTGCCCTCTGGGTCCCCCTGTGCTGTGAGGGCCTGTGACTCTTATTTACTCAGTTGCTGATCAGTCATCTGTGAGCCTCCTTGACGGTTAGTCCTCTGAGCTCTGGGAACCCAGATGAACCAGTCTTGGTCCTGGCTCTTCAATAGCTCCTTTGCTGATGGGGGAGACAGCTGGGTCCCTGACAGCAAGAATACTGTGGTCAGTGCCGCAATAGAGGGCAGAAAAGGGGCATCCCTGAAGGTGTCTGGGAACATTTTCCTGAGGAGGGAACATGAGAATGCATATGAGTGGGGCATGATACCTGAGTTTATTTACTGTGCTAGGTCCTGCCCAGGGGAAGAGAGGAGGCAGCAAGGTGGGAAATGGGTATATGCCTACAAGCCAAAGAGCCTGGGGCAAGGGGTGGGGGAGGGGGGAGGCCGGCATTGCTGTTGGCTGATGCGGTCTCTTTGGCCACCTCCCCTTTTCCTCTGGCCTCCCCATCAGGCGTTCATACCTCCCCTGGCTGAAGATCTGCTGGTCCGGGATTTTGAGCGGCTTGGGCGCCTACCCTACAAAGCTGGCCTGAGCCTACAGCGGGCCCAGGAGGGCTGGTTCTCCCTCACTGGCTCCGAGCTCCGTGCTGTCTTCCCAGAGGGGCCCTGCGAGGAGCCGCTCCAACTTCGGAAACTGCAGGAGCTTTGTGCGTGGACCTAGACCTGGGCCCCCAACTTCCAGGGCACCCTATCCTGGGCTCCCAGGCCCCCAGCCCTTCCCTGGAAGTCTGAACTCTACCCTGGCCTGGCCAGAAGGAGCCAGCCTGCCCTCTTATGTCCTCTCCTGCCCTTGGGGTGTATCTCAGCGACTCCATGTATTGGTGGGTGGGTCCCAGGGATGTATGTGCCCAGAGAACCTCAGGAGGGAGTCGGTTGGGGACCATGAACAAGGCCTTACCTCGACCGGCCCCTCCACAGCCGTCCAAGGGGACAGCGAGAACCAAGTGCTGGTGCTGGTGGAGCGAAGGAGGTGAGCCCTGGCCTCCCTGGGGGGCTCTGAGAAGCCCGCGGCAGTCTGACAGGCTTGGGAGGGGTAGGGCAGGGGTAGGCTCCCAAGTGACTGACTATCCCCCCCCCACACCCAGGACGCTGTACATCCAGGGGGAGCGGCGGCTGGACTTCACAGGCTGGCTGGGGGCCATCCAGAAAGCAGCGGCCAGCTCCGGGGACACGCTGTCGGAGCAGCAGCTTGGAGACTCAGATATCCCAGTGATCGTCTACCGCTGTATAGACTACATCACGCAGTGTGGTGAGCCCCGCCCCTGTAACACAGGCCCCACCCAGGGAGGCTGACCTCTTGCCTCTCCCCCACCACCGGCCAAACCCCGCCTTCCCAGGATCCCTCTGACCTTAGCTGCGAGGCCCCGCCCCCCGGCTCAGTGCCACCCCCTCTGCAGGCCTGACTTCTGAGGGCATCTACCGCAAGTGTGGGCAGACATCAAAGACTCAGCGGCTGCTGGAGAGTCTGCGGCAGGACGCTCGGTCTGTGCGCCTCAAGGAGGGCGAGCAGCATGTAGACGATGTCTCCTCAGCACTCAAGCGCTTCCTGCGAGACCTGCCCGATGGTCTCTTCACTCGCGCCCAGCGCCTAGCCTGGCTAGAGGCCTCAGGTGGGCCCTGTAGTCCTTGCCAGCCTGAGACCCAGGCTAGTGCTGCTGACTTGTCCACTCCTATCTCCAAATTCCCACCCCTCCCCTTGCCATCCAATGAGGCATGCCCCAGGGGATAAGCCCCCCCCCCCCCCCCCCCCGTCTCCCTTACTCCCTCTGCTTCTCCTTCCCTTGTCACTCTATACAGGAAGTGCTATTCACCTAGGAGGAAAGGCAGAGCAGCCAGAAGGGTGGGACAGGGGAGGTGGTTACGGGGGGCCTCCTGACCTGATCTATTTCCCCCCCACCCAGAGATTGAGGATGAGGAGGAGAAAGTCTCCAGATACAGAGAGCTCTTGGCACATCTGCCCCCAGTCAACCGAGCCACAGTGAAGGCCCTTATCAGCCACCTGTACTGGTGAGGAACATTATTATTGTATTGCTCTGGGGGATTGGGGTGGAAAAGATTCTTCTACTCTTCCTGGCTGACTGCCCTCCCCACAGAACCAGGTAGGCCTGGGAACTGAATGTGGACTTTTGATGTGCCCTGATCTTGGACCCTTTGTCTCCCAACTTACTTCCTGCAGGGTGGGAGAATAGAGGTGGTTTTACCTGGGACCCAGGGGACCTTGGCCAGATATCCCAGCTTCCCAGCTCTGTTCCTCCCCCAGGACCTACGGCATGGCCAGAAAGACTATTCCCATCTCCCCTTAACTGGTGGTTCACTCTGACCAGGACTTTCCCTGGCCTCCCTCCAGGAGCCAGTTGTGGACCTGCCTGAAATTGGGAAGGTGAAGTGGGGAGGTTCTGGGCTGGACTATTCACTTAGGGCTCTGTCTTCCCCTGTCCAGCGTCCAGTGCTTCTCAGACACAAACCAGATGAACACGCACAACCTGGCTATTGTGTTTGGACCCACGCTCTTCCAGACAGATGGGCAGGACTACAAGGCAGGCCGTGTGGTAGAAGACCTCATCGGCCACTATGTGGTGGTGTTTAGCGTGCGTCCCCCGCCAGTGGGCAGTGGAGGGCAGGGACGGGCCCCTTGGGTGGCAGTGATCATCTGTCCCTGTGTCTTTCTCCTCCCAGGTGGATGAGGAAGAGCTGAGGAAGCAGCGGGAAGAGATCACTGCCATAGTGAAGATGCGTGTGGCTGGCACTGCCAGCGGGACCCAGGTGAAAGACTGGGCCTGGGGTAGGGTGCTCGGGATAGCTGCCTGCGCCCACTTTCCCCGCCTCTAGCTGAGCCCTGTCTTTTCACAGCATGCCGGTGACTTCATCTGCACAGTGTACCTGGAGGAGAAGAAGGCGGAAACCGAGCAGCATATCAAGGTGAGAGCTAGGGACCTAGGAGCCAGAGGACCAGAGAAGTCACGCTGGGCCAGGCACAGGCTCAGGTGACCAGGGAAGCAGGGCTTCTATCCCAAGGGGAGCCCTGGTTTGGAACCTGTGTCTGGCTAGTGCCAGGGCCTGTCTCTTTGCTTCCTCCCCAGACAGTGGTCATCGGGACCACTTAGAGACACCCTCCTAGTATCCCAGGACCCGAAAGGTGGGCTCGGCCCCTGGATCACAGCAAGGTTGTGGGAGAGCAGGGGCAGGAACAGGGTAGGCTGACCTCTTCCTCCTTGGCCACTGCAGATCCCAGCAGCCATGACAGCCGAGGAGCTCACCCTAGAGATCCTGGATCGCAGGAATGTGGGCATCAGGGAGAGGGACTACTGGACCTGCTTTGAGGTCAATGAGAGGGAGGAGGCAGGTAGGTGGCCACCAGGATTTGTGCAGGGTATGGTGTGGCCTGTACTTGTCTGAGCTGCTGCCCCAGTCTGTCCTCCCCTACCCCACAGCGTGGCAACAGTGGTGGTCAAGGGAGTCTTGGATGATAGATGCTGCTTCCACACTGTCACCTCCATGATGGTGGTGGTGGCATGGTGGGGGGCCGGGGGGAGTCGAGGTGATGGCTATAATGTGGCTGATGGGAAGGAGGTTGATGTTATCAACTGTGACGGTGCTTTCTCAGTGTCAGTGAGAATGGTGTTCTTGCGAGGGTGGCGATGCTGAATTTGATAATGGGATTGATGGTGAAGGGGGCAGTAGGTGGTGATGACTGTGCAAGAGGGGTCAGGCAGGGTGGGGGGGGGGTGGTGTTTGTAAGGGTGGTTGTGACGGTGTTGTGAGAGAACCTTGGTGGTAAAGACAGTGATAAAGGCATTTTAGGATGAAGGGTGGTCTTAATGGCAGTGGACAATGAGGGTGTATCTGTCCATTTGTTTTACTGTTATTTGTTGAGTGCCAGACACACAGCCCCTCCCCTTCATGGGGGTAAGTCTCGCATGGAATAGACATTAATCCTGTGGCCACAGCAATAAACATACAACCGAGGCTGTGATAACTGCCTTGAGTGGCCACTAGAGCTTGTAACAGGGTCTCTGGCTACAAAGTCCCTACACTAGGAGGTGAAGAGTAGGAGTTGCTTGGTGAAGGGGGAGAAAAGCGTCTCCAGGCAGTGGGAGCGGCACAGGCAGAGGCCCTGTGGTGACCATGGACATCACCCTTTTGAGGAGCTAGAGATAAGGGCAGTGAGGGGGCTGTGTCACGGGGTGGGACTGAAGACAGAGGCAGAGGCGGCCACCCAGCCCGACAACAACGCAAGGCCCCTGAAGGGCTAGTGACTGGGAGTTTGGAGAGGTTGCTACTTGCCGCTGGGTAGGGAGAGGTGAGGAGGGGAATGAGAGCACATGCAGGAGACCCCTCGGAGGGCCACGGTATTAGTCCAAGGACAGATAGTAACAGGGGCCAGCGTGGCAACGATGATGGACAGAAGTAAAGAGATTTAACATATGGAGGGAAGAGGGGGAGGAAGCTGTGTTTCTGGCTTGAATGGCTCGGCAGGTGGTGTTTTCCCCAACGAGGACACGGGAAAGATCACTGGCTTCGGTTGGAACAGCTTTGGTCCCAGCCAGTTGTGTCAGACCTGAAGCTTGAGCGTGGAAAGGGTAGTCCTGATGGTGATGTGTTGTGGCGCTGGTAGGTGGCGGGAGTGGTGCTCACGGACGTGTAGGTGATATGTGGGTGTGCCAGCCCTCGGTGCCTCAGTAACAGCGGGTGTGACCTCCCCCCAGAGCGCCCCCTGCACTTTGCGGAGAAGGTGCTGCCCATCCTGCACGGGCTGGGCACGGACAGCTACCTGGTGGTGAAGAAGCACCAGTCCATGGAGGCCATGCTGCTGTACCTGGGTAGGTGGTGTGCCTGGGTGGGTGGCGCCTGCAGGGCTGGACAGGCTGGTGGGTCCTTCCATTTGAAGCCCAGGCAGGAGCAGCTCGGGCAGAGGGTGCCATGTGGGCAGGCCTCTTTGGTGGCTGGGGCAGGCTGGGGCAGTTTCCTTCATCCTGGGATGCTCCCCTGGGTGTCTGTATCCATGGGCAGGGGGTTGGTGCAGCCCACGCCCACTCCGGTCTTCCCCCAGCCAGCCACGTAGGCGACACCAAGCACGGCATGATGAAGTTCCGTGAGGACCGTAGCCTCCTGGGCCTGGGCCTGCCCTCAGGTGGCTTTCACGACCGATACTTCATCCTCAACAGCAGCTGCCTGCGGCTCTACAAGGAGGTCCGGGTAAGTGCCCCAGGGGGTCGTGCCCTGCAATGAGCATCTGTACCCAAGTGTGCTCACACACCCATTCACAAACATTCGCCAGTGTCTGCCAGTGGGAGCAACCCCATCGCGGGGTCTTGGGGTGGCACAGTGGTGGAGGAGAGCTATAGACTCTCAGGAATCTTCTGCTGTGGCCCTCGGTGGCCGCTCTTCTGTGTCCTGTAGCCCCACTAGGCGCTAGTCTCTGGTGCCATCACGTCAGGCTCATGCTGTCTCACCTGTGCCTGTGCTTTGTCACGGCACCCACAAGAACATGCTATGTGGTGACAGCCCCCGCCGTGGCCCATGCACATCTTGTCACTTCACAGGTTGTACCTCCTCCATGCCCACTCTGTCCACATGCCAGGTGGCCTCCCAGGTCTTGGCACCCTGCCCCCAACATCTTCTGCACATACCTGCCACATCCCACCATGCACCACCACACACATTGTCCTGGCTCTGGACCCGGACCTCCTTCTTCCATAACTCTGATCCTCTATCAAACAGAGCCAGAGGCCATGGAGCGGGGCCCCTGAGACCGTGAGTAGCTGTGGGCCAACTGCTAGCTGCCTTACACCACCTGGGGGCCAAGTGAGCCTAGCGGGAGCCTGGGGACACAGCCAGAGCTCTTCGCTACCTTCAGGCATGGTTCCCTGCCCTCTTGCCTATCAGCACTGGCTCCCGTCTTTGGGCTTGTGTCCTGGGCTCCTGTCCTTCATCCCCACCCATGAAGAGGTGGTCCTTCATGGGTGGGGAGTCCTTTTCCCAAGAAGGTTGAGCCCCCATCAGTGTGATGCTTTACAGTTTTCCAAAAGACTAGGTGTGGAGGCTGTGGAGCCAGTATCAGAGGCCCCTAGGTTTGAATTAGAGCTCTGACCCTCATCTCCTGCCACCCCTGGAGCCATCCTTGTCCCAACCATGGAGAGAGTTTCAAGACTGTCAGAATGCCCATGCTACTACCCTGATCCTAAAATGCTGGGGTGAGACTAAATGGGCTTGTGGTATAGTTCACCTGTGGTAGGAGTTCCCGCTCAGCCTCCCTGGCTGGTTGCCAATCCTTACATGCACACTTCTGGGAGAGGGGAGCTTCTCCACTCCTCCCTTGGGACTGCCCTATCCCTAGAGGGATAGTTTTGCCGGGAGAAGGCCCTTGCTCAAGTTCAGCTGAGAACATGCCACCTGGGATGCCCCTGTGGGTTCCAGCGATGCCTTAGAGGCCACAGAGCATAGATGCGCTGTAGTAATGGGCAGCAGAAATGTATTTCCAATCCAAGGGTCTAACCGGATCTCCCATAGCTATTCCCACCAGTGATTCCAGCCCTTCCTGTCCCTTGCCTCTCCTGAGGACACTGGGCAGGCCTAGCTGTCATGGAGGGAGCAGAGCAGATAGACCAGGATCCTCACCTCCCTCTCTTTGCACATTATACCTCTACTAACGCAGCCTGGGCTCCTACAGATCCTCGTAGGCAGCGCCTCCTCTTCTCTTTTGCCTCCCTCTATGATTACTTACTTCTGGGCCTGTTCACCCCTCCATTCAGTCTCCCTTGGTTCTGGGATGTTATTTCCCTGATGCCCTCCTTATGATGGTACTTGGAGCGGAGCAAGACCATCATTGTGGGCAGAGAGGAAGGAGGGTGGCTGAGGCACCTGAAAAAGCAGCTGCTGATCCCTTAGCATGGAGGGGAAATGGCACGAGAACTAGAGAAAGGAAAAAGATCTAATGTTTAAGTGAGCCAGGTTTGGTGCCCAGCCCTCCACATACTAGGACATGTCCTCCCACTAGCGTCCTCCAGAGGAGGGATATTATCCCCATTTCACAGGTGAGAAAACAGGCTTCAACTGCCTTGCCTAAGGCCATCTCTAGGTAGCCCCATCAGAGCTCGAGCTCTTTATTCCTTGAAGTACAGGAAACAGGGACTCTTTGGCGGAGCTGATCAGTGCTGCTGTCTGAATGGCAGCCACACCTCTGCCCTGACAGTAGCCCCAGGAGGGTGTGGTTTGGCTACTGAGGTGTTGGTAATTCCAGCATTTGCTATTTTATGGAGGAACAGAACAGAATATTTGAAATTGGGACAACACCCAGCAATTCAGGATATGCGAATACCCAGGCCAAGGCCTGGGCATCTTCCATTGTTAAAGACCTTGAAGCACCTGGGAAAGGCACATTGTAGAACAGTCTTGGCTCCAGCAGAGGTCTTTGAGTATCAAGGGGTGAATTTTATTCTTTCCAGTGACCTCATACCTCAGCAATGCTGGAAACATGAGTTCTTTGATTAGAAACGAAGTCCTGCGTTGTCTGATGTAACCCTCGCTCCCCAAATCTCCCCCTCAACCTTCCTGTCTCAGCCATACTCCTGTCACACACGTGCTGCGCATACACCACACACACCAGAGCCTGAGGGAGTGGAGGCCTGAGGATTGTTTTTTCGAATGTTCAGGGAGCCACAGCCTGGTTTGAATTCCTTGATTCCCACAATTCTCTCCACGCCCTGACTGGAACCGTTGTTTCTGTCACACCCACGAGCCTGTTCCTTCCACTGTCAACTCATCTACCCCTTGCTTCTAGTTCTCCCTCCCTGGCACCCACAGCTCAACTTCCTCCGAGCCCTCAGCCTGCTTTCCATTCCCTCAGCCTGCTGCCTTCCATACTTGCAACATGGTTTTTCCCCACGTCCTTTCTTCTGTCGTGCCGAGCCTGCTGTTTTCATGTCTACAGCCTAATTTCTTTTGCAACCTCTGTCTCAAGTCTTTCCATCTCCACTACCTGGTTCCTTCCACCCTGCAGTCTGACTTCTTCAGCACTCTCAGCCTTGCTTCTTTCCTGCTGGCTTGGAGGTTTCTTTCTTGTATTTGCCCACCCCTTATTTACAGCCTGGTTTCCGACCCCACTGCCCGGTTTCCTCCCTGTCCACAGCCCAGTTTCTTCCAGGCCCCCTTGGGCACTTGGTCCTCAGGGAGGATCAGGGCAAAAGCAAGGTGAAAGGTCTCTAGTACGCCCTCTTAAACCACATTCCCTATGACAGCACCCAAGTCTCCACTTATCTAGGCAGCTCATCCTTTTGCAGCCTCACAGGGAGTCTACCAATCCCTGAAACTTTCCATCTCCCTGTCCATCCCTTAGTCCCTTCTTTTTTTTCCTGCTAAGGAGCCATGCCTGGGGGTGGCTAGGAGTAATGGTGGGAATAGGGTGGAGGTGGCTCAAACTTTGACCCCCAGTTTTGGTTGTAAGTGAGTCCCCCTCCCCTACCATCCATCCTGGTGCCCTACTGGTGCCAGGAGCCTGGTGGGGGCAGGGCTTCGAGCAGGTGGCTCCCAGAACAGAAGAAAGGCTCATTAGCTTGACTTCCAATTAGCCTTTACCTTGGGGGTCATTGCTCCCATACCTCTGCCTCGGAGCCAGCCTGTTCCTTCCAACCCCAGACCCATATGCAGAGGTGGGGGCCAGAGGTGAGCATGTCAGTGATCTGGTGCCCCTCCCCAGTACATCGGTCTCTTGCTTCCTGACCTAGACCACTGGAAAGTTCTTCCTTTGGTCTACCAAACAGCAGTTCTGCTTCAGCTTGAGTCATTCGCCTTCCCCTCGTGGAACCAAAGAGCTAGTAATTGCTGACCCCACAGGTCTCTGTTCACACGGTCAACCCTGGAGCCTCCGTGGGGTGGAGAGGGGCGAGGAATCTATAACCGGAGACAAACAGACCCAAGCAGCCAACCGAGGCTCTCAGATCATACACGCTCATTCAGTTTGGTGCCAGAGGGCGAGGTGCGGACTTCTCCCTCCATAGACAATCTGATTCAGCTGATGCTACAAGTCAGTTCTCCAGTTTGTAGGGCAGCAGGAAGGGACTGAAAATCACTCCCTGGTTGTCCTGCTGGAACGGCTGCCTCGGGGACTGAGGGTTGACTGTCTGATGCTGCTGCAGGGATTGAAGCCTGGGGGGAGTGGGGCGGTTAGTTGGGCTGGATTGTGAACAGGAAGGGCTTTGTCAGGAGGTTCCCTGTGCTGGGATGCAAATGAGGGCTGGGAAGAGGGAGGAGAGAGGTACCCAGTCACCCCAATTCCCGCCCTGACCGACTGAAGTGTCATCCCTCTGCCTGCCCCCACCCCAGAGTCACCGGCCTGAGAAGGAGTGGCCCGTCAGGAGTCTCAAAGTCTACCTGGGAGTGAAGAAGAAACTCCGGCCACCCACCTGGTTAGCCGGGGCTGGGGCCTGGGAGAGCTCAGAACAGATTGGGGTGGGGGGGGTGGGGTTGCGGCACAGTGGGGGCTTTGAACTTGACAGGGGTTGATACCATGGTTCTGAAGGTGTGGTCTCCCAGACCAGCAGCCTCAGCATTACCTGGAAACATGTTAGCAGCCCACATCTTGGTCCCACCCCAGACCTGCTGAGTCACAGATCCTAGGGGGTGGGGCCCGCAGTCTGTATGGTAACAAGCCATTTAGGCGACTCTGATGTTTGCTCATGTTTGAGAACCACTGGCCTTGATTGAAATCCTGTCACTGACTACCTCAGGGATCTTCCTGTGCCTCACTTCCCACATGTGTAGAATGTGGAAAATAATGGTGCACCTGTTTCAAAGGGTGGTTGTGGTATGCTTTTAAGTGGAAAAGTGATGCATAGCCACTATTATTGTTGTTAATTACAGCCACCAGACTTGGTTTTCTGACTTTCTCCTCTCATCTGCTGGCTGTGCCTAGCTGTCTCTCAGAGACTAGGGCAGGCCCGGGTGGGGTGGCATGGGTATAGGGAGCCAAGGGCCTGGGAGGCTGGTGTGAGCTGTGAGAGGAAGAGGCTGTGGCCAGAATGTGCCGTGCTTGCAAGAAGGCCCTGAACTGTGCCCCTCGGCTCTGGCCCAGGCTTCTGGGCTCCGTCCCGGGCACCTGGGCTGGGAGGCCTCTGTGGGCTGGCAAGTGACTCCATCTGCTCCTCCTCTGCAGCTGGGGCTTCACAGTGGTGCACGAGACAGAGAAACATGAGAAGCAGCAGTGGTGAGTAAGGGCCCTGGCCTGAGACCCCAGGTTGGGAGAGATGGTTGCATGTTCCCTTTGGTTGGGTCCCTTTATTGTCCATATATGCACCCTGCCTGGAGAGCCAGGCGGGCTGCTCAGCCTTGGCAGTGTCCAGATCCGTGCCCTGCCCCGCAGGTACCTCTGCTGTGAGACACAGATGGAGCTCCGGGAGTGGTTTGCCACCTTCCTCTTTGTGCAGGTACCAGCTCAGGGTGGGGTCCCGTGAGGCTTCCATTATGGAGAATGGGTATGTTTGCTTCTTCACTACATAGGGCATCAATTGCATCAAGGAGATTTTGAGTTGCTTTTAATTCTTTTCTTCACTCAGCAAACCCTCCCTAGAGTCCACTTTGGTGCAACCCCAAGCCAGGCATGCTAGAGACAGAGTGCAGACCCCTGCCCTCAGGCACTCCCTATGTAGAAAGGAAAACAGACCTTGAAGTTGCCTGTTAAATAGCCCAATGTGGTCAGTGTATGGAGGTAGAGAAAAGCCCAGGGACCCTACCCGCTGGAGGTGGTGCATGTGGAGGGAAGGCAGCAGGGAGGGGGTGTCATAGGAGCTGAGTCTGAGGATGAGGAAGCCTTCATCAAGCAAAGGCGGTTGGAGGTGGGGGGGCGGGGGCAGGTCGGGGAGGCTTCTAGGCAGAAGGAACAGTTTATTGAAAGGCATGGCAACAGAACCACAGATTGCCCAGTGGGGTGTAAAGAGAAGCCAGGAGTACCAGAAGCTGACACTGGAAAGAGATTCAGGAGCCAGATCTGAAAGAGCCTTGAAGGCCATGCCAAGGGAGCTGAACTTGACCTAGTCAGCAGTTTTCAGGGAGAGTTTTAAGCAAGAAAGTGGTGTGCAAGTTTGCGTCCGAGAGGGCTCGTTCTAGATGTAGCGTGCAGGGGAGGACAGGCTGAAGGAGTGAGGTGGCTGCCGCAGTGGGCCAGGTGGGAACAGGCTAGGAGGGGCTTGGAGCCAGAGCAGGGCTGGGGTGAGGGGTTGGGAGTGGGAGGGGTTGGACTTAAGCCACAGATTTTAAACGAGAGCTCAGAATTGTTTAGGGAAAAGGCTGACAGAACTGTGCCAGGGCTGTGGGCTGAGTTCTTTTAGCCCTGAGCTTCCTGGTAGTCAAACCTAAAGGGAAACAGGCAGATTCTATAGTTTTGTTGGTTCCCGGTGAAAGAAAGCACACACGTGTTCCTCTAGAACTGTTTTCTTGGTGCTGCATTCTTGGAGCAGTTTGTTTGTGGACCTGGAGGTGGGGGTTGTTGAGTAACATAACTGGCTGGGTTCTGCCAGGGATACAGTCATGTTCTCCTAACAGCTGCTTCTCATATCGACTGGGATCAAAGCTGAGAGGGTCACCTCAGATCATAGCTGGAGGCGTTTCTGGGAAGGGTGGGTGGATCTGGAGCTGAGTGTCTGGGTGAGCTGAGTGTCCTCCTCTTCCCCTGCTCCCCAGCATGACGGCCTGGTGTGGCCCTCGGAGCCCTCCCGTGTATCCCGGGCAGTGCCTGAGGTCCGGCTGGGCAGTGTTTCGTTGATCCCTCTGCGCGGCAGTGAGAACGAAATGCGAAGGAGTGTGGCCGCCTTTGCTGCGGACCCCCTTTCTGTGAGTAGTTTTCCATCCCTATGGGCAGAGCCCTGGGACCTGGCTGCTGCCCGCCTCCCACCTGACTCACCTGATTGCCCCCTGGCCCCCTCCCTCCAGCCTCCTAGCAGTCCTGACGGGCTCTTTTGGTTCATGTAGCTCTCAGGAGCCCCCTCTCTACCTGGCCCTGGGGACCCCGGCTGACCTGAGCACTCCCAAGCCAGCACTACAGAGCAGCTGCAGAAGCTTCAGCAGGGCCGCTGGTCCCTGTGAACCTTCACAAAGTGCTTATGGAATCTGGGCTTCTGTACCTTCCCACAGCTCCTCCGCAACGTCTGAGCGCAGAAGCCAGCCCCTGGCTCTGAGACTCTGCCGCCCTGAAGCCTTCCTGTTCAGACACCCTCGTGCCCTGCGTGCCTGGTGTGAACCAGCAGGGGATGCATGAGGAAGCCGCACCCCACATCCCACATCCTGGTTGCAGCATGGGGTTCCCTCGCCAGGAAGTGGGGGGCAGCAGGGTCTGCCTGAGGAGGACCCCTCATCTGTTGTCTGGGTGCTTCTCCTGGCCTGGCCTGCTCCCCCCTCCAGGGTCACCCACCCTGAGTTTGAGGGGTTGGAGAGGTGGGATGTGCATTGTTCAGAAACTCTGGAGGACCACCATCCTTGCAGAGGCTCGAAGCCCTGGGGCCCCCGCTGGAAGGGAGCCCACCCTCTTGTCACAAACTCCAGAACAGCAAAAAGTGGATGCTCTAAAGGAACACTCAGCTGGGATAGGGAGGGAGCTCTTGGGTAAGTTTCTCTATAGCCTAGAACTGGGGCTGGGGGACTTTAGGAGCCTCCTCTGGTCTAGGCTGACTGGGAGGGCCCAGGCTGCCTGGTGCCCCTTCCCCACTTTGGGGGCCTTTTGATAATATAAATATATCTGTATATTTTATCCTACGGTGCTGAAGCTTGTGATTGGTTGGGGGTTTCAGGTGTTCCAGTGTAGGAGGGGACAGGAGTTCAGGAGGCCCAGAGGTGAGTGCCTAGTACCCTGAAGTTGGGGGGGCGTGGGCCCTGTTCTTTCCAGGCTCTGAGCTGTTTAGTCACTCCGTCCTGCCCCAGGCAGAGCCCCGGCCCAGCTCCATGCCACCCTAGTGCATGCCTGTGCACTCAGGGTGGGGAATACCGGTCCTGACCCTGGCCAGGACAGACCCCAGCTGGACCAAGCTCGTTTCCCTGCTGTAGTCTAGAGTCTGGGCCGGGGCCTGGGTGTGGCATGTGAGTGACCCAGGGCAGCCCCTCACCAGCCCCTCTGAAACACGAGGTCACAAAGTCACAGGAGCTTTATTAAATTAGGAAGAAGAGCCTCGGGTGTCCCTTTATCCCTGTGCATGTCCCTCCGGAGGAGGGCCCTGCCTTGCACCAGGAAGCTGTCCTCACTGGGCACTGCCTGGTTGTCTCCTCCAGGAAGACAAGGCCCTGGCAAGTGGGGGAGATAACGAGCTGTTCAGAGACCTATTTGGGACTCCCTGGGAAGGTGCCAGACACCACATTCCTGCCTCTGCCTGGAGCCTCATTAACGGCCTCTCTCCAGGGGCCCGGCAGGCAGACAGGCTGACCTCCCAGCCTTAGCTTCAGCCAGTGGGGCTGGGCAAACAGGGTGGAGATGGGTCACATGATCTCTGATTCATGTGATCCAGCCCTGGGGAGGCCTGTGTATATGGATGGGGTCTTGGGGTCCTGGATTCCAGGTTCCTTGTTCCTGTGTCTTGAGAAGGGGAGGTGGATGCCAGACTGGAATGGGTTTTCTGGTCAGTTTCACAGGCTGGGGCTAAGCCCCTGGAGTCTCCCACTCTTATCCTGCCCTAACCGGGCTGCTCCAGGCCAGGCTGACAGATTGAATGACCATTCTGCCTGCCTGCAGCTAGGCCAAGACTGTTGTCCAAGTGCTCACGGGCTGGAATTCTTCCCAGGATCTGACTTCAGACTGACCAGCTAGTTTTGAGGTGCAGAGAGAGGGTGGGTGAGACTTAGAAGTGCCCCATGCTAGGCTGCCAGTGTCACTGACAGGCTCAGGGACTGGCTGCAGTGACTGAATTGGGCCACCAGGGGGCAGCCGTGGATAGCTCAATGTGGCTGGTCCCAGGACAGGTTCTGGGGGCCCCAGTGTGGCGGTGCTGACCCAGACCTTGCTCTCTTGGAGTGTGGGGTGGAACCTTTAACCCCAAGACTAGTGATATTCTGGAAGGCAGCACAGTGCTTTGGACTCCCAAGATCTAGGAGCCAGGAGGAGAGAATAGCTCTTTTCCAAGTACCCACTGTGGGTCAGCACCTGTGCTCTATGCACTGTCTCCTCCTGGCAGAGGAAGAAAGGCTCAGAGAGGTGAGCCAACTTGCCCGAGGGCCCATAACTCTCCTGAATCAGGGCTGGGGTCCATTTCTACTATCCCACTTTGTAGGGGAGAGGGGTGTCTCCCTCTTCCACACCCCTCCTGACTTCAGCTCTGCTCTCTCCACTTGGCATGTCCAACTCTGCTCTCTCCACTTGGTATGTCCCCTGGGGAAGGGGATCTGTACTGTCAGGAGTTAATGATAGCTTAAAGTGCTAACCCTTGGGATCAGGGATAGCATCCCAACAGGAGCCTTCAGGCCTGAACTTTAATGCATTGTGGCAATGACAGCAGTGTGATGGGTGGGTTATGCCAGGAGGCTCTGCTGGTTGTGGCCACAAGGATTCCTAGAAATGGGGCTTCTTGGGACCTCGAGTGGTTTTTTCACATATTATTTGAGGCTGGGCGGGGGGGGGTGGGGGGGGTGGGGGGGGTGGAGGGTAGATGTATGAAGAGCCCAGAGCTGGACCTGCTGAAAAGTAGGGAGCAACTCTTGGAGAGGGAGGAGGCTTTCTTTGAGGTTCCCCAAAGCTGGGCCTGAAAGGTGGAAGCCTTGCCAGGTGCACATGGTTGGGAGGGGTGCAAGTTGGTGTGAGGGTAGGTTGAGATGCTGGGAGAAGAGGACTGGGTGACCCAAGTCTGGGTCTGATTGCAGGGGACCACAGTGAGCCCTGGGAGAGAAGGCTGTGGCAAGTCAGCCTGGGTGGTGAGGGCTTTGTGGATGGAGAGTAGGGACAGAACGGGGGAAGGGCTGGGAGATGGGATGGGATATGGGATGCCATCTCCTTCCTGTTCAACTTGCCCACCCTGAAAAGTGTTCAGCAGCCTTCGAGGGCCTCTGGACCTCAGGAGATCCCCAGGCTCTGCAAGAAATCAATGGGACTGGGAAGGAGCCCTGCCTCCTCCCTGCTTCCCCCAGATCTTGGGGGCGGGGGGACCTGGAGCTAAGGCCTTCTCTTCTGGCCTCAAGCTCTGGTGGCTCCTGAGCCCCCTGCCCACAGCTTGCTGTTTTGGAAAAGCATGGGTGTGGATGCCAGCTGGGCAGATGCCGACACTCCCATCTATGAGCTCTGGAGCTTTGGCTGAGTTCCTGAGGTCTCTGATCCTCACTGTTCTCATCTGCTTTGGAGATATTAATAGTACCTACTAATGGGAGGATTAAATGAGCTAGTAAGTGTGAAGTACCTAACACTGTCCCCTGATAATCCCCTTCTCAAACATGTCTGGGGAGACCTATCATCCAGAGTCTTCAGGCCCCATATATATATATTTTTTAATTTTTTTTAAACGTTTATTTATTTTTGAGAGAGAAGGGCAGGGGCGGGGGGCGGGGACGGGGGGCAGAGAGAGAAGGAGACACAGAATCTGAAGCAAGCTCCAGGCTCCGAACTGTCAGCCCAGAGCCCGATACAGGGCTTCAACTCACAAACCACGAAACCATGACCTGAGCCAAAGTCTGATGCTCAACCAACTGAGTCGCCCAGGCACCCCTAGGTCCGATATATTTTACTTCAACAAGCACTTCTTGAACACCTACTGTGTGCAGTGCTTTACTGAACCATGAGGGGGAGCAGATGAGTAAATGCTGTGGGGGAAGGAAGAAGCCCTTCCGGTAGGTGTATTGATCAGGAAAGACTCCACAGAGGGGGTGAGGCTAAAAAGACCAGCATATTTCTGTGGGTGGAGTTAAGAGGGAAAGGTGTCTTCAGAAGAGGGAATGGCATGAACCAGAGGCAAGGTGATGTGAGCCTGCAGTAAGCAGCCTGTGTGGTTGCAGCTGAGTGCCCCAGGGCCTGTCCCCAGTGCCTCTGGTATTGGGGGTTTTGCCTTTCTTGCCTCTGAAATACAACTACATTCCAGACAAATGGAGTCCTCGGGGTCTTCCCCAGCCAGAAAAAGGAATAGCTCCTAGTCCTTTAGCTAGCTCTGTGGCCTAAGTGATCCCAGGCTCGCACCTGGGAAACGTCTGTCTGTCTCACATACACACACATAATAAGTACAGCTAACATGAACCTCCCAGCCTCTCCTCCAATGTGACACTTCTTTCAGGAAGCTCTTCTGGACTGTTCTTCCATCTTGCTATACTGTGTGCACTTAGAATGTGTGTTCACATGGCCAGGTCACTTGCACCCATCTAGGGACTGGCCCGGGGAAGAGCTATCAGAGCAAGGTCCCCTGGTCAGCCCGAGCTGGTCCAGCCCTAGCGTGTCCCCTCTCCCATGCCACTTTCAGCTTGTGGAAATTTCCACAATTTCTTTGCCCTGGTTACAGCTCCTACTGCTGTATTTATCACCCTGGAGACACAGTGGCACAGGCATACACATGCCACACACACACTCATGCCCTATACACACGTGCCTGCACACCTCAGCCTGCACTTCCAGATGCACACACGCCCGCACGTGCGCGAACACAGACACATGCATGGCACGTGTCTAAACGCCCCCACCACAGAGCTCTCTAGGAAAATTGCCCCTCCCCTGCTCCCCCTCCTCCACTCTCTTCCCACCACCGCCCACCTCAAAACACTGAGACCAAAGAGATGGGCTGGACGGCCCTCCCACCATTTGTCAGCCTGGGAGGCACATCCGCCTCCGTAACTACAGCATCCTCCCTCCCACCCCTTCTTCCCCACTGCCCGCTTTTCTCTCCATCTCTCCTCAGCTTCTCTATCCTTCCCTCTGCCACTTTTCTGTGCTCCTGTCTGTGTCTTCCTGCACCTCAGTCATTCTGAGTCCTCTCTTGTCACTCTTGGCCCTCTGAGGTAGAAATTGTGCTTCCTCCCTGCCCTCCCTCCTGAGGGTCTCAGGATGGGGACCTTGTGTGTGTGGGGGGGAGCTTACGGAGACAGGGATAGGCCTAGGGGACCCAGGGACCTGAGCTGCCTCGTATCCTGTCACTTTCAGCCCCTCCTCCTGGGTGAGGGGAGAACTGTGTGCCTGGCACCATGGAGACTAGCGTCATGGCAACACAGCCTGGGTGGGCACAGCCTTCCTCCTCCTAGAGCCCCCCTGTGATCCCCTAGGAACTGCCAACAGGCCCTGAGGAGATGGGCCTTGTTTTAGTGCCCATCCCCAGCTCATACCAGGCCAGGGTACCCCCATCCTGACCATCCGTACTTGTACCCCAGCTTCCAATGCCACAAGTCACTAATCCCCATGGTGGAACATGGCGGGGGCAGGGAGGATTCTCATCCAAGCATGAACTCCAGAGCTGGGGACCTGAGGGTCTTTTACTGACTGAGGGCCAGAGGTCAGGGGCTTGCTTAGGGGAACCCAGCAAGTCTGGCTAGGCTCCTGACTCTCAGACATCAGTTCTCTGGTCTCCCACCTTCCACCCAGGTCAGTGGTCACTGGACCAAAAGGGGTCATTCCAACCTGGGGTCCGGCCCTCCCCCCGGGAGGTCTCTAGCCCGTCCTTAGTATCGGCAATGATAATGATGCAAATGAGAATGTTGAGCCACCGTGAAGCACCCACAGCCTCCTGGGCTGGGGCTTTACAAGTGTTTTCTCATTTAATCCTTACAACAAACACCATGAGGAAGATACCTCTTGTTCTCATTTTATAGGTGAAGAAACCAAGGCATGGACTTGACAATGTCAGGTGACTAATAAGTGGTGTGGCTGAGAAGAAACACAGGTCCTTCCCAGATGGTGCTGGTGAGCCCCAGCTTCATGCCTGGTGCCCTCCCCAGCAGGCACTCTTTTTCAAAATCACTGACAAACTGTGTTTTCAGTTCTGTCTTTCCTTCTGGAGAGAGTCCATGGGGAGGACCTCGGGCTTAGTCTAAGTTTGGCCTTAGGGTTTCTAGAAGCCAGGGGGTTATTTTTCTAAGAAGGTGGAGAGGGACCAGAGCCTTCCTAGTGTGGTTAGCCCTAGGGAAGACCTGCCTCGTAGTCCAGCAACGCATGTTCACAAATCCCAGGTCCTTGTAGAGTCCTGTCCAAGTCCAGGCTGGAGCTGTGTGATGGAGGGAGGAGACCCTGCCTCCCGGGCCCAGCCTCAGCTTGTCTACCAACCTGGATGGAGTCACAGTGCAGTTGCCTCCCTCCTGGCTTATGTAATCATTCAAATATAGCAGCTACCTTTATCCCACTGAGTCACACCCCCTCCCGCCCCCAGTCAGGTGCGGGGAGTTAAGGGGGAAGAGGTAGATTAGGGCTGAGTGGGCAGCTCAGGGCCTCATGGCAAGGAGCATCCAGGTGTGCTGCACTGGAGGGTAGTGGAGGTGAGGGAGCTGGGGCCAGGACCCCAGGGAGAGTAAAACCTTCCCCAGAGTATGAAGCCACAGGGCGCACTTCTGTTCTGACCTATCTCTGCTGAAGCTCCCCATCCATGGGGATGCTTCCACAGGGTCATGAGTTGTATCAACAGCCTTCTTTCCTAGCCTTGTCCCCAGGTGGAAGAGGTGAGGAGGAAGGAGAGGCGGAAGATTACAAAGAAAATGAGGCAGTGGAGGGGGGCGGTGGCCAGGAGTCCCTGGTCCTAGTTCTAGCCCTGCCCTTTACTCCCTGTGTGGCCTAGGCATGTTTCTGCCTTCTTTTCCCCCTCTGCACCATGAGGGATGGGATTCCACTGGCTCTGGCATCTTGTGCTGCCTGGTCCATATTTCTGGGGATGACTTCAACCTTAGGCAGAAGACACTTCCAAGTGTCTGGTCTAGCCCCATCCCAGGCTGACTTGCCTCTCTTTCTGTTCTCTGCCCACCCCAAATCTGTCCATCCTCCATGGGCCAGTTCAGCACCCCCTGCTCCCCCACCCCATCCACAGGGCAGTGTAGACAGGAAGGATCGCTGGGTTCTGGCCTGAGGGGATAAGCCTTGGCTGTCTCTTCCCTTCCTGCACTGGCCGTCTGTTCCACCACTTCATCCCCCTGCCCAACAGGAATGGGGAGCTTCCTACCTCTGTGTGAGGTCACCCCTTCTTTCATAGGGCAGTTCTGACAGATCCTGGACCTGAAGCAGGCCCACAACACCTCAACCCTCAGGCCTGGGTCCCCAAAACCACCTTGCTGAGGTGAAGAAGCCATACCACCTTACAGCTGTTCTGGAGCTTGGGGTGGCTTTTTGCTCCTTTGTCAGCAAGGGCCTTGTCACCCATGGTGTGATCGGGTCTGTGCTTAGTGTGGGAACACAGGGAACTATGCCAGGCCCTTGGAATGGACTTGGTGCTCCTTCGGTCATTATGCTTGGAGTCACAGGTGGCAGCTTCCTGGCTGAGGAAGAGGCAGAGAAGCACAGTGAGATGGCTCCCTGAGCTTCCCGCTCTCCCCACCCCCAGGCGTCTGTTGCCAAGAGCCAGATGTGGGCCCATCCTGGTCCCCAGCCAGAGGGAGTCATCCAGGGGTTTTCAGGCCAATGCTCCGTGAAATCCATGTTCCACCAATTACCAGCCTTCCCCTGAGAAGGCTGAGAGATACTCTATGGTCTCAGTCTGCCCTTGGACAGGGGTGGGGGGTGGTTTGCACAGAGCGGGTCAGTGAGGACCCCTCATCTACCTGTGTCTCCCCATCCACCTGCAGCCTTTTATTGAAGGCTTGCTCTGATGTGATTTTGCACTGAGCTCCAGAGCGCACCATTTCGTTTCCACACTCACCTATGTCTCCCTCCTTCCTACTTTACTTCATCAACATTTCTCACTTGTCCCTGGTTAGGCTGCCCAAAGGCTGGGGACTGGGGCTGAGGTGAATAGGATTTTGGCCTGTTCTTGAGGAAAGGGTGATCCAGTAGAAGAAATTAGGTGAACCTGAGCGGGAGTGGGGGGGTGGGGGGGGGTGAGGTAATAGGGCAGATGACAGGGAAGAGCAAGGCAGCCAGAGGCTGCTCAGCCCAGAACCCAGTGACCCCTCCTGCCCACCCTGTCCCCTGTGGGTAAGGGCAGGGTGTGGGCTGAACTGGTCCAGGAAGGATAGGCCAGGATTTGGAATGGGCAGAGAAAAGAAAGAGGAGAGGGAAGTGAGCCTGGGAAACAGGTGGTACCAAGTCAAAGGGGAAGAAAGGACTGGCTTAAGGACTGGACCCTGCTGTATGTGGAGCAGAGGATGGAGACCTCAGGGCCTATCCTGAGAGATTTCAGGTATCAGGCTGAGGAGCTTGGCCTTTATCCTGAAGCCACTGGGGAGCCATGCAAGGATTCTGAGGAGTTACCTGACCATATAGATAGTGCTCGGTGCAGGGTGGAGTGGAATAGAGGAGTTGAATTGGGGTAGGGGGCTGGAGAAAGACCAGAGGAGGAGGAAGTAAGCAGGGCCAGGGGGGTGAAGGAGGGAGTGAATACATGGGAGAGAATTACAGAGGGAGAATTGGCGGTGATAGATTTGATACAGGAGGTGCAGGAGAAGGAAGAGGCAAAGCGACTTTGTAGTTTCTAGACTGGGGATTTGAAGTTTGCTGATGCCTTTGATAGAGACAAAAGATACGTTGGATGTGAATATTCAGGTGTATGGGGGCCTCTGGGATGTTCCCACAGATGTCCAGGAGGCAACCTGTATTGGTTGTCTGGAGCCCCAGAAACAGGGCTGGGCCTGGGTGGGGGTGGGGGTGGGGAGGCACTAGAAGTTGGTGCGTTTGGGGAAGGCTCCAAGCTCCCTGAAGGTGGGGTGGAGAAAGAGGAGAGAGACAGGGCGCGGTGCCCCTGTGAAGAGCACCCATGTTGAGGGGGCAAAAATAGGATGAGCCAGCGAGAGAGACAGAGGAGGGGCCGTCTGGAAGGTGGGAGGGAAACAGCCGAGCAGGAAGGCGGCGGGAGAGGGCGCTGAGAAGAAGCCGCCTTCTTTGGCAACGAGGAGGTAGCTGGAGCCTGCAGTCCTCGCGAGGCAGTGGGCGCAGGGCGGAGGCTGGATCTCAGAGGCTGCATCTTCCCGTCGCTTCGGGCGCCCACCCGCCTCCCAGCTTCCTCTCACCTCCTGCCAGATCCCCAACTAGCAAAAACCGGTGTCTACTGACCGGCTGCAGGGCGGCGGGCCAGGGCCCGTGAACGCGGCACGCCCCGATCAGCACCCGGGAGAGCGGCCGGGGCCTGCGGCGGGGCGGGGCTTCGCGGTGATCGCTCCGGGCCCTCGGTTCCTGCCGCCGGCCTAGCAGGCCAGATGGAGGTGGAGGTGGGAAGAGCAGGCCAGGACACCGGCCCCTCTCCCCTTTCAGAAGCACCCCCCACCCCCAACCCCACCATTCCGGCAGTGCCCTACAGGAGCCCCTACCCCAGCATTTCAGGCTGTTACTCCCTCAGCCCCACCAATTCAACCTCTTTAGGAAAAGGGAAGGGAGGAGAGGACGACGGCTTTTTACTGGGAACTTTACAGACATTTCCAAAGCCTTACAACTCTTTGAGCTTGGAATTTGTGACCTCTCCTTTCAGATGAGAAAGCTGAACTGAAGTTCAGAGAAGTTAAATAACTTGCCCAGGGTGCATGGATGGCAGAGCTGGGATTTGACCCTCTACCTGCCTGGCTGTAAGTCCTAGAGTACCAGAGTACCCAGTAGTCCTGGATCTTGCACCTCATTCCTGCAGACTCCTTTGTTCTGGGGTAACTGTGGAGTCTGGTGTGGTAGTGGGATGGGAGGAGACCTTCCCTCCTACCTGTCTTGCTTGGGTATATTCCCAGGAGGTTTCTGAAGATGAGGCCTCCACCATCATTTCCAGAGTGAGAGGGCAGAAAGGCTGAGGGGCAGGTGAGGCTTCAACGCACCAGCTTCTCCTGTGCCCGGCAGGTACCCTCCTTTGAGCTCCTCTGACTCAGCTTCTTAATGCCAGGCTCCTTGGGGCGTGAAGGGGAGTTGTGAGAGGCCAAGCCTGGACATGATCCAGGGCCTTGGCTTTCTGGGCCCGAGAAATGCCTTCCTAGCCAGCAGGCATGGAGCAGTAAGGTCCCAGGTATGGGTCAGGCTGAGAAAACAGTTTGCCCAGAGCTTTCAGAGATCTGAAACTAGACCTTCTGGGGCCACAGTGGGAAGCAAAAGCTCCCTCATAGTTTCTTTCCTGACAGTAAGCCATGAGAAAACTGCTTTCTGTCAGCCTGGACAGGCCTCCTGCACAAGCTGCATCATTCCTGTCCATCCCACCACTGCTGCACCTCCGTGCCTGTTAACAGGGAGTAGGTTTTCACTCAGTCTCATGGGCGCTTCTGCATGGATCCTGTTGTGTGTGGCAGGGGTCCTTGTCCCCACAGGTCAGAGAAGTGAGGTTATTGGTGAGGATTACACATGGCCCCCATAGCCTGGAATATACCTGCTTTTCCTGGGGTCTCCTCCTTTTAAAGACTCAGCTGATATTCTCTTCTACAGGAATGCTTACCAACCCCAGACTGGGTCAGAGGCCCTGTTTGGGTACTACATACTCTGTGCTTCCCTCTGTCACACTACAAGTCATTTCATCTCCTGCCTCCCCCCCCCCCCCCCCCCACCACACACACACCTTGACTGGGTGCTTCTCCAAGGCAAGGAGCCATCTGAGTCATATTTAATGAAGGTGGCCAATGACAGGTGTTTGTGAACAAATGAATAAGTTAGTGGAGGAGCCAGCATTTGAACCCCCATTTCCCGCCTCAAGGTGTGGAGCATTTTCTTTTATGTCCAACAGGCCCTCTGCTGAGACAACTCCCTACCTGTCCATTGCCTAAAATGCCCCAATTCCATTGGGTTAAGGCTTCCTCCTGAGGAGTCCTCTCTGGCAACAGGGCAGAGGTACAGCAGGCCTCTTCCCATACCTATAACCTGTGGACACTGAAAACCACGTGGGCAAGTTGTGCCCACAACTCCTAGTACAAGTGCATGTTTCTGGGCGCCTGGATGGCTCATTCAGTAGAGCATGTGACTCATCAGGGTTGTGAGTTTGAGTCCCATGTTGGGTGTAGAGATTAAAAATAAAATCTTGGAGGCGCCTGGATGGCTCAGTTGGTTGAGCGTCCAACTCTTGATTTCGGCTCAGATCACGATCTCACGGTTCGTGAGTTCGAGCCCCACATCGGGCTCTGTGCTGACAGTGTGAAGCCTGCTTGGGATTCTGTCTCTCTCCCTCTCTCTCTGACCCTCCCCCACCCTCAAAATAAAGAAATCAACTTAAAAAAATATTTTTTTAAAAAAGTGCATGCTTCAGCGTCAGCTCCCACAGTGTCCCAGCTGAGCAGAGCCACCAACAGGTAGACTCAGTGACAAAGCTCTGAGTTCAAAGCACCCAGAGCCTCCTGCATCCCCAGCTCTATGCTGGGGATGCACCCCCTGTACATGATACCGACTCAGGAAGCCCAGAGGAACTGATTCTGCCTGGAGGCCTAGCCCTTCCTGTCTTGAGGAGGGTGAGAAGTGTCCCCTGACCCTGAGAGCCTCTGTAATGGGGTAGCACAGGGTCTGGGTTCCGTCCATCTTCCCCTCACCCCAGCTCCCATTCTAGTCCGTGCACAGTGCAAATCCTTCATCCTCGTACCTCTCTGGGTTCCTCTGTCTGTCTGTCTGTCTGTCTCCCTCTCTCCCCTCCCCCATTTCCATCTCTGCTTTTTTTTTTTCTTCTTTTCTTTTCTTTTCTTTTCTTTTCTTTTCTTTTCTTTTCTTTTCTGTCTTTGTTCCTCTGTGTGTGTTTTCCCTATGCCTCTCTGATCTCTTTATATTTCCATCTTGATCTCTCTGGAGCTCTGCTCCCTTTCTTCTTTCCTTCATGTATTTCTCTCCTTCCTGTCTGTTTCTCTCTGTCTCTGTTTCTGTCTCTGTCTGTTCCTCTGTGTGTGAGTCTTTCTTTTCCTCTCTCCCAGCCAGAGTCTCTCTCTACCCCTCCCTCCCTCTCTCCCTCTCTGTCTGGGCCTCTCTGTTCCTCCTCCCTCCTCCCTCCCCCTTCTGCATTATCAGACCTGCTCCAACCTCCTCCCGGAGCCAGCCTACCGGCAGAGGCAGTGGCAGCAGGAGAGGTGGGAGCAACTGGGGCAGCAGCAGCAGCGCTGGATTGGGGTATTGAGTCCAGACTGAGTTGGGGACAGGCTACTGCTCTTGGTCCTTGTGCCCACTGGGCCAGGCACCCTGCCTGGAACCCCGGGCAGGGTGGACAGGGCGAGGTGCCACCTTAGTCTGGCCGGGGAGGCAGACGATGAGGAGCGATGGGGCAGGCATGCGGCCACTCCATCCTCTGCAGGAGCCAGCAGTACCCGGCAGCGCGACCGGCTGAGCCGTGAGTACTATCCAGGGGCTGGGGTTTGGGTGAGCGGCTGCAAGGCATACCAGGGACTAGGGTCCTGGGAGTGCCGCTGAGGAGCTGGGGTTGGTGTGGAGCTGAGCCACGTGGGAGGATCGATCCTGCTCCTGGGCGCCCCGTTGCTGGACTGTAGCCTGGGGCGGGGGGCGAGGGGGGGCGGCTCTGCACAGGGGTGGGGGTTTCAGACATCAACCTAGGGGGTGATGGGGGTGGTGTCCCATAGAAGAGGCTGGGGGAGGGGTTGGTAATGAACCTGAATTATCCTTTCAGGGGCTAGGGGTGGGGGGTGTCTCTGCAGGGAGTTCCAAGGAGGTCTGGGGGGCTGAGATAAACTGGTTCAGGACCCTAGAGAAGGATGAGATGTCTGTGACCCAGTGTTGTGTGTGTGTGTGTGTGTGTGTGTGAGAGAGAGAGAGAGAGAGAGAGAGAGAGAGAGAGAGAGAGAGAGAACAAACATGAATATGAATGAGTAAGTGGCGCTGGAACAGAATAGGGTCCCGGGCCACCGCCTTTTGTGGGACTGGGATTCATAGCCACTAGTTTCGGCAACTTTACCCCAAAACATCTGTCCCAGAGAGAGCCACGAGGCTGGTTGAATGAGGCCCCTGTGCACCAGCCTCATGTGCATCCACGTGCATGGGTGCATGTGCAGGTGAGTGGAATGGGGGGTTCCATAGAGGCTCCCCTCCACCATCTGAGGGCCGCTGAGGTGGGGGGCAAGGGGTGTGTGTCTTCAGGTCAGTGGAGGTGCAGTTCTATGCCTGCACGTGAAGGTGTGTGTATGTGTGTTACAGGTGTGAGGTGCAAGGGGACCTGTGGGGTGTACAAGGGCCTGTAGAGTCCTTGGTGGCTGAATGTGCGGTGGCCTGGCAGGATGTGTGAGCAAACCTGTGTGACTGTGAGAGGTCATCTGCACACGTGCGAGTGCAGGTTGCCGTGTGTGTGGGTGTAGGTGTGTGTGTGTTAGTTTGAACGTATGTGTTGGCACGCATGTTAATCTGTGTGCCGTGTCTGCAAAATAAAGTGACTCAAAACTGAGCACGTTGTTCGATTCCACGCACCTTCCTGTTTGTGTGCTTATTTGTTAATGCGTGAATATTAGTGTTGCGCTGTGTGTGTGTGGCATAAGTGTTCGGGTGTGGGTGTGTGATCGTGTGCTGGTGCGCTTGAGTGTGTATTGGTGCCTGTGTGGCTGGTGTACGTGTGTGTGTCTCTATGTGTGTGTTCATCCGACTGTGCGTGGGTGGCTGTTTCCTTCCCCTGCTGGTTGAGGACACAGCTGGGACGCTGTGACCCACCGAGGCAGGGCGGGGGTGGCTGAATGTGCGACCACCTCTGTGAGCCCAGGACAATTCATTCTACACCCTGTGGGGAGATGCAGAAATGAAATAGGCAACAATGGCCCTGCCCTCTGGGGCCTCCTAAGCTTCCTAGACATAAAATGGCTTGAGAATAATTAAGCTTAAAGATCAGGATCTAGCTAACAGGTGGGGGTGGAGTGGGAGCAGCATAACAAAGGCCCTGGGTGGGAATCCCCTGTATCCCTGGAGCAGCGAGGAGGCTGACCGGGTTGGTAGCAGCCGGGTCCTGCAGGACTTTGAACTCCAGGCCTCTTGGGCTCTATCCCGAGGGCCCTAGGGAGGCCAAGAAGGTTCTGTGTGGTGGAGGGACAGAATTCCGGGAGTTTGAGAAAGCTTCCTCAGTGGCATGGTCAAGGTTGGACTAGCAAAGAGAGACGGGACAGGGGGGCCAGGCCACTGTGGACATCAGGGAGGTCCGGGGCCAGGTGGGCCAAGGGGCAGATGACCAGGGCCTTTCTGAAGGGAGAGGTTGGAGGGCTTAGGAAACGATGGGATGGGGGACGTCAAGGTGGCTCAGCTTGGACTCAAGTGGGAGATGCAGTGGCAGGACCTCAGAGGGTCAGGATGTTGGAGGGAAAAGCTGTTGGAAAGCTCAGGCCAACGAGGTAACAGGAGAGATCGATCCCCTGTAGGACTTCTGACCAGGGTGAAGAGGGTTGGAGATCAAGGAGCCGTGGAAACTGAGGCTATGTCTTTGTCAACCTGCTCTGGCTACGAGGCTGAGGCTGAAGCTCTTTATCAGAGGCAAACCGAGGCCTCTTTCCTCAGGGCCTGCAGGGGACCTGTTGGTTGCCTGAACTGGGTTGGCTCAGTGAGGGTTAATCGCCTTTATGCTCCCCACACCCCCCAGTTGCCCCTGCCCACCAAGCAGCTCCTGCCACTCTTTCTGCTTCCCACTCCAGCCTCCTGTCCCTGGGGACTGCTGATGGCTTGTCTGGGATCTAGCCAAATAGGGGAGGCAGAGCTCCCAGCAGTACCCGCCTTCGGTCTTAATGGCCTGGGAGTCTCACCCTGAGCCGGGCTGCTGTCGGGTCAGGCCTGTGCTCCCCAGGCTCCTGCTGCTTGGGCCTGTACAATCTACCCACTTGGCCTGCTCCTGTTCCTGCATTTCTGTGTCCATCCATTCATTGATTCACTCAACAGCGACTCTCCAATGCCTGCTTGGTGCCCACGGGGCTGGTCACTGGGGACACAGAATGGACCCAGACCCAGACCCTGCTCTCAGGGACTCCCGGTCTGATGAGGGAGGCAGGAGTGGAGACCTATAACCTTGCAGTGTGAACAGTGCTGTGCAGAGGGAAGCCCCTGGAACTGTGGGACCCACACCAAGCCGGGGCTTCAGAGGATGAGTCACTTGAGCTGCATCTTGAAGGATGGATGGGGATTGCCCATGGGAAGAGCAGAGGGAACAGCATGGAAATCCGATGTGAAAGTGCTGTGTGATCAAGGAACAGAAAGGGGTTGGGTTGGCAGGATGAAGAAGGGAGTGGAGAAGAGGAAGAAAGGGCAGGAAGAGCCAGATTCTGTAGTCTCAAATGCCAGACTAAGGGGCTTGGGTTCCCCTCTTAGGACTGGGTTGCTGAGGAAAAGTTTTGAAAAGGAAGCCTCCCCTAGGAAGCCCTCCTTGGTTCCCCCTCCCTCTGACCCCGTGATCCACCCTGAGGTCTCCCTGATAGTACAGCATCAAGAATGTGGCCCAGGGGCACACAGTTGGCTCAGGCAGAGAGCATGTGACTCTTGATCTCAGGATCATGAGTTTGAGCCCATGTTGGCCATGGAGCCTATTTAAAAAAAGAAAAAAGAATGTGGCCCAGAGTTGGTCTTTCCCTGTGATGCCCCCGTGTGTGAGGTCCTTTACCCAGCCAGCTAAGGAGCAACTCTAAGGCAAGAGCCACCCCCTCATGCTTCCCAGCACAGGGCTGGGCACCTAGGCTCAGTGCAGCCTCCCAGTGGGAGAGGACATGAAGAGCATCTGGGCCACCTCCTAGCAGTTGCTTTACTCCTTCCTGCAACCTGCCCACAGATCTGATCAGCCCTGCTTACATACCCCCGGGACGGGATGCTCATCCCTTCCCTCTTGGGCAGCCCTTCCCTTGGAGTGGTTTTATCTGTCCTGGACTCCTTTACAAGGCCTGGCTACTTGGCCTTGTGCCCTTTCTCCATCCTGGGTCACTGTCCTTCCCCCTCAGCAGGGCCAAGCTGGGGCATAATGGTTCAGGAGTGGTATGAACACATCGTGGGCAGAGAATAGAGAGAGATAAGCAGCCCTTATTCCAACTACAGATGGTCAAACTGAGATGGGCCAGTCCCTGACCCCTCTCCAAAAGGAATGATAAGGAAGCAGGCATGGCCAAGAAAGGGGATGAGGATAGACAATGGGAAGAACTTCCTAACAGCCCAGAGAGGTGTGGAATCTCCTGACTCTGTGAGAGTGGGCATGAGGGACAGGAGGGAGTGGGCATGTCTTCCGGGACAGGAGGGAGAGCTGGAGACTGAGGCACTCACTTCTGCCCCTCCTGCAGGTGAGGGAAGTCTTCCAGGGAGAGGGGGACTGCAGGGGCTGAAAGAGATAGGGGAGGGGGATCAGGATTCATTCATCCATTTATCTGACATTTACTGGGTTGCTGCCCGACCAGACGTACCAGCTCTGTGGGGAGATAGAACAGTGACCACACGGAGGGATGCCCATGATCTCCCCTACCTCTGCCAGTGGCAGGAAGTTATTTAAGAAGAGGGGCTCTTGGAGCTAGCCTTAGAAGGAACAATTCCTTCATGAGGCAGAATTGACAGCCCCACAGGAAGAGCACATACCATGTGCAAAGGCCTCGAAGGGAAAGCAAGCATGGTTTTGTTTATGTAAGGACTGTAGGAATTCAGAGTGGCCTAATCATGAAGTGCAAGGGTAGGGGAAGGTCTGGGCAGAGAAGGAGAAGGAGACAAGTGAGGGAATTGAGGTTAGACTATAGGAAGCACTTTCTGTGACCAAGGTGCCGCCAGCAGCTTTGACTTGGAGGCGTCATTGTGAATTTGCAACTTCTTGGTCTCTCCCAGTGCCCCCATCAGGGCCTGCGGAGGGGCTCCTCCTTGCTTGAGAATGGGATGTTCAGTGAACAGAGACCCTGAAAATGGGGGAGCGGCAGCAGTTGAATGTGAGCCCCTTCCAGAAAGTGGCATGCAAATGAATGCAAAGTAATATGCAAATAAGCCAGCTTAGGCTTGGCAGCTTTGTCTGGGAGGATGAGACACCACCCCCTTCCACGCTGGCCTCCCACCTCCTCTGCCCCAGCCCCCCACTCCTCCCCACCCCCAGAACAGCCAGAACAGCCTTGTCTGCTGCTTCGACTGCCCTAGCTTGTGTGAACCACAAGATTGTGGCCTCTCAGTCGGGGACCATGGGCTCCCTGTCAGCACCCCCATCTTCTCGGGAAGTCGATATATTTAGTAACGGATGTTTTCAACACATTTATCTCCCATTGTTCAGCTGCCCGCTCCCTGGGAAAGGCCAGGTCCCCAGTGACATGACCCACTTTTTGAATTCCCTGAAGTCCCTTTTCACTGCCCTCCCTGAAAAACAGGAGGCAACTGGGGCTTGGTGCAGCAGAAGGGATTTAAGTCAGATATCTGGAAGGACTTCCCAACAGTGTAGTTGCTGAAAGACATGGACCCTGAGGCTTCTGGGTTCTCACCTTTTAGATGGCTACCTGGGTTCAAAGCCAGAGGAGGCTTTGAGAATAGGACAGAGAAGGCGGTAGACAGGTGGAAGTTCAGATATCAGCACCATTACTCTGTAGCTATGTGGTCCTGGGCAAGCTACTTAGCTTCTCTGAACCCCATGTGAATAGTGAAGTGGGAACAATAATACTTTCCTGGCAGGATCACCATGAAGAATCTGGAAGTGGAGAGCTTCATGGCAGGCATGCAGCAGGTGCTCATAAAGGTTAGCTGTTGCCATTATAAACCACCCACACTCACCTACACTTTTAGAAAGATTCAGTGGGGGGCTGGAGGGGGAGAGACCAGAGCTAAGAGCCCAGAAGCTGTCATCGTGTGGGAGACACGAGGAGGTCTGAAATGGAGCCGCGGTGGTGGGAATGGTGAGCAGTGTGGATGCTCTGTGGGAGGGGCCCTCAGAGACATGTGACCACCTCCCTCAGCTGCCCTGACTGGTCAGGGACTAATCCCCAGGGAATACAATGGAGGAAAGGGCTCCATGAGGAAGAGGTTAAACCAGTGGCCACACCCATGGCAGTCTGCGAGTCATTCTGGGAGTTGTAGTCTGGCGTGAATTTGCAGTAAGTAGACTTAGTACGGCCTCCTTGGATCCAAATCCACACTCTGCTGCTGAGGCAGGCTGGGGACAGGCCCTGGAGGGTGCTGGGGGATGCAGGGCCCAAAAGTGGAGCAGCTTCGCTCCCTCCCCAGGGACCCCTCAGCCTGCTTCATGTTGGGCAGTGCAGGTGGGGGTAGGGATAAAAGGATTAAGCCATAATTAGGACTCTTCACACATCCACACAGAAGTTTACAGCTTCCAGAACACTGTTTTCACATCTATGATCTCATTTAATCCTCACCACAAACCCAAGAGACTCCTGTTTTCTGGATCAAGAAACAGAGGATCTGAGACGGGAAATAACTTGTCCAGAGGTATTCAGCCGGTGACTGATGGAGCCAGGCTTGGAGCACATGTCTGTCTGCCCCCAAAGTTCCTGCTCTTTCCATGGGTTATTGTTCCAGATGGCAAAGGCCAGGCGTTGAAGGACAGGCAAGATACAGACAATTAGACATCTCAGCAGAGGACCGAGGAACAAAGACCCGACTCAAGGAACAGAAAGCAAAGGCTGAGCCCCTTGGGATATAAGGCTAAGAGGTGGACTAGGCAGACCCCAGGCAACTAATCCCAGGCTGGGAATTTGGACTTCTTACCACAGCCCACCAGGATCTTCCCAGGAGTTTTGAGCAGGGGCAGGTCCTGATTAGGGCTGGACTTTGGAAAGATTGATTGATGTTGCAGTCTGGGCTGAATGATTAGGAGTGGAGAAACAAGACAGCCTGAGGCTTCTGAAGTCCATCCGTGGTGCTCCCAGAACTTTGCTCGAACTTCTTCCCAACTTATTCCTCCTCTTCCTCTTCTTCCTCCCACTTCTACCCTACTCCCCTCCACCCCAGCCTGGGGAGGGAGGACTGTGTACCTTAGAGCTGTGCTGTAATGCCCCCTGTCTCCAGCAGGGGGTGCTGTCACACACAATCAGTTGCAGCCTGGATCTTCCTTGTGTTTGAAGGGCCAGCGGGAGGAAAAGCCTGGACAAAGAGCAGAGATGAAGAGTGGAGCAAGGGTAGCCCATTGTTCTGGCAGAGGGGGAGAGGGCCCTACTGAAATGACACAGGGAGGAAGGAGGACTGAGGAGAGACTGGACTGCACACAGCAGGGACAGACATTTTAAAGGGATTAAGCCAGGGGACGAGATATTTTCTTCTCACAGTTCTGGGACAGGCTTAGATTTGGAAATGGATCTGGAATGACATTGCAGTTGGAGTCTGAGTTTCTATTGGATTGTGATTTACTTGATGCTGAGATGAGGGGTAAGATTAGTTGGTTTATTTGTGTTTGTGTGTGTGTGTGTGTGTGCGCGCGCGTGCTTGTGCCTAAATGTGAACTTCCAGTTGCGTATGTATGTTTATGGGTCTGAGAATGTAAGAGTGTGTGGGTCAGTGTTTGTATAAAAGTGTGGACACATTCCTATGTGTGAATATGTGAGTGTCTATTTTTATGCCTGATTATTGGTAAATGCTTATGTGTATGTGAGTGTGTGTGCACCTATGTGTACGGTGTTATGTACATGTGCTCTAATAAAACTGTGTGTGGGTGCGTAACTCTGTGTATGTGGCTGTCCGTGCTTGGGTGTAAAGGCACGGATGAGTGAATGTGTGTGAAGGCACTGACCCAGCAAAGCCACGCCCAAGGTCTGGACTTTCAATACTTTCTCTTCTGACTCCCACCTGCCTGAAGATAGAGACAAGATGTGTATGGGCTTGGGCTGGAGGGGCTGTCATGTGTAGGGCTGGGCTTCCCTCAGGAGACGCCGGAGCCCCCTACTAGTCAGTGAGGGCTCTAGAGGAGCACGGTGTCTTGTATTCAAGCTGAGACTGGGCTAACCAGGATCCAGGGCTATCACATGGAGATGCTGGACATGGCCATACCTGTACCCCGCTAAGAGTTCCAGGGACCCCCCCCCCACCCAGTCCTCTTGTATAGATGCAGCTCCTGAAGCCCAGAGAGGGGTAACGGTCGACTCAGCGTCACAGCAGGATCCAGGGTGAGATGGCAAGTCCCAGAGCACAAAGAGGGGTGGGTCTGGCCTAGACAGCCTCTCTCCGGCCTCTGGAGCAGATGGGGAGCTCAGAGTAGAGATCCATTTCTGTGGCACGAGGCCCCCTCCTGCACCTGGGCATTCTCGCTCCTCCTGAGCCTTGGATGATTCCTTTGAAGTTTCTACCAGAGTGTCTGCCGGCTGTGAGGCTCCTCCCGGGAACTTGTGAAGTCTGTCATTCCGTGGAGCATGGTGATTCCATGGAGAGGAGTACAGCAGTGGAGCGGGACCTGGGGAGGGGCCTCATCTTTGCATCAGATGCTTTTCTAGGTTTCTACTATTCTAAAATTTAAGGCGTTCCGCATAATCCCTCCTTGGGCTCTTAGTGCTGAAACGGTGCTGGGGTTGCTGGGGAGTCCTGGAAGCCGGGCTTGGCTCAAAGAGAGGGGGCAGGGCAGTCCCACAGGGAAGGGGCTCCCCTAAGGGGGAGGGATGAGCTTCCTGCCCATAGTGCAGGGGCACTGGGCAGCCTGGCTAGGGAGACTGCGGAAGAGACTCCTGTCCCAGCAGAGAAGCTGGCTGCGAACTCTCTGAAGTCCTTTCAAAGTGTAGCTGCCATGGAGGTGCCAGAGAAGGTGCCCACTCAGTATGGGGAAGTTTGAGCCCCACAGTGCTTTTCCCAGTGGCCTGGGCAGTGAGAAGATGCAAACAGGAGATCCCCTTTCCAGGGAAACTGGAAAGACGTCATCTTCCTGGAGGTTTGGGATTGGAGGCGGGGGGCTGGATTTGAAGACACCGGTGGAGCCAGGGGTGTGATGGGTAGGAGATGGTGGCTTTGCTGGCAACACTGGCAGGGAGGGGGCAGACAGGCAGCTAGCTTCCTTTTTTTAAAAAAAATTCATGTTTATTTATTTTTGAGAGAGAGAGAGTGAGTGAGCAGGGGCAGGGGAGGGGCCGAGAGAGAGCGAGAGACACAGAACTTGAAGTGGGTTCCAGGCTCTGTGCTGTCAACACAGAGCCTGACACGGGACTTGAACTCGTGAACTGTAAGATCATGACCTGAGCTGAAGTCAGACGCTTAACCGACTGAGCCACCCAGGCGCCCCCAGCTAGCTTCTGTTGAGCCGAGTTGTGGGGGGCTCTAAGGTTGGAGGCCCATTGTGAGAGGTTCAGAGCTGGGTTCCAGGTGGTGTGAGGGCAGAGGCTTTCTGGTGCTGTGGACTGGGCAGGGATTGGGGAGAAGAGAAGAGAAGCAGACAGCCGGGCACTGCATCCTTCCCATGCCAGAGAATTCAGAGTCGTCTTAAAACTCCAAGTAGGGTGTAGTCTGCGGGCTAGATGGAGAGAACTGACAATTACAGAGTACCCTTTATATTTTTCAAATTACCTTGTTTAATCACCTCAACAATCCTTCAAGGAGCTTGCACTATTTTGTAGAGGGGAAACAGACGACACACTTACGTGGTTTAATTGAAGGCAGTTTGATGAAGCAAGCATCTTGGAGACGGGGTAGGATGAAGGGATGCAACAGGGCATGGTGAGGTCCCCTGGACCAGCATCCACGAGGCCTGCGGGGCAGAGAGAGTGCTACAGATCTGAGAGCCAGGGGCATGAATAAAGGGCTGCTCTGCAGAGGAGGAGGCTGTCAAAGGAGACGAGTGGAGGTCTGGAGGGACAAGGGGCAAATGGTTGATGGGAACCTGAAGCTCAGAGAGGGTGCCAACTGCTCCCTACCTCCTTCTGCCCTGCTCCCTACCTGAGCTGCACTGGGGCTCTGAAGAATGTCATTCTCAGGATTCGGTGTGCCCTGGGCCCCCACTGAACCATCATCTGCTCATTGACCCCACCCCTCCTCAAGGATGCCCTCACGTGCCCTGCCTTGTGCTTGTCACCCTGGCCATGGAGATGGACGGGACGGTCCTTGCCCTCCCCTTTGCTAGAAGCAGGCAGTGAACCTTATGGGGCGAGTGCAGGGAAGGAGGAAAGCCCATGCTGGGGCCACTGCTTGGAGACTTCTCTGAGGAGGTGATGATGGGTCTCGGCCCTGAAAAATGAATGTGAGTTTTCCAGGTGAGGGAGGAGAGGAAGGTGATTCTAGGCAAACAGCCAGCACAAGCAAAGGTGTGACGAACGACAGCAGGAAGTCAGGGTGGCGGGGCCAGGGCTGCTGGGCTGGAGGAAGGTCCTGTGGTGGAGGCCCAGCTCATGTAGGGAAGCCAGGGAGGGCGTAAGCAGGGTCACGGTTAGCTTTGGGTTTAGGAAGCCCCAAGTGAAGGGTGCATTAGAGGGGCCAGTGAGGAGGCTGGTGTGGAGACCCAGGTGAGAGGCAAGATGGCCACGATGCAGGTGTCTGAGGACAAGTGAGCTGTGTAGACAGGTCAGAGGAGGAGTGACAGTCCCCAACCCCTGGCTCACCCATCTGAGCTATGGCCCTAGTTCTGCAGTGTCCGCCCACTAATGCAGGGATGGGTGACAACTCTAGACTCTCTTCCAGGAGCACCCTTCCCTGCCTCATCCTGCCTGTGGCTTCCGCACCCCAGAGCACCCGTCCATGGCAGCCACTGGCCACGCTGCAGACCATAGCCCCCAAGAGCAAAGCCGTGTCCCTGCCGCCTCATCTCTTGATAACATGTATGACTTGCCCGCTGCGAAGTCTGATAAAATCCTCCCTTTTAAGACCATCATCATGGGGTGCCTGGGTGGCTCAGTCGTTAAGATCTGACTTCGGCTCAGGTCATGGTCTCACGGTTTGTGAGTTTGAGTCCCACGTCGGGTGAGCTTGCACCGCACTTTGGATTAAAAAAAACACAAGCCCACTTTGGGTGAGTCCCGCTTCTCTCTCTCTCTCTCTCTCTCTCTCTCTCTCTCTCCCAGCCCCCTCTCCCTGCCCCTTTTGGGATTCTCTCTCTGCCCCTCACTCACTTGTGCCTTCTCTCTCTCTCTCTCTCTCTCTCTCTCTCAAAAAAAAAAAAAAAAAAAAAAAAAGCTTCATCCTGGAGTTTGATCTCAATCCCTCTTGCTGTCCAGAGCCTGGGCCTTGGACTCCCTGGGAAATGAGTCAATGAGATGGCTCCCTCCTGGTGCTGGGGGCAGTTATGGGCTTTGGCCAAGCCAACTCATCCGTGTGCCTGAGTGCCAGTGGGGACCCACTTCAGCCTCCGCTGGGCCTCAGGTCCTTGACTTGTTATCAGCGTTAATTGGCATCTCCAGTGCGGCCTTCCACCCCACTAAGCGCTTGACAGTCACGAGGTGCTATTGTGTGCGACTGGATTCCACCTCTTGCACCCTCCTGCCCCAGGCTTCTGGTTCTAGCTGCCTGAGCCAAGCCACCAAGCGTCCCAGCCACAAACATACAGCTCCAGGTGTGGAGAAACAAACAAACAAGAGAAAAGCTCAGCAGACACAGAAGCCCACACACAGAGAAGCAGACCACAGTACAAAGACATGGAGAGACCCACAATGAACACAGACATCAATATATACTGAGGAACGGAGACAGGACAAATCTTTTTTTTTTTTCTTTTAATGTTTGTTTATTCTGAGAGAGACAGAGAGAGCATGCGTGAGCAGGTGTAGAGGCAGAGAGAGAGGAGAGAGAAGGGGCATCTGGGCGGCTCAGTCGGTTGAGCGTCCGACTTCAGCTCAGACCATGATCTTGCGGCTTGTGGGTTCGAGCCCTGCATCGGGCTCTGTGCTGACAGCTCGGAGCCTGGAGCCTGCTTCAGATTCTGTGTCTCCCTCTCTCTCTGCCCCTTCCTCACTCATGTTCTGTTTCTCTCTGTCTCAAAAATAAATAAACATAAAAAAAAAACCAAAAAAACTGACTTTCCAACCCAGGTATACACACGAGCAACACAGATGTGGATTTAGCACACAGAAACACACACTTGGCATAAATACAGACCGCCTATCAGGAAGCCAGACCAAGCTACCTTTGGTTCTCCACTTGTGCAGCCTCTCTGCCCTCTGGGCATATGCTGTTCCTTTGTCTAGAATACTCTTCCTGGATGCTCCCTCCCTTCACTGGGTTAATTCCTATCGTTCTTTAGTTCTTGGCCTCCCTTCCATACTCCCCAACCTTGGAGCTGTCCCCTGCTACATGGCATCCCTGACTGTTTTCCAACCCATCTTTGACAAGCTTGGGGATGAAACTTTTGCCTGTGCCTGGTGAGGTGGTGATTGGGGTTGTGACTGGGCCATCGGGAGCCAAACAAAGACAAATTTCAGGGGCACTGAGTCAGGAATAACAATGAGGAGTCCTGGCTGCTCAGGGTGTGAGCAGGCATTTAACCCACAGGCTGGCATAGCCAGATGTCCTCTGCCTCATTTTTTTTTCTTTTGTGTTTCTTCTAGGCTTGCTGCCCAACCCAGTTCCCTCCTTTCCCAAAGCCAGTCCTGCCTCTTGCCACCTCTCTGCGCTCACACATGCTCACTCGCCCTCTTCGCTTGGGTGTACCCTGCCTCTACTTCTAAGCCTGGGGAGAACCTCATGATTCAAGGCCTGGGGTCGGAGGCACATCCTCCATACATGGTCTCCTAACCCATGCCATTTAGCTTGATAAAGGGAGGTGTAGAGGGGAGTGGTTATGAGCACAAGCCTTGGGGACTGTCTCCTCATTCAAGTATCAGCTCCTCCACTTCTTGGCAGCAGGACGTGTGTGAGTTCTGCCACCTTTGTTCCCTCATCTGTAAAAGGGGCACGCTAATAGAGCCCACCTCATTAGGGCTGCTGCAAGGATTAAATGAGACAAGTGTGTGATGTATGTGGCATGCAGTTTGGCTCCCCTTTGGGCTGCGTGAGAGCTGAGGGAGAGCTAATGAGATCAAGGACGTGCAAGTGCACCCGGGAGGTGCCTAGTGAGTCCTTGCTAATTGGAACTGAGTGAAACAAACATCCCTGTGAGTACCTACTATGTGCCCTCCATGACTGGTTCTTTGTACCCTCCCCCCTCAGTTTCTGTGTGACTGCTGAGCCTGAACTGTTGTTTTGCTATGGGGGGGGGGGGGGCTCAGCAGGTGGGGGCGTGACTTCTTTTTTTAAATTTAATTTTTTATGTCCATTTTATTAAAGTATAATTTACATACAATAAAATCGCCACTTTAAAGGGTATGATTCGATGAGTTTTAGTAAATGTATACAGTCATATAACTACCATTTCAATCAAGAATAGAACAGTATTCCCCCCCCCCCCAAACTTCCCTGTGCCCTTTGCAGTCAATCTCTTTGGGGGGTGACTTTTTACAGGGCTGTGAGAGGTCCCGGGTTTTCCTTGAGCTGACAACCTGGGCACATAGACTGGGATGCTTCTAACATGCTGGGAGATGCCAAGGAACTGCCCGCCCTTTCTGGCCCTTGGTTCCTGTAGACTGGCAGAGGTAATGAGGCCAAAGAGGGGAAGGGATGCTCAGGCTGTGATCTCCTGAAGGGAGACTCTGGGTCTGAGAGCCAGGTCAGTTGGAAGTGGTGGCCTCAGAAATGCACAGAGTGGGTGACAAAGTAGAGAGTTGGTGTTCCCATAAACCTGCCTCTTGATCAGGTAGGTGAGCCCTGTGGCCCTGATGGGAATGGCTATGTGTTGGTCCAGACTGGAGCAGGGGCCTACCCAATATGACTCCACATGTCTTCCTGTCTCCCCCTTCCAAGAGCTGTAAACCCCTCCGTGGATTAGCAATTCCCTGAAAAGAAGGGGGGCACTTTTGTTCCCCAGTTCTAGAACCAAATATTAAAGCAATTATGTAACTAGCAATAAATTACTTAAAGTAGTGACTCACTCAGCTTAATTAGAGTGAGAGCAGGGAGGGATTAAGGTATTTTTAGAGCACACACCTCACTCCCTCCTGGGGGGGGGGAGGCCTCTGTGCAAGGTGGGGGTGGAGAAAAGGCTGGGAGCTCATAGAAGCACCCCAGGTGTCTTCAAGGAGATGAAAGCCAATCCTCCATCCCGCTGAGGTCTCAACAAAGACAGGCCAAGTCAGAGCTGAGGCAAGAGGGATTCAGATCAGACCCAAGGAACACTTTCCAGAGGTGCTTATTGGAGAACTGGGAACAGAAAAATTAGGTTATGAACTCTTTGAGGGCAGGGACTAGGTCTGTGATCCACCTTCCCACCTTTACTGGTTACTAGCTGTGTGGTTCCTTTGTCACCCCAAGCTTCAGTTTCCTTCACTGTCAAATGGGCATAATAATATCCACCTTCACACATATTGTAAGGATCAAGTGGGTTAATGTGTGTAACTAACACAGACTCCAGTACTGACTTAACAGGACAAAAATCTCCAAGAAGACAGGGAGTGGGTCTGTTTTGTTCACTGTTTTATCCCAAGCTGTATTCACGGGGCCACACGTAGTAAGTGTTCAATAAATGCCTGTTGAGTGAGTGCTTGTTAGTTTCATTCCCATTCTCCTACTTCAAATGGGTCCTTGTTTCAAGGTTTGTGGATGAAGGAACTAAATGAGTGGAGGGCAGGGGTGCCTCTCAGGTGGAGACTGGCTTTTCTCCCCCAAGCTGAGAAACAGATGACTTAGAACATAAAAAGACCAGACTTCCAGAGACTGGCCAGGGAGAGTTTGGAACCATGGACAGCTCCAGCCTGGGCTAATGGGCTTAGTCTCCTGGTTGCCTGAAGCTGGGCTGGGCTGGGAGGGTCCACCCAGGCTACCCTCAACTGCAGTCCAGTCTGACTGGAGAGACCAGGACCCTCACCCACCGTCATTGGGAGTTCAGGGGAAGGAGGATGAGTGTGAGATGGGGCATCCTGAAAGCTTCCTGGAGGAGGGGATGGGATTGCCTGGGAAGATTTAGGCAGAGAGAATATCCAGGTGCCTGTAAAATGAAATAATAATTTTGATCCTATAGATTTTCCAAGAGGATTGAATGAATTACTTTTAAGGAATGCCTGGCACCTGCCTGCTTGGAGAGGGTACAACATAGGGGCTTATTTCTTCCTGCTTCCCTCCACCCCTTCTCAATGCCTGTGATTTGAGGAGGGACATCCCTCTGTCCTGTTGGGGACAGCAGGACCTGGATAACTGCTCAGAGATGCTGGGGTATGGGGATTCCTATTCTAGCCTTCACTGACCCCCAGCTCTGACTGAGCTGGACACATAGTAGGTGCACAAGACAGACTGAGGGACGGTCTGCAATCCTCCTTCCTATCAGGGCATTGGGAGGCTGAGGGAAAGACATGGCAGGGTTGGGGTGATGGAGTTTAATCCCTGGTCCTCCCCTAGGCCCATAGCCCCAAGACTCCTGCCCCTAGTGGCCGCTCTGATCAGTTTTGACTAGCTCTCCTCACACCTCGCTGGCCTCTCAGGGCTCTGGCGATGAATTAGTGATGACAGCTTTGCACCATCACTATGACGACCAGGCATGTTCTTAGCCTCCAGTCAGGGTGCAGCGGCAGAGGCCAGAGACCCCTTTGGCTCTGAGCCTTTGTACTGTTGTGTGTGATGGGGCTGGGGCCCAAAGGGGGAGCAGGGGGGAGGAGAGCAAGGGATGGAGCAGAGACCAGGGCATGGGGACTCCATCTGGAGTAGATGAACATTCCTTCAGATTGTTAGATCCAAAGGAACCTTAGGGACAGTTGTTTCTCTTCCTCCCTGCTTTCTCTTTCTTTTCATTCCTCTCTCCCTTCCTCCTCCTTTCTTTCCTTCCATTTTCTCTAAGCCTCATCCCTGTTCAAGGCCCTGAGCTGCCCACCTCTTTCCCCTATCCTGGGAATCAGGCCCAGCCCAGCCCTCACTCTTAGGAGCCCAGAGTGAGATGGGGACATAGACCAATCCTGGTCTTGGCTTCAGAGAAGGTGTGTGGGAGCCACTGGTGGCTCTGCAAGGGGGGCTGACTTAGCCAGAGGCTGTGCAAACAGCTTTGCAGAGGGAGTGATACTTCTGGCCCTGTTGAGTGAGGATATTTTCCAGTGCAGAGGCAGAGGATCAGAGGAGAACAGGTAAACCATGAGTCCAGAGGTGAAATATAAAGAGGGGTGGGGGGTTGACAAAAATGCAGAGCAGCCAACATGCAGGAGTGTAGCAGGGCACAGAGGAGGACTGAAGCCTGGGGAAGGACTGAGAGGGAATGGCTGCAATGAGCAGCTTGCAGGGTGTCCCATAGGGAAAAAGGAGCCCCTGAAGAATTTTTGTTCTTGTTGCTTGTTTGATTTTCGGGATGGGAAAATTGAGGCCCAGGGAGAGAAAGTGACTTGATCAAGCTCACTGAGGTCATTAAAGACAGACTGAGTCTGTGGGCTCTGTCCGGATCCTACTCTATAGACCCCAGCTAGGACCTCTTGCCCCAGACTTGCTGGCCAGGAGTTTTCCAGGTAACCACCACTTCCCAAAGGTGAGGAGGGCCCATGGGTGACCCGCCCCTAGTTTGAATGAAATTTGAGACGGCAAGAGCTGTGCTTATGCGCCATCCCCTGCCTCTTGTGTGGTGGGGGTAGTGGGGGAGGGCATTCAAGGAAGGACCTGGGAAGCCAGGGGCTTGGGTGGGATCAGCAAGTGATTAGGGTCAGAAACTTGGGTGTTTGGTCTCCCAGCCCAGGCACTGTGCCACATCCCCTTACTTTGCACCCCCAGGAATCTTTGGCCAAATTGGGCACCAATAGGAGGAAAGGGCATCTCTGGGGCCCTCACGTTCGGCCTGATATTGGGCCTGATGTGGCCGGAACTTATCAGGGCAGAGAGAGCCATTTTAGCCCCATTGTCCCAGGGCAACAGTGACTCACTCAGGGTTGCTGAACAGGTCAGTGCTGGGCTGGGCCTGGCTGCCTGGCCCTTAGCCTGTCTACACTCCCCCCACCTCACAGCTGTCCCCTTGCCTTGCTTTCACCCTACTCTGCAGCGTTGCTGGGCCTGCCAGCTTTGATGGATGGCCCCACAGCTCAGCCTCCCTCCCATTCTTTTCCGGATGCTGGGCTGTTAGCCTTCTAATCACCAGTCCTGCCTGGTAGCTGCCAAGCCATCCATCTCCCCCCTGCCCCCCCACAGCTTCACCCAGCACAGGTAGGGTTTTGTGGGGGGAGGAGCAATGCAGCAGTTCCCCCTTCTCTGAGGTTGGGCCGAGAGTGTGGCTGAGTCGAGGGTTAGGGAGCAGCCTACACCCCCTTGCTGGAGCGCCACAAATCCCTCCTTCCAAGGGTATCTACACATGCATACATGCATACATGCTCACAGTAACGATAAAAACAAACTTTCATATATTGGGGTGCCTGGGTGGCTCAGTCGGTTGAGCGTCCGACTTCGGCCCAAGTCATGATCTCACGGTTCGTGAGTTCAAGGCCCGCATCGGGCTCTGTGCTGACAGCTCAGAGCCTGGAGCCTGCTTGGGATTCTGTGTCTCCCTCTCTCTCTGCCCTCCCCCGCTCACATTCTGACTCTCTCTCAAAAATAAACGTTAAAAATTTTTAAAGAAAAAAACCTATCATGTATCAAAAAATACTATATGTCAAGCATTGTGCCAGAGTTATGCATGTGTACTCTCATTTATCCTATTAGTTGGGTACTATTGGTAACCACACTGTATAGATAAGGGAACTGAGGCTCAGAGAAGTGAAGGGACTTGCACAGAGTCACATGTCCAGGAAATGGAGGAGGGGGATTTGAACCCAAGTTGTATAGCTTACATCTTGTATTTGCAACTCTTGTGCTATACTGACTTACTTATTCATGCACACATGCACACACAAATACATGTACACGTGCACACATGTGCATGTATGACCACGAGCCTCAATGTCAGACCTTGCACTACCCATCTACCTGGACCAGGCTCCTGAGGAGTCGGGAGAGTGCTGGGCTGAGGGAGAGATGAGGAGTCCCTGCTCATTGTCCCCAGGCTGCCCCCAGACTCACCCTGGCGGTGACATTGAGCAGCTGGAGGGCTGCATGGAGGAGGCAGCCTCCAGGCATCAGGAACAGGAGGCTGGGAGGCAATCAATCGATAATGCCTGTGGCACCACCTTCCCGGGACTGGGGCTCCAGGGAACGTGGCGCTGAGGGTCGATCATCTGGGCTGCAGCCCAGGCCCAGCATGCATGCATGTGTATGTGGAGTGTGGCTCACAGCCTGCCATCTCTGCGCCCCCCAGTTCCGTGTGCCCTTCCTTCTTTCTTTGCCCTTCCCCCTGTCGTCCCACACCTCACCCCAACTCCCCTTTCTGCCCCTCATCATGGGCACTGCCTCTGAGAATCAAAGTACCAGTTCCCAGGCGCCTATGTTCACCTTCTGCTCTGGGGTCACCCTGGCCCAGAGGCTGTTTCCAGGGCGAGTGCTGTGAGGTGTGGGGAGGGCAAGCAGAAAGGCCAGAGGCCAGGAGCTGCAGGAGGTGGGGATGAGCCCTCAGAGCCCTAGGAGACAATTTAATGAGATAATGAATGTCAACTGCTTCGCACCACCAGGGGGCACATAGTAGGTGCTTAATTAGACTTTGTCTTGTTCCTCCCTCAGGAGTGTGGCGAGAGCAAGGCTGGTGCTGATGGGGGCGGATGGGGCACCTCTGAAGGCACACGAGCTCCCACAGAGGCTGTCAGGTGCAGCTGACGGTGTTAACAATGCCAGGAGCAATTAGCGGGGAGAGAGAGGGGGAGAGAGAGAGAGATTAGTACCTGACACCCGACAGAGGCACTGTTACCCATTCTGACGTCGGGGGAGGGTGTCTGGTGCCAGGAGGACTGGTGGCCAGAGCCGGGCTTGAGACCTTCCCCCCCTCCCCCTGGGAGGGGCCGCTGAGCAGGCCTGGATCGCACCCCCCTTCCTGGAGCAGCTGCCTCCGCCCTGGCAGAGAGGTTTCCACCAGTCCCTCCAACTTGCACTGGCCCCACGAGACCTGGGGTCAGGCCGCATTTCGGGCACTGGCTGGCTGGTGGTGATTAGCTGGGGTGAGTCACTTGCCTTTTGGGGGCCTCAGTCTTCTCTGTAACAGGTTCCGGTGAACATCAAGTGAGATGTCGCCTGTTAAGTGCCTGCCGCTTCCCTCTCCCCAAGGAGCCGGGCCACTTTGGGTTCCCCGGAGTCTGCCTTCCCTAGTCACACCCCGGAGAGAGACAGGTATGGGCCGTCTCTCCACCAGATGCTGTCTGCTCCACCCGTGGGTCCCCAGCGCCGGGACACAGGGTTGTTGAGGAAGGAAATGAAGGGGGTCCCATCTTAGGTTCTGTCATCTTCTTCACTCTGGTGGGGGGACACGTGTGCCTCTCCGTACTGACTGTACGTCCATGGGTAACCAAGGAGTGGTCAGGTGAGGGTGGGGAGGGGGTCTGGACTGGGATTCCCAGGGCCTGCCTTCCTAGCGTTTCACACAGTGCCTCACTGGCTGATCTTGGGCAAGACCTGTCCCTGGAGGGTTGGAGAGACATGGGAACTCTGACCAGCCTCCTTCTTGAGGGCCCAGACGACTCTGTTCCGCAGGAGAGGCTGGGTGGTGGGGTGGTGGTACAAAGCTGGTGAGGCCCATGCCATGGATGGGCAGACCCAGGAAGAGGGGCCAGCTCAGGACTCCTGTGACTTTGGTGCCCTTGTCCTCTTACTGCCCCTTCTGCCCCTCCATTCGTAGTCCTCTTTTCCTTTATTATCTGACTCTATATTGCCTCCTGCCTCAGGCTTATCTCCTCCTGTCACGTATCCATCCATCTCTGTCATTCCCTGCAGCTTCCTCCTGCTCTCTGGCACACTGGCTCCCTTCCCCAGGAGTCAGGCCTGTCTGGGAGTCAGTCTTTTCTTGCCAACTGTCTAAGTAAGTGGTCTCTGTGACTCTGACCAGCTCTTGTCTTCTTCCACCTTCCCACATCTCCTTTCTCAGAGACAGTGTCTCTGCCTTTCACTGTCTCTGGACTCCCTTTGTCTCTGCAAGTTTCTCTCTGCCCTTACCTCTGGGTCTCTGTTCTTTAGAGCCCACATGGTCCAGCCCCTGCGCCTCCTTCCCTGCATGCCCAGCCAAGGCAACAGTTCCAGCCCTCCTGCCTGGAGAACGTAGCCTACGCCCCCTCTTTTGCTGGCTGCCTTGGAAGCCCCTGACAATGCCCTCCGCCCCGCCCTCCTGGGCCCGTTGCTAAGCCTTGGGCAGGCAGCACCTGGCTTCCATAGCGACGGGTGCTTAGAAACGAAACGCCACATCTCCGGGTCCCACTACGGAGTCTTTGCGGATCGAGCGCTTTGCTTTTCGATCAATCAGGACAGGAAATGTGGCCGGCTCTAGGCTGCCTCCAGCTTGGGGAGGCGAGAGGAGAAGTAGCCACAGTCTCTGCCTTCTGGAGCTTGAGGCGGGCAGTGAGGCCCTGGGCCAAGGAGGGAGCCCGGAAGGAGGCCCCCTGGGCTTTTCTCAGGAGTCAGCCTGCTACTGGGAGGCATTGGGTTTGCCAAGGGCCCTGTTTGGATTACTGTTCTACTATTTCTAGCTATGTGACTTTAGACAAATGACCTCATGCCCCGGGACCTCAGTTTTATCAACTGTAAAGTTGGGCTAGTAATATCATGAGGATTAAAATGAGAGAATCAACCAGGTGGGCCTGGCTTTTAGAAGGTAGTCCTTGATGGCAGTCCCCTCCCTTCCTCTTTAAAGTTGTCTGAGATTTAATTAGCAGAGAGGAGGGTGATGCACAGTGGTGTTAGCAAAAAGGTGGAGGCTGGAATGCACCTCACAGATGCAGGGGTTCGCTGGGGCCGTCTCTCTTACCTGGTATTCAGAGAGACTCAAGCCCGCACACCATCAGGCTCTGAGGGGTGTGGAAACCCTGGTGGAGTCCTGGCTTGTCAGGCAGTTAGAATAATAGAATCCTGGACTCCTACATTCTCAGGACTCCAGGCTCTTGCGTTCATGGAATATAAGAAGCATAGACTCTTGGAATAAAGGGACATTATAATAGAGGCTTGATTTTCTTAGAACACAAAGCTCTGGGAGTTCTTGGAACCTCAAAGCCATAGATAGGGGCCTCCCTCTATGATGGTTTCTGAGCTGGCAGGGAGTTTTCAGAGCCTGGGGCCTTGGGTCCCTGTTACTTAGACTTTCTTGTGCCTCAGTATCCCTCAGGGGCTTGGCTCTGAGCTGTCCTGGTGTGTGTGTACGTGTGTGTGTGTGTGTGTGTGTGTGTGTGTGTGTGTGTGTGTGTATTGGGGGCTGGGGTCAGTGATCGACTGCACCCTGACGCACCTCTGGAGCAGGGCCAGCCCAGGAGTAGCTGACAGAGGAAAGCTGGGCTGCAGCTGTTCAGGCGGGGCTGGGTGGGAGTCTGGGCAGCCACCCTTGGCTGAGGACCAGCTTGCCCTCCCTCATCCACCCAGCCTGCAAGCCAGGGCTCGGGAGGAAGCGTCTCTATGTGCCACTCCTAGCGCTGGAGTCAGAGCACCCCTCATGGTCCTGCAGACTGGAAGGCAGGAGGCTCCAGGGAGAGGAGGAGATGGGGTGTGGGTAGGGGCATGGGGGATGAGAGGAGGGGGCTCAGTATGGGGGATGGAGCTTAATGAAGGGCCAAGGCTTCAGCGAGGAGGGTGGAAGTTCAGTGAGGGGGGATGGGGCTCAGTGGAGGTTGCTAGAGAGTTTCTTGGCAATGCATTGTCTCTGCACCACCCTGGGCTCCTGAGGATGGTGGTTGGCAGTAGGGGAGACCGAGCACCTTAAAACCACTCCCCTTTCCCTAGGGTAGGCTGAGAGCCAAGAGCTCCTTTTCTCACCTCGACCCAAAGCTGGGGAGGTTGGTAGAGCTGCTGAGAAAGCTGGGATCTGCCTCTCCTTTTGCTCATCTTCCTTCCTGGTTTCCATGGGAATCGTGGCTCGGGATGATCAGGGTTTAATAGGATGGTGCTATGGGAGGAGTCAGCATCAGGCAGAGCCATCCATCCCACACGGGAAGGGGTTGGCTGCTAAGAAAGTGAGCTCCCTGTCTCTAGGAGTGTGCAAGCAGAGGCTGGATCACCAGTCGAGGTAGCTTTAGAAAGGGACTCAGATGAGGGAAGGCGATTGGGAGGCCTCTTCCCTGGGACACGTAGGCTTTGTGTGATTGGCCCAGGTGGCCCCACATTCCAGATATCCCTGTGCCTTATTGAGGGGGTCATGATGCCTTGGGATCTGCCCCCCAGACCTATCCCCCACCCCTGCTCTCTGTGCCTGGCCCTGAGCTGGACATACACACACGAAGCTGAATCACACCCAGTCTCTTCCTGGAGGGTCAGCGGGTCTGATCGGGGAGGCACACAAGAAAATAAACACAGTTGGGTAAATCTTACATAATGGGGCAGACCAGGCTGGAAGGAAGATTCTATCATTTATTTGTATGGTCAATAGATGTCTTTTTGAGCAATTCTTCTGAGTTGAGCCTTGTTCTAGGTGCTAGGGTCACAGCGATGAACAAAACACAAAGAGCCCTGTCCCCTGGAGTTGACAGCATAGTGGAGAGGCCAACTACCTACCTGGCAAAGCGCGGAGTGATGGGGAGTGCTGGTTGGTGGATGGATCTGTGGAATCCTCATGGATCGCATGAGGAGTGGCCAGAAGGCAGTGTAGGTGTGGCCTGAAAGGAAGTTTGTTGGTGGTATAGGTTAAGGGCTTTGAACAGCTCCAGCTTTATCCTGCAGGCAATTGCAAACTCTGTGAATGTGTGTGAGGCTGAAGAAAAGATGACCCCAGCAGGTATGGAGCTTGGGAAGGAGGCATAGTGGTCCCCCTAGGGCAGACTTGCCCACCTGTGCTTCTGTGTATAAGAGTTGTGTGAACACGTTTCCAGGTATAGGAGTATGTGTTTGTGTGCAGGAGGACATCCTCTATGGGAGGACGACGACTGTGTATGATTATGGTGGCCTGGGGCAGCCTTGTGTGGTGGAAGGATCTTGGGGTTTGCAGATGATAAGGAGCAGATAACCAAGACTTAACATGTGCCAATGCCTGAGTCCCGTGGACCTCAGCCTGGCTGTGAGCCGATAGGTCCTGGACTAGTCTGGACCAGTCTGGACCAGAATGCTATGGATTCCCTTACCCCTCTAGGGTCGTGGACCTGGCCACCTGCTGACGACAAGATAAATGTGCATACAAATAACATGGAAATGGATGAGACCTGTGGATGACCCACCCCTATTCCCACATCCTCTGGGCTTGAGTTACTCAACCTGAGCTCTTCCCCCCTCAGCTGCTGCTGGGCCTCTGGGAGCAGGTCCTGCCCACCCAAAGCCAAAATCCATATTTCCCCAATAAGTGCCTATGGCCAGATCCTTTCTCTGTGAGGGCTACCCCCACATCTGGGGCCACAGCCAGAGCTGATCCAGGCTAGTGGCCATGGCGGCACCTCCTTTGGGTGTGAATTTGAATATATACATACTCATGCATTTTCACACACAGTCACACACAAATGCACATATTTGCCATACCTGGACCCATGTGCACACCTACAACTGTTCACACATATCTGCAAGTGTGCATACACACACCTGTGTGCACACACATATGCATATGCACATTCCATAGATGTACACACACACAAATTCAGCTATACTGTGAAAGTATCACACATCCTCACAAAGAAATAAACTTACAAACCTCTAGTCATACCCTCTCCTGCCTTTATCCACACCATGCTCACAGTCCTGGGTGCAAGGCCTTACCCACCTGTGCACACACACGGCTACCGAAGGGTGGTCTATACCCATGCTCTCTCCAGGGCTGAAGCATTGAGGACAGGCTGTAGATGGACACAGAACCCACAGAGATGTCAGATTCCTCCAGGACGCTTCTTGGATTGTCCCTTTGCAGGGCCCCTAGGATAGTAGAGCCCTCTGTCAGTCTGTGGGCTCCACACCCCAAGTCATACTCTGACTGAGTCATACACACTCTCTCCAGAGGAGCCTCCCATACTGAGATCTGGTCCTTGTTCATAGTCCTTGGGTCTGGCATGCCCAGGCAGGCCTGCCTGCCCAAGAAAGCTGCCTTGTACCCAGCTAGGCCTACCTGGATCCTGCCTCCTTCCACCTGATCTGCCTGAGCCCTCAACGAGAACCAGGCCAACTTCTATAGTTGCTGAGGAGTCTGAAGACAGAGAGGGCCAGAAGTTTGCCTGCGGTCACCCAGTATGTCAAGGCAGGGTGCAGATTCGAACCTGGGCTTCCAGGAGTATGACCGTGGTTAGCAGTGACGGGATAAATGCATGTCAGGCACCAGACAGGCTTATGGAAGTAAGACAGGTGGGCATGGGGGATGAGAGCAGATGTGGGGTCTACTGGGTGTCTGCTGGTGCCACTCTGTCACCTGGAGAGATGGCGAGCAGGAAGTCTGCTCTCCCAGCCTGGATGAGGAAGTGCTTTGTGAGCACCATGGCCCACAGGAGTGTCATTATTATTGGGAACAACAGAGGGCTGGTTTCTGGACAGGGCCTGAGGTCTGGTAGGCCTGGTACCCAGGTTGACAGGCTGTCAGCTGACTCACCTTTTCCTAAAATACTCAGTAGCTGGGCCACTGGGCAGTTAGAGCGGCCGGTAAGGTGGGGAGACAAAAGGAAGTGTCTAGAGGGGCTGGGCCAGGCATTCCTGGGGCTGGGTTTTCTTGTGGCAGAGATGGGCAGAGGGTTCAGGGACTGGGAGCATAGGACCCTCAGTCACTGCATCGTTGGGGACAAAAGGAGAGGTAGGAAAATCTGTTCTTCTCACATGCCTTTCCTCAAGATAAGGAGCATGAATTTAGGACACAGATTGGAGCCAGATGGTCTGAGTTTGAATTTTGGCTCCATTACTTACTAGCTGTGTGACTGTGGACAAATTACTTGGTCTCTCTGTGCCTCAGTTTTCCATACGTATAAAATGTGGCTAATAATAGATCCAACTTTATACTGTTGTTGAGAAGGTGAAATGCGAGGCACATAGTAAGGGCTCAATAAATGTTAAAGCCCCTCGGACACAGAGGCCCCCAGCTCCAGATATACACACTCAGACTTTTAGGGGCCAGCTGTGACCGTCGATTCCACGGGACTGATGTCAGCCAGGAACAAGATACATCTAATCCAGGGTTCTCAAACCTGGCAGCAAATTAGAATCACCTGGGAACATTTAAAATATCTGGGATGGGGGAGTCCCAGGCATGAGCAAGGGTGAGAACCTAACATAGAATCACAGAACGTAGACCCTGGAAGACAGGGACCTATAGGGGAGCGGAGGAGCCCTAGCTTTGGAGGAAGGGTCACTTCCTGGCAAGGAGCGTTTGCGCATGGCCTATCATTTTGGCATCTCAAGGAGCCTTGACTGCCTCTTCTGGGAGGGGGCTGGATGGAGAATTTCAAGGATCACATCGGGGGGATGTTTTTGAAAGAATCTCTGTATCCTGCCAAACATCGAAAGAAAAAATGTTTGTTTATTGAATCTAGTGTATTAACATTTCACAGATGGGAAAAATGAGGTCCAGAGATGTTCAGTGTCCTGCTCAGAATCACACAGCAAGTCTGTGGCAGAGTTAGGACTGAAACCCTTGGAGGAATGGTTGAATCTGAAGGATGGATGCAGAATGAATCTCTCTGAGTTGAGGGAGACGTAGAGCATGTCCCTGGGGTTCCAGCCACTGAGCTGCAGTGTAAGATAACCAAGTAAGATTTAAGAAATAACTTGTCATGAGGTGAGTGCTGTGGAGGTCCTGCTTAGAGCTGAGAGCCCAAGAGATGGTGGCTATGCCAGGCCAGGGTTGGCTCTTGACTGCAGGGTATGAGATGACTTCAGAACAAATAGGTCTGGCCAGTGGCCTTAACAGACACCTCCTGGGTACCTGTGTCCCATCCAGGCTATAAAAGCCCGGGATTGACAGGTACTCAGGATTTGCCAAGGGATTTGTGCACTGGGCTCAGACTCGGTGCTTAGAATAGCCCTTACATCGGTCACCCCCCTTTATAGAGCAGGAAACTGAGGCCAAAAAAGGAAGGGAGGCCCTTTTCTGGGTCAGAACCTTTACACCATCTTAGCCCATGTAGTTTTCTACAGTGTTAAAAAGTAGGCCACATTGCCCCTAATTTGAAGATGAAGTAAAATACATCAACTGGGCCTGGATCACTTAGTGACAGAAAAGCTTCCCACTCCTCCCCATGTCCCCAGACATGATTCCCAGGAAAAACTCAAGAAGGGGACCCAGAGGACTAAGGTAGCATCAAGGGAAGGTCTCCTAGAGGAGGTGTCCACCTGAATGATAAACAGGTGGACAGGATCTGGTGGGCATTGGGGTAGGGTGGCATGGGTAAAGATCTGGAGGTGAGAATGAGTCAGTCACTCATCTGCGTAGAGGAGGAAGTATAAATTTAAGAAATGGTGGTGAGAGGGTCAAAGCTGGGTAAATAAATCAGGGCTAAGTTATAGAGGGTCTGCCATGTCACGCTGAGGATTTGGGCTTTATTGTGTTTGTGGCAGGGAGTCTTTAAAGGTGTCTGAGCAGAGGCAGAAGCACGTGCAGAGCTGCGCCTCGGAAACAGAGGTGGGAGAAATCCGGGTTTGGAGGGCCTCCTCCTGAGCTGATGGCACAGCCAGGGCTCCGCCCAGCCTGTGTGCCAGGTGCCTGGACTGTGTCCAGGACTGGGCTCAGTGACTCAACGTTGAGGAAATCACTCCCCAGGGAGAAAGGGCCCAGATGAATCAGCCCAGTGAGGAGGGGAGGCTGGGGGCTCACTGAGTCACCCTCCAAGTGGGGAAGGGGGGTGTTGCAGAGAAAGGGGCCAGCAGTGCAGCGGTCAGGATTCAGGTCAGTCCACAGCAAGGGCTGTCGGGAGACTGGCTGACTTCCCACCATTGTCGGGGTTGACTGTCCTGGCAGTCTTGTGAAAGAGATGGGATAACTGAGGCCCACAAACGGGAGGGAATCTGACCAAGGTCAAGCAGCAAGTCGCCGGCAAAGGCCTGACATGATCCAAAGCGCACCCTCTAGTCCAGACACGTCCTACCACCCCAGCGGATCTCATGCTAAATGGAGGCGAGGAACTAGTGGGTCCAGGCAGGGAGCTGGCCCAGGTGATCCTTCCTCCCTCTGCCCGCCCCCATTTCCCTCGCCCCGCAGATGGCAAATAGGCCCAGGCGGCGCTGCCGCGAAAGGACAGCAGGGGGCGTAGAAGCGTCACGGCTGCCGCAGGCGCCTGAGCACAGAGGCCGCGCTGCGGGGAACTGCGCTCCGGATGCGCGGGTCCCACCGCCGAACTGTGAACTGTGTGGCCCTGGGGCCTGCACCATCTCCGGCTTCCGGGGACGCCAACGCAGACCTGCCCGTCCGGTGCTGGGGGCCCGGCGCCCCTACCCCGCACTCAGGAGTGGTGCGCCTGCCCGTGTGTGCGCTCGTGTGTCCGTGCGCACGTGTCCCCCGCACAGATTGGCTATTGCCCCCCAGGCCTGTCCGTCGCTGGGCGACCTCTAAAATTCTCCCCGACTTCCCCATTTCTCCTGAAGAGGAGTCAGCCCGCGGCTCCTGGCATCGGGTCAGCGGCCCCTAGTCCCCTATCCCCCACCTCTCCGCCCCTCCCGTCACTGCGCTGGTCTCTGGCTTGGAGCTCTGGCCGGGCCCCAGGACTTTCTAAGTGGGGGAAGAGGATGTGATCTGAAGAGAGGTTCTGAGAGACGAGGTAGCTACAGTAGGGGCGAGGGGCCAGAGGAGGGAGTGGAGGCTGAGAACCGGCTACCTGGTGGGCGATCCTAATAGCGGACAAGCTGGAAGAGTCTTGAGAGCAGAGAGAGAAGGGAGGTGAGAGCTGGGGTGGGGGGGGCCCAGGGGGGTCCGCACGTCCGACTAGCCGAGAGGTGCAGCCCGCGGTGGCGGGAGGGTAGGCGGGGCTGCGCGGTCGGGGGCGGGGAGTGGGCGGGCCGGGGCGGGGCCGGGGCGGACCCTCGCGCGGACCCGGCGGAGCTGTCGCGGACGCGCTGACCGAGCGCAGCGGCCGGGCCGGCGGGCGGGCGGGCGGCTGCTAGCATGGTCCTGGTGTTGCACCACATCCTCATCGCTGTTGTCCAATTCCTCAGGCGGGGCCAGCAGGTCTTCCTCAAGCCGGACGAGCCGCCGCCGCCGCCGCAGCCATGCGCCGACAGCCTGCAGGTAGGGGGGCCCCCAGCACTGGGCACGAGGAGGACGGGGTGCCGGGCGAGCGCCTGGCTGGGTCCTCCACGGAGAGTGCAGGCGCCGGCTCCGTAGTCCACTCTGCCCCTGAACCCTCCTCAAGGTGGGCCCCCTCCCCTAGCTCTGAATTCCACTCCTGTGCTGGGACTGCAGCCCATACCCGGAGCCCTTGAATCCCCAGCTCACAGTTGAAACCTCACCCCAGACTCTGATCCCCTTTCGGATCTGGGACTCCACTCCAAGCACTGAACTCCCAATAGGGAGTTCACAGTAGGACCCCAGCCGGGCGCCAGTCCCCACCGAGAGCTCTTTAAACCTGGAACCCCTTGCCTCCCAGATCAACGGATGACCCCTGCCCCAATCCCCAAACACCCACTATATATTTCAGACTCCGGGTACACCCATAACACCTGAACCCTCAGCTTTCAGCCAGGACTCCCCCTCAGTGCTGGAGCCTCACCCCAACCCCTGAACCTCTACTCCACAACCTCGTCTGTGCCCCCATCCAGATTCCCACTCCAGCATCTGGACTTTGATCCTCGCCTGGGACCCTACCCCAGGGTCAAAACGCAGCTTTTCCTCATAGCTTGTCTCCTTCTCTGCAGGACCCCCTCCCACCTGCCTCCTGCTTTCCTTCCCTCCCTCCCTTCTGTATAGGAGGTCCCCTAGTCTCTTAGGAGTCTCACCCTCTCCTCTTGTTTCTCTCCAGGTGTGGTAGTCCCACTTTATTCTCTGGTTTCTCCCCTGGCTTCTCCGAGTCCTTCTGGGCCTCCTCTCTCTCTGCCCCTCCATTTCTCTTTCTTGGTCCCCTCTGCCCTTTTCATCTTCTCAGTTTGTCCCCTCTATTTCTCTAGGTCTCTGTCTTTGTTCTAGGGTCTCACTCTGTGATCATCCCCTCCCCCTATATCTGCCTCTGCTTTCCAGTGAGGAAGGGGCAGGCTCAGAGTGCTGGGCTGGTGTCTGCAGGACCTCCACCTGCCCCATGTTGTCAGGCATGGCATGGTGTGGGCGCTCGTAGAAGGGGCTAAACATGGAGGGTACAGCCTTTGGGTGGTGCCCAGGGATCTAAGGTGGGTGGGGATTGTGCAGTGGCACTGGGGTTCATAACTTGTAAACCCCCCATCCCCACTGTCCTGGTCTTGACTGGGAGCAGCTGGGGGTGTGGGATTGGAGAGAGGGGAGTAGACTGCAATCTGGTGTCAGTTACCTGTGGTGGGAGGGTTCCAGGACTGGGTGAGTCTGAGATGTATGTATTTGTGTAGGATGGCCCACGTTGCATGTGTTGGGTGTGCCTTGTGCGTGATCATGTGTGATGTGTCATGTAATATTGTGTGTGGCACCACCAGGGGGATTATTTGGGGGGGGGGGTTGTGGGGGCTTATGGTGAGTGTGAAGATTGTGAGTGTGTGTCATTGCATGCGGTGCATGGCTAGGATGTTTGTGTTGTGAGTGGGGAGTGGTGCCGTGTGCATGAGTGTTGTATGTGTAGGGGACATGTGTGTATGTGGTGTGTCTGTCTCCCTGGGGTGGAGTTGTTGTAGGGGCAGCCTGCCTGGGGGATTGCGTGTGTGGTTGCGTATGTTATTGGCTCTTGTGTGTATCCCAGAAGAGCCACTGTGGGGGCCTGATGAAGGGGTTTCATTGGACGTCGTGGTGGAGGGGAGTGGGGTGGGGGCGTTGTGTGTGCCCGAGTGTGTTCGCAGCCTAGGTGGCTTAGACTCTCTGTGGTACATCCTAGGCTTGCTTGGGAAATGTATTAGGACCTGTGTGTTGGTGTTTGAGCATCATATGTCCGTGTGATGGCTGTTTGTGCAACTCTGGGTAGGGGAGAGTGCAGCAGCCAGGGCCGAGGAGTCCCAGGCAAGGTTGACTCTGTGTGTGTGTGTGTGTGTGTGTGTGTGTGTGTGTGTGCGTGCGCGCGCACACCCACATGCACATGGGGGGGAGGAGGCAATGTGCAGGCAGGATTGTGTATGCCGAGGGGCTGTGTGTGGCCACAAACATGTGACATTAGGCGTGCACATTATCTATGCAGGGTGTGTCTCGTCTAGATGGTGTGTGTGTTGAATTTAATTGGACGTGTGTGTGTGCCTGTGGTTGGGGAGGTGAGTGTGGGGTGTGTGAGGTGCATGGTGGGAGGTTGAGTGTGAGTGTGGTGTGAGGTGTGGGTGTGTGAGCTGTGTGACTTTTCAGTGTGACGCGTGGATTATGTGATCTTTTCTCCCTGTGAGCTGTTTATGTGTGGTGTGTGGTGAGGAGTGTGGAAAGGGTGTCCAGTGAGCTAGCGATGTGTGTGTGGGGTGAGGCAGTGTTAAGGGCTGTGGAATGTTCTGCAGGGGTAAGGAAGTGTGTGCACACGGTGTGTGGGGTGAGGGACGAGGCAGTCAATGTTTGGGGCATGGGGGATACAGCAGGTGTCCCATAAATGTTCGTGGAAGGGTGTGCGTGTGTGTGCAGGGAGGGCTTGGCTGCCATCTTGTCCTTGCTCCCCTCCCAGTTAGGTCCCCAGAGATGCCCAGTGACGTCCTCTCATGGCCCACCCCAAGCTAAGCTGCCTCTACCCTTTGCCCTTCATCCTCCTCACTTTGACCAAGGCCTTTGTCTTGGGTTTCCGGCTGAGCAGGCGCTGGACAGGCAGGCGGCGGGTGATGTTGTGGTCTGGGAACCTTTGTTCTTTTCCTCTTGGTCTGTGTCGTGTTTTGGGCTGGGATATGAGGAGGGCGGGGAGAGGATGCACGTGTTGCAGGGTCACTGTGTTTACTACCACCTCACAATGCTCCACAGCGGGGAGGGGTTCAGGCACAGGCCGTGAGGCCCGGGTGGCATCCCCAGTGGTGCCTTCTTGGCTCAAGAGCAGGCTTGAGGGGCGTCTGAGTGGCTCCGTCGGTTAAGAATCTGACTTTGACACAGGTCGTGATCTCACAGTTCGTGGGTTAAAGCCCCGTGTCGGGCTCTGGGCTGACAGCTCGGAGCCTGGAGCCTGCTTCTGATTCTATGTGTGTGTCTCTCTCTCTCTGCCCCTCCCCTGCTTGCACTCTGTCTCTGTCTCTCTCTCTCAAAAATAAATAAACATTAAAAACATAATAAAAAAATAAAAAAAGAGCGGGCTTGGGTCAGGAATGGTTTCTGGGTGAGTTTGCCACCATGAGGGATTAGTCCCATGGGTGGCCCAGTACCCCTTCTGGCACACGTGTCTCCAGGATGCTGAGCAGTCAGGGGCCCTCTTCTGCCTGCCAGCCTGTCCCTCTTCCCTTCTCTGTGTGGCCCTCAGGGAGTGTCCCTACTGGGCTGGGGGTCAACCAGGAAGGCCTCAATGTATCTCCTTTTGTTGACCTCCCATCTGACAGGAGGAAGAGTCCCTGCCCTCACAGAGACCCTTATCTGAGAAAGGAAGCGTGGTGACACTTTGGGGACTCTCTAGTCTGATAGGGGAGATGCCAGTCAGGAGGAGGACCCAGGTCACACCCTCCAGAGAAAGCAACGGGGGAACCTTAGTGGGCAGCCTGCTGACAGGTATTTGAGAGGATGAAAGGCCAGGGCTCCTGGCAGTTGGAAGCACAGAGACTACCAGAGTCAGTCAGGGGAGGTGGCTGGGCAGCGCCCCAGCATCACCCTCCAAAAGGTTCTCTGCGGTGAGTGGGCTTAATAAGCTGGGCCTTGATGGGGGTGTTGAGTAGGCAGAGCAATGTGGCCTGGGGCTGAGGAAGATTCTCAACTGGAAAATTCAACTGGAAAATTCTCAACTGGAAAATTCAAAAACACATCTTGACGGCATTTGATCCTTCCCAAGAAATACTGTCTAGCCTTGGATGGCCATCCCTGGGCCTCCAGCCTTCTCGAGCTTTCACATCACCTCTTCCCTTCCCCTTGTCTTTGGCCAGAATGATCGTCATCGTCATCATCATCTTTTAGGCAGCTCTTTCCAGATTCCAACCTCCTTTCAGAGAAGTCTCATCTAACAGATTGACTCATTCACTTGTCTAAAGCATTTATTGTGCACCTGCTACACACTAGGCAGGCACTTAAGTGCTGGGGTCACAGCAGTGACCAAACAGGCTTCCTGGGGCTCCCGTGTCCTTTGCCTGAGAAAACCCATCTTCCCAGCTCGGCCACACTGTCGGCCCCTTAGGCCCCGGGCACATGACCCTCCCTCCTGTGTTACCCCGGCCTGATGTACACTTGATTCTGTGAGGCTCCAGGTGTGCACCCCATGGTGTTGGGCTCACCGGAATGCGAGCTCTTCAGAAGCTGGGCCAGGTCTGCCCATCCCGCGTGTCCTGAGCTGGGCTCGGCACAGTCCAGATGGCCACATCGATCATCAGATGTCCATATACCCTTGTGGGGTTGGCAGCCCATGTGCCGTCCAGAAAAACCGAGGCCCAGAGCAGGGAGGGGATTTTAGGAAGTCTCCTTCTTAGACCCTCCTATTGCCAGTGTTCTCAGAGACCAGAGAGGTCAGGTGATTTGTCCAGGTTTCACAGCAAGGTGACAGAACACAGCAATTTTCTATTTCCCAGAAAGCAGCTCTACTGGTCAGCAGGCTGGACTCCAGCCCCAGCACCATGCAGCTCCCTGGCTGGCCTCCGTGCTGCCTGTGGCGGGTGAACGATTATTAATGACCCCCCTGGCAAGGAGACAGGAAACGTTTCCCAGCCACAGCTGGGGACATGCTCCCTGCCAGCCCCAGCCATCCATACCCACCCCGGCCCTGGTGTCAGCACGGATGTTATCTCCATTCTGCCCCAGCCTTCCTCGCTCCTCCTGCCCATCCGCCTCCCGCATCCTTTTCCTCTCAGGGCTAAAGGACAAGAAGAGACAGAGCTTTCTGAACAACATCTCTGTCTCACCACTTTCTCCAACTTGATTCATCTCCACCTTCTTCCCTGCCCCAGACCAGCCAGAAGCAGCCCCTCCTCCTGGAAGCCTTCTCTGAATGCACCTGTAGGCCCTCCAGCAACCCTGGCCTGGACCCTGGCTGCTTCATCTCCCTCACTGCAGACTTCGCTCCCACTCTGATGGCCCTAAGTCTGGGCTGGGGACTTCCCGTGGCCTGTCCTCAATTGTTGTCTTAAGACTGACACTTTCGGGGCGCCTGGGTGGCTCAGTCGGTTGAGTGTCTGACTTCAGCTCAGGTCATGATCTCACAGTTCTTGAGTTCGAGCCCCGCGTCGGGCTCTGTGCTGACAGCTCAGAGCCTGGAGCCTGTTTCAGATTCTGTGTCTCCCTCTCTCTCTGCCCCTCCCCACTCATGCTCTGTCTCTCTCTGTCTCTAAAAAATGAATAAACATTAAAAAAATTTAAAAAAAAAGACTGACACTTTAAAGGGGTGCCTAGGTGGCTCAGTCGGTTAAGCTTCCAACTTTGGCTCAGGTCATGATCTCACAGTCCATCAGTTCAAGCCCCATATCGGGCTCTGTGCTGACAACTCAGAGCCTGGAGCCTGCTTTGGATTCCTTGTCTCCCTCTCTCTCTGCCCCTCCCCTGCTCATGCTCTGTCTCTCTGTATCTAAAAAATGAATAAATGTTAAAAAATTAAAAAAAAAAAAAAAGACTGACACTTGGAGGATCCTCCCGGATGCCTCCTCCAAGAAGTCCCCAGCCCAACCCAGGGACTCTCACTTATCCTAAGCACCCCGGCCTGCCTGTCCATGCCACACACTATATACTGCCAGGCCTTCCTAGGTGGACATTTAGTGAGTACCTACTATGTGTCCCACAGAGAGGGGAGGTAGAAGTGAGCACAGTGTGGACTTTAAAGCTCTGCCACACACTGCCCCATGTCTGAGCAGCAACGTGTCTGCCCCATGGCAGGTAAACACACCTAGGTACGAGGGCTGATGGCAGCCAGGTGATGGGGTCGGGGAGGAGGCACAAAGACTGATGCTGGTAGGTGGTGTGGTGAGGGCAGTGCTGGAGAGAAAGTAGGAGGCCATGGTGGGACAGAGCAGCAACCCCTGATTCAGCCCAGAGTAGGAGGGAGGGGCAAGTCGGGGAGCTTCCAGGAGGAAATGTATCTAATCTGAGAGTTAAGGGATGAACTAGGAGAAAGTTCTGGACACAGAGAAGGAGTGAATGGCACACGTGAAGCCTTGCTGGTGACAGACAGAGGGAAGGAAGTGTGGTTCTGTAGTTCTGTGTAGCTGGATCCTGGACTGCCAGGGTGGCCGAGTCCTAGGGTGGGATCTGGTGTGTGTGTGTGTGTGTGTGTGTGTGTGTGTGTGTGTGTGTGAAGCTGGTGACAAGGCTGGTGATGTCTGCAGGGGCCAAATTGTGCAGGACTCCCAAGTGAAGGGATTTGTGGACTTTTCCCAGAAGGAACTGGGCACTAGGTGGGGAGTTGAAAGCAGGGCAGGGACTGCTCAGACCTGCTTATTAGGAAACCTGGGCCATGGCTGGAGAGCACACGGAAGGGGTGCGGCAGGAGGCTGGGCTGGCCTTGCTGGAGGCTGGTTCAGTGTGGTCCAGAGAAGGGCGAGGAGGCACGGGCAGGAAGATGGTCAGGATGGAGGGGAGGAGACAGACCTTCGAGGGGTGAAGAGGGAGCCGCTCAGCTATGGAGGTAGAAAGAGAGGGAGCACCTCCCTGCGTGTCTGGTTGGGCTCCTGAGGGAAGACTGGGCATGAGGGCAGATGTCTGGGCCTGTGTCAGGGTCCTCTAAGGACTGAAAGGTCTCAGGAAGGTCTCCCAGGTCAGGAGCTTGGAGGCTAAGCAGAGACCAGGAGACCTGGCCCCCACTCAGAGCTGCAGTATCCTCTCCAGGAGTGTGGGGACTCGGGAACTGCCCTGGGCAAAGAGTGTTCAGAATTCAAAAATTAAAACAATCTGTGAAACGTAATATTTAATAAAATTCAAATCCAAAACTGTATGAGCACATTCCAAAATGAGTTAAAATGTAAATTTATGAAAATGCTAAACATACTTGATGGTTCTAATATCAAATGTAGGTCTCATTTGCTTCCCTCCACTTCAGATCAGACTCCCCTGAAGCTGCTGCTGCCTCAGGGGTGGCCAACAGCCCCCCCCTTCTCTCCCCCCCCCTCCCCCCAGGCTTCCAGTCTTGAGTTCAAGGCACCTCCTCTGGGGAGCCCGCCCTCTGGCTGTTAGCTTCAGGTGGCAGGCCTTTTGCTTTTCCTGTCCTCCACCCTGAGGGAGTTGGCCCCATCTGTGGTTGTCTTTATTTAGGGGGCCCAGGTGTAGACCTAGAGGAGGGATGGGCGAGAGAGTTGCACCCAGATTGGAGGAGGGTGAGGGGGCTGAGAGATACTCAGCTACAGTGCTCAGTGGGGGTGGTGTGGGGGCACAGGAGGACTGGGGGAGGGCCAGGAGGGGGCATGAGGGGAAGTGAGCAAAACTCACAGAGCGGCCCCACTCCAGCATAAACACAGCTATTTCCTAATGTAAAAGTGACACCATTTCTGGAACACCCGAATGTTGTGGTCCCGTTTTGCCATCTCAGGGGTGGGCATTGCTTGGCTTGCACTCTCCGGTCATCTTGCACGAGGCCATTTTCTGGGCTGCGTTTTCTCACGGCGGGCGGGGGCGGGGGGCGGGAAGAAGGAAGTAGGGGTAGTATCTCCAAGGAGTGTAAGAGCACCAGCTCTAGGGATGCATGACTCTAAGAATCCGGCAGTGTCAGTTCGTGGGCTTCTAGCCTTCCATGACTCTTAGCTTCCAGACAGAGCCGTGTGCAAGCTGGGTTGTGCGATTCCGACATTCTGCAACTTGAAGTTGCTGAGACTCCAGGAGCCAAATAGGCGGGCATTCTGTGAATCCAGGATTCTAGGATTTGATGATTTGATGATTCAATGATTCTAAATGGGGCTGCTGGGAAGAGCTGCAACCACCTTCCTTGTTAATGTCGATGTTAGGTTATTAAAAACATAAGGAGAAGCAACGGAGACAGCTCAGGATGGAGGGTGGCCCCACCCCCAGTGAGAGGGGAGGAGGGCTGAGCCGGTGTTGGGGGACCCAGACCCCTCTCCACCTGGGTCACATGGGCAGATTCTCCTGCCCCAACAGAAGTGATGTCTGTGCACGTGTGAGATCTGCCACTCCCTAAGCTTGCAGGATAAGGGGTCATTTCCTTCATCCCCCTGCCTCCATCCTTCAACTATTTCGGATTATAGCAGAGAGAGGAGTGCCCTTTCCTCCCAGCCACTAAAGTCTCTGGGCAGAAATGTCGACAGAGGAGGAAAGAGAGGCCTGCTTACCACCTACCCCCCTTCCCCACCAACCCTGGCCTGAGGGGGAAAACAGGACATGAACACTTCCTGGACACAGACGTGGAAATGCACGAACACTTGCTTGTGAGGGCCCCAAGTACAAAGGGCCTCCGACTGGGGCAGAGGGCAGGGCAGCCAGAGGAGCAGTGTGGGCATTGGCTGGTGACCCATCAGCACCTCTTGAGCACAGGCCAAGGAGGGAGGACCCTGCTTGTGCCCTGGAGGTGGCTGTGAGAAGAGCTTAAGGAAGGGAGGTCCAAGGCCAAGTCGCCTGGAGATGGATGACCGGTGGGTGCTCCCTTGTGGCACAGGCCGGGCGGCTTGCTGCCTCTTGGCTTCTGCACTTGTCTCAGCACCTGTGCCAGAGTTGGGTGGGGGGGATCCCCTAGGCAGGAGAGAAGTATCTTTGTCCTCTAGAGAGCTCGCTCCGACTGGGTTCCTCAGAAGCCTGGTGCCGCTGCAGGAGTCCCAGCATGGTGGGCTCAAAGATCAGGTGAGGGAGACCAGGAGCTGGCCCAGGTCGCACAGCAGAGCAGGACCTGAAACCCAGCTTCCTGAGTCCCAGTCCTGGGTGCTCCCCATTGTCTGCAGCTTCCCCCTTTCCCCTGTAACACCTGGGGAACAGGAGCTGAGGCAGGACTCCTGTTAGGGGGAAGAGCCCTTGTCGATCACTCCTCCATCTTTCTCCTCCCACAGGCCAGAAGGCAGGTAGGGTGGCGGCAGCTGCTCCCTGTCATCCCCAAGGTTCCATTGTCTACCGCATCCTGTCTTGGCCCTGAGGATAGGGTCCCCAGCCACCCGACCCACAGTGAGCCTCCTGGGCTCTCCTGCCCCTTCACTCGGGCTCTCTCCCCACCCTGCAAGTCTCCATCTCTGGCTGGCTGCGTGTGTGTGTCAGCCTCCCTCCAAAGATCATTAGACTTGGACGGGCCCTAGGAGATCGAGTCCCATGCTTTTATTCTTCAGAAGAGGAAAGTAGCTCAGAGAGGGAAGGTCCTATGCTGGGCCCACGTCACGGAAGCACACTGCCCTCGGTGTCAGGCGGCTAGGGTGTGAACTGAGGTCATGACCCACAACGGGCTTCTCTTTCAGCCCTGAGTTGTTAGCCCTCTTCTTTACTCAGACTACTGTCTTGTCTGCCACTGTGCCTGCCGCCTAGCTGACCCCTACCTTTGGCAGAACCTTCCCTCGGGACATAGACTGGAGCTCAGGACTCTGTGACTGGGATGACACCCATGCCCACACGGACACACAGACACATGCAAATGCATACATGAGAACATATAAGTCCCAGGTGAAAACCTATATCTCATAGTTAGGAGGCTGTTCTGGAACCTGGTGTTCTCTTCTTGTGAGGCACCACACACCTCCTCTAGGAAGCCCTCCAGGACCTCTCTGCATATTGTCTCCATCTCACTAGCCTCTTTATGACAGCTGGGTTCTACGATCCTAGGTTCCTCCACTGTGATCCCAAGGTCATGGGTGAGTCTCCTCCTAGTCCTAAAGCCCCTCCTTCAGTGTCCCTTCCTTCTGTCTCCAAGAGGGGCTCAGCTTCCTGTGGCTGGGTGGGGAGAGCCTTGAGGTCCCCAGAGGACAGTGGGACAATGAGGAGGCCGTGACAGATGAGACATTGTGTCTTCCCCAAAGCAGGCTCCACCCTACCCTAACCTCCTGGCTGGTGTCTGGGGCACGACTCTTAGGACTAGGGTCCTCGTCTGACCCCACAGCCTTGACCTGTCAGCGTAGAGGTCAGAGAATCATAACCACGATCCCACTCAGCAGTTCTCTAACTGGAGGTTGTGAAGCCCAGGTCCCCAGGGTGTCAGCAGCATAATAATGGGTGCTGCAGACTCCCAGGAGGGGTGAGCTGGACCTCCCTGCCTGGGGGGTAGGCAGGGGTGTGGTAAACACTGCGGCTGGGTGGGATTATGGGGGAGCTGTGAATGCCTTGCTGAGACTCCCCTTTTCCAGCCTACCTTCCCCATGCTGGCAGCTGGTGCTGGGGAGCCAGAGAGCAGGGGCCTCTCCAGGGAGGGGTAGAGAGGCGGGAGGGTATTTGGAGAATCATAACTAGCACTGCCTCCTGTCACGGGAGGGAGAGAGAGTTGGGTGGACCATCGGAGGCCTGGGTGGAAAAGAAGGCTGAGGCCTGTGGACAAAAGGGATGGGCTTGGGGTGAGGTATTTAGCTCAGCCCTTGTCATTTCCTCTGCCGGACATGGCCGGGTTAGCAGGGTCATCGCACAGAGGGAAGGAACAGGCCGGGACCAATGCCCTACAGTAGACTCGCACACATGGGTGACCTCGTCACACCCTGGGCTGCAGTCAGTCCGTGCGGACCATAGTCACCCGTGGAGATGGCCACATCTAGACCACCGCTCCACACGCAGACCCAGTCTTCCTGGGCGACACTCAGGCATGGCTGAGTCGGGAGATCCCATAGGACACGGGGACATGTGGGACAAACAGACACCCTGCCACAGCCACACCACAAGTATCCACATACCAGGTGAAGCTCCTGTCACCCCTATGGTGACCCAAGGAAAGCCATAAATTCCAACAGTCATGGGCAGGCATCCAGAACCTGGATGAGAAGAGGGGACCACCAGGCAGGAGACGCAGAACCCCCCCACCAATGCCAGACTGTGCCCTCCCCCCAGCTCGCTGAGCGCCCAAGGCTGTTTATTTCCTAGCAGAGATGGGTGTCTCATCCCTCTCCCCCTCCCGTCCCCACCACACGCTTCCAAAGCTGCCAAATCAAATCAGCCCCTGCGCCCGCGCCAGGCTGGCATGGCGGCCAGCAGCTGACTGGAAGGAAGCCAGGCTCAGAATATCCCGCCGCCTGTGCCTGTCCAATGCTTGGGTGTGCTTGTCGGGTGGGGGTGGGGAGGGGCAGCCAGCCCCTGGGCAGTGCCTTCGAGAGGCTGGGGTTTCTGGAGGCCACCTGGGTGGTAGGCTCCTGGAGAATGAGTGAGCTGAGCAGCTCCCTGGTGTCTGCCAGCATTATGAGGCGCTGTGGGGTCTGACTAGAGCCCAGATGACTGAGCACCAGGCCAGGGTTGGGGCACCAGCTGGGAGCCCGACCCCGTGGCTGTGTGAGCTAGATAGGACAAACCCCATTTTGCAGATGGGGAAACTGAGGATTAGAGAAGGGTAGTGAAGTTTCCTGGAGAGAAGCGGAAGTGGAGAAGGCATCAGAAAGGGTAAAAATGTGGTTGTTCCCCTCCTGAGGAGGTCCTGGTTGAACAAAAGAGCTCGACTCTGTTCCCAGAGAAGTGGTGTCCACCTGAAGTAGGGAGTAAGAAGGGAGGGTGAGGGGAGAGCAGGGTGAAATCACGCGAGGCTTCCTGGAGGGGGCCACTTGTGGGGAAGAGGAAGCCCTGGGCCTGCTGGGGACTGGGTGGGCGGGGGTAGGCTGGGAAGAAGGGGAGAAGGCCTGGCAAGCCTCAGCCCCTGGCCTTCTTGTCTCTGCAGCCGGCTGGGACCTACTTGCACAGAAGCCAGTCCCCCCAGAGAGTAGAGATGCCGGACTGGAGGTGAGAGCTCAGTGGAGGGAGGCGTGGGTGGGCTTGGAGGGGTGGGGGCACAGACTGGGGGTCAGTCTGAGCATTGTCCCCACCCCTGGGAGGACTGGGAGGCTGGAGCCGAATCCCACCCCTGCCCCCACCAGCCTAGGGTCACCCCACACCAAGATCACCTTCCTTGCCCTATTCCTGCCTGGGGTCCTCTCCCATTGAGGATTCATACTCCTCCCAAGTCACCGGGGAATCATTTCAGACTCCTCCCTAGGCCTCCCCACCCTCACCCAATGATTCCCTGTTGATTTTCTGCCCTAGGTGTTTTCTGAATTCCCCTCGTCCTCTCCACTCCTGCTGCCTGCCCCAGTCCGGCACTGGTCATCTTTCCCCTGCACGGCTCACTGGCTCACTGCTTTCAGTTGCCCCACTCTCCATGTGGCTGCCAGGAGGCTCTTTCTAACACGCATACCTGAATTTGTCACTTTTCTGCTCAAAAATCGATGCTTCCCATCCTCCTGCTCCCTCTGCAGTCCCCACCAGGCTACAGTCCCCCGTTTATCCGTCCTGCCTCCCCAGAACCACTCCTGCCACTCTCTTCTCCCTCAGCTTCCCAAATCTTTCTGGGCTCAGCTCTAGCCTCCCCTCCTCCAGGAAGCCCTCCCTGCCCCTCATGCTCCCTCCTCTGAGCTCTCCTGCCTAGTCAGACGGGGGCATTCTGGTGTCTGTGCCATTAGCACTCTATTTTCTCCATTATGTGACTCTGTAGGTCTTCCCCCCTTGAACTGTGAGCTCCTTAGCCTGGGGACTGTGCCTCTTTCATTCCTGAGTCTCCCACCTCCTTCCAAAGGGTGCCTGGTGAGGGCCCGGTGAGTGCATTTCCTTTGATGTGAGGGATGCCATCCACACCCCGGCCATGCCTTTGGGGTGCCTCGCAGTATTCAGCGCTCAGAGGGGCCTTGAGCAGCAGAAATGGGGTGGGCTGCAGACTGGGTGGAGTGGCACAGAGGAAGGTTGTGTGTAACGTCAGACCGAGCAGCAAGACCAGCATGAGCCTTCTCTTGTACCCAGGCCCGGCTGAGAGAAAGGGGAGCCTCCTCTGTGTCAGAAGAATTAGACACACTTCCTTGTTCAATCCTCATGACCCCCCAGTGAAACAGCAGCTGTTATTATTCTCCTTTGAGGAAGCTGAGGCCCAGTGAGGTCACACAGTGAGCAAATGGGGCAGATCTGAGTGTGGATCCCAGATGCGTCTCATGCCCGCCACTTGCTCTCTCCCTGCCCTCCGGTAACATGGGAAAGAAGACGCTCACACATGGCCTGGCGCACAGCAGGGCTCAGCATGGACTCACTGCCGGGACGTGGGGGCCAAGCCCTGAGAATGTCCCTACAGCCGGGAGTTGGGAAAGGGAGAGAGGAGGGGGCACCCAGAAAGTCATTATTAATTTATTTATGATCATGGCATTCCCCATGGGGCAGGGGCTCCCCCCACCCAGAGCTGGGACAGATGGTGTTCCTGGGAGCCAGCAGTGTCTCGGCAGCCACCGCCACCTGCCAGGAAAGCCTGGATTTGTCATCCTCCCAGGAAGCCATGGGGGGACACGGCTTTGGAGAAGCTGAGACCCGCCTTGGTGCTGGGAGCTAGGCCCCAGGGGAAGGAGCCAGTCCCAGGCTCCTCATTTATATATACCTCTGTGTACCACCTTCTTTGCCTAGGCCTGGGCCCAGTTCCCTACAAGTGCAAGTCCTGCCCCTCCTGTCTAGCTCCACCGAGCCCCAGCAGGAGGCCTCTCCCGATCATACCCATTGGATCCCTTTGCTTCTGTTCTGTCTCCCCGTTTCCTTTGTCTGGGTCCTGCTGCCTCCTCCCTCAGAGGGAGGGTCTTAGGCTGTGAGCCCCTCAGCTCTCAGCTCTGGCCTGTCCCCCAGCCTCACATCCACCCTGAAGATGGCAGCTGTCTGCCTGGCCTCTGGGCAGAGCCTACTCTATCTCTGGGCTTAGTTAGCACCCCATCCCAAGTGCCTAGGCCCATGCTCAGCTCTGCTGGGAGAGAGTGCCAGGCACTCCCCAACATAAAAAGGACAGGACCAGAGAGAGCAGGGACCCTAGGATATGGTCATACTACAGGGACAGCGGGGCGGAAAGAGGGAAGAGGGATGGGGTGACTGAGAAGGACCCCCCCTCCCCCTGCCAGGGTGGAAGCTAGAGACAAGGCCTCATCTAGCAGACTGACTATGGGTCAGATGGGCATGTGTCCAAGTCCCAGTTTCACTGCTTTCTAAGAGTGTGAGCTTGGGCCAGTCCCTTAACCAGCCTGAGCATCAGTTTCTTCACCTGTCAAAGGGGATAAGAAGATCCATCATTATTGGACGTAATCACAGCAGAGCTGCTAGGGCATGTTACAAAGTATGTGTGAGCTGCCTGGCCCGGGCCTGGCCCACAGCAGGTCCTTAGAGGGAGCTGGCTCCCTCCCTGCTTCCCACAAGGGTGAGATCCTTGGAGCCAGGCCTAGGCTGACAGGGTGCACCTTGGGGCTGGGCCAGGGTTAATGGAGGTTCTGTGGGCACGGCACGTTCTCCTGGCACTGGCAGCTTGACAGCCAGGGGAGCAGGGCTGCCAGCACCCATCCCTATGGCGGGCATCTGTTCAGCACACCCTCTTGGGATGGCTCCCTGGCTCCTGTGCCAACCCGCCAGCTTGGGGGAGGGCTCTTCACACTCAGCCTGGAATCCTCCTTCAGGGCCAGGGCCATTGCTGTCTGGATGTTGGGGTGGAGGCAGTTCAAGTAGTGAACTGAGCGCGTTGGTTCCATGCCCTCTCTGTGCTGGTTCTCGGGGCCCAGATGGATCTTGGGAGCAGTAGCTAGGGCAGAGGCTGGGGGAGAGGCAGACGTAGACAATGGCGCAGGTATCCCCACTAAGCACGCTAATGCTCTGCCCAGCACTGGCTCCTCTGTCGCTGCTCATGGGATAAATAGAGGCCACACCCCTTGGCATTGTCGGCCCTGCCTGCTGGGCCCCCTCAGGGCTACCCCTTGCTCCCGGACTTGGCAGTGCTTATTACTCCCCAGGACACCAGCTCTTCCTGGCCTCCCTGCCTTTGTTTGCACCGACCCCTTTCTCTGGAATGCTTTTCCCTTTTTTCTCTGCCTACTCCCTTTTTAAGCCTCAGGTTAGAGGTCACCTCTTCTGTAGAGTCCTCCCAGATTGCTCCCTCCACTCAGGTCAAGTCAGTCTCCCCTCTTTCCTGGGCACTCACAGCTCCCAAGCTTCCCTGAGCTCTAGTTGGGTAACTTGTTAGCCCATGTGGTTGCATATCCTTTCCCACCTAGTTGTAAACACATGGGGGATAGGAACCAAGGCTGAGTCTCCTTTGTCTCTCCTGAGCCCGCATGGGACCTGGCAAGGCCTCGTACATAGTAGGTGCCCAATTAATGTTTCTTGATTAAAGGAGAATGGCTGTGTGAAGTGTTGGAGGAGTTCCAAGAAAGGGCAATTGCTGGATTGGGGAGAGTCTTGGAGACTTTCTGGAGGAGGTGGCCTTGGAACTGTGAAGGATGGGGCGGGTCAAGGCCGTGGACTGATGAAGCCAAAGATCAGCTAGATAGTCGGAGAGGTCCATGTGGCCAGCTTTTGAGAAAACTACATGAGGACAACAAGGTCCAGCCCAGGACTGGGAACAAGCAGATGGAGAGCCTGAAACAAAGACTCAGCCCCAGAGGGGACTGTGGGAGGCTGGCTTGGTGCTGAGAAACCAGATCCAAAAACCCCTCTGCCCCTGGGCCCTGGCCTGAGGAATGCGTGGTCCCAGAGTCTGGGGTGAGGCTGAGGCCACCAATGGTGAGTAAATGGGCCCAGTGTGGCAGGCTAGTGATAGGCAGGACTAGGCATAGGGCTAGGCAGGAGCTGGGGTGATCCTGTAAGGTAAGATTGCTGTGGGAGCTGAGAAAGTCTTCACACATAGAAGGAGCCGCTGGGGCCAGGCCGTGTGGGCAGGATGCCCTGGGTCTCCGTGAGAGAAGGCCCAGCACGTCAGTGCAGCCCAGGCAATGGGCAGGGAGCACCTGGATGCGGCTGGAAGGGCTGCTTTCCAGCAGGCAACACTTTCTGGCCTGTTTAAAATTCTTGAGTGAGTGCTCCTAACTGGCAGGTGTGCCAGCCTCCTCCTGGGTTCTCCACGTCAGGATTAAGTGGCCTCAGTGATGCCCCATGGCCCCAAGGGAGCTGCCCGCAGCTAGTTGGCCATAGCATCCGGCCTCTATAGGGGCCCCGAGGCCCTGCCATCTGCCTGTGCCCACCTGTTGGACCGCACAGGCTTGGGCTGTGTAGGGACTTGGGGCCAGGGAGGTGGTCTCAGCTGCCACCCAGTCCGTCTGTCTGTCCATCCATTTGTCCACACCCCCGCCCAAACAAGGACCAGGTGGAGATGGGCAGGCATGGGTCCTGCAATCCGAGAAGCTTAGTCTAAAGGAGGAGGCATCAAGTACCAGGGATTTATACCCAGAAAAGACATAAGCTCAGACTGTGCTGGGCATTAGGCAGGCCAAGGCCCAGGGAGGTCAGCCCCCTTGAAGGCTTGGAATGGAGGCTCAGAGAGAGGCAGAGACTGGCTCAGAGGCACGCAGCAGGTCTGAGGTGGTGTTGGGGGTAGATGCTGTGAGCCCCAGAACAAGGTTCCTCAGGCGGGCCCCTCCCCCACCACCCTGCCTGGTCCTTGGCTGTAAACACTGAGAGAACAAGTTCCGTTTCCTGGGAAATATTTATCTCAGGCCGTGTGGGGAGCGTGTGCTGGCCTCCCTGTGTCCTTCCTGCAGGCTGGCCTGGGGCGGGAGGGAGGTGAGGGGGCCTGGCAGCCATGGGGGGCAGTCTGCGGGGCCGGGGGCCGAAGGCAGGGCCAGGAAGGGAGTGCCCGGAGGCTCCTCTTGGAGCCAGAATCTAAATGCTGGAATGGGGGAGGGGGGGAAGGATAGCAGAGAAGTCTGTTTTTCTCCAAATCCCACAGCATAATTTGCCTGTCTCCCATGTTCTTGTCTTCGTCTCTGGCAGCCCTGTCTCTTCCTGGTTCCTACCTCCAAGTGTTTGCTCCTGTCTGGTGCCCCCACCTCAGATGCATTTTCTTCCTTGTCTTCATATTTGCCAGCTCTCAGCTGGCTTCCTCTGGGAAGGCTTCCCTGATTCTCTAACCCCCTAAGCTTTTGTCCTCCTCTTCCACCTTCTGTCCTTCTCTTCCGGCTCCCAGCAGCTTCAGACTGAGCCTCATAGACCAGTGTAGACAGCCTCTTCCAGACAGCCCTCGAGTCCCCTTCCTGGTCATCCTGGGAGTGGGTGGGGCAGGGCCCAGAGGCCACCTCCTTTCAGTGGACAGGGCATGAGCCCAGGCACGTGGGGAATCCAGGTTGATTGAATGGGGGGAATATCCCACGGGGCCCAACCAGAATGATGGGGGGGCAGGAGGCGCAGGGTTCCCACTGGGTGGCCCTTGGGCTTTGGGCTGTGTGTCCCAGGCTGGGCCAGGCCTGACTGGGGCCCTGACAACAGGAAATCCTTGAAGGAACAAGCAGTGGCTAAGGACTCTGAACACAACAACAGGAAACAGCCTTGACATGGGGCAGCAGCTCAGGCGACTGTGCCCAGTGGGGTGGGGTGGGCGGAAGCTTATGGGACCCAGGGTGACACTGAGATGCTGATCGTGGGGCAGTGGGCATTCTACTGAATATGTGACACTGATCTTGTGACGTTATGTGTTATCGAGCATGTGACCTGAATCTTGGGATACCGTGTGGACAGTGAGTGAGTCACTGAGTGTGACACTGAGTGCGTGACACCAAAGGATACCAAATGTGTGACACCACTGATCAAAGACTGTGAGACCATGTATGTGGCACCGAGCACACTTTGATACTGTGTAATATTGATTGTATGACGCTAAGTGATACTAGGTCTGTGACGCTGAGGCTCTGACACCATAAGGGTCAAATATGTAAACACAGATGAATGACATTGTGCAATAACAGGTGTGGTCCTTGTGGCTCAAGTGTCTGACACTGAATTGTGAAACCAAGTGTGTCCCCCAAGCGTATGCTATAGTGAGGCTGAGTGTGTAACCAAGGGTGTGACATGGAGTGACATCAAGTGTCACTAAGCGACTCTAAGTCCACTGTTGGCTGAATGTGTGATAATGTGAGACGTGACCACACGACACTGTGTATGACACAGTCCCAGGAAGACTCCGGTGGGTTCAGACAGGGAAGTGACACAGTCTAACGCATGATTTTGAGATTGCTCTAGCTGTAGTGTTTGGCGGGGGGGGGGGGGGGGGGGGGGGGAGGGCCAGTTGGAGTGTGAGTTGGAGGGGCAGAGAGGAGGTGAGCAGACAAACTGGAGGCCGCAGCAGCCACCCAGGCAGGAGATAGTGGTGCCCGGGCTATGGGGATGCGGATGAATCGCAGAGAAACGGATGAACTTTGGAGATAGATGGGAGGTTGCGATGACAGAACTTGCTGATGAATAAGAGGATGAGCTGGAGGGAGAAGTGGACCGTGGCTTCCGGTCTCTGGTTTGAGGAACCAAGTAATGGATAGTAGAGTCGCTACTGAGATGAGTGAAGAATAGCGGGAGGTCAAGGTTAGGGGCATGAGAGAGGACAAGGAGGAAGAAATTAAGAGATCTGTTTTGGACAGAAGTCAAACATCCAGATGAATGTGTCCAGTGGGCAGCAGAGGCCAGGCTGGGGATATATATTTGGGGGGCAGTAGGTGTGGCTAGGATGACCTAGGGAGAGAGCTCAAGGAGAGTGAGGTGAGGACTGAGCCCTGGCCCCAGACCTGCAGACTCCATCAGCTAGAGGCCTGGGAGGTGAGGAGGAGCACCAAGGAGACAGAGGAGGAGTGGCCAGGGAGGTGGAGGATACTGAGAGTGTGGAGTGAGGAGTGAGGAGTGTGGAGTGAGGAGTGAGCCAGGGGAGACAGTGCAGGACTGGGTCCAGGCATTAGTCAGCCTGACGGGAACCAAGTCAGTGACCGGGTGGGGCCCGAAGCCAGCAGGCCTGGGGGGGTGCTGAGTCTGGGGTGAAGACGGAGCATCGTCAACACTTTGGAGACCTTTGGCTCTAAGGGATATGAAGGGGCGTGGCCACTGGAAAAGGTGTGAGGTCAAGGGAAAGTAAACTTTTTAAATTATGGAATATTTGAAATACACACAATAGTGGGGAGAATAATACAATAAACTTGCCATATACCCATCACCCAAATCTAACAGTTACCAAGATTTGGGCACATTTAATACATCTACCCCTCCCCACCCCACCCCCCCTTTTTTTTCATTTTTTTTCCTGAAGTATTTTTTTTTTGCTTTTAATTATTCTGAAATATACATAACAAAGTTTACTATATTTTTAATAAAGTTTTTGGAGTTTTGTTTTGTTTGAGAGAGAGAGAGAGAGAGAGAGAGAGAGAGAGAGACAGCATGAGCAGGGAAGGGGCAGAGAGAGAGGGAGACACGGAATCCAAAGCAGGCTCCAGGCTCTGAGCTGTCAGCACGGAGCCCAGCACGGAGCTCGAACTCATGAACCGTGAGATCATGAGCTGAACCGAAGTCGGCCACTCAACCAACTGAGCCATGCAGGAGCCCCATAAAATTTACCATCTTAACCATTTTTAAGCGTATCCTTCAGTAGTGTTAAGTATGTTCACGTTGATGTGCAACCATTCTCCAGATCTTTTGCACTTTGAAAACTGAAACCTTTACCCTTTAAACAACTCCCTATCCCCCCAGCTCTTGAAATCCATCTTTCTGCTTTCTGTCTGTGAGTTTGGCTACTCTAGGTACCTCCGATATGTGGAATCATACAGTGTTTATCTTTTTGTGACTGGTGTATTTCACTCAACATAATATCCTCAAGATTCATCCATGCTGTATGAACATTTCCTTCCCTTTTGAGGCTAAATAATATTCTATTGCTTTTATATGCCACATTTTGTTTATCCATTCATCTATTGATGGACACTTGCATTGCTTCCAACTTTTGGCTATTGTGAATAATGCTGCTGTGAGCATGGGCATACAAGTATCTCTTCAAGATCCTGCTTTCAGTTCTTTTAGATATATACCCAGAAGTGAATTGTTGGATCATATGGTAATCTTTATTTTTAATTTTTGGGAACCACCATACTGTTTTCCACAACAGCTATGCCATTTTATGTTCCCACCAACAGTGCACCAGTATTCTAATTTCCCCACATCCTCCCCAACACTTCTTTCCTTTCCTTTCCTTTCCTTTCCTTTCCTTTCCTTTCCTTTCCCCTCTTTCTTTCTTCTTTTTTAAAAAATGTTTATTTATTTTGAGAGAGAGATAGAGTGTGAGTGGGGGAGGGGAAGAGAAGGGAGATAGAGAATCCCAAGCAGGTTCTGCACTGTCAGTGCAGAGCAGAGTCCATCGTGTGGGGCTCAAACTCAGGAACCACAAGATCATGACCTGAGCTGAAACCAGTCAAGAGTCAGACACTTAACCACCTGAGCCACCCAGGTGCTCCTCTCCCTCCCTCCCTCCCTCCCTTCCTTCCTTTTCTCTTTCCCATCCTAACAGGTGGAAGACTGGGGAAAGGTCATATCTTACTGTGGTTTTGATTTGCATTTCCCTAATGATTCGTGATGTTAAACATCTTTCCATGTGCTTGTTCACCATTTGTATGTCTTCTTTAGAAAATGTCTATTCAAGTTCTTTGCCCATTTTTAAATCAGGTTGTTTATTTTGTGGTTGAGTTGTAGGACTTCTTTATATATTCTGGATATTACCCCCTAATCAGATACACGATTTGCAAATATTTTCTCTCATCCAATAGGTTGCTTTGCTGAAGTATTTTATTTTTTTTTAACGTTTATTTATTTTTGAGACAGAGAGAGACAGAGCATGAACGGGGGAGGGTCAGAGAGAGGGAGACACAGAATCTGAAACAGGCTCCAGGCTCTGAGCTGTCAGCACAGAGCCCGACGTGGGGCTCGAACTCACAGACCGCGAGATCATGACCTGAGCTGAAGTCAGCTGCCCTACCGACTGAGCCACCCAGGCGCCCCTTTGCTGAAGTATTTTAAAGCAAATCCCAGACATGATGTCATTTCACCAAAGGTGGATTTTTTTTTTAATGTCAGAAGGTCCTAGTTGATGCTGAAATGTGACAGTGCAACATAGAGCCAGCTTGGAAGTGTGTGTTTGACACTATATGAGGGTGACAGTGTGGAGCATTGGGAACATGGTATCTGACACTGAGGATGGGCTACCCTGAGTGAGGGTACAGTGATAGTTTCACTGTGAGTGGCCCTGTGACACTCAGTGATGTGTGACAACGTAGAAACCATGGAATGACTGAATCACTGAGTATGTGAGACATGCCATGTGCAAGTGACAGTGATCCTGTCTCTGTGTGTCATCCTGGGGTGATGAGTGTGACACAGAACAGGACACTGCATGGGAGTGAAAGGGGTCATGAGTGTGCTGTGGGCAATGGGGGTGTGTGGAATCCATGTGGGATCAGCCCAGCCTCAGCTGCTGACCATCGGAGACAGGACAGACATCATAGTGTAGATGAGGAGAAATGCCCTGTCTGGACCGAAATGCTGTCTGGGCCAAGTGTGAGTTGGTATGAGGCCCCCTCCGTTCTCTGAACTCCCTAGGAAGGCTTCCCAGGGCAGGATGGTAGCAGTTCAGCAGGAAGAGCAGGTACCAGTTAAGAGCAAGGGCTGTGGTGTCAGAGAGTCCTGTCTGGCTCTGACTTTTAGCAAAAGTCATTTTATGTCTTGAGCCTCAATCCCCTCACATATAAAATACAGCTGTTGGGGGGGCGCCTGGGTGGCTCAGTCGGTTGAGCGTCTGACTTGAGCTCAGGTCATGATCTCACAGTCTGTGAGTTCGAGCCCCGTGTGGAGCTCTGTGCTGACAGCTCAGAGCCTGGACCCTGCTTCGGATTCTGTGTCTCCCTCTCTCTCTGCCCCTCCCCTGCTCATGCTCTGTCTCTCTCTGTCTCAAAAATCAGTAAAAACATTTAAAAAATTGAAACAGCACTTTTAAATGAATGCAGTACCTGGCACTAAGCAGTCGCTTGGTGGTCTCTAGGGGAGCACCACTCGTCATGTCCTGTGCCCAGGCACCTAGTGCTCCCACACTTCCGGGTGTGCAGAATGGGTGTGCTGAATGAGTGGTATCCTGTCCTCCTGTGCCCACGGCCCTCCTTCCCCCCCCCCGCCTTCCTTGCTCCTTCTGTCCCCTGCTTAGCGTTGCCAGCTTGCCCCCTGCATCTTGCCCCCACCCCCCCAGCTCCTGCCATCCTCACCCACTGTCAGCCTCCAGCCCAGGCTCCTGCAGCCTCATTCAATTAGGCCGATGCAATTTTCTCAAGAAAAAACCCTATAATTTGCTTAATCACACCAGTAGGGGATCTGGACCCGGGTGGGGATGGGCAGGAGGTCCACACCAGCAGCTAAGGGCCCAGGTGTAGTTGTGCCTGTCTCTCAGGACCCCCACCTGCTCCCTTGGACCCCATTCAGTAGCCAACAGAGTCCAAAGCTTGGGTCTCCCCAGCTGTGTCTGTTCTACAGAGATCTTGAGACAGGAGCTTGGCCTGACTGGGTTCACTTGTGTCCCTGGGAGGTTCCCTGACCATCTCCATGTCTCAGTCACCCTCTCCAATAATGGGAGATGGACTGAGGGTGGGGGTGTCTCTGAGCATCTGGCCAGCCTAGCTGGTGTCTGCAGGTCAGGTCCAGTCAGTCCCCTCATGGCTTCCCTTTGGGGCTTTAGAGAGGCAGAGCTGGAGGGCTGGTCAAGGGGACAGAGCCCCAGGGGAAGAAGGGGGTGGGTGTCCTCAGAGCCTCATCTGAAACATGGCCACCCCACTCACGCAGAGTCAGAGACCCTTTAGTCCCAGGCTGCACACCTGGAGCAGGGGCTGAGGAAAGGGAGCTGCTATTTTTCAGTCACCTGCAGGGCCACTGCCTCTCACCTCATGCCTTGTACCTTGCACAGAGGTGGGGTGATGCTGAAACCCAGCCCGCCCTCCTCCACCATTCCACGCCCCTCAGGGCTGCAATTGCTCAGAGAGTTGGGGTCACCCCTGTCTGACTTGTGCAGAAGTGGCCTCGCCCCCTGCTGGGAGCCAGCATAGGCAGGCTTTTATGGTATCATTTCCGTCCTCTCAGCAGCTCTGGGAGAAGGTGCCATCCGATAGATGGGGAAACTGAGCCCAGGAAGGGGAAAAGACTTGTCCAGTGCCACACAGGTGACATGCATCAGGGTAGGGATGTGAGCCCTGGTCTGGCATGAGTGGTGGAAGCAGTGATGGGGGTGCACGGAAGCAGAGAATCAGACCCCCCACTTGTGCAGACACCAACCCTCTCAGTCATACACTCATTCAGAGACAAAAGCAGCCACACACTCCCTTGGCACATGCAGGCTCACATCACACATGCATGGACACAGCCCACGACGGTCACCTGTGCACGCAGATGGCTCAGGCACAGACGTGGACACAGGGGTGCTCACACGGTCATGCTCACACACACTCCCTCACAGAATCACAGATCCATGTGCTTTCACACAGACATTCTCCTAGTGACCCACGGGGCATAGTCTGCCGTGGTCACCTACTGGGCCACAGGGACGTGCGTGACGGACGACTAAGAGGCAGGCCACACACCTGCTTAGGTCACTGGCAAAGTGGAAACTGCCCACAAAGTGAAAGAAAAAAATAGTTTTTTTTTTTAGTTTATTTATTTATTTTGGGGGGTGGGAAGGGGCAGAGACAGGGAGAGAATCCCAAGCAGGCTCAGCTCTGAGCGCAGAGCCCAATGTGGGGCTCGAACTCCCAACCATGAGATCATGACCTGAGCAGAAACCAAGAGTCAGGTGCCACCTGACTGAGCCACCCAGGCACCACAAAAAAAGATTAGTTTTGATGAGCATATACAGAATTTGCCATCAGAAAAGTCACACAAAAGCGATTTTAATTTTTTTTTCCCAAGATAAAATTAATATAAGGTCAGGGGTAGGGACTCATCATCTTTTCAGGGTTTTGGGTCGCTAAAGGACCTGCACAGATTCACAAGCACACAATCCCAAGAGATCTTCTGGGCTCACGTGTTCACCCAGTCCGGGGCTGTGTGTGAGTGTGCGTGCGTGTGTTTGCGCACGTACTGGCATACCCTCTTGGTGGCTCCCGGATCCTTGGGATGTGAGGAGAGAGAGTAGAAGTTCCAGAGACTCCGGATGTTTGTTTTCTAGCTTCCTGGGCCCTCCAAAGGCAAATAGCTTTGGATGCCAGCCTGCCTGCCTTCCCTGGGCGGGGGCGGGGTGGGTGGGTTGTGTGAAGTGCCTGCTTCTGCCTCTAGAGCCCCGCTGACTGGGGCCTTGCAAGACGAGGCAGAGTGACTGAGGCCCGTGGCCTGTGGCCACCTTTCCATGAGCTTGCAGGCCCATCGTCTCCCCTGTCGGAGGCTCAATTTCCCCATCTGAGAAATGGAGGCAGGGAGGAGGTGAGACTGGATGGGCTTCCCCTTGGAGACTGATATTGAGAGAGACATTCCAGGCCTAGGGTGCAGAAAAGAAAACTAAAGCTGGGGACAGGAGATGGAAGGGCCAGTAGGGCCCAGGGTTCAGGGAGGGCTCAGGGGTGTCAGAGCTTGCACTGTCTCCCCACCAGTCTCCCCTTCCCTGGAGAAGGGCTGCACCTCAGAGCCTGCATCCGCTGGGGGCCCCTGAGGCCCAGCCCTTGTTGAGCTGCTGAGGGGGGCAGGGTTGGCGGTAGGGATGAGTTGTGAGCACAGCAGACCTGAGCGAGGCCTCAAAGGACAGGAGGGGGAAGAGAGGCCTGGAGGTGGAGGGACTTAGGGGTGGGGAGAGTGAGGTTGGAGAGTTGGGTAGAAGTTAGAGCCTGGGAACCAGTAGGAGCAGGCAGTGGCCCCACTATGAGATACTGAGCACTCGACAAATAGCTCCCAACAGGCCTGGGAGCTCAGAGCCTATCCTGGGCCCAGAAGCCATGGCAGTCTTAATGCAAGGGAAGGATACAGTCAGGTTTCCCTTTTAATGAAGCACCACGGGTAAGGGCCAGGGCAACTCAGAGAGGCCCCACACAGTAGATGGGAGCCCAGAGGCAGGGGCATGCCTGAGATGAACCCAGCCCAGAAGATTCCTCACTCCAACCCCCAATAAAGAAGAGCTATTTTTAGGAACAATGAAAGTGCTCACACATTCCTGCAGGGGCAGGAGAAGGAAGGGGGTGGGCAGGAGCCTGTGCAGAGGGAAAGGGCTGACACCAGTCTTCCCTCCAATTCTGACTTTGTCTTCAGGGTCTCCCCGTCAGTGGCTGGGGAGGCTTTATAACCCTGTTAGCCCTGCCTCCCCAGCCCTGTCCCCAGGGTCCCCTCTTCGCTCTTGTGTCTGTCCCACTGCCTCTGAACTTGTCTCTGTCCCAGTGTCTTTCTCATACCACGCCCCCCCCCCGCGCCCCACCCCCTTGGGATCTGGGGAACAGCTGGGATGGGCCAGGCCCCGAAGATTGAGCCAAATACAGTCATGGGACCAGCAGTGAGGCTGTGGGAGAAGTGCATACCAGAGAATAGACAGACAGTAAGTAGAGGGACAGACACAGAGAGCCTGGGGAGGCCGAGAGGCAGGGAGGGAGCTTTGGACAGAGTCAGGGAAAGCCCCAAGGCAGGCCTCAATGGTGATGGTGGTGGCAGGGGCTCTGTGTCCTGCTCTCTGACTTGTCCCAGAGGAGACGCTCTGCCAGGCTCACCCTCCCTCTACCTCCCACCAGCACCCTGCCCTCTGCAGGCCCACACTAACCCTATATGCCAGGCTAGTGCCGCCCAGGATTTACCTCCCACTCTGGGCACTGTGTCTGCCACAGAAGGGGAGACGAGAAACCCTGCCTCTGGCCTAGAGAAAGACACCCAGCCCCACCCCACATCTGAGAGGGGCTCAGCCCATTCCCTGGCCAAAGCCGGGAATTAGGGGGGCCCCAAAGGCAAACAGTGCCAGAAGGGAGGGAGCCTAGTGTATCTTGAAGTGCCCTGAGCTTGGCCATGGACCTCTTGACTCCTTGTGAGGCCCTGGCAGATGCTTTCTTTCTTCCCCTGGCCCTAGGCTACCCCCATCAAGCTGGGGATTAGGCTCCTTGAGGCCTAGGGCCCTCTAGGCACTGGTCCTGCAAGAATTCTCAGGAGGCCTGGGAGGAAGACAAGTGACCCACCCAGGAAGGCTGCCTGGAGGAAGTGACCTCAGTCATGAAAGAAGGTGACAGTGATAGTGCTCCTTTGGGGGAAGAGCTCCTCCATCCTGACATGCTGTCCCCAGCCTCATCTGCACTGGGAGATGATCCTGAAGCATAGAGGACCTTCTGGTCCATGGAGTTGCCTTAGAAAAGTTTCTAAAAGCTGTCAACACAAGGTACTCTCATTCCTCAGGCTCCTTCTCTAAGACAGTTACTGTGCCAGACTTGGGGAACTTTGAGAGCTCTCAGCTATCTTCCCGGCCTGGGAGCCTTCAGAGGGCATGGGGTCCACCATCTACTCAGTGATGGCATGTACCCCCTCACAGCCCAACAGGTCTGGGCACTCAGGAGTCCAACTGATCCTTTTGTAGCTCAGCAAATATCTCCTGACACCTGTGATGAGCTGGATGAAGCTGGGGACTTGGGGAGGAACAGGACACAACCTCTGGCCTCTAAAAGCTCCCAGTCTGCTGGGGGAGCCAGATGGGAAATAGTGGCAATGCATCAGCACATGCCATGCCCGGATGGGGAGAGCGCAGGACTGCACGAGGGCCGGTGGGAGGGTCAGATTTGCCTGAGAAAGGCAGCAACAATGAAAAGTTCCTGGACAGAGGCCCAGAGTAGGGATGTGGGTCACTCATTCATTCATTTGTTCATTCATTCATTTGTCCATCCATTCATGTACCCAGTTGATCCTTTGGTCATTATTTCCTCAGAGACAGAAACTTCTCTGACACTGGCCCAGTGGGTCACTCCTCTCCATCCTCCTCTTCTGCTCTAGACACTGTGTCTGCCTTTCAGAGGCTCCTGGATTTTCTTTGTCCAGCTCCCAACCCATCAAGAAGACTGTGTGAGAGGTGAGGCTGAGGAAGGTTTGAAGACATCTAGGGCCAAGGAACCCAGAGCTGGAGACGGACCAAGCTCACCAAGCCCTTCCCCCATGGCCCCCATCCTTGTTAGTACATCCTTGGGGACAGGGAGCTCACCCCTTCCTCCTTCCCAGGCTTCTCTCTTATGGCATAACTGACTCCCAGTGAGTTTACATCTGCTTCCTTTTGATTACCTCACTATGCCAGGAGTGGAGGAGGATGAAGAGGCACCAGGTAATTATAATGACCAAGACAGAAGGGTGCCTGGGTGGCTCAGTAGGTTAGGCCTCTGACTCTTGATTTCAGCTCAGGTCACGACCTCACGGTTGGCGAATTTGAGCCCCGTGACCAGCTCTGCGCTGATAGTGCAGGGCCTGCTTGGGACTCTCTCTCCCTCTCTCTCTGACCCTACGCAGCTCACACACTTGTGCTTTTTCTCTCTCTCAAAATAAATAAACATTAAAAAAAAAATCAGAATGACTGGGACAGCTGTGATGAGGGGGACACTGGTGATATGCTGGGGAGGAAGGCTGTGGCGTCAAGGAGAATGTGGGCCACGAAGATTGAGATCACTCTTGACCCTGCCATGTGGATGAAGCAGTTAAAGGTAGGGAATCCAGGAGCCTGTCCTGGCCCCCCTTGGTCTGATGTCTGCCTCCCAGGGCCATCTTCCCCGCCACACATTCAGCTTTGCCTCCCTTCCTCTGCCTGCTCTGGTTATTCCCTTCAACCCTCCTTCCCTGACCCCAGACCCTGTGCTAGAGACTGAGAGGTTCCAGGGAGTCAGACTGCAGAGAGCTGATTGTTCACACAAGCCTACCTTCTCTCCCCAACTCCTTCCATCCTCCTGTCCTTCATCCATCCTCAAACCTAGCCCCTGAGGGATCTAGGGGGGCCTGGGACAATTGGAGGGCGTGTTGGGGGAGGCAGGCTCTGGAGTAGAAGCTGACGGTGAGGGGCCTAGAAGGAGCTAGTTGGGCATACTGAAGGGGAAGGGCCAGCAGGAGGGGGCCGAGCTCATCCGGGAGGTGGAGCGCCCACGGGGTGCGGGCGCCAGGACTGGGCTCAGGTGTATTCTACAGTGCACGTGTCTCCAGTGTGGCTCGGAGGCTGGAGACGCGGCCCTGTTGGAGTAACAACTGCAGCCGGAGTCTGCAAAGAGTGGGGGGGAGGGGGGGAGGAGCAGGGGAGGGGGAGGGGAAAAGGGTAAACAACGGAGAAAGGTGAGAAGAGAGGGGCGGAGGACAGGCCTTTACTCTAGGCTGGGCTCCTGAGCTCCAGGTGGCCTTTGTCTCAAGCCACCCCTCAGTCCCACCTCACCCTCTGCTTCCAGCAAACCCGCTTCTCCCCTTCTTTGGGACCTTCCATGAGGGGGTTCCATTCCCCCCGCCCCCCGACAGAGGGGCAGGAGCCACTGGGAGGCTGTCCTCAGAGGCTGGGCGGGTCTCACCTGAGCAAGGATGATCAAAACAGGATGATCAAAACAGGCACCTTCCATAATATGTACTGACATAGTATGGTGACAGATGGTGACTACACTTATCGGGATGAGCGTTTTGTAATGTATGTAATTGGCAGATCACAATGTTGTGCACCTGAAACTAATGTAATAGTGTATGTTGACTATTCAGCAGTAAAACAAAACAAACCCCTCCCAGGGCTCGCAGGAGGATTAGTGATAATGTATGTCCCTGAGTCTCAAAGTGCGGTCCCTGGGCCAACAGCAGCTGCAGCCGCAGCTATAAATGTGTTGGAAATGGAAATACTTGGCATCATCCCAGACATACTGTATCAGAAACTCTGGGGGCGAGGCCAGCGATCTGTACAATAGCCAGCCCTCCAGGGGATGCTGGTGGGCACAGATGTTTGAGAGCCACTGGTGGCCAGCTCGCAGCAGGTGTTTGAAAAAGATGCCATCCCTTTCCCCAAGTCCGACGCCCCAGTCAAGCCAGGCTCTGACATTTGTGTTATTCCAACTGTGGCCTGGGTCTCTGTCCTGCCTCATCCTTCTGATCAGGTCTCCCAATGATCACCAAGCCTCTTTTCCCTATTCCCTTGCTCCTGACCCAGCTCAGGCTTGTTAAGGGAGGTCTGGGGGTGCAAGACCTAGCATCCAAGGTGCAGCTCTTCTGTGAGTATTTGAGGCATGAGTGTCTGTTAGAGGCGGTTTCTTGGGCAGGCGGCAGGCATGGGTAGAAGCGGAAGAAGGGAGGAGGGCCTGCCTCTTGTTCTTCCTTGACATCTCTTAACTCTGCAGGGCTGGGCACGCTGTGAGGGCTGTGGGGAGCCGCAGAGTCAGGTTGGGGTGCTGGAGCCCAGGCTGGGGTCTGAGGCCCAGCCAAAGGGGGCTTCCATGCTCTGAACCCCTGGGAGGCTTCCTCTGGGGAGTTCTGTCGGTCACCCTCATATGGCAGCTTGGCTTGTCAGTGCTGGGCACAGAGATGGACAAACTCTTCTTTGCCCTAGAAGGGCCCCATTGTCCAGGAAAATAAGAGACTGTGTATATAGATCACCAAAACAGGGGTCAGGAAGCAGGAGAATGTAGATGGCATCTGCCCTGGCACCCCTGATTTCCCCCATCTTGGGCTGTCTCCCTGGGTCCCTCCCATTCTGTGGGTACCCATCATGGGTCAGGTGCTCTCTCCCGAAGTTCTCAAGGGGGACTGCTTGGAGGTTTTGCAGGAGGAGTGGGTGGGGGCTGGAGTGTGCAGGGGAGAGATGGGAAGAGAAGCCATCTGAGAGGAGAGAAGACTTGGGGTGGGAAAAGATGTTGACCCTCATGGGGCTATGACAGGAGAGCAGCCTGTGACAGAAATGGGCATCAACTAAGGGAGGCATGGAGAGAAGAGAGATCCACTTAGAGAGATTGGGAGAGACAGGGCCTGAGAGAGACACACAGCCCAGAGGGAAAGAAAGAAGGATAGAGGCAAAGAGGGGCTCCAGGGCCCTGGGGATCTTGAAGAACACCCATGCTTCAGAGAAGGGGATACTGAGGCCCACAGAGAGACACCCCCCACCCCCACCAGGCCACACAGGATACCTAGCACAAGCAGAGTTGGATGAGTCAGTCCTTATGGCCAGTCCTAGTAATACAACTTGAGTCTTAGGAGGGACTTGGCCATTGGGTTTGATGCTATTACCTTGTAGGCCACCAAGAGGGGCACTGTGAGGCTTCCTTCCACAGAGGGAGAGGTAGGCTCTAGGTTCCAGGCAGTGGGAAGAGCAATAGAAGGGTCTAAAGTGGTGGGAAAAGACATAGAGACTCATAAAGACGAGAGAGGAGGGCAGCTTGTGACAGTGATGCTGACCCTCAGGATGGGTATCAGTCTCTGCACAAGTAGCACCAGAAGGGCTAAGGCCAAGGTCTCTGGCTTTTACAATCCTAGGCACTAAGAAGGAATCAGAAGTAATTTAGTCTAGACCCTTCCCCTGCTCAAATAAGTATAGAGATGCCGATCTAGCCACATTACTCGCTCCGGAAGAGCCCTGACTCATAACAGACTCCCCTTTCTTGGTACCTGGGTTGGTACCTGCTCCCAGAGCAGCACTGTCTACAGTGCTGACTGGCCCTATCTCCAACCACAGAGTTGCAGGTAGGAAGCCAGCGAAAGCAGGGAGACTCCATCCATCCACCCATCCATCCACAACGTGTTAAACTACAAAACCATAGAACTATATGTGCAGAGCTGGAAGGACCCATTTTTACTAATGAGAAAGCTGAGACTCAGAAGAAAGGGGCCTGCTAAGGCCACAGAGTTTCTGTAGTCAATCTGGGACAGGACTGGAAATTGCTGCTGTTTTCTACACACCACAAATTCTCCCCTGGGGTCTGGGAAATTGTTGTTATGCTGATATTTATATTGGTGTTTGTTCAAAAAAAAAAAAAACTGAGAGGGCCGGAAATGTGACCTCCTTCACTCCACTCTGAGCCTGGGCTCTGTGTGTGTGTGCGTGTGTGTGCATTATATATATGGTTGTGTTTTTATCTATGTGCGTGCTTGTTTGTGTGAGGCTGTGTGCATGCGTGTTGGACAGAGGCGTGTGCATTCTCAGCTGCTCTACTGATTCTGTCCTCCCTTCACGGAGGCAGCCACTTTGCTCTCGGAGTCCTTTGCATCATGGGCTTTGGAATTTGAGCTATTTCCTTCCCTGAGTTGATGCAGTGGAGGTGAAGTTGTTTGGAGATCTGGGAAGGATTCAGGGAGGAGGTGGCATTTGAGCAAGCTTGAAGGCCCCCTTGAGAGTCAGGTATGAAAGTGGTCTTCCCAGCACCCCCCCTCCTGAGGCAGGCTGGGCAGGGCTGGGCCAGGAGGCAGATGGACAGAAGGATGCCAGGCAGAGAGCCTCAGGCTTCATCAGCCATGTCTGCTTCCTGCCCACTCTGGCCAAAGACGATGGCCAAGGATGTGAAGCCCCTTTCTGCTGCTGCCCCAACCTTCCTTTCCTGTGCCCCCGTCACCACCATTATCCTGCCCTTAGTCTGAAAAGTCATAGAAAGCTGACCAATCTGAACAAAGGCCAGACAGGCACCCACCAATTCCAGTAAAGGACAGGTCAGGGCATTCCCCAATCCAAGTAAAGGGCAGGTGGAGGTGCCCACCAATTGGAACAAAGGACAGACTATTCTCTCTAAGCCCCCTGGGAAGGGAGCTGGGGGGCGGGTGCAGAGCAGGAGCCAGACCGGGGCTGGACAGGCAGAGACTTGTGCTGTGGACCTTGTGCTGCCTGATGGTCTGGCTGACCACCAATGGGACATTCCTTCTCTTTGAGTCTTGGTTTCCTCATCTGTCAAATGGGAAGACTTAGCTGTCCCAAGATAATGGCTTTGAACAGTTTCTGCCCCCACAGCAGAGCTTGGCCCCACTTCTCCAACTTCTATGGCATATACTTAATCAAACTGCACTGGAGGTCAAGGCCCCTCAGGGCTCAGCTCGACTACCCTCCACCTCCTAATCCCCCCACCTCCAGGCAGGAACAGACCTAAATCAGCACCACCTTCTGGGGTCCTGCCCTGGGAGCCTCAGCCTGAGGAGCCTGGGTTGGCAGACTTAATTTGGGGATTATTTGGGACATGAGCCCTTTCTCCCTTCTTTAGTCTGCAGAATTAACCTCGAAAGGCCACGCTAGCTTACGTGTATATTGTGTGTGCGGCTGTTACTAAGTCCTGGCCCTGTGAACACATAAGGAAGTAGCTGCACCTTTGTGTGTGCCTGGAGGTATCTGAAGGCATGTTGGGTGTTCCTGCAGAGATGTGGAAATCTGTGGCTGTGTGGCCGGGTATAGGTGGTGCTGAGAGTGTGTGAACTGGGATGAGGAGTGCCTAAGGGTTAAAGGACAATTAACCCAATTTGGGGATTATAATGTTTGGAATCAGCAGCTTCTGATGTCCAACAGCAGCAATGGATCTCTGTGACCAAGATGTGTCTTCATTCTTGAGCAGTGGGAGGGATCAGAGGGAGGCTGGGGTTTGGGGACAGTAATGCCAAGTGAGCATTCAGGGAGTGAGTCCATCCCTGCCGCCCATTCGTGGAAACAGGACTGGGTGGCCATGGGAATGAGGGAGAAAACCGAAGCCAAGAACATGCAAGGGTGAAACCTGTAGCTGAAGCCTGGACCCCGGTACAGGACTCCCATCTGTGGCCTCTCTGAAAGATGGGCACTTCGTCCATTCTTTCACACCCTTAGGGATAGGCAGCTTACTTCCTCCTTGTCTCCTGGTGGCTGATGCCTATGTAGCATGGCTCTGCGTAGATAAAAGTCCTTCATCCCATTGGGTCAAGGCCAGCCTCTTTTAAACCTATGGGTCTCCAGGCTGTCCCTGGGGCCATGGAGTCCTGTCCCCTGCTCAGGACAGCCTGACAGATTTGGAGTCAAAGATTGTGACCCATGGGTCTGCTCTGCTGTAGGCTGGGCACCCCCAGACTCTCCAGTCTCAGGCACATGCAAAACTTGGTTTCTAGTTCCCTCCTTACATGGGTCACCTGTGAATGAGTCTCATCTTGTCCTCACTTGGGAGGGACACAATGCGCTGGGGATGATCTAATCAGCCAATAGAGGTGGGAGAACTGTTATCTTCCCTATTTGGGATAACAGATCTTTATTAATATGGCCTGCAGTGTCAGCATTTTAATTTATTACCAGCCACACATACACTATGGGCTCAGACTGAGTTTGTGGTTCACTAAGACCCTCAACCTCGTAACATTTTTATATGAATGGGGGCCAAGCCATGTCGCCTTCCTCCTACAGTTAACTATTTTGCTTTTTGAACACAGACCCAGCCATCCACAGAAAGGAACTTCAAGGGCTTGTGGGGAGGGCATGGCTGAGTGGACGGTATGAGTCATGAGCCTGCCTTGGCCCTGGATCCCCTGTTCCATTACCTTTCTTTTTGATCCCTGTGGCTTGGCCAAGTTAATAGAGTGAGAAGCGTGGACCTTTCTTCTGTTCCGGCTCTCCAAGGACAAGGCCTGTTCCTGGGATGGGAAAGCTGTGAGGCAGTCAAGGCTGACTTCTCCTTCCCCCACTGTCTTGCCAGCGGCTGGCCCAACTGTATTTCTCTCACCTTGTGGGCTCATGCACCCCATGGGCTCTCTCTAGCTCCCAGGATTCAAATTGAGGTTTTATTTGTTTGCTTGTTTTGCTTTGTTTTAATATGGAAGATTGTGCTTTCCCTACTATGCCAGAGTTGTCCTTGGCTAAAGGACAAGAGGCCTGGGAGCTAATCTAAACTTGGCCTCTTGACTCACTGTGAGCATGCTAAGCCCCTGGCCCTTCTCTGAGCCCCCTTTTCCCATCTGTAAGATGAGTGGACCTGGATACTCTAGGGCCATAAGACTTGTTGGATTCTGAGATTTTAAGATCCTGGGATTTAAGTGTCTGAGAGACTTGGGCTCTGGTTTAAGCTGGGACTTTGTCCTCATAGCTGTCTGGGCAGATGGGGCTGCCCTGGCCTGCCTGGAGAAAACCCTCACTGCCCTTTTCTCTCTTCCAGGATGCTTTGCTGAGCCTGGGCTCTGTCATCCACATCGCGGGCTTCCAGCGGGCTGTCAAGGAGGCCCTTTCAGCTGTGCTCCCCAAAGTGGTAGGTGCCTTGCCCCACACTTTCCCCACCTCCCAAATCTTTGCCCAGCTCCTTACTGTGTACCTCACACAGAGTTGAGTAGGAAGAGGCAGGATCCCTGCCCAGAGGATTCTCGCAGGGAAGGGAAGGGTTTGGGTAAGTGTTCTGAGAGGGCATTCTGGAAGAGAAGGGCTGAAGCTAAGTCCCAAAGAATGAACTTACATGGGAATTCTGGAATATCAGAGACAGAAAGGGACTTAGAACTTCATTGGAAAGATCATGTCTCAGACAATGGAAAGGATTCTCCTAGGATAACAGCTAGAACATAGTGGAGTCAAGTGGGCTTTAAAATATATAGCTGGAGGGGTTGAGGGTAGACATGCAGAAGAACTTCCTTGATCCCAGATCCCATTCCAGAGGTGCTAGAATGAGGCTCAGCTTTATTGAGTGAGTCGTGTGAAGTTAAAGTGTCCTGCCTGGAGATAGGAAGCTGGACAAGGTGACCTCTAGAAACCTTTAGGCTTCTCTCTCACCTGCCCCAATACCACGGATGATTGCAGATTAGGGGCAGGTGGAGGGTGGCTGCTTGGGCCCTGGTCCCCTTGGTTGTCTGGGCTCAGAGTGCCTTGGTAAGGGAACTGTGCCCCTCCTGAGCTGCCCCCCAGTCATTCCCCAACCTGGCTCCAGTGGCTACTGCTCACACCTTAGGCTGTAGGACAAGTAAACTTGCCCTGAAGACCTGGAGCAGCACTATCTCAGCTGTCAGCCTAGTGGGGGGAAGGGGAGCACCGTCTGAACCTGCCAAAGGAGCACTAAAGACTTCCAGGAGGAAGAGATGCCTCAACTGGGTCCCACAGCCTGGAATCCTCTCTCCCCTACTCTAGACACCAGCCAGAGTCAGCCTCTGCCAAAACGTGACATCCTCCACCCCCACCTCCACCCCTGCAAGCCTATCATATCTGAATCTACTTGATGGATGAACCACTAGAGGCCCAGAGAGGGAAGGCACCTCACCCAAGGTCACACAGCATGACAGGGACAAAGGGGTATTGGCACCTAAGCATCCCCATTCTCTCTCCTCTGCTCTGCCTTCTCAAACCTTCTAGAAGTTCAGAGCCCTGGAGGAGGGCTAATGAGTGAGCTTTATTGAGTGTGAAATTGGTAGGAAGTGGGTGGTGTGTTTGAGCCCAAAAATAAATCCTCCCAGAGAAGGGTAGGACTGAGGCAACATCTGGCCTGGGGTGGAGAAACATCTGGAAAGGAGGGGGTGGAGAGGTTAGCAGGTCAGCATCTGTAAGGCTGCCCTGGGCCCCTCTGTGGCCATTGAGACTGTCCTGGGAGGGGTAAGAGGAGGTGACTGGCTACATCTTCATAGGCAGGGTGCCTGGTGGTTGTGCCAGTGTAGATGCCCTGTACTGGATTAATTGTATTTCCAAAGCTGGGGGTTTGGGAGACAGCTGTCGTTCAGACAGTTAGGTTCCTGGGACAACGGGACACGTCTACCTCAACTCATCCAAGAGACCTGTATGAGCTAGGGAAGCCCTGACTTTGGGCAGCCCTGCTTTAATTGCATGGAGTGTCTCAGTCCCTCCCCTCCCCCCCCACACACACCCAGGAGGGGTGGGGAGATGGGAGGTGTGATCTGCACCCAGGGAGGGGTGGGTAGGCAAGAGGTCTAGTCTGTCCCCAGGGAGTGGGAGCAGGGATGGGGGGGGGGGCATCTGACCTGTCCCCAGGAAGTGGGGGGAGATGGGAGGATCTGCACCCAGGGAGAGGTGGGTAGGTGAGAGGTCCAGTCTGCCCCCAGACAGTGGGGGCAGGGATGGGGAGGGGACATCTGGCCTGTTGCCTGGAAGTAGGGGAAGATGGGAGGGTCTGCTCTGCCCCCAGGAAATGGGGTGAGATGGAAGGTCTGGTCTGCTCCCAGAGAATGGGGGCAGGGACTGGAAGGGGTGGGTCTGGTCTGCCCCCCCCCACCCCCAGTGGAGTGGGGGTGGGGGGGAAGGGCAGATGGGCGGTCTACTCAGTCCTCAGAGGAGGGAGGGAGATGGAGGTGTCAGCTCAGCCCCCAGGGAGGGGTGGGGCGCTGGGGGAGGGGTCTCCATACTCCTCCTTGGTGAGGAGAGCCTCTGGCACCTGGCTCCCTCATCAGCACCCATTGTGGCAGGCAGCCCCGAATGCAGATGGTGCTGATGTGTCTGAAATGGTTCCCTCCTTCTCTCCAATAAACTCAGCTAATTTTAACCCAGAGGGCTGAGAGTGAGGGGGTGGGAGATAGAGGGACATCCGGAAGTGATGAGGATCTGTCCTCCCAGGCTCCCCACCCCTTGTGTACCCACCTCTCTCTCTGCCCGGGGAAGACTCACTGTGTGACCCTATGTGCCGGGTGGTCTCTTAACCTCTTTGGGCCAAATCCCTCAGGCCCCTCCCAGGCTGCTGCAAGGATTGGAGGACAAGAAGGAGGCTGGATATAGATGAGGAGAGGCCTCCCTCCCACTGATTTCTCCATCCCTAAACTCCCAGCCTAGACCCTTACCCTGGAGGACAAGGGGCCTCCAGTTCTGGCCTGTGACTTGCCCCTGTCACCCTTCTCAGGCCCTATCATCCCCAGCCCATACCACCAATGAACTGGTTCAGGTTCTCTGGAAGCAGGACTGGAACTGGGGCTGGGAGGTGGGGGCAGCCAAAAACAACAAGAGTGGCTGGCAGGACTGTGGACACCCACAGTGGCAGAAGGGCCGTTACTTCAGCTGAGAGGGATTCCACACTTACTGGCACACTTACTACGGGTGGGCCTTCAGCGCCTGGCTCCAGTGTCATCTCCTCCAGAAGCCCTCCCTGGTAGCGCAGCAGAGAGGAGAGACCTGCCTGCCCGCACCAAGAAAACAGCGCTCCTCGGGATACTTACCTGGGCGTGTGGGTACCCCTCGGGGTCTTCTGGACAGCACCGGCCTCTGGGTCTCCCTCCCTCCGCACCCAGAGTGTGCATGGTGGGGCGCTCAGTGAGGCTGGGCTGAATGAGCTGGTTACGGATCCCTCGGGGTGACCAGTCCTGTTTGGAGGGGATGTCGATTTTTCACCCGTGGGGCAGTGGGGTTGCCGTGAGGGCAACCACTTCTGCCAAGACATGGCCTACAACCGAGGCCAAAATGGCTCTGGGCCCTTGGGGAAGGCAGACTGACAAGCTGAAGAGTTGACAAGCTTCGAAGAGAGCTTTGATCTCACTCTGGGGAGTGATCACTCCAAAATGCGCACCTGCTCCTCTCTCTCAGGGCTCACAGCAGTCTCCTCCAAATGTTTATAGGCCCTGCTGACCCTAAGACAACCTCCTGTGTCCCCTGCCTCCCCTGTCAGTTCCATAAATGCTCTGTGCTCTTTACACTGCCTGCCTGCTACTTGGCCCAGAAGCCACTCTTTGTGCCTCACCGACTCCCAGAATGTGTTTCATTTTTACTGTAGTTACAGATGTAAGGTCACTTCCTCCGGGAAGTCCTTCTGGCTTGAGTCACAGTGTGTGGTTTCTTGTAGAATTATTTGTGTCTCTGAGGTAGGAGGGACTCTTCCAGGGTGTTCTGAGCCCCTCTTGGCATTTAGCCCTGAGTAGACCACTCAGTTGTTTGCTGAGGCTAGAGTCCCAGCAAACTGAGGTGGGTGGTGGGTGAGATTTGTCTGCACCTTCAGTCCTTTAGACTCTTTCCCCAGCACTTTGGATTTGGGGTGATAGACAAGGAAAGCCTGCAGGGTCACGGGTCACTGCCTGCCCAGAGAACCCCCTCCAAGAGGAGAGGGCGAGGTATAAGTTCATAAGGGACTTTTTCCACCATGGCTACATGTTAGAATCACCTGGGGAGTAAAAACAAACAGATGCTTGATCCCACTCCTAGAGGGTCTGTGACCTTGTCACCCAGATCCATGTCTGGGCTGGGACAGGGCGGCTGGGAGGGCTCTGTATAGGGTCTCATGAGTGCCTTCTGTCCTAGGAGACTGTCTACACCTACCTGCTGGATGGGGAGTCCCGGCTGGTGTGTGAGGACCCCCCCCACGAGCTGCCCCAGGAGGGGAAAGTCCGGTGAGCTATTTTGCACCCCACTGCCTCTAGCACAGTCAAGGATCTCAGGCCTGGGGGACCTTCCAAAGTCATCCAGTCTGATCTCCCCCACCTGACCTTGACCTCAGCTTCCCTGCCAGCTGGGGTTCCTTGGCTGGGTCACTGACACCCCCCAGAGGGGAGAAGCAGTGTCTTTTCTCATGTTGTGTTGGGGCAGTGGACAGCACAGGGAAAGGGCCAACTGGTAGGTTTTCTTCTAGAAACCTGGGGAGCTCTTCTAAATTGCTGTAGCCTCCTCAGAGCCCAGTCTCAGAAGGTCAGGGCTGCAGTTTATCAGTTAGAACCCAGCAGGCTATGAGAACTGCCTGGGAAGTTCTCACAGAATCACAGAATGCTGGACCTGCGGGAGCACACGGTGTCAACCCCGTATGTGAGAGCAGGGAGAAGGAGATCAGAGACAGTGTCCTGCTGTGGGTTCTGAGCCTGACTGCCTGGGTTCAAATCCCAGTTCCCTTTTACTAGCTGTATAGCCTAGGGCAAGGTACTCAACCTCTCTGTGCCTCCGTTTTCTTGTTTGTAAATGGCAATAATAATAGTACTTATCTCATGGGGTTGTTGGGGGTGAATTAAATGAGCTTAACACAGCCCTTAAAACTGAATCCATAAGAAGTGCTAAAGGTCTGGTTTTACTTTTGTTATGATAGAATGTTGGAATCGCTGACTTTAGGAACATCGGGCTCAGTGCTCTGTGGTCCCCTGATACCTCTGAGCCTATTGAATTCAACCTCCTTATCTTCCAGATGGGCAAACATCATGAGACGTGTCCAAGGCCACATACCTGGTGTGAGACAGAGGCAGGCCTGGGACACTGTCTCCTGGCTCCTGGCCATTTGGGAGACAGCGAGGGGAAGTGGAGCTTGTCAGATGAGAAAGTGTTGACAGGCAAGAGTGCTGGTCCAGAGGAAGGCAGGCCACGGAGGGCATGGTCACTGCCTCGTAAGCACTGCAGGGCCATCATGGGCCCAGGGAGCACTAGGCTGGGAGCTGAGGGCCCAGTGGGCACCAGTGGGGGTGTTACTAGAAGAGGAGGGCTTTTCCAACAGGCCAAGCAGTCCAGCAATGTGGCTTTTTCAGGTGGTAGCTGAGACTGGCGAGACGCTCTCCTTTCACAGAAGCCATGGAAAGAATTGCTGTTTAGGGATGCCAGAGGTTCCTGAGGCTAGGGATGTGGGTGGTTTTGAGGCTCCTCCTGGTACTTGGGACCCTGGATTCCTGGATGCTGGCCTCTCTCTAGCCCTTCCCCATGGAAGGGGCCGGTGCCTCTCCAACAACCCAAGAGCTTTCCCACCTCCTGTTCTCCCATTTGGCTCCCCCATGGTGTGGGTGGTGAGTGACACTCTCCCCTTCAGTTATCTCCTGATAACTCCTCCCTTCAAGGACTGTGTGAACCAAGCCGGCCATGCCTTCTCTGGCTTCTACTGTCCCTTCTGTAAGACTGTAAAATAGGGCTGGAAGGTCTTTGGAATCTTGAGGAAAAAGAATGCTGTAATAATCCCCTTTCTCCTCTGAGCCAGCACACCTACTGCTAAGAACTTTGCTTCATATGAGCTTGCTCCGTCCAAGAAGTTTCCTCAAAGTGGCCCAGGAAGGCCTTCCTGGGAGAGGGTTGCAGGATCATGGGCTCAGAAAGCAGGAGGGGAGCATGATGGGTTTACTCCACCCCTTCTGAGCCTGCAAACGTTCCCCTTAGGTTTTCTGCTGTGAGGTGGGGTGGATGGGGTGTCTTTGGTCCAGGCATCTTGGAGAGGTCTCAGATCTTTTGCATCAGCAGCTCTTTCAGTATCCCCTGACCCCCTGCCCCCACAACCACTTCAGACTCAGTAAAGCCTTTGGAAAAAGTAACAAGAAGGAAAGGGAAGGGAATGGGAGGGGAGGGGACGGGGGGGGGGGGGGAGAGGGAAAGGAAAGGAAAGGAAAGAGGAGAGGGGAGGGGAGGGGAAGGGAAGGGAGGGGAGAGGATGGGGGGAGGGGAGGGGAAGGGGAAAGGAGAGGGGAAGGGGAAGGGAAGAAGAAAAAGAAATAAAAGGCAATTAAAAGTGAATGTTCCTTGGGGTGCCTGGGGGGCTCAGTCGGTTGAGTGACCAACTCCAGCTCAGGTCACGATCTCACAGTTTGTGGGTTCGAGCCCCACATCGGGCTCTGTGCTGACAGCTCAGAGCCTGGAGCCTGCTTTGGATTCTGTGTCTCCCTCTCTCTCTGCCCCTCCCCCACTCATGCTCTGTCTCTCTCTCTCTCTCTGTCTCAGATATAAATAAACATTAAAAAAATTAAAAAAAAAAAGTGAATGTTCCAATGCAATTGGCCCAGAGTTCAGTGGAGATGGGGAGGTGAGTGCCTGCTGGGAGACAGGGCTCAGAAATCAGACAAGTCAGAGGAGGAGAGGCTGGTAAGGGGCAAGAGGGGTGAGGCAGTACACATCCCAGGGGACACAGAGATCAAAGCTCCTTCAATCTGGTAAGGATGGGGGGTGAAGGTTGAGGTCAGTCCCGTCTTCTGAAATCTGTGCTACGCTTGCCCTCTCCGTGTCTGGTGTTGAGCCCACCCCCTAGACAAGGGCTAAGACTTAGCTCGGTATGTGGAAGAGGGAAGAACACTGGAATGGGAGTCAGATAGGCCTGGATCCTACCCTGGCCCCATTGCTGCCTCCCTGTGTCCACTTCCAAGACTGTTTTCTTATCCCTAAAACAGAGGTAACAGTAGGACCTGTCTTTTGGTGTCATGATGTAATGGATACACAGTGCCCCGTACACAGTCAGAGCTCAGTGGTTGCTGGCTGCCCTCCACCCCCAAGTCTCAATTTCCCCATCTGGGTGACCTTGAGAAAATTACTTCCCTTCTTGCTTCATTCAGTCTTTTTCTATAAAATGGATGGGGCTTGGTACAGGGTCCTTCCAATGGTGACCTTTGCAGTTCTGGCCCCAGCAGCACACTGGGCACCTGCCTCAGGCTAAGGCTGAGGCAGATGCCCAGTGGAGGGGGCCCTGCTCCAGGAAACCCTGGAGGGCTGGCAGGGCTGGCAAACAGCAGCAGGTGTGAATAGAGTCGGGTCATAAAGACAGATAAGGACCCGGGGGTAAGGGGCAGAGGATGGGCTCAGGGTAGTATGAGGGAGGCAGGGGAGACATCCAAGGGACAATGGGGAGGCCCCTCCTGCCACTGCCCCCTTACCCCTGTGGGCTCGCAGGTGCCCAGTTTCATCCTCACAAAGTGTTTTGGGTTCCCTGCCCCCCTCGTGCTGGCTCATGCCCTCTTGTCCCTAGCAAAGCCCTTCCCTGTGTGGCTCCATCTCAACCGGCCACATTTCCCTAATCTCCCACAGCCCAGCTGGAGGCGCTCTAGGAGGCCCGCTCCATAGTTCCCTGACACTAAGGAAGATCCAATTTCCAGAAAAGGTGTCTGGCCATGACGGCCTACCTCAGGGATGGGTCTTTCCACAAGAAGAAACACGAGCTGGGAGTCAGGAGACCTGGGATCCAGGGGGGTGTCCTGAGATCGCGCTGGGCCCCTGTCCACTCCTGGGAGACAGTAAGACACTACAATGTCTGAGGGCTGGTCCAGCTCTGAATTCCAAGAACTGGAGGGGAGAACCTCCTGGAAGTCTTCGTCTCTCTCTTGTTGGAGCCCCCTCAACCTCCCAGCCTATTTCAGTCCCCAGCCCTGCCACCTTCCTCTTCTTATTGTGTCTCCTGCCACCTTGAAGCCTCTCACGACCCAATGCTGAGTGTGGCAGAGTCTGGGGCCTTTCAGCTGCCACGGAGACACCACCCACACCCGCCCCAGCTGCTTGTCTCCCTCTGCTACCATTTGGGGGTCCCAGGGCCCAACCTTGACACATTCCTTCCTCAGAGCTGACCTGGTCCTTTTTTACCACAGAATCTGTGTTCCTCTGATTTGTCTCAAAGGACACAGGAAATAGTCTCTTCCCATCTCCGGAGTCTCACATTCTGGGAGAGGGAAGGGGAGGGGAGGGTCCAGGTTCTGGGCTGAATCATAATTTGTCCCCTAGAGAGATGAAAGGTCACAGAGAGATTTAGGCCCTAGGAAGTGGGGTGGGGGGGTGCTCAGTAAAGGGGATGGGGCCTCACCAAAGAAGGGGCTCAGAGGAGTAGAAGAGGGCCTGGGCACTCAGCTCTTTCCAGGCCATTTGACCCTACCAACAGAGAGCCTTTTTCTCCACTCTTGCCACTAAACAAATAATTGTTAAAGGAACAGAACCGTCATAAAGTACACGCCCGTTCCTCTCCTCACTCTGTGCCCATCTGTCTTTATCGCCACTGGGACAGCCATGACCACCCAGGCACCAGGGCTGAGTCATTAGCCTTCAACCTGTACAGCTGGCCCCTGGCGTGAAGTCCCCTCACCCCCACCATCAGCTTGGCAGGTGGAGGTAGGAGGCTGGAGTCGTCAGGAGGGGAGATGAGGCAGGGCAGAGGGTCCTAAATTGAGGGAGGAGCCATTGGGGTGTGAGGGTAGACAAACACCCACCCTCATCTGGGTGGAGGAGACTCAGCCTGGGCCCTCCCCTTCCCCTTCCAGTCTGTGGGTGTCTTTAAAACTTCCCAGGGGACAACAGTTCTGGGAAGGGTGCAGCAGAGGCAAAGGGCTTGCATGGGGGGTGGGCTGAGGTGAGCATGGCCCGGCACAGACCTGCCTGGGACCTCGGGATGTGGCCAGGCCAGGGGAGGCAGGTTGCAGAGCAAGGTGCCAAGGTTAAGGATTTCTGAGGGTTTAACCTCCCGGGAGGCCCCAGTGTTCAGTGAGAGATGTGGGCTCAGTCAAGGTTGATCTGCCCAAGCCCCGCCTCTCCTCTGCTGACCAGGGACCACTGAGACCAGAGGCCCTCCCTTACAAGAGGTTTCCAGTCTCTCAGATTCTCCCTCTGTAGTGAGAGTTTTACCCAGCAGCTAAACTGATGCACCTGAAAGCAAACCTGACCTTTACTTTCCCCAACTCAAGTCCTTCCTGGTGCTCCCACTGCCCTCAGGATCATGCCCAGCTCCTCAGGGCTCTCTCCAGCCTCGCTCCAAGCCGTCCAGACACACTAACCTTCTTGCAGTTGGGCCATCCGGCAGACACATGTTCTTTCTTTCCTCTGAGCCTCTACACATGCAGTTCCATCTGCTTGCACATCCCTTCCTGCCTGCCTTGACCCAACTCAGCATCACCTCCTCCAGGAAGCCTTCTTTGATACTAATTCCATGGGGAACAGTTGTGAGAGATGCATGGGAGGTGATTCACTCATTGAATGGGGGAAGTGAGGAAGAGGGAGGTAGCTGGGACAGTTTGTGGACAAGCCACAAGGGACCCAGGGGATGGTTGTGCCACTTTTTGGTGGTGGAGAGAATAAATTCAGGTTGGGACTGGGTGCCTTTGACAACCTCGGGACATCCAGGGCAGGTTTACAGGAGGACTTTGGGTATCTGGGGTCTGGAGCTCATAGAGTTGGGGCTGGAGAGTCATGGAGCCATGAGCACAGAGGAGGGAGTTTTGTGCAGAAAAGAAGAAAGGCTTCATCAGGTTCCTGGGGTGTGGGGTAGAGGGCAAAGCCAAGGCAGCCAGCCCCTGGTTGGGGCAGGGTTGGGGGAAGAGGGGTGTCAGGGGTCAGAGAGATGAAACTACAGCCTTTACTGACCAGCAACGGAGGGACCAGCGCCACCTTGTGGTTGCCTAGTAACCAGACGGTGGGAGGCCAAGTGGCTGGGTGGGTTCGACAAGAGGGGATTGGCTGAGGGTCACCTGCCTCCAGGTGGCCTGGCCCCTGCCTCCATGAAGACCCCGCCTTTATCAATTTAGTCTCCAGGACCATGGCTGCATTGCCCTCCTGCCACCCTAGATTCCTATTCCTTCCTGGGGTGATTGGCACAGTTGGACAGGGCAGAGCTGGGGCCTAGCACTCCCGGAGCCTAATAGCCCAGCGTGTGAGGGCTAGAAGGTGGGACACACCACTGGGTCTTGTAGATTTTGAACCAAGAGGCCAGGAGTGAATGGATCCAGTTCAGAATGTGGCGTGAACTTTACCAAGAAGCTCAACCTCTTAGTCCTCAATTTCTCTAGAGGCCGTGACCTCCTAATCAGGAGGCTTGTAGGCCACCTCCTCTCTTTTCCTCATCTGGCCTTTGCTTGGCTCCCCTTAGTGACCCCACATGCACACACTGGAGTCCCAGCCTCCCAAGGCTTCTCTTCTCTTCAGGCCAGGCAGTTCCTACAAACACAATTAAGTGGAGGCAGCATGAGGGATGAGGAACCCAGGACAATTAATCCTCAGGGAGTGACAGTTGGTGAAAAATCAGGCACTTAATTCAGCAGGAAGAGCTAGAGGCGGGTTGTGGGGGTAGGGTGGTATGTGTAGTGAGGGCAGAGAGAGACTCATTCTTCCTACATCACCTACCCCCCGCTGCCCCTCCATCACACCTACACCCATTCATACCAATCCCGTTGGAAACTCACATCCCCTCAGGTCTTTAGGAAGGTTCAAACACACCAGCCAGTTAGGAGTATGGGCTCTGGTGCCAATTGCCTGGGTTCAAATCCTGACTCTACCACTTATTAACCATGGGATCTTGGATAGGTTCCTAACTCCCAGTGCCTTAGTGTCTCTGCCTGAAAATGGAAATGATGATAATATTTAATTCATAGGATTGTTGGGAATTCTGAGTCAATCTCTATGAGTTGCTTGGATGGTGCATGGCACATAGGGAATGGAGGGTACTTTAGTTACGACGATTACCTCTGGAGTCCTCCCTCCTGTGCTTAGTGCTGAAAGTTGCTCTAGAATGTTCCCCCCCCCTTCTTTTAATTAAAGTATGGTTGACATGCAGTGTAACACTAGTTTCAGGTGTATAGAATGGCTTTCCTGAGGATTGAGTTGGTTAGGGTTCTCCTCTTCCCCACACTCTTTCTCCCTGGGAGGCTCAGAGAGGTAGGCCACTTGCCCAAGGTTAAGTAGTGGCCACAGCAGGATTTAAAAGAGGCAGCCTTTTAAAGTAAAGCTCTGAGCCCTTGCTTTACTTGCCCTAGGGGACCTGCACGGGGCCCCAGGGTACTTTCACATACCCACCAGCAAAGAGGCACCAGAGGCCAGACTGTGGCTGCCTGCCTCTTCCACATGACAGGTCAGGGTTCCTATCTCTTTTATTTGTGTCCTCCTCATGTCCGCCCTATGGCCGGTCAGCTTGTCTAGATCCTTGCAGATGTGCAGAGTCCAGCCTGCTGTGTATCCCCAGGTTGGGGCCTGCACCTTTTTGATCCAGGGACTGAGAGGTAGGATCACATACATCCTCTTTTCAGAGAGGCTGTGATCTCCCGGAAGCGGTTGGGCTGCAATGGACTGGGCCCCTCGGACCTGCTGGGGAAGCCGTTGGCCAGACTGATGGCCCCACTGGCTCCTGATACCCAAGGTAAGGACTGGGAACTGGGCAGGGGCAGGGAGGGACCGTGCCCCTGCTCCCCAGATCCCATCTGTCTTCTATCCCTGTCTTCATCTCTCTGTCTCCTTTTTCCTCTTGCTCTGTGTCTTCGGCAATCCCCTCATCTAATTCTCTATTGTGCTACTAACTTCTCTGAGCCTCGATTTTCTGATCTATAAAATGGGGATGAGAGAACCTACCTTGAGGGGGTGTTTTGAGGAGGAGCAAATGAGATAACGCATGTTAAAGGCCGGGCACATACTAGGGCTCAGTGGCCAGTGGCCGCAGTGGTCACGTGCTTGTGTCTCATGCTAGATGGGCTGTGTTGTTGTCATGCTTTCTCTGTCACTGTCTCTATTTTTCTTTCTCTTCCTCTCCACACCCCCTGTCCGCCATGTCTCTCTGCCTCGTGTCTCAGTCTCTCTAGGTCTGTGTCCTCTGTCTCGATGTGGAAAGTGCACAAGACTGGGAGTCAGGAGACCTGACTTGCTGTGTGATCTTGGGCAAGTCACTTCCCCTTTCTGGACCTCAGTTTCCCAATCTGTAAAATAGGGGTGCTCAGCCTTACCTGCCTCCTGCTCTCTCAGGGTTGCTGGGGGTGGTCACAGGAGAGTTGTAACATGAGGGGGCTTCCTTCCATGCAGGGGACATTGCTGTGGTTGTTCTGTTGCCGCCTCAGGACCCCCCATCTCTCTGGGTCTCTGGGTCTTTCTGTGTCTCTGTCCCGGCCTCTCTGTCTGTGTCTTTGTCTCCCCCACCCTGGGGCTTGGCTCCATATCTCTGAGCCTCATTGGCCCCACAGGACCACCTCATTGCCCTCTCCCCCTCAGTGCTGGTCATGCCGCTGGTGGACAAGGAGGCTGGGGCTGTGGCAGCCGTCATCTTGGTAAGAACAGTGTGGGGTGGGATGGGGGAGTGGAGACCAAGGGAGGGATAGCGGATGGAGCCTGTCTAGGGTGTGTGTGTGTGTGTGTGTGTGTGTGTGTGTGTGTGTTACAGCAAGCTGGGCTGGAGTTGAGGAAATGGGGTCTAGGAGGAGTCTGGCTTCTCCCACACCCCAGCACTCTGCCCTACCTTGAATGGGCAGGACGCAGTCACTGGCCCAGTCAGCAACTTCCAGAGACATGTGCAAGTCCCTTTTGCACTTCTCAGCCCCATGGAGCTGTTGGTGCAACCCTGACCTTACTTCCTCTTTGGCATCCTCCCGGCTGGGTTGGGGGCCAAGAGCTTTGTCCACAGAGGGCCTGAAAGACACTGAGGAATGATGGATGGACATGGCCCTGACAAGTAGAGATAGTATGAGAAGTTCAGTCAGATTCCGGTGGCCAGAGCTCAAGAGCAGGAGGGAGGGAGGCCCACCCGGAGGGTCTGCCTGGGAAGGCATCCAGCCCCATGGCTGACCAGGGCGGGCTTCCTGGAGAGGGAGATGGAGGGGGAAGGGGCTTTTGTGGGAAGTGGGGATGCCAGGCCTGGGCAGGGGGGCGGGGTTGGGGGGGTGCAGTCAGGCAGAGAACCCAGGCCGAGACGCCCCCTGCCCTCTGCTGCCCCCTGGCGGAGCTCATCGGGTTTCTGCTCCACCGGCAGGGTTTGGCTGACCCTGGTGGGGCTGGTTCAGCCTCTCTTTCCTGCTCTCCCATACGGGAGGTGGGCATTCAAAATCATTGTCCTGTCCTAGAAACCGAGGTTTAGCGCCCCCAAATCGCCACTATTGGGGGTCCGCTTCCACCGCACCACCTCAATAAGGCACAGACTAGGGGGCGTGGGCAGATGAAGAGTGGGTCCTCCTGAGCCCGTGGGACTCCTCCAGAGCTCATTAAAACGGAATTAAAGGTTTCTGAGGCGCCTGACCTTTCCTGAGCTGCTGGCGGGGGAGGGCGGTGGGAGTGGGGGGGCGGCCGCGGTGGGGGGCAGGAGAGGAGAGGAAGGAAGGAGTGCTTGGCTTGGTCTCCTAGAAGCCCCATCTGCCTGACTGAGGGAGCTGCCGGCCCCTCGGTTTCTCCGGCAAGCTGCTCCCCCACCCCCAGCTTCTGTTCCCGCAGGGGATGGATCTGCTGTTGGCACAGAGTTCTCAGCACCGCTTCCCTCCCTCTTTTGGTCCCAATCTGTGCCAGAGCTGGTGGCTTGGAAGAGGACCAGGGCCAGGGGCAATGTGCAGCGGTGGGCAGCGGGAGGTGGTGGTAATTCGTTCCCCACTTCTGTGGAGGGAGAAGAGTCTGGGGGTCCCTGAGAAGGATCTCCTATGGAGGGGCTGGGTCAGAAGGGCAGCAACTCCAGCAAGAGGAGGACATTTGGAGTTTGCTCATCTTGCGGGCAGGAGGATGGCTGCCATGACCACTGCTCACCTTGGCTCAGGTTGAGCTGGGAGTCCAGGCTTCTGCTTTCTCCTGGGGGGGGGGGGGGGGGCGGGGAGGGGGAAGGCCAGTGTGTATGTGTGTGTTGTGTGCTGGGGAGGCAGAGGGGCCACATTAAATTTAATTCACCCTAGCAAAAACCCTGCTCTAGGTATCCCAGCTGGGTGTAGGGAGGGTGGCAGAAAGAGGAGTGAGACCCATTTCTGCCTTCTAGAAGCTCAGTCTGGGGGAAGGCAGGTACAGCCTCAGGCTACAACTGGCCAAATGGAATAAATGCTGCCAGCAGGTGCTCCAGGGGTAGAGGCTGGGGCAACAAGGGGTGCCTCGTGGTGGAGGCAGCATTTGAGTGGGGCTTTGGGGAGTAGGGGGGAGGTTGACAGGCAGAGAAGACTAGAAAGGGTATCCTAAGAGGAGGGAACAGCATGAGCCGAGGCAGGGTGGGGAGCAGGGTGGTTGGAAAAAGAGCTCGATCCAGGTGAGGCTGAGGTGTGGAGTGTGTGCTGTTGAGCAAGATGTTACCTGGGGCTTTGGCTGTTAGGAGGAGTTCCTGACAACTGTCTGCCCACCTCCTCAAATACCCTGGGCAGTGAAGAGTTTGTGGTTTTTTTAGGAGCTCTTGACAGGTGTTTAGATTATTCACAGTCCACCTCTACTCCAAGCCTGTGCCTTCCAACTCAGGTAGAAATGAACTTCCCCAGGACACCCCTCTCCCCGACACATACACATCTGATGTGGATCTCACGTCCTTCGAGAGGCAGCCCAGGCAGCCACAGCCCTCCTAACTGCTACCAGATCCTCAGGGCAGAGGGTACAAAGGGTAAAAGGAGTGCCACAAGGCAGATATTTTGGGAGGGCTGACTCACCAGCTACTTCCTCCACAAGCCCCATTCCCCTCTAGGAGTCTTTGTTTGCTCTTGGTATCCATTTACCCGTCCTTCCAGCTGTCCTTCCATCCACCCATCCATGCATCCATCAATGGAAGACATATTTCTTTTTTTTTTTTAATTTTTTTTTAATGTTTATTTTATTATTTTTGAGACAGAGAGAGACAGAGCCTGAACGGGGGAGGGGCAGAGAGAGAGGGAGACACAGAATCGGAAGCAGGCTCCAGGCTCTGAGCCATCAGCCCAGAGCCTGACGCGGGGCTCAAACTCACGGACCGGACCGCGAGATCGTGACCTGAGCCGAAGTCGGACGCTTAACCGACTGAGCCACCCAGGCGCCCCTGGAAGACATATTTCTTGAGCACCGCCAGGCATTGTGTGCTATAGGTGCTGCAAACAGCAGTGACTGACCCCTGCTTTCACAGACCGTACAGTCTGGAGGGGTTGGGAGACAGACCTCAAACAAGTGAGCGAAATAAGGATAGAATTAGAAATGATGGCGAATGCTAGCAAGGAAACAGGGAGCCCTGCAATATTGGAGCCTGATGGAGAAACGGTCAATGGAGGGCTCTCTGAGGAATATGCCAGCCAGGTGCCGGGCTGCCTGGCTGAGTGCTGGGCCTCTGCACCCTGTAGTTCAAGGTGCTTTGATTGCAGATTCTTCGTGTGGAAAGAGTCTTTAGCTCTATTTTTCAGTTCTGGGATAATAAGTCCCAGGAGTGGGCGGCCCTTGGTCTCTAGCATTTGATGCGTGATTTATGCCCATTCTTCTCTTCAGCTGTGCCAGTCACACCAGCTCCTTACATGAGGATGAGGTGTTCATGCAATTAGCCATGTTGAACTTCGTGTGGGTGAGGGTTATAGGGGCTGTGCTGGGCTCTCAACCCTCTCCACAGCCCCAGTGCCCACTCCTGAGTGTTCCGCTGGACCCCAGACACATTCCCTAACTAACAAGAAAGAGTAGTTTGCAAGTGTGTGTTCCTGTTGGTGAGCAAAAAGCCACGTGTGGATGTTGGTGATTGTGTGTTTGCAAGTGGGGGGCCAGAAGTGTGTGCGTGGCTCTTGGGTGTGTGGACCCAAGTATCCTGTGTACAGGTGCGCATGTGCACGTATGGATGGTGTAGATGCTGTGAGTGTGCGTGTGCGGATGTCTTTGAGTCTGGGACTGTACTCTGTGTGCGCATGTGTGCACACACGCCTGAGTATCTCCATGGCAAAGCGAGTGTATGGGCAGTGCGGAGGGTTTTCATGAGACTGTGTATGTGGGCTTGTGCACATGCTGGGTGGGGATGGGCTGAGGCAGCCCAGGAGCGTGTGCTGGGTGGGTGGGGTCCAGTGGGTGGGGGTGGGCTCTGCGATTCCTTCATTTTCTCCAGCCCTCCTGAAGCTCTCCTTCAGTCTACCAGCTCTGTATTGATTGGCACCAGGCTGTATTGCCAACCCAGGAACTAGTTGTGCCCACAGCCCTGCGGTGGGGTGGGGGGGTCCCAGTCTTCCCTTTTCCTGAGAAATGGGTCAAGGCAGAAGGACAAAAAGGATAGCACAGTAAAATACCAACATGTTTATGTAAGCATACACAAATAAATCATGCCCTCAGTCTCTTTCAACTCCCTGTCCTATGGGAGTCATAGATGGCACTTCATCCAGAGCTTAGCCTTCAATACCATTTTTGGTCCACAGATGCTAAAGTCTGCCCCATGGGTCCCCAGTACAATTAAGCTAAAGTCCAATTCCTTAGGCTTGCATTCAAGACTCTTCCCCCTGCAGCACCATGGACCCCACCCCGGCCCTGGTCCTCATATCCCCAGCCCACCTACCAGCCAGGACTGCCAGGACAGCCCCTGCCTGCAGTGTCCCCCCTCTTCAGGCCCCACATTTTCTCCTCATACTTCAGTGCCAGTTCTGGAAGCCTCCCAGATGCCCTCCCCCTCTGAGTTCCCACAAGCCTTCGGTTCTCACCCACACAGTCTGCCCTCTCCTACTTCCTCAGGTATGAGGTTCTGCACCCCTCCAATTGTATCCCCCACTCCGCCCCGCCCCGCCAGACTGTGAGCTTTCTGAGAACCTGCTGGGCTCCTCCTCTCCATCTGCTCCAGGCAGGGTACCTAGAGCAGAGGCAAGGCGGGCAGGGGCTGCCGAGTGGGGAGCTGAGGATGAAGGAGGGACCCCATGCAGGCACTGTGGGGAGCCCTGCAGGTGGTGAGCTGCCCTGAGTCAGCGCAGGAAGCTGGTGACAAGGTGGGGAGCCTGGCTGGCAGGGCCTGCAATGGGGCCCCAGACTACCACCTCTCTCTCTCTCTCTCTCTCTCTCTCTCTCTCTCTCATTGTCTCTCTGTCTCTGTCTCTCATTTTTCTTACAAACTGCCCAAACAGGGGTGGCGGGAAGGGCCTTCACAGAGATAAGATGGGCTGAGGATATTCCTGGTGACTGACACAGGGAAGTTGGAGAGGGACAGGCTGGTGGAGGTTGGGGGATGGGAGGGGTGAGAGTGGATCCAAAGAGGGGAAGGTATAGGCAGAGGAGGGGAGGGAGTAGGTGGTGCTGTCCCAACTCTGCCACTTCCTGCCATGTAACCTTGGCCAAGGCAATGCCACCTTTCTGGGCCTTGCTTTATATGCAGGGTAGAAGCTTGCCTTGTGGGCTAGTGAGAGAATCACATGGAAGGCAAGCACTTTCTTTCTCCTTTCATTCATTCACCCATCTTCCTCTCAAGTTCTTTAGGCACAGCAGGTGCATCCTAAATGTTGAACCTCTTCCCTTACTTCAGACTTTGGGGTGGCTCAAACCCCAACTCAGAAAAGGTGGAGCTGGAGGCTGAGACTAATACCACTGATTCCATAATCAGGGCTTAAGGTTTCTATGGGCTGAGAGATGGAAGAGGGTCCAAGGTAACCCCCTTCCTCACTAAACACCTGGACTGTGTTGTTGATGGGACAGTGACTGAAAAGGCAGAGATCAGAAAAGTTCTATTTCTTTGGGTTAGCCCCAGAAGGCTACCTGGAGGAAGGAGGAGCTATCTGCTTGGTCAGAAGGATGGGCTTCTCATTGAGGCCCACAGACTGGAGTGTGTATGTGTTGGTGGGGACAAGCGTGTGCTGGGCATGAGGAGGGCACTCTGGCAGAGACAGGAGGCTAGGGGAGGTCACAGCTGGTCCCCCTCTCATATTCCTCCAGGTGCACTGTGGCCAGCTGAGTGACAGTGAAGAGTGGAGCCTGCAAGCCGTGGAGAAGCATGTGAGTGAGGGTAGGGCTGAGGTAGGATGGGGGCTGCTGAAGGCCCTCATCATAGCCGGTGGGGAGATGATCTGGCCAGGGAGCTGGACAAGCAGTGCAGCATCTTTGGGCTGTATGACCTTGAGCAAGTCACTTAACCTCTCTGAACCTCAGTTTCACATCTGAAAATGAGGATAAGGATAGCACTGACCTGCTTATGGTACCGGTGAGATGAGGCAACACAAACACCTTGTCAATACTTAGGAAAGACCATGCCCTTCACGATAATGAGGCTCTTTCCTGGGATTTTACTCCCGTGAGTGCTAGAGACACTGAGAAATCTGACCCTGCCCTGTCTTGTAAGAGCCTGGGGGCAGGCGGGGGAGACAACCCAGTACTTAGCTGTTCAAGGGCGGAAGGATGCTCCTGGGGCAGTGGGAGCCCACAGGCAGGGTGGAGCGCTGAGGGCTGCCTTGTTTGGGACCGGGATGGGGGTGGTGGGCTCGCCGGGAGGGAGAACGGTTTGAGCAAGGGCGAGGGTGCCAACGCGGTGTGTGCGGTGAGGGTGGGACGAGTGACTCGCTGACCGCCCTGCTCGTCCCAGGCTCTGGTGGCCCTGCGAAGGGTGCAGGCTCTGCAGCCCCGGGGGCCTGGCGCCGCCTCGGCAGCAGTCCGGAACCCCCCAGCGGGGGTGGCGAACCCCCCGGCGGGGGTGGCGGGAGACCAGAAGGGCGGTGTGGCTCACACCGACCAGGACCAAAAGATCCTGCAGCTGTGCGGTAAGGACCCCGCCCAGCGGGTCTAACCTGGAAGGGAGGGGCCTCTTGGAGGGGGTGCGGTCTGGGTTGGGGAGCCAGGTGGCAACTGGAAGGGAGGTCCATGGGCTGGGTGGGCAGGTGGAGCACCTCTGGGGAAGTCTGTGAGCCTTCTCTCTGACCGGCGCGTCGCCACTGCAGGGGAACTCTACGACCTGGATGCCTCGTCCCTCCAGCTCAAAGTCCTCCAATACGTGAGTGCCCGTGCCTCTCCCCCTGTGATCCTCCAGGGACCTAGGTCCCAGTGAGCCCTCCTTCTCAATTCAGATTCCGACGCCCTGCCCCTCCTCTCTCCTCCTTCTACCTGAGGAGCCTCAGAGAGGCGAGAGCTGGGGAGTGGGGGTGGCCCTAGATCCGCCGTCAGCCCCTCTCGGTCCCTGCATTTCAGCTGCAGCAGGAGACCCAGGCATCCCGCTGCTGCCTCCTGCTGGTGTCCGAGGATAATCTCCAGCTTTCCTGCAAGGTGAGGGCCCAGGTCCACTATGGGGCTGGGCGGGGGGGGGGGGGGGGGGGGGGACTCAGGTCTCCGAGGGGAACAGCCTTGCCCACCCTTTAACTGCCCCCACCCCCACCCCCGCTCTGCCGCTCAGGTCATCGGAGATAAAGTGCTGGAGGAAGAAACCAGCTTTCCGGTGAGTCTTGCGACCGTCCTCTGTATTGGATTCTGTGGGAGCAGTTAAGGCCAGCTACGCACTCCAGGGATCTGCCCAGAGAGACTGGGGTCTCTACTAGAATCTCTTGGAATCTGATGGAATTATCTGGATCTTGGGATCTATTAAGAAATCTTATGAGAGGTCACGATCTTTCATGAACAGGATCCATTAGGAGTGCTCTCTTACAATCTATAGAAAGCTTACTTGGGGCCAGTTCACTTCTCTTGGAACATTTCTGGATTTGGCTCTCTCAGGATCTTTGAAATCAATGAGAATCCTTGGGGTTTGCTTTTCTCATTCCTAATTAGGGAAGACCCTAAAGTCATCCAAAGGGGATTCTAGTCAAGAGCAGACCCTCACCCCACCCCACCCTCCACCCCCGCCCCCCAGTGTTGACTCTACCCACCATTTGGACTTACTGAAGAAGGTGTCTGGAAGGTCTGGAAACTTCCAGACTTGGGAGGGGGGTTGAGTCTGAGGTCACCTGACCTTAGAGAGAACTAGGCCCTGGCTCAGCCTCTCTTCACTCTCCAGTTGACGACAGGACGCCTGGGCCAGGTGGTGGAAGATAAGAAGTCTATCCAGCTGAAGGATCTCACCTCTGTAAGCCATGGCCTGGCTGGACCAGGGGAGGAGGCAAAGGGACAGGGTCTCTGGGACAAGACAGCCTGAGAATGGGGGAAACAAGCCCCAGGGACCTTCTCCCAACCCATACCCATGTCCTAGGGTTTCCCATCTCACAGAGGTCCCTTAGAACTGCCTGTTGCAGAGTGTGGTGGAGGGCTAGGGGAGGGAAGCATAGTCCCTCCCTCCTTCCCTGCCCTGACACACCTCCCCCTTTGCAGGAGGATGTACAACAGCTGCAAAGCATGTTGGGCTGTGAGCTGCAGGCAATGCTCTGCGTTCCTGTCATCAGCCGGGCCACTGACCAGGTGGTGGCCTTGGCCTGCGCCTTCAACAAGCTCGGAGGAGACTTGTGAGTCTTGGTGGGGTGAAGTGGATCAGAAGCTGAAAGACTGGGCAGGGCTCTCTACTAGGGTAACAGGGAAGGGCACCAGGCAGGGGATACTGCCCCAACAGTGGTGGGTCAAATGGTTCGTTGCTGCAAGAGACTATGGGATTGTGAAGGTGCCAGACCCTTGCAGCTGCTGGCTGGGGCGCAGGTAATTGTTGACTCTCCATCACCCATTTTGGCTTATTTAAAATCATGTTGAGGTCCAAATGAGTTCCCCTTCTCTCTGCCCACTTCCCCCAGTTTGGGCTATCCACTGCTAGAGTACTGGTCTTTTCCCCACTTGCCATCACCCTGTTTTGGCTTTTCTGCTGGGAATTGGCTGATGGAGGGGTGGTAAGTTCTGGGATGGGTGAACTCCTTGGGACCCGCAGAGCATGAATCACACTGTGGGAAAGGGCTAAAGGGAATAGGCTGGGGGGCTGGGCTAAGCTAAGGGGCTTTAGAGACACTGATAGGGAAGCTATAAGAATCATTTGAAACGGAGGGGCAGGGCAGAGTCAGGTAAAGAGGCTTAGGAAGCATTTTGCAAGAACTGAGGTCAGATTGGGGTCTAAAAGTAGTATCACAAATAGATTTGGTGTTCTACTCCAACTCATTACTTGGTGGTAGCTGCCTGAAACAGTGGGTTGAGAATGAATATTAGTTTAGTGAGAAACAATGCTGTGATTGATTAGCCATGTCTATCCTGGGTGCAGGTTCAGTATGTGAATGCTGCCAGAGTTGGTCCAGATGGTCTAGCAGTTTGTGCCTGGATCATATAGGGAGGGAGAAGCAGGCAGGTGAGGGGTGGGTCCTGATTCTGGGATGCAGAGAGATACTGACAAAGAGCTTGGCCCCTGGGGCTCAAGCAAGCAGACTGGGTTTGAGGGCCTGGAGGTCCTGCAGAAAGTGGAGACCGGGATATTGGGACTATAGAGATGTCAGAAGCACAGGGACAGAGTCTGCATAGGTGGGGCAGAGATATAAAAGTCATAGGCCTGAGTAGCAGGACCCACCAGCACAGAGCTCTCTGTAGGCAGTTGGACAGGCCTGGGGAAGTGAAGACAGAGATGAAGTAGAACTCACTGAGGCAGGGAGGATGTGGATCTGTGTCATCTGTGGTTGGTATCCTAGCGGTGGGAGCATTTACACCATTCAATAAACACAAGTTGGGCACCTACTGTATCCAGCCCTGCATTGGTCAGGTGGCCCCGGAAAGGCCTTTGGGGAGGGGAGTACAGAGGGAAGGGGCTCATTAGGGGCTGCTGTCTGTGAGACTGGGTTCTGAGATGGCCCTAAACCTGGAGGAAAGGTGGTGTCAGAAGGGAAATGAGAAGGGGCCTTGGTGACAACTTTGTGGCCATCTCTGGGTCCCACATATTTCAGGGAGTGAGTGCTGAATGATTGCATGAGCCAAGGTGGGGTTCAGCTCAGAGCAGTGACTGCAGACAAGCTGCCTGGAGCCCAGAGAACGGGGACTCCAGAGTCCCTTGAGCTGGGCGTGTGATGAGGCTGGTGGCCAGGGCAGAGGTAGAGTATAGTTAAAACATTCAGCAAACACCTCCCATATAACTCCCTGCTACCAGGCTCTGCACTGGGTGGTACAGTCATGGTCCCTGCCTTCAAGACTTGGAGTTTATTTTCAGGGCCAAGAAGGAGGAGGGTGGGAAAGGTATTCTAGGCAGAGAGAACAGTGTGGGGAAAAGCGTGAAGGTGTGAAAGAGACTGAGGTTTTCTCAGAATGAGGAGGATCTTAGTATGGCTTAGTATGAGAGATACCCATAGATTAGGGGAGAGAGGTGAGTGGGACCAGACTGAGGGGCCTCAAATGTCGTGGTAGGGAAGGGGGAGACAGACACAGGCTGGTAGGGAAGGTGGGGAGACAGACACAGGCTGGTGGGGATGGGGATGTAGACCCAAATCATTGGGCAACAAGCATGAGTGGGGGATATCCTGGCAGAGGAGCACTGAGACCAGCCATAAAATGGGAAGAAGCCTAGGCAGGGAAATCTGGGGACAGAGAGAAGGTCAAGATCTTTGAGGTGTGTTCCCTGCTCCCCCTCACTCCGAAGACCCCCACATGGAGAGGCTAACCCATCTCCCCAGAGCAGGTCCTGCCCCAACTTGGTCCATCCGGCCCCACAAAACTCCCTAGTGATGAGTCATTTGGTGGCCAGATTGAATAACCTCAAAAAGGATTTGGGGCTATCTTTTCAGCTGAGAGCTAGCTGTCTGAGTAAGGTGGGCACTACCCTCCTCACAAACACCTCAGGATTTATGGAGGCACCAGATCAGGGCCTGCAGACTCAGGGTGAGTAGGACAGTGGCAGGAGCTGGACAAGACAGGGTACTTCGTGAGGCCAGAAGGGCCCCTGGGAAGAGCAGGAGAGTATCCACCTCTGGCCTGGGCAAGTCTCTAGTCCGAGAGAAGAGACCCAGCCTCAGTCTGGATAAATCTGAAGTCAGAGGATAGAGACATGGCTCTGGCTTCAATCAACAATAGTCTGAGGAGGATTAGAGTCCTCCCCTCAGGGAGCCCCAAGTCTGAGGGGGAAGCTGGCCCAGCTGCCTGTGCAGGGAACAGCCCCAGTAGAGGGGAGTGATGGTTAGCTACTGTGTCTCTGAGTGGGCTTCCTGGAGAAATGGAAGTAAGGAGAAACAGGGAGAAATCCATTGTCCACTGCCTCTCCAGTGACCTCTGCCCTCTGCCCCAGGTTCACGGACCAGGATGAGCATGTGATCCAGCACTGCTTCCACTACACTAGCACGGTGCTCACCAGCACCCTGGCCTTCCAGAAAGAGCAAAAGCTCAAGTGTGAGTGCCAGGTGAGTGACCTTCTAGGAGCCACTCTGGGGAAGGGGTCGCCCAGCTCTCAGCCCCAGAGCATCATCCATAAGGGAAAAGCCCATGTCTTTCTGGACCCATGGCAGGAAGGTTACCTAGTGCCCTGGAGGCTTCTTAAAGAGGGATGTCGGTGGGTCCTCAGGACAGCGCCGCTGGCTGCAGGCACTGTATGTGACCGTCCTCTAGTGTTCAACTTGGGTACTACAGCAACATCTGGGCAGCTAGAGCAGTGGTGAATGAGCATCTGAGATTCAAGATTACTGTGCACCTTCACTGGGGCTATACTTCCACTCCTTCACTTGGTAGCCAAATGATATAACTAGACTGTGCCAGTCCCCAGCCTGTCCAGAGAGCCCTAAAGGGGGCATGAGAAGACCCTGGAGCTGTTGGAAGCAGGGGGATGGAAGGTGTGACCTCTGCAATGTGAACCCCTATGATTTTCATCTCCTCCATTCCAGGCTCTTCTCCAAGTGGCAAAGAACCTCTTCACTCACCTGGGTGAGTGAACTGGCCTCCATGCCTGGCTGTGGGTGGGAGCGGGGACTGGCATTTTGGGGAAGAGAGGTGGCAGGGCTTGGCCTCGGCATTCTAGCCTGGTCTCACCAATGCCCTCCATACTTCTCCCTCCCACAGATGATGTCTCTGTCCTGCTCCAGGAGATCATCACAGAGGCCAGAAACCTCAGCAATGCTGAGATGTAAGTCAGTCTACCCCAGGGTAAGGTGAGAGAGGCCCCAGTCCTGGGTCCTCATCCCCTTCCTTCTTCGCTTCTTTTTTCCCCTCCACTGCCTTCTTGCGGGACCCTATCATGTTTTGTGTGATCCTTTATTTCATGCCTGTGACCCTCACTAATAACGTTCAATGATAGCAGGGGCAGGGCTCACTTTGTTGGCCCTGGGTCCCCAGCCCCTAACACAGTGCCTGGCACATAGTAGGCACTACAAGAAAAAAAATCATTGGGATTAACTAATGTCTGGAGTCAGCCAGCCCTCAGGAGGGTCTCTCATAACGGATAGCACCTTTCAGGCTTCAGAAATCTAGGCTTTGCCTAAAGTCGTGAGAAGTGGGGGTGGTGGGAGAGGGCTGTCAGGGTCCTGTGGACCGTGGCTGTCTCCCCACAGCTGCTCCGTGTTCCTGCTGGATCAGAATGAGCTGGTGGCCAAGGTGTTCGACGGGGGCGTGGTGGATGACGAGGTGAGGCACGGGCGCGCGGAGGGAGTGTGTGGCCGTAGTCCTGGGGGCCGGGAGTCCACAAGGCGCCCAAGGAGGAGGAAGTGGGACAGTCCATGGTCCGTTCTGTGGCCGGCCGCTGACTTCCTCTCTACTCCATCACTGCCCTGGCAGAGCTACGAGATCCGCATCCCGGCTGACCAGGGCATTGCGGGCCACGTGGCAACCACCGGCCAGATCCTGAACATCCCGGACGCGTACGCGCATCCGCTTTTCTACCGTGGTGTGGACGACAGCACCGGCTTCCGCACGCGCAACATCCTCTGCTTTCCCATCAAGAACGAGAACCAGGGTGCGAGCTCCGGGCAGCTCCGGGAAGTGGGGCGGGCTCGGGCGGGGGCGGGGCCTGAGCAGGATGGGGCGGAGCCGAGCGGAGGGTCGGCGACCCTTCCCCACCGCCTTAGCGTCAGGAAGCAGAAAGGACAGGACGGGACTACCCTGGCTGGGACGTCCCTTGAGGACACCCTGGGAGGGCGGACGCCGCCGGACACATCCAGCAGCCGGTCCTAGCCCCTCTCCGGCCCCCAGAGGTCATCGGTGTGGCCGAGCTGGTGAACAAGATTAACGGACCATGGTTCAGCAAGTTCGACGAGGACTTGGCAACCGCCTTCTCCATCTACTGTGGCATCAGCATAGCCCATGTGAGTGGGGAAAGGGCAGGGTCGGTGCAGGACCCTCTGTTCACCTTCACATTGGCTGTGTCCAGACGGGCACTGTGAGTCTGAGCTCTGTTGCTCGGTTGCTGTGCAGCCTTCAGTTCCTGCTGGTCACCTCTAGCCTCAGATTCCCATCTGAAAATTGGGGATACTATTTCCTATCTTGCCAAGTTAGCCTCCTGGGATCAGGGGGAAACCCCAATTGTCATTAATACCCACCCTCTTTGCCAAGCAGCCTCAACCCAAGCCCCTGATCAGCTTCTTTTTGGGAAATGTTGGGTCTCATTGTCCAGAGTTGGCTCTGAGCCAGGAATCCAACCACTAGGTTCCTGAGGCTAACCCATTCCTTGCATCTCTGTCTCTGCTGTGGGACTCAGGCTCCATGACTGAAGACTGGGGCAGGCTCAGGAGGGGGTGCAAAGTGCCGGATCAAATGCTGAGAGGACCTGGGGAGGAGGGGCAAGGGGGGAAGGTATGGGTGAAAGTCGGAGGGGTGTCCCTACTCTGGCTGGAGCTTGAAAGCTTGAACTAGAGCCAGCATGGGATAGGAACGGGGCGGGGGGGGGGGGGGGGGGGCGCTATATGATCCTTTTGTCCCAGTCCTGGGCATTCTGAGATTTCATAGCCACCTAGTTTGAGCCCCACCTTTCCCTCTCTCTCCTAGTCCCTCCTATACAAGAAAGTGAATGAGGCCCAGTATCGCAGCCACCTAGCCAATGAGATGATGATGTACCACATGAAGGTGAGGCCTGCACGGAGCTTCTGTCCTTCTTCTCAGGATCCCAGGGTCCCCTGCAGCCCACCTATTTCTTCCCTGCCTCCCAGTTCCTCGGGGGCCCAGGACCAGCCTGGGTTTTCTGATCACCCTTTCCTGAAGATAAGAAGATAGATTCAAAGCAATGCCTGGCCTCCTGCTCTCCTCTGGGGCAGCCTCTTCCAAGCAGTTTCCGGTTCAGCTCCAAGGCTGGCAGCAGGACCCATCCCGGGGAGGAATTTGGTTTGGCCAGGTGTTCCCCATATCCGGTGATGACTCCCACCTTGAGAATTACTGAAGGCTAGGAAGCTTACTCAGGGCCCTTCCCACAGCTCGCCTACATTCAGTGGTCATGCACGCCTCCATAGTCTGCTGATAATCTGTCTCATTCCCAGACCCTGTTTCAGAAAAGCTGTCCTGGGCTTTAGTTTAGAGTGTGTGGTGGTCATTTTCCTCTTCCCTGTGTCCAAACCAAAAGGTCCCAGACTCTGTGGATAGGGTCAAAGCTGTGATAGGAAGGATTAAGGTTAGACTCTGGGATGTTACCCCTGAAAGAAAGAATCCTCAAGTTAGTGTCTATGAAAGGCTGGCATTGTTTGCTGGTGTCCCGAAGTGGTGTTTCTCTGTCTTTGCTGAGGACAGGCTGTCACAGACGAGGGGTGTCACAGGCGAGGAGGCACAGTAGATGGGCTGTACCACAGTGGTCTCCTGCCAGTGATACCCCATGGATTGGAGTATCCATGCCCTGCCGTGGGTGCATTCTGGGCCAGGGCGCTCCCTCCCACTGTGGGATTTTGAGGGTGAGGACACTGGATGGGGGTGGAGGCCATCTTCTAATACTCTGGTTGCTCCCCTCTAGGTCTCTGATGATGAATACACCAAACTTCTCCATGATGGGATCCAGCCTGTGGCTGCCATTGACTCCAACTTTGCCAGTTTCATCTATACCCCTCGCTCTCTGCCCGAGGATGACACTTCCATGGTGAGCTGTCCCTCCCCCCATTTGACTGCATAGGTGGAGGGTGTACAGCCAGAGATTTAAGTTAGATGTGGATAGGAACTTCCTGGCAAGACAGAGTCATCACCAAAGGCTAGAGAGCCTCCCTCAGAGATGGAGTGGGCATGTGGTCTGCCGGTGTGGGCCACAGGGCCTGCCCAGGGCTCGTGGCTGGACTGGGTGATCGCCAAGGGCTGCTCCAGAACCCACAATGCCTGGGGCACGTGGCCTCAGGGTTGGCGCCTCCCTCCCTAGCTTTCTAAGATTTTGTGTGAGTTTGGTTCCAAGAGTTCTTCGGTCCCCTGTTTCTAAAAGTTCATGGATCCGAGAATGCTTGTCTCTACCGTTTTATGGTTCTCCAGTTCAGATCTAAAGTTCTAAGATTCCAAAAGTTTGGAAGCTTCAAGAAGGGGCAAGGCAGGGGACCCATTTTGAAACGGACAGTCCCTCTGAATCCTCCCTTCTACTCTCTCCAGGCCATCCTGAGCATGCTGCAGGACATGAATTTCATCAATAACTACAAAATTGACTGCCCAACTCTGGCCCGGTGTGTGCCCCAGCCCTCCCCTCCACGTGCAGGCAGCCCTGGTCTTTGCCTCCCTCTGTCCTCTACTCTCACATCCATTGCCCCAGCATTCTGGGAAGGGGTCTCTGTGGATGACTAGGAGTGGCCCAGTCTGTGGGAGTGGAGAGGATCCGTGAGTGAGAGGCAATTCACAGACACTGGGACCATGAGTAAAGGGAAGGAATGGGGCAAGGCACAGCCTGAAGGGCTTGCTGGAAGAGGAGAGCCTGAGGCCCCTCTGCTGCCCTCTCCCCTCCGCCAGGTTCTGTTTGATGGTGAAGAAGGGCTACCGGGATCCCCCCTACCACAACTGGATGCATGCCTTTTCTGTCTCCCACTTCTGCTACCTGCTCTACAAGAATCTGGAGCTTACCAACTACCTCGAGTGAGTGTCTGCACTGACCCCCAAGTCTGGCAGCTGTTACAGTCCCCTGCTTTGGGATAGGGGAGGCACCTAAGGATGACAGGCACTTTACATACACCACCTCCCACGATCCTCTTAACGGTTCTGAGGAAGGCTACATTGCCCCATTTTCCAGGTGGGACTTGCTCACAGTCACATGTCCCATACTCATGGAGCAGTGAGCCTGTCAAACTCCAAACCAGGGCTGCTTTCCCAGAAGGGGACCCGGGTGTCCCCGGCTCCTGTCTGGTGGCTCCTGGACATCTCATGCAGCCATTCTTCCTCTGGATGTGTGGAAGGGGCCTGATCTCCCTCTCCCCTCTGCCTCCCAACCAGGGACATCGAGATCTTCGCCTTGTTTATTTCCTGCATGTGTCATGACCTGGACCACAGAGGCACAAACAATTCCTTCCAGGTGGCCTCGGTAAGATTCTGCCCTCCTCAGAGTGGGCACCCTCCTCAGGGCATCTGGGAGTCTCATTCCTCCAGCCTGAGGAGAGATGGGAGCTCGTGGGACCGGGAGCCGGTTTGGAGATGGGAGGAGGCTCTCCAAGGCTTTGCCTGGGCTCTGAGATGGGGGAATGGTGAGGGCAGGGAGGACAGGGCAATGCCTAGCCTAATATGGCAGGCACTTGCATCTGGATGTAAGGAGTAATGGAGATTTCCCGGGATTTTCCAGAAATCTGTGCTGGCTGCTCTCTACAGCTCCGAGGGCTCTGTCATGGAGGTACCACCATTCTGCCCAATATCCCTGTGCCCATCATCCTCTTAAGGCTGATGACTTACTTAGTTAGACCATGACCCAGCTCCTCCTGTTCCCAAGCCGTGCTCTCCAGACAGGCTGTGAGAGCTGTAGCCATACCCCAGGGCATGTCGGGCTCATTTTGCTGGATGGGCTCGGAGGGGTGCAGGTGTGGATGGGGATGTGGGTCAGCCTGAAGGTCCTGCCCGAGCCCAGGTTTGCACAGGAAGAACTTGTATTTAGCATGTCTCTCTTGGCATATCTGGGAACACCCTGTTCCACCCCCACTCCACCAGGCCTGGGATGGCTCCACCTCCCGTCACACCCAGTTTTGCCTTAGGTTGTTTGAATTGTGTCTGCCCACCCCAGGATGGGAGCCTCTTGGGGCAGGGACAAAATCTGAGATCTCTCTGAATTCCTTGCACTTGGCATGGGGTCTGGCACAGAATAGGAGCCAAACCTGGGACAAGGTCACCTTGCCCCCTGCTGCCCCCTACAACATCCCTCTGGAGACTGCCCCTGCTTGCATACCCCTGGGAGATGAGGGGCTCACTCCCTCCCACGAGGCCTTGTGGCAGCCCCACTTCTGCCCTCTGCGTTCTGTGCTCAGCCTGCTCCTTCTCTCAATGACAGCCCTTCAGCATCTGGAGACAGGAGCCTTGCCCTCACCTCATCACTGCCTTTCTTTGTCAGCAAACAAATGTTTGCTGCATGAATTAGTGTCTAGGACTCCAATGGATCATTTCAGAATCATTCCGGTTTGAGAAGTCCTCAGAGCTTGCCTTGTCATGTCCCTTCATGTGACAGCTGAGGGATCTGAAGCTCAGAGCCTGCGAGGACTTGCCCGGGGTCACACAGAGGGCTGAAACAGAACCCAGAAAGGGAACTAGGACCCCCGACTCCCCGTTTCTGCCTGCTCTGCTCACCTTGGGGGCTGGGGCTGCACCGGTCCTGCTTCCTCTCTTGGTATCAGTGGTCAGCAGAGCCCCCGGCCCCAGCTGGGCCCCCATCATTCCTCTCCCCACAGAGGCACCACTTCGCTCAGGCCATCGCCATCCTCAACACCCATGGTTGCAACATCTTTGACCACTTCTCCCGGAAGGTGATGGGGCCAGGGTTGGGGGTGAGGGAGTGGGAGCCCAGAGCTGGCCTGAGGCAGGAGAAGGAGCCGAGGGAGTGGGTGGGGGCGTTTGGCAGGAGGCCCTGACATCTCCTCGCTCCCCTGCCCACCCTGGCCCAGGACTATCAGCGTATGCTGGACCTGATGCGGGACATCATCTTGGCCACCGATCTGGCCCACCACCTCCGCATCTTCAAGGACCTCCAGAAGATGGCCGAAGGTGCCTGTCTTTAACCCCAGACCTTGGGGTTGGGAAAGGACCACCAAGAGGGGGATGTGCTGAGAGAGACCTACTCTCTCCAGCATCAACCCACCAAACCCAGGCAGATGCAGCACCGACCCTTCGGCTCCCACCCAGGGTGCCGAATTTCATGGACCACATAGGTGGGCCCTGGGGACCTTGCCCTCAGAGAGAGGGGGTGGGGCCTCCTCTCCCTGACCACACGCTCTCCCCAACAGTGGGTTATGACCGAACGAACAAGCAACACCATAGCCTCCTCCTCTGCCTCCTTATGACCTCCTGTGACCTCTCTGACCAGACCAAGGGCTGGAAGACTACGAGGAAGATCGCAGTAAGTGTTGCCCCTCCCTGGGAGGGTGCAGGCTGCACAGCCTGCCAAGTTCTGTGTGGCTCCTGCATCTTGCTCACCCTCTCTGTGCTGAGCTCAGCCTGGCTATATTTTGGGGAGACAGAAACCTAGACCACCTCAGGGTGACAGATGGGGAGATTAGAAAGGGGCATGGACTCACCAGGGGTCACACAGCAAGTCAGTGGCTGGCGGAAGGTGGGCCAGAACCCAGCCACTCCTCCCGATCTGGGCCAACCCCCTGTCAAACTGGGGATGGTGCGGACAGACCCTGAAGGAGGGCTGAGGGATGCCTCAGTTTGCCAGTTTGGGAATGGGCTGTAGAGGAGCTCAGGTGGACGGATTCCACACACAAGTTGTGATGAGAGTGTTGGCCTTTCAGGAGCTGATCTACAAAGAGTTCTTCTCCCAGGGAGACTTGGTAAGTGGGGAGTGACTGCTGGTGTCAGGTTGTGGGGAGAGGGATCCTGGGCTGGGGCCGGGAGGGGCTGGGTTAGCTTCATCCTGGTACCTGATGGAGGGAGGAGGGGACCAGGCCTGATGACTCAACTGCCCGCAGGAGAAAGCCATGGGCAACAGACCGATGGAGATGATGGACCGGGAGAAGGCCTACATCCCTGAGCTGCAGATCAGCTTTATGGAGCATATCGCGATGCCTATTTACAAGTGAGAGAGCTCAGGGGGTCTGCTGGGGGTAGGGGGGACAGGGCTGGCTGTGGCAGTCATAGCAGATGCAGGTGCTATCTCCTGTGGGCCCATAAACGGGCCCTTCGCTTCATGTTCTCCTTGAGCGTCCAGTCCTTTGCCTCACACTCTCGTGGAAGTTCTTCCTGTGGTAGAGCCCTAATCCTTCTTGCTACTCACAGTCTGATTTGTGACCCTGTCCATGTCCGTTTGCACCCCCAGGCTGCTGCAGGACCTGTTCCCCAAGGCGGCAGAGCTATATGAACGTGTGGCCTCTAACCGTGAGCACTGGACCAAAGTGTCTCACAAATTCACCATCCGCGGCCTCCCGAGCAACAACTCGCTGGACTTCCTGGATGAGGAGTACGAGGTGCCTCAGCTGGATGGCACTGGGGCCCCTGTCAATGGCTGTTTCAGCCTTGATGCTGAGTGAGCGCCCCCCCTCCCCAGGACCCTTCCCTGCCCAGGCCTCCTCTCACAGCCCCCCACTGGCCTGGCCGGGTGCCCTGGGACCAGAGCCACGGGTCCTAGGTTCTAGACCAGGACTTACCATGTGACCCTGAGCAAGTACCGACCTTTCTGGGCCTCAGCTTTCCTGTCTGTGTAATGGAAGCAAGACTTCCAGCCTCACCAAGATTTTGTCCTTTGTCCTCTGAGAGCACAGGGGTGACTGATGAGCAGCGAGCCCTGCTCTGCACTTCTGACCACATCTTGGCAAATCCTCCCCAGCCACTCCTCTGAGGCAGCCTGGATGGTCTCTCCTGGGCCCCATTCCTGCCCCATTAGATCTGTGCCCTCTTCCCTCTCCAGGGTCCTCATGCAAGGAGAGGGTGGGACATCTGAATGAGCAGAGAATAGATCTTAGAAACAGTCATTAGCTCTGCTGGACAACTAGAAATAGCCACGGGGCCACTGAAGGTGCCCCTTAGGATCGCCACATACTTATGGTGGGCACTGGGACCCGGGGAGCTGCCAGAGGGGCAGCTCAGTGCTCTGGGCAGAGGGGGGTCAGGGAGAAAGCAGGATAGGAATGGTGGGCAGGAAGGATCCCAGGGCTGGAAGACAGGCTCCAATTGAGTCAATGATTCTCCTGGCTGTGTGACCCTGGGCAAGTGATTTCCCCTATCTAGGTGAGACAGGAGAATGGGACAATCTGTTTTCTAAGACGCCTTTTAGATCAAAGTCCCCATGGCTCTGTGGAGTCCCAGGAGAAGCCATGGAATGTCCCTGCCACCCTAGGGCAAAGAGCCAACCCTGAGTCCTTCAGTGGCCCCCTGAGTGTCCCCCCCCCCCCCCACTTAGTCCAAGCCCCTTCCCCATTCCTGCAGCCAGAGAGGGCTGCCTCAGCCCTGACAGGGCTGACTGGCAGGGCTCCTATCTTCTTCAAGGCCATATCTACCCGTGCCCTGGGGCTTGGGAGACCCCCCATAGGGCCGGGCTTCTTGGGTCAGCCCGGCTGCTGGCATCTCCCTTCTCTGTTTTGTTCTGTATGTGTTGTGGGGTGGGGGGAGGGGGGCCACCTGCCTTACCTATTCTGAGTTGCCTTTAGAGAGATGCGTTTTTCTAGGATTCTGTGCAACTGTTGTATATGGTCCCGTGGGCTGACCGCTTTGTACATGAGAATAAATCTATTTCTTTCTACCAACCCTCCCCCTTGGGGCTATTTCCAGATATTGTACTTGGGGATGAGGGGAACAGAACTGGGGTAGGCAAATGCCCTTTAGAACTCCTTGGCTACTGGAGCCTCCAGCCGTTGTGTCTAGCCCCTCTTACAGGAGAGTCACAGACCTCCTGTGCCAGACTGTAGGGGCTTAGAGATATGGTGGCAGATGAGGAGACCTGGGCATGGAGCAGTGAGAGGGCATGTTGGCTGGCAGAGATTGTGGACTAGAAAGAAAAGAATTGAGGGGCTGAAGCAATCAAGGAGGCTGCCTGGAGGAGGCAGCCTAGAGCTCCTCCTAAACCCTCTGTCTTCTAGCTTGCTGGTCATGAATACCCATATAGCCAGGGCCTGGGCCTCTGAACCCCCTCCTTTCTTCCCTATCTGTGTCCCCATAAATCGTCCCCTGAGTCTGACTCTACACCAGATGCAACCCTGGGTTGTGTCTGTGGAGTTAGTTCCCTGCTCTTCTGGTTGTGAGAGTGTTTGCCTCTGCACAGATAGAGAGGGGCAGACCCCAGATTGGACCATAAGGAGGATCTGACAGGCAAAAGTCTCTAGACCCACCCCCTCTCTCGCCTACATCCACCCCCCATTTCCTCTCCCTGTTCATCTCTTCCAGATCAGTAACGGTTGATATATTAAGGGCTGAACACTGGGATTTCCTTTCCTCGGAGATGGAGGAAAGAAGGACTGGGAGAAGATGATTGGGGCCATCCTGTGACACCTACAATGTCCCAGGTGCCAGCCTTTGGGACCACAGAGCGTATCTGTTTCTCTTGCTCCACAGCTTGTCACTGTTTGGTATCTGCTCTTCTGGGCCATGGTCTCCAGGCAGCTAGCCTTCCCTTAAGAACTTGGGGTCCAATCCCCTCCCTTGCCCAGCCCCTGCTTTGGGTTCCCCCCATGTGTCTCTATCCTCTCACAGCACAGGACCCAGGCTGACCAGTGGACGCCCAGGTAGAGGCAGGTCAGTTCCTGATAGGGTCCAAGGCTGACAAGGGACGGACAGGGGACAGCTCTTGTAATGGTGTGCAGCTAACACCAGCATTGGTGTGGGTTGACATAGGTGCTCCTCTGCCTGTGACCCCCCCCCCCCCCCCGCCGCCCACTTCAAATGTGTGTCTCTCTTCTACCAGCCCTTGAACAAAGGAGGAGCACAGACAGCCTGTGTGCACGCTTCAGGGACCTCACTCCCCTTCCCTGCATCTGTTGTCTGTCCCCAGCTCAACCCACACTTGAGGACATTTAATCCCACTTGAGGCCCTTGTGTGACACATCCCTTCTCACCACCTGAGTGGACAGCTCACAAGTCTTTCCTCGTGCATGCAAGACCCTATGCCAAGACCACATTAGCCAAGAGCTAATTGTGCTTGTCCCTGGTCTGGAGAGTCTAACAGCCTGGTCAGGAAGATCTGGTCATGGGACCTGACAACCCCATGGGATGCTTGGCCATGGGGCTCCAGGCAGGATTATAACCCTGAGAAGAAAAGTAGTGAGGTTTGGGAGATGAACAGGTATTGTTTTCCTGTGGGCAGAAGGGGCCAAGCACTCCTGGTGGAAGGAACTGCTCATTAAAGGCACAGAAAAGGGGAGTGACCAGCACACAGGGAATGAAGAGACAGGGAAGTACAGCCAGACCAAGGAAAGCCTCGAATGCCAGGCTGTGAAGTTTGGCTTTACTCTGTGAGCAGTAGGGGGGCAGCGAACGTTTTCAGTAGGAGAGTGACTTGGACATGCATTTTAGAAAGATCCTGCTGGAAAGTAGAGAAAGGACTGCAGGGTTGAGGTTGGGCAGGGATCATTCTAGAGCTGATGCTCTGTGCCCTGGGCTGGCTGAGGGAGGGAGGGATTCAACACTTCATGGAGGTGAGGACAGAGGGAGGACTAGGGGGTGGAATGTGGGTCCCTGCGGTCCCACGAACAGCCCTAGGTGGCTGCTCATTGCTACTCTAACCTGCAACCAGGTATGGGGTGGAGCCCCTAGCAGGAGATGAACTCCTTGGGAAGAAGGAAGGAATAGCAGTTTGGGGCTGCCAGGGGAGGGGAAGGTCGGAGGAGGGGCGGGAGGATGAATGGGAAGACAGGTAGGAGGAGGGGGTCTGCACAGAGTCAAAAGGCAGGTCCCACCTGATCTGAGAACACTAGGCTTAGCCCCATGGCTTCTTGTAGCTGCCCAGCCCTTCCAACTTAATGATTTCATTTTACATAAAACTTTCCAATGATTCTTTGGAGTAAATTCCATTATTTCATTCTGTAGCCAAGTAGCTTGAAATTCACAGAAGTTAAGTAATCCGCAAGCTTGAGATGTGAGCCCTGCCTACCTGAATCCCTCCAATGGCTCTTTCTCTGGGAGAGAGGAAAGAGATTCAGGGGGTCAGAGTCTGTGTCTCTGCAGGAGTGTGGTGGGGGGTAGGAGTGGTGAGCAAGTGGGTTGGAGCCCCAAAGAAGGATCTGAGATCAGTTCTATGTAGCTGTGTTGTGGAAGTGGGAGGGGCAAGAGAAAAGAGGTGAAGTGGTTGGTGGCCTATAGTGCAGCTCATGGTCACCAGATGGCGCTCGATCCTTACTCTCCTCACCTCCCCAGAGGTCTAAGAAGGGTGTGGGGGAGGGGGCGGGGGGGGGGGTTCCTCTCCTTCCCACCCACTCATATACGCCCCTTTCATACTTACAGAGACACCTTCTCACACACAGACATGCACACACAGACCCACACGCTCATTCTCCTATAGGCAGACACACTCTTCAGTCTACACAGTCTACACTGGGTACACTGTACAGACTTCATAGGGAAAATGGGAAATGTTTCTTAGGGGCCTCCAAACCCCTTTAGCTGTTCACTGAACAGGACAGAGGCCTGCCAGTCTTACCTTAGTGAGATCCCATGTCTCCTGGAGGTATCTGTTAAGCGGCCCCCCTCTGCGGAAAGATCCCTGGGAAGACAGTACCAGCTTTGTGATCAGGAATAGGTGGAACTCCTCCTCTGGGCGTAAAATAACTGGGAGACAGCACTGCCACACTTGGTCCTGTGCTGTTGAAGCTGGAAAGTCAGAGCAGGAGCTAGCTAGAATGTGCAGGGGCCTCAGGAGGAGGCTGGGCTCCAGGGTCTTGATACGTGGATGGGGGGTACCGGGACAGGAGGTGAGGTCACTGCAGATAGGCCAGGAAAGCAGGCTGGGTGGTGGGGAGGCGCAGGGGATGTGCCCAAGGCCTCAGCCCTCCCTCACTGCTCAGCTTCCCAGAGCTCAGTCCACTTGAGACTGTGGGGCCTGGAGGTGGGGAGCACAAGCAAGCCAAGGATGCCATGAGGTGGCCCAACAGCGTAGGGACATGCTGCGCGCGGACTGCAGGGAGATGCTGTTTTCTTAGCCTCAGCTGCAGTCTCCTGGAAGGAGCCCTGAGCAGGGAGGTGAAGGGGTTAGAGGCCTGAGCAGGAGCTGGGCCCCAGGGCAGTGGGGCAAGCCGTGTGTCCAAGGCTAGACTCTGGACAGTGCCTGGAAGAGAAGGGAGAGTGGGTCAACGGGAGAATGAGAGGAGGGAGGGGGAGGCAGCGGCATGGTTGGTTTGGGGAGGATCAAGAACGTGAGGGGAAGCCTCCTATCTGACAGAAATTCGCACTGCTATGTTCTCTCTCCTGAAACACAAAGCAAGAGTTCTCACCACACACCACATCCCTCCTGGACTTCCTCTTCTCTCATGGCAGGATGAGCACTCGGATTCTTCCTCTCTGGTCTCGGTTTTCCTGTCTACAAAATGGGATGATGAGGCCCCTCTGGAGGCCTTCAGGAGGGTGTGCTGGGAGGGAAGCCCACTCTACTTCTAAGGAGCTGTGTGTGAATGAAATCTGCATATAGATGCTGTGGCCAGACTGTTCTCTGAGGGCTTACAAGGATGGGTTCGAATTGGAAGCAGAATACACCATCCGGTGTGAAGATTGGTGAGACAGGTGTGAAAATGGGAGGTGCTGCCATTCCTGCCAAGATGGCTGCCACTCTCCATTCCCAAGTCATCACTGGAGAAACTGCAGAACTGAGTGAGGAACGTGGGAATTCTGGGAACTAACAAAATAGCCTGGGATGCAGTGGGGTGGATAAGTTGGGGAGAGATAAAAGAAGCTGGATTGGAGGAAAGCACTTGCCTCACCCCATGTTGCCTTAGACGGTCAACCGTTGCCTGTCCCCTCACCTCTGCACAAACCCCTGGTGCTTCTTTATCCCCTTTTGGCAATGGCTGGAGGAAAAGAACAATCTCTTAATTGGGAGGTTCTCCCAAGGATGGGTGGGAATTATTGTCCCCTTTATAGACAAGGGAAACTGAGGCTCAGAAACTCAGCTGGCAGCAACTTCCCTCAGGGCAAAAGTTGCTCATAGAGCATCCCCGGGGTCAGATGAGGAAACCCAGAAAGGACAGGGCCCTCTAAGATCATATGATACAGAGGCCAAACAGGGATGGGTTGGGTACCAGCTCCCATTTCCTGGCCCGAGGTTCTCTCCCCATCCCAGGGAGGGTAGGCTTCACATAGGCCCCACCCTGCAGGCATGGCCCTGGTGAGCTGGTTTGTCTCTCCCACATCACAGTGTCCCTGCATCTGCCTGGTGCTGGGGTCAGAGAGGGGAGAGGCAGGTCAGAGCAATAGGCACTCTTTTATCTCCACATCTGCTTCTGAACATCAATCTGGCTCTCAGCTGAGACTCTGCAGGCAGTGTGTGCCCTTTAGGGGCATGTGGTTTCTTTCCCCCTTTAGACTGGGCGCCCCTCAATGGCAGGAAGAGATCTGCCCTGACTCTGGCTCGGTTCACGGTAGGTGCTCAAAGCAGGAATGTTGACTGATGGAAAGTGACAGAATCAGGGCTCCAGTGTGTGCATTGATCACAACTCAAGTGAACACTTGAGGGACACCCTCTGAAAATCTTCAGAATTCTCTCTCTATGCAGCTCTTTCATCTCTGGCACTCTGCCCTGTAAACTCTAGCCAACTGGGTCTTTTCAGATTCCCAACTCCATCCACTCAACTCAGGGAGACTTCCAGGCTTCACCGGGGATTCCTCCTCCCTGCACGGTGGCCTGGAAACTCTCTCTAGGCTGTCAGCCGGGCAATTGTAAAGCTTGCCACAATTTTCCTTTCTCTTAGGATCCCATTCCTTGCCTAGTAGTACCCAACCTCTTGAAAACTTTACATCATACATTTTGTCCATTTTGTTGTTGTTATTTCAAGGAGGTGGGTAAATCTAGCCTTTATGACTCCATCTTGGATGGGAGTACAAATCTATTGACTTTTATTGAAGTTTAGTACTGCATGTATGAATGTTGATAGTCATTTGGATATTAATATTTTGGCTATTAAGAACAATGTTTCCCTGGACATTCTTGTGTATGTATATATTGTGAATATCCCATCTTATGAATATATTTGTTTATCTGTTTCTACTGTTGACATATGGTATATGATCTGGAACCCTTGCTTTCTTCCTGAAAACACCCTTTTAGTGTCTCCTTTTGCGCAGGTCTGCTGCTGCTGAATTCTTCTGGCTTGTACTAGTTTGAGGATATCTGTTTCTCCTTCATTCTTTTAGGATGTTTTTGAAGCTGTTGAATTCTAGGTTAGGAAGTATTTTCTCTGAGCATCTTGGAGATGATTCTCTTTTGACTTCCATTGGTTCTGATGAGAAGTCAGCTATTGGTCTTGTTATTACTCCTTTGAAAGTAGTGGAATGCATCTCTGTGGCTGCTGTTAAGATTTTCTCTTAGTTTTTGATTTTCAGCAGTTTTATCACAATGTGCTTATTATGTATGTCTTTCTCTGTATTTATCCTGCTTGAGATTTCTAATGCATCTTGAATCCGTGTGATTTTCCCTTTCCTCAATTCAGTCTTCATCAAATCTAGATAAGTGCATTTATCTTTGGGACAAGTAGTTCCCAAAGCATGCTAAAGAAGTATTCTACAAAATTTTGCTGAAATCCTGTGATAACAAGAGAGAAATAGTGATGCAGATATGGAGGAAATTATTTTATATCAACCGCTAGGTTCTTATCCTTGGGGTCCACACTCATACCCCTCCTCAGGAGAGAAGACTCACCAGTGGCTGTCTCTCTCCTTAGCTCCTGATCTATAAGCAAGGATCCATCCCTGACCAGATATCCCTACCTAGAATCAAGGCTTTCCACTTTCTGCCTAGTGGCTGGTGAGAAGGACAGACTTTCTGTCTTTCTCCCTGGTTTAATTTCGCCCCTGATCAACACTTATGTTTTAATGCAAAACACTTCAGTATTTCATTGTTTAGAACTTCTCCATATCAGAACAGAATTGCCTACGTGACAATCAGTAGATCCCTGAGTGCAGAGTTCTAGCCTAATGAACTAAACGGTAGCCAGCAGCAGCCAGGATTCCCCTTCCCTGGTGGATTTCTCACTTTCTAACTCCTGTATGAGTTAGGCAGGCATCAGGGAGCTACCTTCACACTGTGTCTCTATCTCTACCACCTCATTTGCTGTTTCAGTGGCGAATTCAGTGGTGAATTGAAGTGGAAGCACCTTTGTACCTGGTCTGGGTTACCATCCTCACCAATCTTTGCACCCAGGCAAACCCTCTGTGACATGGCCCAGTTCACTGGTCCACATATCTTTCCTGAACCCCAGATACAAACATCCAATTGCCTGACCCCTTCTAGATTGCCTTCCTGTGGCATAGAGTCTGGAAAACATTTCCCACATTCCACTACAGCTCAGATTCCATTAAGAAGATGTCCTTGTGGGGCACCTGGGTGGCTCAGTCAGTTAAGCGTCTGACTCTTGATTTTGGCTCAGGTCATGATCTCATGGTTTATGGGATCAAGCCCCACGTCAGGCTCTGAACTGACGATGTGGAGCCTGGTTGGGATTCTCTCTCTCTCCCTCTCTCCCTGCCCTTCCCCCTCTCGTGCCCTCTCTCTCTCTCTCTCAAAATAAATAAATGAACATTAAAAAAAGAGAGAAAAAGTCCTTAAAAAAATAAGATGTCCTTGATAAGACACAGAGGTAGAAGTACAGAATGGACATTGATGACTGCATGCAGTTAGACAGAATCACCTGAAAAGCATCTGTGATGGAGGTGCCCATGGAGGGGTTTCTAATAGGCAGCCATTCACACAGGTGCTAAGCAACAGGTGGCAGCATGGTGATGTTTCCACTTGAAAACGGGTTGGGCGTTTTGGCTGGCCCTGACCTTCAGCTGTGTAGCACTGAGCCCGATTCTCTTCTCCTTCTACTTAAGCGTAGATTACGGTGTGTACAACTAAGAATCTCAACTGATAGCGTTCTCTCAAAGCATTGATCCCATTGGTTTTAATTGTCTGTCTCCCCCAATAAAACATGATCCCCTTGAAGGGAGAGACTAAGTCTGGCTTATTTCTCTATCCTTAGTACCCAACATAGAGCCTAAGACAGAGTAGGCCCTCAGCAAAAATGCTTAAATGAAAAGTGAGTCGTTGTAAATCCACTCCGAGTGACTGCATCCATATCCATCGTGGGATCTGTGGCTGGCCTGCGTGTCTTGAGGAGTGTCTCCGTAGTGATCACGGACGTGCAAGAGTTACCTCATTCAACTGAAGAAAATAGCTTGTTCAGTATCACCACACCTGCGTGACGAACAGTCAGGCTTCCCTTCAGAGGAAATCATGTTCACGGTGGAGTCATGCTTGCATGACCAGTGCTGAACATCATTTAAAACAAACTGGCTTCCAGAACACTGGCAGGCTCCAGGATACACAGTGATGTTAACCATGAGTGGGGCATGTAGAAGTAGGACAGAGAAAAATCACTGAATTTATACCAGATCATCATCAAATGAATTTTAAAATATCACCAATGGAAAATTCCTCCCTAAAGAAATGTCACCCCAAACTTCTCCTATGCATCTGTTTTCCATCTCCTAATGCAATCTGTGACTCCTTATTCCTGGGTCCTCCTAGTGACCAAACACAGGCCCCCAGTTTTGTAGTCTCTCTTATCCCCTTAGTTTTTTCACGACACTCTTCTAAGTTGCCAGGTGGGTTTACTCGAACCCTCTTGGCAGCTGGTGGATAGCTCACCAAGGAAGTGTTTCAGTAGTAAGAGCGCAGTGGTTAAGGGTATGGTATCTGGCATAAGAATTCTGTGTTCTGCCATTCCTTGCTGTGTGGCTTTGTGTAAGGACTTACCTTCCCCAGGTCTCAATTTCCTCATCTGTCAAGTGGGGATAATAATAAACCTCCTCAAGGCTGCCGTGAGGATTAAATGAGAAAAGGCGTGAAAGCCTTTGGCTCCAGTCAAAACTGCCAGCTGTGTGAATTGAAGGGTTTCATCAGGGCATATTCCTGGGCATGAGGAGCATAACTTTGTCTTTGACAAAGGCTGAGGGGTCAGAAGAGAGCTCCCAGGGAAAGGACTTTGGCCTCAGAGACAGAAAGGGCAGGTTCAAAAGAGGTTTGGAAGAGGTTAACTGTGGCATTCTGGGGTAGTGTATTGAATTGTGTCCACGCCCTGCCCCCAACCAAAGGTAAGTTCAAGTCCCAATCCCTGATAACTGAGAACATGACCTTCTCTGGAAATAGGATCTTTGCAGATGTGATTAAGCTGAGGTCCTTATAAGAAGGAGGAAATTTAGACACGGAGACACACAGATAGAAGGTCATGTGAAGATGGAGGCAGAGATGGGATGATGTCACAAGTCAATCCACACCAAGGACTGCCACCAGCACCAGAAGCTGGGAGCGAGTCAGGGCAAGATCCTCCCCTAGACCCCTCAGGGAGAGCGTGACCCTGCCAGCACTCACTTCAGCCTTCTAGACTCCGGAACCGTGAGACAACACGTTTCTGATGTTTGAAGCCACCCAGTTGATGGTACTTTGTTTCAGCAGCCCAAGGACACCAACACGAGGGTTTGAGGAAGGGAGGGGGTACCTCAGGGCACAGGGATTGGAGGGAGGAGGGGACATTTTTCACCTTTGGTGTGTTGGGTCCAGTTGGCAGGACAGCCCAATCACTGACCACCATCTGGAAGGGACACACAAACTGCTGGCTTCCTTGCCCAGAGAGGGCACAACTCCTCCGTGCAATCTTTGATTTATGCTCCTTATTTCCTTCCCTCATCAGACCAAAACTAGGGTTTCCTGAGACCACACCCATCCTCAGCTCTTTCCCCTTTATTGTCCCACATGCTTCACTCCCTTACAGGTTGTTTCTGACAAGCAGCCCCATCCCTGTCAACCACGTGGTCGTCATCACTCAGAGTGTTCATTACAAATTTCCCCAGGCCCAGCCTTGTGTGAGCTGCTGGGGGCGGTGGTGACACAAAAGCTTTAAGGCAGGGCCCTGCCCAGAGGGAGCTCGGAGAATTCTGGGTGAAACCCTAATTGATTAATCAACCAGTTAATAGTGAAACACACATTTGTTGAAAACATACTATGTGATGTCCATGGCTGGGCATCGGAGAGGCTGTAGAGAGGTCAACAAAATCAGACACCCAACTTACAGGCTAATTGAGGGATAGACATCAGTCAAACAGACTGACAAGCAGGGACATCTGGATGGCTCAGTCAGTACAGCCTGTGACTCGATCTCAGGGTTGTGAGTTCAAGCCCTGCATAGAGCTTACTTTAAAAACAAACACAAGGACGACTGGGTAGCTCAGTCAGTTGGGTGACTGCTCTTGAGTTCAGCTCAGGTCGTGAGCTTGCGGTTCATGGGTTTGAGCCCCACGTGGGGCTCTGTGCTGACAGTGGGGAGCCTGGTTGGGATTCTCTCTCTTCCTCTCTCCCTCTAAATAAATAAATAAATAAATAAATGAAAACTGACTCACAAGCAAATGTAAAATGACAGTTGGGCCAAAGGGACCATTAAGGAAAAGTAGTGCTGTAAGAGCCTCTGACAAGAGGATTTGACCTGGTCAGGGTGGTCAGGGAGTCTCAGCAGAAGGAGAGCACCCAGGCTAAGGTCCGAGGTAAGCGAGAATGGAGGAAACAGCATGTGCAAAGATTCCAAGGCAGGAGGAAGCACAAGAAGGAGGGACTTCAGGAAGGTCAGGGGAGGAGGTGGTTGGGAGACTATGGACTATGAGAGGGAGCAGAGACAGCAGAAGATGAGGCAAGGGAGGCAGGCAGAGGCCAGGCTGTGTTACGGAGTTTGAGCTTTATCCCCAAAGGAATGAATATCCAGGGTTTGCATTAGGCAGGTGAGCAGGTCAGAAACTGAGACAAGCACCCTGGCTGTGCACGGAGAAGAGACTGGGGGAGAAGCTGGGTGCCGTGGGTAGTTAGGGAGCTCTTGTAGCAGTTCAGGTGAGCACGTGATGGTAATGTGGGCCGAGGTCACAGAGGACTGAGAGAGGTGTACAGGTTGGAGAGACAGCCTTGGCAATGGGTTGGAGATGATGACTGGGAGGGAGAAAGAAGGCTGATGATGACTTTTAGTTTTCTGGTTTGTGCACCTAGTTGGATGTTGGTGCCATGTGCGGGGAAAAGGCGCCCTGGAAGAGGACCAGATTTGGAGGAGAGAACCCTAAATTCAAGCAAAGTTCTTTGTAAACTCTATGGTTGCAACGAGTATCAGCTGCTACCACCTACTCATTAAAAAATTTTTTTGAATAAATGCTTGTTAAATGCTGAGCCCTGTGCCAAGAGCTGGAGATGAAAGGGAAGGAAATTAGCATTTGATGCACAACTCTGTAAGGCAGCAGAGGCTAGAGAGATTAAAATGGGCATCGTGATGTGCGACAGACTTGGTTTTGAGACCTGGCTCTAGAACTTCCTCACTGTATGACCTTGGGCAAATCACCTAACCTCTGGTGTCTCAGGAACATCTGTAAAATCAGATTTACATCCCTGTCTCCTAGAATGTTCTGTGGCTCTAGTGACAACACACGTGGTGCCTTTAGCACAGTGCTTTGCATACAGTTAGTGCTTACTAAAAAGATGCTATTGTTGGTTCTCTATGGGAGGCCTGGTCATACGTCATTTTATCTAGTCTCTACCACTACCTCTTAAGCAGAGATTATCACTGTATCTCATTTTACGGATAAGGCAGCCCTGCTGATTGCCTAGCCAACCAACAGCGTTTCCCCTCTTCCTCATAGGATTTGCCTGGGTGCTCATCATTCCATATTCAGGAAAGCTGCCCCCCTCTCTTGCCTCAGGGGGTAATCCTGATTAGTCTAAATTAATCATGGCAATTCCATTCCCCTATCCAATGACTGATTTAGGCAATTATGTGGTCCATTCCTACCCAGTTATGAACTTCGAAGCTGCCCAGGAATGTCCCTGTTTCAGTACTGGTAGTGCTGGGTCCCTGGAAATCTGTCAGTCCTGGGCACACTAGGATGGTTGGTCACCCTACTGGCCACAGAGACCTGAGGAGAAGACTTCTACAGGGACAGGGGTATGGGGGGGGGGGGTGCGTCTGGAAAATTTTTTCCTTGTTAAGAATGAGTGGTAAAAAAACAACAACAAAAAGAATAAATGGTAATGACGTACACGGGAGAACACGGCCTTCTTTGCTGAATGTCTTTGTTTCTCTGTACTGTACTTGGAGCTGCTGTGGCCATCCTGTGACCACCAGAGGAGACAAGCAGCATGCTGAAGATGGCAGGGTGAAGAAATGGAAAATACCTGGGTCCTTGAGGACACTGCTGTAATGGAAGTGCTAAGCTCAGGAGTTCTTGCTATGACAGTAATAAACTACAATACCTGCTAATATCTGTTACTTGCAGCCAAAAGCATCCTGGGGAGCCTGGGTGGCTCAGGTGGTTAAGCATCCAACTTTGGCTCCAATCATGATCTTGCAGTTCATGAGTTTGAGCTCCGCATGGGGTTCTACACTGGTGGTTCAGAGCCTGCTTGGGATTCTCTCTTTCTCTCTCTCTCTCTCTCCCTCTTTCTCTCTGCCCATTCCACACTTGTGCTGTCTCTCTCTCAAAAAACAGAAACAAACAAAGAAACAAACAAACAAAAAAAAAACCCAAAAGCATCCTGATGCAAAATGGCACCCAGCTGCAAAGAGGCAGAGCTGGTCTAAACCCATCTCTGTCTTGGTGCTCATATCGCAATACTAAACTGTAGGACAGAGATAAGTATACGTTCTGGGAGCAACTCCATTTGTCTAGGACAGTGTTGCATCAAGTGTGTTACTTCCATGGGATGCTCTCTGCACAAGGATTCCATGGTCAAATGGGCTTGAGGGACATGACATGTTATACTCTCACCAACACATATTAATTTGGGGAAGTCCTACAGAAAAGAAATCTGTTTATCTTGGGTTAATTCAGAGTCTCCTAAAGTCACTTCAATGTGGAATTTTTTTTTTAATTTTTTTTTTAACGTTTTTATTTATTTTTGAGACAGAGAGAGACAGAGCATGAATGGGGGAGGGGCAGAGAGAGAGGGAGACACAGAATCGGAAGCAGGCTCCAGGCTCTGAGCCATCAGCCCAGAGCCCGATGCGGGGCTCGAACTCACAGACCGTGAGATCGTGACCTGAGCTGAAGTCGGACGCTTAACCGACTGAGCCACCCAGGCGCCCCCAATGTGGAATTTTTAGTTTCTGTTTTGGTTTTGTGACTCTCTCAGGTGTTCCACGGAACACAGTTTGGGAAATGGTGAGGTAACCGACGAAGAGGATGACTGGAGCATGAGACCTCAGCTTCGGGCTCTGGTTAGGAGACCACATCCCTCGGTTTGCTTGTGATCAGATGTGATTACCAATAGTGGCCCCTCCCCTCTTGAGAGCCTTCCAAGTTAGGATGATCAACTATGTGATCACCTGGCTCCAGGTGAGGAGGGCTTCCTGAGAGAGGAGGAAGTAAGGGGCTCTTCAGGATGCGAGAGCCATGTCTCCTCAGCCTTCCAGCAGAAAGGTAAGGCCAGAGTGTCCTGGCTGGGGCTGGGGCTGGGGCTGGGGCGAGGGCACCGTGTGGCCAAAAGACTGAGGGGTATGGAGTTAAGCTGTGGCATGTGCCGTGTGTGTGATTCAGAAAGGGAGATGGGGGTGGGTACAGGGCCATTAGCCTGGGTGGGCAGAGAGGAATGGCAGAGGCTTGCAGGCTGCAGAGACATGGGGGTGGCCTGGGCCCGGAGGCCGCACAGCACCCACAGCAGGTGTCCCCTTGGGCCAGTACTGCTACCTACTCCAGGAAGCAGGGCTGTCTAATGAGTGGCTTGGACAAGGGGAACCGGATGTATAGTCCATTTGGGAAGGCAGAGGCCTAAAGGAAGGGAAGGACGTGACCCAGTCCTGAGTTTGTTAATCCTGTCCCCTCCAGTCCCACGTTTTTCTTTTGTTTGTCGTCTGTGTCCCTCATTGGAACTGATGCTCTTTGAGGTCAGGTACTGTGTGTGTTCCGCTCACACTTGTATCCGTAGCACCTGGAGCAGTTCCCCATCCATAGCAAAGGCTCAATAAATATGTGTTGAATAAATGCATGAGAGGGAGGAAAATATCTTTCTAAATCAGAAGGGCATTAAGACTTAATGAGCCTCTACTGTGCACTGGGGGCTTGCCAGCAGGCATCTCCTTTAGCTCACCTGCGTGGCAGAGATCACGGAGGGGCTAATGACAAGTCAGCAAATCCCATTCCTCTTCCGAGGCCCCGTTGAAGCCCCTCATCCTGCAGGAAACTTCTCCATCTCAGCCACTTCCCCTTCACTGGGCTTCCTCTCCTCCAAGCTTTATAAAATCCAGCTCTCAGCTGCATGCTGTTCAGTGTGGTATTTCATCAGACCTCCTCCCACTTGACTGTAAACACTCTAAGAACAGAGGCTACATCACTGTTTCCAAGTCTCCCCCACAGCACCAAGAGCTGAAAAGAACAAAAATGAAGAAAAGCAACTCTGCATTTGTTACTTGATGGGTTTATCTTTAACACTGGTTCCAGCCTGACCTTGACTCGGACCACTCTTCCGGCAGTCCTGCCATTCTGTGTATTCTGCCTCAGTGAGGAATGCTTTCTCCTCTGGAATAGAACACCTGACAAGCAGTGTCTTAAACAATCAGGTCACTTAATTATCTCACACGAGGAGAGGGCTGGAGGCAGGCTGGGGCAGGGCTTCAACGATGCCAGCAGACCCAACGTGGCTTCCGGCTCTGCCACCTTTAGCATGCTGGCTTGTTGCTTCATGGTACAAGATGAAGTTTTAAGCTTCACATCTATATTTCAGGCAGGAAGATGGGAGAAAGAGCCCATCTTCTAGCCCAAGTGTTCTTTTGATAAGAAAAGCAAGGGGCGCCTGGGTGGCTCAGTCAGTTGGGCATCTGTCTTCGGTTCAGGTCATGATCTCACAGTTCGTGGGTTTGAACCCCATGTTGGGCTCTGTGCTGACAGCTCAGAGCCTGGAGCCTGCTTCAGATTCTGTGTCTCCCTCTCTCTCTGTCCCTTATCTACTTGCATTCTCTCACTCTCAAAAATAAATAAAGCATTTAAAAAAAAAGTGAAGGCTTTCCCAGAAGCCTCTAGTGGACTTCTGTTTCATTTTATTGGTCACACTAAATAAAATAATCTGAGAAAACAACTAGGTTTTCCAGACTTTATAGTTAGGGGACAAAGGAAAAGTGGTTTGAGAATGAGTGTTGCATTAGCCCACCAAGGGTGTTTGCTATATAAGCTATAGAAGGAAGAGAGAGAAAAAATCATCAGATTTGTCATTCACTCAGACCAGCTATTCTGAAATCTCTTCATCCCACGCAGGACCCTGCTTAGATTGGTTTGTTCCCCGGGAGACACTCTACGTTCTCGGCTATACATAAACACAGATACTTACAGACATAAAAGGCATAGCCCCTGACTTTCAGAGCCACACAGTCAGATGGTGAGGATGTGAAGGCCTGGCAGAGATAGAGCCATCATCTCAGGAATGTGTGCTATGGCTTGTGCATAGAAAGGTAGGAGAGGAGGAGAGTCTAACTGTGGTTGGGGGTGGTCAGGGAAGGCTGCCCAGAAGTAGTGACACATGGGGTTGAAGTGGCGGTTAAGGATATGAGGAAGGGGCTGGCAGGGCGTTCCAGATGGCAGAAAGCGCATAGGCAGAGGCACAGTGCGGGGAAGAGAGCACAGTGCAGTTGAGGAGCATCACAAAGTCCTGTTTTGCCAGCGTGTAGGATGCCTGGTGGAGAGAGAGGAGGCTGGCAGGGCCAGATCATGAAATGCATGATGTCTGCTGCTAGAGGCTCAGGTCTCCAGCTTGGGCGCCTGGGTAGATGGCGGTGCCATTTTGTGAGATAGGAATCACTGAACTTAGTTTGGTAATGTTGACTTCGGGGGCCTCAAGCTGTTCCTACTCCACATGAATTTCCAGGACAATCTCATCCATGTCAGTTACCATTGTATGACTCCTAAACCTATAGGCCTCGTTCAGATCTCTTTTCTATATTCCTGGCCTGCATTTTGAATGGAGCTTTAGCTACATGACAACCATGCCCAAAATTAGTAGCTTAAAACAAGAACCATATATTTAGTCTCCAAATATGTAGGTTGGCAATTTGCGGGGGGGGGGGGGGGCGGCTCAGAAATTGTCTCCCTTGAAGACTAAAAGGATATGGGGTGCCTGGGTGGCTTAGTCGGTTAAGCGTCCGACTTCGGCTCAGGTCATGATCTCACAGCTTGTGAGTTTGAGCCCCACATCAGGCTCTGTGCTGACAGCTCAGAGCCTGGAGCCTGCTTCAGATTCTGTGTCTCCCTCTCTCTCTGCCCCTTCTCCTCTCCTGCTCTCCTTCTCTCTCTCTTAAAAATAAATAAACATTAAAAATTTTTTTTTAAAGACTAAAAGGATAGAGGGTGGTGGTTCCCATTATATCCCCCATTTATTCTACCTGTATTAGGGTCTGCAAAAACCATGTGGCTCATGTTGGATGATGGGATAACCACAAATGATAACTTCAAATGCAGCTCTTATGCTGGATGTAATATCTTTATTGGAATAGATCAGCACAATCTCTGGCGTTTGCCTTCAATTCTGTCAGTGTGTTCTTTCCAGTCCCCATTAGTAAAGAGATCCAAAAGCAGTTCACAAATAAATGAGCAGTAGTACTCATTTACAGTCTTGCTCCCAAGACTATAACTCTCCTTCTCTGTCACAAAGACCTTGGTCACCTTGACTTACTGCAGAACATCACTCTGGTCCACCATATTAATGGGGTCATGCTAATTGCACCTGGTAAACAGGAATACGGTGTCACTCTGAATGTCTGAATAAGACACATATGTGCCAGAGGGTGTGAGAAAAACCCTACAAAGTTTCATTGGCCTGTTATATAGGTGAAGCTTTTAGGGGGGACTAGGTCTGAGACATGCTGGGCCATCCCTTCTGAGGCAAAGAACAAATTATTACACCTTATATTCCTTATTGCTAAGCGAGATATGCATGTTTGATGGGTCCTTTGGAATTTGGAGGCAGTATATGCCATATTGAGAATACTGCCCCAATCCATTTATCAGGTAGTCAGAAGTCTAACAATTTCAAGTGAGGCCCAGAGGAAGAGAGGACTCTGCATTAGGACCGGGTTGCAGTATAAGCTGCTTTACCCCTTGGATATAGTGTTAGAGGTGTCCATGGAAATTAGATGCTGGATGGAGTCCCTGGCAAGCCCCACAGGAGATGCATGGCACAGACCCTCTAGCTAGGCCATGCCTTCTGCATCAGAGAACTGTATATTTGAAAAGCAGATCCTGACAGACTGCTGGGCCCTTGTAGAGACTGGCCACGGGATGGACAGTAAATGATTAGGAGAGAGGAGCTATCACGAGCTGGGTGTTAATTAGATCCATCAAATCATAGCCAGAGCAGACAGGCACAGTAGCAACCCACTGTATGATGGAAATGGTACATTCAGGCCTAAGGAAGTCTATAAGACACATACGAGTGTGAGTCATACGAGCAGGTGGATCAGAGCCCCATGTCAGTAATCTGTTGCGCTGATGTCTCTCCTGCCCTCAAACTCATGGCCTCATGGGGGCTTCCCTATGCCCAGACAATAGAGAAAGAAAACATCCACATCTGGTTCACATATGGGTAGGCTCACCTGTAAGTTGATGTGGGCCAAAAACGGACTGTTGCCACACTGTAGCCCCAAGCAGTCATGGCCCTAAAAGCTAGTATAGAAGGAAGATCCTCTTAGTGGGCAGAACACCAAGCAGTGCTGTCAGCTGTAAGCATTATAAGGAGTAAGATTTGACAAAGATAAAGATACGCACTTCTGAGCAGTGGTGAATCACTGGCTTGCTGGTCAGGGGCCCAAAAGAAGCATCAGCAGAAGACAGGAAAGAGGCAGGAGGACGACCTAGGGGAGGGCAAAAGGAGTGGAATGTCAAGATGTTTGTGTCTCACATCTATGTTCCCTAGGAAGCATCCACCTCAGAAGAAGCACTCGACAATCAGGTGGACAGGATCATTCCCTCTGGCACGTGTCAGCCAGCCTCTGTCCTTAGCCACTCTAGTGCCGGAGCAGTGGACCATGAGTGGAGGAGTCACAGCAGCAGGGTTGGAGGCTATGCACAGGCCCAACAGCATGGGCTCACACTCACCAAGTCCTATCTAGCTACTGCCTCTGCTGGGTCTCTCCTGCCCTCCAAGGGTCTCCAGTGAGGCTCCACCCCCTTGAGATCAAAAAAGTTGGTTACATCAGATCTCTTCTAACTTCTAAGTGATTCTTCCTTAGAGGAACTTAAATGAGCTCTGGGTAGGGCGCCTGGGTGGCTCAGTCGGTTGGGCGTCCGACTTCGGCTCAGGTCACGATCTCACGGTCCGTGAGTTCAAGCCCCACATCGGGCTCTGGGCTGATGGCTCGGAGCCTGCTTCCGATTCTGTGTCTCCCTCTCTCTCTGCCCCTCCCCCATTCATGCTCTGTCTCTCTCTGTCTCAAAAATAAATAAATGTTAAAAAAAAAATTTTAAATGAGCTCTGGGTGTGGGTTTGCCTTCTAGACCTATAGGGCCTCTGCCAGCACCAATGCAAGGTGACCTATACCTGATTTCCTGACAAAGCACTCTGCCTTGCTCTGCCTTAGCCTAAGGGCCTCCTTTTGGATGAAGATGTGACAACGGACACATTCCCACAAGATCCACCGAGCCTGGGGTGCCTGGGTGACTCAGATGTTGAGGGTCAGACTCTTGGTTTCGGCTCAGGTCATGGTCTCATGGTTTCTTGAGTTCGAGCCCTGTGTTGGGCTCTGGTATAAGAAATAAGCCCACTGATCCAATTAGAGAGACGCAGAGACTCGGAGCACAGTGAAGTGAGGCTTTAATCAATGTTCTCACAAGAGCAGGTATCTGATGGGCAGGCAACTTGGGGCAATTACAGCAGACAATTTATCTCCTAGCGTGCAAGTCCCTCCCCTGATTTCTCATCAGCCTCATTTCCTGAGGTGATGCAGAGACTTTCAGTCCCTCCTTTGTTCTTTGACACATGCTGATTGCAAAGCGGAGAAACTAAGCCTGAAAAACAGGGAGAGGGAAGAGGAACCAGGAACTGAAGCGTCCAAGGGTTTGTGACTCCATTATGGTGGGGAGTGGAGGTTCATATATATTTCCAATAGGTTGTAAACCTACTGTTAATTAGACAGCACAGCTTTTATTTGGTATTTCTGAGAATGAATCGTCTCCCTTACTTTTCACAGTGAGCGTGGGGATGCCACCTTGCTGGGTTGGGTGCCGTCCTGGAGGATATGCAGTATGTATTGGAACTAATGGCTGTTATGTGGTACTCTGTTTCTTTTCTTTTTTTTTAGCGTTTGTTCATTTTTTTGAGAGACAGAGCGTGAGTGGGGGAGGAGCAGAGAGAGAGGGAGACACAGAATCTGAAGCAGGCTCCAGGCTCTGAACTGAAAGCACAGAGCCCGACGCGGGGCTCGAACTCACAAACCGTGAGAGCATGACCTGAGCCAAAGTCAGACACTTAACCGACTGAGCCACCCAGGTGCCCCTGTGGTACTCTGTTTCTGTTGGTTGGAATACAGAGGTCCAGGAAACAAAGGATAGAAAGAGGAGAGGCCCCTCTTCCCATCATTTCCAGTGACCCACTTGTAGAAGATCATACAACTTTCAGCTCTGCTGGAAAGAAGTCCTGGTTTCCAGGGAGGAGCCCTTCCACCAAGAGTCACAGGAGAGTTCCTTCAACCTGAAGCTATAACTGCCACCTGGCTCAGAAGGCAAAAATGGGTTTACATTGGTGGCAGGGTAAAATCAACTCTGATTTTCATGAAGAGGCAGAACTGCTGACATTGGGCCAGAAAGGAGAATGTCCAGACCTCAGGGGATTCCCTAGGATGCATCTCGTTGCTTCTGTGCTCAGCAGTAACGCTGCATGGGCAACTGAGGCATCCATAACCTACCAAAGGCAAGGTCACCAAGGACTCAGACCCCTCAGGGACGAAGGTCTAGATCATCCCCTTGGTAAGCAGCTAGGCCAGCTGAGGTGCTGGCTGAGGGCGAGGGAAATTTAGAATGGGCAGTGTCAGGGGGAGATGACAAGTATCAGTTAGATATGCAAATTCAAACTACACTGAGAGATCATTTCTCACCCAGCAGATGAATATAAATCCCACAGTTGGACAACAATTTCCCTTAGGAGGCTTTGAGAGAAAGGCTCACTCACACATTACTAGGGAGGGTGCAAAATGGTATGACCCCTATGGAGGGAACATGGCAACATCTAGCAAAATGACATATACGTTTACCCATTTCTAGGAAACTATCCCAAATATAGACTGGCAAAACCCCGAATTGACGTTGGCACAAGACTGCTCACTGCAGCAGTATTTGTATTAGCAAAAGACCCAAAGGAATATCATCAAGAGAGCTACACTTCTTCTTTGCGGCAGCTGTTGGGAAGGAATTGGAATCCAGACAAAACATTGGGTGATTTACTTGTTCCTAACTAATGTGTACTGAGTGCCCGCTATGTGTTTGGTAGTTTACATACATCACCCCATTAAACTCTTTAGCAACCCTGCACACTTTCTGGAAACAAATTTGTGTCTGTGATCTTGGACACAGAAATTCTAAGAATACATCATGCAAACATAACCAAAAATGGCAACCATTCTTTATGCACAAAGATGCTTACTGCAGTATTATTTTTCAGGATTATTTTTTATGTTTTATCAAAGCTATGTAGGCACACAATTAAAAAAAAAAAAAAAGCAAGAAGTACACAAGAGCTTATAATAGTATCAACAATCTTCAGCTATGTACCTTTCTGTTCCAGTCTGGTCTCTACAGCCTACCCCTTTGAATCATTTCTGGTTTTATATCTTTCAGGGGTTCCTTCTATGTCTTTCAACAAGGTGTTTGTGTGACTCTGCCTTTATTAAAGCTTAGGTATTGTGTATTGGCCTCTTGCTACAGATCAGACTAGGACCTCTTCAAGAGCAAACACTACTTTTTAATTCTCTAAAGACAATGGCCATGGGACTAGCAGGAAGGGATTATCAAGTAAATATTTGTTAAAAAAAAAAAAAAAAAGGTAATAACCTGGGTGGTCAATGGAGGGAAAGCACTGGAAGCAGATCAACAATCGTTGGCAAAAGGACCAAGGCCTCTTCTTCCTGACTATAGGACCCTGATCTAGTTCAGAATGACTATGTCCCTGGCTCAAATTGCTTACCTCTCACACTCCCTTGTAGCAAGTAGAGACCATGTGACTTGTCTCAGCCAAAGGGATGTCAGTGAAAGTTGCTGAGTGGAGCTTCTGGAAAAGGTTTCCAAAGGGAACCCAAGGTGTTGGCATAATCTTGGGTCCCTTTCACCCTTCTTCATTCTTCTTTCCTGCAACAAGGATGTGATTTCTGGAGGCCTACCAGCCATCTTGCAATCACATTCTAAAGATGGAAGACCAAAACAATAGAGCTCAATTTTTGAAGACATCATGTAATTATACAGCTTGGACTGAACCTATGTCTAGACTTTATGTTATATGAGACAAATCGTGCTTTTTATTTGTTTAAGATCACATAGTTTTTCTGTTGCTTCATATGTTCTTAATGGAGGGATGTGGAAAAAGAATGGCTAAAGTCTGATGGTTGTTGATGGTACAAGGAGATTCTGAGAATTTTCTGTAATAAAAAGTTTAAAAAAACTATGAATATTTGTAAAAATAGATAAACCATCATGGCTAATGCAATTTCTGAAAAGTTTTGCAAGACATCTAGGTTTCAGTGATTGTTGCTATGTCTTGTGACAGTATGCTTTAACCTCTAGAGTCTGTGATTTTGACGGGCTGTTGATGAGAAAAGCAACTTTTGTTTTTCTGAGTTGCTGCCCAGGCATTTTACAGCATGATAACCCTGTTCACACCCAGAGTCTGGATATTTTGATAAGGACTTAAGTTTAGCATTCCCACCATAAGTTCCTGCTTTGTTTTTCCAGGACACCTTCTAAAATAAGCATGTGGAGGAGCACCTGGATGGTTCAGTCGGTTAAGCATCCAACTCTTGATTTTGGCTCAGGTCATGACCTCAGAGTTCGTAGGATAGAGCCCTGCGTCGGGCTCTGTGCTGACATCATGGAGCCTGCTTGGGATTCTCTCTCTCCCTTTCTCTCTCTCTCTCTCTCCCCCCCTCCCCAGCTCATGTCCTCTCTGTCAAAATAAATAAACATTTAAAAAATACTAAATAATTTAAAAGCATAACCATGTAGAGTTAAGTCCACAAAAAGTGACCTCTGCCCCAGCCACCTTATAGATAATAAGTGCTTGCTACTCTGTTCTCTATCTCCCACTGGAACCTGACCTGGGACAGAGGACTGCCCTTTGTGTGGATGGTTGACCCTGCACCTTCGAGCAAAATGGCGCAGCTGTGGGTTTCATGTCCCCAGAGTGGGGAGCTTGGATACTGAGGGAGCTACCTGCTGACTGAATAGGGGCCTTGTGCCATAATCTGCGTATTCTCAATTCAACACACTAGCCCCAGCTTCTCAACACTGTTGTCTTTTTTACTATTAATAATTTTTTTAGGGGCACCTGGGTGATTCAGTCATTAGGCATCTGACTTCGGCTCAGGTCATGATCTCACAGTTCGTGAATTCGAGTCCTGCATCAGGTAAACATGAGCCTTGCCTCAGGTGAGCCCCACTTCTCCCTCTTTCTCTCTCTCTCTCTGCCCCTCACTCACTTGTGCCCTCTCTCTCTCTCAAAAATAAAATAAAATAAAATAAAATAAAATAAAATAAAATAAAATAAAATAACAATTTTAAGGTTTTTTTCTTATTTTTAATTTTTTGGCAAATTGGTTGACTTTTACTTTTTTATTTTACAGATAGAGTGAGTGGGGGAGAGGGCCAGAGAGAGAGAGAGAGAGAGAGAGAATCTTTTTTTTTTAATTTAATTTTATTTAATTAATTAATTTTATATATATAATTTATTGTCAAGTTAGCTACCATACAGTACACCAAGTGTCCTCTTGGTTTCAGGGGTAGATTCCAGTGATTCATCACTTATAAATTTTTTTTTTTTTTTTTTTTAACGTTTATTTATTTTTGAGACAGAGAGAAACAGAGCGTGAACAGGGGAGGGACAGAGAGAGAGGGAGACACAGAATCTGAAACAGGCTCCAGGCTCTGAGCTGTCAGCACAGAGCCCGACGCGGGGCTGGAACTCACAGACCGTGAGATCATGACCTGAGCCGAAGTCGGACGCTTAACCGACTGAGCCACCCAGGCGCCCCTGATTCATCACTTATATACAACACCCAGTGTTCATCCCAGCAAGTGCCCTCCTCAATGCCCATCACCCATTTTCCCTGCCCCCGGCCCCTGCACCCCCATCAACCCTCAGTTTGTTCTCTGTATTTAAAAGTCTCTTATGGTTTGCCTCCCTCCCTCTCTGTTTGTAACTATTTTTTTTTCTTCACATATCATATGTTTTCAATCATATGGGGAATTTGAGAAACTTAACAGAAGACCATTGTCAGCGCAGAGCTTGATGTGGAGCTTGAACTCACAAACTGTATTATGACCTGAGCTGAAATCAAGAGTCACATGCTCAACCGACTGGGCCACCCTGGCACCCCAAACACAGTTGTCTTAATAATGTTTTACACTGGGGGCGCCTGGGTAGCTCAGTCAGTTGAGCATCTGACTCTCGGTTTTGGCTCAGGTCATGATCTCACGGGTTCATGAGTTTGAGCCCTGCATGGAGCCCCGCAGGGCAGAGCCTGCTTGGGATTCTCTCCCTCTCTCTCTCTTTCTCTTTCTCTGCCCCCCACCCCCCACCCATGCATTCCCTGTCTCAAAATAAATAAAACTTAAAAAAAAAATGTTACACTGGTGATGACATTTAAATTACCTTGGTTTTGGGGGGTGGTACAAATACCTGTGAATTTTCTTTTTTTGCCAGGAGGGGATCACTGGCATGGCACCTTCTTCAATATACATGAGAGAAAGATAAAACTACTCCAGAGAATTACTATTTAAATAAATAATTTGAGAGTCTCATCTCATTTAAATTAATAAACTGATGTGAAGCTAACAGCAGAGGTTGCTGAACCCATGTGGAGCTCAAATATGAGTCAACTGAAGGGAAGCAAAATTAACCTTCCTGGTTTGGACCCTTCTTTGCCCCACCTCACACCCTATCAGGCCAGTTTTGACTCCAGCCACTGCTGCTGTGACCAGATCCGTGTAGACGTGACCCCATGGTTATGGGCATCAGCTGCTTGTTTCTCAGGCTTTCTGCCCACGGCTTCTCTGAAGCCACAGTGAGAAATGCCTGTGGAAACTCACAGGTACTCATTCATGCACATGCACCCTGAATGTGCGAGAAATAAACACCCCAACAGGCAATGCTTGTCTACTAGGGGATAGGAACCTGTGCATAAATGCTCCCCAGTTCTGAGATGCACCCCCATGAGGTCCTGTGAGATCAAACCAATGCAGCAGCTCAGCTTTGCACTGGATTTCCCTCCTTCTCTGGGGCTAGCTCCCCAGTTCCCGTAGTGACCTACTCGTTCCAGTTTGCTTGGGACTTCCCCAATTTTAGCACTGAAAGTCTCACACTTTGGGGAGCCCCTCAGTCCCCAGCAAACAGGGAGGACTAGTCACCCTACTGGTTCCTCACACCTGCACCATGGGATCATCTCCCAGATAAACTCTTCCAGGTAAGCCCTCATCTCAGGCTCTGTATACAGAGGGAACCCTCGCAATGACAATCAATTTGGATCTTGTTGGGGTATCTGCCTGTCTCTGAGATCTGTGTCCAATTATATCTGTAACCGATTAGAAACAAGCACATCAAGTTGCAACTGACTAAGAACATCTATAGAGCACTGGGAAGTGAACAACTGCAGTTTCTGTTTCCTGTTATTGTGGATTACTGTCTTGTGGCTTTTGCCAGATGTTCATGGGTATGAATCCAGACAATACAGGTAGTGTCTTATTTGTGAGCCTGCCTGCAGACAGAGCAGATGGAAGAGCTCTTGTGCTTCTGTCTCCTGGAATAAATGTTTCTAGTTTCTAGGTTAGAATTTTATCTGATTCGAAGCTGGAGTGTTTTCTTTCTGTTCGAATTAGGCCTAGCTAAGTGAATTTTCCCTAGAGGCTCCAAGTGGCAAAACTCTGAACCAGAGAGCGTTGTTTTTTCCCAGAAACAGGGAACTACCGCCCCCTAGAGGATAAATATGTGCGTGGTGGTTCAGGCAAGCTCAGGGCGGCTGTGTTTTATGAATGCATACATGGTTTCTTCTCCTTAGGCGAGAAAAATGCTATTGCTTAATCTTTAGATTGCCTAATAATTTGAAAATTTCTTCCGTTGTTTGAGTGAGATATTTTCTTCCCCATGTAAAAGTCCAGATGAATTATGTTTAATTGGTATAAAGTAAAGGATCAGGAGTTGGGAATCCAAGGGATTGGAACCCAAATAGATATTTATTTGTTTCCGGAGGATTGGTCTGGGCATGCTACGGGTGACACAAAATGAGTCTGATATCAAAGAGACTTTTTAATTAATTAGGCCTGCTCTGTAGAAAATACTCTGTAGAAAATACTTCCATAATGTCTCTCAACCTCAAAGCATTTCTTATTTGTGTTGGATCACTAAGCACTTATATAAATCTAAGATAAAGGGATTCAGTGTCTCCCAAGGGGAAAAATTAAGAAATCAAGCCATACCTCCGATACTTTAAATGTGCTAGCCTTTTATGAAAAGCCCTCCAGGCTGAGAGAAAAATAAAAGAAAACCTTCCAAATCGCAGAACATCATGTTTACAAGAAGACTTAAGCTGTAAATTGCACTTTGTAATTTATGTTAATACATTTAAACAGAGTAAAGAAATTAGTCTTCAAGAAGATGACTCGTAACTTTTTTTTTTTTTTTTTACTTAAAAAAAAATGACTTCCAGTGGAAAAAAATGAAACTGCTCAATTGAGTATTAAAACCTTTGGGTAAAAGGTAAATTTTACATTCTTACAAGAATCAAACAAAATATGTGTAAATAACCTACAAAATAAATGCAGTGTTGATACACGTTGAAACACTGTTCCTGTTTTCAGACCTAAACCCTTTCTCCAAAATGTTTTCGGGTGGGAACCGGGAAAATCTAACTTTAGTTTAATAGCTTCGTGGTTCCTGCTGAGTTACAAAATAAATATGCAGATCAGGCCCAATGATATGCAAATTCACAACAGGCCAAAAATTACTAGTCACAGAGATTTTAAGAAACCCTTCAGTACTAAGACTTCTTTCTAATCAAGTTTCAGAGAATTTCACTACTTTATAAAATAAATATAAGGAAGCCCTTGATCCTCTCTGCCAAGAGGCCTGTGTGCAGCCACGGCCCAGGTGCTTCCTCCCAAGGTCTGTGAATTATGGGACTTCCTTTTGCTGCTCTTGCACATGACACTACCACCCAGCTTATATTTTTCTGAAGACAAAGGGATTTAGCATAGTCTATTTTTTTTAAGTTTATTTATTTTGAAAGAGAGGGAGACAATGCCAGTGGGGGAGGGGCTGAGAGAGAGGAAGACAGAGAATCCCAAGCAGGCTTCGCACTGGCAGCGCAGAGCCTGACGCAGGGCTTGAACTCCGGAAACTGTGAGATCATGACCTGAGCCCAAACCAAGAGTTGGATGCTTAACCCACAGAGCTACCTAGGGCGCCCCACTTTAGCATAGTCTTCATTTGGAATCTCCTGTTGGGAACCCCCAGGCTCCCTCATTTTCTCTCCAGAGTTCCCTTTTCTTTAAAAAAATTTTTTTTTTTTTTTAAATTTTATTTATTTTTGAGAGAGAGAGACAGAGTTCAAGTGAGGGAGGGGCAGAGAGAAAGGGAGGCAGACACAGAATCTGAAGCAGGCTCCAGGCTCTGAGCTGTCAGCACAGAGTCTGACATGGAGCTCAAACTTCCCGAGTGCTTGATCATGACCTGAGCCGAAGTTGGATGCCTAACTACCTAACTGACTGAGCTACCCAGGCGCCTCCAGAGTTCCCTTTCTCTAAAGTAATTTGTCCCTTGTTTAATTATCTGGAGAATATTACCAGTAAATGACAATGTGTACACATATCACTGACATTACTCTTCAGCGTCTTAGTTTTGGACGCTTCAAGGGTTTTTTGCTCCTTATTTTGAGTTGATGACCCACCTCTTTCCCACCTGTTTCCCAGGGGAAACAAGTTACTGGCTTGAGAGTTCCAGATCCACCCCCACAGACTTGTGATACTTTGGGTGCTGGGAAACACCAGGGTTAACACGCACACACACTCCACCCCATGGCTGCATGTGGTCACATCTGAGCTGATAGTGATAGACTATTAAATGCTAATGAGAAATCTCAGTTGCCTGTACATCCTGGAGGAAGCTCCTAAATGTCTGGATGAAGGCTAAGAGCCCTCTCTCCCCTGATTCAAACAACACTTGAGCATTTTTTAACCTGTACCCAAAAGGGCTCTGCGGATAGGAAGTCTTCTACCTTCTGCACAGAGACACTTTTTTAGCCAGTGTATCTCCTGAATGTTTCTCATTGTATGACTTTCTAAGGAAATATCTGAAAGAATTCAGGTTGAATTCTAAGAGAGAAATGTTGCTTTCTGCTGAGTCAGTATCTGGTGTTTTAGTCCAGCTTTCCCTGCAGCACAGGCCAAGGGTAAGTCTTCCAAAGACGGAAGGACCTTCACTGCCCAGTTCAGTGGTGTGGACCAACTACTGATTCAGTTCCAGCAACTCTTACCCTCACCGTTGGGGAGTGTCTTCTGAATGTTGGTCTTGTTTGACCAAGAATCTTGCTAGAATCCTAAATCATGGACTCTTGATCTGTGTGGGTCCCTGAGAATCCTTGTGTTAAGGAGGAAGAACGTGTTCAGGATTTGAATGCGCATTTTATAAAATCCTTCTCAGTTTTGGAATTAATCTTAAGCAAGTGTAACAGAAGCCCTCTCAGCCAGAGTGGGGCTGGGTGGGGCAGAGGGGGCTTTGAAATCAGCTGCTGTTTGTGATTTGGAATTGGGGGAGGAAAAGAGGAAAGAAGGAAGTAACCTGGCCATCTAATTTTGCCTGTGTACATTCTTTATCAGATGGAGTTCTGTCTTATTCCTTCAGGAGGTATTTTGCAACAATGTGCCTTTATCAGCTAGGACTTTTACAGGCAAAGCTCTCAAATAAACAGATATAAAATGGAAAAATAAATAAATGCAAGGAAATTAAATGCTAATGTGTTGCTTTTAATATTCTCCATGAAGGTAAACCCTTTGATAAAATAAATTATGTTATGAATTTTAGCTAAAAGATGATATAGGTCTTCTCCTTGATTTTACCACAGTAGGAAATGAAAATGCACATGTAGTATTTTAGTTCCTGCAAGACTTTGAATTTAATTTTTCAATCTCCTCCCAAAAGTTAAATTAAGTGGAAATTTCAAATTTCCTGATTATTACTTACACTAATATTTAACAGTATGTAGGGGCACCTGGGTGGCTCAGTTGGTTAAGCGTCTGGCTTCAGCTCAGGTCATGATCCCATGGTCTGTGAGTTCAAGCCCCTCGTCAGGCTGTATACTGACAGCTTGGAGCCTGGAGCCTGCTTGAGATTCTGTGTCCCCCTCTCTCTCTGCCCCTCCCCCACTTGTGCGCATGTGCCCTCTCTCTCTCTCAAAAATAAATAAACATTAAAATAAAATAAAAAAATAAGAGTATGTGAATATAAACACAAGTATTCTACTAAATTTACTTATTTTATTTTTTGATTTAATTCTTTTAAAAAACCAGTATTTTATAAATTGTTTCTTGTACTATTGGAACTTATATACACAATATGACAAATTATGTGACTCTACAGTTTTCACCTAAAAGTGTATGTTTTGTTACCATATTTCCCTTATAAATCCTTAATCAGCCTGATTGATTGTTTAATGTTAACAGTGTATTTTCCAAAACCTGTACATAACTTTGAGTCACAGGCAATGAAATATTAAGCTAATTAATAAGTTACCATTGTTTATCTGGAGATTTTTAAAGAAATTAAAATCCAAAGAGACAGAGAAAATAAAGCATGTGGTTATATAATCCCCAGGCAGATTTCTAACCTATGGATTATTTTCTATGTATAAACACATTTGGTCTTTGAAATATTCAAATGAAAAGGGTAAATTAATCCACGTATCGTAAATATTGCTTTATAAGATGATTGCTACTGGGGCACCTAGGTGGCTCAGTTGGTTAAGTGTCTGACTTCAGCTCAGGTCATGATCTCACAGTCTGTGAGTTCGAGCTCCACGTCAGGCTCTGTGCTGACAGCCTGGAGCCTGCTTCAGATTCTGTCTCCCTCTCTCTCTGCCCCTCCCCCACTCACGCTCTGTCTCTCTCTCTCTCTCTCTCTCTCAAAAATAAACATTTAAAAAAAAAAAAAAGATGATTGCTACTATTCATTATGATTTTAAAAATAGATATTGTCATTTAAGCATATTGTTTGGTATGATTATATGTGCTTGTGTGTTTAACCTGAGGCTTACATTTGGAGGGGATCAGGGTATGCCACCCCAAACATATCACTTGGGCATAGGAATTATTTTGAGCTGAAGGCATTTGAGTTCCTGGAATCCCTTATCTGCCTCCCAGAAGAACTCAAATTGTTATAAATCCTGTCTTGGGAACAACTCTGTATAATCTTGGAGACTAGAAATTGGCACCACACCCAAACAGACATTATCATGAGACTGTCATGTCTCTGATTTATTCTCCAAAGGCTCATTTATCTTTCCCAAAAGTCATGTGTTTTTCCATAAGTGCCCTTTCTCTTTTTTCTCTTCATCTACTAAGTTAGGTATATGAGCCCCAAATTCCGAAGACCTGTTTGAGTTACTCATTGACTCTTCCTGTGTGTGTTACACACATAAATAACCTGTTTTTTTTTCTCTCTTATGAATCTTTCTTTTATTGGTTTAATTCATATGCCTTAGGAACAGACCATAAGAGGGTAGCAGAAAAGGATTTTTCTGCCTTACCTACACATTCAGGTGGCCTATTTAGGAAGTGATCCTAGGGGTGCATGGGTGGCTCAGTCAGTTAAGCGTCAGACTTTGGCTCAGGTCATGATCTCACGGTTTGTGAGTTGGAACCCTGCATCAGGCTCTGTGCTGACAGCTTAGAGCCTGGACCCTGCTTCGAATTCTGTGTCTCATTCTCTCTCTGCCCCTCCCCCACTTGTGCTCTGCCTCTGTCTCTCAAAAGTAAATAAATGTTAAAAAAAAAAAAAAAAAAAAGGAAGTGAACCTGTAGAGAGCAGAAAGGGCAGGCCCTGGAGGATAGAAAGAGAGCTTTATGAAATGAGTCTCAGAATCATCTGACGGGGGGGGGGGGGGGGGGGGGGGGGGGGGGGGGAAGGAAGACATTTTTATTGTCTGGCCTATGTCCTCCATTGGTTGAGAGTTGCCCCATGGAATTTTGACTTCCCCACACTTCGGGTTTGCATACGTATGAATGCAAAGTGGGTTCTCCCAGGCTTTCTGTGCCTCTGCGTCAGAGAAGCCGAGAGGCAGGAAGGGAGAGGCAGCGCGCACCTGAGGAGAGGTGTGTCAACAGGAGCCAGCATGGTCCCGTTTACTGCAGATGAGACTGGAAACTATAAGTGAGGCTGAGAGAATGTGAGGTGCAGAAAAGGTGTTCCACATCATGCACATGCATGCACAGCAAGGCAAATTAAAGTTAATGGTGATAAAAACCCTCATGAATAGTGACTGATTGCTCAGAGAAAAGAATGGTCTTTGGTTATACAGTGTTTTCTCAACATGAGGTGGAAAAGTTTTTTCTGTCTTTTCTGCTCGGGTAGCAAACTTGTAGTCTCCCCTGCACCTGTGCTCTCACTTCCCAAAAGTTTGTTTGCGTTTGTATCAGTCCTCATGATGCTTTTGAGCGCTTCATGATTGTAGGCCAATTGTGGCAAAACCCCAACGTTTCCCCACTGATAAAGGAACCAATATTTCTTCTGGTACTTTTGTTACCTTCTCCTATGTCTATCGTAAAATATTGTTCCTTCCATGGGTAACTGAATAGGCTGTAACCATTTCCTGCTCTCAGGCGCATTTGTTCTCATTAAAAAAAAAATAATAATAATGTTTATTTATTTTTGAGAGAGACAGAGACAGAATGTGAGTGGATTAGGGACAGAAAGAAAGGGAGACCCAGAATCCGAAACAGGTCCAGGCTCAGAGCTGTCAGCACAGAGCCCAACGCGGGGCTCGAACTCGCAAGCCATGAGATCATGACCTGAACTGAAGTCAGCCTCTCAACCGACTGAACCACCCAGGCGCCCCTCTTTCTCATTTTTAATCAACTGACATCTTCCGACATCTCTTTCAGACGTTGCCGTACGCTAAGGCCCCGTACTCGTGACCTTTGGAGACTGACCAGGGCATCTTTTTGCCCACACCATCTTCAGTGCTCCCTAAACGGTTGTTGGCAGCACCAAGTGTTTTCTCTCACTGTGTATCTGTTACCCCAGGCATGGCACCCACAAACACCAAGGGAATTCTAGAACAATTAGCATGTTTTGAATGCACCAGTTTTCAGAACCTTTCAATGGTATTCTAAGAACGACATGCTTTTTAAGATTGCAGTGTGGGAAAACTTGTTAAGACAAGGAGAGCAACGCAAGCCCCCACCCCCACCCCCTGTTCCCTTGGGAGGATGACAATACATTTTATTCCAGTTGTTTTTATTCAAGTGAAGCCGTTGACCACATGAATAGATTTTAGTAAATGTATGCCCTTTTAAAGCAAGCCCAAGCACAGGATTGATACTTTGTTGGCAAGAGTTCTAAAGGTTTTCTAAAGGTTTTTTTTAAAGCTTGGATTACCCTTGCCTATGAATAGATGCAAAGCCTATTGATTCATGAATGCCTTTGTGGCTCATATTATCTGGAATCAGGGAAAGTGGTGGAACTTCAAAATGCGATTCTAAAATAGATAAACTGGCCAGGGTTTAAGCAGAAACTGGACTAGAGTGACCAGATGCCCTTCCCATAGCTCTTAGGAGCATGACATGCACCACAAGGTGAAAACGGTGATTCCGCAGGTGATCCATCATCTGTGGGAGGCCTGTACAATTTCTGGTTACTCCCCCAAGGCCTCTCCCTGGCAGAGCATTTATGGGCCAGATGATGTTGTGTGGATTATTTTACAGCACTAATGATGCATAACCAAGTATTCTATTCCAGGTACAACCTACCAACTGATCTCCACAGAGTAATGCCAAAGCTGTTGACTAAGATTACCTAAGGTTTATCAAAGGAAGACGTCACTGGAACTTCATTGGAAAGAACCTTATCAAGCCTTGCTAAGTGTTCAAGTGGATGACAGGTGCAGAGGCTTTCAGTCTTAGATCCTGTGTTCTTACTGTAAGAAAACGTACCCCACCCATTTGACAATTTCTTGCTGCGGTCTCTATTTTTCTTTTTCTCTTGAACACAGGGACCAATGCCTTGCTTGTCACTTGAGATCCAGGGAGGTATGACAGCTTCCAGGAAATTCCTGTTTCTGAAAAGAAACCTAGTTTAGAATGAAATTGGGAGACAGCAGAGGGAACTTCCAAGCCCCACCCCTCCTTGTCAATTGCAGACCCAACAGGTGGATACTTCTTTACTATTCCCGCAGGAGGAATAAAGTTCCACCCACCTACACCACCCCCGCCCACAACCACGCAGCCAATGAGAGACAGTCACAACTCAGCCAATGAAAAGCCACTATATTTCGAACTCCTAGTTTACGCCAATGGACTTTTTGTTTATAATAGCCCGCTCGGCACCCTCCCCCCTTTCCTCAATAAAAGTCCAAGTGTTCTCTGAAAAGGCGGTATATACAAAATGACCTTAAAAGGTGGGATGCTGAAGAAAAAGGCTCACAAGTGCGGCTTGACGGGAAATGGTTTATTAAAGGGACTTACGGACAGAAGTGTGTCTTGCGGAGTGGCAAAACTAGTAGATCTCTGCAGTCCCATCTCCGGTAAGACCTGCTTTTGTAGCCCTAGAGTTTGGGGAGTACGTGCTAGTAGACCACCCAGGAGGAAATGTTTGAGAATAGTTGTGTCATAGTCGTATCTCCAAGAGCAGATCAAGGACGTTATGCCCCAAGGGCGTACTTAAGGGTATGGTTGGATGAAAAGAAAGAATTTGTGTGTGGGGTGGGGGCTATACTTAAGGGTTCAGGTCACTGTGAAGTCATCATGGCGGACTTGTCCAAGATGGTGTTAGTCTGGTTCACACAGTGTTCCTCTCCTTTGTTCTGCAGACTAGGCCATGGTTTTGCTACAGCTTGCTTGTCCTAGATTACAGTTCTTTGCTATTCCTTAATAAACCCCTTTTTTCTAGTAAAATAATTGGCAGTTTTATTTTTAAGGTTAACACGTAGCAGCAGGCTGATCCTCTGCTCTAACCCCTGACCTGTGGCTAATTGGATATCTATATAGAAAACAATAAAATTTGACTCCTCCTTCAACCATAGTTCAGAATCCGTTGTAGGTGGGTTGTTGATGTGTATGTGACAAAATAACAAGCATCCTAGAAGATAATGTGGGGAAGGAAAAATTCTTCCTCGAGCCTTCAGGGTCTTCCAGCTGGACTGAGAATTAAATTTACCTGAGACAGATTAACAGAAAAAGCAAACAAGCAACAACCCAGTTTTATTATGTGCACACAGAGGCCCAATGATAACATTGAGACCTAAAGGAATGACAGAGGCCGGCAGTTTTTATACTTTTTAGACAAAAAGACAGTACATTTGTGAGGAATTGACAGGATAAAAAAAACAGATGTTTGGAATTTTTAGTTTGTAAGGAATTCTAAGTGGAATTTAGGCTGAAGTAGTAGATTAGAAAAAAAAAATAATAGGGGCGCCTGGGTGGCGCAGTCGGTTGAGCGTCCGACTTCAGCCAGGTCACGATTTGGCGGTCCGTGAGTTCGAGCCCCGCGTCAGGCTCTGGGCTGATGGCTCGGAGCCTGGAGCCTGTTTCCGATTCTGTGTCTCCCTCTCTCTCTGCCCCTCCCCCGTTCATGCTCTGTCTCGCTCTGTCCCAAAAATAAATAAAAAACGTTGAAAAAAAAATTAAAAAAATAATAATAACACGGTTTGCTTTGACAGCTTTCTGTCGCTGGGGGCACCTGGGTGGCTCAGTCGGTTAAGTGTCTGACTCCTGGTCTTGGCTCAGCACATGATCTCACAGCTCATGGGTTTGAGCCCCGAGTTGAGCTCTCACAGCTCAGAATCTGGAGCCTGCTTCGGATTCTGTCTCTGAGTTTCTCTGCCCTTCCCCTGCTCGCGCGTGTGCACATGCGCACACTCTCTCTCTCAAATATAAATAAACATTAAAAAAAAATCAAAGTTCCCATCTCTGGTGATAAGGATGTCTTTATATTTTGTACAGAGAAGATACCTTTTCTTTGGGAGGTTTATTTCCTGCTTTCAGGGGCACAGAGGAGGGTCCGAGTGTCCTTATGATGCGGGGAAACAAAGCCAAGAGAAATGTAGCTGAAATTAAATCTTCCAGTTTGCAGCCCACTGATAGATACCTGAAACATGCAGAGTGTGGCCTTCCTCAAGCAACTCATGGCTGCCTTATTTCCTTAATGTTTTTTAGTAAAGACTAAAAGTAACCTTATCTTAACAATAACTAGCCCCTCAAGGGTCGAAAGCCTTGCTTCCAAATTCGTTAGAGACTTACGCTATCCCTAACCCCCACTAACTTAAAAATATGTAATCAGTCACTTTTCACAACCCCAGTGCAGCGCTTTCTGCCCATGGATCCTGTCCCTGTGCTTTAATAAAATTACCTTTTTGTACCAAAGATGTCTCCAGAATTCTTTCTTAACCGTTCAAGAACCTCATCACTCACACCAGCTGTTTCTTAAGTGACTTTTATTTAAAATAATCACTATGTCATGGGGCGCCTGGGTGGCTGAGTTGGTTAAGCATCTGACTCTTAATTTTGGCTCACGTCATGATCTCACAGTTTGTGGGATTGAGCCGTGTGTCAGGCTCTGCGCTGATAGCGTGGAGCCTGCTTGGAACTTTTTTCTCTCTCTCTGCCCCTCCCTACCTCAAAATAAATAAACATTAAAAAATGTATAATTTTAAAATAATCACTATGCCAAACTGGCATATTTTGGGGCAGCCTGCCCTTGGCCCCTATGATAACATTGGCAAAATTCTTGGTCTTGGGGTAGAGAAAATTTTCTTAAACTGGGCATAATAAACACCAATCATAAAATACTGAATAAGGGCACCTGGGTGGCTCAGTCAGTTAAGCATCTGACACTTTGGCTCAGGTCATGATCTCACAGTTTGTGGGTTCGAGCCCTGCATTGGGCTCTGCTGACAGCTCAAAGCCTGGAGCCTGCTTCAGATTCCCTCTGCCCCTCCCCCCTCGACTGTGTCTACCTCTCTGTCAAAGTAAATAAACATTAAAAAAATTTCAAAAAACTGATTAAGTTGGACTACATTAAATCAATGATTTATTTTTTTCCATTAAAAAAAAAATACCATTCAGAGTGGAAAAGTAAGTCACAGGTAATGTTTGCAACATGTATAGTCAACAAAGGGTTTGCTTCAGGAATGTGTAAAGAATTAATGAATTGGGGCGCCTGGGTGGCTCAGTTGGTTAAGCATCCGACTTCTGCTCAGGTCATGATCTCACCATTTGTGAGTTCAAGCCCCGTGTCTCTGTGCTGACAGCTCAAAGCCCGGAGCCTGCTTCGGATTCGGTGTCTCCCTCTCTCTCTGCCCCTCCCCACCTCATGCTCTGTCTCTCTTTCTCTCAAAAATAAATAAACATTAAAAAATTTTTTTAACTTAATTGCATAACCCCTCCCAAGAGTTCGCCACCATCACCCCTTCTCTGATATGTTCTCTTCTCTTGTTTCTTGCCTCTGTTTTATTCATTGACAACCATTTGCATAACCTTAGTGCCTCGACTGTAAATTGGGAAAATGACAGAGCTCACCTCATAGGGTTATTACGAAGGGCTAAATGAGGAAACGTCTACAGTGCTTACAACAATGAATGCCTGACACACAGTAAGCACCCAGTACATTTAAGCTTATTGTTATTACTACAGTTTATGTTTTGTGTGTTTTTTGGTCTTAAATATTTCCCCAATTAGTATTATCTTCTTCTAGGCACCTTGTAAGGCCCCTTTTGAAGGTAGATGTGGCCCATGGCTTCACTTGATCTGCGTACTGGGGCAGAAGTGATGAGGTGTAGGGATGCAGCCACCTCTCCGCGCTCCCCATTCCCGGCCCCGTCACTGTGAGCATGTTCTGTGATGGGGCCTTCAGCATCCTGCTTCGTTGAGTGACGATGAGCAGAGCCCCATTGTGGCCCGAGTATGAACAAGAAATAAGTTGAGGTATGAACAAGAAATAAGCGTTTGCCTGTTCTATTTTTTTTTTGTAAGAAAGAACTTCCTGCTCCGGGGTTAAAAAAAATATTCTTCCTCATTTTTTTTTGTAATTTAGATGTTTATATTTCACATTTAGGTCTTTAGTTTCTTGGAGATTATTTTTTTTATTTATTAAAAAAATTTTTTTTAATGTTTATTTACTTTTGAGAGAGAGAGAGACAGAGTGCGAGCTGGGGAGGGGCAGAGAGAGAGGGAGACACAGAATCGAAGCAGGCTCCAGGCTCTGAGCTGTCAGTACCGAGCCTGACGCAGGGCTTAAACTCATGCTGTGAGATCATGACCTGGGCCAAAGTCGGACACTTAACTGACTGAGCCACCCAGGTGCCCCGAGATTATTATTTTTTTTTAAGATTTTATTTTTAAGTAATCTCTAACACCCAACGTGGGGTTTGAACTTACAACAGCAAGACCAAGAGTCACATACCCCATTGACGGAGCCTGCCAGGCACCCTAAGATTATTTTTATGTATGGTGCCGTGTGATGTGGAAATGTCAGAGTTCAGAGCTGATGGCCAAGAAAGAATTCTTGAAAGATCTTCCATGCAAAAAGGTGGTTTTACCAAAGCACAGGGACAGGACCCGTGGGCAGAAAGAACTGCCCTGGGGTTGTGACAGGTGATTGATTATATATACCTTCAAGTTGGGAGGGCATGAGGGATAGCTTAAGTCTTCTAAGGAGTTTTGGAAGTGAGGTTGAGGGGGCTAGCTGGTGTTAGGAAAAGGTCATTTATTCCTGTCTAGTAAAACCTCATTCATGAGACCCTTCACATGTATATCAGGGGGCCATATGCTTGGAGGATGATTGCCAACATATATTTTGGGGGTAGAGATAAAGGAAGTTTCCAAAGGAATTTTTATATGTTCAAGTAGACTTACAGGATCCTGGGGGGGGGGGGGGGGGGGAGGGGAGGGGAGCTAAGATTGCCTTTTGTCCTTAGCAAAGTGTCATCATTGAGGCAGCTGGTTTCCTAGAGGAAGGTCTCTCTGTCGGTCTCAAGGAATTGTCAGTGGACTATAAGTTTTAAGATATTTTCCTTTTGCCTTTGTTTCCCACATCACTCTGTAGGAATCAAATTCAATGTTTTTTAATGTGGAAAGCCACCGGTCCCAATACCACTCATTGAGGTGTCCTTTCCCCTGACTTGTGGCCCCACCTGTCACATGCAGAGTGCATGTACTTGCACAGGTCTTGACTCTGTTCTCTCCCATGATCTTCTTGGCTATTATTATACCATTTTATCATATGGTTTTACTTATTTCTTTGTAATATGCCTCACTAGCTGGTAGGCAAAGGGCAAGGTAGTCTTCAGGCATGGAGAGTGGGGAATGAAGAGTGAATTAAGCCCTCTGCCTCTTAGCCAAACCCACCCTTGGTGAGTAGAGCGCCACACTCTGGGCCTCGACTTCCTTGCTGTTTGCACATCAGAACATGCCTGTCCATTTCCTTGGAGATAATCAGCGTGAGAAGCAAGCAGTAGTTTTGGGAGCTGTTATTAAAGTTAACTGACAGGGCTGGGTAACAGCTTGGATTTCTGGTGGGATAGTGTAGGGAGAGGGATTTCTCTGAGACAGCTCTTCTATTTCTGGCTCAATCAATCAAGGATGCAAGGATATCTGTGAGATGTATAAGTCATGAACCTTCTGAACTGTGAAAATGCAGGCGTCAAATCTAATGCCTGGAGAGAATTTCTTGAGCAAATAATACAACCTGTAGAAATAACTAGTCACAGAAAAGCATGGTGTGATTATAAATGATTTATTCCATTAGATGATAACATTCATCACAATCCAAATCCTGCTGACAGTACATAAAAATATTGCTTTTTAATCATCATGAAGTGTCAAGAGACTAGTAAATTGGAAGACAAAGTACACACTTTTGCAGTCAGGGCCAGTAGCTCCCTTAGATGTCTTGGGGGACGTGAGCATTAGTGCAGGCCGCAGAAATAATCCTGTGTTCCCACCCTTCCCAATACTGATGCTGGCCAGCCAGCCAGTCAACTCCCTGCCCCTGTGCCTCCCTCCCATACCCCCTTCACGAACCCCGTGCCTAACGAGGCGCCAGCCTGGGGAGGGTTGCATAGGTCAGCAAGGAAGGGCAGCAGGATGAGGGGGCTAGGCATTAGCAAGAGGAATGAACTTTCTCTTATTCCTGCAGATGGGAGGAGAAGGAAAGGCTTTCTCTATGGGATTCCTCATGATTTGGGCCCCTCAAACTTTTTGAGCTTCAACCTGGAGTTAGAAAACCAAGAGGATAGGCTCTCAGGGCTCCCTGTATTTGGCCGGCAGTTAGACTTCTCTTGCCTTTCAGGGATTGCTGAAGTCTCAGGAGAGCTCAGACTGTGAGGACAGATCCTTTAGTTCTCTGAATTTAAGGTCACCTCAAGTTGACTGGGCTTTCAGGCCTGAGGGGCTCCTCAGCCCCTCCCACCACCACTCAGGCTTCTGCGCTCCAAGCTACAGGGGCCTCGTAAGAGAGGCCTTTCCTACCTGGGGCCTGCAGCTCCCTGGCCACCATGGGAGTTCCTCCATGCTTGTCTTTGTCCAACCAGGAAGGTTTCTGGGTCTCGACCTCATGGAAATTCATCTTTCGCAGTAACATATCTTCACTAACCAGTGTTAACTGGAGTTCTGAATCTTAGTGGGATCTGGCTTCCTCTCTTGGGGTTCTCAGCCTGCCTGAATCTGGATGAATATCAACCACTGGACCCAAGATGGTGGGTGGCAGCTTCCCTCTGCTGGATTGTTTCCCTGGCTGTCCTGTTTTCATTAGGCTTGACCCAAATGCAAAAGTCCTCTGTGTAAAAGCTCAAAGTTTCCTGGTAATCACTCTTTGTGGTCCCATTCCAACCCCAGACATTTCTCTTGTTTCTAGCACCCTTTCAGAGCAAACTTTGCTTGAAACTTGCTGGCTACTCAGTTCCTCTGCAGCACAGATCCACTTCAGGCTGGGCCCTGTCATCTCAACAGCATTCACTGGAGCCCTGATTCACGCTAGGCATTAATGACAGATGGGATGGGGAGACACAGTCTCTGTCACTAAAGAGATCACCAGACTATAAACAAATGATTATCAGAGAGATGGCGGGTGTGTGGCTAAGCTACGTTACAAGGTTCTCCATGGAGAAAAAGATGGTATTTGTTAAGCAATGCCTATGTGTCAGGCAGTAAATTATAAACTTCTCTCTTCTAATTCTCACAGAAATACTACTGAGGTATTTATTGTTTGTATTTTCATTTTATACGTGAGGTAATTGAGACCGAGATTACTCATGTAACTTGCTCGAAATCACAGAACTAGTGGTGGTTGAGCCTGAATTACTACCATCGAGGTCGTTGACCCGAACCCTGAGGCAGGAAGCATGAGACAATGTTTAATTTTTGCTTGAAAATGTTGAGGAAGGCCTAACACTGGAAGTGATGTTAGAGTGAGGTCTTTAAAGATATTTAGTGTACTAAATTGATAGTGTCTTAGATTGGGTGAAATAAGATATGACATGAAAGAGACTTCAGGCCAGGGGCACTTGAGTGGCTCAGTCGCTTAAGCGTCCAACTCTTGATTTCAGCTCAGGTTGTGATTTCACAAACTGAGATTGAGCCCCGGGTCAGGCTTTGCCCTGCCAGGATGGAGCTTGCTTGGGATTCTCTCTCTCCTTCTCTCTCCACCCCTCCCCACTTGTGTGCATGTTCTTGCTCACAAAATAAATATACAAACATCAAACAACAACGACAACAACAACAAAACAAAGAGGCTTCAAGCCAGAAGGAACGATGGGTGTAAATCCACAGAAACCTGAGAGTCAGGACTCCTTGGAAAGGGTTGGGTAGAGTGGAGCCTGTCCCTGGTAGCACTTCTCTCACAGGGCTGGAGAGAGAACACCCTTCTCTACACTCCCCATTCCTCTTCCAGCCATTACTGATATGCCACCACTGAGGTTTGTGTCCTCTGGTTTTACCACCTCTGACCTTCGTCACGCCAGGCATCATCCTGTGTATATGGTCCACCCTGAGGCCCACTCATGCAAACCCTTTCAGATTTTTTATCCCCTCAGCTCCAACACCATTCGGCTACTCTTCAATCTAGACGACCACTTCTAGGGAATGTCCTCCAACCTACTCAGCGTCTGCAGACTCTCTGCACTGGAAATCTCAAGGCCCACCATCCTCTTTTCTGAATCCTCGGCCCACCAGCTTTCAGTCCCTTCCTGCTAGAGCCCCTAGAACTTACACTTATAGACAGCACCAGTTCTCCAACCTCCCTCACTTACCAGGACACCAACTCAGTTCAGGCACCTGGATATTTGCTAAGATTACTGCAGCAGCCACGCCATTCCACTTGAAACCATGTCTCCTGACTCCCCTGACCCTTTCCATGGCCACACATTCTGGTATTTTCCATGTCTCATACTCCCTGGTGAGCCTTCTGCACAGCAGAGAGGCTGGGAGCTTGGCTGGACTAGAAACTTCCTGAGCTGCTTTCTATTCCAGGATGTCAGCCCCGTCTTTTTAGGAACTTTATACTCTTCAACAGTTGGTCAAAGGCCCTGTTGTGGCTTTTGACATCAGAACACCCCCTCTTCTATTTCATGATGGCCCCACTACTCCCACCTGGAACACCATCCCAGACTCACCTGAGCTACCAGAGAAACAGCTGAAATTATGGTCATTTAAAAAAATTGTTCAAAGTTAATATTTTTAAGGTTAATATTTAATTGTATTTTTATTTATCTTTTTTTCATGTTGACATCCTAAGACACCTCATAACCGGGAATCAGTGCTTCATCCTCACATGGATGAAAAACATATTCTTTATTTTTTTTATTTTTTATTTAAAAAAATTTTTTTTGTTAATGTTTATTTGTTTTTGAGATAGAGAGAGACAGAGCATGAGAGGGGAGGGCCAGAGAGAAAGGGAGACACAGAATCCCGAGCAGGCTCCAGGCTCTGAGCCGTCAGCACAGAGCCCGACGCAGGGCTTGAACTCATGGACTATGATATCATGACCTGAGCCGAAGTCGGACGCTTAACCGACTGAGCCACCCAGGTGCCCCAAAAAACATATTCTTTAACAGAAATTCCTAAGAAGGTTCTGATGTCAAAGAAAGAGCCCTCCCATTAAAATAAAGTGCAGGAGCAGCTATTTGTTGAGAGAAAGACGTAAGGTAAATTGCCCAAAATGTGTATTTTCTCTTCCACTGTAATGAAACTTGGTGCAGAGCCCCTGTAAACTGTAACATTTCTCTAGATTGAGAAGCTGAAGAGCTCTTGTCAAATGATAATGGAACGTGTTGAACTGAAAGTTACGTGCATTTTGATGGAATTCTACAGTGCTGCTAAATTCTGTTGCAACGTGCCCAGTGTCAGTCACCGGGGCTGTTCTGGGGAAATCACTGCATTGCTTATAATGGCTTTTTTCTTCTTCTTCTTCCATTTTTCCCTTTGGTTTTATTTCATTTATTTTTAAAAAGATTTTATTTTTAAGTAATCTCTACCCCCAGTGTGGGGCTCGAACTCACAACCCCTGAGATCAAGAGTCACCTGCTCCACTGACTGAGCCAAGCCAGGCACCCCTTACGTTTGGTTTTAAAGTTTTATTTTGCTACCAGTTTTTCTTATAACAGCCGAAATGACTTTCCCTCCATTTCTTCAGTACAGCCCACACACATCATCAAGTGTGTAGTCAACCATGTCCATGCATAGACCATAACATGGACCTCTTGCTTAGCATAAAATTTCATATATTCCGCCAGCTCATATATGCAACATCCATAACAAATACATACTAACTTACCTATGGAGAATTAAATTGTATAGCTTTTATTTAGCTTTAGGATTAAAAAATTCTTTCCGGGTGCCTGGGTGGCTCAGTCAGTTGAACGTCCAACTCTTGGTTTCAGCTTGGGTCATGGTCCCAGGGTTGTGGGATCAAGCCCTACGTCAGGTTCCATGCTGGGCGTGGAGCCTACTGCAGGTTCTCTCCCTCTCCCTCTCTCTCTCTCTTTCTCTCTCTCCCTCCCTCCCTCCCTCTTCCCCTCCCCCCCCCACCCCTCTGTGCACACGTGCTCTCTCTCTCTTAAAAAAAAAAAAAATTCTTCTTACTTAGGATCCACAGTTTCTAACAGACCCTTGTTATGCCTCCCTTCCAGGAACATTTTGTCCCATGAGATATGAAGGGAGAGTAGCTGCCTGGAAGATGTGGGCCCAGGACTGGAAAACATTATCCATACTGTTTGGCACAAGGTTGGGATTAAAAGGTGAACTGTTACATCTAACGCTCATATTACCTACAAGTTGAACAAGGACTACAAAGGCTCATGAGACAGGAATGCTGGCACATCTTTTCTGTGCTAATGATTCTCAGCCTCCATCCTAGGATCCAGAACTCCAGACTTGCATTCGTATCTCCATCCTGGACACTTTTCAGTCTCAAGTTTCATGGAAAATTTCTCAAGGGTGTGATCATTTGCTTTATGCAATTGGCCTCATGATTTAGTGCATCTAAAGAAAATCCTTTACCTTTTTTTTTTTCTTTTTGGAAGATAGAAGCCACATCCCTAAGCAAGGCAAGCAAGTCAAGGAACTCTTCACATTCTGGTGTTTTCCATTTCTTCTCGTACAGAGCTTTTATTTAATAACACAATCTTACTACCGTCTTTGAATCTGTGGTCAAATTTTCCACTGTGATCTGACCCATCTTGGACGAATCTGGAGCACCACAGAGCCCGGGAACGTGGAGGGGCCCTCAGACCAGGACCGAGTATTCATGGTAAGCCTCTTTGTGGTCTTTGAATTCTCCCTGCTCTTTCTGAACTGCTTTTGTGTCAGAAGACTTTGTCCTTTCAGTCAGTGATCATAAACTGGGCTTTTCCACTTTTGATATCTTTCCTATGTGATTTGCAAAAGTTTGAGTTTTCTGTTTTTATCCATAGGCCAGATTAACCTTTCATAGGCTTTCCCCAGACCAAAGTTTATTTTTTATTCTTTTAAAGATTTTATTTTTAAGTAATCTCTACACCCAACAAAGGGCTCTAATTCACAACCCCAAGATCAAGAGTCACACTTCCCAATAACTGAGCCAGGCAGGCACCCCTTCCTAGACTGAAGTTTAAAAAGGAATTCCCAGGGTGCCTGGGTGACTCAGAGAGTTAAGCATCCAACTTCAGCTCAGGTCATGATCTTGTGGTTTGTGAGCTCGAGCCCTGCATCAGGCACTGTGGTGACAGCTCAGAGCCTGGATCCTGCTTCAGATTCTGTCTCCCTCTCTTTCTTCCCCTCCCCCACTCGCACTCTGTCTCTTTCTGAAAAAGACAGTGGCCTTTTGTAGCAACGTGGATGGAACTGGAGAGGGTTATGCTAAGTGAAATAAGCCATACAGAGAAAGACAGATACCATATGTTTTCACTCTTATGTGGATCCTGAGAAACTTAACAGAAGACCATGGGGGAGGGGAAGGAAAAAAAAAGTTAGAGAGGGAGAGAGCCAAACCATAAGAGACTCTTAAAGACTGAGAATAAACTGAGGGTTGATGGGGGGTGGGAGATGGGTATTGAGGAGGACACCTGTTGGGATGAGCATTGGTTGTTGTATGGAAACCAATTTGACAATAAATTTCATATTAAAAAATAAAATTATAGTAATTGACATTATAAAAAATAAATCAATTAATTAATAAAAGGAATTCCCACCTCTGTACATTTCATGTTAGACCACATGTTCCTTTTTTTTTTTTTTTAATGTTTATTTATTTTTGAGAGACGGAGAGACAGAGTGCGAGCTGGGGAGGGGCAGAGAGAGAGAGAGAAAGAGACACAGAATCCGAAGCAGGCCCCAGGCTCCAAGCTGTCAGCACAGAGCTCAACATGGGGCTCGAACCCACAAACTGTGAGATCATGACCTAAGCTGAAGTTGGACACTCAACTGACTGAGCCATCCAGGTGCCCCAAGACCACATGTTCCTGATTGTCAAGTTAATTTAAAATAAAATGATTGGTATACCAGAGATAACTTGAAATTAGAATTTCTCCTTGATGCTTCCTTAGACTATGATGTCCTGAAATATGCAATAATCTACTTCTTAACATTAGGAATAGGTATCCCAGCCAATAGAAAACCCTTATCTGCCTGTTGGCTCAGTGTCATGAGGAGACCAAAATGACGACTGAGCAGTCTCAGCAGTGTGAGACCATGACTGTATTCCTTGTTGGAAGTGTCTTTTCACTTAGGAATTAAAACTTCTAAACCTGCCAACACTAAGATTGTGAGAACAAGGAGCAAATATTCTTTAACTGGATTGTAGATGTACTCATAAGAGGGACTGTTCCTATCCATGTGTGTCTTAGCTATGGAGTAAACAACATCAAATATTGGTTGATGGTTTTAAACATGTGCTGCTCCTGGAGGATAGCTCCCCAGCTTGTTAGGGTGCCATATTCCTACTGCCACCATAACTGAGCCTTCAGTAAGTTCATTCCACTGTTCTTTAAGGCCAGCTGTGTCTGGGTAATAATGTATATCCAAAACCAATAAATTCCATGGTATGAGCCAATTGCCACATCCTTTTCACTATAAAATTAGTTTCTTGGTCAGAATTTATGTCATATGGGGATTTCTTGGTGGTATTTTATAAAATATTCTTTGTAGGCCTTTGATGATTCTGATGAAAGCATTTGAGGCATGGGAAGAAAATCTGGAAATATATCTATTCCCAGGAGGACACTTTTCTGTCCTCAATGAAGGAAGAGCTTCTATGAAGTAAATTTAACATCGTTTGGCTGGCTGGTCTCCCCAGGGAATGGTGCTATATTGGGGACTCATTGTTGGCTTCTGCTATTGGCACTCATGAGTGGTGCTGGCCAAATTAACTTTGGTGAGGGGAATTTATGCCATTAGGCTTATGCATAGCTTCTGTCTCTATCACCATGCCACTTGTACCTGACCATTGGGCAATCAGCGGGGTGGAAAAAAGCTAACTGACATCTACATGACCAGTCATCTTGTCCACCTATTATTGTCCACCTATTATGTCCACCTATTGAGTGACTTATCTACAGTATGTGCCTCCTATTGGGCATTTTTGTGAGACATGATTGTCTTCATACTCTGTGCCCATTCCAGGAAGTCCATCTACCTATCTCCTCTCCAGACCATTCTTGTCGTAAGGCCATAGAGGCCATAGAGTGGATTAAATAAGAGACAATAAAAGAAGGGATCAGGCAACCAGTGGAGGGATTCAGCCAATGACCAAGTATGTCTACTTCATATATATATATATATATATATATATATATATATATATATATATATGCTAGTATATATATATATATATATACACTCTGATTCTAACCTGGGTGGTATTTTGTACCCCAAATGAATAGCCTCAACTAAGAAACAGTATCTACTGGCTCCCTCCCACTGCATTGTTATTTTAAAAATTGTAGGGGCGCCTGGGTGGCTCAGTCGGTTAAGCGTCCGACTTCAGCTCAGGTCACGATCTCACGGTCCGTGAGTTCGAGCCCCGCGTCGGACTCTGGGCTGATGGCTCGGAGCCTGGAGCCTGCTTCCGATTCTGTGTCTCCCTCTCCCTCTGCCCCTCCGCCATTCATGCTCTGTCTCTCTCTGTCTCAAAAATAAATAAACGTTAAAAAAAAAAATTGGATGTAAGTCTTTCTAGGGGAGGCTTGGAAGGTCCCTTGAAGGGACCCAGCCTTCCCCTTAATTGAGGGGCTCTAGGCTTGTGATCTGGCTTGGTTTGATAATTGGATATGAGGCAGTATAGTCCCACTGCGGCAACTTAGGTCAGGCTTCTGTTTTCCAAATATATAGCTAAAGCTACACCTTCATAGACTGCCCATCTGTTCATTCCTAAGAACCCCGTGATCATTTAGCTGCCACCACAGATCTCTGAAAGTGCAAACACTCTAAGAGCCTTCTGTCCCTGCAGCCTATTGTGGTAATTCACCCAACCTGACCTTGAAGTTAAGAGCCACCACCTGGCCTTTGGCAATCCAGAATTCTAGTCCCACTGAAATCAGAAAGTCCAGTTCTAAGGTGGTATCTCCCCCACTACCATCTTTGGCCTTGCTTTTCAGGGTACTTCCATCACCTGTGCGTAGCTGATGCCGTGGTAATGGAGCAGCCTGTGGACCTTGCCAGGGTTACAGATGAGGGTGGCTGAGATTACACTTCTAGGTACACTCCCAAGATTCCCGTTACCCTGAGCTCTTGGACCTTTGATACCTTAACCTCATTGACTTTAGGCCAGCACTGAGTCCAGGCTTCAATAAACCAGCCAACATGCTGTTAAAACCACTTGTGGGTACTGAAGTTAAAGAGTATAGCCTAAATCCACATTAGTAATTCCCAAGTTTATGCCTGTTCATACTCACATTTCACCTCTTTGGTCTGCATGCACTTAACTTTGAATCCACTTCTATACAGGCTTTCCAGCTTTTCCAGATTTAAAGTAACCATCCCTACTCATTCTGACCTACATACAGGCTAACCACTAGAAGAGAAATCAATTTTAGAACTTTCAAAATAACAGAGGTTAAATTGGGATTTCTTTTTTTTTTTTTTTTTTTTTTAACCCATCTAAAATGCTATTGGACAGGACACTTCTCTTTTGGCTCACGTTGATCCCTTCTTGTAGAAATCCTCCCATTTCTTTCTGACTCTCCAATCTTTCACGGTTATATTGAGGAACTCTCTCTTCCCCTTAAATATAGAAACAAGAGTGCCCCAGAAGAGTTAATGCTTTAAAACAGAACATAATGAATCAGAGTAGAACATAGAAAATCAGGGGCGCCTGAGTGGCTCAGTCGTTAAGCATCTGCCTCTTGATTTTGGCTCAGGTCATGATCTCGAAGTTGCGAGATGGAGCCCGAGTTGGGCTCTGTGCTGAGTGTGGAGCCTGCTTGGGATTCTCTCTCTCCCTCTGCTCTTCCCCTGCTCATACATGTGTGCATGCACGTCCATGGTCTCACTCTCAAAATGAATAAACTTTAAAAAAAAAAAAAAAAGAAACCTAGAAAATCATTCTAAGTGGGTACCCAGGTTGGCAGGACTTCACTTTGTTTCTATCTCTGGTTCTTAACCTTGTTTTGATAGCAAATCACTTTGAGAGTCTGGTAAAATCTGTGAGTCCCCTCTAGAGAAAATGTTCGTAGACATAAAATACACATTCACTTTTCAGGTATTCAAGAATATCCAGTTATTGATAAACCCATAGTTAAGAACCCATACCTTTCGGGACTAGGTCAATGTATTTAAAATATCTAAAGAAAGTGTTCATCAGAAGGGGAATTAATGGTTAGGCATGAGTATAGAAAAAAGAGAACCAAAAAGACAGACCCTATAGTGTCCTTCCAAATATCCTCCATGGAAGAGAGGACTGTGGACCAAAAAATCCATCAAATGTTCTGGTCCTGAGAGCAAGATGAGAGTGTCATTCTAACTTAATCTGAAGCCATTAACCCCTCAAATGAACAAATGCCCTTATTTTGATCGAATACACACCAAACTTCTGATTATAATTTGACTCCTTGAGTAGCTTGCCTACAGGGCAAAAGTGCTCTGACCAGAGAATGTGAGTAACTAGTCCCATCTGCAGAAAGAGTTCCAGAGTAAATTAACAAGCCAGTAGTCTGTTTTTTAAATATGGCATTCTCTATGAGAATGGTTAATAAGAGTCTACGTATAAAAGATGATCCTAGGCTTCTGAAGTTGTGTGACAAGGGTAAATACCTCTAAGAAAGATTAATCTAGGTTTCTAAGCTTGCAAGGAAGAGAGAATGTGATAAATTTGCCAACTATCTCATTTAAATTTCTCAAATGCGTTGTCTTAGGACAGAGTCTGCCAGAGTCGCTGACTTTATTAATTTTTTTCTGGCTTAAGTGAGAAGAGTCAGATGTAGAATTTTGAGACTCTTCTGCAGAACAAAGGGATTTAGGTTATTTATATACCTTTAAGGAGTTACAGACACCAGTTACAATCATGTGGTTTCCCATGACAACCAATTATTATGCAAACCTTTGGGATTCAAGGTTTCCTACCACAGGAAATAATACTAAATTTTTGAAATCTCAATGTTTTTAAGGAGACTTCAGATAACCTTACAAAGTCACTTTTTCAAAAGGCTATAAAATATTGAATAGGATGGCTACAAATAAAAATCCTCACATGGGTAGTCTCATCTATAGTCTTGTGACTGTTCTCAGCCTTCATCTTCTAACAAGCTCTTGAGAATGGCTTCATTGCTTTGACTCTCATCTCTGTCTTACACTGTAATAAGACTTCTCTCTCCAGAGTTTCTTGTTACACACAATTAATAGATAGGAAGTCTGCAGTTTTTGACTTCAGGCAAGATTTTAATAGCCAGAACTCAATGGAAAATGCAAGATTTGTAGAAACCTAGGAATTAATACATCAAATGTGAACATAGTAAATTGTAAGAAAAATATTCCTATTTCACCCAGCACATGAATGGTCTCTTAAATCAAGTGTAAAGTCTCAGTCTGGTCTCTAAGTCCTTAAACAAATGCTCCCCTCCCCCCACCCACCCCACTCATGTATCCACTTTCCTCTCAATCCCAGACCAGTGCCTGTTCCAGCCAAGCAAACAGTACCTCAGTGTGGGTTCCCTCTGGTGCTGACAGGAAGATTCTAGTGCAAGTCTTTTATTTCGGAGGTTCAGGAGCCACCTGCTGGGGAGTTAAGGAAGTGACACAGGGAAAGGAACCAGCTGCCACAGAGGCCAACTACAGCTTAATTCCACAAGAAGATTCTGGAAAAGGGTTCAAAGCATACCTCACAACTATCTCACTAGAGAAATAGGAGCTCTGGGGTATTTTACACCACGTCTCATCAGTCATTGGCTGATGGCTGATCTGGGGAGTGTTAATTCCCCAGAATTTGGGGAGTTTGTTCAACAAGGCAGCTTTCCACAGTTCTGGAACAGCCTACAAGTGCAGAAGTGCATCAGATGCAGAGATGGCAGTCTGAGGGAGATATAGGCAGGATGCTGAGAGTGTCTGCAATACCTCTTCCTGCCCTGCTGGTTTTTCTCCAAAAATTCATCTTTTCTTCCTTCAGAATTGTCTTGAAATCCTTCTCTCCCAAGATTTCTCTGAGTAACCCTAACCCACTCTCAAGACATCTGCTAAGAGTGTATGACTTGAACGAATGGAAGAAAACTCCTACGTGGACAAGTTTTTTTTTTTTTTAAATTTTAATGTTTATTAGAGAGAGAGAGACAGGCAGAAAGAGGGGGAGACACAGAACCTGAAGCAGGCTCCAGGCTCTGAGCTGTCAGCACAGAGCCTGACACGGGGCTTGAACTCATGAGCCATGAGATCCTGACCTGAGCGGAAGTTGGACGCTTAACTGACTGAGCCACCCAGGTGCCCCAGCTATGTGGACAAGTTAGACAAAACTACATGGCTCCAAGTAGTTTTGGAGCAGACATGGCTCCTGGGGGCCATACAGAATGGCACTTTTGAAAGCAGCTCCCACAAGTAAGTGCACACAGCTTGGTGGAGGGGTGAAGTGGGGACTGCTTTTGCTCACATAGTCAACCAGGTATCTTTAGGCAGTGCGCAAACTGGACAACAGTACCAGCCTGCCTACTTCGATCACTCCTTTCATCTAGAGCCATCCAGAAATTTCACGTAGTAGAGCTTTCTAGCGGAGTTTGATCAGATATTGAGTGTGTGAACTTGGCAGCAGCTCCCCAAGCATCTATTTGTATTAATTGATGTGTTTTGTGACTAAAGGAAAGGAGGAAGTAGGTGGTCCAGAACCAACTGGCAGAAGAAACTGAGGAAAACAGAAAACTGAAAATGATGCTTATGCTCCAGCTCTCCCTAGCTACTTCTCCCTGGAGGCCTACAAAATAATTCTCCACCCGACTTCCAAGGCAATGGAACAAGATCGCTGTCTAAGCTTAATATGCCAAACACCCATTTTCTTTATCTTCAAAATGATATAGGAAAGATAGGTGAGAAATTGAGAGGGAATATTCTGTCCACTGTTCAGAGCACATGGGGAAACCTAAATGAGGAGCAGTCCTGAATGTGGGTCCCCACGTGCTTTTCCCAAGTTAGTATCTGTCCACTGACTAGGCACCATGTGAAAAGTTCAACGAATTCTTTTTTGAACGTTTAAAATTAAATTTGCAACGTTATAAAAATAAATGAAATGGCATCTAAAATCTTTTTACTCTATCACAAACTATTTTAATGTCCTTGCTCGCTTTTTAGTTTCTCTGAGACGTTCCAGTGCCTACTCAAACTTATTTCTTATTTTTCGCTATCCTAAGTAATTTTTTGTAAGCATCTTGTTTACATTTACCTGTAACAAATCAGGAAGTTAATAATCGTCGGCCATCGTCCCCCTTCCAAAACTTCTGAAAAGCCTTTCTGGTTTTGACTTTTGGCAGCCCCTCTTCACAAAGAGCTTTGCCTCCCTTGCCTTTTTAGCCCTAATCCAGGCAACGTCCACTCCAGGCAGGGTGAATCCGGACTTAGGCACAAGGTCGTTAAGCACTTCTGGCTCAATACTCATTGACACTTCAGGCACTACCTTGGTACTGCGTATGTGCTAAATGCCCGACTAGGCTCAGGGACTTACAAAGATGAGTGAGATAGATTCCTGTTCTCAATTATTTTCTCGTCTTGAAGTCTCCGAGTGCTATTTCAGATCCACACCCATCATGCTGAACTCAATAAAACTTAATCATCAGAATGTTCCATCAGAGCCTAGACATGGGAAGTCTGAGAACCCCTGACCTTCCTCTATAAATTACCCCTCACCAAGAGCATTTATTTTAACATCTTGACTGCACAGCTTTTATTTCCAATAAAAATCTGACTAAAGGAGAAAAGAGGGGGAACTTGAATTTGGGGATGAAAGAAAGGGGGGAAAATAGAATATTACTCATTCGCTTCACTGAGCATCTGGGTCCCAACCAGTTTGACTAGGGACTGTCTGAGGGTCAGGTAACCAGCACAGCTGCTTCAGGATTCAGGGGATAATTATGTGATATCGTTGAATTTTAGAGTTTCTAAGGGAATATTCCTCACTTGGAATACTTCTTGCCAAGTATAGAATTTGGTTCTTCACTCCCATACCACCCCCTCCCAAATATGACCACTCTCCACCCCACCCCCCGGTCTTCAGTTCTTCTCTCCCCTTCCCCTAAATTCTCATTCTCATAAGAGGATTTAGTTTCCCTCAACTCCAGCTTCTTATTCATCGACTCCACAAATTCTCTGATTTAGAACTGCCAGGTACCTGATTCCTTTTGCACTCTGACCCTTTATAATCTTGAGGAAAAATGTACTTTCACTTTCAACATCAATTTTATGGCCATTTTTTTTTGATCACTTGATTACCCATATCTTGCTTGTTGCTGTCTCTCCTTAACCCCCAGTGCTTTTCAGTGTAAATTAGTTTTGCTCACAAGTATGCCCATTTTGGTATATTTCAGGGACATGTTATCCACTGCCTTCGTTCAGTCAAGAAATCCGGATCCTGTTCCCACCATGCTTTCTGCCTTTCTCCTCTATCTTGACCTAGTAACTGTTATTGTACTCATCACCTGAGCTTCATGGAGATTCACATGGTCAAGTGCATCTTTGTACTTGACATTTTAATCAAAGGATATCTTCCAAGGAAGAGTACTACTTGAGGGGTTCCTCAAGTCTCAGTGATGTTTGTGGGATATTTACCTCCTTCATGGAAGTCTATTCTCACCTCAGGTCAGAGGGTTGAGTCCATCATGCTCCTTAATTCATGGTACGCCGTCCTCATTGGTCCACTTGAAGACTCTCTCTTCTTTCATTTACTGATTTATTGTCTTTTATTCTCATTCCTCAGTCCCATTCTTCTAATTAAAAAAAATTTTTTTAAGTTTATTTATTTCTTTTGGGAGAGAGAACACAAGAGCAGGGTAGGGGCAGAGAGAGAGGACAGAGAGAATCCCAAGCAGGCTCCTCACTGCCAGCACAGAGCCCTATGTGGGGCTCGAACTCATGAACTGTAAGATCATGACCTGAGCCAAAATCAGAGTTAGACGCCCAACTGAGTCAGCAGGCACCCCCCCCAACCATTCTTCTCTTTAAATGAACAACACTCTAATATATGTGATGTGTATCCTTTTATTTGTATGTTTTTTGTAAAATGTATTATGTTAGATATGTGTATTTTTCATTTATATATGTGGCCAATTTAAAAACATGTAGCTTACTATTTTTTTTTAAGTTTCATTTTTTTTTATTTTTTTATTTAAAAAAATATTTTTTTAATGTTTATTTATTTTTGAGACAGAGAGAGACAGAGCATGAATGGGGGAGGGTCAGAGAGAGGGAGACACAGAATCCGAAACAAGCTCCAGGCTCTGAGCTGTCAGCACAGAGCCCGACGCGGGGCTCGAACTCACGGATCGCGAGATCATGACCTGAGCCGAAGTCAGCCGCTTAACCGACTGAGCCACCCAGGCACCCCTTTAAAGTTTCATTTTTAAGGGGGTGCCTGGATGGCTCTGTTGATGAAGTGTCCAACTTTTTTGTAGGATTTTATTTACTTATTTATTTATTAGAGAGAGTGAGAGGGAGGGTTAGTGGGAGAGAGAGCATCTTAAAGCAGGCTCCATGCCAAGTGTGGAGCCTGACACAGGGCCCGATCTCATGACCCTGAGATCATGATCTGAACTGAAATCAAGAGTCGGGTGCTTAACCAACTGAGTCACCCAGGTGCCCTGGTATCTGAGTCTTGATCTCAGGGTTGTGAGTTCAGGCCCCATGTTGCACTTCACGCTGGGTGTGAAGCCTACTTACAAAAAAAAAAAAAAAAAAAAAATTATTTTTAAGTAATCTCTACATCCAACATGGGGCTCAAGTTCACGACCCCAAGATCAAGAGTCTTATGCTATATTTTATTTTATTTTTTTTTTTTTTAATTTACATCCAAATTAGTTAGCATATAATGCAACAATGATTTCAGGAGTAGATTCCTTAATGCCCCTCACCCATTTAGCCCATCCAGTAACCCTCTGTTTGTTCTCCATATTTAAGAGTCTCTTCTGTTTTGTCCCCCTCCATGTTTTTATATTATTTTTGCTTCCCTTCCCTTATGATCATTTGTTTTGTGTCTTAAAGTCCTCATATGAGTGAAGTCATACGATGTTTGTCTTTCCCTGACTGACTAATTTCGCTTAGCATAATACCCTCTAGTTCCATCCATGTAGTTGCAAATGGCAAAATTTCACTCTTTTTGCTTGCCGAGTAATACTCCATTGTGTATATATATACCACATCTTCTTTATCCATTCATCCATTGATGGACATTTGGGCTCTTTCCATACTTTGGCTATTGTTGATAGTGCTGCTGTAAACATTGGGGTGCATGTGTCCCTTCGAAACAGCCTACCTGTATCCCTTGGATAAATGCCTAGTAGTGCAATTGCTGGGTCGTAGGGTAGTTCTGTTTTCAATTTTTTGAGGAACCTCCATACTGTTTTTGAGAGTGGCTGCACCAGCTTTGCGTTCCCACAAGTAGTGCAAAAGCAATTGTCTTTCTCCACATCCTCGCCAACATCTGTTGTTTCCTGTGTTGTTAATGTTAGCCATTCTGACAGGTGTGAGGTGGTATCTCATTGTGATTTTGATTTGTATTTTCCTGATGATGAGTGATGTTGAGCATTTTTTCATGTGTCAGTAGGCCATCTGGATGTCTTCTTTGGAGAAGTGTCTATTCATGTCTTTTGCCTATTTCTTCACTGGATTATTTGTTTTTTGGGTGTTGAGTTTGATAAGTTCTCTATAGATTTTGGATACTAACCCTTTATCTGATACGTCGTTTGCAAATATCTTCTCCCATTCCGTTGGTTGCCTTTTAGTTTTGCTGATTGTTTCCTTCGCTGTGAAGAAGCTTTTTATTTTGATGAGGTCCCAATAGATCATTTTTGCTTTTGTTTCCCTTGCCTCCGGAGACTTGTTGAGTAAGAAGTTGCTGTGGCCAAAGTCAAAGAGGTTTTTGCCTGCTTTCTCCTTGAGGATTTTGATGGCTTCCTGTCTTACAAGAGTCATATGCTGTATTGACTGAGCCAGCCAGGTGCCCCTGCTTACTATTCCTTTTTTATTAAATACTATGGTTCTAAGATCTAGCTCCGGTGCTGATGTACATCTAGTTTGTTGCTTCTGATTGATACTGAGTGCTCCGTTGGGTGCATCCCCTACATTTTACTTTTCAATCCACCAGTTATAGGTAAGTAGGTTGCCTCAAACTTACTCTCAAAGAAAACATTTGCAATGAGCACCCTTGTACATCTCCCCATTCAACATGTATGAGAATATCCCTTGGATATAGGCTCAGGAAGGAAATCATTGGGTGATAAGGCACATGTAATCTTAATTTTACTTAGTATTGCCAGATTGGGGTCCAGAATGGCTGTACCAGTCTGTTCTGCCACTGGCAGTGTGTGAGTGTCCCTATATTCCATTATCCCCAACAATATTTATCATTAATTAGCTTTGTCATTTTTGCCAATATTAAGGGTTAAAAGTAATGTAACTCAATTTTAATTATATATTAACACAACGGAAATGCTGCAGATGGAGCCTTGGGTTCTCATTGACTCAGACCTCTTCTTCATATCTCACACCTACTCAGTTGTTAAATCCCATCTGCACATCTCCCAAGCCCATTTCCTCCTCTTTTACTTTGCCATGATTTGGGGGGAAATTTTTCCCTTTCACTATTGCAATTGCTTCCTAATTTGTTTCTTAAAAAATTTTTTTTAATGTTTATTTATTTTTGAGAGGGAGAGAGAGTGTGAGTGGTGGAGGGGCAGAGAGAGGGAGACACAGAATCCGAAGCAGGCTCCAGGCTCTGAGCTGTCAGTGCAGAGCCCAACGCGGGGCTCGAACCCATGAACCGAGAAATCATGACCTGAGCCGAAGTCCGATGCTTAACTGACTGAGCCACCCAGGTGTCCCACTACTTTGTTTCTTAGTGTCCAGACTCCACCCTGTCAATACATTCTATATCTGTTACTAAGTATTCCAGAAGCAGGGCCCTTTGAAGCAAGAATGAGGATGTTATGAATGAATAATGGTGAGGATTTTTACCCTAAAACTCTGAGTCAGGGGTTAACAAAGGTTTCCTTTCTAGCAGGGATCTCTAAACTTAATGAAATGGCAATCAGTTAGAGATATTACACCCCTATAAATCTCCACAAGGGAATTTCTAAAAGGTGATTATCACACCCTCACAGAAAGAAAACTGGGACTCATTAAAGAGTTTACTATGTCTGAGTTTGGAATCCACTCTTTCGAGTCGAAGCAGATAAAACCCGCCGATCATTAGCAGGTGCCTCCTTCCTTTTGTGTTTCTAAACGTTGCTTCATCATGTTGGGATTCTTTAATAAGTCCTGAAAACCAATTCAAATTAATTAAGCCAAAAAAGAATCAGGAGGCAGAAAGGGAGGGTTAATTATGATAAAAACACAAATGTATTTCACAGAACCCAAGGGGGAAGTGTAGGCAGAACTCGGGGCGATTTGAAAGCTGACAGAGTAAGCTCTGCAAGACGTCTCGGTTCATTCCTCTCCTAAGTGCTTCTTGCTCCGGTCCTCCAACCGTGCGGCCGACTGTCACTGCCCCACAGATTCCAGATCTAAACGCTGCAGATGCCGCATCCCACAGAGACCAACTTAATTCTCTTTTGGCTTCAGGATTATCTCACTTTGCCAAACACTGTAGCTTTCTGTCCCCCAAGAGGCCTGATAATACAGAAATGAGTAAACAGAAATGAAGCATTGCTAGTGACAGACTTAAAAATTTCAGAACTGCTGGGTAGAAGTGGGGGGCCTTCATTACTTCATCCTGTTGGATGTTGGATTGTGAGAAACGATATCCAGACCTGATACGGGTTGTACCCGGAGATCCCAGACTCAGAGTTGGATTCAGGGGTGTAACAGAAGTTACATGTGACTACTGAGTTGGAGGTGGTATGTGGGTTATGTTCATGGGCCATTTGGGATTGCATGTGTGAGAAGACAGGCGTATGTATGCTGAGCAACTCAGGGGCAGGCTGGGGGAACGTGATTCTGTTTCACCAACATTCCTCACTTGAGAAGTGGCACGTATCACTTCTGCCCACGTTCCACCGGCTTGAACTCAGTCATATGACCACCCCCACCCGCACGGGAGGCTGGGAAGTGGACCCCAGATGTGTTTCCAGGAAGAAGAGGAAAGAAATTCATGAGTGTCTGACCACTCTCTTCCACCAACACCTTCCACTTCTACAAAATGGCTTTAAAACGCTTTAAGTTCCCAAAAGTCTGCTCTGTTCTCCCCTCTGCTCTGAATCCGGATGGCAGAGTATCTGTAAGCAGAGCCTGGACATAAGAGTTTCATGAATTAGTTCTACATGGTGGGAGTGGGGGGTAGTGCTTTGTTGCTGAAGAAAGGGAAAAAGGTAGGTGCTTGGGGGAGAGAAAAAAGAAAAATAGAGAAATAACCACATGGTGTTTATTCCCAATCTCTCCTCTCAACCTATTGAAGAATTAGACTTCTAGGCTCAGAAGTTGATAAGTTCCCTGTCTAAACGTGAGGTTCAAATACCTGCTTTATCTCAGTCTTAAAATGGTGGGCGGGAGGACGAGATGAAGACTTAAGAAATGTCATTCTGTTCACAGTTCAGGACGTCCAGCCTAACCTCACAGGGGTCTCTCGGTGCCTGCTTGTGAGCCCCCATCAGCTGTTTTGGAGCCGCTGCCTGTAGGCTGTTTATCTAGGAGTCAAAAACTGTGTACAAATGTGATGGGGAGAGGTGAAGGGTTCAGGATTTATAATTGAACCATTAATTAGAACGTGATTTTAAAAAGAGAACAATGTAAATATGTCCATTTCAACCATAACCTTGATGCCTTGACGCAAGTATTTTTATTTCCTTGTGTTTCTTTTTGGTCTTTATTACCTTATGTAAATACATTAACATTTTTAAATAAATTTATCATTTTTAAAAACAATGTTATAACCACCTGCACAAAGGAAGCCTGAGGAGACATGACAACTAAAAGTAACGTATTCTGGATGGGATTCGGAACGGAGGAAGCTCATCAGGCAAAAACCAAAGGAAATCTAAAGTGTGGACTTTGGCTAATAATAAGGTATCAATATCGATTCATTAATTGTAACAAATACACCATACTGATGTAAGCTATCAATAATATGGGAAACTGGGTGCAAGGTATATGGGAACTCCCTGTACTATTGTCGCAAGTCTTCTGTAAATCTCAAACTGTTCTAAAAAATCGAGTCTATTTTTAAAAAGACTACATTATTATTCTATCCAGTAACTTTTTTTAGTGTTAGACATCCATTCTGTTTCTGGCTTTCCACTGTTAAAAATAATGTTCTCTAAACATCCTGTACCTTTTAAATGAATTCAGAATCAGAATCCACTTCAGAGAGAACCGAGAAGTAGTTAAACTCTAATGATTGCTCCTTCCCCTTCTCCAAACATTCAACTACAGTTTGCCTCTTAGACACCTGTCTCCCCATGGCTTACAGTACTTAATGCCACCTGCATAATGAGTGCTATTCTAGTCTCTAGAATGAATCCTGACCCAAGCAAAAGATATTTAAACAGTTCTGGCCCAATACTCATTGACTCAGCAAACATCTATCACGCACCTGCAGTGTGGCAGGTGCTGGTGGTAAATAGGAGGAGCTCTCTGCGGCACATATCCATTTGACTTAGGGTGAGGATATTTTAGAGGGTTATGTTTGTGGTCATCTGAACTTGAGGGTTTGCATTTTAAAAGATAAAGCCAAGTTTCATCTTATATACAGCAGTCTTTTCTTCAGATAGTTTTCCTCTTCCTTAACATAGAGGCAATGTCCAGAATATAAATAGTATGTCTTGGCTCAGAATGCATCCGAAATGAAAAGCCATTTTGGGGCACCTGGGCGGCTCAGTCAGTTAAGCTTCCAACTTCAGCTCAGGTCATGATCTTGTGGTTTGTGGATTCGAGCCCTGTGTCAGGCTCTGTGCTCTCAGCTCGGAGCCTGAGGCCTGCTTTGGATTCTATGTCTCCCTCTCTCTCTGCCCCTCCCCTGCTTGTGCTCTGTCTCTGTCTCGAAATAAACATTGGGCATCTGGGTGGCTCAGTTGGTTAAGCATCTGACTTCAGCTCAGGTCATGATCTCACGGTTCGTAGGTTTGAGCCCCGTGTCTGGCTCTGTGCTAACAGCTCAGAGCCTGGAGCTGCTTCAGATTCCATGTCTCCCCCTCTCTCTGCCCCTCCCTTGCTCGTGTTTGTCTCTCTCTCTCTCTCTCGTTCTTAAAAATAAACATTAAAAAATTAAAAAAAAATGAAAAGCCATTTTATATTGGTTGACATGATACAGTCAGAAGTATATTATAGTTTATTAAACTAGGGGCCCTATACAAAATTAAATCATGGAGGTAAATGAGTATCAGATCATAACTAAATCTTAAGAAGCCAATGAATGATAAATTCACCTCTTCTGATGGGAAAGCTTTGGGGGAAAAAGCCCAGTGAGAGGCAGATTCAGCTGGACTGTTCAGGAGTGGTGGGGGTGGGATGGAAGAGTGGCATGAAATGGAACAGAGAGGATCCTGTAAAATATCAGGCCCCGGTCACATTCTCGGGCCCATGTGATTTATGTTGCATCCATCCCATCAGGAAGATCCTTTCATTTGAACCATTTCCTATGCTTTTCCCTGCGACAGGGAAGATGGAGACCTGAGATGAGCCATGGCCCAGAGTAGCCATTACAGCATGTTCATGGTGAGTCACATCTATCTTGAAGGGGAGCATGCACAGGGTTTCCTTCTAAGAAGATAGATGGTACCGAAAGTTGGAGTCCTTTCATATTTTTTTCTTTTAGTGCTCATACACAATAATCTATTAACTTCTGATACAAGATAGAAAACATGAATTTGTCTTTTCCCACCTAAAAACCCATTACATGACAGGAAAAAAAAAAGATACAAACGAGAAAACGAGGGGGATATCAGTGTAACAGGAATATCAACACATTTCTGAGAGAAAGGAAGTGGATGGAGAAGTAGTTCTGATGATGCAGGGTGCAGGAAGTTGCACCCTGGAATGTGCTAGAGGACTGAGAGACAGAGTTGGGTAGAGTCAGAACCCAAGAGAACCATAAGGCTTGGAAACACCAGGAAGGGCCATTGGAAGAAAGATGACTTGGGCTTGAAAACTGGGAAATAGATGGCAGTTCTATAAGTAGAACATTGGACCCTGCTTACATGCTCTCCCACCCCATCCCCACACCAAAACCCCAGCTAGCAGGCATCTGCCTCTCAAGCGACTGTTTAGAATGTATTTCCAATATCTGCCCTCTGGGCAGCTGATTTCTGGATCAGCCTGGAGTCAAGCTCTCCAATAAACAAGCCCAGCACATATTCACAGAGTCCCAATCAGGTCTTTGTGGCTCATTCCTAAAAGCAAGTAAGTATTACCAGATATTTGAAAGCCTGTAAGATGAAAAGTGCTAAAACAAGAAGCCACAGTTATGAAAAGAATCACCAGGGGGCACCTGAGTGGCTCAATCGGTTAAGCGTCCGACTTTGGCTCAGGTCATGATCTCACGGTTTGTGGGTTTGAGCCCCGCATCAGGCTCTGTGCTGACACCTGTCTGTCCCTGCCCTGCTCACGCTCTCCCTCTCCTTCAAAAATAAGTTAAAAAAAAAAAAAAACATTAAAAAAAAAAAAAAAAGAACCACCAGGAAGCAAGAATGAGCTCTGGAATTAAATATATAATTGGTCAAATAATTCAATAAAAGAATAGTAAGATAAAGATGGAAGATATGAGAGGATTTGCAACACTCGAGTAATAGAAATTCCAAATGGGTCAAACAGAGGGTGGATGATTATAAGAGTGGTAAGAGACTTGGCCAGAGCTGAAGGACACTAGTTTCCAGACGAAAAGAATCCACCAAGTTCCAAACACGTGAATGATAAATCTGTGTGAAATTTCAAAACTCCATGAATAAAGAGAAGATTCTAAAAGATTTCAAAGATGGAAGGGAGAGAGGGGACTTCCAAATTAGACCTGAAAACCAGACTCACATGGGATTGCTCATCTGTAGTCGTAGGTACTGGAAGACCACAGAAGAATAAAACCTTTCAAGTTCTGATAGGAAGTGTTATCAGTCTTTTACTTTTATATCCTGTGAAGTGCAAGGGCAGACTAAAAACATTTTCAGACAAACAAGTAACAAGGACTTTTATCTCCAACATAGTCCCGATGAGGAAATTCCTGAGGATGTACTCAAATAAGACCAGTGCGTAAATCAACAAAGCTAAAGACTTGGAATTCAAGCCAGGAGGAAAATGAAAGGACAAGAACTCTGCAGCTAGGACAGGCTGGAGCAGGAGGATGGGGGATTACAGGAGGAGGGGGCTGCAGAAAGTACGGATTCCAGGGATTTGCTATCCTTGAGGATTTGGAGACACTTCAGGAGAAAAGTCATGTTTATTTCTAGAAAACTATTTTCTTCCATCTCTAAAAAAAATTGCTTCAGAATCCTTCCCTGATGAATCTATTCTATAATTCTCTACTCAGTGTCCTTTCTAAGAGATTTTCAGGAGCTGGCTGTTCCAGCAGAACCTACTCAGAATTTGGGGGTGTGAGGCCTGAAACTCCCTCGCAGGCATCTGTTGACAAGAATTGCTATTCACAAGGGGGGATAGGCTTTGGAGCTGAGGAAAGTTGGTGCCTAGAGGAGAGAAAGGAAAACTACAAAGAAAGAATTACATGATACTTGTTTCCTAAGTAGCTCAAGGTTCCTCTTCATTCAGCCATTTAGTCTGGGTAGGGCTCTGCCCTCAAGTCTAAGGAAGGAACATACACACCAGGCTTAAGTCAAACAATACATACTGTTCTCTAGTGACAACATTGGCTAAGGGGCAGTACATGCCATAAGATGTCCGATCACAAGGAATTTAGGACATTAGCTGGAAATGTTGAGGCAAAGATTTTCACTCTTTCCCGCTGGTCTTAAACCTGGAATGATGTAGTCTTAGAAGTTACTGGCTGCCATACGACAATAAGAGGGCAGAGAGAGCCTCTCTGTGGTTGAGACTGACACACAGTGGGGAGCAGAACCAAAAGATGGAGAGGACTTACGTCCTGATGATATTTTATAAGCTCCTGCTTTAAGCCACACCAATGGTCAACCCTGTTCTGGGACTTTTATGAAGTCCATAAACTCACTATCTATGGAAGTCTGGGTCAAGTTTCCTCTTGTATAAAACAGAAATATTCTTACCTGATATAGACTTTATACATTTGCTTATTGATTTTCAGCTTTCTGATTGAACAGAATGTATTATGGCAACAGAAAAGGATATATAAATGCTTTTAACCTTGAAAATATAAAAATGAAAATACAGATGATAGAAACAGATGGAAGATGGAAACAAAGGTAAATGAAGAACAGGGGCACTGATTTCTATAAATGTTGGGATCAAGAGACATAGTCTATAGGTGATGAAACAAGAAATAAAGGTGTAAGTTAGCATGTGAAATTACAAATGTCATAGGGGTGCCTGGGTGGCTCAGTCAGTTGAGCGTCCGACTCAGTATCAGCTCAGGTCGTGATCTGATGGCCGGTGGGATCGAGCTCCACGTTAGGTTCTGTGCTGACAGCATGGAGCCTGCTTGAGATTCTCTCTCCCTCTGCCCCTCTCCCACTTGTGCATGCACTCTCTCTCTCTCTCTGAGACAGCACCAAAGAGAAGGGAAACTATTCAGGGGAAGTAAATAGGTTTAAATTGTGAGACTCAGGAGAAAACTAGAGAAGTTGAAGGGAAACCTTGAGTCTTTGTCTCTATTCTACCTTTGTGAAGCGTTTGCTCCTCTCTTTGAGCTGAAAGTTATCCTAAGAAGGTTGGGATTTCTTTTTCCTTTTGGATGATGCATTTGCAATGATGCTTATGAGTCAGGTCATCAGGACATGCACACTTTGGAGCCCAGGGATGCTTAGCTGAGGGTTAAGAGAGAAAATCAAAGTGGATACTTGGAAAATGGTGAGACAAAGCCATAACTAAACCGAATGGTTTGCTCTGACAATTTTGTCTGTTGGTATTGGTGGGAAAAAGGGAAAATTAGCTGAAAAAATGGAGGAGAAATTGACTAATAATAGCTCACATTAGAGAAAATTAGCAAGAACTTTGGTAAAGGTAACTTGGAAACATGATATAACATACTCATAACTCCTTACACAATAGGGAGGTAAAAAAGCCAGAAGGAAAAGAACATGCTTTCTATGGCATCAAAGTGACCTGAGAATACTCTAGTGTTGACCTGCCTTCCTCTGGCTGATGAGGGGCACTAGCTAGATTTTGACTCTAATACTTTTCCCCTGGAAGAAAGGCTAAGACTCTAGGGAAGAAATGCACTGGTTCCATCTCTCGAAGCAGGAAGCATTTCACACTGAGCCTGTAGCATCCTGTCATCTACTGAAGACAACAAGGATGCACTCAGAGATACCTGGGCAGAACTGACAAGGTCTGAAACACCTGCTTAAAAACAGACCTGTGAGGAGAGACTGGCTGGCTCAGTTGGAAGAGCACAGAACTCTTGATCATGTTGGGTGAAGAGATTACTAAAAAAAAAAACAAAAAACAAAACACCTAATGAAACTTAAAAAAAAAACAAAACAGAAACAAAAACAGGGCTGTGAGTGGCCAAGGAGTCACCTATCTGAATGAACCCCAGAGAGGGAAACAGCGACCCCAGTGAATCAGAGCTCATATGTCTGTTAAAGAACTGTGAGTTCACAAAAATCCTAAATAGGGGAAGATTTCACAAAAGGAACTAAAGGTGGTGGTACTGTGCACACTAGTTTGCAATATTATTGATTTAAAAATTTGTATCAATCATCCAGAAGTATATGAGTCATGCACTGGTATTTTGGTCAAACTCCAGAATGTAAGCTATACGAGTAGGTTTGAGGAGGAAAGAAACGCTGGAAAGACACAGAAGAAACCTGGAAAATAGCTACCCATGGTGCTTATGTAAGGTGGGGACATACTTGTAGAAAGGGAGGGTAATTTTGTAGAAGATGAGGGAAGTGCTGTGGAAGATGGAAAAATATAAGTAAAAGGTGAAGGGAAATACTGGGTGAGCACTGTTGAGCAGAGAGGAAAATCTGTATTAGAAGAAAGGAAGTATCAAGGTTAATTAATAGAAATATAATGCACAGGCAGCAAATTCAGATTTTTTTTTTTTTAATGTTTATTTTTGAGAGAGAGAGTGTAAGCAGGGGAGGGGCAGAGAGAGAGGGAGACACAGAACTGGAAGCGGGCTCTAGGCTCTGAGCTGTCAGAAACTTGAACTCAGGAACCGTGAGATCCGACCTAAGTCGGAGGCTTAACCGACTGAGCCACCCAGACACCCTGCAAATTCAGATTATTACATATGGGTCACCGAGTCCTTCTGAAGAGTTGGTCAAAAGGAGGAAGGAAATTTGTACATTGCTTGGAAAGTGAGAAACAGTCTGGGCTAACCGTGTCAGGCCGAGCAAACTCACAATGTACAAAGTCAGTTAAGGTAAGAGAAGGAATCAGAGTTACAGGAAAAGAGAATCGTAGGTTATGAGAGAAATGTCAAGACATTAAAAATAGACTCCTTTTCATAAGGAGATAAAGATTAAAGAATTATGCAAACTAGGTGAAGGAATGAAAAGGATATGACAGTGTCTTAGAAATAAGCAGGCCTACACCGAACACCAGCAAAGGAAAACAGTCCCTTGCCAGAATGCAGAACCAAAGGTCAATGAGAAAATGGACTGGTCCACCTACAGTCAGCACCTACAAGACCTCACATCCAGTGCTTATACCACTGTGACCAGCAGGGGGCGGGTGTGCCCACTTAGCTAGGGTGGGAGGACACTTCTGTGCTTCTAGAGGCCTCCCCGCCCACAGAAGTCCCCAGAGAGCTAGTGCTTTCAGAGCAGGACCCAACCCAAGGGCTGAACGTTTCCGTCCACAGGGCCAGAAGAGCAAACTCTGGACTAGAGCCGGCTCTCCTTCCTCTTTCCTTCTTCCAGCCGCTCCACCACTCTCTGCCTTGGGCTCATCAGGATGGATCTCAATAGGCCCTTTACCCTGTGGGTACGGCCTCCCACTCGTCCTCATTCCCAGGTCCTATTCCTGTTTGGCTTGGACATCACCTTTAATGATCCCATCTGCCTTAACTCCTCATCTCCTAAAACCTCTCCACTGTGCCCTGAGAGCTCAAGGTCATTCATCAGCAGAATATTCTGCATCCTTACCCTCTTTATGTACGTTCTCTTCATCTTCTTGCTCTGCAACATAATTTTGGTCCAAAGATACTGCTTTCCTTGAAGTCCTCTCAAGAGGCAGTTGCTTGCTCTCCTATAGCCTCTGTATCTCTAGGCCTGGAGGTGATTTACATGTTCTCCTTGTTCCTCATTGCTAATCACAAATGCCTTCTCTTCCATAATACGAAGAGTCTATACTATCCACAACCCCTCTGTATGTGGGCATCTCTGACCTCCTCCCCATGTGTAGATGATTTTAGCCCTTGGATCACTCTCTCCAACACTCCAACAACATTCTTGGGAATTTCCATATCCACACTGATGATTATTCCAGTGCCCCGGATTCTTAAATTCCTCAATATTCTCTTCTCCATGAAATTGTCATCCATTCTATCTAAGCCATTCCCTTCCATGATAGTATTCTAGACCTTGTCATTATAAGAACTTCAGTCTTACCATAATTTCAATTTTAGATATTTCATTCTTTGACCACACCTCTTTCCTAACCCAGATTTTCTAGAACACAGAGCTGACCTGAGGCAAAACATATGTGCTGATGCTTTTTTGGGAAAGATGCAAGAGTGGGGGGAAAGGAATAATCAGGTAGAGAAGTCAAGAGAACACCTACCTACAAGGTGGTGCTTTACTGAGCTGGCACCATCTTTACAAGAATGCTAAATGGGATGGCTTACAGGACCCTTCCAGAGAAGCCATATGGAACTGCCGCATCTAAAAACATTCTATCAGGGGAGGAAAAGGAAGCCATTTGTCTGTGGGTGCCTTGTCATGTTCTGTTTCTCATTGGCCAAAATCCTCCCCACGGGACAGTAAGTCCTTAGGATCTGCAGGTTGTGTATTTGACCCCTCTAGGAAGTCAGTGGGGGAAGCCAGAGCACTCAAAGGTCCAGTCAGGTCAGACCTGGTGTGGGAGCTGCTATGGCTCCCACGGCAGTGGGTGTTATAGAAGTTGTGCTGACACTTGGTCCTGAAGCCTAAGGGGGTACCTGAGGCAACCAGAGCTGGGAGATACGGTGGTCAGGGCTATCACCACTGGAATGAAAGAAACCATATCCCGGGGAAGTCTAGCCAGAAAATATGGCAAGTGGTTTAGGTCCTGGGGAGAGGAGTGGGCAAGTCAGGCTGAGCACATCTGGGGTGAAATAAACTGAATCTTGTACATCCATCTCTTGTGCCACTTAGATCTGTTCTTACCCGTTTAGATCTGGATCTTGTGTGAGGAAAAATGATGCTCTCACTTTTTCCCCAGGAGAGAAGCTTAAAGCCAGTTCTTCAAGCTGATGACCAGTTGCATTTCTTTAGAAGGGACTATCAGACCAAGTTATATGCCTTTATTATAGCTGATCCCAGGGCCATAATTGACATTCATCATCTTCCTGCTCTAACAACCATTGTAGGTTTCCCTCACTCTCAACCAGAACTTTGGCTGATCTGGGTTACTTGCCTGGTGGGGTGATCCAGAACTCAACACCCTTGCCTTCCTCTTGTCAAACAATGGTGGCAATGATCCGTTCAGAGTTATTCCTGGGCAGAGAAGCAGAAACACTTGCCCCAGTGAATTCCCTGAATTGCAGACAGACTCTTTCTTTATCCATTATGAAATGTCAACCCTTGCTATTAATGTGATTCAGGGTCGACGACCCCTGCCAGTGTAGTAACTTTTTTGTCTGCTGGTCCAATGGCATGAGGAGCTCAGAGTGACCAAACCACAATCATAGCCTTTAGTTACCTGGTAGAAGCACGCGCGCGCTCACACACACACACACACACACACACACACACACACACGAATAGGAACTTGTTAGGCCCTAAGATTACGGAATAGAAAACATGAGTTCTGTAAGTGGGTCATTGGGAATAATGGTGATCAGGGACAATCCTACTTCAACCACCTTGTAGTTGCCCAGACTTATGCATTCTAGCTAATGAAGAGACAAAACCACCTTCCTCCCTGGCATCATTATAGTGATGCATTCCTGAGGAAATTGCAAGGATTAGCACCACCAACAGAGCTTGAAAGATACAGACTAGTTATTCCTACCACAATCCCATTTAATTTGTCCTTTTGGCAGATGCAAAAGCTTGATGGATTCTGGAGAGTGACTATGGATTATTATACACATATTCAGCTAGTGAATTCAATTACAGCTGCAACCTGGATGTGATGTCTTTATTGGAGCAAATCGATATAGCTCCTGGCATCTGGAAAATGTTTTGTTTTCAATCCAAAAGCAATCTGCCGTGATGTGGCATGACAGCTGTATTATTTCACTATTTTTTTCTCGTGGTTATGTCAACCTCTGGCTTTCTGGAATAATATAGCCAGAGGAGGCCTCGATCATCTTGATAACCCACAGATCATCATGCTGGTCCATTACATTGATGACACTATGCTCATTGGACCTGCTGAGCAGGAAGTAGTAAACATGCTAGATATTTTGGTAGGACATGGGCATTCCAGAAGATACGAGAAAAACTCTGTGAAAACTCAGGGACCTGACACGTGGATGAAGTTTCTAGGGGTCGAGGTGCCTGGGACATGTTGAAATATAGCTGTTAAAATGAGACACGGGTTGCTTCATCTTGAATTGACCACCATGACTAAAGAGGCATAAATCTTGGTAATAAGCCTGTTTGGATTTTGGAGGCAACATATATACTACTTTGGAGCATGTTGCTCCAACCCGTTTACCAGATAATCTACAAGATTTCCAGTTTTGTGTGGGGCCCAGGGCCAGAAAAGGCTCTGCAGCAGGCCTAGGTTGGTCGTGAGACCTAGCAGACCCAATGGTATGGGAAGTGTCTGTAACAAGAGAGCACGAGCCTCTGCCAAAACCCCAAGAAGATAATCACAGTGCAGACCCTTAGAGGACTGAAGTAAAACTATACCCTTTCTGCTGGCTGTCTTCCATTTGAAAAGCAAATCTTAACTTGCCATTGGGTTCTGGTGGAGATCGAATATCAGAAACTGAAACATTAAGTGATGAGGCCAGCAGACTCCTGCTTGAGGTGGGATGCTGTCAGCACAAGATGAGTTTGCCATCACAAAGAACTGTCAGCCGCAGTAACGGCTGAAATCAGGTAAGCTAAGGAGATGTGACACAGGCCATCATAGGCTCTGTTGTGGTTACTCCTTGCACCACTGAGATCCCCTTGGATCCCACATTAAATCCATTCTGTGAAAGATGATAGCCAGCTGCAACGTCTATGAAAGATTTAGTGTACAAGGATTACTGAGATAAGCTACAGCCCACTAGTTGGAACTAGATGTAAAGAGCCAGAGGTCTAAGAGGGCAGAATGGAGAGAGCATTTGGAGCAGGGGAGTGGGAAGGTAGGTAAGTGGCGTCTTTGGGCTCTGGAGAACAAGCAGTGTAGTATTATTTCAAAATCTCGCTTCCCAAATGCAGCTTGTTCTCCAGGACTCAAAGATGACTTCCTCTTTCCCTGCTGCAAAATCCCTCTCCGTCTGCCCTCTTAGACCTCTGGCTCTTTACATTTAGTTCAAGAGAGAGAAACCGCTTGCTCTACCTACCTCCTCTTAGTGCCTTCTCAGTCAAGGGGCTAATAGAATCCGGTACAACAACCGCAACATTCAGATACCAAGACTACACAGACTCTCACTGGGGAGAGAGTTGGACGGGAAGGTATTCTCACAAAGAGCAGTTTCAGTGGAAGGGAGGGGAGGACACAGATGACATCGGTGTGGTGAGAGAATAGGACTGGACAAATAGGATGTGGAATCCTTTTTTTTTTTTTTTTTTTAAGTTTATTTATTTTGAGAGAGCGCACACAAGCAGGGAAGGGGCAGAGAGAGAATCCGAAGCAGGCTCTGTGCTGTCAGTGCAGAGCCCGACACAGGGCTGGAACTCAGGAAACTGTGAGATCATGACCTGAGCCAAAGTCAAGAGTTGGACACTCAACTGACTGAACCACCAGGTGCCCCAGATATAGATTCCTTTTGAAAAGCTCGACTGAGAAGGACCCCTGGCAGAGGTCACCCCCAGCTAGAGCAGTGACTCTTGTCTAGACACTCTTGCTGCTCTCTGGATATACCACCCTGCTCCATAAGTATCTGATTCCTCTTCTAGACTAAACCTGAGGATAGGATTCACTTCTGCTCTGTCCCTTATCCTCTCCTGCCCTCCAGCAGTCAGCACAGCAACTAACACATAGCACACTGAATGATCAATACGTGAGTGAATAACGTTACGCATGTTGGTAGTCATGGAGACATACGCTCAGGTCCCCCTTCAAGGAAGGGGAATGCAGAGAATGTAGTCAGCAGACAGATGTAGCCGTCAGCTCTTTCAGGATCTGCCTAAGCAGCCCTTAGCAGTGATTGAGTGAGCCATTCCAGCTGGACACAGGACACAGATAGGCAATATTTCAGAGTAATTCCAGGTTGACCAAGACTTGGGCAGGTCTGTTTAGTACTTTAGTTTCTTCTTCTGCCTGACCCTGCTCCCTCCTCCCACCCCACCCCATCTTTACAGGTGTGGATCCTGTGGAAAAACAAAATTCAGCAGACTAAATTTTTAAGATCTTATTGGCCTCATTCAATGACTCATGAATCAGGCAGCATCCAATCTAGCATATAGAAAGGAGCTCTGATGGCACAAAAACAGACACTCAGATCAATGGAACAGAATAGAAAACCCAGAAATGGACCCACAAATGTATGGCCAACTAATCTTTGACAAAGCAGGAAAAAGTATCCAATGGAATAAAGACAGTCTTTCCAGCAAATGGTGCTGGGAAAACTGGACAGTGGCATGCATAAAAATGAACCTGGGGGCACCTGGGTGGCTCAGTTGGTTAAGCGTCTGACTTTGGCTCAGGTCATGATCTCACTGTTCCTGGGTTTGAGCCCCACGTTGGGCTCTGTGCTGACAGCTCAGAACCTGGAGCCCGCTTGGGATCCTGTGTCTCCCTCTCTACCTGCCCCTCCCCTGCTCATGCTCTGTCTCTCTCTCAAAAACAAATAAACATTAAAAAAAAATTCTTAATTAAAAAATGAACCTGGACCACTTTCTTACACCATAGACAAAAATAAACTCAAAATGGATGAAAGACCTAAATGTAAGACAGGAAGCCATCAAAATCCTTGAGGAGAAAGCGGGAAAAAACCTCTTTGACCTCGGCCACAGCAACTTCTTACTCAGCATGTCTCTGGAAGCAAGGGAAACTAAAGCAAAAATGATCTTTTGGGACCTCATCAAAGTAAAATCTTCTGCACAGCGAAGGAAACAATCAGCAAAACTAAAAGGCAACCGACAGAATGGGAGAAGATATTTGCAAACGACATATCAGATAAATGGTTAATATCCAAAATCAATAGAGAACTTATCAAACTCAACACCCAAAAAATAAATAATCCAGTGAAGAAATGGGCAAACGACAAGACTAGACACTTCTCCAAAGAAGACATCCAGATGGCCTACTGACACATGAAAAAATGCTCAACATCACTCATCATCAGGGAAATACAAATCAAAACCACAATGAGATACCACCTCACACCTGTCAGAATGGCTAACATTAATAACTCAGGCAACAACAGATGTTGGCGAGGATGCAGAGAAAGACAATCTCTTTTGCACTGCTGGTGGGAATGCAAGCTGGTGCAGCCACTCTGGAAAACAGGATGGAGGTTCCTCAAAAAATTGAAAATAGAACTACCCTACAACCCAGCAATTGCACTACTAGGTATTTATCCAAGGGATACAGGTATGCTGTTTTGAAGGGGCACATGCACCCCAATGTTTATAGAAGCACTATCAACAATAGCCAAAGTATGGAAAGAGCCCAAATGTCCATCAATGGATGACTGGATAAAGAAGGTGTGGTATGTATATATGCAATGGAGTATTACTCAGCAGTCAAAAAGAATGAAATCTTGCCATTTGCAACTATGTGGATGGAACTGGAGGGTACTATGCTAAGTGAAATTAGTCAGTTGAAGAAAGACAAATATCATATGACTTCACTCATATGAGGACTTTAAGATACAAAACAGATGAACATAAGGGAAACAAAAATAATATAAGAACAGGGAGGGGCACAAATAAGAGACTCTTAAATATAGAGAACAAACAGAGGGTTGCTGGAGGGGTTGCGGGAGGGGGGGATGGGCTAAATGGGTAAGGGGCATTAAGGAATCTACTGAAATCACTGTTGCACTATATGCTAACTAACTTGGATGTAAATTACAAAATAAATAAATTATTAATAAAAAAAAAAAAAAGGAGCTCTGAGAAACTGCACGAAATGGGAGACTTTCATAGGCAGAAGGGAGCAGGAACAAGGAAGTTTTACTAGGCAAAAAACCAGATTGGTTACTGAGAGGTTACATTCAATAGCGGATGGCAGGGGTTTGTCTGGCAGATTACTTCAGGCGATTCCTGATTGGCTGGTTTAAGATTCCATTTCTGGGGGAGCCAAAACGGTAATTAAATTAAGTCTCAGTTTGGTGACATGGGCTTAGCACAAGCAACTTTGTTTTGGACCTGTTGTCTTATTTTCAACATTCCCTAATAACCATCTGGTTACCCACACTCCAGCTTCTGCTTCCACAGAAGCCATTTGTGACAGGAGATAAAGGAGCTTGCTCCACAATCCAAGCAAGACAAAGATGAGATTGGGGGAAGGGGCAGGAGTTCAGGTGCCCAGGGAGAAGGGCCAGCCAAGCAGATCTGTGGCCAGAGTTCACCCTCCTTACTATTGAAAATATGCACTCTAGAATTTCATCTGTTCCTTTCCCCTTTTAAGATTTTGTTCTGTCAGCTTTCTAGTTAAGTTATGTATTAAAGAATGTCAGATGAATGAGAAGGGGTTTGTATTGTGCCTGTCAGAGAGACCAGAGCCCCTTTGAGCTTGGAGAAGCAACAGTGATCATTCCACCAGCTCTCAGGGTAGAGCTGGCCATATAGCTGAGCATCTGGGAACTCCTTCGGGTTGGGAGTTTTTCTTCCTCACTTTAATTTGGTTCCGTTCTGCGGGAGTACATCCTCATACCCTAGCTCGGAGTGTATCATATTGACTCGGCACAGTGTTGATGATCCTTTTGGTTCTTTTCTTCCTCCAAACCTAAGGCACATTTCAGAAGTGTCTATTACATCTATGTCACTTACTTCCTGCGAGCCAGGGTTTTGTAGTGATCAAGAGTCTGGGCTTTGGATTCAGACCACCTGAGACCCAGTTTTGCCATTTACAGGCAGGGGTGACACTGGTGAAATTATTTACCACTTCCACACTTTGGTGGTTTTCTGATCTGTAAAATGGAGATAATATTGTCCTCACAGGATTGTTGTTGGAGTTAAGCAATATATCATAAGCACCAAAAGTAGAGTCTTGCTCACAGTAATGTTCAGTAAACATACACACACACATGTTCATTTTCACATGGATAGATGTAGGGCCACTACCCAGAGACACAGCTTCAATGCTGAGGTTCACCCCACTCTGCCCCAGACAAGACCCTGGCCTTACTAAGCTGGGGGGATGGAGAGAGGCTCTGATGCAGTCACTCTCCTTTATTATCAACATGACCAGAATCAACAAAAACCAGAGTGGAGAGTTCCTCTGAGACTGAATTATCACTTTGTGATCTAAAAAGCCTTCCCTTGCTTCTCCCTAGTACCAAGGCTACAGAAACAAGCATTATGAAAAGGGAAGGAAGGGAAGGAGGGAAGGAAGGAAAAAAGGAAGGGAGGGAGGGAGAGAGGAGCCCCACCTTTGAGTCCGGGTCTGGAGGAGCAGAGCATTAGGCATGGGGCCCTGGAAAGGCTCACAGAGCAAAATATTACTGGTGAGAAAGAGGAGAAGCAGTGGAGTTATTTAGATCTGGGTTTAAATTCTTGGTGCAGGGGCACCTGGGTGGCTCATTCCGTTAAGTGTCTGACTCTTGGTTTCAGCTCAGGTCATGATCTCCCAGTTTTGTGAGATTGAGTGCCATGTTGGGCTCTTTGCTGACACCATGGGGCCTGCTTGAGATTCTCTCTCTCCCTCTATTTCTGTCCCTCTACCCCTCACTCTGTCTCTATCTCTCTCAAAAATAAATAAACTTTAAAAAAGTTATAAAAATACTTACAAAATTTCTTGGTGCAGCGTGTACTTGCTGAGAGAACCTGGTTAAGTTGCTTTAACCTCTCTGGTTATGAAATGAAGCCTCATTTCTCACCTCTTAGTCTCTCATATTCCGTGCTTTAGCCACACTGCACACACAGTTCCTCAACTGTGCATTGAAAAAAATGTATTGTTTCTGTGAATTTTCATTGTTCCCTTTGCAGTGACCCATTCTCCAAGCGCCCCCCAAGCAAGCTACTTTATTCCCTTTTTGGGGGTCAGTTGTGGCTCTTCCTGCAGAACTCAGCTCAGATGTCTCTTCCCCGGACACTCAGCCTGCTGTGGGCTCCCAGGGAAACCTGAATTATCTCTGCTGTAGCGTTTAACAGCTATGCAATGACGTCTGGAGACACCTCCCCCCACTCCCCGCCAGATCTCCCAGACTTTTTTGGGATTGTAGTTTCAGTGCCTGGCGCTTCACAGATGTTCTGTAAATGAGGTTGAATATCACTGAAACTTTGTCAGCTTTAAACGATTGGACAAATGCACACGGTAGGCATCAACAAATATTTGTTGGGAGGAATGGAGTGGAGTGAAATGGAATGATTTTAATATTTTTAGCAGCACTATCTTAAAAGTCCACAAGATGGCAGTGTTTCCACATGAGAAATAATGCGGCAGTGTGAATGAAATTAAATGTACTCCTAGCTGGTGCTGGAAGTTAAAGTGAATATTGATATAGAAATAAGAGAAATTAAGACACAAATAACAACTACAAAACAAAAGAAAAAGAAATAAGAGAAATTGGTTGGCTATCTTATTGGTTGATTTAACTGAATACGTGATATATGGACATGGTACAAAATGCCGAAAATGTAAACTCTCCTTTCCTCACTACTTCTCTCCCAGCTCCATTTTGTCCACTCCAAAGGCAACTATTTTTATTATCCTTCAAGAGATATTCTAAGTATTTAAGCACATAATGTATACAACTAGTTTTCTAGTTTTCTTTCTCCTTTTTCTTTCCTTCTTTCTTTCTTTCCTTCCTTCCTTCTTTTCTTTTTTCTCTTTTCTTTTCTTTATCTTTCCCTTCCTTTCCTTTTCTTTTCTTTTCTTTTCTTTTCTTTTCTTTTCTTTTCTTTTCTTTCTTTTCTTTTCCAAGTAGGCTTCATCCCCAGCATGGAGCCCAATGTGCATGACCCTGAGATCAAGACCTGAGCTGAGATCAAGAGTCAGATATTTAACTGACTGAGCTACTCAGGTGCCCCTATATCTAGTTTTCAAATAACACCAATGGTTGTATACGACTGTTCAGTGCCTTTTTTTTCCTACTTAAAATACTTCAGCGCGTTCCATATTAAGAGATAGGCTTACTCCATTAAAAAAATATATTCCATACTTTAGCTGTACCTTAATGTATTTAATCAAACTCCTATTGATGGATATTCAGCTTGTTTCCAATGAGGAATGTTTGAGATATTTCTCTTGCCTCTTGCTATTACAAGTATCTCAAAATATTCCTCATCTTACACATGTGCAAGTATATCTATATTTTAAATTCCAATGTTTGATATTGTTGGTCAACTAGCCCTTTGTTGAGGTTGTACCCATTTACATTCCTGTCAACAATATGAGTGTCATTTACTTCACAAACTTGCAACAGATGTTATATACTTAAGTATACATATATACTATATATATGTATATGTACAGACACACACACACTTAAGTAATATTTATGCTTAGAATATATTTTAAAACAAAAAAACATATTAAAATATATATTTGCCAATCTGATAGGTGAATCATATCTTATAGTTTTGTGGTTTTTCTAGTTTTTTTTTTTTTTTTAATTTTATTTTTAAGCAATCTCTGCAGCTGGTATGGGGCTTGAACTCACAATCGTCAGATCAAGAGTTGCACACTCCACCAAGTAAGCCAGCCAGCACCCCTTATTTTATAGCTTTTTAGAAATTTATTTTAGAGAGAAAGAAAGCACATGAATAGGGGAGAGGGACAGAAGGAGAGAGAGACAGAGAGAGACAGAGAGAGACAGAGAGAGACAGAGAGAGAGAATCTTAAGCAGGCTCCAGGCTCAGCACAGAGCCCAACACAGGGCTCGATCTCATGACCCTGGGATCATGACCTGAGACGAAATCAAGAGTTGGACGTTCAACTGACTGAGCCACCCAGGTGCCCCTACAATTTCTTTATTCATTCTTGTTTCAATAAGCATTTTTTTGTTTCTTTTTACTTACAGCAGATTTCTAAAAAGTAATCACCTGTTAGTTTTTGTTGTTGTTTTAAAGATTTTATCTTTAAGTAATCTCTACATCCAATGAGGGGTTTGAACTTACAACCCCAAGAACAAGAGTTGCATGCTCTACCAACTGAGCCAGTCAGGCGCCCTGGTTGTTTCCAGTTTTTAACTACCACAAATAAAATATTCATGACCAAGTCTTCATATGGACATGGGTTTCTATTTCTCTTGGGTAAATTCCTGGAAGTAGAATGGCTGGATCACATGGTAAATGTGTGCTTAACTTTTAAGGATACTGCCTAACTGTTTTCCATAGCGATTCTATCATTTTACATTCCTGTTAGCAGTATATGAGCATTCCAGTTGCTCCATATCCTCACCAATATTTGGTATAGTCAGTCTTTTTAATTTTAGGCATTCTAATAGATAATGTAATGGTAACTTACTGTGGTTTTAATTTTCATTTTCCTAATGAGTAATGGTATTAAGGGTCTTTTCATGTGCTTGTTTCACTTTGGCGAAGTATCTGTTCAAATATTTTCCCCATTTTAAAAATTGGGTCATTTTCTTATTACTGTATTGAGTTTTGAAAATCTTTTTTATATTCTGGTACAAGTCTTTCATTGGATATATGATTTACAAATATTTTCTCCCCTTCATGGCCTCTCTGTTCATTCTCTTAACCGCGGCTTTTGAGGAGCGAAAGTTCCCAATTTTGACAAAGTCACGTTTTATCTTTTTAAAAATGGATCATGTTTTCGGTATTGTATCTAAGAAATCTTTGTCTTACTGAATATTAGAAAGATTTTCTTCATGTTTTCTTCTGGAAGTTTTATTTTTTTTTTAATTTTTTTTTAACGTTTATTTATTTTTGAGACAGAGAGAGACAGAGCATGAACGGGGGAGGGTCAGAGAGAGGGAGACACAGAATCCAAAACAGGCTCCAGGCCCTGAGCTGTCAACACAGAGCCCAACGCGGGGCTCGAACTCACGGACCGCGAGATCATGACCTGAGCCGAAGTCGGCCGCTTAACCAACTGAGCCACCCAGGCACCCCTCTTCTGGAAGTTTTAGAGCTTAGGTTTTTACATTTAGGTCTGTAATCCATTTTGAGATGATTTTTGTTTATGGTGTAAGATATGGATCAATATAGCTTTAATTTGTACATTTCTTATCCCAGGTGTAGTTGAGCATATTTTCATGTTTAAATACAACTTGTATTTTTTTTTTTTCTTGTGAGCTCTTCGATTAATTCCTTTGCTCAAGGCTACTAAGTTTGGATATGCAGTTCATGGATGTGGAAGCTGAAATCTGGCAGTGCGCTATTCACCTAGTTGTGCGTGCTACGGGGGCCCCTTTTATTTTCTTTTTCCTAAGAGCGCACGTGCACGCACAGAGCACAAGCATGGGAGGGGCAGAGGAAGAGGGAGACAGAATCTTAAGCAGGCTCCACATCCAGCACGGAGCCCAATTTCCTGATATCATGATCTGAGCCAAAATCAAGAGTCGGATGCTTAACCAACCTAGCCACCCAAGGACCCCATGGGGGCCCCTTTTTCTAATTCATCCTCAGGGAGACTTGTTCTTTACTTTGCATAAAGCCATGGTATAAGCTAGCATAGGCATTGCCTTTGTCCATTTCTGTCTTGTATGGTAGGTCTTTTGTATATTTTATAGGAGTTTTCCGTATAAGTTAGCTCTTCATCACTGTGGTGCAAATGTGGTTTTTTCCCCCCATATTGTCATTTATTTTTCAGTGTTTTTGCTATTTTTTCATCAGAATTACTTTTTTGTAGAGTCAAATATATCTAAACTTTCTATTGTGGGTTTTGAGTTTTGTGTCACACCCAGAAAGCTTTCCTACTCTAATTTTTTAAATTACTTTAGGTCTTCTTCAAGCTTGCCTTGCTCCCCTCACGGATGTTTTTTGTGAAAATCAAATGAGGGAATCAATGGGGAAATGCCTTGAGAATTACCCAGTGATTGTAAGTTGCGCAGTAAGCTGAAGTGCTCTGGAAAGCGCCTGTTGTAAGGAGGGGCTGAGCTCTGCATACTCACACCATCCTGTGACCCACCTGGTAATGGGAGCTCAGAGATTGCTCCTCTGGCTGAGACCAAGCCTAAATTGGGAAGTGCAAGCATTCTAAGAATACAGGGAGAGAGGGAGGGGCGCCTGGGTGGTTCAGTCGGTTGAGTGTCCGACTCTGGCTCAGGTCATGATCTTGAGGTTTGTGGATTTGAGCCCTGGGTCGGGCTCTGTGCTGACAGCTCAGAGCCTGGAGCCTGCTTTGACTTCTGTGTGTGTGTGTGTGTGTGTGTGTGTGTGTGTGTGTGTGTGTCTGCCCCTCCTCCACTCATGCTCTGTCCCTCTCTCCTTCGGAAATAAACATTAAAAAAAAAAAAAAGAATACAGGGAGGGTGAAGCTGTTCTAGTGAGTAGAGTGGCTAATAAGACAAGATGCCCTGGGAATCTCTTAAAATAGGAAGGTCAAAATGCTTTTCTTTTTTTTAAGTTTAATTTGTTTTGAGAGAGAGGGAGAGAGCAAGCGGGGGAGGGACAGAGAGGGAGACAGAATCCCAAGCAGGCTCCTTTGTTTAACAGCTATTTGCTGAGTGCCTTACTAAAGGATGAAGAAATGAGAAATTCCATCTCTGCTCCCAAGAAGTTTTGAGTAAAGTGCTTGCTTTGGCAGAACTTATACTAAAACTGGAACGATACAGAGAGGATTAGCATGGCCTCTGTGCAAGGGTGACATGCAGATTTATGAGCGTTCCATATTTTTAAGAATGAAATTTTTCCATTTTCAATGACATGGATGGAACTAGAGAGTGTTATGCTAAGTGAAATAAGTCAGAGAAAGACAAATACCACACATAAGTATACCATATGAAGAATGCAAGAAACCAGACAAAGGGAGGAGGAGGAAGAGAGGGAGGCAAATCAAGAAACAGAGTCTTGGGGCGCCTGGGTGGCTCAGTCGGTTAAGCGTCTGACTTCAGCTCAGGTCGCGATCTCGCGGTCCGTGAGTTCGAGCCCCGCGTCGGGCTCTGGGCTGATGGCTCAGAGCCTGGAGCCTGCTTCCGATTCTGTGTCTCCCTCTCTCTCTGCCCCTCCCCCATTCGTGCTCTGTCTCTCTCTGTCTCAAAAATAAATAAAGGTTAAAAAAAAAAAATTAAAAAAAAAAAAAGAAACAGAGTCTTAACTATAGAAAACAGACTGATGGTTCCCAGAGGGGAGGTGGGCGGGGGAATGGGTAAAATAGGTGATGGGGATTCAGGGGGGCACTTGCTGAGATGAGCACCAGGTGTTGTACAGAAGTGTTGTATTACTATGTTGACTAACTGGAATTTAAATTAAAAACTTCAAAAAGAAATAAGTTTAGAGTAGGGAATCCAATGCACCCCGAGAGCGGGGAAAACAATGCCAGCTGCCGTTTCTTCAAGACCTAAAGTGAGCCAGGGACAGTGGTGATCTCATTTAATACAAGGAATCTCCTTTTTAATGTCTTTTGTTTTTATTTTTTGAGAGCGAGTGGGAGAGGTGCAGACAGGGAGGGGACAGAGGATCTGAAGGGGGCTCTGAAGTGGGCTCCGCACTGACAGCAGAGAGCCCAACGCGGGGTGCAGGGGCTAAAACTCACAAACCGTGAGATCATGGCTGAGCTGATGTATGCTCAACTGACTGAGCCACCCAGGTGCCCCAATACAAGCAATCCTCTTGAAGGTAGGTAGAATACGACCGTTGATAATGAGAAAATTAACAATGAGAAAGGGAAGGGAGTTTGTCCAAGGTCACACATGCAGTAAATGCAAGAGTCAAAATTGAAATCCAGGTCTGCTGCACTCCAAAGCTTATATTCATTTTGCCACGATAATAAGGTGGGAGTAATCCTTCTACCGAACAAATATTTATTGAGTAGCTCTTTTTGTTCCAGATATCGTTCTGGGTGCTAGTAATGTAGAAGAGAAAAAACAAAGTCCCTGTTTCCTGGGGCTCACGTTCTACCACCGAAAGACAGTAAGCAAAACGAGTTTTCAGTATGGCAGGTGGTAAGTACTGTGAAGAAAAAGTAGGCAAGATGGTGGGAGTGGGGGGAGAGGATTGCTAATTTAAATCGTCAGAGAAGGCTCTGATAATGTGAAGTTTGAGCAGAGACTTAAAGGAAATGCAGGAATAAGAGATGGGACTGCCATAAAAAAAGAGCTTCCTCCTTTGCCCGCCTGTGTGTAGTTTAGAAGAGAGGGGAAGAAATGAGGGTGCAGGTATTCTTCCGAGCTAGAAGACCTGAGCTTTACTTATCGATTTATTAGCAATTTTTTGAACCTCTGAGCCCAAATTCCCTTTTCTGTAGACAGGAATAACATTCCTTGCCCAACTTCCCGCACGCAGCCGCCATGAGATGCAAACTCTTTGAAAATACCTCAAGTGAGAAAGCAAGACTAGGAGTTAGCTCTTCAACTGAAAGGAAGTCTGTGTAGGAAAATAAAGAGAATTGCTATTACAGGTAGACTGGTTACCCTAGACATTTTTTGAAAAGCTATCCCAGGCTGTAAAGAGAAATAAGCTAAAAGAAATAAGCATACATTTCATAACAGGCTTCTGCTGAAGATCCCTGTTTAACTTGCAGTAGTCAGAAACTGCGTCGCGTATTTTAACTGAACGTGGCAGAAAGCTCTGCCACTCGAACCTTTATTTTTTTTTATTATTTATTATTTTTTTTAGAGTCTCTTATGCTTTGGCTCTCTCTCCCACTCTAACCTCTTTTTTTTTCTTTTTTTTTCCTTCCCCTCCCCCATGGGTTTCTGTTAAGTTTCTCAGGATCCACATAAGAGTGAAAACATATGGTATCTGTCTTTCTCTGTATGGCTTATTTCACTTAGCATAACACTCTCCAGTTCCATCCATGTTGCTACAAAGGGCCATATTTCATTCTTTCTCATTGCTAAGTAGTATTCCATTGTGTATATAAACCACAATTTCTTTATCCATTCATCAGTTGATGGAAATTTAATCTCCTTCCATAATTTGGCTATTGTTGAAAGTGCTGCTATAAACACTGGGGTACAAGTGCCCCTCTGCATCAGTATTCCTGTATCCCTTGGGTAAATTCCTAGCAGTGCTATTGCTCGGTCATAGGGTAGATCTACTTTTAATTTTTTCAGGAAACTCCACACTGTTTTCCAGAGTGGCTGCACCAGTGTGCATTCCCATCAAGAGTGCAAGAGGGTTCCCGTTTCTCCACATCCTCTCCAGCATCTATAGTCTCCTGATTTGTTCATTTTGGCCACTCTGACTGGCTTGAGGTGGTATCTGAGTGTGGTTTTGATTTGTATTTCCCTGATGAGGAGCGATGTTGAGCATCTTTTCATGTGCCTGTTGGCCATCTGGATGTCTTCTTTAGAGAAGTGTCTATTCATGTTTTCTGCCCATTTCTTCACTGGATTATTTGTTTTTTTGGGTGTGGAGTTTGGTGAGATCTTTATAGATTTTGGATACTAGCCCTTTGTCTGATATGTCATTTGCAAATATCTTTTCCCATTCCGTTGGTTGCCTTTTAGTTTTGTTGATTGTTTTCTTTGCTGTGCAGAAGCTTTTTATCTTTATGAGGTCCCTATAGTTCATTTTTGCTTTTAATTCCCTTGCCTTTGGGGATGTGTCAAGTAAGAAATTGCTGCGGCTGAGGTCAGAGAGGTCTTTTCCTGCTTTCTCCTCTAGTGTTTTGATGGTTTCCGGTCTCACATTCAAGTCCTTTATCCATTTTGAGTTAATTTTTGTGAATGGTGTAAGAAAGTGGTCTAGTTTCATTCTTCTGCATGTTGCTGTCCAGTTCTCCCAGCACCATTTGTTAAAAAGACTGTCTTTTTTCCATTGGATATTCGAACCTTAACTTTAATCGACACATCCCACCTAGGCATTTCCCTTCTTACCACGCCCCCTCACTCGAACTCCATTTCCCAACATGCCCTAGGCTCCTCTAAGTCGGCAGTCATTGTGACGCGAGTAACACAGCTTTCTGGGAAGTGTAGTTTATTTGTTCTCCAGCTGCAGGAAAATCTAAGGCTGTGGACTACCACTCCCGTGAAGTAGCGCGGAATTCCACCGCGTTCGCGGCGTCTTCGAACGCGCCGCGGCAGCCATGTTGGACGCGGCCAGCACAGGGGCCGGCACCAGGGGGTTATCGAAGCAGCTGTCACGATGCTGGGGTCCCTGGTGTTGAGAACAGCGCCGGCGCCGCGGCTCCTCCTCCAGCTGCTTAGGTCCCCATCGCTGCGGAGAAATGGAAGTGCCTCCGGCCAGGCTGTAACCACCGCGGGCCGCGGGGAGCCGCAATGGCTGAGGGCGGCCGTCGGGGGGCGCCCTGCAACATCGCCGGCTTTCCTCACCCGAGGAGGGGCAGCCACCTGGGGGCGTCAGGGAGAACGCACCGAGACCCAGTGCTTCCTAGCCACAACATGGGGACGCCTTCCTAGCCCAGAAGAAACACTCCCGGGACAGGACAGCTGGAACGGAGTCCCCAACAAGGCTGGACTGAGCATGTGGGCCTTGGCCACGGCGCTAGTGGTTCACTGTTACAGCAAGAGCCCGTCCAACAAGGGTGATTATCGGGGCAGTCTGGGTTCGGGGAAGGTAGAGGCGGGAGAAGTGTCCTGACTTGAGGGTGGGAGTTGCTTGTAGATTTACACCAGCAGAGCTTCAGTCTTGGAGGAACCCAGACATCATCTGGTTACTGGGGCAAGGTGGTGAACTGGAGAGCTCAGTTGCCTGTGAGTTGTGTAACTTCCCATCGTAGGTCAGCTCCCTCCTTTGGGCATTACTTTGTCCATCTGTGCAATGGACAAAACATGTAAAATTAGAGAATGGACCCTTTATGGTCTAATATTCTGCCTGGTCCAATTCCTCTCTTAAGAGGCCTCCAGGAAACCACGGTGTGTTCTAACGGCAACCACTGGGTAATTTAGTGAAGTTTTCCTTGTAAGGTGGCCTAAGAAAGGAAGTAGAGACTTGGTTTCAATGCCAGCTTTGCCACTGCTCACCCCTTGCTCCTCTCTGGCTTCACCCCCCCCCCCCCACCCCCCGCCACCCCTTACACAGTAAAGAATGATTTCTCAGTAATCTTACAGTGCTGTTATTTTGACTCTTGGAGTTCAGCAGCGTGGGTCTGCCCATCAGACTCCCACGGGTTTTGCTGTGCCTGGTCTCAGGTGTGAGGTGATCCTGCCAGGTGGGACAGTTGGCAGGAGGACTAGGCATGCTATAATTCTATAACTTTGAGCATTTTTTTTTTTTTAATACCTTCTGTGAGCCCAATTTTGGGAGGTTTTGAACTCCTAACAAAAAGTCAGTTAAGGAGACAGTGCAGGCAGTTAGGCCTATGGGTGTGGTGAGTGGTCTGACAGTGTGTTGTTGGGGGATTGGAGGGCCAGTAGGGTCAGGAAAGCATTCCTGGAAGATTGGAGACCCCTAGAGGATGGGGAATTTGAACTTGAGTTCTGTAGGATGAGGCAAGAGATGAAAAAGAGAGCGATAGTGTGAGCTCCAATTGAGCAAGGAATGCAGCTTATCTTTTTTTCAGGTTGATACCAGCCCCTTTCCCTAATACTTTCACATCGTTTGTCCACCATAGATAGCATCTGGAACTTAGTAGGTATGCAGTAAATGTGTCTTGAGTTGGATTCTGTTTCATGCGAAGGCTTCACAGATAAGGGATTCACAGGTCAGCATGATGTGTATAGAGGTTAGCAGGGTAGCCAGCCTGGTGGAGGACAGGGCGTTTTTGGAATGAGGTGAGAGCAGATGGAGTGGGGCCTGGGTGTCAGACAAGAGGGTTTGGAGGTTTTGGAATTTCTCCTGTAGGCAGTGGAGAGCCATGGAAAGTTCATGAGCAGGCAGTGTCCTGAGGCCAGTATGTTTAGATGGATTGGGGGAGGTGTCCAAGGTCTTGCCTTAGACTTTCCTGGGGGCTCCAGACTGGACTTTGTCTATTTACTAAAATAGGTAATGACCAAAACCATGATCACTTCCAACCCTTCAGACTTTGCTAGCCTGCCCTATACCCTGATTTGGAGTTACAAGCTCAGGAACTGTTCCCTGTAGGAGCCAGGAGGCCCTGGTTCTCAGCTCATTCCTCATTCCTCCTGTGACCATGCAGAAGCCACTTCTTTCTGCAGAGTGAGGGAAGAGTGGATACAGTGATCTCTGAGGGAATTTTGTTCTCCTTCCAGCTGAGGGCTGCCTGAGCATCCCTGGATGTGTGCTTAGAGAACCACTGGGGAAGATAACCAGGAAAGATCTGACCCTAGAGTCTAGGCCGGCAGGTGGGATGGAGACACTAATGTTTGAACCACACATCCGGTTTGCATATGCATGATAAGGTGGCCATCTTATCCCTGCTGTACAGGTAAGGAAATTGAGGGTCAGGAGGTTAGGTGAGTTGGCCAGGTCATATGGCAAGTAAGTGGCAGAATTGGGATGGGAGCCTAGGTTTGTCTGGCTCCAGATCCTGCTCTTCCCACCCTACTGCAGTGCCTTCTCAATGTTTCACTGGGTGAGTCTCTTGGCTAGATTGAGAACTCCTTGAGGCAGGGCTGGCTATGAGTCTTTCCATTGTTCAACAATGGAGCTTAAAACCATGCTGGGCAGATAGGGCTCCAAGGGCATTTGGTATTGACTATTTGAAAAAATGGTGCCTCTACTGTTGTTTTTTTCTGAGTCAGGCAGTTTTCCTTTTGGCCACAAGGTGGTGCCAGTAGCCTGCCAACTGCCCAGGCCACACCAGGCTTACATTAGGTTTAGGGTTGCTTTTCTTTTCTTTAAAAAAAATTTTTTTTAATGTTTATTTATTTTTGAGAGAGACAAAGTGTGAGTGGGGGAGGAGCAGAGAGAAAGGGAGACGGGTTCCGGAACAGGCTCCAGGCTCTGAGCAAGCCGTCAGCCCAGAGCCCAATGTGGGGCTCTAACTCACAAACCAAGAGATCACGACCTGAGCTGAAGTCAGATGCTTAACCAGCTGAGCCACCCAGGTGCCCCTAGGGTTGCTTTTCTGCTAGGTGGTTCCTAAGGGATTGGAACCCTCTGCTTTGGATCTCCTTTTGCTGATCTTGGCACCGAGGAGTTTGTAGACTTTTTGACCCTCATTTCATCTCCTCAGCATCCCTGTGAGGCTGTCGGGACAAGGATTATTGCCTCTGCTTTATAGTCCTGAAAGTGGGGTTTGAGAAGGAAAGGGGCTGCTACAGCACAGGGAGTAGGGGGCAGACTGTTGGAGCCAGGCCTTCTGATTCCTGGTCAAGGCTCTTAACTTTCAGAGGAGCCCACACCCTTGCCTGTTCCCATTCTGTTCCTGGTGTTGGGTTGGTGACTTGTGACATGAGATTCAAAACTAGGCTGAGAAATTGGAGTTGGGGGTGAAAGTGGCACAAGGTAGGGGGGGGGGGATGATTAATAACAGTGACAGCCATGTGAAACATTAGAGCTTTCTAGCTAATGAAGAGTGAAGGGATTCACACATCATGCATTTGCCATAGACAGCACATAGTTGCTAGCACCTTACCTGAACCACCTGTATGATGAGAAGAGTTACGAGTTTGGGTTCCATAATGGATGTGGAAGATAAGTTAACAGTGGATACCATCTGGACAGGAGATGATTAGCTTTCCCTTTATATACCTTGGCGTAATTTCCCTTGTTAAAGCCCATGTTTCTGAAGTTCTTCCATTTCTATTGTTTTACTGGGTCCTCCATGCAGCTTTGAGGGTAGGTCCTGGATAGGGATCTGACCAGTGCCCCCTTTCTTTTCAGATGCAGCCCTGATGGAAGCTGCTCGCACCAACAATGTCCAAGAAGTCAGCAGGTAAGTGTTGAACCCCAGGACTTGCTCTCCCCCACAAGAGGGCCTGAGCTGGGTGAACCCCTTCCTCCAGTGATGATTGCTTTGGAGGAAATGCTCACACTAAGTTGGAAAGTGAACCCTGTGACTTCCCTATGGTCACAGTCACCTGGGCTCCCTTGGCCCAGGTCAACCTTTAAATGTTTTAAGGTAGGGAGTCAGCCCTGTGTCTCCTTTTTTTTTTTTTTAACCCCAAACAGCTCTGGATCCTTCCTCTGTTTTATTCTTTGCAGGGCATGGTTCAGAGTCCTCCCCACATCCTTTGGGTCCTTTACTGAATCTTCTAATTTGTTGTTATATCTTTGTGGAAGTGGCCAGGTGTTATTGTTTGTTGCCTAGATGGGGGGCACCCATGAAAAAGTTTGGAGATTTGGGAGGGAGCTGGAAGAGGCCTTTCTGCCAGGTCTTTTGGTGTTAGAAAAGTTTGCCTGCAGGGCTAGGGTGTACACACTGGGCTCCTGCTCAGGGGCTGAGTGCATTCTTCCAGTCTGCCTGGCTCAGCTGTGCCTTTTAGGACCGCTGGCAGGGATGGGACACAGCTTGGGGCTCAGCCTGGTGCTGGGACTGGGCCGTCTGTGTCCAGGATAGGTGCGCAGACAGGGACCAGCATAGGGCATCAGTATGGGGCTGTTGGTTAGGGGCAGAGGTTTTATTCTTGGTGAAACTAGTGGCCTACCCTGGGCCTCATCTTGGCCTTTTTGGCCCTTTGTATAAAGTGAGGTGGCCACAGTATACCCCGCCTTCCCTGCTACCATGTGCCCATTTTGGACAGGAAATCTAGTGTTCGCAGTGGCTATCCCCGCACCCAGTGCCACACACTCTTGGTGCTCCTCCCTACTCCAGCTGCCTGAATGTATAAGAAAGTGTTGAAATTCAGCTGCAGCCCCCACCAAGACTTACTGCTTTGATTCCCTTTCATTTTATCTGCAGCATTATTATTGATTCTCAAGGGTGCTTTTGAGTATTAATGTTCAAAGCTTAGTTTTTAATAAACCACTTTTGGAAGTATGGGCTGGGAGTTGTTTCGTAGCCAAATAAATACGACGGAGCAATAGTTTAATAAACATGCAATGATGCATCTTAAAAACCAAGCACAGATGTCAGCTTGCTGTTATAAGAGCCATTCATAACTGCCAGCTGTGCGTGGCGTCTTCATTTCCTCAGAAACAGATGAGCCTTGCTTCCTTCTGCTGCAGTACAAGGGAGTGAGGGGGCAAAAACTGGCCGTGCCGCCTCCTGGCAGGCCTTTGCTGACCCTCACATCACCGGTTGGTGACCGCTGAGGGCTGCCAGGCTGCTGCTTTCCTGTGGCAACCCAATGTAGGTAGTGTATTTGCAGAGTATCAGTGCAGTGAATCCACTTTTCCATCACCCAGGGGAGGCTGAGTTTACCCTATCCCAGTGAGCCCCCAAGTGTTGATTATTTTAGCTCTTTCAAATACACATTTTTCTAATAGCAATAAACACCTGCCAAAAGAATGCAGAAAATGGTTGAATTCATGGTGTGTGTGATGCAGAATATTCCTTCTTGCCTGTGTGGATAGAGTATGTTGGGGCCTTTTGTGTGTCTCCCCCAGTTTCCAGCTGCTTTTTTCCTGCCTGCTGTTGTTTCATCTCTTTTGGTCATGATGACTCAGAGTCTCCCTTCACCCCTTGTAAGGGAGTTAGAGATGAGCTAGGCACAGACCCTGCTTTTCAGCATGGCAATCTTTTTTTTTTTTTCTTTTTTGAGAGAGAGTGCCCACATGTGTGAGCAAGCATGAGCCAGGGAGGGGCAGAAGGAGAGAGAGAATCTTAAACAGACTCCATGCCCAGCACAGATCCCCATGCAGGGCTCGATCTTACAACCCTGAGCCAAAATCAGGAGTCAGATGCTTAACTGATTAAGCCATCCACACGCCCCTATTTATTTTTTAAGTAGGCTCCATGCCCACTGTGGGGCTTGAACTCAAGACCCTATGATTGAGAGTCCTGTGCTCTACTGACTGAGCCAGCCAGGTGCTCCCATTCTGTTCTTTGTTTAAGAAGGTTGTGAGCTAGACTTCAGCTTAAACCAGTGGTTTGTGTGCCTCCCCAGGTCAGGGAGAGGTCTGGTTTCCCACATCTCTTCCCCAGCACAGAATTTCCCCAAACAGAATTTGGGGAAAGTTGCTTTTTACTGATTTTTCAGCAAACTTGAAGCAGAAAGTCCAGAGTCTTATTTCCATATGCCCATTAGCTATATCAGAGGGAGGCTGGGTCCCTCCCTTTTCCCTTCTTCCTCTCCTCCTTTCTCCCTGGGTGGCAGCCATTTCCTTCCTCCTCCCCGAAGGCACTTAAACCTTCTTAATGTGTTCAACACTGACTCTTCAGGAGTGGAAGCCCTGTCCTGGGGCCCCTGTCCCACCTGTCAGCAGCATGAGCAGGTGGCCCTTCTCCTCGGCTCAGCTCATACCCAAGCCTGGCTTCTGGATGTAGGAACCACTCACCCGAAACATAGGGCACAGGGCAGACTGAAGGCACATCTGTCCAGGCTTGGGCTGAGCTGTGTAAGGAGCTATCCAGGCTGAGAGAAATGAGGCCTCCTATTCTCTCAGTGGAGATCACATTTCTTTCAGAACAAACTTGGGTGAAAGACAACACCCCCAACCCATTTCCCTTCTCCCAGCAGGAAGCTGGGCCTCTCTGCTTTGTGCCTAACTCAGTTTTTCATCAGCCCAAACGTTCTCTAATGAAGGAACCCTGGTGATATCAGTCTTCAACTTCAGACTGCTTTTACCTTCCATGATCCATTTGATCACTTGACAAAATTTACTGAGCACCTCTCATATGCTAGGCCCTATGCCTGGCATGAGGTACACCTGACCAGACATGATTCCTGCCCTCAATGTAGGTGATTGGGGAAGACTGTGGCAACACAGTGTGGTCTGTGCTGTGAGACAGTAGCCCAGAAGATGCCCTAACCAACCTGGGAGACCAGAGTAAGCATCCTATTGGAAATGGCTTCAAATATCAGTAGGCCTTAGCAAATAGAAAGGGAAGGCAAAGGGGGTCGCATGAGTGGTAGCACTGAGGCAAGAATCAGCCTAGGGTGTGTGGTGAGGAGGGGGATTTATATATTGTCTGGTGTTGTTTGATCACAGTTTGCGGCTAGGAGGAACTGGAGAGAGGAAGGGACTCGGTCATGGACGGCACTGTGCATTTGTCCCTCAGTTGTTCATCTGTCTAGCCTGTCTTCTGTGCCCAGCCCTGAGCTGCATTTGTGTCGGTGGCAACATCATGAGGAAGTAGAAGCAGTTCCTGTCCTGGAGGAGCTTACTAACTCCCTTCCCGGGGGAGGAGGGAACACATGAGTCAAAATTGAGAACCAGCAAAACTGGGCACATATTGCCTGACTTTTATGAGCTTAAGTAACACAGAGATGATAATACCTTTAACCGGTAGAGTTGTAGAGTATTTGTTAATGACAAAATGTTACTTCATTTGACCAGCGTTTGTGAGTGCTTATTAGGAGCGAGGCATTGGACTGAGTGCTTGGAGATACAGTGTGAACAAGATTGGCACAATCCCTGCACTCTTGGTACTTACAGTCTAACTGGGAGCCAGTGACTGGGAGCCAGTACTAATTACGTACTTCAAAATGAATTGCAGTTTGTCTTTTCAACAAATGGTAGTGGGACAACTGTATATCCACATGCCAAAAAAATGCAGTTGGAGCCTTACCTTACCCATAGACAAGTATTAACTCAAAATGGATCATAGGCCTAAATGTAAGAGCTAAAATTATAAACTCTTAAAAGAAAATATACGGATAAATTTTTGCGACCTTGGGTTAGGCAAAGCCATCTTAGATATGGCAACAAAATCACGAGAAACCAAAGGAAAAAATAGATAAATTGGACTTCATCAAAATTAAAAACTTTGTGTTCAATGGACACCTTCAAGGAAGTGAAAACTTTCCCACAGAATGGGAGAAAATATTTGCAGATCATATATCTGGTAAGAGATTTTTATCTAGAATACATAAAGAGCTGTTTAACTGGACAATAAAAAGATAACAGAATTTAAAAATGGTTAAAGGATCTGAATAGACATTTCTTTAAGGAAGACACTCAAATGAGTACATAATATTCAGTATGCACACGGAAAGGTGCTTAATATCATTAGGGAAATGCTAATCAAAACCACAATGAGGTATCACTTCATGCCTATTAGGATGGCTGTAAGCAGAAGGATAATAGCAAGTGTTTGTCAGGATGTGGAGAAATTGGAACCCTTGTAGATTGCTGGTGGGGATGTGAAATGGTGTGACTATTTTGGAAAAGGGTTGGCATTTCCTTAATATGTTAAACATAGAATTACCTTATGATGCAGCAAGTCTATGCCTAGGTATATACGCCAGAGAAATGAAGACGTGAACGTGAATGTTCATAGCAGTGTTATTCATAATAGCCCAAAGAGGGAAACAGCGCCCAAAACCCAACAATGGTTGAAGGGACAAATAAAATATAATACAGCCATATAGCAGAATATTATCAGTACAAAAGAATGAAGTATTGCTATATGCTACAACATGAATGAACTTCGAAAGCATTATGCTAACTGAAAGAAGTCAGACAAAAGACCACATATCATATGATTCAATTTATATAAAATTTTCAGAGTAGACAAATCCATAGAGACAGAAAGTAGATTAGTTATTGGCAAGGACTGCAGAGGTTGGGGTTGGGAGGGAATAGGGAGTGACTGCTAATGGGTCTGGAGTTTCTTTGGGGAATGATGAAACTGTTCTGGAGTTAGTAGTCAAGATTGCACAACTCAATATAATAAAAACAATTGAGTTGTACATTTTTAATGGGTGGGTTATATATGATATGTTAATTATATCTTCAAACTTGATTAAAAAGTGAAGTATAAGACACTTGGGAATCTAACCTTGAATCTGGGAGGGGTTGAGGTAAGGGTATGTATCAGTAAGGAAAAGCATTGGAGTATGTGAGATTGAAGTGAGCTCGGGAGTTTGAAGGGAAAAGCAGAACATTCAGTTGGAAGGAATAGTAGGCGGAAGGCCCTGAATTAAGAACGGATGTGAAGAAATCAAGCAGTTGAGAGAAAGCCAATCTGGCTAGACTCTACAAAGCAAGGACGGAAGGACATGAAATGAAGCTGGAGAATTAAGCGAGGACCATACTACACTGAGTCTGTAGGCCGTGGTAATGCTTTTTATTTTTACTAAGATTGCTGGGCAACCAGTGTAGAATTTTAAGCACACGTGTGTGTGTGTGTGTGTGTGTGTGTGTGAGAGAGAGAGAGAGAGAGAGAGAGAGAGAGAAAGAGAGAGGGAGAGGGAGGGAGAGAGATATGGTGACATGATCTAGATCTGTAATTTTAAAAGATCTCTGGTTGCTCCATGGAGAATAGATGATATAGAGAGCCATCCATGGTGGATGCAGGAAGATTGGATGAAAGTGACTGGAATAGTCTAGAAGAGAGGATGATGGCAGGTGATGACTTGGACTAAGGTGATAGCAGAGATGGAGGAAGTAAGCTAGACAGGACTTGATGGTGGTTAGAGCAGTATCAATGCCTGATATGTCCTACATACTAATAAATGAATGTTGAATGAATGAATAGAATTGGATATCATTGATTAGGGAGAAGAAATTATTAAGAAGGAATTTCAGTTTTCTGGCTTAATCAGCTATGTAGATGCTATTCACTGAGGTGAAGGTGCTAGAGGAGAACTGAGTTGGGGGGAAAAGATTATGAGTTTGGTTTTAAACATGTTAAATTTAACATGCTAGTGAGATACTCAAGTGGAGATCTGACTCTTCCCACTGTATATACCATGCAGTCTCCCAAAAAAAAAAAAAAAAAAAAAAAAAAAAAAAATATATATATATATATATATATATATATATATATATATATATCAGTGATTACCTTAGAGATTGTTTTGTTATCTTTTTTTTGATTTCTGGTTTCATGGTTTTAGAAAATAAAGGAGTTCATACCAGCTCAAACTTGTTTAGTAGATGCCTTTGGAAAAAAGTCTGATTTGGTTTGCATTTCAAGAAAGAAGAAAGGGTTGGGTTTTGTTGAGGGCACAAAACATTTATTCTAGCTTTACATTGATGGCTTGGTTCTTGTCCCTGGATGCCCCAGCTTGGGGCTTGAGGCACTTGCTGTCCATGTGCCAGTGCTAAGGTGTCCAGAATGTGCTCAGCTACAGCATAGGTAAATGTTCTGCACATTGATCCAAGGATTTTATCTAATTAACAAAAACCCTGGCTGGTAAGTACATTTGACTGTCTCAGAGCCTCAGAGAAGCTGTCTGTTTATCGATTGTTGTATCATTTTGGCTGGATGGGAAGATATTAATGATGGCATCAGGGCAACCAAAACATCCAGCTCTCTTAACCAGTAAATATTTAAATGTCCTTGTGGTTTACAGTAGGTTGAAACTAAAGTTTATTCTAAACCAAAGGTCAAGGCTTCACTGGTATCACTCTTCTAATTTGATGCTTGTTGTGAGAGCTCCTTAAGATCATCACACTGTTTTTTGAATGCTAGGATGTAATGTGCACAGGCTTTTGAATAGTGGGATGTTAGAAGGCAGTGTAATGGAAAGAATAAAGGATTTTTAGAATGAGAAGACCTGGCTTCCACTTCTGACACAGCTATGAACTGGCTCTGGGACCCTTAGTAAATCATAGAACGTCCCTCTTTGAGTCTTTGTTTCCAGATCATGTTAATGGGGACCCCACTGAGAACTTTGAATACAGTCCCTAGTGTTCAACTCTGCAGAGAAAACTGAGTCTCTTTGGAAGGGTCCAGATCGCACACTGAAACACTAATTCAAGTGGACAGTTCCCAGGCAAGCAGTTCTTCAGAGTGGCCTGTACCTTTTTCTGAGGTGCGTGACTGGATCTTTGCTTACTTTCTCCCTGGTGATGGCAGGTAATTGGGGAAGGCTGGATTAGCAGCTTTTTCAGAACTTCATGGGTAGGTGGAAGCAGTCTGTCATCTGCATAGAAACCCAGCAGAGTCAGGTGGTTGGCCAACCCCCAGAGCACAGAATGGCCAAGGCCTACTGGGGTGGCTTGTAGGGAGGAGGGATGTCCCTGAAAGGGAGCCCAGCCCTGGGATGGAGCCTCTAGTGTCGGCCCTCCTGGTTCTTGGCTGTGTGGCCGTAGTCCCTAAACTTCCTCAGTGGCCTTACCTGTGAAGTATTGTTGATAATATTTGTCAGACCACCCTCCCAGGGTCTTATGAGAGTTCCAGGCAGGTGGACTCTTGTCTGGAAAATTACTTATCCTTTGGGTCATCAGTGTCATGTTTTCCTGGAAGGCTTCAAGTACCCTAGCCTTCCCAGTACCTGTAGGTCCCCATAACACCCGGAACTTCCTCTGTGACAGCACTTATCACCCCCTGTTGGGATAGGTCATCTATTTTCTTTCTCTCACACAATACTGTGAGCATTGCTGGTTTTCATTGCTGTTCATGTGAATAGTTAACACATACTTACTGAATATTTCAAAAGTGCTTTGTAAATGATAAAGAGTTAGGCAAATGTTAATAGTTATTGATAGTTATAATAAACCTGTAAAAGAGGACTGACCTCCCTTTGAAAAAATAATATAAAAATGGAGAATTAGCTCTTGTATTCAACAAGTAATACCTACTATGTGCTGGCACTGTGCTAAGCTCTGATAGATCAGTGGTAAGCCAAAAATACATAGAGGCATCACCTCATGGAGCTGGAAGCCTACTCAGATGTTGATCGTGCCGATGTGAAATTACAGCTGTGACAGATGCTGCAAGGGAGGGTAAAGAGAATCCTAGAGCCTCTGGTGGATTTCCTCTGGTCAAGGAAAGCTTCCCAGAGGAAGCTTGAGCTCTGGTGAGGAGTTAACCTAGGTGAGTGAAGAAGGGCAGAAGAGCTTTCCTGGCAGAAGGAACTTTTATTTACAGAGACCTGTGGAAGGAGGAACGATGGCAAGTGTGAAGGACTGGAAAGGGCAGGCACCGCAGTGTAGAGCGGGTGCCAGAATAAACATTAGAAGCCGTAGTAAGGAGCTTTGTGTTTGTTCTAACAGCAGTGGTAGCTGATTTGGTGGTGGTGGTGGGGCATGGGGTGGAAGGTTGACACGATCAACAACCATTCTGATTGTTGAGAAACATAAGGAACCAATCTGAGTGTTACCAGTCTGTGTGTTGCCAGCGTCTTTGGCACTGATCCAGCCGCCGCAGCAGGGTAAGTCGCAAAGCTGTAGGCTTCCAGGGCCCCGCAGCAGGGGCAGCAGTCAGGCTCTGTCTCCCCAACAGTATCGCTGTGGCCTGAGTGCCGCTGCTTGAAAATCCCAGCTCAGTCATGACCATAACACATGTCAGCATGGCTAGAACCAGTTAGATTTTTTTCCCAAGGAATTTTACTAGAAACAATGGGAGAGAAATCCAAGAATACTGAAAATAGTCAAGCTAAATGTGTTTCTGGGCTTACAGTATTCACTTTAGCTTCTTGCTTCACAGTTCCTGCTCTGTCCCTGTCCTGTTTGAAAGCTTTCTCAGAAAAAAAATCTCACTTTTGAATTTTGAGGCTCTTTTACATCCTAGTTCCTTCCCTCCCCTCCCTTCTGAGCAGGAGTCCCAGGTCCAGAGTCTTCTTAAGGCAACAAGTGGTTCTCCCCTGTCACTCTGTCAGGGCGTCTGCCCAGGAGGCTCTCATATCATTGGCAGAAATCCCAGTGGTAAGGACTTTGAGATGGGAGAAAGCAAGGTTTCATTCCCAGCTGTGAGTCTGAGAAAACAAGGGTTGAATTCCAGCTGTGCCGTTTGTCAGCTCTGTGACCTTGGGAAGTTGCCTAACCACTTCTCGCCTAAAGTGAGATGATGATTGACCTACCTCACACCATTGCTGTGAGTACTAAATGAGAACATTAAATGACAGAAACTGCTTAGTGCTATGCCTAGTGCATACCAGATGCTCAGTGCATAGTAAGTTTTGTTACTAAGTGTTGATAATTACACCAGGTTTTTACCCCACAGCTAGAAAAATAAATTAAGGTAATGGATAGAATTTTCTGGATATTCAGTTGTTACCCTGTACATGTTTCTTAAACTTTTAGTGTGAGTATTCAGAGACCTCCCAGACTAATGAACACAAGGTAAATGAATATTAAGCGGGGCAAAAAAACACAGCCTATCATGCTTAGTTTTACTCTTTTTTTTTAGAACTCACATATATTCAGAATTTTATTTACTTCTTATAGGATATTACTTTAATGACATTTTTTACACCTATAATTTTTATATACTTTGGTACATGTAGTATAAAATATTATAAAATGATATTTTAGGGGCACCTGGCTGGCTTAGTCGGAAGAGTGTACAACTCTTGATCTTGGGGTTGTGAATTCGAGCCCCATGTTGGGTGTAGAGATTAGTTAAATAAATAAAACTTTTTCAAGAATCTTAAGTAATATTTTAATAACATTGTTGAATATTATTGATAGTGGCTGATGTTTATAAAATGCCTTTTTTGGGGTGCCTGGGTGGCTCAGTCGGTTAAGCGTCCGACTTCAGCTCAGGTCATGATCTCACGGCTCCTGGGTTTGAGCCCCACGTTGGGCTCTGTGCTGACGGCTCAGAGCCTGGGGCCTGCTTCAGATTCTGCTCTGGCTCTCTCTCTGCCCCTTCCCCGCTTGTGCTCTGTCTCTCTGTCTCTAAAATAAAGAAACATTAAAAAAAAATTTAAAAAACCAAAAAACAAATGCTTTTTTTAAGGCAGTTATATGAGGCTTTAATCACTAAATCCTCACAGTCGTGCAGGTAATAATAGCCCTGCTTCACAGACAATGAAACAGAAATGCAGGTTGCTAGAGTAATCCACAGTGGCCCACTTGGAAGTCGCACACCACTTCATTTTCCAGATGAGGCGGCCTGAAGCAGAGAGAGGCTTGCTGGGGTCACAGTTTCCTCAGCACTCTTCCAGGCTCAGCGAGATGTTTTCTAGCTAGAGGAAGAACCATTTCTGTCCGCCTTATTGAGAGTCCACAAGGCTCCTGAAGAGAAACTGTCAAATCCAGATCCCTTACTTGTCCTCCCCTCTGCTCTTCACCCACACCCCTGCCTCCAGCCCCACGCTCCTGCCAGCCATGCCTGGCCCTTCCCTCTACCCCAAGAACCCCATTCCACTCAGGCTTGGCTTCTCACTGTCCCAAACATGCAGCTTACTCATTCTACCTGGAAGCCTTTGCAGTGATTCCGTTTCCACCCCTGTCCTGTCTGGATCCAACTGATGCTTCATCGCCCACCTCAAGCCCTTCTTCTTCCAGAAAGCTCACCCTCACTAATAATGATAGCTGTCATTTATTAAATACCCACTCCATGTGAGGCAGAGTACTAGATACTGTATATGTATTATTTTCATTTCTTGGTACGGTATTGCAAAAGCAGATTATGTTACATCCATTTTCCAGATGACAAAACTTGAGGCTCAGATTTAGTGCTTACTACCTCACAGCTAGTAAATAGCAGTGTGGTGATTTAAACTGAGGCCCACAGGAGTCCAAAGTATGCACTTCCCTTGCTTCAGTTCATTACTTGCTCTAGCCCATATTGAGCTTTCTTACCAGATTCCCACAGCCTTAAAGTCTGAGCCACACAATATCACGGTTAGTTTTCTCCTTGCCTCTCGTGCCTGTGTCTCCTCAACCAGGCTGTGCTGTCACAGCAAGGTGGATGGCACCTCCTCCTGCCTCCACTGTAGCTAGTCACACAAGCTTGGCTGGGCACTCAGAAGGCACACAGTACAGATAGAGCCTTACCGGTTGATTGATTGGTTGAATGAAGCTCTGTTTATTCTCCAGAGGCTACCCAGCAGGAGGGTACAGCAGCTGGACAGGCTGACTGGTCTCCAGGATCCTCCATTCATGTGGATGGGAGGCCCAGGAAGGTTGCATAAGAATCCTCTCTGAGGCTGAGCTGAGGCTTCCATCTCAATGCCCTTTTGTTTGGGGGGGGATAGCACCCAGGCCTCCCGGGAAGTCTGTGTGTTTGACCAGCTTTTGCAGATGGACAGTGAGCAGGGACAGGATATAAAGCACAAACAATTGTGGGAGGCCTCTGAATTCCCAGGGGTTCAGAGTCCAGCAGGCAGGGCAGGATCCTTTCTAGGGCAAGTGACACTTAGTTATAGCCCCTGCATGGGTAGACTGGATCCAAGGCACTTTTTGTCTCTGGCCTCACTTCCTCTTCAGTATTCAAGTCCTTCTTTGGGTTTTCTTTTTTTTTCCCCTTCAAGGAGGTTTTCTGCTGGACAGCTCCTCTAGGTATGAGGCCCTCTCTACCTCCCAAAGGATGCACAAACTCTGGTTGAATAAGCGTTCTTTCTTTTATTCTTTTCTTTTTCTTTTTGAGATATAATTCACATACCATAGAATTCACTCTTTTAAAGGGTGCAGTGGTTTTTGGTATATTTATAAGATTATGCAACCATCACCACTGCCTCATTCCAGAACATTTTCATCACCCCCTCACCCCAAAAAAGATCCTGGTCCCATTGGCAGTCACTCCCTGTTACTCCCCCCAGAACCTGGCAACTACTGATCTACTTTCTGTCCCTGTGGATTTGCCTGTCTGGACATTTTCCATAAATGGAATCATACAACGTGGTCTTTGGGGACAGGCTTCTTTCATTTAGCGTAATGTTTTCAGGGTTCATCCATGTTGTAGCATGTATTGGTACTTCATTCTTTTTATTGCTAAATAATATTCCATGTATAGATCTACCACATTTTATTTATCCTTTTTTCATCAGTTGATGGGTGTTTATGTTTTTACTTTTTGGCTGTTGTGAATAATGCTGCTGTGAACATTCATGTACAGGTTTTTATGTGGGTAGATACCTTGGGTATCTCTTGGGTAGATACCTACAAGTGGAACTGCTGCACAATAGGATAACTCTTATTATCCATTTGCCAGACTGTTTTCCAAAGTGGCTGCACCATTTTACATTCTTCCCAGCAATGTATGAGGGTTCTGACTTCTCTAGTCTTTTCAAAACTTGTTATTGTCTGTCTTTATAGCCATCCTAGTATGTGTGAAGTGATATCCTATTGTAGTTTTGATTTGCATTTCCCTGATGGCTGATGATCCATCCATAGAGCATCTTTTCACATGCTTATTGGCCATTTGTATATCTGCTTTGGCATTTATTTTTATTTTATTTTATTTTATTTAAAAAAAATTTTTTTTAACATTTTATTTATTTTTGAGACAGGGAGAGACAGAGCATGAACAGGGGAGGGTCAGAGAGAGGGAGACACAGAATCCGAAACAGGCTCCAGGCTCTGAGCTGTCAGCACAGAGCCCAACGCGGGGCTCGAACTCACGGACCGTGAGATCATGACCTGAGCCGAAGTAGGACACTCAACCGACTGAGCCACCCAGGCGCCCCTATTTTTATTTTTTTGGCATTTATTTATTCTTAAGACCCCTTATAAGCATTATGCCCCATTTGGCATTGAGGAGGAGAATAAACATGCATCATGATGACTTTTGCCTTTCAAGAACTTGCAGTCTGGTAAGAGACTTGTAATTAGTATGTAAGAAAAGTTAAGGCTTCATAGAGAAGGTGGCATTTAGTCTGGGCCTGGAGATTCGTAGTATTTGGGTACAAGGAGCTTGGTGGAAAGGTTTTCTGGGCATTTGGAGTAATGTAAGCAAAGGCACTCGGTAATTAGAAAAACATTTATCTTGTGATGAATTCTGAAGCTGTATGTGTGGAAAGCACTGGCATAGCACTTGACACATAGTGGGCTGTCATTATGTGTTAGCTTCCCCTGCAACTGTCCTTTAGTCCCTGCTCTGTCCTCCAGGACTGCGCAACTCTTTTCCTGTTCCAGACTTTAAAAAAAAATTTTTTTTTTTGGTAACATTTATTTATTTTTGGGAGATAGAGTGCGAGTGGGGGAGTGGCAGAGAGAGAGAGGGAGACACAGAATCTGAAACAGGCGCCAGGCTCTGAGCTGTCAGCACAGCTGACAACCCAATGCAGGGCTCGAACTCAGGAATGGCGAGATCATAACCTAGGCCAAAGTCGGATGTTTAACCGACTGAGCCACCCAGGCGCCCCTCCGGACCTCTAAATATTAGGAGACAGAGCTCCAAGCCAAGTAAGACTTGGTTCCCTAAACTGTTTTCAAGTCTTCTCCCCATCCTAGTCATTTCCTAATGAAATGGCCACAAAGTTTTGGTGCCCTTTCTGAATTACAGTGTGGCATGACCACAGTTGTGAGGAACAGGGCAGTCATCCCTTTTGTCAGAGATTTTATGCTTCTATTAATATAGCCTGAGCTTGCACTAGCTTTTTTGGTAGCCGTGTTGTGCTCCTAGATTCTGTAAGCTTGCAGTCAGCCCAGCCTGCTGAGAACCAGGGCTTCCTGTACTTCTTTAACCTTTTGATTAGATTTGTTTACCAAACTTGTTTTAGCCTAAAGGCAAGACCACTTTTAAAGTAGCGTATTGCCATGTATTGCTACATGAGTATGAAAGTAGTGCTGCTAACGTGGAGATTACCGTGAGGAAGAAGGGATGGATTGGACCTTTCTCATCTTGAGTCTAGGAGAAGAGGGTCTCTTCAATGGGAGAAGGTTCTAGAAAGCAGAACTAATCAAAGGGTATCTCCATCCTTCAGATCCCTCCTTTCCGTTTAAGTCTTTTCCTTCTTTGTCATTTTTTTTTTTTTTAATTTTTTTTTTTATTTTTGGTACAGAGAGAGACAGAGCATGAACGGGGGAGGGGCAGAGAGAGAGGGAGACACAGAATCGGAAAGAGGCTCCAGGCTCCGAGCCATCAGCCCAGAGCCTGACGCGGGGCTCGAACTCACAGACTGAGATCGTGACCTGGCTGAAGTCGGACGCTTAACCGACTGCGCCACCCAGGCGCCCCACCTTCTTTGTCATTTTTTGTCAGTTGATTAGTCCCATCAGATTCCTGTGGTGTGCTGGCCCCAGGCTAAATGTGGGAAAGGAGGGAAGAAATGGGATATGTGCCCTGGAAGGCAGTGTGGTTCTGTAGGGAGAGGTCCCAGTCCCAAGCTGCCACTTACTGGCTAGTCATCTTAAGCAAGTCCTTAACTAGTCACAAGATCAGATGAGATCACGTCAGGTGCCTGAAACATAGTAGGCTGCTCAAGAAGTGTGAGTTCTTTTGACGTCACCATTCAAGAGCTCTCCACATGAGGAGCCAAGTATGTTGTGTGCTCACTGACCCTGAGTGAGCAGAGCTCTCAGAGCACCTGCGATACTTAAAGCATTTATTTGTGTACTTGTCCCATTTCCGCAACCCCAATTCAGATGGGAGCTGCTTGTGGACAAGGTCCATGTCTGATTCATATCTGTACACTTAGTGCCCAGCACAGAGCCTGACTTGGAGAAGATGCTACCTAAGTTTTGTTACTGGAATGAACCTGAATTAATGTAGGCCAGTCTTTGCCTCCACCTGTCTAGGGAGTCAGGTATTGTGACTGACTTTGCACAGTCCAGTATTTACTGAAAAGCACGGGGTTCTGGAGCTTGGCACTGGTGGCTCAAGTGCCAGCCCTGTTGGAGAAGTCTGAATCACTTCTGTGTCTCACTGCCATATTGTGACAAGCTATCTGGCAACCAGCCAGCTGCCCAGCTAGAGTCCTACTGTAGTGCCAGTAGGTGGCGCCGGTGGCCCTTTCCCACACTTCAGCTACCTAGACCGGCATTTCCATCTTGTCACCAAGTTACCAGGGCAGCTGTTGACTGGGACATACCCTATAGCCCTGGGCAGAGGTACCCAGATAAGGGTGCCCTGGGCCACCCTCTCCTCCTTATAGCCTTGTATTGTTGCTTTTCATGTTTTATTGCGTCCCAGCCTTAACACACACTGCTTGGGGAAACAGGGATGTTTCCTTAAGAGGTTTCGAGGAGGGGCACCCAGGTGGCTCAGTCGGTTAAGCGTCTGACTTCAGCTCAGGTCATGATCTCCCAGTCTGTGAGTTTGAGCCCCGCATCAGGCTCTGTGCTGACAGCTCAGATCCTGGAGCCTGCTTCAGATTCTGTGTCTCCCTCTCTCTGCCCCTCCTCTGCTCATGCTCTGTCTCTGTCTCTGTCTCAAAAATAAATAAAAACATTAAAAAAAAAAATTTAAGGGGCGCCTGGGTGGCTCAGTCGGTTGAGTGTCCTACTTCGGCTCAGGTCATGATCTTGTGATCCGTGAGTTCAAGCCCTGCGTTGGGCTCTGTGCTGACAGCTCAGAGCCTGGAGCCTACTTCCAATTCTGTGTCTCCCTCTCTCTCTGCCCCTCCCCCGCTCGTGCTCTGTCTCTCTCTGTGTCAAAAATAAATAAACATTAAAAAAAATAATAAAAATAAAATTTAAAAGAGGATCCCAGGAGATCATTGGGGGAATCTGTGCTTCTGCCTATCCTTTCTGGTGCAACTCATGTCTCTGCCTCCAGGAAGTTGTCCCTGTGGTTCTGTTGCTCTGACCTACCCTCACACAACACCTTCTCCAGGGTCCTTGCTTGTATTTTAGCTGTTTGCCAGGTGTGGAGCTGAACAGTGAATGCCTTGAAGGACTCAGTGGAACTCAGCTCAGAGTTCTGTAATAACCAGTCTCATGGAAAGTTTGTGGAATGAATGGATGAATAATAGGAAATGGGTTCCTCAAAAAATCGTTACCCAAACTGAAAGACGTTCTACAAACAAATTAGCCTTCCTCTGTAAAAGTGTCAGAACTAAGAAAATCAAAGAAAGGCCCAGCAACTATTCTAGTGAAGGGAAACTGAAGACACTTGCAATGCCTGGTTCTAATATTGATCCTGGCTTACATCTGGATTACAGAGGGAAATTTCTATAAAGGACATTATTGGGATAATTGATGAAATTTGAATATTAGATAAAAACATTTTATCCATGCTACGTGTTCCAAATTTGGTCATTATTGGTTAGTGGTTATGAAAGAGAATGACCTTGTACTTAGAAATATGTGCTGAAGTATTTGGGAGTAAAGGGGCACATAATGTCTGAAACTAACTCTCATATGGTCCAGGAAAAAAAATAGAGAAAAGGAGAGGCGCTTGGGTGGCTCAGTTAGTTAAGTGGCCAACTTTGGCGCAGGTCGTGATCTTGCAGTTTGTGAGTTTGGGCTCCACATTGGGCTCTGTGCTGACAGCACAGAGCCTGGAACCTGCTTCAGATTCTGTGTCTCCCTCTTTCTCTGTCCCTTCCCCACTCGCGCTGTATGTCTTTCTCTCAAAAATAAATAAATATTTTTAAAAATTTAAAAAATAGAGAAAAGGAATGGCTAAGCACAGGAGGCAAAATGTAATGAGAATCTGAGTGGAGGATGGATCTGAGTTTTTTTGTCCTATTTTTGTAACTGTTCTGTAAGCTTGAAATCATTTCAAAATAAAGTTTAAAAAAATCTGTGAGGGGCACCTGGGTGGCTCAGTTGGTTAAGTGTTCAACTCTTGATTTTGGTTCAGGTCATGATCTCATGGTTTGTGAGATCAAGCCCTGCATCAGGCTCTGCACTGACAGCATGGAGCCTACTTGGGATTCTCTCCTCTTTCTCTGCTCCTCCCCTCCTCAAAATAAATAAATAAACTTAAAAAAATCTGTGCACTTTAATGTGTGTCAAGTTTCTGCTTGAAACAGGGAGATGGGACAAAGAATGGTCACCCAGCATCGGACTTCATTCCATTTCATCTAGTACTATGCAGTGAGGGTCTGATCCAGCTCCTGTGCTGTGTGCTTTTGAACAAATGAAAACTTGTGGTAATGACAACTAACATTTGCAAAATGTAAGTGCTTTTGCATATGGTATTTCCTTTGCTCAAGCTCAGCACCCTTGTTAAGTAGGTCTGGCAGGCTGATAAGGTTAAGGTGACTGACTGAGATTCAGAGAGGTTAACGTGACCTGCTATAGTCATGCAGCCTGGAAGAGACACATGCAGGTTCATATCCAAATTAGTCTAGTCTGAGGCTGATGCTTTCTGGACCTCCACATCTGTATCTGTACAAGGAAGGATTGGACTGATTAATCTCTGCCGATCATTTATTATGTCTAGAAATTTTAAAACTTTATATGATAGGAAATAACTAGTCAGGAAGCTTACAGGCACATTCTACACGTTTGTTGTAAGTGCTGCATAAGTGCCTGCCCTTCTCCCTCTCTGCCCACCTGCTTGCCTTTGGAGCAGTTTGGGTATGGCAGTGCTGGGGTGAGCCATATTCCTGGCAGAAAGAGCAACTAGAGAGTTTCCTAGAGGAAGGGTCCCATGCAGGGCCTTAAAGGAGAATGCTTTGTTCAAGTAGCAAATGCAGAAGATGCTAGAGAGGCCTCATGTCTGTGAAGTTAGAGCACCAGGATCCTACCTAAAGTCCACTGGCCCAGGCTGAGTTCTGAGAACAGCCTTCTTCCTCCCTAGCCCTGCCCCTCTCAGCCCAGGCTTACTGGGTAGATAAGGCGCAGATGGAGGCTGTGTGTGTGGATTCTAGCCCCAGGCGCCTTGCCTCTGTTCAGACAGCCTGGCCTGGTGCTGTTATTACTGTAAACAGGACCTTCTGCGAGGCTCCAGCCAGAGTCCTGTTGCCCAGATAGTGATCATGATTGAGTCTGCATGGCTCACTGCTTCCAGGCCTCTGATGCAGGTGGGCCAGGGCTCCCTACCCTTCAGCCCCCCTTCCCAGCTGCAGCTGAGAGCCAGTTAATGTGAAGGATCCGGAAATCAGTTGGAACAATGCACGATTGAAGTTCAGTGGCCGCTTTGTATTGATTGGTTGTAAAGAAAGAGGAAGAAAAATCATGTGGTACCTCCCTCCCCTGAGTAGAAGAGCTGGTTAGCCAGAACAACTCAAAACTGCCCCCATATCCCTGTCTGGGACTGTCTCCCTCCTACAGACAGCAGCCGGAGGAGTTGTCTTTTCTTTGGAAGTCTTGCTGATGCCTGTGTCTGTCAGGAATCCACTTCTCAAATTTTGACGTTATACGTAATTAGAATCCTAAGATTGTAGAACTGGCAGGGACTTGAGAAATCATTGAATTCACGTCCCCTATTTTACCACACAGAAAAGTGAGGCCCAGAGAGACTGATTTATCCAGGATCACACAGCTAGTTACTGAGAGAGCCATGACTAGAATCCATGGCCTCTAGCCCCAGGCCTGCATCTGAAGTATCCCAAGCCCTGAGCCTGAGAAGCCACACCCACATACTCCCACATATACACAGGAGCCTAAGTTCTTTGAAGAAGACAGGCCTAACCAATATATAACAGGTAACTTCCAACATAAGACAGGTATTGGTGAGAGATATATGTCAGGAAATGCTATATACATGTACTCATTCATTCAGCCCCTGAGCCTTGAGAGAGTGGCTGTGGTGCCAGCACAAGGAGTGAAGAGACAGGAGGGTCATGCTGACTGGAGGAGGGGGTGGGGGGACAAGGAAACTGATGTGTTTGGGGAGCCTGGGTGGCTTAGTCGGTTGAGTGTCTGACTTCAGCTCAGGTCATGATCTCATGGTATGTGGGTTCGAGCCCTGCATCAAGGCTTTGTGCTGACAGCTCAGAGCCTGGAGCCTACTTCTGATTCTGTTTCCCTTTCTCTCTTCCCCTCCCCCACCCGTGCTCGCGGGCGCGCGCGCTCTCTCTCTCTCTCTCTCTCTCTCTCTGCCTCCCTCAAAAATAAACATTAAAAAAAAAAAAAAAGGAAACCGATGTGCGATATAGGTTAGCTAGCATAGGCCAATGAGGCAGCATCAAGGCAGTCTTAGGGAAGGCTTCTTGGAGAAAAAAAGGGTAAGGGGCTTTTTCCCCCTAAGAAAGTTTTGTTTAAAAAAGAAAAGCAATAGTATGTTCATTGTTGCCAAAACAACAATAAAACTTAAAAGAATACAGAAGCACTCACAGCAGGAAGGGAAAGTTTAATACCCCCCACCCCCTTTCCCCCTTAACTGTTTCATGTTTGGTCCATAGCCTTCAGATCTCTCCTGGATTCCTGATATATCGGAGCAGCTTTGTTGTCCCCCTTGATTTGTTACTCTCCTATGGAAATCTTTATTTACTTACTATTTATTTATTTATTTAATTTATTTTTAATATAATTTATTGTCGAATTGGTTTCCATACAACACCCAGTGCTCATCCCAACAAGTGCCCTCCTCCCTGCTCATCATCCACTTTCCCCTCTCCCTCACCCCCCATCTACTCTTAGTTTGTTCTCAGTCCTTAAGAGTCTCTTATGGTTTGCCTCCTTTCCTATGGAAATCTTTTTTTTTTAAATTTTTTTTAACGTTTATTTAATATATTATTGAGAGAGAGAGAGAGACAGAGCATGAGTTGGGGGGGGGGGGGCAGAGAGAGAGGGAGACAGAATCCGAAGCAGGCTCCAGGCTCTGAGCTGTCAGCACAGAGCCTGATGTGGGGCTCGAACCCACAAACCAGGAGATCATGACCTGAGCTGAAGTAGGACGCTTAACCTACTGAGCCACCCAGGCGCCCCCCTATGGAGATCTTTAGGTCTTGGGCCAGGGTGCCCTTTTCTACTGCTGGCCCTTGCCTGGGGATTTGAGACTGCTTATTTATCATTTCACAGAAAATTTTGAGCACTTATGTTCCAAGTTCTGTGTACACCTTTCACATATCCTGGTTTACTCTTGTTAACTTCCTTACAATGGGGTAGATACTAATTGGGAAATGATAATAGTACAGGCCGTTGTTCTCTTTGTCCAGTGCTTTATTTTTATTGCATGTCAGGTATTTTTACATATTTTGCATCATTGTTTCTTCATGGTACCCCTGTGTGACTTACGGAGTAGGGCCGCTGGGGTCCTCCATTTTTTTAACAGATGTGGAAACAGGCTTGTAGAGCAGTAGCTGTCACTCAGATGAGGGGACCAAGTGAAGTTCAGAGAGGCTAGGTCATGCATTCATTCGCTGCTACCCACCCAGTAATGCTGGAGCATGCATGTGGACCAAGTCTATTCTGGTAATTCCCCTGCTCCACCCTACTTCCTGAGAGCTGTGTGAGATCTGGGGTTCAACTCCTGACCGCTAGTGTGGCCTCCTTCCTGTCTGCTGCCCTGGGCCACCCCCAATTAGTGTCACCCACCACTGCTGTGCCAGGCAGGAGAGACCTAGTTCATTACGGAAGGGCCTTCCACAAGTCTGGACAGAGCCCAGAAAGGCCTGCAGTGCCCAACTCCTGGACAGAGGCTGCTCTGCCCTGAGTGGCAACCTGCATTAAGCATTCCACTCATCATCTCAGGGATGATGGAATCCTAACCTTTTCGGAGACACCGTGCTCTGTCACAAGCATTGCTCTTTTTAAAAGAGATTAATTCACTTGCCGCATTTTGTCCATTGGTGAAAATCACAGGGGAGAGCAGGGGTGGCTTTCTCAGGCCTCAGAGGCCCTTTCAGCCACTCTCAGCAGGCAGCCACCGGCAAGCCCAGCTGGCCCGAAACTTTGAAATGACTGCCTACTGGGCATTCACTTGCAAAGGAACAAAATGAAATGGAGGAGACCTGGGTGTGTGAAATCCTAACTTTGAGCACAGAGGGGAAGTGGGGGAGGGGCCCCAGCCAGCTTTGAAGGAGGAAAAGTTGTTTGTAGCTGGGTTCACTTGTGATGGTTTGTAATGTTGGTACTGGTCCTGCCTTGAGTCACCGAGTGCCACCACTCCTTATGGAGTGCTACCACGTGGTATCTCTTTTAATCCTTACAGCCACCTTGCACAATAGAGATTAATATCCCCCGTGCCACAGCTAGTAAGTGAGAGAGCGCCCTTGGACTCCAGGGTCATTGCTTTTTTCGTTACATCTGAGCCCCCAGAAGGCTGCAAAGAATGGTGCTCAGGCAGGATGCTGTGCAGGGCTCAAAAGCTGGAGTGTCGCTGAAGAACATCAAGATTTGCCTCCTAGGAATGAGTCTTCCAAGTTGGTGGAGCCCTTTCCTTCAGATTTCAGTGTCCCCTCCTGAAACCTGTAAGAGCCTATGAGGAGGCTAAAGCTTGGGATGAGATACCTTCCGTAGCTTGTTAGAGTAGGAGGCGCCAGCCCTGGAACTAGAGCCCAGGCTGCCTGACTGCTCTCTGCTCTTTTGGCTCTGTTCATTGACAGGATAGCAAGTTTAGAGAAGCCCTCTTTTCCAGCAGTCCTCCTCTTAGAAGAAAACCCTGCATTGTACAGAAAAAAGATAACCCCTAAATGCTGATGGCCGTGTAACAAGTAGCTGAAAATTGTTGCTAATCAGAGACATGCAAACTAAAACAATAATGTGAGATCCCTTTACACCTGTTGGGCTTGCAGTCAGTAGGAAGCTGGCAACTGCCAAGTGTTGGCTGGGAGAGCAGGACACAGGAACATCCTGAAACCCAGGGATCTCACTGCAAGTACATGCCTCAGAAATACTCCTACTGGTCCAAAAGGGCACATTTTCTTGTTCTTTTTGTTTGTTTGTTTTGTTTAATGTTTATTTATTTTTGATAGAGAGCAGGAGAGGGCCAGAGAGAGAGAGGGAGATAGAGAATTCCAAGCAGGCTTCACACTGTCAGCGCAAAGCTTGACACAGGGCTCGAACTCCGAAACCGTGAGATCGTGACCTGAGGCGAAATCAAGAGTCAGATACTTAGCCAGCTGAGCCACCCAGGCCCCCCACAAGAGGATGTTCTTTGAGCATTACTTTTGGTGGCTGGGAGATGGAGACTGCCTCAGTAGGTATCTCTGGGAGAGCAGAGAAGGAAAAAATCTGGTGAATGTGCCATTGAGAATTATATAGCAATTTTAAAAAATGGAATTATTGTATACTTGGCGGTGTGAGTTAATCTTAAAATGTATTATTTGTGAAAAAAAGTAATAAATACAACACGTGTGTGTGTGTACATATATAAAGAGAAAACACTGCTTGGCTCAGGCTTTGGAAAGTAAGAACCTCTGTCTTGTCTCCTTCCCAGGAGCCAGCATGCAGCTGGGCACAGAGTAGGTATGTACACATGTTTGTTGAATAAATGAAGAGAGGAGTGCCCAGAGCCAAGCTGAATGAATTACCCAGTCATCCTATGTGACCCTGTCTTAGAATCCCTGGGTATTGGCCAACCTGCCACTGCCAGCGTCAGACTACAACACTTCGTTCCATGAAAGAGGTGGAAGTAGGGTAAGGTGGCAGGTGGAAGCCACCCTGTATCGAACACCTGCTATGTGCCAGGTACTGGGCTAGGATCCCAGCAAATTAGAGGTTAGTGTCCCTATTTGATAGGTGAGAAAACTGAGACTCAGAGAATTGATTGGCCTAGGGTTATCTAGCTGGGCTAGAATGTGAATCCAGGTTTGATTTATTACAAAGTCCTTTTATTCATCCTTTTCATTACACCATACTCGGTCCTCAAGGGGCATGAGGAGAAGGCATCTCAGTCCTGTTTCTTCAGCCCTACTTCCAGATCAGAGCTGCTTCCAGAATTCTCAGGGCCCAGGCAGGGGAAAACGGCTCACTGTCCCACTGGAGACAGGAGGGATTCTGGCTGCACTGAGTTTTTCCTGGCCATGCCCCGCTTTCTCATTTTCCTGCCCTGACTTGTCTCCCTTGTCTATGTTACAACAGCTCCCAAACTGTCTTTTGTCCCCACTTTCTACTCTTTCCCCTTTCAGAGTCAGCTTGCTTAAGCTATCAGGTTAATTTTATAATTTCTTTTACACAGAAACCTTCAGTGACAACCCTTTTGCCTGTGGTAATAGTCTTAAGGAATGCCAAATAGGTTTATTCTCTGTTGCCGGCTTTAGCTGATCAATGATGCCTGATTAGAACGAGGGTTGAAAAGGATTCTGAGGCTTGTTCAAAGGCTCCACAGGAAAAACTTCCGGGAGAGATTCATGATTTCTGACTTAGATGCAGGAGGCAGGACAGTAGCATGCATGCCAGGCATTTGTCAACTCTTGAAGTTGGGTTTGTAACCTAGGATCTTTTTTTGATTTCATGAAGACCTGTGAACTCCTGGACATTGAAAAAAAAAAAATCTTTTTTTTGAGTACCTGTGCTCTTGTGCACTTTTCTGGAGAGAATCGTCAGCTTTGGTCATATTCTCAAAGAAGCCTATGTCTCAAAAGAGATTTACGCCTACTGCCTTGGCCCTGTGTCTTGACTTTAGAGGCTCTGTTGTAGGCCCTGCATACCTTGGCAGCTGCCTGTTTCTCTGCCAAGAACCGTCACCTGGATGGATCTACTTGATGATTTCCAAATATACCTTCCCATTGCTTCCCTGTGTCCTGATAGTGTCTTGTTCCTTTTGTCTTGACTGTTGCGCACTTCCTCCCTTGTCTCTAAACTGTTTCCATTCTTCAAGGCACAGTTCAGGCTTTTCCTTCAGAAACCTCTTTGATTTGCTTCGGCTGGTCTTGATTTTCTGGCCTTCTGTACTGAGGACCAGAGAAATGAAGCCATCCTATCAGAATCACAGTTAGGATCAGAACCCCAGGCTCTAAACTCTCATACCCATGCACTTTCCACAGCACCTGCTAAACCAGGGAAGGTTTTGTAAGTTAGGAAGGAGGTTTTGTGCAAAGAGATTTTGTCTCACAGGGTTCTTACTCTCTTTAATATTCTTGGCCATAGAAAATTGTTCCTGCATAAAAAAGGCTTAACTCTGTGTGGTAAAGAGGCCCAGGAGTTTCACCGGAACAAATCCTCCAAATTAGAGATCAGAGATGAGTGACTTCCCAATCTCCTCTTCAACACTCTTCCCTCAGATTTTGTGCCCAGTCATGCTGCCTTCTCTTCTGGGGGAGAGGCTTTAGCCTCTGCCTCATGCACTCCTTCCTCTTCTTTGACCTCATTTGTCGGGCTAACTCTCTGGCATCACATCCTCAGGAAGGGCTTCCAGGTCACTAAGACTGGGTTAGGTCTCCTGGGTGTGCACTTGTAGCCTGTGCTCCCCATTCACAGCCCTCCTCTGATGCATGCTTATGTCCTTGCTGGCCTGTCTTCTCTCCTGTGTCAGCACGGGCCAAGTGAATACATACTTGATATGGCTTTTCCTCCCAAGCCTTCATCACCTGCTTACTTCAGCAGCACAGAGCTTTTATTTGGCTTGGTCCAGAGGAGCAGTGACTGCAGATTGTGGCACAAGAATGGCACTAGGACTCAATTCTAAGCCTCCAGACTCTCTGCAGGTGCCCTTTCATTTGCTCCCCTCTAAAGAGTCCTCCAAACACCCTCCCACCCAGTCCTCATAAGCAGATCCTGCCTTGTTGGTGAATTGCTCTTGCCTTTTGGTCCCCCTCTCTCCTGGTCTCCTGTAGCACTTCTGGTGGAAAACTATACGCTGCAGGCTTTGATTTCCTGCTGTCCTGAGTCTTCCCTCCACAACTATGTCATTTGCTCTCTAGGGTACACCTGTGTCTTCTCACCCCCATCCCAGAATCTAGCACAGGACCAGGCACGTATGGTGATTGCTAAAATCAGTTGAGTATCTTGTCTTCCATGTGCCATGGCGTCAGGTTCAGTTTGGAGGAAGGGTGGTGAGGCGAGAAGGGTTCCAGCTCTAGAGCCTTTATCAGCCTGAACTTCAGTCACTGATCACTCCTTAGCTAGCTTTGTGACCTTCAGCGAGTCATATCACCTCACTGAGCCTGTTACCTCATCCATGAGAAGAGGAGGTTAGCGTCAGTTCCTTAAGCATCTATGAAGAGCAAATGAGAGCAGGTGTGTCAAGTTCTGAAGGCAGTTCCTGCTTATAGTAGGTGTCCAGTAAGAGGTTGATTCTGTTTACTCCCTTCTCTCTGTCCACCCCCACATTGTAGAGCCCCCTGTTCCCAGGACCCGGAATTCAGGATTTTAGTGATATATATAAAACTGTGTTTGTTAGTTTATCCAGCAACTATTGAGCTCTTACTATGTGTTAGGCACTGGCATAGAGAGTCAGGCTTGTGTGGACTCTCCTAGAAACCTAATGTAGCATTTCTTTCTTTTTTTTTGGTAATATTTATCTATTTTTGAGAGAGAGAGAGAGACAGACAGACAGACAGAGCACAATTGGGGGAGGGGCAGAGAGAGAGAGAGGGAGACACAGAATCTGAAGGAGGCTCCAGACTCTGAGCTGTTAGCTAGCACAGAGCTGCCGCAGGGCTCAAACTCATGAGCTGCAAGGTCATGACCTGAGTCAAAGTTGGAAGCTTAACCTACTGAGCTACTCAGGCACCCCAGTCTAGCATTTCTAGCATTCTTTCCATGTTTCCTTGGGTTTGAGATTTTGAATTTCCAAATAACCACCATACAGAGAAACTTGAGTGTGATCCTTTTGCAAACTGGCACTTACCTAGATAAGCAGTGTCATTGGGCATTCAGTGCTAAGCATGGGGAAATTCTAAGGATGGGAAACAGATCTGTGGATTGGATGAGCTAAGGAAGCCTTCTCAGGGGACCTCTCAAGCCAGGATTGTATTCCATACCATGGAAGTAGGATTAGAATAGGCAAAGAATCAGGGAGAGAGCATTGGACCAAGGTAGTGGACCAAGGTAGTGGGAGTGTCAGGGTATTAAGATAGAGAAGGCACATTCTTTCCTCAGAAGGCTGGAAGGATAACAGCAGGGGTCAGACTGATTAAGGGAAGAAGGAGAGGGGTAGGGGATCCCTGGGGAAGGGGGGGGAGACTGGCCAGAGGAGCTAGAGTGGGTACTTAGTTCTCAAAGGCCTCTGACTGTTTCCAGATTCATGTAGCCTCCCTATTTGTTGACTGTCTCATTTCTTCCACTCTTACGTCCATGATATGCCATACACTGAAAATATTTCTCTCTTTCTAGGCTCTTGTCAGAAGGTGCAGATGTCAATGCAAGGCACAGACTTGGGTGGACAGCACTCATGGTGGCAGCCATCAGCCGAAACGACAGGTGAGAGATCTCCTTCCACACAGGGCTCCCTTAGCCAGATCCCTGCAGACCACATTCCAGAACCCTCTTCCACCCTTGCTTGTCTCCCTGCTGTTTTCTCCAGAGGCAGGGTGGTGGACTAAGGAGAAGGTCAGGTCTACACCTTGTGCAGTGGAAAGTATAGAAGATGTGGAGAGGGAAGAATATAACTCTGGATCCTAGCTCCATCTTTCATTGGCTTTGTGACATTAGGCATGTCATTTGCATTGTTGAAGTCACGAAATGTTTGGAAGTGTGTTAAGTGGTTGAAGGTACACATTTGAGTTACCTCCATGTTTTCTTATTCCACCATCTGTCCATGTGAGGAATCTGTAGTCACAGTAAGGGCCCCGCTAGGCTATTTCTTTGGAGGTTCTGATGGAAACTAGGGAAGGCCGGGGACATTCTCCCTCCCATTGGAGGCCGTGTTCTTTTCCTGCCCGCTCCCCCATTTCCTCAAGGGATAGCTGTTTTGTAAAGACTGAAATAGTCCCCTGTGTGTAGAGAATTACTTCAGTTCTCACAACTGACACAAGATAGGTAGGTAGGTAGGTAGGTAGGTAGGTGGTGGATGGATGGATTTCTCATTTTGTAGCTGAGAAAACTGAAGCCCAAAGAGATAAGGTGATTTGTCTGAGATCACACAGACGAGTTAGAGCCTGGTCTGGCTGCCTACAAAGTTTGTGTGTTTTACTTTACCTCATTGCTGCCAGATCCTGGGCTAGTGCTGCATACTGCCTCTCCATCCCAGTCTCTAGCTGTAATTATGCAAAAGAATTGATTAAAAAGGAGCAAAAAGAAATGCTTTCAAAAAAAGCAGACTGGGCACTTAAGTAGCAGCCACTGAAATTGATAGTTTGAGTTACCAGTTTTAATTTTTCCTTTAAGCAGATCATTAAGGCTTTTGTCTGCCAGTACTGGCCTCCTTTGGAAGGATCATAAATGTGGTGGAAACCAACAAAACGGATTTTCTAATATAAAGATGGCAGTGCTTCAGACTGGCTGAGAGACTTGGCTATACATGAGATAGGTCTCTCCTCTCTGCTCCTCTGTCCTGAACTTGTTTCTCAGAATTCCATTTCTTTATTTGCCACTTAAGCTCCAAGCCCTTAAAAGAATACTTGGTGTGGGGCGCCTGGGTGGCTCAGTCAGTTGAGCATCCGACTTTGGCTCAGGTCATGATGTCATGGCACGTGAGTTGGAGCCCCCTGTCAGGCTCTGTGCTGACAGGTCAGAGCCTGGAGCCTGCTTCCGATTCTTTGTCTCCCTCTCTCTCTCTGTCCCTCCCCCGTTCACACTCTTTGTCTCTCTGTCTCAAAAATAAACATTAAAAAAAGAAAAAAAGAAAAAAGAAAACTTGATGTAAATAGGCTTTGCAGTTGAGAGTCCTGGAATCCAGTCCTGGTTCTGACCCTTCGTTGAATTTAAGAATTCTGTGGGCACTCTATTTCTTCATCTGAAATCATTTATTTTTACAAACATTTGGTAAACGTCTACTCTGAGCCAGACTCTGTGCTCAGCATTGGAGAATCAGAGACCTTGGGAGCTCAAGGTCCAATGTGAAAAAGAATGGCAGGTAGAGAGACAGAGTGTAGTGTAATCAATGATGTCAGAGCCATGTGGACAGGAAATTATCAAAGCAGAGGTTAGGAGAGGACTGACTCTGTGAGCAGGGTAGATTCTTGCTATATTTTTGTGAGAACCCAGTGAGATAGTGTTTGTGCTACCTGTTACAAATGGTGAGTTGTTATTCTCTGTTGCCCATATTAGATGTCTCTACACATAAACACATGTGTTTATTCTACCAGTGATACTCCACCCACCACCACCTCCACCCCACCCACCAGTTTTCTTTCCCAGCTTGCAAGTATCTCCATTCACAAGAGATAGCAGGTGGTGGAGAAAAGAGAAGGGAGTGTGTGCCCTTCTTTACATAGTATTTTCAGCGCTGAGACAGAATAGGAAATAACACTATACTTAAGAGTACTGTCAATCAGTGAGCAGATAGCTGGTAGATGTGCTCTGGGGACATTTCTCTCTAAATCTAACGAGTTGTTGGCTTAACTGATTGTCCTGTCTTTATCCAGGGCCATTAGCAAATCAGCGTTGCTTGTTGAGTGAAGTGACAGTGTTGGCTAGTATTTACTTGTTTTGGTTCCTAGGACTAATTATTGGTGTTTTAAACATCCATTTTGTGCCCTCCTCTTCCTTCCAGGGCCCAGGGACAGATTTTTATTGCAAATAGCAAACTTAGGTTAATTTATTCATATCATATATATATACATATATATACACATATATACACATTATATACATATACATACATACATACATACGTATGTACATACATACATATGTATGTGTATATATATATACATTATATATATACACATTATATACATATATACATTATACACATTATATACATATACATACATACATATGTATATACATATATATGTATATATACATATATATACATATATATTACACACATATATACACATATACACAATATATATGCACATATATATACATATATATGTATACATATACATATATATATTACAGATATATGTATATATATACATATACATATCTGTATATACATTACATATACCTGTAATATATATATATATATATATATATACATATATATGTGTATATATATATATATATTTGGCACCTACTGTTTGCCAGTCACTGTTCTTGACAAAGATTCCTGTCCTCACAGAGCATATTTCTTTTTTTTTTTTTCCCACAGAGCATATTTCTATACTAGTGGTCCCTGCGTAGAGAGAGGCAGAAACAGACAATAAATAATAAATATAATACATAAGTAAACTACATACCTTATTAGAAGGTAAGAAGTGCTATAGAAAAGGAAAAATTGGGGTGCCTGGGTGGCTCAGTCAGTTGAGCGTCTGACTTCAGCTCAGGTCATGATCTCACGGTTTGTGGGTTCGAGCCCCACATTGGGCTCTGTGCTGATAGCTCGGAGCCTGGAGACTGCTTCGGATTCTGTGTCTCCCTCTCTCTCTGCCCCTCCCCCGCTTGTGCTCTGTCTCTCTCTCTCTCTCTCTCTCTCTCTCTCAAAAATGAATAAATGTGAAAAGAAAAGGAAAGGAAAAATAGGAGCACCTATGTGGCTCAGTTGGTTGAGTCTGACTCTTGTTTTCAGTTCAGGTCATGATCCCAGGGTATTGGGATCTAGCCCTGCATCAGGCTCCATGCTGAGTATGGAGCCTGCATGGGATTCTCTCTTTCTCCCTCTGCCCCTCTCCCCCACTTGCCCTCTCTCTAAAATTAAAACTTAAAAAAGAGAGAGAGAGAGAGAAAGGAAAAATGGAACCTGATAAAAAGGAATGCCAGGAGTACCTTGGTCAGAGTGAGTAGGCCTCATTGGTAAAGTGCCGTGGGGGGTGGTCTTGAGAGATGATCATGCTTATGCCAGCACAGTCTGCCAGTAAGTTTCTCCTGATTAGAAGTGTGCTGATCCTCATTTCATCAATCACCAAGCCCTTCTGGAATCAGGCCTGAAATACCACCACCTTTCAATTGGATTTGGATGAAAGGAGGGTAGAGGAACTGCACGTTTTGATTCCAAGCTGAGAGCAGAGAACCTTCACCTCCTTTAGATGTTGGCAGCTTGCAAGCTCAAGGGAGAGAGGTCCTAAGACCATCTGATCATTTCACCTCAACTGCCGTTAGTGAGTGCCTGCTTCATGCCTTACATCCTTCGGGATAGAGCACAATAGTGTCTATCCTTAAGGAGATTAACATCTTGTGAACTGTTATTTATGTATGTATTTGTCTTTTAACTTAATTTTGAATAGTAAAGATAGTACTATCTTATTTAATTTTGAATAGAAAATACAGTACTGTAGCACAAAATTTTTGAAGTATGTATGGGAACTTAATTTATAATTTGTTCTCACCTTTTATTTCCAAAAGGGTTTGCAGTGACTCAAATTAAAATACAAATATAAATGTACACGGGAGAGTTAAAACTGGATCAGAAATCATATTGGTAAAAGGAAAGATAATTGTATCAGGATTGAACGAGAGATTTTCTTTTCTGAAAATAGGTTTATTGTTTTTGTAAAAATAATATGGAGAAGAAAGTAGCAGTCAAATAAATTCCCTCTGTCTAGAGATTGATTGTGTGTGTGTGTGTGTGTGTGTAATTTTATATAAATGGGACGATGCTGTACTCACTGCAAATCAGGTAATTAGTGGAATTAAGTATTAATTTAGATTGAAGTTTCCTGACGAACAAGGCAAAAAAGGGATACAGAGAGTTTGGTTCATCAGGAAGGAGGAACTTTGTTCTGGCACCCCTTTATACTATCATTTTATGTATCCAGCAAACATTTTTTAAAACTATACTGTGTCTGGTGCTGATGTGTTAGGCTGTGAGGGGATTCAGATAATAAGCATCACAGCCTTTGCCTTAAGAAGCTTACTCAGACTGCTGACATCAAGGATGCAAGTAATGTGATGGCCTTTGTTTTCAGTAGCCGTTCTGCTAAAGATTTACCAACATTCTACTAGGATGATCCTTTTGCCAGCCCTAGTAACAGCTTGGGTGTACTAGCGACTTGAGGAGCAGTCGCTGGGGGCTGACCCCTTTTCCACAATGAGACCTTCATAAGCCTCATGCCACAGGCACTTGTTTAGCCTGAGTCTGGGTGCCTCATTCTGTGTTGCACTTTGACCCAACCCAACTAAAGGCTAAGCCACAGGGTCCCAGGATGATCACTGTGACTTAGCATAGCCTTCACCAGCTCGTGCAAATATACCCAGCCTTCAGCTAAATTCAATTAGTTTTTCTTTAAGAAGGGAAAGAAATCCAATTTTACCAAACATGGACAGACGGTGGAAGGCACTTTGATGTTACAACCTCTCAGTGATGCTTTACTTAGTCACAAGTTCATAAGCAAGAAGGCTTAATTACTTGGGAAAACACAGGATTAAAACTGGATACAATGGCTGAGTATCCGCTCTTGGGCGACTTGATTCGAACCCATGTACCCAGTTCGTGTGTGGTGCGAACTTTGATGTGTGCTATGACAAGCTGAAAGTCATGACCCCCTCAGGGAAGCTCCTTCACATGGCGTTTGCAGGATGTGTAGGCGGAGAGGCAGGGCCTGCCCGGCCTGTTTGCTCAACTTTGATGTCCAAGCAGCCACAGGCCCCACTGTTTGCTCTTTCACTGAAGGATGGATTGGGAGCCTCCTACCTTTCCCAGTGGACAATGGCCAGCAGTGGAGTGTGACGACTGTTGACCATTCCAGGAGCCTGGTGGACCAGAACAGGGCTTTAGGAGGTACAGAGCCTGGGGGGCCAAAAGCTGTTTATAGAACAGTCATTTCTCCAGATGTAGCTTTCCTTAAAGCCTAGTGTTGGTTAGGTGCTTATTGTGGAGGTAAAAATAGTCTCCTGAGTTTTAGCAGTTACCAACTACTGCTTGGCCCTCTGTCCAGTGTCACTAAAGTATTTGTAAAATGAAGGTATAAGTCTGTCCTGTTTACTTCATCAGTGTTTACGTGCAAGGGATAGCGGTGTGATGGAAATACGGTATGATTTAGATCCTTATAGTTTTTAATGACTTAAAACACATGTCTGATAAAAGGAATAGTGTCCAGAAGATACAAAGAAGTGTTGCAAATCAACAGTAAAAAGACAACCCAATTTTTAAAAAATGGGCAAAAGATTTGAGCAGACATTAGCCAAAGAAGAGATGGATGGCAAATAAGCACATGAAAAGATACTCAGCATTCATCATTTAGGGAAATGTGAGTTAAAATCACAAGGAGAAACCACTGTATACCTGCTAGAATGGCTAAAGTTTAGAAAACCTGACGGTACCAAGTGCTGACAAGGATGCAGAACAACTGCCATCATTGCTGATAGGAATGCATTATGCTATAAACCACTTTGGCAGTCTCTCATAAAGGCAAAACATATATTACCATCTAGCCCAGCAAAACCAACTCTTATACCAACTTTGTCCATGAGATATAGAAACATGAATCTTGGGGGCGTCTGGGTGGCTCAGTCAGGTAAGCATCTGACTTTGGCTCAGTTCATGATCTTGCAGTTAGTGAGTTTGAGCCCCGCATTGAGCTCTGCGCTGTCAGTGTGGAGCCTGCTTCAGATCCTCTGTCTCCCTCTCTCTGCCCCTCCTCTGTAAATATGTTTTAAATATGTTTAAATAAACATTTAAAAAGATTAAAAACAAAAACAAAAATCTTCAAAAAGACATTGATAGTAGTTTATTCATAATTGCCCCAAACTGGAAATCATCCAAATGTCTATTAACTGGTGAATGGACAAATTATGGTACATCCATACAGCGGACCACTATTCTGCAGTTAAAAAAAAAAAAAAAATTACACGTGCAACAACAGGGACAAATATTAAAAGCCTTATGCTAAGCTAAAGCCAGACACAAAAAACTAGCTATGATATAATTCCATTTATAGGATGATCTGGAAAAGGCAGTACTGTAGGGACAGAAATCAGGTTAGTGGCTGCTAGGGTTTAGGAGTAGGAGGAAGGGCTCAAAGGAACTTTTGGGTGATGGAAATATTCTAAATCTGGATTGAACAATCAAAAGTCATCAAATTGTACATCTTAAAAGGGTGAATTTTACTGTGAGTAAATGATACTTCAGTAAATTGACTTAAAAAAAACTTTTTAAAAAAGTCATCATCCCGGGGCACCTGAGTGGTTCAGTTGGCTGAGCGTCCAACTTTGGCTTAGGTCATGGTCTCACAGTTTGTGGGTTCAAGCTGTGCATCGGGCTTTGTGCTGACAGCTCAGAGCCTGGAGCCTGCTTCAGATTCTGTGTCTCCCTCTCTCTCTGCCCCTCGCCCACTCACACTCTGTCTCTCTCTCTCTCTCTCTCTCTCTCTCTCTCTCTCTCTCAAAGGTGAATAAACATTTAAAAAAATTTTTTTAAAAGCCATCATCCCTGTCTAATATTCATTATTAATTGTGACTGGTGGCACACTGAGAATTTGTTTGTCATGTCAAAATGAATTCGTATAGTTCCTGGTCACCTCGAATGTTTAGATTTCCTATTGTTGATGGTATTTCACATGTATTAATTGTTACTAGAGAATAAAGGTTTGTGACTTCACATGATTTGTGACGTCATAAGGTGTAATTCCTGATGAACAACAACAAATTCATTTACAAGCGATACACAGGGAGCTTATGTAAATTCACAAAGTATCCTATGATTCTTCATAGTAAGAAAAAAGTACAGGATACAGGACTGGGAGCTTGTCTTCCATCCCACATGGTCCTCAGACTCCTTGTCCCTGGACTGCCAGGCAGTGAGACCACCTAGATAGTGTGGCTGTTGTGCCTCAGGAACCAAGAGTGGGATGGTGGGGGGGAGATTCAGATAAGTCCACTTGGGCTTGATGGTTACTCTGAAAGCCCCTGCCTCAGAGAAGGTGAAGTTATGAAGCAGAGCTCCAGCAAAACTGTTTGAAATTCCCCACAAGAGTCTCCCTCCCTCCTCTGCTTTTTCTCCCGGAGTGCATTTCATAAGCATCGGAAGGACTGCTTCCCGGCACTGCCTTCCCTGCTTGGCCAGGGTCCCTGAGGAGCTGATCTAATGAGTGGATAACACGCATTTGCCAAGGCCTTCCTGGATGTGGTACCTGGGCTTTGTTAATTTTAAAATGCCGCCATCCTTGGCTGAAGACCATTTAATTTCCTCTCATAGCAGTCATTTATTTTTAGCATTTGCTTATTTTCTTTCCACCTTACTGAGATGGTGGGTGGGCATTAAAACCTGTCTTTAAGAAACCAGTAGCTCAATTGAGATTCCTGGCTGTGCAGGCCTTTCTTTATGGGGTCAGCCACTGCACAGGTGTTCTTAGAGTGATGCTGCTCCTGGAGCTGGACCAGGGGCAGCTTCCCTGAGTGGCTCTCCTTCCTTGTTGGCTGGCCAGAGGCAGTGCTGGTAGAGCACCCTTGCGCCTGTGCTTCAGTGCAGGTCCTTCGGGGGCCCAACCATGTAGAGGTCTATCCTGCCTCAGAGTTCTGCAGCTTCTTCCCAGGGTCCCCATCCTGTTCTTGGCCTGGCTGCTTGTTGCCTGTGCTGTGCTGGCTGATCTTCTGACTGTAGTGATCACGGCTATGGTTATGATTGAGTGCCTTCTGTATGCCAAGCCTATGTCAGGCACTTCTCAGGTTGTCTCTAATCCTCACTGCAATCCAAATAGGGAAGGATTATTATCCCTATTTTGCAGATGGGGAAAGTGAAGCTCAGGGATACCCAGGGTTGTTTAATAAGTGAAAGAGGGAACCAGGATTTGAAGCCAGGTATCTTTGAACCACAGATTCTCATTTTTTCCACTGGAGTATGCTGCCTGTGGAGGGAGATGGTGGGGAGCAAGGCTATGGGTTGGCCTAAGGGGTGCTGGGACTAGAGTGAAGTCAGCTCAATTAGGGTTTCTTGATGATGTGCTGGATGATTATGAGAAGTCTAAAAACAGACAAAACATTCTCCGTTTCTCAAAAAGCTGACAATTGGGGGGTGCCTGACTGAATCAGTAGAGCATGCAACTCTTGATCTTGGGGTTGTAAGTTCAAGGCCCATGTTGGGTAGAGAGATTACTTAAAAATAAAAATCTTAAAAATCTGGCAGTAAAGGGATAAACAAGTCCCACTTTAACTGTAGAATGAGGCAGAATGTGGTTAGTGCCTCAGTGAAGATCACCTATAGTGCTAGGTGTAGATCACGCCATGTAGAGGCAACATCATTAAGGGAAGCCTTTCATACGAGGTGGGCCTTGAAAGTTGGACAGGATTTTGATTGATAGAGGTGGGGGCTAGAAAGACAGCATTTCTGGGAGAAGGACTGTGGTGAGCATAGGTTCACAAAGGTGAGAAAGTAGGACTGTGCCAGATCTTGTTGGAGGATCTAGCAGAGGCTAGAGACCAGAGAATGTGAAGGAAAGGCCTTATCCAACACAGGCCATGATCCTCTCAGTCTTTGGTAGCCTAACATTGGTACAGCTGTAGCTCTAGAGCTGGATTACCTGGGCTCAACCACATTCTTTCTCTTACTAGTTATGTACCTCGGCAAGTTCTTTCACTTATCTGTGATTGTTTCTTCACATCTACTATAAAATGGGGATAATAAGTAGATCTACCACAAAAGGCTGTTTTGAGGTTTAAATATGTAAATATATGTAGTGTTAGAACAATGCCTACCATATTGTAAGCACTTGATAAGGCTTTGTTACTTTGGTTAGTGGTAGTAGTGGTGCCTTAATTATTATTCTTGTTGTTGATTATTGGTCACTCCAGGAGGAAATTAGTGAATGGTCTACAGGTAAGCCTGTCTTTGAATGTAGGGTATTACTTGTCTCTCACCAATACCTTTAGGTGACTCAGAAGTAGTAGGGCTTTGGAGATTTTTTCCACTCCTTTTCATCCTAGAAACTGGGCCTAGAACATGAGACCCCAGAGCAGGACACTTTGATATAGGACTGGCTCTTGTCCCAGGTGGCCACCTGCCCGATGCTGGACAGTGCTCAGTATTTCCCAGCAAGAAAGGGTGGGTGAGAATGCTGGCCAGGTGCCCGGAATGCCAGCATCATGTCCCCAGAAAAGTGTGCCGAGTTTGATTTTATCCCACTGCTGCTGCTGTGGCCGATTATGTCTGAGTAACAGAGTCATTTCTAATCCCATTTGGAATCATTGCTCAAGATAATCCTGTTTCATAGTAATGATATTCCAATTCCAGCATGCACCGATTCTAGTTTGGCAGATGCATGCCTTGACCTCAGGCAACCCAAGACAGTGGTCCCTGGAAAGCAGTGCCAGCTCATTTGCCTAACATAACAATCTCAGGATAACCCCCCTTCTCCAACACTATATCTTGTTCGGGAGTTCTGTGTTCAGTGATCTCCTGGAGAGTTTCAGTTGGGACCAACAAGGAGAGCATCCAGTGCTCATCCTGGTCATGGGGAAGGATACATTGGGAAGGATGTTCAACTTCTAAGGACTGTGATATGATTCACTCCCACATCTTTTCTTTAAAGACATCAGATCCACTCTCTGCCATGGGCTCGCTCTTTCTTTCTTTCTTTCTTTCTTTCTTTCTTTCTTTCTTTCTACCTGTCTACCTGTCTAAGAGAACAAACTATACCTTTATTTACTTTTCATTAAGTTTAAATCCTTGAGAGGTACAACATCACACGGATTCTGTGGCCAGAGGCTTTAGCAGGAAGATTGCTTCAGAATTTGGCATGAACCATGCCAGTGGTTCCACAAGCACAAGTTACTTTTCTCCAGATTGCTCTGGTTTTGTTCGGTTTGCCACCAGGAGTCACTGTGTTGTTCTTTGCTTTGTACATATACGCATATCTCTTGCCTAGATAGAATTCAGTTTTATCTAGAGCATAAACATCTTCAGTTTTAAGAAGAGCTGTGTGCTCCCTCTGGTTCCAAAGACCTCACTTATAGCCAACAAAAATGGCCTTGGACTACAGCCTAACAGACATATTTGTTGTTTTAAGAGTCCTGTTCCCAGCAGGCTTCCACAGGGTCCAAGGGTCCAAGATGGTGGAAAGAGGTGAGCTGCTTATTTAAATAAGGCTGCAGGCTAGTGGGTCAGGAGTATACAAGCAGTATAGTAGGTGTGTGTGGGTTTCAGCAAGGTATTTGTCTCTCATGACATTTCGCATGAATAAAGTATGATGTGGAGAATAGTTCAGACAGACTAATAAATGGTGAATGACCTATTTCATATGTTGTGTATATATGATTGGAGACTGGAGAGCAGACTCAAGTGGTGAGCCACAGGGCCTCGTCCTTTTCAGTAGTTACATCAGTGATTCTATTGAGACCATGGATAAATGCCAACCCAATTGGCAGATTAAATGAAGCTTAGAGAGAGAGCTAATATGTTAGGTGAAAGAATTGTGGACATGAAAAAAGAACTCAGTGGGTTAGAACAATGGTTAAATCTGTGGTGATAAACATTAATAGGGATGAGTGTTTAAGTCTACAATTAAAAAACCAAAAACCAACCATAAAATGCAGGGTGAGGAAGTCCCAACTTAGCAATACTAGCAAATAAAGCCCAGGAGCTGACTAAAAACTCTGCGTATCAGCAGTGCAGTGTTAAGGCCCCAGAAGTGAATTGATGCAACAAATATTTACTGGTCTGTACTGGGTCTTATGTGTGAGAAACAGATGGTCAAGCACAGTCCCTGCTTTGGGGAGTACACAGTCCAGTTATGTATGACAGTGGTGAGGAACAAGAGCTCTGGAAGGAGACTGCCTGAGTTTAAAACCTAGCTGTATCTCTTAACTAGCTCTGTTTTCGCATCGGCAAAATGCGAATAATAATAGCACCTACCTCAGCAATGGTGATTGTGAAGATTTAATCTCCACATAAGATGCACATAAGACTATTTAGTGCATAGATATCTGCTTGTGTTATTAATATTTTTTGTTTTCTTGTTGTTATTTTCATCCAGAGTTGAAGAAAAATATCAGCCCCAGCGTGCTCTTATAGATCATTTGCCTAGAGAGAGCCTAATCAGGCCCATACTGTGGTGAAATCCCTACCATCAGAGCTTGACCACATTAGCCCATAGGTTTGAAAACCATATATTACAGAGCACAGATTGAAAGACATGAAAGATAGGGAATTACATTTGAAACTAGGCTAAGGATGTGAAATCGAGATTGTGTTGGAAACCCTGTGATGGTGGTCTTGATTCCTTGCCCCTCTCCTTAATGTGCCATGTCTTCCTTGAGCCTTCCCCCAAATGATCTCACCACTGATTTTGACCCTGTCCATCTGAATGAGACTCCCTTTTAACCCAGCTGGCTGCTATGACCTGCTTGACTATACCATCTGAAAATGTCACTGTCCCTGGTACACAGTAGGGGCTCAGTAATTATGGGATAGTAAGACACACTAATGGATGGATAGTTGGATGAGTGAGAACCAGTGTAGTTTAGTGGAATATGTACTAGGTTTGGCCTTACACAGACCTGGATTTGAATCTTGGTTCCTATGCTTAATTAATGTGTATACTTTGGCAATTCACATTATTTTGCTGAGCCTCAGTTTATTCACTTATAAAATGGGACTAGTACCTCATTGCAAGTGGTTATATGGAGCTGAAATAGTGAATGTAAAGTGCTTTTCACACTATGGCTGCTGTTACTATGATTATTGACTTTTACCTTTTGAGGGAAGTAAACAAAAGATTATTATCCTCTTTTGAGAAAATTGGGGCACATTTTCTATACAGGTACTTTGCCTCCTACCTGATCCTTAGTTTGTTTCCTAAGGAACCTGCTTTATTATTACTATTTTTTTAACTTTTCATTTTTTTTAATTAATTTATTTTTTTAATATATGAAATTTATTGTCAAATTGGTTTCCATACAACACCCAGTGCTCATCCCAAAAGATGCCCTCTTCAATACCCATCACCTATCCTCTCCTCCCTCCCACCCCCCATCAACCCTCAGTTTGTTCTCAGTTTTTAAGAGTCTCTTATGCTTTGGCCTAAGGAACCTGCTTTAAAAAGAAAACTACGGGGCGCCTGGGTGGCGCAGTTGGTTGAGCGTCCGACTTCAGCCAGGTCACGATCTCGCGGTCCGTGAGTTCGAGCCCCGCGTCAGGCTCTGGGCTGATGGCTCGGAGCCTGGAGCCTGTTTCCGATTCTGTGTCTCCCTCTCTCTCTGCCCCTCCCCCGTTCATGCTCTGTCTCTCTGTGTCCCAAAAATAAATAAAAAATGTTGAAAAAAAAAAATTTAAAAAAAAAAAGAAAACTGCTTTCCTCACCCTCTCCACTCCCATTTCATGCCCCCATGCCAAAGGACCTTTAGATTTAACACATGCCGGTGCCTTTGGTCAGGCCACCCTGCTTTCCTGACCAGCTCATAGACCAGCCAGTAGGCTGAATGAGCCACAGCTCATTTGACTTTCCAGCAAACCTCCTGAACTCTGACCTCTTTGCTTCCTCCCTTCATCGAGGTGTGCACTGGGTTGAGAATAGGTCAACTCTTTGTCTTCTCCTTGGGACCCGTGACACTCATCACAGTGACCCTATGCTTTGCATGTAGGGGGGCGGGTAGAGGGGAGGAGGAGTTGGAGGAGCTTCTCCTGAAGCTCAACATTGTGTGGGGACGACCTGGAGCTGGGATCACTGCCCTTCTTGCTTCACCAACTCCAGCTGCTCACCAGCTGTCTTTGACACGTGCCTGCCCAGCATAGGCCTCGGCCCACACCACAGGTTTCCTTGCTTTTTCCTAAACAATGTGGCAACCCCAAGCCCCTCCGGCCACTGAGAGCAGAAAGCCTTAACATCGATCGATGTAACTATCTTCCATGCATTGTGACACCCCACTGTCCTGAAAGCAGGAGCTCATCAAGGTCGGTGTGAGCCAACCTTCCTACATGAGCTCCCACCTCTAATCTAATTATAATCTGATCAGCAAATTAAAATGTGCCTCTTGGGGGCTGTGGTTCCAAAGGGAGTTTCATGAGTCCCAGGAGCTTCCAGTTAGGGACCACTCTCCTATTCATTTCCTCACCTTTGTCTGGGAACTGCCTGGTGGAAGGCAGGAAAGGCCTCATGCTCAGGAGAGGAAGATGAAGGTTTTCCACGGCTAAACCACCTGTGGCCTAGTTTGGAACCTCAGATAGGAGATGGCTAGGCAGGGCTGAGACAGTTGCCATCTACCATTCTCTGTTTCCCATCAAATAAAATAATGATTGGAGTGCCTGGGTGGCTCAGTAGGTTAAGCATCCAACTTCGGCTCAGGTCATGATCTCCTAGTTCGTGAGTTCGAGCCTTGTATCAAGCTCTCTGCTGTCAGCACAGAGCCTGCTTCAGATCCTCTGCTCCCCTTTCTCTCTGCCCCTCCTCAGCTTGTTTTCTCTCTCTCTCAAAATAAATAAACTTATGGAGAAAATAATAATTTTATTTATTCATCATTTATTCATGCACTTATTCAGAAAGCATCTACTGACCATTTTGACCCAGGCACTGGGCAAGGAGCTGGGAAGGAAGGTGGAGACATGGTCTCTATGCCTCATGGTCTAGCAGGAAAGGTAAATACGAGTAAATAGGCAATCATGGTACAATATGATCAGGGTCACCTACCCGTGGGTGTGGGTGTTGCATTCTGTAGACAAATAAGAAGGGCATGGATCCAGGCTGGAGGTCAGACAAGACTCAGTGAATTGGTGACCTTATCACTGAAGAGCCCTGAAAGTGATGAGCACTAACCAGTTGAAGGAGAGGGGGGGCACTCCCAGCAGAAGTCGTGGCACATTTGACGGTCTTTGGTGTACTTCAGAGAATTCATTGTTTTCTCTGGGTCCTTAACCCATTAGTCCCCAAGATCTACCAGATCATCATAGGAATTAGAAGTTCTGCAGTTGAGAGACTTCCTAAAGGAATAAACCTTTGGAACAAGTGGTTAAGTTCAGTTAATGATTAATAGAAGGGGATAGGGAATCAACCCTTCTAAAAGATCATGTTGGTGTTGTTGAATGTATATCTAGTCTGTTGCTTCTAACTGCTATATCAGATAGTGTGTCTCTACCACATTGAACTTAACTCATTCCCCAGTGATGGATACTTGATTGCCTGCAACTCCCCACTGTCACAAAATGCTGGGATGAACATCTTCCATGTCGCCTTTTATGGATCTGTGTAAGAATTGCTCTGGGATATATATATTCAAGAGAAGTGCTGGGTCATAGAGTAAGGTACTTTAATTTGACAAAGTGTTACAAGCTTGGCTTCTAGAGTGGCTGCACCAGTCTATCCTGACAGTACGTGAACAGTCCCAGAACCCCATGTCCTCTCCAACACTTGGCATTTTTTAGCTTTCTAACTTTTGCCAATATGTTGGATTTAAAGTGATATTTCATTGTTTTAATTTGCATGTCTCTAATAACATAAGTTTGAGGATCTTTTCATATACTTAATGATAATCTTTTTTGTTTGTTTCTTCCTCTGGGAATTCACTGTTCATACCCTTGCCCCATCTTTCTGTTGGACTTTCTGATCCTAGCTTTGCTGCTAAAACCTGACTTGAGGCACAGCGTTCCCACAGATTGTTAGCTCTTGGGAGTCAGTATAGGAGCGTGAGGGGCAACATGGCAGAGGGATAAGGACATGGACTTTGTAGCCACACTGCCCTGGTTTGAATTCCACCTCTACTCCTTACAGCTGAATGATACCTTGGACACGTTACTTAACCATGCAGTGCCTCAGTTTTCTTAATGCATAACCTGCCTCATTGTGTTGCTGTAAAGATTGAATGTGTTATTATATATAAAGTGTTTAAAACAGTGTCATGTGGGAAGTATACACAAATGTTAGCTCTTATGATTAGACTACTACCTTCCTCCTACTTAGCCATTCTGTACCCTTAAGAAAATAGATATTTGTACTAGCAGGCAGTAGAAACAAGGCAGAGAAAAAAATAGCTCTCAGCCTAGGATCAGAGTTTACCCTCACTTCCTTCACCTTCAGTATTCACAAGACCCTGCCTTTTTGGTGAGTACTGAGTGGAGATAAGAACAGAACAGATCCTGATGGGCACACAGGAAGGAAGTACTGCTGCTAGAGCCAGGTCATGAAAGGACAGACTCCTGTCCTCTTGGGCTGTACACATCCTCTGAATCTTGAAATTAGGGAAAGAGAGTCTGGAAATTCTCTCTAGCCTTTGAGACTAATCCTCACATTGGTAGGCATATCTTTCCACAGACCACCGGAGACCAAATCCTGAGCTGGCTTGGAGAATTGCTGATATTCTTAAGTCTTTGCCTATGGAGAACTTGAAGAGTAGTTGACATAGATCCTTTGAGTAGAAATGTTTCCTGTTGTAGAAAAACGTTAAGTGCATGGAATGACTTACTCTGCCCCCTTTAATCCAGATGTTAAGACCACAAAGGCCTAGCCCATACACCAAAGTCTGTTTGGTACCAGCTATCCAAATTTAAGGCAGTAATATCTAAACCCAGACGTACAAAATGGCACCTAGTATGCTGGCACGAGAACAGAGGGGAGGCTGCAGTTGTCCTTTGATGGATCACCTCAAATAGCAGTGTCTGCTTCCCTTTGTGCCATCAGAATCTCATTTTACTCCTGACCTTGTACTCCCCTTGTCAGCCAGATGGGCCAACTCACCTTCTCCCCATATAAGTCACCTTCTCCCCGATATAGTTCTGAACCTGGGGATTTGTTTCTGCTTCAGCAAAAAGCATCAAAGAGACAGAAATCACTTCATTTCCAAAGTCTTACTGCTGCTTCTCGTTTCTGCTTCTTTTGCCTTGCCTTGACCTCTGGTACCTGGATATTCCTTAGTTTCTGGCTGCTTACTTGGTTTGTGGCCTACTGTTCTCCTTTAGCTCCTAGCCCTTAACATCTGACCTGGCTTTTGACTCTCTACCACATATCAGTGCTGCCTAGTCTCTGGCCCTTGGTTCTAGTTTGACTCTGAACGTTTTGATACTTGCTGGGCATGGCCAACTGCTAAGTCTGTTCTTACCAGCTTTGCCGTAGCTTTCTCTAACCTGGCTAGCCTGTTTTTGTCCTGCTGTAGCCCACAGGTCTGGACACTTCTTTTGGTCGTCAGAGCTAGCTTTGATTACCAGAGCTAAGCGTAGTCATGTAGCCCTCTGGCCTGATCTGGGCTGGCTTCTCCAAGAGGGGTTTGATCCCCGTGAAGCTCTGGATTAGATGCTTTCTAAGTATGTAAATGGCCCTTGGACAAAAAGCCTCCTAGCCATCTGGCAAGGTGTTTGGTGCCATTCTTGGCCACTAAGCAGCCACAGTTCCTTTAGTCCTAGCAATACCCCATAGTGGGGCTGCTGCCTTTTGAGTTTTATTAAAAGTGAGGGAGGGGCGCCTGGGTGGCGCAGTCGGTTAAGCGTCCGACTTCAGCCAGGTCACGATCTCACGGTCCGTGAGTTCGAGCCCCGCGTCAGGCTCTGGGCTGATGGCTCGGAGCCTGGAGCCTGTTTCCGATTCTGTGTCTCCCTCTCTCTCTGCCCCTCCCCCGTTCATGCTCTGTCTCTCTCTGTCCCAAAAATAAAATAAAAAACGTTGAAAAAAAAAAATTAAAAAAAAAAAAAAAAGTGAGGGAAATTTTCTCTGAGGTTGCAGAATGAGTCACTAGCTTGGTTGCTTACCCTCTTTGGCCTCCAAGTTTGTGAAGTGAATTGCCCATTCCCTTTGATTGGGTTAGCTGCCTGAGGGCCGAGCCTAGTCACTGTCTTCTCTCCATCCTACCAGACCACTGTCTGCCCTCCAGGGCCAAGGGCGGCATACTTGGTTGCTTGGACACGTCTTGCAGCCTACAAATTGGACAGACGGAATCAATACTCATGAACCTGGAGAGGCCCAGGTTAGCACAGTTAGTGACACCAGCTGCCTGGAGGGACAGCCTGCCATGGGAGGGGTTGTGATTGAATGGTGATTGGATACAGCATCTGAGGATTAACCAAATTATGTCCCTTTGAGTTTAGATCGACAAACCTTTGTCACTTGGATTTTATAACAAGCTGACTTGTGCAGAATATAGAAGAGCTGCCTTCTTAACACAAGGCTGTGCCGGCATGAGTCCTGGGGGAAGGGTGGTCAGGTATACGTGCCCACTGTGGCCCAGATTCATGTTGTTATCACTAAGATTATATGGAGAAAGGGAAGAGAGCTTGTATTTGTGGAGCTCCTTCTATGTGCCATGTGCCACAAAGTTTCACATACTTTCTCATAACCTGAAAAGGAGGCGTCATTATCTCCATTATTCTGGTAAGGAAATGGAGTCTCAGAGGTGAAGTAACTTGTCCAGGGTCACAGGCAGTAAATGACAGAGCTTTAATTTAAACCCAGGTCTCTCTGTGCTTTTTATAAAATATCATTCTGTCTTCCTAATTTAAGTGTCTTAATTCACATTTCTCTTGACTTCCCCACAGCCCAACCACAGAGTCAGGTACATAGTAATAATAATAACCAATGTTTGTTGAGCACTTATTGTATGGCAGATGGTGTTCTAAGCACTTTACATGCGTTAACACAGCCATATAAGCCAGATGCTCTTATTATCCTTGATAATTATGAGATTGCAAAATGATGTTCTAATTTCATCATACCTTCTACATTTATTAGTTGTCATTCTACAGTAAGGAAGAGCTTTCCTTTCTCTCCATTAACTTGTTTTCAGTATGGAATTATGGAATCTTATTTTACTCAATGGGTTGTAATCCGTTACTGTCATTATTCATGTTGATGCTCAGATAGTCCCAGATTTTATTTTGTTTATTTTTATTTTATTTTTTAATTTTTATTTTATTTATTTTTAAATGTTTATTTATTTTTGAGAGAGAGAGAGAGAGAGAGAGAGTGAGAGCAGGGGAGGGGCAGAGAGAGAGGCAGACACAGAATCTGAGGCAAGCTCCAGGCTCTGAGCTGTTAGCACAGAGCCCGACACGGGCTTCGAACTCACGAACCGCATGATTATGACCTGAGCCGAAGTTGGATGCTTAACTGATTGAGTCACCCAGGCAACCCAGATTGTCCCGATTTTAAAGCCATATTCTTTTTTTTTTTTTTAAAGTTTATTTATTTTGAGAGCGAAAGTGAGCAGGGGAGGGGCAGAGAGAAAAAGGGAGAGAGAGAATCCCAAGCAGATGCCCTGCTGTTGGTAAAGAGCCCAACACGGGGCTTGATCCCATGAACTGTGAGCTCATGACCTGAGCTGAAATCAAGACTCGGATGCTTAACCAACTGAGCCATCCAGGCACCTCTTAAAGCCAGTGTTCTTAACCTCTATATCATACTACCTTTCTAGCAGATATTTTTTCTCACTGCTGTCAATTGATTTGCCTATGTATAACAGCCTTTTTGTACCCTTTGGCTTTTAATCTTCTGGGAAACAGTCTCATCCCACTTATGTGTAAACTAAGAACAAATATGTCTCCAAGTGAGAACCTGACAGACTCTGCTATGAATTCAGTATCTGAGTTTTAGACGTGGATTTTAGCTGCTTACAGACACTTCTCATTTCTCTTTGGAATTATAATCCATACCCTACAAGGATTACCTGTGAAAGGTACTTCTTAAGATCCTTGTAGGTAAGGTGAATAGACACCTGAGATTCAACCTGACCATGCTAGATCAGTTGTAGAAGCACCTCAGCTACGTGGGAGATCGCTTCTGGTTCTTTGATCTGTCTGTGAGGAGTGTGTGTCTGTGGACATGGGAATTACTAAAATTCATTCATTTATGCAGCAAGTAATTGAGCCAGGTTGTTTGCCTGTTGAAGGTAATGAAATTCAAGCCAGTTAGTACAGGGAAAACCCTCAACACTGATGGTTACAGATACTGAAAATCTAACAAAGAAGAGAAAAACTAAAACTACTGTTTGACTTTTTAATAGTTATAATAATTAGAGTAAGTTTTTGAACTGCTTACCACTTATGCCTTCAAAAGCATTAACAGTTCTGAAGGCCAGTAAGCAAAAGATTAACATACTAAGAGAAAAATGGTCAAAGGACATTATGAAAATAAAATCAACTGTTGTGATTCATTAAAAAAGAAACACAACTAACTACTAAACATTTTTTTTTTTTTAATGTTTATTTTTGCGAGAGAGGGCGAACAGGGGAAGGGCAGAGAGAGAGAGGAAGACACAGATCTGAAGCAAGCTCCAGGCTCTGAGCTGTCAGCACAGAGCCTGACATGGGGCTTAATCCCATGAACCACAAGATCGTGACCTGAGCTGAAGTCAGACACTCAACCAACTGAACCACCCAGGTGCCCCCTAAACATATTCTTTTAAGTCCAACCTCATTAGTAATCAAAGAAATTCAGTTGAAACGGTAGTGTGATTCCATTTCTTTTTACCAGATTGACACGTGATGAAGAAAAATAAACACCCTATTTTGAAAAAAAAATTTTTGTAATGTTTATTTATTTTTGAGACAGAGACAGAGCATGAACGGGGGAGGGGCAGAATCGGAAGCAGGCTCCAGGCTCTGAACCATCAGCCCAGAGCCCGACGCGGGGCTCGAACTCACGGACCGCAAGAACATGACCTGAGCTGAAGTCGGACGCTTAACCGACTGAGCCACCCAGGCACCCCGATAAACACCCTATTTTGGAGAAAGGAAGGCCCAACAGTTACTCTCTTTTTCCTTTGCTAGTAAAAATAAAAATTGGTACAGTCTTTCTGAAATTCAGTTTGGTGATATTTATCAAAACCCTTAAAAAGGTTTAAGCTTTTGACTTAGGACTTCATCTCCAATGAATTTAGCCAAAGGAAATAATCAGACATGTGTTACTGAAATATTAAAAATAATCTAATGTTTTACAATAGGAGATTGGCTAAATAAAATATACAATAGTCTTATAGTAGAACACTGTGCAGCTGTTAAAAACCGATGTGGTAGACAGGGGTTCCTGGGTGGCTCAGTTGGTTAGGCATCTGACTTCAGCTCAGGTCACAATCTCACAGTTCGTGGGTTCGAGCGATGAGTCGGGGTCAGAACACTGTGCAGACACACTCGGTGTCTGGAGCCTGCTTCTGATTCTGTGTCTTCCTCTCTCTCTGCCCTCCCCTGCTCTTGCTCTGTCTCTCTCAAAAATAAAATAAAACATTAAAAAAAAACCCAGTGTGATAGACAAATACTTAAAACATGGAAATATGTGTGTTTGTGTGTGTTCAGAGAAAATTTATGTATGATCTTATTTTTGTAAATAAAAATGTATGTACATTGAAAAAATGGATGCTATATATTCCCTTTTTTAAACCATATTTTTTAAGGTTATTTATTTATTTATTTAGAGAGAGCCCGTGCATGTGAGCAGGGGAGAGGGGCAGAGAGAAAGAGAGAGAGAGAGAGAGAGAGAGAGAGAGAGAGAGAGAGAATCTAAGTAGGTTCCATGCTGTCAGCACAGAGCCTGACGTGGGGCTCAGTCCCATGAACCATGAGATCATGACCTGAGCCAAAAGCACAAGTTGGTTGCTTAACTGACTGAGCCAGGCGCCCCTGTTACATATTCTAAAATATTTCCTTCTTTTTAATTATCTATATCTTCTGAATGTTTTATAGTGAACACATTTTTTTTTTTTGTTACAGAAAAAATAAAACATTGGCAGGAATATTCTGTAATAGGAGTGAAGTAAATGTATATACGAACACTTCCTGGGTCAAGGATACTATGCTTGGTGCTTTATAAATTTACCTAATTTAACCTCACTGAGTCTGTAGAGGCCCCTGACTCTGGTCCTCCTCCCTCCAGTCCATTCACACACAGCTACTGAAGTGATTTTTCTAATAGCAGTGGTTTGGAAGGATATACCAAACTGTGAATAGTGGCTACTCTTGGAATTTTAAGGAGGTGGATGTTTTAATTTAGTATTTCAATATGGTATGTATTTTTCTAAGTCTTTGTATTTTGAGGTGGGGAGGAAAGGCGTATGTTGTCAAGTCCCTTCCCCTTTAAGCCCTTCAGTGGCCTGCTTCCTCTCCCATGCTTCTCCCCCTTACACTCTCTGCTCCAGCCCTACTTTCTTCAGGGGAAGCCCCGTGCTCATTTGCCTCCAGGATCTGTAAACGCATTGAGTCCTCCCATTTCACCATCCCAGGTCCGACTCTGTAGCCTTCAAGTCTTAAATACCTTAAATACCACATCTCTGGGAGGCCTTTCTTGATCCCTTCCCTTGGTTTCCTACTGCACATGGTACTTCTTCCATCATAGCCTTGATCACACATTGCTACAATTTTATGCTAAATTGTTGTCCTCCCCAGAAGACTGTAACCTCCATGAGGGCACAGACCCTAGCACAGTGACTACAACACAGGAAGCATTTGACAACTAATTGTTGAATAAATACTTTGTATTTTGTAGTTGTGGAAGCCTATAGGGCCTTAGAAAGGTGTTAAATAACTTGGCCAGAGCCTCTCAGCTAGTAAGTTTCAGAGGTTTCCTACCCTTGACTTTCACACTGGCAGAGTCCATGTTGTTTCCCCTGTACCACTCACTTGAACAGACGCAGATCCAATCCCCAAACAGGTATCAGAACCTGAGACTCTACTTCCTAGGCGTTTCCAGCTTTTGACACTTCTGTCTTTCTGATTTCTTCCAGTGTGGTGCAGGTTCTCCTTGCTGCTGGCGCTGACCCAAACCTCGGGGATGATTTCAGCAGTGTTTACAAGACTGCCAAGGAGCAGGGAATCCATTCTTTGGAAGGTAAGCATAGACTCCCCTGCTGTTCTGAGCACTCTTCTCCCTTTGGCTACCAGGCAGTCTTGCTTTGTGCCAGCTCTACCAGCAACTCAGAGTGAGAGTCTATAAGTTCTTTATCCTCTGGGAACTCATGGATAACCCAAAAGGCTTAGAATAGATGCCTTTCACAGTCCCTTGTGGCTCTATAATTTAATTTATGTCCCTTCAAAAGTCTCGGGGAATAAGACAGAGGCCTGACTTCATGACCACAGCAGGGAGTGGGGGTACTTTTTACCTGGTGTTCCGAAAGTGCCTCAGCCTGTGGAGCCTCAGAGGAGTGGACAATGGAGCAGGTTTCCATAAAATAATTAAGGCAACTGCATGGAATGTGGCTTTGTTCCTCTTCTACTTCCTGCAGACTTACCCTGTTCCGTCCCTGCCCTAGAACTAGAAAGTAGCCTCACTGATTTCCTCCGCCTCAGAAGTCCCTCTGAATACTACTCCGAATACTGCTCCCCCGCCTTCTATATGCAAAATGCAATCCTGTCTCTGGGACTGGCCCCTCAATTTACCATTATGACCCAGAACAAATGTGGACCTTCTCTGTGCCATGACATTTATGTTTGTAAAATGCAGTGGTCATAAGCACCTCCCAAAAGTGTCATGTGGGTTGTTTGGATTTTAGAAGAAAGAGGCAATGTGCACCCGTACTAGGGTTTGTCACATGTCTGTAGGAGGGTAGTCAGTGAAGTCAGTCTTGGTTGCCTCTGGTGAGTGGTTCTTTGAAAGTGAGGTCTAGAAGAGGATGGGTTGCTTTGGCTACAGGCAGAAATGAATATTTTACTTTTGGGCTTTTGCTTGTTCGGACGGTCTCCTCCCTCCCTGTCTGTTATCCTGTGTTGCTTACAGAGGCTGAGATACCCCTGTTTCCAGCAACGGGGCAGCTGAGCAGTGCTGCTTCAGGGTCAGCAGTGATGCCAGGAAGACAGCCAGCCACACTGACTGCCTGAGGGTCAGAACGTTGACTGGAGGGACGTCCAGTCAGGGGAGTGGTGCGCTCAGCCCTCGGAGCTGTCAGTGAGGCTGCCAGACTGACATAGCTCTGGTAGCCCAGAGCAGAGGGGTTGTTGCTGCCCCAGCGAGGTTTCTCAAGTCAGCAGCACGAGAGCAATGTTAAGAGCATCAGAGCATTGCTGCCCTGGTGAAGTGTCGAGTTGCCCTCCCCCTACCTCTCTACCTCTCTACCTCTCTACCTCTCTACCTCTCTACCTCTGTACCTCTCTAAACCTACTCCTTGTGTCAAGCTCCACCGCTATGGCTAGACCCTCTACAAAGCCTTTACTGTCCTTGGCAATAATTGCAACCTGCCCTCAGCTGTTCTTTTGAATGTTCTCTAAATCTTGACCTTTTATATGGTTATTTGAACTCTAATCTGCCCATATGTCTGTTCTCTCCTCCTCAGCTGACAGTTCCATGTGCAGGCCATGACCTATGCCTCTTTGGATTCCCCACTGAGCTGGAGGAATTATGTTCACTTCATGTTTCAGAGGAGAATTTCATAAGTACCAAACTTGCCCTATATTTGCAGCTTGCTATGTGGAGACTTGCTTTGTGGGCTATCCTCTCTTTACTCAAACACAGTATTACTGTCCTTAGCTCTGTCTTCTGTCCAGATGCTCTCACCAAAAAGCAAGGAGGAACATTTGCTGAGAGAGCAGAGCCAGGTGGAAGGGAAGGGATTGTTTGAATAAGTACCCTCTCACTTGCTCTCAGGATTCCAGCAGGGTTCAGTCATTATTTTAAAAAAAAAATTTTTTTTAATGCTTATTTATTTTTGAGAGAGACAGAGTGCAAGCAGAGGAGAGGCAGAGAGAGAGAAGACACAGAATCAAAAGCAGGCTCCAGGCTCTGAGCTGTCAGCACAGAGCCCGATGCAGGGCTCAAAACTCCCAAGCCGTGAGATCATGGACCTGAGCTGAAGCCGACGCTCAACGAACTGAGCCACCCAGCTGCCCTTCAGTCATTATTTTTGATTTCACAGAATCTCAGAGCTGTGAAGCCGTGTAGTCTAACCTTTACTTTCACGCCAGTCCCCAACCCCTGCATTCTTTTATGTCTTTGTTATCTCCAGATTGATGCTCATATCCAACATTCTATTCTAGATCCATAGTCAGTATACTTTTCCTAGAAAGAGCTGTATAGTGGCTTTTAAGCTTTGTGGGCCTCAGTTTTGATTACTCAGCTTGGCCACTATAGTGCAGAAGCAGTTACAGACAATACACAAATAAATGTGCATGGATATGAACCAGTAAAACTTTATTTACAAAATAGGCAGTAGGCTGGATTTGGCCCATAGACTGTAGTGTGCTAACCCTGTTGTAGATATTTTCTTTCTTCCTTCCTTTCTTTCTTTCTTTCTTTCTTTCTTTCTTTCTTTCTTTCTTTCTTTCCGCTGCCTGCCTGCCTCCTCTGAATTTTTAGCTCTCACACTAGCCATACTGCATTCTGTATAGGTAGGTAGATAGACAACAAAAATATTGGAGAAGGCTATTATATTCCTTATGAAATAAAGATTAAAATGTTAAGTATCTCATTTTGTATGATCTGCAAATTTGGTGTGTAGGCTTTATGGATTCATATGACATTCCTATTTAACAGGCACTGTTCTAGGCATTGGTGAATTAGACAGACAAGATCCCTGCTATCATGTACTTTATGTGCTAGTCTTTGGTTTAAATGTTCATAAGGATTCCATTCAGTACAGAGCCTTGGACCTCATAATCAGGACAATTTGGAAGCATTATTCAACATTCACAACTGAATCCACCAAACTTCATTTATCTCTAGCCTCCATTTGTCCTGTTGTCCACAGAATTTTAAGAGATTTTCTTAGATTTCTTGTGAAAATAAAATGTGTTTAGCATTTGCCATATTTTTTTTTTTTTTGCCCAGTAACCCTTTCCCCAAAAGATACTAAATTATTCTGGCATGGCCTTGTGTTGTCCATAGAGAACCCATACTGATACCCAGTAATTACCTAAGTGTTAAAGAACCATTAAAAAAAAAATACTAGAATTTTGTCAGAATCATTGATGAACTCAATCTTGTAGCTTGCAGGATATGCCTGTCTTTGCACTTGTTTTGTTGTTGTTAAATTCCAGACTGCATCATTGCCTGCCACAGTTTTCTGGCAGCTTATCTGATTTTCCCTGACATATCAGTTTGAATGTGGTCTCCCCTCCAACTTCATGTATGCTAAGTCCTAAAAAGTGACGGTCCTTTAGAATCATCCCAGGACTCTCCTCTCTCCTTACCAAGACTTTAGCTCCTTCTTAACCAGATTTCCTTTCTTTTTTTCATTTAAAGATATCTCATTCTTTCATCTATTCAACCACTATTTATTGCCTACTGTATCCAATTCTGGGTCATTCTCATTGATGAAGTAGACAGAAACAAAAGAATCTTGTGGTTCTCTTTCCTTTGGATTGGACATACTTTTTCACAGGAGGTTACCTGACTTATGGGATGTGTGAGGAAGCTAGAATAGAATACGAGATGTGAGCCCCTTGCCCAGAGTGTGTCCAAGCAAATCCAGAGGAAAGTCAAAGGCTCAGTTGGACGGTCCTTCACCTTTGGAGCAGAGGCCATGCTAAGTCCATCAAATTTACTAAATTTCTAGTAGAATTTCTGTGGGTCTTATACTGTGCTCAGTACTGAAAGGTGAGTTGTAGTTTGTGACCTTGGAAGGATCTCCCCAAATCCCAGTAATAGATCATTTTTCTGCCTTATCAGTATCGTGAACATCAAGAGATAAAGTATATGACGTGTGAATTGTAAAGTGCTCTACAGTTGTAATTGCTTATTAGTTTTATTTCTTTATAATTCAGTAGCATTTACTAAGTGTCAGGCACTCTGCCAGATGCTGGGAATGTAGAAATGAATATACATGGTCTAGCCAGTCAACAGTGCTCCCAGTCAAGTGAGAAGACAGACCTATGAACAAGACACCACAGTACAGGGTGATAAATGCAAAGGTAGATGTACAAAGAATATAGATAGCACTGATAAAGGCAATGATGAGTTCTACCTGAGGGCAGGCTATCTAGGAAGTTTTGAATTGGGTCTTAAGTATGAGTGGGAGATTGACGGGCAGACTAAGAGGGATGGATCTTCCAGGCAGAAGGAACAACACATGCAGAGACATGGGGTGGGTGGGTGATAGCAGGTGGACTCATCTGCCACAGTGCTGAGAAAATAGCAAGAAGTAAGACTAGAGAGGGAAGCAGGGTTCCACATGAGAAGAACATTGTAGGACAGTCCTAGGGTGCTCACACTGTTTTCTGGAGGCCATTAAAGGATTTTAAGCAAGGAGATGCTCAGTTTACGTTTGCATTTTAGATGGATCATTCTGATGGGGTGGAGGATGAAGTTGGAGGGGAGTGATCAGCAATGGCTCTTGACCTTTAGGGGATGATAGGCCCCTTTGAGAATTGGATGAGAAGCTATGTTTGTCTCCCCCAAAATGCACTTATAATTTCTAGGGATTCTTAAAAGTGATCTTTGGGAATGGAGAAAGTAGATACGAACAACATACTATGAGGTTGAGTTCTTAGCCAAATGTGGAAATTGGTGGAAAAGGAGGTATCCATGGTGACATCCCAATTTCTGATTTGGGTGAAGAGTTGGATGTATGGGTCTGGAGCTCAAAGGAGAAGTCAGGAGATAGGGATGTAGGAACCCCCTGCATTTACTTGGTAGGGACTACAGTGGATGTGACTAAAATTGCCCAAGGAAAAGAGTTAAGGTAAGAGGTGAGGGGACAAGGTGTGAGGAGGAGAGAGGATCCAAACAAGGGGACCAAAGGTATCAGAGAAGTGCCCTTGTTGTCTATGTTCTGCCTGCTCAGCACAGGCACAGTCTAGAAAGGAAAGAAACTTCTGTGACCTCCTTTCTGAGACTTTATTATTGGTTGCCCCATTCCTAGTGAAACCCTTCTCCTGTTTTACATATGACCATTGCTCCTTGGCAAGAAGCCTGCTCAGTCAGGCACATTACAGTATCTCCCACCTTTGTCAGAGTTGGTGTTTCTGGGCAGAGGGCAGGTCTGCTAGTGCAAGTGATACAGGAGTGCGTGGCATAGAAACCCTGCTGGCCTGACTGTTCTGTCCATTGTCGTTAGCCCTCAAGAGTGGCATCTTCAGAGGCATAATGGTGTCCTGGAGAAAGATCAGACTTTGGTGCCAGGCAGTTATCTAAGCTCTATTCGTCTAAGTTCTGTAACTTACAAGCTGTATGGTCTTAAGCAAGTGACTTAAGGTTCTTGAATTTCAGTTGTCTCCTCTCTAACATAGGGATAACAGTACTCATCTACAGGGCTATTAGGATGACTAGAGATAAGTAAAGCATAGTGTAAAGGATAATGTCATTTGATGAAGAATTTCTCTACTATAGTGGGTTTTGACTCCATGCAAACCTTCCTTGGAGGTACTGAGCAACTCATCACTCAAGGGGCATTGACAGAGGCTTGGGTGTCTGCCCATCAGGGATTCTGTATAGAGGATTCTTGCCCTGGGTCATTGGACAATATGGCCTCCAAGGCCCCTGTCAGCCATGTGATTTCTAAGATTCTAGAAACTCCAGGCTCACCATCAGAGCAGGTAATGTACTTAGAAGTAGGATTTGAGCTGGGCTTTGGAGGGTGAAAAGGAAAGGAAAAAAGAAAGGATATTCTAAGCAGGGACACAGCTTAAACAAAGGCACATAGAAGGGACAGATGTGGAGGAGAACGTGGAGATCACTGCTGCTTCTCTACCAACTCATTCCCTGATCTTGACCACATTCCATTCAGTGCCTTGCTCCCCACCCATGCTCACTCCAGGAGAGTTCCACTTGTGGCTGGCCGATGGGTGGTGGGTCCCAATCCTCAGGTGGAGGAGGCAATAAATTAACGATAACAGTAAACAAGTCGCCCAGCCAGGGATGCCGCAGGCTGCTTGTAAGTAACTGTTATAAACATTGGGTGTCTGGGGCTGTCAGAAATGCAAGCGAGCACTCTGAGCGCCTCTCATATGTACAATTAAAACAATAAAACACGGCAGAAACATGACCAGAATAGGATATAAATCAGCTTCTCTTCTCAGCTCCAAGTGGTGGCTGAATAAAGATGAGTCGTGCAGAAGCTGGGTTGGCATAGGACCCTTCTGGGGAGTAGGCCGTACCTCCCAAGGCTAACCCCAATAGCCTGGGTGGTCCCCTTCCCACAGCTCCAGGGGCTGTAGGCCCTGGCCTGCTCCAGCTGACCTCCCCATCTCTGTGTCTTCAGATGGGGGACAGGACGGTGCAAGCTGGCGCATCACAAACCAGTGGACAAGTGCCCTGGAGTTCAGGAGATGGCTAGGAGTTCCCACTGGCGGTAATGGAACAGCTCTCTATAACATTTCTCCCCCTCCCCAGGACGTGCCAGGGAGTCGTCTCATCTTAGCTCATCTATTCAGTATAAGTTAATCACCCAGCACCCACTGTGTGCCCAGCCCCTCTATCCCCTTGGAAAACACAAATTTAGATGGAAGAATAAGCCTCCCAAGGGCGTAAGAGAGGTCCCCAGTCTTTGAGTAGCGTGATTTAAGTCTACAGATGTTAGTTCTGGCCTTGGGCTTGTACTGCTTTTAAAAACTCGTCTGGACTTTCTCCCTGGAAGAGACCCTATTTGCCACTTTAAGCTTCACTCCTAGTGAGGTCGTGGGCTAATGCCATAAGTACAGAACACTTAATAGCTATGACACCTGCGGTATTTTTTTGTACCTCTCTGAGGCTCTGTCTCCTTATTTGTAAAATAAAGGTTACCAGAAGAGTTAGAGATAGTATATTTATCCCTAGCCTAAAACCTAGAACATAGAAGGAATTCCACTAATGTAAATTGCTGTTTTTATATCATCATCATTATCCTCACCATACTTTTATGGAACTTCATTCAGAATCTTTGACATGGGCTTCCAAATGCTATTCAGTGGTAGCAAACTGTTGTCTGTAAAGAGCCAAACATTTAGAGTCTGAGGAGTGGCCTGGTCATCACCTAACTGTGTGACTTCGGGCATTTCTCTTTATTTCTCTGAGCCTTGATTTTTTTCATCTATAGAAAAGAATAAACTATTGGTTTATTATAAAGATCAAATTGAAGTACTTATGAAAGCACTTGAGAAGATACAAGGCATTGTGCAAATGTGTGAGATACTAGCAAGAAAAGTAAATAGTAATAATAAAGATTGAAGACTGGACCAAGACAGTCTTTGACAAGTGTCCAGTCAGAGGTGCAGATAATAAGGACTATCAGAGCTCAAAGAAGAGAATCTCTGGTTGAAGCAGTCAAGGAAATAAAATGGTATCTGAGCCCCAAAGTATAAGAAGGTTTTATGGAGGGCCTGAAGGTGGGTGCGGTTGGGTGTGAGGGGGTGTATTATATCTACAACAGTGAGGAAAAGAAAAATGTGTTTCAGGCTGTTAAGTGAACTTGTCCGGGTGAAGCAGCCATACAGCAGGTTTATTTTGAAGAGTAGTGAACGGGAAAGATGTGGCATTAGTAGACTGGGGCCACCATAAGATAATGGTGATGAGGTGGCTGCAGCAGCAGGTAACACTGATGCTGTGTGCCCGTAGCAGCCCTGTGATGTAGGCACTAAAGGAAACTGAGGCAGAGAGATGCAGCCAAATGCCAGCGGAACTGTCTCCTGCTCTTACACAGAACCCGGCCACCAGAGCAGCCTCTAGGTGTCCCACACTTAGCCCAGAACCTCTGCTGGTCCAGAGTCTTGGAAGGCTTGGGAATCTGCCAGGCCAAAAGCTATTTGGGCAAGTTATTATTTTTAATAATGTCCCTGCCTCTTCCTCATCAATGTCACAGCCTTGTCACTCCTCCAGGGCCAGCGGTTCTACATCTCATTTCTCAGCAGTGCCAGCCACTACAGAGTCACCAGGATGGACAGTGCACTGTGAATCCATCACGCCTGTTAGCCAACTTCAAGATGAAGTGTATCATCCAGTTAGGTTAATTGTTCCCCTCCTTTTAGCCATATTTATATATGTTTGACTAGGAGAGGGAGATAGACGAGTTGACATGTTTTGTTAAAAAGAATAAATTTGATACATTTATAAAAATAAAAGAAAAGTGGGATGAGGTGGCAAAGGACTAGTCTTGTGATTTTTAACTGATTTACATATTTTGTGTATAAATATTTTTTCATCAAAAGTTCCAAATCAGGGATGGGTCCCACACACCACACAAAATATATTAGAGACATTTATATGGATAGCAGGAAGGGAGACAGAGGGCTGAAATTTTCCAGGCACCCAGTGATTGATGGGGGCTGAGGCTCCCCCTGACGCTTTATTGAGTTTCCGATGATTATCTCTCGCTGAGACATTTTTTACAGATGACGGTCGAGCTGTCACAATGGACCATGGGGGAAAAAAAAACAACAATAATAACACTTTAATCTTTTTACTGCACTGCTCCCTAGTATCTCAGATTCATCTTCCCTGACGCACGCAGTTCATTATTCTGCCCCTCCCTGGATGGGAAATAAAGGAAAATAAATATATATGTAGACACACTTACCCACATACATACACACACACGGACTGGATATAAAAGAGACCACCTCAGAACCAGAGAGAGGCAGAATTTATTGTTCTTTTTGCAAGTGTTGAGGTTTATTAGTAGAGATGCTGGGTTGGCTTGGAATTGGCTATTAATTACAGCATTTTGTATTTGTTTTTATTGCAAGTTTTTAACATTTTGAAGAAAAGGCAGAGAAGAGGCAAGCAGGTATAGAGATGGGGAGCACAGAGGGACCAGGTTTGGCCAACCAAGTAGCATAACTGGCTGAAAGGCAGAGAGGGCAGGCTCTTCCTCTTGTTGCCAGCCCTACCCGGAGGATCCCTGGAGCTGAAAGAATTCTGCTTTAGTTGGGATGGGGGCAAAGCAGGGGCAGTGGGGGAGGTTTAAGCTCAGAGTAATGATTGGCCACCTCAGAGGGACTCTAGATGGCTGTGAGATGTTACTGCTGTGAGAGTTAGATGAGATGGGAAGAAGAGGAGGGTCAAACACAGTGCCAACGTGTCTACAGACAGCAGAGTAACACATTCTTAAGAGTTTGCCCCACTCTTTGAATATGATGGTATGAAGGTGACATGTGGGCTCTGGAAAGCTTGACCTAGGTCTGTGTTCAAAGAAGGGGTCTTGGCCCAGAGAGGATGCCACACTGCCTAGCACCACAGGCAGGGTCAACAACCTGTCTTCTTGAAGTTCTAGGCCAACCTTCCTGTTCTCCCCCTTCCCTTTCATGGGGGTGAGAGAAGATGAGTTTGGGGTCCTTGGGGGAAGGCTGCCCTTGATGTGCCCTCAGTAGAGTAAGTGCGGACCCAGTATTACCTTTAATTCTTCAAACCTTTTCTGAGCTCCTAGTAGAAGGTAATAATGAGATAAGCAGAGTCCTGTTCTTAAGCAGAAATTTTCCGGTCCATGGGCAGAAAACATGGTGTCTGTGAGAACCATTTTCAAGTGGGGTTTGGTATTCCACCTATAGGCCAACCTAGAGACCACGGGTGCCTTCTTTGTATGAAGGATAAAAAGATGTGTAAGACACAGTATCTGTTCCTTCAAAAACCTGTTTTCTGCTTGGGGAGACAAACTCCAACATCCACTCACTAAGGAAGTATTTATTGAGCACCTGCCATGTTCAAGAATATACATAAGAGGCAACTGAGAACATTTAAGACTAAAAAGAGAATGGTAACTAATTTGATACAGACTAGACATTACTCAAATGCACAGAGGGAAAGGAGATCGGTGAAGATCAGGCTGTTTAAATCATAAAAGATGAGTAACATATAGATAAAAGGAATAATGATGTCATGTAATCACATAGAGAAAAGAGTACAAGCCTTGGAGTTAAACAGAGCAGCTCAATTATTAAATATCATTGTGATCTGAAACAATTTATACAACCCTGTAAGTCATGGTTTCTTCATTAATTAACTAGGAATAATAATAATAACAGCCTAATGATTCTTGGGAGGAAAATAGTTGTAAAGTTCCTAGCACAATACCTGGCATATAGTAAGTGCTCAATAAATGGAGGCCATTTTTTTTTCTTACTTCACCAAGAGTTATATATTTATTTGAGTATTGGAGAAAGACTCTAAGTCCTAGGGTATTAGGCATCAGGACTCACCTGTGACCCTCTACTGAGTATGAAATGGGCTCTTGCAATGAGCCTGACACATTGTATAGTGTTAATCTGAGAGGTGATTCTCGTCAGAGTTGGAGTGGCATCAGGAAGAGGAAAGGGCACAATAATAAATGTATTAACATTATTGACTATCTATTGTATGTCAGGCAGTGTGCTCACCTCCTTACATACACTTTTTAAAAATATAACAGCTTTGTTGAGATTTAATTCACATCCTGTACAGTTCGGTCATTTAAAATGTGTAAGTCAGGGATGCCTGGGTGGTTCATTGGATTGAGCGTTGGAACTCTTGATTTTGGCTCAGGTCATGATCCCAGGGTCATGGGATCAAGCCCCACGTCAGGCTTTGCGCTGGGTGTAGAGCCTGCTTGAGAATCCCTCTCTCTCTCTTTCTCTGTCTCTCTCTGTCCCTCTCTCTCCCTCTTTTTTTCCCCTTCTCCTTCCTACCCACTCCCCCCACTTGTACACATGCTGTCTTTTTTTTTTTTAAGTTTTACATTTATTTATTTTTGAGAGGCAGAGAGAGACAGAGTACTAGTGGGGGAGGGGAAGAGAGAGGAGACAGAGAATCCAAAGCAGGCTCCAGGCTCCCGGCTCCCAAGCTGTCAGCACAGAGCCCAGGGCTCAAACCCACAAACCGTGAGATCATGACCTGAGCCGAAGGCAGACGCTTAACCGACTGAGCCACCCAGGTGCCCCCACATGCTCTCTTTCTAAAATACATACATATATAAATATATAAAGTCAGTGTGTAAGTCAGTGGCTTATAATATATGCAGAAGAGTTGTGCATTCATCACCGCAGTCAAGTTTTAGAACATTTCCATCACTCCATAAAAAGAAATTCCATTCCCCATTTCCTCTCAACTCCTCCTAACTTTAGACAGCCACTAATCTACTTTGTTTCTATAGCTTTGCATATTCTGGACATTTCATATACATGGAGTCATACAATCTGTGATCTTTTGGACTGACTTCTTTCACTTAGCATGTTTCCAAGGTTCATCCGTGTTGTGGCATGTGTCAGTGCTGCATTCCTTTTCCATAGCTGAATGGTCCATTAATGAATGGACCACATTTCATTTCTCCATTTATCAGTTGAGGGACATTTGGGTTGTTTCTCCTTTTGGCTACTATGAATAATACTACTGTGAATATTTGTGTACACGTTTTGTGTGAACATAATGTTTTCAGTTTTCTTGGCTTTATACCTAGCAGTAGAATTGCTTGGTCATAGGATAACTCTATGTTTAACTGTTTGCAGAACTGCTAGACTGTTTTCCAAAGAGGCTGCACCATCTTACATTCCCACCAGCCGGGTATGAAGGGTCCAGTTTTTCTGCATCCTCAGCAGCTCTTGTTACTGCCTTTTTTACTTTGGCCATCCTGATGGATGTGAAGTTGTATCTTGTGGTTTTGATTTGCATTTCCTTGATGGCTAATGATGTTGATCATCTTTTCATGTGCCTCATGGCCACTTGTATATATATCCACTCAGATCCTTCATCTGTGTTTTAATTGGGCTTGCCATTGAATCTTGCAAGGTAGGTGGTGATATCTGTTTTACAGATGAGGAGACAGATTCTGAGAGATGTTAAGTATTTTGATCAAAGTTATACAGTGAGTTTTGCTCCCCAGTCTCCTCAGTCATTATTGACCTCTGCACAATACTGCCTGCTAAGGATTCATGGTAGGATCACCAGGGTCCTCTTATGGGGAGTCTTGCCAGCAGGAAGGGAGGAGTTGAGACATTAACTAGGACTAGGTGGGAAAAGCCTCTGAAAGTCATAGGAATATGGATATATTAACAGCTCCAGGACTAGGAAAATGGCCATTTCCTAGGTGCCAACCATTTCCTGTGCCCCTTACTATACCACATCATCTCTGATTTTCACAGTAACCCAGTTCATAGATATTTATGTTCCCATTTTACCAATGATGAATTTGAGGTCCAGAGGGACAAAGTAATTTTCCAGAGTCAGCAGGATCAGAATTTGGTTCTCTTGAACTCAAAATTCTGAACTCTTTCCTGCCAGAGATATTTTATAAAAGATGGATTTCTTTCAGTGTTATTTGCAGCATTTACAAGCTCTGCAGGCCATGGCCCAGCCCATGGAAAGTACTTAATAAATGTTTGGTGGATGAATGAGGAGATAGACTAGAGTATATGGTGTAAAAGGACCAATTCCAACTGGGATTCTGGAGGCGGGCAGAAGGAGGTATAAGTGAGATATTGGAGGTCTCATCCCAAGGCTTGGTGTCCTGGGGGCTTTGCTCTAAGTTTCTAAACATAGGGCTTGGGAAGAGTGCTCTGATGCCCAGACATCCTTAGCTTCTCTGGAGCAGGACGAAGCAGGTGGAGGTGGGATGGGTTTGACTAGCCTTGTATCTTTCTTGTGTTTGTCACAAGAACATTAGAGTGGGAGGGACCCTCAGAGACCATCTAGTTTGATGCTTCTTAGAGTTTTCTCTGAGGAGCAACACAAAGGGCTTTTTTAAACTGTACATTCCCAGGCCCTGCCTACTAAAAATTGCTGAGATGGGGGCCTAAGAATCAACATTTAAAAAAAAATTTATTTCTAACATTTATTTATTTTTTAGAGACAGACAGAGAAAGAACATGAGCCGGGGAAGGGCAGAGAGAGGAGACACAGAATCTGAAGCAGGCTCCCGGCTCTGAACTGTCAGCACAGAACCCGACTTGAGGCTCAAACCCATGAACCGCGAGATCATAACCTGAACCAAAGTCAGATGCTTAACCAACTGAGCCATCCAGGTGCCCCAAGAATCAACATTTTTTTTACAAGTTACCCTGGTGGTTTTGTTCCCACTAAAGTTTAAGAACCACTGGTGTAGAAAAACTCTTCAACTTTAAAAATAGGGAATCTGGGGGTGCCTGGGTGGTTCGGTTGGTTAAGCATACGACACTTGATTTTGGCTCAGGTCATGATTTCGTGGTTCGTGAGATCGAGCCCCATGTTGGGCTTTGTGCTGACAGTGTGGAGCCTGCTTGGGATTCTCTCTGTCCCTCACTCTCTGCCCCTCCCCTGCTCACATTCATACTCTCTGTCTCTAAAAATAAATAAACTTAAAAAAAATGAAAATAGGGAATCTGGGGGCACAGAGGGATTGAAATGCATCTTCAGTTAGTGAAAGAGTCATTTTTGAATCCAGTTCTCTTGTCTCTTGATCTTTTTTGTTCTTGCTGTTCTCCATGCTGCTTAATCCCCTAAGAAAAATCATTGCATTGCATGCCCATAGTTTTCAAGGTAGAATCCAAATACTCTGAGTCAGGTCTCTGCCTCCCTGGGCAACCTCATCTCTGCCCGCAGCATTCTAGGCTTACTGAAAGACTCAGTTTCTCCAGGGGCCAGGTAGTGCAGACTTCATGCCCTGGCCTTTGCACATACTTTCTTTCCTAGAATGCCCTTCTTCCTCTCTCCGTCTGGCAAGATCCTCTTCATCCTCAAGACCGTTCTTCTGGGAGATTCCTCCCCAAGCCACATGACCTGTGCCCCGTCTTTGCTGCCATTAGACCCTGTGCATGTATGACTCTCATAGCACTTACTCTTTTGAGGAGCTCAGTATTGGTGTGCTCATGGGCAGGCAGATGGTTGAAGGTTCTCATGTTGAGTGCTATAGATGTGTAAAATACTGAGGTGATGCTATATGAAATATATACAGAAAATGTTATGAACTAGTTACTGTTATCCATGATCTAACTGGGGGTCAGAGGGAAATTTTAACACAAGAAAGTATTACAAGGGGTATTGTTAGGCAATAAATGATTAACTGGTCAGATGGGTATGCCTAATCAACATGACAGGCATCCAGAGCAGAGCTGGGAAGAAAGGACTTCCTGGAAGAGGAAGCTTGAACAGGGCTTTAAAGAACAAGTAGGATTTGGAGAGGAAGGAGGGTTTTCCAGGCTGTGGAAGAAAATGAAGGGCCTTGCCCTTCCCAGGGATAGTCTCGTGGTGACCCTGCACAGGAGGTCTCTCTCCTGCCCCATCCCCTGCCTGAAGACAAACACAAGAAGCAGAGCTGACAGTGTCCACATGGGTTGAGAGGTCGGCCTGCCCATGCTGGCAAGGTGCTGTCTCTCAGGTTATAGCGAGGATTTAAAGAGGTAAAAGATGCACAATATCTTTTTTTTTTTTAATGTTTATTTTTGAGAGAGAGAGAGAGACAGCACTTGAACAGGGGAAGGTCAGGGAGATGGAGACACAGAATCTGAAGCTGGCTTCAGGCTCCAAGCTGTCAGCACAGAGCCCGATGTGGGCCTCGAATGCACAGACCATGAGATCATGACCTGAGCCAAAGTTAGATGCTCAACCGACCGAGCCACCCAGGTGCCCTGATATAGAATATCTTGAGGGGGGGGAAGCTAAGAGCCCAAGGCTTCTTCCCCAAGACTCTGATAAAAATTTAACCTACATCCTGAGCTTCAAACCAGGTTGAACAACCCTGGATTATGTGAGGCTTGAGCCTGCAGGCACTGACAGAAGCTGGGCATTGAGAAGTATGAAGGATAAGGCCAGGCAGGCTCCAGATCTTGTTCTGGTCCACCACCAATTGGCAGTGTGCGTTGGGCAGGCCACCCAGCTTCTTTACCTCTGTCTTCTAATCTGTTGAGTAGAGCGATGGCATCTGTCCTAAGTTGCCATGGAATGAGGAAACAGTCACATTGAAGTACTCTCGAAACTATAAAATGCTGCACAAATGTACGGGGTTGTTCTCGCATTTGTCAGATTAGTCACAGACATTTACTCTCCTGGAGACATGCCCACATCTTTAAAAGCAAAGGCACCGCTAGACACTCCATGACATTAGATGGCACAAGTTCTGGAGTGGCAGGTAGAGGCTGGCTGAGCCTGAGGGAGAGGCACTCGTTTCTAGGGTTGCCTTTCCCCTGTACAAGGCAGTGGTAATAAAGCTTTTGTTAACCAGAGACCACCCATCTTGCCTCATATGCCTTTTTTCAAAGTCTCCCCCCGTAGACTTTGCAAATGAGGACAAGTGCCATGTCTGATTCATGTCTGTGTCCCAGTGCTTAACCCAAGGGAGAGCAACATTAGTAAATATTTGTGGTGATGATGTCTTAAAAAAAAAAACCCTGGTACCAGATTTGATTGTCATAATATTTAAACACATAGTGTTCCTCAAATGATTTCTTATCATACCCATTTTACAGATAGAAGAACTTAGTAGTGGCAGAGCTTAAAGTCAGGACTGCATGACCCCATTACCTTAAATCACTTTCTCACTGTGGGAGACAGTGGCTTTTTTTTTTTTTTTTTTTCAATTTCAGCAGTGCTGGCAAGTGGCCAGGGCTACATGAAGGGCTTCAGGTACTACTTTCACCTCTGCTGACTCCTTGACACTGCTGGGTCCAGGGAATCCTGCAGAGTGCACATCAGGCACATACTGGCCACACCACCCAGGTATAGACTTTGCAACATCAAAAGACAGAGGTGGGAGCAGACGGATGACAGTGGGATGCGTTATCATTCTCCCTGTGGTCAGAGGGGTGAAGAGACGGGAATGGCTGACTTAGAGGAGAAGCAGGAGCCTGAGCTCATCTCTCCCTGGGCTGGTAGAGGCTGGGAAATGTCTTCTTTTAGGAAGGGGTCAGTTCGCTGGCTGAGAATTGGCTCAGACAGGGGCCTCGAAAGACCACCTTGGTGGGCAGCTGGTGAGCCAGTCTTGAATGAGTCACTTTAGCTTTCGTGGATTTACTTACTCTTCCTCAATGAGAGTGGGTAAATATGTGAGGGCACGTGCCGCACCTCTCCCCACACCTCCTTTCCACCTTTAGCTACTTGTTTTGGATAGAGAATAGTATGACATCATATGATCTGGGGGCTTCAGCAAGATCTTCTGGGAGAGGCTTCTCGAATTGGGTGATGTCAGGAAAAGAGCTTCCTGCAAGAGCACAGAATGGGCCTAGCTGACCTGCACTGGGTCCTAACTGATTGTAGCACCCTTCTCAACTTCAGTGTTCTCATCTGTGAGATGAGAAAATAAACTTACACCTCACAGGCTTATTCTGAAATAAATAAGGAAAGGAAAATGCTCTAGAGATTGTAGTACACTACTCACTTCAAAAGAGTATTCTGTGGAACACTAGTGCTACAGGATTTTAACAAGGACAAGGGAGAAAGAGTCTGTCAAACAGGGTACTGCTGACTAACAACCAAATTAAACAGCTGGTTCTTAGTCAGCAGTGCGCCTTTCAGAAGGGAAAAGTGTATGCAGGATTCCCCAAATGGGACCACTTTTCACAGACAGAATGAACTTTGGAAGCACAAGACCAGACAGGAAGGATAATAGCTGACATTTACTGAGAGGTACTATATGCCAGGCACTGTTCCAAGCCCCTTTGCTCATAGTGTCTTGTTTAATCCTTAAAACATCCCATGAGAGGGTACTGCTCTTTCCATTTACAGATAAACTTGGCACAGAGAGGTTAGGTAAGTTACCCAAGATACACAGTCAGTAAGTTCAGAACTGGGATCCAAACACCAGGGTCTGGCTCCTGAGCTCACTTATTTAACAGCCACGCTCTAAAACAAGGTAATACTAGGACCTTATTTATGTATTACGCATTTATTCACTAATTCATCAAGTATTTGTGAAGTGCGTATCTATGTCCAGACACCAAACTGGACACTGGGGATACAGCTCTGAAGACAGTCACACTTCCTGTCCTCAGTGAGCATTTGGTCTAGTAGGGAACATAGTCAAGTACACAGATGGTTACAACAGAATATGATAAATACTGTAATTGGGAGATGCTTAAGGTGCCAAGGAAGCCCTTAGGAGGAATAACTGCCTCAAATTTAGGAAGAGTAATACTGGAGGAAGTGACTTCTAATCAGAGGCCTAAAATGAATTGGAGTTAGTCAGCTGAAGGCATGGAGAGGGAAAAGCGTTCCAGGCAGTGGAATAGTATTTGTAAAAGTTCAGAGGCAAGAAAGCTCATTAGGAAGGGCATGGTGAGAGATGAGACCTCAGAGATGAGCAGGGGTCTTCCTCACAGACATTCCTTATTAGCTAGACTATGATGCTGGTACTCTGCTGACATTTGTCCCTGAACCGAATAGCCCCAACTGTGTTCCCTGAGTTCATCTGCTTTTTATGGCAAACATCCAGTGTATACCTCTGTCATTGTCCTCACAAAACAGTGTTATAATTTGTCTGTTCCTGATTCTTGCATCAGACTGTTAATTTCTTAAAGTCAAGAATCATGTCTTACTCATTAGTGTCTCCAGAAGCTACTACTATGCATTGATGCTCAGTAAATGTTGTTTGTTGAATAAGTGATGTGTTTTCTTTGTAAAATGGATTATATCCTTCCTGCTTTTTTGAGCCAACTATCCCTTTTCCTCAGGTTCATCATTATATTCAACAGCTAATGTCCTGTGTGGCAGTTCAGTGATACCCTTAGGGGCTTTTGAGGTGCTGTATTCTGTGACTTCCTCTTTCAGCTTTTTATTGTGCTGTTCTTTTCCCTTCCTGCCTGGGCAGCCCTTGGTTTTAATCAGTCTGCTGGATTCTGAAGCCTCCTCCCCAGGCTTCTTGTTTGTTTCTCCTAATCTGCAGTGGGCTGGAAACAAGATCACTTACTATGATTTGATAAGACTATTTGTGACTAAGAGTTAGTCATTTCTGAGTTAGGTCCTAAAGGCGACCTATGGGGAAAATGCAGATGCACGTGGGACTTGTATGTTAGCTATTCAGAGGCCTTCTTCCTGTTCTTCTTGCTCCAGGAAAGGTCAGATAACACTCAGGGGTTGGGAGAGGTCATCAGTCTGGAGAGCCTCTGTGTGGTACAGAAGAACTGATCTACCATTAATTGACTAGACTACAAGAAAGTCTGTCTGTTCTTCAACTATACACTCCACCAACTTCATTCTAGCCAAACACTTGAAATGCTTCCACCTAAGCTCGCTTATCCTGGTGCTAGCTACAAACCTCAGACCGATCTTTATTAAGGCAAGTTCCAAGGAGAATGTGCTTGTACCTTCATTTGAGCAGAGAAAGAAGAGGGAGTGGGAACCAAGGCTAAGACCAAAATGTCTGGGCTCTGGGCTCTGATTCCCTTATTTGCAAAATTAAGTGACAACGTGATATGATGTAAAGAAAGAGGACTTGGGGGTGCTGGTGGCTCAGTCAGTTAAGCCTCTGACTTCGGCTTACGTTGTGATCTCTCAGTTCATGAGTTCAAGCCCCACGTCGGGCTCTGCACTGACAGCGTGGAGCCTACTTGGGATTCTCTCTCTGCTCCTCCCCCATTTGTGTGCACTCACTCTTGCTCACTCTCTCTGTCTCTTAAAAAAATAAAATAGAAGAAAGAGGACTTGGATTAGACCTGGGTTTTAATCCTCACTCAACCACTCATTGACTATGTGACCTCTATACCTCAGTTTCCTCATCTGTAAAATGGAAATTATAATACCTACTACAGAAGTTAGTTAGAAGAATTAAATAGATTGTGTGAAGTGACCATTCCAGGCAAGAGTAGAAGGTCAGTAAGTGAAGTCTACTAGTATTAGGAAGAGATGTGACAGTCTTCTGGTTTGGGGGACTTTTAAGTAGGAAGTCTAGTTTCACAAGAGGGGAATTGCATAGACTCCATTCCGTGACCACTTGGAAAAGAATGATTTAGAAATGGTATGGTGCTTTTAACTACCTAGGCAAGGTTACCTGTTGACTGAATTATACCCTTTATCCAATGAGAGTTAAGAGGAGCCTACCTTTGCAAGCCCTATGGGCTAGGGAAGAGGGTGTACAGGTAGGTAGACCCAAATTCTGCCCCCAACAAACTCAACTCAGGTGGGAACATAGACCGTAGCTCCAATAATTTCTCCATGAGGCAAAAAAGAAACCCTGTCCTCTATGCAGGATACTTACTGTTCTAAGTGGTCTCATTTCCCAAGGTGGGGCCCCAGAGGTGGGATAACCTTACAATTTATTGTCCAAACTGGGACTGTCCAGGACAGTAGGCATAAACCAGACCCATCCAGGGTACACTGGGACATCTGTGGTCACCCAGCCCAGAGGGTCCTGCAGAAGTGATGGAACTGGTTTTAGATTCTTTCCTATCAAATTAGAGGGAGTCATGAATATTAGCACTGGACCGAACCAAGGGTTTTTGGCTCTTTGACCACAGGAAATACTTATCCTTCTTACCTTAAAAAAAATGTTCATAGTACATCATTAAAAGTGAAAAAAAAAAAGATAACAAAACTGCAATATAGTAAGCTCTAATATTATAGGACCTATATGCATGTACATATATAGAGAGATACATATATATGTGCTTTGTACGATTTATATGTAAGACACACACATACACACACACACACACATAAATATATATATATATATATATATATATATATATATATATATATATACCAAAATATTAAATGTAGTTTCTTGAGTTGCTGAACTGTTGATGTCTTTTCTACTTTGTATTTTTCTGTGGTTTCAAATTTTTAATGGCTTTTTTAAAAAGTTCTTTCCAAAATACTATTAAATACTCACTAGATTGTAAAAATCTTCAGATTAGAGAGATGTATGGCTGTTATTAGCAGAACAGTCTCTTTCTCCCACCTGACTCCTCCATTAGCCTACCCCAACCTTCTTTATTCACCTGGATAGTTTCTCTTCACCCTTCAAGACTCTCATTTTTTGGGATACTCTCTTCATGCGCAAAGTGAGCTAAGCTCTCCTCTGCTTTCTATATCATCCTGTTATACCTCTAACATAGCATTTATCTCCGATAGCACTGTAAATATCTGTTTGTTGTCTGCCTCCTTCATTGGATTGAGTCAGGGATCATATCTGACTCTTTTCTGTGCACCCAAATGAATCCTAACACATAATAAATGTCAGTAAACATTTGTGGAATTAACTGGTTTTGCTTTACCACCTCTTGCCCTGCACAGATGGCCCAGCACTTAGTAGGTACATCATGTGTTTAGTAAGCAGGTACATGAGTGAGGGAGGAAAATAAAGAACCAAGAAAAAGGTGAGATTGGTGGCTCATGGCATTTGTTGCTAATGGAAGGGTTTGTGTTGCTGTCCCTCCAGTCCTGGTCACCCGAGAGGATGACTTCAACAACCGGCTGAACAACCGCGCCAGCTTCAAGGGCTGCACAGCCCTGCACTACGCTGTCCTTGCGGATGACTACCGCACAGTCAAGGAGCTGCTTGATGGAGGTGAGCGTGTGGGTGATGGGGGTGGGGGTTAGCAGGGAAAGAGTACCTGGCAACCTCTCTGCTCTGGAAATGCTTCCCCAGAGCTCTGTTATTCTTCCAGAGCTGGAAATGCCTCAAAGATGGCTGCACTTCATGAGAGTGGGTCTGGGCATGTGTGATTTGCCCTTCTGTGCCTGGAACATGTTCTTTTCCTATGTGTGTGTCGTATCGCACAGCATCTCCTTGTCTGCACACACTCCGAGTTTTGATTGTGACTCTCCCCATAAGTGTCCTCTCTTCTCCTCTGTGACCTCCAGAGCAGGGCTAGTGGAACAAGACAGGAGGCCTTCAAATCCCTACCAGTGCAGGTCTCAAAGATATCCTTCTTGATCCCATCCCCCCACTTCAGTCTAAATTAGGCCCTTTCCATTACTCTGGGTCATGGCACCCTGTTCTTTCCTGTAATTACTCTTGTCACAATCTGGAATTAGTTTAATGTGTTCGGTGGCCTTCTCCCTAACTTGACTCTGAACTTCCTAAAGGCAGGAACCATGACTAATTAGTCCCTAGTACCTAGTACAGTACCTAGCATAAAGTAAGAACTCAATAAATCTTTGTTCAGGACTGAATACCCTCCCTTTGGAGAGCATTGGTTTAATTGGAAAGGCAGTATATGCCATCCCCAGACAGGCTGGACTCATTCTGTCTAGGTCTGGTACAGAGTTACCTGCCACCCTGCCAAATACTTCCCAAGCTGTCACTTTCCCTCCCACTTCCCCCTATCCCACTCTGGCCTCTTCTTGGGGTAGGGAAAGAAGCATCTTGCCAGGATGTGACATGGCCAGGCCTCTGAGTGAGTGTGGCACATGACTGCCTGTGTATGCCCTTGTTGCCACTTCTTGAGAGCCTAGGGACCCTCTCTTGGGCCAAGATCCTTCTCAGTGGTCATTCTTCATAGAGCCTGGGCTCAGGAAGGGGCCTCAGAAGTCCTCTAGGTCACCCTATTGCCTGCTCCCTCTCCTCCTGGCAGGAATCTCCAAGAGCTCACAGGGTGGCATTTTCTTGGATCCTGGCAGGGACTGAGGGAACCCTACTTCTTCCCCAGGAGTCCATTCCATTTTAGTTCTTCTCTGACTGGTTGAAATATCTTTTTTAAAATACACTGTTATTTTCTTATCTATAATTGCTGCCAACTGTCCTCTGCAACCTAATCACTTTTTCAAAATCCAGTATTCAAAGAAATTCTTTCAGTCCTAGAGCCTTTGCCTCCCCAAGCTAATATTCCCAGATCATATTCTAGTCCTTGTCATGTGCTGGGCTGGAGGGATTTCCGGTAATCCCCAAACTCTGCCACCTCCTGTCAGCCACAGCCATGCTGGCTTAGAACCCAGGCCTGGCCCATCCCCCCAGCCTAGGCAGCAGAGTGTGCCTGGGCCTGGGACATGAACACTGTGAAGCATAGGACTGCTCATGGATGTGGTGACAGTGCAGGGGTGTCTGCGGATGGGATGACTGATGCTTTCAGAGCAAGAATTCACTGCTCTCAGAAGCAGAGACTTAGAAAACGTCTCAAGCAAGATGCTACTCACTTTGTCCTTTGGAAAGATCTCAGGCAAGACATTTGTAGCTAAGAATTGGAGCATTCACCATGGGGCTTCTCTCTGCCGTGCCTTAAAAATCAATCAATACTCCCAGCCATTGTCCAGTGGTTTACATTCCCTGCTTCCCCTCAGCCCCCAAACAGACAGGGAATTCACTCTAAAGAGACACCCTCTCCCCAGTCTTCCAGATCGAACACCTTTGAAATGAAGATGCACGGGCCTTTTATGAAGCACTCCCCACCCTACCCCTCCAGGCCAAGGCTGGTCCTTTGAGCCGTTCCAGGGGCATGGTTCCTGCCTGTTGACTTGGAACAGATGCTCTTAGCCCCCAACTTTACAGTTGGCCCACCTGCCTTTTTACCCAGCATCTAGTTACACCCCCTGCCCTAGTCTCCCAGCCTCAAGGGCCAAAACCATTAACCCACTTATTTCTCCTTTCCCAACCTGAACAAGTGGCCGTCACTCAAGGCCTGCAGGCCTGCCAACTTCTAACCTCCCTCCCCCCTTGACCTCTGTTGGTCTGCCTGTATGTGTGACCAGCCAACCGAGAGGCAAGATCCTGCTCCCTTGTCCTAGAGGCTATTGCCAGTCACATTTCCAAAGTCTTCTGACCTTAGGTGACCTCTTCCAAAGGGTTTCAGGGAAGGCAGCAGGGCCTGTATTTGCCACTGGCTTTGCTGCAGCAACTTAGAGGGAGGCTCTCTGTGAGATCCAAGGCAGGCATAGGCACAGGGCAGCCTATGCTCACGAGATCCACACAGAGCCCTTGTCTTTGAAATTACTTCATCCATAGGTATTTGGGGCCCCCAGATTGTAGAGGGTTAGAGCTAGAGTAAGCAGCCGCTCTTGCCCTCTGGCCAGCGGTCCCCATGTGAGAGCTGGGAGGTGGTCCAGGCAGCAGCATCAGTCTGCTAATGTGGTAAGTTCTCTGACCCCTTTAGAGGCATGGTCACTTCAGGAAAGTGTCTGAGGAAGGACACCTCAGACTTCAGAGTCAGGCCAACCTGGTTTGAATCCCACTTCCCTCACCTACTAGCTATATTGCCTTGGACATGTCAACTTAACTCTCTAGGCCTGCTTTCTTGTCTGTCAAATAATACCTGTGAAGTACCACAGGGGTTAGGTGAGGACCAGTGATAATGTCTGTAAAATCCACGATATGTGGAAGGTGCACCATGATTGTATAGAGAAGTCAGGCTCTTCCTCTGACAGTTCTAATCCTTCTTATTTCCTCCCCATGCTAAACCTCTGTTCCTGCCTAAAGGCTTCTTAATTCTGTCTCTGCCACAACTTATTTAAAACACCCTTGTGTTCCCTCTCTTCTCATCTAGACCCTTGGGCTCTTCAAGGTCTCCCTTTCTCAGGAAGCTTCTTCTGATGTTCTGGTCCATTCTGATTGCACCACCTCTGAACTCTTGCAGGGTTGGGCTGGGTGCTTAGCATGGGCTATGTCTTCATCTTTAGGAGGTCCTGTAACATAGTGAAAAGAACACAAACTTGGGAGTCTGACAGACTTGGTTTTTTTTTTTTTTCTTTTTTTGTTTTTTTTTTTAACGTTTATTTATTTTTGAGACAGAGAGAGACAGAGCATGAACAGGGGAGGGGCAGAGAGAGAGGGAGACACAGAATCTGAAACAGGATCCAGGCTCCGAGCTGTCAGTACAGAGCCCGACAGAGGGCTTGAACTCACGGACCGTGAGATCATGACCTGAGCTGAAGTTGGATGCTTAACCGACCGAGCCACCCAGGCGCCCCGACAGACCTGGTTTTAAATCTCAGCTCTGCATTGTCAGTGTGGGCTAGGTAGTTGTCATCTCTGAGGCCATGGACTTCAGGGCATCCTAAGATGGATCAGGCAGATTGACCCTGACCCTGAGAGACTCTCAGACTGGTAGAGGAGATAGATATGGAAACAGGCAGTGACAGCTGGGTGGGTGTCTGGCTGGGAGCTGGAGGACAGGGGCTCTAGGAACAAAAGGAGGAAATACCTACCTCTGCTTAGTGAGCAGGGAGGTGGAGTCAGTTACAGAAAGCTTGGGAGGAGGGGGCAGGGGTTGTGCTTAAGTCCTATCAGGAAGGATAGTGAAAGTTTGCCAGACAGCTTTGCGTGGACGGTACTGAGTTCTGAATTCACGGGTAGCAATTCTCTATTCTTGAGCTCCATACAAAAGTGGAAATCTTTGTGGTTTTCATTCTGTAAACATGCTGCTTCTGCCTGTATTGTTGGCTTATGAACAGGAAAGCTCTGCCTCTGCTCTTGACTGCCAAGTACAAGAAAAGGTTGGAGGGACGCAGGGAGGGAGAGACAGGATGACTGGGATGAGGAATAATTGGGGAAGGTAGGGAGCCGCCTCCCTCAAGCCCCTGGAGCTGACTCATCCCAGTATTTCTAGGGCAGTTAAGGGTTTTTGCAGCTATTTCCTCTGAGGGATGTGATCCCATGGCCAAATCCATCTTCCTAAGACATACCTCCAGTCATGGCAGCCTTTCTCAACTAGGATTCCTCCAGAGAATTGAGCCCTAATGCTCTAAGGCATCCACAGTATACAGGGAATAACTCCTCTCCCAGGCAGCTGAAATGGTACGAGTTATCCACCACCATTCATGGGAGAATTGAGAAAATCATTACTGAGATAATTTCCTATGTGTGGTTCAGAGGAGAAACCCAGTTGAAGAAAGCTGCAAGGAAAGAACACGAACTGTGAAGTCAGGATCTCAATGCCAGCCCTGCCACCAAATAGTGTGTGGTCCTGGGCAAGCTCCTGACTGCTCTGAGGTTGTCTTTCCTCTTCTGGAAATGGGAGTATGCCACCTGGTGTCTGTGGTTTTGTCAGACTTAGGGCATGTGTAGGTTCTACAAAGTAGGCACTTTATAGATGGTCTTGTATTACTTACTTCAAAAATACTCAGTGCTTACTTGTTAAAAAATAAATACAAAATAAAAAAAGAATCCTATCCATCCTAACTTTTTTTTTTTTTAATGCTTATTATTTTTGAGAGAGAGAGAGACAGAGACCAAGCAGGGAGGGGGCAGAGAGAGAGGGAGGCACAGAATCCGAAGCAGGTTCCAGGCTACGAGCTGTCAGCACAGAGCCCGACGCAGGGCTCGAACCCAGAGACTGTGAGATCATGACTTGAGCCATAGTCAGCCACCCAACCAACTGAGCCACCCAGGCGCCCCTACTCATCCTAACTTTTTAACCTGGTTGTTCTAGTCATGAACCTCACCTAACTTTTTTCCCCACTGCTACCATAATATCCAGCTATACAATAATGTCGCTTCAGTGTTCCCACCTTGGTGCCTTTACTCATGCAGGTCTTCTGCCAGTCGGTCCCCATCTTGAATGCCACCTCCCTTCTGAACTCTTCCCTGCTCCCTGGGATTTGGGTCCAGTCCCCATTACTAGATTGAGGTAGATTGAGGACAAGGACTGTGTCTTATTTGCCCCTCCCTCCTTTGCCACAGTGCTCTCTGCATATAGTTTAGCACATGTCTAGATGCACTGATCATCTCTTAAGCCACTGTAGACTTTCTGTTTGGAGATGTGGTACTCTTGCTTCCTGGCCCACTCGTTCTTAGTGTCAGCATGTATCTGGTTTTTTGGAGCTTCACATATGAGCAGCCTCTTTGCAGCTACGTTTGTAGTCACAGTACCTACCACTGCCTTTTCAGTGCTCATCCCCTCAGAAACACTTGGCCTTTATGAAACCTAATAGCACTTTCCCTGGGGCTTCCCTTAGCCTCTTTTACCTACTTTCATGGCTCTTCCTTGTCCTTCTCTCCAAGTGTGCAGCTCAGTCGTCAGTGTTAACCAGCCATCATCAAATGAGTCAAATTCCCCACCATCTCTGCCTAAGGCAAAGAGCCTTTCCAGTGCTGACATCTTCCCTTTAACAGCCTGTTAGTTTGTTTTTGGGGCTGGAAACTTAGAGTTCCATTTCTTGTTCCACTTCCCTGTCTGCCCATCTGGCTGTACTGCCAGATGCTGAGGGAGTCGGCTTTGCCTCAGGCTGTCCTCTGGAAACTTCACCCTCTGATTCTTGCCAGCAGTGCAGAGAAGGGGAATGAGCACTGGGCTGAAGATCAGATATTCAGGCTCTGCCACCAGCCAATCCTTTCTCCTTTAGGCAAATCCTTTCTTCTCCTCAGTAAAACAGAGAAGTTGGAGTAGCTGATCCCACGGACCCCTTCGAGTGAGCTTCAGCATCCTATATAACCCCTAGGCAAGTCTTTTCATTCATTTTGTAAACACTTACTGAGTACCTCTCCTGTCATAGGCCCTACCCTAGGCACCTGGGAAATAAAGATGATCCAGATGTGGTCTTTGCCCTTAAGGAACTCATAGTTCAGAGAGGAAATCAGACATTTTAACAAAGACTTGCCATCAGGTATATTAATGGAGATATATAGGAGGTACTGAGGGATCACCAAGAAAAGACCTTTTCTGTCTCTGGGGAGGGCAGGGAAAGCATGGTGTAGGGAATGGTGTCTGCACTAAGTCTTACAGGATGAATACAAGTTTACCAGGTAGATGAGGGAGAAAGGCAGAGGGAACAGCATGTCCAGAGGCATGGAGTTTGAAGCAGTATGCTGTATTTAGGACATTTCAGGTAGTTCAGAAGAGCTGAATTTATAGGGTATGGATAGAAGGCTCAGAAGTCAAGAATGAAAAGCAGGAGCCGATAAGGGAGGCCTATACCAAGATCTGCTAAAGAAATTGGACTTTATCTTTCAGTGGGAAAGCATTAAAATTTAGGAGAGGGAAGGATTGGATTTATGTTAATGTGAAAAATCACTTAGGAGTTTCAGAAATGTTTATCAGTAATCAAATGCATAAATTCAAATTAAATAAATTATGAAATGTTCACACAATGGAATAATCAAATGAATGAATGAATGAATGGAATGAGTGAATGAACAAACAAATGAACGAACGAACGGTTTCTTTCTCTGTACAACAACACAAATGAGTCTCACAAACCTAACATTCTGGACACAAGCCAGACATGAAAGAGTACTTACTATGTGACTGCAATTATATACAGAGTTCAAAATAGACAAAAGTAGCCAATGGTGTAAGAAGTGAAGGTAGTAGTTACCCTCAAGCGGGCAGATAGTTACTGGGCACCAGGGGGCTTCTGGGATATGTAATGTTCTATTTCTTTATCTACATGCTGGTTGTGCAGGTGTATCCACCTTGATGAGATTTCTTTGAGCTATACCTTTATGTATTTTTTTAACTTTTCTGTGTATATGTTATACTTGAGAGAAAGGTTAAAGAAAATGGAGAAACATGGATGAGAAGAGGGCATGATTGGAAAAAGGGAAAATACTTCGTTTAAAAGCTACTGAAGGGGCACCTGGGTGGCTCAGTCGGTTGGGCAGCTGACTTCGGCTCAGGTCATGATCTCGCGGTCCGTGAGTTCGAGCCCCGCGTCAGGTTCTGTGCTGACAGCTCAGAGCCTGGAGCCTGTTTCGGATTCTGTGTCTCCCTCTCTCTGACCCTCCCCCATTCATGCTCTGTCTCTCTCTGTCTCAAAAATAAATAAACGTTAAAAAATTAAAAAAAAAAAAAAAAAGCTACTGAATTTTTCTAGGTGAGGCCTAACCCAAGACAGTTGAAGAGAGAGAAGACTGATCCCAGAAAGAGTGAGGAGTAGGATCAGACAGTGAGAGGGGAGGAGGAGTCAAGATGAGGTCCGAGTTCTAGGTTGGTTGCCTGAATAGATGGCATGTACCTGCACTGAGATAAAAAATATAGGACTGGAGTGGCTCCTGGGTGGCTCAGTTGGTTAAGCATCTGACTTTGGCCAAGGTCATGATCTCGTCGTTCCCAAGCTCGAGCCCCACATTCGAGCTGTGCTGACAGCTCAGAGCCTGGAGCCTGTTTCAGATTCTGTGTCTCCCTCTCTCTCTCTGCCCTTCCCCCACTTGAGTTCTCTCACTCTCTCTCTCAAAAATAAATAAACATTAAAAAAAGAAAAAGAAAGAAAAAAAAATACAGGACTGGAGGTACAGGGGAATGACCAGTGCTATTTTGAATGTTTACTTCTTCCCTCCCTTTTCCCTCTCACTTTTAGGTTCTGAGGTCCAGTGTTCTAATGATTCCATTGCTGCTTTCTCCCTTCTTTGCACTCATCTGATGAAACACTAACTGTAGTTTGTTGTTTGTTTGTTTTTTTTAAATCTTTATTTATTTTTGAGAGAGAGAGACAGAGCATGAGTGGGGGAAGGACAGAGAGAGAGGGAGACACAGAATCGGAAGCAGGCTCCAGGCTCTGAGCTGTCAGCAGAGAGTCCGACGTGGGGCTCAAACTCACGAACCGTGAGATCATGACCTGAGCCGAAGTCAGATGCTCAACTGACAGAGCCACCCAGGCGCCCCAACACTAACCGTAGTTAAACCCAATTTCTCTTCACTTCATGTCTGAATCTGAAGAGCTGAATATTGCTGGGGGAAAGAAAAAATCATACAATCATGCTAACTGGACTCACTTCACATTTATGACCATAAATCCCAGACGCTCAGCACTGCCAGCTGCCCCACTGTACTTGTGATTAAAATCACCATCTTATTTTGGACCAGGACACCTTTTTTATGCCTTCTTTCTCCTCAGACCTCCAGTCCTCTCCTTTAGCTCCCAAGCAAATGATCCCACCTCCTGCTTACTATAGAAAATACATTATAGTTCGAAGGGAACTACCTCATCTTCCCACCGCTTCCACTAGCCTACCACATCTGTACTTGAATGCTGCCTTCCTTCCTCTGCAGTTCCTAAGACCAGCCCTGCATTTGGGCTCAGGCTCCTATTTTCAAGGTCTTTGCTCCTCTGGGTATCCCTTATCTCTCCTGTATTAGCCGTGTTCCCCTCTCTGCTGGCTGATTCCAGTCAGCACAAAAACATGCCCTCGTTATCACCCATCTTAAATAAAGCAAACTAAAAGTTTCCTGGGATCTCCCTCCAGCTGCCACCTCATTTCTCTACATCCCTTCATGGTAAAAGTCCTGATTACGTCCCTACCCACATAATCCACTCCCCCAACTCCTGTTTTTTCCTCTGTCTCAGTGTCACCCTGGCCAAAATATTCATCTATTTTTCTCCCAAAATTGGCATGTCAGGGCTTCCCCATCTCAATAAATGATACCATCATCTGTGTAGTTTTCAGGCCCCAAATTCTGGTGTCATCCTTGAATTCTCTTTTTCCCTTACATTCCCTGTCAGGTCCTTCAATAAGTACTGTCAGCTGTGCCAGTCAAGCACATTTTGAACCCATTCCTGTTTCCCCTGTGCCACTGCCTCACCTGTAGTCCCCGTGCAGGATGACGAGCACCACAGGTTGCTAAGTTCCGCCATTTCCACTCTTGTCTCCCCGAATCCATCTTCCAAAAAACAGCTAGGCGATCTTTTTTCGAACATAAATGCTATCATTGTCCTACCTAAAACCTAACATTGGTATGCCACTGACACCAAAATGAAATCCAGACTCCTTACCAGAGCCTATAAGGCCCAGAGCCCAGACTCTTGCCTGTCTGTGTGACCTCATCCCTAGCCATTCTCCCCCGTTTTCACTCTTCCCTAGTGACACTGGTCTTCTCTTGTCCTGCAGGCACACAGAACTTCTCATGGCAGGGCTTCTGTACCTGCCTGTCCCAGAGATGGGATCATTTCCACCTTGGGAATTCAGGTCTCGACTCAAGTGCTGCCTCCTCAGAGAACCCTTCCCTGAGCACCCTAGGAAAATAGCTCCCTGGTCACTTTCTATCATATTACCCCACCTTATCTTCTTTATCAGTTCCCAAATGATCACATTTATTGGTTATCTTTTTCTCCCCCACTAAAATGTAAGTCTTACAATCATAAGAGACCTTGTCCCTCTATTTTACTGCTATAGTTGCAGCTCCTAGGGAAAAAAACCTCACAGCTGGTATATGGTAGGCGATTAATAAATAGCTGTTGACCAACCAGGGAACCAGTGGGACAGTGTTGTAGACATGTGCAGCAGGCAGTAGGATAAATGAGTCTGAAGCTGAAGAGAGAAAAGACTCTAAGTTGGCCATGAAAATTTCAGAGTTGGCAGTCTCTTGGGGGTGGTGGAAGCTGGCTGAGTCTGTGAGTTGCCCATGGGAAGTTACAGAGCTAAGGAGACCCAAGGACACAACTGAGAGAACCTGCATTTTTGATGTGAGCGTGAGAGGGAGAGCCAGTGCAAGACATTCAAGGAAACAGAGAGGGAAAAGGGGAAGCAGAAGAGAGTGGAGAATGGGTTGCTTTAAGGCAGTACTTCTCAAACAATCTATGAAAGACCTGTCTCTTTTTGTTGTTGTTTGATCTTGCAATCTGTCATGAACCAATAACCAATACTTTTGTAAAATACAATAAAAATAAATTACTGGCAAAATTATATTTTTAAAGGCATACAAAATAGAGCTCAAATGTGCCATTAGGTTTGACAGATATAGAATAACTCTGGGTCCCTGTAAAAGTTTCTAGACACTTACTCTCACTGTACTTACCTCGTTGAGGACTGGTATCAAGGCTCACAGACTGGCACCAGTGTATGGACCACACCTGAGGCATAACTGTTCTGATGGTACTCCTGGGCAAGAAGGGAAGACGGATGGGCAGAATATAGCCTCTGCCTTCACGTGGCTTGAAGTCCAGTGTGATAGACCATTTGGGAGACACAGTCATACTGTGTAACAGAGAGCTCACAGCACTGCCATTAGGATGTGGGCACCCAGCTCTGCCACCATCTCACCCCTGTAGGACTTTTGGCAGATCACAGTCCATCTCTGGCATCACTTTTTCCATCTGCATGATGAAGAGATCATGTCAGATAATTGGACACTGAAGGTTTCCTCATATTGTTTGGATACAGAGCTAAAATCCCTTCATGCCAGTAGTTGTCTGTGAGAAGGATGGGGAGTAACTGCTAATGGGTTCGAGGTTTCTTTTGGGGATGATGAAATATTCTAAAATTAGATTATGGTGATGGTTGTACAACTCTGTAAATATACTTTAAAAACATTAAATTGTATATTTAAATGGGTGAGCTCTATGATATGTAAATTATATCTCAGTAGAGCTGTTATACATGAAAGAAAGGAAGAAAGAAAGAAAGAAAGAAAGAAAGAAAGAAAGAAAGAAAGAAAGAAAAAAAGAAAGAAAGACCCAGTGCCACTCAAAACTAGGAAAAATGGGCTTGTGTGAGTAACTGGTTGCAGGTCAGAAAGCCAAGAGGACCTGACTGGCCCCAAAGCTAAGGTGGTGGTCTAGAGGAGCCCCTCTGTTGTATATAAAAGTTTCCTTTTAAAGAATACTAGTCAAAACTTTCCTGTAAAACTTTCTCTTTTTGCTATAAAACTGGTCTTTTTGTTGATTTCCTCTTATTACCTTAACAACTGTTTATGGCACTCCCCATCCTTGTGAAGCTTAAGCTCTGGCACAATATAGAAATTAGGCAAGTAATTACAAAATTATTAGCTAATTGCCATTGAGATAAGTATTAGGGAAGAGTAGAGGGTACTGTGAGGGTGTAACAGGGACCTAATCTGATCTGAAGTCTTCCCTGAGCAAATGTATTGAGACCTGAAGTATAGATGTTAGCTTGTTACTTAACTTGAGAAAGTCCCATAGAGAGCGACGGGCACTGGTCATCCAAAGGGACTCAGCAGTCCAGGTGGGGGCATTGTGGGGAATGGAGGAGTTCTGTGGTGTTGTAATTGGAGTCCATGTGGTAGGTCAGGGCTAAAGGGGGCCTTCAGTGACCCTGAGTCCTATCCTCTTCCCTTGGCCTACTCAGACCCTTACCCAGGACAGAATGAAGAATTGTCCTTGCTCACCCCCCAAGGAAAGATATTTCTCTATCCCAGATCCTGTGGGTTTGGAGGAGACACTGCATGGTTGAGTTAGAGATGAGCGCCTGGTCACCAGAGCCCAAGCTCTCCAGAGCCACCTGCCATCTAGGCAGGCGCATTTCATCAAGGCTGTAATCGGCTCCAAGCAGTCATCAGATGAGCCTGGCTGGTATCCGGCATGACCTCATCACCGCCAACAGTGGCAGCTGGAGGCCAAGGCTCCTCTGGGTGAGGGAAAGGTCAGCATCAGCTAGGCCAGGTCTGTTCTGTGTCCAGTGTGCTCCTCCACCTGCACTGGGCCTAATAGAGCCGAGTAGAATTCAGATTTCCCAAGGCAAGGCCATCTGCCCTTTGCTGGCCCGTTCTTGCCCCTTCAGTGAATGTGTCATGGATTGAATGCACAGAGTAAGAACAGCACTGCAGCTTTAAGAAGGGATGTCAGTCTGAAGGTCAGGGTCTGCAGAATAGCAGCAAAGTTCCTGTCCTAGAGTCAGACTGGGAGTTTGCTCAGAACCAAGTTTCCTTTCCCCAAAGGAGTTTTGCTTCTAGCATTCATGCCCTCTCTTCCTCTACACAGAGGCCTGGCAGTGTCCTAGAAAGGGCACAGCAGACATGCTCTCTGTAGGTCTATAACCACAGACTCCTTCCTGAACATCATTTTGGAAATGAATTCTTTTAAATATAGTGGAAGAAGGAGTTTGTCCCTTCAGGAATGCTTCAGAAACTCCCTTTGAAGTAATGAATGCTGTGTTGTTGGGAGTGGTGGCTGTGGGTCAGGTGACCTGGTGCCAACTCGACCTTGCTGTGCAACCTTGAGGAGTCCCTCCCCCTCACTGAGCCTCATTTTCCCCATCTGTAAAACTAGATAATTGGACTGCAATCTCAAAACTCCCTTCTACTTTCATATTTTGTGATTCTCAATAAATAATTGCCCTCTGATTTGTCTAATTGCAAATCTAAGTGCTCATAGTTATTCAGCAACTATTAATTATTTTCCTGCAGCTGACCACCAGTATCCCTTTTCTAGGTTCCTCCGATATGTGCTCTTAAAGTGTCCTGTATAATTTCTTTCTTACACTTACCACAACATGTAGACATATAGCTGTTTGATCAATAGATCTGTCCTTTGTTAAATAATGCATTCCCTGAAGGTAGGGTCTGGATCTGCAGTGCTTATATTCCCCGCACCTTGCAATATTGTTAGCGCATGATAGGTGCTTGGTAAACAATTTTTGAATAAGTGTATTTATAAAGGGGCACTAGGCATTACAGGAAATAAAAAAGAAAAAGATATAGGCCCTTCCTTCAGACTGCACCCTGTAGAGTGCTAGTTTGGTAAAAAGGTTCATACACAAAGCACACTCAGGACAGTGCAGGACTCTGAATTAAACCTAAGCAAAGGGCAGAATGAATTAGTGTAATGAATGAGGAGGGGAAGATCACTGTTGGCATTGTAGAAGCTTCCTGGAGGAGGGGGACTGGAGGCAGTCCCTGAAGGACAGGTAGAATTCAAACAAGCAGAGGGAAGGAGGAAAGTTTTTCAGGTGAGTCAGTAACAGAAATGAGGCTTGCATGTTAGAGACCTGGAAGAAACTGGCCACTTGCTAGATTATGGATAGGGAGGCTTGAGTGTGGAGGGCCTTGGGGATGAGCCAGAGGACTTGTACTCCACTTTGAAATCCATAGAGAGTTCCTAAAGTGACTGACTATTGTTTATTTAGTGACTACAGTGATTCTTAACTTTAAAAGTTGTACATGATAAAAACTTCAAGCAGTACTAGAAGATATATAGGGGAAAGGAAGTCTCCCTTCTGTGTCCCTGGTCCTCCTCCTCAGAGACAACCACTGTAACTTTTCTTATGTATCCTTCCTATTGCTGCTGTAAACGGATTATCAAAAACTTAATGACTTAAGACAATGCAAGTTTACTGTCTTAAAGTTCTGGAGATGAGTTGGAATGGGTCTCACTGGACTAAAAGCAAGGTGTCAGTAATACATTCCTTTTTGGAGACTCAGAATCTGTTTTCTTACCTTTTCCAGCTTCTAATGGCTGCCCACATTCCTTGTCTCATAGCCCCCTTCTGTCATCGAGTCAGCAGTGTCAGTTGGTCTTCCTCTTTTTTCACTCTGACATTGAGTCTTCTCCCTCTTTTCACTTATAAGGACCCTTGTCATTACATTGGGCCCACCTGGATAATCCAGGGTAATCTTCCCTTCTCAGAGTCAGCTGATTAGCAGACTTAATTCTATCTACGACCTTAATTCCCCTTTGCCCAGTGATTTAGCATATTCACAAATTCTAAGGATTAGAATGTGAACATCACTGGGGGGCTGTTATTCTGCCTATGACAATCTCGGATATTTTATATTTATTTTTCTTCCTGTTTTTGAATAGTTGATACTTGTACACAGTACAAAATTCAAAAGAGTTTTCAGTAAAAAATCTTACTCCCGTCCCATCACCAACCCAAGTATTGCCCTGTTTCTCCACTGTACCTTTATTACTTCTTCCCTTGAAATTAATAAGCACTCTGTGGGGAGACAGTTTTAAGACCATGCAGGTAATCCTGCTGCTCATCAAAATTTACCCCCTGGACTTAGCTTCCATTGATGGTTCTTTCCTGAACCAATCTTTATAAGTGGTTGCAAAATGAATATTTTGCATCTTTCCCAACTCCAGCATCACTCCACATTGACCACTTAGGACCTGGCATCCTGTGGTAAGCAAAAGCAAGAACGCTTTCTCCCTCATTTATCTATGTGTTGTCAAAATGTGCTCACAGATACTATTGCTTTAATTGTTCTGCACCTCATTACTATCTTTAGTTATGTTGGTGCTAAAATTATCTCAGATTTGGCCAGTGTGGCAATTTTTTTTTTTTTTTTTTTTAGCATTTCCATATTTCCTGGCATAACAAGGTGTTTTAGTCTTGTATCCATCTTGGTGCCCCTGGAATCAGCCATTTCTCTGAGGAGCCCTAAGACTTTTTAGTGAGCAATTGTATTAGAGACTGAAACCTGAGTACCAGGCTTGCTCATCACCCCTTTGTTTATAGGACCATGGGATGCATATGGTTATATACACATGTGCATATAGATCCATCACAAGATACACATACATGCATATGCGTATATACACACATGGGCATATGCACATATGTATTTTCGAAATCCTGAACACCACTACCTCCCATTCCAGTCCATCCTTACAGAGTTCTTCCTTGTCTTCACACATTTCTTATTTGTATGCCCCTTCTTCTATAGTGAGAATGCTGGCTCCAAATAGCAATGATACATTTACTCATTTGTTTACTCCTATAAGACATCTAAGAAGGCTTGAGCCTTGCCTCACCTATACCACTATAGAAAACAAGCATACTATTGGGGCACCTGGGTGTCTCAGTCAGTTAAGGGCCGGACTTCGGCTCAGGTCATGATCTCACAGTTTGTGGTTTCGAGCCCTGTGTCAGGCTTTGTGCTAACAGCTCAGAGCCTGGAGCCTGCTTTGGTTTCTGTGTGTGTCTCTCTCTCTGCCCCTCCCCTGCTCACACTCTGTCTCTCTCTCTCTCTCTCTCTCTCTCTCTCAAAAATAAGCATTAAAAAAAAAAAAAAAAAAAAAAAAAAAAAGCCTACTAAACAGAATTCCAGTTAGGATTTGTTTGCAGTTCTCATGCGTACTCCATCCGTGGCTAAGATTATATAGTCAAATACTAGGTTCATTAAGTTACTTGGGTGGTATTTTTTCCCCTTCAGTGTGTATGTTATTCATTTGAAATACAGTTGGGTTAATTTTTCAGTTTATTTTCAGTTTTAGGGTTTTTCTCCCCTACTTGTTTTTGTTTTACTTTTGGTGTTTGAATATGTAGAAGATTCACTTTTGTCTAAAAACTATCCAGAAAGATACACTCAGAGAAGTAAGACTTTCCTGTATCCCTTTCAACCTTTTTCCACTCCCCTCAGTGAGCCCTAACCCCATGTTTCTTAGTATAAGCAAATACAGTGTATGTATTTTTTAATTTACTTTTTTCCTACATAAAAGGTAGCACACTATATATGCTCTTCTGCAGTTTGCTTTTTTTTTTCTTTTTATCTAACTGTATTTCCTGGAAACTATCAGTTCACAGAGATCTTCCTCATTCTTTTCTTTTTTTTAACACCTGCATGGTATTCTGTTGTGTGTTTGCACTATATCCCCTATGCTCAGACATTGAAGTGTCCAGTATTTTTTAGTTACACATAATGCTGCAGTGAATAACCTCTCGCATGTATATTTGAGATTCAAAGTCCTAGAAGTGGTATTGCTGGGCCAAAGGGTAAATACATATGTCCTTTAGTTAAATATGGTGAATTTCTCCTCCACAGAAGTTGTACCATTTTACGTTCCCACTAGCAATGTATGAAAGTGCTTGGGTGGCTCAGTCAGTTGAGCATCTGACTTGACCTGATTTTGGCTCAGGCCATGATCTCACAGTTTGTGGGATCCAGCCTCACGTTAGGCTCCGCACCGACAGCATGGACTTGTTTGGGAGTCTCTCTCTCTGCCCATCTCCTGCTTGCGCATGTGCTCTCAAAAATAAACTTTAAAAAAAGACAAAAAAGAAAGTGCTTGTTTTTCTGACAACATCTCCAGCAGAGTGTATTGTCAAGCTTTTAGATTTTTGCCAATCTGATAGGTGAGATATAGTATCTCAGCATAGTTTTAGTTTGATTTTCTTGTCATGAGTGAAACCATACACCATTTCATGTGTTTAAGAGCCTTTTTGTATCTCTTTTTGTGAATTGTCTATTCATGTCTTTTGCCCATTTTTCTATAGGACTTTTGGTCTTTATTTTTCTCTTGATTTTTAAAATTTCTTTGTTGAATGGGGTTGTTGAAAGGGATCCCTTTTTTTGTTCAAAGGGATATTGACCCTTTATGTGTGATATATATCACAAATATTTTCTCCAGCCTTGGTTTGATAAGGTTTTAACACTTCCCATATAATTCTGCTATACAGCCAGGATTGCAAACCACTGGGGTGGTTTAAACTGTGCCAGTTGGAACTGTTTCTTAAAGGAGAGTGCATATGGAAAGAAAGGATCCTGGGATCACCCAGGACTTAGTCTTAGGTGTCACCTGTAACTTGGGACAGAAGAATGAACAGGAACCTTCAAAGGAGATAAAGTCATATGTATATATATCATGGAAATCAAGGTGGAAAATAATCGAAAGGAGGCAGGAGTGGCCAGCAACATTGATTACTGTAGCCATGAGGAAGAAGTGGAATCTCACGAACCATGAGATCATGACCTGAGTTGAAGTCAGACACTTAACCAACTGAGCCACCCAGCCGCCCCATATTTTATTTTATTTTTAATTTAAATCCAAGTTAGTTAACATACAGTGTTAATTATTTTGGGAATAGAATTTAGTGACCCATCGCTTACATATAACACCAAGAGCTCATCCCAAGAAGTGCCCTCCTTAATGCCCCACGCCCATTTAGCCCATCCCCCCACCCAACACCCCTCCAGCAACTCTCAGTTTGTTCTCTGTATTTGAGAATCTCTTGTGGTTTATCTCCCTCACTGTTTTTATGTTATTTTTGCTTCCCTTCCCTTATGTTCATCTGTTTTATATCTTAAATTCTACATATGAGTGAAGTCATATGATATTTGTCTTTCTCTGACTTATTTTGCTTAGCATAATACAGTCTAGTTCCATCCATGTTGTTGCAAATGGAAAGATTTAATTCTTTTTGAATGGAATTGCCAAGTAATATTCCATTGTATATGTATACTACATCTTCTTTATCCATTCATCAGTCAGTGGACATTTGAGCTCTTTCCATACTTTGGTTATTGTCTATAGTGTTGCTATAAACATGGGGGTGCATGTGTCCCTTCAAAACAGCACACCTGTATCCCTTGAATAAATACCTACTAGTGCAATTGCTGGGTCGTAGGGTAGGTCTATTTATAATTTTTTGAGGAACCTGCATACTGTTTTCCAGAGTGGCTGCACCAGTTTGCATTCCCACCAGCAGTGCAAAAGAGATCTTCTTTCTCCGCATCCTCGCCAACATCTGTTGTTGCCTGACCTCATTGTAAATTTGTGCTTCTCTCTCACCACTTTCTGAAAAGTTGGAGGTTTCTTTTTCCCAAGTCCATCTATCTGGTTTGTTGTGCAGCCTCAACTGAGACAAACTTGGTGAAATCCTCAGAATTAGGTAGAGAAAAGCCATTTTGAGGGAAGTGGAATAATTAGCACCAGCAAGAAGCTCCAGGTCAGAAATGGGCCTCTTGGTGTAGGCAGCAAGTCCCTGCCCTCTTCCTCCTAATCTCCCCACTGCCATTCCACTTTTATTTTTGGTGACTGTTGCCTGGTGACTGGCTTTGGCCATAAAGGAAGGAGCATAAACTGAGAGAGTCCTTGTTAGCAGTGGCTTCTGGTTTAAAAAAAAACAAAAACAAAAAAGAAAACCACAACAGTTTTATGAGGGAGATGAGTAATTCAGCCTTGATGTGGGGTTGAAAAGCAGACATCAGCAGATGAATGGCTCCTGCACCCAGGACTGGAGCTTGTAGCATTTAATATTGTAAAGATACTCACCTCTGCACTCTTGAATTCTCTCCCAACTAGGAAGTACAATTAGCAAAATTATTTCATTGTTTTCTGTTTTTGCAAGTGTTCTTGAAACCACCTGTAAAGAAGGCCTCCTGCCTTCTTGAAAGTCAAAGTGAAAGTCTGTATATTTGAATGTACAGTTGACCCTTGAACACCGTGGTGATTAGGAATGCTAATGCAGGCAAAAATCTGCATATAACTTTTGACTCCCCCAAAGCTTAATTACTAATAGCCCGCTCTTGATCAGAAAAGTCTTACCAATAACATAAAGTTCATTAACATACATGTTGTGTTATATAACATATTCTTGCAATAATGTAAACTAGGGAAAAGATGTTACTTAAAAAATCTGAAAAAAGTGGGGCACCTGTGTGGCTTGGTTGAGCATACAACTCTTGAGTTTGGCTCAGGTCACGATCCCACGATTGTGAAATTGAGCCCCATGATGGGCTCTGCACTGAGCATGGAGCCTGCTTAAGATTCTCTCTCTCTTAGGGTGCCTGGGTGGCGCAGTTGGTTAAGCATCTGACTCTTTTTTTTTTTTTTTTTAATTTTTTTTTTAATGTTTTATTTATTTTTGAGAGGGAGAGAGACAGAGTGCAAGCTGGGGAGGAGCAGAGACAGACACACACACAGAATCTGAAGCAGGCTCCAGGCTCTGAGCTGTCAGCACAGAGCCCGACGCAGGGCTTGAACCCACAAACCATGAGATCATGACCTGAGCAGAAGTCGGATGCTTAACTGACTGAGCCACCCAGGCGCCCCAGCATCTGACTCTTTATCTTGGTTCAGGTCTTGATCTCACAGTTTGTAAGTTTGAGCCCTGTATCGGGCTGTGTGCTGATGGTAAGGAACCTGCTTCAGATTCTCTCTCTCCCTCTCTCTGCCCCTCCCTCTCTCTCTCAAAATAAATAAATAAACATAAAAAAAAAGATTCTCTCTCCCCATCTGCCCCTCTCCCCCTGCTCACATTCTCTCTAAAATAAAAGTAAATTTTTTTTAATTATAAGGAAGAGAAAATATGTTTATAATACTGTTTTTGTCAAAAATAAATCCACATGTAAGTGGACCCACACAGTTCAAACCTGTGTTGTTCAAGGGTCCACTGTACATCATTTCAGTAAGCCTGGATTAACCACCACTTAATGGACTGATACTTCTCATCCAAGCAGAAGGCTTTGCTTAGCTTTGAGAGTAGACATGTGAGTGGAAGCATAAGCCATCTCTTGATAACCCCTCTTGTCTGCTGTGGACATTAGGCTGGGATTGGTCAACAGAAGCTTAAACATCTGGTCAGGTCAGTCCTTTGGGGTGGTTGATGTTTTATAGACAACCCATCAAGATTGATTGGCCTCATAACTGAATTAGCCAGATGTGTGGGCATTGTGTGCCCTCTCCTCAGCCTCCCTTCAATGTTGTTAGATGGAAGCAGACATGAGATTAGCATGTTTGAAGATGATGTGTTTTTAGTGCATGAACAAAAGCTTTGCCTTCTGCAGAGACTGTGGCTGTGCCCCAGACGTCAGCAGTATAATTATGACTGCTAAATTCAGCCCAGACCCCAGGCTCGGCTGCCTTGGTCTCAGCTGTCATTTGTGGGAGGGGGCGGGGAGAATGCACAAGCCCAGGGACCCAGGCTCTTATTATGTCCACTTTGAACTCTGCTTTATCCAGAGTCATTCCGTCCCATGACAGTTGCTCCCAGCTGCTTTCTGGGCACAGAGCTTGCTGCCGTCTCTGGGGGTTAGTCCGTGCTGGATTATGGGGAGAGATGGAAGTAGAGCTGGCCTCCTGAAAGCCCACAACTTCCAGGAAACTTGCCCAAAATGAAAATGAGCTGAGGCTCCCCACACTTCCATAGCCTATGTCACATGCTATTCAGAACATTATCTCTCATCTAGAAAACCTCTACCTTAGGTTGCATTGAGCAGAAGTCCTTGGCAGGAGTTTTTGCTTTTGCCCTTTTTCCCACTTAACTCTGTGTATGAATTATGTTTGAACATTTATTTCCATACTTTTGTACCACCACTTTTCTTTTTTTAAGTTGATTTATTTATTGGGGGGGGGGGGAGAGGAAGAGAGAGGGAGACGGAGGAAGAGGGAGAGAGAATCCCAAGCAGGCTCTGCACCATTCGAGATTATGACCTGAGCCAAAATCAAAAGCTTAACTGACTGAGCCACCCAGGCGCCCCTGTACCACCTCTTTTCTAACCAGACTAGCCTACATATTTGCCTTAGAACAAGCCAGGCACTTTCATGTCTCTAGTAGCTCTGCTGATGCTTAATATTCTGTAGACATCACATATTCAGTGTGTCCAAACCCAGCCCTCCTCAGACTCTTCCCATATTCTCCTATTTGGTGACTGGCAGCATCATCTACTGGTCACAAACAGAGCATTATAAGTAAGTCTGATGATTTCACTCTCACTTTCCATCAAGCCTGTCTTAGAATTTTCTCTCAAGTCCATCTTCTCTCTTCAGTCTTCACTACCCTAGTTCAGATTTCATCACTGTCACTCGGCCTGTTGTAACAGTCTTCTTGTTCATCTCCCTTCCTCCAGATTCCCCTTCAAACCAACCTCTACCCTGCAGGCGCTCCCCTGTTTGAAGACCTTCAGCAATTCCCAGTGCCTGTAAGATAAGCCTAGATGTTTAACCCCATGCACGTCTTCCTGCAGTGCTCCATGAACCTTCTGCCGCCCTGTCTCCAAGAGGGGCTGGGGATGATGGTTTGCTTCAGGACTGGGACCAGAGGTTGGTGGGCCTACCAGGGGGATCCTTGCAGCCAGGTGGGCCCAGAGAGACAGGAACTATTGTTGCCATAGGCCCACTCAGGTGCGTAGGATAGAGTCTTTCCTGCCTCTAAACCTTTGCTCATTCACTTTTCTCTGCCTGGGATGCCCCTTCCCTGCTTCTCCACCTATCAAACTCCTAGTCTTCAGGAGCCAACTCATTTATGTCTCTTCTCTGTAACTTTCCCTGACTTGCCCACATGAAGTGTATCATTTCTCACTCTATTCCCCCACAGCAATTTCAGGAGGTTATTTTGTTGTTTCAGAGATTATAGTGGAAGCTTCAAAATACAGAGTTTCAACATATATCTCCACCTCATACACCCTCTGTCCTCTGCTCCACTGATTCTGCTGCCAGTAGCCCTGGTCAGGTGTCTAACCTGTGGAAGGCCGTCCCAGTCTCCTTCTGTCTGCTAAAGAGATGAGGTGGCTGGCTCCCTGCTCAATACACCATCTCTGTAATAGACCATTGGTGAGATGGCATTGTAGGAAGGAATGCCTAATCATGGTAATTGTAGTAACCATAACAATAGCTATCATTTATTGAGTTCTTACTGTGTATCAAGCTCTGTACTAAGGCTTTTATCTCTTTTAATACTTAAAATAACTGTGAATTCGATACTCTTATTACCTACATTTTCCCTATGTATGAACAAAGGCACTCTTAAGTAACTTCCCCAAGTTCCACCACTCACTAGTAAGTAGCACAGCCGTTGTGGCATATCTCGCTTATGATCTCGTGAGCAGAATTACCAGTCTGTATCCCCAGAGCCTCTACAGAATCTGGCATAAAATAGGTGTTCTGCAATGTTGGTTGGTTGATCGAATGAATGAATGAATGAATGAATCAGTGTTCTTCCCATTGAACTTGCTTCCAGGCTTAAGAGGGACTGGCTGAGCATCTGTAGCTTATGCCAAGAAGTATGGATTTTGTCTCCTCTCCTAATGCCCAGCTGTACACAGACATGTTCCCTCCCACTCAGTAACAAACTGCCTGGAACTCTTTCCTGGCTCATATTTACAAGAGAATGTGATAAATTCTGTATTGATCCCTGCTGTTCCACTGTAAATTTTGCAAAAGATGATTAAATAGAGCAATAGAGTCTGCAGGCATTGTGGCTCAATATGTTGTGGAGTGGTGTATCGACCTCCTCCATCCAAAGGCAGCCAGCGCCTATCCCTGCTGCCCCAGACCAGTAATTAAAATCCTGTGAGACTGGGATTTAAAATCCAATCATATCCCTGAATCAAGCCTTCTAGCCTCCCCATGTGACGAGTGCAATAAGGTAACGGCAGGAGCATGTTTATGTCCGTGCTGAAGCAGTCCCCATAGGGTGGGTAAGAAATGGAGAGTTGGGTAGCCCTGCTGGCTAAATCACTTCACCCTGACATCACAGCCACTTGTAAGACAATCTGTAGGTACATAAACAAGTCCCAGCCAAAGACCAAATCTCAGATTTATAAGAGCAAAATATCATGCACAAAAATTCACAAATTGTGTTTCCCTGTACACTTCTGTGCCCACACCCAGTAGTTGGTTTAAGCATGTGCTTTGGCTTGATTAAGCTCTGGCCTTCAGTAACCAAATAAGTGTTTGAATTTCCACAGGATTTCTTTGGTTTAATCTAAGCTGAAGCACAGCTTCCCTGTGCTGAGGCCTGTAATCAAGGCACAAGGTACTATTTAAATAAACTTACCCATCTTCTCCTCACATGATTGGGAGCTGTTTAAGAGCTGGGCCAGTGTTTTCTGATTCACCTTTGTATTCCTGGTGCCTAGCTTGATGCCAGACACCCAGAACATTCTTAAAAAGTATCTCTGAATGAATAAGCACAAGTTAAGCAATAAGTCTTGGAAAAAAAACCTCTGTAAGCTGATGTGTAAGTGTTAGACCTACCAAATGGTCATTCACTCGGTGCTTGAATACTTCCAGTGCTGGGGAACTCATTTGTTCCTCAGCCTGCTCAGAATCTATCTTTGGATTATGGTTAGAAATTTCGTATATTCAACCAAAATCCAAGGGTCTTTAATTTTACCATCTGGCTTATGTAGAATGAATCTGATCCCTATTCCACTGCCAGCCCTTCAAATACCTGAAGTTGCAGTCATATTCTTCTGAGCTATCTTTCTCCACCCTGAACCTCCAGTTCCTTAACCCATTATTTTCATGTGGCTTCCCAACCCTTTCCTAGTAAGTAGCACAATTGTGGCATATCTCTGCTTGTGATCTTTTATTAGGTTTGTTTTTTTAGTAATCTCTATACCCAACGCGAGGCTTGAACTCACAACTCTGAGATCAAGAGTCACATGTTCTTCTAACTGAACCAGCCAGGTGCCCAGCCCTTTCCTATTTTGATCCCTCTTCCCAGAACCATCTCTACTTTGTTTCTCTTCTGAAACCCGTGACTTCCCATTTATCTCCATTACTTTTCATCTCATTTGTTTCAGCTCTTAATGTCAACCATCCACCAGGTGCATCTCGTGCTCTTCCCAACCCTAATCTGTTGTCTGCAGATTCAACGAGCAGACCATGCCTTGATATTTGTGTCAAGGATAAACATACTAAACAGGACCAAGCCTCTTTGCTGCCTCTCGAAACTTCCTTCCAGGTTACTTATGATCTGTTAGTCGCTCCATTCCCCTTGGGTCTGGTTAGTCCACCAGTCACTATTAACTCTCCACACTGTACTGGCACCCAGCCCACAATTCTCCATCATGTTCTCAGGTTGTCCTCAGATACCCCAGCAAATGTCTGATGAAGTCCACATTTTCCCTGGCTGCACCTGATTGAGCAAATAGATAACCCTGATGAAGAAAGGAAATGAGGTTAGTCTGGCATGACTTGGTTTCCGTGAACCCATCGTGATGCCTGGCGATCATCACCATTTCCTTTTCTAGGCATTCACAGAGCATCCCTTTTGTAATACATCTGATTCTGGAGATTCTTTGCACTTTTATGTGAAAAGTGTATGATCAGATAAGTGCTCTAGGCGTTCAAAGGAGGAGGTGGTCTACATAGGCTAGAGTGGTCTGGGAAAGCTTTGGGATAGGGGAAATGGATCTGGGCTCACCACTGAAGAAAGCAGTGACAGCTCTGTGTAGTCCAGTCCTCTGGTCAGTTGGAATTGAAATCCTGGGGTGTGGGACCCAAGACTGGGCAGGTGGAAAGAGCCCTGGACTGGAAGGCCAGCTCCCACTCTCCCACTCACAGTCTCCATGACCACCTTGGGCTCCAACCTTCTGTTACCCAGGCTCCTCCAGTCTTTTTCTCCTTTGTGCTTACTCAGTGCAGCACCTCTGCTCTTCTCCAGCTGGTGCCATGGTTTCCCATCTCCCCAGTTACACAGTATGTGGCTCCCTTGTAGTGAGGGGAAGGGAGTCATCATCCTCATCCCCTTGTCTGCCTTCACCACACTGCGTTGTCACTGTTTCTGTCTCTGTTTGCGTCCCATCAGTCTTGGTTCTGCCCAAAGGCAAGAACTGATCTGATTCTGTGTGCCCAGCACCTCGCCCAGCATCAGTACTCAGTGGGTTTTAATGGAATGGCTGGATTCAGCCATGAAGCAGTAGCTCTCTGTTCCATGAACTTTAGAAATCCCCCTCTTTGAAGGTAAGGGATCCTACCTGTCTAGGTCCACTGGGGAGTTAGGACTGGTAGATGACCTTCTGGGGGGTCAGTTAATGTGAATCACTGTTCACCTGGTCCCCAGATGGGGCAGCCCTGAATGAGAAGAAAAGGAACCCCATTTTGTACCCTTTCTATAAAGCTGTCTATCCCAAGCCTACTTCTAGAAACCCCCCTATATCTTGGTTTTGGAGCCTCTGAGCACACTGGAAGGGAAGAAGAGAGATGATTTTTTTTCCTCTTTTTGAGTCATCAGGTCTTTAGAAGGTAGCACCATGTGGTGGAAAACCAGACCTGGCTTCTTCAAACACAACAACAAAAAAACTTATTATGGAAAATTGCAAACACATACAAAAATACAGTAATAAATCTCTGCTTTAAATTCCATCTTTACTATTTGTCTGCTGGGTGACCATGGGCAAATTATTTCAGCTCTCTGAGCCCGTATTCTCTGAATATTTGTATGATGAATAATTCAGACACTGTATACAAAGGCCTTACACACAACAAATGTTAGCTTGTCTCTTTTTGTCCTGCTCTTCTGCCAGACTCAGTTAAATCATCTGGAAAATGGGAAAAATAATACCTCTTCTACTTTCTTCAAATTGTTGTTAAGAATGAAATACATGGAAGGAGTCAGCACAGGGTATGGCATGTAGTGAGTGCTCAGTAAAGATTGTTGGTTAGAGGGGAGGCATATCTATAGGTGCACATGTATGTGTGTGTACATATCTTGAGAATGCTCAATGGTATGGCTTATGGAAACAGCTCAAGATTAGATGTCAGGAACTGGGGCTCTTTCTGGTTCCACTCAGCTTCCTGCAGCATTTTGGACAGGTCTCTTCTCTCTCACCTTCAGCCTCAGTGAATGGAGAAGAATTGGTTTGTCTCTGACCTGAGGAGCTACATACATACTAGCCGTGAGGATGAAACAGGGATGGGCTGCCAGGAAAAGGAGGGAGTTGAGAGGACAACAAGAGCCAGCAGACAGATGGGGAGAGCATGGATAGCTAGAGGGTGGTGGAGGCTTCCCAGAGAAGGAACCTTGAAGAAGGGGTAAGATCTAGATGGTCAGGGAGGCAAGGAGTGGAGTTCCAGGCAAGAAGAATGGCGCAAGCAACACTGTGGAGACAGGGAAGGTGTGCGGCTTCTTTGAGGTCGTTATTCTGTCTCTCTGGGAATGCTTCCTTGATGGGGAGCACACAACCAAAAAGATTTCGCTGCACCCTGACAGATACCTCTAATTATGGGAGTGATTTCCCTTATATTTAGCAAAAAAATTTTTTTTTAATTTTTTTAAATATTTGTTTAGTTTTGAGAGACAGAGACAGAGAGAGACAGAGTATGAATGGGGGAAGGGCAGAGAGAGAGGGAAACAGAATCAGAAGCAGGCTCCAGGCTCTGAGCTGTCAGCACAGAGCCCGATGTGGGGCTCAAACTCATGAGCCATGAGATCATGACCTGAGCTGAAGTCAGACGTTCAACCGACTGAGCCACCCAGGCACCCCAGTTCAGCAAAAAAACTTCCAATTGGAGATAGTAAACAGACTGTTGAAATAGTGAAAATCAGGATGAAGGTGGTAAAGGAGCTCGCAGTAAAAATGGGAGAGTGAATATAAACGTTATTACAAAGAACAATGTACAGTCTTTTTTTCCCAATCATTTTTGAGCTTTTTATTTTACTCAGTCCAAACAAAACCCCTAGAGGTGGGCAAGGCAGCAGTCATTACCACCAGAGAAGTGAAGCAGGTGCCCTCAATCACAGAGCCAGGGAGAGGTAACCCCTACTCCTGCAAGCTCCCCCACCCAGTGCTCTTTTAAAGGACTGGGAACCAGCTGCCTGTAGGGGAAGGGGTGAGTCATGGAAACTGCAGTGGTGGTAGACCTGGACCACTAGAAGGCCAGTCTGGCTGAGAGAACTGTAGGGGGCGGTGGGGAGTGTGTGAGTATGCTGATATTATCGATAATATAGCCTAACACATTTGTATAGGGCAGTTACTCTGTGTGTGTGTGTGTGTGTGTGTGTGTGTGTGTGTGTGTGTGTGTGTGTGTGTGTTTAAGCCCTCTTATCCTAGCATTATCTTCTTTGATATTCACAGAGGTAGGCAGAGGGCCAAGACTGGTAGTGACAAGGGAGGAGGCCTCCTCCCCCACCCTAATTTTAGTCCTCTCCCAGGGAAGGGTGTGTGAGCCTCTCTCCAACCACTTTGTCCCCACTTCCCGCCCACAGAGCCCAGAAGGTGTTGGGACTTGACATGATATAATTTTCTTTTTTTTTTTTTTTAAACATTTATTTATTTTTGAGACAGAGAGAGACAGAGCATGAACAGGGGAGGGGCAGAGAGAGAGGGAGACACAGAATCTGAAACAGGCTCCGGGCTCTGAGCTGTCAGCACAAAGCCCGACGAGGGGCTCGAACTCATGGACTGTGAGATCATGACCTGAGCCGAAGTCAGACGCTTAACCGACCAAGCCACCCAGGCGCCCCTGATATAATTTTCTAGAGAGGTGTTTGGGACCAGAAAAGAGACTAGGAGCTTTGGCCTACAGGTGTCAGCAACATGGGGCATGCACTTGCTGTCAGAGGGCTCTTCTGAGGCAAGAAGAACAGTTTTGTGTGTTTTGTGTGGCCTCAGAAGATAGTCCTTGGGAAGAAGTCCATTTATTTGGTAAATTTTAGTGAAAGCTATTCTGTGCCAGGCCCTGTGCTGGCTCGCAGTGGGTCAGACATAATCCCTGACTTCTAGGAGCCCTCAGTCTTGGATGCAGACAGAATGTTTGACTGCAGAATGATCGGTAAGACAGAGCAGAGGGCCTGTGGGAGCACAAATGATGGTACCAAACCTGGGGTGGGAAGGTTTCTTAGAGAAGCCTGAACCGGTCTTTAAAGATGAACAAGTATTTGCAGGAAGACCAAGGTGGGAGTGGGGATGGAGGGACAGGTTGGGGTTTGTAGGAAAAGGATCTGCCCTCAGTTTAGTGGGGGGAACCCTGTGGAGGGCCATGAGCATGAGGCTAGGTTCTGAACACATTCAGCGGAGTCAGGGTGACCACCTGTTTCTGATGTAGTAGGAGGGGTGTCTCTTTGTAGGGAATTAGAAGAGCTCACTACTAAGGTGTTTTTCCACTCAAAATCTATGATTTTGTCAAACCAAAGGCACTGTGCCAGTGGGCTCCCTGGGTCTTGGTGGGCCAGCCTTCTCTTCTGCCGGCACCATTTCCACTGCTTTACATGGTGAGACCCTAGCCAGCCACTGGTACCAACCAGAACCAGCCCGTACCCCACCCCACCCCCCTTCTCTCGTGGCCTATTGACAGATCCTCCAGAATCTGAAGGAATTCAAGACAAATGGTTAAGGGGATGGAGTTAATAAAATTTGAAAAATTGAGGCCTGTCACTCCACTAAACTTTTTTCAATACCACTGACAGAAACATATTTCCCCAATGAGTGACCTTCCACAGCTGTAGCGGGCAGGCGCAGCCGCAGCAGTGCTGCCAGGAAGCCAGTCTGCTATTTATCAAATATTATAAGCTGGGACACACTAATCTGGAGCAGGGAGAGGAGGGGAGGGGTCCTGCACTATACTGCCTGGGGTGCTCCAGGTGTTGGCCCCAGCCCCAGACAGCCAGTGGGAGGTGACGGATGGCCTGCGATTAGCACTCCCCACCTCCATGCGGCCCTCTCACTTGCTCCCAGAGGCCTGACCCTCTAGACCAGCTGCTCGGCCCGGAGGGGCCCTGAGTGGGAGACAAGGGGAGGTCAGGCCAGGGCACGGGCCATCCTGATGCCCCTGGAGAGGGCAGGCGGGTGAGACCCAATGTGGTTATTTATTGGAGTATAATGGTTTGTGGCCGTTGGTCGTGGAGGTGAAATCGATCAGTTGTAGAAGTCAGGTTCTATCAATTATTACAGCAATTAGTCAAGTCAGAGCATCAGTGCAAGGGTGCGGGGGCTGGGGGACTAATATTAGATGGACATTTTCCATGATGCCCCCACCTCAGCCTTCCTAAAGTGGGAGCAGAAGTGCTGCCCTGAGGCTCCAGAACCTTGGGGAACCTGGCTGGCTTCCCCCCTCAGGAGTAGCTGGGGTGGGGCCTTCTGGGCTAGAGATAGGCTCAGCACTGTTTTAAAAGGCGTCCTTGTGCTGGCTGGCCCAGGTGCAGAGATGTCCTACCTGTCCCCATCCCATCCTTTATGAGAAGTGACACGACTCCTACTAGAAATTACTCAGTGGCCAATGTTTATGGCACACATTTTTCATTCTGTAAGCAAATATAGATCACTGACAGCACTTGTTTGATGCAACTAATCTCACCCTATGTTCTTTCTCCCATTGTCTTCCTCTCTTACCTTCTCTTGCTCTCCCCCCCTCCCCTTTTCTTCCTGTTTCTCTTCTCTTCTACTCTTGGTCCTCTTTTCTTTCCCTTCTATAGGTCTCTGATTCCCTCTTTACTCTTTTCTTTCCCTTCTATAGGTCCCTGATTCCCCTTTTACTCCAGTCCATATCTAGTGACAGAGCTCCCTTTGAGGCTGCCTAAGAAAGGAGACCTTTCCACTCTGCTAAACTGTAGCTCCCTTTCAGCTCTAGCTATGGTCCCGGAAATAGGGGTGGTGGGGCAGGCAGTTGCCATCTGCCACTGGCCCTCGGCCCTTGTGGAGCGCCTCAGTGTTGAGCACCAGAGAGAACAGGAGTGGGCTGGGAAAGCCAGACCATGTGAGCAGGCCCCTTGGCACTCCATTCCTTCCTGGGCCCCCACAGTACTGTCTGTCCCTCCTTCAGCCCAAGTTGTCGTTGTATGGTCGTCTTCCATCCCCATTAGCTTCTGGAAAGCTGAAGTTGTTCCTTGATGCAAACTCTAGATAACAGCTAATCTTAAAGACAGGAAGAGGAGCCTGCAGAAGAAATGGTCACAGAGGTGTGAGGAAAACCTGAAAAAGTGGTTTTATAGAACACAAAAGAGTGGCCAAGGTATCAGTTGCTATAGAGTGGTCAAAAAATACAAAAAAGAAGGCTATTCACTGGCTTTGCCAATCCCCCGTCATCCTACATACAGAGCCCTGCTGATACAAAACACCCAGTCACTGCCAATAGAATTGAAAGAGTGAGGTTCCAGCTGAGCCCCTAAAGACCCACCTACTAGTTACGAAGAACACAGACACCCTCCTTACCAGGGAGCTGGCACTTTATCCTATAAGTAGTGAAAAGCCAGGGAAGGATATTTCAGCAGGAGTATGTTTTGGCTGCCCTTTTGGGAGTGTGGAGAATTGGAGTTGAGAAAACCTGGCCATGGGTTTGACTCCTGGTCCAAGCAAATAATTAGCTTTGTAACCTTGGGCTATGATTTCACTTTTCTGAGCTCTAGTTTTCATGTCTATAGCATGGGGATTTTAATTCCTACCTCTCAATAGTGGTTGTAAGGATTAAGTGATGTAATGTACATGAAGTACAGAGCACAGTGTCTGGTAAATAGTAAGTGCTCAGTAAATACTTATTATTACCACCACTCCTAGATATATAACCAAGAGACATGAAAACACATCCACGTGAAGACTTGTGCACATACTTTCATAGCAGCATTATTCATAATAGCCAAGGGGGAAACAGCCCAAATGTCCATCAACTGATGAATGACTAAACAAAATGTGGCCTATCCACAGAATGGAGTTTTATTCATCCATTAAAAGGAATGCTGCATTTCTGCTTTCATGTTGTAGCATGAATGACACTACAACATGGATGAACCTTGAAAACATGCCAAATGAAAGAAGCCAGACAGAAAAGGCCATATACTGTATGTTTCAATTTATATGAAATGTCAAGTATAGGCAAATCTATAGGAACAGAAAGTATAGGTTAGGGTGTCTGTGATAATGGCTATGGGCTTTCTTTTTGAGATTATGAAAATGATCTGAAATTAGTGGTGATGATTGTATTACCCTGTAAGTATATTAGAAACCACTGAATTATACACTTTAAAAGGTTGAATTTTATGGTATGTGAATTCTATCTCAGTAAAAATTATATATATTAATATTTTATATCAAATTCCTATTAGAAAATAGGAATCATGTATAAAAGTATTAATTTTTCTCATTGATAATAAGTGTCCTTGCCCTAGATCATACTTCTTGCTCTCTCCTCCACTCCCTTCTCCCACACCTCTTCCCCTGCAGCCCAGGCAGACAGCCACATGTAAATGCTTAATAAAGCTTACAGTTGTTGGTTGATAAATTTATAGACCTTTAAGAAGCAGAGAGCTTCAGTAGGAATAGTTTTAGATCATGGAACAAATGTTCCACAGCCTAGGATTAAGAAATGCTGAGTTTTGGGGCACCTGGGTGGCTCAGTCGGTTAAATGTTCCACTTCAGCTCAGGTCATGATCTCACTGTTCATGGGTTCAACCCCCGCGTTGGGCTTTGTGCTGACAGCTCAGAGCCTGGAGCCTGCTTCAGATTCTGTGTCTCCCCCTCTCGCTGCCCCTCCCCCACTCTCACTCTCTCTCAAAAATAAATAAATGTTAAAAAATTTAAAAAGAAAAAAGAAGAAATGCTGAGTTTTATAGTCCATCAGTAAACAGTAGCGGGACACACGCCTTGAGCCAGGCCCCATGCTGATGTGCATTGGCCTGCATATTTAGTGTTTTCAACCAACCCATTAGATCCTTCTGGCAGGGACTGTGTCTTAACCCTTCTTTACTTCCTGACAACACTTCCTTAGCAAGAAAGATCGAGGAATATTCCATTTAACACATAGTTCTTGAGTATCTGCTGTGTCCAAGGCACAGCTTTCTTAGGTTTCGGTCTCCCTGCTTCGAGAGAAGTGCCTTTGGGGCCAGGCCAGATCTGATTCTTTTGTGTCTCAAGCCCCACACATTCAAAGTTTGACAAATTGAATGGAATGGACAGTTTTTGAAGAGGAGAGTGAGGGTTCAGACCTGGGCTTTGAGAAGGAGATTCTAATAATGTGGGGGTCAGAGGAGCCTTTCTTCCATATCTGCCAAGGCTTTGTACCAAGTAGACACTTTATACAGGCTTGTGAGCTGCCAGAACTTAAAAGAGAAACAAGGTAGATGCATGGCCCCCAGCAAGCCCCTTCTTTTTATCATACTTCAGGTTCTTTGTCCTCCAAGCACAGGAACTGATACAGAAAGAAATGCCTGCCCACATGCACATTTTCCTATTAGAAAATAGGAATCATATATAAAAGTATTAATTTTTCAGTTGGAATTGGTAAGGGCATCAAACCTTGGGGCTAGCATAGCCAGGTTCCTGGTAATGCCCACTCCCTTCCAGAGGACTCAGTTAACTCCAGTAAGCAAGAAATACCAGAGGTAAAAGACATTAAAGAAGAGAGAGGAGTGGAGAACAGAAAGAAGGGGGCTGTTTCACCTTTTTTCAGAAAGTCTGTGCTTTAGAAAGGAACCCTCTTATATGATTTTATTAATGAATATTCATCTGTATGCAGATGAGTTTGTTAATGACTAATGCATTGGCATTAGGATATATTTATGTCTTTGGTATATTTTTTAGCATATTCAGCTGTGTGTGTTTGTTTTCTGTGTGTGTGTATAGAGCACACCTGTGTGTACATAACACATGTATGTGTGGGTAGTATGTTTCTGCACATATGTGCATGTGCATGTAGGAACGCCAGTACCCTGACCTCTGTGTCAGAATTAAGAACTCTCCTGTCAGAGCAGCTTGATGTTTGTCACACCATTCTACAATCTCTTAGGGTTTTGTTGCTATTTCCATGGGAATTCCTTACTTTGAAATCAGGGCCCAAGTCACCTTTGAGGGAAGGCTGAGGCCCCAATGATCACTCATAGAGTCTTTAACTACTTTTCTTCTTCCTGCCAGGAGCCAACCCCCTTCAGAGGAATGAAATGGGACACACACCTTTGGATTATGCCCGAGAAGGGGAGGTGATGAAGCTTTTAAGGACTTCGGAAGCAAAGGTAAATTTCGGAGAAAGGAGAAGGCCTATGGGTACTCCATGCTGCATTTAATCTTTTGCTCATTAAATGATGTCTGGCTCCACACCAAAGGCCACTTCTCCTTAGGTGATTATTGTCTGTTTTAATACAAATCCAGGGGAAGCCTGGGTGGCTCAGTTGTTAAGCATCTGACTTTGACTCAGATCATGATCTCATAGTTCATGAGCTCGAGTCCCACATAGGGTTAGCTTGAGCCCCGCTTCGGGTGAGCTCGTGCCCTGCTTCGGGTGAGCTTGAGCTCTACTCCAGGTGAGCACGAGCCCTGCTTTGGGTAAAACACAAGCCCCGCTTTGGGTGAGCCCCACATCTCTCTCTCTCTTTGGGTGAGCCCCCCTTCTCTCTCTCTCTCACCTTCTCTCCCTCTGTCCCTCCTGTGATTCTCTCTCTCTCGCCTCTCGCTCACTTGCACTCTCTCTCTAAAACAAAACACACACACACACACACACACACACACACACACACATATGTATCTATATATACATACACATAATGTGTATATAAACACATACATAAATCTAGTCCCCAGTCTTAATAAGAATAGGAAGCTACCCTTATCATGACCAGGCAGAGGCCTGGGCCACTTCTGGGTTCTGAGGACTAATCTTCAAATTCAGTTTTTGAGCTAATAGACCTTCTAGCTCCTTTTCATAGGACCGGGATAGTTAGACAAAATCTTTAACCCAAGTACTGTTTCCTCAGTCGTTATGTATTCTATAACCTCAGCAAGTAATCCTTTCCCATCATCCCTCCTTTCAGAACCATTCCCTGACCCTTCCCCTCCACACACAGTCCAGAGAGCCTGGTATAGTCTGAGCCAAAAAAATCTCCATCTTAATTTGATCTTCTCAACCAAACTTTTGAGCTCCCTAAATATAGGCAGCTTTCTGCTCTTCCCAGCCACTGAGCTATCACTCAGGAACTACTTGGCAGAGTCCAGGCATTAGAATCACAAATCTCAGAGCTGCCAGGGACCTCAGAAATTGTCAAGTCCGGTGGTAAGAAATTTTACCAAAGCCTAAACAATTAAGTCAGAGGAAATTAAGATGTTGTGGTTGAGGAGAAGTGGACCAGAGTTGCACCCAACTGGCCTAGCCCTTCTCTCCTGAGCAGCCTCAGGGGAGGCTCTGCTGTGAACACACGTTTTAAATCTCTGAAGCCTAAATCAATGGACTCGTTTTACTCCTGGGGAAACTAGAGCCGAGGGATGTGACATGACTTTGGCTCCAGAGTGAGTTAGTGTCAAACCTAAGCTAATAGACTTGAATACAAGGTCAGGTGATAGGTTCCGTGGTAGGACTGGAACTGGAAGACTTGGTTGCTGACTCTCATTCTTGTGTTCTGTCCAGGATCATGGAGTTTCTGTTGGCATATTGGCTGATGTACCTTGAGATGATTCAGTGTGACAGGTCCCACCTAGTGGCAGATATTCTCTGTGTCTTGAGTAAGAGCACTTAGGTCATTGGACTGAAACAGACAAGATACGGGTTGTGATCCCAACTCTACCACTCACTAACTGGGTGATGTTGGGCTAGCACTTGCTTTCACTGAAGCTCAATTTACCTCTGTGAAATGAAGACATTGGACAGAATGGTTTCTAAGGTTCTATTCTGTATACAATTGTCTACATGTCAGGATAAACCAGATTATGTTGTAATAACCCAGAATTTCAGTGGTGTAAAGCAATAAACATTTATTTTTGGCCTCATGCAGCCTATCCATCATGGGTCAACAGTGGGGGCTCTGTTCATCAAAGGCCTGCAGAGACCAGACTGGCATTGCAGCCACCCTCTGGGATGTTGCAGGTTGCTTGCCAGAGGGAGAAGAATGCTCTGGAGGGTCTTGCATATGCAGTTAAATGCCCAGTCTGGAAGTAGACCCTTCCACTCACAGCTCACTGGACAGAACTAATCCCTGTTCCCACCCAATCACAAGGGACCAAGGGGAGTAATCCTACCATGTGCCTACAAGGGGGAGACTGGAAATGTCTGGCAGCCAGAATTAACCATATAGTTTGTTTCCCTGGGAGCCTTAGTAACTACCCTGCAGTAGTTTCCTCCAGAGGAGAGGAGGTAGGAAGGGAGATGGGCTTTCACAGCACATCCTGAGGGGTGCTTGGGACCAGCAAGAGTGAAAATTCCTAGAGAGCAAGTAATTCCCTCCTCTCTGTTCAGATTTTCCATCCCTAGGAATATCCCTAGAGGTAGAGTCAGTTTGCCCAGGTGCCTTAAAGATATCCCTAAACGTGTTTCACATAACCTTGGACTGCACTCCTGTCATCCCTCAGGCACAATAGCTGTCCCATGAGACCATGCCCTAGACTTGGCCAAGAGAAACCATGGTGTGTCAGGTGGTCTGACATAGGGCAAGTCTCTTAGTGCCAGCATAGGTGGAGGGGTTAGAGCTGCTGTGGGATCCTTAACAAAATTCGGCTGCTTAAGAAGTGGCTTGATGTTGGCCATGTTAGTACAAGGCTAGTGTCCCGAGTAAATAAATGGTGGTTGTGTTCCTCTGTTCCAGTCAGACCCTTCTGGACCACAGAGGGCAATCGCAGACACTACCTTCTGAGTAGACATGGAGCTCTTAGAATCTGTGCAGAGTAGGGCAGCTAAGGGGAAAGAGGAACTATGCCAGAGAAAAAGCCAAAGGCAGTGGGGACATCAGGCCCAGAAAGGAGAGACCACATATAGACACAGGAATAGCTGTGAGTGAAAGGGGGGGGGGGGGGGAGATTCATTCACTAGCAGAGCTGGGACAGAACCAGGCTCAGTGGCAGCTATCGGGAGGAGCTCCCTAACAGAGCTGTCACACAGTGCACGGGGCTGCCTTTGGAGGCTGGAAAACCACGTAGAGACTGCTTGGGGTTCTGTAACCTCTCCATGGAAGACTATTTCTCTGTTGTCACCTCTCTGTACTTTATGTTTTCATCTGGTCTGAAATGTCCCAACTGTCCACTGAGCATCTCTCCTTGATTGCTGTGCTGTACTGTCCTGTCACCCCTCAGTTTTCCTTGGGTATTAGCATTGTCTTTCAGTTGCTCAGCATCTACTTTGTTACCCATTCTTCTCTGATTTTTTTTTTTTTTCCTCTAAGCTGCAAAAAAACACTACCTCTTCAAAATCATGAGGCAGAGCTTCATGGGAAGAACACTGCTATAGACCTGGTTCTGTCCCACTTTGCCAGTAAGTAAGCAGTAGCTGATCCTCTCTGAGTTCAGGCCTTACGTCTATAACCTAATGACTCAGGCCTGGAGGGTGCTGAGGCTCCAGCCTGAGACCTCATCTCCTGGCTCTTTGTCTAGACATGGGTGACTGCCACTCCGATCTTATCTTACTCTCCTTCTATGCACCCAGCATCCTCCTGCTTCCCAGCCCAGCCTTCTCCACCCTGTAGTCAAATATGTGTTCGTTATGGAAAATGTGTAAGTGTAAAAGTCATATGTGTCATTATAGAATATTTGGAAAGTAAATTAAAGAGAATTAAATAATTTAGTACATGTTTATGAATGTGTGCCAAGCTCTGGGCTAGGTAAGAAGAAGACAGGTGGGTGAAACACTCAAAGAGCTTACCGTCTGGTGAAGAGACAGGCAAGTGAACCATGAAAGTGAACCAGGGAAGCCCAGGGACTGTGGGAATCCAGAGGTGGCTTCGAATCCTACCTGGGGAGATCAAGGCAGTCTCACTGGAGGACAGGGCAACTGAGCTGAATTTCAATGAACATTTTAGCCCTACTATCGATATGTGATCACTATTAATATTTTTAATTATTTATAATAATAGTAGGTATTATTAAGTGCATCTTTTATTAAGTGCATCTAGGTACTATGCCAGGTGCTTTCTCTGCATTTTTTATAACCCTGTAACAAATCCTTGAAGCAGCTCTTATTACCCTGGTTTTATAGATGGGAAAACTGAAGCTGAAAGAAAGAAAGCAGATACTTAACAGAAAATCAGGTTGTTAAAAGTAACTATTGGGGTATGAATCAGAGGATTTACTTTCATGATACTATATTTGCCTTTTCTGAACCTTACCTATATATATGTATATAGATGGCCTTTTTTTTTTAACCTGGTTGATAGCCTACGGTACATACAGGGGTCTTAAACTTGCAGCCATGTTTTATTTTAACAATCCAAGAATTTATTAAAAATGTGACCCCGTAAGGGTTGGGGGTGTGGATTCCTCCCAGCTCGCTATTATATTTTGTGCTAGCCTAACAGACATTTATATTTCCTACTTGGCCCTGAAGGTGTTTGAGTTATGATCCTAGTCCCATATTTGGAATTTGCTTTTTTTTTTCACTTAATATTATTTCTTTTTTTTAAGTTTAATTATTATTATTATTTCTTTTTAGTAATCTCCATACCCCAGCATAGAGCTTGAACTCACAACCCTGAGATCAGGAGTCACATGCTCCTCTGACTGTGCCAGCCAGGTGCCCTGCTTAATATGATTTCTTGAAAATTTTCCCATTTTCAAGTTATCCATAAGCCTAATTTTTAATTTCATTCTGCCTTTTAAAATGTGTCACTTATCTAAGAATCTCTGTCACTTTTTTTTTTTAAGTTTATTTCTTTATTTTGAGATAGAGAGAGAGAGTGTGACTAGAGGAGGAGCAGAGAGAGAGGAGAGAATCCCAAGCAGTCTCTGTGCTGACAGCATGGGCTTGGACCGTGAGATCATGACCTGAGCCAAAATCAAGAGTCAGATGCTTAACCAACTAAGCCACCCATGCACCCCAAAGAATCTCTGTCACCTTTAGTAGCCTACATGATTTTCTCCTTGCTGCTGGTTTGCTCAGTTTCTCTGCTTTGTCTGTGCAGAAGCTTCCTTGGGCCCCCTAAGAAGATTCAGAGGTGGATGAACCCCAGCCCCTGTCCTCTGAGCTGGCCATCTGGAAGTGGAGGATGGGAGAGAGGCAGGCACCCTTGGTTCTGATACCCACAGACTGATTTGTATGTTAGGAGGGGTCCACAGAGAGTTTGTGGGGGCTCCAAGAAAGCATGGATCACCTTCAGGCAGAATGAGCAGGGCAGGCTTCGTAAAGAAGGTAGTTGTGATCTCACTTTGAAGGATTTTGTTACATGGAGAGTTTAATACTTAAAGCTTAGACCATTTTCATGTTTTAACTAAGAGACGAAGGAGAGAGGTAGAAATATATCTCTGTGCACACGATGGCAGATAAAACAAAAATATGGGGAGCTAGTCCATGATGAATATTCAGCTGAGGGGGACGTGCTGGTGCCAGCCCGCATCTCCACTCCCGGATCCTCGTTCCGCCGAGACTCACGAGGAATTTATTGCTCATTTTAATCACACCCAGAGAATGAATTGGCAGGAATATTAGGCAGATAGGCCTATCATATATATTTTATTTGCATATCCCAGTGACAGAATCACAAGCACATTTCCTGTATCCATATTTTTTCATTTGCTTCAGGGATAGCTGGGGATGCAGTGCTCCCCTGGGCCCGCATTCTGGGCTGCAAACCTGGGTGCTGAGGAGACCCCTCTTGGAGAGAAGGGGTGAGGTACACAGGAGAGTAAGAGGGTTATCTTGCTCCCGTCATAGGGTGAAGTGATACCCTTTCCCCACTTTGCCCAGCCTGCTCCCTGCTGCATTTCATTTCAAGTGCCAACATGCCCCATGCCTGGCCCTGTGCTTGGCCTTACGGGGATGACAGCACCATCTGACCTTCATTGCAGCTTTACAGTGGGCCAGACACGGAGCTATGTGCTTATGAGGACAAGCTTTTGCTTTCTCTTTTCTTTGTTTTTAACTTTTAAATAAGTTTTTATTGAAATATACTTCTATAAGGTGCATATATCTTAATTATATAGCTCTCTGTATTTTCACAAGCTAAACACAGCTGATCAAGAAACAGACCATTATAGACACTCAGAAACCTACCTTATACTTCCAGTCACTGCCCATCCCCCAGGGGTAAGCATTACCCTGATTTATTTTAATTTTATTTTTACATAATTTCAAAAATAGTGCGATGAATTCTGTAAATTCTTCACCCACATTACCAATTGTTAACATTTTATCACATTTGCTTTATTATATATATATATAGAGAGAGAGAGAGAGAGGTAATTCTTTCTGAACTGTTTAAGGGTAAGTTACACACGTGATGCCCCTTTATCAAATACTTGTATTTCCTAAAAGGACATTTTCTTACCTCAGTACGGTCCTCAAAAGCAAGGCATTAATATTGATATTAACTAATCTGTCAGTGTTATTCACACTTCACCAGTTTGTCCCAATGACTGTCTTTACAAGAAAAGAAAATTCTGGATCCCAAATTGGATTTAGTTTCATATCTCTTTAGTAGTCTCCATTAATCTAGAATGGTTCCTCAGTCTTTCCTTGTCTTTCATGACCTTGACATTTAATGGGTTCAAGCTGGGTATTTTGTAAAGTGTCCTTCAGTTTGGGTTTGTTTGATGTTTCCTTATGATTACATTTAGATTACACATTTCTGGCAAGAACACCTTCTGGTGTTTATTTCAATAAAATCATTAGGTAGCCCCATGCTAAAAGTAGGAATAGGAGATTAGTGTTTTAAGTCTCATCTCCCTAAATAGACTGTGAACTCCCTGGGGCAGGAAACAGGTCTTTTCTTACCTCCAGGGTGTAAATTGCAAGCTCTAGAGCCAGACTGCAAAGGTTAGCATATTCTGTCTCTATTACTTGCTACCGGTGGACCCATGCTTTAATGCACTTCATCTCTGTGCAGAGGAGGAAGAGATACACTGAACTTCTTATGGCTGGGAGGATTAGAACAGCTGGTTCCCAGTCAGATGAGACCCAGCAATTGATGCTAACACTAGTGAGTGAGAGTTTGAGGAGTAACGGGATTATTTACATAGGCTCAGATCCTCACCCCACAGGATACTTATTAATTACAAAGGGGAAAATGGTAGTGGAAAAACATGGCACAGACCACCTTAACCCAGTGATCAAAGTCAACATCACCAGTTATAAAATAATCAACATCCTGTGCCTCCTGATATGATACACTAAGAACACAACTCATCTTCTCACTTGAGCCAGTCCTCTTAACCTTCTCTCACCAGTCTTTGAATCAACCCAGCTATTTGCACAGTGACATGATCTGATTTACATATTAAAACATCACTCTGGCAGCAAGGAGGATGGGCTGGAAGAGAAGACAATGGAATCCAGGATGCTGACATAATGGTCACTGAGTGTAATGGAAGTGACACCTGCTATGTGCCCTAACTTTCTCTACAGGGGTGTATACTTTATGAGCTAGTTCAAGAGATTTTCAAGTCCCTTGGGTGCCTCTCTCATCCTCCAGGCCTCTTTGTTGGACCTCCTGGGCTCCTCTTACCATCATTCCCCCACTCAGCGTTCTTTCCATCATCCCGTGACCCTAGTCTCATCTGTTGCCCCCTGTCCTTTTGGTGACTTTCTTACCAAGGCTTCTCTGTCATTGAAGCTTCAGAGCATGGGAGAAGCCCTGAGATGCGAATTGGGGTCAGCGTCAGGAACATGGGGCATATCTGAGTATATCTGAGAGCAGCCTAAGTGGGCTCTGTGACCCTGACCTCCCATGAGAGGTAAATGGTAGCTTGGCCTTTCTTCTGTTCCCTCCTCCATACCTATTGCATGCTTGCCCAGGGTCTCATTCTGTCTACTCACCACTCCCACCTTCACCTCAGCTGCCCTTTCAGTGAACACATTGCCACTTTCATTGTCAGACCTGTTCCTTGAGGGATACCCAATAATAGGGTTGCCTGACATACCCCTTCTCCCTGTAACCCTCCCCCAAAGAACCACTCATCTCAGCTACCCACCACTGAGTGTGTGCAGCTAGGCTTCACCCCAGCCTCCCAGCCCTTTCCTGTAAATGCACTCACAGCCAGGAGGGGTGCCATATTAAATCAAGAATGATAGAAACCAGTGGCCACGATTATCCGCCAAGATGCAGCATGGGGAGCTGGTTGCTGCCGGCTCCAGGTGAGGACTTCTGAAGCTAATTGCATGTGGCTTTTATTAAGATGATCACTCCCCCACTTCTGCTCTTGTGGGTAGTTTCTTCCTAGTGCTCTCAGCCCAGTGTCCTCTCCTTCTGCAGGCTGGGTCACCTGCCCTATCTTCTCCTCTAGTGGAACTGTGTCAAAGCAGGGCCTCGACCTCAGTCCCTATAGGCTTCCTCTCCATCTCCTCAAAAAGCCGGAAACAGTAGTAGCCTACATTTATGGAGCCCTTACCAAGTGCCTTCTCCCATCTTACTCTCCTTCCCCAAAGAGAATATATCCAGACCAAATATTTTCCTTTCCTGTGTTCTTTCACAAGCCTGGGCTCATAGCTGATGCCTCAAAAAGCCATTCATTCAGGGGTGCCTGGCAAGCTCAGTTGGTGAGTATGATACTTGATCTCAGGGTTGTGAGTTTAAGCCTCATGTTGGATGTAGAGATTACTTAAAAAATAAAATAAAATCTTCAAAAAAAAAAGGCCACTCTTTCATTCAACACATTTTTTAAAAAATACAAACTCTGTGCTAAGCATTAGGAAAAGAGCATGAAGCAGTAAACTTTAACCTGGTTTAATCCCAGCGTCCTATATATTTTTATCAAAAAGTCCGATACATTTTCAGAAGTTTTTCTGAATAGATATTGAGAACTCCAGGCTGGGGGAGAATCAGGATGTGTCCTGATTTAGGCCACAGGTTGGGTCTTTCCCAGGACCATCTAGAAAGCTCCTGAGAAACCGGCCAGATCACAGTATAACCTTTTCCCTATACTCACCCCCATAAAAGCCAGGGACCCTTTACCCTTGCCCAAGAAAATAACAGGAATACTAAACTCATGACATCAGAGAAGAGTTATAGGAGTAGAACTGTTTCCCTGGAGAAGACTTAGGAAGACCACAGGGTCCTAACCAAACCAACAGAGTGGCAAGAAAAGTCATGTTGCCTGTGACAAATGAAAAAGATATGTTCTGTGAGGCCCCACACATCAATGCATGGAAAGCACCTAGAGGCTGAATTTCTAACACATAAGGAAAACTGGCAGGCAGAGATGAGCTGCCTTGTGCAGTTGGAGGTATCCCCAGAACCTCGCTGGTGTTGAGACTGTACCCTACAGACCTAGGCTTCCTAAGGAGGGAGCCTCAAGAGCCATTTCTGGGGTAGTGGGGCATCTAAGTGGACTAGGCTCCTAGCTTCTGCTTGATCCAGAGCAACTCTTCATCTGTGGAGCCCATACAGGTTAAATTAGTTAAAAGGGTTCCTGTGTCCCCATCCTACCTCCAAGAAAGCACTGGGTTAAATAGTTATCAAAATGCAGTGAAGGAGAGAAATAACGTTTATCAAAGGCCTTCCAAGGGCCAGCTACTGTGTTCTCTGCTTAAGTCTCTCACACTACCACTTCTGCTATACATTTGCTATGTGCCAGAGACTCTGCCGAGTTCTTTGTGTATGTTATCTCACCTGATTCTCCCCAGCATCCCACCAGGACCCTGGAAGGTGGGTGTGAGTCACCATCTCCGTATTAGAGATGAGGAAATGAAAATTCCGGGAGTTGAATGAACTTCCCCAAGGTCAGCTAGCTAGTAAGTGGATGAGGTGAAGTTTGAATTCAGGTCTTCATGGAACAGAGCTGCTTATTTCTGCCACACAGCTTGCCCCACTATGAGCCAGAAGAGGAGACAAACTTCAGGTGGGGACAACTGTAACAATTAAAGACACTGTTTTTAGAGGGCAGTGCCTTTGTATGGTTCCCAGCACTCAGCCCCTGCTCCACAACCAGTAGTCACCTCATTCAGTTGGCAACGTGTATTGACTCCTTCTGTGAGCCAGGCCCTTGCTATGAGATGGAGCTGTTGAGATGAATAAGACATGGTCTTTGTCACCAAGGACCTCATGGTTGAGTAAGGAGAGACAAACAGGCAGTTAAATAAGTGCTCTGGAGGTCCCAGGGGCAGGCATGAAGCCTTACAATAGGGTCCTTAGACAATGTAGTATTTAGGTTGAGATCACCAGGGCACTTGTAGATGGGAATGCAGAAGACTTTTGTGGTGAGGGAGCAGTGTGAGCAAGGGCTCAGAGGCAGGAATACTCTGAGACCCATCACTAGGAGAAGGAAGGGAAGCAGACTCAACAAACCCTGGCAGTCAGCTTCCATTGCCTCAAGCTGCTTTTGTGGCCTGCCTGACTACAAGCCAGCAAGGCCACTAGCCAATGCAGCACCAGGCAGTATGTGTACATGTCACCATCAGAGCCTTCCAGCCCAGTGGACCTAAGTGCTGAGAGGGGCTGGGTGGGCAGGGAGGAGGAGGAGGCAGATATATGGTGGAGTCGTCAGAGCCAGGTGATGTATGTGGCGCCTGAGGGAGCTGCACAGTGACACTCTGGATTCCAACCGGCAAGCGTCGCTCCACTGGGATTGGCGCCGAATTATTGCTCCATATGAAACCCAGGACTGATGGGAGCTTTCAGTTACAGACTGATAGCAACAGCCAAAATTGGATTGTTTGCTATTTATTTTTTTTAACTTCTGTCAAGGTCACTACTGTAACAGGAAAACACTGCCCAAGCAGCAGGTATTTTTCATCCACTCTGCCTGCAAGAGCAATCTGTAGCCACAACTTTTGTGACAGGGCCTTTCCTTGACAGCTTTCTTTCTAGAAAGCTGTCAGTGTTACAGGGTCTTAGGGGAAAGGAGCCTCCTGAAGATCCATGTCTTTCTGTCCCAGTCCAAGACCTGCTCCCTTCCACCGTCCACCCTGCTCCATGAGCACTTTATCATCCCACCTGCACACTCACCCTCCCTGCCTGGCCCCCAGATAGCCCTCCATTTGCTGCCTGGCCCAGTACTCCAGCTTCAAGCCTCCAGTCACCCAGAAGCCTCCCCAGAATGTTCTGGTCTTTGTATATCCTTCCTTCTCTGGACTCCCGTGCCACCCTGTTTAGCTGTCAATTCTTTCCTCTTACCTATCATCAAATTCACTTTTACAAACATTCACCAGCTGCCTCCACTGTGTCAGGACTCATGCAGGGAGTAAAAGACAGTGCTTGCCCTCAGGCGGCTCATAAATAGATTTAGAGGACAGAGTCACAAACATGCAACAAATTTGTTTTCAATAGTGGGAGGTTTTTGTTTGTTTGTTTTTTAGAGATGGGTATAGGCTAGAAATAGGCACACATGCTTTGGAGGAAAATGATCAGTACTGCCTGAGAAATGTTTGTGCACAGGCCCTGCCTCACCTTCCTCCCAACTTAGAGCTCCCTGAGGACAAGGCCTGGCTCTCCTCTCTTCCCTGCAGTGTTATCATATTCAGGCTTCCTCCTTCTGCCTTCCCTGAAGTGGACCAAGCCCAGGGCCAGACACATACCAGGCAGTCAGCAGTGACTAGAACCCTCTGGGTTCTAGTCCTCCTATCCACCCTGCCTTTTCCATCATGGCATGCACAGGACAAAACAGACAGCAATTAGTGAATAATTGTGTTTAATTGAAATGCAGTATCATGGAAGTGGAGGGTGTTCATAGCTCTGGTTTAAAAACAAAAGGGGGGCGCCTGGGTGGCTCAGTCGGTTAAGCATCCGACTTCAGCTCAGGTCACGATCTCACGGTCCGTGAGTTCGAGCCCCGTGTCGGGCTCTGGGCTGACAGCTCAGAGCCTGGGGCCTGCTTCGGATTCTGTGTCTCCCTCTCTCTCTGACCCTCCCCCATTCACGCTCTGTCTCTCTCTGTCTCAAAAATAAATAAACGTTAAAAAAAATTTTGTTTTTAAATAAAAACCAAAAGGTTTTTGGGGTACCTGGCTGCCTCAGTCAGTGGAGCATGTGACCATTGATCTCCGGGTCATGAGTTCAAGCCCCACATTGGATGTAGAGCTTACTTTTAAAAAAATGAAAAACAGGGCACCTGGGTGGCTCAGTCAGTTAAGCGTCTGACTCTTGATTTCGATTCAGGTCATGATCTCATGGTTCATGGCTTTGAGCCCTGCTTCGGGCTCTGTGCTGACAGCACGGAGCCTGCTTGGGATTCTTGGTCTCCCTCTCTCTCTCTCTCTCTGCCCCTCCCCCACTCATACTCTCACTCAAAAACAAACATTAAAAAAAAAGTAAAACCAGAAAAGTTTTCAAGAGGGTAAGTGGAAAGGGAAATAACCTATTTTTATTAAGCACTTAAAACTGAATGCCAGCCATGATGTTAGGCACATTATGTATATCATCATATTTAATCCCCAATATACAGATGAGAAAACTGAGGGGGAGTAACTTGCTCCAGATGATAAGCACATCTTATAAGTGATAAAGCTAGGATTCAAACTCAGGTCTTCTGTCAGACTCCAGAGTCAAGGGTTACTTTACTAGCAGTACTTATTTTACTAGCAAGATGAGCCAGGACTCCTGAGCAGTGGCCAACTGAAGTAAGAGAATGAGGTGAGGACTAGGACAAGGGGACAGTGGGAAGGACTGGGCCAGCCTCCAATGACCAGGAGCCAGAGTGTGCATTAGGACCCCTGGAGACCCAGAACTGTGTTTTTTACCCCTGAGTTACAGGGTAGAATGAAACTGGGATCCTGTTGGGCCCTGTGCTCCTGAGCCACCTGCCCTCTCTCCCCACAGTACCAGGAGAAGCAGCGGAAGCGTGAGGCCGAGGAGCGGCGCCGCTTTCCCCTGGAGCAACGGCTGAAAGAGCACATCATTGGCCAGGAGAATGCCATCGCCACAGTGGGTGCTGGTGAGTATCAAGATGCCAGCCGTTGCCAGAAAAGGGCGGGGGAGCTCATGGTCTGCTGCAGTGAGGTGTGCATCCTGCTGTCACCATACCAGGCAGAAGTGACTAACATTACAACTTAACGTTTGTTGAGTACTTTCTGTGTGCCAGGCATTGTGATAAGCTCTTCATGTATGTTGTCATTTAGTCCTTACAGCAACCCTGTTAGGGTAAATCCCCATTTTACAGATGAGGAAGCGGAGATACAGAGCACTCATAATAATTGCTCAAGGCTGCTTTGCTATACTCTGACTCAAACCTTGATCTGGTCCACTGTTCCCACCCCTAACTTTTCAGGTAGGCAGACTAAGACCCAGAGAGGAGCAGGAGCTTGTCCATCACTTGTAATGTGGCAGCTGAGTCAGAACTAGAACTTCTGTCTTTTGTCTCCCAGCCTGGGACTATGCCACTTTTCAGTGTTTTTTGTCAGCATCTGGTTCAGTTTTAGGAGAAATACCCTGAACCAAGCCTTAAGCGCTTTCTTCTTGACCCTAGAAGCTCTTAGGTCCCATACTGGGAGCCGGAATGCTCTCTGGTATAACCCCTACTCTGATGGCCCTTCTGCCCATGCAGACCCCACTAGAGAGAATTATAAAACTAGGGTTCTGCTCAAGATAGTGGTCTCACTTCTCTTCTCTGACTCAGGTGCATGACTCTCTGAAGCTGTCCTCAGACAGATGAGGCAAGGGCAGAGTAACCCACGCCTGGCTTAAACAAGCAGGCAGTGGTTCTCAAAGCATGGTCTCTGGACCAGCAGCATCAATATCCTCTAGTACCTTGTTAGAATTGCAGATCTCAGACCTCACCCCAAACCTATGGAATCAGAAACTCTGGAGTGGGGCCCAGCAATCTTTTAACAAGCTGTGTAGGCAATTCTGATGCTCAGCTCATGTTTAAAAACCTCTGCCCTATGGTGTCAGGACATTCTATTCATGTTGCTTACCCCTTCTCTCCAAGCATTTGGCCCCACCAGATGTGATCCAGCAACTGCCAAAGACAGCACCTGATAAAGGCTTAGTGATAAAAGAAGACATCAGGCTATATTGTGGTGCCCCTCTGGGACATTCTGGAGCAGCATATCAGCCCTAGGATACCAATTAGAGGGGTAATTGAAAAATGAAGGCAGCCACCCCTGCAACACAGCCCAGCCTGGTCTCCATCATCCTCACACACCAGTGGGACTCATGTGGCAGTCATGAGTCCCTCATCAGCAGATAAAAGGAGCCCATGGACCAGAACTGCCTCACCAGCTAGAAGTCAGGAGGCTGCTTAGAGGCATACACAGGAGCCAAGGAAAGCTTTTTGAACACACAGGCCCCACTACTCAGGCCCAAGCCACACCAGGCTGCCCTTTAGGATCTGGATACAGACATCCACTCTCAGCCACCACCTTACAGGTGACGACACCTTACTACTTTGCCAAGGCTGTGGCTGAGGTGGAGGGAGGGGAAGCCCTGGGAGTTCCTGAGGGTTGAAGAGAGAACGAGTTGCCCATGGAAAAGGCATTACCTGCACAGAGAGCTAAGAAAGCAGTCTCCTGTCCACCTGGGCCGGCACTGCAGCTGCCATCATAGTGTTTTCCCTCTGCTCCTTACACAGCCCTTTCCCAGCAGGCTGTCTCCTCCTCTCTGACCTCTTGCTTCTCCCCAGCTTCTCAAGCCCCATAAGATGTGATGCTCCAAGAAGTTGGAGGGAGGGGAGAGGAGGACATGGGAAGGAGAGATTTAGACCAATGTGGGCTAAAATAGCAGGTCTGCACTCTTTAGCTGTGCAACTCCAGCTAAACACGTGGCTTGTTTGAGCATCAGCTTTCTCATCTGTGAACTGGGGAGCCAAATCCAGGACTGACTGACTATAAAGTACATGCTCTTTCCAGTCCCTGTCGTCAAGGTGTTTACCAGCTAGAGTGGGGCACTATGTTCTTTAAATTAGGCCCACAGTTGTTTCCTTCAAGCCGAGACTGATCCTTAGTCTCAGCCCCAGGCTGGCCTCTTCCTCTGATCCTACACCAACCTCTGATGCACCCCCACTTTGTCTCTCCTTGTTGTTGGCCCATAGCCAGAGTAAATGATTCAGTTGCCCACTTGCGAAGGGCTGTCAGAATGCCTGCCCTGAGAGCTTCCCTCTACCCAAAACTCCATTCTGTTACCCAGACTTTGCCTCGGATTGGGAGGGTCCTACACCTTGTCCTGTGTTATGTAGGTTGACCCTGCTGTGGCTTCAGTGACCCTTGAAAAGACAGACAGGTATTGGGGCCTGAGCTGTGGGCTTGTGTATCTCCTCCATTTGTATGGTGATAACTGTATGCCCGCCTAGCTGAGAAGCCTGTGGCTGGTCATCACACTGATAAAGATCTGATAATGTTCACCTACCAACCCAGGTGAAGCATGAGGTACTCTCTGGGCCAGAATTTGTGGCAGGCAAGCAGCAGCCAGTGCTTCAAGATCTCCAGACTGGGGGCGCCTGGGTGGCTTGGTTGGTTAAGCGTCCGACTTCGGCTCAGGTCATGATCTCACGGTCCGTGAGTTCGAGCCCCGCGTCGGGCTCTGTGCTGACAGCTCAGAGCCTGGAGCCTGCTTCCGATTCTGTGTCTCCCTCTCTCTCTGACCCTCCCCCATTCACTGTCTGTCTCCAAAATAAATAAACGTTAAAAAAAAAAATTAAAAAAAAAAAAAAAAAAAAAAGATCTCCAGACTGAAGCAAGTATAGGAGACAGACGCACATCCAGAGGGGTAGGCCAGGCCTCTCTGGATCCTCTAGGCTAGCGTCAGATATATGCTAGGGACTGGCTGGGTGGAGCCTGGCACCCCAGGGGTACCATGAGGATGGGCAGCCAGAGAAGTGCCGCAGAATGAATTGATTTGATAAATGGCCATTTATTACCCACACGAATTGGCTGAAACCAATTTCGGTCACATCAACCCCTGGTAAGTGCTGGGATATTGATTTGTGCAAAGTAATACAGTGAATTTATCAGTGTGATCCCCAGCTGCAGGGCTTCTAGCAAGGCTGGCGCACAGTTACCGCCTTACAAATGGAGGAGATAAAGCACCAACCCCATAGCTTAGGCCCCCATGGCCTCTCTGGTCTTCTAGGGTCACTGGAGCCAAAGCAAGGCCAGCCTACATACCACAAGCCAGAGCCTTGGCATTGAAAGTGAGGCTCTCCTTACAGAACCCAGAGCTACTGTTGGTCATGGGAGGGGGAGGATGCCTACCCTGTTGAGCAGACCTCCTGGGATCTCAGAGACTCTACATCCCACCGTTCTCAGAAAAGCAACGAGCTGTCTATTCAGCATATCCAGGACTAGACTCCACTGCTTCCTCCAACTTGTCCACATCCTGTGCTCCTCTCTCAGTAAAGGCACCACTATTCACTTATCTCCTAAAATAAAAACTTAGATTATTCCTTGCCCCTCCTCCCTCTCCCTCACCCCTAACAGCCCATCAAATATCAGGTTCTAGCATTTGCCTCTTAAACGGGTCTCAAAATTTACCCTCTCCCCTCCATTCCCAATACCACTGTCCTTGCTCAGGACCTCAGGATCTCCCATTTGAACCACATAGTGACCTCCTCCCTGGTCGCCCTGCCTCCTTTCCTTCCCCTATAACCACTTCTCCTACCCAGTTGGAGTGAGCTTTGTAAAATGTAAAAAATTCCCTGTTTAAAATCTTTGAGTGGCTCTTGCTGCCCTGACGAGTATACAAGGCCCACCCCTGCTGCTGCCCCACCTTCCTCTGCCATGCCTCCCCCAACCCAGCTGTGCATCACATACACCAGCTGCTTCTGCTTTCTGCATTTGTTGATGTTGCCCTCTCTGTTTGGAATTCCTTTTCTTCTGGCCCTTTCCCCAACCTAGCCCAGCCCTCCCTATCTCCCACATTCTGGCTGGTTTTTACTTAGCCTAACTCAGTTCAAAAGTAATAGACTGTACACTCCTGAGAGCAGAGATCATGCCTCAGTCGTTTTTGTTTTCGCAGTTCCTGGCACAGCTTTGAAGTAGATGTGTAGTGCAGTTTGTTGAATTAGTTTGGTTGGGCACCATGTCTGTCTCATGCTCTGAGGAGAGAAGAGAAGCTGTAAGCCTACCCTCTAGTAGCTCACAAGCATACTAGGAACATGAGTATATTGATAGTTAATAACAACACACATACGACTTGACCTTTGGCCCCTTGGGTGGATAGGCCATTCCCCAGCTCTGCTCTGGGTCAGCCCGCACACCTGGAAGCTTCCCTGCAGCTCCCTCTGACCAGGGGCTCATCCTCAACACCCATTGCTCTGTTCCCACTTGACTCTCCCCTCAGGAGACCTCTGCCAGCTTAAATGTTCTACCATGCTGGGGTCTGGCCCGAATTCAGAATCTCACCATTGGCTACGTGGCACACGGTGGACTATCTCGTGCTTCACTTCTCTTTTTGACAATCCAAAAATGTAATCACCCAAGCCCACCCTATACCTTTCTGGACCCCTCTTGGGTTCCTGTTTCTGAGCTGAGAAATATAATCAGGCCATCCCTGAGTCATGGTGTGGCAATGATTAATTTAGAAAACTGCTTGCAGTCCCACCTTCACGTCACACCACTTCACATGTTCTCGTTTTCTGGACCACCCTGGTCTGCTGAGATACTCAAGACCCAGGCTATCTCCAGGAAGCCTTCCTTAGCCCTCCACCTGGACAGAGGGCCCATTCTTGGGGCTTCGCACGGACATCTTTTATCACTGCACTTAACAAAGGGCATCTGGGGCGCCTGGGTGGCGCAGTCGGTTAAGCGTCCGACTTCAGCCAGGTCACGATCTCGCGGTCCGTGAGTTCGAGCCCCGCGTCAGGCTCTGGGCTGATGGCCTGGAGCCTGGAGCCTGTTTCCGATTCTGTGTCTCCCTCTCTCTCTGCCCCTCCCCCGTTCATGCTGTGTCTCTCTCTGTCCCAAAAATAAATAAAAAACGTTGAAAAAAAAATTTAAAAAAAAAAAAAAAAAAAACAAAGGGCATCTATTTGATGTCTCCCTCCAAAGGTCAGGAACTACCTCTCCTTCGGCTTTTTCCCCAAGGTTGGGCACACAGGTGTATAAAAGATTGCTGAACTCAAGTGAATTAAGCCTGAGCCCATCTTCACACTTAGCCTCTCCTCAACACAGATTCTCAACCCGTCCTCTTTCTTTTTTAAATTTTTTTTTTTCAACGTTTTTTATTTATTTTTGGGACAGAGAGAGACAGAGCATGAACAGGGGAGGGGCAGAGAGAGAGGGAGACACAGAATCGGAAACAGGCTCCAGGCTCCGAGCCATCAGCCCAGAGCCTGACGCGGGGCTCGAACTCACAGACCGCGAGATCGTGACCTGGCTGAAGTCGGACGCTTAACCGACTGCGCCACCCAGGCGCCCCCCGTCCTCTTTCTGGAAGGGTGATCCTTCTAGTGATTCCTACCCCAGTACACCCACGAGCGGGGGTTGGGGGGTTTCGCAAAAGCCAGTCTTTGCATTTTTTATGTGTTAACCACTCAGTAGCAATTGTTTGCCTTCAGAAACACTAATCCTTAGAGACTAAGAAAAGAACTGTTCTCAGGCACCTGGTTGGCTCAGTCGGTCAGGTGTCCAACTTCGTCTCAGGTCATGATCTTGCAGTTTGTGAGTTCAAGCCCTGTGTCGAGCTCTGTGCTGACAGCTTGGAGCCTGGAGCCTGCTTCAGATTCTGTGTCTCCCTCTTTCTGTGCCCCTCCCCTGCTCGCACTGTGTTTCTCTCTTGTTATCTCTCTCTCAAAAATAAAAATAAGCATTAAAAATTAAAAAAAAAAAAAAAAAAAAAAAGGAGAGAACTGTACTCTCATCACCCTCTCAGCCTGAGGCTCCAGTCAGTATCCACTCATCCAGCAAGTACTTCTTGAGCACTTGCTGTGCTCCTTGAACCTATAAGGTATAGATAGGAGATTGCTAATAGATGTGCAGGTGACTCAACCACAGGAGTCCCTCTTAAGGACTCGTTCCCATAGGAGATGCCACAAGCATGGGACAAACGTGTTCCAGGTTAGGCTAAAAAAACCTCCCACACTAGATCACTAGAACTGATCAGGAAGGAGGAGTCAGCCCACCCAGACTGCCCCAGAACCTTGAGCCGGACAGAGGCAGCTGTCTCCTGTTGTTTTAGTTTGGCATACGATGGTTCTTTCTGTCTGGAATGTTCCATCATACCCCTACTGCCTGGCAGTCCCCTCTCATCATTCTCGCCCAGATGCAAATGGCTCTTCCCGCACTTCTCCCAGTGTTCCCATTCCATTTGGAGCCCACAGTTGGCAGAGCAGCATTCACCTGAAAGGAACAGACCTTACTTTAGGTGTCTTTTTAGGTATCCCAGCACCTGGCTCAGAGCTTGTTTGCTGCACAAATGGAAAAGGCTCCCTGGAGAAGGGTTATGAAGAGAGAGGAAGCCTTATTCCCCCAAGGGTAGTAGTAACCATTTGGAGCACTCTTGGGTCAGGCCTTACCCTTCTCGTTTGTAAAATGGAAGTTGAAGCATCTCTTTTTTCCTCCTTGTGATTTCAGAATGACCAAGAATTAATTCATGTAGTCAGCAATGTTATACCACCTTTGGGCTAGTCCCAAGGGTCCCTCAGGAAATGGAACTCCTAGCATCTGCTCCCACAGATTACACAGTCTGAGCAGGGAACACCCTCCTCCAGGAAGCAAGGGCACAGGTGGATGAAACCCCTTACGCTGCCCCTTACTGAGCCCTAGTCTCCTCTTAAATGGAGACAATACCTACTTCTCAGGACTAGCATAAGGATGAAAAAGATATCTATAAAATGCCAAAGCTGGCGGCAGCTGCTTTGACTACTGTTATTTGTACTTTTCTGATTATCCTCTCTTACGGAGTGCCTTCATAACCCTAGACTCATTTCATCTACATGTGGGGCTGGCTTAGCATGTGTCTGACTATTCCCATTTTACAGATGAAGAAATAAGGCTCTACAGGAATAAGTGTTTTATTCAGATTCAGTCAGCTAGTAAGTGGCAGAGCCAGGACTCCAAACTAGGTCCTATAACTCCTACCATGTCTATTATACCACCCCATAGGTGAAAGTCGACCAGACCCCGAGAGTTAATGGAGTAGATGTGGGGTGGTAGAGTTAATCAAAAAGGTTGTTGCATGTGAGTTTTAAGATGGTCCAGTGGTGGTGGGCATGGCCAGGAGAAGGCAGGCATTCTGCTAAGGGGAAGAACACAGCAAGGAGGCACTGCTGCTCGCCCAGCCTGTGAAGAGGCAGCCGGGCCTGTTGGAGCTCACAGAGATGGGACCGGCCAGGGAAAGGGCTCAGCTGCCCACTCGGGGACCCTGACACCATCTTAGCCCAGAGAGCAGTTGTCAGGAGACTGTTGGAGGACAGGAGCTCCTGAAGCCATGTATCAAAGGCTAAATGAGCCAGACTGGAAGACTACAGAAAAGACAGTTTTCTGGGCGAGGCTAGGGTGTGAGAAGGTGCTGTGGCCAGGAAGAGCCAGCTTCTTTCTTTAAACTCTTGAAGCACCAGTTCAGGCTCCAGAGTCAGCCAGAACTTGGGGTAAAGCCCAGGGTCTTCATTTATTTACCTGTGTAACTTGAATAGGTTACCTAACTTCTTTGCACATATTTCCTCATCTATCAGAAGGGAATCAAGTTCCCTGCCCTGCCTGCTTTGTCATAATGAGGCTCAAATGAAGTTATGTCTATGCAAGTTGTTGATACACTGGAAAGTGCTAACAGAGTAAGTTGCTGTTGCTGGTCCACAGTGAGAACATCGATACCTATGGCACATCTCAAGTGGCCCATCAGGGTCTCTGTCCCAGCCTCTGCCCCAGCCCAACAGGACCAGCCATGGTCATCAGCCACCCTGCCAACCACACACCCTGAGGCCTGCCTTCCTCAGTCTTTCCTAGCTGCTTCCATTTTTCATTCTGTCGGACTCCATCTGCTTGGTCGTTTTTCTCTTCAGATATTATTAGAAATATCCAGAGTTGTAATTGTTTAATGGTTGGCATTTCGCCTGTTTCACAGGGGGACCAGATCAAGCCCACCCCAGATCCATGCCCTGGGTCTGGCAGAATTGGCCAGGGACAGCTGTGCAGTGGAGTCTGCCTGGCATTATAAAGAGCTCTCTCCCAGGTGCATTATTAGAAAAGAAGGGGAAAAGATGGCCCCAGGCATAATCCAATTCCACCTTCTCCATGGTGCTTTTGAACTGCATAGCCCAGCAATGTGCAACTCTCGATGATCGGGAAGCTTTCCTGAAAGAGAAATCAAGATCAGAACCTCAGATTCATGACACCTGGAGGATCCCAAATTCCCCTAGGCCACCTGTCTAAGTGATGCCTGGGCACTTCTCTCTCCCCACAAAACCCCAAGAAGCCTGAACCCAGTTCATGCTCAGCTTCTTTTCAGCCTACGCTCTCAATTCACCCAACTTTTTAAAGAATGTGACTCCTTTCAGATGACCCCTGCCTCACCCCTGCCCCAAAACACATCCACACATCATGTTCACAGTCTAACCTTTGCCATCTTGTATCTCTACGTCCCCCAAAGCCCCCACCCACAGGTTCTTCTTTCTGTCAGGACACTGGGGACTCCCTCTCAGCCAGGCTTGGGCTGCCCCTTGTCATTCCCAGCCTTCAGGTATCTGTGAGGCCAGTGGATTCCCCTGAGAACCAAGCCTTCCATAGGGCTGGGTCAGCTAGTTTAGAGAAGCTAGACTTGAGTGTTTTCTCAGGCCCCCCTCATGATTCACAGAGAGCGTCTCCCAAGAGGTTGCACTTCCATCTGTTCCTGCTGAGGCCAGAACTAGAAAGTTCTTTAGGTAGCAACATTAGAGATTGAGTTGAGAAAGACCACAGCAAAGACCTGAAGTGCTATGGCAGGTATTTGAGACGGTAAGCTGATCCCACACACAACTACTCATGTTCATTCCTGTTTCTCCATCTGTGTCATGCCGGCCACCTTTGCCCCTTCGGATCCTTCCTGGCCTTCATGATCCCTTATTAGTCCTACTTCTTCTAGAAAGCCTTCCCTGATCTGTGTAGCTACTTCTTTGAAACCCAGCCACAGATTGTACCACACAGGATCTTTGTACCTCAGGACCAGCAGACACTTCCCTAAGACCATCAACTCTTTCTCAGTTGACTTGTTTTCCAGGCCTTGTCTTCTGACATATATCCCTTTGTTAATCTCCCCCTGACACTCTGAGACCAGAGCATACATGTTGTTCCATCTGTAGACCAGCCCTGCACAGTCCTCTGTCCCCTTCTATGTTCTGACTGCCACGTTCCCATTAATGCAGTCCGAATGGATACTTTTTAAAAGCAGCCATATGTGAGCAAAAAAAAAAGAAAACCTGTTTAGAGAGAGAAGTAACTCTACCATCTATACCAACTAGTAATAATCTACCAGTTATGTGACGTGACGATCAAATCTCTTTATCTCTGGCCTCAGTTTCCTGCTCAGTATAATGGAGTTAAGAATAATACTTTACTTCTCAGGGTGTTTGTGTGGGTCTTGAGTAATAAAAAAATGTTGACAGTTTTTCTAGTTGTGCCTGGCAGATAGCTTGTCCAATAAATGGTTCTTTTTCTAATGGCTCTGCCTCATTCTGCCCCCTGCTCTTATACTTGAGTGATGCTTCTGGAGCCTGATTCTCCCACTCTGTAGTTGGACACTTAATTTCCTCACCTTGAATGCACAGCCTTTGATTATATACTTCCTCCTAAGGAGGGGAGGTCATGGGGTGCCTGGGTGGCTCAGTCGGTTGAGCGTCCGACTTCGGCTCAGGTCATGATCTCGCGGTCTGTGAGTGCCAGTCCCGCATCGGGCTCTGTGCTGACAACTCAGAGCCTGGAGCCTGTTTCGGATTCTGTGTCTCCCTCTCTCTCTGCTCCTCCCCTGCTCATGCTCTGTCTCTCTCTCTGTCAAAAATAACATTGGAAAAAAAATTTTTTTCAATAAAAAATAAAGAGGGGAGGTCAGGTCTCACTCTGGCAGAGCTGAACTCCCAGGGAACTTGGGACATACCTGTCCCACTCCCGCACCATTTCTCCCTGATGGAGGTCGTGGTTAGTGACAGTGCCAACCATGTGGTCCACCCCTCTGTGCCCTGAGCTCCGCACTACCCTTGATTGGATTCCAGAAAGTACATTTGGCTATACTTCCAGACAGCAGACTAGGTCTTGGTTTCCCCAAGTGGGAAAGAGTCCAGAGCTCATACCCCAGATCCCTCAGGGCCTGCCATGGGCTTCTGTCTCTTGCATTTGCATAGGAGGCAGGCTCAGTCTCCCACCAGTCGTGAGTAGAAGTGGAACCAGCCCTCTGAGAGCTAAAGTTCCTCTCCAGTTCTCCTTCACCAGCCCCCTGCCCCCTTCACCTCCATTCACCATCCACCCGCCTTTCAGTTTCCCTGGCAACGCTGAGTGCTCATCCTGGAAAACTTTATCCGAAATCTGCTCTGGGCAGCTTTCCAAATCCATGCTAACCTGATTAGGTGTCTCTAGGGGCCTTGCCAGCTAATCAGATTAGGCAGCACTAATGGTAGTGAGGACTTTGAGTGGGCGCAGAGCAGTAAAACATATTGTATACTTAGTGATAATTATCCTGCCTTTTGTGTCATTGATTTATCTGCCTCCCTCACTGTCCCCCCCGTCTTGTGTGTTTGGCCCTAGCGATCCGGAGGAAGGAGAATGGCTGGTACGATGAAGAACACCCTCTGGTCTTCCTCTTTTTGGGATCATCTGGAATAGGTAACTGGGAGCAGAACGGCAAGTAGGGAAGGAGTGCTGAGGGAGCCCCAGCTGCTGTGGGCCAGGGTCACACAGCCCACTTCTGAACGCCAGCTCTCAAAACAACTGCCTCCAAATTACAGAGCCAGAAAGAGGGTTGTCTGTCACATTAGGAACAGCTGGAATGATGCCCCTCCCTCCGGAAGCTGTGGTATAGGGCCTGATGCACCTGGAAAACCAGGCCCTTTGGGGTCTGTTAGCCCTGGTCCAGCCACTCTGCATCCCCAGAGGCTGCCCTTTGGGAACAGTTGAACCACCTCCACTGCCCAGCACACCAACCTTATTTATTAGTACAACTTGGGACATAACCTTCTAGCAAGCTAAAGAAAGCCCCTGGGGGCCAACACAGTGTGGGGTGCATAGCAAAATTGGTTTCAGTCAAATGGGTTTGGTATTTTTCTAGCCAGTTGGGCTGGATTATCTGAGGCATTCTCACTCCCTCACTCTCCACCCTCACAGACCCCTGACCTGCACCACCACCTCCCACCATTGTCTTTTTGGGGAGTTTCATGCATTTGTTGTCTCTTCTTCCCCTCTCAGCATCTTCATGGGCCTAGCTCTCCCCCAGATGTAGATTACTGCCACCTCACCATGATACTGTGGAACTTGATTTCCTATACTAGACAGTGACTTCCAAAGGTTTGGCCATCATACCAAATGGCCCTTAGAGCCACCGCTTTGGTATTGCCATTGCTTCTTTATGTTACAAAGAAAGGCTGTGAAGCCAAGGAGAGGTATTCTTTATCCTCTCCCAGCCTCTGTTTGGCCTATGGCTCCAGGGCCTGGCTGGATGGCAAGACCATGAGTGTCCAAAGAGATACAGTGCAGTGACCAGGAAGTCAGGGTGCTCCTGTCAGAGGCAAGGTTTGCACTGGGCTTCAAAGGATAAGTTGGCTCTGGATTATAAGTGTCAACCTCCCACTGTTAGGATGCTGCTATAGAGAAAAAGTCTCAGTCTCCAGCCACAGAAAAATCAAGATGCAACGCACTTTGATTCTGGTCTCAGCACCACCTCTAATTCTCCCAGTGACATTGGGAGAGTCACCGACCTTCTCTGAGCCTCAGTGTTCCCACCCATAAAATACATTATTTCCAGTGTCCATGCATTTCTAATACTCTTTCATTCCAGGAGATAGTCATCTGGTCCTAACCCAACACCTCTTCCTTCCGTCTTACTAGGAAAGACAGAGCTGGCCAAGCAAACAGCCAAGTATATGCACAAAGATGCCAAAAAGGTAAGGGCCAGGATCTGGGCCAGAGGTGCAGGCCATAGAAACCTCGCCATTACTGCTAGCCTCCAAAATTCTAGGCTCTCTGAATCTGTCAATAGTGAATCAAAAAGATGGGCCCTGACCCAGGAAGCAGGCCTCAGCTCTGGCCCCCAACTTGGCTACCAAATATTCCAGGAGTTTGGGCAAGTTATCCAATCTCCTTGTGCCTCCATTTATTAATCTGTGAAATGGGCAAAATAATCCTTGCCCTGCCTGCTTCCTGGGGCATTTGGGAGAACCCACTGAGATTCATCCATACATTTTCAGGCATCTACTTTGGCCAGGTACTGTAATAGATTCTAATAACTCAGCATTTAGGACAGTTTCCCTTACCTGAGGAACTCAGGCCGAACAAGGAAACAGCTTTAGAAACATACTGTTACTGTCTAGTGCATCAAGGCCATGCTAGAGTCTTGGGGCCTATAGAAGAAAACAAGAATGAGAAGATGCCTTATTGCTTCTCTCCATTGTATATGAGCTTTTAAACATGATTTCTTATGCCCTAACCTGTGGTGTGGTCATAGTCCCCTTTGCCCCATGACTCAAAGCCCACGGACTCTTCATAGGAGAAGGCTGTCCCTGTCCCATATTTATTCAGACTCTGGCTTTCCAAGACCTGCTTAATTTGACTTTCTAGGCAGACTTAACCAACTGAGCCACCCAGGCACCCTCTAGGCAGACTGTAAATGTTTTCACGCAGAGAGAAACGTCCAAGAGATCCATCCTTGGAGATTGTAGAAACATTTCAACTAAAGCCAGACATTCTTCTTTCCACCAGTCTTTCCATTGTGGAAGCTAAAGTCCCCCTGCTCACCACCTGAGATTGTCCATGACCCCAGATGCCCTCGCCTAATTTCTATGGAAGACCTCTGCAGCTGAGGCAATGAGGAATTGCTCAGGCCTCTGCCAGCCAAACTGCCGCAGCAGCAGAGTCCTGGCCACCTTTCCTCCTGCTTCTGGCCTCACCACCCCTTTGCCACCTCCCTGAGGGCCTGGCACCACAGAAACAAGGTAGCTCAGGCTGTGTCCTGTTGAGCCACATCCCTGGCCCCCGTCTGCCTAATAACTGGCTAAAGGCTCCTAAGCCTTCCTGGCTCTGCCAGTAGCTGTGCTCTGCCTCAACCAAACCCAAAGCAGACCCACTTGACAGGCAGTAGGCAAGAAGCAGCACACAGCATGCTAACATACTGCAACCAAAATAGCATTTTTAAGACAATTCATCAGGTTGGCAGCGATTGAAACAATTAGCACTCTGGAAAGAGCCATAAACTAGCAGGACTATTAGGGAAGATACAGTTACGGGCAGGAACCACCTGATTAGGGATGAAGAATTCTGAGTGGTTTAATTTTAATACTGTCAGAAAGGTTAATATTTAATTACAAATTATAATCTCCTTATCCAAGCTGTCTTAATATGTCTTCATACACAGTGGAAGAAGGGAAAGCATGGTCTGATTTGCTGGTGTAGGAGGCAGGCGGGGCTTGCTAAGAGACTGATGATTCAAGTCATTTTTCAGTTGGAGCATCTGAATGAGGGGCAGACTGACACCAGTGTGGGGGCTCCTAGAAGCATGGTTATGGCATTCTGCGGTACACCGTCACCCCTTGGAGGCAGTGGGCTGGGCAGTCAGGGCCCTGGAGCCAGCCATTCCTCAGTACAGGCTCCAGTTCTCCTTTCTCCTGACCTTAAGTGGGTTACTTAACCCCTCCAAGTTTGAGCTCTCTTGCCTCAAAGTGAAGCTGTCCAATCCTGTGTCTAAGATGGTTGTGAGCATGCAGTGAGGTAATATGAATCACAGTGAGCTCAGGCTCTGGCACATTTAAGTAAGTGCCTGATCCCTTGTCTCATGTTTATTCATCATCTGGTACTTTCTGCAGCACTACCCCATCAGCTGTCTTATTTGATCCTGCGATGCTAAATTAGATCCACTTTTCAGATGAGAAGACTGAGATCCTGCAACATGTAAGGGCTTGTCCAAGTTCATTTTGAGGGGAGGAGGTAAAATCAGAATCCAGTCTCTCATCTCTTCTCTCAATACAATTGTTCTCAGCTACAGTAGGAGACTAGATTGTAAACTTGTCAGTTTGTCCCCACGTCACATAGGGAGATGAGAGGCATGAGAAGCCCAGAACAACTGTCTCTGTATTTAATTTTCATTTTATTTATTTTGTTGTTTTTTAAGTAGGCCCCACACCCAATATGGGGCTTGAGCTCAAGATCCTAAGGTCAAGAGTCATACGCTGTACTGACTGAGCCAGCCAGGTGCCCCTAATTTTAAAATCCTAGGCGGTGCTTCCGTAAAACTCCTACTTGTACCAGCCCATGGGCCGGCTCACCTCAGAGTCTGTGTTTAGTAGAGACATTTTCTGGCCATATAACAGGCAAGTTTGAGACCTACCTTCAAAATCCGAGAGTCTTAAACTGTACCCAACACCAACAGGACCCAAGGAATGATTTATGGAAGTGTCATGTCATAAAAAGGGTAGAGTAGGGCTGACTAAATGAAATGCATGCTGGCCTGGGAGTTGGTGGCTTGAATTTAAATTCTGGCTTTGTGATCCTTAGTTTCCTCATTGGAAAAGGCCACTGGTACCTTTGGACCTGGTTGCCTCACAAGGTCTCATTTGTACAATTTTATAATTTCTTTATTGGAATCAAGGGTAGTCCACCTGCCTGGGTTCAAACCCCAATTCTAAGCTACTCTGGAGTTTGCTGGGATCTCTGTTTACATCAGTTTTCTCATCTATAAAATGGGTCCAATAATGGTGCCTATCTCATTAGATTATTGTGAAAGTTAATTGAGATAATAATGTAAAATGCTAGACACCATCATTATCATGTAGTAATCAATCAGTACATGTTGGATATTACTGTCATAATTGTTGCCTCACTTCATCCTAAACTAAGATCATGTGAAACCAAAAGTATTCAAGCCAAGAAACTCAAGCCCTGAAACTTGTTCAAAGTTACTTTGCAAATCAGTAGAACTAGGATGAGAACCCACATTATTTGACATAAGTGAGCAGTAGAGCCTATACTTCTGGATCCTGGGACAATTGACATTGGCACAAAGCTCAGGATTCTTCAGATGAAGACTGCCAAGAGCCCTGCTGATTGACAGAGCAGGAAATAGGAGGCAGTAGAGTTTAGTGGCTAAGAGCACAGACTTGGAGCTAAATTGTCAAACCTGAGTGACCTTGGTCAAGTTACATTAATCTGTGATTCAGTCTTCTCTTCTGAAAAGTGGGGATGATAAGAATACTTACCTTACAGACTTGTACATGTTCTGAGCCCTGTAGAGCAGCTGGCTTAGAACATTGCCAGGTACTTAGCACACAGTGACTGTCAGCTATTATCATTAGATACCCATCTCATGGGTTCCAATGCTTTGCTCCCTCTGGGAAACACTCCCGGCTTCTTCATGTCTGTCCTCCCATTCTTCCTCAAGTCTGTGTTTCTCTTGGCTGAGCTGCCTGGGACCCTCTGAAAATGTTTTCTGGCTAATGCCCCGTGTTCTCAGATAGCAGTGGTCACCTCCACATTGCCTTACTACTTCTCCAGTCCTCCTCTACCTCTTGGGTTAGGTCTCTCCTCAGGCCCCTGGTGAGCCAGGGAGAGGAAACAGGGCCTGTGTTACATAGGAAGAAGCTGCAGTTCAAAAAGGGGGAGGGGGGCAGCATGCCCAGTGCCACACGGACAGTGGCCAAACTGGGACTGGAAACCAAGGCCCTGCAAAGGCTCTTCTGCCGCCCTCTACCTCTGGTACAGAGTGAACAGAACAGAGAAAAACTACGTCACCGAGTGAATTTCTGACCGGCAGCTGAGCTAGAATGTGGCCTGGATTTCAGACATAAATAGCTACCTCCCTTTAGGCTCCTGGCACCCTGTCATCTCCAGCCCTCGGAAGAAGCATATTCAGTGAGTGCACTTTCTAAGGTGGAAGCATGTGCTACTAGGAGAGGAACCTGGGACACCCAGGCTGTGAGTAGAGAGACAGGCTACCTGTGAATGCCCTTTTCACTCCCTAAATCCCTAAATTCATTGTGAAAAGGAGTGGATACTCTGCCTGTGTTAACTCACAGATCCCATACTATACACATACACACACACATCCGCTCCCTCTGAGGCTAATCATAGTTGAACCTCACCCCAGAGGTTCCCTGCAGATCACTCCTAGGCCCAGTGGTGGAGAGAGAGGGGCTGTAAGCTGCCATATGGATAGCTGTTAAATAAGTTAAAAGATTTCTTAGCATAAAAGAAAACTAAAACAAAGGGGCATGTCCCTATAAAGACCTGCACAGCTGAGGGCACCATGGAGCTGTCTGGCTATTTATTGTACCCTTCCTTCTCATCATGGTCCACGCTGATGGTGACCGAATTTGTCCATGTATGTCTGCCCCCACTTGAGGTGTTCTCCTTGAGGACGGAGACCAAGACTTGTTCACAGCTGTAGCTCCAGTGCCCAGCACACACAAGATGCCCTCAGGAAATGTGGGATGGGTGGGAAGGTGGGTGATACGGTAATCAGACCAGTAGAAGCCTGAAAAAAGAGACATTCTGAGCCAGATTTAGAAGGGCAGGGACACGACTTAGGTTTATTAAGGTAGCGAATGGGGGGGGGGGGGGGCGGATCATGTGGGGGAGGAGTGAACAGAAACCCACTATGGTGAGAATGGGGTAGAAGATCTTGGTTGGTGTGGTCTGAAACCCTAGGGCCTATTTGAGCAGCTCTCCTCCTTAACCCTTCCCTCTACCTTCCTGCCTCCAAATGGACTCCTGCTTGTTTCCACACAGGGCTTCATCAGGCTGGACATGTCTGAGTTCCAGGAGCGGCATGAGGTGAGTGAGAGTCCTTGGTAAAATGTGGTTTGGTGGATCTGTCAATCAACATGATTCTGCCTTGGGATTTGTCCTTTGGGGGCATATGTGTGCAGCAGGATCACTGATCTGTTTTGTATTGGACTTGCTCTGAAAAACAAGCATAAAGAAGATCTGTCTGCTCTCTCATTATAGCAGGATTCCTGCCACCCCAGGAGAAAGCCTGACTGTCCCTGTTGACACATGCAGTCTTTTTTTTTTAAGTTTATGTATTTATTTTGAGAGAGAGTGTACAAGAGTACATGTGCACACGCACACAGAGGAGAGTCAGAGAGAGGTGGGGGAGAGAATCCCAAGCGGGCTCCATGCTGTCAGCATGGATCCCAACGTGGGGCTCAGACTTACAAATTGTGAGATCATGACCTGAGCCGAAAATCAAGAGTCAAGACGCTTAACCAACTGAGTCACCCAGGTGCCTCTTGACACAGGCAGTCTTAATGAATAAAGCCATTTTCCTGTGTGTGCCCATATCGGAAACTAAAAGTATAGAAAGGCTTTTTCAATATGTTTCCTTCCTTCCTCCAGGTGGCCAAGTTTATCGGGTCCCCACCAGGCTACATTGGCCACGAAGAAGGTGGCCAGCTGACCAAGAAGCTGAAACAGTGTCCCAATGCTGTGGTGCTCTTCGATGAAGTGGACAAGGCCCATCCAGATGTGCTTACTATCATGCTGCAGCTGTTTGATGAGGTGAAAGTGACTTTGGGCTGGGATGGAGGAGGGGACCCCAAAAGTATGGGGTGCTGTGAATCAAGAATCAAGGGCCCAGAGGCTTGTCTGATCCCTTCACTTGCCACTTTGCCCCCATGTGTATTCAGTCACTTAGCAAAGGATGCTTTGCCCCCTTTCTGGACCAGGGCCTGGGCTGGGCACTTGAGGACAGACCAGTAGTACTACCCAAGGATTGACATTTTCTGGCTGCCCAGACTGCCTTCTAGAGAGACATGGAGCAGAGGTACCAAGACAGAGAGACATGAATTTTTAGTTCCAGCTCTGCTCCATCTCTAGGCATCAGGGACCTCATGTGACAAAGAAGGAGGCTGTATCCAAGATAAGCTCCAAGAACCTTTCTGGCTTGTGAAGCCCTTTTCTTCCAAGGAGTTCCAGGCTCACCACAAATTAGATAACCTCCTTCTGGTAGGGTAAGCTCTAAATAAGAACTCTGCTTTTCAGTACATTCTGTGTACTAGGCTTGTGCTAACAACGTCACCGCTAATCATCACAATAGCCAGGCAGTGAAAGCTGTCTCATTTTTTATTTATTTATTATTTTTTCTAATTAAAAAAAATTATTTTTAACATTTATTATTGAGAAACAGAGAGAGACAGAGCATGAGCATGAGAGGGGCAGAGAGAAGGGAAGGCGTAGAATCTGAAGTAGGCTCCAGGCTCCGAGCTGTCAGCACAGAGCCCGACGCGGGGCTTAAACTTATGGACCATGAGATCATGACCTGAGCCGAAGTCAGACACCCAACCAACTGAGCCACCCAGGCACCCCAGCTGTCTCATTTTTTAGAGAAGAAGAAACTGAAGTTCAGAGAGGTTATAAATGACTTGCCTGAGGCCATGGAGCTATTATACAGAGGATCCAGGTTTGGGCCATTTGATTCCAGATACATTTGATTCCAGAGCCCCAGTTCTCCTACTCTGTGCCATTCCTTACCTCAAGCAGGGGAGGGAGAGCTTATCATAGGAGGATTGGATCTCTTCCTTTAGAGGCCGGGCAGAACTGAGCATGAGGCTTCTCCTCTGCTCCCAAGCCGGGGCTATATTAACCATTATATGTCCAGATGGAGTCCAGCCCACTTTTCCACTTAGTCCCTTCCAGCTCTGGGACAGCAAGGAGGGGTTTTGCTTCCCATGTCGCAAGTGTACTTGATGAGGTGTGGGAAAGGACTCCTCATGGACCAAATAGCACACCAGGTGCCAAACCAAGAAGACCCAGATCCAGATATCCCCATAGCTGCCCATCACCTTCCCCACATGGCCCAGTATCCTTGTCCCTGCCCTAGTTTCATTGCTGTCTTCCTAGCCCCCCAGCTCTTCCCTGTCCCCAGACCACCCACTGAGGAATAAAGGCCGGTCCTTCAAAAGTCATATATTAGTTACCCACATCTGTGCTGTAAGACCTCCCACCTTATTCTAGTCTCTTGATGGGATTCAAGTACACAGCTATGGACTAGACCCAGACCTTCTCTCTGGGAGCTCCCTGCCTAGGTAGATAAGTGGAAAGGAGACATGATAATAGTTGAAATTTTTGACTTTATGTACCAGGCACTGGTCTAAAACAGTTACTTGTATCAATTCATGTGATCCTCCCAACATCCCTATGAAGATAGTTCTTATTACTGCCTCTGTGTAAGATATGGAAACTGAAGTAAAGTGAGATAAGTAATTTGCCCATGGTCATACAGCTGGGAAGAGAGAATCCAAGGTTGGAACCGAGGCAGTCCAGTTCAGAGCCTACAGCTTCACTAAGAACTACCATGCAGGTAGGACCAGAAGAGAGAGGTAGATCTGCAGTGAAGCATTCACAGGAAGGGAGGGCCCAGCTCAGGGAGCGTGAGCACAACAGTTTCTGACATCCCTGGAGAGGTACCTCTGATGACTACCTTGGCCCAGAAAGAGGGAAGGCAGCTGCTGACTGAAATACAACCAGCACCACCTAGAACTTGTTACCGCCTCCATATATAAGCCCTGTCCACCCATTCCCTGCTACTGTCACTCCATTGACTACCTTTTGGGAGTTGGTAATAATCCCTTCCTACAGCCCCCACCAGCCTACTGTCATTCCTGAAATTTATATCCTTGATTCCATTGACCAAAGCTGTCATCCAAGATTACTTAGCCAGAGTTATGCTTATAGGCTCCTTGTGGACAGGGACTTTATCTTAGTCCAACCATTCCCAGAGCCCACAAAGTCAGGGGAAATGCTCTGTTAAGTAACTTAATTCAACAGGAATATAGTATACCTTTCAAGGATAAATCAGGAGGTTCTAGGCGAACGAGCAGAGAAGGGCTGGCAGCAGACAGCTACTGTGCCGAAGCACGGGGGCGCGAGGCCGTCTGGCCTGTCCAGGGAACTGCAGCTGCTCAGCACTGCTCGGCTACAGAAGGGAAGTGAGAACAGAACAGTGGAGGTGAGTGGGTAAGTTGTCAGGGACCAGTTACAATCCCAGGAGATGAAGTATGGGTTTACTTGTTAGATTGTAAGGAGCTTTTAAAGACTTTAAGCAAGAAAGAAACATGGCCAGGTTCTTACTTTATAAAGATCTGTCTTCCTAGCCTGAGAGAAGGCATTGGTGAGAGAATGGACTGGAAGGCAGAGGAGGAGCAGCAAGGAGGCTGTTGAAGCCTCCGGGGTAGAGCTGAGGATGCCTTCTCTAAAGCAGAGCCACAGGCTAGCCAGAACTCCCAGAAGGCTGACTATGCAGGGCTCAGTGATTTGATTGAATTTGAGGGGAGACAGAGGGGCCAGGCATGGCCAGCTGCAGGGTTTCTGGCCTGGGTGACAAGACAGCCGCTACTGCCATTGACTGAGGCAGGGAACACAGGAGGATGAGCAGCAGATTGGCGAGGAAGGTGAGTTGCTGAGATTTGAAATCACTGAAAATGAGATGCCTGAGGGACGACGACCAGATGGAGGTGTTCCGAGAGGCCAGTCATCAGTTGGAGAGATCTAGAGCATAGTACAATTCTGGACTGGAAGCAGAGATTCAGGAATGCATCAGCACGGACAGGGTAATGGAAGCCACAGGAAGGGATGAGATCTCTCAACTAGGGGGTGTGTAGTATGCAGAGAAGAAAAGGCTAACCCAGAGCCTTGTGACCTATCAGGAAAGTCAGAGGGAATGTGGTTCAGGTGGGGCAGAGGGGACACAGGATGCACAGTGTCTGCCTTGGTGTTCATGAATGAGTAGGGCAGACTGGCAGCAAAAAGCATTTTAGCCCACTGTGGTGCATGCTGAGCTAGAATAAGGTTACAGTTGTCGGGAGTTGTGGGGGCATATGATCCAGTCTGGGGGCATGAAGGAAGCACCCTCATTCTCACCTAGCCCAGTTCTCACAAGCCTGGATCCAGAGAAGCAGGAGCCCTAATGCTCTCACCAAAACACCAAGCAGGACTATGACCCCAGAGCCTGTAGCACAGGGAAGAAGTCCCAAGAAGAGACTGGCCCCTGAGAAGCCCAACCTGCTCTTCCCTTCAAGGATGGAAGCAGTGGGAAAGCAACCCCTATAACCCAGGGTAGCATTCACACCCACCCAGTCACTGCTGGGAGGTGTGCCAGTGACAACTCCCTCTTTGGGACACATCCTATTGCCAAAGACTCTGAGGAAGAGAAGACATGAACACTGAAAGTCATCCTTTGGGTCAGTCTTACCCTGCACCTGTTCCCATCACCCCTCTAGGACCCATCCACAGGCCCAGTTAGAAGCAGCGCTTTGATCCTGGAATGAAATTGCTGTTGGTTATTGCTCTAGCCAGTATAGCAGCATGTGTACTCAGTCCTTGGGGTTGAGCTCTGTGAACAGTGTCCTATGCGCACATTTGGACACATCTCATACACACACACACACACACGCACACACACGCACAGAACAGGTCTTCAAAACTACAATTGCCCCCGGGTACCTGGGTGGCTCAGTTGGCTGAGCATCTGACTTCGGCTCAGGTTATGATCTCATGGTTCGTGAATTCAAGCCCCGCGTCAGGCTCTGCGCTGACAGCTCAGAACCTGGAGCCCGCTTCAGATTCTATGTCTCCCTCTCTCTCTCTCTGCCCCTCCCCTGCTTGCACTCCGTCTCTGTCTCTCTCAAAAGTAAGTAAACGTTAAAAAAGGAAAAAAAGAATTGCCCCCAGGTAGATTCTGTTGATCTATAACTCACAGATAGGGAAGCTAATGGCAAAAGCTAAAGATTATCTGCTTCCACCCTTGCTTTCCCTTCTTCCCACCCAAGGCAGGGACAAGAAAGTGATTAGGACTTGAGCTGCACATCTATTCTAAATAGACCCCCTTGGAACTAACACTTTCTGAAGAGGCCTGTGTCAAAGACCCATATAAAGCAAGGCTAACAAGCACCAGATACCATGCCCAGCATGGAGTAGGTGCTAGGTTAATGCACATTTCTTCCCCTTTAGCCCCTGAGGGCTAGGGCTAGTCTGCCGTTGCTTTGGCTTTAGAAGCAGGTTCATACCTTGAGTCAGGTTCATACCACCAGGGAATGGGAATTGTTAAAGGAGGACTAGTTACCATCTGAGCCTGGGGCAGGCAGGAGCTGACAGGTTGAGGTCAGTGACCTGTCCCCAGAGCCATGGTCTCTGGCCTGGCATGAGCTTGTGCTTTGTGGGAAGAGTGTGGGAGCACATGGGAAGCACTAAACAGGAGACCTGCAGTGGATGTGGAAGTGCCCCATCGCTGTCCACTGTTGTTATTCCCATCAGTTCTGCTCAGCGAGGCCCTGACCATTGCTTTTGTCATAAATGACTATAAAGTGCTGTTGTTGTACAGTCATAGCCTTGATGTTTGCTGAGTAGGTGGAGCTTCTTGCCCTTGAACTGAGTGGCCCCAGACAACTATACTTTCTTCGTTGTTCTGTCCCTTCTACTGTAGCTTCTTGTATCTTTTCTCGGTGCATCTGTCTCCTGTATAGATGGTTTCATCTGTGTCACTTCAGAAAGAGCTAAAGATTCCAAGGAAACTTCCCACATTGGCTAAAGAGGAGCCTTGTTTTCTCTTCCTCTCTGTCAGGCAAAAGGATGGCTTTAAAGATGGAGAGATTTGGGGACTCAGTCAGTTAAGCATCTGACTTTGGCTCAGGTCGTGATCTCACTGTTTGTGAGTTTGAGCCCCGCATCAGGCTCTGTGCTGATAGCTCAGAGCCTGAAGACTGCTTTGGTTTCTGTGTCTCCCTCTCTCTCTGCCCCTCCCCTGCTTGTACTGTCTGTCTGTCTGTCTGTCTCTCTCTCAAAAACCAATAAACATTAAAAAATTTAAAAAATAAATAAAGATGCAGAGATTATACTGGTTTCAGTTCATGTCATTCATTTTGATACAGCAAATGTATATTGTCTGCTGTCATAATAACAGTTCAGGACATTTGCATAGTTTGGTTAACTAAGGGTTTTTAACCAACATGACCATATTAGTCTTCACAGTGGCCCTATAAAATACCCTCCTCTGAACTCCTACAGTGACCTTATACCACTTAACTCACTGAATTGTCATTGCTGGTTTCTTGAGTGGCATTCCTTCTCTTAAGGAGGACAATGTCAAAGGTGCGGTGAGCCTCGAGCCTGGCCCGGACTGGGCTGCCAAGGAAGTGTGTTGGATAAATGCATGTTTAATCAAGCTGACTTCCAGGGTGCCAGAGATGAATCAAGGGCCCTTATTGATGACAAACAGAGGTGCAATATTGCCTGAAGTCACTCTCAACAGGTGGAGTGGTTGCAGCCCAGGGCAGTGAGCACTGCAGCCTAGGTGTGAGAATAGTGTTCAGAGAACTGGGAGGAAGGAGCAGCTGAGGGTTCTAGAGAGAACTTCTGGAAGAGGTAGTCAGGCTTAACCCTCCATGAACATGGAGTCACTGTTCTTTCCCAGGGCCGGCTGACGGATGGAAAAGGGAAGACCATCGACTGCAAGGATGCCATCTTCATCATGACCTCCAATGTGGCCAGTGATGAGATCGCACAGCATGCCCTGCAGCTGCGGCAGGAGGCTTTGGAGATGAGCCATAACCGTCTTGCTGAAAACCTTGGTATGGCACACAGCCTGAGCTGTCTGGGCAGTTGAGCAGGTGCCCAGACCACCAGCACATCTCTTCCCCAGGAGGTGGAGGATGACATCAAGCAGGAGGCCACATCCGTCATCTTTCTATTTGGAAGTGAACCCTCCAACCCCTCTTCCAAGTCAGAACTCAAGTCTTGTCCTGACTCTTCTCCCCCTCTGTTCCTTCCTCACACAACTCCTACCCTAAGGAATCCTGAGCTTTGGATTTGTAGCACATAGAGATGGAAGGGCCTCAGGAAGTGCCCAGTTCTAACCCTCTCAATATTCAGGTGGAGAGCAGGCCAAGGCGTAGAGAGCCTGAGACCCTGACCAGGATCACACAGACCATCAGGGGCAGCACCAGATCTCTTTTCATAAATGGGGCCATGAGGCAGGCACAGTTCCCAAAGCTCCCTAGATGTGGGGAGTAGGCAATTTATGATTCTTTTTCCACAGGGGATGTCCAGATTAATGACAAGATTACCATCTCAAAGAACTTCAAGGAGAATGTGATTCGCCCCATCCTGAAAGTAAGAGGTCTTTGTCCTTCCTATTGGAGTCTTGGGTGGGAAGATCCCCCTTAGCCATCTCTCTGTCTTCCCCTTTGGGGTCCAGTAATTCCCTTTACCCCTTCTGGGTCACAGAGCTCACCCCACCCCTAACCTGGCCCTACAGGCTCACTTCCGGAGGGACGAGTTTCTAGGACGAATCAATGAGATTGTCTATTTCCTTCCCTTCTGCCACTCGGAGCTCATCCAACTTGTCAACAAGGAACTGAACTTCTGGGCCAAGAGAGTAAGAATAGGAACTGCCTATGGGTGGGGATGGGTCATCTGCCTGTTGGAAATTGGGGAACACTGGGTTGGGAGCACCCCCTTCCTAGAGGCTTGGAGAACAGTGGTGTGGGTCAGTGGCCTCAGGGGCACACAGTCATTCACAGGCCCAGGCCTCAGGCCAGAGTGGTGAGAGATGGAAAGCACTGGGCCACATGCAGGCACGCTCCTATCTGACCTGTCTCAGGCCAAGCAAAGGCACAATATCACACTGCTCTGGGACCGCGAGGTGGCAGACGTATTGGTCGACGGCTACAATGTGCACTATGGCGCCCGCTCCATCAAGCATGAGGTGAGCACTTACTTAGAGAAGTAAGACACTTCTACACTTCCCACCCCAGGGCCCCCAGACCCAGCCCCTGGGCTCCCAACCTGGAATAGTTCATACCCAGAGCAGATGCCCCTTCAGAACCAAAACCAGAAGATGATCAAGTAAAACCCCTGTCCTGAAGGATAACCGAGGATGAATCCCTGCTAGGAGTGAGAAACTGAGCTGGGAACCTCAGAAACTGACACCCCTGAGTCTTTAGCATAGTCCTTTAAACTGAGTGTTTTTAGCCCCACTCTGCAGAGGGAAACTGAAGCTCAGAGGTTTCTGACTTGCCCTAGCAGTAAGTGATGGAGCCTGGGCTCCAGGCTCAGGCCACATGCTAGCCCAGGCCACAGCGGTGACGACCACTTCACCTGTCACCTGCAGGTAGAACGCCGTGTGGTGAACCAGCTGGCAGCCGCCTATGAACAGGATCTGCTGCCAGGGGGCTGTACTCTGCGTATCACTGTGGAGGACTCAGACAAGCAGCTGCTCAAGAGCCCTGAACTGCCCTCACCTCAGGCTGAGAAGCGTCCACCCAAGCTGCGGCTGGAGATCATCGACAAGGACAGCAAGACCCACAAACTGGACATCCGGGCACCGCTACACCCTGAGAAGATGTGCCACAGCCTCTAGCTTCTACTTACCTACCTATACATGCCCTCAACATCCAATAAAGGCCCCTCGGCTGTGGCATGGCAACCGCCCTATCTTCCCCTCATGCCCTTTACCTCGTCTCCCCCTAGCCTAAGGCCTGTTTACCTCCACAGCTACAGGAAGACCCCTCCTGAGCCTCAAAATCAAAAATAGGGGTTTTGCCCTCTCCTGGACCATTTGTTATGGGCCCAGAATTTGCTAACAGGTCCCCAGGAGAGGGGCTGTCTTCCCACCCTCTTCAGAGCAGGGAGGAGAAGGAGGTCCCATTTCTCTATCCTTCAGCATGATCCCCATGGCCTGTATACTCTCCGGAACTTTATCACGGTCCGAGGAAGCTCAGAAGTTTGACAGCTAAGAACAGATCTGGCTCAGGAAAGACAGGGACCAGGCTGTGACCTGTCTGCCACCCTCTGCTGGCCCTCATGCAACTGAGTCCCCATAATGTCTGCACAGATTGTAGAGAAAGAATGCAGAGGCCCAGGCACAGAAGTTGTACAGTGTAGGCTTAGGCTACCTCTTTCCCATGCCCTAAAATTCCAACGAGAAGGGACCCATAGACTCCTTCCCCACTCCACTGCCATGTGGTAGCTACTCCCCTTCCCCACACATTCTGGTGTCAGGCCAGACCATGTTTCTCCAGCTTTGGAGCTAAACCAGGATAAGGCACCTCTAGGAGGAAGGCTGACTGGGTCACTACCCTGCTCTGCTCTGGAACTGGACAACAGTACCAAATGACCAAGCAAGCTCAGCTCTATGGGACCTCCTTCAGGAGACTAACACAGACATTGGGGAGCTGTAGGGAGAGAGAGAATGAAGTCAGTCCTGTGCCAAAGTGGCCATGACGTCTGTAGCAGCTCTGTCTATCCTGCTGTCCCAACTAAGTTAGTCTGGAATGAATAGCTTCCCCATGCAGTCTCCTTCTTTGTCACTAAGCAGAGGGGCTGCACACCATCCCCCAAGAGCATTCCACAAACCAGCCACGTTTCAACCCCAGCTTAGCAGGGCACAGCAAGGCCTGGTGCATCCTTGGGCTCCATCGACAGTAGCCACCATTGATGACCACTCCATCGTCCTGCAGGGCCATTTTAGAACTCTCCTTTTGTGTTAGCTGATCTCTTTCAGGAAGCAGAAAATGGGGGCAGGTGATGGAGGAATGCCATGACAGTATGGTGGGTATGAAGCAGACAGAAGCTAAGACATGGGCTCCAGCAGATGCTCCAGTAATCACTGTCCAGCCCCTCAAGGAGCTGCCTGCTGTTCCCTACCTCAGTGACTGCTGTTCTTTTTATTATTACTACTACTGCTACAGCTTCTTGTTTTGAAATAAGTTTAGACTTATGTTGCAAAAATGGTAGAGTTCCCGTATACCCTTCGCCTCACTTCTCGTAATAGTAACATCTTAAAAACTAGTATAGTTATTAAAAGCAGGAAATTAACATTGATGCAGTACTAACTACTCTGTAGACATTCAGATTTTGCGAGGTTTCCCGCTGATGCCCTTTTTCTGACCCAAAGTCCAATCCAGGATCCCATGTTACATTTTGTGGGGGTTTTTGTCTTGTTTTGTTTTTCTGTTTTTAATTGTTTTAATGTTTGTTTATTTTTGAGAGAGAGAGAGCACAAGCGGGGGAGGGGCAGAGAGAGAGGGAGACACAGAATCCGAAGCAGGTTCCAGGCTCTGAGCTGCCAGCACAGAGCCTGATGCAGGGCTCGAACCCAGGAACAGTGAGATCATGACCTGAGCCGAAGTCGGATGCTTGACCAACTGAGCCACCCAGGTGCCCCTGTTTGTTTTGTTTCCAAAGTTGGTCTGTTTTGAGAGCGAGAGTGCTGCATGCACAAACGCGCATATGGGGGAGGGGGAGGGTGACAACCCAAGCAGGCTCCGCACTGTCAGCGTAGAGCCAGTGCAGAGCTCAGCTTCACAAACTGAGATACGACCTGAGCTGAAATCAAGAGTCAGATGCTTAACCAACTGAGCCACCCAGGTGCCGCCCCCCTTTTTTGTCCATGTTACATTTGTTGTCTTGTTTCCTTCATCTCCTTCACCCTGTGACAATGCCTCCATTTTTCTTTGCCTTTCATGAACTTGACACTTTTGAAATGTCCAGGCCAGTTGTTTTGTAGAATGTTCCTCAATCTGATTTGTCTTCTGTTTTCATGTGATTAGATTGAGGGTTTGCATTTTTGACAAAACTACCCCAGAACTGATGATGTGCCCCTCTAGTGCCTCGTAGCAGGTGGTGATGTTACTTCTGATCACATGGCTGAGGTGGTGTGTACCAGGTTTCTCCACTGTAAAATTACTAATTTCCCCTTGGAAATTAGTAAGAATCTTGTGGGGAGATACTTTGAAGGTGTGTCAATGTCTTATTTATTCTTAGACTTTTTGCCCACTAATTTTAGCATCCAAAAACCAAGTGGCTTTTGTTTACAAGTATTAATGCTGTGTTGACCTAATGATGACTTTCTGTTTACTTATTTTATCTGTATTAGTTGGTATTCTACTGTGGGGAAGAGCTATCTCCTTTCCCCCATATATTTATCCAGTAATTTATATCAGTATAAACTAATGGATATTTGTTTTATTCTATGGGTTATAATCTAATACTAAAATAGTTCATTTGTTGCTCATACTGGCCCAGATTTGGCCATCAGGAACTCTCTCAGGTTGGCTTCTGTGTTGTTTCAACATTGTCCCCGTCATTTTTTTTTTTTTAAGTACTTCCTTACTCTCTAGCACCACAGGATGTTCCAAGCTCACTCATATTTTTCTTGTTCTAGCCCTGGCATCAGTTATTTCCCCAGGTAGCTCCTGGTTCCTTTCACTCGAGAACGGGCATCAGATGTATTCATTGCTACTGCGGTGTCATTATTTCTAGGCCCTTTCAGCATACAGAGCTAAAGAAATATGTGTATTTATGTTAACACACACACATCACGCACATCTGGATTTATTATTGTGTCTATATGTATATTATTAAAAATCATGAGTTCAGGTGATACCTACAGTTCCAATCCAATACCATAGGATTTGTGACACTATTATACTTTACTTTTCTTTTTCTCTTCTGCTATCTCTGTTTCTTCTCGTTTCACTCTGTTTGGTGTTCAGACTTCCCTTAGGGGCTCTAATTCAGTCAGTTAGTGACCATCCTATGTGGAACATTCCTATTGGATTAAGTTCGTATGCCTGGCTGTCAGTCTTTGGTTCAATCCGCTGTGACTAGGAGCAATAGACCTATAACTCAAGACCAGACAACTTTCATATTAGAAAACCCAATGGCCACCTTCCTGAGAGAAAAGTAGGAGACAGAGTAGATCCTCAGATTTTGAGGAACTTAAGTATTACTACTTCTACAGATTCTTAGGTAGACCTCCTAAGTGATGTTGGGTCCCTATCATCACTTCCAGAGCATCCTAGGCAATACTTAGTTCACTTGTATTACTTGTTCTGTGTCTGTATTTGTCACTAGAATATAAACACCCAGAGGGCAGATACTTGTTTAGTTCACTGCCCTATTCACAAGACCTGACACAGTGCCAGCATATGACAGATGCTCCAGGTATTGGGATGGGTGGGTGGGCCTTGCAGCAAGCACAGATCTTCACAGTGGGTCCCAGGACAGAACAGTATCATTTATTCAACAAGCACACATTTATTTGTCATGATTTTGTGCCCAGCCAGAAGCACCTGCCAGGATTGGACCCTCAGTAAATGGGGTAAAGTAAGACCCTGATCCCATACTGAGTATCCTGGAATGCGTGAGACTGGGCTCGAAAATTAAAATGTAACACTTATTATTCAGAAAGAAAAACTCAAAGATGTGTAGTGATTGTTTTAGAGATTTAGGAAAGAAACACATTTAAACCATACAAAAATAGAAAATGGACCAATAAGGATAAAACCTGAAGTTAAAAAGTAGGAAAACTGGGACACCTGGGTGGCTCGATTGGTTAAGCGTCCTACTCTTGATTTCAGCTCAGGTCATGATCTCATGGTTTGTGGGAATGAGCACCATGTCACGCTCTACACTGACATCGAGGAACCTTCTTGGGATTCTTTCTCTCTCTCTCTCTCTCTCTCTTTCTCTCTCTCTTTCTCAAAATGAATAAACTTTTTAAAAAAGTAGGAAACCAAAAAAAAAAAAAAAGGACAAGTAGAAAAATGACTCTGAAAACACCAATAAAATAGATAAAACCTCAGCTTGATAAATAGAAAAACAGCAAAAAAACAAACAAGCAAAAACCCTGCAGAATTAGGAATGAGAAACCATGTAAATATGGAAACTTTTTAAATTTTAGGAGAATTCTATGGCAACAAATTTGGAAACAATAGATAATTTCCTAGCAAACACTGACCCAAAACATACTTTGAATAGACCAATTAATTACCAAAGAAAAAATTGGAAAGGTTACTAAACATTTATCCTTTTAAAAAATCATGTTCTTTTAAACTTTTTTGTTTTGTTTTGTTTTTAGAGAGAGAGCACACATGAGTGCTAGAGGGAGAGAGAGAAATTCTTAAGCAAGCTCCACGCCCAGCACAGAGCCCAACACAGGCTCGATCTCAAGACCTGAGCTGAGATCAAGAGTTGGACACTTAACCGACTGAGCCACACAGGAGCCCCTACTTAAACTTCTTTTATTGAAATATATGTGGGAAAATGCACAAATCACAAGTATACAGTTCATTGAATTGTCACAAGGTGAACACCACTTGAAGCTGTCATCCAGCCCAACAAATAGATGGGTTACAATTTTTAATTATAAGTTGCTTCAGACTGTGGGATAAGATGGAAAGATGTTTGGTTGATTTTTAAAGGCCAGCATAAGATTAATACTCCAACCTGATAGTGCCTAAAAGAATGCCCTAGCCTAATCTCACCTATGCCTATAGATTAAAAATTCCAAATAAAACAGAGTTGAATTGTATGCTATGATCATATTAGGTTTATTTCAGTGGTACAAACCTCAGTATTAGAAATTTATTAATATAAGTCACTACATCAAAAACGAAGAGCCTGGCTGGCTCAGTTGGTAGAGCATGCGACTCTTGATCTCAGATTCAAGCCCTGTGTTGGGTGTAGAGCTTACTTAAAAAAAAAAAAAAAAAAAAAAAAAACTGGATTATTTAAATGTCAGATCAATATCAATTTTCTTATTTTGATAATATATGATTAAGAGAATGTCCTTGTTTTTATAAAGTATACATTGAAGTATTTAGAGGTTAAAGGTAAAAATTTGCAAATGTATCTGGAAACTTTATATATATATATATATATATATATATATATATATATATATATAACTATATATACATACATACATACAGATGCATGGACTCATATATGTATACACATGTACACATACACACCCACAATGATAAAACAAAAGAGTAAAGTATTAACAGGTGGGAAATCTGAGTAAGGATATATAGGAATTCTTTATATTGTTTTTGGAACTTCTCTCTAACTCTAAAATTATTTCAAATACAGTTTGCTAAATTAAAGGAGGTAAACTATTTTATCAGTATATGCTGAAAAAGCATTGAATAAAAATTTTCAGTTTTAATGATTTATGATATAAAAATAAAGCTCTAAGGGTGCCTGGCTATCTCAGCCAGTAGAGCATGTAACTTGATCTTGGGGTCCTGATTTTGAGCCCCATATTGGACATAGAGATTCCTTAAAAAAAATTTTTTTAATGTAAAATAAAGCTTTAAGTAAAAGGAAAAGATAATTCATCAAAAAACAATCGCAAACATTTCTAATAGTGAATACTAAAGCTGTTTTTATTGAAGTCTGAAATAAGACAGGATTCAACATTACTTTGAAAATTCAACTGAAAACAATTAGGCAAGAAAACTAAATAATTGGTGAAAATACTGGAAAATAATAACTTATCTTGTTTTGGTGAAATACAACTGTGTATTTAGGAAATCCAAGAGACTATACTAAAACCTAGTAGCATAATAAGGAAATTTGGTAAGTATGAATAAAAGGTAAATGTATAAAAGTCAATAGCTTTTTTTCTATTCTAGCAGTAGTCAACTAGAAAACAGTAACAAAGGAAAGGTATTTCATTCAGTTGCAACAAATACACATATATATTTGTTCATATATACAAAAAAATTACCTATGAAAGGGGAATTGGGTAGAGAGAGGGGGATAGCAATGGAAGTGGAAAATTCACGATATTCATTTTTATACTTTTAATTTTGAACCATATTAGTGTGTTACCTGTTCAAAATTATTTAAGAATAAACTTAAGAAAATCCTACTGAAGGGCATAAAATGAAAAGATATACCAAGTTCTTGAAAAGTATGGCTCAATATATAATTCAGTGTAAACCTAACGACTCAACAGCATTTTTAATTTAAAGTTAACTAGGGGTGCCTGGGTGGCTCAGTCAGTTGAGTGTCCAACTTCAGCTCAGGTCATGATCTTGCGGCTTGTTAGTTCTAGCCCCTCATTGGGCTCTGTGCGGACAGCTCGGAGCCTGGACGCTGCTTCGGGTTCTGTGTCTCCCTCTCTCTCTGCCCCTCCCCTGCTCATACGGGTGTGCGCGCTCTCTCTCTCTCTCTCTCTCTCTCTCTCTCTCTCTCTTTCACTCTCTCTCAAAAATAAACATTAAAAAATTTTTTTAAGTTAACTCATGTTACACTGCAGTGTCTAGATGTGAAGGCACCTGGAGATACTGTTTTCTGGATCTAGCTCTTAGAACATACAAGCTACTACTACTGGCAGTAACTACTTAATAGTGTGCAAATTAGAGAATGAGTCCATTTAACTCCCACCAACACACACCCTAGGTACAATGAGAGAGAAAGGAAAGAGAAGAGTCATCTATGACTAGAATGTGGAGACTGTATCTGGATGTGGAAAAGAGAAAGCAGTGGAAAATGAAGCTAGAGAAGCAAGTTTCCTAATTTCATAGTGCCTTGAATGCCATCTAAGAGAATGAAATTACCATATTTATGTTTTCAAAAGACCCTTTGGGCTGACTTCGGACCAGTTTGCAACAGATGGAGTAGTTACAGACAAAATCCCTTCCCACCCTCAAACATGGAAATAATATGTAACAACAACAAAAAGTTTAACACATAACTGGGCTTGAAACTAAAAATGGGAGATCCCAAGGTGCCAGAAATGAATGGGAACCCAAAAGTCAAAGGATTTGTGAGAGTGGAAGTCAAGGAGTTACTGTTCTTTAAGGATATTCCCATAATCAGCTTTTCACAAAGGAACCCATGGGAAAACAAGTCCTATTAAAAATGAGCTTACAGGGAGAAATTGAAAAAGTTACAAAAGAAGAAGGAGAAGAAACAACAAACCAAGGAAAGAACAAATGGGAGAGATTACACTCCCAAGAATTGTTTTTAAAAGAGTCTGAAGGGTGCCTCACTGGCTTAGTTGGTGGAACCTGCAACTCTTGATCTCAGGGTTGTGCGTTTGGCCACCACTTACATGTAGAGATTACTCAAAATTGTTAAAAGAATCTGAATTTATGTATGTTTAAAATGTTCAGAGAGATAAAAGGGAAGACTGGAAACCATAATGCAAGAAAGGACAGTATAAAAAATAGGTGAATCTGAAAAGAACACTCCAGAACTTTCTTCAGATTTATTTCCATGTTTTTTACATCTAAGCAATTTTCTGTTTTGTTGTAGTCCTAATTGATACTATGTATTAGGTATTAGATACTAGGACCACTCGGATTTTTAAAGAACAAAGATTTGGATCACCTACTAGGCAAATAACACTAATGATCTAAGGAGATGACATAGGGCAAGGAGAATATGGAATGAGTAGAAGAGGAGGGAAGTCACTGGAGTGCCACCCCACCCACCCCCACCTCTGGGCCATGACCAGTTGCAGAAATAAGGAATGTAGCCTCGACCACAGTCCTGGAACTATTTGCTCACCACCGCCTAAGAGTCAAGTCTAATCCCACCATGCCTCACAGGTTTGTCCCAGTAATCCCAAGCGCCTGAACCTCATTGGTCATCTACCACCACATCACACATACTGCTCCCCTTCCCAGCCCTTTGCCTGTGCCTTCCAGCACTTGCCTTCTATAATCCTTTTTTTTTTTTATTAAAAAAAATTTTAACGTTTATTTTTGAGACAGAGACAGAGCATGAATGGGGGAGGGTGAGAGAGAGAGGGAGACACAGAATCCGAAACAGGCTCCAGGCGCTGAGCGGTCAGCACAGAGCCCGACGCGGGGCTGGAACCCACGGACCGCGAGATCATAACCTGAGCTGAAGTTGGATGCTTAACCGACTGATCCACCCAGGTGCCCCTATAATCAAATTCTATATAGGCACCTTCTTGTTGGAATGTTTGCATCACTCTTCACCTTAATTGTCCCCTAAAGGGACTGCTTACTTTGGCTGTCCCATAAACTGTTGCTTCCCCTGTAGCCTTCCTAAGTGGAGGCTGCTTTTATTGTCATACCCAGGAAGTGAGCCCCCCACTGCTTCTCTGTGATTATTTCTCATCCTTTCTTCCAGCTTTTAAAATTAAGCAGTCTGACTACTATCCCAACCCTTCTGTCATTGTTCTTTCTACTGAACTCTCAATGTCCCTCATACAGGGAAGGTTTTAGCTCCTGTAGTATCACTTTCTCTTTTTCCCACACATGCCATTATTCTTGGTGGCTTTAACTTACCATGAATGACTGTTCCAACTCTCTGCTTTACTTATATTTAATGATCTTTTTCTGCCCCTGCTCACTTCACTCACCTATGTCACTGTCACATCCTACATCTTATCAACAGTAACTACACTTCAAGAACTTTTACAACTCAACAATAAAAAGATGAATAACCTAATTGTAAAATGGGAAAAAGGTCTGAAGAGATATTTCTCCAAAAATGTACAAATGGGCAATAAGCAAAACATCATTAGCCATCAGAGAAATGCAAATCAAGACTGCAATGAGATACCACTATACACCCAGTAGAATGGCTATAATCAAAAATATAGACAATAACAAGTGATGAAGTGGAGATTTGGGAATGTAAAATGATGCAATCACTTTGGAAGAGTCTAGCAATCCCTGGGAAGATTAAACAACTTTCAGGGATCCCTGGGTGGCTCAGTCGGTTAAGTGACTCAGTTTCAGCTCAAGCCATGAACTCATGGTTCATGAGTTCAAGCCCCATGCCGGGCTTTGCACTGGCGGTGCAGAGCATGCTTGGGATTCTCTCTCCTCTCTCTGCCCCTTCCCCACTCGTGTGCATGCACTCTCTCTCTCAACATTAAAAAAAAAAAAAAAAAAAAAAAAAAAGTTTCTATAGGTCCCAGCAATTACAGTCCCAAGTATATACCTGTGTCATAAAACACACACAAAAACTTGTTACATGAATGTTAAAAGCAAAAAAGTGGAAACCATCCAAATGTCCATCAAACTGATGAATAGATAAAACATGATGTATCCATACAATGGAATACTCAGCCATAAAAAGAATGAAGTATATGCAACAACATGAAGATGAACCTTGAAAACATATTAAATGTAATGGGATCCAGTTACAAAAGATTACGTATTCTGATTCCATTTATATGAAAATGTCCAGATAGGCAAATCCATAGAGACAAAGTAGATTAGTGGTTGCCAAGAGGAGAGGGAAATGGGAATGATAATAGGTTTCTTTTTGTAGTGAGGAAAATTTTCTGTACATAGTGGTGATGGTTGAACAACTTTGTGCAAACCAGTGAATTAATTGTACACTTTAAAGGGTGACTTTTATGACGTGAATTATCTTAGTTTTTTTGTATCAAGAAAATTATACCTCAATTTAAAGAAAAAATCATTTAGAAAATAAGCTTTTTAAAAAATGCATCAAAGCTAAATGTCAAGAGAATGAGAAGACAAATCATAGACTGGGAGAAAATATTTGCAAACTACATAATCTGACTAAAGACTGGTACCCACAATGTACAAAGAACTCTTAAAATTCAACAGAAAAAAAATGAACAACCAGATTACAAAATGGGCAAAAGATCTGAGCAGACACCTCTCCAAAAAAAGACAGCAAATAAGCACGTGAAAAGATGCTCAATATCCTACATCACTAATGAATTGCAAATTAAAACAATGAAATATCACTACACACACATTAGAAAAGAATCTGAAGCACCAGTGCTGGTGAGGATGTGGAGCAACAGGGACTCTCATTCATTGCCGGTGGGAATGCATAACAGTCCAGCCACTTTGAAACACAGTTTAACTATTTTAGTTCTTACAAAACTAAAAATACTTTTACCATAGGATCCTGCAGGTCATGCTGCTTGGTATTTACCCAAATGCGTTGAAAAATCCACACAAAAGCTACACACAAAATTTATAGTAGCTTTATTCATAATTGCCAAAACTTGGAAATAACCAAGATATTCCTTAATAGGCAAGTGGGTAAGCAAACTGTGGTACATCTATTCAGTGCTAAAAAGATATGAGCTATCAAGCCTCAAAAAGACATGGAGAAACCACGAATTCATATTACTAGTGAAAGAAGCCAATGTGAAAAGGCTACATACTGTATGATCCCAACTATATGACATTCTGGAAAAGACAAAGCCATAGCAACAGTAAAAACATCAGCAGTTGCTGGAAGCTTGAGTGGGACAGAGAGGAAGTGGAGCATAGGGGATTTTTAAGGCAATGAAGCTCTTCTGTATATTAGATATTGTTGAGTGCATGCCATACATTTGTCAAAACCCATGGAATGGACCCTGCTGTAAACGATGGACTCTGGTTTATAATGATATGTTGTAACATCAGTTGTAACAAATGTACCACTCCGATGGTGATGTCGATAGTGGGGAAGCTTTCTAGGGACGGGGGAGTATATGGGAACTCTATACTTTCCATTCAGTTTTGCTGTGAACCTAAAGCTGCTCTAAAAAATAAAGTCTATTAATTTTAAAAAGGTAAATGAACTTCATTTTAATACAGCTTATCAAAGAAGTCAAGGTTCATATCCCAGCAGGTTAAAATTACAAAACTGTTTTTAGGGTCTAACTCTGCTTAATTTCTGTAGTTTATCTGGACATACTCAGACACAGTATAGATGCTTACCAGGTGCTTTCTGGAAGAGCAAGTCACTCAAGCTTTCTGTGGCCTAATGTCACAACTTGGGTTTTTATCTTTGATAGTTTCTTCCCATTACAGTATCTCTTCAGTCAGCTGGCTTATTCTAACAAATATATAAAACAATTATAATTTCCTGGTCACTAAAGCATACCAGCTTAAAATCCTCACAGTGTGGCAGTTAGTATCCCTAGAGCAATCTAAGAGTGAAGCAGAAGCAACCTTATCTAGTATGATCTAGGTCTCAGAAGTAGCACACCATTATTCCCACCATATTCTCTTCATTAGAAGTAAGTCTCCTATGGAGAACGATAGGGAGGTTCCTCAAAAAATTAAAATTTTTTTGATTTTTAGTTTGGATCCTGTGATCCATCAATTCCACTTCTGGGTATTTACCTGGAGAAAACAAAAACACTAACTCAGAAAGATACATGCCCCCCATGTTCACTGCAGCATTATTTATAATATCCAAGATACAGAATATTCAGCCATAAAAACAATGAAATCTTGCCATTTGTGAAACATGGATGGACCTTGAGGGCATTATACTAAGTTAAACAAGTCAGAGAACGACAAATACCATATGATCTCACTCATATGTGGAATCTTGAAGGAAAAAAAAAAATACAGAGAACAGTTCAGTGGGGGCTGGGGAAAATCGGTAAAAGCAATCAAAATATACAAACTTCCAGTTATATAATAAATGAGTCATGGCGATATGTAAATAAAAAATTTGACTATATAATGATAGATGTTAACTAGATATTGTTGTGGTTATTTTGTGATAACATAAATGTCAAATCATGTCATATACCTGAAACTAATATGTTATATGTTAATTCTACCTCAATACAAAAAAATTACTACAAATTAAAATACCTGAGGGAACAGGAAGTAAGTTTCTAAGTCCATCTCAAACTTAAAAGAAGAATAAAGCTCCACCTTTTAAAGCATCAAAGAATTCATATATATATATTTTTTTTTAACAATTTTTTTTTCAACGTTTTTTATTTATTTTTTGGGACAGAGAGAGACAGAGCATGAACGGGGGAGGGGCAGAGAGAGGGAGACACAGAATCGGAAACAGGCTCCAGGCTCCGAGCCATCAGCCCAGAGCCTGACGCGGGGCTCGAACTCACGGACCGCGAGATCGTGACCTGGCTGAAGTCGGACGCTTAACCGACTGCGCCACCCAGGCGCCCCTCATATATATATTTTTAAACTACTACACATGCCTGGACACATCATATATTTTAAATTCCAAAAACCAAAAATAAAGAGAAAAATCTTGAAAGCAGCCAAAGAAAAAAGACACATTATACAGGGAACAAAGCATACTTCTCACCAAAACCTCTGCAGGCCAGAAGACAAGAGAATAACATCTTTAAAGTGCTGAAGGAAGAAACTGTCAACTCAGCATTCCATACCCAGTGAAAGTATTTCAAAAATGAAAGTGAAACACTTTTTCATACAAATACAAACTGAGAGAATTCATTACCATTCGACCTGCATTACAAGAAATGTTAAAGGGGGTTCTTCAGGAAGATGGAATATGGTATCAAAGAGAAACTTTGATCTATATTAAGAGATGTAGATCTCCCTCTGAGCCACTATTTAACAATAATGCCTGCTGCTTTCCACTTTTGATTGGAAGGATCACACAACATTGGAGGCCCAGAAAAGGGTGTGTTGGTGGCCTCCAAACTGGTAAAGGTATCTTTGGCTAGGGTCTTTCTGTGACCTAGGGAACCTTTGGAACCTTCGCTGAGGGCTTTGATTTTCTTCGAATTATGGCACCACTGAAATCTTACCCCTTCTAGGAAGTGTCCATCAAGAAATTAGAAGACTTAGTAATGGAAGACCCCTAGGCAACAGTCGGCTCAGGATTCTCCTTCTGATAGCAACGCTGTCCCCCACCCACTAACACCATCCAAATGCTTTTCAAGGTTGCTGTCATGTTGGTCCATTCATGGCCATCCATTGCTCTCTGGATATACATCTGGATATATTTTACTGGTCCTAATGTGATAACCTAATATGACCCAAGCTGGACCAACCAGACTCCCCTTTCTCCCCCCACCAAGAAATTTTAAAACCAGAGCTTGAGAGAGAACCTCAAGGCTCTCTTTAGAGTACCTAAGATGTACAGCTCTGGAGCTGGCCATGGCCAAGTTATCTGTTCTGGGGGGCAGAATAGTGGAAGAAACTGATGAGCTGAGAGTAAAGAACAGACTGGAGAGAGGAGCAGAGCTAAAGGTCAGAGAGAGTTACAATGGTGTCTGGGTCTCTGGTCCCAGTTTTCCCTGAAGCCCACCTGCTGTTAGGTCCTATAAGACAACAGAGTATCCCTAAAACCAACTTTCTTTTTTCATTTAGCTGGAGTTTACTTTCAGGTGAAATTTCTGTTTCTTGCAACCAAAAGATTCCCAAAAATCTTGCTCACTGCCTCGCTGAGCATTTCACCTGAAACCCTTGTGACTATATATGTGGTCATCTGTTATTTGCAGGTGGGATCATTTTAAGAAAGGTTGATGTATTGGGGTGCCTGGGTGGTGCAGTGGGTTAAGCATCCAACTCTTCGGCTCAGCTCAGGTCATGATCTCACAGTCCTGAATTCAAGCCCCACATAGGGCTCTGCGCTGATGGTGTGAAGCCTGCTCAGGATTCTGTCTCTCCTTGTCTCTGCCCCTCCCTCACTTGTGTGCTCTCTCTCTCTCTCTGTCAAAATAGAAAGTTTATTTAAATTTTAAAATAAGAAAGTTTGATGTATTAAAATACAAGTGTACAGAGACACCTGGCTGGCTCAGTCGGGGGAATATGTGACGCTTGATCTTGGGGTCATGAGTTTGAGCCCCACGTCAGGTGTACAGATTACTTAAACTAATAAACTAAAAAATAAAGTGCAAGTGTACATGCCTGAAAAAATACTGGGTAAGTATTAATTAGCTTGAAATAATTGTTTGCTGTACAAAAAGAACTTACTAGAAAGGATTCTATAATTTATAATTTGCATAGTGCTCTAGAAATATTGTTTCAGGGGTGCCTGGGTGCCTCAGTTGGTTAATCATCTGACTTTAGCTCAGGTCATGATTCCACAGTTCCTGAGGTCAAGTCCTGCATCAGGCTCTGTGCTGACAGCTCAGAGCCTGGACCCTGCTTCGGATTCTTGTCTCCCTCTCTCTCTGCCCCTCCCCAGCTCATGCTCTATCTCTGTCTCTCTCTCTCAAAAATAAACATTAAAAACTGTTTTCAAAAAAGAAATATTGTTTCAAAACCATTGTGTTCATCACAATAAATTATAAATACTACACAACTAATAAGAACAAAATGAATCTGTATGTGCCAATAATGAAATATCTCCAGGAATATTATGGGGAAAAATCTAGTTCATATACATTATGGTTTTATCCCCTTTGTGTATGTGTATGTACACTTACGCGCACACACACACACACACACACACACACGGGCTTTTTTTTTTATTTCCAGGAGAAAAGTATTCACAAAGGTTACCTTTTGAGAGAAGGACTAGGGGAAGAAAGGAGGAAGACACTTTATATATCACTTTCTAGTTCTTTTTTTTTTTTTTTTTTAATGTTTGTTTATTTTTTAGAGACAGAACCCATGGACCACAAGATCATGACCTGAGCCGAAGTCATTGCTTAACCCACTGAGCCACTCAGGCGCCCCTGTCTTTCTTAAATCATCTGGCCTAATATATGTATTTTTATTTTGAGTTAGTGAAATTATAAACTTTTTCTCTCAGTACATTTCTGTACTCTATTACAAGTGGAAACTGAATAGGGAAAGCAGAACTGAGAAAAATGAATAGCAGAACTAAGAAAACTAAACGCCCAATAGCTACAGAGTGGATGTAAAAAAAAAAAAAAAAAAATCAAATTTATACCACAGGACTCCAGGAAACTCCAGGACTGTAAATATATTTTATTTTTTAAATGCAATAAGACTGAGGTGCCTGGGTGGCTCAGTCAGTTAAGCGTCTGACTTTGGCTCAGGTCATGATCTCGAGGTCCGTGAGTTCAAGCCCCGCTTTGGGCTCTGTGCTAACAGCTCAGAGCCTGGAGCCTGCTTCGGATTCTGTGTCTCCCTGTCTCTCCGCCCCTCCCCCGTGTACTCTCTCTCTCTCCCTCTCTCCTCTCTCTCCGTCTCTCTCTCTCTCTGTCTCTCTCTCTCTCTAAAAAAAAAATAATAATAAGTAAACATATGGGGCACCTGGGTGGTTCAGTTAAGCATCCGACTTCAGGTCATGAACTCAGTCTGTGAGTTTGAGCCCCACATTGGGCTCTGTGCTGAAAGCTCAGAGTCTGAAGTCTGCTTTGGATTCTGTGTCTCCCTCTTTCTCTCTCTGCCCCTCCCCTGCTCTGTCTCTGTCTCTGTGTCTCAAAAATAAATAAACATTAAAAAAATTTTTTTGTATGTTTAAAAAAAATTTTTTTTGATGCAGTAAGACTTCCAGGTCTCCTCCTACATCCTGGTCAGCTAATTACCCCTTCCCCGAAGAAACAGGAAACTGAAGTGTTAGCCTGTGGAAGAAGCCAACCAGAGAGCCTTCAGGCTCAGGACCACCAAGAACAAAAAGTGAGGTATAAAAGCTGTTCCCAAAACATACCCCGGCTACTTCTGCCACATAGCTTCAAAAGCAATGGCAGCCAGGCACATTTCCTTCTTGGGCAGAACCTTGACAGATTTCTCTCTAGAGATACTAAAATATCATAGAGAAAAGATCTATAGATGTAACATTTTGCATTAAAAAAAAAAAATGGATGAGTCCTTAACCAATGACCATGCAGAGAAACCACATTTCACAAGCTCTGGACACACAGAGAGAGCTCCCAACAAACTTTGATACTTCACTCCTAAATATGAAAGGAAACAAGGGTCACCAGACATGTGAGGAAAGCTTGAGCATAAAAGCCAAAAATATAATCAAGAAGAAAACTAGGGGCACCCAGTGGCTCAGTTGGTTAAGTGTCTGACTCTTGGTTTCAGTTCAGGTCATGGTCTCACAGTTTGTGAAATCAAGCCCCGCGTTGGGCTTTGCACTGAGAGTGTGGAGCCTGCTTGGGATTCTCTGTCTCCCTCTCTCTCTGTCCCCCACTTGTGTGCTCTCTATCCCTCTCTCTCTCTCTCTCTCTTTCTCAAAAATAAATAAATAGAACTTAAAAAAGAAGAAAACTAGAAAAAAGCAGAAAATACAGAAAACAGTAGAAGAAAATTGCCCAAAAAATATAAAGATGAATAATAAAAAGAGAGAGATAAGAAAAAATAATATAACCATGAAACAAAAAATAAGATTCTTTTTTTTTAAAAGTAACAATAACAGAACAGAGATAACTTCTGCAATTTTAAGATATGTTAACTAATTTTTTTAATCCATAAAATAATTAGAAGATAAACTTGAGAAAATCTCTCAAAAAGTAGAACAAAAAGAAATGGAAAATGAGAGGGGTGGCTGAGTGGCTCATTGGGCTAAGCATCCAACTCTTGATTTTAACTCAGGTCATGATCTCATAGGGATCAAGCCCCACATCAGGCTCTCCACTGACAGCAAGGATCCTGCTTGGGATTCTCGCTCTCCCTCTCTCTCTCTCTACCCCTCCCCAGCTCATTCTCTCCCTCTCTCTCCGTCTCTCAAAACAAACTTTAAAAAAATTAGGGGCACCTGCATGGCTCAGTCGTTTAAGTGTCCAATTTCAGCTCAGGTCATGATCTCATGGTTCACAAGTTGGAGCCTCACCTCTGGCTCTGTACTGACAGTGCAGAGACTGCTCTGGATTCTCTCTCTCTCTCTCTCTCTCTGCCCACCCCTCAAAATGAATAAAGTTTAAAACCATTTTTAAGAGTAAGAAATTATAATTACATCCCTCAGAAACAACATAGGAAATTGAAAGACAATGGTGAAATGCCTTCAAATTCTGGAAGAAAATTATTTTCAACCTGGAAATTCATACCTGGCCAAATTCTTAATGAAATGTGATAGCCTAATCAACATGTTAATCAGATATGAAGGGGGCTCAAGAAATGTGCCTATTATGCACCCTTTCTCAGGAAGCTACTTTAGGATATGCTTCATTCAAACAAGGAAATAAACCAAGAAAAAGAAAGTCACAGAAATCAGTAAATAGGGTATCTGGCCTGATAGATGGGCAAAGGAATATCTCAGGAAAATAGCTCTGCAAAGTAACAATTAGTCCAGGAAGATTTTTGCAGGATTTTGCAGGAAGACAGAAGGCATTTAGTCAATTTTTTCTATGTAATAAAAGAAAACCTCAAAATCTCAGTGGCTTACAAAAACAAATGTTTTTCATGTTCGTGGGTCTACATATTGGCTCGGGTTCAATCAATATAACTGGGCTCAGCTGGGCTTGGCTCTGGACTGAAGTTTGAGTTCAAGTCTTCTCCCCATGTTTTCTCATTCTCTTGGAACCAGCAGCCACCCAAGCCACGTTATTTTCATGGCAAATTGCAGAAGCGGAAGAAGCAAGCCAAATTACACAAGTACATTGAAATATTCTGCTCCTCTCATGTCTATTAACATTCTTGAGCCAAAGCAAGTCATAGGGCTAAGCTCAACATCAATGAGATGGGAAAACATACTCCCCCCTACTCTAATGGAAGATACTACAAAGTCACATGGAAAAAGCATGGGTGTATAATTCAATAACAGGAAGGAAGTGAAGAATTGGGAACAATAATCCAGCCTTACCCATAAAGCTCCAGGAGAAATGTCTCCAGGAAAAAAATAATGGGACTAATAGAAGACATGTCTGTGTGGAAAAGAGTATTTACAAATGTTTTACAATTTCTAAGGAGAGAAATAACTATGGAGAATATAGAAAAGTAAGCAAATGAAAAACAGGCTATTATTCTAGGAAAGCAAAAGTTCATATGAAGAAATTAATCATGTTACATATATGATACATGGCTCAGGTATAAAGTCTAATTAAATGTTGACATAACTAAAATTTGTATACAACTACTGTTCTTCATGGATTCCAAGATACACAAGTTATCAAACTGAAATCTGAGAATCTGAAATCAAAGTCTGTCACAAGTGCTAGCAGATGGGCAATGATCATGACATAGATGCTATTTCATACGCAACTGTAATGGTTAACTCCTATCGCATGACTGAATATGCCACTCCTGGACATTTCAGTCCACAACCCATTTAAGAACCATTTGAGGAAAGAAGAGAAGTCCAGGTTTTGTCTAAGAAGTTTTCATTTATATCTTCTGGAAAAATCAAGTAAGTACCAGTATCGAAACTTGCAGAATAAATATCAATGGTTTGGAAGAAAATCCCACTGATGATAGTGGATCCCTCTCTTAAAAAATGCTATATTGGGGCGCCTGGGTGGCTCAGTCAAACACCCCACTTTTGATTTAGACTCAGGTCATGATCTTGCAGATCATGGGATAAAGCCCTGGATCAAGCTCCTCACTGCCAGTGGAGCCTGCTTGAGAGTCTCTCTCCCTCTCTCTCTGTCCCTCCCCACCTCTCTCTCTCTCACTCAAAAGAAATAAATAAACCTTTAAAAATGCTATATCACCAATACTCTTGAAAGTATGGGGTATGACACTGTATTAAAAAAATAAAATGTGGGCATTGTGAGGCAAAAAATTAAAAAGAATGAGACTCTGAAATAAATTTCAGAAATGCTTTAACCAATTTATTTGCTTATCTTTTTCTTTTTGCATGCATGCACAAAAGTGTATAATAAATTATACATCTAAAGTATAGATGTATAATGTAAAGTAAATGCTCTCTTTCAATAAATATAAAAATGTTCTTTTTTTGTTAAAAATTTTTAAATCTTTATTTATTTTTGAGAGAGAGACAGCGTGTGAGCAGGGGAGGAGCAGAGAGAGAGAGAGAGAGAGAGAGAGAGACACAGAATCTGAAGCAGGCTCCAGGCTCCAAGCTGTCAGCACAGAGCCCGACGCAGGGCTCAAACTCACGAACGGTGAGATCATGACCTGAGCCGAAGTCAGACACTCAACCGACTGAGCCACCCAGGCGCCCCTAAAAAAATGTTCTAAGTGATAAGAAAATATAATGGTTATTTTGGTAATTTTTTTTCTTTTTAGTGATATATAAAGGTGTATTTTATAGTCAGTGAGGTCTTAGATTCAGTGAAATACAGCATATTGGGTTAATATTGGAAGACACACTGGGGACTTAGGTGGTGTGAGTGGTAAATATTCATACTAAGAATCCAACAGTCTAAAATTAATAAATTAAGGGGTGTCTGGGTGGTTCAGTCTGTTAAGTGTCCACCTTCAGCTCAGGTCATGGTCTCACTGCTTGTGTGTTCAAACCCTGCGTCGAGCTCTGTGCTAATGACTCAGAACCTGGTGCCTGCTTCAGATTCTGTGTCTCCCTCCCTCTCTGGCATGCCCCTGTCTCTCTCTCTCTCTCTTAAATATAAAATAAAACATAAAAAGTTAAATTAAATTAAAAGATTAATAAATCAAGAAATCACAGGGTAAACATTATACTGAAAAAACATACTACCTAGGATTAAATCCCAACTCCACCATTTGCTAACCATGTGACCTTATGTAAGTACCTAACCCCTCTGTGACTCAATTTTTCTCATCTCTAACATGGGGATGAAAATAGTACCTACAATATAAAACAATTATAAAGACTAAACATGAAAAATGCTTAAGATAAAGCCTGACACATTGTAAACAATAAATGTTAGCTAAAATTATTTATCTAAATATATGGAAGTCAATACCAAAAGAAACAGCTGAAATGTTTTGCAAAGTGAGGTGTGGGTTCTGGGGATACAAAGGGGTAGAGAGGAGGACTGGTGTTTTTCATTATAAGTCTTGATTTTTTAAAATTATGTACATTTTAATTTGATAAAGTAATTGTTTAAAATATACATGTTAGTTGACCAAAGAACCTAAATGTAAAATGCAAAACTATAAAACTCCTAGAAGATAACATAGGAGAAAATCTAGGTGACCTTGGGTTTGGCAGTGACTGTTTAGAAACAACACCCAAAGCACAATCCATAAAGAAACAATGAATAAGTTGGACCTTATTAAAATTAGAAATTTCTGTTCTATAAAAGACACTAGTAAAAGAAAGAAAGGACAAGACACACAGCCTGGGAGAAAATATTTGCAAAACACATATCTGATAAAGGACTAGTATCAAAAATATACAAAGAATCCTTAAAACTCAACAATAAGAGAACAAACAACCTAATTTTAAAACAGGCAGTAGATCCTGGCCCCAGACCCCCTCCCTGTCCTGGAAGCCTGGGGAAGTGGCTGGCCTTGGGAGGAGCTGTGGAGGCATCACCTCTTTCTGCTGTTTTACCCCACCTCCCCAGAGGGCCTGGTGGCTACCCACCTGTCTCTGCCCTCCTGGGATGTCTCAGCCAGCCTCTGACATTTCTGCAATCCAGAGAAACGCTAAATAAAGCAATATGTGTTTGAAGAAACAAGGAAGGAAGGGAGGGAAGGAGGGAAAAGAAAAGAGAACCGGACTTCAAGCTGTATTACAAAGCCATAATCATCAAGACAGTATGGTACTGGCACAAGAACAGACACTCAGATCAGTGGAACAGAATAGAGAACCCAAAAATGGACCCACAAACATATGGCCAACTAATCTTTGACAAAGCAGGAAAGAATATCCAATGGAATAAAGACAGTCTCTGCAGCAAGTGGTGCTGGGAAAACTGGACAGCGACATACAGAAAAATAAACCTGGACCACTTCCTTACACCATACACAAAAATAAACTCAAAATGGATGAAAGACCTAAATGTAAGACAGGAAGCCATCAAAATCCTTGAGGAGAAAGCAGGCAAAAGCCTCTTTGACCTTGGCCGCAGCAACTTCTTACTCAACACGTCTCGAGAGGCAAGGGAAACAAAAGCAAAAATGAACTATTGGGACTTCATCAAAATAAAAAACTTCTGCAAAGTGAAGGAAACAATCAGCAAAACTGAAAGGCAACCAATGGAATGGGAAAAGATATTTGCAAGCTACATATCAGAAAAGGGTTAGTATCCAAAATCTATAAAGAACTTACCAAACTCAGCTCCAAAAAAACACAAATAATCCAGTGAAGAAATTGGCAAAAGACATAAATAGACACTCTCCAAAGAAGACATCCAGATGGCCAACCAACACATGAAAAAATGCTCAACATCACTCATCATCAGGGAAATACAAATCAAAACCACAATGAGATACCACCTCACACCTGTCAGAATGGCTAACATTAACTCAGGCAACAACAGATGTTGGCAAGGATGCAGAGAAAGAGGATCTCTTTTGCACAGCTGGTGGGAATGTAAACTGGTGCAGCCACTCCTGGAAAACAGTATGGAGGTTCCTCAAAAAATTAAAAATAGAACTACCCTGTGACCCAGCAGTTGCACTACTAGGTACTTATCCAAGGGATACAGGTATGCAGTTTCGAAGGGGCACACGCAACCCAATGTTTATAACAACACTATCGACAATAACCAAAGGATGGAAAGAGCCCAGATGTCCATCAATTAATGAATGGATAAAGAAAATGTGGTACATATATACAATGGAGTATTATTCGGTAATCAGAGAGAATGAAATCTTGCCGCAACTATGTGGATGGAACTAGAGGGTGTTATGCTAAGCAAAATTAGTCAAAGAAAGACATATATCATATGACTTCACTCGTGTGAGGACTTTAAGATACAAAACAGATTAACATAAGGGAAGGGAAGCAAAAATAATATAAAAACAGGGAGGGGGACAAAAACATAAGAGGCTCTTAAATATGGAGAACAAACAGAGGGTTATTGGAAGGGTTGTGGGAGGGGGGATGGGGCTAAATGGGTAAGAGGAATTAAGGAATCTACTCCTGAAATCATTGTTGCACTATATGCTAACTAACTTGGATGTGAGTTTAAAAAAATTAAATAAAATTTTTTTAAAATGAAGAAAAAAAGAAAAGAAAAGAAAAAGATTTGAACAGATGCCTTACTAAAAAAGATAGCAAATAAACATACAAAAATATGCTCCTTATCATATGTTTTTAGGGAGCTGGGGAATTGTAAACTAAAACAACAATGAGATACCACTACACACATCCTAGAGTGACTAAAACCAAAAACACTGAAAACACCAACTCACTAAGACATCTGGTTTTATCAGCATTTTGTCATGATTATAGTGGACTTGTGTGATATCCCCTGTGATGTTAAGATGATCGAAGTGTCTATGGGACTAAATTGCGTCAAAATGATGAAGGTGTACTTCTGCCCTTGCCAGATTAAACAAAAATACCTTTGCCTTCTCTTTGCCTGCTGAAATAGAGAAAAAACATTTGCAAGCTAACAACTTTATTACAGGTGGCTGAGTCTCTGTTGTTTTGCTCTAGTAAAGAAACCATATCCAGAGTCATCACCTCTCTTAACCTTTCAATAATTCACTGCCATTCTCCAAGCATCTTCTGACTATGCATAAGCCAGACAGGTGAGTTAAGAAGGTAAGTAACAGCAATTGCTACCTCTGAATTTTCAGATCTTTGATGGCTGCACTAGTCTTACATTTCCCCCAGCAATACAGTATTATTTTTTGTTTATAATTTTGATAGGAAGGAAGTTGTAGGGCTTCCACTTCACCCTTTCAACCATAATAGCCATATTCCATGGATTAGAGACACATTCTGCCACTTGCTGAATATGCCTAGTCCAACTATACACTCTGGAGTTGGAAAAATCATGGGTTTAAAAATGGGTTTAAGGACTAGACTGACAGTGAGGTAGATGACAATCAAAAGTCAATCTATCACTTGACTCCATAAGCCTCCACTCTTGAGTGGTGGATCACTGTGCCAACTACAGCTCCAATTTGCATTAGAGCTGGTGTCAACAATACCTAAGGGCACAGTTACTCTTAATTTCCTAGGGATGCCATAACAAAGTACTACAGACTGGGTGACTTAAAACAACAGAGATTTATTCTCTCACAGTTCTGGAGGACAGAAGTTCAAAGGTGTTGGCAGAGTTGGTTCCCTCTGGAGACTCTGAGGGAGAATCCATTACATGCCTCTCTCCTAACTTCTCCTGGTTTCCAGCAATTCTTGGCTTGTAGATGCATCTCTCCAGCCTCTGCCTCCATCCTCACATAGTGTTCTTTCTGTGTGTCTGTATGTCCAAATGTCTTTTTATAAGGACATCAGTCATTGGATTAGGGCCCACACTCATCTAGTATGACCTCACCTTAACTTGATTACATCTGCAAAGAACACATTTCCAAATAAGGCCACCTATTCCACAGGTATTTAGGGCAAGGACTTCGACATATCTTTTTGGAGGATGCAATTCAACTCATAAGTTATCCTGAGAAATGACTAGAAGTCCCACTGGGGAAGCCTATAAGGAATATATAGACAGATCTTTATACAACTTCCTTAAGTGTACTTGTCTTTACTTCATTCAAGGAACTAATCCAGGCCTGAAAATTGGGTGGGAGACCATAACTCTTTATCTTGTCTTAAGTTGGCCTTCTGTTCACAGGTTCCAAAGGATTCTTGGTTTTATGAATCAGTTAACACCTTAGTGAAATGCCCATATTCTTTAGTCCCATCTGCAGTGTCTTCCCCCAACATCCCTGGCCTACAGAAAACAGTTACTACGCATTTTCCAAAGATGTTATTACTCTCTCACAAATATGTTTCTCAGTGCCTTAGTGAAGAGAATGTCATCTGGACCCTCTCAGGGGTTGGAATTGGTTGTGGATGAATCACACTTTCCTAGAAGGAAAGATTCATAAAACAACATTCCCATCTCCCTAAGTGTTTGGATACATTCTACCAAAGGATTCTTGGCATCTCAATTTCATTTAACTTCATCAATGAATCCAGGTTTCAGTCAACCAACTCAAAAAAAAAGCAATAAAGTCCACTGTACACCCACAGGGATGGATAAAATTTAAAAGACTATTTGTGGGGTGACTGGGTTGCTCAGTTAGTTGAGCATCCAACTTTGGCTCAGGCCATGATCTCACAGTTCAAGAGTTTGAGCCCCTTATCAGGTTCTCAGCTGTCAGCGTGGAGCCCACTTCAGATCCTTTGCCCCTCTCTCTCTGCCCCTTCCTGCTCATGTGCACTTGCTGTCTCTCTCTCTCTCAAATAAACATTAAAAAAAAAAAAAAAAAGGACTACTTGACAATGAAAAAGGTTGTGGAGCAACCAGAATTCACATACATATTGGTGGGAGTATAAAATGGAACAACTACTTTAGGAAAAGTTCTTGTAGTTTCTTATAAAACTAAGCATACATCTACTCTATGACCCAACAATTCCATTTCAACAGAAATGAAAACATATATACACCAAAAAAACTTGTACATAAATGCTCATAGCATCACTACTCATACTAAGACAAAATTAGAAATAGTCCATGTGTCCATCAAAAGAGAATGGCTAAGCAAACTGCATATTAGATTAGTTTTATGTTACTGTGTAACAAATAATCTAAAGCTTAGCAGCTTAAAATAACATTCAGTCATTAGCTCACAATTCTGTAAGTCAGAGTTGGGCACAGTACTCATCTGCTAAGGATGTCAGAGTATCAGCCAGGGTGCATTCCTTTCTGGGGGCTCTGAGGAAGAATCCACTCCCAAGTTAATTCAGGTTCTTAGCAGAATTCAATTCCTTGTAGTTGTAGGACTGAGGTCCTCTTTTCTTATTGACTTTCAGCTGAAAGTCACTCTCAGCTCCTAGAAGTCACCTACATTCTTTACCATGTGGCTCCTCCATTTGACGATAAAGAATCTTCCTCCTGTTGAGTGATGCTTCAAATCTCTCTGACTTCACTGTTTCTGACCTTCTGACCCAAATATAAAGGGCTCATTGTTATTAGATAAGATCTACCCATTTTCTCCGGCTCTCCTTATGTGCTTGCCCTGATGGAGAGGCAAGGAACTGAGGGCAACCTCGGGCTAACTTCTGGTAAGGACTGAGCCCTCAGTCCAACAGCCCTGGGTGAATAGAGTCCTGGCAACAACCATGTGAGTGAACTTAGGAAGCAATCTTTCCTAAGTCAGGGCTTAATTTGAGACTACAGATTTGGCACATTGACTGCCATCTTGTGAAAGGCCCTGAAGCAGAAGACCCAGGTAAGCCACATCCAGATTCCTGATCCACAGAAATTATGAGATAATAAATGTGTATTGCTTTAAGCTAATAAGTTTGGGGGTTATTTGTTATGCAGCAATGGATAATATCCATTCTCTCCTTATTCCTCAGCAACGCAGACTCTATTTTGGGCTGGGGAATACTAATATGCTCAGTTAAAATCTTGCCTTTCCTAGTCCCCCATTAAGTTTGATGTGACTATATAACTAAGTTCAGACAAAAAAGAAACAAGTAGATGTGTTGTATGGAACTTCCAGAAGGTTCCTTACAGGGAGATGTCTCACTGAGTGATGCACTTTTTCTTTTCCTTCTTCCTCATTCTTGATGCCTAGAATGGAACTCTAGGACATGAAGTAAACATGAAGTTAGAAACCACACTCTAGGAAACAGAAAGAAGGAAGGAATAGGAGTCCTTGATGCCCATGAAGCAGCCACACAAGCACTGGACTCCTTACTTACAGACTTACCTTAAGTGAGGAAGAAATAATCTATTACTTTTTTTTTTTACAGTATTGTTATTTTGGATTTTTTCTTATGTGCACCCAACCTAACCCTAACTCATAGAGGGCTCATGGCTTTTGTAGCCATCCGGATCCTTTCATCACCACCATGCTGTCTGCATCACTTCTTTCAAGCCATTCTCTCACATAGGAGCAAACTTCCTCGCAATCCTTCAATTCCTCATTCCCTTTATACTGATCCCTAACAGCCCCCCTTTATGCTCTTTATGGCCACTTCATTCCAGGTGGCCACTCGTAATACATTGATGAACTATTTTGCCATTGAATGACACTCTATCTCTGGATTTTCACTGCCTTTGGTCACAACCAGGCATCAAAATTATTCCAAGATTCCAATAGTTCTGAGACCCTGATGCCCTTAGCCAGTCTAGTACCAATTTCTGTATCAGTCAGAGTCCGTTACAAGTTACAAGCAACAGAAATGAACTCCATCTTATTTAAGCAAAATATATATATATTAGTACATTACATTTATAAAATATATTAGATATATTAAAGAATTACTGGAATGCCTGGAGGACTAAATACAGAACCATAGATTTAGAAATACTGCCCTAAATTAAGCTGCATTGTTTTCTCCATGAAGACAGCCCTGCCACCACTGTCCCTTGCACAGCTGATGTGGTTGGTGCCAAACCCTCAATGCTGCCAAGAACAAGCGCTGTAGGGGCCCTCATGCACCTAGAACTAGACCTTGTCACAACCCCTTGCCCCTGTAGAGGATTCTTATGGTCCCTGTGTCCTCACTACTACAGATTCCTTAACTTAGTCTGTGATGAGTGTACATGATTGGCTGAGACTAGGTCAAGTGTCTGCATCTTGGTTGTAAGGGAAGTTTAGAAAGCAAGTATCTGACATCTGTTAGGTGGGGAATTCCCCTAACTTAGAAAGTGGTTTCAGATGCTAGATAACAAAAAAAGAATAATGAATGTCAACTCTTTCCTGCTGTCAGGCCAGAGTGCCAAGAAGGACTGGGAGAATCACACTTTTCTGATTCCTCTGGATTTTCCCAAATATCTCCATTTCACCTGTTACACATTTATTATTTCCTAATCAATACATTCATTCATTTTAGGATGTGGCAGAAAACTTGACTATGAACAATCTGCCAATCACATGATTATACTCTTGTTGCAGCCTTAGATTGCTGCCCACAAACAGACATATCCTTACCAAAGTTACAAATTGTCATGCTGTTCCTCATATGTTTGTACCCTCTTGACCCACCTTCCTGAGGTTACAAATGTAGACAGTATACACCAATATTTTACCATTTTTCTACTTAATCCTCTGAAATTGAAACCTCAGGGCAAGGGGGAAAACTGAGGTCAAGTTCTGAGAGACAACATGCAGTAGTTTTTCCAGCTACTTTATTATCACCTAACAAGGTCATCTCATTTCTAGGCTCAGGATGGAGATTCTGACTACATTTCACCTGATATCAACAGGGCCAGTTCCATATTTTAGGGTCTGCTCTTCGCATCACTATGTGCTTAATTCAACTTGAAATAGATTAAATGTAAAGAAGAATGTGTTGGGTGGGGGGCGCCTAGGTTGCTCAGTTGGTTGAGTGTCTGTTGATTTCAGCTCAGGTCATGATCGCCCATGGTTGTGACATCAAGCCCTGTATCAGGCTGTGTACTGACAGTATGGAGCCTGCTTGGGATTCTCTCTCCCTCTCTCTCTTCCCCTTCCCCATTTGTGCTCACTCTCTCTCTCAAAATAAATAAATAAACTTAAAAAAAAAAAAAAGAAGCATGTACCGTATAACAAAATTCAGTGGAGGGCTGAACAACTAATTTGCAAAAAGAGTAAAGATGTCTCAGGAATAACTGGAACGAGGCTCCTAAATTCTTACCTGAGTCTCTATATCTTTTGCCTCAACTTCTTATTTATTCTTTCTTCACTACAGACCATATTCTTTCTCTTTGTTATAGGGAAAATGGCTGCAAACATTTCCTGAGATTTATATTTACAGCTTTCGCCATCCAAAAGAGAAGGTCTTGTTTCTCAATTTAATTAAGAAGAAATGATGAGGAGCACATGGGTGGCTTGGTTGGTTAAGTGTCTGACTCTTTGTTTTGGCTCCGGTCATGATCTCATGGTTCATGAGTTTGAACCCCGCATCAGGCTCTGCACTAACAGCAGGGAGCCTGCTTGGGATTCTCTGTCTCCCTTGCTCTCTGCCTCTCCCCCACTCGTGCTGTCTCTGTCTCTCTCCAAAATAAAATAAAATTTAAAAAACAAAAAGAAGAAATGATGGGAAAGGGTTTATTGACCCATCTTTGGACAAGTATCCACACCTGGACCAATTATGGCTGAGGGTAGGATTGTATAAGAGCAATGATTCCCTAGGTATCCATGTGGATGGAGGAGACAGTTCCCAAGAGAGGAGTTGTGCTGGGATGACCACACCATAGATGTCCACTATGGCAGTCCTTATGCCGTTTCCTTCCCATGCACAAAAACTTGGATAAGCTTGTCAATATAAGTCATAGTTGTTAGGATCAAAGCTTTTTTTCTTCTTCCCTTTTTAAATGTTTATTTTTGAGAGAGAGAGAGATTGGCAGAGAGGGAGAGAGAGAATCCCAAGCAGGCTCCATGCTGTTAGCACAGAGACTAACATAGGGCTCAAACCCACAAACCATGAGATCATGACCTGAGCTGAAACCAAGAGTCAGTTGCTCAACTGACTGAGCCACCCAGGAGCCCCTTCTTCCTTTTTTAAGAGTCCACTCACCTCACCATCTATGTACCATTCTCTTGTCCAGGCAACTAAAACATTCTAAGGAGAACTTCCCCATAGATAAGAATCCATGTACCCCATCAGACTAGGAGATTCTTAAAGAAAGCATCCAGGGTTAATTTATTCCCATGTTCTAGTACCCCATGAAATGCTATCATGGATCAGACCCTAAAAATATTTGTAGAATTGGATTAAGATCTTTCCTCATTCTTCAGAGATCCTTGATGGTTGAACATTTGGGGCCCTGGAAAGAAGAGGCCTAATGCTAGAAGCTAAAAACTAATGCTAAAAGCTAAATAGGTGGGGTGCCTGGGTGGCTCAGCCGGTTGAGTGTCTGACTTCGACTCAGGTCATGATCTTGCGCTCTGTGAGTTCGAACCCCGCGTTGGGCTCTGTGCTGACAGCTCGGAGCCTGGAGCCTGCTTCTGATTCTGTGTCTCCCTCTCTCTCTGTCCCTCCCCCACTCATGCTTTGTCTTTCTCTCTCTCTCAAAAATAAATAAACATTAAAATTAAAAAACAAAATAAAACAAAAAAAGTAGAAATTGGTAGTATACTGGGTAGCCTAAGGTACTAGTGGGAAGAAAAGAATGGTCAACAAGGTTGTCCCCTTAATAGATGAACAAGAGACTACAGGTTCTAATAGACAAGTTGGGAGGATACACAGTTAGTGTATTTGCTTCCAACACTCCCTGGAGCAGAGAGTCACAGCAGGAGAGAATAGGGATTTGGAAAAAGGATGCTTGTGGATTTTGTTATCCAATACATTCTTCTTTATGTTTAATCTACTTCAAGTTGGATTTCTGTCACTTCCAAAGGATGCTTCATAGATAAATGGGTGGGGAGGAGTTCTAGGGTCCTCATGCAGGACCTGACAGTGTGTTAACTTTTCACTGATAGATAAACTCTCTTCCTTTTTAGAAGTTAGACATGGATGTCTGATCAAGCTTTGCTTCCAGTCATGATTGGACAATGATGACACTGAGGACGTTGCTTCAGAGGGCAAGAAGATGAATTTCCATGGTAGGGAAGAGCCACTGCTCCATGTTCTTTCCATAGGAGAGAAGGACTGGCGAGGGGTGCCCTGGATTAATAAGTCAGCTTGGCAGCCACATTCTGAGCCTAGGCAAGCCTGACCTCAGAGGCTACTCATAGAAGTTGGAATAAGGTGGTGGTACCTGGGAATTCCCAGGCTGTCCTTCTCCAAGTGACCACAGGCAAAAAAAGTTCTCCAGAACATGGGTCCTTCCTCATCCATTTTCAGGGCTCTTCCACTAGCCAGGGTCACAGAGTAAGTTAGTTGTCAGAGCAGAAGAAAAACAGTCTCTCCCTACATTCCTTTTTCATGCTGCTCCCTCTGTGGGGGGCTCCTCCCATCCTGACACACTTCACTGTGTGGAAGTGACTCTACAAGACCACTCCTTGGACCTCTGTCTCTTCATCTGTAAAAATTAAGAGGTCAGTCTGGGTAACTGCTGAGCCCTGATTTCTTCTGAAATCTTAAGGATAGAGGTGATGCTATGGTGCAATGATAGGAGTTTTTGTCCAGATTATATACCCAGGTATGAGGTGTAACAAGCCAGAGAAGTCTGACCAGAGTGTGGTCTGGGTCTCTGAGTCACGCAGGGCTGAATCAGTTGGTGAGAGGGAGAAGGAAGTGTGCAAATGGACAGTGGTGGTGGCAACAGCAGCGGTGGTGGTAGCTAATTTACTTAATGTTTACTATGTGCTAGGTACTATTCAAACATTTTATATATTTTAATTCACCTAATCATTAAAATCAACCAGTTTATGCAGCCACTCTGGAAAACAGTGTGGAGGTTCCTCAAAAAATTAAAAATAGATCTACCTTATGACCCAGCAATAGCACTGCTAGGAATTTACCCAAGGGATACAGGAGTGCTGATGCAGAGGGGCACTTGTACCCCAATGTTTATAGCAGCACTTTCAACAATAGCCAAATTATGGAAAGAGCCTACATGTCCATCAACTGATGAATGCATGAAGAAATTGTGGTTTATATACACAATGGAATACTACGTGGCAATGAGAATGAAATATGGCCTTTTGTAGCAATGTGGATGGAACTGGAGAGTGTTATGCTAAGTGAAATAAGTCAGGCAGAGAAAGACAGATACCATATGTTTTCATTCTTATGTGGATCCTGAGAAACTTAACAGAAGACCATGGGGGAAGGGAAGGGGAAAAAAAGTTAGGGAGGGAGGCAAACCATAAGAGACTGTTAAAAACAGAATAAACTGAGGGTTGATGGGGGTGGGAGGGAGGGGAAAGTGGCTGATGGGCATTGAGGAGGGCACCTGTTGGGATGAGCACTGGGTGTTGTATGGAAATCAATTTGACAATAAATTTCATATTTAAAAAAATCAACCAGTTTACAGGTGAGAAAACTGAGGTATAGAGAGGTTGAATGACTTACCTTAAGTCATAAGCTTGTAAGTGGCAGAGCTAAAACCAGCTATCAGGCTCCAGAATCTGTCATTACTCATGGAAGTGAAGACATTATGCTCAGCAAGAAGGCATCACAGCAAGACTACTGCAACACTATTTTGTGCTAGAGCATTTTTTTTATTCCCCCAGGAATGCATGCATATGTGGGAGGGAGTTTTAGTCAGGACAAGCTCCCCACATCAGCTCTCAACCACTAGCCTCTTGAGCGTGAGGTCTTTGCAGAGTCCAGCCCACTCTGTTTCTTTCTTCTTTTATGAAGAGTTCTCGGGAAGCCCCCTTTCCTGCCCCCATATCACTTCCACACCACCACCACCACCACACCACGCAGCCTAGCCTCCAAAGTCCCCTTATTTCCACCATCTGGAAGACCTGAACCCAGTAGTCGACAGGATTCAAAGAATTTGGGGGGGGGGGGGGGGGCTATGTCTGTTTCTTTGCCAATCAGCAGGATGCAAATGGCTGCCTGCTGAGAAAAGAACCTCCAAGTCCACAGCCCTGAGTCATGGGAAGGTCAGCTTCTGCCCTGCTAACTGTGCAACATGCACATTACATAAAATTTCTAATCACCACTGCGATATTTGATTACCTATAAAGGTGTCAAGCACTCAGAGATTATATTGGTCAGAACTTTTGACTGCAGGTATCAGAAGCCCAACTTAAAGTAGGTGTAGACAGAGAGGAGACTTTATTAGCTCAATGACCAAACCCAAGCTGTAGAAATGATAGGGATGGATCATGGTCTCTGAGAAAACTGGAACCGGAAGCTCTTTGCCTCTCCTCAGATCTCTATTTGTCCCTGCCTACAAGCTTCAATTGTTCCTTTGCTTCAGCTTTGTCATTGGAGAAGGGATCAGGCCCCCTGCAAATTCCTCAGACGAGGGAGAACTTTCTTGCAGGCAGAAGGGTGGCTCAGCAGAAGGAAGTTTCCTGTCCCTGCGGAATGAGGGTATGAAAAGGGGAGGATGATCCCTTTCCGGTGAGTGGGGAGTAAGAATCAGGGGATGAGGATTCCTTCCCCAGAAATAAGGGCGGGATTCCCCAACACAAAGATTCCAGCTTAGCTTTCCTTAACTCAACAGGCAGACATGAGAAGACCTGTGATGTACAGAATGATGAGCTCGACAGTGGTAGAACTGGGAGGTAACAGTTCTGTCCTGAGACATTGCACTTTATTGTGAATATTGGTAACATGAGTAACCAAAAGAGAGGGAGGTACTATGGGACACTCAACATAGTCTAGGAGTATCACAGAAGGCTTCCAGGAAACAATAATGTCCAAGTTGAGACCAGATGGATAAACAAGAACCCACCAGGTTTGGGTGTTTTGGGGAGGTAAGGGGGAGTTGGATGGGGGAGGGGGTAGTGGAATGAACATTCCAGCTAGAGAGAACAGTATGAACTAAAAGATCAATGTGTGAGGGCTTCAAAGAAAGCCAAGGTGAGGTAGAGGTAGAGGTAGGCTGGAGCACTGGTACAGAGGACACTGTGACCAGAATGAGGGCTTGGATTTGATCATGAGGGCAATGGAGAGCCATAATAGGTCTAAGGAGAGCACCTCTGATTTCTCAATTCTGAGATCCCTTAGGCTTCCTGTGGAGGATGTGTCACAGGTGAGCAATACGCTTCACACACCAGTGGGGAGGACTTTTGAAGCAATTTTGCTGCCAGTTTTAGAAGTTTATATCTAAAAAGTAATTAGAGAAAACACTTCAAAAAAACCCCTGTGGCATGGAGCAGTTACAAAAATTGGAGATAGGTGGTCCTTGTGTGAAGCAAAGAACTGGTGGCCAGGGAAGTGGGTGACCTGAGGATAGTCACGTTCCCCACTAAGTTGGTAAATTGGGAGAAGATATTCCCAGAGTCCTTCTCTCATCCTGCAAGGACTTTGGTAATAAGGTGCCACCCTCCCCTGGCCTTCTTCTGGGTCTTCAGTCCCCCATCTGTAGGACCTACCAAGATTTGGGTGGAGGAGGCCGAGGGCTGGGTGAGGAGGCTGTCCAATCCACCTCAGGTAAGCTGCCAAGGCAAAAAGCTTTTCTCTTCTGTTCTAGAAGGGAGTCTGTGTTGGTTTTCCCACAGTGTGAAGGTCTGTGTCTGAATCTGCTGAGGGCTAGGTCTGTGACCAGCTCCAGAAAGAGTCTAAGTGGTTTTCCTGGTGAAGAAAAGGGGGGGGGGTGGTTAAGAGGCTTAGGGAAAGTGTGGGGGTCACTCAGTTACTCCTGATCCTGACATTCATTGCAAACAGTCTTTGCGGACGGTGCTGAGGACCAGCGAGTCACACTGTGTGGAGGCACACAGGGAAGACTGAGCTGGGGAACTAGAGGGGAGAGGCAGGCTGGCCTGAAGGTACAGGGCACGGTTTTGTGGCCAAATCAGGATAGAGGGCTATCGGCTGCAGCAACCCTCCCCCTCAGCAGCCTCCCGTGGCCCCTCCACCAGAATCCTACCACCCTCTGGGTGATCCCGCTGTGGGTCTCAGCTCTCCAAAAGCTCTTTCTCTCAGCCTCTGTTCCTCCTCTCCCTGTCTCTGGCCTTGTCTCTCTGAGACTATCCCTCCGTGTGTGTGTTTCACTGTCCCTGCCCTGTTTTGTCTCCTCTCTCTCCTGATCTCCATCTCAATCCCTGATTCCGTCCACATCTCATGCGGGTGCCTTCTCTGTCTCCTCATTCTCTTTCTCCATTCCCTCTCTGTCTCTTTCTTATCTTTGTCTGTTCTGTTTCTGCCTCATCCACATCTCCATCCCTGCTTTTCTCTTGTATGCACTTCAGCTCTGTCTCCATCTCTGCCCCTGTGCACCTCCTTGGCCCCATCTCCAATCTCTCTCTGGTCCATGTCTCATCCTTGTCTCCATCTGTGTACTTGTATCGCTCTTGTCCCTTTCTCCATCACGTTTCTGTCCCTTTCTCTCCCTGTGTCCTCTCTTCATCCACGTCCCTATTCCAGGCTCCGTCTCTTCCTTGTCCGTGTCTCCATCCCCCTCCTGGGCTGCCTCCGTGGTCCCCGCCGGGATGGGGACCTCGCTGGGGGCGGGGCCGAGGGGCTGGATCAGAATAACTCGGTTATCGGGACGAATTAAATTAACTTCTTCACATGAGCGCCGCCAGGCCTATTTCCCCTCCCTTCTGCTGGGCCGCAGGTGGGGAGGCCGAGGAAAGGGGTTGGGACCCTCCAGCCTGGCACTATGCGTAGCGAGCGAAGGTCTGGTCCAGATTGGGGCCCGATGGGGACTCTAGGGATCGGTCCCCGCGCCACCCCTCCCTGCACCTCGGGAGCCCAAGGAGGGTGGCGGGGACCCTTTGGGGTGGGGGTCTGGTGTGGCTGGGGGTGGGGCCTGGGAGGCCCAGGCCCCGCCCCACGGAGCTCGCCCCGCCCCGCCCCCTCCGCGGGGTCCTGAGCATTAAAAGGCGCGCGGGCCCGGTCTGGCTGCACTTGCATTGCACCCGGGCGGAGGGTGGCCGCGACGGGGCGGGCGGACTCGCGGGCGCTCAGAGCCGGCCTCGGGTCCTCGGCGCCAGGCGCTCGAACCCTTATCCCGACCCCCACCCGGCCCGGGACCCGGACCCCAACCCCAACCCGACCCGGCCCGGTCCGGCCCCCGACCCCGACCCCCGGGCCGATGGACTACTCCTACCTCAATTCGTACGACTCGTGCGTGGCGGCCATGGAGGCGTCCGCCTACGGCGATTTCGGCGCCTGCAGCCAGCCCGGCGGCTTCCAGTACAGCCCCCTGCGACCCGCCTTCCCTGCGGCTGGTCCGCCCTGCCCCGCGCTCGGCTCTTCCAACTGCGCGCTTGGCGCTCTACGCGACCATCAGCCCGCGCCCTACTCGGCAGGTGAGCCCAGCCCCGGCCCAACCCTCCCTCCAAATCCTGCGGAAACCCCAGCCCCTGGTCTATGTGGCAGGTGACTGCGACTGTCCCCCACAGCTGCCACCATCCTTGTCCTCCAACACCCCGCGGGAACCCCAGTCTCCCTGTAAGATGGGGTTCCCCTAGACAGAGTTGAGCCCCACCCTCTCATCCTTCCCCTTCCTCTTTCTCACTGCCAAATCCCTATCCTGTGCTCTTTAGGTCAGGGAAATAGATCCCTGGTGCAGCCCCAGACCCCTCACCAGGTCCACTTGTCCCCACCTGCAAAGACTTACCACCAAACCTCTCCATCCCCGTATCCTTAGAAGATACTCAGGCTCAATCCAATCAGATCCCATCCTTATCCCCACCCCACTTCATGTCTGACCCCCAGCAAGGGCTCCTGCAGCAGCTGAGCTGCCCACATGGAAACCTTCCTAGAGCCCCAGCATCATCAAGCCCCTCCTGCTTGGTTTTGAACCCATCCTGCCTGTGTCCTGACCCTCTTGCACCACTGAATCCCGTTCTGTTGCCAGAAGAAAAGAGTTAAGCCACTTTCGTTCCCCCTGGGGCCTCTCCCAGCTAGAGTCCTGCAGAACCCAGAGGCAGCCCCCACCACTTCCAAGCCTCTTGATTCAAGTCCCCATCTGAACCCTCAACCTCATGGAGCCTCTCAGCCATCCCCATCTCACGGTTAGAGTCCAAGCTGCCCCACCCAATGTCCTTATCTCCTTCCTTCCTGAGAACACCACTGGGACCCAAGTAGAAGATTGGGGCCTGAAGGGTGGGGAGGGATGGTGCGATAGGAACCTAGATTTGGAGAAATGAAAACCAGCAAGATGGAGGCAAACACTGGAACAAGGATGGGGAGATTGGGTAGTCTGGGCCAGATGAGGATGAGGATTGGGGAGATACAGTCAGGAAATGGGGATATGGGCCCCAGAGAGATGGAGTTCTGAGATGGGGAGTTGAGGACAGATACAGAGAAGTGTGAGCAAAGACAGGAAGATTGGGGACCATGGGAGAAATGGGGACCCAGGGCTGGGGAGATAGAGATAAGAACTAGGTGATGGGGACAGGAATTATGGGAGATGGGAACCAAGGAAGACTGGCAACAGCGATGAGGAAGATGGGATAGGAATGGGGTGTTAGAGACAAGGATTAGGGGGGAGATAGAGAACTAGGGACATAGGACAAAGATGAAGGATATTAGGGACCCCTAAAGGATATGGACACCTAAGCAGGGCTTGGAGACAGGGATGAGGAGACAGTGTCAGCAACACTGGCTGTGGGGCAATGGGGATTGGGATGGGGTAAATGGGAGACAAGGATGGGAAGAGAATGAGGGAGGGGGGTAGGGCTGGCTGTGGGGGAGTTGGGACACAGACGTGCCTGGGAGGAATGAGAAGGGCAAGAAGAAGGTGAAGGAACCTGGGTGGGGAGAAATACGGACTCTTCTCAATGGCCACAAAGAGAAGAATGGTTCAGAAGGGGAAAGCTGAAGAGAGATGCGGATGGAGAGAGATGAGGAAGAGGAGAGGGGGATCAACATCTGGAGGAAAATGAGGCATGAGAGGGGGCTGAGAAAATGAAGCCTAGGAGAAGAGAAATGGCAGGGTAGAGGGGGCCAAGTCCCTACATGGCAGAATGTACACAGGCAGGGCTGAAAGTAGACCCAGGCCAGGGAGTCTCAGTCACCCAGCCAGGTCCAGAACTGGTACTGGGAAGACTCACGATACTGATAAGACGTGACAGCCAAGGTTAAGGTGGACATGGCACAGCCTGAAACCAAACGGGCAGACTGACCAAGGCAGAAACACCCAAGCGGAGATCGGAGGGGCAAGTGGACTGGAGGGAGATTAGGGAACAAGGCGGTGGGTGAGGCCAGGTCAGCGGTCTTGACCTGAGGATCAGATCCTGGTTCCTTCTCCTCTGCTCTTGGGCCCCATGTCTACCTGCGCCCTGTCCGTCTTCATTCCTGCCAGCTCCACTGAACGGTAGGGAAGAGGCTCAATTGGAGACTGAAAGGAGGAAGCCGAGGGGCCAGGGAAGGGGCAGGGACCGCGAGCGATCTCAGGGGCAGGACACAGCCGGCTGAGCTCTGCCCCTCACACCTTCACCCTCTTTGCTCCCCCTTCCTGCACACACCCCTAGTGCCCTACAAGTTCTTCCCGGAGCCGTCGGGCCTGCATGAGAAGCGCAAGCAGCGGCGCATCCGCACCACGTTCACGAGCGCGCAGCTCAAAGAGCTGGAGCGCGTCTTCGCAGAAACTCACTACCCCGATATTTACACGCGTGAGGAGCTGGCGCTCAAGATCGACCTCACGGAGGCTCGCGTGCAGGTGCGTGTTTTGCGTGTGTAAACGGGAGTGTGCGCGTGTCAGGGGGTGGGAAGTCAGTGCCCGACACCTGGGGGCCACGGGACAGAGTGGCAGGCAGGTGCAGCCTGGGGGCGGAGAGCTGGGACCAGGAGCTAGGGCGCGGTCTGGGGGTGGTTGGGAAGGAGAGGATGGGCAGCTGCGGTAGGCGAGGGGGCCAGGACTCGGCAGACCTGAGGCCCTAGGGAGATCTGCGTGTTCAGCCCCCCAGATTTCCCCCTTAGTCTCCCTAGCAGGGACAGGCGTGCGGAATCCTGGAAGGAGGCCGAGTGGGTAGAGCGGGAGCCCGGGGAGGCTTCAGTGCCAAGTGAGGCAGACGAATACGGGAAAGCCAGTGAGCTCCTCCACGTCCCCTCCCCAGGTCTGCAGCTGTGAAATCCCCGAGCCGGGAAATCCCGGGCTCTGGGCAGGCACAGGGCCCAGGAGAGCCGGGCCAGGGTAGATTCTGTTGTCTATCTCAGAAATCCAGTACAGAGGTTGAGCTGGTCCGCCCTTACTGGAGACCCTGAACAAAAGGTTTCCCCTGTGCCCCAACCCGTTCTCAACCGCCGTTGGACACCCCAGGTGGAAATTCCTGGAGCTTCGTGTAGGAAGGACTTCGGGGCAGGGCTTTGGGTGATGAGGGAGGGGAGCGAAGGCGGAGTCCCGGAGACCAAGAACACTGGGTCCGCGGGTGAGCAGATCCCAAGGGGGAAGACCTGGAAGGAAAGGGCAAGTGGAGGAGAAGAGGTGAACAGAGAGGTGAGGAGGGCAACGGGTCAAGTGGAGGGCCGAGGGGCCAACGCTCAGAAAGCTGGCAATAATCCTGATCCGGTCCCTTCTGGACTGAGGGCTCACCCGCGCCTTGCGGCCTCGGCCTGACCGGCCCCTGTGCCCGCAGGTCTGGTTCCAGAACCGCCGGGCCAAGTTCCGCAAACAGGAGCGTGCCGCCAGCGCCAAGGGTGCGGCGGGCGCGGCGGGCGCCAAAAAGGGCGAGGCGCGCTGCTCGTCCGAGGACGACGACTCCAAGGAGTCCACGTGCAGCCCTACGCCCGACAGCACCGCGTCGCTGCCGCCGCCGCCCGCCCCCGGCCTGGCCAGCCCGCGTCTGAGCCCCAGCCCGCTGCCTGCCGCCCTGGGCTCCGGGCCCGGCCCTGGCCCCGGGCCACAGCCGCTCAAGGGCCCCTTGTGGGCCGGCGTGGCGGGCGGCGGGGGCGGCGGGCCGGGCGCGGGCGCGGCGGAGCTGCTTAAGGCCTGGCAGCCGGCGGAACCCGGGCCGGGGCCCTTCTCGGGGGTTCTGTCCTCCTTCCACCGGAAGCCTGGGCCGGCCCTGAAGACCAATCTCTTCTAGCCGCCGGACTCTGGAGGCTCCGGGCCTGCCCCCCAGAGACGTCCTTGCCCCTCCAGGACCTGACAGAGTCCCTCCCCATTCGGGCGCCCGCCTGAAGTGCCCATCCGTCCCTACCCCTACCATGTCTGACCCGTAGGTGTGCCCTCCCCAGCTTTGGAGAGAGATCAAGTCAGAGACACTCTCCTCCTCACCTACCCTACCCAGCAGAGCGGGGTACTTTTCACTGGGGCCGCCCCCCCTCCCCTCCCCAATTCCAGCTTGGTTTTCTTTGGAACCGGGATGAAATAACAGCGCTGGAATGTGAGGGTCCTCAAGTTCAGTAACAGCCTAGCTCTGCAGCTGGCTGGGTCACTTAGCCACCAGCCTGCTGCTCTAGCCCCTGGGCCAACCCACACTGACCCCACCCGTTCTGGTCGTCGTTGGGATAATGAGCCGCCTGAAGGGTCCCACTGCCAATTTGTCCCCTCCCATTCCCAGCCGGTCTGGCGCAGAGGTTAGGCCGGTTCAGAGCAGAGGGGCTGGCTGCCAGGGCATCGGGACAGAGGGGTTACCTCTTTCCTGATTTTTTTTTTTTTTTTTTTTGGTTGTTGTTGTTCTTTTCCTTTGAAAAACTTGTAATTTATTGAGGTGAGTTTTGCTCAATCCAAATAAAACTTAATTTATTGAAGACATCACGCTGGCAACCCTTCTGAGTACTCAGGATGGGGCTACGCTGCCTGCAAGAGACGGTCCCCCTTGCAACCAGCGAGGAAGCCACTGCTGCCACGCATCCGCACCCCATGGTGGTATAGACCAGGAGACAGTGAGAACTAAGCAAACTAGCACTTTATGGCCCAAGATTCTTCTCCCCACCCCCAACCGGCCCCAATAATATTAAAGTGCCTGCCCTCCCTAAACCCACGCAGAAAAGCTTAAATAAACCCCAGCCCAGTCCTTGGGCTATTCCTTCATTTCCGGACGGACACCCCCAGAGTTGGGGTTGGGAGAGGTCCTAGCTGAGAACCCCCGACTGTGGTTCAAGGCCAGATAGAGGGCAGCAGAAACCGCGGTGAAGTGGGGGCCCAGACGTACCCAAATGGACCCTACAGGCACCCCCGGGACTGGGAGTAGGGGTCCAGAAAGGGAGGTCAGCACCAGAATAACCAAAGTCCTTGGTAATTACGGCAACTGACTCTGCTGTAAAAGGTGAAGGGCAGGATGTCCTAATTAGGGCATTCCAACATGATTGGGCAGTGGGGAACGCAGATCCCCAATAAATAGGCAGAGAGGTACTGCCCCACCCCTCATAATTTTCAACTTTGGGGCTAAGGCTGGGCCTTAGTAGGGGCGGGGAGGGGCGCTGAGTTCGCAGATTCGCAGTGCCACCGCTATCACTTGCTGAGCTGCAGGGTGTCCAGAAGGAGGCGCTTGTGAGCCGGGTCCTGCACCCCGGCCTCCTCCAGGTCCTCCTCGGTGATGTCGCTGTAGGGGTAAGATAGGCTGGGAGATCCGCGAAGTGGTCTTGAGGGCCCGTAGCTCCGCCCCAGGGGTCAGACCCACCCATCCGCCTCCAGCCCCGCCCCCACCTGAGAAACTCCAGGTCGTCCCAGCCATTGTGCACCAGGCCCTCCTCATAGCGCTCCAAACCGATGGCCCGCAGCCAGGCGCCCATGCCCGCCTCGCCCAGCCCGCTGGCCCGCCCGCCCTGCGGGCACGGAGCCTGAGGGAATAGGGCACGTCAGGGGGAGCACTGAGGGTACCCACACAGAGAAGCACCTGCAGACAGCCACTTTCTACCACGTGCTCTCAGGAAGGAGGCAAGAACTAGGGCTGATTGAAGTGTTCCCCTCCCCTCCCCCAAACTCTCCAGTGCCCAGCTCAGGGCAGAGGGGACACTACTAAGTGCTGAATGGTGAAGGAAGAAGATACCACCTCAGGTACACACAGACAGCCACCCCTCGTCCACACACCTCCTCTGCCAGGTCCTCCTGGATGCTCTCTCTGATGCGAGGTGGAGGGAAGCTGAGAGGCCGGCCATAGTCTGAGGGCAGTCCTCGGGGTGGCTGCAGCTCCAGGGGGCCTGGCAGAAGCACTGAGCGGCCAGGCCCAGCAGGAGCATAGTCCACCTCACTCAGCGTCTTGGCCATCTGCAGCACTGAGCAGGAACGATCGTCCCCACTGGCTACCTCCCCCAGGAAAGTGCTGGTAGGTGAGGGGCCTGGGGGTAGTGGGGGTCTTGGATGGGCCTTGGGAGGTGGTGGGCCACGGGCCTCACCCCCACTGCGGCCCCTGACCACTGGCCCTGTCAAAGGGTCCAGGCTGGGGGGCAGGAAGATGGCCGAGTCTGGCAGTGGTGGTGGTGGAAAGTCTGGAGGGGGCAGTGTGCCCCCAGACTCCTCATCTGATGAGCTCCCCTCTCCCACATGGGGGGGCCGGTGGCGCCCAAGCTGTGGAGCAGGCACTGTGATGGCCACTTTGTTCTTGGTGGCAGGTGGGACAGGGGTCCTGGCAGGCGAGGGTGGCTCCGGGGGCAGCAGCTGGTGTGGGACCCCTTCAAGGACGTAGTAGGCAGGGTTATTGAAGCTGTTCTTGGGTGGGGGGGCCACCACCCCTTCCGGCTCTGGAGCCCCCTCTGCCTTCAACCTGCATTTGGGAGCAGGATAATTAAGTCAGGACCCAGAGACCAAAGTGAAGGCAATGGGTGCAGTGGAAGGAGAACTGTACTGGGAGTCAGGAGATAAGGGTCCCTGGTCCTAGAATTGCATGAGACCTTGAGCACATTGCTTTCCCTCTCTGGCCCTCTGGTCTTCATCTCTAAAGTCGAGTAGACATGGCAGTTGAACAGATAATCTCTAAACTTCCTAGCCTTACTTGCTAAAATTCTCAGAGCGTAAATCAGTGCAAACAGGTGCCAGAAGTCAAGGCAATGAAGGCCTTTAATGGGAATGATCAGCCAGAGTTTGAAAGCCTCTGGAGGCATCTGAGGCCAATCTACTGAGGAATCTTACCCAGGGATTCAGGTTAGTTTTACTCAAGCCTGAGGATAAAACCAAGGCGACTGATAACAGGTGAAGATGAGTGAAAAAGCACCAAACCGTACCTAGCAGCTTTTATTGAAGTTCAATCGACAGTTGGATATAATTAGAAAGTAAGCCTCACTTTCCAAGAGTATGATCCACAGAATACTAGTTCCCCAGGGTATTAATAGTTACTGTGTGGAAAAGAAGTTTCCTAGCACATTAAGTTTGGGAAACTATATTCAACAGAGTTGAAAAACAGTTTCCTTCCTGTCCACATGCTCAGAGCTTTTGCGAACACTAGTGTGCACTGGACTATCTAAGAAAAGAATCTAGCAAGAACCGTTTCCCAAACCCATTTCCAATAGGGCATCTTGTAGGACTGTGGTCCCATAGTATGCACTGAGGGAAATCCCAGGCTGAAGCCAAACAGAAAGCTCAAGCTAAATCTGTTTACATGGAAGGAACTATTGCAAAAACAACTTCTAATTCTATTTTTTAAGGCAGAATGGGGAGGAAAGGCTCACTGTGCTCCTTTGGATTCAGAGAGCCACGCCGAAGAGGGGATTGGCTGGCCAGAGTGGCCACGGGTGTAGAGCCCTGGCACTCCCAGCCATGGGGCGTCAGAACACTCAAGCAGCAAATGATCCCCAGGCTGGCCGTGAGAACCAAACATAGCAATAGTTAAAGTGGGGGGATAACAGGTTCCTTCTCTCACCTGGAGGTCAAGGGCTCCTCCCGGGGAGCGGCTCGAGGTGGGGCTGGGGGCCTCCCAGTTGGTGGTGGTTTCTCTGGTTCTTCGAATAACCTGGACAGTGGGCAGGCCGCCTCTGCGGGGGCTGGCTTGCGGTTCCCTGACCTGCCGGGGTGTATAGGGAGGAGATGCTGTAGAGGCTGTCCCAAAGCCCCCGGGTACCCCTTCATGGGACACCCAGCACAACCCCAGCTCACCTGGGATCCTGGCTGCCTCGAGACACAGAGGGGGCTTTGCTCTTTGCTCCTGCCTCGTCCTTATCAATGCTGATCCACTCTGGGGGAGGAAGAGAAAAGAGACTCAGAGAGGACCTGGGGTCCTGGACCCTAGATACCCACTGGGCCTACCAGCCTCTTTCCAGCTACTCCTCAGGGCAGGCCCACTCCCAACCATGGCTGCAGAACTTCCAAATATTCCAGGGATTCTAACATGCTCTCCCCACACCCCCGGTTCTCCTTTCCGAGACCTGCCCACACCACCCCATCTCATGCCCCATATCCCTCCCAGTGGAGCCCCCACCGTAGAGTCGCTCACGGGTGCCCAGGCGCTCTGTGGGCACCCGCACCTTCATGGAGCCACGGATGTTGCCTGTCTCCTCGCCACGGTGGGACAGGAAGGTCAGGAACTGCTGTGCTGTGCTGCCAATCATGGACTTGAGTGCCACCACACACTCCCCTGAAGGGCAGATGGGGTAGACCAGCAGATTGCCAAACCTTTCTAGGTCTCCTGTTTGGCTTTCTGTGCCCCTTGGCACCCCTCACCCCTCACCATAGGATTCGTAGCCATCCATGGATTTGACCGTGAGCAGGAGGTGCTGGTCCTGCAGGTACTCGATGTCAGCCAGAATTGGCTTGAGCTAAGGAGCAGAGAGACCCAGTGAGGAACAAAGCCCCAACCATCCCCTCCTACCCGACACCACTCATCCCTACCCTTAGGCTCGTCCATGCTCACTACCACTCATCTACTAGGGAAAAATCCCAAATCCTTAACACAGAGGACACAGCCCCACATGGGCCCTTCATAACATTTAACAGCATCGTAATTAATTTTCCGCATCCTCAATGGCTAACACAGGACCTGACATTTAGCAGAAACTCGAAAAGTTTTTGTGAACAAATAAATGAACCTACAACTTGGTCCCACACCCCTCAAAGAAAGCAAATGCCCTCATCCTCATTCATACCCAGCCCCCACCACACACATGCACATACACATGCATGCACGCACACACATGTGCACGCACACCCATGTGCACGCACATACATGGACATGCTCCACTGCACCTCTCCCTGTGCCCTCACCTACAAGCCCAGGCCCTGACAAAAGCCTCACCGTAGGCAGCTGGCGTGAAGACCACTGCACCTTGAGGAAGTTGATGTTGTCACTGCTCTGGGCATCATTCTCAAAGCTCTTCTTGTACTCTGGGATGAGGGTGGGGAATACCCGACTGAGTGCCACCTCCCGGCTTCCCTTCCCACTATCCAAGGGGGATATCCAAGGTGTCTGGGCACCTCTGGTTCCCCATCCCTCTCAGGCCACACCCAGCCCGGGGCCCCCCTCTGACCCTCCAGGCAGGTGGAATAGAATTCAATGAAGAACTTGGTGCGGCTGGCTGTCTTCACAATGGCCTCAATGCTCTCAAACTCAATGTAGGCCTGGTCCGAAGTCTTTGAGAGACCTGAGGGGTAAAGGGAAGAAGGCAGTCAGGAGGGCTGAGAGGGTGACAGGAGGAACAGGACAGAGACTGAGCCCTGGAAAGAAATCAGGGGTCATGGCAGAGCAGTAAGGGAGGCCCCAGGAAGGAAGGCCAGGAGGGGCCTCCCCAATCCCCAGCAACCAATGGGGAGACCCCAAAGCCCAGACCATGGACCAGGGCAAACAGACAACCCAAGGATGAGAGACCATCTAAGGAAGGGCTGGAGGATGAGAATGGCTGCAGGGATGGCCTGCCAACAATCCCCCACACTACCAGGCACACTCAGCGGTACACATGTGGTTCCAGGCAAATACAGATACACATGCACGTTTATACTCACACACATACACACACTCATGGACATGTACTTCTCATGATGCCCCAGGCACAGACACCCTCACACAGCACACATTCAGAAACATTACCGCATGTCCGTGTATACACCCAAACACACGCACAGATATATTCAAACCTATGCACATCCCCAGGCCACCACCAGTGCCTATCCACCCACAAGCACATCCAGAATAGTCACCTTTCTTAGAGATGAACTGAGAGGTAACTCCAACCTCAAATGTCCCAAACACAGGGGAGTGGTCGCTGGTGACGATGTCATCAGTGCAACCTGGGATAGGAATGGGAGCTCAGGGGCAAGCTCTTTATTCTCCGTTCCCACTTCCCAAAGCTAGGGCAGTGTCAGGACAGTGACCACCCAGGACTGCCCATCACCCTGTCCAGGAAACTCTGACCATAGGAATTGCAGATGATGTGGGTCTCAGGGTAGGATTTCCAGAGAATCCGGTCACACCATGAAGGCACATTGGTCCGGACCTGGGGCAGGAGATGGCAGCATGGTCAGGTTCAATAGCTGGGGTTGCTCAGCATGAGCCCCACCCAGAGCTGCAGAGCTGATGAGGCCCTATGCTCCCACCACACCAGGCCCCCGTGCCTACCTCCCTTCTTGGGTCCTTGTAACACTCAGGATCACCCCTAAGGCCTCAGAGGAACCACAGAAGCTGGAATAGTAACTGCCCAGACCCTTGACCAGACATGTACCCTTGATTCACTGCAGGCCAGGGGAGTCTCCCAAGCACTCCGCCCCCAAACCTGCCTCGTTCCCTTCACTCACCCCAGTTGGCTTCTGCTTGTGCCAGGCATATGTGTCCCGGGAACCCCGCTCATAGCGGTAGGTGGGTGGGAAGGAGATCTCCTCCTCACCTAGGAAAGGCAGGGAACAAGTATGGATCAGGGCCCTGAAGACCCAGGAGTATCGTAAAGGCCCCATCCCTTAGAGACCTCCTGACAGGTCCACACTCACTGAATCGAAGAAAGACCTTGTGTTTCTCACGCTCCAAGTTGAGCTGGTCCACTCTGAGCAGGGGCTCAAACTCCTTCCTGCTGATGTAGTTGAGGATCTCCTGTGGTGAGGACACAAAGACTGAAAACTCCCTCTTGACCCACAGCCAGAGTCAGAGGTAGGATCCCAACTGGCCCCCCAGCCCAGCTCCCCTACCAGTCACCACTGGCCCTGTTTGCACCTGGATATCCATGTCCAGGCGGTAGTTGAGGTCCCCAAACCAGAAGAGGTGAGTGAAACGCAGAGAGATGTCAAAGGCACTGAGCTGTCGGTCACCTAGTGAGAGCAGCCGCAGGATGTCCAGGTAGTTCTGGTTCCGCCTATGGTGGGGGTTGGGGGAGGCCTCCAGGGTCACGAGCCAGGGACTGGCAGAAAGGTAAGTCTCTGGGGTCAGGTACAGGGTAGGGCTCAGGGTGCCTGGGGACAGAGGAAATAGCTGGGAACAAGATCAAGGTCAGGAACAGACAGCAGTCTCGGGTTTGGACAAGGGAGAAGGGGCTCTCTGGGGACAGGGAGGTAGGTGGGTCATGGACTGGGATATGGGAAAGGGAATAGGTCTCAGGTGAATAGGGAATGAGGGTAAAGACTTGGGGAGGTGCCCCCCTCACCGGGCAGTTTTCTCATTTCCCGAGGTAAGGTGGCAATTCACAAAGCCAAATGAGGTGCCATTAAACATGAAGGAGACACCCACAGCCCCCTTGTTTCCTGTCAGGGCAAGCAAGAAAAGAAGGCCTGTGTCACATCTAGAGGGCTCCCAAGTCTCCCCTCTGCCCCTCAAAGCAGCAGTGGGAAGGTTCTCCCAACTCCCCCCCGCAGTCTTATGAGGCAGGCAGGCCCCTGAACACATCCCCTCCTTCCCTGGAGGTGCCACACAGATCACACACGGTCCATCTGGATGGACCGAGTTTCTCTGCATGTGTGAACAAGGCCCCTGGAGATCACAGGGGATCCCAAAGGTGACGCTGAAAGGACTTGCAGATTCTGAGCAGAATCTATGCTGAGGGAGCACTGGACCACAAACCAAGAGACCTGGGCACTCTGCCAAGTCCTCCACATACTAGTCGTGTGACCTTGGAGAGGTCACTCAGCGACTCTGGGCCTGAGTGTTTTTTGGGTCTTTTTGAGTTTTATCATCTATGAAATAGAGGTAATTATCCTGGCCCTGCCTTCCTAGTGGTGCTGGAAGAGATTTGGAATATGAATATGCTTTACAAAGGGCTCTCTATAGGGGTGCCGGGTGGCTCAGTGGGTTGAGCCTCTGACTCTTGATTTCAGCTCAGGTCATGATCTCACATTTCATGAGTTTGAGCCCTACATCAGGCTCCATGCTGACAGCACAGAGCCTGCTTGGGGTTCTCTCTCTGCCCTGCCCCCTTCCCTCCTGCTAACTGTCTCTCTCAAAATAAACACACTTTAAAAAAAATGGGGGGAGGGCTCTCTATATAAGAAAGCTGGGAGCAACCAAAAGGAGGAGACTGTGAGCTGGAGAGGAAGCAGGAGGCGTGGACAGAGGGACCCTGCCCACCCTGCTCACCCAGGGTGTTGGCGATGCCAGTCTTCACGCTGGATGTACTGACGTGGCTGATTCGGTTCTCGTGCTCTGGCTTGACCAGCACAGCCACCTTGATGTTCCACAGTGACTGCATGGCAATCTGGGTAGAGGGTTTGGGGTCACTCTGGCCCTGGACCGGGGCCACTGTCCGCATTCCCCTCCCACCCCCACCTACACTACAGACTGTTCTGTCAGTCATAGGATAGGAAGGTCTCTACTACCCCTTTTTCCTGAGGTGCCAGAGAAAAACACAGCACGTTCCCATAGCATGAAGGACTCGGGTTAGACCTCCTAAAGGATATGCCCAGGGACCAAGGGAAAAGCCAGTCAAGTTGTGCTCCCCAGCGTCACCCATGAGGTGAAGTAGGATAGTTTGGGGTGGTGTGTGAGGAGGGGGACTGGACAAGATGACCCCCTCACCGGGCGGTAATCCAGATCTGTGAGCTCCTTGAGGCCCCCGCGTAGTAGGTCCAGCCACTCGCGGTCGCCCACCGAGTTCTCCTGGGTCCCAAAGACATAGATGTCATGGGGTATGGTCACTGTGACTTCATCCAGGGTTTTCCCTAGACCCTTCGATGTGAACCAAGATGTCACGTTTTTCGGAGGTGGTACGCTTCCTGGAGGCGAAGGGGATGGGGGCGGTCAGGCCCTTGACCTGGGGCTATTCCTCTCTCCCATCCCAGCCCCAACCTGGGCCTGACCCATATTCCAGGTGCCTATGAAGACAGAGATCATGTCGGGCTCATCTTGCTTCGAGTGCTTGTTCTTCATGAGCTGCAGCAGCTGGCAGAAGGCCTCCCGCTTCTGGGGGGACAGCAACTAGTTAGGGGAGGTCCCTGGTAGGTGGTAGGTCCCATGAGGTCATGCCTGTGAGTTCACTGCATATCCACTACTCAAGCAGACAACAGGTGCTCAATAAACGCTCACTGAATGACCATTTGACTCTGCCCTCAGGCCACCCATTTTCAGTACACATACTCTCTACCCTGTCAGACCCACTCCTGCCAAGAGGGATGACCGGCCTACATCACGTGTTCCCTCTCTTCCCATCCCACAGGGGACCCCTGCAGCCCCCAGGGCCTAGCCCAACATGCCACTCACCCGGGCACTGACAAAGATGAAGTCCTTGCGCTGCGTCCGATCCTTCTCCTTCTCAAACACAACTCCCAGCTTGTTCTGGACACGCTGGGACTTAATGAGCTGGCGGACTAGGGGATGGAGGATGGTTACACTGGCCTGTGCACCAAGGCCTGGAGGCCACCCTGCCCACCACCCCAGGTTGCTCCCTGGCTCACTGCGGTCATGTGTGAAGGTCGTCCAGTCCTCCTGTGAGTCCCGCTGTCTCCGCAGCAGCACCAGCCGCCCACCCTCCACATCCACGCTCAGCGTGAACTTCTGTGACTTCCCAATCTTGGTCAGGTCACCCAGGGTCACATCCAGCTTCACCTGCAGGTCAGGAGGTGTATAGGCTGCTGAAAAGACCTCAGGGCAGGTGACACCCCCTTCATCTCCAGCTGCTCTTTGGCCCATGAGGCCCCACCTGTCACCCCTCCGTGTACCTCAAAGGCCTGCACGGGGATGGTCTTGGCCTTACGTATGGATGGCTGCAGCGGGGCCGGTGGGGCTGTGGAGCTCATGTCCTGCAGGGCCTTCAGGGCCTGGAGTGGGGAAGGGCAGGGAAGGGCGGGCAAGGTCAGGGGACATGCTGAAAGCTGGGGCGAGGGGGGATACAGTTGATGTGGGGTCAATGCTAAACTGTAGATTCAGGGTTGAGATCAGTTAGGCCAACGCAAATACTCAGACTGCTAGGTCAGGTCAGAGGTCAGGGTTAAGGCTACCTTTTTCTGGATGCCTGACAGGAAATCCTTTAACACAGACAGCTTCAGTACCAGGCTCTCTAGTTCCTGCTCCCCAGTCTGTGGTGGATTCTGCACAGAGAAAGAATAAGGTTTGTAACATGCGGCCACCGCGCAGGAGGTCCCCCACCCAACCCGGAACATGAACCCCTTCCCCACAGGTCTCCTCACAATCCCACCTGCTGCTGCAAAAGGCGGGTCACCATGGGAGAGCTCTGCTGGTCAAACACCTTGGACAGGATCTCCAGGCCCGACAGGACCTTGTCCACCTCACTAGGGGAGACAGTAGGTCAGAACTCCCTACCCCGACCCAAGTATGGGGAAGGGGGGCTGAGTGTGCAGCTTCAGCCTCTACGATGAGGATACGAGGGTTCAGGTGAGGACAAGTCAGGAGGCAACAGCTGGCTCCCTGTTCAGGGCCAGAGATCAGAGGTCAGAGCATTTGTGCAGCAAGGGGGCAGGCGAGGACAGGTCAGAGGAGAGGCTGCATGCATGGTGTTGGGTGCCCCAGGTACCTGTGCAGCCTCCGGCAGGAGGTGGCCAGGGTGCGGGTAAGATGGGGCAGGTTGCTGGCTCCACCTCGCACAGCCTCCAGGTCCAGTCCGTAGCTACCCTTCAGGTACTCGTGCGAGACAGTACTCAGCCCATTGGGAGCACTTCAGGGAGGGGTTAAAAAGTCAGTGAAGAATCTGCTGACCCTGTCCCAGCACTGCCACCCTATCCCTAGAGGAGATAGTACTGGTAACAATTGGAGCACCATGGATCAGGGAGTCTACCTCTGGGGCTGAGATGGGATGAAGATCCCTGGGGGAGGAGTGGGGGCTGGGAAGGTCTCTCTACCTTTGATGAGGACAAGTTCTCAGAGGAGAAAGGGAATTCCTGTTCGGCGTAGGGGGTTGCGGTCTTACCTCTCAGCAGCTGGAGTTGTGGGAGTCTCAGGGGCTGCTGGGGGGCTGCCAGGCCCCATGGGGGCAGAAATACTGGTGGAGCCAGAGCGCGGGGGCAGTGGGGGCTTCTCATCCTCCCCATCTGTGGACAGGAGTCAGTGGGGCAGCTGTTTGGGCCTCCCCATTCTCATTGAAGTATGGGGGGATGCTGTGGCTATCAGAGACTTCCACAGAGGTGGGGTAAAGGGCTCTGGTATCATGGTTAGGGGCAGGGGGCTTTAGGGCAGGCAGGTTGAGAAGATGTGATGGGAAAAAACAGGTGGTGTCTGGGGAAGGGACAGAGAAGACATATGCACACGGCACAGCAGGCAGCACCTGAGGCATCACGGTCGTCCGGTGGGTCTGGCTCTCGCTCCCGCTCCACAGGGAGCAGCAGGGCGCACACAAGGCCCTGGTTGGGCTGGGCATACAGGCCGATGAGCTCGCCCAGGGTCTGGAAGCGGCGCACGGGCACGCCCTGCGAGGTCTGCGAGCAAGCAAGGGTGGGAGAAAAATCAGCCAGTCACAGGCTGGAATCAAGGTCAGGGTTTGGGGTCCAAGCTCCTACCTGCACGGCCAGGAAGTCTTCTCCATCAGGTAGAATTCTGTATGTATGCACATGCTTCTGATACCTGATGACAAAGCAGGGGTCAGAATCTGTCGCCCCCAAGCTGGGGTCTAAGCCCCAAGGTCCCCTCTCCTCCTGCCACCAGGCTCAGCCCCCAGCCCACTCAGGTTAGTTTTCCTAAAATCCTTTACTCAGTCCACACAGGGTTAATGATGAGGCCAGTCTACTTCTAGACCTGCCAGTCTACTTCTAGCCTGCTAGTGTTGCCAACAAGAGCAGGAATGACCAGCAGCATCCCCCCCCCTCCCACCCCAGCCAGACCTACATAGGCTCCACACCCACCACAGGGCCCGGGAAGCAACAGGCAGCTCTTTTGTGGCCTCCACAGCTGTCTAAACAGCCCCTCGGGCTGTGGTACCAGCTCTGGCCCCCCGCCAGAGTAAGAGTCCTCAGAAGCCTGGTAACCTCTGTTTGCATGCATAGGCAATGTGCTAACACACGTGTGTCCCTGCTGTCTGTGTTTACATTGGTGTCTGCCTCTACTGGAGCTGGGTGTGTCAGGGGCCATTTTTGCTAGGGAGTATGCGGGTATCCCAGCTTCTGTCCCCCTTCCCCAGATACCAGGAAATTGGGATGACCCAAGGGGTCCCCTGTGGCAGACCCAGGCTTGTAAGAGCGCCAAACTGAGGAGGGGCAAGAGGGGTACTGACAGGTGGCAGCAACAGCTGAGCAGGTGACAGCTGAGCCAGGCCTGGGCAGCACAGGCCACACTCAATGGGGGCAAAGACTCTCTTGCAGCCATACCTCAGGTAAACTTGCTCAACGGTGCCACCCGGGTCCATGTGTGTGCTGGGCAGGAGGGGGACACTGGCACCAGAGGACCGAATGCCTGTTTGAGGAGACCCTACACCTTGGCCACAGTCCATCCCCCACCTCAAGTAAGCCCCCTTTGGGCACTCTCCTGGATGCTGACGGGGCAACATTCTGTGCGGGTGTCTTTGTGCACTGGTTTGTGGACTGTGGGTCTGTATTTATAACATAAGCAACCCATGAACTGAGCCCTGTCTGCATGACAGGCTGGGTACTCAACACCCCACAGATGTGATCTCATTTAATCCTCACATTTTGGTACAGATATGAGCACCAACTCCATTCTCCAGAAGAGGAAATAGGCTCAAAGAGGAAAAGTGATTTGCCTCACTTTTAAGTAAAAGGCAGAGCTGGGACTTAAAGCCAGGGCAGAGCCCAGTGCCTGTATCCCGACCTGCCGGTCAGATTGCCTGTGCCTGTTGGAGCAGGGGTGTGTCCGGAAATGTTACCCACCTACAGGTAAGCAAGTATGTTTCTCACCACCTACCCCCAGGCTTCTATCCCATTTCTGACCCCTCCCCCCATCCCCGGGCTGCAGAGATGCAAGGAGGAGCCAGAGTCAGCTGGCAAAGCCAAAGCCCCTGACACAGACAGACCCTCACTCCACCCATCTCCTCCCCTGGCAGTGGAGTCTGGGCTCTCCCCTCTTGGGACAATAATGTTCCTCCCCTAGACACAGGCCCAGCTGTCCCCCTCCCACTCAACAGCTGAGCCAGCACCTGCCTCCCTCCCCTCTCTAATTAGGGGATATGCCTCAGAGGGGGCTGGGAGGCAGGACTCCGTGATATTTATCTGCGGAAGCTGTCCCTTGTTAGTCTCTCCTACTGGACGTCAGACTTGATGCATAAGCTGAGATTTAGGGGACCCCTTCCTCTTCGTCTTCAGGTCCACTGCCCAGGCCGGGGTTTCTCAACGCCAACACTACTAAAATTTTGGACTGCATAGTTCTTTGTTGTGAGGGACTATCCTGTGCATTTTAGGATGTGTGGTGGCATCACTGGCTTTTACCCACTAGATGCCAGTAGCACTATATCCCACTTGTGACAACCAAAAATGTCTCCAAACGTCGCCAAGTGTCCCTGAGGGGTAAAATCAACCTCAACTGAGAACCACTGGCCTATGCCCATGTACCCCCAAAGAAGTGAGGAGAACAGAGGGGTAAGGGACAGAACGACAGGGGTTTGGGAGGGTTCACGAGGCTGAGGAATATTACCAGATCCTAACAAGGCCCACAGGAGCCCACCTAGTATCAGACCACGGGGTGCAGGAGACAGCTCAGGGAGAAGGCTCCAAACATACCAAACGCACCCGGCACCACTGCCACATACAGCTCATGGGTACAGGCCCAGGATGAGATCCGTTCAGGGAGCTGCCAAGTCTGGCTCCACATTCAGCACCCATAGCTCAGGGCTAGGGCAGCCAGGATGCCCAGGACTGGGGCCCAGAGCCAGGGCACATGAACGCGCCCATTGATTCATGAAATAATGACACGGCCCCATATAGCCTCACATCCCCTTTTCTCAACACCACTCTGCTCCACCAGCCCCAGACATCTACCGCCAGGCAGGTCCCAATTTCAGTCCTGGCGGCACAGGAAGCTGCTGGGCATCCTCACATATCCATCAGTCTCTCTGGCCCCAACTCCCTCTATGCCTACAGCTCTTAACACCCAATCCCTGTATAAACAGAACTGCATATAACCCCGGAACACACATCCACACATCCTCACTCCCTCCCGCCCCTCCTGCCTGGAGGGTGCCTGAGGGGGTCTGCCAGAGACTCCCTGCATTTTTCCCTATTACAGCCACCCTGTTTAACAGGACCCCACATACTCTGCCCTCCCTGCCCCAGAAAGTGTCCCCAGACACAGCAGGAAGGAAGTGCCCCCTACATCCTTCCTCAGTCCCAGCTTAAAGCCAAAGCTCCCACTGTGGAGGGCGCAGACGTCCCACTGTCCCAGGCCCTCCGCGCACATGCAAGGAACCTGGGCCGTGCCCCCGCCCGCCAGGAGCCCCAGCCCACTCACAGGACACAGAGCGCGAAAGCTCCCGCCACGCTCTCGCTGTCTCGGACCAGGAAGCTGCCATCGCGGCCTGCCCGGGCCAGCAGCTCCTCGGCGGCAGCTCGGCTCAGGTCGCGGTGGTACCAGGCGGGGGCCGGGCTGCCCAGCGCGCCCCCGGGCCCCGCACCCCCCAGGCACGGCGCCCCGCAAGCCGAAGCCATGGCGCGTGCAGGGCTCAGCGCCTCCCGCGCCCACCGCCCCGCGCCATCCGCCCCGGGACGTTCGGGGCTGAGGCTGGGGGCGGGCCCGGGCCCGGGCCCTGAGGATCCGCGGACCGGACCGGGCTGGATGTCTGGGGCTCCGCGCTCTGCCGCGCAGGCCGCCTTGTTCGCCGCGCCGCCGCCGCCGCCGCCGCCTGCAGCGCCGGCCTCAACTTGAAGAGAAAGAAAAGTTTGTTCAGAGGCGGCGGGGGAGGGGCAGGAGCGCAGCGCTGAGCCGGCGGCCGGCCCCCTCCCCCTCCGCTCGGCCCACGGCCCGGCCCGCCCCTACCCCCACCATCTTCCCCGCGGGGATGATGGCCCCCACATTCCCGCAGGATCCCCCAAACCCACAATGATCCTGCCCTGCCATCACCACCCCTTAGAGATCCAGCCCCCAACCATCCCCCCAACGAAGGTCAAGTTCCCCCACCCTGCTTCTGGACACTTTGGATCCCGGCCCCCTCTCCGGAAAATAAGCCGTCTCTAGTAATCGCAATGGTATGACCCCCAATTCCCATAATCGTCTAATTCCACCCCAAATCCTTTTCATTCAGCTCCCCTTGCAGCCTCAAAGGGTCGAGTTCCCAAAACCTGCGAGGGATCCAAGATGAACCTCTTCCCATCCTTATCCTCGTTATCCGAGCGGCCTGGACCTTCAACTCCCATGAAATCTAGGCCCCTCTTAGACCTGAACCCTCAAACTCCACTGGGGCCAGCCCCCGACAAATCCCGCGGGGGTAAATCCCCCCTCCCCCCATTGAGACCTGGTCTCCCATACACCCTCAGACAAGGTCCGGTGTCCTCGAATCCCCGGGCACAGTCCCTGGCAGCCCCTCGCAGCCGGGGCAGAGCCCTTCCCCCCTCCCTGCCAAGTTCCCTGGCACCATCCCCCATACACGCAGGCCGGGGCCTTGAGGGGTTCAGCAGTCCGAGATCAGTACCCCCAACTGCCCTCTGGAAGAAAGTTCCCTCAAACCCCTGGGCTCCCGACTTCTCCCCAGAACCGCAGCCGCCGCGCGCAGACCCCCACCTCCTGGGCCGCTCCGATGCCCCTTTCCCGGGGGAAGCGGCCCTTGACTCTCAACGGCCACTTAAGATGGCCATCCTCTGCCGCCGCACCCCCCCCTCGCCTTCCGCCCCGCCCGCCGCTCCGCCCCCGCGGCTCTCCGCGGAGCCGGGGGTAGTACCCGCGCCCCGCCTACCCCGGCCCCCCGATCCTGGAGCCGCTGACCCGCCGAGTGACCTCGGGCCAGTCACGGCACCTCTCCGCGCCTCGCCTTCCCGCTCTGCAAAGTGGGGGCAATGTTATTTGGCCGACTCAATGGGACTGCTTGTAAAGCTCTCGGCACGGGGCCTGGCATCCAGTAGGCGCTCCAGAACAGCGGCTATTTTTATTATTAATTAAGGAGTAACAAAGGTGACAGCTGTGTAAACTGTAAAGCGCTGCGCCTGAACGAACGGGTATTATTAGCACCCGCCCCCGCCCCAGCTACTCCCTCCAAGACAACAAACTTGAGCCTTTGTGGGCGGGACGCCGAACCGGGAGCTCCCCTTATCGGGTACGTTCAGACACCCCCGCTCAGACGCCCGCCCTTGGCGGGAGGGTGGGGGGAACACGGTCGCCGGAAAGGGGGCGGGGCCCATGGAGGGTCTGGCCCGCCCCTTCCCCCCAAAAAAGACCTAGCCTGTGGCAGCGTCTCCCGGGAGTCCGCTTCCTGCCCCGCCCCTCCGCCCCTTAGCTCCTTAAAGGCGCAGGCCTCCATCCTGGCTCCCACTGCTGCCAACTCCTGAGCCACCGTCGGCCTATCTCCTTTAACCTGGGAGAGAACTTTCACTTTGCTCAATTGAACCTGTGCCTGGGTCAGTCCCTACAAGCTCCTTCCTCTATTTCCAATAAGTATTTGTTTAACCCAGCGGGACCAAAGCTTGGGATACGGAATGGGCTCTGTGGGGGCTTTCCCGACTAGGTAAATATAGTGACTAAGAGACAGCCCCCCCACACCCAACAGTGTCTCTAGACCCCTCCAGGAACCCCATAAGTCATCCTCCAAACTGCCCGACTTTTCCCGTCACTCAGCTCTAGAAATGAGGGAAGGTGAGTCTGCCATGAAGGGGACACCCTGGTGCGGTGGGGAGGGAAGAGACCTGGACTAGGAAACTTCATACCTGGGTTCTAGTCCTAGCTTGATCACCAACCTGCCTGGTGTCTCAGAGAGGTACCTGTGCCTTTTTGGAGATGACTGTGAGGGGGATGTAGAGACAAAGACTTCCCCAGGGGGAGACCCAGAGACCTACTCAGGCCTAGTTCCTGGGGGATGTGTAGAGACAGAACAGGCGTATCTAGCAATCGCCAGAGGAGAGGCCAGGCTTCTGCCCCTGGGAAGCCCCCAAGACTTTCCAACCTTTTCCCATCCTCCTGGCTGCAGCAGGGCTAAACCAATTCTAGACTCTTGAACATTTCATCCTCCAGGAACCTCCCACACTGCCCTCCCCATTCTTCTGTCTTCCTCCTCTGAGGGTTCCTAGTCTCAACTCTGTCCCTTCAATCCACATCACGTGAGAATTTTTTTCACCCCCACTGGGAATCCAGAGCCTTCCCTGGACTTCCATCCCCAGCAGAGCTGACCACAAAGCCAGGCAGACAGGACCTGAGAGAAAGTGGGGATATTTGGGGACCAATACAAGTAACACAGTCCTGGACCTGTCTCTCATTTTTGGCTACAAGAGAACAGGATCTCCGAGGACTATTAAGGGCGCAGACACTGGGCTCACATGCTTTCTGGCAACATCTCCTTTGTACTTCACAACTCTGAGGGAAAGAAGGATTATTATGCCCACTTTACTGAGGAAAAAACTAAGCTTTAATGTAGACAAGCAACTGCTTCACTTTCCATAGTCAGTAGCAGAGTTAGGATTCAAACCCAAGTCTCATTTCTCTCATCTGAAGGAATACAAAAGCTATGGAAGCTGTCCTCTACTTACTGAAACCAAAACCATTCATCAGACACGGATAGGTCTGTCTCTTTGTTTGAACTGACTGTCAGAGAAAGCCCAAGGCCCACCATGGAAGCAGGAACCGGATGGTAGAAGGATGGATAATGAGTGGAGGCATGCTTAGCACTCCCTCATTTGTGAGAGCTATGCTGAGCCAAGCTTGGTCATCAAAACTGGGGACATGCAGCGAACATGCCTGAGGAGGGCTGGACTCAGCTGAGGAGCCAGAGGTGCAGCATAGGGACCAGGCTGAGCAGGAGAAGCCCAATCCCATGGGGCATGGCCCCAGCACTCATGGCCAAGGCATAGAACCTGGCCACCTCCTCGTTGGGGTTGCCCTGGGCTGGGTCGAACCACATCTGGATGCAGCGGCCGCTCCCTCGGTTGTAGTTGCTGAGTTTGTAGGAGCGGCTCCAGATGCCCTCACACAGGGCTGCGGGCGTGGGAAAGTAGGTCTCAAATGTGCGACAGGTGGCTCCGGCCGGACACTTGTTCGATCCTGCATGGGGAGAGAGGGTGGACACAGACATTCAGCCCCTGGGCCCAAAGCCCATTTCTGGCCACCCCCCTGGAGATCCGCACCCAACCCCAGATCCTCGGACCCCGCCTCCATCTCCGCACCCCCGGGCCCTCACCTGAGCTCCAGTCCCAGCCCTTGTGCCAGTTGCTCTTGCAGGTGTAGGAGGTGCGGCAGTCCTCCCACCATTGCTGACAGTCCTCCTTGCACAGGGGCACGTCCAGGAAGCGTTCCTTGCGCCAGCTCTGGTTCACCTGGGTGGGAGGGGGGGAGGGAGGGCTCCTCTCAGCCAGGGGTGCTGGCAGCCACCGCCTTGACCACCTTGACCGAGCAGGATGGCAGCCCGCTGGGCTGGGGTGAGGGAGAGGCCCGTACCTCCTGGATCCAGGGCCCCAGATTGGGTGAGCACTCGTACAGACAGTTGTCCTGAATGAAGTGGCGCTGGCAGGCAGGCTCTATCTTGCCGCAGTGGTCCAGGTTAAAGTTATACAAGAGGGAGGGGTCCTTGTGCAGCTCCTGGCTGGTGTTGTGTGAGCAGCAGGCGTTCTTCCTCCAGGGAATGCACTGGGTGGAGAAGACACTGGAACACATGCCTCCCCCACCAAAACCTTCAGCCTCTCCCTATTTGGTGCTTGGTCTCCTGCCTCAGGTGGGTTGTCCTAAGAAAGTTTACTGTGAAGACCCCTCTGTCCTTGGCCTCCAGGAGCTCCCATCTTGGGGGAGACTTAGTTACAACAGTGTAATCAGGGGTTGTGGGAGCCGGAGAGAAACCCTGTCTTGGGAGGACAATAGCTATCGTTTAAGCAGCCCTTCATATTTTATAGGGAGTTCTTTGATTTATTTATTCATTAAAAAATAATTACTGAGTACCTATTTCTATGCCAGTTACTGTTCTAGATGCTAAGAATACGGTAGAAAGCAAAACAGAATTATGTGTTCATAGAACTTACATCCTGATCAATGGAGACAGACAGTAAGAAACTAAAAGAGAAAAAATATAGTGTCAGGATATGATCAATTACATGGAGAAAATTACAGCAGGGAATAGGGATGTGGAGTATGGGGTGATTGTTGAAATTTTAAAGAAGGTGGTTGTGAAAAGCCTCACTGGAAAGTGGCATTTTGAGCAAAGGAGGAAGGGAATGACCTATGCAGTAATGTATGTTGAGTAACTTTCTTCTTGGTCTGTATTAAGTTCTGTGTCCCCAGCGGCGAGGCCAGTGCCAGACATGTGGCAGGCCTGTAAAAATATTTGCTGAAAAAAATAAATGAAAGACCTATTTATGATTTCCTAAATCTAAACTCCATCTTACATATAGATGCATCATATTTCAGTAAGCTTTAATAGAGACTGGCTTTTTCAGGACTGTAAATACTATGAAAAGGAAGGCCGTGCTATGTGTTTTGTTTTACTGGAATTATTCACTATTTTAGCAAATTATGTCATCAATGGCAACACTGCATAGAGTATCTTATAGCATTTGAGTTGTCAACAGAATATACCTGTATCCATCTTCATTTGTAGCTGCCCCATTCCTAGTGATTTGGTGAATAAAAGCAAACATTGGGGCACCTGGGTGGCTCAGTTGGTAAAGCTCCCAACTTGGGTTCAGGTCATGATCTCACAGTTCATGAGTTTGAGCCCACGTCAGGCTCTGTGCTGACCGCTCAAAGCCTGGAGCCTGCTTCAGATTCCGTGTCTCCCTCTCTCTCTCTGCGCCTTCCCCTCTTGCATTCTTTCCCTCTCTCTCTCTCTCTCTCTCTCTCTCTCAAAAATAAATAAAGATTAAAGAAAATAAAGCAGTAACTTAAAAAGCAAACATGCCATTTGATAGTGATTTCTAACGTAGTCATATCAGAGAATTGATATATGGAAATATATTTTATTATAAGTTGCTTTCTTTGTGCTTCTCTTTTGTATTACAGATAGATAGAGTCATGTTGGTATTTTTTAAGTTAAATGTACAAATAGGTCCTATTGGCTTTGAATTTTATTTCAGAAAAAAAGGAGACATGGAGTCTCAATAGAGTTGAAACCAACTGGCATCCGCTTGTATAGAGTGAGTGAATGTGCAGCAATCGTGCCCCTGGGTCACAGCCGTAAGAGCCCTTGTCTTCTACTCTGACGCTTCATGGACTGGCACGTGATGAAGGTAGTGAGAACCATCCTCCCCGACAGTCTCTTACCCTCTAACATGCTGGGAGTGCCCACCCCAGTCCTACCCCCACACCACAGGGGCTGCTTATGTCCAGATCTTCTGTGCGTCCTCTGCTTCTCCGGGCCCATTTCCTCATTTGGGTTCTATGGGGGAGAACATGATCTCCTACATTGAACGACTACTGGGAATGTGAAATCATGTGCAGAAAACTCAACGCGTAGTAAGTGCTCAACAAGTGATCATATCGTATCACTGCTGACATTATCCTCTGAGGAGGCCACCCCTAAATCACCTCAACCAATACCCCCCACCCTACCTTCATCTTCTCCCACAGCAGTAACTCAGGATGTGGGGCTATCTGATCAGTCCGTCCTTCCCCCACCACCCTGACTTCCTCTTCCACATTAGAACCAACCCCCTCCCCAACTCGAGCCACACTACGGCCATACCCGGTCATGCAACTTGTCCTCGGGGCCTGGCTTTGTCTTGTGGTGCTTGGCGTCCATGCAGACATTGAGCAGGTCTACCCTCTTCCGGGCACTGCACATGGAGGCTGTCCAGGCCAGCAGCAGCAGCAGAAGTGGTGTCAGTCTCCAGGCCATGTCTTTGTGTCCCTGCAGATGGAGCTGTGGTTAGGGAGGCCGAGGCCTGAAGGGAGAGAGCCTCATGCGGCGTCCCCCTTGACCCCCTGCATCAGTCTCCCCATCTCCACAGTGGAGGATGGGGTCAGACCCTGTTCCTTTAGTGCTGGGGTCCTGAGGCTCCCTGAAGCTGAAGTAGAGAAGGTTGGCAAAGGGGGCTCCCCATTCCAGGCTTGGCGGGCTCAGAGGAGAACTGAGGTTAGTGGACTGGCTCTGGGGGAGTCTTCCTAAATTGGAGGAGATGTTTTTGTGCCCTCATCTTCTCTCAACTTTACCCAAGAAAAGTAATTAAATAGTTCAGGTCCATGCCCTCCTGCCCTGAAAGGGGCCAGGGACACCCATTGCCCTTATGCTGTGTCCAGCAAGTGCTCCACGAGGCACCGAACCACCTGGGTTCCCGTGCCAGCTTAGAGACCCTGTCAGCCTGGGGAAGGCAGTGGCCCAGCTCTGCTGAGTTCTCCCGATCACCATGAGGGTCAAGGGATGTAGCACATGGGGTGGTATTTGGTTAAATAATACAGAAATAGAAAGAGTGGCGGTTTCTAACTTTTGCTTCCTCAGACTTTTTCCTTCCTTGTTTTCTGAAAACCATTTCCTCCCTCCACCCCATCATGACTTTGGCCTCCTCAGCTCTCGCTAGGCTAATGCACTTACCCCTGCAGATCCCCCTTCCTTACCCTTCAGAAAACAAGTGCAGAGACCCCTGGCCCCTTGGGGACAACATAAAACATAAAAGTACCTCATGTTGGAACAGCCAAATAGACGAGCACTTAGAGTCATGGGAGTCACCCAGCAAAAGTGACGGCCCGCTTCTCTGTTCCTGACTGACCCTCACCCCCCACTCCCATCTATTAAAGATCTATTCCTGGGGCGCCTGGGTGGCTCAGTCGGTTAAACTTCCTACTCTTGGTTTTGGCTCGAGTCATGGTCTCACGGTTGGAAGGTTCAAGTCCTGCATCAGGCTCTGTACTGACAGCCTGCTTGCAATTCTCTTTCTTCTCTCTCTCTCTCTGCACCGCCCTCCCATGTCTTTCTCACTCTCAAAATAAATAAATAAACTTAAGGGGGAAAAAAAGATCTGTTCTTTGGGCTCTGTCACTGAAGTACTGGAAGGGATAATGGAGACTCCTTCCTCTCTCTCACCATCCCTACATGCAGCTGATCATCACAAAGCCCTGGTCAAGGGTCCTTCCAAAGATCTTTCTGGAATTCACTTCCCTTGGCTCTATATTTGGGGTCAGGTCTTCCCTCCTCCAATTTCTTCCCCTTAAAGTCACCTTCCCCACAGGAGCCCGAGTGATCTTTCTAAAGAAAGATCTGCCCCTCCCCTACACAGAAACCCGCCAAGTCTCCCCAGTGTCCCTGTCACCCTTCCCTCTTAGGGCATCTTGCCTGAGCCTCCTTTGCGGCTGGGAGCACACACAGCTGTGTCTGAATTGGCCTCTTCTCAGGCTGGCAATGGCTCCAGGCCCTTTGACTTTCACCAGTGGTCTCTGACCTCGGTGCAAGACAGACTGTAAGAACTCTGGTTAGCACAGTATAATTTCCTCATTCGGCTCTTCTGGTCTTCCCTCTCTTCCAGGCCCCACCCATTCAAGGCTCCATTAGTCTCTCAATGTATTCATTCCTGTTTCCATTCAACTCTTTGTTAATTTATTCATCACAGGATTCACACATCCAAGATTCATCAAAACCTAGAGAAGCTCATCTCTAAGGGGGATCTGAACTTTTGAGGTACCCCACGTGGTTGTTAGGATGAAGCGGGTTTGTTGGGCATGAGGTGCAGTAGGGAAAAACCCAGGCTTTAGGGTCAGGCCATGGGTCCCAATGGTAGCACCGTCCCTCACACAACCTTGGAAAATGTCACTGAGCCTTTCTGAGCTTTCGTTTACTCTCCAGGAAATTGTGGAGAATTATATATGGAAAAGCCTGGCACAAAATGAGTGGGCTTAAATGATAGCTCTCAGGTTACTTTTTGAGTAGCCAGGTAGACATAGGTAGAGGTTGAAGTATAGAAGTCAAGGGTCACAAAGAAAAATGGTCTCAAATCTGGTAAATGGGGGCCCCTGGGTGGCTCAGTCGGTTGGGCGTCCAACTTCAGCTCAGGTCACGATCTCACGGTCCGTGAGTTCGAGCCCCGCGTCAGGCTCTGTGCTGATGGCTCAGAGCCTGGAGTCTGCTTCCGATTCTGTGTCTCCCTCTCTCTCTGCCCCTCCCCCGTTCATGCTCTGTCTCTCTCTGTCTCAAAAATAAATAAACGTTAAAAAAAAAAAATTAAAGAAAAAATAAAAAAAAAATCTGGTAAATGATCATATCTCACCACCTAGCATTTCTATGAACATAATTGAACATGGGGTGCCTGGGTGGCTCAGTCAGTTAAGCGTCTGACTTCAGCTCAGGTCACGATCTCATGGTCCATGAGTTTGAGCCCCGCATCGGGCTCTGTGCTGACAGCTCAGAGCCTGGAGCCTGCTTCGGAGTCGATGTCTCCTTCTCTCTCTGACCCTCCCCCCATTCATGCTCTCTCTCTGTCTCAAAAATAAATAAACATTAAACAAAATTTTTAAAAAAATAATTGAACATTTTTTGATAGCCTTAAAAAAATGTGGTAGGGGCACCTGGGTGGCTCAGTAGGTTAAGTGTCCAACTCTAGATTCAGCTCAGGTCATGATCTCATGGTTCATAGTTTGAGCTCCACATCGGGCTCTGCACTGGCAGTGTGGAGCCTGCTCGGAATTCTCTCCCTTTCTGTGCCCCTCTCTAGCCTGCGCTTGCTCTCTTTCTTTCAAAGTAAATAAATAAACTTTTTAAAAAAATGTGGTAAACATTATGTAAAACTTAACATCTTAATTATTTTTAAGTGTACAGTTCAGTAATTTTAAGTGTATTTATGTTGTGCAATCAATCTCCAGAAACTTTGCGTCTTGTAAAACTGAAACCCTATTGTCATTAAGCAACAATACCCCATTTCCTCCTCTCCCCAGTCCCTGGTAGCCATCATTCAACTTTCTGTTTTTATGAATTGACTACTTTAGATATTTCATATAAGTGGGAATCATATAGTATTTGTCTTTTTGTCGCTGTCTTATTTCTCATAGCATAATGTCCTCAAGGTTAATCCATATGTCAAAATTTCATTTCTTTTTTTTTCTTTTTAACGTTTTATTTATTTTTGAGACAGAGAGAGACAGAGCATGAACAGGGGAGGGTCAGCGAGAGGGAGACACAGAATCTGAAACAGGCTCCAGGCTCCAAGCCGTCAGCACAGAACCCGACGCGGGGCTCGAACTCACGGACCGCGAGATCATGACCTGAGCCGAAGTCAGCCGCTTAACCGACTGAGCCACCCAGGCGCCCCTCATTTCTTTTTAATAACTGAATAGTAATTCATTATATGTATATGCTACATTTTGTTTCTCCATTCATCCCTTTATAGATCCTGGGATGCGTCCATCTCTTGGTATTATGAAGAATGCTATTACGAACATGGGTGCACAAATATCTTTTGAGGCCCTTGCTTTCAATTCTTTCATATATCCAGATATGGACGAGCTGGATCATATGGTAATTCTACCTTTAATTTTTAAGGAACTGCCATAATATTTGCTGTAATAGTTGTACAATTTTCCATTCCTACCAACAGTGTACAGGGTTCTAATTCCACCACATCCTCGCCAACACTTGTTATTTCCTGTTGGCTTTTTGTTTTTTTAATAAAAGCCATCCTAGTGGGCGTGTGAGGTCACGGATTGGATTTGCATTTCCCTGGTGATGAGTGATGTTGAACATCTTTTCATAGGCTTATTGATCATTTGTATATCTTCTTTGGAAGATATACAAATGTCTGTCCAAGTTGTTTGCCCACTTTTAAATTGTATTCTATGTCTTCAAAAAAATTTTTTTAACGTGGGGCGTCTGGGTGGCTCAGTCGGTTAAGCATTTGACCTCAGCTCAGGTTATTATCTCAAGGTTCATGAGATCGAGCCCCTCATTGGGCTCTGTGCTGACGGCTCAGAGCCTGGAGCCTGTTTCAGATTCTGTGTCTCCCTCTCTCTGCCCCTCCCCTGCTCATGCCCTGTCTGTCTCTCTCTCAAAAATAAACATTAAAAAATAAAAAAAAAAATTTTTATTAAAAAAAATTTTTTTTAATGTTTATTTTTGACAGAGAGAGAGACCTAGCATGAGCAGGGGAGGGGCAGAGAGAGAGGGAGAACAGAATCTGAAGCAGGCTCCAGACTCTAAGCCGTCAGCACAGTGCCCGGATGCAGGGCTTGAATTTACAAGCCGTGAGATCATGACCTGAGCTGAAGTCAGACATTTAATCGACTGAGCCACCCAGATACCCCATTTGTATTACATGTCTTTTTATTGTTGTAGGAGTTCTCTATATATTCTGGACTAACCCTTTGTCAGATATATGATTTGCAAATCTTTTCTCCCATTCTGTAGGTTGCCTTTTCATTCTGTTAACTGTCCTTGGATGCCTGGTTTCCCATTTTGATGCAGTCTAATTTATCTGTTTTTTCTTTTATTGCCTGTGCTTTTGCTGTCATATCCAAGAAATCATTGCCTAATGCAATGCCATGAAGCTCTTCCCCTGTTTTGTTTTGTTTTTTTAAAGGAGTTCTATAATTTTTAAAGGACACCTGGGTGGCTTAGTCTGTTAAGTGTCCGACTTTGGCTCAAGTCATGATCTCGTGGTTTGTGACTTTGAGCCCCACATCGGGCTCTGCACTGGTGATGTGGAGCCTGCTTGGGATTCTCTCTCTTCCTCTCTTTCTCTGCCCCTTCCCCAATTGTGCGCTCTCTCTCTCTCTCTCTCTCAAAATAAAGAAATAAACTCTAAAAAATTAAAAAAAAATAAAGAAGTTCTATAGTTTTAGCTTTTACATTTAGGTCTATGATCCATTGTGAGTTTAATTTTTCAACGTTTTTTTTAATTTATTTTATTTTTTTTTTTATTTATTTTTGGGACAGAGAGAGACAGAGCATGAACGGGGGAGGGGCAGAGAGAGAGGGAGACACAGAATCGGAAACAGGCTCCAGGCTCCGAGCCATCAGCCCAGAGCCTGACGCGGGGCTCGAACTCACGGACCGCGAGATCGTGACCTGGCTGAAGTCGGATGCTTAACCGACTGCGCCACCCAGGCGCCCCGTAATTTTTATATCAGGTATAAAATGAGAGTGTCCAACTTTATTATTTTGCATGTGAATATCCAGTTGTATCCCACCACCACATATTGAAAAGGCTATTCTTTCCCTCATTGAATTGTCTTGGCACAATTCAATTTGTCAAAAATGTGGACTCTCAGTTCTATTTCATTGACCTACATATCTATATTTATGCTACTATCACACTGTCTTTATTATTGTAGCTTTGTAGGAAGTTTTGTACTCAAAAAGTGTGAGTCCTCTAATTTTGTTCATTTTCAAGAGTGTTTTGGCTGTTATGGGTTTCTTCTATGTCCATATGGATTTTAGGATTAGATTGTCAATTTCTCCAAAAAAGCCAGCTGGCGTTTAGAGAAGGATTGAATTGAATCTGTAGATCAGTTTGGGGAGTAATGCCCTCTTAACAATAGTAAGTCTCCTGATTGATGAACATGGGCTTTCTTTCCATTTATTTAGGTTTTAAATTTCTTTCAACAATGTTTTATAGTTTTCAGTATATAAGCCTTTTACTCTGTTAAGTTCACTTCTATGTATTTTATTCTTTTTTATGCTATTGTGAATGGAATGATATTCTTTTTTTTTTTTTTTTAAGTTTTATTTATTTAAACAACCTCTTCACCCATTGTGGGGCTAAGAACTCATGACCCCAAGATTAAGAGTCACATGCTGTTCCAGGGTGCCTTCGTGGCTCAGTTGGTTAAGCATCCTACTCTTGATTTCGGCTCAGGTCATGATCTCATGGTGGGTGAGATGGAACCCTGCACTGGGCTCTGTGCTGGAAGTGCATAGCCAGCTTGGGGTTCTCTCTCTGCCCCTCCCCCATTTGCTCATGCTCCGCCCCCCCCCCCCTTTCTCTCAATATAAATAAACATTTAAAAAAGAAAAAGAGTCACATGCTTTTCGGACTGAGCCAGCCAGGTGCCCCTGGAATTATAGTCTTTTTTTTTTAAGTTTACTTATTTATTTTGAGAGAGAGAGAGAGAGCAAGCAGGAGAGGGGCAGAGAGAGGGAGAGAGAGAATCCCAAGCAGGCTCCTCGCTGTCAGAGTGAAGCCCAACATGCGACTCAAACCCACAAACCATGAGACCATGACCTCAGCTAAAATCAGGGGTCAGACGCTCAACTGACTGAGCTGTCTAGGCGCCCTTTTTTGTTTTGTTTTGTTTTGTTTTTAATGTTTATTTATTTTGAAAGAGAGAGCAAGCAGGAGCAGGGGAAGGGTAGAGAGAGGGAGAGACAGAATCCCAAGCAGGCTCTGTGCTGTTAGCACAGAGCTGGACTTGGGGCTCAAACTCAGGAACTGTGAGATATGACCTGAGCTAAGATTAAGACTCAGATGCTTAACTGACTGAACCACCCAGGCCCCCTCTCCCCCCTGGAATTATTTTCTTAAATTTATTTCTTTTTAATAAATTCTTTATTTTTAAAAAAATGTTTAGATTTATTTTTGAGAGAGACAGTGCAAGCCTGCTTGGGATTCCCTCTCTGCCCCTCCCCCCCCCAAAAATAAGTAAATAAACATTTTAAAAAAGAAAAGAGTCCTATGCTTTTCCAGCTGAGCCAGCCAGATGCCCCTGGAATTATACTCTTTTTTTTCTTTTAAGTTTGTTTATTTATTTTGAAAGAGAGAGCAAGCAGCGGAGGGGCAGAGAGAGAGGGGGAGAGAGAGAGAATCCCAAGCTGATGGTATAGAGACTGATATGGGGCTCGAATCCACAAACTGTGAGATCATGACCTAAGTTGAAGTTGGACACTTACCTGGCTGAGCTACCCAGGTGCTCCTTAAGTTCATTTTTATATTTTCATTGCAGGCATATAGAAATACAATTGATTTTTGTGTATTTATCTGCTATCCTACAAACTTTCTAGACTCACTTATTAGTAATACTATTTTGTGGATTCCTTAGGATTTTCTATGTACAATGACATCTGTGAATAGAAAGTTTTACTTCTTCCTAGAGAAACATTTCCTAGATGGCATCCCTTTTATGCCCAGGCTTGTACTTGAGTTTCTCCCTGCAGTCTCTAGGCAGCTTTTTAAGCTGTGGACCAAATGGAAATGATAAAGCTTTTTGCAGCAAAAAAAGGAAGGAAGGAAGGAAGGAAAGGAAGGAAGGAAGGAAGGAAGGAAGGAGAAATAGTTTTGCTTCTTGCTTTCAAATCTGTATGCCTTTATTCCTTTTTATTGACTAACAGGCTTAGCTACAACTTTTTTTTTATTAATCTCTACACCAAAGTGGGGTTCAAACTCACCACCCCAAGATCAAGAGTCGTGTGCTCCACTGACTAAGCCAGCCAAGTACCCATAGCTACAACTTTTGTACAAGTTGGATAGACATGATGAGCATGGATATACTTCCTTATTCCTGATATTAGTGGGAAAGCCTTTTGATGTTGACTGGGATGTTATCTGTGCCTTTTTCATAGATGACCTTTGTCAGGTTGCGTGAATTCTCTTCTATTCCTAGTTTGTTCAGTATTGGGTTTTGTTTTGTTTTAAATCATGAAAGTATTTTGGATTCTGCCAAATTATGTTTCGACAGAGATGATCGTGTGGGTTTTGTCTTCTATTCTAGTAATATGATATTTTGAATCAATTAATTTTTGGATGTTAAACCAACTTGCATTCTGGGATTAATCCTATTTGGTCATGATGTGCAATCCTTTTTATATGTGGCAGGATTCAGTTGTGGGTTGTTTTTGTTTTTTTGTTTTTGTGTGTGTGTATATATATATATATATATATATTTTTTTTTTTTTTTTTTTTTTTTTTTTTTTTTGAGAGAGAGCACACAAACAGGGAAGAGGGGCAGGAGAGAGAGAGAATCTTAAGCAGGCTCCATGCTCAGCATGGAGCCCAACTTGGGGCTCAATCTCATACCCTGGGATCATGACCTGAGCCAAAATCAAGGATCAGATGCTTGGGGCGCCTGGATGGCTCAGTTGGTTAAGTGTTGACTTTGACTCAGGTCATGATCTTGGGTTCAAGAGTTTGAGCCCCACATGGGGCTCTCTGCTGTCAGCACAGAGCCCACTTCGGATCCTCTATCCTGTCCCCCCCGTCCCCAGTCTCTCTGCCCCTCCCCCGCTAATGCTCACTCTCTCACTCTCTCAAAAATAAAATAAACATTAAATGAAAAAAAATTTTTTTTTAAGTCATTCTTAACTGACTGAGCCATCCAGGCGCCCCTGGCTGGATTCAGTTTGCTAGTATTTCATTGAGAATATTTATGTCTTTATCTATAGTGGATATTGGTCTGTAGTTTTCTTGCAATGTCTTTGTGTGATTTTGTATCAGAGTAATATTGATCTCACAGAATGAGTTGAGATGTATTACCTCTTCTTTTTTGAAATAATTTCTTTTTTTGTTAAAGTTTATTTATTTTAATAATGTCTACACCCAACGTAGGGCTTGTACCCCAAGATCAAGAGTCACATTCTATTCCAACTAAGCCAGTTGGTGCCTCAAAGAGTTTCTGAAGGATTGGTAGTAATTATTCTTTAAACATTTGGTAGAGTGCACCACTGAGGCTGTGTGAGCCTGAACTTTTATTTGTGGGAAGTTTTAAAATTATGAATTCGATCCCTTTCCTTGTTACAGGTATATTTAGATGTTTTACTTCTTCTTATGTCATCTTTGGTAGTTTGTATCTTTCTAGGAATTTGGCCATTTCATTTATGGTATCTAATTTATTGGCATACAGTTGTTCATAGTATTCTTTTACAATGCTTTTTACTTCTGTATTAGTGTTGTCTCCTCTTTTATTCCTGATATTATTAATTTGACTCTTCTTTCCTTTTTTTCTTGATCAGTCTAAATAAAGGTTTTTGTTGATATTCTCAAAGAAACAACTTTTGGGGGCACCTGACTGGCTCAGTCAGTAGAGCATGTGACTCTTAATCTTGGGGTCATGAGTTTGAGCCCCATGTTAAGTATAGAGCTTACTTAAAAATGAATTAATTAAATAATTAATTAAAAAAAAACAAAACAAAGAACCAACTTTCATTTTCATGGTTTTTCTCTATTGTTTTTCTATGCTCTATTCCATTTATTTTTGCTTTACTCTTAATTTTTTTCCTTCTCACTTTGAGTTTATTTTGCTCTTTTTCTATTTTTTAAGGTAGAAGGTTAGGTTTTGATTTAAAATCTTTCTTTTTGGTGTGCCTTTGTGGCTCAGTCGGTGGAGTGTCTGATTCTTGGTTTTGGCTCATGTCATGATCTCACAGTTCATGGGATTGAGTCCCATGTCAGGCTGCATATTGATACCATGGAGCCTGCTTGGGATTCTGTCTCCCTCTCTCTCTGCCCCCTCCCGTGTGTGCACACACGTGTGTCTATCTCTCTCTCAAAATGAATAAACTTTAAAAGATAAAATAAAATGCCTTTCTTTGCCTCTTAACAATTTTTGTCTTAAATTCTATTTGTCTGATACTATTATAGCCACTCTAGATATCCTTTAGTTATTTTTTGCATAATGTATCTTTTTCCATCCTTTTAGGTTCAGCCTTTTTTGTGTCTATGAATCTGAAGCGTGAGTCATGCAAAGAGTGGATAGTTAGGGTGCCTGGGTGGCTCAGTCCATTAACTGTCCGACTTTAGCTCAGGTCATGATCTCACAGTTTGTGAGTTCAAGCTGTCTGCTGTCAGCACAGAGCCTGCTTTGGATTCTCTGTCTCTCTGTCTCTCTCTGCCCCTCTCCTGAGCTCTCTCTTTCTCTCTCAAAAATAAATAAACATTAAAAAAAAAAGAGTGTATAGTTGGACAATGATTTTTTTATCTGCCAGTCTTTGCATTTTTATTGGAGAATTCAATCTATTTATATATAATGTAATTACTAATAACAGGTTTTACACCTGCAATTTTGTTTTATATATGTATTTTGGTTCTTTTGTTCCTCTATTTCTCCTTTACTCCCTTCTTTTGTGTTTAATAGATATTTTAAAATGTACCCTTTTAATTACTTTGTTGTTTCTTTTATTATATTTTTATAATTTTTTCTTAATAGTTGCTCTGGGGTTGCAATTAACATCATAATTTATAACAATCTAGTTCAGATTAATACTGAGTTTCAATAATGTTCAAAATTTTACTCCAATATAGTTTCATTCCTTCTCATACTGCTTTGCTGTATTATTATATAAATTACATTTTTATACACTATGAGCATATCAGTACCATTTTAGGGGCACCTGGATGACTCAGTTGGTTGAGCATCAGACTTCAGCTCAAGTCATGATCTCATGGTTTGTGAGTTTGAGTCCCGCATCTGGCTGTAAGCGCAGAGCCCACTTCAGATCCTCTGTCCCCCTCTTTCTCTGCCTCTCCCCTACTTGTGCGCTCTCGCGCTCTCTCTCTCAATAAAAAAAAAATACCATTTTATAGTTATTGCTTCGTGAAGCTATCTTTTCCCATTTAGACAGGATAAGAAAAGAGTTACAACATAAAAACATTTATACCGTATTTTCTATTTCTTTATGCAGTAACTTTTACTGGTGCTCTTTATTTCTTCTTGTGGATTCAACTCACTGTCTGGTGTTCTTTCATTTCAGCCTAAAGGGCAATCATTAGTATTTCTTGTAGGGAAAGTCTGCTAGTGACAAATTCTCTCAACTTTGGTTTATTTGTGTATGTCTTCATTTCTCCTTTGAAGAAGAATTTTTTTGGTTATAAAATTCTGGGCTGACAGTCTTTTTCTTTCATTACTTTGAATATTTCATCCCATTGCCTCCTGGACTTCATAGTTTCTAAATGAGACATTAACAGTTGATCTTATTGAGGATCTTTTATAAATGATGAGTCGTTATTCTATTGTTGCTTTCAAGATTCTCTCTTTATAGTCCAATAGTTTGACTCTGATGTGTTCAAGTGTGAATTTCTTTGAGTTTCTCTTACTTGGAGGTCACTGAACTTAGACGTGTAGATTAATTTTTTTATTTAAAATCTGAGTGGTTTTGGTCTCGATTTCTCCAATTATTTATGCTCTTATTCTCTTTCTACTCCTTCTAGGACTCCCATTGTGCATATTCTGGTATGCTTGATGGTATTCCCACATGTCCCTGTGTTCTGTTCATTTTTCTTCATCCTGTTTGTTTTTAAGAATGGGCAATTTCTGGGGCGCCTGGTTACCTCAGTCCATTAAGTGTCTGACTCTTGATTTTGGTTCAGGTCATGATCTCACTGTTCATGGGTTCAAGCCCCACATCAGGCTCTGCGCTGACAATATGGAACCTGCTTAGGATTCTCTCCCTCCCTCTCTCTCTGTCCTTCCCCCACTCATGTGCTCATGCACACTCTCTCTGTCTCTGTGTCTCAAAATAAATAAGTAAACTTAAAAAAAAAAATGGACAATTTGTATTTCCAAGTCTGTAGATTCTTTCTTCTACCCCTTCAAATCTACTGCTGAGTACCTACAGTAAGAAACTGTTTTAAATTCAGACTTTACTTTTCCTTAAAAAAGGAGCTTAAGGTTCACAACAAAATCAAGGAGAAGGTATAGGGATTTCCCATATACCCCCTGCCTCCAGACATGCATATCTTCCTCCATTATAACATCCCCAACCAGAGTAGTACGTTCGTTACAACTGATAAACCTACATTAACGCATCTTAATTACCTGAAGTTCATAGTTTAGATTACAGTACCCTTTTGGTGTTGTACATTCTTTGGGTTTGGACAAATATATCATAGCACGTGTCATTATTATACAGATTATTTTCATTGCCCTAAAAATACCCTCTTCTCTGGGGCACCTGGCTGACTCAGTCAGTAGAGCATGTGACTTTTGGGATTGTAAATTTGAGCCCCACGTCAGATGTACAGACTACTCAAAAAATAAAGTCTTAAAAAAAAAAACCTCTCTGCTCTGCCTATTTATCCCTCCTTCTCCCCAGCCCCCAACAACCGCTGATCTTTATAATGTCTCCTAGTTTGCACCTTTTCCAGAATGTCATATAGTTGGAATTATATAGTCTGTAGCCTTTTCATGTTGGCTTCTTTCACTTAGTAATATGCATTCAAGGTTCCTCCATGTCTTTTCATGGCTTGATTATTCATTTCTTTTTAGTGCTGAATAATATTCCATTGTCTGGATGTACCACAGTTCATTTATCCGCTCACCTACTGAAGGACATCTTGATTGCTTCAACATTTGGCAATTATGAATAAAGCTGCTAGAAACATCTATGTACAGATTTCTATGTGGACATAAGTTTTCAAGTCCTTTGGGGAAATGCTGGATTATATGGTAAGAATATGTTTAATTTTGTTAGGAAACCACCAAACAGTCTTTCAAAGTGGCTGTATCATTTTGTATTTTCACCAGCAACGAATGAGAGTTCCTATTGCTCCACATCCTCACCAGCATTTGGTGTTGTCAGTGTTTCAGATTATTTTTTTCTGTTAGGTGTATAGTGGTATTTCACTGTTGTTCTTGCTTTAATTTTTTTTTAATGTTGAGTTATTTTTGAGAGAGACAGAGAGAGAGTAGAGGAAGGACAGAGAGAGGGAGACACAGAATCCGAAGCAGGCTCCAGGCTCCAGGCTCTGAACTGTCAGCACAGAGCCCGATGCAGGGCTCGAACTCACGAGGGGCGAGATCATGACCTGAGCCGAAGTCAGAGGCTTAACCAATTGAGCCACCCAGGCGCCCCTCACTATTGTTTTAATTTGCATTTCCCTGAAGATATATATGTGGAGCATCTTTGCATATGTTTATTTGCCATCTGTGTATCTTCTTTGCTGAGGTGTCGGCTAATTAAGGTATTCGGCTATTTTTAATCAGGTTGTTTATTTTCTTATTGTTGAGCTTTAAGAGTTCTTTCTATTTTAGAAAACAGTCCTTTATTTGGTATGTGTTTTGCAAATATTTTGTCCCAGTCTGTGGCTTGTCTTCTCATTCTCTTAGTATCTTTTACGTATCAGAAAATTTTAAAAATTTTGATGCTTATTTATTTTTGAGAGAGAAAGTGAGAGAGTATGCACACACACACGTGAGCAAGCAGGGGAGGGGCAGAAAGAGAGAGAGATGCAGAATCTGAAGCAGGCTGTCAGCTGTCAGCACAGAGCCTGATGCAGGGCTCGAACCACAAGATCATGACCTGAACTGAAGTTGGAGGCATAAGGGACTGAGACACCCCGGCATCCCAGAAAATTTAGATTTTAATTAAGGCTAGCTTGTCAGTTCTTTCTTTCATGGATCATGCCTTTGGTTGTGTATCTTTTTTTTTTTTTTTAATGTTTATTTATTTTTGAGAGAGAGAAAGAGTGAACAGGGGAGGGGCAAAGAGAGAGGGACAGAGGATCCAAAGTGAACTCTGTGCTGACAGCAATGAGCTCCCCCTCGGCTGGAGCTCACAAACTATGAGGTCATGACCTGAGCCGAAGTCCTATGCTCAACTGATGGAGCTACCCAGACTCTCCTGATTTTGTATCTTACAAGTCATCACCAGGGGCACCTGGGTGGCTCAGCTGGTTAAGCATCCACCTCTTGATCTCAGCTCTGGTCTTGATCTCAGGGTCATGAGTTCAAGCCCCGCGTCAGGCTCTGTGCTGACAGCTCAGAGCCTGGAGCCCGCTTCGGATTCTGTGTCTCCCCTCTCTCTGCCCCTCCCCTGCTTGTGCTCTGAATCTCTCTCAAAAAATAAAATAAAGTAAACATTAAAAAAAAAAGTCATCACAAAACCCAGGTCACCTAGATTTTCTTATACATCATCTCCTAGGAGTTTTATAGTTTTGCATCTGTGATCTATTCAAGTCTGTGATCCATTTTCAATTACTTCCTGTGCCTTCACAAAAAGTGTGACGTGTATCCAGATTTATCATTTTGTATGTGATGTCCAGTTGTCCTGGCAACATTTGTTGAAAAGATTCTCTTTGCTCCATTTTATTGCCACTGTCCCTTTGTCAAAGAGCAGTTGATTATACTTATGTGAGTGTATCTGTGGACTCTCTGTGTCATTAATCCGTTTGTTTATTCTTTTGCCAATACCACATTGTCTTTTTTGTGCGTGTTTATTTTCTGAGAGAGAGAGAGAAAGCTAGTGAGGGAGGGTCAGAGAGAGAGGGAGACAGTGGATCCAAAGCATCCTCCTCAATGATAGCAGAGAGCCCGATGCGGGGCTCAACTCATGAGCCCCGAGATCACGACCTGAACTGAAGTGGGATGCTTGCCGCTTAACGACTGAGCCACCCAGGTGCCGCCCACATTGTCTCGATTACTGTAGCTTTGCAGTAAGTTTTGAAGTAAGGTATTGTCATTTATCCAACTTTGTTCTTCTCAATATTGTGCTGGCTGTTCTGGGTCTTTTGCATCTCCACATAATCTGTAGGCTCAGTTTGTCAATATCTACCAAGTAACTTGCTGGGATTTTGATTGGGATGACATTGGATCTATAGATCAAGTTGGGAACAACTGACATCTTGACGATATTGAGTCTTCCTTACATGAAATATGTCTCCTTTATTTAATTCCTTGATTTCATTCATCAATTTCATAGTTTCCTCACATAGATTTTATACATAGTTTGTTAGATTTATACCTATGTATTTCATTTTTTTCCAGATGCTATTATGAATGATATATATTTTTTAATTTCAAATTCCACTTGTTCATTGCTAGTATGTGGGAAGGCAGTTGACCTCCACATATTAACTTTATATCCTTCAGTCTTGCTATAATCACTTATTAGTGCCAGAAATTTTTTTGTCATTTCTTCAGATTTTCTTTTTTCTTTTAATTTTTTTAAATGTCTATTTATTTTTGAGAGACAGAGCGAGACAGAGGGTGAGTGGGGAAGGAACAGAGAGACACACACACAGAATCCAAAGCAGGCTCTGAGCTGTCAGCACAGAGCCTGATGTGGGGCTTCAACTCACAAACCGCGAGATCATGGCCCAAGCAGAAGTCAGATGTTTAACCAGCTGAGCCACCCAAGTGCCCCAGATTTTCTTTATAGATGAATATGTCATCTATGAACAAGGACACTTTATTTCTTCCTTCCCAATCTGTACCTTTTATTTCCTTTTCTCATCCTGATCATCCTGATGCATTAGCTAGAACTTTCAGTACAATGCTGAGAAGTGAAAGGGACCTCCTTACCTTCTACCTGATCTTAATAGGAAAGCTTCAAGTTTCTCACCATTGAGTATGTTAGCTCTACCTCCAACTCTTGATTGGGTTGGGTTGGGGAACCAAGGGTTCCTAGCATCGTGGGATCAAACCCCGTATTGGGCTCTGTGCTGAGCACGGAGCCTGTTTAAGATTCTCTCTCTCCCTCCCTCTCTCTCTCTCTCTCTCTCTCTCTCTCTCTTTCTCCCCCTTGCCTATCTCCCCCACTTGTGCTCGCACTCTCTCTCGAAAAAAAAAGTATGTTAGCTCTAGGTTTTTTGGTAGATATTTCTTATCAAGTTGAGCAGTTTCTAGTAAATATTTCATTTCAGTTATTGTACTGTTCTACCCTAATTTCTATTTCAGTTTTTAAATAATTTTTATTTCTTTTTTTATTTATTTTTATTTTTTAGGTAGGCTCCATGCCGAATGTGGGGCTTGAACACATGATCCTGAGATCAAGAGTCACATGTTTTACTGACTGGCGCCAGCCAGGCATCCCAGTGATTTTTATTTCTTTATTGACGTTCTCTATTTAGTGAGACATCATTTTCATATTTCCTTGAATTCTTTAGACATAGTTTCCTCTTTTTAAAAAAAAAAAAAAAAGTAGGCTCTACGCTCAACACGAGGCTTGAACTCATGATCCTGAGGTTAAGAGTGTCACGCTTTGCCTACTGAGCCAGCCAGCCACCCTACTTCTTGCTTATAATAGCTGGTTTAAAGTCTTTGTCTAATAAGTCCAGTGTCTGGGCTTCCTCAGGGACCGTTTATTCTGAGTGCTTTTTTTCCCCCCTGTGTATGACTCACACTTTCCTGTTTCTTTGCATGTCTCATATTTTTTGTTGAAAATTGGGTAATTTTTAAAAAAGATTTTATTTTTAATCTCTACATTCCATGTGGGGCTTGAACTCACAACCCCAAGATCAAGAATTGCACACTCCACCAACTGAGCCAACTAAGTCCTCAAAAATTGGGTGTTTTAATTAATGTAAGATGGCAACTCTGGAAATCAGATCTCCCCAACTATGGCTTGAGTTGTTGCTGCTTATTTGTTTATCAACTTTCATGGGCTAATTCTGTAGAGTCTTATTTTCTTTGTCATATGCGGTCGCTGAAGTTTCTGCCTGGTTTGCTTAGTGGTCAGTTAATGATTGGACAGAAATTTCATTAAATTCCTTGAAGCAGTAAGTTTCCTACTTTTTACCAAGGGTTCAGGCAAGCCTTCAACACTCTGGCAGTTTACTCTGCCTTATTCCTCACTTCCTGCATGAGCAGGACCTCAAGCTCACCAGAGTTGATGGAGAGATTGGAACTTCCTCGGGTATTTCCTGGATGTGCTCACAGTTCTGTAAACATTTGCAGATTTCTAGATCCCGAGGTAATCAGAGATTTCATAGCCCTCCATCGACATTTCATTCCCCAATATTCCTCTTAAGTTTTTTAGCCAGCCTCTTGTTTGCTTCAGCTGGTGTTTCTGCCTCCGGCAGCTGGGACGTCAAACAATTTGCTGCTAATTGTTTAGACAAACAAAATAGAGTTTCTTGCTGTGAGAGTTCTGAATCAGGTCAAATAAAGACTAGTGCTATGAATGGGACTCTTCAAGGGAGCTTACAGATAGATCAAACGGTGACAGTTCTCTAGGGATGGGGCTGTTTGGGGAGTTCCACACCCATGCTGCCCCCTCTAGTGGCTGCTAGGCCACTGTTTTTCAAAGCTAGTGTAGTTGAGAGACTGAGGATTTGTGGAGCTCCTGTGGAGTTGGGGAGAGGAGGATGGGGAAGAAGCCGGTCAAAATTCACTGTTCCTACTGACATTCGACCGTTTTTCTTAAACAAATTCTCCTTCGATTTTTGAAAGCCTTGGTTTCCAGACTCCTAAAAACTTGATTTTGACAATTTTTACCAGTATTATTGCTTTTATGGAGAAGCAGATTTTCAGATGTCTTTACTCCGCCATTCCAGAAGTGCTTCTTCAGACTACTTGTACTTTAAGAAGTATCAATGTTTAGATGCTATGGTCACTCATAAGAAAAATGGTCTTTGAGGGGCACCTGTGTGGCTCAGTCGGGTTAAGTGTCTGACTCTTGATCTCAGCTCAGGTTTTGATCTCTGGATAGTAAGTTCAAGCCCCATGTTGGGCTCCACACTGGGAGTGGAGCCTACTTAAAAAAAAGAAAAAGCGAAATGGTCTTTGAGTATACAGTCTATACTTAACATGAAGAAATAAAAGTTATTTTGGTGTGTTTTCTCCTTATAGCACAGCTTAAGTCCTTGCATAATGTGAAAGTGAACTTTCACTTCTTAGAAAGCATGTTAAGTTTTCACGACTCACATTATCCATCCCCTTGGGTCAAGAGAGAACAGAAAACATTAGGGTTCCTCACTTCTGGAGAAGTTAACATTTTTAATGTTCTAAAATATAAAATTATAAAATATAATGTTCTTATTAATAACACGACTGAGGCTGAGGTTATTTCCTGACAACACTTTTTTTTTTCTGTTTCCCTTATGCACGATCAGCCCCTAAATTCAGAATAACAAAATTATCAAGGCATCTTTTACACCAAAATCATCTTGATGCTTCCCTGGAAGCTGTTAGAATACACAAAAAAATTTGCTTTCTCACTGCCTGGCACTCAGAAGGAAAGGCTACAAGGAGGGATGCTAAAAATAATTCGGTATGGTCGGTATGCTCCATGTTTTTAAAATTAGCTATCAGTATTCTAAAGAGCTGCCTGGGGGCACCTGGGTGACTCAGTCAGTTGAGCACCACCTCTTAGTTTCCACTCTGGTCATGATCTCACGGTTTGTACTATTGAGCCCCCACTTGGGGCTCTGTGCTGACAGCGTGGAGCCTGCTTGGGATTTTCTCTCTCCCTCTTTCTCTCTGCCCCTCTCTGCTCACATGCTCACTCGCTCTCTCCCTCTCAAAACAAACAAACAAACAAAATCTGCCTTGTTCATCATGTCCATAATGTAGAGAAAGATGTCAAAGCCAAGAGAGGAGCTCATCCTTTCCAGAAGACTTTTCTACAGGGTGAAGTTTGTGGCTGTGAATGGTCAGTGACTGCGAACTTTCCCAAATTGGTAAAAACATACTCATGTTCACATGCAAGGGCTTGCATGATGCCTATCAACAAATTTATTTCCAAGATCATTTTATGCCTTCGTTTAAAATAACTTTTTATTATCGATAGTAAGTTTGGTGTACATCTTACACAATAGACTGTAAGGCCCTCAAGATTTCTAAATATATCCACTGTCCATATCACCCAGAGCTCAAGGCAAGTAAGGAAGGACAAATAGAATCATCAAAAATAAGTTGGTTGCAAAGGTAACTCTCCTTCCCCAGATCCTAATAATATTTCCTCTTCAGAGTAGCCATCAACTGAGACTTCATGAAATGCAGCAGTCACCAGTAGCTTCATGCTCTGTTGTCTTTCTCCTCGAAGAAGCTTTTCTCTTTCACTCTGATATTGGACATCAGTAGGTCTCTAGATCATTCGGTCCTGCCAACAAGGAGGTTCTATTCTCTCCTTTTGTTTTCCCAAAGATTCTGCCATACTTGACAGGAGAACAGACTCATGGGTCTGACATCACCACCATAGCTGACCCTTGGACAGTGCAACACATTGGAGCTGTGAGGTTTGAGGTTTCCAGAAAAATTTCAGTCCTAAAACAGAAGACTTCTATGGAGGGAGAAGCTAACCCACAGACAAGAAGCAGGAATATTTTTAAAGGAATTAGTGAAATTGAGAAGGCAATATGGTTGTGGCTGTTGTGTTGGTATTTTTGGTAATGTGCTTCATGATCTTTTTTTCATTAGTCATATGATGTAGCCCTTTTTCTCTCCTGGCTCTGGTTTCTAACCCTCAATTTAATAGACCATACTTGTGCCAGCTGGAATAAACCCTTTCTCTAAAAAAAACCCTTGGTCAATGGGCCACACTCCTAAATATCTCTACTGGTACTGTCCATACCACACCAAGCACAGAGTCCCTCCTTGATTGCTGCATTTTCCCAACCAGTCTCTCAAAGTTTTGTTGTTTTTGATTTTAAAGAGCAGGTGGGGCTTCTGGGTTGCTCAGTCGGTTAAGCGTCTGACTTCGGCTCAGGTCATGATCTCACAGCTCATGAATTCCAGCCCTGCACTGGGCTCTGTGCTGACAGCTCAGAGCCTAGAGCCTGCTTCGTATTCTGTGTCTCCCTCTCTCTCTGCCCCTCACCTGCTCGTACTCTCTCTCTCTCTCTCTCTCTCTCTCTCAAAAATAAATAAACATTAAAAATTTTTAAATAAAAATAAAGAGCACATGAATGGGGGAGAGGGGCAGAGGGAGAGAGAGAGAATCTAATGTGGGGCTCCATCCCACAACCCTGTGGTCATGACCTGAACCCAAATCAAGAATCAGACACACAACCAACTGAGCCACCGAAGCACCTCATCTCTCAAAGTTTATGATGGGATCGAGTTTGGCTCAGATGATAGATTTTTGTGGAGCCAGATTCTGAATTCCTCAGAATCTGTCACCTCATGAACACACCCCACAGAAATTTAGAATCACTTAAGATCCTCTATATGCTACCATTGCAGGGGAGAGTATCATATAGGTAATCATTCACTCTTTTACAGATCATAAAATTTACTTATTTAAAGTTTACAAATATTTTGCCAAGTGGTACAACCTCACCACAAATGAGTTTTAGAAAATGTTCATGCCCCATCATGTCCATTTATAATTAATCTTGGTTCCCAAATCCCAGCCCTAGGCAACCACTAATCTACTTTGTCTCTATAAATTTGCCTTTTCTGGAATTTTCATACAAATGGAGTTTCACTTAACATAGTGTTTTTAAGGTTCATCCATGACATTAGCATGTGTCAGTAGTTTGTTACTTTTTATTGCTGAATAATATTCCATTGTATGGGTAAAATACATTTTGTCTATACATTGTCTGGTTGATAGACATTTAGGTTATTTTAAGTCTTGACCTATTCTGAATAATGCTTCTTTTTTTTAATGCTTATTTATTTATTTTGAGAGAGATAGAGCATGAGCAAGGGAGGGGCAGAGAGAAAGGGACACAGAGAATCCCAAGCAGGCTCCACACTATCAGCACAGAGCGTAATGCGGGGCCCAAACACATGAACTGTGAGATCATGACCCTGCCCAGATCAAGAGTCGGACGCTCGACTGACTGAGCCACCCAGGCACTCCTCTGAATAATGCTTCTATGAACATTCACATACAAGTGTTTATGTGGATGTATATTTTCATTTCTCTTGGGTAGATGCTTAGAAGTGGAATTTCTGAGTTGTAAGGCAGTCTTACATGTAACTGTTTTTGAAACTGCCACACAGTTCTCCAAAAGACAGCACCATTTTACCTCTCTTTCAACAATGTATCAGAGTTCCAATTTCTCCACATCCTTGCCAACATTTGTTATTGCCTTTTTTACTATAAACATTCTAGTGGGTATGAAATGGTATCTTATTGTGGTTTTAATTTACATTTTTCTAATGACTATTGAATGGTATCAAGCATCTTTTCACATTCTTATTAGCCATTTGTGTAACTTCTTTGATGGGATGTCTGTTCATTCTATTGCCCATTATTTGATTGAGTTGTTTGTTTTCTAACTATTGAGTGGTAAGCATTATTTATATATTATGGATACAAATCCTTTATCAGATACGTGTTTTCCAGATATTTCCTCCAGTCTGTAACTTGTCTTTTAATTTTCTTGAAAAAATTGTTAATGTTTATTTATTTTTAAGAAAGAGAAAGAAAGAAAGAAAGAAAGAAAGAAAGAAAGAAAGAAAGAAAAAATACACTGTCCATCTTAGAATAGGTAGAAGCTTTTTTTTTTTTTTTGAGATTTTTTTTCTTTAAATAGTCTCTACACCCAACATAGGGCCAGAACTGATGACCCTGAGATCAAGAGTTGCATGCTCCACTGACTGAGCCAGCCAGGCGGCCCAGTAGAAGTTTATTTTTTTTTCAATGTTTTATTTTTGAGACAGAGAGAGACAGAGCATGAGCAGGGGAGGGGCAGAGAGAGAGGGAGACACAGAATCTGAAGCAGGGTCCAGGCTCCGAGCTGTCAGCACAGAGCCCAACGTGGGGTTCAAACTCACGGAGTGTGAGATCATGACCTGAGCTGAAGTCAGACACTCAACCGACTGAGCCACCCAGGCACCCCTAGAAGTTTTAATCTAAGAAATCTTTGCCTAACGCAACGTCTGTTAACTTTTCTCTTGTTTTCTTCTAGAAATTTTGTTTTAGCTGTCACACTTAAAAAGACTTCTTTTTTAACATTTATTTATTTTTGAGAGACAGAGAGAGAGTGCAAGTGAGGGAGGGGCAGACAGAGAGGGAGACAGAATCTAAAGCAGGCTCCTGGCTCTGAACTGTCAGCCCAGAGCCCAACATGGAGCTCTGACTCATGAAGGGCAAGATCATGACCTGAGCTGAAGTTGTACACTTACCCACTAAGCCACCCAGGTGCCCCTTGGCTGTCACATTTAAGTCTATGATCTTTTTGAGTTAATTTTCTGTATATGGTATGACTTGAAGGTCATACCATAAGTTCACCTTTTTGTGTGTGGATAATCAGTTGTCCCAACACATTTGTTGAACAGACTATCCTTTCCCCCCGATGAATTGCCTTAGCACCTTTGTCAAATATCAATTAAATATAAATATAAGGATTTATTTCTGGACTCTCAGTTCTGATCCATTAATCTCTATGTCAATCCTTATGCCAGTACCGCTGCTGAGGAGATCTTAATATGGAAAATTATTAATACATTCTGCAAGCTAATGACTCCTCAGAACTTGAGAATGGCAACTCCAGAAAGTGGGACTCAGACAAGTATTCTTATACATGGTTCAGAAACAGCACAATAAGCTTTTAATAAGGCATGTTGGCTTGAGGTGATACCGATCTTAAATTTCACTCATTCTTTTTTTTTTTTTTTAAGATTTATTTATTTTTAAGAGAGAGCTCAAGCAGGAAAGGTACAGAGAGAGGGGGGGACAGAAGAGCTGAAACAGTCTCCACACTAACACCAGTGAGCCCAATGCGGGGCTTGAACTCATGAGTGGTGAGATCACAACCTGAGCCTAAGTCAGATGCTCAACCAACTGAGCCACCCAGGTGCCCCAAATTTCACTCATTCTAACACATCTATAAATAAGTTGCGTTTGTAAATAGTATCATTGGTTCCATATTAAATGTAATACATCAGTTGGCCTTGTTTGCAAGACCACTAGGATGGTGGCCAGTGGAACGCTCCACTTTTCATGTTGATGTAGTTCTTTGCATAGGGTTCAAAGGGCTGGTTCTCTTTCTTACCTGAATCAAGCTGAAAAGTTAAATTGGTAACCACGACCATGCCAGAAACATAAACTGACCATAACATTACAAGTTGGTAGGTCTTTTGACAAACATTCTGCTCCCCCTCTCCTTCCAAGAACTTGTTAGCATTGTATTTTCCTCGCCTCCTGGAAGTTAGTCATGGCAATGACTTGATGTGGCCATCAAAATTAGTGATGGGTGGAAGTTTTGTAAGCCTGTAGAGAATTCACCAAGCTTCCTATGCCTGTCTCATGGAAGTGTACGATGAGATGGAGCCTCCCTCAACCTTGGGAATCCCTGAGTGCCATGCAGAAATCCCCCCTCCCCAACCCTGCTTAACCCACATTAAACTCTGTGGCTTGAATAAGAAATGTTAGTTGTGCCAGGGAGATATTTGAGATGTTACTGTAACATAGCCTAGCTTATTATTTTTTTTAACCTAGCTTATTATAACTGCTACAACCTATGCTTAATGTGAAAACACTGCCTAAAAGTCTGTCAAATTATTGGTTTGGAACCTGATCTAGGAGCTAGGTTTGGGTTCCATTCCTGGCTCTGCTAGACCAGCTCAAGCGCACAAGTCTGGTTAAGCATGAGGTCCATTATCCCTTCAAGATACACATATTTACCCAGTCTGCAGGGGAAAGAATTTATTCTCAAGAGTCAGATTGCCTGAGTTGGAATCTCAGCTTTTATGCAGGGGACAGTTTTAGCCATATTTCTTAATTTATGTGGCCATTTCCACATATGTACAAGGCACACAACAGTCTATATACCCTATAGGAATAAATGTAAAGCATTTAGGATAGTGCCTGGTAGATAGTGCTTTGTGGGTGTTAGCTGTTGGTGAGGAATGGCTCTTGCTGAACCTCTTCACCTCTATCCAGCCATACATCCAGAACATGCCAGGCACACCCATTCCTCTCTCTTCTATTGGAGAGCTGAGCACGGAGCAGAATAGTCAACCTGGGGGGGGGGGGGGGGGGGGGACATAGGTCCAATTCAAATTCTAAAATTCTGAGCCTTGGGGCGCCTGGGTGGCTCAGTCGGCTGAGCGTCCTACTTCGGCTCAGGTCATGATCTCGAGGTGCGTGAGTTCGAGCCCCGCATCGGGCTCTGTGCTGACAGCTCAGAGCCTGGAGCCTGCTTCAGATTCTGTGTCTCCCTATCTCTGCCCCTCCCCCACCCATGCTCGCGCGCGCGCGCGCGCGCGCGCGCGCTCTCTCTCTCTCTCTCTCTCTCTGTGTCTCTCTCTCTCTCTCTGTGAAAAATAAACTTAAAAAAATAACATAACATAACATAACATAACATAACATAACATAACATAAAATTCTGGGCCTGGCTCTAGATTAGAGCTGTAACAAAAAATGAAATTGAGAGCTATGAATATGTCCTAGGTTATAAGCGCAGTTAAACATCTAGAAAGTTCATAGTAAGTTTCAGAACTTGGAACTGACCAAGTCTAACTGGCTTCAATCAGCGGGAACCTGAAAGCAAAAGTCACATTCCCATTTCACACCCAAAGAATTCACTTAATACATGTTAGGTGTCTGGTTTATTCAAACGTGGGTCAGAGCCCCGCCCCCATCCAAGGAACAGGAAGTGAATAGCTGGGAGCTATGGGGCTGAACAGGGCAGGGCTGTGCAGGTATCACAAGGTAAAAGGAGCTCAGCTGAGCAACCAGAGTTGCAGCATGGGGACCAGGCTGAGCAGGAGAAGCCCAATCCCATGGGGCATGGCCCCAGCACTCATGGCCAAGGCATAGAACCTGGCCACCTCCTCGTTGGGGTTGCCCTGGGCCGGGTCGAACCACATCTGGATGCAGCGGCCGCTCCCTCGGCTGTAGTTGCTGAGTTTGTAGGAGTGGCTCCAGATTTCACTGCACAGAGCAGCAGGTGTGGGGAAATAAAAATGGAAGTGGTGGCAGGCAGCTCCCACTGGGCACCTGTTATGCCCTGTAGGGAAGATGGAAGACCTTTAGCCACTGGGCCCAGAACTAACTTTGTTTCCGCCAATCTCACAGCCCCAATATGCCAGCTCCACACCCCACACCTCTGCCTCCAAATCTCTCCCTCCCTGACCTGCCCAGGCCCTCACCTGAGCTCCAGTCCCAGCCCTTGTGCCAGTTGCTCTTGCAGGTGTAGGACGTGCGACAGTCCTCCCACCATTGCTGACAGTCCTCCTTGCACAGGGGCACGTTCAGGATGCGTTCTTTGCGCCAGCTCTGGTTCACCTGGGAGAGGTGAGTGGAGAAAAAGGGCTCAGGTTCAAGATTCTCGGCAGCTCTGCCCTGAAGAGAGAGCTGGAGAGGCAGCCCGAGGAGTTGTCTGGGAGGCTCAGGTCCTCTGCAAAGTTGGGGGTCCAGGGGAGCACACTCATACCTGCTGGATCCAGGGCCCCAGGTTGGGGGAGCACTCATAGAGGCAGGTGTCCTGGATGAAGTGCTGTTTGCAGGCAGGTGCCATCTGTCCACAGTGGTCCCAGTTGAATCTGTACAGGTAGGAAATGTCCTTATGGGCTTCCCGGCTGGTGTTGGCAAAGCAGCAGGAATTCTTCTTCCAGGGGCTGCACTGGGTGGGGGAGACACAGGCACTAACTCCCATGCCTGGCACAGCCACAGTATTCCCATGTGCAGCCTCTCCCCCTTTAGTCTTTTTTAAATTATTTATTTATTATTATTATTTTTTAATGTTTAGTTATTTACTTGGGGGTGGGAGAGAGAAAGAGAGAGAGAGAGAGAAGGAGAGAGGGAGAGAGAGAAAATCCCAAGCAGGCTCTGTGCTGTCAGTACAGAGACTGACATTGGGCTTGATCCCATGAACTATGAGATCATAACCTGAGCTGAAATCAAGAGTCCTACACTTGACTCACTGAGCTACCAAGACTCCTCCCTCTTTTATCCCCTAACACAGTCAATCTTTCAGAGAAATACTTGCCACTGGGGGACCCTCTTTGGGGGAAGTGCAGCCATTATAAAATTCAATAATCCAAATCTCTATTGAGCTCCTACTTACTCTAACCCAGAAGGTAGAGACATAACAATGAAAACTCATCAACTGCTTTGGAAAGAGATTAAGCAGGGGAGAGGGATGGGGAAGGGCAGTTTTCTAGACTTGTCAGACAAGCCTCATTTAGAAGGTGACAAAGACCCAGAGGTGAGGAGGCAAGCTAAATAAATTGGAACCTCAGAATAGATCTAATTACATAAATACTCAAAACAGTGAATGAATGAAAACCCATAGTTTAGAATTCAGTTTAAAAGCAAAATATTAAAATGTGCTCTTTAGGGGCGCCTGGGTGGTTTAGTTGCTTAAGTGACTGACTTTGGCTCAGGTCAGGATCTCACGGTTTGTGAGTTCGAGCCCTGCATGGGGCTCTGTGCTGGCAGCACAGAACCTGCTTTGGATTCTGTGTCTCCCCCTCTCTCTGCCCCTCCTCTGCTCATGCTCTATCTCTGTCTCTGTCTCTCTCAAAAATAAATAAGATAAACATTGTTTTAAAAAGCTTAAAAAACCACAATAAAAACAAAAAAAAGTGCACTTTAAAAGAAGTTAAAATCAAGGCTGCTCAAAGTATGCAAGTTACACCATCACTTAGCTGCAGGCTCAGTGATTCTGAGCAAGCACTAACTGGGGACTGTGATCATTATCTGCTACTGAGGTCAAAATGAACATTTACAGGGGCGCCTGGGTGGCTCGGTCGGTTAAGCGTCCGACTTCGGCTCAGGTCATGATCTCGCGGCCCGTGAGTTCGAGCCCCGCATCGGGCTCTGGGCTGACCGCTCAGAGCCCGGAGCCTGTTTCAGATTCTGTGTCTCCCTCTCTCTCTCTGCCCCTCCCCTGTTCATGCTCTGTCTCTCTCTGTCTCAAAAATAAATAAACGTTAAAAAAATTTAAAAAAAAATGAACATTTACATATTGGAATGCATTTTACAAGTGACTTCCCTTTTGTGTTTTCTTTACAGTTATGCATCATATTGCTTTTTTAATGCTTAGATAGGTCCAGGATATTAAAGGGGTTGTGACATGGGGCACCTGGGTGGCTCAGTCGGTTAAGCGTCCGCCTTGACTTCGGCTCAGGTCATGATCTCACGGCCCGTGAGTTTGAGCCCCGAGTCGGGGTCTGGGCTGACGGCTCGGAGCCTGGAGCCTGTTTCCAATTCTGTGTCTCCCTCTCTCTCAGCCCCTCCCCCGTTCATGCTCTGCCTCTCTCTGTCTCAAAAATAAATAAACGTTAAAAAAAAAAAGGGGGTTGTGACAAAATAATTTTCATAGAAAAGAGACCTCAGGTCCAACAAAAAAGGTCAAGAGCCCCAGTGGAAATGATTGCTAGATGCATGAATCAATGTGCCTCACACCCAGCCTCAAGACCGTGAGAAATCTACTTTTCTCGAGCTGTTTGGGGCTGGAGGGAAAGAAACCACAATGTGTTGTGTGCACTTGCTGCTCTCAGATTCTTGGGTCAGTTCCTGTCTAAACTCTGAAATCAAAATCAGCCCATGGGTCTGATGTGTCTGACGGGTCTCTCTGTGTCATTTCCCAGGCTCCTCTCTGGACGTGCTTCCTGATCTGTGTAACGCGGAAACCCAACAACCAAGGAGCTGAGGTGCTGGCATTGTACTGGCGACACTGGGCACACAGTATGTGGTAAGCCAGTAGTTGCCCGCATTAGTGCAAACTCAAAGTCTCTCAGGTGGCCTTCCTGCCTCCACCATGGAAAGGGTTTGATGCTTCTATCTCTGGCTGCCCTCTTCCTGAGTCAGCACCTCCCCACCTCGGATCACCCCTCCGCCCACCTGCTCATGCAGCTCGTCTTCTGGGCTTGGCTTTTCCTTGTGGTGCTTGGCATCCATACAGACATTGAGAAGCTCAGTCCTGGGCCGGGCTGCCCACACTGCAGCCACCCCCGCCAGAAGGAGCAGCAACTCTGTTGTCACCAGCTGGGCCATGTCAGTGTCTGAAGGAAGACCTGTGGTCAGTGGCACCAAGGAAAGCAGAGGTGGGGCCTCCAGGTGTGTGGGAACAGCCCCAGGTGGGTGGAGCCTCCAAGAAGCCTGGGCCGGGTCATGCCCCACCCCTACCCCTGTCTTCATAGCCTCAGGGAGGGGTGGGATCAGACACCGCCCTCTGGGACAGTCCTTGCTAGTGTCATTAGTGACTTCTCCAGGTGGACAGGAGGATCAAATGATGAAACTAAGGGATGGGGTTTGGGCAAAATGAAGAAATAGCCGGGAGATTGCCATAGGTCCACAGTCTTGTTTGAAATCCTTGGAGGCAAGTGTTTCAGAATTTCAAGTATTTAGGATTTTGTAAAAGTAATACAATTCACCTGCACGCAACAGTCAAGCATACATTCTGTGCTGAAATAGCTACACTGGTGGGAGAAATAAAAACTATAATAACCTCACATTAATTTTCAGGTCAGATTTTGACACCAAATGACTTCGTGCAAACTTTGACAATAACCTCAGTTTTGGAGCTCCAGATAAGCCGCAGACCTAAGTTTAAAACAAGACAACAAAACCCAGCCCCAGTTCCAGCCCTTCCCAGCCTCATCATTTGGCCTCTCCTGGAGATCCTGCACCACGGGGAATGTCCCAGGGCACAGAGGGCTGTGGGCAGCCAGCTGGACAGCCTCCGGGGCCTTGGGGAGGTTCCTGCCCCCGACCACAGAGCTGGCCTCCCTTTGGCTTTCGTAGCACCTGAATCCTCTGAATTCAGACACTGAACTTTGGGAGGGAACTGACCGTTCCTTCACCCCACCGGTCACCAGGCGCCTGGGCTCTCCTAAAGTTTGGCATTCATTTCCCATGGCTCCCAAAGCGCACACGCCCCTCTGCTCAAAGTTGCCTTGTCTCCACACTGCCTTGCCCTCCCCGCCCTGTCCTGTGGAGCTCAGGCAGCTTCCTTGGCCTCCTGGACGGGACCTGAGCTGGGTGGCCTCCAGGCTGACTGCCTGGCAGGGCTTGGGAAACCTGGAATTGAATTCCCACCTCCCCTCTCCTCCTCGCCCCTCACCTTTCCACAATCCAATATTCTGCTGCTCTATTTACTCCAGTGTTTATTCATTCTCTCACTTGGTAATTCATTCATTCCAGGACCCAATCATCCTTCTAATGACCCAATCACTCACTGATTGGGTCACAAGACAAATCAGTACTCTCGGGAGCACCAGGTGACTCTTTGGATCAGGCTCTTTGGGGAAACACGGTCTAGCAGTTTAGAGCACAGTTCTCAGCCCTAACACACCACCTCTGGCTTGACCTTGGGGGAAAATAACTCAAATTATCTTGAGCTTTAGCGTCCTCATCTGAGCACTAAATGTAGGGGAGAAAACCCTAACAAATGAGAGTCAGCTGGGCACGGATTGTGTCATCAGTTGGCTCAGGCTGAGGGATGTGCCCCACCTACCATAATAGAGACCCCCCAAGATTGATACAGGCCCCTCGATTCCAGAGCTCCTTCAGCTTTGTCCCTTGCACCTTCGCTGTGCTGAGGCTTTCATGGGGGCCGCTGATGGGGAGTACTAGGGAGGTCTGGGTGGAGGCTGAGAAGGCCCTTCCCCAGGCTTGGTGGGCCCCACCTGGTCGGTCAGTAGTTTTTCTTGCTGTGGTGGTTGCTCTCTAGAGTCAGAGCTCTCTTCTCCCTGCAACCTATGCTCTCTGCAAGTTGCTCTCCACATTCCTAGTCTCAGCTTCAGATACTGGTGCAGCTGTGCCCCCACCAACCACCATCACCCTGAACACACACAACCCAGGGCCCCAGACGTGAAGCGCTAAGAACCCAGCACTGTGCTGAAAGGTAAAAGTCCGCTGGTTCTAGTTCGGTAGTGGACACCAGCTTGTGGTTTTAACCTTGGGCAGACCCTGCTCTGGGCCCTTAGCTTCCACTTCTGGATTCTCTAGGATTTAGGCAAAGTGGATCCTCTCGGTGCAGCAAATTCTTTAGCACATGCTGGGAGCACAGCGGGGTGTGTTGCCTCTACTAAAGGGGTGGGGAGTGGCATACCTGGGAGAGGAAGTGGTTCCTGGTCTGGCTCAGGCCTCTGCTCCGCTCTACAGTCCCCCTTGCCTTACTCCGGGGCACAGCCGCGGTTTAGTGGCCTAGGAGACGGGCAGTAGGTCAGGCAGCAGGGAATGTGGCCCAGGAGTGGAGCCCGGGATCGGGCGAAGGCCACTCAGCCGTTAATTCTTTTTTTTTTTTTTTTTTTTTTTTTTAAGTAAAATAGCTATTTATTCAGCCTCTTGTCATGCCAAAATGTTTTGTGCATATACCACTCTAATTAGCACACCCTCTGTAACAGGCAAAATTGTACATCAAATTATATGTCATGTTACCTCATTATATAAAAATGTAAAGTGAAAATGATTTTTCAATTCCTTTTAACGTTACTAGTAAACAATTCAGCAGTAGATATGAGGCACAAACTCTTAGTAAAATATGACACAGGAAGAGCAATAATGTAATTCTCACTTAACTTGTCACAATTTGTTATGAATATACAAAGACAAGTTTCTAAAGTGTTATATTTACTAAGATTCTGGCAATAGCTTTATGTAACAAGACACAGCATACCAGGCCTGCCACTCAACTTGTTTATGGTAAGACTCAGCTTCAGTATGAAGCTGTTAAAAAAAAGAAAAAATTAGAAGTCTGCTTTTTTGTTTTACATGCTAAGTATCTTGGCAAGTATGCCATTAACCACAGTATGGAATTTAAGAGCAGGAATAAGGAGTTAATAAAAGCTAAACACGGCAGCCTAAACAAAATGCATACAAAAATAAAGTAACTATCGCTGGTTACATAAAATTTTCCTGACTGGTTAAAACTAACAGTGTAAAACATGCGTTTTAGAATCTTTAGCTGTCAAGTTCAAAAAGTACCAGTGTCTATTTGAAATGATTCCTCTCCAAAGCCAAAGTGTAGTCAAAGTTAATTCAAATGTTATAACACATTCTAATGCTAAAAAACATTCAGTATTATTGAAGTGGAGGTAAATCCCAGAGCTTTTGGGGCTTTGTCGTGCTGCAAAAGGCTGTTACTCTGGTTCACTTAAAGCAGCAAGTGACAAGAGTCCAAGGATGTCTAAGGGCAAGACTGCTGTACCAGCTCTGAGCTCCCCATGAAGCATGGCTACTGTGTCCACAAAAATAGGATGTGTGAGGATAAAAGGCACGCTACTCTTCTAGCTAAAGAGATAGCAAACCACCCCCCCCCCCAACCTCAAAGCTCCTTCCCCAGGTAAATAAAAGTATATAAGGGGAAAAATTAAAATACACTTATCTACTGAATAAGAATTTTGAAATATCAGTGTAATCCCTATTTCCAAAATGTTAACTAGAGTCATCTGGTCATTTCTAATTACATCTTAAATGATATATCCAGATTCGATTTCTGTTGATGTATCATTAGCTACTTCGAGTCAAAAATAGTAATTTTATTCCCAAATCTTAACCACTAGCACAACTGCAATGTATTACCTCCCAGAGTTGTTCAGCCTTGGAAGAGAAAAAACTGATGTTCAAGCAGCAGGCAACAATTATGGCCCTTTCACACAGAGGCATCCGAGTGGCTACTGCATAGTCCAGTAATAATTCTAAAAACAAGAAAATTCATGCATTTTAGTAATTATGTCATAATTTTAACTGTTGAAATTTCCTTAGACATTGCACTTTCTTTATAAAGGAATCCTGATTTTTCTTAATATTATGACAAGTCGGGACTTGAACTAGCAGCCTTCTTTTTCTTCTTACTGTGTTTCTCATGCTTCTTTTTCTTTTTTGTTTTTTCTTTTCCTCGTTCTTCACTGCTTTTCTTCTTTTTTGCTCATACTTCTTCAACATAATCTGATTCTGATAAGGACTCAGATGATAAAGGCTTATCTTCAGGACGCATCTTTCTTTTTTGCTGAGTCCTTTAATGTCCTTGTCTTTCTCAGTTGCATCCTTTGACTTCTCTTTCTTTTTTTAAACTATCCTTACTGTCCCATTCAGTTTCTGACATGGAGCTTTCAGAAGATTTATGTGAACGATTCTTCTTTCTCTTTTTTCTTTTTCCTTGTTTTTTTAATTTTTTTTTTTTTTAACGTTTATTTATTTTTGGGACAGAGAGAGACAGAGCATGAATGGGGGAGGGCCACAGAGAGAGGGAGACACAGAATCTGGAACAGGCTCCAGGCTCTGAGCTGTCAGCACAGAGCCCGACGCGGGGCTCGAACCCACATACCACGAGATCGTGACCTGAGCCGAAGTCGGACGCTTACCCGACCGAGCCACCAGGCGCCCCAAAGATGGGGAACTGATCCAGTTTTTTGTTTTTTTTTTTCAATGTTTTTTATTTATTTTTGGGACAGAGAGAGACAGAGCATGAACGGGGGAGGGGCAGAGAGAGAGGGAGACACAGAATCGGAAACAGGCTCCAGGCTCCGAGCCATCAGCCCAGAGCCTGACGCGGGGCTCGAACTCACGGACCGCAAGATCGTGACCTGGCTGAAGTCGGACGCTTAACCGACTGCGCCACCCAGGCGCCCCTCTTTTTCCTTGTTTTTTATCCTCATCTTCAGAATCCAAAGAACTGCTGGAAGAAGCAGAGCTTGATGAAGAAGATGAATACCTACCAGATTTCTTCTTTTTTTTTTTCTTTCTCTGTTTTTTTTGGATGAGCTCTCACGTCCACTTAATAATTTCTCCCTGTGTTTTTCCAGTTCTTTCTTCCAATTCTCATTTTCTCTTCAAATTCAGCCAATGCCTTGGAGCCTTTCTTTTTCTTCTCTAGTTGTTCTTTCACTTCTTCCCAGGTAGGCCTTGGTCGATTCAGATAATTTTGGGTCATTGGCCCTGAAGACTGGATTGGACCCCTGGATCTGGCTATTGCTATTGGGTTCATATAGGCCACTCGATTTTCCTGCTGCCCCATGGTGCGGGACTAAGCACACAGTCAGGCACAGAGGAAGATCAAGCCAGAGAGGTGGCTGAGGTGGGCCCACCGCAGGTCCTTCGGCCTACTCAGCAGTTAATTCTTGCACGTCAATTATTGTGGACACTAGCCAGCTTCCACAGGAGGTGGGTGGATTAATAGTGCCGGCCTAGGGCCAGTCCCCAGCCCCACTTACCCCATTTTCTCCCCCAGACTCAGGTCTGATAAAACCTTGCAGCCTGAGTTGCCGAGTCCTTTAAAACAATCTGATCCACTTCCAACCCCCTGTCCTTGTTATACAGAAGAGAATGAGACCCAGAGAATCAGGATAGAACCAATTGCAGGGCAAGGGCTGGAGTGCAAGCTTCCAAGCTCCCAGCCAGCTGTAGAGAGCACAGAACTCTCCAGTCCCCAACTTATAGATCCAGCAACTCCTCCAAGCTCATCAGCCCCAGGCATTGCTCACCTCCAGCTGCACAATCAGATGTTCAGATGCCCAGAACCCCAGGCCCCAGCCCTCCTCCCTCCACTCTCCTGCCCCCCACATCTACCCATACAGGTGCCCCATCTATGGCATCATCAGAGTCTGGTCTCATGTAGACCCCTCCCACCTCTCTCACCCTAGCCAAGGACACAAGTCTTCCTTTTATCATGGTGGTACCGCTTTTGGGGAAAGGGAAGAGTAGAGGAGCAAATTTGGGCACGAGAAAATACCAAGCTTTATTTTGTCACAGCGCCTGTGTGCAACCCAGGGAGAAGTGGTTACAGAGACGAAAGCCTAGAGGAAGGGTCTAGGTTGGATGCAGATGTGGGAGCCATCAACCTATGGATGGCAATAGAAGTTTAAGGAAGATGGAGCCTCAATACCCTGGGGAAGGCCATAGGTCTGGGCCCATGGAACAGGGAGGGGGTGGGATTGCTGGGGGAGCAGCCAAGCCCTAAAGGGTCTGCAAAGAAATGGACTCCCAGGAGACCCCCAGCTCATGCCCTGCTTTCCCTCTCCCTCAGAGTGATCCTTACTTGAATCCTGTGACAAGCAGGGAGGGTTCAGCCCTCTGAAGACCTTGGCAGATAAGGCACCGTTGGACCCTTCAGACCTCTCTTCTGGCTTTATAGGACCAGACAGCCTTCTCCTGATTGGGGAAGAATGACCAGAGATCTAGGAATGTCTTAAGGTGGGAGCTCTTTCAGATTGGACTTGTCCCTGCCCGCACCCTCCACCCCTGCCCTGGGGGCTGATCATTAACTGGGCTTTGTGGCCCCTCCACCAGGAGAGTAAGGCCCTGGGCCCTGATGGCTTCAGAAGTAACCAGCCACTGGGAGGTGATTTGGGGGTGGGGTTATGACCTGTGGGGAGTCCCTGCCCTTGTTGAGCCTCAAGCCTGGTTCTGAATCTGAGATCTGGGTGCTGGGGCGGGGGTGAAGCAGCCACCTTGGAGCAGATCCCAAGAGAGTTATCTGCCTGGACCGGAAGCTTAATATCAGCAAGGTGAGCTATCCGCATCCTTGTAGAACCCAATCTGTAGGCTGCCCTGTGACCAGACAAAGATAACAGGAAGGTGTTTGGCCTACAAAGGGAGAGGCCCTGGGCTGCAGGGAGTGGGGGTGGGAGAAACTGGAGCTTTACCTGAGTGCCAGCCCATCAGCTGTGGAAACTGTGGTTCCCAGGCAGCAAGGTGGGGCTAGGATTCAGATCTGAGTCCCATTCCAAACCAGATCCTTTCACAAAGAATGAAAGAGAAGCTTTGTGAGAGGCACTCAGGGCATCAGCCTAAGGCTTGCAAATCCAATGTTTCTCCTCTGGCCTCAATTCCTGCCCTTGCCGTCTTAACTTCTATTTCAGCCATCTAGAAATTTTTGCTTGTGCTTTGGTCCCACCAAGTTTTTGTACATGCTGAACCATAACCATGGAATACCGGTCCGCCCTCCGTTTTCTGCTTGGCAAACATTACTCCTCTGGAAGCCTCCTCTAACCTCCCTGGGCTTCCATAGGCTACTTGTGAGGGCTTGTGTTGTCAGGGACAGCAGATGATAAACACAGTAGGTAGGTGTTTGTAGAAAGGGACTGGAGCAATGTGATAAGAAAGTGCCTGGATGACTTCTTTTGGTTGAGTGGTCAGAAGTCCTGTTAGTGGGAATTGTAGGTTGAAATCTGAGAGGCTATGAGGAGCCAGCCCACAGAGGACAAAGGAACGTTCCAGTAACACAGAAAGAGAATTGCCTGAGAAAGGCCCAAAGTGAAAAGTGTGAATGGTATGGAAGGGGAACAGTTTGACACGAGTGAGCTCTAAGTTGGGGCGGATGGCAGGGCTTTCTATGCCATTGAAGCTTAGTTTTTCCAACAGATACCATGGAAAAGCCTTAAAGCTCTGGTGAGGGGCTGTCATGTAGTAAGACATTTTTTGTGTTTGTTTTACTTTTTTTCCTTTTTTAAAAAATCTTTATTTATGGGAGAGAGAGAGACAGAGTGCAAGCTGGGGAGGGGCAGAGAGAGAGGGAGAAGCAAGCTCTAGGCTCTGAGCTGTCAGCACAGACCCTGACGGTGTGACTTGAACCCATGAACTGTGAGATCATGACCTGAGCCAAGTCGGATGCTTAACTGCCTGAGCCACCCAAGCACCCGAATGCATATGCTTCTTGACCCAGCAATCCCTTTTCTGGAATTCAAGTATAGCATTCTACCATGCATAAGATGACTCAGTGTAGCATTATTTGTCCTTTTAAGAAAGGGAAGCAATGCCATTGCTCTTCATTGGCATTCCCTACCCACTACCACCACCAATAGCTCCACCCTAGTCCACATCTAGAAAGGGAAGGAAGGGGCAAGAAACTTTTATTTCCCACCAGGAGCCTGATGACTCATCTGCCAGTCTCTGCCCACCTCTTCCACCAATGCCCTCATCCCCTGTGATGTAGGAGTGATGAACTTGGGGGAGGGAACTTGAGGGGGAAGCCTGGTGCAGAAGTAAGAACCTCAGACTTAGGGGTCAGTTTCCACCCCTACTTACTGGTGAACTTCAAGCCAGTCCCAGTCCCTCTTTGGGCCTCTCAATAGGAATGATAAAGCAATGAGGCATGTTGCCCCCCAAATGACTCATCTCCAAATTATTTACGAGACACAAGATATACCTGGATCTGTCTATTAAAATAGGCTGTCAGAGGAACCCCATATGACCCATCTTGGATCAAGAAGCATAATTACTAGGGCATTGGGAGGCCCCTTTATCTGAGATTGCTGAGCTGGGCTGAGGCTGGGTCACCTAGGCTGGGTGCAGTCAAGGAAGATGTCCAGATGTCGGCAGTGGGAGGGACTCAGCTGAGGAGCCAGAGGTGCAGCATAGGGACCAAATTGAGCAGGAGAAGCCCAATCCCATGGGACATGGCCCCAGCACTCATGGCCAAGGCATAGAACCTGGCCACTTCCTCGTTGGGGTTGCCCTGGGCCGGGTCGAACCACATCTGGATGCAGCGGCCGCTCCCTCGGTTGTAGTTGCTGAGTTTGTAGGAGCGGCTCCAGATGCCCTCACACAGGGCTGCGGGCATGGGAAAGTAGGTCTCAAATGTGCGACAGGTGGCTCCGGCCGGACACTTGTTCGATCCTGCATGGGGAGAGAGGGTGGACACAGACATTCAGCCCCTGGGCCCAAAGCCCATTTCTGGCCACCCCCCTGGAGATCCGCACCCAACCCCAGATCCTCGGACCCCGCCTCCATCTCCGCACCCCCAGGCCCTCACCTGAGCTCCAGTCCCAGCCCTTGTGCCAGTTGCTCTTGCAGGTGTAGGAGGTGCGGCAGTCCTCCCACCATTGCTGACAGTCCTCCTTGCACAGGGGCACGTCCAGGAAGCGTTCCTTGCGCCAGCTCTGGTTCACCTGGGTGGGAGGGGGGGAGGGAGGGCTCCTCTCAGCCAGGGGTGCTGGCAGCCACCGCCTTGACCACCTTGACCGAGCAGGATGGCAGCCCGCTGGGCTGGGGTGAGGGAGAGGCCCGTACCTCCTGGATCCAGGGCCCCAGATTGGGTGAGCACTCGTACAGACAGTTGTCCTGAATGAAGTGGCGCTGGCAGGCAGGCTCTATCTTGCCGCAGTGGTCCAGGTTAAAGTTATACAAGAGGGAGGGGTCCTTGTGCAGCTCCTGGCTGGTGTTGTGTGAGCAGCAGGCGTTCTTCCTCCAGGGAATGCACTGGGTGGAGAAGACACTGGAACACATGCCTCCCCCACCACAGCTGTCTCCTCCATATTCCGGCTCCTTGGCCCCAGGTAGGGCATCCAGAGGAATACTTGCTGGGGAGGGTGCCTCTATGCCTGGCCCTTGGGGTAGTTATAACAGAACTTTTAACAGAGAGTAAAACAGAGGATGTGGGAGGCATGGGAACCACTGTCTGGGGGAGCAATTATTTTTACAGCTCTAAACAGTTTACAAAGTTATTTCACATGATTCGGGTTATTTATATTACTCATTCCGCATCCAGCCCATATTAACTGAATGCTTACCTTCAATCAGGCGTTGTGCTAGGTGCTGAGAATATAGTAGTGAACAAAACAGATCAAATCTCTACCTTTATGGAGCTTATAGTTTTAGTCCCGGGCAGAGGGAAGATACAGATCATTGTAGGCACAGAAAACAACAAGTGCAAAGTCCCTGAGGCTTTGGCACTTTATGCCTTCAACGGTCTAGTGAAAACATCATTACTTCAACTTTGACAGAGTTTACATAAACTGCATCCCTGGGAAATGGTAGGATCAAGATTTTAACTCAGGACAGGGGTGGGGTTGAAAAGCCTGGCTCCAAGCTGTGGTAAGGGTGGAGATGAGGGGGGCTGATCTGCTGTCGTCTGGTCTGGAATCCCAGGCTAGGGGACTTCAGATAGGTCCAGAAAGCAGTGGGGAACAGAGGGGCAATGTCTTGCACATGAACCCCGGTGTGGACCTGACTCAACGCGGGAGGCAATCCCAGAGAGGTAAATTCGAGACAGCTAAGACAGAGGAAGTGGCGAAGGTGTCTGAAGAAATCGTTCTAAGCTGGGCCTCCAGAGCTGAGTGATTATGAGCAGATTGCTTAAAATCTCTGAGATGACCTCTAGCACCCAGGGCCAAGTGACAGGGGAGATGTGACAGGTCTGGGCACTCAGGAGAAACTCAGGAAAACCCATGAGGGTAGAACCAAACCTACCCTTCTCCAGCAACCCAGCACGCCCCCAGCACGGCTGACACAGAACATGCTTCCAGGCCTCCCTAACTTCATGCACACTCCTCCTCTGATGCCCCAACTCTCAGTTGCCCTGCAAGAACCCATGCACCTCATCCCTGACCTGCCCACCACAGTCAGTGGCTTCTGCCTCCACAAGATTAATTATATAATGAAAATCACTTGCTGGCCTATAGCAGGGGCTCAACATAAATAAGCACTCTCAGTGCAGCCCCTGTCTCAGAGTTACAGAATCATCTGTCTCCCACAAAAGTCTGTGTGCCATTTCTTGGAGAAGAAGAAGTGCTCCAGAGGGTTCTTCAAAGCACCCTCTAGAACTTAAAATGTTCTGAAAATGAAGTGGTGGATACAGACTTCCGGTTTTGGAAGATAAAAAGCTCTGGAGATGGGTGGTGGTGATGGTCCCAAGACAATGTGCATGGATTTATTTTTTTTAAATTTTTTTTTTTTTCAACGTTTATTTATTTTTGGGACAGAGAGAGACAGAGCATGAACGGGGGAGGGGCAGAGAGAGAGGGAGACACAGAATCGGAAACAGGCTCCAGGCTCCGAGCCATCAGCCCAGAGCCTGACGCGGGGCTCGAACTCACGGACCGTGAGATCGTGACCTGGCTGAAGTCGGACGCTTAACCGACTGCGCCACCCAGGCGCCCCAATGTGCATGGATTTAATACCACTGAACTGGATACTTAGACATGCTTAAAATGGCATATTTTATGTTACTCATATTTTAGCCATGCACACATGCACAAAGCAAATGATATATCGGAAATGACTCAGAAGTCATGGGGCTCTGGGCTTCCCGCCCTTCACTTCCAGCCCCTGGGTCAGTCTATGCCTTCTTTACCTGGAAACATCCCCGGCCCTCTAGCAACGTGAGATTTTGTGGGGAACAGAGGAGGAGACCAGGAAGAGTGAAATACTGACATCTCTCACGATCCTGGAGTTCAACCTCAGGTTCGGGTTCCCTGAGTGGCTTCAGGGGCTTTACCTATAAAAGGAGGGCCCTCACCTCCCCTTCTCTGTGGGCAGCAGCATCCTTGGCTCTTGCCTCACTACTCTTGCCACGGCTTGTGCTGTAACCCTGCCACCCGTGTACATGCTGTTCTCTGCTAGGCTGCCCTTTCCTGCTTTGTCTTCCTGGAAATCTCTTACTCATCCTCCAAGGCCAAGGCTGATGGCACCTTTCCTGGGAAGTGTTCCCAGCATTATCTGATTTGTCACTGTCTCTTCAGGACTTAATAGGGGTGGAGGACCTGGACTGTTCATATGTGTTTGCCGCATTGTGACCTTGAGGGACCTGTCTCCCCTGTACCTCGTCTTTGAGCTGCGTAGGCTGGCACATAGTTAATGCTGGGAAAGGCACTGCCCGACTCTGTCCTAAGCCCTGCTAAAGACTAGCCTCTCAATTCCCACATGTACCTGTGCCCTCTCTGGGCCTCATTTCCCATTTCCTTATCTGAATGAGTAGAGACCATCCACCTACCAATTAGGCCCTTTGGGCATATTCACTGACAAGGCGTGAGGAAAGCACTTGGCCCATAGTGGGTGCCAGAAAATGGTCCCCTCACTACAGTAAATCTGGTGGCCTCCTGGGGATTGCCTCAGCCACCCTCTTGACTCCATTGCTCCCCAAAACTGATCTTCCCATTTCCCAACTTCTTGCATTCTCCCCAACCCTTGACCCCACTCCATCCTCACCTGGTCATGCAGCTTGTCCTCAGGGCCCGGCTTTGTCTTGTGGTGCTTGGCGTCCGTGCAGACATTGAGCAGGTCTCTCCTGGCCCCTGGAGTCCTGGACTGGGCGCCCCACGCAGTAGCCACCGAAACCAGAAGCAGCAGCTGTGTCATCTGCCAGGCCATGTTCATCTATTCCTGCCAGAAAGCCACAGTCAGAGGTGGACACAGCCTGAGAGAGAGGCAGCAGCCATGAGACTCTCCACCGAGTTTCTTGTCTGCCTGCCAAGCCCAGATCTCTGCCTCCTCACCCAGCTTATCCCCTAGGGCACCTGAGCCAAACAACAAGGCAGATGTAGAGGTCTAGGCCAGAAGGCAAGATCCAAGGGCCTTCTTCCAAGGGCCCTCCAATGCTAGCTTGCTCTACCTTGGTGGGAGCCACCACCCTTCTCTGGATATATCCTTCTGTATTTCACTGGTGGTGTTTCATCCACAGTCTGAGAGTCCTGCCAGCTCGGCAAGTCTTCTCAGATCTGCACAACGGGAACCACAGGAAGTGGTCTGCTGATGAGGGTGGGGAGTGAGAGGAAGAAGTACCTGTCAGCCTCAGCCCATCCCCCACCAGTCCAAGGTAGCCTAGTTTCAGGCCCCCGGAGACTGCCAGTGGGCAGACAGGGATGCTGACCTAGGGCCAGCTGAAGGCCACTGAGCCATTCAGTTACCGCTTATGGTCCTGGACCCGGTGACACGGGAGTTGGGGGATGCTAGGGGTGCAATGTGGAGAGCCAATGAGGGTGCAGGCCCGGAGAGTCAGAGCCCGGTTTCTCACACCTCAACAACCCCTCCCCACCACACAAGGGTCTTGGGAAGTTACCCTGGTGGAGCCAGGCGTAGAACCAGGGGAAGGCCAAGAGTAAGGCACTTGAAGGAGGGAACGGAGCCAGAGCAGTGGGTGGTGGGAGTTACCAGAGGAAAATTCAGCAGACACAAGAGACCCCAGGAGAACTGGGAAAGACTTCATCTTTCCTCCCCTCTTTCTCCCCACTTTCCCTCAAAGCCTGAACTTGCCTCTGCCCTCAGCCCACCTGGGAGGAACAGTGTCTCCCTCCTCCTCTCCACTCCCTCTTATAAACCTACCTGGACTGCTTCTCCAGTGTCTCAGTCAGGCGGGGTGGTCAGGCTCTGTCTAGGAAACAGCTCAACTGTTTTTCAGTGAGAGGCCAGGTAAATAAATTATGGTCCACCCAATGGGATCTAACCTGGTATAAAAGATTGAGAAAGCTCTTGGTGTACAAATATGGGAAAAGCTCCAAGTATATTGTTAAGTGAAAGAAGGAGGGTGCAGAAAGGTGTTGGTAGAATGCAATCTTTTGTGTAAACAAGGAAGAGGGAGAATGTATGTGCTTGCGTAAGAAAATTCTGGAAATGTAGAAGAAAATTTTTTAAGTAGTTGCTTGGTGGGATGACACAGGATTAGGAATGAGACTTTCTTCTATTTAAAAAAAATTTTTTTAAGTTTATTAATTTTTTAGTAATCTCTACCCAACAGGGGGTCAAACTCCCAACCCCAAGATCAAGAGTCGCATGCTCTTCTGACCGAGCCAGACAGGTGCACTGAGACTTTCTTCTATAAATCTTTCTATGCTGTTTTGATTTTTTGAACCATATGAGTATATACCTTATTTAAATATAACATGTATGTTTGTATGTATATGAATATAAATATATAAAATGTTGAATGGAAAGATAAAATACAGAATGATGCATCTGATTTGATACCATTATGTACATTTCAGTAAGAAGGATATTTATAAAATAATGCTATGTATTAGTTATGGATACTATAGATATGTTTGCAGAAATGTGAACATGAGGCTACCATTAGTCCTAGGTCCTTGCGTATACTACCATAGAAATTCTGTGCGTTTATGCCATATGCAGTTGACCCCTTGAACAACATGGATTTGAACTGCACAGGTCTACTTAAACACAGATTTTCTTCGGATAAACAGTACAGTACTATAAATGCATTTTCTCAATAACATTTTCTTTTCTCTAGCTTATTTTATTGTATGAATATGGCATAAATACACATAACATACAAATTATGTGTTAATTGTTTATGTTACTGGTAAGGCTTCCAGTCAACAGTAGGCTATTACTAGTTAGGTTCTGGGGGAGTCAAAAGTCACATGCGGATTTCTTTTTTCTTTCTTTCTTTCTTTCTTTTTTTAATTTTAATGTTTATTTTTGAAAGAGAGCATGAGCGGGGAAGGGACAGAAAGAGAGGGAGACACAGAATCTGAAGCAGGCTCCAGGCTCTGAGCTGTCAGCACAGAGCCCGATGCGGGGCTCAAACTCACGGACCGTGAGATCATGACCTGAGCTGAAGTCGGATGCCCAACCAACTGAGCCACCCAGGCACCCCTAACATGCAAATTTTCAACTGCACAGTGAGGTAGGGAGTATCAGCACTCCTAACCTCTGCATTGTTCAAGGCCAACCATATGTTCCATTTTTGTGCACAAATGATAGCATACTGTTCTACACTTTGCCTTTTGGGGGTAGTTTCACTGTACATTTGTGCTTTTTTTTTAAAGTCTATTTATGTATTTTGAGAGAGAGAGAGAGAGAGAGAGAGAGAGAGAGAGAGAGAGCGCGCGCATGTGCATGTGCATGTGAGTGGGGGAGGGACAGAGAGAGAAGGAAAGAATCCCAAGCAGGTTCTACGTTGTCTGCACAGAGCCCAACATGAGGCTCGATCTCACCAACTGTGAGATCATGATTTGAGCTGAAATCAAGAGTCGGACACTTAACCGACTGAGCCACCCAGGCACTCCTCACTATACATTTATGCTTTTGACAAAACAAACAAAAACCTCATGAAGCCAAGTTATCCACACTTACACACTTGAGTATTATCGTCACAGCTGATACCATAACCTTCAAGTATTTCTTTATGCCTTGTATGGTCTGAAATTAATTAAAATGCTCTCTATGGCAAAAACCCTTTCTTTAACCATTATAAAAAAGTTAAGAAAGGAGGCACCTGGCTGGCTCAGTCAGTGGAGCACGTGATTCTTTTAAAAAAAAAATTTTTTTTTAATGTTTATTTTATTTTTGAGACAGAGGGAGACAGTGCATGAGCAGGGGAGGGGCAGAGAGAGAGGGAGACACAGAATCTTAAGCAGGCTCCAGGCTCCGAGCTGTCAGCACAGAGCCCGATGCGGGGCTCGAACTCACGGACCCTGAGATCATGACCTGAGCCGAAGTCGGAAGCTCAACGGACTGAGAGCCACCCAGGCGCCCCTGGAGCACGTGACTCTTGATCCCGGCGTCGTAAGTTCAAGCCCCACGCTGGGTGTAGAGATTACTCAAAAATAAAATCTTTAAAAAACAAAAAGTAAAGGAAGAAAAGTTCATTTTTTCAAGTCAGAGATGCTTGTCCCTTAGTCTATTTCTCAAACATTATTTCAGATAGTAAAATTGCTGCTAGCAAGAAGATCGATGGTATTGCCCCTGTTTTTTTCTTTTTTTTTTTTTTTAATAATGTATATTGATGTTTTCCCATTATGATTTTGGGAAAACCTCCAAATCTTGTCCTCACGTACCCAACTAGTGGAATACCTCTCCTGGGGCAAGGTCTGTGGTTTCAGTCTGTTCTCGGCACATGGTCCTGCCGCGGGTACGTCTGGGATGGCAAGGTCAGAGTCTGGTTATGAGATGCTCACCTTGCCCCATGTGCCCACTCCGGGCGCCATCACTGCTGAGTACCAGACCATGGTCAGCAGCACTATTGAACCAGCCTGCAAACCAGCCTGCGATCTTCACTGTGCTGCTGGTCTTGGTACCTTCATTCCCTAAACTGGGACATGTATCTGTTTTCCTTCTCTTAGGAGAGGTTTGAAGGTGTAAATGAAACTAAACATGTGTTACATAATCACATCAGTCATCATACATTGAGAACTACTCTACCCCAGTTAGAATAATGGATGCTTTACTTACCTTGTTGTGTCTGTAACTCCCACAACCCACTGCAATGTTAACTCTATTACTCCCAACATACAGATGAGGAAACTCAGGCCTTGGGAGTTAGGTGACTTCCCAAACAGCTAAAGAGTAGAAGAGTCAGGATTCAACCCAAGCTGATTTAGCTACAAAGCCCATGCTTTTTTCACTGTAATGCTATCTCCAGATACATGGTCTCATTTTGTTGCCTTGTCTCTAGGAAATTTAGCTGAGAAACCACATTCTATGTTTACTTTTGAGAACAGCCTTCAGAGCTTCTCTCCCTAGAAACCTCTTAGACTGTACAATATTTTTTCCAGTTCTACTAAGTTTTGTCAATGTAAATAAAAGAAATATAATATTTTAGAAAGAAGAGTATCATGTTACCCCATTCCAACTAGAGGTAAGTTTAGATTTTTCATTAGAAGTTCTTCCTAGCCATGTTATCAAGCAGGTATACAAATCACAAACGATGCAGAAAGGGAAAACGTAAGATTTCCGTTGCTTTTTTGAAAAAAGCTAAGCAAAGACATAAATAAATATATAAAGGCGGTCACGCCTGGACCAATGCTGAGAGTGTACCAAGAAACAAAGGTTATGATTAATCTAATCCTGTGCAATGGAGGGGAAAAAGCCCTTTCCCATGAGGAGGGGTTAGAGAAGAGTACAAATTCTTTGACTGTTGGCAAGTGAGGTCTGTGACCCTTCCCCTCAAACGTGGACAGGCTCTGTGACCGCTCTGACCACTAAAATGTGATAAAGCTGATGTTTTGCCAGTTTCTAGCTCCAGGCCTTAAGGATTATTAAGGACTGAATGTTTGTGTCTCTCCCACAGTCGTATGTTGATCCCTTACCTGACCCCCACTATGTGATGATATTGGGAGGCAGGACCTCTGGGAAGTGATTAGGCTTAGATGGGATTAGTGCCCTTATAAGAGTTATTTAGAGAGCTTGCTTTTTCTTTCTGCTCTCTACCATGTTTGCGGTATTCTGTTACAGCAGCCCAAACCGATCGAGGCAGGGACTAGCAGCTTCTATTTCCTATCTCTTAGATCCCTGAGCCACCATGTGAGGACACTGACTACCTACTGGAGGGGCCACACTGAGAAGCCCCTGGACTACATGGAAAAGAGGGGTCTAGGAAGGATGGCCTTCCAGGAACCCCTGCCCAAGGGCCAAGCACATGAGTAAAACCATCTTGGATGTTCAAGACCAGCTCAGACATAAGCTGAACACTACCAAGTGACCCTAGCCACTGCCACGTGGAGCAGAAGGGTTATCCATCTGAGTCTTGCCCAAATTCCTGACTCATAAAAATCATGAAATTTAATAAGATAGCTATTAAGTCACTACATCCATTTGATTTTTTAACTTCGCATTTTGGAATGATCTTTGACTTACAAAAAAATTGCAAAAGTAGTAAAGAGAGTTCCCATATACTTTTCATCCATGTTCCCTGAATGTTGGCCTCTTACATAACCAAACACATTTTGGCCAGAAAATCAGAGGAGCATTGGCCCTTTCTGAGTGTATCATATCCAGGGGTATGTGATGTGCAATATGTCCTATTGCTAGCAATAGTTTGGTTAAGGTGGTTTCTCTCCATATAGTTCTTAGTTTTCCCTTTGTGAGTAATCAGTATTTTGTGGGAAAATACTTTGACACTATGCTTATATCCTCATCTCACTGTCCTCCCATCCCATCTTGCCTGCAACAATAAACCACAAAGCTAGGAGATGGGTGCAGCAATAGAAAACTGATAATACTGTGACAGTTAGTGTTGCCTTTTCCAGGCTCTGAGAAATAATTTGGGTTATCATCTTTTTTTCTATGTTTATTTATTTTTGAGAGAGAGAGACAGACAGAGCATGAGTGGGGGAGGGGCAGAGAGACACAGAATCTGAAACAGACTCTAGGCTCTGAGCTGTCAGCACAGAGCCTGACATGGGGCTCGAACTCTGGAATGGTGAGATCATGATCTAGGCCACGGTCGGATGCTTAACCGACTGAGCCACCCAGGCGCCCCTGGTTTATCATCTTAATACAGCCAAATAACAGTTAATTCTACAGAATTAGCAAACTATTTCCACAGACTTCCTCATCACTGCAAGGGATGATCAGATTATTTAATTATTGAAGAGTTTTAATCTGAGGAGTGACATGATTCAATCGGCAGTTTTGAAAGATCTTCTGGCTGAGGTGGGCAGAAGGGATAGGGTGTGGGCAGGTGGGTGGATCAGATAGACCTCAGGAGTCCAGGCCTGGGATGATGGTGCCTTGGACCAGCAAGGTGGCAGTAGGGCACCTGGGTGGCTCAGTTGGCTAAGTGTCCGGCTCTTGATTTTGGCTCAGGTCATGATCTCACAGGTCGTGAGTTCAAGCCCTGCATTGGGCTGTATGCTGACAGTACAGAGCCTGCTTGGGATTCTCTCTCTCCTTCTCTCTGCCCCTCCCCTGCTCTCTCTCTCTCTCTTTCTCTCAAAATAAATAAACATTAAAAAAGTTAATCAGTTCAAGATTCACTGAGTGTCTACTATGTGCTAGGGCTACAACAGTGAACAAGACAAAGTCCTTGCTGTCATGGAGCTAACATTCCAGTGAGGGAGGGGAGATGAGAGAAAACAAATGAAGAGATACATGGTGATGGTGCTCTGGAGAAATAAACCAGGGTAAGGGAATAGAGAATGATAGAGGGGGCTGTTTTATTTTATTAAAGTTTATTTATTTTGAACCGTTAGATCATGACCTGAGCTGAAGTCAAAATTCGGCTGCTTAACTGACTGAGCCACCCAGGTGCCCAGCAGGGGTTATTTTATATAGGAAAGATCTACAAGGTGATATCTGGGCAGAGGCCATAGTGAAGTAAGGAAAGTTTCTGTATGGATATGGAGGAGTATCTTGTACCAGTCCCAGCTTATCAAGAAGCAATGTTGTGGTTGGACTGGCCTTGACCCTTGTGCTTCCTGTTATGAATGTAAGATGCCTTTCAGCAATAACCATCAGGAAACTTTGAAAAAAATGAAGATTTATTACTCACAGAACCTGGAAATTACACAGCTTACCTGGGGCCACACAACGAGGTCGTGGGTAGAGACAGCACACGGGCCTGGGGTTCCACTTTTATTGGAGTCATGGGTGGGGGCCTAGGGTTTCACGGTTTCACTCTTTATTGGTGAACTTAAAACATGAAAGCAGGGGCCACCTGCTGGCTCGGTCAGTAGAGCATATGACTCTTAATCTCAGGCTTGTGGGTTCAAGCCCCATGTTGGGCATGGAGCCTACTTGAAATAAATAAATTAAATAAATAAGAGTGAGAATTTAAAGTGTGAGAAGAGAAAAAACAAGATCTCCAAAACAAAAGAGCATCCGTTGGCGGGGAGGTGACCTGGCTCTTTAGCCCATGTGGCTGGCAATATGTTTATTGAAGAAGACTGTCCTTGATATGGATGTCTCAGTAGTCAAAGCTTAAGTCAGGCATTTGGGCTGCAAAAAAGAACAACCCACTGTCAAGGTTTACATTATAATCTTCCCTGTGATGCTGAGGTATCAGAGGCAATGGTGAGGAGATTAATGGTGGCGGGGTAGCCCACATGCTAAAAGTCGGGGGTAGGGCACCTTGTTGCCCAGAAATTGCACATAAATAGGATTATAATAGTAAATGCTATAATAATTATACAGACAATATTCTGAAATCCAGTCCACAGCCGTCGTCTCAAACTTGAAAGGTCCAGCCATGAAAACAGGTTAGTGATTGCAAGAGTTTAGCCATCTGTTCAAAGATTTGGGTGATGTTGTAGAATATTTTTTTTATTAATATTTATTTTGAGAGAGAGAGAGAGCACAAGCAGGGGAGGGACAGAGAGAGAGAGAGGGAGAGAGAGATCCCAAGCAGGCTCCATGCTGTAGGCACAGAGCCCAACTCAGGACTCCATCTTATGACTGTGAGATCATGACCTGAGCCAAAATCGAGTTGGATGCTTAACCAACTGAGCCACCCAGGAGCGCCCATATGTCATTAATTCTTGATCTTGATGTTTCGTTACAGTCTTGTGAATCCAGCTTTTCGTAAGAGTTCTGTAAATTCTTACTGAGTTCAATGGTATGATCTGAAAGTTATCAGAAAGCTGTACTTGTCAGAGTCCTTTCCATGAATCTCCTTGAAGATGAAGCACTTTTGCAAGAGACTCAGAGTAAAACAATAACTGCCTGTAAATGAAAAAAGACTTAAAATGCCCATAGTTAAGGGGTGTCTGGGTGGCTCAGTAGGTTACGTGTTCAACTTCAGCTCAGGTCATGATCTCTTAGTTTGTGAGTTTGAGCCCCGCATCAGGCTCTGCTGTCAGCTCAGAGACCACTTCAGATCCTCTGCCCCCTCTCTCTCTGCCCCTTTCCCACTCACACTCTTTCTCTCCCTCTCTCTCTCTTCTAAAAATAAACATTAAAAAATGCCCATAGTTAAAAGTCTGATGAGAGTTCTGTTTAGTGAAATTGATGAGGAAATTTGGTTATTTCTGTGATATGCAAACATGTTAAGATGGTAACTGGAATTATGGCTGATAATGTTACATATTGGACTTCTGGGAATTTCATATAATTTCTGGAACACTTGTATTAGTAACATATATCCATACAAGGATATCCATGAAGAAAGTTTAGCATTATTTCTTACTTGGCATGTTTCCATGTAATTTAACACATCAAATAAGTCCAATTCGTTTAATGTCTTATTCTATTTTTTTTAAAGTTTATTTATTTATTTTGAGACAGAGAGAGAGAGAGAGAAAACAAACATAAGTGGGGGAGGGGCAGGGAGAGGGAGAGACAGAATCCCAAGCAGACTCCTCACCATCAGTGCAGAGCCTGAGATGGGGCTCAAACTCATGAACCATGAGATCATGACCTGAGCTGAGATCAAGAGTCAGACGCTTAACCAACTGAGCTACCCAGACTCCCCTATTTTTTTATTTGTTTGTTTTTTTATTTTTTATTTACTTTTTTTTTTTTTTTTTTTTGAGAGAGAGAGCACAAGCAGAGGAAAGGGACAGAGGGAGAGAGAGAATCTTAAGCAGACTCTATGCTCGGCACAGAGCCCAAAGCAGGGCTTGGCTCTACCTCACGACCCTGAGATAATGACCTGAGCCAAAATCAAGAGTGAGACAATCTACTGAGCCATCCAGGCACCCCTCTTTTTTTTATGTTTGTTTTTTTAATGTTTATTTATTTATTTTGAGAGAGAGAACACACACACGTGCACATGCACACTCACATGAGTGGGGAAAAGGGTAGAGAATCTCAAGCAGCCTTCACACTGTAGGGCAGAGCCCAATGCAGGGCTCAAACCCATGAACCATGACACTATGATCTGAGCCAAGATCAAGAGTCAGACGCTTAAACAACTGAGCTACCCTGGTGTCCCTTAATGTCTTTTTTTATACAGAGAGAGAACAAATCTTTTGAGATGTTCCAGGTGCCCTTTAGAAAATCCCAAATGTATTTCCAAATTAAAAAACAAAACAAAACAGAACTTCATTTAGAATTTGATTTGGGAGGCACCTGGGTGGCTCAGTTGGTTAAGTGTCCAACTCTTGATCTTGGCTTAGGTCATGATCTCACAGATCGTGAGACTGAGCCCTGTATACAGCTCTGCGCTGACAATGTGGAGTCTGCTTGAGATTCTCTCTCTCCCCCCCCCTCTTTCTCTGCCCCTCCCCTGCTTATGCTCTCTCTCTCTGAAAATAAATAAATAAAACTTAAAAAAAATGATTTGGGAAAGTTTGATTTTTGTCATTTATTTTCCTCTTTCCCATTATGAAATAACCAGTTTTTTTTTTTTTAGGGCAAATTTTTCTTTTTCCTTAACAAAAATGCATCTTCATACTTCATACCTTCTCTTAGCCAAAACCATATCCTACTTTCCTTGCATACCGAGTTGTTTCCTTTATTAGTTCTAGTAGCTTTAATTACATATATTAATTAGAATTCTTAACCCTTAGAAACCTTAATTTCTAGTAACAACTAAAAGGCAACGAGTTGTGAACTTTTACATCAGCATTCATTAGATTGGCAAATTTATGAATATATTTAACAATTTCTAGTAACACACATTTCCCCATAACACAATTTTTCCATGTGACCCAAGACATGTTTACTAACAGACCCAGATGTCTTTAAGTTCTTCTATGATGAGAGGTCAAAAGCAGGTAAATTTAGACTTGTTTAACAATTAATGTTTCTGGGTGGCTCAGTTGGTTAAGCGCTGGACTCTTGATTTCAGTTCAGATCATGATCTCATGGTTCATGAGTTCAAGCCCCATATCATGTTCTGTGCTGACAGTGCAGAGCCTGCTTGGGATTCTGTCTCTCCCTTTCTCTGCCCCTCCCCTGCTTATGCTCTCTAAATAAATAAATAAATAATAAACAAACAAATAAACAAACAAGTAAAACTTAAAAAAATAATTAATGTTTCAGTATTTCATCTTGTTTAGAAATAATATAGACATTCAATGAATTCCCATCATTTAATTTAACTTAGCAAAATTCTTTTTTTTTTTTAGTTTATTTACTTATTTTGAGAGAGAAAGAGCGAAAGCACACATGCACACGAGCTGGGGAGGGGCAGAGAGAGAGAATCCCAAGCAGGCTCCTAGCTGTCTGTGCAGGGCCCAATGTGGGACTTGAACTCACAAACCTTGAGATCATGACCTGAACCGAAATCAAGAGTTGGATACTTAACCAACTGAGCCAGTCAGGCACCCCTCTTTTTTTTTTTTTTTTTAACTTAGCAAAATTATAACAATGAAAGTTACCAAAGATTTGCGAAACTGTTTTTTTTTTTTTTTAAGATTTTATTTTTTTAAAGTAATCTCCACACCCAACATGGGGCTCAAACCCACAACCCTGAGATCAAGAGTTGCATGCTTGGGGCGCCTGGGTGGCTCAGTCAGTTAAGCATCTGACTTCAGTTCAGGTCATGATCTCGCGGTTCGAGTTGGAGCCCCATGTCAGGCTCTGTGCTGACAGCTCAGAGCCTGGAGCCTGCTTTGGATTCTGTGTCTCCCTCTCTCTGTGCCCCTCCCCAGCTTATTCTCTCTCTCTCTCTCTCTCTCTCTCTCTCTCTCTCTCTCAAAAATAAAACATTAAAAAAAAATGAAGAGTTGCATGCTCCATTGACTGAACCAGCCAGGTGCCCCATGAAACTGGACATGCTATAAGATATAATTACTGATGAAAGTTTCACCTAAAAACTCTTGTCCCACTTACATCTATCTAAATCACTGCTCCTAACAATTATGTTTAGGATACCCGAAAACACTTCATTAGACACTAGACAAAGTCAGCCATCATCCCAAGCTACTGTTCTTCCTGACAAAATTTATATTAGAGATAACATGAATTTGACTAATAAACCAGGTAGAATAAAAGTTGTATGTCTGCATTATAGTTAATGTTGATAACTCTGAAGACATACCGATTTTAATTAAATCAAATTTAAACTAGATTTATTTACCAAAGATTATCCCAGATCATGTGAACTTAAAAAACATTTGGGTTAGTTTCTGTATTTCTGAGTTTTAGGAATATTTAATTCATAAGTGCTCATTTAAAAAAAAAATTAACATTTACTCATTTTTGAGAGACAGAAAGCATGAGTGGAGAAGGGGCAGAGGGAGGAAGACACAGAATCCAAAGCAAGCCTCTGGCTCTGAGCTGTCAGCACAAAGCCTGATGTGGGGTTCGAATTCACCAACTGCGAGATCATGACCTGAGCCGAAGTTGGACGCTCAACCCACTGAGCCACCCAGGCGCCCCTTTAAGTGCTCATTTTTAAGCCAATTAAATGGAACTCTTATCAATTAATTTTGGCAATACCATCTGGAGGTAGAGAGAGAGAAAAAAAAAACCCACATGTACAGAACATATATCCACAGACATACGTAAACATACAGAGATACACAGAGACACTATTGCAAAATTTTAGCCATGAATCAAGTACATAACATAAAAGTCACTAGTTTATAAAAAAGTTGAATCCCAGTTGGCAGATGGAACAAGTTAAGGTGTCTTGCTCCAATGGCTAAAGCTTTTTACTAATAGTTGTGAAGGCTTTTAAGATTTGTACTTGTCCTTGACAAGTAGACTTAAGTTACATCCTGGGGTGTTTACACTTCAAAGACACGGTGAGATTTACATTTTCAAGGGACCAAGAAAGAATGTAAGTTTTCTCCTTGGGGTTTTAGTGCCTTTTTGATGGTTTTGCTGGTACCTGGAAAATATAGTGGCACTGACCTTTAATTAGAGGAGCACCCCATAAAAATAATTCTGTGGACTCGAGGTCAAATCGGGCCTATTCAGAAATGGAAATGAAGAGGGAGTCATTTGGGTCATTGTAGTCATGAAAAGGATAAACCCATGGGACCATGCTCATTTTGTGCAGCAGGAGATGGGCTTCACCTTAGTCTTTCCATTCACTGTGAGCCTTAGCAGTGATCACTGTGATGGAAAGATGGCATGGAGCTAGGCAGTAAATATCCAAGGGAGGAGAGAAGTATGAGTATGAGGGGACTCTAGGGGCCTTTGCCCCATTTCCCTCTTCCTCTTCCTTGGAGGCCTTGATAACCATATCAGCTTTCCCTTTGGTGGCAGGGATGCCTCCAGAAGTATGCTTCTAGTTCTGCCCCATTCAGGGGAAAGCTGAGGGGTTCAGGATCTGTGATATCTTAGAGGAAACAAGCACATAACCTGGATGGATCTTTTAAAAAGTTATGGATTTTACGGTCTTCAGAGATACTGGCCAGTTGGTGCATTTTGGCAGCCATGAGTAACAATTCAGAGCCCATTCCAAACCAACAAGAAAACTTGCAATAGCCTGTTTGTTCCTCTCTTTCCTTCCTGCTGCATAAAATCTCTAAGAAATGTTTGAATTCCAGTTAAGGTACAGTTGTGGTCTCAGTTTCTACTTTTTGTTTTTATCCTGTTACCTTAATCTTAGGTGTTGTTGCCAAGAATTTTGGATGACATCACTGTAAGCCCTCTTGCTAGGTGGCTGCTTTCCTTTCCAGAGTGTACCAAAAGACCTCTCTGGATTGGGGTCTGCCTCCACTAGCGCAATATACATAGGATCTTTGGGAAAAGCTCCTAGGCCTCTGAGTATAATACCAGAGTCTTGCATTTTGGTTTACATGGCATTGACTAACACCCAGGAAGTGTCCGTGGGGTTTTGCATTTATCAAGGAGATGGTGTACCTCCTCAGGGTTCTCAAGAGGCTCTGGCACCAGATGTTCAGGACATGTATATCTGTCCATCATTTTATGTAGTAACACCTGACCAGGGATTGGTAATATCCCATTGGGTCAGGGGATGAAGAGTGGAAGTAGTGAGTGAAGTGGTGTCAGAGACTGTAGGCCTCTGTTGTATTTTCCCTCTGGTGGTGCCATTGGTTTCCGCTCGCAAAGCTATTTCAGTCTTCTGGATTAGGACATGTAGTCCAAGCATAACTCACTGACTCAGTGGTTGCAGGTGGGAGTCTCCTGTCCTCTTTTCCTTGTGTCTTTAGCCCAGAGCCTCTCCTTGGGCAGTGACAATGCCCTTGTGATCCAGTCTACCTTTCTTAGCTCTTCTTGGCCATGAGGCATGGAGGACCCTCTCACACAGTAATAGTCAATTAAGGCCTTTATAATTAGGAGTCTGATTATCTCATTAGACACTGTGGGCTTGATCGCGATGCTCTGGGGAGATCATTGGATTGTTATGATAGCTGTGACTCTTTGTGTTGCACGCCACAGACAACATACCACAGGGCCAGTATGCAAAAGCACATAGCAGTGTGACAGACCCCCAGCAAGTGGTGCTTCTTTCTGAGATGATGTTACCCATCTGAGTTAGGTGGTTAATAAGCAAGTTACAGGTAAAAAAAGGCATTCGCTCCCCCCCTAAGGTAACTGCAAGGACCATCATGCAGTCCTGCCAGCCACACTGATGTGGAAACAAAGGCAAACGAAAAATTAAATTTCCTTACTGCCTACAGCTCATTGACAAATCCTTGGGACAAGCAGAGTGACATTCCTCTAGGAGCTCAGCTGCTTCGATGATGACACTTTGCTAAGGGCAAAAGGCAACCTTAGCTTAACATTATCCCAACCTCTAGGATCCTGTAAGTCTACCTGAACATATAAAAATTGCTTTGGAAACTTCCTTTACCCCCTCTCCCCCCAAAGATATATGTTGGCAATCATCCTCCAAGCATACGGCCCACTGAAATACATCTGAAGAGTCTCATGATAAAGGTTTTACTAGACAGTAATAAATGCCTTTTCCTAACAACAGCTGGCCCCTTCAAGGTCCTGGAAACCTTGCTTCCAAAATTCCTTAGAAGACCTATGCTATCCCTAACCACCTCCCAACCTGAGGGTGTATTATCAATCACCTATCACAACCCCAGGGCAGCTCTTTCTGCCCATGGGTCCTGCTCCATGCTTTAATAAAATCACCTTTTTGCACCAAAGATGTCTCAAGAATTCTTTCTTAGCCAATGGTTCTGGATGCACCCCTGCCCCCACCCCCCCAACTCTAAAACCGCATCAATACCAATTGTTCTGTGCTGGTCTCAGCCTACTGGTAAGCAGTGCTGTGGTTGGGCTGGCCCTTGTGATTCTTTTTTTAAGATGCCCTTCAGCAGTAATCATCAGGAAACTTTGGAGGAAAGGTTTATTACTTACAGAACCTGGAAATTACACAGCATACTTGTGGCCACACAGCAAGGTCACCATAGAAAGAGCACATGGGCCTAGGGTTCTGGGGTTTTGCTTTTATTGGGGTCGATGGTTGGGGCCTTGGGTTTTGAGGGCTCAGTTTTTTTGTTTTTTGGGTTTTTTTGAGGGAGAGAGACAGAGCCCGAGTGGGGAAGGGGTAGAAAGAAAAGGAGACACAGAATCTGAAGCAGGTTCCAGGCTCTGAGCTGTCAGCACAGAGCCCGACTCAGGGCTTGCACTTATGAACCGCGAGATCATGACCTGAGCTGAAGTCAGATGCTTAACTTACTGAGCCACTTAATTGCCCCTGAGGGCCCAGTCTTTTTGGGGAATTTAAAACTTAAGAGTGATAATTTAAAGTGGGGGAAGAGAACAAACAAGTGGCCCAAAGTGGTCAGTTATCAAAGTCAGCAAAATCCCTAAAACAAAGGAGACTTGGTGGAGGAGAGGCGGCCTGTTTATTAGAAATGGCTGTCAGTTGGACCGCTCAGTAACCAAAGCTTAAGTCAGGCACTTGCATTACAAAAAACAAAAGAAACCAACTGTCAGAGGTTACATCGCAAGAGGGATGTGTTCCAGACAGAGGGAACAGTAAGCCCAAAGGCCCTGAAGCAAAAATGCACTCTAAACATTTCAGGAACAAATAGGAGGGAGATATTGTATTCACATCACTCAGCTCTTGCCCTTCCTGGATCCTGGAGAATTCTCTGCACAGAGCCATGGATTTTCCTCTCTAGCTTATGGGCTTTGGACTTATTTCTGACTCTTGAGAAATCCCTATCCTACCTCCTACTTTCAGCCCAGGGCTGGCTTGAATAAAACACAATGAAGGAGCAAGTAGTATCTCAGGACAGAAGGGCCACGGCCAGGAAGTATCTTCTAGGGACTCACATAGATCTGGAGACATGTTTGGGATATTATGTTAGAGAAAACAGAAGCTGGGATATGAAGTGGAATCTGCCTGGGTCCCCAGCAAGTCACAGTAGGGTCAAGGTAAGGCCCAGGATTCCTGGCTCCCATTCTGTCCACTCAATCTCAGGGCCACCAAAGCCTTTCCCATCTGAGTTCTTTCTCATCTCTCTTTCTCTATCCTCAGATACCTGGTTCTGCCCAAAAGGATTTTCACTGTTCTTTAAACACATCATCATCTCCTTTCAACTCCATACCCTTAAAGGTAATAATGCCTCTTTGTACAGCTCCTTCTCTCACTTGTCTACCAGGTAAACTCCTATTCATCCCTCAAGGCCCTCTCAAATGTTTCCTTCCCTGGAACAAAAGTCTAAACTCAGTTTCTCCAGAACCCATTCATCTCTCCTTTCTCTGTACTCTCATAACACTCTTGCATACATTGATTTTAACATTTACTATGCTCTCCTATAATTGTCTATAATTGACTTAGTCCTCACTGCACTATATTTTTCTCTACGAGAGGGATTATTTCTGCTTCATTGCTCTATCCATAGGGCCTAGCATGGTGTCTGGCTTTTGCATGGTACTCAATAAATGTTGACCGAACAGTGGAACAAAGGAAGGAATATGAAGCAAATTCCTTAACCTCTCAGAGTCTTAGTTTTATTATCTTTGAAATGAAAGCAAGTTAAGCACCTGGCAAGGTTAAATGATGGATAATGAATGTAAAACAAATGTCACCATCATTGACTGAGTTACCCAAGCCAAAAATAGGGAATCACACAAATTTTCCATTTCTCCCACTCCCTCTTCCTCTATCTGGAACTAACCAGTCACCATGGCTTGTTGAACCTGGCTAAAGACCTTGGTAAGAAACTCTAGCTTACAGGGGAATTTCCACTAGGCCAGAGCTGTCAGGAAGCATGAGAGGCAAAAGGTGCTGGCAGTAGGGATCCTGTAAGGAAAAGAAGCAGGAGGAGAGACTCATGGGGACATAGGCCACAAGAAAAGCAGAGAAAGGATCGAGGAGATGGGAGACGTCAGGCTTTGTCCTGGGGACATAGAAACCACTTAAGTCTGTGCCCTCAGGAGTTCCTGGTCTGCTTGGGAAACAACTAGAAACACAATTTGTACAGAACTAGGTTGTAGTAGATGTGAGAAGGGAGATGATTATTATTTTCAGAAATACCAAACAAAAGCTGTGCTGTCTAGTTAACAATAGGTTTACAACCTATTGGAAATATGTACAAACTGCCTCCCGCCCCCGCCTCACCCACACACACACAATGGAGTCCCAAAGCCTTAGATACTTCATTTCCTGGTTCTTCTTCCCCTCTCTGTTTTGCAGGCTTATTTTCCTGGGCTTTGCAATGAGCATGCGCCAAAGAACAAAGGGAGGAGAGACTGAAAGTCTCTGCATCACCTTAGGGAATGTACATTTGTTCCAATCAGATTACCTTTTGCCTTACATGGGCATAGGTAATGCCCGGGTAAGACTGTAACCTCTGTAGTACTTAGCCAGTGAGGAACCAGGGGAGGGACTTGTGTGCTAGGAAACAAATTGTCTGCGGTAAATGCCCAGAGTATGCCTGTTTGTCAGACACCCACTTGCAAGAACATTGATTAAAACCTCGTTTCACTGTGCTCTGAGTCTCTGCATCCCTCCTTTGGTTGGGTTGATGGGCTTATTTCTAAAGGTGGAGCATGACCACCTTCCTGATACCCCTTCTTTACTTGACTTACAGGATATCTCCCAGCTTGCTTGCCTGCCTTTCTTCATCTTCTTCTTCTTCTTCTTCTTCTTCTTCTTCTTCTTCTTCTTCTTATAATTATTATTATTATTATTATTATTATTATTATTATTATTATTTTGGCCCTCCTTCTCAGTCTGGTTTGCGGCTTCTCCTAGTTTCCTCAAATCCTGAATGTTGAAGGAAAGTATTTTCCATCTACAGTCACTCCTTTGATGATCTTATTTAGTCTCATGGCTTTAAATGCCATCTGTGTGCTGTTAACTCCCAAATTGATATATCCAGTCTAGATGTCTCCCCTGGCCCTCAGACCTCCTGTCCCTTCCTCCTCCTGCCCTCTCACCATCTGTACACTAATGGGCATTTCAAACTCCACACACCCAAAAATGAACTCCAGATAGTTGCCTCCCCAAAACAGCATCTCCTTTGTCTTTTGCATCTCAGAAATGGCAACACTGGTCTTCCAGTTGTTTAGTCCAAACATCTTGGCTCCTTTCTGCCTCTGATATTCTACATCCAATCTCTCAGCAAGCTCTCTTGTCCCTACCCTCTAAATATACTCATATTTCAACCACTTCTCATCCCCCACCTCTGGATTATTATAATTGGCTCCCAATTGGTCTCCCTGCTTCTACCACTCTCCCTCCTAAATCTATTCTTCATAGAACAGCCAGAGTAACTGTTAAAATGTAAATCAGATCATGTGGATCTTCTGCTCAAAACCCTTCACAGGATTCTCAAGATGGAGTAAAAGCTAAAATCGTTACTGTGACTTGCAAGGCTGTACTATCTGGCTCCTGCTACTTCTCTGGCCTCATCTCCTGCTCTCACCACAGTACACTATGCTCCAGCAATTCTCCACCCTTTGTACTTGATCTCTCTGAAATGTTCTTTCCTAAACATCATATCAATGCCCTCCCCCTTCTTTTTCTTCAGACCTTTATTCAAAAGTCATTTTCCTAATAAGGTCTTCCTTGGCCTCCCTACCTAAAATAAAAAAAAACTTCCCTCCCCACTTCTCTGATTTTTCTCCTAGGCATTTACTGCTATCTTAAAACTATATATTTTATTTAACTTCTTTGTTGTTTATCTCTTCCATTAGAATGGAAGCTGCATGAAGAGATGTGGGGGGGGGGGGTCTGTTTTGTTCACTATTATATACCCACTATTTAGACTAGTGACAGGAATACAGTAAGGCACCCAGAAGGTATTTGAGTGAATGGATGAAAAAGGTGGACAGTTCCAAGAGGCAAAATTTACTCTTTAATGAAAACTTTGTAACAACTAGAGCTGCTTGGAAACATAATCATGTTAACATACACAGTACACTAGGACTTAAATATGTAGTCTCGTCAAATCCTCACATCAGTCCAGGATAGGAGGAAGGCTGCATAGTTTTCGAAGCTGGTTGAAGACAAAACTAAATCCAGGTGGGGAAAACGACTTGTTAAACTTCACACATCTGGTGTGGTCAGGAGTAGAACTGTGGATGAATGCTAGCTCTAGAAGAGGCTGGTGGGTGATGGAGCTTAATGGGGGTTGGGTTTGAAGGACTGCCGTTGTCAGAAGGCATGATCTCTGAAGGGGAGGCTGAGTCAGAGGTTACTGGAACAGAATCATCAGGGAAGGAGTGGGAGAGATGACGAGGCTGACCACTAATGTATTTAGCCCAGGCCTGGAGAGGGCAGCTGAATTCCCCAAAAGCAGTGCCTGAAGCTGACTAGTCACTCAAACCCATACATGATTTCAAATGCAGAACTGGAACTGGACCGGCAATCTTATGAAACCTGTGAGTCCCCTGCGGGTCTGCAGAGTCTGGCTTCTCCACTGGAGTGTGAGGTCTACTGGGGGCAGGGACCATGTTCCTAGATTTTCCCCAGCTTCTAGCAGAGTCTGGAATATAGTATGGACTCAACTATTTTTTTAAGTTTATGTATTTTGAGAGTGCACGCAAACACATACACGCCCACACACTCACGCCCACACCCTCACACCCCCCCCCCCCACACGAGTGGGGGAGGGGCAGAGAAAGAGGGTAAGAGAGGGACTCCTAAGCAGGCTCCGCACTGCCAGCACAGAGCCGGTCCCGCAGCTCCAACCCTCCAAGTGAGATCATGAACCGAGCCAAAGTTGGATGCTCAACCAACTGAGCCACCAAGGTGCCCCAGGACTCAACTATTTCTGTTGAAGTCGTACATAAATAAAGCATGCGCCCCAACAAGAAACTTAGGGTGAGAATGGGAAGGCAGATGAGGTGTAATATCACTCAGCAATTCTGGGGTAAAAGTGGACAAATTTTCCTAGGACGCCACAGGACGAACAGTCCTAGTACTAAAACAGATTGCTGCTAGTTTTCAGTAGGCGTTCGCAAGCACACCCAGGCTAAACACGGAGGGGCGGGGCCAGACTGGAGAGGGCCCTCGGCGGAGGCTCGAGGAGGGGCCAAAGAGTAGGCAAATTTCCAACCTTAACGACGTGACTAAGGTGTAGAGCGTCACATCCGGTGTGGAGGGCGGGAACGAGAAACAAAAGGAGAGCGAAGGCGCATGCGTTGGTGCTTCCCCGGTTCTGGTGGGCCCTTCCGCTCAGGCAGAGAGAAGTGCTTCCGGGTCGCTGCCGGCTGCCGCCTCCCGGCGCGGTAAGTACGGAAGCCAGGCTGAGGCTGCTGTCTCTCTGCCCCTTCTCTTCTTCCTCCCTCGGAGAAACCCCGTGGCCCTGACCCGGCTCTTCAGGAGCTCCGTGCCCACACTCTTAACAGTAAAGAGCTCCAGCTCATTGGCCGCTTCCTCGAGGCTAAGCTCCACCCCGTCGCACAAGATCCGTCACTCATTGGTGTCACTTTCTGTCACCCAGCAGTTCTTCCAGTTAATTGGCCCTATTCAGGCCTCGCTGCTTTTGCGATTAGCAACCCTATAAAGGGCAAATGCCTGTTCGAATCCCGCCCCTGCATTCTTCTTGTTGGGTCACCCCGCGGTCATTTTCATAATAAGCGAAGAATGGGCGGTGGCTTTGCCGCGAGGGGTGGGGCTTTCGGAGCCTCGGTCTCTCGCCTCAAACTTACTGGCCGTGAGGATGGGTGTTGTGTCAGTGACACGGGCCGGGAAGCTGAGGTTTACTAAAGGACAGCGGCTGGCCCAGGATCAGTCAAATGAATTAGGGCAAAAGTAGAACTAGACGTAGGTCCTTTTCTCCTGCTCATCTCTTCTACTGCCTGGCCTCGATTTCTTCCCCGTAGGAATTCTATGCCCCACCTCACTGTGTGACCTAGAGACAGTGTTGCTTGTCCCAGGGCCTTGATTTTCCTGTGAACTGAAAGGTTTTAATTCAGATTCTCTGGGACCTTTCTGGTCCGCTCCCTCAGCTAAATCTGTGCTGAATTTACGTATTCTCTCACGTTAGTTCATTCAGCCTAACATTTACTTATTTATGCATTTACTCATGCCTTTAGAATGCCTTTCTGAACCATATTGCACGTGGTAGCCCATCCCCACCCCAGTTTGGTTGTGGTTCATGAGAGAGGTGGTTAGTGCCCTAAATTTCTGACGTGGAGTAAGAATGGAATGGATTCTCATAAAAGGGCAAAAAGTAGGTCTTCATGTTTGGAAGAGGTAAAGATAGTGTCAGTGGAGCCCTGCTACCTTTAATTTTGTTTAATTTTGTAATACCAGTCTGCATTCTGGATTCATAGCTCTACATGTTGGCTTCCATTTTCCACTCCTTGAATAGCTTGCAAACAGCTTTACTTCTCCACAAAGTAAATTGATTATCAGAATAATTATGAGGGTGGGTATAACTGTTATCCCCCATTTTACAGATGAGGAAACTGAGGCTCAGAGAGGTTAAGTGACTTGGCCGAGGTCAAACAGCTAGTAAGTGGTGGAGCCAGGACTCAAACCCAGGTCTGTCTGATTCCCACAAGGAAGAGCTATTTCCCCCTACCTTCTACTCCACCCCATCCCCAAATCAGACTAACCAAATAACTGAAATCAAATACTTCTGATCTGGATTCACCTGGCCCTTTACCTCAGTCTAGGAGCCATGTCCACCTTGTTTCCCTCACTCTTCCCCCGTGTGACTGAGACACTGTGGTTTAATCTGGATCGACCCTGTGTGGAGGAGACGGAGCTGCAGCAGCAAGAGCAACAGCATCAGGCCTGGGTGAGTAAGGACCTAGCACAGTGGTGGAGCCTTAGTCAGGGACCTCCCCTGCCTTTCACAGACCATGATCCTGGAGGAGCTTTTTGCCCTGAGCTGGGAACAATCAAGCTGGGAGGTAGGAGGCCTAGGTTCCAGTCTTTATGCTACTGATTTACGGTGGGACCATGGGATTTCTGGGCCAGGTTGGAGCCCAGGCTCTGTTCTCTAACTCATAGGAAATAGTAATTTTGACTGTATTGAGGATGTAGCAGATGCCATATTCTCTATCAGTCTCTCACTTTACCCTCACTGTAATCTCATAAGGCAACCATGGCCCAGAGAATTTAGTTGGATCCAGTTTATAAGTAAGTAGCAGATGACAAGAAACAAAGGGATTGACTCTTTCTAGAAACTGAGAGGAAGGGGCGCCTGGGTGGCTCGGTCGGTTAAGCATTCGACTTCGGCTCAGGTCATGATCTCACGGTCCGTGAGTTCGAGCCCCGTGTCGGGCTCTGTGCTGACCACTCAGAGCCTGGAGCCTGTTTCAGATTCTGTGTCTCCCTCTCTCTCTGCCCCTCCCCTGTTCATGCTCTGTCTCTCTCTGTCTCAAAAATAAAAATAAACGTTAAAATTAAAAAAAAAAAAACTGAGAGGAAGCTTCTCCATACTTGGGGGTGGGGGTATCTTCTTAGGGGCAGAGTGGGCCAGTCCCATGCCCCTGACATGCCCTGCTTGGGCCCTGACCCTCCTCTCCCCCTTTGGCCACAGCTCCAGAGCATCGCAGAGAAAGACAACAATCTGGTACCCATTGGCAAGCCGGCCTCGGAGGTGAGTGGTTCCAATAGGTAGGGCCTTTGTGGGGCTCAGGTGGACTAAAGCTTTGCTCTAATTCTGAAGGTCCTACCTCTGACTCCAGAGCAATTGTGGTCCTCAGCTCTAGGCAGAGGCCATAAAGGGGATCTAGAGTGGGTGGCCATTGGACCTAGCACCAAGGTCCTGCAAAACATGCACCAGTCTGCTAGACTCAAGGCGGGGGGCAAGTCTGGGGAATGGAGGGTCACTCACTGCCCCTGAGAAAGGCTCCAAGTGGACCAGCCCTTGAAGTGGTCCAGGCAAGCCTACAGAGCCTATAGGCTCTCCCCTGCCTCACCAGCACTATGATGACGAGGAAGAGGAGGATGAAGATGACGACGAGGATAGTGAAGAGGACTCAGAGGATGATGAGGACATGCAGGACATGGATGAGATGAATGATTACAATGAGTCACCTGATGATGGAGAGGTCAATGAGGTAGGCAGGGGTGTGGGGGTGGGCCCCTGCCTGTGACCTAACTGGTGGCCAAGGATACAGAGACTCTGGATCCAACCAGGGGCAGGATCTGGGACTACGGCCGGCTGGGTGGCTGAGGCCCCTCCCCACCCACACCTAGCCTTCTCTCCAGGTGGACATGGAAGGCAACGAACAGGATCAGGACCAGTGGATGATCTAGGTAGACAAGGCAGGGTGGCCTCAGGCAAATTCCAGGCCAGCCCAACTTATCCTGCACCCCCTGCAGAACCAGCTGATTGCCCCAGTGCCTGAAAGCTCACCCTTGGGTATCTCTTCAGCTGCTGCCAAGAACTGGTCTCCTTGGCTCCTTCTAGGCCATCACTTTGCCCTTGAGTCTCCAGGGCCTGAGCCCACCCCACCTTTCCGCCCATTACCTCACCCCTTGGTTGCCAGGTATAGTCTCTTTCTAACTCCCTTTAATAAAGACACAGGAATGATTTTATTTTTTTCCCCGTGTCTATTCCCTAATTGTTGGTCGGGCCCAGAGGAATCCAGCATCTTCTCTTGAGCTTCAGGGAGAGGGCATACAAGGGACTTCAGGCAAGCCTACTGGATCATGTTGTCCAGGGCTAGAGGTGGTCCTGGCCCTGGGCCCAGGCTCCATTACCATTTTCTCTGGCTCAGCTTGTACCCATTCCTTCAGAGCCTCTAACTCAATGTTTACTGTTTCCTCTGATCCTAACTGGAATTGCATGGGCTGAGGAGGGAAGGCTTCTGAGGCCTAGAGCTAGGAGGCCCCTGGAGATTTTCCAGCTGGCTTCCTTGGTGTTAAGAGAGATTAAATCTTCAGGCAGCACGGGGACTCCCTTGGAGTCACCCAGAAAATCAGTGATAGAGTTGGGTTGGGAGCCCAGGTCTCTTGCCTGTCAATCCATGGCTCTCTGGAAGGAGGGGGGCAATGGAACCAAGCATCCTGATAGAACTTGATGTCCCAGGTCAGTGTAGAACTGGAGTGGGGCAGAGGTTGGAGGACAGCCTCCCCAGCCTGAGTCCAGCATGTGTCAGGCCACAAGCAGGGAGAAGAATGGATGTTCTGAGGTCCTTGCTTCGGTGGGGGTGGAGAGGCAGCAGTAAGTGCCCCTGGGCCTGGACCTCAGCCAGGCCCTGCATAGGTGAGCTGGGCTATGCCGTCCTTGATGGCAGGGAAGTCTGGGAGGCCAGTGTGGTGGAGGCGGCAGCGGTAGCGGCCACAGCTCTTGGCATACTGCAGGAAGCGGGGTGCACCAGGGAACAGCGCATGGTCAGCCAGTACAGTGGCACCAGCTGGCAGCAGGGCATGGGCCTCCAAAAGCTGCAGGTCTCGCAGGTAACGTCGGGGCTGGTGTGCCAGGAGCACCAAGTCTACCTGACTCAGCTGGTACTGGGTTTGTAGGTGTGGGATCACCTCCTCTGAGCTACTCACGATGAGCTCCACCTGTGGGGATGGGAGGAGTTGGAGGTGAGGGTGGGAGGGTCTGTTCTCCCATACCAGACTTCACCAGGATCTGGCTTACTTTATGCCATTTCCTCTGTCCTCAGAACCCAAGAAGTCAGGATCAGTATTGTGATTTCCATTCTGCCAGTGATGAAGCTGAGATTCAGAGGATAAGTTCTTTGCCCAAAGTCATAACAGCTCACAAGAGGTAGACTTAAGGTTTGGACCCATATTTGCTGGTCTCCAAAGACCTTCCTTTTAACTGCTCCTTTGTCATCCAGCAGCAAATATGAGCAAATGACTTGGAACAGACAGGAGTTCACACATCACCCAGGGTCACAGTCTCCTACTGTGCTGCCTAGGTGGGATTCCCTTACTGGGGGAATCTCCTAGGTGGGATTCCCTTACTGGGGAGGCCTGGCTAGGGCAAGGCTGGGGGTGGAAGGGAAGATACTAGGGTCAGGGAGGCAGGGGCTGACCGTGCGCTCGTCGAAGCCAGCCAGGCGGATGAGTTTTTCAGCCACTGCTGCGGTGCGTGGGTTCCACTCCACAGTGAGAAGGCGGCCCCCAGGGGGCAGGGCACGGGCAATAAGCAAAGTGGAGTACCCACAGTGGGTGCCCAGCTCCAGCACACAAGCAGGAGCCTTCTCTTCCACCAGCCGCATCAGGATCTGACCTGGGGGGGGAAGATGGCTTATTGCAGCAGACATGGGAGATGGATTCAGGGCCCCTGATAGAAAGGGATCTCAAATGTCCACCTGTCTCACTGTAGCCCTCAACCAGCTGGGGTCTCCTTGGACTACAGCTCCAGCTGCCTCGCTCGTCCTCTGACCCTCCAGGCTTTCGTCCTTCAGTCTCATCTTTGTACCAGCCACTAGCTATCTTTCCAACAAACAAATGTGACCCTGTTGCTCCTTGGTTCCTGTGATCCTAAAGGCCTTTGGGATTGAACTTGGGATCCTCAGCCTGACATTCAGGACCTTCTTGGACCTGATCCTATCCAACCTTTCCAGCTCTTCCCATCTGTAGACTGTACCACATTCCTCCAAAACAACTGTGCCCAGAGTCAACCAAGTCATCACTGGCTCATTCCTTCATGGCGCATTAGTATATGTGACTGGCTTTGCCTCTTCCTACCCCTGTCCTTATCTGCTTGGCCAAATTGAAAACAATCCTTATAGGCTCCATTTAAGTGTTGCTTCCTCCAGGAAGGCTAAGGCAGAAACAGGCACCAGGTTCCTGAGAGACCTTGGCTAGAACTTCCAGTTTCATTCCTCTTTGTTTTGTTCACTGGGTAGCTTTCTAACCTGGGAATTGGAAAAATTTCTTCAGACTCTAAAAGCACTTGTGCCAGGAGCTGGGACTGAGACAAAGCCAGGTAGCTATCCTGAATGGGATGTGGGAGCCTCCACGGTGAGGGGAGAATGAATCAGCACAGATAATTACAAAGTTATGGGTTATGTGCTGAGATGTTATCCCCTTTGTATTATGCCCCCTCTGAGGCTAGCATTTATGGCTGATTCATCTGTGTGGCCTCTACCTCCTTTTCCAACCTAGCACCTAGTACATGCCTAGTTCAAATGGGATGGCAGTAAGTGTTTGCTATATGAATGAATAACTTTGCCCAGCCCCCTCATTTGCAGAGGAGAAAAAAGAGACTCAGGATGAAGAACCTGCCCAATGCGCCCAGTAGGCACTGGCAGATCTCAGACCTTCCTTACCATCTTGGGGGTATTTCCTGGAGCAGAAGGCTAGGGAACACTGACCTTTGACAGGCCCCATGTGGCCCAGGTACTCGCAGTGGCTGCTCCAATGGTCCAGGGTGGTGAGGATATGACTGGGGTCTCCAGGCAGGGCATGAGTGAGCACATAGCTGAAGGCCCGTTCCTCAATCTGCAGCCCTGACAGGCAGTCTCGGAGGCTCCGCAGCAAGACCATACGCACCAGCAGTCGGAAGTAGTGACGGTAACGCACCAGCAATGTCACCACCAGTGGCAGGAAGGCCAGTGCGATGGCGGGGGACATAGTCCCTACCAGGGCTCTGGGGTGAAGGAAGGCAGACAGGGAAACTCACCATTGCTTGTCATTTGTATTATCCCTATATTTTACAAACCATGGCTCAGAAAGGCTAAGTCTTTTGTGCAGAGTCATACAACAGAACCAGGATTTGAATCTGAATTGGTCCAATTCCAAGCTCATGTACTTTCAAGGAATCCATGCTAGTCTACGTTCTACACCCAACCTCAAACCACCTCTTCCCACCTCTGCCCCCTGATTCTGTCTTCACCTTACTTTTCCCACCCATTTTGCCTCATCTCTGTCGTCACCCCTTCAGGACCACTTTCCACAGTCTTTGGAAATATCCTACCCACCCCCCCCCCCAACCGCCTGCATCTCCTGATGAGATTTCTTCCCACCCCTCCATCTGCTCTTCCCTGTGGGTGGGAGGAGTCCTTGATTCTATATTTCTTCTCCAGTTGTCTCCCCTCCCCTGCATTCACCTTTTATGTTCTCTCTCAGAATTCCTTGTAAAAGCATGTATACACACAGCACATGCTTCCCCCCTACTCGAGCCTCTTCTCCCAAGCCCTATCCCTAATGGGGAGGGTAAGTGTCTTCTCCTCTCCCATACCTTGAACCATCCATCCACCCCTTCCTCCAGATCTGACCCTCGTGAGCTCCTGGTGATGGTGGGGACTAAAACTGAAGGTAAGAGTGTATAAATGGATGTGAGTAGGTGAGTGATAGTGAGTTTGAACTCGTGTGCTTGGGAACCCACACTCAAGAGCCCTGCTTACCTGTGCTGGAGACTTCTGCTTGGGGAAGATCAGAGCCTAGAACAGGAGGGGGAGGCCTCAGGGCCAGAGAACTCTGAGGCCGGCTGGACTTGCTCTCAATTATTGATGCAGAAGCTGCTGCTGTTACCTGAGACATGTGGTTCAAGTTACTAGCTGCAGGAACAAGGTGGGGCTGACTCCTACCCTTCATGAGCCCTAAATTTACAGAACCCCAGGGTCTTGATTTGAGGGGTGATGACAGCTACTGGGTTTGGTGACCTCTCCTCCAACTCCTTGTATCAGGATATGGGGGCATGGTGTGAGCCAAGGAAATGGGAGGCTGTAATTTACTCAATTCAAAATTCAAGTTTTGTTTAAGCAATTGCCAGGGTGTGGGTCACAGAGAGGAGTCAGATCTTGTCTCATTCCTCCAGGAACTCCAAATTTAGCGGAAGAGACTGATCCAGAAACAGAATAAAGCATAATGCAATTCTTCACGGATATGGGGACTTTAGGCTGTTCTGTGAACTTCTGTGTATCTAGACAGAGCAGTGTGTGGCACATCACAGACAGTAATTACTTGATTTGATAAATGAATGGAGCTACGTGGAATAGGGATTAAGCACAGGGAGTTGGGGATGCCCAAAGAATGGGGTCAGAAATGGCAATCAGGAGGATATTGTTTGTATTCAGGCCTGAAGGCAGACCTCGTGGGGAGGCGGTGTGCCAACATGTGGAAAGTCCAGGAGGTCAATCAGGAAACTGCAAATAAATATTTACAACCCCTGCACCACCACCACCACCATTACCATTAACCCCCACGACCCCAGTGCTGAAAAGGGAGGCAGGTATCAGGTGCTGCAAGATGTTGAATAACAGACTTGTTGAATGACCAGTGTTCAGGGTCCAAGGGAAGATATGGGATGGTTCTAAAAAAAGCACTGATAGTCAGCTTTGTGAATTAGGATTACTAGAGTTGATGTAAAAAGGCAAGCAAGATTGCAGAGAAATGCCTGAGGGCAAAGACTGCCAGGTGGCCTCTCTTCCAGGATTGAGCTCTGCTCCTCTTTGGCTCGTGAAGGAATAAGAGCTCTTCTTCCAATAAGTCTCCCATCCCCAGTACAGGTTGAGAACTCCGTTGGGGGCTACAGTCTTTATGTGTCTTCCAACTTGGTGCTGGGCATCTGGGTCCAGTGTTTGTACACGGAGACTGTGTGCTCGAGGAGCGAAGGGCCTGAGTCCCACTCTTCCTTCGCATGGCATTTACGGGAGCATTTGGTATAAGTTCGCTCACTGACCCTGAATGGTAGCCTGGCAGCCACGCGACCACACAGTACACATCAGGAGGGCCTCTTTAAGTCGGCGGAAGACTCCAGCTCCAAGACTGAGAAGACGCTGAAGTCATGTGACCTGCCCCTCCCTTTCATCGCATCACGTGCCTCGCGTCTTGTCAAGCGAGGTGAGCCCTCCCATTGGTTGGCGATGATCATGCGGTGGAGGCGGGGCCGGAAGCCAGTGTTGCGGCGGTAGCTGCGGGGCTCTGGGAAGGGATAGGCAGGGCGGCGGGTGGCTGCTCGCTGGATGCAGCCACGGGTCATGTGACCGGAAGGGCTCCCGACGGACGCCGTCCCTCCTCGGCGCGGCCTGAGCGCCCGGCCCGACCCCGGCCATGGGGTGCTGCTACAGCAGCGAGAACGAGGACTCGGACCAGGTGCGGCCGCGGCGGGCGAGGCTCGGGAATGAGGGTTGAGAGGCTAGGGCGTGGGGCCCAGAAAAAAGCCTGCAGAAGAACGGGACTGTGGGCCTCACTTAGTACGGAGGCCGGGAGGGGACAGATTACGGAGGGGACGCTCGGCCGGGCTCCTACCCCTGTTAAAGCCCCAGCTTTCTCTACACAGTCTCCGCTTTGGGGTGTGCAGACAGCCCCCTGTCCCGCTCGCTCCCACCCCTTTCATGTTATCCTATCTTTAAACCTTTATAGCCTTCAGAATCCTCAGCCTCGGTCCTTGGGAAACACTGTCTTCCAAGCTTCCTGTGCTTTTTCTGTGCTTGTATGAGCGGGCTTTGTGAATCCATTCTAAAGATGGGTAAGCTGAGGCTCAGAGTTAGCTTTTCCTAACATGAATCAGGAATCTATGTATCTTCTCAGTCCCTCGAGTTGGAGAAGGAAGGTCACTGCGGTTTGGGGTCAGAGAAGGCTTCTGGAAGTAGGTGGCATTTGAGTTGACCAGTAAAGAATTTAATAGAGACCATGACATCAAGACGTTTTGGGGAAGCAACAAAGCGGGTTTCACTTTGGCTGTATTGGATTAGAGAGGTGGGATGAGAGCTCAGTTTGACCTGCCTCGGTGCAGTTTTTGCTTGGGGCCTGCGAGTTCCTTTAGCTAGAGGGGTGCTTGCCCTGGGAATTTGACTGTAGACCTGATCCCTTTGCAGAAAGGATTAGGCTGGGAAGATTGTGCAGTTTTAAGTTCTTCCTCTTCCCCTTGGTGCATTCTCACTTCTCCCTACATCTTAATCTCTGACCTGCCTGCCCGATCTCCTTTTAGGAGTGGGGAGACCTTCCCAAGGATGAAGTCTCAAGCTCTTGCCTCTAAGCTTGGGTCCAACATGTGTTGGGTTTCAACACATTCTAGACACACAGATGACAGAAGGATTTCAGCAAGTAGCTCACAGTCTGGTGGAGAGATGGTCACAGAAGTGGATTATATTATTGGTATTTGGGAAGTCGGTCTTTCCCCAGTGACTCACATGAAACTATTTTGGGTTAAGAACTTAAGGTTAGGAAAATGCCCTTTGTTTGAGAGGCATGGGTGTCTCTTGGGCCTCATTAATTCTCCAAACCCCCAATGAACACATATTCCTATTTCCTGTCCCTTACACCTTAGGCATACATCATGTCCGCTATCCCTCACTTCACCCCAGCATCTTAGAGGAGACAGTATTCCTGCCTACTGGGAAAACTGTGGCCTAATGGAAAATTGTCTCCTAAAGGATAACACGAACTCTTTCAGGGAATGAGTTAAGAAGGGTTAGGACCTTCTCAGAAAGGATACCAGCTTCTAGCTGGGAGAGCTGGGTTTATTGATCTGAACTTTCATCTTGACAGGCTCTCACTTCTGTTTCTAACCCCCAGAGAGGTGCTCAGTCAGTGCTGGGTGATTTGAGCCTTCATGTGGCAAAGGTCTACAAGCCATTCCCTATCCCAAAATCCCTTTCTCAGCTCTTGGGCAGGCCCCTCCCCCACTTTAATCTCTGCTCCCTTGTTAAAATAAAAAGAAATAAATGACACATTTTCAAAGACTTTTTATAGTTCTCTCATTTGACGTCTGCCAAATGTTTGTCGTATAGGTGTAGGTTATGTACTTAAAGGTAAGGGAAAAGTTCAGAGAGGCTAAGATATTTAGCCAAAGACACAAAGCTGAGTAATGCTGTAGTCAACGTATCTTGATACCAAGCCATGTGCTTTATCCATTGGGCCAAAATATTCTTTTCAGCTATGCCCATACACCAGGTGACTACTTATGGACAGACCATGTATATGTGTCTGTGCTGGAGTAGACAGTGAAAGCCTGACTCCTGGGTTGACACTGACTCAGGGACAAACCTTGGTGTGAAACACTTCCTCCATGCTTCACTTGCCCTTGGGGGTGGGGTGATGTTATTTGTTCACTCTGATTGGGGGTAGCCTGGCCTCTTCTGGGAGTCTAGGTCTCAGGAAAACTTCGTTGTTCTTGAACAATCCACTTAGACATGGGGGACAGGGGAGACCTGTCCTATAGGAAGATCTGTCTGAAGTAGGGCTGGGAGAAGGACAGCACACAGGAAGCAAATTCAGGGTTATGGAGCCAGCTTTCCTTTGAGATAGTTTGATCTTTAGCAAGCATTTTGTCCTTCTAGCCCTTGAATACTTAGTCTGTGTTTTGAGGAGGAGGAGGGTATGTCTAGGAGTTGGGAGGTGATAGGACAGAGTCCCACAGCTTTTGTCTCATACTATTGGGAACCGAAGACGCTTGGCAACCTAGACTTGAGAAGGAAGAGTATTGTGAAAAGGCTCGGCCTGCCTAGGGTGGGGCAGGCGAGCAGGAGGAAGTGGCCCTCTGTAAGGAGAGTTGTGGAGTTGGGGGCAGGGGAACTGGGAGCCCACAGTGGGAAGGTCTATGGTAGGAACTGAGATCTGCCTGGAGTGGAGCACTGGTGGTCTGGCACTAAGGGTTGGTGAGTCAGCATTAGGCAGGATGGGCCCCCTTGTCTTTGGCTTTGTCCTGGGCACCCTTGCTCTTTATGGCTTGAATAGATACCCAGCAGGCCTGCTTATCCAATTTGTGGCTGACATAAAGCCAGCAGGGATTTGCAGCTGATAGGCTCAAGGCAGGGTCATATTCAGAGAGACTGCAGTAGATTAGAATAAGGGGCTGGAATAGGACCAGGGAGACTTGGTTTGGCCCCATGTTAGTTCTGGGGTTTGTGATTATTGGCTTAAGCTAGCAGTAACAGGACTACTGAAAATTAACAAACCACAAGAATAGAAGTGTGGTGACTTGGCAAGGGAGGGAACAGCTGCACTGTTCTGGTCAGGTTTCACCAGGTGCACCAAGTTTGGTTCTGGGAGTCATATACAAAGAAAGCATTAGAGAAGAGTGAACACCTGAGAGTAGAAGGGACCTGCCCTCTAGGAAGGGGGCACACTTGGACTGTGTGACCCAGAGGCTGGGACTCTTGCCCTGAGATTACATGAGGAATATAATTGTCTGGCCTCACGGGGCCTCCATCCTAGGAGCAGACAGCCTTTCTGGGAAGGGCCTGGTCTGGGGGATCAGGAGGGCCATTCTTGGGCTCCTGACTCCCATCAGTTTCTAGACCTTACTCCTCTGGCTTCCAGCTTCCAGTATTCTTTCTCATCAGGTGCTAGACTGTTTGCTGAAGCTCCAGAGTGGTTATTGAGTACATGCTTTGTGTCTCTGTCCATCTTTTCAGGGCCTCTAGGGCTGCTTGGATTTACTTTAATTCATCCTAGACCCACAACTCAGCTGAGCTCCAAAGGGCAGGCAGGACTGAGCCTTATCTGACATTCCATACACTTCAGCACTTGGGATATTTTTTGGTGCTTAAAAGTCAGAGCTGGGCTGAAAGGAGAGCCCAAGAAAGGCAGGTTGGACTAAAGGCTCCAGGGTTGGGGTGCCTGGGTGGCTCTGTTGGTTGAGTGTCTGACTCTTGATTTTGGCTCCAGTCATAATCCTAGGGTTGTGAAATCCAGCCCCACATCAGCTCCAGCCCCAAATTGGGCTCCGTGCTGAGTGTTGAGCCTGCTTAAGATCCTCTCTCTCTCTTTCTCTCTCTCTCTCTCTCTCTCTCTTTCTCTCTTTCTCTCTCTTTCTCTGCCCCTCTCCCTTGCTAGCATGTGTGTTCTCTCTCAAATAAGTAAGTAAATAAATAAATAAATCTAACTAAAGGCTCTGGGGCTTACTTCTCCTCCATGGCCTTTCCCAGGACCGAGAGGAGCGGAAACTGCTGCTGGACCCTAGCAGCCCCCCTACCAAAGCCCTCAATGGAGCTGAGCCCAACTACCACAGCCTGCCTTCCACTCGCACAGATGAGCAGGCCCTGCTCTCCTCCATTCTTGCTAAGACAGCCAGGTGAGCACTGCAGGACCAAGCCTGGGCAGAGCTTTCTCCATCCATGTTAAAAGCTGGGATAGGGGGACTGGGCCCAGGACATGGGGGATGGGACAAGGTCAGTGGTGAGAGATGCCTCTAGGCCTGGGCTTGCTCCAGTGGGGAGGCAGGGACATGGTGTCAGATAGCTCTGGAATTGGGACTTGGCAGTGAGTCCTGTGTATCCCTCTTAAAGCACCTGTCATGTTCCCTCTGCCTCCTCTCCCCAAAGCAACATCATTGACGTGTCTGCTGCGGACTCCCAGGGCATGGAGCAGCATGAGTACATGGACCGGGCAAGGCAGTACAGGTGAGACCTGGCCAGCTTGCATCCCTCCCTCAGGCTACTTGGGTCCCTCCCTGCCCCTCAATCCCTTATCCAGCTTTGGAGTCCGAGCCCCAGTCCAGGCTCCTTGTTTGGGTGTGGCCCAGGAGACTGACAACAAATCTCTCTGGTACCTCAGCAGATGTGCATGTTGGCCCTGTTTGCCCCATGGCCTTCAAGGGTGCGGAGGCCAAGGGAGGTGGGCCTGGAGTGAGTTTGTGGTGAGCAGAGGCCACCGTCACCCTGCTTCTCTGGCCTGAGGGAGTGAGACTTCCCCGAGCCGGGCTGGACTGGGCAGAGCAGACTGGCCTGACTGCCCACCCCATCCTCCCTCTTGGCCAGCACCCGCTTGGCTGTGCTGAGCAGCAGCCTGACCCACTGGAAGAAGCTGCCACCGCTGCCATCTCTCACCAGCCAGCCCCACCAAGTGCTGGCCAGCGAGCCCATCCCCTTCTCCGACTTACAGCAGGTGAGCCACCCCTTGGCCCGCCCCTGCCCATCCTTCCTGCACTGCCCAGGCTGTGGCAGAGGGTTCGCCCTCTCCATCTCAGAGGCAGTAGGGAAGTGGAGTTAGAGAGCCTGGTAGCTCAAGTACCTTGCTCAGTCTCACCTCTCTTACTTTGTGTCTTCTCCTCTCCACCTTTGTTCTCTTTCTCCCCTTTGTTCTTTTCCATCTTTCCCATCTTTCCCATCCCTGCCTTTCTCTTTGGCTTCCTATCCCCCATCATCCCCTCCTCTCTCGCCACCCAATCCACTTCCCTGGCTTTTTGGATCTCCCTTCTCACTGCCTCTCTCTGTTCCTCTCCTCCCTGGTCCCTCTGTCTCAGGTCTCCAGGATAGCTGCTTATGCCTACAGTGCACTTTCTCAGATCCGAGTGGATGCAAAAGAGGAGCTGGTTGTACAGTTTGGGATCCCATGAAGAGAGGGATCCTTGGGACAGCTCTTCTCCTCTCTTCACCCGTCTTCACCCTGCCTCTCCTGGCCCCCAGCCTCACTGCGGCTCATACAGTACCCTAACCTGCTACTAATCACAGAGAAGAGTGTGGAGGAGGAGAAGAAGCTGGAAGGCTGGAAGCCTGAGCAAGTGAGGATGGAGCAAGGGAGGGTAGAACCATTTGGGACTGGCGTTCAAAGCCCTGGCCAGGGATGGGGTGGGGGTCAAAAGATTAGGGCGTAGTAGGTCTTCACTGTCACTGGGAAGGTGAAGGTACCACTGTGAGAGAGTGATCCTTAGGGGGCCTATGGGGGCCCCCTTCCCATCCTTTCTCTTGGCCTCACTCCTGCCCCCCTCTCCCTGACTTGGTGCTCACATGCACCTCAGTAGGGTTTGTGACCAGGGTCTGGACGAGCTTGAATCTGAATGAATTGAGTTTGTATATCTAGCACCCTGGGTTTTTACATGTTTGGGGTTTTGTTTTGGTTTGTCACCCTCGATAAAGGAAGTGTATTCATCTGTGTGCTGGCTGCAGCCCGTCTGTCCTGCCCACCACCCTGATACTACTTCTGGTCTGTGAGCAGTGAGATGGATGCGGGGGGTGGGGGATGTCTTCTAGGGGCATTAAGAGGAATCCAGGAGATAAGGGTTCAGGGTTCCCCGGTCTTAGCCAGAACTTGGCCTGGAATAACATCAGATTGGATAAGACCATGCTTGTCCTTTCTTGGTGATGGGAACACTGTCAAAACTGAACAGACTTGAATCTGAGGCAGCTCTCGCTGTTGGGGCCCTGCCTCAAATTCAGTGGAATTACCAACAAGCCCAGGGTTGGGGGATAAAGGCAGACCAAGAATACTTGATATGGAGCCAGCAAGCCAGTGTTTTCAAGCAGAAGATTCCCTTTATCAAATGAAATCTCAAGCAGAATCCCAACATGTAAGACAGAGCAGAAATACCCTGATCTGATCGAAGTGGGGGGTTCAAAGATCACAGCCTGTCGTCTTCTCTGAGGGATCTCCACAGAAACTTGGCACTCTGTGAAACAGCTCTAACCCCAGCATGTCTGAATGGAAGAGTAAAGAAAGGGCTCAGAGAGGTAAGTCTCCCAAGGACATACCAGTAAACCCAGGTCCCCCGTGTCCCAGGTGTTGCAACAGGCCTTTTCCTCCACTGCCTCCCTCTTTCAGCCAAATAACACTGGAGCTACTGACAAGTGCCTGAGTTGGAGGACGTTTTTACATGACACAGGTGACTTCGCACCTGCTCAACTGCTCAAATCGTTTATTGTTAAACCAAACTGACCATCCTCTCAGGACTGCTGGGGCCTGAGAACCTCAGAGTGCATTCTGCTTGATCCGGACCTTCTTGGGCTTGATGTTCATGCGCTTCCACACTTCAGCTGTGGTGCGGTCTGCCTTGGTGACCCCGCTGAAGTCGAATGTGGTGATACGGGGCAGGGTGCACAGCACATATTGCCTGTGGGGAAGACTCAGGCTGGGGGCCAGCCCTGCACCAGAACCTCCTTCCCCCTCCACCAGTTGCCACTATCTCCCCTAACTGCAAGGAATGGAGGAACTTAAGTATAATTTGGGGGATGACAGAGTTTCTCCTGATAGGCAAGAAATGCCTAAAGGTCTCTACTCCTTTCCCTGTCCCAGCATGGCAGAATAATGGTGTTGGACTTCTTATCTTCCCACCTCCTTTCCCCCTCAGAGGAGCCCAGCCCAGGGGCAGGGCGCTCACCTATACCCCTTCTCTTCCTCTATGGGGTTCCCATGGAGTGTCAGGCTCCGGAGTCGAGGGAGGACAGCCAGCTTGTTCACTTCTCCCAGGCGCTGGATGCTGTTGCCATGGAGATAGAGGACACTGAGGTTGAAGAAAGTTGTCAGGACCTGTTGAGGGAAGGAAACCGAAAGCCAGAATGGACAGGGTCCTGGATCTGTGCTCAGGACTGGCTTGTGGGCAGAGAAGGAAGAGTTTGAGAAACAACTTGATTTCCAGTCTATGCCATTCCGCTGCAGCCACTGCAGACGACTCCAACCTACTTTTCATTTAGCTTTGAAGGGCTAACACACATTGACACAGAGCTATGATCTAAGGTGCAGGAGATATGATCCTGGTTCCTAGCATAGCCACTGACTTGCCAGGTGCCTGGGCTCTCCTGCCTCTCCTTGAGCCTTAGCTGGCCCTACACTGAAGGCCTTTTCAGCTTTAGTGATTTAAGATTCTTTCACAACAGGGGACAGGGGTACAGAACATCATGCTAGGTACAAAAGAGAAGCTTTCAAATAGTAGTTAAATTGGGATCTCTACACCTGGGGAATAGTTACCAAGTCATTCTCTAGCTGCTTTCCATAGGGATCCTGGACAAGACAGGGCCAGTTCTGTTTATTTCTTTTTTTTTTTTTTTTTTTTATAACATTTATTTATTTTTGAGACAGAGAGAGACAGAGCATGAGCAGGGGAGGGTCAGAGAGAGAGGGAGACACAGAATCCGAAACAGGCTCCAGGCTCTGAGCTGTCAGCCCAGAGCCCGATGCGGGGCTCGAACTCACGGACCGCGAGATCATGACCTGAGCCGAAGTCGGACGCCCAACCAACTGAGCCACCCAGGCACCCCCAGTTCTGTTTATTTCTTAAAATTTGAGTGTGAGTTCATGGAAGATCAGTGCTGCAGTCTAGCTATTTCTTCCACAAAATAACTCAGCACAAGGCACAGGGGGTGCCAGATAACAAGAGCTGTGATTTTAGTGCAGCCTGCTATGTTCCAGTTGTTTTTCATAATTCTCATTTAATCCTTACAAAACCTTTATGATGCTGGCATATGCTCTCCATTTTTTCAGACAGGGATGCTGACATTTTGAAAGGTTGGGTGTCTTGCTCAAAATCACACAGTAAGATCTAGGATTTGAACCTACATCTCTCTGAGCCCACAGCCATGTACTTTGTACCGTACCACACTGCCTCATTACTTCTTTGATAATATGTGGGAAGTAGAGAAGCTGGGAGCTAGAAAAGGTGGGATCAGGCCCATCCTGACTGGACTCTCAGGGCTGGGTACTCACAGGGTCAATTGAAGTCAGGTCGTTGAAGGATAGATCGATCCAGGCCAAGTTCTCTGGATGCTCCAGAAGCAGTGAAACCACATGGCTGAAATCTTTCAGGTCATTGAGGACATTGTTGTTCAGCCACAGGGACTGGGTCAGTGACTTCCCTGACTTTGAGTGCCTTAGTGGTCGTAGCCCTGTTCTTGGCTCCTCGCTTGTCAGATCTGTGGGGACAAAGTAAGACTTGGGTTATCATCTTTGCTTTTCTGTCTTAGCATTGGGAAGGGACAGAGCTGGGCGGATTTACAGCCTAAGCTATAGCTGGAGGGGCTGGCAGGACCATAGCTCCATGCTTGAGTCTAGTATGACTCTACCAATGGTCAGTCCAGGACCCTGTCCCATAGACCCCAGGAATCCAAATAAGCTTGGACTGAGGGTCAAAGACTTCCCATCCCAAACTCTTGGTTTGGGTCACATGGTCCCCTCATGTCTATCATATCATTGGGTCCTTTGTGTACCACCCCTGTTTGAGGGGTTGAGGGAGGCAAAATCACTCTTAATTTTGTGGAAGTTAAGAACCCAGAATTGTCAGGCTTGAACCGAGATGACAGCACAAAATCTAGACTTACCGCTGGTGGAGCCCATAGCATTCACTAAAGTACAACACATTCTGATGTCCTCTTTCTCGCGTTAATATTGAGCAACTGTGTATGTGCCAGATACTGGATATATAGCAGTAAACAAAATGAGAGATGGTCTATGCCAAACTCTGTATGAGTAACAGGGCAGGGATGAAGCAGTTGTTTGTGCCTTGGAGGAGCTCATACCAGCAAGATGAAAACAACATCAATGTTGTTGGCAATGTTGGCAATGTAACAGCAACAGAACTATGAAGTGGGGCTCCTAACATAATCTGGGAACTTAGGGAAGTTGAAACCTGCGATGGAACTCAGTGGATCAGGAGACATTAACCAAGTAAAGGGTGGAAAGGGTGAGAACAGCATGACAGGAGAAGAGGCATGAGGTGTGGAACAGTGTGTATATATGGGCATGTGCTGCACAAGGTGGGCAAGGAGGAAAAAGACAAGGAGCTTTGAATGCCAGGCTGAGTGTTTTGGACTTTATCCTGTGGGCAATGGGAAGCCAGTGGAGGGTTTAAGCAAATGAGGTGATTCAAATCTTTCAATGTAGAAGATCTTTTTTTTTTTTTTAAGTTTATTTTTGAGAGAGAGTGAACACATGCAAATGGGGAGGGGCAGAGAGAGAGGGAGAGAGAATCCCAAGGAGGCTCCACACTGTCAGTGGGAAGCCCAATGCAGGGCTTGAACCCAGGAACCATAGATCATGACCTGAGCCAAAGTTGGATGCTTTACCAACTGAGCCACCCAGGAGCCCCTCATTCTTTTTTTTTTTTTTTTTAATTTATTTATTTTGAGAGAGAGATACTATGTGAGATACTACTAAAGAGAGGGAGGGAGAGAGTGAGAATCCCAAGCAGACTCTGCATTGTCAGTGCACAGTCGGGTGTGGGGCTTGAACTCATGAACTGTAAGATAGGGATCCTAGATAAGGTATTTTATTTCTTAAAATTTGAGCCTGAGTTCATGAAAAATCAGTGCTGTAGTTTAGCTACCTCTTCCACAAAAGAACTCAGTACAAGGCACAGTTGGTGCCTGATAACAAGAGCTATGATTTTACTGAGCCGAAGTCAAGAGTCGGACGCTTAACTGAGCCACCCAGGTGCCCTACAAAAAGATCATTCTGAAGCTTTAGTGTGGAGTATGGATTAAAGGGAGTGGATGGGACTGAGGACCGATGTGGCTCTTTCAGTCATCCAGACAAGAGATGAAGTGGAACAGAAAATCAGCATGACTTGATGATTGATTGGATGTTAAGAGTAGAAGAATAATCAAGGGTAGTGCCCAGTTTCTTGTTTGTGTGAATGATAAGGAATTAGAAAGACAGAAACTGGGGTTGGAAGGCTTGGCCTTGGTGTGTGTCTGAGGTTCCTGTAGCACAAAAAGGTGGAGAAGCCAAGTAAGCAGCTGAATATGAAAGCCTGATGCTCAGGAAAGAGATGAGAATCATTAGCATAGAAGGTGTACAAGTTAGAGAAATAGATGAGATTCCACACGAGTGAGGGTAGAGAGAAGGGACAAGGAGGAAGGGGAGTCTATTAAATAGTTATGAATAATCGGAGGGAGAACCTCGAGAAGATAATTTTACAGATGCTTGGGGAATCCATAGTTTATAAGCGGGAGTTTCGGGAGATAAGGTCTGAAAACTAATTTCGGCAACTCAGAAGCTCCTTGTGACCTTGGTGAGGACTATTTCAATGAAATGACGAGGGCCTGGGGACAGAAGCTAGATTGGACTGAGTTCAAGGGTGAAGGGACGGTTCAGGAAATCTAAGCAGGTAGTGTAAACAACACCCTCAGAAAGTTTGGTTAAGGAGGAGAGAGAACAGGGAACACAGTAATTTTACAATCCATCTGTATAGGCCCCCATTCACGTTTTGACAAATGAGGTCAAAGAAAGGATGGGCCCTGCCCAAATTCATGGTGGCAGAGCCAGAACCAGATACCAGCTATGGCTGAGGTGACTACATTTTTCCTGTTCTCCCTAAGCCCTTCATTACTTGTCAAAACCTGCCTCAGGGGAAGTAAGTATTTAGGGTTTGCTGAGCCTGGCCAGCTGTTGTCACTCCCCTCAACTCTCACTGGACATGCTTCCTCCCTTCCCATCCCCTCCTCCCAGTGTTAACTTCCTCTCCTCCTCTGCTGCACATCCAGCAGCATCCACCAGATGGCTCTCTGCCTTAATGCTGGAGTGAGCAGGAAGTTGGGGGGAGGTGGCAGAAGGGCACTGGAGCAGAGTGCTCCAGCTCATGAATAAACTCCTTATCCTGTCCCCTCCCCACCACCATATCCCAAGAACCCCCAATGAAATGACACAGCTGAATAAAAGGGTTAAAATAAACCCATATGGATTAGCATCCAGTCTGATGAGGCAGCAGCTTGAGGAATGCCACCAAGCATGGGCTGATCTCTAGCTCAGAATTAGACACTAGCAGGACTGTGCTGCCTAAAACGTGAGGCTCCTATTGGGGCTGCTGGTATCAAGGGTGGAATGGGGTATCCCGCTGCTACATACTTCTGTTCCCTTAGACTCCACCAGGGTAGTGCACTGCTTGAGGATCTGTTGAAGCTGCCTTGTTCAGAGTAGGCCAAGGCAGGTCTGGAAAACAGATCACAAATATCAGTGCCCAAAGAACTGTGGAGTGTTCAGCCCCAGGAAGACGGGAAAATGTGATCCTGTCTTCATATCTCTGAAAGATTGCTGTGCAACTTTTCCACGTGTCCCTAGAGGGTGGGAGCTAGTTTGATGATAACTTCTTTGCATCATTCCTCACCTCATAATGGGAGGGGTTGGTAAGTGGGTGTCATAGGGGACTCCCTTACCACTGTAGGTTCACGAGCGAGCAGAAGTTAGAGGACTTTGGGTTGGATGTGGTCTAAAGTCCCTGCCATTTCAGAGTCTATAATCCATCTATCGATTACTTCAAGCAAATAGTTTATCAAGTACTCCTAAACTCTTTCCACAAGTTCTGTGGAACCAGAGGGCCTTTGGGGCTTGGATGCACCTGTCTTTTTCTCCTCCTTACAACACACAGCAAGGAGCACAATGCCTGGCATGTGTGTATACACATGTGCTTACTAAATAGGTGCTCAGTAAATATTAGTGATTCAATGAAAGGGCATCTGTACAGATCATGGTTTGTGCTGTGTGGTTATTCTTGGTTGTAGTAGATTGTCCCCTTATTCTGAGGGTTCCGTAGAGGACAAAGCTATTCCCCACTCAGCTATTCCCTTATTTGTCACCTCAGCTATCTTGTACATGACCATTACAGCTCAAACCCTTGTGAAACACAGACTATATCAATTAAGAGTGATACAGTGCCCAATAAAGATCATGGTAGGTGAGTGTATGTCCATGACAGAACATGAGTTACCACTGTGTCTGGTGGGAGCCCAGTAGTGCCCTAAACACAAGCCAAGGCTAGTACCTCCTGGATAACTATTTGCCTTTTTTCTGAGCTTAAAATTAGTCACCAATTGCCTATGTGAGAAAACCAAAGCCAGCTACTGGGGCTAGGATATGTGGGTGCCAGCATGTATTCTGTGAGGGCAGATGGTAAAGTCTAGGGACAGCAGAATTCCCTTGGGAAGAAGCATATTCTCCTGAGAATATGATTCTCTCTCTCTCTCTCTGTCTCTCTCTCTCTGTCTCTCTCTCTCTTTCTGTCCCTTCCTGAAGAGTATGAGCCACCTATTTACAAGGACATTGAATAACAAAATGGGAATGAGCATGGGCAGTGCTGAAACCTGAAATAAGTGTGGGTGATGATTGAATAAACTTGGATATGACTGGAATGAATATAAGATATTTGTCAATAAATATTTAAACTGGAAACATGCCCATTGTTAATAATGAGACCTTGCATGTTTTACCAGTGATCAGAATAGGCTTGTGTCCTTAGAGGAGAGAGGGTTCTGCTTGTGTTTTCATTAGTCTTTTCGTCTCTTCAGGTAAAAACAGGAGAATAAAACCATTGGCTGATAGACTGGTTTCCCAATTTTCTTCCACCTGACTTTACTGTTGTAGGCTGGCTTCTTTCAAAGAGGATCAATTATCCCTCCCACTCCTACCACCTCTTCCTACCACCTCCCTACCCCTACTCCTCCCCAAAACAACAAAATTGCAAGCATACAGGAATTTAGGCTTTTAAGTAGAAGACTGGTTTCTCCCTGGGGACCATACCCAGCCTGTTGCTATGGTGAGTGGAGTGCTGTACTCTGTGGGCTGACCTTGGATCATATGGATGCTTCGGAAGGAGTAGTCAAGAGGGGGCTCTTGCACTGAAGTGTTCATATAGTCCTCTTTGCTCATAGCTCAGGCCATCGTTTGTCAGGTGTAAGCACTGGCCCTGGGAGTCCGGGTTCAGCCTGGGAGGACAGAGAAGGACGGGTGTTGCAGGTACAAGGGGCATAGGCCTTCTGGTATCCCCATAGCCTTCCACCCTTCCTTTCTATCCTCTACCACTCAAGGCTTGCCTGGCTGCATTTCTATTTTAAGATATTAAGCATGGTTCCTTGCATTTGTAGGGCACCTTCCTACTTCTCAGAGAACTTTTACATCCCTTAGAGCTCATTGATAATTGTAACACCCATTTCTCTTTCTACACAAAGAAACTGAGACCCCAGGATGAAAGCACTTGCCGAAAGTTAAGCCAATGAGTCAGTGTGGACTGCAATCATAGCCTCCTGCATCCTACTCTGAGCCCCGCTTTGTGCTACTCCATAGTAGTTACCATGGAGGCTGTCTTGGTACCTACACTCTGGTGACATCAACTGGGCTATTCTATTGCTTAACAAACTCCTGAGCACCTGCATTGGATCAGGTGTCTGACAGCCCTTTGCAATCTGACCAGCTGGGGACTTGTTACCTCTGCTCAGCTTGTCTGTCAGCCCCATTTCCTTTCCATAGACCCTATGTCTGTCAGCCCCATTTCCTTTCAATAGACTCTATTTTCAGCCACATCCCGAATACAGTCATATGTATATAAACACATACACATAAAACCAGAGTCTACTTCAGTCACTCACCTGTCACTGATGCCTGAAACTCCACCATTAGGGATTCATTCCTTTGGGTTCAGGGATTGTTCCCTGTTAAAATGGAAATACCCCTTGAGAGGGGTGAACACAGTGTTATCAGTCATTTACAATGTGGTGTGAATTGTTTTATTAGATCCTTTCCAATTCCAATGAACTCAAACAGAGAAATTTTCAAGAGACTGGAGAGAGCCATGAGAATACTACTCACCTGGGAAGAAGAGAGCTGAACACACTTTATACCAAGGGGGTTTGAATGTGACACATACAAACAAAAGACAAATAGACCAACAAGTGCACATCCCAGTCAGCCTCCCCTTCCTCATTGCTTCCACTGCCATCATCGCCTTTGCAGTTACTATACTTCATCTGCTTTCCAGAAGGATTTGAGGTAGTTTACAACAATACATGCATAAAACGGGATGATTTACGGAACAGAGCTGTTCAACTGAAATATAATGAACACTGCAAATGCAGGCCACATACATAATTTTTTTCAAGTGTATAGTTTAAAATTTTCTAGTAGCCATGAAAAGTCAAGAGAAACAGATGAAGCTTAATCTATTTAATCCAATATATCCAAAATATTCAACATATAATTGATATTAATAATTGAGACATTTTACACTTAACATAGCACATCCTGGTGTGGACATGCTACCTGTCAAGTGCTCAACAGCCACGGATGACTAGTGGCAAATGGAAACATGGAAGAGAAAGGTTAGAAGGCAAATTAAAGAAGAAAGGAGAGAGATGTATCTAACAATTAGGAAACGGCCTATGTTATCTCTGAAATTCCTGGCAGCCAAAGTAAAAAGGGAAACCTTAGGATATGGAGTTATCATTTGATTCAAAGAAGCAAACAGGTTTTACGCAGAAAATGAAATCTGTGCATTCTCTTAAAATGAAATTTCCCTTAAAAACCATGGACTTGATAGCTTATAATTCAACTTAATACAGTTCAAGTAAATTCCTTTTTTTGGTGATTTCACATGTGTAGAAGAATGGAAACTGAATGATGTCTTCCTCTCAAAAAGCAGCAGTCTCAACTGAGCTTCGTGGAAGTGCCACCTTGAGTCACTTCACAGCTGAATTCTCTTGTTAAATTGGAACTGGCCTGGTGGGCACAGACTGTTGATTAGGGAGACCAGAATCTTTTAGGTATCAAATCAACAGACAGACAGCAAAGAACACATGTTTTTCCAGACACAGGAACCTGGCTTGTGTTCTCACTGAGACAGAGAAGCCCATTCCACTTGAGCACCTACAACAGGTTCGATGCCTTTGAGAGATTGGATAATTTTCTCAAAGTCCTGGGTTGGGACCCCAGAGTTCTGCACTACTGGACGTGGATTTTAGCTTAGAATATTTAAGGGCAGAATTTTGTCATTAGTTTCCTTGACCATTGAGAACCTCACTCAGAATTTTGTGTTGCACCAGCTCCTGATGCATTTTTCTGGATGCGTTAGTATTAAACATGGGGCCCCAAGTAGTTAGGTAAATTGCCAGGTGGAGAGGGTTATTACTCTTCTCCATTTAAATAGTAGCCCAGGCTGTGAGCTGGCACTAAATTTTGTTCATCATCTGACACAGAACCTGGCTTACAACAGGCGCTCGAGAAATGTTTGTGGGAGGAATGAATGAGAAACTGCCAAATACAAGGATTTCTGTTTTGGGAGTGTTGATGCTAAGCTGTTCTTTCTAACAATTGGCTCCCAGGTTCAGCTATTTCAGTCCACACCTCATTCACAGTAAGAAAGTCGATTCAATTCTGCCAACATTTGTGGAATGGCTGCTGCCCTGTACCTGACCAGAAGGAATGAAGCCAAGATAGTAAATAACAGAACCCTGTCTGTCATGGGCACAGAAAAGCCTGCTAGGATTCCATCGATTGTGGCAAACCAGCCCACATCAAGTTCTAAGAAATAGCTGCCTATTTAGTGAATGTTAATCATGTTTCAGTTCCCAAGCCTAGTGTACCCTCTGATGAAGCCTGTCTTTCCAGAAAAAAATTGATCAATGTGTCCTATAGATTGATTCCCTTGATTGTTCCTATTCATGGTCTTCCTTGTATCTGTCCTTTTTGCCCTGTAACTCTGTAGTTCTATCCACTTTCATGCTGGGCTCAGCCATATGACTTGCCTTGACCAATGGGATGTTGGTAGATATGAAACTAACAGAAGCTTAAAGAGAGGGCATGCCCTCTTGCTCTTTACCTGTGCCAAGAGAAAATGGCTAGCCTACTGGAGGGATGTGAGAAACGTGCAGGTGAGATACATGCAGAGAGCTAGTGTTCCCACCTGAGGCCATCCTAGACTAGCCAATAGCCAGCTTATACCAAGTCAAGTTCAGGATAGTCACACAACCCACAGGTGCCTGCAGACACATTAATGAGCTGAGCCAAGACCAGAAGAAACATAGCTGACTGAAAGACTTGGAAGCAATAATAAATGTGTATTGTTTTAAGCTATATGTTTTAAAGTATGGTTTTGGATAGTTTGCCATACAGCAATAGCTAACTGATACATACCTGTATTATACTTTGAACAAAATTTTATCGCAGCCTGTTTCCTCATCTGTAAAATGGAGACAAACCTATTTTGAGTGCTGTTTTATGTCCTGCAGCAGGTGCTTAATACATTGAAGCAGTTGTATTCTCTGTACATTTCTTTATAAACTACTTCCTATTCCTTCCTTGTAAGCTCAAGGGCAGGGACAGAAATCAGACTTCTTTCTCTCTTCCCACCATTACTCTGCACTGAGCCTAGCAAAGAATGGGTATTCACTAAAGGCTTGATGAACAAATGGATAATGGAAAAATGAAGGAAGAAATGAATTGCGTCTTCAGGTGTCACATGGTAAATCTGGCTGCTGGGTAGGTATACCCAAACTGACAAAAACCTGAGGCTGCCTTGCTCACTTCAGTGGCTGCGTTTTTGGAGTCTGTCTTTCCCAGCTGCTATTCTGCCTCATAACCAGTCAGATCACAGTGCCTTCCTCATTTATCCAGGTTAACTTGACAAATGACAGTTTTAGAGGAATACTTGTCTTGTTTTGGAATTTTTCTCTTCCAAACTAGAAATATCTTTTATCTTTAATTTTAAAAGTTAACATGATAGCTGAATAAAGTCAAACAACATAGAGAAGTACATCAAGTAGAAACTAAAAGTCTATGATTTGATGCATACTGATTTGATGCATACTCATTTTATACTGAAATATGGTTGTCCTTGTAGTGTTAGCTAACAATGTATTTTTTTCTCTTTAAATTATTGTAGACTCTATGGGTGCCTGGGTGGCTCAGTCTGTTAAGCATCTGACTCTTGGTTCCAGCTCAAGTCATGATCTCATGCTTCATGAAATTGAGTCCTGCATTGGGCTCTGCACTGACAGCGTGGAGCCTACTTGGGATATTCTCTCTCTCTCTCTCTCTCTCTCTCCCCCCCACTCTCTCTCTTTCAAAATAAATAAGCTTAAAAAATGTTGTAGACTCTCACCCTTTTAATAACTGTAGAGTATTTCACAGAATTTGTGTGTATCCTACTTTATTTACTTAATTTAACTTTAACCAATCCTAGGTTGATGGAAATTTGTTTTCAGTTTCTGGAAATTACAACAATTGGAGTTTGATTTGTTGATAGCCTATTCCTTCCCTCTCAGGTAAGTAGCAATACAATGGCATAAGAAGCTTTGGGAATAATCAGATGAGATCTGATAAGAGACTAAATGGCCTGGCCTAGAGAGGGTTTCTGGTCATGGACTACAGGTGGAAGAAAAGTCAAAGAATGGCATGAAAAGTCTACCACATACTCTAGTGGGAGGTTATACTTCCAGGTGCCATAGGGAAGTCCAAGATTCAACCTAGCTCCTGCCTATCTCTCTACTGCCATCGCTTCTCCTCATCTCTAATTCTGCAGCCCAGCTAATACACCTACTTGAATTAAGTTCCTTGCACCTGCCACTGGGTTGCCACACATCTACCTTCCTCTGCTTGGAATACAGTTTCTCTCTCCTTTTGCCTTGCTACTTCTTTATGGCTCAGTTCAGGTATCACCTTTTGAGCCTGTATATACGCCCCAATCTGGATGTGGAACTTCTCTTCTGGACTCGTATACTTACTGCCATGGTAGCACTCCTAAGATTATCTGTTTACCATCTGTATGTCCATAAACTCCACCAGGGCAGGAACCATGTTTTTCTCATGTGCCAAAGTGGTGGCAAGTAGTAGGTGCTTAATCAATATGTAAAAATCATAACAACGATGGGTCGCCTGGGTGGCTTAGTCGGTTAAGCATCTGGCTCTTGATTTTGGCTCAGGACATGATCTCACAGTTCATGGGTTTGCACCCCTCATAGGGCTCTGCACTGATAAAATGAAGCCTGCTTGGAATTCTTTCTCTCCCTCTCTCTCTGTCCCTCCCCTGTGCATGGATGTGCGCTCTCTCTAAATAATAAACACTTAAAAAAATTGCAGGGCACCTGGGTGGCTCAGTTGGTTAAGCATCTGACTTCATCTCAGGTCATGATCTCATGGTCTGTTAGTTTGAGCTTCACATCGGGCTCTCTGCTGTCAGCACAGAGCCCATTTCAGATCCTCTGTTTCTTCCCTTCTCTGCCCCTCCTCCACTCATTCTCTCTCTTCTCTCAAAAACAAGCATTTAAAAAAATTAAAAAAATGCAACAGTAATAATACTATAACGGAGAGGGACATGAGCTTGTATAATTGAAGGATTTGACCCTGGTCTGAGCAGTCAGAGAAGACCTTCCAAAGAAGTGATTGAGAAAACTGAAGGATAAGTATAAATTATAGCAGGGAGAAAAGATGAACATTCCAGGCAGAAAAAACAGCATGTGCAAAAGCTCTATGGTGAAAGATTACCTGGAAATCAACGTTGAAGACCTCAAAGAATGCTATATAACTAGAGAGGAGAAAGGGAAGGATATATATTAGACTGGGGGCTGGAGACGTAGACAGGAGCCTGGCTGAGATGTTGCTTGATGCTAAGACCAATAGGAAGGCACAGGTATATTTTTAAATGGGGCTGGGGGGAGTGAACAAAATCACATTTGTGGTTTGAAGGACTACTCTGGCTGCAGCATGCAAAATGGCTGGGAAGGAAGGCAGGAAGGATGTGATGGTAGCTAGGACCAGAGAGAAGTCCTATTTAAGAAGTAAAGCTGACAGAACTTTGAGATGGATGCGAAATAGAAGTTGTATTAAGGATAACTCTTGGGTTTTTGGCTTCCATAATGTTGGACAGAGGTGAGAACATGGTAAGAAATCCAGGCTTGGAGTACATAGAGATGATCAGTTGCAGATGTGTTGAGTTTGGATTGTCTGTGAGATACACGAAGATGTTGGAAGAAGCAATTGGCTAGACAGACCTGGAGCTTAGAGATGAGTGCTGGGCTGGGGGCACATACTTGTGTACATCTGTGTACAGGTGGTGAATGAGGTGGATTAGAATACCAAAGAGAATACGGCAGTGTGAAGTGGGCCTAGAACCAAGCCTGGAGGGACTGTAAGATAGTAAGTGGACCAGCCACCTAGAAGCCAGCCAGAAGCCAGCTATTCATGGCAGCATCAGATGTGGATGTTGCATTAGCCAGATAATTTCCTGTTTAGTTTTGTTAAATCTGTTTGATTCCCATTGTCTTCCATCTTTCTAGTTCCTTTTCCCCATTTAAGCTCTCAAGGAAGATTTGGACTCATTCTGCCTGAAGTGTAAATACCCCAATGTAGGCCATAAAGGCTTCTTTTCTCTGAGGCAGTTCAATCTACTCCAGCTGGAAGTTGGAGAACTGGGGATCTATCTAGTCTTAGCTGTCACTGACTTGTGTGGCCTCAGGCAAGTTACTGCTCCTCTTTGGGTTTCAGTTTTCCAATCTGTAAAATGGGAATAAATATCCTTGACTCACAAAATTCAAAAGAGACTGGATGTGAAAGTGCTGGTAAGTTGCCGAAGGTAATCCATCATGAAGACTGTAAAAGGAATGAAACTCTAACAGTAGAGCTCCGAGAAACAGACCATAGTGGAGGTAAAGAGAGAAGAGATAATTTAGGGACAGGACCCTCCCCCCCCCCCCCCCCCATGACTTTGTGTGGGAAGATGCTGCTGACTCAGAAGGAGGCTGTATTCTAGGATTTTCCTGCTTGTAAGGAAAGAGACACTTCAAGCCTCATACAGCTCCAGTATTAGGGCCTGTAGTTTACTCATGTCCTGAAGAGGTCTCAGTTCATCAAAGGAAAAATCAACCCATTTTCTGAGGGCGTTTCAGATCTCCCAGTGTCAGGGATTTGAAGCATTCGTATTGGGGAGCGGGGACCCAGGTTTGTGATGGGGGATGTTCTTAAGCGCCCCCAAATCTGTAAATCTGTATGGGTATGTATCTCGGCGCCCTTTCCTCCCCTCCCCGCTCCAGTCTATTCCATATGGACGTTGTGTCTTGTTTGTTGTTAAAGGGGTAAAGGGTGTGTGCGGGGGTATCTCAGGTCCCCGAGAAAGGAAATTCCTTAATCTTTCTGTGTGTTCCTCTCCTCTCTATAGAGAGCGAATTGTTCCTTTGAGTGAATTTCCTGTTTTCCCGCCCGACTCACCCGCTGTTGCTTTCCCTCCAGCTCGGCGTCCCACTACCCCTTGCTTACTCAGCCCAACTCCATAGTAACTACCTTCGCCACCGCGACTCGGCTAAGCGCCGAAAGTGCTTCCTGATGCCTACCGGGAGTTGTAGTTCGCCGGGGGGCGGGCCTCCGAAGCCGCGGGCGGTGCTGGGATTTGTGGTTTTCTTTGCTTTCAAGTCGCGGCCGGCTTCCGGAAGTAGTGACACCGCTTCTCTCTTCCCAGTGGTCTTCACACTTCCTTTTCCCGGGTCCTGAAGCGTGCCCTTGCGTGAAACTCCAGCCGACCGGGGCCAATCAGAGGGTGGTGCGAGGGGGCGGGGCCATAGTTTAAACTAATTGTGCGCTCGGAGCGCTGGCGCGAGTCCGCAACGAAGACGATCCCGGGGGACCGTGAGGCGCTGCGGGAGCGCGCGGCCAGGTAACCGGCGCGGGCCCGCGGCTGCTGTTCGGTCTGGGCGCCCGCAGGGATGCGGTGCTGGAGGGGGTGCTGGAGAGGCGGGTGCGAGCCGAGAGCCTCCTTCGTAACCTACTCTGGGGAGATTTATCGGGGGTGAGGTGTGTGAGGAGGGGCGCCTGTTCCGAGGGGAGGTACCGGCGTGCATAGTGGGAGGGTCTGTTTGGGGGTGTGTCCGTGGAATTTTGCCTGAGGACGACCGGGGTGCGGGGTAGTGCCTGTTCCTGAAAGGCTTGTGAGCGAGAGGTCCCAGGAAAGTCTCCGCCTATTATTGTTAACAGTAGCAGTAGTAATATTGGTAGTAAACGTTTTCAGAGCACCAACTACGTTTCAGACACTGTGCCACACCCTTTATATGGATCATCTTTTTAATATTCCTAATTTTCCAGTTATACTTTATTAGAGATAGGGAACCGGCGGTATTTTATAATGTTTTTTTGGCCAGGATTACATAGCTAGTGCGTGGTTGGCTGTACTGGGGTGTTTGAGGGTTGGCTTGAGGGGGGGAGGGGCCGTGTGGGGGCTGTGTGTGAGTTGTTCTTAGGGTCAAATCAGGTAGGTTGTTTCATGGAAACATCTTAGAAAGTACAAATTTATGACTAAGTGTGTGAAGGTTGTGGGTGGGAAAGAACCTAATTGGCTTGATGCTCCCTCCTCTGGGTGCGCCTTCTTCGTTACCTCTGGAAGAGTACTTCTCATCTTGCATTGGAAGAGTGTCTGCATGTTTGTCCTTCTGAGTGGAGACAGTGTCTTTTGTCCCTTTATCCTGATGCCTAGACAGCTATGAGTGAGACATGTCATGGCCATTAATGTATGCTTTGAAATGAATGAGCTTTCATGGACTGAAAGGGAATAGGAGCCTGGCTTTCCCATCTTCATTTAGTGGCTTTTGAACTGCTGTATTCTTTTTGTGGGGAATGGGGCTGCCTTCTAAAAATGTGATACTTGCTTTGATCCGAGTTTTCCTCTCTCTGGTGTCTGTTGCCTGGTCCTGTCTTTCCAAAGTTCTGGACCGTCATGTGTGTTACTTTGTGGTGGGCAGAAACCTTGTTGGGAAGGGAATTGGGGCTACCTTGTGGAGATCTTTACTGCTGTGAATATACGGGAACCTGGAGGGAACATTCAGATCAAGCAAGGTAGCTTTCAGTCAGCAGGGATTAGTGTATGTACTCCTTCCCTCTCTGTTCCTGTATGGTATTTCCTCGTTAGAGGAAGAAGCATGTACTTGTCTGTAAAAGCCCCTAAAGTACTCTTTTCTTGGCCCAAGTTTAAGCAAATGATGACTAATTGTAATTCCTTAATCTTAATCAAAAGCCAAAGCTGTACTTCCCCAAAGCTAGAAGATATTACCTGAAAGCTCATATAGGAAACATTTCTATCTAGAGTGTTCTTCTTTACTTATGGAATATGGGAGCGAGAAGAATGCTTTGAACTAATACTTGAATTCTAGAACTGTTAGGATAGGGGCAAGCCCTGCCACAGGTGGCTACACAGAACTGATCAGGGAATGTTTTGACAGCTGTGTCTAATTGATAACACCCTGTGGTCAGTAGCTATATTGGGGGTCATTTATTTAAGCCTCTTCTCCAGTGTATACCAAACTTCTCAAAAGGTGTTGTCTGAACTCAAAAATGATCACTTCCAAGAATGAGACAACTCCCAAAGGCAGTCTATTTCAATATTGAACAATTCTAAGTGATAATAATTGTTACTGTATTGTAATAGCATTATGTTAAAATTTTTTTTAATGTTTATTTTATTTTTGAGAGAGAGAGAGAGAGAAAAAGAGGGGCGGGGGAGGCACAGAGAGAGGAGACACAGGATCCAAAGCAGGCTTCAGGCTCTGACCTGTTAGCACAGAGCCAGATGTGGGGCTTGAACTCATGAACCGTGTGATCATGACCTGAGCCGAAGTCAGTGCTTAACCGGCTCAGCCACCTAGGCTCCCCAACAGTATTATGTTTTGTGCTGCAGTGAGTTTTTCATCTTACCCTTATATGTTTACTATTTGTTTTGTCACAATTCTTTCTTGCACTTTGTTCCATTTTTGTTAAAGAGATGAATGTATCTTTCAGATGTTTTCTTCAGTGAGGGTCAGTTAGTGGTAAACATTCTTCTGGGAAACATCTTTATTTACTCTTTTTTTTTTTTTTTAACGTTTATTTATTTTTGAGACAGAGAGACAGAGCATGAACGGGGGAGGGTCACAGAGAGAGGGAGACACAGAATCTGAAACAGGCTCCAGACTCCTAGCCGTCAGCACAGAGCCCGACGCGGGGCTTGAACCCACGGACCGTGAGATCATGACCTGAGCCGAAGTCGGACGCTTAACCGACCAAGCCACCCAGGCGCCCCTATTTACTCTTTAGTCTTGATAGTTTAGCTGGGTACTAGGCTTCCAAATATTTTCTTTCAGCATGTTGAAAATGTTATTTTACTGAAATTCTGGCTTTTTTTGTTACTTTTGAGAATGTGTTCACAATTTAACTATCATTTTTTTAGGTAACCTGCATTTTTCTCTGTTTTAAAGATCTTCCCATGTTGTTTGTGTTCTACAGTTTCATTACATGGTGTGGATTTAATTTTACCCTACTGGGGATTTATAGTGATTCCTCAGTCTGGGATTTCATATCTTGCATAAGTTTTATAAAAAAATTTGCGGTCATGGGACAGCTGGGTGGCTCAGTTGGTTGAGTGTCCGACTCTGGCTCAGGTCACGATCTCATGGTGAGTTCGATCCAGTGTCGGGCTCTGCTGACAGCTCAGAGCCTGGAGCCAGCTTCAGATTTCTGCTCTGCCCCTCCCCCACTGTGCTCTGTCCCTCAGTCTAAGTCAACTTTGCTTATGGATAATTTATGTACAGTAAACTTTATTTGTAGTGAAAAGTTTTGAAAGATGTATATACACTTATCAAAAGCTGCCACAATCAAATTATAGAGCAGTACCATCACTCCCCAAAATTTCTGTGTGCTTCTTTACAGTCCGTGTTTCCCTTCACCTTGGCTCAGGAACTATTGTAGATTAATTTGTGTTTCCTAGAATTTTATATAAGTTAAATCATACAGTTGTATTTTTGGGCTTAGTTCCTTTCACATAGCATAATGCATGTGAGATTTATCCATTTAGTTGCATATATCAGTAATTTGTTAGTAGTATTCTGTTATATGGTTGTATCAGGTAATTTTGCTTATTCACTGTTCATGGACATTTGAGTTGTTTCCAGGTTTTGGATGTTATAAATGAAATTGCTATGCGCATTCATGTATAAATCTTTGAGTGTTTGTATACTTTCCTTTTCAGAGTGGAATGGCTGGGTTGTATGGTGGTATATGTTTAATTTTTTAAGAAATTACCAGTTTTCTCAAGTGGTAACACCATTTAAGCAGTATGTGAGAGCTCTGTTTGCTTCGTATTCTTGCGAATACTTGGTATTGTTGGCTTTTTTTTTTTTTTTTAAGTTTATTTTATTTGAGACAGTGCAAGTAGGGGAGAGGTGGAGAGAGAGAGAATCCCAAGCAGGCTCTATGCCCTTAGCATGGAGCCTGACATGAGGCCCAGTTCCACCTACCATGAGATCATGACCTGAGGGGGAATCAAGAGTTGGATGCTTAACTGACTGAGCCATTCAGGCACCCTGGTATGGTCGGCCTTTTTAATTTTAGCCATTCTCATGGAGGTGTAGTAGTATCTCACTGTGGTTTTAATTTGCATTTTTCTAATGACTGATGATGTTGAACATCTTTTCACATATTTATTGGCCATTCATATATCTTCTGGAGCAACTTTGTGGTTGCTTCTGTTGGGCACTCATGGCTAGTCCCAATCTGGGACCAAAATGTATGTAATTTTTCTCTACTTGTAGATTTTCAGGCCACAAGCTTAGGCCGCAAAACGACTATGGTTTTGAATTCCTAGGAGGGTTTTTTCCTCCCACTTCACTAGGTGAGCAAGACAATCTTCCTTATTTCCCTGTGGACAGACTTTTTTCCCCTGGTCTGTCTTTATTGAATGTCTTAGCCTTTGTATAGGGATCTCAGCTGCTCTTTGTAGGCTCAGAATCTGTCTCCTGGACAAAGAGATGGTTATAAATTCTTTACACTGCTAGGATAGCTATGCTGTCAGGTCGCTTTTCCTGGGACTTCCTTACTTTCTTGTGAGCTCAGTTTATCTATGTATCAGGATCCAGTCAGGAAAATAGAAACCACACATAGCTATTTTAAAAGTGAACTCAGTAAAGAGAATTAGTTTAAAGCCTTGCTGGAGGGCTGGACAAGCAAAAAGGGTATCTTTGATGTAATAACTGCATTAAGCAGCTACTTCATCTAGGGCCAAAAAACAAAGGGAAGAAAGGTTGGAGTTCTCAGATCCTGTAAGTCTGAAGGGATCTGGAGGAACTACGCCCTGATTCTCTGAGGAGAGGGCGTCTCCTGGTGCTGCTGGTTTCTCAGGTGTTTGCAGGAAGGGCCTGGAGGAGCCAGGTTTGGTTGAGTTCTGCCCAGCTGGTGCTGGTGCCTCTGAGGGGGGCGCATTGAGGCTGGTTCTGGGAGTTTAGCAAGAAGTGGGAAGGAACCAACTGCTGTTGTCAAGAAACAGCAGGCCATACGAAGGAGGAAGTTCCTGCCTTCCATTTTCCCTTTAGCACCTCCTACAGAGCCAGCTGGCAAAGGTGTGATAGGGTTGGCGGAGTCCAAGCCCCAGTGTCACAGAGCAGAGTGTAACAGGGTAGGTGTGGAGCTGAGAGATAGTAACTTAATTGGCATACTCTAAAAGGATGTTTATTATATTTTTCTAAGCATTTCCAGGTGTATTTAGTGGGAAGATTCTCAGGTTATCTCATTTATTATATCAACAGTCATGGCAATAGTTAACATTGTTTTTTTCTTCAGGATATACTGTGAGCAGGCTCTGTTCTCAGTGCTTTACGTGAACTGCTTCCCAAAGTTCTGTGAGGTAAATACTGTCATTATTACTATTCCCTTTAACAGGCAAGGAAACTGAGACACAAATAAATTAAGTAGTCTATTCAAAGCCATACAGTGTAAGTGGAGTTGGTGTTCTAATCCAAGCATTCTGGGTTCCATAACTCACATTCTTAACTTTCTTACTATGCTGAAAGTTTTTCCCTATGGCAAACCGAACTCTATCTTTCTGTAATTTCTACTCACTAGTTCTGGTTTTGTCTTCCTGCAGAACACATACATTTTTCTCTTCACCTGCATGACAAGTGTGCATATATTTGAACACATTTTCGTGTTCTCCCTCACTAAACATCTGTAGTTCTTCCCTCACATTTGCTACGATATATGACTTTTAGACTTTTCACCACAGTTGTTTCATTCTTTAGCTGCGTGGACTCTGACTTTGCTTTTTAAAAGTGGGGCACAGAGTTGTCTTCTAACACAACCCAAGCCTGCGCTGGTGTTTTGGGCAGCTGTGTTACATTCATGGTTCACTGAGAGTGTGACATCCTCTCTTCTGCCTCCCACCATATGCAGCCTGCTCCCTCCCCTACCCCAAGGGCCCAAAGGCAGCCTATTTAATATAAACTGCTGTACCAAGTCTCTACCTTCTTGTATTAGTTTAGTGAATGCAAACCTTCATGTTTAATCATGTTAAATTGTATCTTGTTACTTTTGGTAGCATAAGAACTGTTGAGAGCTTTTTTGCCAGATCACATCTAAAAGCATTGTATTTTCTCTCCTTCATAGTTTATAATGCCAAAGCTTGACAAGCGGGCTTTATATGTTTTCCTTCTGTCTTTGGTAAAAACGCTAAAAATGGTAGGTTTGAGAAATAAGCTGTGTGTAATACTACTATAGGTCTTACTTCAGTTGATGGAGGTTTGAGGGGGAATAGTTTTGGCTGTTCTTTCTGCTAAATTGGAGGAGGAGCTATCTGGAAAGATATCTTGGCTGTCAGTGAGGGGAGGAGAGGATCAAGGTTAAGGGTTGGCCATTGGGCAATCAGTCATCCTAATAAGGGACCACTTGGCAGAAGTAAAGTGATCTGGTGGCTGTAGAAGGGGAAGAGGGCATATTGCACAGCATGCTCCTGGGTTGAGGCCTCAGTAGACAGCTGTGTCAGCTGCCCTTTCTGTCCTATTTAAGGGCTGATTTCTTTGAAGCCAGTGCAGGAAATGCCAGTGATTGAGCCTGGCAGATTTCTTCTGCCTTACTGCAATTGAGGACAGGTTTTATATGGTGAGGAGTAAAGACTGTATATTTCAGGCTTATTTATTTGACCACTTGAGTGCCTTCCTGTGACTGGTCAGACATACTTCTTTTGCAGGCTATCAAGTTTTTGGTACCCGATGACAAGGTGGATGCAATGTGACCCTGGATCTTGGTCCTTCGTGTGGGTAGCAACTGTTTTGCCCTGTAAGTGGGCATTTGTCAAGTGTCTCACTTCTGGATGGCTTCAGTGAGGGGCGAGATAACAATAGCTTTGATTACCTACTTTTCTATCTTCCATGTGGTGTGATGGTGTGAGTTTGAGGGAAACCTCTTGTTCCTTAGGAGTTTGCTACTGTACCCCTCATGAATTGCTGCAAAGTGGACTCTGTCTGGTTGCTGACCTCCAAAGCCCAGTTTCCGTAGGTAGTGAGCAAATAAACAATGAGTGCCTGTTTTATCTCTCAGAGAGCTGAATATATAAAGAAATGTACAATACAGGATTTCCCTCCTCACCAACTGTTCAAACCTGTAGATTCTTTATAGGAATCATAAATATTTATATACTCTTGTGTGTGTTCAAATCTATCGATACTTTATAAGAAAAATATAACAAACTCTTTGCCTACATTTGCCAGTTGTTAACATTTTGCTGCATTTGCTCTCCATTCTTCATATTCTGAACCTTTGGACTATTAGATGCAAACATCATGTTACTTCATCCTAAATATAATTCAGCAGTGTTTCCTAAAAACAAGAGTATCTGCCTATATAATAACAATACAGCTAGGTCTCAGGAAATTTAGGATTGATTCAGTACATCCAGTGTATAATACTTGTTCAGACATCTCACATTTTCCCAGTAATGTCTTTTATAGATTTTTTTTTTTCAAATCAGCCTTCAGTGAAGGGTCATTCATGCATTTAGTTGTGATAATTTTGTCATGCCCCTTGAGCAATTCCCTAATCTCTCAATCTTGAATGCTTTTTTATCTGTCGCAACATTGACATTCTTTAAGAGGTTAGGTAGATTTTTGCAGAATTTTTTTAAGTGTATTTATTTATTTTGAGGGAGAGTGTGATTTGGGGGAGGGGCAGAGAGTAAGAGGGAGAGAGAGAATCCCAAGCAGGCTCCATGCTGTCAGTGTGGACCCCGACATGGGGCTCTATCTCACGAATTGTGAGATTGTGACCTGAGTCAAAACCAAGATTTGGATGCTTAACCAACTGAGCCACCTGGGCACCCCTAGAATATTTCTTAATTTGGATTTGTATGATTATCTCTTCTTCATTAGATTCAGGTTAAACATTTTTAGTAGAACTAGATAGGTTAATACAGTAGTTTGATTAGTGAAGCTAGAAAACACATGGACTCACTTCAGTTTTGCATGACTGTATATAATTTAGCACTCGACTGTGTTGTCTAGTCTGTAAGCTCTATAGGAATTGAGGGAAGAGGGAACTCAGTAGGGCCTGGAATAACTAGGAGAGACTTTGGCAGGAACATGAATAGAATTTGAGATAGTTGGAGTATATGGTTAGATAAGCTGCTCTTTGGGTTTTACATCCCACTATTTAAAAAAAAATTGTTTTTTACATTTATCTATTTTTTGAGAGACAGAGACACAGAGCACAAGTTGGGGAGGGGCAGAGAGAGAAGGAGACACAGAATCCGAAGCAGGCTCCAGGCTCTGAGCTGTCAGCACAGAGCCCGATGTGGGGCTTGAACTCACAAACCGTGAGATCATGACCTGAGCCGAAGTTGGACGCCCAACTGACTGAGCCACCCAGGCGCCCCTCCATCCTACTACTACTAATAATAAAGTTGCATGTATATCATGAAAAATGAATTTCCTCTTCAGATTTAGAGTGCTGTATCTTCTATGGTGTTTGTACTACTGGGAAGCGTTGACTTTAGAGCTCTTGCTTTGGCTTCAGAGGTGATGCCCAGGATTTTGCCAGCTGCCTAACCTTGGGAAAGTTTCTTCACTTGCAAGTTAGAAAGAGTATTAATAACTATTTAATAAGTTATTGTGATGCTCAAAGTGAAGAACTGCATAAATATTTGAATCAAAATATTTGAATGCCTTGGGGCGCCTGGGTGGCTCGGTAGGTTAAGCATCCAGCTTTGGCTGAGGTCATGATCTCCCAGTTCGTGAGTTCGAGCCCCTCATTGGGCTCTCTACTGTCCGCACAGAGCCCACACATCTTCTGTCTTCCTCTCTCTCTGCCCCTCCCTCTCTTTCTCAGTCTCTCTCAAAAATAAATAAACATTAAAAAAATAAAATAATTAAAAAAATAATAAAATATTTGAATGCCTTTAGGTGGGGACAACACTCCATAGTTCTGCCATATGCTCCACTGGAGAATCCATTTCTTTTACCTGCCTGACTCAGGTATTTGAATTTACCACTGCTGGATAACTCAAGGCATGGGAATGAGAAATAGAGTCTTATGCAGAGAGAAGTGGGAAGACTGGCTTGATTAGTTCAGAGTGTATGCTGTGGAATAGTGGGAAGTAAGGTTGAATAAATGACTTGAGGCCATATAATGGAGGGCTTTGAAAATGAAGCCAAATAATTTAGATATAATGCTTTAGACAGAAGAAAGCCATGGAAGGTTTTTGAGGAGAAACACACTTGGAAATTAGTGATATGGAGCCTCCTGAGGAAGGACTTCTCTTGGTTTGGAGACCAGAATCCTAATAGGGCCTTCCCAGTGCTGACCAAGGCGTGGGGGTAGGGGTAGGGGTGTGGTGTGGTTTGGCAATCTTGCCACAGGAGGCCAGAATTTCTGCCCCAGTGACTCTTCCTGCTCTGCCACTGACTCACCCCATTGACCTAGGCTGCGTGGCTTCCCTTCCGTTTGCTGTCTGATCTACAGAATGCTGGGGCTGCCCAAGATGATATGAAGCTGAGCTGACCAACAGTGGGTGGGATGGGAGAATGAACAAGCATTCCTGCCCCTTTGCCCCTTCCCTGGTTAGAGGCTAATTCTAAGCCAGTCTGCCAGGGATCTTGTCCAGGCCTGGGGAAGCTGTCCACCAGGAGGTAAGTTCAGGATGGTTTCTGTCCTTTCTCTGCTTTTTCATAGATCAGCCTTTTCCTGAACAGAAGCTTTATTATTTTCTTTTTCTCTGATTCATGTTCTTCATAGTGACCTTTCAATTACTTGAAGCACATGGGTTACTGCAGGAGGTAGGAAGAGAGTTTTTTGTTTGTTTGTTCAAATATTTTGGGGAGAGCGCAAGTGGAGGAGGGGCAAAGAGGGGAACAGAGGATCTGAAGCGGGCTCTGCACTGACAGGCTGACACCAGGGAGCCCGATGTGGGGCTCAGACTCGCTAACCTTGAGATCATGACCTGAGCCGAAGTCGGATGCTCAACCTACTGAGCCACCCAGGGAGAGAGGTTTAATAAACATATTCTTGCTTTGGGGGGAAGTGATCATAGGTTTCCCTTTATCCAGAACTCTTGTGAACTACATACTAAACAATGACTTATACCTGTAGGGGCGATTATAGAGAGATAACTGGTGTTAAGTCAATCTTTCTCAGCTACTGAGTTTCAGAACCATTCTGGTGTGCTTTAGTGTCTCAAGTTATTTCCTTTCCCTTTGAAAGACAGCAGTGAGGAACACGGAAATGGGAGGAATTGGATTAGGATATGTTTGTGGATTATGCCAGAAGTCAGGGTGACTGGGTTGCTAGTCCTGACTGTTGCTGACCAGCTGTGTGACCAGGGACAAATTACGTAACCTCTGGACTGAAGTTTTTTCATATATAAACATAAACAGTTTGGATTATATGATATGGAAGATTTCTTCCAGGGCCAAAATTTATGACTACGTAATGTGTGATTGTAAAGTAACATAGGGTCGCCTAGGTGGCATAGTTGGTTAAGCATCTGACTTCAGCTCAGGTCATGATCTCATGGTTCGTGGGTTCAAGCCCCGTGTTGGGCTCTGTGCTGACTGCTCAGAGCCTGGAGTCTGTTTAGGATTCTGTCTCTCGCTCTCTCTGCCCCTCCCCCATTTGTGCACGTGCGCGGGCTCTCTCTCAAAAATAAATAAACAGTTGGGACACCTGGGTGGCTCTGTCGGTTAAGCATCCGACTCTTGGTTTAGGTTCAGGTCATGATCTCACGATTTCATGAGTTTGAGCCACGTATTGGGCTCTGTGCTGACAGTGCAGAGCCTGCTTGGGATTCTCTCTCCCGCATTCTCTGCCCCTCCCCCACTCACGCTGTCTCTGTCTCTCTCAAAATAAATAACTTAAAAAAATAAACAGTAAAGTAACGTAATAGCTTAATACATGACATATATTGCACATATCTTGTCCTCTTTGTTGTAGTTGTAGGACACTTAACAGTATTTGTAAGTTTGTCCTCTTCAAAGTAATTGTGTTCTCAGACTTTATATTTATTCTGGTGATGCTGCCAATGCTCAGAATATTTTTGGCTCCTAAGCCAATCTTTTGAATGTCCTCAGAAGTAGCAAATCTTCACTGAACCTTGCTTGGTGGGTTCACAGCCAAAAGATACTATAAGCCAAAGAGTCAAGCAAGGCAGTACATTTTTTGGTGAAAAATGAGGTGTGACTGCAAAACAGTAAGATTTAATTTTTGTGTGTCTCACAGAGTAGACTTTAAAGGCAGTTTCCAGAAGAGTGTTTCATATATATTTTGAGCAATGATTATATTGTTAGAATAAGTAAATAACTTCCTACAGAGACTATTTTGACTGCAGTTTTCATTTGATTTAATAAGATTGGAAATTTTGTTTAAAAAGGTGTCACTTAATTTTTTTTTTATTTTTGTTAATTTTTATTTATTTATTTATTTTGAGAGTGCGAGCTTGAGCCAGGGAGGGGTAGAGAGAGGGGAAGAGAAAGAATCCCAAGCAAGCTCTGTGTTGTTAGAGCGGAGCCTGATGTGGGGCTTGAACTTACGAGCCCTGAGATCATGACCTGAGCAGAAATTAAGAGTTAGGTGCTTAACCCACTGAGCCACACAGGTGCCCTGTCTTTTTTTTTTTAATGAAAAAAAAATTTTTTTTAAATGTTTACTCTTGAGAGGGCCAGACGGAGAGAGGGAGACACAGAATCTGAAGGAGCCTCCAGACTCTGAGCTGAAGCACAGAGCCCAATGTGGGGCTCAAACTCAAAAACGCAAGATCATGACCTGAGCTAAAGTGAGACACTTAACTGACTGAGCCACCTAGGCACCCTTTCTTTTTTTTTTTTTTTTTAAGTTTTAATCACTTATTTTTGAGAGAGAGAGAGAGAGAGAGAGAAAGTGAGCTCAAGCACGGGAGGGGCAGAGAGAGAGAGAGAGAGAGAGGGAAAGAGAGAGAGAGGGAATCCCAAACAGGCTCCATGCTGTCAGCACAGAGCCTGATGCGGGGCTTGAGCTCACAACTGCAAGATCATGTCCTGAGCCAAAATCAAGAGTCAGACACTTAACCAACTGAGCCACCCAGGTGTCCCTGTCACTTCCTTTATACTCACTGTGCATATATGCTTGCTTCTAGGTCAAGGTGACTAGATAGTGTGAGAAAATTAGCCTTTCTCGTGTAGTCCTCCCAAATCACAAATGTATTGGGGGCCAGAAAGGATTGGAACATGCCGCTGTAGGACACTAGCTGAGGAGCCATTGCAGTCCCATCTCCAGAATCAGTCACAAGTTCTTCAGACTGTAGCACCTCTGCTCACCAGTATGTCAGAATCCATCAGGTGGCGTGGTAGAGTGGAAGCAGATAGTCTTTTTCTGGGAAAAATGATAGATCAGGCTACTCCATTGATCTTTATTTTTTATTTTTTTGGTCAGCATTTGGGTTTGAGAAGGGGTGAGGATAGGCAGGGGGATGGGAAGAGGGAAAGCAGCCTATCTTGAACTGATTTCAATTAGGCTGATTGATTGAAGGCCTGGAATCTTGTTGGTGGTTTTGTTGATAACTAGTCAGTAAATTAAGGTGTTAGGCAACGGGGTCAACAAAACATTCTGTCGCTGTATGATCATTTGCAATTCTCTTTCTTTTTTAATGTATGTGTATGTTTTTATTTTTTTAATTTTTTATTAAAAAAATTTTTTTTAATGTTTTCATTTTTGAGAGACAGAGACAGGGCGTGAGTGGGAGAGGGGCAGAGAGGGGAGACACAGAATTGGAAGCAGGCTCCAGGCTTTGAGCTGTCAGCACGGAGCCTGATGTGGGACTCAAACCCATGAACCGTGAGATCATGACCTGAGCCAAAGGCAGATGTTCAACCGACTGAGTCACCCAGGCACCCCTATATTTTTTTATTTTGAAAGAGAGAGAGACAGAGAGACAGAACAGGTGGGGGAGGGACAGAGAGAGAGGGAACAGAGAATCCAAAGCGGTCTCTGTGCTGATAGCAGAGAGCCCAGTGTAGGGCTCAAACTCATGGAACCGTGAGATTGTGACCTGAGCTGAAGTCGAACACTCAACTGACTGAGCCACCCAGGTGCCCCTGTAATTCTTTTTTACTCTAGGCCTTGTTTTCCTCATTTTGATATTGAAAAATTTACATGCTAAGAGTTCTAGATCTGAAAACAGGTAAGCCTAAGGAAATTTGAGCTGGGAAAGTATCTACTTGTTCTAAGTTGCTTGACTTTTGGATTAGGGGTAGGAGTGGAATTCCTTTTTAGCCCCTAAGTTACAGTGATTTTACTCTCTATGTGCAGTCATAGCTGAGCGATCAAACATCAAGTAGCTGTTTAATGGGAAGCAGGCACTAGGAGCTTTCTCCTGAAAAACAATCACAGGACATGCTGGTCTGGGAGAAGTCATTGCCTGGTAGGACCTATTGTTTGAAAGAGGTGGGGGTGAATTTCATCAAAATGGACAGTGTGGATATAGTGATTTAGGAGATTTAGAGACTTTGTTCCCTGCTGTGGTTAATTTCAAGCCTACCTTTAAAGGGATTCTCTTAATGATTGGTGGAATGGGATTCATTTAGAGAAGAAGCCCCAGGTAACCACAATTAGAGTTGAATGGCCAAGAATAGAGCCATTTGCTGGACAGAAAGTGCCCTAATCAGTTGCTTTTTGACACTTACATCCTATAGAGACCCCAAGGAGAGAATAGGCTGTTTGGTGAGCTCACTAGGCACTAGGCTGGGAGATTTGGGCTCTAAACAGAGGAGGAGGTGACCTGAAGAATCCACACTTCTTAATCTCCCTGTTTCTCTTCTTTCCTTTAGTGCCCTTTAGTTTTAATTAAGATTGTGTAAACACAGTCAGCTTGCCAGTCCCCTTAAAGTGGCAGGTCCATGACATTTTTGGCTGTTCACTCACGCAAGGTATGTGACTTTAAATTGGAGAGATTGTCCTCTTTGACAGTTTGGCTTCACTGGCCTGCTTCACTGAAAGAATCCATTAGATTAGGGCCAGTTGGCTGTCATTCAGTCAGGCAACATTATTTGGCACCTACTGTGTGCAAGCATTGTGCTGAAATGGAGCTGGATGAGATGATTTCTGCTCTCTAGAAACTTAGTCAAGTGAAACATATTTGCAGCTAGTGTAGACCCAGAGAGGAATGGAATAAAATGTGCAGAAGAACAAGAAATATTGGGATATATGGAGGAAAGAACAGTTGTTTTTGAATTGGGGGAACAAGGAGAGCATCTGAAGAGAGAAGGCATTTGAATCAGCTTATAAAAGATGAACTTGGACTTCAGTAGGTTTGGAAGAAAGCATTTTGAAGGAGGTTACACATGGGCAAAGGCACAGAGCTTGGAAAATGCCTGGCATGTTTGGGAAATGTGTTCTTGAGATAGAAGATATTTTAATTAATTAGTTTTAGTAATCTCTATACCCAATGTGGGGCTCAATGTCATGACCCCACGATCAGGAGTCACATGCTGTTCCAACTGAGCCAGGCAGGCACCCCCTGAATGTTTATGATGTGAGGAAGAACACAATCCAATCCATGTTATTTAGGTCTTGGTCTGTTTTCTTTAAGTGTAAGGTCTTAGATCTTAGGGTTGTGAAGGTGATGGTCCTGGGTCTAGAGTATAAATAAGGTTTGCAGGCATCTCAATATTACTTGATTTCCCAGTTACATTTACTAAGGCAGCTCCAGAAGCAAGAAGGCAGGAAATGGTCAGCAATGTACCTTTATTTATTTTTTAAAGTGTATTTATTTATTTTTAGAGAGAGCGTGAACGAGCAGGGGAGGGGCAGAGAGAGAGAGGGAGAGAGGATCCCAAGCATGCTCCATGCTGTCAGTGCAGAGCCTGACATGGGGCTCAGTCCCATGCACCGCGAGATCATGACCTGAGCCAAAATCAATAGACACTTAACCTACTGAACCCCGCAGGCATCCCAGCAGTGTGCCTTTAGACTGAGCTTCTCCACACCCCCAGATGGTTTTCTTAGGCATGTACATTATGCAGTCTTCCTACTAGTGAGTTGCTTACTTCTTTGTTGTTGTTGTTGTTGTTGTTGTTGTTGTTTTGGGGGAAGGGGAGTTCCTTACTTCTGCTAATCCTTTGAGGATAAAATTTCTCACAAAGGGTGAGCTTTTGATTCTACAGCGGAAACCAAAAACATTTATTGAATCTGATTGAAAAGTAGTGTATATTCATTATAGGAAACAGGAAAAATACAGGTAAGTATAAAGAAGAAACTTAATGTATAGTTTTATTTAGTATTTCCTTTCAATGTTTTGTACCTATGCATATTTCTGTTTTGCATAGTCCAGTGTCATACACTACCTATAATTTTGTATTCTGCTTTTTTCCCAGTTACCATTATTTTCATTGTGTAAATTCATATGAATTTAAAATGCGGCTGAAACTATAAATATTCCTAATGACTGTATAGTAGTCTGTCTATCATACAGGATTTGTATAGTGCTTTCAGTTTTTTCTATTTTAAACAGTATTGTAATACTTTTTTTAAATAAAATTTTTAAGCATTTATCTTGAGAGAGGCAGTGTGAGCTGGGGAGGGGCAGAGAGAGAGAGAGGGAAGGAGGGAGAGAGAGAGAGGGAGAGAGAATCCCAAGCAGGCTCTGCAGGGCCAGTGCTTGAACCCACAAACTGTGAGATCATGATCTGAGCCAAAACCAAGAGTCTGATGCTCAAGCAACTGAGCCACCCAGGTGCCCCTGAATATGAACATCTTTTAGGCTTTTAACATATATTGCCAAATTCCTTTCTAGAGAATCACTTAAAGCCTCACTTGCATGAGGAAAATATAATATTCTTTCTTTGATAATTTTCCACTCAAAGTACTAGATTAAGTTAACTTCCCTGAAGGGTATGATAATTTCTTTGCCATTATTATATAAAACCAAAATTTGGGAGAGGATGGAAGGAGAAAGCATGTGTGTGTGTTGGGGGGTGGTCACTGTTATGAAGCCCTATTTGCTGACGTGACTTCTAGAAATGGAAAAGGAGACAAGTTACTCTTAATTCTCCATTTATAAAATTGGGGTGATAGCCCCTTCCCCTTCTGTACTACAGAAATTGGATGACCTAAAATTTCTCATAGAAATGCTTTAATTTCATGCCTCAGATCTTCAGAAGGGTAGACTCTGAAGGAGAGAATTGGTCTTCCTTTCCCACAAAAGTCAGGACCCTAGCTCTTAACGGTTGGCTAGACATTCTAGAAATGCTTAGCTGCTTCATAGTGAATCTTCTGCAAGCAAAAGAGAAGGACAGACACCTGTGTCGTGTTGTGTTGGAGGGGCTTTGTTGGGGATATTCAGCAGAGATGAGGGAGCTTACTTTAATTTCATACTATTATTGTAGTGTGTGAGTGAGAGCTGCATTGCTCATCAGCATCACTGAAGGACATTAGGAACCCGGTCTGTTTCCCATTAGTTGAAATCAAAGAGAAAAAGAAGATGAAGAATAGCACATTGGAAATTCATTAGAGTCGTACTCAACCCAGAAGTAGGGGGATGTCTTTTGACCTCATTTGAGCGTTTTGTTTTATTTTTTAATATATGTATATTTTTAATTTTAGAGGGCACATGTGAACTGGGAAGAGGGGCAGAGGGAGAGAGAACCTCAAGCAGGCTCCAGGTTCAGCACAGAGGCCAGGGCGGGGCTCGATCCCACTACCCTAGGATCATGACCTGAGCTGAAATCAAGACTCGAATACTCAACCGACTGAGCCACCCAGGTGTCCTTTGAGTGTTTTAGATTTGTTTCTTCAATATTACATACCAGACCTATTTTTGCATATAAATTTCATTTAAAATCAGTCTAACGTAGCCATACTCTGGTCAGTTGGATAAGAATTAATCTCCATTAAGAAACTGCTCTTTAGATGTTAAATGTGAATTATTTTGTTTAGGCCCAGGTAGTAAATATTTCAGGCTTTGCAGGCTGTGTAGTTGCAACTACAGTTGACCCTTGAAAAACGTGGGTTTGAATTGCATGGGTCCCCTTATATGTGGATTTTTTTCAATAAATACGGTACAGTACTGTAAATGTATTATCTCTCCCTTATGATTTTTCTCAGTAACGTTTTCTTTTTTCTAGCTTTATTGTTCGATTACAGTATTAATACTTATAACTTGAAAGATACGTGTTAAGCATTTGTTTATGTTATTAGTAAGGCTTCCAGTCAACAGTAGGCAATATATTAGTAGTTAAGTTTTTGGGATGTCAGAAGTTATACGTGGATTTTCAACCGCATGGGGTGGTGGGGGTGGGGTGGTGGGGGTGGAGCGGTTTGGTGCCCCAACCTTTACATTGTTCAAGGGTCTGCTCTGCTTACCTCTGCAGATCATAGTTTGTTGACCTTTGGGTAGTGGGAAATATATTAGAAGGCCTAGCCATCCAAAAACTATAGCATTTTTCTCAAGCTTTTAAAGGTGTGAGGAAATAGGGGCGCCTGGGTGGCCCAGTCGAGCATCTGACTTTGCCTCAGGTCACAGTCTTCCAGATTGTGGGTTCGAGCCCCATGTAGGGCTCTGTGCTGACAGCTCACAGCTTGGAGCCTGCTTCGGATTTTGTGTCTCCCTCTCTCTCTGCCCCTCTCACACTTGCGCATGCGCTTGCGCGCTCTCTCTCTCTCTCTCTCTCTCTCAGAAATAAACATGAAAAAGTATGAGGAGTCCATTATATATTAAAATGGAAACATGTCAGATTTTTAAGTGAAAAAGGAAAGTTGCAGAACAAATTATAACAGTATGATTACAGGTATGTAGATCAAACACATTTACACTCTTTGTTTTTTTATTTACATATATGTACATGTACATCTACACATATATCTTTATACATACACACGTGTACAGAAAAGTCTGAAAGGTTACAACAGACTTGTAACAGTGGTCACTCCAAGGAGGGAAGTGCCATTGGTAAATGTGGGTTAAGGTTTGGTGAATGGGGAGTTTTACATTTTACTCCGTATACTTCCGTATTACAATATTTCATAGTTGATAATGTGTTCTTTCTCCTTCCTACTTGTTTGGATAGCTGGTGGGCCTATCTCCACTGGCCAGGGTCAGGAGTGTGACAGAGTAGGACTAATTTCCCAGCTCTGCCACGTCAGTTGAGTGGGAAGCAGCTGCTGAGACTAGAACAAGGAGCACATGTATGGGGGTGGGGGGGCAGAATGTGCAGGTGGCTGGGAGAGGCGGCCAAGACAGGCCGATTCTAATTTACCAACAGTAAGTATCACATGTCATGTCTTGACATTCTCCAAGTTGCTTTGCCTTCCTTTATCACACTGGGCCCTGAGGAAAATTCTATGAGCAAGTAAGGCAGGGATGATGATAGGAAAGGAAGCAATCAAAACATTGGACAACAAGGAAGTGGGGATAGAAAAATTTTTCTTTTTGTAAAAGAATTTAAAGAATTAAAGAATATTTTTAAAGAATTTAGAAAGAAATATGTACAAGGATAGGCATTGTTTAACATGGTAACAGATTGAAAATAGTCATGTCTATCAATTGAAAAATATGTGAACATGTTATGTCATATCCTTTATACGGACTGTTATTATACAGCTTTTTTAAAGTGTGAGTTGAAATTTTATTTATTGACATGGGTGGGGGGATGTTCATGATAAATTATTAAGTGAGAAAAACAAGTTGCAGAGCAATGTTAAAGTATAAACCTAGTTTTTTAAAAGTAGAGAAAAATAAAAAAATCCTCTTTAATATAAAAATATATTTGTGCTTATGTGTTTCAGGGCATGGAAAAATCTGTTAACATTTCTTATCTTGTGGGAGGGCCTGGAGGGGAACAAAAAGGGGCTGAGAGATTACGGATTTGTGGGTTTTGGTTTTTTTTGTTTTGTTTTGCTTTTTGAGAGAGAGCACAAGTGGGGAGAAGGGCAGAGGGAGAGAGAGAGAAAGAATCTTGAGCAGAAATAGGGGCGCCTGGGTGGCTCAGTCAGTTAAGCCTCCGACGTCAGCTCAGGTCAGAGCCTGGAGCCTGCTTCGGATTCTGTGTCTCCCTTTCTCTCTGCCCCTCCCCTGCTTGTGCTCTTTCTTTCTCTGTCTCAAAAATAAATAAGCATTAAAAAAAAATTTTTTTTTAAACAGAAATAAAAGAAGCAGAGAAGAGAGAACATCTCTTAAGAATTCTTAAGAGAATCTGGGCACTTGGGTGGCTCAGTTAGTTGTCTGACTTTGGCTCAGGTCATGATCTCACAGTTTGTGGGTTTGAGCCCCATATAGGTCTCTCTGCTGTCAGTATGGAGCCTGCTTTGGATCCACTGTCCCCTGCCCCGCCCCCCACCTCTCTTTCATGCACCACTTGTTCGTTCTCTCTCTCTCTCTCTCTCAAAATAAATAAACTTTTTTTAAAAAGTGTCTTTGTGGGGCGCCTGGGTGGCGCAGTCGGTTAAGCGTCCGACTTTAGCCAGGTCACGATCTCACGGTCCGTGAGTTCAAGCCCCGCGTCAGGCTCTGGGCTGATGGCTCAGAGCCTGGAGCCTGTTTCCGATTCTGTGTCTCCCTCTCTCTCTGTCCCTCCCCCGTTCATGCTCTGTCTCTCTCCCAAAAATAAATAAACGTTGAAAAAAAAAAAAAAATTAAAAAAAAAAAAGTGTCTTTGTGGGGCGCCTGGGTGGCTCAGTCGGTTAGGCGTCCGACTTCAGCTCAGGTCATGATCTCGCGGTCTGTGAGTTCGAGCCTCACCTCAGGGTCTGTGTTGATTGCTCAGAGCCTGGAGCCTGTTTCAGATTCTGTGTCTCCCTCTCTCTCTCTCTCTGACCCTCCCCTGTTCATGCTCTGTCTCTCTCTGTCTCTCAAATAAATAAACGTTAAAAAAAAAAAAAAGTGTCTTTGCAGAGCAGAAGTTTAAATAAAACAACAACAAAGAATTAAGGGAATCCACACTGGGCATGGATCCAGTGCAGGGCATGGTCTCACAATGATGCGATCATGACCTGAGCCAAAATCAAGAGTTGGCAACTCAACTGACTAAGCCACCAGGCACCCCTGTATTTTATTTATTTTTAAATGCTTTGCTGCTGTTTTTACATTTTAACACCCTGAAATTAGAATGCATTTATAATTGGTGACATCTTTCAATTGTTGGCTATTTTTTTTCACATTTTCATTTTCTCTGAAATTGAGATATCTTACTATTGATAGTATAGTTCCACTTTCCTTTTTAAAAAATTTTTTTTAATGTTTATTTTTGAGAGAGAGAGGGAGGGAGAGAAAACAGTGGGGGAGGGGCAGAGAGAAAGAGAGGGAGGCACAGAGTCTGAAGCAGGCTCCAAGTTCTGAGCTATCAGCACAGAGCCTGACTTGGGGCTCGAATTCATGAACCAAGAGATTATGACCTGAGCCGAAGTTGGACGCTTAACCAACTGAGCCAGCCATCCAGGTGCCCCTGATGGTTCCACTTTTCAATGCCAATTTTTTTTTTTTTTTTTTTTTTTTCCCATTAACTGTAATCTTGGCCCCTTTCTGGGCTTCTCTTGCTCCTAACCTCATCAGAATCACATCACCTAGACATTATGGGTAGGGACAAGTGAGTGAACATATTATTTGAGTGTGCAAGGATTTTGTGCATCCTTACTTAACTGATACATGTCTTACACGTACCTGCTGCTTGAGAAGCCAGGTAAATATATATGTAGCCCTGAGGCATCCAACTTAGTGCTCCTGATTTTGATTAGTCTGTCTTAATTTTGCCTAATGGTTTTTAAAAAAATTTTTTTCTAATATTTATTTTTTGAGAGAGTGTGAGTGGGGAAGGGGGGGGGGGCGGGGAGTACAGAATCTGAAGCAGGCTCCAGGCTGTCAGCACAGAGCCTGACGCAGGGCTCAAACCCACCAGCTGTGAGATCATGACCTGAGCTGAAGTCAGATGCCCAACCCACTGAGCCACCCAGGTGTCCCCTGTCTGTTGTTTTTTTAATTAAAGTGTAACATACATACAGAAAAATGCATAAAGTAATGTAGCTCATGAGTTTTCACAAAGTGAACACGTAACTGGTGTTGTTTTAAGAAACAACATTACCAGCATCCCATTAGCCCTTTCTAGTTACCATCTGTTTTCTTCTTAAATGCAATGAAAGTATACATAGGGATGGTGACACTCTGTTGGTTCACAGGTGGGTGTGTGGCTCATGGTTATCTTGGGGGTGAATCTGCTGGAAAGAGCTTCAGGTTTGGAGCCAGAAGATCAGAGTTGCATTGTGGTCCTGTTATTTTGTAGTTGTGTGACCTTAGGCAAAGTACTGTTCTGAACTTCATTCCTCTTTGATAAAATGAAAACAGTGTTTACTTTGCAGAGCTGTTGTGAGGATCATGTGAAATACTTTATAGATGGGACACACTGTCAGTGTTAAAAAGCCGTATACAAATGCTAGTCATTTTTTAGTAAGGGAGGTAGAATCCCAAGCAGGAGATGATGTGAACCTAATGTAAGGAGAGAAAATGAAGAAGTTTGATCACAAAATCCATTCTCTTAACCACCTGTATTGCCTTCCTTTTAAATTGATATTGGTGTGGTCCTTGACTTTCTGTTAAAATTTCCTCAAATGAAAATAATATAAAGGGTCTAAAAGGAATCCCCAGAGATTTGGAATTTCACCCAGTCTGTCACTTGCTGTCAATGTGGGTGCCCCCAGAGCTGTGCAAGGCAGAGACTTTGACACAAGATTAATATGTTTCAGTAGCAAATGTATGCATTACCTCTTTACAGGCCTAATAAGCAAGCCCTCTTCTGATTATGTCACACTGTTCTAAAGGTGACCCAAATCTGTATCTCTAGCCCCAAATCATATTTTTCACCAGCTACTGTATTTTCCTAATTGTATGTCCAGTAGATACCTCATGTCTAAATCCAAATTTTCAAGCCACCTGCCAGATAGCATGATGGTTTAGATTATGAACTTTGGAGTGAAATAGACCTGGGTTTGAATTTTTTTTTTTTAAGTTTATTTATTTTTGAGAGTGTGTGCAAAAAGGGGAGGGACAGAGAGAGAAGTAGACAGGATCTGAAGGGGGCTCTGCGCTGACAACAGAGATCCCAGTGTGGGGCTCAACCTTACAGCCCCTGAGATCATGACCTGAACCCTGAACCAAACTGACTCAGTTGGCTTAACCAACTGAGCCACCCAGGCGCCTGACGTGGGTTTGAATCTTAATTCTGCTACTCGTTAGCATCATGATCTTGGACAGGTTGTTTAACATCTTGTAACTTCTTGAAAGAGACAAACATCTTGAAAGAGAGTATTATAGCACTTGCCTGATAGGGTTGATACTAGTGCTCAATTAATGAAGTTACTGCTTTTGCATTCTTTTTGTTTTTGGCACACATGCTCATCTCATTCAAGCTAGGAAATCAGAGGTGCTTCTAGAATTTTCCTTTTTCTTTGCTTACAGTTGATTATCGGGGCCTGTCATAAGTGGTTCTCAAACTGTTGCTTTTTTAAAATTTATTTTTATTTATTTTTAATTTTTTAAATTATTTTGAGTGAGAGAGACCACCCACAGGTGGGGGAGGGGCAGAGAGAGAGGGAGAGAGAATCCCAAGCAGGTGCCACACTGTCAGCACAGAGCCCGACTTGGGGCTCATTCCATGAACTGCAAGGTCATGACCCGAGCAGAAATCAAGAGTCGGGCACTTAACCAACTGAGCCACCCGGGTGCCCATGCTTCCTCTTTTTTTTAATCACTGCTTTACTTCAGACATGTATTGGTTTTGCTCTGCATTGTGCAAAGCTTAATAGAATTACAGAACAACGAAAAGAAAAAAAAGAATTACAGAACAGACTCAGGAACCAGGTGGAAGCAAAGGGGACAGGGCTCCAAACATCCTTTACTTCAAACCAACTACTTTTATCTGTATCTTGGGTTTTTTTTTTTTTTTTTTTTTTTTTTTTTTAAGTATATTTTCGAGAGAGAAAGAGAGCAAGCAGAAGCAAGGGAGGAGCTGAGAGAGAGAGAGAGACAGAGAGAGAGAGAGAATTTCAAGCAGGCCCTGACTGTTAGCGCAGAGTCTGACTCGGGGCTTGAACTCACCCAGGTATCCCTCTGTATCTTGCGTTGTATATGAAGATTGAGTCTGGAGGCTTCACTTCTAAAATATATTTTGAAACCTTTCATTCATTTAAGAAATGCTTATCAAGTATGTTCTATGTGCCAGGCATTGTGCTGAGTTCTAAGAATTCAGTGGCAAGCACACCATCTGTGATTTCATGGAACATATGATGGTAGGAGAAAGGAATTAATGAAATGCAAAAAGGCATAATTAGAAACTGAGTGCTGTGAAGGAAAGTACTATGGTGCTATGCATAGTAGGAACTTGACCTGGTATGGAACTGGGAACTAGGAACTAGGTGGTTAGGGAGAATTTACATGAGGGAAGTAACATTTGAGCTGAAATATGAAGGATAAGTTAGAATTAACTAGATGAAGAGGCAGGAAAAGAAAGCTTTGGGTAGAAGGAAGAGTGTGGACAATGCTAAACCATATGCAGATAGAACTTTCTAGTAATGGATTTTCAGACTCTAATAGCAGCCAGCATTGTCTGTGCTAGGTGTTGTGCTAAGCGCTTTACAAGTATTGTCTTAATTCCTTACAATGACTCTCTAAGAAAGTGCTATCACTATTCCTATTTTATAGATGGGGAAACGGGACACAGAGAGGTTAAATAACCTGCCTAAGGTTGCACAGCTAATAAGCTCTGGAGCCAGGATTTTAATTAGGCAGTCTAACTCTAGACCCCATGCTCTTAGCTACTGTGCTATGTTGCCTTCCTCTTGTTTCTTACAATTCTAGCTTGTATGTCATACAGAGTGAAACATAGATCTGATCTATGTTACTCCCATTTACTCTGTCTCTTTACAAACCTTGATCGTTTCCTATCACCTACAGGATAAAATCTGAATTCCTTAGTATGATGTAAGTACCTCACAGTTTAGTACCACTTATCCTCATCATCTGCTACACCTTCCTAAAACTGCATGCCATTGCTCAAATGTAATAAGCTCTGTCTTTGCACATGCTGTTCTCTCTGCCTAGAATGCTCTTTTTTTCTTTTTGGGTGAAACCCTACTCATCCTACTCATACTTTAAGTACTGGGCTTAAATGTTACTTCCTTGGTAAAACTTTTCTAATCATCCATCCCGAGTCAATCAGGCCGTCACATGTCCTCTAAAACAGTAACTTCTGTGTTCCTGTTCTGATATCTTTTCAGTGAAACAGGAATCCTAGGTCTTTTCCTTCCCACACCTGTGTTCCTAAGAGCTCTGGGTCTACCTCCACAGCGCCCTTCAAGTAACACCATTTTTCATTCCTGCTGCCCCTGCCCTGTCAGCAGCACTTTTATCTCTGCTGCTGCAATTGCCACCTCACTGTTCTGCCCCTGGACTCAATGTTATGCCAGATTCATCTTTTGAAAAAGTGCACACAAGTAAGCCTTCTGCTCAGGACACTGCCTTTCTGGTGTGTCCCCTAGAAGTCTAGACTTCCCAGTGTTCTCTCACCTTCCCGTTGGCACTGTCCAAGTCTGTGTCCTTTCACCTTGTATTAAGGTGAGTTATAGGTATGTTTCTTTCTCCACAGGATTGTAAACCTGTCTAGTTCATGTTTGAGTCTCCAACACAGTATTTACAGGTGTTTATTTCATGTTTATGGTTGAATGTCCCTGATTAAATTTCATTAGTCCCAAATAAGGAGTAACCCATCTTACATATTTTGAAGAATTTGTATTGCAAATAGCATTTTTTGTTTTGTTGTTTTTGTTTGTTTTAAAAATTTGGTCATAAAGTGGAGGGAGGATTTCAGTTTTAGGAAAATTGCTGGTGAGGAACTCTCATCCTTCACAATGATGCCAGATTCATTGGGGATGTTGTTTTATCTAATGATGTTCAAGTTACTTAGCATCTTTAAAAATGGAGAAAATGACACCTAAGACTTGCCCATACCATGAGTTAGTTGTAGCAGAAACCATTTGATCAAGGAATGTGTAAGTGCTTTGTACACCTAAAGGATTATACTGATAAGAAAAGTATAAGTTGTAGTTCAGGTGTGCTGGAGAGAGCCCTGGTTTTAGAAGACTTGAGTTCTGGCTCTGCAATCTTGCAGGTTGACCTTGAAGCAGGTATTTTCTTCTATTCTCTAAAATTGGAATAAACCTGTTTGTTTCTTAGGGTTTTTCAGGGGGAGATTAATTAAGATGCCTTCCTTACATTTTTAAAGTCTGTTAAAATGTTAGGTTTGTTGTCTTTTTTTTTTTTTTTTTTTTTTTTTTTAATCATGGCCACGTTAGACACCATTCCCATTTATTTTACTTACTAGGAGCATATTAACAAGTTTGGTTTTTGAGACAATCTAGCATCCTATTTAGAAATCCAGCCCTTACTAATATTTGTGTTTGTTCATTTCTTTGGATATTAAAGGCATCCTGGTGTGATAGGAGAAGTAGATTTGGAACCAGAGAGGGGATTCAGTGCTGTGTAGGAGGTGGAGACATGGAAGATAAAGCAGAGGGGGTGGGAGGAGAGGGGGAGGAGGGGAGAAGAGAGAGGTGTCATCGGAGTTTTTTAGTTACTTAAAGCCTATTTTAAACAAACCAGATCCTGGGCAGAATCCTTATTCTCCAGCTGAAATCATAAGTTGTGTCAAATCAGCAGACCTTGCTCAGACATACAAATAGGTTGTAAAATTTCTGTCTCAGGCAGGAGATAGCAAATCTTCAGCAGAGTTGTCACATGTATTCCACTATGAATGTAGGTTGGGACTAGATGACCTTTAAGGTCTGTCAACTTTGAGATTCTGTGATTTGTTGACCAAGTATAGAAAGCTGTTTTTATTTAGGCGTTCTAGACCAATGTAATTATAAATTGCACTTTTGTCTGTGACTTTTATTTACAAAACCTTGTAAATACCTTGAGTATAGCTCCAATCAGCTTGTGCCCCATGCAAAATTGGTGCTACCAGTTTCCAAGGACCACCTTCTGTCATCTGAATTAGTAAAGCACCCACATGTGCCTTCCTTCGGGGTGGGACCCAGTAGGGTAAAAAACAAAATGCTTGTTTCTAGGGGACTTGCTTTTTTTTTTTTTTTTTTTTTTGCAAAGGAAGCCCTAACTGGTGAAGTTTTGAGCAGATTCTGAGATTAGTTCTGTTACAAAGATTTTTGTTGTTGTTCTTGTTGAGAATGGTGTCCTGCAGAAAGAATCATGGGAAATTTTTAGAGTGCTTTAGATATGATCTATCTAATACCAATAACCTTCTTTTATTGAGACCCAAGCTAGGGCAGTGACTTTCCTAAAGTCATAAATTTAGTAGGTAGTCCATTGGGAACTTAACCTCCAGGGGCTTCCAATACCAAATCTAGTGTGTTTTTACCACTGGTGTGGCTGTTTCCAGGAGTAGTTGCAAGTCTTTACGTTGAAACTGTTCCTCCTTCCGTTTCTTTTAGCTTTCTCATCATCAGTTCTGTGTTTGTGCACATTGTGCTAGATATGTTGCCTGTAGGGACAGATCCGTTTACTCCTCTGTGACAATGAAACAGGGTGAACAGGTTCTTAGGTGTTTTGTAGAAAAGCCCTTCTTCAGGGAGAACCAAATAGGGCCTCTTGGATGTTATAATGAATCCTCTCCGGGTTTTGATTTGCCCTCTGCTTTTCTCCTCTGGAAGTTACAGGCTTACCAACACTGCTTCATTACTCAGCACTACCCTCTGGAGAGGGAGGGTGAGGCTTGGTAAATAAGCTCGAGGTCAGGGTTCTGAAACAGCAGTCCTTCCCTCCAGCCAACGGTGTTTCCTCCAGCCTTCTTTCTCCGTGGCTTCTCACCCTAGAGATATGTCCAACATCCCTCCCAATAGAAAATTCTTCTGTTCTTGCCTCTTCAGAGTAGTTTTGGTCCTTTAATGTTTGTAAAGCTCTTGTATCTTCAGAAAAAAGCTCTTTAGTGGTTACTTTTAAGATTAGAACTGCTTTGAGGGGTGCCTGGGTGGCTCAGTCAGTTAAGTGTCCGACTTTGGCTCAGGTCATGATCTTGCGGTCTGTGAGTTTGAGCTCCGCGTTCGGCTCTGTGCTGGCAGAGAGGAGCCTGGAGGCTGCTTCGGATTCTGTGTCTCTCTCACTCTGCCCCTCCCTCCCACATGAGTGTGTGTGCGCACGCGTGTGCACGCTCTCAAAAAGAAAAACATTAAAAGATAATAAAGTTAGAAGTTTGATTGTTTTGATCAAAGAGTTGATTTTTATGAGGAGGTATAGAGGCACAAGGCTTCTTGGAGCCTCTGAGAATGTGCCATGTACTAGCTTTTATTTATTCATTCAATGATTGTTTATTTAAGAGCATTGGAGAATAATGTAGAGACCACAGAGACAATTTGCTACTTATGTGACTAAGTCACTTAATTCCTGAGACTCAGATTTCTTCATCTTTAAGATAGAAATAAAACCTACCTTATAGATTGTTGAGAGAACTAGATGAGATGACCATGTAAGAGGATGGGCTCTGGAGAAACCCATTTGGACTCAGATTTTGGCTCCGACACCTACCAACTGTGTGACCTTAGGCAAGTTATTTAATCTTTCTCAGTTTACTTTTCTGTAAAATAGAGATGGGTAATCATAGTATTTGTTATTGTGCCATTGGGTTACTGTGAGGATTAAGCAAAATAAAGCAGGGAAGTGTTTAGCATTGTGCCTGGTGCATACTAAGTGCTCATTAAGTGTTAGCTATTAATTACAACAGTAACAGCAAAAACAATAATGATAGTCTTTAGGTATTTATTATGCTAGGACATCAAGTGGCAGAGGAAAGACTAGAAGGCATTACATAGGGCAGTGGATCTATAAGAGCATTTGCCCTTGCCAACTTTCCTAGTGAGAGGGCCTGAAGGGACTGAGAGGCTCTCATTGGACCCTGGCCTATGGCTTCCTACAGTGAAGGCTTCTCTTCCAGGCTAGAAGGTTGAGATAGGAGTTCAGAGGGACTTCAGAGGACAGTGAGAAGACCAATCTGTCAGGGTGGAGCATTTGGGTAAGGGCATAAGTAACTCTAGTAGGAAGGTAAAACTGGGTCCAGGTCATGGAGGGCCATGAATGTCAGGTGAATTGTTTGTATTAGAGCCACCCTACCCTGGGTCATCTCAGCGGAATTGCTCTCTTGCAGTCTTTCCTTTAAGCTTTTTAAAATGGTAATATACATTAAAAACTGTAACATTTACATTTGAAACAAAAATAATAAAACACCAATGCACCTGCCACCCAGCTCAGGAGATGTGATATTACTGGACCCTTTGAAACATCCTGTGTGCTCCATACCCATCACCAACCTCTACCTGAATGCTCTCCTGAATCTTGTGTTAGCCATGTATCATTTTCCTTCCTTCCTCTCTCCTTTTAAAAATGGTTTTACCATTTCTATCTTGGTCTTTTGAAGACACTGAACAGGGGCTGTGGAATCAGGCAGGAGCCATATGGCCTGCCTGTCACCTGGCTAGGCCAGGAGGAGGGTGGGGACACAGGAGGGGAGTGGCAGCACTGTGGTGGGGGAGGGAGAGGCTGGAGAAACTGGCCCAGCTCCTTGGGCTGTCCTAAAGAGCAGGCCCGGAAGCTTGGCAATTTTGGTGGAGAGGTTCCAGAGGAGAGTTCAGCCCTCTGAGGCTGCACAGCTGGAAGCTGTTGCCTGGAGTTTAGAGCTGTGGGGGGTGGGGGGGGTGAGAATCTCTTGTATTCTTTTGAGACACAGTATCAACTCTTTAATGTGCTAGGGAGCTTCAGGGTTAGCACAGTGCCACATGTGGCCAGGACAGTTTTAGCAGGCCTGCCTCCTATTTTCACCTCATACATATTCTGGAGTGTTGATTGTGCCAGTTATTAAATTATGTTTGCCACTTGGCTTTTCTATAAAAGCTTTGGATTTTGCTTTGGTTTGGCTTTCCTGGTCCTTCTTTGAATAAGAACTTTCCTTTCTACCAATAGCAATTGCCAACCACAGACTGTGAGCGATCCTATGGGAATAAGTTACAGGGCTGGGAGAAGCAGGGTGATGGGAGTCTCTGCAGCAGTGGGCCTTGGTCTGACCCCCACCACTCACCACAGTCATTCTCTGGTGCTGAGAAGGTTAAATTTGGAAAGCTATCATCCAGATGTATTTCAGTGGGATAGATAACATGGACCCCTAGTGTGCTAGATACTGTGGGGGATCATAGAGAGATGGAACTAGTTATGCTCTTGAGGAGTTTACATTCTAGATGTGAGGATAAGACTTCCATGCGTCTACGGTTAAGGCAGTACAAGTACCAAATGCAGAAGGTAGACACGTTTTTCTGATTACCAATGGAATACATGTTTATTAAAAATAAGTTCAAATATGAAAGACACATACAGTGTAGAAAGTTCCTCATAGTCTGACTCCTCCTTAAGATAATCACTGATACCTGTTAAGGAGTATTTGAGGTGTTGACATTTGAGCTGGACCTTAAAGTAAAATCCAGAGAGGCAGACTGATGGAAGGAAAGCAGGCATCCTAAGGATCCATGCTCCCACTCCAGGGAGGAGCACCCTTACTAGCTTCCCTGACAAAGAGCCAACTTCTGCATGGACACCTTGGTTACAAGGTGCCAAAGTGCCCAGCTGGAATTAACCTTTGTTATGCACCACCTTGTGCCTTATGTGCTAGCCAGTGTGTGGGGCATCTTATAGATGTTATTGAATTAATTCTCATTATAACCTTTGTAAAGTAGATTTTTTTCATGTATATTTTTGTTGTAAAATAGGTATCTTTATTTTTGTTTTATAAATAGGGATATGGAGGCTCAGAGGTTACCTGCCAGGGTCCCACAGCAGCAAGCAGTATAGAGTTCTGCTATTCGCTAGGCATGTGATTTTGTGCCAATTATTTCATCTCTGTGGCTCAGTCTCATCTGTAGAGTTGAGTGGTAACAGTATCTGCTTCACCAGGAGCTTTCAGATGAATGAGTTAATACACATTAAGCCAGTGGAACAGTGGGTGTGTGGCACATAGTATGCACTCAGTAAGCAGTAGCTATTTACTATACCTTGTTTTCTCTCTTCTTAACATGATTTGTGTCATCTCCCCCACTTAAATCTATAGATGGCCTTTCTGTCCTCCCAGTCATCCCTCACACTTTTCTCTCCTTTACAGTTTCTCTCTCTGCTTCCAACCATTGCCTGTCTTCATCCTGTCTCTGCAGTGTCTCATTCCTCTTTTTTCCATTTTCCCTCATTTTACCCTCTTTTGTGGCCTTATCACCTGTCTCCTGTCGTGGCAGCCTCTGACCTGCCTCCCTGCTGTTAGCTTCATTCTTTTATATACCAGAATCATTTCTGAAAGTTCAGTTCTCATCGTATCACATCTCTGTGTTAAAAATAAACATTCACATCTTTATTCAGTTTCTTGGTTTCAAGTTCAAGATTCTTTAATTCTGACCCCACCTCACCCTTTAAGTGTGTTCCCAGACTACTTCCACAAGTCCTCTCTGCTTTTCCTTCCCCCCACCCTCCTCTATCTACTTCTGTCTGGGGAAATTTTACCTACCTGTTACAAGATCCAAATTGAAATATCACTTCGTTTTCTTAGTCTTTTTACCTACTCTTTTTAGAATTTTTATATTCTTTTGTGGGAGTTAGCACATACTGTCTTGAAATATAATTTTCAAGGCACATTTCTTATTTTCTGTGTAATTATAACCTAGATCAGTGTAGAGGCTGGGTTTAATTCATATCTGTATACGCCCTCAATGTCCTATAGCAGTGCCTTGCACATAGTAGGTGCTTAATATTTTTGGTCTAAATAAAAGATGGGGGGGGTGTCCTCATAACTGCCTGGTGAGTTTCTCTTGGAGTCTTGGTGAGAGTCACTGGTCAGTGGGTGGAAATGCTGTGGTTTTGTTTTCTAAGAGTCCGACATCTTATCCGCCATGGAGGAGAGGCAGAGCCTGTAGGCTCTGCCCATGGGTCCCAGTGCCTGTAACTGTGAAGGGGCTCCAGCCAGTGCCTGCGGTACTAGGTCCCGTGCCTTGGCCCCTCGGCCCCTCCCCACAAATGCTCAGCGGAACAGGGGATTAGGTTCTGGCAGCACAGCTGGGATTTTGGCGGCCATTCCACAGTCGACAATAGCACGCAGCCACCCGGACAGGACCGCGCAGGCCTGCACTCCAAGGCCACAATCTGCCTGGGCTTCTTGTTTGGGTGGCCGAGGGGGAGGAGCGGGCAGAGCGCGGAGTCCTGGCCTTGCCACGCAGAAGGTACGGGCTGGAGAGATTCCCTCTGGGAATGGGCTTGGGGGGTGGCCTTGTCCCAGGGCAGGCGGCGCTCGCGAAAGGAGGCCGGCGCTTTGTGTGTGAGCGGCATGTGTGTGCTTAAAGACACAGCCGCCCCGCCCTGGAGCCGGCAGGAAGCAGCCCCGCGTGAAAGGGCCTGTGTCCTGCTCCCTCTCCAAAGCCTCTGTTCCCGGCTCTTCCTCCCTGCCCTGCGCGCCGGCAGGCAGGGGCTGAGCTAATCATCAGGGCAGTCCGTCGCTGGCCAGAGAGATGGACAGGCTGTCACTGCTGTGTTAAGAGAGCGAAGGGGGAGTGTCCGGGTGATACCAGGTTTGTCAGGCAGGCCACTGTGAGATGTGTTTTGTGTATTTATGCCACAGTTTGCCTTGGCTCTTGCCACTGTTGCCGTTCAGGATTTTTTTGTCTGCTGGCTCCTGCACCCCCCTCCCCCCTCCCCCCTCCCCTGCGTCCTAGTCTTTCGTTCGTGGGCCTAGCCTTCGCGGCCCCTCCTCTCCAGTGCGCCCCTCCTCTCCTTGCCCCCGACTGGCGCCCCTCCCCCCTCTTCCCGAGAGTTCCCTGCTTTCGCTGTACTCCCAGATCGCGGAAGCTTGCTGTGCCTTTAAAGAAAGCAGACTCCTGGCTGTGACGCACTTCTGGCTGTCAGCCAGGAAGATCGCTCCTGCCAGGCTGACTGAGAAGAAAACCAACAACTTTTCTTTTGTGTGTGGGGTTACTTTCCACTAGCCCCCCCCTTCCTCCTCTCCTTTCAAGATTTAAATGCTAATGGCGGATTAAAACCTGTAGATACGTTTGGCTTTGGGAGTCTGGTAAGGCCCCCCCCACCCTCCCCTGCACTGAGACTTTTTCTCCCTCCCTCTTTCTCTGGGTTTTTGTTCAAACATGGACGAGGGGGTGCGGTGGAGTTCCCCCCCCCCCCCTCCGCTTTCCTGCGCCATCCTTAAAGGGGAGGGAGAGGAGAGGGAGCGCAAGTAAACACTCAGAGACAGGCGCTGGGAGCAGAGCTTGCCAACATCCGGGAGTTGGCGCCTTTGAGAGCAAAGGGTTGCTTTCTTTTCCCCTCGCGTAGATAGATGTCAGCGTGTTTTTGTTAAGAGGGGAAAAGCGTGCGCCTGCACATTGAGCTGTAGAGACAGCTCAAGAGAGCTTCTCCATTCCTGAGTGAGGCCTGGGTGTGTACGCAGTGGTGGGGAGTGAAAAAGGTTCATTTTGGCCGCGGGTAGTGACCAGGGTAGGGTGTGTGAATACAGCAGTGGGGGCAGGTGCTGATGAACTGCTGAAGGGGGCTTGGGTGTGTATGTGCAGTATATGGCTATAGGCCCCAGGTCTGCTTCGTGATGGCAACCCTTTTGCCCACATCCTTCTGATCTGGACGTTGCAGAGCATGGGGGGGGGGGGGGGGGGAGGGGCAGATATCAGTAAGCCACTTTTGAAGAAACCAGGGAAATCTTGGTTTCCCTTGCATTCCTTCTCTTGTTCCTCACCAGAGCTCTGGGCCAAATTCTAGGCTACATAGAAGGGTTGGTCTGTGTGAAGAGGGGGAGGCCTGAGTCCAGAGTGAGTCCCTTTTAGGGGACCCAGGAAATATACCCAGCAAGCTGGTTTGCCCTGATCTCAGGAATGCAGAGAAACCCTGTGGAGTTAGACAGGACAGCCTATCCTGGACACCACAGGAGTTGAAAAGGATTGTATTTTTTCCACCTGGGCTGCTCTTGGAGCCACTGGTCCTTAAGCCTTTTATGTCCTCCAGGCCAAGAGATGCACCAGCAAGATATTTCCTATTCTGTTCTTTATGATGAATTAGTTGATGGTGACATAGCTTGGCCTTTGCTGGACCTCTCTGGGGTAACCTACCAGGTGAGGTCTGGGTGCTTGTTTGCCAGTGCCTCCTGACCTATTCCTCCCTGAGTTAGAGGAGGAGGAGGACCTCCCTCAAGATCAGGGTGTTTACTCTTTGGATGTGGGGGTTATTCGATGGTGGGATATCTCTTAGAAAGGTGTACAGAGCATGGAATTTTTATGGCTGCAGGCAGGCTGTCAGAGTAAGTAGTGGCAAATCTTGCCATTGAACATGGGCTTATAGATAGGACAGGCATTTTATTTTGTTTTAAATAAATGTTTATTATTTTTGAGAAAGAGAGCAGGGGGTGGGGGGCGGGGTGGTGGGAAGGGCAGAGATAGAGAATTCCAGGCAGGCTCCCCACTGTCAGCTCTGAGCCCCATGTGGGGCTCAAACTCACAAACCTTGAGATTATGACCTGAGCTGGAATGAAGAGCCTAACCAGTTGAGCTACCCAGGTGTCCTTATTTTTTTAAAATAGGCTCCACACATAGTGTGGATCCCAGTGCAGGACTTGAACTCAAGACCCTGAGATCAAGGACCTGAGCTGAGACCAAGAGTTGGATGCTTAACCGACTGAGCCACCCACGTGCACTCAGACATTTCCCTTGTGAGCTCTGAGCCTGTGAGCCTTTGGAAATAAGGGATAGAGAGGGGGTGGGGCTTGGGAAAGGATGCCTTGAGGTGGGAGTTTGTGTGGGATTTGGGCCAAGAAATTCTGGGAGTGGGAGCTATCACCTAAGAGAATGAGCTTTCAGTGGAGGCAAGGGCTTGTGATCAGTACAATTTTGTAGTTTTCTGGGACCAAATTTCACTTTGGTGTTATCTTGAGGTAGGGCTGGTGTTCTGGCAGGCAGTAAGTGAGTTAAAGATGGTCTCAAAAGGAGCTGGCGGGGGCTTAGGGTAAGGAGAGCAGTGCTGCCACAACACGACTCAGACCCTCTGGCATTTGACCTATCACTTAGTTAAACCCTTGGAACTGAAACTTTTCTTGAACAGACCCCAAAGCTTAGCAACCTGACCCTCTGGTCTTGGTCCTTGCATCTGAGCAGGTGGTTTGCATTAGCTTCAGTCCTGGTAGGAAACCATGGCTAGGTTTTAACTCTTTAAGACCCAGAGAGGGTACAGGCCAGGTGGCTATGCGTCTTTGAGTGTCCTTTTCCTTGTCCTGATACATCTTTTCTAGAAACAGAGGGATTCCTGTAAATGTGGGGCTTGGTCCTGATGTAGGAATTTACATTATATCGGTTTTGAAAATGTAAAGAGGATGCAAGGCCATAAGTTTATAAGGTAGCTTCTTCTGTGTCTTGTGTCTTGGTTCCTTCTTGAACTCAGGAAAGAGAGGGCACCTTATCAGGTCTGTGAAGTCTCTGTTTCAGATTCTGAGGGTACTTCTTTTCACATAAATGGGTAGGTGGGAACTCTGAAGGTGCCTTGAGAAGCCTTGGTTTGTTTGTTATTTGGGGATTGTGGGTGGGTGGTACCTGATCACGTTGGGTGGATCTCAGATCCTTTTGTGAAATGGTTCTGAGCTACAATGCGGGGATCTGTTTTTCCATCACCATGACCATCACCCAGTCTTCTGGGTGGGGCTTGCCTCAGATTTCAGGGGGAGGGTGGGGAGGATGGTGCTTTGGCTGGGAGCCCTCAGGTTCTAAGCCAAGGCCTGCTTAAAGCTATAGTCCCAATCTGAAGACTAGCCATGCCACTGGCTTCAATCATTCGTTAACCAGAGAAATGAGTGGCTGTCTGTCCTAACAGCTCCCACCTCAGTGTCCTGTCTCTGGAAAAGTGCTTCTTTATGGGCTTTGAGGTGACAAGGTCATTCTGGAGTGCCTCATGTTGAGTATTGGATTCTTCCTGTTTCCTTGCCTGGGGAGCCCAGAAGAAGGCATTTGGCCTTGACACCAGTTTTCCTGAGCAGTGGAACTAGTTTTAGACAGGCTCCCCCAAAGAGGACATAAGGGTTGTAGGTTTTGCCTCTGAGATGAAGGGAAGAGGTTGGTTAAACCTCAGGTCATTTTTAGCAGCACAGCTGTGAAATCTCTCAGAGGGGGCAAGATCCACCTCCGGTTGCAAATAAAATTTCTGACCGAAATTTTGGACCTCTCCAGACAGCAAGTCTAGAGGCAACAGTGGGGATGAGGGGGAGGTAATCTGGGCCTCATTTCCCTTGTTCCTAAATAGCTTAGACTTTTTTTTTTTTTTTTTAAGAAGCCCCAATAGAACATGGCCATTGCTGCCTTCACCAGGACCAGGCATGGTCCCTCTAACTTTAGGCTGGCCAAGCACTAGAAGAGTCTTTTTGTGGTGCAATAGTTGAGACCATCTGTCTTCATCCTTGCTTGGCCCCAGGGTGCTAGGCATTCAGTGCTGATGGATAGGCCATGCTGGATGAAAATCATCCAAGACTGAAGAACATTTAGGCCCTTTAGCTTCTTTGCCCTCCTGAGAGTTCCCTTTACCACTTCACTTGGGTCTTACCAAAGCCCAGGTGAATTGGCTCATTTCCAAGACTGTGATGTTGGTATTACAGGTGGGTATTATTGGCTTTTGTGGGGTCAGGAAGCACTTAATTATAATTAACAGTTATATTTAGCATTTAATTATTTTCTATTATTTAATGCTTCGTGTATGTTTAATATCATTCCTCATCCTGCTGTAAGCTCCTCAGAGGTAGGGGCCATGTCATTGTCTCCCATTTCCCATGTGTCTTCCAGCACAGGATGAACATATGTATGGAACAAGAAAATAACCTTTTTGGTTGTTTGATAAGCACTATACACTTGCATAGGAAGGAATAAGAAATGATGGGGAGTGGATTACCATCAGATTTATGTATATCTTTCCCCTGCTAGACAGTGGGCACCTTATGGACAAGAATGGAGTCCCAACACATTGAACACAGAAGGTGCCTAGCAAATGTTGTTTCCAAAGAACCCACACCTTAGGGGATACTAATATGTGGGGAAACTTACAGGTGATGTGACTCTTAACCACTCTTGTTCTTCTTGGAATAGTGACAGACTGAGTACCTGTGACAGGAGGTGGGGGGTGGGACTGATTGCCCCCATGATTTGTGGGAATTCTGGGAGCTCCTGGGAGGTGTTGAGGAATATTTAGTCACCAGCTGTGTGGTCTCTTGGGCAGGTTGGCAGGCAGTTGGCTGATTCTCAATGGGAAGGGAAATTGGAAGCAGGAATACCAGGACAGGTACCTGATCCTTCATTAAATGTCCCGTGAGATCTCTGCCAGCATTGGATGTGGCATCATCCAGTCCCTCATTTGAACCATGTCTTTGACATTTCTGTGGGAGATATACAAATCCAGAATTTGGAGAGTTTTCCCTTTAAGGACTTGTTGTTAGGTAGAATTTGGATACCTGCAGAACGAGCCAGAAATCAACCTTTCTGCTTAAGATTAGTGATTGTTTATTGTATACCTACTATATACCAGGCACTATGCTATTTGCGTTATCTGCTTGGTCTTGAAGCATCACAGTGACCCAGGGAAGTGTTTGTGATTACCGTTTTGTAGAGAGGAAACTGAGACCGAAAGAACTTATGCTACTTGTCCAAGGTCACAAGACCAAGGTCACATGGGATCACCATTCAGACCCATGCCTGTCTGAAAAGGCATGTTTGTTGTTTTATTTTTTTATTTTTTAAATGTTTATTTTTGAGAGAGAGAGAGTTCGAGGATAGGAGGGGCAGAGAGAGAGGGATAGAATCCGAAGCAGGCTCCAAGGCTGTGCGCTGTCAGTACAGAACCCAATGCAGAGCTCAAACTCATGAGCTGTGAGATCATGACCTGAAGTCGGATGCTTAACTGACTGAGCCACTCAGGCACCCATGTTCCATGTTTTAAGGGCACCATGTCCCAAAGAGGAGGGTTGAAGAACAGCCTTGAATGTTATATTTTCTGTGGAACAGAAAGATTGCATGTAGAGCTTGGTGGACATTGAATTAAATGCAGGATTCTTTACTGTTACAAGTTTTACAGTAATTTTATTTTATTAAAAAAATTTTTTTGATGTTTATTTATTTTTGAGAGAGAGAGACAGAGCATGGGTGGGGGAGGGGCAGAGAGAGAGGGAGACACAGAATCTGAAGCAGGCTCCAGGCTCGGAGCTGTCAGTACAGAGCCCGATGTGGTGCTCGAACCCACAAACCATGAGATCATGACCTGAGCCAAAGTCGGATACGTATCTGACTGAGCCACCCAGGCACCCGAAGTTTTATAGTTATTTTATTTTATTTTATTTTATTTTATTTTATTTTATTTATTTTTAAAATTTTTTTAATGTTTATTTATTTATGTATTTATTTATTTATTTATTTATTTTTTTTTTTTTAAATTTTTTTATTTATTTTTGGGACAGAGAGAGACAGAGCATGAACGGGGGAGGGACAGAGAAAGAGGGAGACACAGAATCGGAAACAGGCTCCAGGCTCTGAGCCATCAGCCCAGAGCCCGACGCGGGGCTCGAACTCACGGACCATGAGATCGTGACCTGGCTGAAGTCGGACGCTCAACCGACTGCGCCACCCAGGCGCCCCAATGTTTATTTATTTTTGAGAGAGAGAGCACGAGTGGGAGAGGGGCAGAGAGAAAGGGAGACACAGAATCCAAAGCAGCCTCCAGGCTCTGAGCTGTCGGCAGAGCCTGACATGGGGCTCAAACCCATGAGCCGTGAGACCATGACCTGAGCTGAAGTCAGACGCTCAACTGACTGAGCCACCCAGGTGCCCCTATAGTAATTTTAATGTGTACTTTGAGCTTCTTTCTCAAAATTCCCATGGTGCCTTGGTAAATTTAAGTGCTGCGTGAAGAGAGATTTATTTAAATATTAAGAGCCAGTAAATTGAACCACTTCCCCCTTAATCGTTCATCATGGATATCTGATATAATTAACTGCTCTTCTTTTGGTTTTCAGGTGCATTGGGGTGACTGTTTGGTGTCACCAAGATGACACTCCATGCCACCCGGGCAGCGGCACTCCTCTCTTGGGTGAGTAGTCTTCCTCTCTTTTTGCTGAGAATTTTCCCAGAAAGTTTGGAGGGGTGCGAGAGGGAACCAGGGCTATGTAAGGTCTTCTCATCTCCAGATTAAGGAAATAACAGTTTTCCTTTGCCTTTCTCCTTAGTTTTTAACTTTTATTATCCCTGGTGATGTTGCTGCTGACAATGGTCCATAACTCTGCTTGTGTGGCTTAGAAGAGTATTATCTTCTAAGCTTCTGTATACCTCTTAGGAGAAGTATAAATTTCTTTTCTCATGGGACAGTTGGCTGCAGCACGGCATAGAGACCCATCTTCATTTGCTTCCTTTGCATTTTCCTAACTAGAAGGGTTTATGCTGAACTTCAGTAACATGCAGGGACTTTGGTCTTGAAAGGCCTTTTATTGTAGGGCAAGGTTCTCCTTGCTTTCTTTACCATGTTTCTGTCTGTTTCCACTGTTTTCCTGTTGCCTTCTTGATTACTTAAATCCTTGTGCTAGATCTTTTCATACATTTGTCCAAGACAAACAATGGCAAATGAAGGAGTAATACTGAGCACTGGGAACATAAAGGTACAGAGAAACAGAGGAGGCCACAGAGTGTAGTGATGACAAGCATGGACCTTGGAGTCAGACAGCCTGATAGAATCAGCACTCTCACCTGTGTGCGTGACCCAGGGCAAGTTACTTAGCCTCTCAGCACCATATTTTTTAAATTGAAATAAAAATACATCATAGAGTTATTATGAGGACAATGAAATAATGTTTGTAAAAAGCATTAAGCACAGTATCTGAATAAATAATAATTCTTGATACTTAAAATATTGCCAGGGCATGCTATATGGTACAGGGTATTTTAGTAGTCACCCTGACTACTGATCAATTAGGGCCAAGTGAAAAGCCAATCAAAAAAATTACAGAATAGTTTGAAGGACATGAATTTTTAATTTCCAAGTAGGGTGGGCTTAATAAGACATTGTCTTTAATTGCTGTAAATCTCTAGTCAGGAAATGTGTTCAATATACAGGATGTACAAGGGTGCCTGGGTGGCTTAGTCAGTTAGCGTCTGACTCTTGATGTCTGCTCAGGTCTTGATCTAGGGTCATGAGTTCAAGCCCCATGTTGGGCTCTGCGCTGGGTGTGAAGCCTACTTTAAAAAGAAAAAAAAAAATAACAAAACGTACATTCTTAGTCTTCAGTTTCTGAAGTAAATGTGAATTTTAGTTGTACAGTTTAAAATGGGTATTTTTATATTTATAGTTTACTTATTTTATATTTACATTACATTTCAGTTTATTTTTCAATCAAAAGGTCTCATGTTTATTACTGAACCAACCTACTGGTGCAGAAGCATAATGACAGAGAAAAGTCATTTCCTTGATAAAACAGATCTGCTGTTGAGGTAGTGGGAAGGTGATGGAGTAGGATGTAATGGAATAGGAACATACGACTTTCAGGCGGCATAAGTGTGTGCCATCTCATGTATGATCCCTTGTAGACCCAGCATCGTTCTTCTCCAGAGCTGCCTCTTGGAGTTGTATCAGATTTTATTATCAGTTTTTATCCGAATCCACTGGAGAATGGGACGATTCTGCTTTTGTTTCTTGGCCAGGAATCGCTTGATCCTGAAAGTCTTGTGAGAAGACATACTGAGAAACCGCACCACACAGCACGATGGCAGTAGCGGAGAAGAGGAGAGTCAGTGTTTTATATCTATGTTAGAAACATTGTCTCTTCCTTTTCCGCCCCTCATCCCCAGGAAGGGGCTGGTTGTGAGCTCTGTCTCTAGTTCAGCGGATTAACTGAATATTGGGGGATCCTTTAGCCACATTATTTTATTTTTTTATTTTTATTTTTTTTAATGTTTATTTATTTTTGAGAGAGAGGCAGAAGGTGAACAGGGGAGGGACAGAAAGAGAGGGAGACAGAATCTGAAGCAGGCTCTAGGCTCCAAGCTGTCAGCACAGTGCCTGACATGAGGCTTGAACCCACCAACCGTGAGGTCATGACCTGAGCCAAAATCTGATGCTTAACCAACTGAGCCACCCAGATGCCCCTAGCCACATTGTTTTAAGTTCATCAGTTTATTTATTTAGATCCTAGGTTTGGTTTTATGGTGAGTACTACCATTACAGAGAACAGACATAGGGTTAGTCTTATTTAACAGCAGATACTTGCATACTTTTTTCAAGAGTCAGAATGAACATGCATTAAAATTATTAATATATAGTTATATAGAAATCTTCAACTTAAACAAAAGATTGGGGCATCTTGGTGGGTCATTTTGTTAAGCATCTGACTTTGGCTCAGGTCATGATATCCTGGTTCTTGAGCCCAAGCCCTACTTAGGGTGAACACAAAACCACAAAACACCACCTTAGGTGAGCCCCGCTCCTCTCTCTCAACACCCCCCCCCCCCCCCCCCCACTCCTCCCGGGATTCATTCTCTCTCTCTAAAAAAAAAAAAAAAAAAAAAAAAAAAATATATATATATATATATATATATATATATATATATATATATATATATATATAAACATATATGCATACATACACAAAAGGCAGCTAAAGTGGATTTTATGATACTGTAGATACTGTAGCAGCATCAAATAATACTTGTTACATTAGGGGGAAGAGTGGCATAGAACACACACATGTGACAATTATAGTTGTGGTTTAGCAAAAAACAACGTAGGAAAAAAGACTAGAAGGAAATACTTCAAAATACTAAAAATGCATGGATTAAAATACTAGAATGAGTGGGTTCCCTCCCTACCAGGTTTTCAGTAATTTATTTTATTGTGTCAAAATGAATTTATAGTTTGCTTGAAGTGTATCTTGAAATTGTTCCCTACCCAGAAGTTACCATGAATAAACTGTTATAGGGAATAGGGAACTTTTTAAGATTCAACAACCTTAAGTAACTCTGAAAACCTTACAGGCAGCTCTTGGGTTGTTTATTGTTTAGTGAGCTCGGCCCTCACTCTTGTGTTTTGAACCAGACTAATGAGCTTCTCCACTTCCTCAGCTTTCCAACAATTTCTCATTTGAGAGCAAAATAATGCACAGGAAGAAAATACATGTTTATATCCATGAAAGAAACTGTTGCTGGATTCTTACTTAATTGGTGTGGGATGAATCCAGATTCCTTAAGTGACTTTAAATCCGCTAACTGGTGTGATTTTTCAGTCTTGTTAGTGACACAGTCCTTGAATGTTTTTCTTAGATTACAGGTATTAAAAGGAGGCTGTTTTGGGTGCTTAAGTCTTGGCACTCTCTTCATTTTCAGCTGATGGAAAAGGACCTTGGCCTGGTCCTTCAAATCTTCTTCAAAATCTTCGAAAATTTACACTCGCCTTTCCTGACTAATTAGATTAAGCGTGACAAGATGGTATAAATGTATTGTCTTTAAGGCTTCAAAGAGAGGTCATATTTTATGTTCTACTCTTTTTTTCCCCCTTAACTTTTAGCCTATTTTAATTTAGATCCATCTAGAAGTTGTTTTTTTTAAACTTTTTTTTATATTTATTTTTGAGAGAGAGACAGAGCGTGAGCAGGGGAGGGGCAGAGAGAGAGGGAGATACCACATCTGAAGCAAGCTCCAGGCTCTGAGCTGTCAACACAGAACCCGATGTGGGGCTCAAACTCATAAACTGTGAGGTCATGATTTGATCTGAAGTCGGATGCTTAACTGACTGAGCCACCTAGGCGCCCCTAGAAGTTGTTTATATTTTTAAGTTTATTTATTTTGAGAGAGAGTGGGGAAGGGGCAGAGAGAGAGAGAGAGAGAGAGAGAGAATTCCAAGCAGGCTCTGCACTGTCAGCACAGAACCTGATGTGGGACTCGAACTCACAAAGTGCAAGTTCATGACCTGAGCCAAAACCAAGAGTTGGACACTTAGCTGACTGAGCCACCCAGGTGCCCCCCTGCCTTTTATTTTTAAACATACATTTAAAAAAATTTTTTAATGTTTATTTTTGAGAGAGAGAGACAGAGTGTGAGCAGGGGAGGGGCAGAGAGAGGGAGACACAGATGCTGAAGCAGGCTACAGGCTCTGAGCTCTCAGCACAGAGCTTGACTCAGGGCTGGAACCCATGAACCGTGAGATCATGACCTGAGCCAAAGTCAGACACTTCACTGACTGAGCCACCCAGGTGCCCCTAAAAGTTGTTTTTAACATAAAAATATTTAACTGAATAAATAGTATCATTTCTGTGGCTGAGTCATTGTTTCTTTTTATTTAATACTCTTGATTCTCTAGTGCAGTCAGCCTGTTTAACTACTGAGAAGTAAAAGTTTTGCTACATCTACTTCATTATTTTAATATTAATAATAATAGTGCTTTGTATTTAGCACTTGTATTTTGTAACATATTCTTGCACCCATAATTCCATTTGAACCCACACCAGTCCTCTAAAGTAAACAGCAAACGGGGTAGGAATTCCATCCATTGGGCAAGTGAGAAAGTAGGTACGGAGAGAAATAAGTTGATAACAAAGGTTCCTGGCAAGTTCGTGGAAGACCTGCACCCAAAATCTTTATCTGGGAGCTCTCATCCCAGTACCAATTCATTCATTTCTTCATTTATCTACCTTTCTTTCTGTCAGATAATCTAGTAATCTCTACACCCAGTGTGGGGCTCGAACTCACGACCCTGAGATCAAGAGTAGCATGTGCTTCCGATGGAGCCAGCCAGGCGCCCCGTAGCCCAGTACCTTTTAAAGAGCACATTTGTAAACAGAAACTACTCATTGCACATAATAACCACTGTGCTGAAGTTCTTAAAAATACCTTGTTAATAAGCAGCCTAAGTTCCCTCTTACCTCAGTCTTGCATGTGTGATTGACTGACTTAGCAAACCCTTTGTTCCTCTGGTAGTAACAAAGGTGAAGTTCAGCCCAGGCTTCTTCTGAACTTGATGCCTTTGGAATTTCTGAGGTTTTCCTGGAGAAGTTGACTGTATATGCTTGTTGAATAACCTGTGTACCTGACTCATTCGCAGGTGACTGACTGCTGGTGAGTTTTCTGGTTGTAAAGACTGATTTAGGTGGATGCCTGCCTAAAGGCAAAGAAGAGAAAAAGGCAATTGAATCAGGATTGCCAAGTTTCTCTCTGGGGTTCCCAGCTCTTCTTTTCCTCCCTTATTTTTTCTTTGTTATCTTGTTCTCTCATCATTTCTCCCTGTGTCAGCCAAAGGTTTATGTCTGGGAAGGATTTTTAAAATGTGTAAATAACAGGGGTACCTGGGTAGCTCAGTCGGTTTAGCATCTGACTTCAGCTCAGGTCATGATCTCGCGGTTCCTGAGTTCGAGCCTCGCATCGGGCTTGGTGCTGACAGCTCAGAGCCTGGAGCCTGCTTCGGATTCTGTGTCTGTCTGTCTCTCTCTGCCTCCAACCACCCCCCCGCCCCCAAATAAATAAACATTAAATAAATTTTATTATTAAAAAATTTTTTTTAACATTTATTCATTTTTGAGAGACAGAGTGTGAATAGGGGGGAGGGGCAGGGAGAGAGGGAGACACAGAATCCGAAGCAGTCTCCAGGCTCTGAGCTGTCGCACAGAGCCCGATGCAGGGCTCGAACTCACAAACCACGAGATCATGACCTGAGCTGAAGTTGGACGCTTAACCGACTGAGCCACCCAGGTGCCCCAACGTTAAATTTTTAAAAAATGCATTGGCAAAATTTTGTATCTGTGTGATAGTATATAAAACATACGTAGTATTTAATGTAAGTTTTGAATAGATATTTCAAAGTCCACGAGATAGAAAGGGCTATAATGTGAAAATTTGAGCTATGGAGGGTTATAATGTAAATATTCAAGAGATACAAAGAGCAATAATACAAAAAACCTTTCTTTTAACCCGCTTCTCTGACTCCCCTGTCCCTAGAGGCAGTGGTGGTACAGGACAGTTTCTTGTGTGTTCTTCCAGAGCCATTTTATGCCTAGTTATAGTTAAATTATATCCCTAGTGCTGAAGCATCTTCGGAGAATTTTGGCTCTCATTTAGTTGAAGCCAGAGGAAGGGGGTCTGAGGCTGCACGCAGGTGGCTGTTACTGGGCACGTGGCTGCAGCAGGTTCTCTCCGCTGAAGTGCAAGCTCTGAGGACCAGCTGTTCTTCGCGCCTGCGGCCTGCAGCTGTGGGCACCCACTGTGAGCAGGCTCATTGTCGACATCTGGGGAGCACGGCCAATGCAGTGCTCCTCACACTCGCAGTGGGTCATCAGGCTCTCCCCTTTGTTTCACAGGTGAACAGTCTGCACGTAGCCAGCCCCGTGGAGGCCGTGCTGCAGCTCCAGGACTGCAGCGTCTTCCTCAAGATCATTGACGGCATGTGAGTATACACCACACCCCTCTCCAGCCTCCCACGTGAGGCTGAATGTTGGGCTGGGGACCACATTTACTCCCTTTCCTTGCCGACAGCTGTGACCAGAAAGCATGGGCAGGATTGCCAGCGTGGGGCCCTGAGGCAGGAGCACACTGAGCTCATTTCCTAGTCACTCTATCTCTCTATGGGAAGAGGTTTCCCTCTGGTCCCATCCCATGGCTTCCTCACTCTTGCACAGGAGAGCCTGCAGGTCTCTGTGCTTTCACAGGATTTCAAGAGTCTGCTCTGGGGCTCCCTGTCCTCTTGTCTTAGTGAGAGTCTTCCATACCTTCTCGTGGCTCTGGCCTGTCCTTACCTCACAAGCCCTCCTGGCAACCTGTAAGGCCAGGAGGAAGAAAGGGGAAGCTCTTGCACTTAAGGGAAATAAGCAGCACCTAGAAATCTTATCTCTAACTTGTTAGTGTGCCACAGATCTGCCCCTTTCTAAACCATTAGAGCTTTTCTGGGGGTTTTGCCTGCCTCATTAACTTGCTTTGTGAGGTCGATTAGCATTTGATAAGCTGCTTGTTGTCCCCTAGCCAGGATTCTAGTGAGCTTTTTTTTTTTACATCTGTCTTTGAACGTCTCAGTTATCTGGGAAATCAGCGGAGTGGGCCTCCCCCTTGTATCTTCCCTCTCTGGAACCAAGCAAAGATGTAACCTACAGTTACAAGGGTCAAGCTGTAACCTACAGTCATTTTTTAAGGCTCATATAGTTCATTCTTTTTCCTCTGTCATCAAGCCTTCAGAAATTAGGGCAAAACTGACCTTTCACATCTTTGTGCTGTGGGCAGAAGTAGAGGTCAGCCATAATGTAGAGAATTGAGGGGACAGAGAGGACCATCCCTTTTCAAAGGAAAGCACGGTAGACAGCCCCCAGGTCGGGGATAGTCTGAAGTGTTGACTGAGACCGTTCTTGTTCCACACGTAGCAGGTAAGAACTGGGGTGGGGGCTTCAGTATCTCTGTGAAGCAGTTTGGCCACCCTTTCATAGGGAAAGGAGGCAGAACTGAACTTGTCAGAGGCAGGGGCTGGATCTGATTCACCTTGAGTTTCTCTGTGCCTAGCTTGGGACAGTACATTGATTCGTTTTTGATTAATGTTTGTTGAGTAAGTGAACAAAAATGTAGTTGATACTGTTCATCACCGAAGTCTAGTGGAGCTGAGTAGCCTAGAACAGATGGATTCAGCAAGAATGGTTTTTGGTTTTAATTTTTTGAATGCGTTTTTTGAAGTGTATGTTGGTGGTGGGATGTCTTACAAGGTTTTTTTAAAGTCCCTGTGGCTCTAACTAGCACCTGCCATAGTGCCTCTGAAAGAGGTCACTATTTTCTTACTTTGGTACAGACAGTACCATTTTCTTTCCCAGTTACCCAGGCAGGACCTTTCAACATCATCTTGAATTCCTCCCTCTCCTTGGCAGTGATTCTACTAGGTCATCTTCCTCTCATTTTGGCCTTTAGAAGACTTCTCACATCTCTGCCTCTGCCTCACTCTGGATACCTGGCCCTCATGGCTTGGTTCTGCTCTAATCTGTGCGTATTCCCAGGGCATTCCTGTTCATGTGACCTCAGGAACCTTCTTCCTCCAGTCCTCCTTTCATTGTGGTGCCCCACAGCTGGTGGACCTCAGGGATGGACTCTTTATTGCCAGGAGGTTGAAATCTAAAATCTCCAGCCTTGGCATTGAAGAACTTTGATCAGGGACTCCTCTCCTCCCACCAGTCTTGTTTCCTACTCATTTCTAACTCCATACCTACCCTATTTTTTTTCTTCCCGGATCCTGTAGAATTTCCTAAGTTCTGGATTTTATTTTATTTTTTATTAAAAAAATTTAATTTTTTTAATGCTTATTATTTTTGAGAGAGAGAGAAAATTAGCGGGGGAGGCCCAGAGACAGGGAGACACAAAATCTGAAGCAGGCTCTAGGCTCTGAGCTATCAACACAGAGCCTGACACAGGACTCGAGCTCATGAACTGTAAGATCATGACCTGAGCTGAAGTCGGACACTTAACTGACTGAGCCACCCAGGCACCCCTAAAAAATTTTTTTTAATGTTTATTTTTGAGGGAGGGAGGGAGAGAGAGAGAGAGAGCGAGCAGGGGAGGGGCAGAGAGAGGGAGGGAGACAGAGAATCCAAAGCAGGCTCCAGGCTCTGAGCTGTCAGCATAGAGCCCGATGTGGGGTTCGAACCCACAAACCACAATCCTGGCCTGAGACGAAGTCGGACACTTAACCAGTTGAGCCACCCAGGCATCCCTTGATTTTATTAATTGTATCATGGTACTGCTCAACTTGTTCTCCCCGCCGTCACCCCCCTCCCCCACCCCCACCACCTCCACCCCCAACCCAACCTTGTTCCCTGTAAACTGGTAATTAGATCCAAGCTTGATTAGCTGAAGGGTTTTTTGTTGTTGTTTTCTTGTTTTTGCACAGATTCTTCATAGGAGAATTATGTACCACCTATAAGTTAGCATTTTGCAATTCTTTTTTTTTTTTAATTTAAATTTTATTTTTTTTAATTTACATCCAAATTAGTTAGCATATAGTGCAACAATGATTTTAGGAGTAGATTCCTTAGTGCCCCTTACCCATTTATCCCATTCCCCCTCCCACAACCCCTCCAGTAACCCTCTGTTTGTTCTCCATGAGTCTCTTCTGTTTTGTCTCCCTCTCTGTTTTTATATTATTTTTGTTTCCCTTCCCTTATGTTCTTCTGTTTTGTCTCTTAAAGTCCTCATATGAGTGAAGTCTCATGATATTTGTCTTTCTCTGACTAATTTCACTTAGCATAATACCTTCCGGTTCCATCCACGTAGTTGCACATGGCAAGATTTCATTCTTTTTGATTGCCGAGTAATATAGCCTTTTGCAGTTCTTAGTGAAAGGAATTATCTTTCAAACCCTAATGAAGTGGTAGATCTACACAGTTAACATCAGTGGCTGGTAAAATCATTAGGCTGACGATACCTAAGCCTACCATTTAATTTTAATGTCACGAAAATATGGGCAGCCAGGTGTGATGCTCTTTGTGTTGTAAAAGTACAGTAGGGCGTAGCATGGTTTTTGGTATGTGTGTTTTTGTTTTTGACTTAAGAATAGATCAAGGTGGGATGCTTGGTTGGCTCAGTCATTGGAACATGCAACTCTTGATTTCGGGGTCATGAGTTTGAGTCCCACTTTGGGGATAGAGATTACTTAAAAAAATAAAATCTTGGGGAAAAAATAGATCAAGGAGTGTTTGTTTTTGAGGAGATCAATTTCCTTGGCTTAATGACAAGAGCAGTAGAAATGTCCAAGAGGTAAGCATGTGTATCCTTGGTTTAGCAACTGTAGCTTGGTAACCTGGTGGGAAATTTTCACTGGGAGGGTTATAAATTCAAGATGCACATTTTCCAAGTTGTCTTCTAATGCACTGCCTGAGCCTTAGACTAGGAGAAGTGAAGGTGTAGGGAGGGTAAGAGAGGAGGGAGAGAGAACACAAATATATGTGTGTGCGTGTGTGTGCACGCACGGTGGAGGAGAGGGGCTGTTGAAATTCCACGTTAACCCTAATCTTCATCTCGGATCCAGACCAGTGCAAATCAACTTCCTTTGGGAAGACAGATGTGTTCTTGGTGAACGTGTTCTGGCTTTTTCATTGTGGATGATGCTACTGTTGCTAACCTAAATCAGATGCTGGTTCTCCAGGGAAGGCCGTGGAGGATGGCAGGGTTGGTGGCAGATAGCAGCTGTGGGGCTTGAACAGGTCTTGTTCTTTGGCCACTTGGCCTTCTTTCTGGGAAAATACATTGACATCAGCCCCTCTATCAAGTTTCCCTTTCTGTTCTATGTGAGAATAGCCTGAAGCAAAAAGGCTGTCCCATCTCTGATACCTGTGAGACTTGACTAGCAAAGTGTAGTAGAGTCATTTTGCCAGAAAACCTAAAGCTCTGACATTTGTGTTACTGACCTTGACCTCTCCTCTTCCTGTTATAAAGCATCCTTCATCTGTTAGTCAACCCATACGTACTGAGTACCTCCTGTACCCTAGCTTTCAGGTCACACAGTTAGAGGGGTCATTTGTAAGTGATGCTGTTGTATCAGTCAGTGCTGCAGAAAGTCCTGAGGGGGAGGAAGGAGTCATGACTGGTAGTGGTTGTGGATAAGACTTGAACTCACTTTTTTAAAAAAATTTTTCTAATGTTTACTTTTGAGAGAGAGAGCATGCAAGTGAGGGTCAGAGAGAGAGGGAGACCCAGGATCTGAAGCAGGGTCCAGGCTCTGAGCTGTCAGCACAGAGCCCAAAGTGGGGCTCAAACCCACAAACCTTGAGATCATGACCTGAGCTGAAGTTGGACGCTTAACTGACTGAGCCACCCAGGCACCCCTGAACTCACTTTTAAAGGATGGGCTGGATTGTTCCAGGTCCAGCATGTTTAAAGCATATTCCATGTAACTTTACTTATCCTAGGGGCTTAGTGGGGGGAAAAAGAGGTTTTGTGGTCAGATAGGTTTAGGAAATAATTCACGTTATATCCTTTTCTTTAGAAAATGCTCAGTTTGGTTTAACCCAGCGTTTCTCAAACATTTAACCTGAGAACCCTCTTTGTTTTTTATCTAATGGAGTACACTTAGGGAAATTACTGCTCTGTGCTGAGGCAAGGAGTCACAATGTTCCAGATTGTGGGTAGGTAGGGAAGATGGCTCTTTTAGGAGCCTGGGAGGAGATTGGCATCTCCTGATGGCTTTGTAGGAGTCCCTAATCACACACCAGCTATCCAGAAAATGGCTTGTGGGGGGTTCACTTGGAAGAATCCTTTGTAATCACGTGGGAGAGGGAGGGAGGTACATTCGTGGTCTTTGCTTGGGTGCTGCTTATGCTTTGCAGGATGTCCGGCACTGCTAAGTTCTCTGGTTCTCAGGCCCTCCCTGCCCTCCAGAAAGTTGACTGAAACCTGGAACATTCAGTAGAATCTGGAGGTTGAGGAACAGGAGGCCCCTTTAATTAGTATCTCCAGCCATAGAAGCCCAAGGAGAAAAGTCTGCTTTCTGACTTCTAGTGAAGCTGTTCCCCGGTGAGGTTGACAGGGCAGTTAGCCTGAGCACCAGGGGCCCGGGCTGTGTGAGGGCTCCCCCTGCTGCCTCCCTCTCCCCATAGCTCTCTCAGCATGTAGCCTGCCCTTCCAGTTAAACAGACCAGCGCAGCAGTACCCAGCCACTTGAGTGTTGTCCCTTGGCCTTAGCCATCTCAACCTTTGATCTGTTGTGTTGAACTTTGCCCTGTCCCTTCAGAGCCTTGGGAATTCCCTCCTGTTCTTTCAGTTCTTTGACTTGTTTTTCCCTTTCCATCATTTGTCTTACTCTCACTGTGTTTCCCAGGCTTTCTGACCTTTTACAGTTAAGCCATTCCAGACTACTGAACCTAGCTTCCCCTTCGTCTCTGTCATCTTCGTCCTCTCCCCTCAGCCCCCTTCCCACAGAGCCTTTCATATTCATGAAGAGGGTGGCAGAGTTTTTTCCAGAAGGACCTCCTGCCTCAAGTTCCCACTTCTCACCCACCACACAGTTCCTTCTGACCAAATGGTGTCTTGGTATCTTCTCCCCTGCCACCAGCATCTCTCCCAGATCCAGTGCAGACCAAACCTGAAGGAAGGGGCAGGTGGCATGGAATGGAGTAGTGAGGGGGGAAGGATTGCTAAGTACTCTGGTCCTGATACTTGTTCTTTTTCTAGCCACGGCACTGATGAGGGGCAGCAAATCCTGCAACAGCCGGTACCAGAGAGACTGGACTTTGTGTGCAGTTTTTTGCAAAGTAAGCACCTTTTTTACCTAGCTGAGAAGGAGCTGCTTCCTCAACTCCCAGGACTTTGGGAGTCCAGAGGAACCAGCTCACAGGTGTCTGGAGGTGCAGAGGCTCAAGGCTGCTGACTCTGTACCACAGAGATGAATATAACTGTTTCCCTGGGTCTGGTGATGCTTATGCCGTCAGGGAAGAAGAGTGTCCCTTCAGTCCCAGAGCCCATCTCTAAGATCCAGGTAGAGCCAGAGGGTCAGTTTTTAGGACTCAGCACCTTGGGCTCCCAACCCCCCCCCCCCCACCCCCCATGCAAGGAGTTGGAGGAGAGGGATGGATCCATGTTATCCTCTTTCCCTTGTAAGAAAAACATTCCCCTGGATGATTTTGAATTAATTACCTAGGCAATAGATGGGGCAGAGGCAGATTTAGGTTGAGGTCTTGGCTCTTCTACTCACAGCTTGTATGGCCTTTCTGGACGTAGGTTTTTTGTCTATAAGATGGAATAATTGCTCTTAAGGTTGATAGGTAGTAAGAACAGATGTAAAGTTAGCACAGTGTCAGTTCCCCTCCCTTGTACAGTCATGGACACAGAGTCCTCCTCTTTGACACAGGAGCTATCAGCCATCACCCCCTCAGGAGAGTTATGGGAAAGGTGATAATAGATTTAGATAAAGCAAAGGTTAATTGATAGTTGGCATAACAGCAGAAGAACCAGGTGTCCCTAGTCCTCCTAGTCTAACTCAGCTTCAGGCTTCCTCTACAACCTTACTTGGAATAAGACCCTAGAGTGACCTGGAATCTCTGGTTCCTTCTCTGTGGTGCTGAGCAGGAGTTTATGCATTGGGTGGGTGAGTGCAACATCATGTCCCAGTGCTGCTGTGAATTCCTAGCCTGCTTTTTTCTTGAACTATCCCTGTAGTCCTTGGGCTGACCTAGGATAGAACTAACTTCAGGTGGAAATGCGTATGTTGGGGGAGAGAGGACATAGGAGCAAGGAGACTTATGTCTCCTAGCCCCACCAGAGGCGGTGATTTTGTTCTACTTTGAGGTGTTCTCATGATCTCAGGAATGGTGTCCAGGAAGTTCACCCTGTTTTCTACATTGTCATCTTTACAGAAAACCGAAAACATCCCTCTTCTCCAGAATGCCTGGTGTCCGTGCAGAAGGTGATGGAAGGGTCAGAGCTGGAATTGGCCAAGGTATCTATGGAATATCGGATGTGGGGGTGGGAGGGTGGCACCAATTGGACCTGCCAGGCCTTCTCTTGGTGATGAGTACTTTATTTCTGGGGCTCATGGAGGTTAGAGGTCAGCCATCTGGCTGAGGCAGAGGCTGATTTAGCCCAAGGAGTCTCAGAGCCCATGCCCTATGACAGAGATTACTAGACTGTTACTGTGAGCCTCAATGAAGACGTGGCAGGAATTGGGCCTCACCCAGGTGTCATAGTCTTCTTTTTAGCTCAGTCTCTTTCATTCCCTCCACTTCCTGTTTCTGGGTGCTGGCCCATAGAGGGCAGTTTAAGCTTTGTAGTTAGGTTCCATGAGTCCAGGAATTCAGTTGTACACCAGGCTTTTTGTACAGTGGGCAGTAAGTCCTCAATCAGGTGTTTCCTAGTGCAGTTAAGGGCAAGGACCTGGGGCTACTGAATTCTAGGAGCTTTGGAAGAGCCTCTGGAATAGTTCAGAGTCCCCAGAACATTCCAGAGAGGGGAGCACTGAGAAGAGAGACAGTCCTGCTCAGTGACTGTCTTCTGTTTGGCTTCTAGATGACCATGCTGCTGTTATACCACTCCACCATGAGCTCCAAAAGTCCCAGGGACTGGGAACAATTTGAATATAAGATTCAGGTAAGCCCTGTGTCTCCACCACACCTGGTGGGCCTAGCTCGTGCTTCACCCTACTCCATTGGTTTTCTTTCAACAACGTATATTGTTCTTTTAAAAAATTAGGTTGTAGGGGCGCTGGGTGGCTCAGTCGGTTAAGCGTCCGACTTCAGCTCGGGTCACGATCTTGCACTCTGTGAGTTCCAGCCCCGCATCGGGCTCTGGGCTGATGGCCCAGAGCCTGGAGCCTACTTCCGATGCTGTGTCTCCCTTTCTCTCTGCCCCTCCCCCGTTCATGCTCTGTCTCTCTCTGTCTCAAAAATAAATAAACGTTAAAAAAAATTAAAAAAAAAAAATTAGGTTGTAGCAATTCCAGCCATTCTTTATAGGATGTCTGGAAAATATTGAAAAGCACAAAAGAGGGAAATAACAATTGCTTCTAATCTCATTTCCAGAGACAACTAACTGCTAACTTTTAAGAGATATACTTCCAAGTCCTTTTGTGTGTGTGTGTGTGTGTGTGTGTGTGTGTGTGTGTGTATTTTTTTAATGTTTATTTATTTTGAGAGAGCGAGAGTATGAGTAGTGGAGGGGCAGAGAGTGAGAGGGAGAGAGAGAATCCCAAGCAGGCTCTATGCTATCAGATTTGAACTTCTTTTTTTTTTTTTTTTTTTTTAATTTTTTTTTAACGTTTATTTATTTTTGAGACAGAGACAGAGCATGAACGGGGGAGGGTCAGAGAGAGAGGGAGACACAGAATCTGAAACAGGCTCCAGGCTCTGAGCGGTCAGCACAGCCCGACGCGGGGCTCGAACTCACGGACCGCGAGATCATGACCTGAGCTGAAGTCTGACGCTTAACCAACTGACTGAGCCACCCAGGCGCCCCATGAACTTCTAAACCATGAGATCATGACCTGAGCCGAAGCTCAGAGTCAGATGCTTAACCCACTGAGCCACCCAGGTGCCCCATTCATGTTCATATATTTAACTGTAGTTGTAAACTCTAGTGGTAACTCTACTGTGTTGGGATAATATGTAGAAATTGTGAGTGTATATTTTTACACAAACTGTCATTCCATGTGTCTCCTCCTTTCCTCTAATGGGAGGGATTAGTGAGAGAGAATATCTTTGTCCATCATGACCGTCTAGCTCAGAGCTGTTACCTTCTCTCCCCTCCTCTACTTGGTCCCTAAGTGCATTTGCTTCACTATAGAGGGAATGACCTGGTTTCCAGGAACTACCTGCCTGGAAGGGTCTGATGTTGGCTTTGCTTCCTGTATGAGCAGCTGTCCTTTATTTCCCAGAGCAGGAGGAGCTGGGATGCCACAGTGGGTAATATAGGTGACCGGGGGGTGGGGGGGTGGGGCATGGGCAGTGCCTAGAGAGCTGTGGCCTTTCACGTAGTGGTAAAAATGTTGAATCATCTCATTTTATACTCATTTAGCTCATGGCTCTCCTCTGAGGTTGAGGTTGTTGTGGCATGGGAAGGATGGGTGTCTCCTTCCTTTAACCTTTTCTCTGCTGCAAGCTGGCCACAGACCTGGTAGAAACAAATTCTTTTTTTTTGTTTGTTTTTAAAGTCCATTTATTTATTTTGGGAGGGAGTGTGTATGAGCAGGGGAGGGGCTGAGAGAGGGGGGAGAGAGAATCCCAAGCAGGCTCCGTGCTGTCAATGCAGAGCCCAGCACGGGGCTTGATTCCACAAACTGTGAGATCATAACCTGAGCCAAAATCAGGAGTCAGACCCTTAACGGACTGAGCCACCCAGATGCCCCAGAAACAGAAATTCTAAAAGATAAGGAACTATATAGCAGGCTGGCCAGAAAAGTCCAATCAACTCTGTAGCTTTGGAACTCAGACAGAGAAGGGCAGATTTTACAGCTGAGCTGGTGGGTAAACTTTGGATGAGCCCTGGAGGTGTTCTCACTCAGAGAACAATAGTGAGGGTCATTTGGAAGAGGGCAACATAGTTACGTATAAAAGCTTTCTGTCTGCACTACTGTCTTTGCCCATTTTCTTTTTTGTGGTCAGGAGTGAAGTCAGGTAGGAACTCTTTCTGACCCTGGGTCATCTTCAGGGGAACCGAGAGGGCGGGAGCCAGCAGGGCAATGTGTCTCTAGTAGAATGTTCTCAGCTGGACTGGGGGGCTTTAGGCTTTGAGAGGAAGACTGGGCTCCAGCAGCTCCTGGGGCTGACACTGCTGGCGTGGTGCCCTCTATCTCTTCAAACCTCCCTAGCACCTAAAGTGATGCTCTTCTCTCTCTCTGGTCCAGGCTGAGTTAGCAGTCATTCTCAAATTTGTGCTGGACCATGAGGATGGGCTAAACCTGAATGAGGATCTAGAGAACTTCTTGCAGAAAGGTAAGTAGGGCCCATTCCTGAGGATGCCCTGTCTGAGCTAGGCACTGCTAGGACCCCAAATTGTTGAGAAACGCCGTGGGGGTTTGTTTCAGGTCCCAACCAGGCAGAGTTTGTGCTCAGGAAAAGTGTGTGTAATTGGAATAGGTTGATTTCTGGGCCACATTGCCACCATCCCAGTTCCTACCGAGCTTCTCCTGCTGCCTGGCGGTGCCTGAGCAGGACGTTACATGTGATCTCGTCTCTGTTAGGTTGTCCTTGAGCACTTCACACATACCTTTTTTTTTATTAAAAAAATTTTTTTTAATGTTTATTTTTGAGAGAGAGAGAGAGAAAGAGAGAGAGTGCATGCACAAGTAGGGGAGGGGCAGAGAGAGAGGGAGACACAGAATCCGAAGCAGGCTCCAGGGTCTGAGCTGTCAGCACAGAGCCTGATGTGGGGCTCAAACCCACGAATTGTGAGACTATGACCTGAGCCAAAGTCAGACACTCAACCCACTGGAGCCACCCAGGCATCCCTGTTTTTTATTTTTTAAGCAGTTGCTACTCTAGGCTTAGAAGCTGGGAGTAATGCCTAAAAAAAAATGGCTTTTCCCCCTATGAAGTTCATGTTCTAGGTGGGAAGGCAGATGCATAAATCAGTAAGTATGATGAAGAGTGAGTGCTAGAACAGAGAGGTACGTGATCTACCAAATGCCTTCTGGAAGTACAGTAGAAAGGGTGAGAGCTCCCCCTGTCTTCTGATGAAGAGGGTATCTAATGACAATGGGATGTGAGAAGTGGGTCAAGGCAGGTTCTCTTCCAGCCACTGAATTTGATGTTCCTCATATTCACGTTCCTCTTCAGCCCTTCAGATGGAGATGTTGGAAGTATGAGTCTAGAATGTAGGTGAGGGCTCTGGGCCAGGTTATGGGTGTACAGGTCAGTGTGTGGATGACCATTGAAGCCATGGGCACTGTGGGCAGCACAGGGAGGCGTCATCAGAACTCTGGGAGCTTAGATTGTGGGTGTAGGAGGGAGGGGCAGATAGGGAGACTAGGAATGGGTGTTTAGGGGTAGGAGAGCCATGTGAAGGTAGTCGTGGGAGCCATGGGAGGGGAGGAGGTTTTGAGAAAGGGGTTGTGTTGGCAGGACAAGATTTTAGAGTGGAGGAGTTGAGAAAGGCCATCGGCTCTCATCTGAGAGGTTGGTGGGCTGAGAGGAGGAGATCCTGCTCAAGGCTCCCAAGCTGCCTCTGCAGTGTTGGATGGGGGGGAAAGCATGAGCACTTGGTCCAGTCTCTAAGCAGGGAGGACACCCTCACTCTCCTGTGCTCTCCTTGAGCACTTGCTGAGCTGTGGAAACGGAAGCCACTTGCTTCACTGGGCTTAGGGACACTGACCTCTGGCTAACCCAGACGCCAGGTTTCAGATTCTGCCTGGTGGCCTCCTTCTATAGCTTACATATAATTGTCTGTGGATCCACTTCCACTAAGGCAAGTTCTCAACTTGTATAAAGATGCAAATCTTTTCCCTCTATTAACCTCTATATGGTTGGTTTGCTCCTTGCCCTAGCTCCTGTCCCTTCCACCTGCTCCAGCACCATCTCCGAAGAGCTGTCCCCACCCAGCCACCAGGCCAAAAGGGAGATTCGCTTCCTAGAGCTACAGAAGGTTGCCTCTTCCAGTGGGAACAAGTATGTGCTGGGCCTCCTCTCCTGGGGTGGGGCCTCAACATCCAGTCTTCAAATCCCTGCATTCTAGAAGCTAACACTGTTCACCAACCTGTTACGTCATCAGACAGCACTTAGAGTATGCTGTAGATGTTCTCACCTGCCCCAGTATTAATTAGGGGAATTGGTTGGCATCCATTTTTAGCAGAAGGCCTCAAAGGCTCTGTTCCCTGTTTATGGAATTCCTTTCTTCCTTGGAGACGATGCTAAAGTCCCTTTTCTCAGTGCAGCTCTGCAGAGGTGAGGGTAATTTTTTTTTTTTTTTGGACAAGGAAATTGAAATTGAGGCTAGGAGAAGGGAGAAGAAAAGCTTTCTCGAGGTCAGTCATGAGGCATGAGATAGCACTATCAACAGAGCGGAGGTGCTTAGCCTCCCAGCCAGTGCTCACATCCCTAGAGCGCTGCTTGCCCATCCCTGCCTGTTGCTCTTCTCTTCAGCCTCACACTTCAGGCTCTGACCATGGCGTCTCCTTCTTCAGCTTCCTCTCAGGTTCTCCAGCCTCCCCTATGGGCGACATTCTGCAAACCCCACAATTCCAGATGAGACGGCTGAAGAAGCAGCTCGCTGATGAAAGAAATAATAGAGATGAGCTGGAGCTGGAGCTGGCTGAGAACCGCAAGCTCCTTACTGAGAAGGGTAGGTGCCTGGCACGCTGGCAGGTGGTGTGTGAATGGGCAGCATTGGGGATTTTCATCCAGGGAAGTGCTGGGCTTGTGTGAGGAACGGCCCCTCTGTTCTCTATTTGTTCTGCTGGCTCTGGAGCTTAGGGCTCAGCCATGGGCCAGTCAGGCTGGCCTGGAATCTGGTGCTGCCCTTGGCCTCATCCTCCCCTTCCCTTAGATTGGATGCCACCTCCTCCTTCTCTCTTCCCCTTCGTTCTTTGCTGACTCTCCACTCTCCTCCTTTCCCCTCCTCGGGCACAGATGCGCAGATAGCTGTGATGCAGCAGCGCATTGACCGCCTAGCTCTGCTCAACGAGAAGCAGGCGGCCAGCCCGTCGGAGCCCAGGGAGCTTGAGGAGCTCCGTGGCAAGAATGAGAGGTATAATTCTGCCTGCTTCCTTCCCAGCTCCACACCCCACTCTGTACCCATGGGGTGGCAGTGAGGGTGCTATCGTCTTTTCTAACTGCCCCAACTCCCTCACAGCCTCACTGTGCGTCTCCATGAGACTCTGAAGCAGTGTCAGGACCTGAAGACAGAGAAGAGCCAGATGGATCGCAAAATTAACCAGCTTTCTGAGGAGAATGGGGACCTTTCCTTTAAGGTGAGGGTTGGGGGGTGTAGTCCCCACCTGACGGTCCGTGGGGCTGAGTTAGTCTCGAGGATTCTTGAAGAAAGGGTTGAGAAGAATGTCCTGGCATCTGTCCTATGCTCCAGTCTCTGCAGAGACCTGCATACTTTGGCCCTTTCCTTGTCCCATAATTGGCTGCTGCCAGGGACGGGGTTGTGGCCCTAAATTTTGAGTCTTGAGTTAAAGATATGGTTGGTTGTAATTGGTTTGAGCAGGGTTAGATAGTCAGACACCTACAGCCCCTGGAGTTCGGGAAACAAACAGCAGTGGTGGTACTAGTTTTGACCTTGGGTGATGGGGACTCCCACTTGTCTGTCCCAGCTGCGGGAGTTTGCCAGTCACCTGCAGCAACTACAGGGTGCCCTCAATGAGCTGACAGAAGAGCACAGCAAAGCCACTCGAGAGTGGGTGGAGAAACAGGCCCACCTTGAGAAGGAGCTCAGCACAGCCCTGCAGGACAAGGTAACCTTCTGCTTTGGGGTGTCAGGGCCACAGTCTTGGCTACCTGTTCAAAGTTCCATTTACCGCTCTATTCTTTGGGGCCTTTGGGAATTAAGCTGTCTCCTCTTGAAGGTTAATAGTGCGCCGTATTGGGAAAATGTGAGCTTAAGTCCAATGTACCACCTTTGAGTCTTATCTTTGCTGTTTACAAGGTGTGGTTCTTGGACAAGTTATTTGATCTCTTTTCTCTCTAAGCATGCTTTGTGTAAAATGGGAAGGATAACAAGTAGCTGCCTCATCAACCATTGTAAGATACTGCATTTATTGGGTGATGCGAAGTAAGTTACCAGTGAATTAGTTACTATTTTTTTTTTTAATTTTATTTTTAAGTAATCTCTGCACCCAGTGTGGGGCTTGAACTGACAACCCTAATGTCAAGAGTTGCATGCTCTACCAACTGAGCCAGCCAGGTGCCCCACTGTTATTTTTACTGCTATTTTTAAGAACCCAAATCTACCATTTATTAACCCTGTAGCCCTAGGGGAAGGCACTTAATATCTGAGCTTCAGATTTTGATCTGCAAAAGAGGGACAGCAATAGCTACCTCCCATCTCTGTCAGGTGGATTATGAATTCAGAGAGGACCCAGCATAGTCCTGGCGGCTGCTTAGTGAGCAGTGGGAGGAAGAGGGGCTGAGGGTGGGAGGTGCTATGGTTGCTGCTGTTCATGCCCAGGAAGGCTGGGGATATTTTTAAGCTGGTGAGTGTCTGGATAATGTGGGAGCCCAGACGTGTCTAAGGAAGGGTATATAGTAAGGAAAAAAAAAACTTTTTTTTTTAAAGTAAGGAAATGTGAAGTGAACTCAGTGGCCTGGCAGAAGAAACTATTAGCAAGTCACATGATTTAATTCAGCCCTGAAATTAGGGTTAGAAAATCAGGTCCCTCATGATCCCAGGTCCATGGTTTCTGAGTTTTTTCCTAGGTCAGGGGAACAGGAGTTTTTTGTTTTCAGTGTTTGTTTATTTTTGAGAGAGAGAGCACACACGTGGGGGAGGGACAGAGAGAGAAGGAGACATAGAATTCTAAGCAGGCTCCAGGCTGTCAGTGCAGAGCTCAATGGGGGGGATCGAACTCATGAGATGTGAGATCATGACCGAGCTGAAGTCAGACGCTCAACTGACTGAGCCACCCAGGTGTCCTGGGAGAATTTTTTTTTTTTTTTTAAATGTTTGTTTATTTTTGAGAGAGAGCAAGAGCACAAGTAGGGGAGGGGCAGAGAGAGAGGGGGGATAGAGGATTCCAAGCAGGCTCTGAGCTGTCAGCGCAGACCCCAACGTGCTCAAACCCACAAACAAGATCACCACCTGAGCCGAAGTCGGACACTTAATCGACTGAGCCACCCAGGCGCCCTAAGAGATCTTGATAACAGGGTGATAGGGCTCCATATTTTGTTGGTAACATGGTGCCTGTCCCACCTCTGTTCACATGAGGCTCTTGTTTACTGTCAGAAATGCCTTGAAGAAAAGAATGAAATCCTTCAGGGAAAACTTTCACAGCTGGAAGAACATTTGGCCCAGCTGCGGGAGAACCCACCCCGGGAGAAGGGCGAAGTGCTGGGTGACGTCTTGCAGGTAGGAACGCACAGGAGCAGCAGTAGGACCTGTGTGCCAGGGCTCGTGTAGACCCGTGCTTGGTACATTCAGGTTCCTGTTCCTTAGTTCTCACGGGGGCCACGGTGATTGAGGAGTCGTGTTCATCCTCTTGGTCTCTTTATCTCACCAGCTGGAAACCCTGAAGCAGGAGGCGGCCTCTCTCGCTGCGGACAACACCCAGCTCCGAGCCAGGGTGGAGGCTCTAGAGACCGAGCAGGGCCAGCGGGAAGCCAAGCTGCTTGCTGAGCGGGGCCACTTTGAAGAAGAAAAGCAGCAGCTGGCTGGCCTGATTGCCGAGCTGCAGGGCTCCCTGTCCAACCTCAGCCAGGCCAAAGAAGACGTGGAGCAGGCCTCTCAGGCTCAGGAGGCTCGGTTGTCTGCCCGGGTGACCACGCTGACTGCTGAGCTCACCACCCTCAAAGCCACTCTCCAGCAGCAGGATCAAGAACTGGCTGGCCTGAAGCAGCAGGCCAAAAAGGAGCAGGCCCAGCTAGCGCAGAGCCTCCAGCAGCAAGAACAGGCCTCTCAGGGCCTCCGCCAGCAGGTGGAGCAGCTGAGCAGCAGCCTGAAGCAAAAGGAGAAGCTGTTAGAGGAAGCTGCCCAGGAGCAGGAGGCAACCAGGCGAGACCATGCCCAGCGACTGGCCGCTGCAGCTGAGGAGCGGCAGGCCTCTTTAAGGGAGAGGGATTCGGCCCTCCAGCAGCTGGAAGTATTGGAGAAGGAAAAGACTGCCAAGCTAGAGGTCCTGCAACAGCAACTTCAGGCTGCTAAGGAAGCCCGGGACAGTGCCCAGTCCTCGGTGACTCAGGCCCAGCAGGAGAAGGCAGAGCTGAGCCAAAAAGTGGAGGAACTCCATGCCTGTGTTGAGGCAGCCCGCCAGGAGCAGAGTGAGACCCAGGCCCAGGTGGTAGAGCTAAAGGCCCAACTAAGGTCTGAGCAACAAAAAGCAGCTGAGCGAGAAAGGGTGGCCCAGGAGAAGGGCCAGTTCCAGGAGCAGGTCCGGGCTCTTGAGGAGTCCTTGAAGATCACCAAGGGCAGCCTGGAAGAGGAGAAGCGCAGGGCTGCAGACGCCCTGGAGGAGCAGCAGCGTCACATCTCCAAGCTAGAGGTGGAGACCCGGTGCCTGGTGGAACAGCATAAGCAGGAGCGGAAGGAGCTAGAAGAAGAGCGGGCTGGGCGCAAGGGGCTGGAGGCCCGATTACGGCAGCTTGGGGAGGCCCATCAGGCCGAGGCAGAAGCCCTGCGGCAGGAACTGGCAGAGGCCATAGCCTCCCAGCGCGAAGCTGAGGGGGAGTGTGAACAGCTTGCCAAGGAGGTGGCCACCTGGCGCGAGCGGTACGAGGACAGCCAGCAGGAGGAGGCACAGTATGGTGCCATGTTCCAGGAGCAGCTGATGACCCTGAAGGAGGAATGTGAGAAGGCCCGCCAGGAACTACAGGAGGCCAAGGAGAAGGTGGCAGGGATAGAGGCCCACAGTGAGCTCCAGATAAGCCGGCAGCAGAGTGAAGTAGCTCAGCTCCATGCCAACCTGGCCAGGGCTCTCCAGCAGGTCCAGGAGAAGGAGGTCAGGGCCCAGAAGCTTGCAGACGATCTCTCCGCTCTGCAAGAGAAGATGGCCGCCACCAGCAAGGAGGTGGCCCGCCTGGAGGCCTTAGTGCGCAAGACAGGGGAGCAGCCGGAATCAGCCTCCCGCGAGGTACTCAAGGAGCCCCTGAGGGCAGGAGACAGAGAGTCAGAGTGGCCGGAAGAGCGGCAGGGACGCCAGTTCTGCAGCACGCAGGCTGCACTGCAGGCCATGGAGCGGGAGGCAGAGCAGATGGGCAGTGAACTGGAGAGACTGCGGGCTGCGCTGATGGAGAGCCAGGGCCAGCAGCAGGAGGAGCGTGGGCAGCAGGAGAGGGAGGTGGCCCGTCTGACCCAGGAGCGGGGCCGGGCCCAAGCCGATCTGGCCCTGGAGAAGGCCGCCAAGGCGGAGCTGGAGATGCGGCTGCAGAATGCCCTCAATGAGCAGCGTGTGGAGTTTGCTACCCTGCAGGAAGCCCTGGCCCACGCCCTGATGGAAAAGGAAGGAAAGGATCAGGAGCTGGCCAAGCTTCGTGGGCAAGAGGCAGCCCAGAGAACAGAGCTCGGGGAGCTTCAGCAGACTGTGGAGCGACTGAAGGAACAGCTGGCTAAGAAAGAGGAGGAGCGCCAACAGTCTTTAGGGATGGCCAGCGGAAAAGACCCTTCTGGGTCAGGAGCACAGTCTGAGGCTACTGGAGAGAGCAAGCGAAAAGGTCCTGAGCTGCAGGTTCTGCAGGCAGAGGTGAGCAAGCTGGAGCAGCAGTGCCGGGAGCACCAGGAGAAGGCCTCTGGCCTGGAGCGCAGCCTGGAGCGTGAGCGCACCTCCCGCGCTGAGCAGGCCAGTGCTCTGGAGGCCTTGCAGGGCCGGTTAGAGGAGAAGGCCCAGGAGCTGGGGCGCAGTCAGGACACCTTAGCTGCAGCCCAAAGGGAGCTGGCCACCCTCCGCGCCAAGGCCCAAGACCACAGCAAGGCTGAGGATGAGTGGAAGACCCAAGTGACCCGGGGCCAGCAGGAGGCGGAGAGGAAAAACAGCCTCATCAGCAGCTTGGAAGAGGAGGTCTCTATCCTGAACCGCCAGGTCCTGGAGAAAGAGGGTGAGAGCAAGGAGTTGAAGCGGCTGGTCATAGCTGAGTCCGAGAAGAGCCAGAAGCTAGAGGAGAGGCTGCGTCTGCTCCAGGCAGAGACGGCCAGCAACAGCGCCAGGGCCGCCGAACGCAGCTCTGCTCTGCGGGAGGAGGTCCAGACCCTCCGGGAGGAGGCAGAGAAACAGCGGGTGGCTTCAGAGAGCCTGCGGCAGGAGCTGGCCTCACAGGCAGAGCGAGCGGAGGAGCTGGGCCAAGAATTAAAGGCATGGCAGGAGAAGTTCTTCCAGAAGGAGCAGGCCCTTTCTGCCCTACAGCTTGAGCACACCAGCACTCAGGCCCTGGTGAGCGAGCTGCTGCCCGCCAAGCACCTGTGCCAGCAGCTGCAGGCTGAGCAGGCAGCCGCTGAGAAACGCCATCGTGAGGAGCTGGAGCAAAGCAAGCAGGCGGCCGGCGGGCTGCGGGCAGAGCTGATGCGAGCCCAGCGGGAGCTCGGGGAGCTGGTGCCCCTGCGGCAGAAGTTGGCAGAGCAAGAGCGAGCAGCTCAGCAGCTGCGGGCTGAGAAGGCCAGCTATGCAGAGCAGCTGAGCATGCTGAAGAAGGCTCATGGCCTGCTGGCAGAGGAGAACCGGGGGCTGGGCGAGCGGGCCAGCCTTGGCCGGCAATTTCTGGAAGTGGAGCTGGACCAGGCCAGGGAGAAGCATGGCCAAGAGCTGGCAGCCGTGCGTGCTGACGCCGAGACCCGTCTGGCTGAGATGCAGCGGGAAGCACAAAACACTGCCCGGGAGCTGGAGGTGATGACTGCCAAGTACGAGAGTGCCAAGGTCAAGGTCCTGGAGGAGAGGCAGCGGTTCCAGGATGAGAGGCAGAAACTCACTGCCCAGGTAAGATACCCAGCTCAAACTTGCCCCCAAAGATTGGACCTGAGAGAGGGAACAATGTTCCCTCTGGTCTCCCCTCCCTTACCGGGTGGCTGGCAGAGTTGAAGTATGTTGCCCCCTACCGTCCTAAAGAAGACATCAATAGCTTCCCCTTCCTTGAAGGCTTCGTCCTTTAAGAGTCCAGCTGTGAAGGCCATCAGCCCGTTCTAGAGGCACACTATGCTAGGGAGGCATACCTGCAGTGGAGGATCCAGGAGCCACTGGGGACTAGAATGAGACAAACTGGCATTTAAAAACGATTAGTAGAAATCTAATTCCTTGAAGGAAAGTATCAGAGCCGCAGCGAGGTCAGCCTGGCAGCAGGGCTAGTGTCTTTTTGGCCCCCATCTCACTCTGTCTTCGTTGCTCCTCCCCCATGCACAGGTGGAACAGCTAGAGGTATTTCAGAGAGAGCAAACTAAGCAGGTAATGCCTGGGGTCCCCGCTAAATGCTGGCTGCTTAAGCGGTGACCCATCTCAGCGCATGACCCTGGCTGCAGCTTGCCTCCACCTGCTCCTGTTGTGAACTGTTTGTGAAGGGGGCAGGGTCAAGCCATGGAGTCCAGGCCCGGGCTGCCCAGGAGTGTGGTGTGCTGGGCCCTCTCTTGGGCCTCATTCCACCCATCCCAGGTCGGCCTCTCCATCCTTCTCCTGTCCTTTTCTCTCATCTGTCTGTCAGGGATGAGGGGTAGGGTAGGCTTCATCTTTCCCATGTCCGAACTGGTGACCGGCAGTCCTTGGGATTCCCAAATCTCCCAAGTCCTGTTCCCAGTTTGGATGCTGAACTAAGAGTAACAGCAGAGTGACCGTGGGCCTTGCTTAACACACAGCCCCCTTCTTTCCTGCAGAAGCCGTAAAGGTGACATGAAAGCAGCCCTCACAGGTCAGGGAGGGTTGTGAGCTCAGGACACCTGCCCATCACCCTCTGGGGCTTTAACCTGGAGCATGAAATAGAGCTGCCTGGGAGCAGGAAGGCCAAGCTTGATGAGAGACAGGAGGTGGCATGGTCTGGCTGCCTGGCCCTCACAAGGATCTCCCTGTGCTGCCCTAGACGTCAACGCTATCACACTGGTTTCTCCACCATCCCTCCTACTCCTGTCACCTCAGGCCTGCTGAGGAGTCGGGCCCTCCTCTCCTTCCATTGCCCGCCTCCTCCAGGGAGCCTGAGATGATGGGGACAGTCAAACCCAATAGCAAACAGTCAGCAATGGAGCTCCTGCCTCTTGTCTTTGCTGTTCATGCTTGAGCTCCTGGAATGCCTGGAGGAGCCAGCAGGGCTTGGGCTGTTCTGCTCCCTCTCCGCCCCACTCCCTTTTCTCTTCTCTGTGGGAGTGGGGTGGGCTTTGGGTCTGAGGGCTGCCCCTGTCTGCTTCCCAGTGCTAACCACAGCAGCTACACTGCTAGCACCAGCCCTCACAGCCTGTGGATATTGGGAAGAGGTCTGAGCATCTGTGCACCTTGGCACTTTTGGGGAGGAGTGTTGGGTATTCATCCTTGTCTGCTAGTTACAGACTCGGTCCCTTGTTCCTGTCCCCAGCCTGGGAAGCTTGGGGCTGTGAATGGTGGCAGTAAGTAGTAGGGTGGTAGTGAGGTGTCAGTTCCCCAGAGTGAATTCTCTTGAATCTGGAGGCTGTGGGGCTCCGGCAGGCCTGTCTCTGCAGGCTGGGGGTGGAGGTGAGCATGGGCAGTGGCTCTGGCAGCACCTGTGTGTTGGGTCACCTCCCTTAGGTCCTGCCAGCCAGCCTGCATCGCAGGGATAAATCCCTAAATGGAGGCCAGAGAAAGGACCAGAGTTTCTTCTTCTAGGAACACTGGGGATTTATCTGGGGGAAACCTCCTAATTTCTCTGAATATCGAGGGGAAGTCCTCCTGAGTTTTCTCTTCTCTTCCTCCCCTGTTCCAGGTGGAAGAACTGAGTAAGAAGTTAGCTGACCATGACCAAGCCAGTAAGGTGCAGCAACAGAAGTTGAAGGTGGGACAGTGGGGGGATGGGCCATCTTGTCAGCCTCAGAGCGAGAATCGGGGAGGGAAGGGGCTCTGTGAGCCCTTGGGCTGTAGTGGGTATGGGGGCAGAGGCGGAGGTGGGCCTGGCATGGCAGCTTTACACCTGCCTGTGGCTCAGGAGCCCCTGTATGTGCCTTCTTAGAGCTTTCAAGGGAACACTGGGGTGGCTCCCATCACTCAGGCCTTCGCTGTCCACTAGTTGCCCCTAGTCATGTGTGGTTATTTAAACTAAATTAAAAATTGAGTTCCTCAGTCACGCTAGCCACATTTCCCTTGCTTAAGTAGCTATGTACGGCTAGTGGCTACCATATCGGACAGGGCAGATACAGAACATTTCCATTCCTGTGGAAAGTTCTTTGGATAGTGCTGCTCCAGACAGCCTAGCTTTGAGGATTGTCAACAATGTTTAATACTGCACTGTAACTTAATATTTGTCATGCTTTCAACAGCGTCACCTTTTTGGTTTAATACCTGCTTTTCTGCAGTTCAGTCTTCACAGCTTTTACTTAGGGGCAGAGGAATTAGGCACCTGTGGCACTAAAGCCCCGTGGTGGGTCACAGGAGCTGGGAGCAGAACTTCATTTCCATGCCATAATCGTGTGATAAACAGATGCTGCTTCTCCATTTCGGGGCCTTCTCGGTGCTAGGAGATGTAGGAGAGAGAAGGCCGGGTAGTCCATTGTCTTCTACAAGCTAAGTGCTCTGCTCACTGGCATCACAGGGGGGACCGAGATCTGGACATGGCCCCTGCTCCCAAGGAGTCTGTGGTCTGCATAGGAGGCAGTGCAGCATCATAAAAGCCCACACAGCCTTTGAGGTTGGGTGGAACAAGGTTCAGATCTTACTCTGCTATGACCCCGGTCAATTTGTTTAAATCTCTGAGCTCAGTGTCTTCACCTCTGAAACAGATGAAGTTACTTCCCGGAGCAGTTGTGAGGAGAACAAGAGTTCCCGTGTCCTCTGAGAGCTCATGTGCCAAGTGCCTAGCTTTGCACCCAAGTGTTCCCTGAGGATCAGCCCCCTTCCTCCTTGGGGAGACTACTCATGGAGAGAGAATGAGACAGTTTGTTCCTGGGTGCAAAGAAGGCAAAGATAGGGCTGTCAGAACTCTGCCAGAAATGGCCTTAGCCAGACAGGGAAAGCTTCTGCAGAATGTGGACCTTGAAGGGTGTGTGGTATGGCAGTAGAGTAGGCGCTAGGGGCGGGGGTAAAAGGATTTTTTGTGCGAGTCCTGAGAGGGTCTGCAGGAGTCTGAAAACACCATGGAACCCAGGAGGTTAGGGCAGGTCCGTGGATTTGGGTGCACTAGCCAGACCAGCCACCCTGATCAGCGTTGTCATGCGTTCCAGGCCCAGGGAGGGGAGAGCCAGCAAGAGGCTCAACGCCTCCAGGCCCAGCTGAACGAGCTGCAGGCCCAGCTGAACCAGAAGGAGCAGGCAGCTGAGCACTACAAGCTGCAGGTGAGGCGCCCCCAGCCCTGGCCCACTGCTTCCTCGCCCTGCTGCCCTCCAGTCCCTGCCTCCCCCTCACCCCCACCGCCCCACTCGTTCTGTGTGCCCGCGTAGATGGAGAAAGCTAAGACCCACTATGATGCCAAGAAGCAGCAGAACCAAGAGCTGCAGGAGCAGCTACGGGGCCTGGAGCAGCTACAGAAGGAGAACAAGGAGCTGCGGGCTGAAGCCGAACGGCTGGGTCGGGAGCTGCAGCAGGCTGGGCTGAAGACCAAGGAGGCTGAGCAGACCTGCCGCCACCTTACTGCCCAGGTGCGCAGCCTGGAGGCACAGGTGCGTATCCGGTCAGATGGACTCCACCCTGTCATGTCGGACCCCTGTGCCCTCCTCTCCCAGGCTGCCCCTGCTTGAGGCTTCTCTTCACTCTCCTCAGGTTGCCCACGCTGACCAGCAGCTTCGAGACCTGGGCAAGTTCCAGGTGGCAACTGATGCCCTGAAGAGCCGGGAGCCCCAGGCGAAGCCTCAGCTGGACTTGAGCATTGACAGCTTGGATTTGAGCTGCGAGGAGGGGACTCCCCTTACCATCACCAGGTGAGGAGGTGCCCTGTCTCTGTCTTGTTCACTGAGTGCCCACCGTGTGTCAGGCTGTGTCTTGGGCACTGGGGCTAGTGAGATTGAGAAGATGTCTCTTTGCCCTCTGGGAGCTTTTTCTGAGAGGAGAAGACTAAGGAAACTGTCCGAGGTGTTCGGCCAGATGTTTGTGTAGGGCACACTGGGAGTAAAAAGAAATGAGTGCTCAGAGAGGGCTTCATGGAGGCTGTCACTCCTGCTGAGTCTGCAGAGGAGCGGAAGGTGTGTGTGCTCCGTGAACAGAGGAGAGCAAAGGCTGAGAAAGAGCCTGGCTGGGCTGGCAAGTGAGGTTGGGTGGGGCTGGCTAGACTCCTCATTGAAGTTTAGATTTGATCCTGAAGGCACTGAGGGATCTTGGAAAGGCTTGAAATTAAGGTAGATGTGGTCCAGTTTAATTTTTTTTTTTTTTTTTTTTTTTTTTTTTTTTAATTTCTGTTTTAGAGAGGGCACGAGTGAGGGAGACAGATAGAGGGAGAGAGAAAATCTCCAGCACACTCAGGATGGAGCCTGATGCCGGGCTTGATCCCATGAATCTGGGGTCATGACCCGAGCTGAAATCAAGAGTCGGGCCACCCAACCGATTGAGCCTCCCAGGTGCCCCTAGAAAGTTTTTCCGATAACCAATGTAAAAGCTGAGATGTACCCATACTGTTACAAAAACACTTAAAAAGTAGTAATGCATTTATTTACCCCTCCGCATCCTCTGAGGTAGGTTCTGTGATTATCTCCTTTAACAGATGAAACTGGGGCTTAGAGGGGCAGTCCTTTGCCCAAGGTCCCACAGTGGCAGAGGCAGGCTTGAGCCCGGGCAGCCTGGTTTGAGTCCTTGCTTGTCACCAGGCTGGCACCTCCCCTCAGGTACCATTAAATCTAGGTGAGAAGAGAGGAGGCAGACCGTGGAAGGACATGCAAATGGAGTGGCGTGTGGTTAAGTGAGCTCCTGGACTTATCCATTGCATTGGGCTGGAGGGAAGAGGTAGGATTGAGCTCATGTTCATGGCTAGGGGACCCAGGTGGAGGCTGCTCCCATTCCCTGAGGCAGGAGATCCAGATGGATGGACTTCATTTGGACATGCTCACCGTGGAGCTGAGAGTTACCAGTGTTAAGGAGCTCAGATAGCCATGGAGATAGATGGGCTGACCAGAAATGGAGAGTGAAGGGAGGACCCAGGTCAAGCAAGGGCTCTCCTTGATGCCTTTCAAAAATCAGAGAATGGGGTGCTTGACCTGGTCTGCTTGTAATAAATGTAGGAATTGGGTCATTTTGGAGCAAAGGGATGAACAAAATTGCCTTTTAGCCCCAGGCATGGCACCTCAGCAAGTCTCTTTCCTACAGCAAGCTGCCTCGAACCCAGCCAGATGGCACCAGCATCCCTGGAGAGCCAGCTTCCCCCATCTCCCAGCGCCTGCCCCCCAAGGTAGAATCCCTTGAGAGTCTCTACTTCACCCCCATCCCTGCTCGGGGTCAGGCCCCACTGGAGAGCAGCTTGGACTCCCTGGGGGACGTCTTCCTGGATTCAGGCCGGAAGACCCGCTCCGCCCGTCGGCGCACCACTCAGATCATCAACATCACCATGACCAAGGTCAGGCTGCTGGGAGTGGGCCTATAGGACCCAAGTGATGCTCACTTGCTCTTAAGGGCATCTTTCCCGTCGGGTGCCTCTGGAGGCAGGCAGGGCTGACTAGTTCATGTGTTACAAAGAAGCACAGCCTCTTGTGTAGAAAGGGGCAGGGCTGGAATTGGATGCCTAAGGGATCTAAGGCTGGTTTCTTTCCATGTGTAGTACTGACCCCGTGCAGACCGAAAGGAGAGAAGATGGAGAAGTTGCAGCCCAGCCCTGTGCCTGCAGCATACCTCCTGGGTGGCTGAGATGCATTGTGGCCGCCCAGAGGGCTGCCTGCTAGGTTGGGGGCCCTGGTTAGCCCTTGTTTTCCATATCCTGAGGAGGATGGGGAGTGGGGAAGGTTCGTTTGGTGTGGGCTACCTTTGGCTACCAAGAAGCTGCAGAAGTTCTAAAAGATTCTAAAAGGGCCCTGGCAAGCTTGGGCTGAGGGTCAGTGGAGGCTGTGGGATGAGCCTGACTATGACTAGCTCAGGAGACTGGCATTCTAGCCCCAGCTCTGCCACTCCCTAGCTGTTACCTGTGGGTTGGTCACTTTACTTTTTTGCACCTTGATTCTAAAATTGTCTGATAACACACTCTCTTCCCTCTTTTAAAGCATTGTTAACAGACTCAAATGAAAATGGGATAGCCTTGGCACCTTGTGCAGGATTCTTAGCAACAGGGCCCATTCCTTGTAGATGTGCAGCTAAGGATTCCTGCAAAGCAGTGGGAATACATGCTGCTGCGGGATCCGAGGCCCTATTTAGGAAAGTGAACAGGAGGCACCTTTATGGATTGTCAGGGCCCCACTCCACCAGATCCATTCTCTCTTCCAGAAGTTAGACGTGGAAGAGCCGGACAGCGCCAATTCATCCTTCTATAGCACACAGTCAGCCCCTGCTTCCCAGGCTGGACCACGAGCCACCTCTTCCACCCAGTCTCTAGCCCGCCTGGGCTCTCCTGACGATGGCAACTCCGCTCTGCTCAGCCTGCCTGGCTACCGGCCCACCACTCGCAGCTCTGCTCGCCGCTCCCAGGCTGGGGTATCCAGCGGGGCCCCTCCAGGTGAGGGGGCCACAGGGACATAACACACACAAAGAAAACCCCAGGCTGACTATCTTCTGGCACCTCACCGACCCCTCCTCCCTGCAGTCTCAGGGCTGTGCTGGGCAATCAGGCTGATGTTCATCTCAGCCAGGGTGAATGGAAAATGGTCACAAGGGAGCCTGGGACTCCCAGTGGAACAGTGATGCTCAGCTGCTGCCTGGAGTCCTCCATTACTGTCTCAGGTGGTAAGGGGTGCCAGAAGGGCGCCTCAGGGACCTTTGGTTATCAATTCCTGGTCCTCAGTTTCTCTAGGGTGTCACAGCCTCCGCATACGGTATATGACTTCTTTTGACCTCCCCAGGGAGAGAGCACACGGAGCAGAGCAGGACTCTAGGGTACTGGGCTTGAAGTCCACGGGACAGGTGGACAGGAGTGGTGGCCACAGAAGTTGGCAAGAGGCCAGGACCCGTGGGAGACCTGCTGCCTCTACCCTCACTCTTCCTGGCCTTCCTACTTCCTAGCCCCACCTGCTTCAGTTTCCCTGCTCTCCACAGGAAGGAATAGCTTCTACATGGGCACCTGCCAGGATGAGCCTGAGCAGCTGGATGACTGGAATCGCATTGCAGAGCTGCAGCAGCGCAATCGAGTATGCCCCCCACACTTGAAGACCTGCTATCCCCTGGAGTCCCGGGTGAGCTCCGGGGTCACCTGCACTGGCTCTTCTCCTCCTCCCTCAGCGCTCCATGCGGACCCAGCCCTAGTGCCCTGCCTGGCTCTTTGGCCTGCTGCAGAGTGACCTTATGCTTCTGGTGGAGTAGCTGGCAGAGAGGGGTTCGGGGTGAAATCACTGTGGGTGGGCCTGAGTCTGTGGAGGAGGTCTGCTTGGGACTACTCTGCTCTGACCACCATGCAGGGCCTGAGTAGAGAAGACAATGGGAAGGGAGACCTTCTGCAACAGGAAGGCTTTAGCTGCTGCACACGCCGGGCCCGTGAAGAGTTCTGGGGTGGTCCTGCTGCACTGACCCCCTCCTTCCATCCCATCCAGCCTTCCCTGAGCCTGGCTACCATCACGGATGAGGAGATGAAAACTGGTGACCCCCAGGAGACCCTGCGCCGAGCCAGCATGCAGCCAGCCCAGATAGCCGAGGGCATGGGGATCACCACCCGGCAGCAGCGCAAACGGGTCTCCTCAGAGCCCCACCAGGGCCCTGGTACCCCTGAGGTAGGTGACCCTGATTCCTGTTTTGTTCCATCTAGCAGGCTTCTCTCTCCAAGAGTCTGATGCAGGGACAGGGGCTGTTGGGAAGGGAGGTTTCCGGAGGGAAGTGGTGTTGACTTACAAGGTCCACTTGGCTCTGAGACACACAACTGGTTTTGGATGTGAACTCTTCTTCCCCGTAGTCTAAGAAGGCCACCAGCTGTTTCCCACGCCCCATGACTCCCCGGGACCGACACGAAGGGCGCAAACAGAGCACTAATGAGGCCCAGAAGAGAGCAGCTCCGGCTGTTAAACAGGTCACTGGGGGCTGAAGGAGATCCTAGAGGGACCTTGCTGGCAGGGCCCAAGTGCAGCCCAGTTTGACAGTCCTCCCCTCCCCGACAGGCTGACCGCCGCCAGTCGATGGCTTTTAACATCCTCAACACACCCAAGAAGCTCGGGAATAGCCTGCTGCGGAGAGGAGCCTCCAAGAAAGCCCCATCCAAGGCCTCTCCCAACACCCGCAGCGGGACCCGCCGCTCTCCTCGCATCGCCACCACCGCAGCCAGCGCCGCCACTGCTGCTGCCATAGCTGCCGCCACTGCCACCCCTCGGGCCAAGGGCAAGGTGGAAGCACTGACAGGGAAAGGAAGGGGGTGGATGGACTCTTAGAGTGGGTGGAAGCAGGGTACTCCCCCAGGCCACCCCTTGGGAGGCTTCCACTGTGTGGCCCAGCTAGGCCACTGGGGGTGGGCTAAGAGAAGGTGCTCTCTTACTAGCTGCTCCCTGAGGACAGGAGACACAGGGCAACTCAGCACAGCCAGCAACTGATAACCTGAAGCTAGATGTGTCCAGGTCACACCAAGGAAGGGATCCTAGTCAGAGAGGTTTGGGGCTAAAAGAGGCCTCCTCAAGGCCAGCTGTATCTGCTGGCATCACAAGTCTCCAGCCAAGTGACTGTCTCTCTCTCTCTTTCAGGGAAAGCACTGAAGGACCAGGACCAGTGAGAGGCCCCACCTGTGTCCTCAGTGCCGACCTCGCCTGGTCCTTTTCCTTCTACTGTCCCTTTCAGTGCCTTCTCTCAGCTCCCAGGCCAGCAGTGGCCAAACCCCTACAGACAGTGATGCCTGCCCACATCCCCGGCCTGGTACCTGGATCTTCACAGGAGCCTTCGCTAGGTGAACTGAGGTGTTCTCAGAGTTGTCCCCAGAGGCCTGGAGTGTCTGGGTCTTCTCCCTACCTTGCCTCCTGACGTTTTCTTAGAACAAAGTCACTTCTCCATCACAACCAGACTTGAGGCTGGCTTTGAGTGGCTGGGCCCAAGGGCCTCGTCCTCCTCAGCCTCTGAATCCAGAAGGGACCATTGGAGGAGCAGGCCCTGGTCCCTGCTGCTCGTGGTGGCTGGGCCTAGCAGGGCCCTTGCTTTTGAAGTCCAGGACTGGATATTGACCTAGCGGGTGCACCTAGAGATGCTCCCATCCACCCAAGGGCTCAGCTGCCCAGAAGATGCTCTTTTCCAGAACAGATAGGCCCCATGCCTGGGGGTGGCAGTGGGGAGTGGGAGGGGAGCAGCCTTCAGCTGCACCTCATCCCCCCTTCCCCAGACTTAAAAGTGGGGTGGGATTTTGGAGTGATGGGAAGGTTTTTAAGGGCCAGGGATGGATCTTTTTCTAAATGTTATTACTTGTAAATAAAGTCTATTTTTCTCCCTTAAGTGCTGAGCTGTCTTGATTTGTGTGGGAAAAGGGAAGTTTAGGTTCATTAGGGTATTTCTATCTTTGTCCCTGCCAAGTGTCCCAGACTACCTGCCTTCTCTCAAATCCCTTCTCCTGGCCTTTCTGGGGCCACAGGATCTTCGCACACTTTTTTGAGGGCCTGTGTTCCCGGACTTTAATTTTGTCTTTAGCTTCTGAGTGATAGTCCCCCTCTTCCCACACTCCCTCCTGGGACGGGCCAAGTTCTGTAAGTGGAATGAGGACTTAAATGACAGAGCAGATGTCATCATGCCTCCACTGAAAAATCATTTATGAGTACCCATTGTGGACCCAGGCAGCTGTGGATCAGAAACAGCATCTACCCCCACCCTTCCCTGGGACAGTCCATTAAAGGGAAAAAAGAATATTAAGTCGATGCAGAAGGCCTGAGCTGCAAGGGCAGCTCAGGTAACGACATTCATCCAGGTTCTGGAGTTCACCTGTCTTGATGGTGAGGCAGAGGGGACCCGCTGGAGGGTGAGGTTTCTTGAGTGCAGGGCACAACTGTCCTCGGCCCAGCCTGGAGAAGCGAAGGCAGACAAGGCTCAGGGCCAAGGGTGGGGACATCTCTCATAACCTCTCTCCAGGCCATGCCTCCCCTGCCTGCATCCTAAGTTCCACTTGGGAGCACAGTGGACATTAATGGAGGCCACTCCGGGCAGAGCCCACCCTATCCTCCCCATACTACTACTCCTGTCCGTGGAAACCTCCACTCAGGTTTCTCACCCAGAGCTGGGCCACGACGATGTGACGCTGGGCAGTCTGCTCAGGATCGGCAAAAACACAGGAGAAGTTGGTATTGCGCAGGGTGGGGCTCAGCTCCTCTAGCATGAGGGTCGTCTGCAGCTGGGTGCGTGGGCCCCGGCGCTCCCGACTGAAGCAGAGGAGGAAAGGCCATGAGAAGACCATAGGAGGAACCCCAACCACCCCCCTGCCTGCCAGCCTTGCCACTGCACCCCTCACCTGATGCTGCCCTCCCTCAGCCGACCTGGGAGGTGTTCGATGAAGGAACCATTGCCCAGCCAGTACAGGATGCTAAAGTGGGGGAAGCGGCTACAGGCGGTACAGGACAAGGTCAGCGTTCCATCTAGGGACACATGTGGCTGTTAGCCCTTCTGGAGAGCACACCCTCCCCTCCACCATGCTGCCCTCCCCCCTGGCTCCCACAATTCAGGAACTGGATTACTGCTGTACACACCACCCAGGTGGGAAAGTCCGTTAATGGGGAAGTGTGGTTGTCTACAAGGCAGGCCTGGGGCTGAACAAGAGGAATTTGGGGACGGGTCCTTGGTTCAGATGACGACTCCTGACCCTGTTTCTTCAAGATGGCCTTTTCCAGTGCTCAGCTTTGGGGACTCTAGGAGCCCTGGTCAAGGAGGCAGTAGGCCACTGCTCCTCTAAGATGGCCAGAGGGCAAGTGGGCTTGGGTGGGGTGCAAGCTGGGCCTCGGAGCATATTGCAGTCAAGGCTCTGGGAGCCCTCTGACCATCCTTATGTCTGAATTCTCTCCATCCCATCTTGGGAGCTGGGTCCTGCACCCACACTCATGATGCTGGGTGGGAAAGGGGATGCCGAGTGCTCTGGCAAGTGCCCTGGCTGGTGGGGCTACATGGCAGAAGGCAGTGGAAGGGGGCAGCTCAGGAGTCAATCCCACCTTTGGGCCCTCTGTGCCCACAGCTCACCCCCTGACCACCGTGCCCTTTTGGGCTCCCATCAGAATTGCTCCTTACTCAGTGGGACTTCCAGTTCCGGCCAGGTCACCTCCATTGCTGGGCACTGCTTAGCTGTTGGGAGCCCCGAGGGGCAGGGGTCCTTTGTGATCCCAGATGAGCCAGTGAAAGCGGTGGTGGCCTGAGGTAGAGGTGTGGCTCCAGCCAGGTGAGAGACTATGTGGGCACATAGGAGCAGGACAGGCAAAGGCCTGGGATCTGAGGGCAGGACAGTCACAGAGGTCAACTGCTGTCTGACTGCCTGGAAATACTCAACATCCTGGCTTGGATCTTGGCTGGAGAGGGAGCTGCCTGGATGCAGCTCTGGCCGAGATTCCTGGGCTCTGCCCAGGGAATCAGAGGGGCAGAAGGACTCCTCGGGCCCCACCTCTTGGCCCTTTCTGAATGGAGAGAGGCTGGACAGAGGCTGAAAGGGAGAGCACAACAGCAGGGTGGAGCTCCCCTGGCGGAGGGTGTGTGTGTGTGTGTGCCTGCTCCACTCCCTTCTGTTCTCAGGCCCTACCCCACCCGCCCTTGCCAGCCCCTAGGTCCTACCTGGTGTCCGGTTCTGTCTCATGGTCTTGACGGATGTGTAAGGAGCTGGCGTGCCTGGCTCTATTTAACTGTGACAACTTCCTCCTCTCTGGGGCTGGTGGGGGAGGAGAATGGGAGTAAACTACTTCTCTCACATCTTCTCAGTGGCTTGTCTGGATCCCAGCCATTTGTATGGGCCTGTCCTTCCTGTAGACTCCACAGCTGTCCCTTGGTCTGAACTGACTGGGTTGCCAGGCAATGCTATTTATTTACTCCAGGCATCCCATCCAGCACAGGCTGGAGCTCTTTCAGAATGTAGCAACAAAGCTGAAGATCATCTAGTAACCGTCTTTCCCCACTCTAGCTCTTATTACCATTAACATTATGTGGTTATGTGTCCACTCTAACCCCTTCATTATAAGGATGGAGAAACAGACCCAAAGAGGGGCCAAGGACTTACCCCGTCACAAAGACAGGCAAAGCTCTCTTCACTGGAGCTGGTTCCGGGAAGGACAGGATTAGTGAAATCCTTCTGGGAAAACACTCTCCACTCCCCTCTATTTCACTTTCACTTTTGTTCTAACCATGGAATCCAGAGTAGGCTCTGAGTTATTAACAGAGGGCACACACATAATGCCAGTCTGGGTCCAGTCTGTACACAGCACCTCTTCTGGGAGCCGAAGTTCATGATGGCCCAGAACCTTCCTGCTAACTCACAGACCCCCCCTACTCTCCAAGTGGCATCAGACTGGATCTTTCGTCCCTGCTCAGCTTCACCCTCCCAGGGGCACATACGGTATGAACTTATGAGTCTCCTGCAGATGGATTCTTCTGTCCCAGTCAAGGGTTAGGACTCTGGCATCCACCTTTGCTCTTCGGAACCAGCCCTTGCTTCTACATGAGCAGACTTCATGCTTCTTTCACATTCACACTGATATTCAAGGGGTCAACTCTCCTTGGCACTGGGGGCCCCATATTGGATCGCTTTGACCACTCCAGGCTCAATGTCACACCAGCCTGTCATCCTGGCCTTTCTCAGGCTCTCCACTCCCTCCAACCACCAACCCCACCCCCACCCACCACCCCACAAACTATATGGCCAGAACTATAGGTCTAGGTTTACTAGGAAGTCTAAATTTCCCCCTACCTGGCTCCCAAGAAGCCCCAAAGAGCCCTCTTTTTCAGAATCCCCCCCCTTCAAAGCTCAACACTCAGTCCAGCTGTGTCCAGACCCACATGAGCCATGACACAGGAACTATGCTGACAGCACTCTCCAGCCTTGTGTGCAGGAACCTCTCAGAGTCAAGCTGAGGACTTGGAACATAAACTGGAGCTTTGGCCCTAAAAAGGAGAGGGTGCCTCCCAGGGAAGTAGGGGAGCAAGCAGCCCAGCGCTGGCTTCAGCAACAACAGAGCTATATGAATTCACCAGTCTGGTGGCTGATGGGACAAATGGAGCTGGGGCAGGGCCAGGACTAGGGTGGGGTTAAGTGAGGCACCTGGGATGCAAAACTGGAGTAAGCATTCACTATCAGGGTCTCACCAGTGTCTGCAGAGGCAGAAAGACCAGGACTGGTGATTAAGCATGAAGGACAAGACCCAAGTGTCTGAGGTTTGTGGTCTCTGTGTTCTCTGTGATGGGATGCCCAGAATAGAACCAGGGAAGCCAGGAGATGGAACTAGGTTTGGAGTTCATGAAACTCCTCCCTGGGAGTGCTCCTATCTCTAGCCATCAGGTCAGGAGGCAAGGCTGCCTGGGGCTTCTGAGACAGTCCTTTGGGGGTGGGGTGGGGATGGAGGAAGAGGAGACAGCACTCTACCTTAGAGTGGAACCAAGACAAGAGTTGGGCCACCGGGAGGTCATGGGACTCAGGCTTGCTGAAGTATGAAAAGAGAGCCTTGGACAACCTGGTCTTGGCTTCTCACATGAGCCTGAAGTATAGGGGGAACAAAAGTGAAAGAATGATCCCTGGACCCTTCAACTGGGCGCACCAGCATGAGCAGTGGGGGACTATGGGAAAACACAGCTGGGTGAGAGAAGCCAAAGTTGAGAGTGGCTCATGAGAAGAGGTGCTGGCAGCAGGGCACTGACCTCAGGAGGTGAGGAAGAGAGTCACCCAGTGATGCCCCAGGGCCCTTCTGCTGCAGGACAGGAGCCTGGCATCACACCATTCCCAGGGATAAGGGGTGGGGCCAACTACCCCTAGGATCCAGCTCTCAAATGGGAATAGCAAAAGGCAGCAAAGACAAGGTACTCCCAGGGACCCCAGGGAAGAATAAAGCAAGATGGATGTTCAGCTTTCCAACCCAGCTCACGGAGCTTTATTCAGAATGGAGTGACAAGATCCTGCTTGGCTCTTGCTGTGCTTGAAGATGCAAGCCCAGCTGGGCCACATTCCCTAGGAACCCAGTGCTGAGGGCCCACGTTTACCCTCCCACTTCCTTCAGAACTCCTAGGGCCAGAGCTAGGGCCTACCTGGAACCTGTTTTTAGATCCCTTGCCTGGGCCTTGCCCGCTTCTCTTCCCACCCACCTTCACTCCTGTTGCCAGGCCCGGGTAGGCCCCATGAACGTGGAAGCTGACAGAGGGACATTCCCTGGGCTGGGAATCCCCTGGCTGCTTCAAGGGAACACTGTCTGACGACAGGGAGGAGTCTTAACTGTCATAGTCCTTCTGCTACACACAAACAGACGCACATACTCTCTCTCATGCATTCAGGGAAGGAAGTGAGTGATGTGGCAGGGTAGCCTTTGGCACGTGTCACCACTTCCGGGCTAAAGGTTCTGTTCACATAAGGGGCCTTCAATCACTGCCACCCATAGCAGTCCCCGTGGCCCAACTACATATGGATAGACTCTGTTCTTGGCTGAGTACAGCCCAGCTTGGGGACAGGTTACCCAAGCTGCTGCTGTTTCTGGTTGCCCCCAAACACATCCTCAATGGATTACGAGGTTCCAGGGCTTCTCTCACTAGAAAAGTCACAAGGTTCCACTTGCCTCAACCAGTCTATGGGACCTGGACAAGGGAAGACAGAGTCAGACACAATACCGATCCCAGGCCCAGACAGGGAGGAGGGAAGATACCTCACCCCTCAGTGCACATCTGTGGCACCAGGCAGAGCCCAATGGCTCTCCCACACTGAGCGAACCAGACTGGAGCCCCACAGAAGGAAGGAAAGATGGGGGTGGGATTGGCTGAGGCTCTCAGCCAGAGATGAGAAGGCTCCTTTAAACCAAAAATGTTGTGTCTCTGCTCCCACCCTGCTCAAGCAAGGAGGGTAAGGCCTGGAGGAGTTGGGGCAATTCCTATGCTCCACAATAAAAAAGGTTTTTAAATATATTCATCAAAATAGTATTCTTTTAAAAAGCCCCCACTGCTGACAGCCCCACTGGCTGGCTCTCCATCGTCTCCCTCCCCAGCCCGGACACAGCCGGAGGGGTCCTGAGTGGCCCAAGTGCCCCTTTGAGTCTTTCCCACCCAGGAGGTCTTGGAGGGCAGGGAGGAGAGTGCCCTGAGGTCCATAGTGGGTGGATGCTCTTCTTCCTGACTATTCCAGGCCCAGGATGTAGTTGATGCCTTGCACCAGGCCAATGATGACAGGCTGCCAGGCTACCAAGTATCGAAGCCAATCCAGCAGTTGCCCGTACATGACGTGAGGCCTCTCCCAGCTGTCAGTGTGTTAAAGAGGCTATGTGTAAGAGCTGCTAAGGTTGGACTAGGGGATGGGTGAGAAGGTCTGCCCACACTTTCAGCTGCTCCACAGAAATGAACCTACAAGGAGAGGAAGCCCCAGCCAGCCTCTCCATGTCAGAAGGAAGGGCTAAACCCAGAGAATGGGGGAAGGAGAGAACAGGGAACCAATGCAGAAGACAGGACAGACATGGGAGAAGGGTGGAAAGGTGAAACTAAACTAAGACCAACATGCAGAAGAGGGCCTCCCATGTAACACCTTCTCGAAGATGGACCCGTTGGTGTTAAGTAAGAATACACAGTCTGAGACTGCTGTAAGTGCATCTGTGCCAGTGGCTGCAGGGAGGTGGACAATGTGATAAAGTAACCCCAAAGGTTCTTGTAATGTCCACAATGAAGGCTTTCTAGGTCAAGGAAGGGGCTGAGTCTAGGGATCGAGTTGGAAGAGAGCAGGGAACAAGTTAGTCATGGGATAACCCTGGGCAGAGGCTCTAAGGAATCCCCACCCACCACTAAACACCAGGCCCTACTGAGGCCAAGAGGCCCCAGAGATCAGTTCCGTTCCTTTAACTTTATAACTAAATGCTGGGCCAGACATCTAGAGAGGAAGTCTGGGAATCCAGCTCTGGGGAAAGCAGAAAATGAACATCACGACACTGTGAGGGAACCCCTCCAATAGCATTAGAAAGAGCAGCCTGGCCCAATCCCTGGGAACTAAGGGAAGCCCCAAGTCTCAGCTCTACCATGGAGTTACTTAACTGTTCCTGAACTAGACCCTGGAATAACCAAACAAGAAACCTTATGGGGACAGGCCAGAGCCTCCTGTTCAGGGGCTGTGGGAATGTGCTAGGTGGGAATGCAGTGGCCCCTGCCCAGCCCAGCCAGTGACCAGGGGATAGGGAACCCTGGTATGGAAGGAAAGGGAGAGAGGGAGAGAGGGAGAGAGGGAGGGGAGAGAAGAGAGAGAGGGAGGAGAGAGAGGGAGGAGAGAGAGGGAGGAGAGAGAGGGAGGAGAGAGAGGGAGGAGAGAGAGGGAGGAGAGAGAGGGAGGAGAGAGCAAGTGAGTGAGCAGCCAGGGTAGGGAGAAGGGAGAAACCTGGGCCCCTGGATCCCAGGGGAAGTGAAGTGGGGGGGAGGGGCAGGGACAGAGTAGTGACTGGGAAATTTCCAACAGACAGGCAGGGAGGAGGAAGAGGAAGGTGAGGGCAAAGTGGGGAAGGCCAAGAGGGTACAGGACGTAGCTCAGAGGAGCAGTGGTCCCGGGCTGAAAGTGGATGGATGGGAACAAGGAGTCCCTCAGCCATCCTTGCATCTTGCAGGCCCCGCAGAGGCATGGAGACTGTCTCTAGTCTCACATGTCACAGGTAAGGCATTACTTATTAGCTATATAACCTTGAGCAGGTTATTCAACCTCCAAACCATTTCATTTGTAAAGTGAGGAGGGTCACCAAGTTGCCAGAGAATCAAATGAGATAATGTGAGCAGAGCACTTTGTTGAAGTGCCAACCACACAGTGAGCAAACAGTAAGTTGGGCTGCTACTGCCATCAATTTACTGTTGGGGGATCTAGAACTATGATGAGAATCTGAGCTGCTGGTCCTGTCCCATGTTCCACCCCCTACTTTCCTAGACCACGAGCCAAATGGAATTGTGGGTATGTACCAGGCTGGGGGCAGGAGGAAAGGCCACAGAAGGACACAAATGCAGAGTGCTGGCCAGGACTTTCTTCCCACTGCTCATTCCCAGCAAGAACCCAAACAAAGGATACGGGTTGCTGAACATCCTCTTGAGATCCACCTTCTCTTTGCAGTAAGGACATGTCTGCTTCTTTCCCACAATGCACCAGCCGCGGATGCAGAATTCGTGGAATCTGAGTACCACTGGTCAAGGGAAATGGTAGGCAGCCGGGATGGCACTGGAGCCCCATGCCCATGCACTAGCCCTGGAGAAAGGTTCAAATCCTGGCTTCACCTCTTATTAGCTGTATAACCATGGACACATCCTTTCTCTCTGACCCTGTTTCCTCTCATGTGAAGAGAGGAAAATGATCTCTATCTTACAGCATTGTAGTGGGACAAAATGGAGAGAAGACATGGCACAGAATGGGCGCTGAGTAAGCACATGATAAATACTGGAAGTGTCATTCAGGGAGACTAGATTCTGATACTGAGCGATCCAGCTAGAGGATGCTCCTCTCTGTGACTGAGCCAACCTCAAGGCAGCTAGTACAGCCTCAGGCTCCTTTCTGATCCAGCCAGGCTATAAACACTGTTTACATAGGTGGCCCCCAGCTGTGGAAAAGAGTGAGGGAGGCTGCGATTTCCACTCCTGGGCATCAGTTTCTCTAGCAAAGAACACCACCCAAATGTCTGCCCTTTTGTGACTCTCTCGCACTTCAAGGTTTGGACAATATGCCAGGGTCATGACCACCCCCTCCTCTCCCTGACTAGAATGCCATGTGGCAGGAGAGATGTGGCCCAGGGGCTCCAGACAGGATACACATGATTGCAAGACAGCCTATATGTGTTCTCGATGATGCCCTCTTCACTGACATCCACAAAGATCTGCTGCCCACACACGGCACACACACTGTCCGAGAGGTGTTTGGTAGGCATGCCCGACTCACTGTAGAACTGGGAGAGAAGAAGAGGAAAAGACAGGAAAGGTGTGAGAATCAGCCCAAGTAGGAAGGTACCACAGAGGACTTAGGTCTTCTGAAGAGGAGGCAAAGTGCCAGGGGGAGGTCCCACAGCTAGAGAACATCTTTTATGTGCCAAACTCACCTCATCTTTGCGAGGTGGATGGGGAGAAAGGGACACCAGAGATGGGCTGGGAAGTCAGACCCAGTAGGACCTGAACACTGGTCTAGTCAGCATCAGGGACAAGGAAATCAGAGGTAGGAGAACTCAGGGCTGGCGATCCAGAGCTGTGTCAGGTAAGCCGCTCTGTGGCCAGACTATACTTCCACTAGAGATGGACAACATCTCTTCTCTAAGATTAAAAACAGTCAAATATCTTTGGTGCAATGTTGGTATGGTGATGAGGGCATTCCCAGACACTTGTGGCAGCAGCAAAAGAGGCTTACTCCTTTTGGGCAGCATTCGGACAGCATCTCAAACTGCCATGCCCTTTAGCCCACTGATGTCACTTCAAGTAAGGTAAAGAAGTAAAAATATCAAAAAAGCCTCATGTATACAGATATTCATTTAAGCATTATTTATAATTAAAGAAGCAAAGAGTTTTGCAATTCTGTAAAAAGTTAAATAGAATTACCATATGACACAGCAAGTCCATTCTTACATGTACCCACCCCCCAAAAATGAAAACAAAAACTAAACACACATTTGTAAGCCAATACTCAAGGCAGCATTTTTCACAATATCCAAAAGGTGGAAACCACTCAAGTGTCCATCAAAAGATGAATGGATAAAACCAAATGCGGTATATGCGTACAGTGGAATATGATTCAGTCATAAAAATAATGAAGTTCTGATCCATGCTACAACAGGCATGAACCTTGAAAACATCCTAAGTGAAATGTCAGACACCAAAGGTCAAATATCATGATTCCATTTATATGATAAAATATCTAGAATAGGCAAATTCACAGAGACACAATGTAGGTTAGAGGTAGCCAAGGGCTGGGGGAAGGGAATGGGGCGTTATTGCTTAATGGGCACTGAATTTCTGTTTGGGGTGATGAAAAGTTTTGGAAATAGTGGTGATAGTTGCACAACACTGTGAATGTAATTAATGCACTGAACTGTACACTTCAAAATAGCTAAAATAGTGAAGTTTTAAGTTACATATACTTTACCACCATAAAAAATACCATAAAATAATAAAAACAAGCAAAGAAATGGAAATAACCATGCATGACTCAGAATAGGAGAATGCCTAAATAAATTTGGTACACACTCAAGGGACTGAACAGGCAGCGAGTCAACTGAAGCCTGAGGTGTAACAGTAAGTGTCAAAAATTGATGGCACAGTATGGTTGGTACCATATGTAAAGACAAGCCCAAATGTATACAAAGAGAAAAGATCAGAAGGAAATATGTCACAATGCTCACACCAGTGATGGTTTGGTAGTAGCATCATAGGTGGTATTTTTCTTTCTTTTTTTTTTATTTTTTTTAATGTTTATTTTTGAGAAAGAGAAAAAGGGTGAGTGGGGGAGGGGCAGAGAGCGAGAGGGAGATACAGAATCCAAAGCAGGCTCCAGGCTCTGAGCTGTCAGCACAGAGCCTGACGTGGGACTCAAATTCACGAACTGTGAGATCATGACCTGAGCCAAAGTCGGATGCTTACCCAATTGAGCCACTCAAGTGCCCCTCCATAGGTGGTATTTTTCTTTTGTCTACTTTTCTGTACTCAAATTTTCCTTAATGAACATACATTACTTTTAGATTAAAGATTATTTATTACCATGGTGAATTACAATAACCAATTCCATGCTCCAAAAACAAACTTCAAATTTTGTATACTTTCCATGTGGTTTATTCCTTCTTTCTTTTTTTTTTTTTTAAGGTTTATTTTTAAGACAGAGAGACAGGGAGCACAAGTGGGGGAGGGGCAGAGAGAAGAGGGAGCATCCACAGCAGGCTCCATGCTGACAAGCAGAGAGCCCAATGCGGGGCTCGAACTCAGGAACCCTGAGATCATGAAGTTGGATGCTCAACTGATTGAACCACCCAGGTGCCCCTATTCTTAAATAGCTAAATAGCATTTCCCCCTGACCCCAAAGAGAAAAGACTTGAAATTTATTTTTTGGCATTTTCTAAGATGTATTGTTTTTTTCCTTTCCTTTGCCTTAAAAACTGTGGTAAAAACCACATAATATAGAATATACATCTTAACTACTTCTAAATGTAAGTTGATCAGTGTTCAGTCTATTCACACTGTGTAACTAATCTCCAGAACTTTTAAACATTTTGCTAGACTCTATAATGGACTGTGAAAAAGACTTTGGAGTTTGTTATTACAATTCATCTGGACCTGTAAGATAGTTTACTATACCTAGCCATTTGTATGTCCTTAAACTTGAGTTTGCTCTCTCTTTTCTTCTGTTTGCAAACAAATGTCTTCTGAAAAAGCAAAGCCCTGAGGCTGGGTGAGAGAGGAGACGGCACCCAGGTGCTGGGACAGGGAGTATGAGAGGGTGACACCAGGTGCCTGCCAGAACTTCTGCTCGACATGGAAGGTTCCCTTGCTCCAAGCTGTCCTCCTGAAGAACAGCCTCTGTCAGCCATCAGAACTGCTATCCCAACCCAAGACTCCTCCAGGATAGAAGGCAGAGACAACACACTGCCCCCAAGAGTCCATGAATATACAGCTTCCTGCCTTCACTCCCACCTCCCTCCCTTGTAAAACTCTCTGAAGTAGCTCAAGGTGAGTGCGCTTATTATCACAGAATACTAGAGCTGCCCTAACACTGGGGAAACCAAAGCCCAGAAGAGGAAATAAACAAGAGGGTACTAGAACCCAGACCCTTTGACTCCTACCCAAGTTCCCATCCAAGTAACATCTGCAGAATGATCACCTACTTAACTTGCCAAAGGCCAGTTATCCAAATGATTACAATTTGCTTATCCAGAGTACAAAAGGCAGTGGAAAAGGATAAGCTAGAGTCAGAACGCAGGGTCAAACCTGTGGGAGTCTTATGAACTGTGCAACTCTCAAAAGCTGGAATCTCATAATGTTAGTGTTGGGGGGGCACCTCTGAGAAACACTTCCCCAAAGCTGGACAGGCTGATGGCTCTGAAATGTGTTCTGGCTTAGAATTTCTAGGCACATCAACTAAACAGAGAGGGGAGACCAAGAGGTCTGGGTTCAGCTTGGCACTGAGTCCTTGTACAATCACGTGGCATAGGAATATGGCCACTCACTCTGGCCCACAACATTGGCAATAAGAGAACTAAGAATGCTACAACTCAGGAGATGGTTTAGAGCTCTGAGGAAGAGCTTAACCTCAAATCACCCCAGAGTTCTGCCCCCAGAGCACCGGGGCCAAGGGTGCAAGATCAGGGTGCCTAGGTGGCTCAGTCGGTTAAGCATCCGACTTACTCTTGGTTTTAGCTAAGGTCGTGATCTCACAGTTTTGTGGGTTCGAGCCCACATTAGACTCTGTGCTGGCAGCGCGGAGCCTGCTTGGGATTCTCTTTTCCTCTCTGTCTGCTCCTTCTCTGCTTGCGCTGTCTCTGTCTCAATCTCAAAAAAAAAAAGAAAAAAAAGGATGAAGGATCAAAGAGAACTTGGATGAGGTGAAGACAGAAAGAAGGAAGGTCACAAAAGTATCTGTCTTAGGCCCCTCATTTCTGGAGTTCTTCCCACAAGGCTAATGTGGAAACAGGCAGGCAGAGTCAAATACTACAGTGTCTCAACAAAGCCCTCAGGTAAGCTGTCAAACCAGGAAGGCCCAACACCCCCATGGCTCACAGAGACCACACAGGAGACTGTATCAGGAGGCACTGAAGTGGGGTTGGGTAAAATACAGAAAGGCAGATTTCAGTTTAACCTTAAGAGCCTGATCCCTTGCTAGAATAGACTCAGGGGGACCAATGGTTTATTAGGATTAGACAGACCTAAGTACAGTCTTCTGTCACTTACTACCTTGATGAACTTGAGCAAGCCTTCCAAACCCTTCCCTCTTCCATCAAAATATATTGGGTACCTACTGAAGTACCAGCCACTGGACCATTATATCCTGGGGATATAATGCTAGAAGAGCATAAACCTGACCTCTAACCTCATGGAACCTACAGCTACAAGAGAATGACATTAAAAAAATAAATACTGGGGCGACTGGTTGGTTCAGTCAGTTAAGTGTCAGACTTGATTTCAGCTCAAGTCATGGCCTCAAGATTTATGGGTTCAAGCCTTGCATCAGGCTTCACACTGACAGGGCAGAGCCTGCTTTAGATTCTTTCTCTCCCTCTTTCTCTGCCTCACCCCGCTTGCTATCTCTCTCAAAATAAACAAACTTAAAAAAAATTTTAAATACTTATAGAAAATAAGAACTACTAAGTAGGCTAAAATAAGAATTAAAAAGGCAGTACAGGGGTAAGAAAGAGGTTCCTAACTAGGCCTAGGTCACGTGAGGAGGTTTCTTTGAGAGAGTGACAAGAAGTTTCTTGAGGCTGAGAGATCATGGGTGGTGGGCATTAGGAGAGGAAGAAAGGCAGAAGAGGGAAGAGGCCTTGAGGTGGAAAGGAGCCCGGTGCACTTGAGAAACTAAAACGAACCCAATGTGGCTAGAGTTGTGAGAAAGAGGAAAACCGTGACACCTTCTCAGCCACGTGAAGAATTCTGGACTTGAAATGGAAAGTCATCTAAGGCATTTGATCAGACGTGAATTTTTAAGATTACTCGGTTCCTGCGTGGAAAATGGAGTGGAGAGGAGGCCAACATGAATTCAGAGGCCAGCTAAGGGACAATTCTTTAAAAGCAAGAGATGCTGGAGACCTGTGCTAAGGGGACGTCTGGGCTAATTTGACGGCAGTAAAAACTGAGAGTGGACAGACTGGTGATGACAAATAGATAGCAGAAGACTAAAGATATGGTACTGAAAAAAGTGCTGGATTAGAGGTCCAGAAAGTTAGAGAAAAAGAAAAGGGGAATGCCTAGGTGAAGTGCATTGAAGATGCCTTAGGTATGAGCTCAGGGAATAGTGACATTCCAGGGAGGACAAGCTACAGAAGACAGCGAAGGAAAAGCAGGATAGAGATGCATCACAAAAGCCAAGGAGAAAAGACCCTTTTAAGAAGTATAGGGTGGCTGAGTCAACTGTGCTGATGGCTGCTGAGGTCAGAATTAGTGACACAGTCACTGGTGACCTGAATAAAAAGGTCATTTCAGAGGAAGGGTTTAAGCTGAGGTCAGATTAGAATGAACTAAGGAGTATGTGGAAAGCAATCAAAAGGAGACAGGAACTTTCTCTAAGTTTAGCTGTGAAGGACAGGAAATGGGTCAGTTGTTAGAGGAGAAAGTAGGTCAAAGAAAGGATGTTTTTTGAAAAAGAATGCTTCAAAAGTTAATGGGAAGAGCCTAGCAGAGAAGGCGAAGTTGAAGTCATGGGTGAGAAAGGAAGTTGATAGCACAATGGGTCCCTGAGAAGGGAAGAGGGTATGGAATCCACAGTGTAGGCATGGCTGGCTTGTGATGGGAGAAAGGACATTTTCTCCACTGTAACTAGAGGGAAGGAGGAAAGATGGGTGCAAATCTGTGAGTAGAAAACCCAACACAGGCGCTTGTGCACAGCAGGGGCTCTTGAAACAAAGAGGAGTTGCATGCCACACCAGTGAAGAATGTATACACCATGAAAGCCCTGTGAGCTCACCCAGTCTGACTGCTTCTCGACAGGTGAGGAGACTGATGCCCAAGGAGGAGGGCCTCACCTGAAGTCAGAGAGAGCTGGTGGCAAAGCTGAGCTGGTGTCTGGTCAGTTGAAACTTGGTGAAACACTGAATAAAATATCCATTTCTCAGGGTTATAGAAGAGATTCCATGTGACAGAATGGTCTGAGAGGACTTCAGACAATAGATGTTATCCAAGAGACAAGTGGCATATGCTCATGATTTAGGATTGGTCTGTTCTGTGTCTTGATCTGTGTGTTGGGTAATGAAGATACAAAGACAAATTCTACAGGGTCTCTCTGCTCCAGGTGATCACATATACAAAACAGGTAGCTTTCTAGCAAGCACTAGTGTATGCTAGGTACACTGGACAAATGACAGCTACCATCATCATCCTCTACTACGTGCCATGGGCCAAGGTACTCTGCAAAATGCTGTGCATTAACCTGTTTGTTCCTTACAATTCTTTATGTCTGGTAATATTATTACATCTGAGGAAACAAGGTCGGAGAGGTAAAGTAACCTGCTCAAGAATACATAGCTAATTAAAAGTGGATTAGAATTTGAAATGAGGTCTGACTCTAACCCCCTAGCTCTTTCCACTACTTCAGACAGATGAATGGACAGCCAGTCCTGTCCTAATGTTGTCTGGGGCACAGAAACTTGTTGAGAAGAAAGCATGAGGCAGGACTCATGGCCTAATGGAGCAGAAATAATGTGCCACTACCCTGCCTGCCCAACAGTTCTCTCTTTTGAGCCCCAGAAAAACAGGCTTGCCTATTTCACAATCCTCTGTCCCCCTACCCCCACCCAACATGACTTTTGGGTATGAATGGAAACTATATGACTGATTATCACAAGCTCATGACCTCACAGTGACCAGCTGGGGAAAAAAACAAAACAAAAAAACACCATCCAAGGTTCCCTTGACACAAGAGTTACTTTAGTTCATACTACAATTACTCCATGTGAGGCAAAACAGCTATTCTGCACTAAACAAGAGTAGTGCAGAATAGTAAAAAGGAATTGAGAATGCATGTTAATACAATTGTAAACCTTATGGTTTCATTTCTAGCATGCCTTAAGTTAATTAATCACAGATCTTTGTAGGTCAAACCACTCTCAAGGGGGACCAAAAGATGAGTCAGCATAGTTCCGGACCTGGTAGATGGAACAGCTTCAAAATCAACTATGACTCTCTGGGATTAGAGCTGTGATCACAAAATGTACAAAAGACTATGAAAACAACTGGGACTGAGATGTGGCATAGGCACACAATGGAATTTTATTATCTCAGCGGCTACACACACACGTTTATTTAGTCTTTTAAAAATTGAGGTACACAATGGAATATTATTCAGCCTGAAAAGGGGAGAAAATTCTGACACACATGCAACAACATGGATGAGCCTTGAAGACATTATGCTAAGTGAAGTAAGCCATCACAAAGGACAAATATTGCATGGGTCCATTTACATGAGGTACACCTAGAGTGGTCAAATTTATAGAAGCAGAAAGTAAAATGGTTGTTGCCAGGGCTTGTGGGGAAGATGGACTGTGGAGTTATTATTTAAGGGGTTCAGAGCTTCAATTTTGCAAAATGAAGAGTTCTATGGATGGATATGGTAATGGCTGCAAAACAACGTAAATGTAGTTAATGCCACCGCAGACTTAGCAATGGCTAAGATGGTAAATTTTATGTGTACTTTACCACAATTTAAAAAAATGACTAGGTCTGCTACTTGGAAGTGAGCACTGGTGGTGCTAGTAAAGGTTGCAGTTGGTCATACCTGGCACACTATAAATGGTTGACAAATACCTGTTTCTTGAATAAATGAAAGAATGAGTTGGCTAACAAATTCGTGGAAGGCTGGAATTTCCTAGCTTTCTTAAACTGCCTTCCCCAAACCATTCATCAGGTTCTGGCTTCAAGGCCAGGGATATTCTTGAAATTCAGGTTGCTGTGGCTCAGGGGCCCACGTGTTCCTAAGCAGACCACAGCCCATTTGACTAAAGACTGGAGCAGATATAGGAAAATCCTGGAATTCTCAGGGTGAAAAGAACTGTAAAGGTAGTGCAGTCTATCCCTTTATCCCAAGTTGGAGTTAGAGTCCCTTCTCCCATATCCCTGCCTAGTCTCATCTGTTGGCATCCTGAGCCCTAGCAATTAACTTGCCACTAAGTCTCCGCAACATTTGCTGTGGGGAAACTATGAATGAATGAACTCCTGGTGACTCACCCAGTACTGCCACAAGCCATGTTAGTCTTCCTATGACCCACTCCCTGCCCCCAGAGATGGGGGCCTGGGGAAACAGCAAACTGTTATTATTGTTGAGGTCAGCAAGGTCACATTCTGTTGGACAAGAGCTAGGCAGAGTAGCTCCCCTGAAAGGGATAGGCATTCTCAGTGTCAATTACCTAGGGAAGATGTGGATCGTCATAGAAGAAACCAGGATGCAGATGGCTGGCCTGAGGTATGGGCATATTTTTTGTCAGACATGGGCTCTGGGTCTAGACACTTGGAGGATAGTTGTCTAGATGTGGATTCTAGGTGGTGGGTGCTAAGATGGCACCTGATACACAGAGATAGGCTGAGAGTTGGATGGGGCAGGGTCTGAAAGTCTGGGAAAGGAGATACCCTGCTTCGTCAGACTAACCTCATTCAAACTCATATCTATTTTCCTGCTATCAACCCCAACCTTTTAATAAAGTTCAATGTCACTGTTTGATCCTTATGTTCTTGTGGTATTAAGAGGTATTGAAAGACATGTGGGTTTAAGAGGGGTCAAGAGCTGGTGCTTGAGGCACTCCCCACCCTAGTGAGAAATTCTCCCACTAGGTCTCTTGGTGAAGCTGCCACTCACATCACTTCCCACTTCATCTAGTTAACTCCTATGCATCAACTCAATAATCCCTTCTTCAGGGAGGTCATCTCGGAGTCCCGAGACTAGGTCAAATGTCACTACTGCATTTGTTCACACCATTATGAACCTTTCCTTCATAGTATTTATTGAGGTTATAATTTTATATTTATTTGTGTATTTATTACTTTAATACCCATCTCTGTCACTAGGGCGTAAACTCCTTTTGGACGAGGACCACGTACACCTTTGTAATTCCAGCATAAGTCCAGTGCCCTGGCACGTAGGAACCATTAAATAAATATCTATTAAATGAATGTTAACTTCCTGAATGGTAAAGTGGTTCTTTCCTACAATGGCTCTAAAGTTAAAAATTCCACGGTACAACTGAGATCTGGCTTTCCAAATTTTAAGGAAGGAATCTCCATACCATACTACTTATATCTTGAAAGATATTTTTTTTATGGTTTATCTCTTCCATCAAACAAGCGATGCTATCCTGAACTGTCTGGAGATGTCAGGAGGCAGTTAAAAGCCCGTGTGGGGACACCTGGTTGGCTCAGTCGGTTAAGATCTGACTCTTGATTTCAGCTCAGGTCATGATCTCATGGTTTGTGAGATGGAGCCCCGTATCAGGGTCTGCAAGAACAGTGCAGGGCCTGCTTGGGATTCTCTCTCCCTCTCTCTCTGCCCCTCCTCAACTTGTGTGTGTGTGTGTGTGTGTGTGTGTGTGTGTGTGTGTGTGTACATGTTCTCTCTAAAAAAAGAAAAAACAAAGCCCATGTGAACTTACCCCTATGGTAGACGCCATATAGTCTGCACACATTTCTGCAAAGTCTCGCTCAAGAACTCCATAGTAGAGGCCATAGAAGAGGAGAGAAATGCCAAAGTCCATAGCATCTTCTGGTTTGATCCTGTAAGGGAAGCAGCATGGCCTGTAAGGCCTACCCTAAGATGCAACTGCTTTGGATTACTACTGTGGGACACATAAGGCAGCAACTAAAGTGGTAGGCTTTAAGGGCTAAAGCAAGCATTGGCACACTAAGAACAAATCCAGCCTGCTACCTGTTTTTATATGGCTTGTTGGCACCATCTGAACAGGCTAGCACTGTGAGCTACAAAGACCAAGCCAAGGTATTCCCTAGTGCCCCTCTTCCCCACTCTGTTCCCAGTGCCTGTCTCCTCCAACTGGCAACCATGCCTTACAGCTGCCTAGGGCCCACTCTGGTTGGCACCTACATGTTGGGGACTCCACTGCTGGCAATCACTGGACACCAACCAGTGGAATTTCAGTCAGGAAGTTGGCAACTCACCAAATTGCCTCACCTCCAGCCAGCTGCCTAAGTTGAAATGACTGAGCAAGGGCACACCAGGACCTGGGTTGTCACTGGAACAGAGAGTGAAAATGATCCCAGTGGTCACACACCCCCTTGTAAGGCCCCTCCTTCTGAGAATGTCTCGTCTGATGGCAAGTGGGCACAAAGCATGCCCACCATCTGAGACAGCCCATCCCTCAAACAAGGTAGGGCAAGGGAAGAGTTTCCCCTCTTGTTATACTACATATTATCCTAGACTTTGCCTTTTGTCCATAAAGTCTAAAATCTGATTTGGCCCTTTACAGAAAAAGCTTGCCATCCACAGCTTTAGAAATAAAGATAAAGTCAGTCAATTAGTAAATACATACATACCAGTTACCATAAAATTTTAGGTTGTATCTATACATATTCTGTATCATGTCATCAAAGTTAAATTTTGGTCCAAGTCTACTTCCTAAGAAGGACAAAGATCTTATCTGTATATTAGGAGGCTTGTTTTAATAATTCCAAGGACTAATAATTTGCAACCTTCAGTCTTTAAATGTTTATTATAGAAAACAACCTTTTAAAAAATATTTGTACCAGGAACTGTATGTGTTCACTTAAAGTCGTAAATTATATTTATCTTAAAAAGTTGAGTTTACTCATGAATCATGTAATATTTAACCTAGTAACTAGACATCATGATCTTATACCAATTAACTCGATTAGTAGCATAAAAATGGTCAAGCCCCTCAATTCTGTTTTCTTCCTGGTATAGTTTATGCAAATAAAAAAGAACTGTAATTAAAAGAACAGCCGGGGCGCCTGGGTGGCTCAGTAGGTTAAGCGTCCGACGTAGGCTCAGGTCATGATCTCACAGCCCGTGGGTTGGAGCCCCGCATCGGGCTCTGTGCTGTCAGTTCAGAGCCTAGAGCCTCCTTCAGATTCTGTGTCTCCCTCTCTCTCTGCCCCTCCCCCACTCACTCTCTGTCTCTCAAAAAAATGAATAAACGTTAAAAAAAATTTTTTTTAAACAGCCATCTTGGGGAGCCTGGGTGGCTCAGTCAGTTAAGCATCCGACTTTGGCCTCAGGTCATGATCTCGTGGTTTGTGAGTTCGAGCCCCACATCAGGCTCTGTGCTCACAGCTCAGACCCTGGAGCCTGCTTCAGGCAGAGCCCTCTCTCTCTGCCCTTCTACCCGCTCACACATGCTCTCTAAAATAAACATTTAAAAAAAATTTTTTAAGAATAGCCATCTTTAGTACAATGCAGAATCTTGATTTTTGTTTTTTTAACCACACAGGTTAGGAAGATATCTGGAAATATCTTGGTTTTCTTTGACAGGACATGTTAGACTCTATTCCAATGAGTTCCTATAAATCCTTGTGGAGCCTGTTATTGCTTGCAGCCTGTACTACCCCTGGAAGAAAGAATTCCACAGTATCCTCTCACTATATAAAGTAGGGCTTACTCCTTTCAGTTTCAAAAAGGCTCCTGGAGCACCTGGATGGCTCAGTCGGTTAGGCGTCTGACACTGGATTTTTGGCTCTGGTTGTGATCTCACAGTGCGTGGGTTTGAGCCCTGCTTGGGATCCTCTCTCTTTCTCCTTCTCTCTGCTCTCTGCCCCTCTCCAGCTCTCTAAGTAGATAAATAAACTTAAAAAAAAAAAAAAAAAAAAAAAGGCTCCTGCCTACAGTGTGCCAGATTTGGGAGAGTCCAGTGGTGCTGACTTTAAATCTGAATCCTAAATCTGTAACTTCAAGTGCACTGTCCTAGGCTTAGGATTCCTCATGATCCACAGCCCACAGTCCCATCACCTCAGCCATGAGACCACATTTCCACTCTCTTCTGCCCTTACTTACTGTACCCTACAGTCTCAGAGTCCAGGATTTCTTGGCTTCTGCCTCAACTGGGAGTGAGGGGGCTTGTACGCTGACACGAATCTTTTTGAAATCTTATGACAATATGGAGTAACAGCCAGAATTTGACTCCTGGTAATATATCCTTAGGAAGCAACAAAACAATGTTATCCGAAACTGGAAAACACCCTAAGTGCCCAAATGGAGCAGGGGTTAAATGCCCACAGGTTAACTTTCTAAAAAAGTGTGCCCTTAGAAATCTGATAAAAGTGGAATGTCAGCTACGTTACAAGGCAGCAATTTTATTAGTATACTGCATCTAAACTGGGAGACTCTTAAAACTGGCGAGGGAAAGCTTTTGAGGTAGGGTGTTTCCCACAGCCATCTGGGTGGTCTCATTCCCTCACATCCCAGCCCTGGAACTACTGTAAGGACTGTTATGGACACCGCTCTGCTGTTTTCCTGCCCTGTATACTTCTGGGCGAACCTACTGCCAGGTGTTGCCAACTGTGTCACATGAGTTTGTCTAGGGGTTGACAAAAAACGTTTTGTGTAAAGGACTAGATAGTATTTAAGGTTTGTGACCTAAATAGTATTTGCCACAAATATTAAACTCTGCTGCTATAGTTTTATTACAAAAACAGCCATAGACAATGCATAAACAAATGAGTATCGATGTGTTACAATAAAAACTTTCTTTACCTTAGAAAAAAACAGGAGGTAGACCAATTTGGCCCACAGGACAGTTTGCCAACTCCTAGTCTCCCTGAACATAAGACCACTCAGGTAGAGTGGACGCTGCGATAGTACAAACATGGACAAGGAAAATGGCTCTGTTACAGTGATGAATGGAGTAATGGTAACTGGCTATAATCATTATTATGCTTACTTTTTTTTTAATACTTTTTCATTACAATATAGATTCTTGGAAAATATCACCAATGATTTGGGACTCTAACTCTGTATGTCCAGACACTCCTTTCTCTTGGCCAGTGCAAATCAGGGAGGGCTCACCCTCCCCTATTCCCCAAAGCCCAAGTGTCCTATCCTGGGTGCCATGTCCCCCTTGTTAATATCTAGGACTTGCTCCAGGAAGAAAGGTACATCATACCGGCCCCTCCTCCCCAAACACAAGCAAAAACAAAAGCAAAGGATACTTACTTGAATAATAAATTGAGACCAAAGAGGGTAAACATGACAGCCATGTAGCCAACAATGCCTGTGGCATAGCTGATTTTATAGATCAACAGGAACCACTTATAAACCAACCTGGAGAAAGGAAAGAATATTAGCACAGCTGACACAGAAACTCTGGCCTAGGGGCCTCTGGATTACCAGAACCTCTTATTCACACATCAATGGAGAGAGCAGGTTCTTTGGTTAGGACTTACTGAGCAACTTGTTACTGTAATGGAGCTGGTCACTCCCTTAACGGTAGAAACACCTCCACATACCAGGGAGCTAGTGCTATTTTCCTGGTCCCAGACCAAGCAAAGAAAAGAGAGCCTTAAAAGGAGGTTTTGGCCTCAAACAAAGAGCACAGCTGACCTCAGACAGCTATGTCATCTCAAATTCAGATTAGTTGGATAAGGAAGTGAAAAATACTAACTACAGCTATGCTCAGAAGGGAATAGGTAGGGAAGGCTAGTTGTTCTCGTCAGAAAAGAGAATTCAAGGGAAGATGAATAAGAGGTAGAATCAGCTATAGGCTTTTCCAGTTGGGCATGGTTAACCTGAATACTGCTTTGCTCCTTTCCAGAGGCCAATAAGGAAATGGTGTCTAATGGATTTGCTTCTGAAATGATTTTCTGGAGAAGAAGGGATAAGGAAGGAGGCACTCAAAGAATACCTTTGAATTGGATGTGTGTGGTGGTGGTGGTGGGGGGTGGTGGAGTGGGGCTGTACAACGCTAGTGAAGGAGGAGGAGCAGTGCTCTCTAGAACCCTACAAAAAGGAGTGTGAAATCTGGTTGGCTGACCCCAGCCAGGTTCAGAGAGGAAAGATGGTTCCCTGAATGTAGCAGGGCCTTTTTAAATGCTATGGAGGCAGGTCCCTGATATCAGGAGCAACTACTCTATCTGTGGTGGGAGCAAAGGAACAATTTGCTTGAATAAACAACTCAAGCTTGCCTGGCTACTGAGGCCGAGTTACTGCCAACGGTGCTCCACCTCAGGGAAGAAACTCAAGGTCCCTGCCTATGCCTCCCTGCTACAGCTAAGCAAGTGGTGATCAGTTCTCAAGAAAGGGAAAGGCCCCAAACATTTTGCACAAAGCAAAACCCACACAAAGCTCCATTACCCAGGGTTTGCACTGATCAGATGGGAGTGAGATAGTGGAAAGGATGTGGAATTTTAGGTGGAACCTGGATTAAGTAAGTATTATTAGCTGGGTAATTCCAAGTAAGTCAAATCACCACTCTAAGACAAGTTTATTTTTTGTATTACAGGGGAAAACCATGATGCCTTCCTCAATGGATTGTACAGAACCCATTTCCTGGTGTATATAATACACGCTCAATAACTGCTACATGAATAAACGTGAATGTTTATGAAAGTGCTCTGAAATTATAAAGCACTATCAAATGTTAGTTATCATGATAAAAAACTTCCCATGTTATAGACACATTTTCAGTCATTTTATCTACAAGTTGATACTGTTTGTTACTTAGTGATTCTTAAAGTGCTTTTTCACACTTTGTCTTCATATCACCCTATATGAGGTAGCAATTATCATCACATTTGTAAGGATAAAAAATTCAAGGCTCAGAAAGGTGAAGCCAAACAAGTCATATAATTAACAATTGGCAGGGCTGGGGTTTCCCATCCACATCCATCTGGCTCCAGAGCCTCTATCTTTTCTAACAGTCCTTAATGTAAACTACCATAGCCAGGGAGGAGCTTCTCAATCACCAACTTCACCTTGAAGATCAATTTTACCATACAAAATGATACTCAGAAGGCCAAAGGAAGACCTATATAGTAAAGCAGAACATAAAATGCATGGGGAAAAGAGCAACTTGCAATTTGGAAGACTTTGGTTCAGGTAGTTACAACTTGGAGGCTGGCTATTTCCTCTGCTAGGCTCTCCTGGATCCGTACACACATCTCTCACAGCACTTACCAACTGCACTGAAACAGCTGCTTTCTTGTCCATCTCCTCCATTAAACCGAGCATTCCTTGAGGGCAGGGACCATGTCTTATCCAGTTCTGTATCCCCAGCGCTCAGCACAGGGCCTGACACATAGCAGGTGCTTGTTGAATGAATGAATGAATGAGAAAATCTCTCTCTCTGTCAAGTACAGATATTAAATGACCTCACAAGCTGGTTGGGAGGATCAAACTAGAAACGCATTTGGATAAAATGCAAAGAATAATACAGGCAGGGGCTGCTTTGTGACCCAAGAAGGAAGTATTATTTGTTGAAAAATTGCACATTTGCTGAGATTCATTCATTCAACAAAAATTTACAGAGTAGGCTCCTATGTGCCAGGCCCTGTGGTAGGGCCTGGATATACAGTGACAACCAAAATACATGTGGTTCCTGATCTCACAATTATAGTTTAGTGGGGGAGATAGACACTCAATATTTTGTGATAAGTTCTATGTTGGAAAACTACAGGGCCTATAAAAGAATACAACAGAAAATCTAGAGATTAGAGAAGGGTTCACACACACACAAAAAAAACATTTAAAATGAGACAATGATCACCAGAATTTGCTTACTTATTTTGGTTGCTTTTAATATAAATAAACCTTGATATAAACTCTAAGGTAAGCTACAGGGAAATATTTTATGATTTTTAATCTGTGAAGGGGGGATAGTTCTCCCAATCAGCTTGTTTTGGTGGAACCCCATGCCAAGTAATCTTGGCAAATAAAAGTTACAATTTTTTCAGTCTAAACCCATTCCAACCCCAATGCATTCCAACCCATTAGCTTCAGAAAACCTAGCTCCTCTTCCCCATTACCTAATCTCTCACCTTGGGGTTGTCTGTACTAGAGGTTTTCGGGTGGCTCGGAAGGTGACAAAAGCTGTGACAGCAGAGAACAAGATCCAGATCACTAGGAACCTCCACCAGTGCAGCTTCACTGTGAAATAGAGGGGAACAACCCACATCTGAAAGAGGGTCACCATCTGAAACACAAACACAAGCACTTCAGCTCTAGCCAGCTCCCTCTGTAGCTCTATCCACGAGTCCATTTCAGCCTGATCCTCTCCTAGATTTCCAAATTTGGACAGAGGCACCTCTTAGTGATTCAACTTAGAAACCTAGGACCATGCCTGACACCTCCCTTTCATCCCTCACCTAACTGTTGTATATATTCTTTCCTTTCCAGGTGAGTCCTTGCCAGCCCTTGCCTGCCTCACTGCAATGACCTCTTTGTTCAATCTCCCTGTATTCAGTGTCTCCCTCTCCAATCTACCGTTTCCAGGAGTCTGGAATGGTAATTCTAACATACAGTCTTTCTTTTCTTTTCTTCTCTTTCCTTTTCTTTCTCTCTCTTCTTCCTCCCTCCTTCCCTCCCTTTCTTTCTTTCTTTTTCTCTCCCTCCCACTCTCTCTTTCTAAGTACGCTTCACACCCAGTGCATGGCCCAACGTGGGGCCTGAACTCACGACTCTGAGATCAAGACCTGAGCTGAGATCAAGAGTCAGACTCTTAAGTGACTGAGCCACCCAAGTGTCTCTCTAATATAGTCTTGAACATGTCATTCCCTTGCTTACAACCCTCTAATGGTCCCCTACATACAGGGTAACACCCAACATCCTTAGGCAGTCAAATCCCCACTACCCTACTATTGTGGATTGAACGAAGGCATAATCAGGAATAAGTCTAGGCATCAGTGTAAAAGAAATGAAAAAATATTGCCTTGCTTTGTAACTCTTAGGCTTAAAGCTATAAGGGTGTAAAGCTACTCATCTCACATCATGAACGAAAGAGAGAAAGGAAAAAGGAAAGAAAAGGAAGAAGGAAGAAACAGAGAGAGGGAGCAATTTAGGGACAGGGTTAGGCCCTTTAAACCAGATGGTCCAGAAGAACCCCAAAAGACCTAGATTCTAGTTCTGTCTGCCTCCAATTCACTGGGTCACCCAGGAAGGTTCTTCCTCCTTGAGGGAAAGGCTTGACTTGATTTTTCAAACCCCTTCAAGTTCTAACATGCTAAGGTTCTTCTGTTAAGCAGCCTTGTATCTCAGATTTCCTGGGAGAGCGAAGGCAGCGTTCAGTAAGTACATCAAGAATTGAGGGCGCCTGGGTGGCTCAGTCGGTTAAGCGGCCGACTTCGGCTCAGGTCATGATCTCGCGGTCTGTGAGTTCGAGCCCTGCGTCGGGCTCTGTGCTGACAGCTCAGAGCCTGGAGCCTGCTTCAGATTCTGTGTCTCCCTCTCTCTGACCCTCCCCTGTTCATGCTCTGTCTCTCTCTGTCTCAAAAATAAATAAACGTTAAAAAAAAAAAAAAAAAAGAATTTAGTTTGCATTTAATGGAAAGAGAAATGCAGAAATAAACATGACCCTTAGTCCCTGTTCTCAAGGAGCTAATAGTCTAGCAGCAAGAGAAAAATATAAATCAAACCTTTGATTAATGATTCTATTAATCTTTAGATGCTTTTTAGAAGTTCAAATAGAGGGGTGCCTGGGTGGCTCAGTTGGCTGATCGTCCAATTTCAGCTCAGGTCATGATCTTATAGTCCGTGAATTCGAGCCCTGCATCGGGCTCTGTACTGACAGCTGGAAGCCTGGAGCCTGCTTCAAATTCTGTCTCTCCCTATTTCTCTGTCCCTCCCCCACTTGTGCTCTGTCTCTCTTTGTCGCTCTCTCTCAAAAATAAACATGAAAAAAATAATTTAAAAAGTTCAAATAGAAACCATTAAAGAATGACTAAACATGGGCACCTGGGTGACTCAGTCAGTTAAGCATGAGATGGGCTCAGGTCATGATCTTGTCATTCCCAAGTTCAAGCCCTGCTTCAGGCTCTGTGCTGACAGCTCAGAGCCTGGAGCCTGCTTTGGATTCTGTTATCTCCCTCTCTCTCTGCCCCTCCCCCACTTGCACTCTGTCTCTGTCTCTCTCAAAAATAAACATTAAAAAATTAAAAAAAAAAAAAGAACGAGGGGTGCCCAGGTGGTTCAGTTGGTTAAGTGTCCGACTTTGGCTCAGGTCATGATCTCACGGTTCGTGAGTTTGAGCCCCGCGATGGGCTCTGTGCTGACAGCTCAGAGCCTGGACCCTGCTTCAGATTCTGTGTCTCTTCTCTCTCTGCCCCTCCCCTGCTCATGGTCTGTCTCTCTCTCTCTTAAAAATAAATAAACATTAAAAAAAAACTTAAAAAAATAAAAAATAAATAAAAAAGAATGAAAAACAAGGTAGAATAATACACTGAAATGACCAGAGATTTTAGAATTAAAGAGATCTAGATATGAATCTCAATACAGCTATTTACTGTATTACCTTAGGCAAGTCACTTAACCCTGATAAGTCTCAGTTTTCTGAACTGTAAAATGGGATTAACAGCATCTACTCTCAAAAGATTGTATAGGTTAAATGAATTAATTCATGGAAAGTTCTTGGAACAAGGCCCAACAAAGTAAGCATTTAATATAGATAATGTAATAAATACAATGTAAGTATTCAATATAATAGCTCATATAAAAAAACAAGTAGAGTGCATAATTCATAGTAAGCATTCAGTAAATGAGAGCTCTTATTATGGCTTCACATTATCAAAACTGCATAAAGTCAACTGTCATAAGGGAGCAAAGACTGCAGTTGGCAACCAAAATAATCAACATATTGAAAGTGGTGGGGTTATAATGAGAGAGAGACAAAAGAAACAAACAAACAATAGAAAAGATCAATGAAACAAGAGCTGGTTGTTTGAATAAACCTTTAGCCAGAAACATCAAGAAAAAAAAAAGGACCCAAATAAAATCAGAAACAAAAGAAGTAACAACCGACACCACAGAAATACAAACAACTTAAGAGACCACTACAAAAAAATTATATACCAAAAAAACTGGACAACCTAGAAAAACTGGATAAACTCCTAGAAACATACAATCTTCCCATATTGAACCTGGCACAAACAGAATGAGACCGATTACTAGTAATGAAATTGAATCAATAATCAAAAACCTACCATAAACAAAAACCAAGGACCAGATGGCTTCACAGGTGAATTCTACCATTTAAAGACAAGTTAATACCTATCTTCCTCAAACTATTTGAAAGATAAGAAAAGGAAAGAAAGCTTCTCTATGAGGCCAGCATTACCTTGATACCAAAACCATACAAAGATGCTACAAAAACCAACCAACCAACCAACCAACCAACCAAACAAACAAACAAACAAAAAAACCTCCACCAAACAAACAAAAAAAACCCCCCACCTATAGGCCAATATCCTGAATGCACACAGATGTAAAAACTCAACAAAATATTAGCAACCACATTCAACGACCAAAGGACAGTGCACCATGATCTGGTGGGACTTATTCTGGGGATACAAGGATGATTAAATATTCACAAATCATATTCCACATTAACAAAATAAAGGACAAAAATCATAGGATCATCTCAATAGATGCAGAAAAAGCATGTGACAAAATTCAATATCCATTCATGATAAAAACTCAACAAAGTGGGGATACAGAAAACATACCTCAACATAGTAAAGGCCATATATGACAAACCCACAGCCAACATCATACTCAATGGTGAAAAAACAAAAGCTTTTTCTCTAAAATCAGGAACACGACAAGAATATCCACTCTTGCCACTTTTATTCAACATAGTACTTGAAGTCCTAGCCATAGCTATCAGACAAGAAAAAGAAATAGAAGGCATCTAGATTGGTAAGGAAGAAGTTAAACCAACACTATTTGTAGATGACATGATAGTATACATAAAAAACTGTTAGAAGTAATATATGAATTCAGTAAAGTTTCAGGATAAAAATTAAATATACAGAAATCTGTTGCCTTTCTATATACTAGTAATGAAGAAGAAAGAGAAAATAAGAAAAAATTCCATTTACAATTGCACCAAAAGAATAAAATACCTAGGAATAAATTTAATTAAGGAGGTGAAATACCTGTACTATGAAAACTATAAGACACTGATGAAAGAAACTGAAGACAACACAAATGGGAAAATATTCCATGCTCATAGATTGAAAGAATATTGTTAAAATGTCCATACCAACCAAAGCAATCTACAGATTCAACATAATCTGTATCAAAACACCAATAGCATTTTTCACAAAACTAGAATGCAAAGACACCAAATAGCCAAAATAAAATTTGTATGGAATTGCAAAGACACCAAATAGCCAAAGCAATCTTGAGAAAGAAAAACAAAGCTGGAGGCTTCACAATCCCAGGTTTCAAGATATACTATAAAGCCACAGTAATCAAAACAGTATGGTAGTGGCACAAAAACAAACACATAAATTGTTCCAATTTCAGTATATGTGCTCCTGAAGCAAGCACAGCAGACACATAAATCAACAGAACAAAAGAAAGAGTACAGAAATAAACCCATGCTTGTATAGTCAATTAATCTATGACAAAGAAGGTAAGAATATTCAATGGGGTGAAGACAGTCTTTTCAATATTTGGTGCTGGGTATCCAAAGGATACAGGTGTGCTGTTTTGAAGGGGCACATGCACCCCAGTGTTTATAGCAGCACTACTGACAACAGCCAAAGTATGGAAAGAGCCCAAATGCCAATCGACAGATGAATGGATAAAGAAAATGTGGTATATATATACAATGGAGTACTACTCAGCAATCAAAAAGAATGAAATCTTGCCATTTGCAACAACATGGATGGAACTAGAGTGTATTATGCTAAGTGAAATCAGAGAAAGACAAATATCGTGTAACTTCACTCATGTGTGGAATTTAAGATAGAAAACAGATGAACATAAGGGAAGCAAAAATAATATAAAAACAGGGAGTGGGACAAAACATAAGAGACTCTTATAGAGAACAAACAGGTTGTAGGGTGGGGGATGGGCTAAATGGGCAAGGGTCATTAAGGAGGGCACTTGTTGGGATGAGCACTGGGTGTTACACATAGGGGATGAATCACTGGATTCTACTCCTGAAATCATTATTGCACTATATGCTAACTAACTTGGATGTAAATTAAAAAAAAAAAAAAAAAAAAAAAAGCTGGGGGGAGGTGCCTGGGTGGCTCAGTTGGTTAAGCATCAGACTTCAGCTCAGGTCATGATCTCACAGTTTGTGAGTTCAAGCCTTGTGTCAGGCTCTGTGCTGACAGCTCAGAGCCTAGAGCTTGCCTCAGATTCTGTGCCTCCCTCTCTCTCTGCCCTCCCCTGCTCACACTCTGTCTCTCTCTCTCTCAGAAATAAACATTAAAAAAATTTTTTTAAATAACGAAATATGAAAAAAATTGGTGCTGGGAAAACTGGACAGCTTACATGCAAAAGAATGAATGAAACTGGACCATTTTCTTATACCATACACAAAAATAAACTCAAAATGGATTAAAGACCTACATGTGAGAATTGAAACCATAAACCTCCTACAAGAAAACACAGACAGTAACTTCTCTGACATCAACCTCAGAAATGTTTTTCTACATATGTCTCGTCAGCCAAGAGAAACAAAAGCAAAATTAAACTATTTAGACTACATCAAAATAGAAAACTTCTGTACAGCAAATAAAACCATCAATAAAATGAAAAGGCAACCTACCGAAAGGGAGAGGGAATTTGCAAATGACATATCTGATAAGGGGCTAATATTCAAAATACACAAAGCACTTATACAACTCAACAGCAAAAAAACAATCTGATTAGAAATGGACAGAAGGGGCACCTGGGTGGCTCAGTCAGTTAAACATCAGACTCTTGGTTTTGGCTCAGGTCATGATCTCACAGTTTGTGAGTTTGAGCCCTGCTTCATGCTCTGCGCTGACAGCACAGCACAGAGCCTGCTTGGGACTAACTCTCTCACTCTCTCTCTCTGTCTCTCACTCTCTCTGCCCCTCCCCCTCTCTCAAAATAAATAAATAAATAAACATTTAAATAAATTAAAGAAAGAGAGAAGGAAAGAAGAGGAGGCTCCTGGGTAGCTCAGTCGGTTAAGCATCTGACTTTGGCTCAGGTCATGATCTCATGGTTCGTGAGTTTGAGTCACGCATCGGGTGAGCTTGAGCCCCGCTTCGGGTAAGCCCCACCCCACTCTCTCTCTCTCCCCCTCTCTGCCCCTCACTCTCTTGCCCCCCCCCCCAAAATAGAAAAGAAAAGGAAAAGGAACCCTCTTACACTGTTGGTGGAATATAAATTGGTGCAGCCACTGTTAAAAACAGGATGGAGGTTCCTCAAAAAATTCAAAATAGAAATACCAGTAATTCCACTCCTAGATATTTACCCAAAAAAACCCAAAACACTAATTTGAAAAGATATCTGCACCCCTATGTTTAGTGCAGGAGTACTTACAGTAGCCAAGATATGGAAGCAACCCAAGTGTTCACTGGTAGAATGGATAAAGAAGATGTGGTGTATATATATCTTTTTATCTATACCTATATCTATATCTATATAGATATAGATATGTGTGTGTGTATATATATATATACATATACATACATATACACAATGGAATATTATTCAGCCATAAAAAGGGAGATCTTGGGGCACCTGGGTGGCTCAGGTGGTTAAGCTTCTGACTCTTGATTTCGGCTCAGATCATAATCTCAGAGTCTTGCGACTGAGCCCTGAGTCGGCCTGTGAGCTGGGCACGGAGCCTGCTTAAGATTCTATCTCCCTCTACTGCTCATGCTGTCTCTCTCAAAAAAACCAAAAAAACAAAAAACAAAAAAAAATGGGGGAGGGGGATCTTGCCATTTGTGACAACATGGATACACCTAGAGGGTATTATGCTAAGCGAACTCAAACACAGAAAGACAAATACCATATGATTTCACTTATATATAGAATCAAAACAAAACAAAACAAAACAAAACAAAACAAAAAACAAATGAACAAACAAAAAGCAGAAACAGACTCAAACAGAGAGAACCAACTGAAGACTGCCAGGGGGGAAGGAGATAGGGGGATGGGCAAATGGATGAAGGCGAGTAGGAGATACAGAATTCCAATTATGGAATGAGTCACAGGGATAAAAGGTACACCATATGGAATATAGTCAATGGTATTGTAATAGTGTTGTATGGTGATAGATGGATACTACGCTCACACTTGTAGCGAGCATAGCGTAACATATAGACTTGTGGAATCACTATGTTGTACAACCTGAAACTGATGTAAAGTATGTGTCAACTTATATACTTCAATAAACAATATTTTAAAAATCACCAAAACCTCCAGGGGGAAAACAAGTGGTAGGGTCATAGCAATTTCTTTATAATTCTTAATTTTCCTTTCCAGGAAAAATAAATTATCTAAAAACATAAACCAAGGATTTGAGGCTACTTTCAGGTACCTGGACACTCTCTGGGAAGCCTGAAAGCCAGATTCTGTTCAGGGCCTAGACAGCAGTACCTGATAAGCGGCAAAGCAAAGCAGCTGAGTAAACAGAATAGCCTCCCATGACAAAACTGTTAGGTTACAATTTTGCCTAGTTGATTTCTACTATAGTATTTATTAGCATTTTGCTTAATTTAATAAGTAAACTGAAGCTTCTTCATTAAGGAAGGCATTTTTAGTGGCAGCTTGGCAATATGTAAATGATGGAGTTACCCAAGATTTTCAGAACACTGTCAGGGACTCTGGTGCCACCTGCTGGCAATACTTTACACAGACACATTAGGTTAAATCATTTGTTCAAGTGCACGAAGTAATGGAAAGCTTTTGCCCCAAATTCCAGGATTTGGGATAATGAGACAAATACATGAATTGAGCAGCCATCAAGCACAATCAGCAAAGCATCAATTACTAACATGAGAGTTCAGAGGAAAGATGTAGCACTGTGGGCAAGAGCCATCAGGAAGACTGCCTGGAAGAGGCAGAGCTCTTGTCTAGTTCTGAAGGGGCTTGGAGTTGACCAGCTGGAGGGGAAAACTGAAAGCCATTTACTTTTCTTTCCCTGAGTCTACAAATACAAAATTGAAGTGAAGACTAACCTGAAACCTATTCATTGATCCATTCTGCAAACATTTACTGAGGGACAATCCCAGCTTCTCCAATCTGGAAAATAAGAATAGCTCTATCTCACCTATCTCTCCACAAGGCTATACAGTTGAAATGCTGACGTTAGATGCTAACAATAAGAGCTAGATGACATTTTGGGAAAGCAAGCTGGTGCAGCCACTCTAGAAAACAACATGGAGGTTCCTCAAAAAACTAAAAACAGAACTACCCTACGATCCAGCAATTGCACTACTAGGCATTTATCCAAGGGATACAGGTGTGCTGTTTCGAAGCGGCACATGCACTCCCATGTTTACAGCAGCGCTATTAACAATAGCCCAAGTATGGAAAAAGCCCAAATGTCCATTGATGGATGAATGGATAAAGAAAATGTGGTGTGTATACACACACACACACACACACACACACACACACACAGTATTACTCGGCAATCCAAAAGAATGAAATCTTGCCATTTGCAACTACGTGCATGGAACTGGAGGGTATTATGCTAAATGAAATTAGTCAGAGAAAGACAAAAATCATATGACTTCACTCATATGAGGACTTTAAGAGACAAAACAGATGAACATAAGGGAAGGGAAGCAAAAATAATATAAAAACAGGGAGGGGGACAAAACAAGACACTCATAAATATGGAGAACAAACAGAGGGTTACAGGAGGGGGTGCGGGAGGGGGGAATGGGCTAAATGAGTAAGGGGCACTAAGGAAAATTCCTTGAATTCTGAAACTCCTGAAATCATTGTTGCACTATATGCTAACTAATTTGGATGTAAATTAAAAAAAAAAAAAAAGAGCTAGATGATATTTAAATGGACTTTTAGATTTTTTTCATCTCAGAAGCTATAATTCATGAAAAATCAGAAAGGAGCCCCCAGATCAATCCTCCCCTGGGCACCAGCTGCCTTTCCAGTCTTCTCATGCGTGGTGCTTTTGGCTTTCGGGATTCTTTTTTTTTTTTTTTTTTAATGTTTTTATTTATTTTTGAGACAGGGAGAGACAGAGCATGAACAGGGGAGGGTCAGAGAGAGGGAGACACAGAATCTGAAACAGGCTCCAGGCTCTGAGCTGTCAGCACAGAGCCCGACGCGGGGCTCGAACTCACTGACCGCGAGATCGTGACCTGAGCCGAAGTCGGCCGCTTAACCGACTGAGCCACCCAGGCGCCCCGGCTTTCGGGATTCTTATCACTTCTGTATTTCCCTATGTTGTGGGGGTAGTGATTACCTACCATGCTTGGCTGAAAAGGAATATAAAGAATGAATTGAAAACTACATAGCCAGCTAGTACAGCAAAGCACGAGACTCACAGCTAACAGAACAATCAGCTTGAAAAAAATGCTGATAAATGGAGAGAGGTCAACTGGAGGAAGGTGTCTGGGATATGCTTCACAGCTCTGATCAATAATTTCATGAATGATTTGGATGAAAATGCAAAGGACCTGCTTACCAAACTGTGGACAGCATAACGTTTAAGAGCTGGGAAGAACAAGATAGTGAACATGGAAGAAACAAGCAAGGTCCAAAATGAATAAAGCTTGTTTCTAGAGTTCTTCTAGCTCTAAGATTCTAAGGGCTAATAAGTCAAAATGAAGAACAAAAACCATATAATGAAACCGAACCAACTACCAAGTATAGGATGGAAAAGGAATGGCTTAATAGCAGTTCATGTGGAACAGATCTAGGGGTTTCAGTTGACCACAAATTGCCAGGGAATATATGCCAAAAGGGCTGCTGCCAAAAAAGCCAAGGCAACCTTACGCTTTTTAACTAGGAGTATGTCCAGAATGAACGAGGCAGCAAGCAACTCTACTGTTCTCTGCTCTGTCAAAGCATCCTTAGGGCCCTGGGATTAGGTCTTGAGACCACAATGTACAAAGAATAAAACAAAGAAAAGTGGCCATAAGGGAGCAGCCAGGATTACAAATTTGGTCTAGAAACCAAATTACATAAAGACCAGCTGAAAGCCTAGGATAACAGGCCTGGGGAACTACAGGAAGGCACAGCTATTACTTTCAGTTATCTGAAGACTGTCCAGAGGCCCAGTAAGCTCAAATATTCAGTGTAGTTCTGTGATCAAGTAGGACTCCACACATTGCTAGAATACTCTACAGGGCAGAAACTTAGTTGGCAATTGCCTCCTACCACAGCCCTGGCACAGTCAACCTTACCACATGAGGCAGACCATTCCATTGCTAATAGATGTGCTAGATAGTTCTTCCCTGATACCAACCTGAAAAATCTGCCTTTGTGTACCTTCTGCCTCTGGGTCCAACTCTTGTCCTTTAGAGTGCCACGCAGTACATTTACTTCCTGTTTCTTTCTTTCCTTTTTTTTTTTTAAGTAGGTTTCACAAACAGGGCAGAGTCCAACACAGGGCCTGAACTCATAACCCTGAGATCAAGACCTGAGCTAAGATCAATGCCTAACCAACTGAGCCACCCAGGCGCCCGCCCTACTTCCTATTTCTTACAACTACTCTTCTAATAACTAAAATTTCATCTTTTCCCCCAAGTCTTCTTCTCTCCCACCAAGAGTCAGTCAAGCAGTAACTTAACACTTACTGAGCGCTTACTGTACACCATGCTAAGTAAGGACTGCAGAATCCAGAGATAAAAAACAAAACTTCCTCAAGAACTTAAATCTACTGAGGAGAAAAAAACAATTATAATGCAGTATGATAAGTGCTATAATGCATTAAGCCCTGGTGGCCAAGAAAGTAGAGGAGAAGCTTTCACTCAACATGGGGGAACCAAGGAAGTCTTCCTGAAGAAAGCAACCTTGGATCTCTGTCCTAATGGCCTAGTAGGTGTAAGTAGAGAAAGGCATCATGATGAGTGTTCCAAGATAAGGAAACGTGGTATATTTGAGAAAATACAACTAACGTTTGAGGGAGGTGTGAGAAATGAGCCTAAAGAGTAGGCAAGGCTCAGAGAAAGCTGATGTATGCATCACACTTAGGAAGTTTTTATTACAGTCGGAGACGGAAAGTTTTTCCTTCTCATAGAAAGCGGATTAGCACCACCCTTCCCCATCTTAGTCCACATTCTCTAGCCACATTTTACTCACCCTCTTAATGTGTTGGTCTGATAAAAATCTATAGTACTTTAAAAAAAACTTTTAACATTTACTTTTGAGAGACAGAGAGAGGCAGAGTATGAGCAGGGGAGGGACAGAAAGAGAGGGAGACACAAAATTCGAAGCAGGCTGCAGGCTCCGAGCTGTCAGCACAGAGCCTGACATGTGGCCCGAACTCACAAACCTGATCATGACCTGAGCAAGATCATGACCTGAGCCGAAGTTGGATGCTCAATGGACTGAGCTACCCAGGCGCCCCAAATCTATAGTACTTTAAAGATTTCTACGTAGGAGATTTTGCCACTCCTCCATCCCAGGAGGGAATAGCAGTTCAGGGGATAGGAGTTTGAAAAGATACTGTGTTTAGTAATAGAGATGATGAAAGCTTCTCCTTGGAGATCTTTAAAAATAGGATAGATACTTTTCCAGGCATAAACTTACTCCTTCCCCTGACCTCCCTGAGGGAGCTAAGGACTAAGTAATATTAGACTCTGAACAGATGATGAAAACTGAGCTAGAGAGAAGCCAAAAAGCAAGCTGGGCCTGGGCTAGGTTTCCAGTCCCGATCTTCTGTCTCCCAAGTCCTGCCTCCCTGATACCATTCACTTCTGAGTTTGTGATAAAACTCTGGAAAGGCTGAGGAGGCAATATGATGTAGCCAGTAAAGGGGATGGGGAAGGATGGATTTGGGCAAAAGGGAAAAATCAAGGAAAAATCAAGGGAGTTAAAAACAGAAATGACCATGGCAGAAACTGACAATTTGCTGAAGTTTTTGAGAAACTTCAAAAATTGGCTGAGTCCTCTCATGAAAAGAGTGCTTAACCAAGAATAAGATTTTGGTTTTATATCCAGCTCCCCAATTTAATGGTTATGTGCTCCTGGCAAATCTCTTCAGGATTTTACCCTCTGGTTTACTAATCTGAAAAAGGGAGATATATCCCTGTCCTCACTATCATATAAAGCTGTCATGAGGTTCCAATGAGATATCAGATGAGAAAAGTATTTTTTAAAATACCAACAAATTGAAACTATACGCAGCTTAAGGTAGTATTACTACTGCTGCTGTTATAGAAAAGAACAGTACTCTGACATTGAAATACAGAGAACAGTAGGACCTTTTGTTCCCAAATAGCAGGTAATTTTGACGAAGTTTTTCTTCTTTTAACTTAAAGGATGGACTTGAACTCCTAAGTTACAAGGAGATGTTTGATACTTTTCAGTGAAACCAGTCGACTGGCATACTTGCTCATAATCAGCCTAATGACTGGCAACATCCATGCTGCTGTAGGACAGCGCTTCTCATAAGGGGTGAATTTCCTCCCCAGGTGACATTTGGCAAAGTCTGGAGACATTTTTGATTGTCATTATTGGGGGAGGAAATGCCAGTGGCATCTAGTAGGTAGAGGCCAGGCATGCTGCTAAACATCCTACAGTGCACATGACAGTCCCCCACAAAATAAAGAATCATCTGGCCCAAAATGTGAATAATTTCCCTATTGAGAGACCTGGTCTAGGAGAACAGAGCTAGTGTTTTTCCACTCCATGGTCATGTGTGCCCACTGAAAGGGTGGGCTGCCAACTAGCACTAGTGAAGAACAGAATATTTCATTCATTTGAGAGAAACAGAGACTTATCAATTAATTCCATCATTCCTCAACATGCCATAAGAACCATTTTTTTTTTTTTTTTTTTAAAGCTCTGACAGCTAAGCTCAAACAGTTCATGTTTCTACGTCCCTCTCCTTTACACAACATTCTCTGGGGAGTTGTTCTGATTCTTTTTTATTCCCATTCTTTGTCCCACAAACATTCTAATGTGTTTAACATGTTTATTTTTTTGTTCTTACAAACTATTTTTTGTGCATGTCTTTTGATTAGTTGGCACTAATAAATTTGTTTCTGTTTGTTACATTTTCCACTCAGTACTCTGCTTTTAAGATCCACAAGCCCTTAAGGGTAAATCTTATGTGCTGCAAGGCAGCATCATGATTTGGATCCACCACATTTTACCTTTTTATTCAGACACATATACCCAGATTGCCTCCAACTCTTCAATTAACTGCCATAATTAACATTTAAATGAACCCCTTCTCACGTGTCCCTTGAGGCTATGCCACAGGTAGGTATATATTCCAGCTGACTGAATAGTGCCACGGTGCTCCCCAGAATGCCTGCCCTAGTCTTCAGACCTATAAAGAACACACAAAAGTTCCTAAAGTCTCTGATACCTGCCAATAGTTGGACATATCCAGCTTTCTAGTTTTTAGCCAATCTAATAGGTGTACAGTGATATCTCACTGTTGTTTTAACACGTGTTTTTCTAATTACTAAGGACCTAAATGTGAGACCTGAAAACCATAATACTCCTAAAAAAAAAAACAAAAACAAAAACAAAACATAGATAGTAATCTCTTAGACATCAGCTTTAGCAACATTTTTCTAGATATGTCTCCTCAGGCAAGGAAGCAAGAGCAAAAATAAACTCTTTGGGCTACAACAAAATAAAAAGGTTTTACACAGCAAAGGAAACCATCAACAAAATGAAAAGGCAACTTATTATATGGGAGAAGATATTTGCAAATGATATATCTGATAAGGGGTTAATACCCAAGATATATAAAGAACGTATACAGCTCAACACAGAGGAGGAGGGGGAGGGGGAGAATAAAGTAATCTGATTAAAAATGGGCAGAAGACCCAAACAGACATTTTTCCCAAGAAGACATACAGATGGCCAACAAGTACACGAAAAGATGTTCAACATCACTAGTCATCAGGGAAATGCAAATCAAAACCAAAGTGAGATATCACCTCACACAGTCAGAATGGCTAGTATCAAAAAGAAATAACAAGGAATGTGAAAAAAAAAAAAGGGGGAAGCCTGGTGCACTGTAACTAGGTGCAGCCACTGTGGAAAACAGTGTGGAGGGTCCTAAAATAATTTAAAATAGAAATACCACATGATCCAGTGATTCCACTATTGGTTTCTCACCCACCCACCCCCTAAAAAAGAAACCAGTAATTTGAAAAGATAAGTGCAACATCTAAGTTTATTGCAGCATTATTCACAGCAGTTAAGATATGGAAGCAACTTAAGTGTCCAGTGATAGACAAATGAATAAAGGAGATGCACTGTGTGGTGTGTGTTTAATATTATGCAGCCATTCAAAAATAATGAACCCTTACCATTTGTGACAACATGGATGGACCTTGAGGGTATCGTGCTTAGTGAAAAAAGTCAGAGAAAGACAAATACCATATAATTTCACTTACATGTGGAATCTAAAAAACAAAACAAATGAACAAACAAAAAAGAAAGAGACTCATAAATAATAAATACAGAGAATAAACTGGTGGTTGCCAGAGGAGAGAAGAATGGGGGGATGGGTAAAATAGATGAAAGGGATTAACAGGTACAAACTTTCAGTTATAAAAATAAATAAGTCAGGAGATTGAAAAGTAGAACAGGGGCACCTGGGTGGCTCAGTCATTTAATGGGCCAACTCTCGATTTTGCTAAGGTCATGATCTCACAGTTCTGGAACTGAGCTCCATGTCAGGCTCTCTGATGACAACACGGAGCCTGGTTAGGATTCTCTCTCTCTCTCTCTCTCTCTCTCTCTCTCTCTCTCTCTCCCTCTCCCTCTCCCTCTCCCTCTCCCTCTCCCTCTCCCTCTTTCTGCTCCTCCCCATCTTGCACACATGCTCTTTCTCTCTCTCAAAATATATAAATAAACTTAGAGGCACCTGGGTAGCTCAGTCAGTTAAGCGACTGACTCCTGCTTTCAGCTAGGGTCGTGATTTCACAGTTTGTGAGATCAAGCCCCACATCAGGCTCTGTGCTGACAGTGTGGAGCCTCCTTGGGATTCACTGTCTCCCTCTCTCTGCCCCTCCCCCACTTGCATGCTTGCTCTCTCTTTCTCTCTCTCAAAATAAACATTTATAAATAAATAAATAAAAGTACAACACAGGGAATACAGTTAATAAGATTGTAATAATGTTGTATGGTGACACTTACTAAATATACTTATCATGATAAGCACTGTGTAATGTATGCAATTGTCGAATGACTATGTTGAACACCTGAAAATAATATAACATTCTGTATCAACCATACTTCAATAAAAATTTTAAGGTAATTGAAATATCAAATATAAAAACTAGTCAATAATACGAACAATTGATAGAAGAAACCAAATGACTAGTAAGAAAAAAACACTCAACCTCACTAATAAAGAAATGATTAATTAGATATTTTTACCCTATTAGATTGACAAAGATTATTAAAAATACTGATGATTCCCTATATTCTCTTTAATACTGGGTAACAGCACCATTAACTTCTATTGGTGGGACTGTAAATTGCTATAACTTTTTGGGAAGGCAATCCAACAAGATCCATTAATAATTAAAATGTGTCTATCTTTTGACTAGGCAATTCCATTTCTAGGAATTCATTTTCAGAAATGCTTACACAGCTATGCATATTATATATGTAAAAAGTTTATCATGTATATTGTTATATACGTAAGGTACATATGTAAGATAAAATGTATATGTAATAAGTGAATTGTAACTGTGATAAACTTAATTAAAAGGTGTCTATCAGCAGAGGTAGGTTAAAATTTTTTTAAAAATCTATTTAAAAGAGGGCTACCTGGGTGGTTCAGTCGGTTGAGCTCCAGACTTTGGCTCAGGTCATGATCTCACAGTTTGTGAGTTCACGCCCCACATCGGGCTCACTACTGTCAGTGCATAGACCACTTCAGATTCTCTGTTCCCCTCTCTCTTTGCCCCTCCTCCCCTTGTGCTCCCTCTCTCAAAAATAAATAAACATAAAAAAAAAAAAAAAAAACTATTTAAAAGAATACTATCAGCCTGGGTAGCTCAGTTGGTTGAGTGCCCGACTTTGGCTCAGGTCATTATCTCGTGGTTCGCAAGCTGAAGCCCCACATTGGGCTCTGTGCTGACAGCTCGGAGCCTGGAGCCTGCTTCAGATTCTCTGTCTTTGTCTCTCTCTGCTCCTCCCCTGCTCACGCTGTCTTTCTCGCTCTCTCAAAAATAAACATTAAAAAAAATTTTTTTAATTGCCTGTCTTTAAAAAAAAAAAGAATACCATGCATTACTAATTTAAGTGGATGACATGCTAATATAGATAGGTATTTGAGAGACAGTATTAGGTGAAAATATTGCAGAACCTAATGGATGTCATAAACATTATATGCATAGAAAAAATCTATAAACATAAAGTGTTAATAGCAGTTCTCTCTGGACACTTTCGATTTCTATGTCACATATATATTGTTTGGATTTTTTATAACACGTAGAACATTTATAATCAGAAAACCAAAATAAAAACAGAACAAAACCTCACCCTGCCTCTAGACAGCTTGGTTTTATCCTCTAAGAACAAAACAGGCCTTCATCTTTTTTGATAATTAGATAGGATACAGATTTTACAGCTGAGAGGGAAAACTTAAAAGAAGCCCAGTCGGCTATTCCATAAAAAGAAAAATAAAATCACAAAAATCCCTTACTCAACATCCCTGACAGGAGGTTGTCTAAACCCTCCCAAAACATATAGCCTGTGGGACACCTGGGAGGCTTAGTTGGTTGAGCATACAACTCTTGATTTCAGCTCAGATCACAATCCTAGGGTTGTGGGATTGAGTCCCATGTAGGGCTCAGCATGGCGCTTGCTTAAGATTTTCTCTCTCAGGGCACCTGGGTGGCTCAGTCAGTTAAGCAGCCGACTTGGGCTCAGGTCATGATCTCAAAGTTCGTGGGTTCAAGCCCCGCATCGGGCTCTGTGCTGACAGCTCAGAGCCTGGAACCTGCTTCAGATTCTGTGTCTCCCTCTCTGCCCCTCCCCTGCTTGCACTCTGTCTCTCAAAAATGAGTTAAAAAAAAAAAAAAAGTTTGGGGCGCCTGGGTGGCTCAATCAGTTAAGCGGCCAATTTCGGCTCAGGTCATGATCTCACGGTCCGTTGAGTTCGACCCCGACATCGGGCTCTGTGCTGCCAGCTCAGAGCCTGGACCCTGTTTCAGATTCTGTGTCTCCCTCTCTCTGACCCTCCCCTGTTCATGCTCTGTCTCTCCCTGTCTCAAAAATAAACAAAACGTTAAAAAAAAAAATTAAAAAAAAAAAAAGTTTAAAAAAATTAAAAAAAAAAAAAAAAGATTTTCTCTCCCTCTACCCCTCTCCCAACTCGCGTTCACTCTTACCACCCTCTAAAAAAAATTAAAAAAAACAAAAAACAAAACAACAAAAAAAGCCCATACAGCTGCTTGTGGTAGGAAAATCATTCCTTTCTAAGACAGTTCATTTTACTGTGGAACAGCTCCCACTGCTGGAAAAAAAAATTTTTTTTTAAGTAGGCTCCACACCCAAAGTGGAGCCTAATACAGAACTTGAATTCATGACCCTGAGATCAAGACCTGAACTAATAAGAGTCAGACCCTTAACCAACTGAGCCATCCAGGTGCCCCGAAAAATTTTAAATAATATTTAGCTGATATCTACATTCCTAAAAACTCATTACATAGCTTTAATCTGGGCCTTTGGAATTACATAAAATAACAACAGAAAAATATGTTAAAGCTTGAAAAGACTTTAGCAATCATGTACTCTTAACTATTCACTTTAAAGATGAAACACGGGCATGAGGAAACAGAGGCTTAGAGTAATGTGCCCATGGTCCAGTGCTAATTAACAACAGCGTTAGAAATAGATCTTATATCACCTGACTCCCAATTCAAGGCATTTTAAACTATGCCAAAATTCTATTGTTCAAAAAGCAAAAGAAGGTAACAGTTCCTAACTCATCCTATGAGGCCAGCATTACCTTGGTATCAAAGGAAGACAAACACATGAAGGGACACACACATGACAATAAAATTACAAACTAACATCCCTCACGAAGATAGAGATAAAAATTCTTAACAAAATACTAGCAAACTGAATGCTGCAGCATATGAAAAGGATTATACACCATGACCAAGTGGGATTTATACCAAGAATGCACCACATGATCTTCTCAACTGATGTAGAAAAAGGATCTGAGAAATCCAACACTCATTCACGATAAAAACACTCAACAAACTAGAAACAGAAGGGAACTTACTCATTATGATAAAGGGCACTTACGAAATACCCACAGCTCACACATTTAAAGATTAAGGACTAAAAGCTTTCCCTCTGAAGGGCACCTGGGTGGCTCAATTAAGTATCCAACTCTTGATTTTGGTTCAGGTCATGATCTCATGGTTCACTACGCCTGACAGGGCAAAGCCTGTTTGGGATTCTCTCTCTCACTCTCTATGCCCCTCCCCTGCTCATGCACACATGCTTTCTCTTTCTCTCTCTCAAAATAAATAAATAAACATTAATTAAAAAAAAAAAAAAAACTTTCCCTCTAAGATCAGGAAAAAGAGAAGGATGCCCATTTCACCACTGCTATTCAACATTGTACTGGAAGTTCTATCCAGAGCAATTAAGCAAGATAAGAAAAAAAAATCCAACTGGAAAAGAAGAAGTCATATATAGAAAATCCTAACAAATCCCCAAAAAACTATTAAAATTAATAAACAAATTCAGCCAAGTTGCAAGACACAAAATCAACACACAACACACAACAGCCAGCTATATTTCTATATATTAACAATGAATACAAAAAGAAAATTAAGAAAACAATTCCAATCACAATAGTATCCAAAACAAAATATTAGGAATACATTTAACAAAGGAGGTACAAAACTTATATGTTGGAAACCACAAAACAATGAAATTAAGGAGGATCTAAATACATAAAAAGACAATTCATAGTCACAAATGGCAATACTCCCCAAACTAATCTACAGATTCAGTTGCAATCCTTATCAAAATCACAACTCCTTTTTTGCAGAAATGGCAAAACTCATCTTAAAAATTAATAAGAAATTTCAAGGGACACAATAATCAAAACAATCTGGAAAAAGAACAAATTAAGAGGACTCACACTTCCCAATTTCAGAACTTACCAGGTTGCTATAGTAATCAAAAGTGTGGTGCTGAGACTTCCAGGGAAGATGGAATAGAAAGATCCCAAGCTCACCTCATCCCACAGATACAACTACATAAAACCCTGATCAGTGTAAATAACCCAGAATGATCCAAAGACTGGCTGAATGGACTCTCCAGAGCTACATGTAGAGAAGAGGCCACACTGAACAGGGTAGGAAGGGCGGAGACAAGGTAGGGAGCTAAATGGACCTATGGGATTATCCATTGGGATGAACAGACGCAGGGAGCCCAGAGCGGGGAGAGAAACAGATCCTCACACCAAGCACCGCAGGCATGGAGAACCTGAATAGGGAAGATGAATCCCTGTAACATTTGGTTTTGAAAATCAGAGGGTCCTACTCTCGTGAGTTCTTCAACCAGCCAGGCTTAACACCTGGAACTTTAAAAATCAGAGGGCTCAGCAGAGCCAGGAGGGGGATAGGAAACCGAGTCCCTGCCCTTAAAGAGACAGCACAACAAACAGCCCTGCAGAAATATAGCACAGAAGTAGCAATTTGAAAAACACCTGTGGTATACAGGAAAGAGATTTATTTATTAATCTCAGAGTACTTGCTAGAGGGCAGGGATCTTTAGGAGACTTCTTCAGGAACAAAGGAGCTTGCTGGCACCATTTCTCTCCTCCACCCTCTAGCCTAGACACATAGATACCTGCAGGAACCAGCACAGTGGCCAAAACTCACTCAACTTGCTAACTGCGGCCCCTGTCCTGTGCTCTCTTGTGGACATGCGCCTTTCAGCCAGGCCTCAGGTCTAGGTCCCCTCCCACAGCAAAACTATGTGGGCCTTGCTGGCATCTTGTACTTCACCTCATGTTCTCCTGAGGAAATGCCCCCATCCAGTACTTCCCTGGCTGGATCCCATCCCAAGCAGTGCTATAAGCTCAGCAGTGTACAAGCAGGCCCAACAAGAGTGAGCACCACTCCAAAGTGATTCCTGCCTCAGAGAGAGGGGAAGATAACTATATGTACCAGTCCAACTGCAACCCAAACAGTGGGCTGAGGGCAGACATTTGGTCTGACTGCAGGTCCCGCTTATCAACAAAAGCTTCTCAGGGGACAGCACAGAGAAAGCACCCTGCAGTTTGGTGCTACTACATCTCTGGCAAATGCTTCGTCTGACTCACCTCAAACCAAAGGCAGCCCCAGACTGGCCCACTAACACAGAGACCAAACCCTGCCCAAAACAGGCCAAGAGACCCATTGCAGACGACTGGACTAAAGACAAATGTGGCCTAGCCACAACAGTGCGGTGCATGCAACATACACTGGAGACACTCCTGAAGCAACAGGTTTTGGTGAACAGGGGACACTGCACTGCACGGTACTCCAGAACCTCTTCATCATGAAGCCACTACTTGATCTCTTCAAGATCAAGAGATATAGCTGACTTTTCTAACACACAGAAACAGACACAGAGAGTTAGACAAAAGAAAGAGGAGACCAAAGAATATGTCTCAAATGAAAGAAAAAGACAAAATCACAGCAAAAGAGCTAAATGCAGTGGAGATAAGTAATATGTCTGATAATTTACAGTAATGGTCATAAAGATATTCATTGGACTTGAGAAAGAGTGGAGATGTCAGTGAGACCCTTAACAAAAAAATAGAAAACATAAAAAAAGAACTATTACAGATGAAGAACTCAATAGCTGATATTAAAATATACTAGATGGAGTAAATAGTAGACTAGAGGAAACAGAAGAATGTATTAGCAACCTGGAGGAGAGAGTGTTGGAAAGCAATCAAGCTGGGCAGGAGAGTAGGAAAAAAAAAAAAATTAACAGACTTAAGAAATTCAGCAACACCTTCAAGTATAGTAACATTTTCACTCTAGGGATCTCATAGGGAGAAGAGACAGAAAAGGGGACAGAAAATTTATTTCAGCTATTTAATAATAGCTGAAAATTTCCCATACCTGGGGAAGGAACAGAAATCCAGATACAGGAGGCACAGACATCCCCCAACAAAACCAAGAGAAGAAGGTCCACAACCAAGACACATAGCAATTAAGATAGCAAAAAGTAGTGATAAAGAGAGAATTTAAAAGCACCAAGAGAAAATAGTTACATACAAGGGAAACCTAAGGCTATCAGCTGATTTTTCAGCACACACTTCGTAGGCCAGGAAGGAATGGCATGATATATTCATAGTACTGGAAGAAAGAAAGGAAAAAAAAAAAAAAAACAAAAAAAAAACCTTGCAAATGAGAATATCTAGCGAGGCTATCATTCAGAATAAAATGAGAGATAAAGACTTTCCTACACAAACAAAAGTTAAACTCATCACCGCTAAACCAGCCCTACAACAAAAGTTAAAGAGGATTCTTTGAGTAGAAAGGAAAGACCATAAGAAAAAATAAGAAAAGTAGGAAACACAAAAGTAATAAAATTAATACATCTATAAAAATCAGTCAGTGGATTCACAAAATAAAAGGATATACAGTATGACACCATATACCTAAAATGTGGGGGGGAGGAGGAATAAAGAATGGGTTGAAACTTAAGCGACCATCAACTTAACTTAGACTGCTATATGCATAAGATGTTATATATAAACCTAATGGTACCACAAATCAAAAACCAATAATAGATATGCAAAAAATTAAGAGAAAGGAATCCAAGAATATCACTAAAGAAAGCCAACAAGTCATAAGAGAAAAGAACAAGAGAAGAAAGGAACAGAGAGGAAGTACAAAAACAACCATAAAACAAGTAATAAGTGTTGATGAGAATGTGGAGAAAAAGGAACCCTTGCACACTGTTGGTGGGAAGGCAAACTGGTGTAGCCACTGTGGAAAACAATATGGAAGTTTCTCAAAAAGTTAAAAATAGAATTACTATATGATCCAGTAATTCCACCCCTGAGTATTTACCCAAAGAATACAAAACACTAATTTAAAAAGATATACCCAGGGGTGCCTGGTTGGCTCAGTCAGTTAAGTGTCTGACTCAGGGTTTTGGATCAGGTCATGGTCTCACGATTCATGGGATCAAACCCTGTGTCAGGCTCCGCACTGACAACATGAGGCCTGCTTGGGATTCTCTCTCTCCCTCTCTGCTCCTCTTCTGCTTGTGCATTTTCTCATCCTCTCTCAAAATAAATAAACTTTAAAAAAAATGGTATATGCGCCACTATGTTTATTGCAGCATTATTTACAATAGCCACATTGTGGAAGCAGCTCTAGTGTTGATCAAAAGATGAATAAAGAAGATGTGGTGTACACACACACACACACACAGGAATATTACTCAACCATAAAAAAAGAATGGGACCCTGCCATTTGCAACAACATCGATGGATCTAGAGAGTATAATGCTAAGTGAGATAAGTCAGTTTTAGAATGTTAAATATCATATGATTTCCTGGATACCCATATGCAAAAACATGAAGTTAGACCCTTACCTCATACTATTTACAAAAACTCAAAAGAGACCAAAGAGCTAAAAGTATAAAACTCTTCAAAAAGCACATAAAGATAAAAGCTTACTTAGTAATCTTGGATTTGGCAATGGATTCTTAGATATAACACTAAAAGCACAAGCAACAAAATAAAAAAATAGGTTTAACGGAGCACCTAGTGGCCAGTCAGTTAAGCATCCGACTTTGGCTCAAGTCATGATCTCATGGTTTGTGAGTTCAAACCCTATATTGGGCTCTATGCTGACAGCTCAGAGCCTGGAGCCTGCATCAGATTCTGTGTCTCCCCCTTTCTCCCTGCCCCTCCCCTGCTTGCACTCTGTCCCTCTCTGTCTCTCTTAAAAATAAACAAAAAGATAGACTTAAGGGTGCAAACTTGGAACAAGCAGTAAATAAACCACAGAGATCTAATGCAAAGTATAATGCATATGGATAACAATATTGTAATATAATCATCAAACCTGCTAAGAGATCAACCTTATTATTTCAACCACTAAAAACAAGGATAATTACATGATGTGATAGAGATGCTAAATGTTGTTATAATAGGAATCATATTACAATAGATAAATGTATCAATTAACATGTTGAACACCTTAAATGTAACCAATATTACATGTCAAATATATTCATTCAAAAAGGAAAAATAAATAAATTGGACATCAAACTTTAAAATGTTTATGCATCAAAGGGCACTATCAAAACAGTAAAAATGCAACCCACAGAATGGGAGAAAATTTTATAAATAACATATCTAATAACGGTCTAGTATACAAACTATATAAAGAACTCTTACAACTCAATAATAAAAAGACAAAAAGGAAAAACAAAAACCCAGTTAAAAATAGGCAAAGAGATTTCTCCATGGCAGATACACATGTGGCCAATAAATACATCAAATTATCCTCAACATCATTTGTCATTAGGGAAACACAAATCAAACCACAATGAGATACTACTTCATGCCCACTGGGGTGACTATAATAAAAACGAAAAAAGAAAAAAGAAAAGAAAAGAAAAAAGAACAAGTGTTGTGAGAATGTGGAGAAACTGGTTGGCTCAGTTGGTTAAGCACTTGACTCTTGATAACTGCTCAGATCCTGATCTCACAGTTTGTGGAATTCAGCCCTGTATTGGACTCTGTGGAGTCTGCTTGGGATTCTTTACCCCTCTCTGCTCCTCCCCCACTCAAAATAAATAAATACACTTAAAAAAAAAAAAAAAAGAAAAGAATGTGGAGGAATTGGAACCCAATGCACTGTGGGTTAGAATGTTAAATGGTATAGCTGCTATGGAAAAACGTTTGGCAGTTCTCAAAAAGTTAAATAGTTCTACTCCAGGGTATACCCTGCACTTCTACTCCAGCAATTCTACTGCGGGGGCATACCCAAGAATTGAATACAGGTGTTCAAATAAAAGTTTATAATGAATGCTTGTAGCAACACTATTCACAATAGCCAAAGGGTAGAAAGAACCCAAATGTCTATCAAACGATGAACGGATAAACAAAATGTGGCATGCCCATACAATAGAATATTATTCAGCCATAAAAAGGAATAAAGTACTGATACTAGAACATTGTTGAACCTTGAAACTATTATGCTATATGAAAGGAACCAGACAAAAAGCTACATATTGTATAATTCCATTTGTATGAATATCCAGAATAGGCAAATACATAGAAAACAGATTAGTGGTTGCCAGGGCCTGGTGGGAGGGGGAAATAGGACGTGATTGCTTAATGGATATGGGGTTTCCTTTTGGGGTAATGCAAATGCTCTAGAACTAATAGCAGCAATGGCTGCCCAACACTGTGGATGTACTAAAAACCACTGAATTATATACTTTAAAATGGTTAGAACAGTGAATTTTGTTATATGAAATTATTCTCAACAAAAATACAATTCTATCCCTCTTCTATATGAAATAGTATCTGAAAACATTTTTATGTCTTGAGCTCTTCTCTTAGGAGTGGAAGCAACAATAGCCACTAACAACATTAGCTTTAGAGTTTACAAAACACTTTACCGTACAATTTTATATAATTTTCACAACCTATGAGGTAGCTATCACTCCAACTTAGAGATAAGAAAAACAGGCTCAGAGAGATAGAAAATCATAGAGCTAAGAAGTGAGAGAGCTAAAAAAAATAAAATAAATAAAATTAAATAAAAAAAAGAAGTGAGAGAGCTTACTACTCAAGTCAGACTGGGATGGCTCCATTTTATTAACTGCCTCCATGGCAGACAGCTCCAACTTCTGATAAGCTTGAAAAAGGACAGGAGATGTCACTGTGTACAACGTTCTTGGGCAATTTTCTTCTTCCAAAGTTAGTATTTATTTATTTTTTTTTTTACTACTTTTTTAAGTTTATTTATTTTGAGAGAGAGAGAGAGTGGATGCGAGCTGGGAAGGGGCAGAGAGGGAAAGAGATTCCCAAGCAGGCTCTGCACTGTCAGCACACAGCTAAATGTGGGGCTCGAACCCACAAACCATGAGATCATGACCTGAGCTGAAATAAAAATCAGACCCTTAACCAACGGAGCCACCCAGGAACCCCCAAAGTTAGTATTTTAATTAAAGCAGTAAGAATATCCACTGTACAAAAGTTAATAAAAGTTTTTTAAAAAACAATCTAGATTACTGTGTAACAGCAGCATAAAGCAGGACATTGCAGATTTCCTTTTCTAATTTTTGAAAAATAAGGGTTTAAGTTTCTCAGTTCAAGATATTTTATTTTTTTTAATTTTTTCAATGTTTTTATTATTTTTATTTTTGAGAGAGACAGAGTGCGAGCAGGGAAGGGGCAGAGAGGGAGGAAGACACAGAATCGGAAGCAGGCTCCAGGCTCTGAGCTGTCAGCACAGAGCCTGATGCAGGGCTTGAACTCTCAAACCGCGAGATCATGACCTGAGCCAAAATCAGATGCTTAACTGACTGAGCCACCCAGGCACCCCCAAGATGTTTTATAATGTTAGCAGGTCGCTCACCAGTGAAGTTCAGTTTACAAGGTATGGCAGTAATGAGATAACTGTGCATGTTCCTTATACAAATGACTTCGTTAAATTAGTCACATTGCCTTTAAGGATTAACTAATGAATGACATCAGTGGTTTTCTAACACTGGTGAGTCCTATGTTTGTTCCTGAGAAGCAGAGAGTTACCCAACCCTGTATCAAGCAGAGCAGCCTCTTAATTGTTTTCTATACTGGGTTGTTCCTTAAGATATTATTTGAAGACAGGATTCCACAGCTTTTAAAAAAAAGTACTTACTGAAAACCACTATAGTACATACATGTATTCTCACTTCCTTTAGAGGTTTTCAAAAATCTCTGCAGATTGGCCAGCATTATATAATTAAGATTATCTTTAAATAGCAGCATAGAAATACCAAGGGGGTTTTCATTCTACACTTAGTTTATGAGTGGTCTTATTTTTCCCGGCTCATTTCAACCATCTTGGTAATCCCCATTTTATAGAGAAGGCACTATAATCATACACTGACAAACAAGTGACTTGTCTCAGGTATCAGGGCAAAGTATGACCAGTGTCTAGACATGGAGCCACACCTAGGTGGCTTAGCCTGCTGGATGGTCTCCAGTTCAAAAAGCCTTGGTGTCATGTGGTCACTTAATGCACTGTGACCTGAAGGTACAGATGTCTCTATTTGTGGTACATGTAACACTTGAGCTGGCTATAGGCCAGTAAGGTTCAGAACCTGTGTCTGTTCAAGGGCAAAGATTAGCCTCTCTTCCTTCTATGCTCTAGGTGACCCCTCAGTTCCCTGGTTGCTTTTTGCTTCAAGCAACCTATAGTACAGCAGAAATTATGAAACAGGAAATAAAAGACCTGGATTGAAATCCTGGCTCTATTAGTATTCCCTTCATGCGTCAATTCTCTGGGCCTCAGTTTGTTCATGGTACTTACCTTATGGGCTATTAGGAGGATTAAATGAGATAGAGCAGTTCATATCATGTGAGCTACAGACCCCTGGGCATGTCTGGCCATATTACCAGAGGTATGAAAAAGCATATAATTGAGCAAAAGAACCATTAGGTATTAAGATTAAAAACCCTGGAGTAAAATTGTTTGGGTTCAAATAATGGTTTTATCACTAGATCAAGTTACTTAGCCTTTGTCTCAGTTCCTCATTTGTAAATGGAGAAAAAATTACCTTACTGAATTATTATGGGGATTAGCTAAATCTATGCACCTAAAATACTTAGAATGTGGCTGGCATAGTAAGAATTCAATAAATACTAGCTATTGTTACTATTATATATGTGATTGTATATTCTTTACAAAGTATTATCATATGGGTGTTTGCCAAGTTTTTATGTTAAAAAAGGGTTGCCCATGAAAAGATTACAAACTTCTAAGAAAAAAATCCAGTACACTACACCTGCCATGTCCTAATCCACAGTAGTTAAATCTATGATTTTAATCTTTTCAAACTTATTGAGACTTGTTTTGTGGTGTAACATCTGTCCTATCCTGTAGTACAGTCAATGTGCCCTTGAGAAGAGTATGTATTCTGCTGTTGCTGGTTAGAGTGTGCCCTTTGGGTCTCTTAGGTCTAATTAGTTTTTAATGCTGCTCAAGTCCACTATTAAGTATTGATATTCTATTTGGTTGCTCTTTCCATTACCAAAAGTAAGGTACTGAACTCTTCAACAATTATTGTACAACTGTCCATCTCTCCCTTCAATTCTGTCAATTTTTGCTTCACATATGTTGGGGCTCCTTTGTTAGGTATGTATGTGTTTATAATTATTGTATCTTCTTGTTGGATTGAACCTTTTATCGATATATAATGTCTTCTATGTCTTGTAAATTTTTTTGATTTAAAGTCTGTTGGTCTGATATTTAATAGCCACCCCAGCTCTCTTTTGATTATCATGTGCATGGAATATCTTTCTCCATCCCTTTACGTTTAATATCTGTGTCTTATGAGTCTCTCATGGTTGGTTTTTTTTTTTTAATGTTTATTTATTTTTTGAGAAAGAGAAAGAGAGAGGGAGGTAGGGAGGGAGAGGAAGAGAAAACACAAGCGGGGCAGGGGCAGAGAGAGAGGAAGACACAGAATCTGAAGCAGGCTCCAGGTTCTGAGTTGTCAGTGCAGAGCCTGACCCGGGGCTCAAACTCACAAACTGTGAGATCATGACCTGAGCCGAAGTTGGATGCTTAACCGACCGAGCCACCCAGGCACCTGGTTTGTTTTTGTTTTTGTTTTTTTTAAGTTTATTTATTTATTTTGAGAGAGAGATAGCATGCACATATGAGCAGGGGAGGGGCAGAGGGAGAGGGAGAGAGAGAGAATCCTAAGCAGGCTCTGCACTGTAAGCACAGAGCCTGATGTAGGGCTCAATCTCACAATGAGATCATGACCTGAGCCAAAATCAAACGTCGGACACATAATTGACTCTTATTATACCACCCAGGCACCCCTCTCATGGGGTTTTTAAACCAGTCTGCCAATCTCTGCCTTTTAATAGAAGAATTTAAACCATTTAAAGTAATTACCAATAAGGGAGGGTTTCCTTCTGCCATTCAGCTATACATTTTCTATATGTTTTACATGTTTTGTTCTTCATTTCCTCAATTATTACTTTTTTTTTTTTTTTTTTTTTTTTTTTTTAAATCTAAATCCTACCTGTAATATTTACTCGGAGGCTTGGTCTTCCCAATAAAGCGATCACCTCTCCCTCTATTTGAATAGTTTCTGATGAACACCTCCTCATGAATCTGTCCCAAAATGTTTACAAGGGAAGACCTACCTTTTCTGGCCATGGAAGTAGCCTTAGGTTCTATCCCTATTTTCACAATCTGGATTACTTGCCTCTTCAACACACATTTGCCATACACTCTTCACCATTCATATATAAAGTTTATTACTATTGTCCATTCCCCACCTATATGTGGCCTGGGTTAGGCTGGACCCCAGAATACTAAGGGTCTGTTGATGAATGTCATACAAAGAAGTGAGAGGCAAAGTAGCTTACATTGTAGGAGCGGGGGTGCCTCTGTTTCCACTGTACCAGAAGCAGCTGGGCCACCACCAAAGTAGCGATGAGGATGAGGACCATTTCAGCGTGCATGGCTTCATGGCCACGGTGCTTGGCATGCATGCGTGCGTGCTCAACCCTGAAAGCCAAACAGATGAGGTAAGGCAGGTCAGGGATGGTGTGATGGTAAAATAGCAATGCTTTCCAGGGACATCCCACCATCCCATAGCTCAGAACATATTCTTGTGCTTTGCAGCTGCAAGGTACTGTACAAATTAGAGAATAGAAAAATACACATCTTAGAAAACAGGCACTGGGGGATAGAACCAGAGCTCTGTGGGCCCCAGTCAAAAATTCAGCTACTGGAGTTAAAGGTGGGTTGTCTGCTGCCCACCTGCAAGAGCAGAAACAGCTGACACCTTTCCTGTAGGAAAGAGGTCCCAGGTGAAGCCTGTAGTCACTGCCCATTTCAGTCCTATTTCAACCTGTCACTGGAAGGAGAAAGTAACCCAGAGAAAAGGTTATAGCTATAAAGTCTCATAATCCTACTCAGTGATATTATGACACCAATTAAGAAGTAATACTGCAGATGTGTACTAATTCCAGGGTTAAAGTCTTGCTTTATTTGTCCTACCCTCTCTGTCAGGACCAGGGATTCTGAAAGCTAGTTAATGCCTGAAAAATCTGGACTGCTTCAACTTTATACTAATTCAACAGTGACTACACCATCAGTGTCCACAGGTAAATAGCCTCCTCAAGGGCTCAAGGAAGAGTACAACCGAAAACTCATATAATCTAAGACAGGCATTCTCTGGTCCAGAGGACTGGCAACAAGTGATTCCCTTGGCCAATATAGGCAAAGAGCTTCCTCTAAGAATGCAAAAGAGTCAATCCTACCATTCTGGGTCAGAGTCAGCCAACAGAGAGAAAAAAGGAAGGAGTTAGAAAACTAAATATAAATACAGCCTGTAGTCAGGAGCTTTTATGCAAATTCTCCATGCATGGGGATATTAGGGAGAGAGGGATAGGACAACATAAATGGTATCTTCATAGAGTTCCCAGGAGCAATGAGAGACTATGCAAGAAGAACCCAATGGGATGAATTACATAAGAGATCAATGATAAAGCAAAGAGTTAATTGTACAATCTAGATGGTGGGTGTAAAGGTGTTTACTGTGTAATTCTTTCAATTTTTCTGAGATTTTTCATAATAAAATGTTAGGGAAGAAACATGGTAGGGGAGTGGGCAGCCAAATGTCAGCAGCCAGCCACAGCACCTAAGAGTTTATCCTAGGTGGGAGAATCTGACAAAAAGAAAATATGGAGTGTAAGTCAGAAAAACTTAGGTTCAGACATCCATGTGGCCTTGGCCAAGAAAATTCACATCTCTACGTCACAATTTCTTCATTTGTCAAAAAGAGTCCATATCTTTGCTGCTTCCCTCATAGGGTTGTTGTGAGGATAAGCTAAACTAAAAGGGCAAAGGGCATTTTAAAAACCTAAAGACTGTGGGGAGTTATAAAGATAACAAGACATAAATTTCTTATTCGCAGACCGTATATGACTGAATGGATGTACACAACAAAAAATCAAAGAAATATCTAGAAAATACCGGAGAAGATCTAGTTCAGGTTCCCACCCAATGCAAACATTATCTTTATAATATTTGTTTGAATACTTCCACTGGCTGAGAACATCTGCCTCTTAAAGTAGTTAGGGAACTATGTGTCTGGCACATTGTAGGTGTTCACATGTGTTATGAAGAAATAAAATTCCAATGCTTTAAGGGCAGAAGTTCACTATACCACAATTATTAAAGCTGTCTCTGATAACGAGACAAAATATCTATCTATAGCTTCAATCCGTTGGACCTAATCTTATACTCTGGAACAACAAAGGATATTTTCACTCTTCTTACCCAGCGCTGCTCTTTCAAAGATTTGTCATGATCTTATTTAAAAACAAAAACAAAAACTATCCTCTTCCTACTATCACTTTTCTGTGCCCTTTTAGGCTAACAGTTCTTTTCAACACTATTCATATAATGTGAAAACCATTAAACCTGGTTGCCTTCTTCTAGACATTATCTAGCTAAAGATCTTCTTAATATACAGTGTTTACAACAAAATCAATGTGGACTCAGTGAAGCAGAGCACGGTGGAACTATCACCACCCTAAAGCAGATAATATATTTTTAGAAACATCTTCCAAATTTTGGAATGTTTTGATAGCTGAGGTAAAAAACTAGTACATATTAAGCTTACAGTCACCTAAAATCTTGCTGGGTTTGTCATATAAGTTGGTATCTTTGCAATTCTCCATTTTTATAATCTAAATGAAGGGGGGTTTTGCACTATTAATAAAGTCTACATGGTTGATTTCAGCTCATTGGTCAGCTACCTTGTGAAGTTTGTGGGGTAAGCACTCTGAAAGTTCTTTACTGATGAGTAATCATGACAATATTTGTTGACTCACTCTGGTTACAAAACATGTTAGTAGCAGAGTTGAGATCAGAAGACACATCTCTCATTTTTCACCCAGAGCTCTCTGCCCTGTTCATGGATAATGATATTAATGATGATAATCAACACTTACTGGAAGCTTACCACATGCCAGGCATTGTTCTAAGATTTTCACATATATTAATCCCCACAACTACTCTATGCGGTACAGGTACTGTCGTAATCTTCATCGTGCAAACTGGTAAAATTAAGGTAGTAAGAAACTAAGTAACTTGCCGAAGACCGCACAGCTAGGAAATGGCAGAACTAGTAGTGTTCAAACCCAAATAAATGGTTTGGTGCAATTACCTATTTACTCCCCAGGACTGAAGGAGCTACTCAGGAGTAACCCAAGTACTGGGAAAGATCCCAAATGACCTGTCTTACTGGTCAAGAGTCACTGCCTCCCCACAGCCAAGTTAGCAAAAGGGAAGATATACAACTCTATTAGTAGGATTAATTTATAGTTTCCAGCCTAAGGGGCCCACACTGTCACACTTACCTCCATTGCTCCTCTGGGGAGAGGTCCGACATATCAACCTGTAGAAAGACACCACAAGAAAAATCCATTACTGTCTGAGAACTATCCCTGCCCAACATAAGGTGCTCATACATTCATCATTATCTTCAAGGAATTACAAGAAGCTTTCAAGTGTCGTAATCTGTATGGAACCTTCCCCAATACTCTATTTCCCACTGATCTCTCCCTTCTCTAACCACTTACTTTGTCTCATGTCTATGACTGACAGTATATTGTATGTATATGCAAGGCAATGAGGATAGGAGAGTAACTCTAACCCCTAAGATGTTCACAGCCTTGTCAGGAAGTCACACATATATACAGAAAATTTCTTTATTATATGCTGAGGACTAGTTAGAGAAGAATAAAGAAATGGCTTCTGATCCAATCTGGGGTGTTATAGATTGGAGAGAGTTCCCAGAGGAGATGTGAAATATCATCCAGATGAAAAAATAAGAGAAATAAATGTTCCAGGCAAAGGGACTAACATAAACATGAAGGAATAAAGTTGCATACAACTTTATTTATTTATTTGTATAGCATACAAATAAATGAGTATGGCTAGAGCAAAAAGTATGAATCAGAATTAGTGGGAGATGAAGCTAAATAAAATATTTTGTCATATAATGCTGTTTGAGTCTAAATGGCTTTATGGCATCAGGCAAAACATTAGACTAGGGTGAACTAAGCTTCAGTCTGCTCTGCTATTAACTAGTAGTATGGCCTTCCAACTTCAAAGTTCTGGTTCTATTTGTTAGTCTTGTCCTTTTAGAACAGGGTTTCTCAACCTTGACATTAGGGATATTTGAGACTGGTTCATTTTTTTGGTGGGGTGGGGAGTTCTCTGTACACTGTAGGATGTTTTAGCAGCATCCCTGGCCTCACCTTCTAGATGCCAATAGCATCTCCACAGAAGCAACTATGTCTACAGACATTGTAAAATGTCCCCTGTGGAAAGAAAACTGCCTCCAGTTGAAAACCACTGCCCAAAAATAAACTCTTTGAGTTCAGGACTCAGAAAGCAGTCTTCTGCTTCCTTGCAGCCACACAAAAGCATACCCAAGTGTCAGTACATAAGTCAAAAACATTACTTTCATACATTCTTTTACTGACCTGAACTGAAAATGTTTCTTGATGTCAAGAGGAGAGACAATTCTCAAATGTATCAATCAACAAATATTCTTTTAGTACCTATGATGTTCAAGGCCCAATTTCCCACTGTTCCTATGATAATTTCAGAAAAGTACTTTACATGGAATGTTTGATTTAAAATGGGCAGAACTCTCCTACTGAGTCAAATCAGCACATATTTACCAGGCATCCTTTTATATGTGTGTATTGTGTACTCCCATCACTCTTTAGGGAGGGCTTTCTGATTTCTACATGTCCCAGCTAAGTTAAAACAAAACAAAACAAAAACAACAACAACATCTCAAGGCTTCACCCAGCCAATCAGGATAATGAAGTCAACCACCTCCTCTCTTTTCCTAATTCACACAATGCCTCACAGAATATATTCAGGTGTCCTGACTCAGGCCTTCATCTCCCCCGGAAAAAAAGAGGCCCCAGAGTATCCCAGAAGGACAAGTGGATATAAGAAATGGAAATGTCCAGGGTGCCTGGGTGGCTCAGTTGGTTAAGTGTCTGACTTTGGCTCAGGTCACGATCTCGGTTCATGAGTTCGAGTCCCACATCGGGCTCTGTGCTGACAGCTCAGAGCCTGGAGCCTGCTTCGGATTCTGTGTTTCCCTCTCTCTCTGCTCCTGCCCTGCTCACACTCTGTCTCTGTCTCTCAAAAAGTGAATAAACATTTAAAAAAACTTAAAAAAAAAAAAAAAAAAGAGAAGAAATGGAAATGCCCATTTGGGCAGTACCTGAGCAGACAATTAAGGACCATATTTCTAAAGAAACAATCCATATGGTTTCACACTACGTATCAAAACTCTTTTCCTTTTTTCCAACTTGAACCTGCATCTTGCCAAACCAGTCTGTTCATTGTCCCAAAACACATGGGTCTCATTCCTGTCTCTAGCCTTTGCATATCCTTCCTTTTGATTGCCATGTCTCCCTCTCTTTTTTCCCATCCAAGTCCAACTTGTCCTTTGAGGAACCAGCTGCAATTTCATCTTCTCTGGAGAAGCCTTCCCTGATCCTCTAGCTTAGTGAATGTGGCCCTCTGGTTTTCTCAAGCATGGATTTTTCTCCTTCTCACTCAAAGTGTAGTACAAAGGCTAGTGTCAACTTTATTTGGGTGCTTGTTAGAAATGCAGAATCTCAGGCATCACTCCAGACCCACTGAATCAGAATTAAAAAAAAAAAAAAAAGTTTATTATAAGCATGAGTGCATGAGCATGGGGAGGGGCAAAGAGAGTAGAGAGAGAGAGAACCCAAAGCAGGCTCTGTGCTGTCAGTGCAGAGCCTGACACAGGGCTTGATCCCACAAACCATGAGATCATGACCTGAGCCGAATGAAGAGTTGGATGCTTAACTGACTGAGCCACCCAGGCACCCCCAGAATCCTCCTTTTAATAAGATCTCCAGATGATCTGTATGCACATTAAATTTTAGAAGCACTGTTCCATGCCATTCATTCATAGTCTTATGTTATCTTAGACATGATTGCCAAGTGATCTAACTGCTTCTTAAGGCAGGACCAGCATTAAGGTCGGGGTAAGCAAGGGACCTAGGGCTCAAAATTTAAGGAGGCACTCACTGTCAGGTACTAATCCTCCACTTGCATGACCTTGAAAGTGAGTGTCTCCTTAAAGTTTGTACCCTAAGTGCCTTGTTTGCTTCACTCTATTCCTAGCCTGCTTTTGTGTAACTTGCTCCCATCCCAGAAACCTGGAAGATCCCACAGCGCTAAGGAGAATACACAGCTTTGTGTCTTTCAAGGAGAACAGAACAGAGCTGAGCATATATTACGCACTCAGCGAGTACTGAAGGAATTGAACACAATTCTCTACAATATGATAAGTATGCTGACAAACCAGCACCTTACCTGGAGATGCTTAAATGGGAGTATAAACAAACACTTGAAAAGTACTTAATAAGCATCTGGGAAAGAAGTATTCATTTGACACCAGGAAGCACCCAGAAAATCATGTTTAAAAAACTCTATGTCAAAACAAAACAAGACAAGACAAAACCAAGACAACATAACTACATGTTCAAAGAAGCCAGACAAGTCTATTGAAGGAAAAACTAAGGAAGATCCAAAGAACTAGGCCAGACACAGGGGTGCCTCTCCATGAGATAGTGGTCAAGCATGCTACTGTCCATATAGTCTATACTGTCTCTCCATCTGGAAAATAAAGAATAAGACTTCTGATTTCATTGTGGGGCTGTGAACGTAAGAACATTCCAGGTCACCATGCGATTTCATTGCCTTTCCTCCTGGGAGAGTGGAAGTACTTTATAAAGTAACAGGAGAGGCTGGGGAACCAAATGCTGGTGAAGCACAGAACAGTAATGCTTTCAGAGCCTCAGAGAAAACAGCTCAGAAAGGCAAACACTAAGGCTGAGATTGGACTTGGACTTACAGGACCATTTAGCACTTCATGGAGTACTGTGAATCCTAAGAGTAAAGATATGATTTGGCTTTAATATTTGCCTCCTGAACCAAGCGATTATTTACATTAGATACAAACTGGTCTTCAAGTGCAAGTGGAAAGACAAGGAAAGCTCTAAACTACAACTATAATTAACCTGTACCATCTGGAAATACAGCTTTATTTGCTCCCTCATTAATGAGTTTATTCATCTGGGTCCAAGAAGTAAGACAGTCTTGATTGTGCCCTGTCCAGAGCTCAGGTTAGCTAACTAGGGAGGCTCTCTAGGCATGGTTACTGATTGATGGGCTGACATCCAACTCCCAAGACCCACATACAGAATGTTTTCTTGCCAACCACTCACCCCTCTCCTAGAAGCTCACAAGGCACCTATAGTTATGCCAATCTACCTAAGTCCAGATTTGAAAGAATAAACCAAAATGTCAGGCAGAGGGCAAGAGAAAATTTCATAAAAATAGAAAATGCTCTGGTGTAAAAGACTCAGGGACCCACCCATGTAACCCCACAAATAGGCCTCCTGTCCCACCCCCTCAAGTATCAGATCCCCTCTGGTCTCTGAGTCTTTACACAGGCTGGTTACTTTGTCCATTAATGCCCTCTGTTCCACCAAACCAATTCTGCCTTGGTACAAAATGCTGGCCAAATCCTCCTGGCTCCAGGAAGGCTCTTTAGACTGACCCCATTCAATGAAGAAACAAATATCCTCTACTGCCTTGCTAAGCATGGGGCATAGTCCAGCAGCATCAGCACCGTGAGAGCTTATTAAGAAACAGAATCTCAAGACTCCATCCCAGACCTCCTGAATCAGAATCTACACTTAATAAGATAGCCAGATAATTCATACGCCCATTAAAGCATTGCTACTGCTGCTATTGCATCCCAGCACTCACATTCCACAATGTGTCCAAAGACATATACTTCTATGTACCTGATTATTTTAATAACAGCTTTTCTGAGATCTAATTCACATACCATAAATTCATCCACAGTCCTTTTCTGTATATTCACAGAGTTGTGCCACCATCACCACTGTGTAAGTTTGAAACATTTTACCACCATAAGAAGAAACCACATACCAGTTAGCAGTCACTCTCCATCCTCCCCCAGCCCAAGAAGACACTCATTTACTTTCTGTCTCTATCTATAGATTGCCTATTCTAGACATTTCATAAAAATGGGATCATACAGTATGTGGTCTTTTGAGATTGGCTTCTTTCACTTAGCATGTTTTCAATGTTCATCAGGTTGTAGCATGTACTGCAGTTAATTCCTTTTTATTGCCAAATAACACTGCACTGTATGGATATACTACATTATATCTATCCACTCAACAGTTAATGGACATTTGGGTTGTTTATACTTTCTGGCTATTAAAAATAATGCTGTTACGAACATTCATTTACAAGCTTTTGTGTAGACATGTTTTCATTTCTCTTGAGGATATATACCTAGGAGTGAAACTGTTAGGTCATATGGTAACTCTATGCTTAACCTTTTGAAGAACTGCCAAACTGTTTTCCACAGCAGCTGCACCATTTTACATTCCCACCAGCACTGCGTGAACGTTCCAATTTCTCCACATCCTCAACAATACTTGTTATTCTCTTTTTCATAAACGCATCCAAGTGGGTGGGAAATGGTTTCGCTATGTGATTTCAATTTTGCATTTCCCTAATGGATAATGACGCTGAGCATCTTTTCATATGTTTATTGGCCATTTATATATCTTAACTTTGGAGAAAAGTTTATTCAGACTTTTGTCCATTTTTTAAAAATAGACTTTTTTGGAGGATTTTTAGGCTTACAGCAAAACTGAACAAAAAATACAGCGTTTGCCATATATCCCCTCCACCCAAACACACATAGCCTCCCCCATTATCAACATCCCCCACCAGAGTAGTACATTTGTCCCAACTGATGAATCTACACTGACACATCATTTCACCCAAAGTTCAGTTTACCTTAACAAACATATAACCTATAAGGACGTGTACACAACATTCAAGTATCGTACAGAGTAGTTTCACTGTCCTAAAAATTCTGTGTTCTGCTTATTTATCATTCCATCCTCCCCTAATCCCTAGCAAATACGTATCTTTTTACTGTCTCTATGGTTTTGCCTTTTCTAGAGTGACATATAGTTAAAATCATATGTAGCCTTTTTACATTGGCTTCTTTCACTTAGTAATATGCATTTAAGACTCCTCTGTTTTTTCATGGTTTGATTGCTCATTTCTTCTTAATGAATAATATTCCATTGTCTGGATGTACCACAGTTTATTTATCCACTCACCTACTGAAGGATATCTTGGTTACTTCCAACATTTGGCAACTACGAATAAAGCTGCTATAAACAACTGTGTGGACATAATAGTGTGTTTAATTTTGTTCTTCTCCTTTAATACTGTATTGGCTATTCTGGGTCTTTTGCCTCTCCATATAAAGTTTAGAATCAGTTTGTCAATATCCACAAGGTAACTTGCTGGGATTCCGACAGGCATTGCACTAAATCTATAAATCAAGCTGGGAAGAACTGACATCTTGACAACATTGAATCTTCCTATACCTAAACGCGGAATATCACTCCATTTAAATAGTTCTTCTTTAATATTTTGATCAGAGCTTCATAGTTTTTCTCATATAGATCCTATAAACATTTTGCTAGATTTATACTAGTATTTATGCTAGGATGTCATTTTCACGGAGCTAAAGTAAATGGTATTGTTTGTTTTTAATTTTAACGTTTATTTATTTCTGAGAGACAGAGAGAGACAGAGCATGAGAGGGGGAGGAGCAGAGAGAGAGGGAGACACCGAATCTGAAGAAGGCTCCAGGCTCTGAGCCATCAGCACAGAGCCCGACATGGGCCTCGAACTCACGAACCCGTGAGATCATGACCTGAGCTGAAGTTGACCTCCCAACCAACTCAGACGCGCCGGTATTGTGTTTTTAATTTCAAATTCCACTTGTTCATTGGTGAGATATATATATATATATATATATATATATATATATATATATATATGAAAGCAATTGGCTTTTTTTATATTAACCTTGCTGGATTTATATCATCCTGAAACCTTGCTATAATAGTTCCAGATTTTTTGTTGACATTTTTGGATTTTCTACATAGACAGTTATGTCATCTGTGAATAAAGGTGGTTTTATTTCTTCCCTCCAAATCTGTATACATTTTACTCCCTTGTCTTACTGTATTAGCTAGGCCTTCCATACAGTATGATGTTGAAAAGCATGGTGAGAGGAGACACCATTTACGTTGCTCTTAACCTTACTGGGAAAGCTTCAAGTTTCTCACCATCAAGTATGATGTTAGCTGCAAATTTTTTTGTAGATATTCTTTATCAATTTGATTAAGTTACTCTCTAGTTTTCTGAGAATTTTTATCTTTTTTTTTGTAGATGCAGATTTTTTTTTAATTTTTTAAAATTTACATCCAAATTAGTTAGCATATACTGCAACAATGATTTCAGGAGTAGATTCCTTAGTGCCCCTTAACCATTTAGACCATCTCCCACTCCCACAACCACTCCAGTAACTCTGTTTGTTCTCCATATTTATGAGTCTCTTCTGTTTTGTCCCCCTCTCTGTTTTTATATTATCTTTGTTTCCCTTACGTTCATCTGTTGATTTTTGTCTTTCTCTGCCTAATTTCACTTAGCATAATACCCTCCAGTTCCATCCACGTAGTTGCAAATGGCAAGATTTCATTCTTTTGGATTGCCGAGTAATACTCCATTGTATATATATACCACATCTTCTTTATCCATTCAGCCATCGATGGACATTTGGGCTCTTTCCACACTTTGGCTCTTGTTGATAGTGCTGCTATAAACATGGGGGTGCATGTGTCCCTTCAAAACAGCACACCTGTATCCCTTGGATAAATGTCTAGTAGTGCAATTGCTGGGTCACAGGGTAGTTCTATTTTTAGTTTTTTGAGGAACCTCCATCCTGTTTTCCAGAGTGGCTGCACCAGTTTGCATTCCCACCAGCAGTGCAAAAGAGATCCTCTTTCTCCACATCCTCGCCAACATCTGTTGCTGCCTGAGCTGTTAATGTTAGTCATTCTGACAGGTGTGAGGTGGTATCTCATTGTGGTTTTGATTTGTATTTCCCTGATGATGAGTGATGTTGAGCATTTTTTCATGTGTCAGTTGGCCATCTGGATGTCTTCCTTGAAGAAGTGTCTATTCATGTCTTTCACCCATTTCTTCACTGGATTGTTTTTTGGGTGTTGAGTTTGATAAGTTCTTTATAGATTTTGGATACTAACCCTTTATCTGATATGTCATTTGCAAATATCTTCTCCCATTCTGTCGGTTGCCTTTTAGTTCTGCTGATTGTTTCCTTTGCTGTGCAGAAGCTTTTTATTTTGATGAGGTCCCAGTAGTTCATTTTTGCTTTTGTTTCCCTTGCCTCTAGAGACGTGTTAAGAAGTTGCTGCAGGCAAGATCCTGCTTTCTCCTTGAGGATTTTGATGGCTTCCTGTCTTACATTGAGGTCTTTCATCCATTTTGAGTTTATTTTTGTGTATGGTGTAAGAAAGTGGTCCAGGTTCATTCTTCTGAATGTCGCTGTCCAGTTTTCCCAGCACCACTTGCTGAAGAGACTGTCTTTATTCCACTGGATATTCTTTCCTGATTTGTCAAAGATTAGCTGGCCATACGTTTGTGGGTCCATTTCTGGGTTCTCTATTCTCTTCCATTGATCTGTCTGTTCTTGTGCCACTGAGAATTATCTTAAATGGGTATGGGATTTTGTCAAGAGCTTTTTCTGTATCTATTCATATATTTATGTAATTTTTCTTCTTTAGCCTATCAATGTGATGGGTTACATTAAATGATTCTCAAACGCTGAATTAACTTGCACACGTGGGATAAATCCCACTCAGTCATGGTGTATGATTCTTTTTATACACTGTCAGATTTGTTAATATTTTATTGATGGTTTTTTTTTTTATTTTTTTTTAACGTTTATTTATTTTTGAGACAGAGAGAGACAGAGCATGAACGGGGGAGGGTCAGAGAGAGGGAGACACAGAATCTGAAACAGGCTCCAGGCTCTGAGCTGTCAACACAGAGCCTGACGCGGGGCTCGAACTCATGGACAGCAAGATCGTGACCTGAGCCGAAGTCGGCCACTCAACCGACTGAGCCACCCAGGCGCCCCTATTGATGGTTTTTAAATTGATGTTTGTAAGAGACATTGGTCTGTACTTTCTTGAATTGTCCCCTCATTCATTTATAATACTAGTAACTTGTGTCCTCTTTTTTTCATAGTTAGCCTGGTTACAGACCTACCAGTTGTATCAATTTTTTCAAAGAACCAGATTTTGATTTTGTTGACCTTCTCTACTGATTTCCTATTTTCAATCCATTGACTTCTACCTTGTTTTTCATTATTTCTTTTCTCCTGCTTACTTTGGTTTTAATTAGCACTTTTTTCTAGGTTCCAAAGATGAATCCATAGGTGATTGATTCTAGATCTTTCTTTCCTCTAAACATGCTTTTACTGCATCCCACAAATTTTGGTAAGTTGAGTTTCCGTTTTCATTTAGTTCAAATATACTTAAATTTTTCCTGAGATTTCTTCTTCGATCCATGTGTTATTTAGAAGTGTGTTGTGTAGGGGCGCCTGGGTGGCTCAGTCGGTTGAGCGGTCGACTTCAGCTCAGGTCATGATCTCGCGGTCCTTGGGTTTGAGCCCCGCGTTGGGCTCTGTGCTGACAGTTCGAAGCCTGGAGCCTGTTTCGGATTCTGTGTCTCCCTCTCTCTGACCCTCCCCCGTTCATGCTCTGTCTCTCTCTGTCTCAAAAATAAATAAACATCAAAAAAAAAAATTTAAAAAAAAGAAGTGTGTTGTGTAATCTTCAAGTATTTGTGGATTTTTTTTTAATGTTTGTTTATTTTTTGAGAGAGAGAAAGCACAAGAGAGGGAGGGGTAGAGAGAGGGAGGGAAATGCAGAATCTGAAGCAGGTTCCAGGCTCCAAGCTGTCAGCACAGAGACTGATGCAGGGCTCGAACTCATAAACTGTGAGATCATGACCTGAGCTGAAGTCAGATGGTTAACTGAGCCAGCCAGGCACCCCAAGTATTTGTGGATTTTCTTTCTCTTCTTGAATTCTAGCTGAATTTCACTGTGCTCTGACAATGTGTTCCTATTCTTTTAAATTTGTTGTGTTTTATAGAAACTTTGTGGTCTACCATGGTGAATGTTTCATGAAAACTTGAGAAGGTCAATCTATTCTGCTGTTGTTAAATGAAGCAGTCTACAGATGTCCATTATATCCAGTTGATTGATAGTGTTAACTGAATTTAGCTATGTACTTACAGACTTTCTGATGGCTGAATCTGTCCATTTCTGACAGAGGAATGCTAAGCCCTATAACTATAATCTGGATTTGTCTACTTCCGGTTGCAGTTCTATCAGCTTTCACTTCACGTTTTGACACGCTGCTGTTACGTATATACACATTGAGGACTGTTACGTCTTCTTGGAGGATGGACTTTTATTACTACATAATGCCCCTCTTGATCCCCAATAACTTTCCTTGCTCTGAGGTCTGCTCTGTCTGAAATTAATATAGCTAGTCTTACCTTCTTTTGATTAGTATTAGTATGCTATATCTCTCTTTATTCATTTAATTTTATATGTATCCTTTTACTTAAAAAGGGGCTTCTTGTAGGCAATATATAGCAGATCTTTTTTTTCATCCACTATGACAATCTTTCAGTTGGTGCATTTTTTTAAGCTTATTTGAGAGAGAGTGCGCACATGTGAGCAGGAGAGGGGCAGAGAGAACCCCAAGCAGGCTCCATGACATCAGCACAGAACCCGACTGAGGGCTCGAACCCATGAACCTTGAGATCATGACCTGAGCTAAAATCAAGAGTCAGACATGTAACCAACTGAGCCACCCAGGCACCCCAGAATTATGTGTGTGTGTGTGTGTATGTGTGTGTGTGTGCACGCACGTGTGCGTGTTCATATACACATATATATTTAAGTTTATTTGAGAGAGAGAGTATGGGAGGAGCAGAGAGAGAGAATTCCAAGCAGAGTCCACACTGTCAGCATAGAGCCCGATGCGAAGCCTGAACTCACGAACCGTGATACCATGACCTGAGCTGAAACCAAGAATTGGATGCTCAACCAACTAAGCTATCTAGGCGCCCCTGAATTATTTATATTTTTATTGTTGGGCCGTAAAAGTTCTTTATATATTTTCTGGATACTTATCTGATGTATGACTTATAAGTCAGATAAGTCTCTTATCTGATATATGACTTCCAAATATTGTCTCCCATTCTGTGGTGTGTCTTTTTACTTTCTTGATAGCATCCTTTGCAACACAAAAGTTTCTCACTTTGGTAAGTCCAACTTATTTACTTTTTCTTTAACTGCTTATGCTTTTGGTATCATATCTAAGAAGATTTCATGATTTGGTCATGATTTATGACTATGTTTTCTTCTAAAATTTTTATAGTTTTATTTATATTTAGGTCACTGGTCCACTTTGAGTTAATTTTTTTATATGGTATGAGATAGGAGTCAACTTCATTCTTTTACATGTGGCTAGCTAACTGTCTCAGCACCATTTGTTGAAAGGACAATTCATTCCCAATGTGCACCTAATTCTTCACACTGGCTCTTAATTCTGTAAGATGGTGCAACACCCTTGTTTTCCACATCATTTTCTCAAGTGTCCCCACAGCTCTATAAACTTTGCTGACAGAACCTCAGAAAAGTCCAAAAGATACCTGAAGAACTGTATATAATACCATAAATAAATAAGTAAAAAAATAAGCAAACAAATAAGGCCTCAAAGCTATCTGTGAGATCTGAGACATTTATTCATTTATTCAATTCTCATTTGAGGTACTCCTGTTCTAAATGTGCAGGTCCAGGGCTAGGCATGGGGATGTACAGATGAACCAGACTTTTTTCTTGCCGTTGAGAAGACAGATTAAAAAATAAAATAATTAGGCTGTTTTAAAAGTATGAATTTACTTAGCCCAGGGAGCACAATTGTTTCCACTCTACAGAAGGCACAGATAAGATATAAAGGAGAGTAATGACTCACTGAATATCACAGTTGCCAAGAGTGATGGGGAAAGGGTCACAGAGCTTTTGGGAGAAATCAGAGACAGAGCTTAGGGCCCCAAATGACCAAATCAATGACTAGTCACAAAGTCCTCCTACGGTCACATTATGATTGTCATGGGCCCCAAGTACTTCTGCCTTTGTGGGCTCCTTCCTCCATCAAAAAAAAAATATTTAAAAATGCTCACTTCAGCAGCACATATACTGAAACTGGAATACAGAGAAGAGTAGCATGGCCCCTGCACAAGAAAAACATATTTTATGACTGCATTACTATAAAGATGTATAATCCAAGCTGGACTGTATTCATTTTTTTCTTATTATTAAAGGAAATTAAGACATTTTTGTGGGTCCCTGGGCATTGTCCCTAATGGATAAGTCAGTTGTGGGTCCTGCTGTAACCCCATAGCTATGGACCGAGTGTTTTCTCCCCAGCTGCCAAGTCTTTGCTCTACTGCTTGTAAGATTTTCTCCTCTATTGAGCCTATCTGATCAATCAGCCTGAGTTTGAAGTTCACACTAAATCTTACACACTGCCTAAATCCACAACAAAAGGTAACCTCACTCCACTTGTATGAGCACTATAAAGTCACTGAAAAATCACTTGACAATAATGTGTATTCTGTGTTCAAAAAAGGTTCGGATACATTCATGAATGATCATACCCCAAAAAAGAAAGACATGTCATTGACCTGCAAACACCAAAGTCATGGGAAGTACATAGCTGGCATCTTGAAAGTAGCCAATAAATGTTTATTCATTCATTCAATCAAAAGACAAGCATAAAACAAAGTCTATTCCTTTATAAAACTTACCTTCTAATAAGAAGACAGATAAATCTACGTGGCAATGAGAAAGAATGAAATATGGCCTTTTGTAGCAACGTGGATGGAACTGAAGAGTGTGATGCTAAGTGAAATAAGCCATACAGAGAAAGACAGATACCATATGGTTTCACTCTTATGTGGATCCTGAGAAACTTAACAGAAACCCATGGGGGAGGGGAGGGAAAAAAAAAAGAGGTTAGGTGGGAGAGAGCCAAAGCATAAGAGACTGTTAAAAACTGAGAACAAACTAAGGGTTGATGGGGGGGGTGGGAGGGAGGGGAGGGTGGGTGATGGGTATTGAGGAGGGCACCTTTTGGGATGAGCACTGGGTGTTGTATGGAAACCAATTTGACAATAAATTTCATATATTAAAAAAAAAAAAGACAGATAATAAACACATATAAGCATATACACACACACATATATATACATAATGTACATATATGTAAATATATATATATATGTATATATATATATGTATATATATACATACATATAAAATACATTCTGGTAGTGTTATGAAGGAAAATAAAGCAGGAAAAGAGAAGAAAGTGAAAAAGGAGACTGTTTTTTTGACTACATTGTAGATATTCGCTTCCCCCAAAAGGTTTCCAACAACAAGAGAACATGCTGGGTGACACAGCCGTTATACTTAGCCCATGTGGTAGGTCTTATTTCCTTGGGTTTTATCTCATTCCCACTTTTCACCCCAAGAAATGGCTTTAGGGCAACAACTACCTTTCTCAGTGAAGAGAAAAACATTTGTAGGTCCTACTAATCCACCACAGGTGGATATGTCACCACAGGTGCTATATGTCAATGAATAGGAAACTTCCTCAGTGACTCAATTTCCCCATATACACAATGAGGGGGTTGGCTTAGGTGATTTTTGAGGTCCTTTAAAGCTAAAATGCTGTAATAATTCTACCAAATCTAACTCCAAAGCTTCAGAGTCAGCTCTAATATTTTGACTTTCCAAACTGCCACAGTTTCCTTTAGTTACAACTAAAAACAAAATGCCTTCAGTGTGGTGAGCTGTAATTTAATAGGATGCTACCAAATTACATCAATGAAACTTTAACAAATGATTACCACAGGCATGCATCAGGAATATCCATCACCAGGAGATGGCTTCTTGTCCTGGTTTCAAGTACCTGCTAACTGTAAAGGGCCCTAACCTCTGGAACCCTATCCACCAGGACAAACTTAGTATTTCAGAGGTCTCAGTTGATCCTTCCAAGTTAGAGATGGATTAACCATGCAGCTAAAGACTTCATTCTTTCGCAAAAATTAGAGACGGATAAGCCCAACCTTTGCCCTTGAGGTATTCAGTCGGGGGGGGGGGGGGGGAACAGGACACAACAGACTATTAAACATAACATAATATGATAAGGACAACCACTGACATTTAAACAAAGTGCTACTTAAGTGCAGAGAAAAGAGATATTAGCTAGCTCCTGAACCTGATATGAATACAACATACCAGGAGGGCTGCCTCTTCTATCTTGTAGGGACAGATGCTCTGGTCTGCTGGGTGATTAGGACAAGTGAAATACCAAGGTTCACACAGGCTCTCCATATTTGTAGCTCTCCATTCTCCTCTCATTCACAATCTTTTTTTTTTTTTTTTCCAATATATGAAGTTTATTGTCAAATTGGTTTCCATACAACACCCAGTGCTCATCCCAAAAGGTGCCCTCCTCAATACCCATCACCCACCCTCCCCTCCCTCCCACCCCGCATCAACCCTCAGTTTGTTCTCAGTTTTTAACAGTCTCTTATGCTTTGGCTTTCTCCCACTCTAACCTTTTTTTTTTTTTTCCTTCCCCTCCCCCATGGTCTTCTGTTAAGTTTCTCAGGATCCACATAAGAGTAAAAACATATGGTATCTGTCTTTCTCTGCCTGACTTATTTCACTTAGCATAACACTCTCCAGTTCCATCCACGTTGCTACGAAAGGCCATATTTCATTCTTTCTCATTGCCACGTAGTACTCCATTGTGTATATAAACCACAATTTCTTTATCCATTCATTAGTTGATGGACATTTAGGCTCTTTCCATAATTTGGCTATTGTTGAGAGTGCTGCTATAAACATTGGGGTACAAGTGCCCCTATGCATCAGTACTCCTGTATCCCTTGGGTAAATTCCTAGCAGTGCTATTGCTGGGTCATAGGGTAGGTCTATTTTTAATTTTCTGAGGAACCTCCACACTGCTTTCCAGAGCGGCTGCACCAATTTGCATTCCCACCAACAGTGCAAGAGGGTTCCCGTTTCTCCACATCCTCTCCAGCATCTATAGTCTCCTGATTTGTTCATTTTGGCCACTCTGACTGGCGTCATTCACAATCTTCTTAAACTCCATAGCCTTGTCAAGAATTCAAGGCCAATAAATCAAAATGCAACTACCTCACTTTTAAAACAGACCTCATAAATCAGCTGGGAATCATGCAGACATTGGATCTACTTAGGCAAACTGTAAGGCCTGATATAGACAGCACACTTTGAGCAAGAAAGTGGAAGTAGGTGTTGGTTGTAACAACTGTTATGGCTGCTATCTGCTCATCACCCCCACCCCTCCTACCATCACCAGAAAGTATATCTTGCAGGCCAGCTGAGTTGGGAAGCTTTTTCAGTGAAACTTTTCAAATATATATAAGAGTAGAAGGAATAGTTTAATGACCTCTTTCTCATTCAACAATTACCAAACTTGGGGGCACCTATCATTCTTCGGTTCTTAAATTCCTTTCCCATCAAATTCATACTTCTCAGACTAGCCTCCTCCCTCTCTCACTCTTTCCTACGTGCATTCCAGCCTCCTACATACTCTAAACCTTTCTACCCATTCTTTTAAAACCCAATCCATATGCCACCTCTTCCAGAAACCCTTCCAGAGCAGAACTATCCTTCCTACAAACTCCTTAAAGCCTTTACTTGCTAGCCACATCTACCCACCTATGGAATCTCCCTTGAATTCTTCATTGCCACACCTCCTAAAGTTCAGACTTTATCCCTTGCTCTTTCCTAGGATATTGTAGTGACCTCCAAGATCATCTCCCTGACTCTAATCTTGCCAGAACAGATTCATAACATAAGAGCAGCCACAGTGATCTTTATTAGACACACAACTGAGTATATCAGCCCCCTACTTAAACAGACCTTAATGACTTTCTATTGTCTTTGGATTAAAGCCCAAACTCCTTTGTATGACATATAAGGTACTTCATAATCTGGTCCAGCCAGCTATTTATCTCACCAGTCTCCCCCAAATGGTTTACACTCCAGCCACAATCCAGGAATGAACCACCTACCATTCTAACATGCTCTTCCCTTTTATACCTTGGTGCTTTGGCCACTGCCATTTTCTCTCCTTAGAATTCTTTCCTCATCTTCACTGTCCATCTCTATTCACTCTCAAAGATGCAGTTCAAGTATTACCTCCTTCAAAAGATATTCTCCAACTTTATACATTCACACTGCATTCGACAACTGTTAGGTGAACATATGTTGAACTCTAGACTGGAAATACAATAATAAATAACAGCTCTCACTCTCAAGATACTTCAGAGTCTAATAGATTTCCTCAGGTGAAGTGTTCCTCTTCTGCAGAAATTTGCAATTTGTACATTATCTCCAAGGTCACATTTATTACTTTTTATACTTGTTTCTGAGTCTGTTTCCATAACTAAACTCTAATCATCTTCAGGTCAAGGATCTTTTTTTTTAAAAGCTTTGTTCAGGAACAGCATCCATTTTAGGTGGACAATTGAATGACTGTTCGTATATTTACAGGGTTGTGCAACCATCTTTTTTAATCTATTTTTTAATTTTAACTTTAGTTTTATTTTGAGAGAGAGACAGAGAGCAAATGGGGGGAGGGGCTAAGAGAGAGGGAGAGAGAGAATCCCAATATGCTGCACTGTGTCAGCACAGAGCCTGATGTGGGGCTTGAACCTACGAACTGTGAGATCAAAACCTGATCTGAAACCAAGAGTCAGACACTTAACCAACTGAGCCACCCAGGCACCCCCGTGCAACCATCTTATTTTAAATCATTTCTATCACTTTAAAAACAAACCTCATGTTCATCTCATCTGCAACACCCCCAGACCTAATCAACCACTAATCTACTTTATTTCTCTATAGATTTGCCTCTTTTGGACCTTTCATATAAATGAAGTCATACAAAATGCAGTTCTGACTGGCTTCTTTCAGACACCATAATGTTTTAAGGATCATCCATGTTCTAGCATGTATCAGTAGCTCACTTCTTTTTCGTGACAAGTAATATTCCACCATATGGATATACATTTTATTTATCCATTCAGCAATTGAGGGACATTTCGGTTGTTTCTACTTTTGGGCTATTATGAAAATATTGCTAAGAACATTTGTGTACAAGCTTTTGTGTGGACACATGTTTTTTATTTCTAAAGTATATATCTTAGGAGAGGAATTGCTGGGTCATATGGTACTTCTATGCTTAACCTTTTGAGGAACCATGAAACTGTTTTCCACAGCTGTTGCACCCCTTTACACTTCTACCAGCAGTGCATGAAGGTGCCAGTACCTCCACCTCCTTGACAACACTTGTTATTATGTCTTTTTTTATTATAGTATCATGGTGAGTATGAAGTGGTATCTCATTGTGTTTTTAAAAAAAATTTTTTTTAATGTTTATTTATTATTGAGAGACAGAGAGAGACAGAGCATGAGCATGGGAGGGGCAGACAGACAGGGAGACACAGAATCTGAAGCAGGCTCCAGGCTCCAAGCTGTCAGCACAGAGTCCGATGCAGGGCTCAAACTCACAAACCGCGAGATCATGGCCTGAGCTGAAGTCAGACGCTCAACTGACTGAGCCATCCAGGCGCCCCTCATTGTGGTTTTGATTTGCATTTCTCTGATGACTAATGATATTTAACTTCTTTTCAGGCACTTATTGGCCATTTGTATACTTTCTTTGGAGAAAAGTCAATTCAGATCATTTGTCCATTTTTTATTGGGTTATTTATCTCTCTCTTGTTGAGCTGTGAGAGGTCTTTATATATCCTGAATGTAAGTTCTTCATCAGATATACTATTTGCAAATATTTTCTCCTATTTAGCAATCTTACTGGATGTGAACTGGGTGTGAGCATCACTTGAATCTTACTTTCTTTTGTTTCAAAGAACTAGCCTGTAATCTGGTACAATGTATGTGTTCAATAAATGTTAGATGGATGTTACATAATGTTAACAGCTATGATGACAAAGATAATGCCTTACTCGTTCAGCATCCCCCTCTTACTTCACACCTAGCACTAGACACAAACAAAGCACATGCTTCGGAAATAAACAGAGACTGAGTAACAGTCTCGAACAAACAGTGGGGATGATGTCAAATAAAATAGCCAAACAGAATTTTTCACATTTCTTCTCCCCCACCTAAGACTTCTCCTTTGGTCCTTCCTATTTCAATACATATACCATCAACCATGGCATTGCCAATTACTTAAAGCAAAACAAATCCCAAAACCTGGAAGTCAAGCTTATTTTCCTTCCCTTCTATCTGATATCCAATCCACCAGCAAGTCCTGTAGGCTCTACTTCAAAACATATTCTAAATTCATCCACTTCCCATCATCTATGCTACCGCACCCCCAACACTATCAGGTCTCACCTGAACTACTGCAAATCTCCTAACAGCTCTTCTTGAATGCCCCTTACAATGCATTCTCCTTAAAGCAGCCAGAAAGATTGTTTTAAAAATGCAAACCAGGGGCGCCTGGGTGGCTCAGTCGGTTGAGCAACCGACTTCGGCTCAGGTCATGATCTCACGGTTTGTGTGAGTTCGAGCCCCGCGTCGGGCTCTGTGCTGCCAGCTCAGAGTCTGGAGCCTGCTTCTGATTCTGTGTCTCCCTCTCTCTCTGACCCTCCCCCACTCATGCTATGTCTCTCTCTGCCTCAGAAATAAACATTAAAAAAAAAAAATTAAAAAAAAAAATGCAAACCAGCTCACCTCACTCCTATCTTTCAAACCATCCAAATTCTTTTCATTGTACTCTCAGGAAAATTCAACATGTTTAGCAGCATCGATGAGGCCTTACAGATCTGACTGTGCCAAACTCCCTGACCTGACTGGTATTATTTTTTCCTTGCTCACTATGATTCACACACACTGGCTTTCTCTTTGGTCCCAAGACATGCCTAACTCATTCCCACGGATTTATACTTCTCCCTCCACTTGACACATGTCTGCCTCCAAATCTTCCAATTGCCAGATCTTCTTCACTCAGGTGTTGGTTCAAATATCACCTCATAGGCTGTTCATAACCTTTCCTAGTTGTTCTCTATCACATCACCCTACACTCCTCAGAGCACTTGTCACCATTTGGAGTTATCCTGTTTGCTACTTGTTACCTGCATGCCCCCATTAGAAAGTAAACTTCACAAGAGCAAGGACCTTCGTTGTCTTGTTCATTGCTGAGTTACTGGGACCTAGGAAAATGCATGACATATTGAAGGTACAAGTACTGAGGAAGGAAAGATTGAATTAACAATCCAGATTACATATTTAATAAATGCTTCATGAATGCGTAAGTGAATGAATCAGGGGAAGGAATGAAAAGCACACAAAAATAAGTGGAAGCACTGTTACTTGATATTTTTATAGCTGCTCACTTTTCTCCACCTTCACTGCCTTTGCTTCTGCTCAGATCCTCAGTATCTCTTAGCTACCAAAGTACTCCCAACTAATTTCTTCTTTCCCCAACTGGATCCCTCCAAAATAGCTTCTACACTTCTATCAGACTTGATCACTCTGAGACATAGATCTGAACATGTTTTAAACCCAAGCTTCTTAGCATATTGTTAAAAAGGTCTCTCCAGGGGCGCCTGGGTGGCGCAGTCGGTTAAGCGTCCGACTTCAGCCAGGTCACGATCTCGCGGTCCGTGAGTTCGAGCCCCGCGTCAGGCTCTGGGCTGATGGCTCGGAGCCTGGAGCCTGTTTCCGATTCTGTGTCTCCCTCTCTCTCTGCCCCTCCCCCGTTCATGCTCTGTCTCTCTCTGTCCCAAAAATAAATAAAAAACGTTGAAAAAAAAATTTAAAAAAAATAAAAAATAAAAAAAAATAAAAAGGTCTCTCCAACCTTACTGCTCATTGTTATCCCCTTACATTTAGCCTGTACTCAGTTTTACAGAAATTCTTAAAGTTCCCAGGATCTGCCTCCAAACCTTTGAAGATCTTTTCACTTTGCTGGACCACTCTTCCCTACCTCATAGACTATCTATTGAACTCAAATTTAATCCTTAAGAGCAAACGCAAGCTTCTTCTCTGTTAAGTCTTTAATGATTCCCCTAAGCAGAGTTAATCACTCCTTCCTTTGTGTCACTACGGTATATAACACACATCTTACACTATACCACAATTATTTGTTTCCATGTCTGTCTTCCCCTATATGACTATTAATCCCCTGAGAATAGGAGCCAGGCGTTCATCTTTGTGTCCCCCTTGCATAGTATTTGGCATATATAAGCACTCAATAACTGATGACTGAGTTAAAACATACCTTAACTCCTCAGCCTGGCATTCAAAATCAACCTTGTATGGGCCCCAACTTATATTTCTAGATTTAGCACTTAGTCCTCATCTACTTGATGATCTCCACAAATACATCCTTCTTTTTCACATTTACTTGGGGCCTTTATTCCTGATGCTCTCTAGTGAAATTTAGAACATCCATAAGGTCCAGGTCAGAAGGCTCCTTCTCAAAGAAGACTTCCTTAACCCTATCAATGAGAAGGGATTTACTTCCCCAATAGTATTTTGTTTTTTCTACTGATAAGGTAATTAGGACCTTTTTTTTTAAGTATATATATTTATTTTTGAGAGAGAGAGAGAGAGAGAGAGAGAGAGAGAGAGAGAGAGAGAGCACAAGTGAGGGAGGGAGACACAGAATCCGAAGCAGGCTCCAGGCTCTGAGCTGTCAGCACAGACCCCAACGCAGGGCTTAAACCCACAAACCATGAGATCATGACTGAAGCCAAAGTAAGACACTTAACTGACTGAGCTACCCGGGTGCCCCACTGGACCTTTTATTTTATAATTATAGCCACTGCATTTCCAACTGGACTACATGTCCCATTTTCTAACAGAACTATAAGCTCCTTGAAACATGATTTAGCATCTTCTCTCTCGACCCAAGTGCCTAACATAGCCCCTTGCACAAAAAGCAATCATCAACAAATATTTTATTAGTGAAGAATAATATGCTTAAGGATTAGAGATTTCATGCTTCCATTCCTTCACATGGTAAACTTTTACCCCTCAAGAATCAGCCCAATGATGGGGCATGTGGACGGCTCATCGGTTGAGGGTTCAGTTCTTGATTTTGGCTCAGGTCATGATCTCAAGGTTCAAGAGTTTGAGCCCCTTGTTGGGCTCTGTGATGGGGGTTCAGAGCCTGCTTGGGACTCTCTCTCTCTCTCTCTCTCTCTCCCTCTCTCTCTGTTTGCCCCATCCCTGGTTCTGGCTCTCTCTCTCAAAACAAATAAACTCATAAAAAAAAAAAAAAAAAAAAAAAATCAATCCAATATCCTATCCTCTCTGAAGTCTTCCCTAACACTCTCAAATACAATTATGCACTCCATCCATGTACCTGTGGTACCTTGTGCATAACTCTACTCATAATACTTTATGTCATTATCACTTCCTCTCCCTACTAGACTGTGACCTCTTTTGGAGCAGAGATAGTCTCATTATCCATTTAGGAGTTCCCAAGACCAAAAAAGTATCTGGTATAATTAAATGTTCAATAAAAATGTGGTGAATTTTGAAAACAGTGAGTCCATGTTACAGAGTACACCAGCAACAGAGATCATGGAATCCTATCACCAAGTTCAAATCCCACCTCCACTTACAACCTATGCAATCTTGAATAAATTAAAATTACTTAGCTGTGTCTTGGTTTTTCTCATGTAGAAATTGAACATAATAATAGTATTAAAATAGAATTAATAGAGCTAATGTCATGTAAAATGCTTACTACAGTGCCAGGGACACAGTATGCACTAAAAAATTAGCTATTGTTACCATAAGAATAGAGGGAGAAAAAACTGTTTCTGGAGGGTGCTGACAGACTCAAGAAGAGGTTAAGCAATGGGCAATGGAGAGTAAAGTGTCACTAGGGTCCTCTTAAGTAACAGACACAGTGGGGTGCTTCGGTGGCTCAGTCAGTTGAGTGTCCAACTCTTGATCTCAGTTCAGGTCGTGATCTCATGCTTCATGGGATTTGACCCCTGAGTCGGGCTCTGCACTGACAGGGCAAAGCCTGCTTGGGATTCCCTCTCTCCCTCTTTCTGTCCCTCCCCCATTCTCTTTCTTTCAAAATAAATAAATATTAAAAAAAAAAAAAAAAAGGGGGGGGGGCGCCTGGGTGGCTCAGTCAGTTAAGCGGCCGACTTCAGCTCAGGTCACGATCTCGCGGTCCGTGAGTTCGAGCCCCACGTCGGGCTCTGTGCTGACAGCTCAGAGCCTGGAGCCTGCTTCCGATTCTGTGTCTCCCTCTCTCTCTGACCCTCCCTGGTTCATGGTCTGTCTCTGTCTCAAAAATAAATAAACGTTAAAAAAAAAAAAATTAAAAAAAAAAAAAAGTAACAGACACATTAAGTTATTGAGAACACCCTACTGGGAAAGGGGAAGGAGAACAGAGGGACCACAAACCTTGGTTTGTGGCTTATGCTTATGCTCTCTGCCTCCAGTTCCCTGCTTCTTCTTTCCCCACAGTTTCTCCCTAGTTGCCCAGGGCCAAAAGCCCCATGGCCACAACTCAGCATCCCCTTGGGAAAGCTGCACTTTAGAGAGAACTAATGAGTTTACATTTACCTACCAGATTTTCCTCTGAGGAGCAAAGAGATAACAAAGGACTTCAAGAAGGAAAAACACAAAGAAATAAAGTGGAGATAAGGAATGACATCAGACGGATTACAGTGGGTTGGCTTTCAGGACAAATAGTCCCAGGTGAATTGAGCCTACACTCCTCAGAGGCATCCTCTGGCAGTGCCAGTGTTTGCATGTGCTTCCATGGTCAAAGATGCAAAGAAGCAGGATCTGGAAAAAGGAACAAGGACTAAAAAGAGGAAGCTACAGAGGCACCTGGGTGGCTCAGTCAGTTAAGCGTCCAACTTTGGTTCAGGTCACAATCTCACAGTTCATGAGTTCATGCCCCACATGGGGCTCTCTGCTGTCAGCACAGAGCCTGGAGCCTGCTTCAAATTCTGTGTCTCCCTCTCTCTGCCCTTCCCCACACATGCTTCATCTCTCTTCCTCTCTCAAAAATAAACATTAAAATAAAATGTTTTTAAGCTGAAACTACAGAAATAAAAATTCTAGCCCAATTTGAAGAAAACTGCAACAGAGGTATTCAAAGAGGTAATAGGATGACCCAAAAGATAGCTCCCTACCATTAGAGGGGTTTAAACACAGACTGGGAGTGATCACTTACTGGGGATGTTCAACATCCCTTTAAGATTCAAGTTCAATAAACATTTGAATTTCTACGCTAGCCATTGTGAGAGATTAGGTGCTAGGAACACAGAGATAAAAAATGATATGGTTGTCCCCTCCCTCCCAGAGTTCACCACCTAATCAGGGGGGAAATACAACATGGTTTAAGTGCTGACAGAAATCCATATAAGGTACCATGGGGCAGAGAGCAAATCCTCAGATTGTGTGCCTATGACTCACTGGTAAGGTGCAATATGGCATTAATTAAAAATGGAAATGCTTCAAAAGCAGTTTATAAGCAAATGCTGTCAGGTGATATTGTGTTATTTCCAGAACAGATAGTTAAGTGTGTCAGCTAACCTTTGCTATTAGGTTAATATTCCTTTCATCCTGAGCCGAACCCACAATATACTGATGTCTGCTACATGCCAAGTACCAGGCAAAGCACTGAAGAATGTATAGAGATGAGAAAGACAGTCCTGGCATTCAAGGAGTTAGAACATTCCTCTTCACCTTTTCCTCCTCTCTCTCTCCTATCCCCCTTTATTGACCAAGTAACACCTTAAATTCCTTCTGGAAGTAGAAGAGTTATTAAGACATAAGCTTAATTGGAGGCACCTGGCTGGCTCAGTTGGTGGAGCATGCAACTCTTGATCTTGGGGTTGTGAGCTTGACCTCCACATTGGACGTAGAGATTACTTAAAATCTTAAACAAACAAACAAAAACAAGACATAAGCTTAATAAAAAAGTGACTTGCAAAAAACAAGAGTGAGCTGGGGATGGGAGGTATAAAGGTATGATGAGAAACCAAATGGGAAAGATTCTCTGCAGACAGGCTATCTGCCAAAGTATGAAACTCTGCATAAGAAGTCAAGGTTATATGTAGGCCTTTTTGTCTATAACTTCTCTATCACCATTTTTTTCTTCTCTCAACTTAATGTTATTAGCACGGGTTATTAACAATTATTATGCATTCACTCACTCATTCACTAGTATTTACCTGATAGAAAATAGTACCTAAGTACCTGACAGGAACTGTATGAAATACAGGCAGAGTAAAATACTGGGATCCAGGACTTTCAAAGCTGCAAGAGACCTTTAGAACGTCATCTAGTCCAAACCTATCAATTCACAGATGAAGAAGTGAGGTACAGAGAGATTGAAATCTTTCATGAATTCACATTTTCATGCATTTATTGAATCATACTCTTTGCCAGACACCAGGGACACAAGGCTTTCAAGGAGAGCCTAATCTCATGGGAAACAAACAGCATGATTCCAGTCAAATTACCTCTATAAATGAAGTCATATACTTACATAGTAGAAATGTCCACTGTAGGACAGTATTAGAAGTATACAGTACTCATACTGCCCAAAATAGTTAAAAGCACAGGTGCTGGAGTCATCTTGGATTTGAACTCCAGCTCTGTCACTTACTTAGCTATATAACATTGGGCAAGTTACATAAATTCTCTACATCTCAGTTTCCACATCTATAGAATGGGGATAACCATAATAGTACCTACCTTGTAAGATTTTGGTATTAAATTAGAAAATGCATATGAAACACTTGGCACAGAGTAAGTACTCTATCTTATTTCACCTTCAGCACTCTGCCTCAGCATTCTCCTCCTGAGCCCAGGCCTCAGAATCTCAACACAGCCTTTTAAGCATCTATTATCATTTGACTGTCTCTGAGATAAAACAAATCTGCTATTCCTAGTCTAGAACCTAGGAGTACTTTTTACTACTCTGTTTTTTTCCCACTACACTATGCTATTACTCAGTTTACATACCTTAAAAATAATCCACAGAGGCATCTGGGTAGCTTAGTCGGTTAAGCATCTGACTTTGGCCCAGGTCATGATCTCACACTTCATGGGTTCGAGCCCCGTGTTGGGCTCTGAGCTGACAGCTCAGAGTCTGGAGCCTGCTTCAGATTCTGTGTCTCACTCTCTCTCTGCCCCTCCCCCACTCGCACTCTGTCTCTCGCTCTCTAAAAACTAAACATTTAAAAAAACAAAAAAAAACAAAAAAAATCCAAAGATAAATAGTTAAATATCCAAGATTAAACTTCAATCACACATACCTCAATCCCCCAGTAAAATCTTGGCTTTGACCAAGAGTCTCTAGAGAAGAAACTCCTGGAAACAAGAGACATTTATCAAAGGTCTATCAGGAGAGACCCACAAGAAAAGGGGCGGGGGGGGGGGGGGGCGGGAAGGCAGTGATTACTCCTTTGAAGAAGCAAGGGATTTCTATACCCTGCCTGTTAGAGCTTTACCAGTCTAGCGGAGAAGAGGAGATAAGACATGAATTGCCACTTCCTCTTTGATATACCCATCCCACCTACTCCCTAGCACAGCACCTGTGACATGTTTTTGTACTTATTTATCAGTGTTGCTCTTCTCATGTTAGTCTGTGAACTCCCTGAAGGCAATTATCACACCTTCTCCATCTTGGTATTACCAAGAATAGCACAGTGCCTGGCACATAGAAGGTGCTTCAGAAATTTGATGAATTGATAAATGAACACAGAGAAAACTATCAAAGGCAGGGAAAGAAGACATCAGTGTAGATCAGAATAGTTCCAAAAGTCAAGACAGCCTTGGGCTAGAACCTTAAAATACAGGTGGGATTTGAAACATACAGACAGGACAGCACCAACAAAGACCTGGCAGTAACCAGAAACATGATGCACCATATGTTAGAACCAGAAAGTTTTAAACACGATTTAGTCCAACAGTCCAATTTTTATAGGGATGTTGTAAACATTCAATTAAAAAGCATGTACTACTAAGCAGAGGAGCTGGCATATCACAAATATTCACTAACTGGTAGCTATTATTACTATTACTCAAAAATAATAATTATCAAACACTTAGCAGGTACCTGCTGTATGTTAAGCAGCATGCTGAGGGAAGGGACTATAACAACGAGCAAGACAGACTTGAATTCTGCTCTCTAATGTAGCTAAGAGTCTAGTGGGGAAGACAGACAAAATAATCTTTGGTAGACCTGGGCTAGGAGGAAGTAGAGTGAGGGGCTGAAAGAAGAAAGAGTAGGGTCATCCAATCAATGGGCAGTAAGAGAGAACTGTGTGTGTCTCAAAGTGTGTCTTGAGACATGTCAGGGGTTCTGAGTCCCCTTAAGTACCCCAAAGTTTCAAAGTGAGATTTTGTTTGAATAAAGGCTTTTGTGGCTAAATAAAGATTTAAAAACCACCAATCTAGTCCAATTTCCTCTTTTAATAAGAATAAAACAGGGCGGTGGCTCAGTCGGCTAAGTGTCCAGCTTCGGCTCAGGTCATGATTTCACAGTTCATGAGTTCGAGCCCTGCATTAAATTCTATGTCTGTCTATGCTGGCAGCTCAGAGCTTGGAGCCTACTTTGGATTCTGTGCCTCCCTCTCTCTGCCCCTCCCCTGTTCACACTCTGTCTGTCTGTCTCCCTCTCTCTCTCTCTCTCTCAAAAATAAATAAACATTAAAAAAAAAAAAAGAATAAAACAGGGTCCAGATGAGGTAAATTACATACTTGAGGCAATAATACCTCAAGTTAGTTGTAGACTGGGATACTTGCTTTGAACTTGAGCTGGAAACTACCCACTGATCTGTATGTCACATCATTCTGGCAGATGAACAAGCACTGGGAGTAGATGCATCCAGAATTCACAGGCACTGGCCAGGCAGGCAGTCTGGCCCTGATTGGATGTTGATGCACTTTTCTACCTTAGGTCTCAAGCTGGGTCTCTGTGTCAAAATGATGCCTCCAATTCCTCTCTAATGTTGACCAGCTACACCTTCCAGGAGGAACTCACTGGCTCCAGGAGTAGGTCTGCTTCTGGACCACCTATCTGGTACCCATGCTTTATACTACTAATATCCTCAAGCACCATGTAGTTTGGCAAGTTGAGAGCAAGAACTGAGTTTAACCAGTTATCACAGCCTATTTACTACCTACCCTGAGTTGGCTAGACCCATCTCTCATCTTCCTAACTATCACTAAGCTAATCACTCCTCCCAACCAGGGGTTTAGCAGAATCAGGTTATCAGTAAATTAAAGGACCTATATGGAAAAACCAATATTCCTCTGGTTAACCCCTACTTAACACCTCTCAAGAATGAAATACTGCTTCATAATTTGGAGATTAAACTTTTGTATATATAGAAAGGGGTAGTTTACTTTGGTAAGATGAGCCTGCAGTTTAGGTCTTTAAACTGAGAAAAAACAAATGCTTTGGAATCTGGGGAAAAAAAAAAATGGGTTTAAATCTTAGTGATACCACTTAGTAGTTGCAATATCCTCGGCATTCTCAAATACTCTGAACCTCAACTTCCTCGACAATAAATAGGGAATACTAATAAAATTACCATCACAAACGTGAGACTCAAAATGCTCTTTTGAATCACAGTCACTTATCAAATGTACCATATCAATTTTCACATGAGATCATTAAAATCATACAGTTTTAAATTACCTACCCCTATAGCACAAATAATGGAGAAATGGAACCAAGGTGCTCAGTACAGCATGGGCTAAGTTCAGGATAGCATAGGCGGACCTGGGTTGGAATCTGCACACAGCCCCTGCCACCGCCCCCTCCCTCACAAACTGGAATCCTAGAAAAGTTACTCAACCTCTCTAGCCTCAGTCTCCTCAAGTACAAAGTGCAGCTAATCTAACTCACAGGGCTGCTATTAGTGATGAATGAGATAATGCAAGTAAAGGGCTTTAAACAGGAGCTGGTTTATGGTAAGGGCTCAATAAACAGTAAGTTTTTCTATCGGTAGCTCATTTCCTAAACCCTATTTTCTCTACACCTCTCCAAAACTAGAGAAGCACTTAGCAAAGCCTAAATTACTTCAACAAATAATGAAAAGACAAAAGAAGAGGAAAGGAATGATGGTTGCTATTCCAGACCACTTATCATGCTAATGGAATCTGATATTGGAAAACACAGGTACAATATCCTGAAGAACAAAACCACAGCATGTGCAATCTTTCCAAAAAAGTGGCAAAGAGCACCAAATGTGTCTTAGTTAGGCTATCCACTACCCTTTTATAATTTGGGCCCTACAGTAGTTTACCAAGCAGAAAGAGCTACAGGAAGGCAACTCTGATGCCACATGTAAATCACTACTTCTTTGTAAACCCAACCTTTATTTTTTCAGCTCAAGCTCATCTCTATTATAAGGATTTCACTGACTCCTCCTAGCAGACTCAACCACTTGCCCCACTGAATTTTTTACACACTTCCAATATAACAATTACCTAATAGAGTAGAGCTATTTGCATGCCTCTTCCCTATACTCTAAGTTGGTAAAGATCCCGTCTTACATTGCCAGTGCTTAACACACAGACCTCCATAATTGCAAATTACAAGGATGGATTTCACCTTCTTTTTCACTAACTAAAGCTGCTAAGAGACAGCTGGGTAGACTTTAGTAGAAACTCACATAAACTAAGTCTACCAGACCAGACCCCTGGTTCTTGTTTGTGTGTTTGTTTGTCTGGGAGAAGGGAGCTTGAAGGGATTACTAGCTGTTCCAGCTTCTCAGAGTTATTTTCTCAAACACACAAAAGATAGAACCAGTCCATACAGAATTTCCAGACCACAGATTATATCTTTCTACGTAAACAAAACAAGTAACAGAAGTTTCTGGGATGGATGCTAGTGGTTACATATAAAGTTGACCTCTAGGCACGACACTCTAATGTCTGTAGTATAAGCATATTATACAACTAGAAGCTCTCAAATTCTTAAAACAATAAGGGAAGAAAAGCGAAGAAGCAAAAATAAAAACTGTCTTACATCAAAACTTTAAGTTCTTTTCCCCTCTGCCAATACTTTTTTGCTCTGTATCTCAATGAACCCTGATATATGTAATTGAAATCAGGCTCCCTCAAAGAAGGGTTCATGACTAACAAACCATACGTAGTAACTTCAATACTGTATTTATTTTTTCCAGGGCACTTTCAACTATATCTCACTGAACCACAGTCAACCGTAATCACAGAAACTTAAAACTGGATGGGGCCTTGGAGGTCATTTCCACAACCACCCCATATCACCAACCAAGTGGTATCCAAACACCTCTAGTGGTTGAGAGGTATGGGTCTAAAATGTTTCCTTAAAAATCTTCCCCTGCTCTAACCACCTGTCAGTTTCTCAGTCTCTTCCCGCCACCTTAATAACCCCAATCAAGTAAATCAAATCCACCAAGTCATCCTACCACCAAGCAACAGTCTTAGCTTCTCAAGTGCACCTCTACTCCCTTTCTCTGAGCCTCACCCCCAATTGTCCCCAGTCACCCACCTCCAATACACAGCCAGAGCCTCTAAGATTCTGATCCCTCAGAGATCCCACTGGTGGTGAGTGGACCCCTGACAATCAACCCCCTTCCTCCTATCCCTCTGAGTTGTCCATATGCTGTCCTACGCAAAGCTATAAGCAACCCTTGCTATGAATGTACCTTTGGCCTCACAATAATCTCCCTTTCCTTTCTTACCTTCTATTTACTTCTCAGCGCTATCCCTTCATCCCCTTTAAACTCAATGTCTCTTTCCTCCTAGTGATTCAAGGACCACCGGTAATTCAATACATCAGTTGTTAAATGTCCATTAGACAGGTAAAGGGGACATACACCCTCAAGGAGCTCACCCTCAAAGAGCTCAGAGGTCTAGAAAGAGCCAGAAATAGAGAATCATTTACCCCATTAGACTCAGCTCCTCTGGGAAGCCTTCCCTAGCTCAAATTGAACTGCCCTCTTCTCAGTGCCACCATTATACCTCTGATGCTACGACTAGTTTTCCTTCTGTGTCTCCCATCACTAGGCTGTGGGCTCTTCTATGGAAGGGCCCCTATGTCTCTAGCACTTAACCCAGGACTCAGCACAAACATATGTAATGTTTGTTAAATGAGTGAAACGATGAATTCCGGTATACATTCATTCTTCCATTAGGTGCACAAAACTTTATGACACATTATGTACCAAGTCCTAGAGTGTAATGATAAATAAAACAGTTCTTACATAAAAATAACTCTCAACACTGTAATACTAGATTAGCACTCTTCCCTGGTGTGCGTCCCCAACCCCCACCCCAAACCAAGCCGGTCTTCTCCTACAGCGAAAGTCCGGCCTTCCCACGCAGAAGTCCACGCCCCTCCAACTCAAGCTACCCCTCAGCCCTTCAGTCCTACCCCTACGACCCCCAGTTAATAATCTCAAATCTAACGCCCTCACTTCTTTGGCTTCTCTCCCTGTCCTCAATCTCCACCCTCGAGGTCACGGCAAGTCTTCTATCCCCATGACCGCCTTTCAGTCCCGGAGTGCAGGTTACCTCTGATTTCCCTCTCCGCGCACCCGCCCCCCAGTTGGCTCCTTCCTTCTCAGGGTCCCGCCTCCCCTAGGACCCCACTCCCGATAACCTCTCCTCTCCCTCCCTTCAGGTTCAGGCTGAGCCTCTTCTCTCCTTGACTCTCAACATTTCTTACCTCATCTAGCTCCCGTTCCCCGGCAGCACCTCCTCCAACCTCCACCTCTACCACTGCCGCCATCTTCACAGCTCTCCCCCTCCCTCCGGTCCCCGCGGGAGCCAGCTGCTTCCGCCGCTCAAGTGCTCCTAGCCAATCGGCGGCGCAGGCTCCGGCAGGGGGCGGGGCAACAAGTCAGGATGAGTCTTGAGCGGTACTAAGAGACTATCTACCTGCTGCTCACTTAAAGGTCAAGGAGGGACGGTTTCCATGCGCTTCTAAGCTTCCCTGGGGGAGGGTTCTTGGAAAATGAGAAATTTGGCTTGGATTTTTTCTGTGCAAATATTTCACCAATTCTCCCCTTGGGAGCGCCAAAAAGAAGGGTCTCTACATCGTCAACTTTTGCGACGCTCCCTCACTCTAAGCTCCAACAAGAGAAGCGTAGAGGCTAAGGACTACATTTCCCAGAATACATTGACTCTGACCCGGAAGTTTAGGTTCCGCGCTGTGGACAGATTTATGGTGAGTGGAAATTTGCATAAAATATAACTAAAAATATACCTTTAAAATAGATATAAAACATACATAGATGCACACGAATGCATTTTACTGGCTATATCACATGTCTTCTTGCCTCGATGGGAATCATTTTTCAAAAACAGCGGCTTCTCGAGGCCCCAGGACAAATTCCCGGAATTCCGGAGGCGGAGAGTAGTGCTACGAATCAGAAGTCGGAGGTCAGAGGGCCAAATTGGCGGGAGAAAGGACTTTGTGGTCCGCGATCTGAGGCTGTGGTGGCTCTTCCAGGTCCGTTGTTCCGGGTGAGGGGCTTTGAGGGTTGTTGGGGGCGGGGGGGAGGTGGGCAGTTGCAGAGAATGGGCAGCGGTCAAGGAATGTACAGAACAGCGCGTTCCGAGGAGAGGGGGAAGTGCCTGCACGGTTTAGTCTCCCGAAGCTGAGAGCTGAAGAGTCTCGCACCTAGTAGGTGCTTTGAGGGGCCAAGCTGAATTAATATTTACTAAGTACCCACCATGTAAAAAGGGTTTTGCGTACATCAGGAAGCCATTGATGATTCCTAATAGAGGAGTAACAACGAGAAACAAATTTAAGAAGATTGATTTGAGAGGGGAGAACAAATTAAGAGACTTGTATATTTCGTTGAACATTTGTTGCGTCTTTACTACGTGGTGGGCTCTAGGGGTATAAAGGTGAATGATTTAAGGCACCACTCATGCCCTGGGGGGCGTCCAACGTTCCTGTACTAACCTATTTTGTACTTGCTGCTCCATGGCCCTGTGGTTGCATTCTAGTTGTTTCACGTGTTTGTTGGAATCTCACCACCTGGTCCAGATCCGTTCCCTGCCCACTGTCCCCACAAGCCCATCAAGGGCATCAGAAACAGTCTGACTTCCTGCAAAGATTTCCAGAGAACCAGCCATGGCTAGTTTGTTTTTCTTTTGTTCTCTCCTTCAGGAGTAGCATGAGGATTCTTTCTCTTCTGGAAACTGACAGGACCAAAAAAGGCAGTGCCAAAGTGGTGACAGAAGAGATCTTAGGAAAAAGTATTTTTGCCTTGTACTTGGGATAGCTGCTGGGCCCACAATGGCTCCTGTAAAGATTAGCCACATCGTATCATTTTCCTCTCAGGTATGTTAATTAGCAGTTGTGATTTTTTTCTTGGCAACTGAAAGAAGTGACAAAAGTAGGAGACTTGGCTGCACTTTCAGGAAACTCCCAGTTTAATAGAAGAGACATCGTCCCTTCTTTGGGAATCCAAAGTCAAAGGAGGACACACAGCTCTTGCCCTCAGGTTGTTCCCAGAGCAACGCGGGGTGCATAAAAGAAGTGTTCCTGGGAATTGAAGGTAGAGAAGAAACAACTTCAGGATTCATCCCTTAGTTTGAAGGGAACTGGCAAACCCATAGGCCCAAAGTCTGTACCAGGGTTCCTAGAAGGGCAGTTTAGTTACTCTGTCATTGAGAGCACACCCGGACATTCAAGGTCATCCGTGACCTGTGAGGACATCACCTCCACCATCAAAAGTGATCTCAACCTCCTCCCTAAAAGTTCACTTTTGAGAAATTCCAATTATCCAGATTAGATCTAGATGCTGAGGCCTAAGCCCAGGATTTATACCATGTGGTGATTCTTAAGAACTTCCCACCCTTTCCTTTGCTGTCATTTCTATCCATACCTTTTCTCCCCACTCTTCTTCACCTTCTGTTGCCCTAGTCTTTCTCAAAGGATGCCACTGCATTTTGGGTGGGATAAATCTGCATTTATAGCAGTATCATTTACCTGATGAGGTATTTAGCATCCATGGCCTTCAGACCCTAATGACAGTAATGCTCCCTGGTCATGATGACAGTCAAAAACATCCCCACTCATTTCGGAAAGACTCTTAGAGAGCCTTTTGGAACTAATATATCAACTCCTAAGTGAAAGAAAATAAAAATTGCCCATATCCTTCTTACCTACATAGTCAGCCTAAATGGTTTTCTTCAAAGATTGAGCTTTATAAAGTGCTAGAGAATGTTACTTATCATCTAACACTGAGGTTTTCAAACTGTTCTATGGGCACCCACTTCTAATTGAAATGAGGTGGTGCATGTATGTCTCTAGACCCCCCCAACCTGTGTTTTAACCAGAGCTCTGGGTTTTTTTGCTGAAAATACACACACACACACACACACACACACACACACACACACATTTTAGTGTAAGATTTCAGCTAAAAGGAAGGATTTTATTGCTAAAACAATAACAAGATTGAAAACCATGAGTATAGACTCCCTCCCCTTTACTTACGGATGAAAGAATTTAGATCCAGAGAGAGAAAGTAGTTTGCTCAGGGCCTTGCCACCAAAAAATATCTAACTGTGGGTTAGAACCAAGAATTTCTCTCTCGGTGGGTGCCTGGGTGGCTTAGTCGGTTGTGCATCTGACTTTGGCTCATGTCATGATCTCACAGTTGATGAGTTCGAGCCCCACACTGGGCTTGCTGCTGTCAGCACAGAGCCCACTCCAGATCCTCTGTCTCCTCCTCTGCCCCTCCCCTGCTTGTGCTCTTTCTCTATCTCTCTCTCTCTCTCAAAAATATTTTTTAAAAAATTTTCTCTCTCGGTATTGCTATTGTTGCCTTGGAACAAATCACTTTATTCCTACCCATTAGTTGTAAACTCAGAATAAAAATCCTTGCCTTTCTTTTCTCATAGGGCTACTTTGAAGATAAATAAATGTCTGTGAAAGTACCTTGTAAATGAAGTGAAATAGCATAGTGTGGCAGTTAAAAGCCTGGATTCAGAAAGCTAGATGTTCTGATTTTGGTTGGTTATTTGGCTTTGTGGCCTTGGGTAAGTTTCTGAACTTAAGCTTCAATGTATTGATCTGTTAAGTAAGAACTAATAATAGCAACTAAACTAAATAGTAAAGTGTTAGGAGGATTAAATGAGGTGGTTTGGTAAATGGAGGAGAGGTAAATGGTCTGTAAATCCCTGGCACATGATAGCTGTATTTTTATGGACTCTCCCATCTAGTGGTTCTTCTATCATGGTAAAATGCCTGGAAAGGTTTGGGAATGTAGGAATCCCTCATTCATGGGCATCCTTTTTACCTTTCAGTTCAGTGAAGTTCCTGATTACTCCTTCTCTCTCTGACTTAGGATCCCAAGTATCCTGTGGAGAACTTGCTGAATCCAGACTGTCAGAAGGGACCTTGGCTCAGCTGCCCTCAGGACAAGAGTGGGCAGCTGAAAGTGGAACTCCAGCTGGAGAGGGCAGTGCCCATTGGCTACATTGATGTAGGTGAGTGAGTTCTCTGAGGTCTAGGAATCTGTGCGGGAGATGCAGGAGTCACATTCCCCTCCAAGTGCTCCATAATGTCTCAATTTGGTCTAGCTGAGCACTTTTCATGGAATAAGCCCTTCCTGGTGTGAAGGTGAGATGTGGCCCAGATGCCCTTCTCAGGTGTATGGTGTTGGCAAACTCTGAGGTTTCTGTTCACATAGAATGCAATGGGAGGGGCACCTGGCTGGTTTTAGTGGGTAGAGCATGTGACTCTTGATCTTGGGGTTGTAGGTTCGAGCCCCACATTGGGTGGAGAGATTACTTAAAAATAAAATTTGAAAAAAAAAGTAGTGGGAATGGTATTCCCTGAATTATTTAACATACGTGCCCTGCTTTGATCTGAGTAGTCTGGGTGAAGCCTTAGGATGCTGACATAATTACAAATGCCAACAAATAGAACCTGTAAGCACCTGTAAATATCATTGTCAAGAGGATGCTGGGGGATGGGCTCTGCAGACTAATCTGGGAAGTCTCCATAGGAATTTGCGGGTTGAGAAGGTTGGCCTTAGCATTCTCTGGAGTAGAGAACTAACAAAGACCATTGGCCTCAGCTCTGTAGGGCTCCCTAGCAGGGGTCTAATAGAGACAGAGATTAGCACTGCCTGCCAGAGCCAGAGGACAGGGAAGCAGCAAGTCTATTGAGTCAGGGAAGGTTTCTAGCTGGGAGGACCACTGTGAACCTTCATACTGTCATTTTGTGGACTGAGGTCTCACCCACTTCAGTTGCCGGTTCACTGTGTTCCTTGACCTTTCTGGGCTTCCAACCAGCTCTAGAATGGAAGAATGTCCTTTTCCCACCCGATACCTTGTGTGCGGTCAGGGGAGCATCTGTCTTCCCATCACCCTTAAATCCTTCTCTCAACCTTTTGTCCTCAGGTAACTGCGGCTGTGCTTTCCTGCAAATTGATGTGGGCCGTTCTTCCTGGTCCCTGGACAGACCTTTTGTCACCTTGCTCCCTGCAACCATGCTTATGTCCCTGGCTGATTCAAAGCAGGGGAAAAACCGCTCAGGGGTCCGCATGTTTAAAGATGGTAAGGAAGGCAAAAACAGAAATGGGAAATGGACAGTGAGAGAGACTATAAGAAAGAGATGCAGTCATACTAAGCTAGACAACCCACTAGAGAGGGCCATGGAGCTGTTAGGTGGAATGGTGGGAGGGGCCTGTGAAGGGGCTTGGTCGTATCTGTGGGGGTATGGGGTAGGTAGTGAGTGAATAACTACTGGTATGTTTGTATGAGTTCTCTGTGATGACAGTATATGGGAACCGAGAACATTTATGCACTATGATTTATATTTACACATGATTCGGTGGAGCCTGATGTAGAGCCCGTATTTGTGAGTAGTGTTTTTATCTGTATAAATGTACATTGGTGTGAGTACGGTAGTCGCCCTTTATCCATGGTTTCACTTTCCATGGTTTCAGTTACCTACAGTCCACCACAGCCCAAAAGCAGATGATGTTCCTTCTAACATATTATTAGAAGGTCAATAGTAGTAGCCTCCCTGTGTCACAATGCCTATGTCATTCACCTCACTTCATCTCATCACGTAGGCATTTTATCATCTCACGTCACCCCAAGAAGAAAGGTGAGCAGAGTACAGTAAGATATTTTGAGAGAGAGCGAGAGAGAGACCACATTCACGTAACTTTTATTATAGCCTGTTGTTATAATTGCTCTGTTTTATTATTGTTATTAATCTCTTCCTGTGCCTAACTCATAAATTAAGCTTTATCATAGGTGTGCACGTATAGGAAAAAACATAGTATATACGAGGTTTGGTGCTATCTGTGGTTTCGGGCATCCACTGGGGGCTTTGAACATATCCCCCACAGATGAGGAGGGACAACTGTGTAAGTGTTAGTGTAGAATAAATGTTTATATAAGTGATGGAAGGCTACAGGATGGATATGGTTAGATAGTATATAGTGCTTCCTGAGTTCCAATCCATGCAAATTTCTGTGTTCACTAGGCACTGCAGAACAGACATAAGATCTGATTCCTGGACTTTGGGGACTTACAGTCTAATAAGGATTTGTCTGTGTTGGAGCTGAGGTGTTTGTAATGTTGTGAAGGAACCATGATATGGGAGGGGCATACTAGGTGCAGGGGGTGAGGTGCTACCACAGAGTGCTGGGAAGTAAAGGTGAGAAGGGTTTGCAGTATTGCCATGTCACACAGTGACTATGGAGGCCATGGAGTGTTGTGAGGGAGGTGGAGGTCTCATGGTCCAGGAAGAGCAGATGTAGCTCATCTGATCCACTGGGCTAGTGGTCACCTCAGACCCCAACACTACAGGTACCTCCTGTTTAAAATGAGACATTGGGGGCACTTGGGTGGCTCAGTCGGTTAAGTGTCTGACTCAATCTCGGCTCAGGTCATGATCTTACAGTTTGTGAGTTCAGGTTCTGCATTGGATTCTGCACTGACAGTGTGGAGCCTGCTTGGGATTCTGTCTCCCTCTCTCTCCCTCTCTCTCAGTCCCTCCCTCACTTGTGTGCTCTCTCTCTCTCTCTCTCTCTCTCTCTCTCTCTGTCAAAATAAATAAATAAACTGGGGCACCTGGGTGGCTCAGTCAGTTAAGCGTCCAACTTTGACTCAGGTCATGATCTCATAGCTTGTGGGTTCGAGCCTCACATCAGGCTCTGTGCTGACAGCTCAGAGCCTAGAGCCTGCTTCAGATTCTGTGTCTTTCTCTCTGCCCCTCCCCGGGTCATGCTCTGTCTCTCTCTCTCCTTCAAAAATAAATAAACATTAAAAAATAAAATAAATAAAGTTTAAAAAAAAACTTTCATAAGTAAATTGACACATTGGCAAGGTCCCTAGAGAGGTATAGAATGAGGATGTGCTGGGAACAGTGTGGAACCGTGACAGAGGAGCGATGGGGGGAAGGCAAGGCACCAGGTCTGAGTGCACCTTAACTGGCCTACTTACCACTGCCAAACCCTGAGCACCAAAGCCTAAGGGGACAGTTACTGATGGCCTCCATTCCTTTTGTTGGAGTTTAATCTGTATAGTCCCTGTCTTTCCTCTCCTCAGTATTGACCTTCTCTTTCTTTGTCCCTCCCATTCACACAGTTCCTCTGCCTCTCATTTTCTTTCTTTTTCCCTTCAGAAGATTTCCTGGCTGCGGCCTCAGGTGAGCCCTGGGATCGACTTCGCCTGACCTGCTCCCAACCCTTCACACGTCAGCAGTCTTTTGGTCTGGCCTTCCTCCGGGTGTGTTCCTCCCTGGACTCCTCAGATGACCCTGTGGGGGATCTCTCTGCTCCCGGGAGCACTAGGCTAAGCCAGGTATGTACAATGGTGGAACAAGGACTTCATATTTTCCCACTTTTCTCCGTTTCAGGTTAGAAGACTGGGGCTTGATTGAGGGATAAACACTGAAAGCCACCTTCCCCCCTACCACACACACACATTCAAGTAAAAACAGAAATGGGCTTGCTACCTTTCCTTACAGCTAAGAGTGAACGCCTCTCCATCCCTTTTGCCCTTGGGAGATTCAAGGCAGTGAACCTTCAGTGCAGTGTACACAAAGCTGTAGGGCCATTGGTTCTTTAGCAAGAATGAAATTTCTTTTTGGATTCAGACTTAATCCACTTTACGTTTAGGTTCCTGTGGGCTACAGCTTTCATCAGACTTTTCCTTCTAGCACCTGAAAGCCCCAGGGCTCACTTACTATCTCTCTGTCATTGTTGTTGCCTGACCCACCTGCCAGGAAAGCCAGTTATAATGTTAGATATGTGTTCTGCAATTTCATTTGTTTTCCTGCTTTCTCTCCTTGTACAACACACACATGCTGCTAAGAGAAGATGGATAGGTATCTGGTCAGTTTACCTCCCCTCTTCTCAGCCAGTTTTCTAGTTATTTTTTATTCCTCAGCCTATTCTGAATCCTCCTGCTTTCTTGTCACTGTGTCTTCATTTATCTTTCCAATACCCTCTACCATAATTCACTCAAAAACAAATACAAAGATGGAATCACACAAAGCAAGAGTTGTAGAATTTTAGAGGTCAAAAATACTTAGAGATCATCAAGCCCCAGCCACCTTATTTTATGTGTCAGCTAGGGACACTTGCATATTCAGATTCACACGGTGAACCAGAGCAGAAGACGGACTAGAAATCAGGTCATCTGTCATTATACCACAGTGCTTCCTATGCACGTAATACACCTCTAGAAGCTCCAAACATCCGGGGCACCTAGTGGCTCAGTCGTTTAGGTGTCTAACTCTTGGTTTCGGCTCAGGTTGTGATCTCATGGTTTGTGGGATTGAGCCCCACGTTGGGCTCTGTGCTGACGGCTCAGAGCCTGCTTGGGATTCTCTGTCTCCCTCTCTCTCTCTCTCTCTCTCTTTCTCTCAAAATAAATAAATAACTTTAAAAAAAATGAAGTTCCAAACATCTGACATAACCAAAAGAAGTTCAGTTCCAGGAGTGAACATTACAAGTGTCACTCTTGTTGAGGTTACTGAGAAAAACAGACCGAGCATCAGAAGGAGGAGGAAGGAGGAGGAAGAGGAGATGCTTCTGTAGTACAGCCTCGGGAGAGACCTAGAGAACGGAGACCAAGTAAAGCCTGGTCTGAGATTTACTCCTCCTTCATGGGAAGGGCTAAAAAATGCAGCAGGACCAGTGGAAGCCGCTCCATGTGCTCTGCCAGGTTCCAGTATTGTGGTGCCAGGGGGCTGACACGAATGGAGCTACAGCCCCGTGGGCCTGGCCTCAATAAAATGAAAGCTTTGTGAGATTAGGGACCTGTTTGTCTTGTTCCATACTGAGTCCTGGCAGCTGGAACAGTGCCTAGAACAAAGTAGGCTTTTAGAATAACTTACCTTTCAGGGGCAAGTTGTAGATAGGATCACCACCATAAAGTTTACCATCCAAACTGAGACATTTGGAGAGGAAAAAGAGTGCTATTAATTACATAGAGACAACAGTATTGTCCCAGGCAAAACAGGACATACGGTCTCCCTAATTATAGGCTAAATAAGGGCTTCTTTTGGCCATCTAAATTACTCTGCACCTTTAAGACCAATGAGGGAGTCAGCAACTCCAGAGCCATAATGTTAGAAGGACCTTGACCATCAACAGCAGAGTGAAACGTATTACACATACCTCAGTGAAACCACAGGGAAAGAAATTCTAAAATGTGTCTACAAGAGAGGGTTGATGCATGGAAACAGATTGATGGCACTCAATTTTATAATTTAAAATGTCTAAAATTTAAGGTGTATTGTTCTAATGGTATATTATAGTGAAAGCAAAACGTACGGGCTTTTAACCCCGTGACATAGGGTCTTTTAAGGCACTGGTTTTCCAGTTAGGAAACTGAAGCACAAAGAACTTTAGTGAGATGTTCCAGGTCACACTGCTAAATAAGTCTTAGAGTGGATTTGAATCCAGGCCACCTGACTCCATGTAACCTGTGCTTGGAAGCTCAGTTCCTAATGATTAATCTCACTTAGAGTTAAATAAACCATAAATTCTCCACACCCATCTAGTTACCCTTTCTAGTGGTATTTGCTCTAAAGTATATGAGACAAGGTAAAGAAAAAATAGAAGCCCAGGAAAATTAAAATATTTCTAAATTAATGCTGCATCCAAGATGAGATTGTAATGGCAATTAAAAAATATTAAACGGTAGGGGCACCTGGGTGGCTCAGTCGGTTGAGCATCCGACTTCAGGTCATAATCTTGCAGCTCTTGAGTCCAAGCCCCATATCGGGCACTGTGCTGACGGCTCAGAACCTGCAGCCTGCTTCAGATTCTGTCTTCCTCTCTCTTTGCCTCTCCCCTACTCATGCTCTGTCTCTCTCTCTCTCTCTCTCAAAATAAATAAACATTAAATAAAAAAATTTTTTAAAGTATTAAACGGTAAATGTGATTACATACATAAATACATAAACAAGCTGTGAATGTGAGTAAAAATACTACTTCTCATGTTTGCAGAATGAGGCCAAAATCATGCCTTACAAGAAAGATGTTTACCTTTAAAAGAATCTCTGATAGGGGCACCTGGATTGCTCAGTTGGTTAAACGATTGACTTCTACTCAGGTCATGATCTCATGGTTTGTGAGTTCAAGCCCCGCATCAGGCTCTGTGATGACAGCTCAGATCCTGGAGCCTGCTTCAGATTCTGTGTCTCCCCCTCTCTCTGCCCATCCCCTGTTCATGCTCTGTCTCTATCAAAAATAAATAAATATTTTAAAAATAAAAGAATCTCCAGTAGAAGAATCAACTGTAAATTAAAGACAAAGTTTTTTCATTTTTTTAAATTCAAGGGAAAAAGGAAATTTGGAAAAATAAAAAAGGAAATAGGTGCAGGTGAATTGACAGATAAATTGAATAGACAAAATAGAAACCGTAGCACATACCACATAAATAAAATCTAGGTAGAAATGATCTCTTGCATGATTATCGCACGTAGAAATTTTTGGAGTTAGAAGTAGAGAGGTTTAGGGGCGCCTGGGTGGCGTAGTCGGTTAAGCGTCCGACTTCAGCCAGGTCACGATCTCGCGGTCCGTGAGTTCGAGCCCCGCGTCGGGCTCTGGGCTGATGGCTCGGAGCCTGGAGCCTGTTTCGGATTCTGTGTCTCCCTCTCTCTCTGCCCCTCCCCCGTTCATGCTCTGTCTCTCTCTGTCCCAAAAATAAATAAAAAACGTTGAAAAAAAAAAATTAAAAAAAAAAAAAAAAAAGAAGTAGAGAGGTTTATAAAATGCCTGTGATAGTTACATGGAGAGGCTAATGGTAGAAAAGAGACTTGAGGTATCCATATATACATACACACATACACATTTCTTTCTATAAATGGCTAGAAATGGTGGCTTAAATTGGTAGGTTTTTAGTTGTAGATGAACAAAATTTTCACAAAATAAATCATACTGGAAATTAAATAATACTATTAATATTTAGAAGATAAAAATGATAAAAATGTCCCCAAAGAGTTCAAAATAGAACTATTCTTAACTACGGAGAAATATATGGGTATGCTTTGTTTCTTTCATGTAGGTGTATAAAGAGATAAGTGATTGGAGTTTTGTACCTACATGAGTGAATTTTATATATGTACAGATTTAAACTACAGCGTATACGCTTTCAAAAGTTCGCACATGATTATTATTCCCATGACCCCGTTTTTCCCGACAGCATATATTTGATTCTGGGGACTTTCAGGATCATGACAAAACCCTTAGCATTGAGGAACTAACTTTACAACATTACTGAATCTCGTATCTTAGAGCTAGAAGAGAGTGTGCACACAAGCAAAGGTACTGTGTAAAGTTATAGAAAGTATGCTTAGTCATTAAGCTGAAGTCCTCAGGTTTGGGAATAGCCCTGGTACAGGTGGCAGCGTCCCCTGGTGGTGAATGTCTGTAGTTCATATTGCTCCATTTTCTTCTCAGGGTTCTGATGCTCAGGAGTCTGGTCCAAGCCCCTGGCTGGCTAATCCTTCCATTCGGAGGACGTTCTTCCCAGATCCCCAAACGTATGTAGCTACCAGAACGGAGGTCCTTGTCCACTTCTCAGTTCTTTCTCCCAAAAAGAGAAAGGCTACCAAGTCACTCACAGGCACACAAGCCCTGCCTGGTTTCCCCCCACTTAATCACAACCTCGGGACCTAACCCTATCTGTATATCAAACTGGCTTTCTTGGTTAGAGGTCACTGACTTAGGTAAGAGGAATGGAGTCTCTTTTCTGAGTGAAACCGAGTGCTCTCTGTTTCCCTGCAGGAGCACCAAGGAAATTTCAGAGCTTAGGAATATCCTAAAGCAGCTGCAGCCAGGGGCTTTGGGACGTTCAGCCTGCATGGTACTTTCAGCTGCCCGCAGGGTGCCCCCCGTGAGTATGGCAAGCACAAAAAACATCCAGGCAGAACCAGGTCCCAGTCATCCAGCCAGCACAGGTGAGTCCCCATTACCTACCTTTGGCTCCTTGCTCTCCCTGGCACCATCCTTCCTCCCTGAATCCACTGCTGCTATAGAAGGGTGGCTTACAAATGGGACTTCCTGTGGGAGAAAAGACCATTGTCAGTGTCTTGTTACCAGAGGAGAAATCAAATACTATATAGTAATTGAAATCAGGAATCCTTATTTCTTCGGGCCCCAATTCCCCCATATTCACAATGAAGGAGTTAAACCAAATAGTATTTCGGCCTTTTGCAGTATTAATGTTTTGTGATCACTTCAGAAAGACAGTTAAGTCAGGGTGATGGTGTATGGAGCTTGTTGGGGAAATAAAGTAGGAGAATAGCATGGTTTTATCACAGAGGAAGAAAAGATTCAGCATTTTGGAGCTCCTACTTAGCTCTAGACATTGCTAACACACTTTTACTAACTTAACTATTTAATGTTTATAACAAATTGCGAAGTAAATACTGTTATACTCATTTTACAAAAGAATCTGAGGTATTTCTGAATCACACAGCTAATAAGTGGCAAAACCAGGATTTGAACCCCAGAGTTCTTGTTCTTTTTACTGTTCTAGATAGCAAAAGAGAAAACAAGTAGAGTTCTCACTGAAAACCTTTGGTTTCACTCATTGCTTCACTGGGAAAATTTTTAAAAAGGAAACAGGTGATTTGTCATTTCAAAGAACTGACCAAAATTACTGAAATAGTAAGCATATTATCTCATGGCAGAAATAGGGTACATTGTTTGTCTACTGTTGCACGATGAATTACCCCAAAACTTGGTAGCTTATGATAGTATTTATCATTTCAGTTACTCATGGTTAAGAATCCGGGCATGACTTAACAGCATCTTCCAGCTCCAGATCTGACACAAAGCTATAGTCCTTTCAGGGCTCCACTGGAAATGATCTGCTCCCGAACTCAGTCACATGGTTGTTAGTACGATTTAGTTCCTCGTGGGTGGTGGGACCAAGGCTTCCCTCAATTCCTTTGCCATGAGAGCCTCTCCCAGGAGCATCTCACAATGTGGAAGCTTGCTTCATCAGAGTGAACAAGCTAGAGGGCAAGAGAGAGCATGCTAGTAAGAAAGAAGTCAGTCCAGGGCACCTGGCTGGCTCAGAAGAGCATGTGACTCTTGATCTTGGGGTCGAGAGTTCAAGCCCTATGTTGGGTATAGAGATTACTAAAAATAAATAAATAAACTAACTAAAAAAAGAAAAAAGAAACAAGTCGGTCTTTTATAACCTGATCCCAGGAGTGGCATCCCATCACTTTTGCCATATTTTATTCATTACAAACAAATTACTAGGTTCTGCCTAAATTCAAGGGGAGTCATGACTACCAGGAGGCAGGAATCAATAGGAGTCCTTTCAGAAGCTGTCTACCACATAAGGAAGGATGTAGTTTATTATTTTAAGAGACAGAAAATGGGAAGGAGCTAACCTGTTGGGGGCACCCAGTCAGCTGGACACTGGAGCTATAAAAGTACCTACAAACTTTCTATATAACTCCTATATATAACTCCTAACTCCTATATCAAGTATTTCATAAGTTCTGAATAGCTAGACAAATGGTTGTTGCTGGATTTTGTTGCCACTCATTTGACAGATATCTGAACATGTCTGTGTTCAAGGCTCCATGCTAGGTGTCAGGGATTCCACAGCACAGAAAATAGCAGTTCTCCTACCCTAATGGAGAGGCATCTCCATGTAATATAAGTAAGTCTACAACTGCAAACTGTGATGAGTACTTCAAAGGCAAAGCATAATAGGATGATCAGATTTAGATTAGAGAATTCAGGGAAAGTGCCTCACAGGAATTAGTATTTCATGTGAGACTTGAAGAGTGAGAAAGAATTAACCAGGAAAAATGGATAGAAAGACTATTCTTAAAAGAAAGAACATCATGGGGCGCCTGGGTGGCTCACTGCATTAAGCATCCAATTCTTGGTCAGCTCAGGTCATGATCTCACGGTTCATGGGTTCCAGCCCTGAGTCTGACTTCTTGCTGACAGTGCCTGGCCTCCTTGGGATTCTCTCTCTCTCCCTCTCTCTCTATCCCTCCTGTTTGCATGTGTGCTCTTTCTCAAAAATAAATAAACGTTAAAAAAGGAAAAAGAGGGGCACGTGGGTGGCTCATTCAGTTGAGCATCTGTGAGTTTGAGCCCCGTGTCTGGCTCTGTGCTAACAGCTCAGAGCCTGGAGCCTGCTTCAGATTCTGTGTCTCTCTCTCTCTCTCTCTCTGCCCCTCCCCCTCTGTCTCTCTCTTTCTCTCTCTCTCTCTCTCTCTCAAAAATAAACATTTAAAAGCAACAAAAAAAGAAGGAACATCATATGTGAAGGCCTTTTTGTTAATGAGCTAGATTTAATGAGTATTTCTAACACAGAGCTCAGACCAGAAGAGCAAAACTCAGAGAATAATGTGGGCAGGACGAAGAGACAGAAAGTGCAAGCTCACAGGTGAGTAGATCAACCTGAAAGAGCCAAATCACCTCCCCAAACCTTATTGTCCACCTACACCTGTCCTTCCCCCACTTGTGTCTTAGTTAGATCACCGAGTACCATTAAGTCTTGATCTCATGGTCTAGACCCAGAGGGTAGTAGAGAAAAGATGTCCTTGTCCACATGTTGTCAACTAAGCAAGGAGGTAGCTCTGTAGTAAATCAGAATCTGAAGATGGGTACTCTGTATCTCATGGACTTCATTAAAATTGAAATCTTTTTCTGCTTTAAAGAACACTACCAAGAAAATAAAAAGACAAGTGACAGAATATGTGAGAAGATATTTGCATATCATATATCCAATAAGGGACTTGTTTCTAGAATAATAGAGAAAGCTTACAGCTCAACAATAAAAAATAACCTAATTTTTTAATGGACAAAAGATCTGAATAAACTTTCCTCCAAAGAAGATAAACAAATGGCCAATAAGCACATGAAAAAATGCTTAGTATCTTTAGCCATTAGAGAAGAGCAAATCAAAACCACAGTGATCACACCCACTAGGATAGCGTAATCAAAATGACAATAGCAGGGGTGCCTGGCTGGCTCAGTCTGTGGAGCATGCAACTCTTGGTCTCAAGGCTTTGAGTTCAAGCCCTACACTGGGTGTAGAATTTACTTTAAAAATACATTACAAAAAAGAAGAAGAAGAAGAAGACAATAACATGTTGGCAAAGATGTGGAGAAACTGGAACTTTCATATATTGCTGGTGAAAATGTAAAATGGTGCAGCCACCTTCATAAACAGTTCTTCAAAAACCTGAATATAGAGTTACCATAGGACCCGACAATTCCGCTCCTAGGAATAGACCCCAAAGAACTGGTAGCAGGTGTCCACACAAAGACGTATAGTCACATGTTCACAGCGGCATTATTCATAATAGCCAAAAAGTGGAAACAACCCAAATGTCCATCAACTGATGAATAGATAAGCCAAATGTGGTGTATTTATACAATAGAATATTGTTCAACCATTAAAAAAGAATGAAGTACCAACACACAATATGGATAAACCTTAAAACATGCTAAGTGAAAGTAGTCAGAAAAGACCACACATTATATGATTGCATTTACGTGAAATGTCCAGAATAGACAAATCCATACAGATAGAAAGTAGATGAGTGGTTGCCAGGGTCCTGGTGAGTGTGGGTGTGGGAGTGACTACTAATGGGTTTAGGGGTTCTTTTGGGGGTGATAAAAATGTTCTGGAATCAGATAGTCGTGGTGGTGACACAACCCTGTGAATATCCTAAAAATGTTGAATAGTATAATAGGATGAATTTTATGGGCTGTGCATTATATCTGAATAAGAAAAAATAATTTTAAAAACCTGAGAGAAATAATAGAACTTCTGTTCTCAGATGGTCAAGGTTAAGTGACCTCCCTCAAGTTGGGTACATCAAGTGGGAAAACCAGGACTCCAACCAGGGCTTTGGGCTCCACATCAATGCATCCACACTCTTCTGTCCTAACTGGAGGCTCCTTTAGTCTTTGTGGCCTATTATTAATAGCTGGTCTTTATTCTCTGTCACAGGCCTTTATCCAGCTCAAACTCTCGGCCAAACCGGAGGGGGATAGCAAAGGCAGGGCAGAGAGAACACCAGCGACCCCAGGCCCAAAGCAGTGGGGTCCAGGATAGTGCGCTGTGCCCCATCTGCTCAGGTGAGCTGCTGGGGCATAGGGGTTATTGTGGGACTGCTAGGTATCCCTTGAGGCAGGACTGGGAGACCTGGGAATGCTGCCAGGGAACATTCGAGCTGGGACTCCTGCTCTTCTCCACACACAGACAAGTCTATATTGAGGACATGCTCACATTGTGTTGGCCCAGCTGAGGCAGGGACACAGGCCCTGTCCCCAGGAGAAACATGAAACAAAACAATATAAAATACTAGCAGAGAGGGCCTAGCATTTCCTTCACAGCTTTTTTCTCCATGTCCCAGTTCTCTAAGTCCCTGTTCAAATGGTACTTATTTGCCAAGTCTTGTCTCATTTTAGATAATCTGTCCCAACCTGCAACCCTGCAGCATTCTCTGATTCCCAGCGCTTAGCACTTTTCCCTTCTGCTTTGTGTCACAGTTGCTTGTGGCCTTAGCTTATCTTTACCCTTGACCTCTACAGTCCAGAAGGACAGGCCTGGGTTTACACCCCTCAGCTCCTGGCACAGTGTAAGGCATACAGTAAACCCTTGATAAATGTTTGGTGGATTCACGAGCAGATAATGTCAGGAGTAGACTATCCAGCCAGAGTAAACTTCCTGCAAAAACAGCCCGCACTGGGAGCAGGCCCAGCTTTGCTAACCTCCTTCTCTCCCCCTTAGGCTCCTTCAGCATCAAGGTTCTTCCCCGGCACGCTGCGACTTGTGGAGAGACCTCCCCACCTCACCCAGCCTCTCCCTCCTCATCACCATCTTCATCGCAGTCTGTACTGTGGGTGTCCTCCCCGGACAGCTCACCACCCACTTCCTGGGTCCAGTGCCCTTTATGCCAGTTGGATTTCTCAGCAGGAGAAGTAGAAGAACATGCCAGCATGTGTGGGGAGTTCCCTCAGGCATGAGCCATGAGGTCCTGTGGTTTTGGCCCCCCTGCCCTCAGTGACTAAAACTGGGGAGTGGATCTCTTGACTGCGGAGAAGAGCTAATAAGGCCAGGCCGCCCTCTCTCCTTCTCTCCACTCATTCCCCCAGGACTCTGCCTCAGGGTACCTCTGGGCCCAGCCTGCTCTCCACTCCCAGTTGTCAAGGCTTCTGTCACCATGGCACCCTGTTCTCCCAAAGACAGTTCCATCCTTTTCCCCTTTGGAACTTCTGGGATAGAATTGATGATCTCTCTGGGGCTTTGGGGCATAATCCAGAACATCTTCCTCTCAGTGAGTGATCAGCATCCTCATGCCCATTTTCCTGAAAGGAAAACTGGACCCAGTGAAAACAGATGGGACCCTGTGGTATACTGGGAAGTTGAGTGCTTTTTGAGCTTAACTCCCAGTATCCTTGGTTGGTTCCCTCCCTACATACAATCAAGTAACAGTGTTGCTGTATGACCTTAAGCAACTTGAGTTCTTCATCTTGGACTCAATTAAGCATCCTGCTTGCAGAGCAATTCCAGAGATCAGATGGGTTAATGACTAAGGAATAGTTCTAGGCTTGGCTATGGAACCTTGGACAAAACCCAGTCCCCACCTGTACAATGAGGCAGTTGGACCAGAGGGTCTCTAAGGTCCCCTCCACCTATAACATTCTAAATTCTATTCCCACACCTTCCTTGAGCAACTATGTCCTCTCCCCTTTCCCAGAAGTTTTCACTGTGTGGTATTCATCAGTTCCTCTGGTCTCCAGGGTACAGGGCAAAGGGGGAGCAGCTGGTCCTGGCAAAGGGAGGGCCAAGGGCGGGGTTTTGAACTCAAGTGTAGGAAAGAGGAAGCTGGGCACAGTCAGGGGAGTAGCCAGAGCAGTTCAGTCCTTCGGTCCCTGCCAGCCTAGGTGGGTGCAGCCATGGACCTCCTCACGGTAAGAGGCCTGTTCTCCTACCATTCCTCATCCTGGTCCCATTTCTGACCATGATTAAAACAGTAGATTGAGCCACAGGGACAGTAAGGATATCCCAGCTGCCATGGAGGTGATGAACATTGCCATGTTGGTGGAGGAGAGCCCTTGGAGTCCCGAGCCTGGGCCCAGAGAGGAGCCCTGGGGGTGGGCTAGGCCTGGTACAAGAGAAGGACAAGGCAGCACTGAGGGAGAAATGCTACTGAAAGCAGGATTGGGCAACGCCAAGGTAGGTTGGTGGGGAAGGAGCATTGGGATGTTCTAGGAGGCCAGGACAGAGCTGAGGGGCTTGGAGAAAGCCCAGTTCAAAGACCCTCCTGTGTGGACATGTCTGGACCTGTCCTTCGGAGGCTCTGGGACTCTCAGAGGGATGAGCAGCTGGAAGATGAAGTCAACAAGATGGGAGCTGGGTCCTGGGCGGATCCTGTGGTAGATTCCGAGCATGGCCCCGTTCACCTGCTTTAACCTACCCTTTTTCAGGGTGCCCATGCTAGCCCAATGTGTGCAGGTTCCTGTGAGGGTAGAAGTTGTGCTGGGGAAGGGATCCCCAGCCAGACCCAGGCCTGGCACTGCCTTTAAGGATCTACACAATAAAGTGGTGACTAAGAAAATGTTGGTAATCTTCAATGCTGCTGGCCTTTAAGATGGAGGCAGGTAGCCGTAAACTAAGGAATGAAGGGAACATAGCTCTAGAAGCTGGAATGGGATTTTCCCTTAGAGCCACCCTCTCCTGCCAATACCTGGACTTTTTAGCCCAATGATACCAATTTCTGAATTCTGACCTCTAGAACTGTAAGAATAAATTTGTATAGTTTTAAGCTAATGGTTTTTAAAAAGAGAAAGATGCTTTTTTCAACCAAGACCAATTTTCTTAATATCAGTATTTCAATAAATGAGATTATTTACTAAAAGCTTACAAAATCTATACAAGAAACTACTATGGTATGAAAGGGTATTTCCAAAATGATTGATTCCCAAAAAACATGGAAATGAAATTTATCTCCTACACAGACATAATTTTGAGGGGACATTCATGTCATTATATAAGATGATTACATTGGATAAAACATATACTAAAGTGTAGGATGTACATTTGATATAGAGTTTAATTTCAGATAAAGGTGGTAGCATTGTTAATTTCCTTCTTAGAAGAAAGTGGAATCATTTATTTGTATTATCACATCCCACATTTTCGATGTTTCAAATAAGTAAAGATTCCAGAAATCCAAAACTAGTAACAATAATTCCTATTTGAGTTGAGAAGCATCATAAAAGTAGTTAAGAACACTAACTCCTAAGCCAGACTACCTGGCTCCGTATCTCATAAAGTGGCTTAGCATGTCTGTATGTCAGTTTCCTCTCCTGTTGAAGGGGGTGTGATCACTCCTACCTTACAGGGTTATTGTAAGGATAGTTACTGTACTTGTGAAGTGCTCAAATAATGAGCATATATAGGCACTACACTAAATGTCCTTTGAAAGCAACACTGTTGGTATGTGTTTGGGCTAAAGCAAAATAGAACGGTGGCTGGGTTGAGGGCTTAAAGATGGAAGGGTGAGGGAGGCCTCAGAGCAAAGGGGGTTGGAGACTGGGGATCCCACCGTCTCCATCCTTTATCCAGCCACAGCCCAACTGGACGGAGATTGTGAACAAAAAGCTAAAGTTCCCACCTCCGCTCCTGACTGCCATCCAGGAGGGCCGCCTGGGCCTAGTGCAGCACCTGCTGGAGTCCGGGGTGGAGGCTTCAGGCAGCGGGCCAGGCGGGCCCCTGAGGAACGTGGAGGAGGCCGAGGACCGCTCCTGGAGGGAAGCTCTCAATCTGGCCATCCGGCTGGGCCACGAGGCCATCACCGATGTGCTGTTGGCCAATGTCAAGTTTGACTTCCGGCAGATCCATGAGGCACTGCTAGTGGCAGTGGACACAAACCAGCCAGCAGCGGTGCGTCGCCTGCTGGCCCGGCTGGAACGGGAGAAGGGCCGCAAAGTGGACACTAGGTCTTTCTCACTGGCTTTCTTTGACTCCTCAATTGATGGCTCACGCTTTGCCCCTGGTGTCACTCCACTCACCCTGGCCTGCCAGAAGGATCTGTATGAGATCGCACAGTTGCTTATGGACCAGGGCCACACCATTGCCCGGCCCCACCCGGTCTCCTGTGCCTGCCTCGAGTGCAGCAATGCCCGCCGCTACGACCTGCTGAAGTTCTCCCTGTCCCGCATCAACACCTACCGCGGCATTGCGAGCAGGGCCCACCTCTCGCTGGCCAGTGAGGATGCCATGCTGGCTGCCTTCCAGCTCAGCCGGGAGCTCAGGCGCCTTGCACGCAAGGAACCTGAGTTTAAGGTTGGTTTCTCATACTTTCTCCTGCCCTTGGTCCCCTGCATCTGTCCTTCCACATGGTCAGGGGTGGGCTTGTGGTGGGTGTTCCAGGAAGTGGAAAACAACAGAAAGATAATGAGACCTAGTTCTGTTCTCGGTAAATCTCCATTTATATGGGAAGAGAGCCATCACTCTAGGGCCACCTAGATTTATGGGGCAGCACAAACCCCACCCTAGGGATGCCCTGGGTCTGTCTGAGGAAGGAGGGAGAGCACAGATAGAAAAGCAGCTAGACAGACTTAGAGATGACATTCAGTGGGACCCGTCCCTTCTTTTTAAAATTTTTTTTAATGTTTATTTTTGAGACAGAGAGAGCATGAGTGGGGGAGGGGCAGAGAGACAGAGAGAGAGACACAGAATCTGAAGCAGGCTCCAGGCTCTGAGCTGTCAGCACAGAGTGCAACGCTGGGCTCGAACTCATAAACTGAGAGATCATGACCTGAGCCAAAGTCAGATGCTTAACTGACTGAGTCACCCAGGCGCCCCTGGGACCCATCCTTTCTGAAAACCTACCGTGCGGCCCCATATTGAGCATTGTGAGTTGGAGCCTCGAGCTTGTGATCGGCAAGAGTGAGGTGGACAAGCCACTCCTAGGATGCTCAGCTTCATTGGAGTGCCTCTGTGGAGGGTGCTCCATGGTTTCCAAAACCCAGAAAAGAGAGGTCAGGAAGCTACAGCTGTTGTGTTCCATGCAGACTCCTTCAAAGAAGCAAAATTTATCTTGGCTGCACAGCCAGGAGGTTTAATAACAAGTGAGGAGGAGGAGTAGGGAGGATATTTGCAGTAGGGGGTGCAATCCAAGCAAGGCTGTTGGGTAGGAAAAGTACACATGGTGATGAGTACAAGGGGCTGCTCGGGACAGAGAAGGAGTGAAGGGGAGCGGGGGAGGCCTGGAAGCGGGGACTGGTCAGGAGCCTTAAATACCACCAGCCCTGTCCTGTCCCTCACTCATCCACCAGCACCCTCTCTGTGCCAGGCACACTTGGTCCCCAGGCTCGAGATTACCATTAGGTGGGGAAACAGAGTTCTGAGGCAGGATGTGGCCCATGCCAGGTGCACTGGGGAAACAGCATGCTGTTTCACCAGAGTTATGGAGGGATCAGAGCCCCCACCTCACAGGTAGCAGGAAAGAGTGGTTCCTCTGAAGGACTTTCCCTCCGTGCTCACAGTGGCCCACTGAGGGAGGCAGCACCGATTGTCATCCCCACCCTCCAAACCAGGGACCTAAGGCCTGCAAGGAGAAGCACCTGGCCCAATGTAACACCACCTGAGGGACAGTGCTGGGTGCAGGTCTAGCCTCCCCAAATTCTTGCCTGCATTCTCTCTGGGATTGGGGCCCTGAGCAAAAGCGAGAATAGATTGGGTAAAGTGGAGCGAGAACTGCCTTACTCATGTCTGCTTCTAACATTGCTGGCACGGATTCTCATGTAAGGTAGGTGCTCAAAAAACTCAATGAAATGAACACAAGAAAGGCATAAAGAGGATGAGAAGTGGAACAGGAAACAGGGACCAGGAAAGGAGGTACAAGGGACGGGCAAAGGTGGTAGAGGGGTTTGGGTTGCAGTGACTTAGTGATGAGGTTGATGGAGCACCAGAGAAGCAAAGTTGACACAAGAGGCCCCTAATTATAACAAGGAGGAGAGCTGAGGTGGCAGAGAAGGAACGGAGGACTCAGGTGACATCATATGTGGGGAGGTGATGGCCTGAGGCAGCACAGAGGTAGCCAGGCCCACTGTTGGGAGGGTGGAGCTGACTTACCAGAGCTGTGTCTGCAGGGCGGTGGGCATACACAGATCTGCTTCCCTGCAGCCTGAGTACATTGCCCTGGAGTCGCTGAGCCAGGACTATGGCTTTGAATTGCTGGGCATGTGCCGGAACCAGAGTGAGGTCACCGCAGTACTCAATGACCTGGGCCAAGACAACGAGACTGAACCCGAGGCTGAGGGCCTGGGCCAGGCCTTTGAGGAAGGCATCCCCAACCTGGCGAGGCTGAGACTGGCCGTCAACTACAACCAGAAGCGGGTCAGCTGGGCCCTACCTACCTCCCCCACCCCTGCCCTAATCCCTGCCTTGCCATGGCTAGGTATTCCCCAGTCCAGCCTAAGTAAGTCCTCCCCCTGCCCTCTGAGACCTGATCCTGAGCACCCTTCTAGCTAGGCCCTGGTCCTGTGGGCCTCCCCAACCCCCTTCTTACCTTCAGTCTAAGCCCCTAACCTCTCCCCAGGCCTTGGAAGTCCCATTACCCACCAGGACTCTACCTTCAGACCAGACATCTGGGTTTTATTCAGCTCTGCCTCTGGCCTATTGTGTTAGTTTGATCCAGTCTTCTTCTGTTGTTAAACTTCGGTATCTCTATGTATTCAACAAGAGTAGACTAGATCTCTCAGGGCTTAGATACCAAGTGATTCCATTATTCCTTACCTTATTAGATGCCTGCCCCCATAAGCTGAAGACATGCTCCCTTTCTAGCCTCTCCCACCCCTTACTCCTCCATCTCACCCATCTTCAGATATCCTATCTCACCAGTAGCTTAACCAAAAACTTTCCTTCATAATGGCTCCCCTGGCCCTGCCTCCCAAAACATCAAATCCTACTCTCCCTGTTCCTCCCCTCCTCAAGACTGGTGTCCCACATCTCTAAGAAGGCAGAAAACCCTGTGGGTTCTGGGACTCTGGTACCTAGTTCCACCCACCACTACCTGGCTTAGACTCAAGAAAGAAAGAGGAATCCAGAGAGTCCAGAAAAATCTTTTGAGTTAAGCTTCTCCCTCACAGACTAGGAAACCAAGGCCTAAGGGTGGGGTCTGCCCAAGGTCACATGGCAAATGAGTTGCCTCTCTTCTGAGCTGGCTGGCCTGAGAAGAAATATGGTTCGTCTCTGGGGCAGGGAAGGCAGTACTGTGCACACAATTGGCTCCCCCTCCCTTCCCTGCCTGGTAACCACCCACGCTGCTCACGCGCCATCTCTGCTTAGTTTGTAGCACACCCCATCTGCCAGCAAGTCCTGTCCTCCATCTGGTGTGGGAACCTGGCTGGCTGGCGTGGAAGCACCACCATCTGGAAGCTCTTTGTCGCCTTCCTCATCTTCCTCACCATGCCCTTCCTCTGCCTCGGCTACTGGCTGGCACCCAAGTCCCGGGTACTAAGAAAAAAGTTAATGATAACTGTCACTTATTGAGCACTTTGCTAATGTTCCCATGTAGTCACTTGAAATGGCCCTGGAAAGTAGGTATTACACTTTCATTTTATAGAGCAGGCATGGGGAACAGAAGTGCTCTTTTTGTCCAGGGGACGCAGTAAATAGTCCAGTCCCTATTTAAACTGAGGTCTCTCTGCCTCCAAAGCCTGAATCTTATGTACGACCCAAAATCTCCTAAAGAGACCCCCGCCCCAACCTACAAATTCTTTGAGAGCCTGTATGGACCTAGCTATCTTTATTCCTTCATTTCAACAAGCATTTCCTTGAAACCCTGCTGTGAGCTGGGCGTTATGCCTGATCCGGGGGATATAATGTTAACCAGGTGAGAAACAGGGAGAGTGGTGTCCCAGGGAGCAGAAGCAGCTTGTCTGCAGGCCCAGGGGAGGGAGAACATAAAGTATCAGTGAGACGGAAAGAATTTCTGCTTGCTGAAGCATACGTACAAATAGTGAGTGATGGGGAGCAGGCAGGGGCCAGATCTAGCAGTGCTTTATAAGCAGTGATAGAAGCCATTGTAGGATTTTAATGGAGTGAGTGATCCCTTTAGTTATGTGCTTTAGAAAGTTCTCTCTACTAGAGGCATGAGGATGGGTTGGGGAGAGGGTAGGAGTTAGGGAGATGGCCGTTGTCTGAGATGGGGACACAGGAGGAGGAAGAGAAGGAACCAGTTTAGGATGGAAGATGATGAATTTATTTTTTAATTTGGTTGAGACTGAAGAGCCTGTGGGACCTCCAAGGATAAGTTGTTTTACTCTGTGATCCTCAATTCCTTAGCTGAAACACATGGGAATAGTACTACTCACCTCATACAGCTGTGAAGGAAATAGATGTGAAATAGAGCACATTCTCAATAAATGTCTGAATAAGTGTGCGAGTCAAAGGAGGGGTCTGGAAGCTCTCCAAGGAAGGGGTGGTGTGACAGGCCTCTGAGAGCCATGCTTTCCTCCCTCTCCCTGCAAGCTGGGCCGTCTGCTGAAGATCCCAGTGCTGAAGTTCTTGCTGCACTCTGCCTCCTATCTGTGGTTCCTCATCTTCCTGCTGGGTGAGTCCCTGGCCATGGAGACACAGCTGAGCACCTTCCGCGGCCGCAGCCAGAGCGTCTGGGAGACTTCCCTACACATGGTTTGGGTCATAGGTACGTGTGTGGGGCCCTTTATTTGTAGTGGTCCCCCTTGTGGGCTCCCTCACTGTTCTTCAAAGTAAGTACTCCAGTAGAGGCGGGGGTGGGGAGGACCCTCTGCCTGTAGATGCCCGCAAACATAGAACCAAACCCCTCTAGGCTCCAGCACTCCAAGGGACCTTTTCTATTCACTCCTAGTTAGAGGATCTAGCCCTGTGATAAGACTCCCTGAGCAGGGGCCCCATTCTTACCCCACTCCAGAGGTTCCTATCCTTTCACAAATAAGACACTGGTCCATAGCTTCAGGTGGGAAATGACCCTGGCGTAATGGTAACCTGCCAGGACACCAGGCAGTCTATCCCGAAAGTCATGGAACAGAAAGGCTCACAGACCAAACTGAGATGCTTCAATCATACAGTTTACCAAATCCATAAATGGTGGTGCTGTTACGAGAACCAGAGTTGAAGTTTAAGCAGGGGCTGCGAGAGCCAGAAGTTGCCTCGCCCCAACACTTGGTCTATAGGAGAGACATGGGGGCAAGTATGTCTGGCCACAGCTGAAGCTTGCTAATCATCCCGATGAGCAGCTAGGAATTTCCTTCGCAATTCTTTTTTTTTTTTTAATGTTTACTTATTTTATTATTTATTTTTTTAATGTTTATTTATTTTTGAGAGACAGAGAGGGAGAGAGCGCCAGTGGGGGAAGGGCAGAGAGAGAGAGAGAGACAGAGAATCGGAAGCAGACTCCAGGCTCTGAGCTGTCAGCACAGACCCCGACGCAGGGCTCAAATTCACGAACCGTAAGATCATGACCTGATCCGAAGTCTAATGCTTAACTGACTGAGCCACCCAGGTGCCCCGATTTATTTATTTTTGAGAGAGAGCACTCAAGCAGCGAAGGGGCAGAGAGAGAGGGAGACACAGAATCTGAAGCAGGATCCAGGCTCTGAGCTGTCAGCACAGAACCCAACATGGGGCTTGAACTCACAAGCCATGAGATCATGACCTGAACTGAAGTCTAAAGCTTAACCAACTGAGCCACCCAGGCACCCCAAGCAATTCTTGTGCAAAAGACACATAGGGCCAGAAAGGGTATCAACAGTGGGTAGCTGACTTAAGAGATGATGAATCCTGAGGGCTTCAGCTGCCTCATGTATATTCAGTATATTATGAATACTTAATCCCTTTCTATGTATTCACACACAAATGCTCCACTCATTTTATTTGTTCAACATGTCACCCAAATAACTAACTTATCTATGCTCAACATGTAAGTTTCATGTATTCCATTGGTTTTCTTCTATAGCAGAAATCAAGTGTTCTTGAACAATTCAGCAAAGGCAATTACAAGAACCCCCCAGAGCTCTATCTAGCCTCTGGCTGGGCAGCTCAGCGGGTTGGGCCATAGGCCCCCTTCCTCAGCTGCCCTCCCCTCAGCCCTAGCTTGGTCAGCAAACTCCTAATAAATGCTTGTTGTTCACTATGAGTGAAGCCCTGATAATGCACGGATAAATTAAATATGGTTCCATCCATCCATCCATGCAACAACATATAGGACTGAACATCCATCCCAGGTTCACAAGATAGTCTGCTGCTGTCAGAATTGATTCAGTTCCTGACCACACCATGTTCCCACTTGTCCCAGGCCTATGCTCATTCTCTTTCTCCAGTCCTGTCCCCTTCCCACATTACCCCATCACCTGGCTGGCTCCCCTTCTTCCTTCAAATCTCAGCTTAAATGTCACTTTCTTTGAGAAGCTTTCCCTGGCCCCCAAATCAGGGTGAGGGTCGCTTCCTAAATACTCCCAAAACAACCTGTTTCCCTGCTCCTCAATCTTTGCATTCACCATACTGAATTGTAACCACTTGGCTACTTGCCCATCTCCCTCACTAGAATCCTGGAAGGCCGGGGACCATATTTGTGCCAGGGTCCCACTGGCATATGGTGGTAGCTTAATAAATGTTAGTTTAATAGTGACTACTTGGCCTTGTTCTGGGCGCTGGGGACAAGGAGATGAATCAGACATGGTCCCTGCCCTTAAGGAGTTCAGAGTTTAGGGGCGGTGAGGGGAGACAGACCCAGGAAGAGATACCCCATAGGGCTCCGTGGTTGATGGCATCACAGAGATCTGAACGGAGCTGTGAGAGCAGAGTTCAGGGAGCAACTCACCACACCTGCTCAGGGAAGGTTTTGCAGACAAGGCAGTATTTGACCTGGGCCATATAGGCGAGCCTGGCTTCAAATGGGTGTGGAAGGGCATTCTAGGCAGACAGAAAAAGCACACACGTGTATCCAGGGAATGCAGAAGGGTACAATGCGGCAGGGTTACCTGGCTAATGGGGTCCAAGTCCCAACACCCCCATCCCTAGGTCTGGCACTTTTCCCCACTGAGACATGGGCACTCAGAGCAGGCAAATAATTTGGAGCCCCTTCAAGTCAATATTCTAGAAATATCTGCCCAGCATTTATTCAGTGGAGGGCAGGGAGAAACAGATTTAAACCATTCCCTCCCAGTACCAACCTCTCCCAGGTGTTAGTTTATGCATATAAGCCAACTGGGATCATCGGTGCAGGCCCCACGGTAGAGGAGTCCACATTAGCTGGTAGTCTTTTTTATTTTCACATATCACTTTGTAGTTACGTAGATTGCATGGTTATGTTTAATCACCTTCGTCCCTGTGATGTTTTAGCTCCCCCACCCTACGGATAGGTGCCCCCACACCATAACCTAGCTCTGACCTGGAAGCAGGACAGTTCTGCCTTGTCCTGTCCCTGCCTCCTACCTTCAGGCTTTCTGTGGTTTGAGTGCAAGGAAGTGTGGATTGAGGGCCTGCGCAGTTACCTCCTGGACTGGTGGAACTTCTTGGATGTGGTCATCCTGTCCCTGTACCTGGCGGCCTTTGCGCTGCGCCTCCTTCTGGCCGGGCTTGCCCACGTACACTGCCGGGATGCCCCCAACGGGGCTGCCTGCCACTATTTCACCACGGCTGGTGAGTGCCCCCCAACTCAGTTGGGGTCCCCCAGGCCCTTCTCTCCTTTGGATGTCAGCCTCAGCCTCATTCCACCCTGCACAGAGCGAAGTGAGTGGCGCACTGAGGACCCCCAGTTCCTGGCGGAGGTGTTGTTTGCCGTCACCAGCATGCTCAGTTTCACCCGCCTGGCCTACATCCTGCCGGCCCATGAGTCCCTGGGCACTCTGCAGATTTCCATTGGCAGGATGATTGACGACATGATCCGGTGAGTACTGTCCCTGCTCAGAGCATCCTCCACTGTGATAGACTCCACTTGACCTCCTTGTAAAAGTCCTCACCTCTAGTTGGCACAGGGGTTCTTAACCTTGCTTCCTTGCAGAGGCTCCAGAAACCTCTGAGGTCCTGAAATTACAGACAAAACTAGGGATGTAGACGTAAATGCACATTTCTCTGCAGCAAGGGTCTATAACTTTCATCTGATTCTCAAAGAGGCCCATGAGCCCTGAAAAGATTAGGAACCACTGAGAGCAGGACTAGCCCTTGGATGGGAGTTCCAGCCCCAGTTCTGTTGCTCCTCATGACCCTCTCAGTTTTCCCATCTTTGTGGTAAGGGCACTGGAGTCAGGGGTCCCTTTGGATCGTTCCCACTCTGCAACAGCTCTTTGAACTCGTGGCATTATCTGGTATTCTTGGTGCTTATCACCTAATAATTGGCAGCCAAACCTGGACTCTCCCGCTAAGCAGAGCCCATAGTTAGTGCCTGCTGCCCAGGGAATCCCCTGCCTGAAGCCCTGGTTACATCTACGAACATCTTCAGCTCAGCTCAGCTTGAGGAGAATCTCCCACCCCACCCCTGAGACTCTTCTGCCCGCATGCCCCCCACCCAGCCCCTGTTGCAGGCTGACCCATTCTCACAGGTAGCTTTACCACTGCTGCTGATAAATCCTGTCCAGTAGGACTGCCTGCCTCACTCTTCCTTGAACCACCTCTTAGCATTTCAGTCCCTCCCTGGGAGACTGGCCCATCCCCAGCTTGGATCACTTCAACTAAGTATCCTTTATTCTCAAGGAAGAGCTCCTGCTTCGGCACCATTTTAAATGACTTCTCCTTTCCCACCTTTACTATCTCTGTTCTTAATAATCACCAAATTTGAATACTTGTCAAGAGATGCTGAGTCTGGGAGGCCATCGCCTGATCCCTCTTCCCAGAACCTGACTTCTCCCAACGTAGAAACCTTCTCTGATCCTTCCCCACCCCACCCCCTGCCAGGTTCATGTTCATCCTCATGATCATCCTGACTGCCTTCCTCTGTGGCCTCAACAACATCTACGTGCCCTACCAGGAGACAGAGCGTCTGGGCAAGTACGCTGGGGTGGAGGCAGGGTGGGTAGGTGGGAGTCTGGGGCTGATCGGTCTGGAGCTTAGTGATCACCACTGCCTTCCCTCTCCTTCCTCATCTCTTCATTCATAATTAATCTCTTGTTTGAGCAATAATTCACTCTCTCATTGATTCCTCCTCATTCATTTGTTCATTAACTCATTTACTCACTCATTCACTTTTCCCCCAAACTTTGTATTTTGAAAAATGTCAATCCTATGAAAAAGTTAAAAGCACAGTGGTTGCCCATATACCCTTCACCTAGCTTCATCAGTTGTTAATGTTTTACCACACTTTGCTCTATCTATTGCTCTCCTTATTTTATTTTCCTTGAAACATTTAAAAGTACGTTGCAAACATTATGACACTTTATCCCTAAATATTTCAGGAGATTTCCTAAGAGCATAACCACAAAACGATTATCACACTAAAAAAATTTATTTCTTCTTTTCTTTTTTTTTTAATGTTTATTTAATTTTTGAGAGAGAGAGAGAGCATGCACAAGGGGCAGAGAGAGAGGGAGACAGAGAATCCAAAGCAGGCTCTAACCCATGAACCTGAGATGAAGTTGGATGCTTTTTCTTTTTTCTTTTCTTAAGTAAGCTCTATGCCCAATGTGGGACTTGAACTCATGACTCCAAGATCAAGAGTCACATGCTCTACTGACTGAGCCAGCCAGGCACTCCCACCCTCAAAAAATTTAATATCAAGGGGCACCTGGCTAGGTCAGTCAGTAGAGCATGTGTCTCTTGATCCGGGGGTTGTGAGTTCAAGCCCCACATTGAATGTAGAGCTTACTTTAAGCATTGTTTAATTAATTAATTAATATTGAACCCAAATTATTATTTTCTGTATAGTTCTTATTCAAGTTTCTCCAGTTGACCCCCCCCCCAAAAGTCTTTCTACCCTTTTAAAACTCTGAGAGCCAATCTGGGGTCATGTGTTTTATTTTGTTATCCTATCTCTTTAGTCTCCTTTATTTAAAAAAAATTTTTTTTAATGTTTATTTATTTTTGACAGAGAGAGAGAGAGAGACAGAGCATGAGCGGGGGAGGGGCAGAGAGAGAAGGAGACACAGAATCCGAAGCAGGCTCCAGGCTCTGAGCTGTCAGCACAGAGCCCAACGCGAGGCTCAAACTCACAGACGGCAAGATCATGACTTAAGCCGAAGTCGGACGCCAACCGACTGAGCCACCCAGGGGCCCCTCTCTTTAGTCTCCTTTAATCTGCAACATGCCCTCTACCTTTTCTTTGTCTTTCATAACAAATGAACTTTTTTGAAGAGTACAGATCAAAGTATACTGTAGAGTATTCTACAGTTGGGATTTATCTGACTAGTTCCTCATGATAAGATTAAAGTTAAGCAGTTTTATCAAGAACACAACGTAGTTGATGATGTGTATTTTCCACTGCATCACATCAGGAGACAGAAGATGTCAATGTAGCCCATTGGGAGGCCCAATGGTCTAGCAAACCTCTTCACTGTAAAGGTACTAAGGATGCCCTTTAGTAATATAAAGATATGCTGAGACCGTGTGACTAACCTGTTCCCTTGCCACCTTTCACTGGCTTTAGCATCCATAGATGAATCAGTTATTATAATAGTGGCTTCAAGATGGTGATCTTCTACTACTGCCATTCTTTCTATAAATATTTTTTTAATTTTTTAACATTTTATTTATTTATTTATTTATTTATTTATTTATTTATTTATTTATTTTTGAGAGACAGAGAAAGAGACAGAGCATGAGCAGGGGAGAGGCAGAGAGAGAGAGAGATAGAGAGAGAGAAGCACAGAATCTAAAGCAGGCTCCGGACTCTGAGCTGTCAGTACAGAGCCCGATGCAGGACTTGAACCCATGAATGTGAGATCATGACCTGAGCCGAAGTCAGACGCTCAACTGACTGAGCCACCAAGGCGCCTCTCTTTCTACATTTATTTGCTGGCATTCTTCTCTAAAGAAGTGCTGTCTTACTTTTTAAAAATCACTATGGGATTCAAAGATTTTTTAAAATATAAGAATCCATTATAGTCATTATTTCTTTTTGATGCTCAATTCTTCCAAAACATGGCCAATAATTCTTGTGTCTGTTTATTCACTCACTCATTCATTGTCCATTCATTCATTTGCCCACTTTTTAAGTTTATTCACTTCATCATTCAGTTGTGGTGGGCTTTTTATAATTGTTGTTGGGCCCACACCCATTTACTGACACCTTTGCAGTAAGTCCTATCCCTGGCACTGGAAGCACAGATAGAGGAAATGAACCGAACCAGGCTCAGTCTCATGAAGAAGATACCCAGTGTGCACAAATAAGCTCAATTTGTGGTGATAAGTGCTGTGAGGAAGGAGGGCTTCTGTTGAGGAGACCCACAGGGGAAAGCTCCTTCCGGGGGAAACCACTAGGGGTGGCAACCATTCATTCCAGCCAGCTTGGGTAATCAGGAAAGACTTCACCAGGAAGGGATTATCTGGACTCCACCTACAAGGATTATGGACTTCAGAGAAGGTGCAGGGCATCCTGGGCAGAAAGGGAACACGTACCAAAGCAGGGAGGTATGGCTGTAGAATAGCAAGATGTCTTCCATGTTTGGCATGTAGAGGGAGTTCTGAGAGAAGAGCTGGAGAGGGTAGAGGAGCCAGGTCATGGAGCCCACGAATGTCCTCCTAAGAAGCTTGGGCTGTTTCCAGCATGCCAGGGAGCTCCGGGTGGCCTTCCAAGCAATGATTCTGTTATAAATTCTTCATGAGTGCAACTACATGGTTTTATCAATGATGCTGAAAGAGCTACACTTGGGCCTGTGGATATTGGTCAAGGCTTTGTCATTGGTTCCAGTATAAATGGAGGCTTTATTCCAGTATAAATGGAGACCAATCCTCTTACTAAGAACTTTTGTTCACATCCAACCTTCAGGATATTAACTTAAAGGAACTGAGCTTAGACAGCTGAAACCATGAACTGTAGCACCAGAGGCAGCAACCATTCATTCCAGCTTGCTTCATAGGTCCTGGTGGTATCAGTCACTCCACAGTGGCACAGGCAGCCTGAGCCCTCCTGTGTTGTTCGTTCACAGATGACACCTTATTAAGTAAAAAAAAATATTTCTGCTAACAATCTCAGGTAAGTTGCATGGTAGGCATATGAACTGAGAGTGATTAGGAGCATTTAAGGTTTGACAAACCTCAAATCAGCAATTAAAAAGAACACCTAGATGGGGCAGGGGAGCGGGGAGTGCCTGGGTGGCTCAGTTGGTTGAGCCAACTCAGGTAGTGATCCCAGGGTTGTGAGATTGAGCCCAGTATTGGGCTCCATGCTGAACGTGAAGCCTGCTTAAGATTCTCTCTCTCTCTCTCTCTCTCTCTCTCTCTCTCTCTCTCTCTCTCTTTCTTTCCCCCTCCTCACCCCATTCACTCTCTCTTTCTAAAAGAAAGAAAGAAAGAAAGAAAGAAAGAAAGAAAGAAAGAAAGAAAGAAGAAAGGGAGGGAGGGAGGAAGGAAGGAAGGACACCTTGGATGCAATGTAGAGGACAGAATAACAAGAGATTGAAGCCAGAGACCAGATGCAGTGGCTGTTGCAGTAATCTAGGCCTGAACTGGCACTGAGATGGAGGGAGTAAGATGGATTCACAGATAATGTGATCAGGTCTGTGAGTGACTAACAGACAAGCACATTCTGCTGGGGGTCGAGAAGGGAGTTCAGGAAGGGCTTCCCGGAAGAGGTGGCACTGGCTTTGCTATCAGAGTGGTCCAAATCACCATCCTCTCTCACCCAGACCATGACAAGTTTCTTAACTGGTCTTCATGCCCCTACTCTGTCATAGCTGTATCCTTAGTACATTTGACTCGTAGTAACATGCTTTATAAATATTGGCTTACTGAAAGAATAAAAGTGAGAGCTCAGAAATGACAAGAGTAGGTATGGGTCATTGTGGTCCAAAGGGCTTCATAGAAGCAGATCGCCCTTAGCTGGGTCCTGGAGGGTGAGGAGGAGTGTGTCTGGCTGGGTCCCGGAGGGTGAGGAGGAGTGTGTCCGGGTGGTGCTCAGGCTCTTCTCCCACCCCTCACATCCTATCCTTTGCTTGGCCCGGCACACCAGTTTCAACGAGACATTCCAGTTTCTGTTCTGGACCATGTTTGGCATGGAGGAGCACAGCGTTGTAGACATGCCTCAGTTTCTGGTGCCTGAATTCGTGGGCCGGGCCCTCTACGGCATCTTTACCATCGTCATGGTCATTGTGCTGCTCAACATGCTCATTGCCATGATTACCAACTCCTTCCAGAAGATTGAGGTGTGTGGACTGAGGCCACCTGTGGCCAGGGAAAAGAAGGGACACAGAGATGGAGAGGAAATGGATGCAAGGAGTCCAGACACTTGGGTTCCTCCTCTGGCTCCCCTCCTGTTTTGTTTTGTGGCTTGGGGCAAGTTTTCCTTACCAGGCCTCATTTTCTTCATCTCTAAAATGAGGCTCTTTAATAATGCTATTCGTTTCTCCAGACACAAGACGCTTCATGGTGGGGAGGAAGGGTGTGTTGTGGAAATGTAGATGGGAACATGGGAAGGGAGAGGGAAGATGGATGGGGTCAGGTTTATGGCTGGAGAACAGCCTGGGCAGGAATTGGATGTCAGAGGATGAAAGACAGTGCTGAGGAAGAAAAGAAGGGGGGAGCCAGGTGGGGGAAATGTGAGTGATAAATGGGAATGGGGAGAAGGCGGCACTTGGCACACTGCAGAAGAGACATGGAGACCAGGGGGAGGATGAGGCAGACTGCGCGGGCAGGAGGGCGAGGGGCCAAAGCAGTCCTTGCATAGCCTCTGCCTCCGGCCTCAGGACGATGCCGATGTGGAGTGGAAGTTTGCTCGCTCCAAGCTCTACCTGTCCTACTTCCGGGAAGGCCTGACGCTGCCTGTGCCCTTCAACATCCTGCCCTCCCCCAAGGCCCTCTTCTACCTTCTCAGGTAATGACCTCAGAGCTTTCGCTCCCAACCCCCCAAGCACCCAGCACCCCTAGCCCAGCTCCTGCCCAATTCCCTACACCCTGTCCCCTGATCAACCGCTGTGGGTCCTCTGACTCTCTCAGGAGAATATTCTGCTTCATCTGCTGTTGCTGTTCCTGCTGTAAAACCAAGAAGCCAGACTACCCGCCAATCCCCACTTTTGTGAGTACCTCATTTGCTTGTCTGTTGTCTTCGTCACAACAGGCCTTCAATGGTGTTATCTATACCACCTGTTTGTCTGCACACCCTCGTCTGTCTTTCTGGACATGTTCTCCAGAAGGCCAGCTCCTAGGTCCTCCTCTAACACATGACTGCCTTTCCTTCTTCCTGACTCTGGCCATTTTCTAGATTTCCAACCATGGGTCACCCAGCTTAAACAGAAATCCATGCCACCTTGCTCCCAAGCCACTGACACCCTGTTCAGCTCAGGCACATTCTATAGCCTTAAGTGGCCACCGGAGCCTCTGCTGGGCCACAGAAGGATCAAGAAACCCCTACTCCCCCAATAATCCTTTTCAGTATTGTATTTTTATTACTATTTTTACATAATATTTTTGCCATCAGAAAGAAAAAAAAAGCTCCCAGCCTTCAGACAAACCTCTTGGCCCTAAACTGAGCCAAGACACAGATAAGCATTTAAAAAAAAAAAAAAAAAAAAAAGTTAAGAAACCAAGGGACAAATGCCCCACAAACTAGGAAATTAAATGGCTGATAGAGGCCTGAGAGAGGAGGCTGAGCCTCCAAGGGGCTCCCTTATTTCTTGTTGTCTGTTCCCTAACCCAGGCATGGGCGCCCCATCCTAATTCAGACCAGCATTACTGCCAGGTCTGTAGGGGGTTCTATCTGTTCCCTTTAAAACTTGTTACCTGAGGATCTCTCCAGGCCAGGGTCGCCAGGCCAGATCCCCAGGTGAAGAAGGCTCTTCCTGATTGGTCAATAGTTTGTTCAACAAGTACTTACCAAAGCACACCTATTCTGGAAATAAAGATATGCATAATGGTGGTCCCTCAAGGTCTAGAGTAGGAAGGAGATGGACTCTAATTGCACAGCAGAGCCAGCCTATGGAAAGAAGCACAGAGGACAGGCCCCAGACCCAGGAAGCCAGGAGTTTCCCGGAGTCTTGAGGGAAGAACAGTATCCTGAAGGGTAAACAGGAGGTTGATGGGCAGATACAGTGGACATGGGAGTTCTAGGCACAATAAACTGCATGTGTTCAGCATGGGGAAAACAGGATGCTTACAAGAAACTAAATACCCAGGGTTCCCTGTTCCCACCACTTCCTGGCTCCAGGAGTTCCTGTATAGACCCCTCCTTTACCTTAATGGACTTTTGACTCCAAATTCTGGAATTATCACCCTATTCCCCCTGCCACTTCCTGTTCCTGTCCAGGCTACCTGATGCATATTTGCAGACCATGTGTCAAGACTCCTCCACCCTAGGGTGAGACTCTGCCTCTTTGCCTGGGCTTGAACCCCATTCTCTGGGCATGTGCCAGTCCTGAATGGGCATAAGCAGTGTGTCCTGCTGGACCACCCCCCCCCACACACACACACTAGCCAGCTGGGATCACCCCACTCCTCCAGTGCACCCCCATGGGAGTCCCACCCTTCTCCCAGCTGCCCCCACCTCACTTATTCTTTCATGATCCAATCAGGTGTCCTTTCCCACCTATCTCACATCCTTAGGAAATGGCCTCCCTAAGTCTTTACTGATTATTTAATAAGAAAAATGCTTTACATAACTCTGTAGCTGTAAAGGACCTATCATTCTCTCTCATGCTTCTGCCTGCCCATCTTGGTCAATCCCATCTTTTCCCTGAAAATATTTAAAAAATGTTTTGCTTTTGTTATATTATAAAAGTACATATGTAACTCTAAAATATCTAGAGAGAAGATAAAACTAGATGAAAACAATTATTTCCTAAGCATGTAGAGAGCCCTTACTCTATGTCCCAGTGAAGTACTAACCTGGGAAGTAGACATTATTACCATTTCTGTCTTAAATTTGGAGACACTCAGGCCTGAAGAAATTGAGTAGCTTGCCTGAGGCACAAAGTTGCTAAATGATGGAGCTGGGATTTGAACCTAAGTCATCCCAGTCTAGTGCTTTGCCTACTACACCTCTGTTCTCTCTCCACTGTCTGCTCCATCCATTGCCCTGCTTGCCCTTCTGATACCGTTCTGAGGCCTATAACTGGACCCCAAACCAATCATTCTAATTGGCATGATGATATCCATCTCATAAGCATGAGCAGGTACCTGTGGGTGCCTCCCCCCAGCCCCTAGTCTCCCCCTGTGCAGAATTTGAAGGGCAGAGTTAGCCTGGACTAACTCAAGAAAACCAAGATGGGGTTGGTGGCAGGAGAGAGAACTCAACTGTGCCCGGCTCAACATTTTTGTCTTTGCCCTGCCCCACCCACCCCCTGCACCCCTTCCGACCCCTCGCCCCCCTACCCTGGTTCTCTTACCCTTGGCCATTCCTCAGCGTCTGCCTCCTGTCTTCCAGGACTGCATCAGGGTCTAAATATGTGGCCTTCAGGGGCAGCAAAGTCTGCACAGACTTGGCCTCCAACCTTTATCATCTGGGGGAGGGCACAAGAATTAGAGAATGGCTTGGGGTGGGGGTCTCTCTCACCCTCTGGTGTTCCCATCGCAGGCCAATCCTGGGGCAGGGGCAGGGCCTGGGGAGGGAGAACGTGGATCCTACCGCCTCCGAGTCATCAAGGCCCTGGTACAGCGCTACATAGAGACAGCCCGGCGGGAGTTTGAGGAGACCCGTCGGAAAGGTTAGTGGCTTGCCCCCAAACCTTCCCCATTGCCAGTCCTAGCTCATATAAATCCCACACACCCAGACACACCCTGCAGTGTGGCCTTTCTACTTAATGACTCTCTGAGCCATTCAGACATTTTTTCCATTCATTTCATTTAATCTTTCAAGTGTTTGTTGATTCATTCACTCTCTTACCCATTCACTCACTCACTTAACTCATTATTCACTCATTCACTTATTCACTTACTCAACCACCATTCACCACTACATTCCGTTTGTTCCAGCCTCATCTTGGAGGGAGGGGGTACTATGTCAAGCAGAGACACAGGGGAAACTTTCAGTCCGGTGAGAAAGAGAAACCATCTTTGTAGGCAGATAGTGCTTAGCTAGGAGAGACCCAAATTGCTATGGGAGCCCAAGGGAGAGAGAGAGAGGGGGGGGGGGGGAGACAGCACCTATTATTTTGACAGGCTATTGGGAAGGTAGAAGAGTAGAGGACCAGAAATGGGAGAAAGCAGAGGTGTAATTCAAACTGGGCCCTGAGGATGGTTAGATGGGAACAGGGCTGACAAGGGCAGAGGCACAAATCTCTACCCATTAAAACTTTCCCATCCCTGTGATTCCTGACCCCTTCTCTGGGGAGAGGATCTCTTTCCTTCTTTGTATCTTCTAAACTCATGGCCACCTCAGCCCCACTCAGATTCATCTGCCCCAGACTCTGCCTGCTCCTGATCCCCAGCCCACGAGCCAGTCTCTCACTTTCTCCAGTTTTCCTCCCTCAGGACCCACAGGCATATGTCCCCTGAGATTCTGTTGAGGGTAGAAGTGGTTCAGGGCAGGCTCATCTTCTGAGATGATCCCCATCAATACCTTCCCCCACACCCCCAGACCTGGGCAACAGACTGACAGAGCTGACCAAGACTGTGTCTCGACTGCAAAGTGAGGTGGCTGGTGTGCGGCGGACTCTGGAAGAGGGAGGGACACCCCGACCACCCGCAGGTGCCAGCGTCCTCAGTCGCTACATCACCCGAGTGCGCAACAGCTTCCAGAATCTGGGCCCCCCCATCCCTGAAACCCCAGAGCTGACAGTGCCAGGGCTGGTGGGGACCCAGGTATCTTCGGAAACTGGGCTTCGGGATGCCGGAGGGGCTAGGACTCCAGCTTCTGGAGAGTCTGGCCCTTCCTCCCCAGCTCATGTGTTAGTGCACAGGGAGCAAGAATCAGAGGCGGCTGGGGACCTGCCCCAGGAGGAAGATTTGGGAATCTAAGGGGGGGTCCTGATGCGGTGGGAGGGTCCCTTCTTCTGTTACTAGGTAGAGAAGCCTAGATAAGTGAGGGTAGGGGTCACTTAGTAGAAGCCTGTGCTGCTTTACTTGCCTCAATAAAGTTTCTGTTCTGGATGTCAGATGCCTCTAGAGAGTGTAAGGATCTCTGTCTCTTCATGTTTTGAGATCCCTTTCCCTTGTCCCTGAAATGGACTCTTGTGGGAGCAGGAGAGACAGAAATGTCTTGCTATGGGGTCCCAGATATCTTGGGTTTAGGCTCCTACTTGAGTTCCTTCACATCATTAGTGGAAAGGATTCTGGACTGGGAGGCAGGGAGCCTGGTTTTAATACTAACTCTTTGATCTTGAGCAAGTTGCTTCTTTCCTTAGCTTTGCATTCCTCATCTGACAAATGGGCGATGAATCCATCTCCCTTCCTTCCTTTCCTTCCTTCCTTCCTTCCTCCCTCCCTCTCTCCCTCCCTTTCTCCCTTTCTGCCTTCCTTCCGGAGGTTATGGGGAATCTCTGACTCTTAAAGTTTCTGGTTTGCAAGTTGTGGTATGTGACAGGGGTCTGCATAGGAGACCATGTCTAGGAGGGATCAAGAAGTCATCCTTTTAGTCCCTCAGTTTCTGAGTCTGGCAAGGCTAGAGCAGAGTAGATGGTCTGGTCTCATGGAATAAACCAATCGTGAAATTTGATGTCACCACACTGCAATACTGTTTAATTGAGTGATCGTCATAGTACTACCCGTGCTTGTCCCAGGGAGTCCCTACCACCACACAGCAGGGCTCCCTCCACCCTGCCATGGCCTCAGATCCCCCCACATCCTGGTTGGGAGGGAAGATGGCTGGATAGAGAGATGGCTGGGTGGGTCCCCATCCCTGGGGAAGTGGCTGCTAGGGCTGTGTCCGAAACCACTTTCTCGCTTCGAGGCTGTTCGAAGCTCCCTTCTTCATATGAAGGTCACCAGTTCCCAGAACTCCTAAGTGGCAGATATTGAACTTTCAGGGCCCGACTCCTGAGATCTGGAAGCCCCTAGGTGCCAAGAACAGGGTCTTCCAGGAGAGTAGAGAGAAGTCCCCCTGGGAGGTGGAGTCTGGCTGTCCTCCTGCTGAAGAGAGAAGAAAAGAAGGTGAAGGGTCAGTAGGGCCAGGGGGAGTTGAAGCAGCTGAGGGAGGGGGCAAAGAGTACTCACTTTGTACAGATACACAGCCCCGCCTCTTCTCCCCTGGAACAGATAGCACCATGAGAGGCCTCCATGTAGATACAGAACCTCACACCCCAAGCTTCCCTTCCTACCAGGTCCTGGCGTGGGCCATTCCCCCCTTCTCAATCCAGCTTTCCCTTCTCCAAAATGCCGACTTCTGACTTTCTTTCCTCTTTCTTCCCCTGGAATATCTTTCCAGCTTATCTGTCCCTGCTCCCCCCCTGGCCCCAGCCACTCCTCCATGCTGTCCTTGCCTCGGCACTTAGGAACAGCATCATATATGTGTCCTGTCAACCCCATTAAGCCCAGGGCCTCTTGAGATCTGAAGAAGCACCCATCGCTTTCCTCTGCTTATCAATCTCCTTAACCAGATTCTATTGGTCAATCAGACTATACAGCAGATAGAACCTTTTGAGAATATTTACAGAATCACCTGAGAATGTTCATAGATCCAGAAAACACTTATAAGACCTTTTAAGAGCTGGCAGAACCCAAGTCACAGAGAATAGTAATTACAGCTGACTTCTAGCCCTCAGCTTTCCCATTAACCAAGTGGGTCTCCTGAAAGGGCATCCTGGTTTGTTTCACCCATCCCACCAGTCCTGCTTCCCTCGTGCATGGCTTACCACCCAGATAGGCACAGTTAAAGTGGCTGCAGGTCTGATTATAGCTCCAGAGAGTCACCAGGCTCTGGGCTCCTTCCTGGGAGAACCTGGTGACCAAGAAGACTTCATGTGGGGGGATCAGCACCTCGCGCTCCTCAGGAAAGACAGATAAGGCCTGGATAGGGGCCCCAAAGCAAGTCCTTAGAGAGAAGAAGGTGGCATTACCAAATCTGCGGGCCACTGCCTCATCCAGGGAGCTGGAAGCAAACTGGCCCAAGCGGACAGAGTCCCCCAGCCTCTTGGGTTCAAAGTGAAGGGTGCCCACGCCTCGGAACACCACCTTCCCAGGTCCCCCGTTGCAGCCCCCACTGCCCTGCAGCAGCTGCAGGGCCCGGGTCAAGTAGAAATGCAGGGCCTTGAAGGGGAAGTACTTCATGTAGAATTCCCGGGAGCCACCGCCTGTTCGCACAGCCTGGTTCAGCTCCCAGTATAAAGTGTTAGATGAGTTGGTATAGACCATGACGGCGATTCCGTGCTGGGCTTTGAAGCCAGGGGGCAGGGTGAGCCCTCGACGCTTGTGCTCCCAGGCCTCCCGTGCTGCCTCCCAGGACTCCCGCAGCAGGGCGTGGCCAGCCATCTCCTCCTTCAGCAGAGGGACTGCCTTTTCTTCCATCTCCTCTGTGCAGCCCACGTAAGCATCATCAAAGGTGTCTGGAGCCAGGCCCAGGGGCAGGATGGGAACAGCCCGGGCCTATGGATGTAGGAAAGAGAGGAGCCACATAGGAAAGGATAGAAGTTCAGAGCACTGGACGCGGGCCCTGGTGGCAGATCAATTCAGAAACACAGTATCTCATTTCTATGACCAGATATATAGTATATGCAATTTGGCAAGAGCTCAAGGGCTTAAATAGCACAGCCACTGCAGTCGACAGACATGGGTTCAAATGCTGACTTCCCCATTTACTAGCTGTGGGATCCTGTGTATGTCTCTTTAACTTTTATGGGCTCTCCACGTATAAACTGAGGATACTTTCTACCTCACAGGGATATTGTAAGGACAGCATATAGATCTTCACTTCTGTACAACATGAAGGGGTCATTTTGTCATTAGAGAAGTTCTTGTACCTGGTAGGAAGTGGGGCTAGATGACTTCCAAGCACTGTTCTGGCACTAAGATCAGTATTCAGGTGATATACAAATATACAGCCAATGTCCAGTGACCTGACCCTGCCTCCATCCTTAGATTCTCTTCCACCCTCATGCCACAATACCAAGACACTGTCAGCTCTGAGACTCCTGAGTCTTCTTCTGCTTTAGAAGCCCATTTTTCCAAACATGGGGTGGGGTGTGTGGAGGAGGTCAAGCCCCGGTCTAGGAGGAGCTGCAGGAGGGCAGCGCACAGGTAGCCCAAGCCGCTTTGCCTGGGCTGCGCCTGTGGTGGCAGACAGGAAGTGGGGAGGAATGATATGAAGGAAGGAGGATCCTAGGAGGACCAGTGGGTGGAGGTGAGGATTCTGGGAGAGAGAATGGGAATTTGGGGCTGCCTGCAGGGATGTAGGTTCCTGAGAAGAAGAAGATTAAGAGGACTGGGATCCTAAAGAGTCCCTGGGACAGATTCTTGAAGAGTCAGCCCCCCAGTCCACCTCTTTTTGGTCTGCCCCTGAACTATTTGTTCCCTTTGTGGTGGGAGAAGCTTCCCCCAGTTACCTGCCAGAGGGCATGGAGAGCCATCAGCAGAGCCACCAGCATCGTTTTTGGGGGAGACTCAGGAAAGCGAGGTCCAGATGTCGAGGGCACCATTGGCGATGGGCTGGGGGACAAAGACCTGGGTCCGTTCCTCGGGTGTGAAGTGCCCCCGTTCAGGATACAGTCCAGGAGGGCGTGGGCGGGGCTAAGGGCGGGCCTAAGGGGGTGGGCGGGGCTTTAGATTTAATTGTCCTCCGCAAAACCCCAGGGCTCCGCTCCCCAAGTTCCCAGTCGCCCCCAAGCTCAGCGTCTTCTGCTCGGGGACCTTCTTGCGATGGTAAAGGTGGAGCCGTTATTTGGCTTCGCCCGGACAAGGGAGGGGGAGGGAGGCCGGGGAACCCACCTGGAAGTTGCAGGGGCGAGAGCGGGAAGGGGCGCTGATAGCTCGGGCAGGAGGCAGGGGGCTCAAGTCCGGGCGGGCGCTGCGCTGTCCCGGGAGTCCAGCCGATCAACAAAGTCCCGCGGCTAACTATAGCCCCCGCGGCGGTAACCTGACACCTCTCTTCTCCAACAACGGACACGGGGTGGGGGCAGCGGGTGTGGCGCGGGAAGGGGCCGAGGGGCGTACCGCCCTACCCCTAGGACTGCGAGGTCTTTCTCCAGAATCCACTTTGGCTCCGAGCGAGGCCAGGGATGAGGCAGGGACTTGTGAGACTTGTGAGACTTGTGAGACTTGTCTCTTCCTCAGGTGGTCCCTGACCTGGCTGGGCCCCACCTCCCAGACCACTACGCCGGGGAGGCCCACGAGGGTCCCGCCCACCAGAAAGTCTCCGCTGGTGCATTTGCTGATTTGCATGATATTTGCATATGGCCCAAACTTTGGAGCATTTGTGGTCGGACCTCTGAGCGGCACCCATCGTTCCCCTTCCCTTTAGTGGGGTGGGACCAGATGCAGAGCTATCTCACAGCCTCAGGGGCCAGTACCACTTCTCCCCAGACCCTCCCTCTCTGGACCTCTTAGACTCAGGTGACCCCATGTTTATAAACACTAGCCTTTCCCCTCCCCTGCTGCGGGCCTGTCTATAAATAACCTGGCTCTGAGTTTTGGATGCCCAATCAGAGGTAATGGGAGAAATGGCCAGCTGAGGAATCAGTAAGCAGCTCTGGGAACAGCTTTCTGGCAGCCTGAGCCGCTGGGGGTGGGAGGGTTACTCTCACAGTGGCCATGGGAATTGGTGGGGGGAGGGGGGTCTCAAATGTCAGGATTTAAAGAGATGCTTCCTGCTGCTTGCGGGGCGAAAGTGCCTACCAGGTTAGACTTAACCACAGGGCCTCCATCCTGGTCTGGCTCACTCACTTAGCCCCATCCCTGCTGCCCCATCCCCTCAGGCTGCCCGCCAAATAAAGAATTTCCTTCATCAAGAATCCTGCTTTCTCCCAAATTCCTTCCTATAGCCCCAAATAGACAAACTGTGTACACAGGCTTGGAGAGATGTGGGGAGGTACATGGAAGGAGCGGCATCCCAAAAAACTAGAACACTTGTCAGGCAAACACAGCTGCCAGACAACTACTCTTGGGGCACCTGGGTGGCTCAGTCAGTTAAGCATCTGACTCTTCTTCAGCTCAGGTCATGATCTCATCATTCACCAGTTCAAGCCCTGTGTTGGGCTCTGCGCTGACAGCATGGAGCCTACTTGGGATTCTCTCTCTCCCTTTCTCTCTGCCCATCCCCTGCCGCTGCTTGTGCACATTCTCTCTCTCAAAATAAATAAACTTAAATAAAATAAAAAAAAAGACAAGTATTCTTGTCCCCTTCCAATGAGACCGACTATCCCAAAGCTCAACTAGATTAGAAAATCAGGAGTTTCTCTATTATTTACCATGACTATGAAAAACAGCATCTTGCCTGTGTATCCTGGCTGCCTCTGTCCCTGGAGGACCCTCAGCATTTGCTGTTGGAACAGAAGATACTGTCTGGGATGGGTAGGCTTGCTGAAACAAGTCCTTGGTATCAGATCTAGTGGATCAGAGTTTTGTCCTCTCTGATGCAAGTGCTTCCCCCATCCCCAAATATGGAAATCCAAGAAAGGCCCCAAGAGATGGAATCAAATCTAGTCACTAAGCAGAGGCCCTGAGGCAGAAGCAGAAAGTCCTTTAAGATCACCTAGCAAATCAGTGCTGGCCAGACCCAGCCACCTTAATCTGGGAATCTCTCCTGGCATGTCAGGTGAGTCTCCATGCTCACATAAAAGGAATAAAATGCAAATGTAAAAGATACCGAGGACAGGGGTGCTGTGCACAGGACCAAACCCAATGGGGAGACAGTCATTCCAGCCTGGATCCTCGATGCCTCAGCCCACCTTCTCTCTGGCTTCAGGGGTTCCCTTTTACATGGGAGGAGCACAGGCCCAGGGCAGACTGGGCAGAGGCTAGTGTTCCCAAGCCTTGAGGAGACATCCAGAAATAGATGGGGGAGTGTCACATTTCTGAGCAGCTGTGTGGGGACAGGGGGGTGAGGGACTGACAGTATAAAGGAGAAACCTGCCTTTCCTCTCCCCTGGTGGCCATCGCAGAAGACCAACACCAGCTTCCCTGGAGAAGGCCTAGGTAAGGGGCACACCGCCATCCTCCTGGGCACAGGGCAGGGAAAGACTCTTTTAAAGGGGAAATTTGGGGTATTGATGGTGGAGTTTCAGGAGTTAGGAACAGTTTCAGGGAAACTTTTAGTCTGTTCAGGTTGCTATAAAATATCCCAGACTGCATAACTTATAAACAAACATTTCTCATAGTTATGGAGGCTGAAAGTCTGAGACCAGGGTGCCAGCATGGTTGGGTGAAGACTCTCTTTCTGGCTCATAACTGGCACCTTCGTACTATGTCTTCATATGGTAAAAGGTGCTAGGGAGCTCTGTGGGGTCTCTTTGATAAAGAACATTAATCCCATTCATGAGGGCTCCGCCCTCATGAACTTATTACATCCTAAAAGATCCACCTTCTAAAGCCATCACAGCAGGTATTAGGATTTCAACATATGAATTTGGGGGGAACACATATATTCAGACCGTAGCCCCTTTTATGGAGAGGTTTAGGATACCTAGGGAGGCTTGGGGCATTGAGAAACTTAGGGGTTCCTGGGAAGGGACTTAAGAGTCACATCCCCAAAAGGAAATGTTCAGTGAGGGTCTGGATAAGAAGAAATGACAAGTGCCCTGAACAGGATGAGAGGAAAAACAGAAGGGCAGGTGGGATATAAGGGGTTGCCCAGTGCCTCCACTTCCTTGCCTCCCATGACCTCCCCATCATTCTGGCCCCACCCCATTCCCCCAAACACTGCTCACCAAAGTCATCAAACTACCTGTTCTGCAGTGGTCTACACTGTTAGCTGCACCCAGAAAGCCTCTCAGCCTCTCAGCAAACATTCCAGGTGGCCTCATCTGTGGCTGCTTTGGGCTAAGCTCTGGGGACACAGAACAGGTCATAGCTGGTCCCTGCCCTCAAGAAACTCACAGGCCAGGAGGGGAAACAGACACATAAGGGCAACACAGTAGGATTAGGACAGTGGCAGAGGGAAGCACAGGGTGATTTAAGAGCACAGAGTCATCAGAAGACTCCCTGGTGAAGGGGAACCCTGAGTTAAGCCTTGAAAGGTGGGTAGCAGGAGAAGGGCATCCCCAGCAGATGGCAATGTGTGCAGAGCCACGGGGAGGGAAGAAGTGGAGCCTCACCTGGAACTTTGTTCTGTACTGGAGAAGCCAAGCACGAGGCTGAAGAGGTCACGGAGGGCTAGGTCACAGAGCACCTCAAATGCCAGCATGAGGAGGATTCTGTCCTGAGGGTAAGGAAGGAAGTTGTGTTTTGTTGCTTTTTTTCCTTTCTAGATGTGTTCTCATGTATTCCCTCATAATTTTCATCTCTGCATTTTTACTCTGTATTTTGAAATATTTCTTCCAGTTAGGTTTGGCACACAAGGTTTTTAAGCAGGTAAGCAACCTGACCAGCTGTGCTTTAGAAACACTGTTCTCCCTGCTCTGTGGAGGGTGGATTAGCAGGGGTGACCGCTGAGGCAGGGAGATCAGGGAGGAGGCAGGGGCAGACCTCAGCCATGGCAAGGGATGTGGGGGTGGGAAAAGAAAAGGAGTTTCTAGGATGGATCCATATGGTGATTAGATGGCAACTAATTTAGTGTTTGATGAATGATCAAATGAATGGATATCCAAGTGACCATTTTGGGTGACTGGGTGAATAACAGAGATGGTATATTATATGAGACTCTTTCAATGGCAAGCTAGATAAAACCTAAAGAGGAAATTATTGGGGTGCCTGGGTGGCTCAGTCAGTTGAGCGTCCGACTTTGGCTCAGGTTATGATTTCATGGCTCATGAGTTCAAGCCCTGCATCCGTCTCTGTGCTGACAGCTCAGAACCTGGAGCCTGCTTCTGATTCTGTGTCTCCCTCTCTCTCTGCCTGCCTCTCTCTCTCTCTCTCTCTCAAAAATAAATAAACATTAATAAAAATTAAAAAAAAATTTAAAGAGGAAATTATCACAAGAATACCAGAGTACTTCATGAGACCCAAGTGAAGAGCCTCTAGAAACCCAAGATGTCTTGGTCTGCCTGTGCTTTGGCTTCAGGCAGCTTTTTCTTTGCTTCTCAGCCCTCTTTTTCCTTTCCCTGGGGATCTTATGTCTTCTCTGACTTCAATACACCCATGACTCTCACATGTCTCATCTTATTGTCCATTCTTCTATCCCTTGGACATTTGCCCCTTGAGAGTCCACACATGCCAAACTGAACTCACCGTTTTTCCTCTAAACCTGATTATTCATTCATTTTGTATTGAGCACCTATCATGTGCTGGGATGGGCAAAATGAGCTTTTAAAGTGTCTCTGCTCCTCCTCTGTTAGCAGACTGGAGTATGGAATCCATATGTCATCCTTGATTTTTCCCTCTGTTGCACCCCCTATATCCCATCAGACACCATGACTAGTAAATTATACCTAATGACTCTGGGTCCATCCTCACTGCTAGTATCTTAGGCCACATGATTCAAGGTCCTCACTCTCACTTCAGAACTCAGACTTCCCTATCCCAAGCCTATGAACTCTCTCTTTTCTTGCCTTGTCTCTGCAGGGTAGAGATGAGGATAGAAACAAGGGCAACAGAGAGATGGCAAGAGATAGAGTTGGCCTAGTGAGGTTTTGCTGCATAACCATTTTGCTCTGTACCATAAAATCTTGTGGCACGCAAAGGTTTATTCACATGTTCACAGGTTTTTGGGCTGACTATAGATTGTCTAATCTAAAGTGGGTTTGCTTGGGCTGCTCTGCTTCAAGCTGCCAGTCTGCCTCAGCTTTTGGCTGGCTGGGCTCAGGTCTGCTCCTTCTGTGATCATTCTAGGGTCCAAGCTAATAGAACAGTTCTGGGCCACATTCTGATGATTTGTGACCCCAAAAGACCCCCTCTCTTGGTTTAGAGTTTCCCAAAAGCCAATCCAGAGACAAGGACTTGGGTGTAGTGAGCTTATTTGTAAGTTGATCCCAGAAAGTACAAGTTTAAAAGTGGCAAAGTGGATGGGGCACATGTACCCCAATGTTTATAGCAGCACTTTCAACAATAGCCAAATTATGGAAAGAGCCTAAATGTCCATCAACTGATAAATGAATAAAGTATTATGCTAAGTGAAATAAGTCATTCAGAGAAAGACAGATATCATATGTTTTCACTCATATGTGGATCTTGAGAAACTTAACAGAAGACCATGGGGGAAGGGAAGTTGGAAAAAATAGTTACAGAGAGGGAGGAAGGCAAACCATAAGAGACTCTTAAGTACAGAGAACAAACTAAGGGTTGATGGGGGGTGGGGGAGAGGGGAAAGTGGGTGATGGGCATTGAGGAGGGCACTTGTTGGGATAAGCACTGGGTGTTGTATGTAAGCCAATTTGACAATAAATTACATTAAATACAATTTAAAAAGTGGCAAAGTGGGATGGAGAAGAGAAAAGCACCCCCCCCCCCAAAAAAAAGTGCGTTAATGAGCACACTGTGACCACTGTGGTCAACTGGGGCTTAATCCCACTGGGTACCCTCTGTGGGAAAGGGAATCTGACTACCATTCTTCCTTGGTTAAGGGTTGTCCCTGGGAACATTAAATCCCCTGCACTTTTGGGTTGCCCTGAGCAAGTTTACAGGGTGATGGAGAAAGTCTTGGGCACAAAAATAACATGGAAAACTAGAGGTGAGAAGCTCAGCATAAGCTGAGGTATCAGCATGCACGAGAACTATCCACTGCTCCTGTGTGTGGACTTGTGGGTGGGCTGAACCATCAAAGTTTAGCCTCCTCCCACCCAGCAGATTATGGAACAGGGATGCTTAACCTGAATGAGACTGGGGGCAGAGACATAACCACCTGAAATTTATGTAACATTGTGTGAGGGTACATACATCCATTTGCTTTTTTAAAATTTTAATGTTTATTTTTGAGAGAGAGAGACAGAGCATGAGTAGGGGAAGGGCAGAGAGAGAGGGAGACACAGAATATGAAGCAGCCTCCAGGCTCTGAGCTGTCAGTACAGAGCCCAGTGCAAGGCTTGAACCCATGAGCTGTGAGATCATGACCTGAGCAGAAATTGGACACTTAACCGACTGAGCCACCCAGATGCCCCTCCATTTTCTGAGGAGACGTTTCACCTTTCATCAGATTCTCAAAGAACCACTGACTGTTTTACCGTTTGTGTATAAGAAGGAAAATAGAAATACCTTTGCATTTGCTTATATGTGCATAGAGTATCTTTAGAAGGATACACAGAAAATGGGAATGTTGGTTGCCTCTGGGGAGATGGAGTGAGGAATTAGCAAGAGAAAGATATTGTATTGTGTGCCTTTTGGACTATTTAAATTCTGAACAATGAAAATGTATTACTTAAAAAAAAATTAAACGTTTAGAGGCACCTGGGTGGCTCAGTCAGTTAAGCATCTGGCTCTTTATCTTGGCTCAGGTCATGATCTCACAGTTCGTAAGGTTGAGCCCCACATCAGGCTCCATGCTTGGGATTCTCTCTCTCCCTCTCTGCCCCTCCCCCGGCTTGCCCTTTCTCTCTCTCTCTCTCTCTCTCTCTCTCTCTCTCTCTCTCTCTCTTCTCTCTCTCTTAAATATTTTTTAAAAAGATTTAAAAAACTTAAACCTTTAAAACATTAAACATTAAAGTCAAGATTGATCCTGTTAGTAAGCAGAAATGTGAATAAGAAAATAGATATCCTCAGTCAGCTGAGAGGCTGACTCTTGATTTCGGCTCAAGTCATGAACCCAGGGTCGTGGGATCAAGACCCTGTTGGGCTCTGCACTGAGCATGGAGTGCTCTTGGGATTCTCGCTCTCAAAAAAAAAAAAAAAAAAAAAAAAAGAGAGAGAGAGAGATCATAATAACTAGAACTGGCAAAGACATAGAGAAAAGGCCACTCTCATTCACTGTTACAGAAGGGCAAACTAGTACCTCTGGGTGGTAATTTAGCAGTGCCAAATAAACATTAATTCATATCCTTTCAACATTATATCACTTCTTGATCTTTCCTATAAAAATATGCCCATAAGTAGATAAGGATTTATATGCATGGATGTTCATAAAGTATTATGTGTAATGTCAAAAATGTCAAAAAGTTACAAAAAAAATGTGTGCCCATAAGAAAATAGTTGAACAAACTATGGTTTAGCTATATTATGAAATCCCGTGCTGCCATTATAATGAATAAGGTAGATATGAATGTATGATGTGGAAGGAAGTCCTTGATACATTGTTTCCTGGAAAAAAGGTTACAGGAGATGTGTGTGAAACATGAAAAGGCATGTTCCTTTTCCTTTTTGAAAAAAAGAAAATAAAAACCAAAAGCAGCCTGTGTACAGAAAACTAGGTGTGTATGCATATTTAAATATTAAATTACTTGCATGTGCACAGAAAAAGGTCCGAAAGGGTACTACTGTCACGGTAACAGCAAGCACAGCTAAGAGTGAGAGAGGACACAGAGAGACTGTCTGTTCCTTACCCCAAGCTGGACTCTGCCTTCTTGGAGACTCATTCCCCATCTCATCCTCTCCCCAACTCTCAGCCCCTCTCCTTTACCACCTGGGGGGTCTACATCTGTCCCTGCCCTGGAAGCAATCGAGGGCTTAGGGGAGGAGGGCTCAGTTGGCACCAGGACTGCAGGAGGGAAGGATGCCATGGTCCCACCAGGTGACCAGTCCTGGATCTGCCCTGTTCCAGCCTCACATCCCCCACTGGGTGAAGCCCAGACCTCTTACTGTGCTAGTCAGGACCTTTCACGAACGGCCCCAACATTCCCACACTGCAAGCTGTGCCGTGCTGGATAAAATGTCTTTCACTTTTTACATTCAACACTTTGCTCTTCTCATTTCTGCTACCCACGACTCCTTTCCCACCCCAAATGCCAATCTTCCTATCCCAGTCTCCACTGATTGAAGCCTTATTCTCCTATTTATCTGAAAGACCTTGTTCAGGTAACACCTCCTCCAGGAAGTCTCCCATATTCCTATGTTCCAGCAAGAAGGGTCTACTCTCTCTCGAGCCTTCATTTCTATGTTGTGACTCTGTGCCAAGCACTGGGAGTGGCACAGATTAGGTGTCAATTAATGTTTATGAAATTACATATTAACATTCTCATTTTCTAGATGAAGAAACTGAGACCCAAAGAGAGATAGTAACTTGTCTAGGGCTACCTCCAACATGCAGCCTCCTGCCATGGTGTCTCTGCTGCTTGTGTCCATGGGCCTCATGGAAGCACTTCAGGTATGGTTATCCTCCACTGTCCCCATGTCAGCAGGGAGTTGTCAGCTGAGTTGTGGGCTTCCTGTGAGGAGCCAAGGGAAGAGAGAATGACTGATGCTCCCTTTGGGGCTTGCCCAGCCTGAGGGGACAGTCCCAGACCCTGGTCTCTGCAGCTAGTCGTTCCCAATCCCCTTCCCCTCCAGGTGTGTTTGGGGCTCTCAGCATCATCATCTAAGTGGAGAAATTTGGTGACAGGCTCCCATTCTCCTGAGGCTCATCCTCTCAGTCCTTACTGCTCCCTCTCCCTCAGGCCCAGAGCCACCCCATCACTCAACGAGACCTCTTCTCTCAAGAAATGCCCCTGGATATGGCCCCAGCCTCCTTTGATGACCAGTATGCTGGCTGTGCAGCAGCCATGACAGCTGCCCTCCCGGATCTCAACCAAACAGAGTTCCAGGCCAACAAAGTGTATGCTGACGGCTGGGCACTGGCAAGCAGCCAGTGGCAGGAGCGCCAGGCCTGGGGACCAGAGTGGGGCCCCAGCCCTACCCGGCTGCCCCTGCCACCCCCTGGCTTCCGCGATGAGCATGGGGTGGCCCTCCTGGCCTACACAGCCAACAGCCCCTTGCACAAGCAGTTCAACGCAGCCGTGCGGGAGGCGGGCCGCTCCCGAGCCTCCTACCTCCACCACTTCTCCTTCAAGACACTCCATTTCCTGCTGACCGAGGCCCTGCAGCTGCTGGGTAGGGGCCAGCGTTCACCCCAGTGCCGCCAGGTGTTCCGAGGGGTGCATGGCCTGCGCTTCCGGCCAGCAGCACCTGGAGCCACCGTAAGGCTGGGAGGATTTGCCTCCGCCTCCCTGCAGAATGTTGCAGCCCAGCAGTTTGGGGAGGACACCTTCTTTGGCATCTGGACCTGCCTTGGGGCACCTATCAAGGGCTACTCCTTCTTCCCTGGGGAGGATGAGGTGCTGATCCCCCCCTTTGAGACCTTCCAGGTAATCAATGCCAGCAGACCAGCCCAGGGCCCTGCCCGCATTTACCTCCGGGCCCTGGGCAAGCGCAGCACATACAACTGTGAGTACATTAAAGGTGAGCAGGGGATGCACTGGTCAGCATCTATGCAGAAGATGGGCCTCCCCTTCTGTTTTCAAGGGATACATACACAAATATTACAAATAAATTAATAGTAAGGGGGACCCAGTCCTGTCCCTCTGCCCCTCCACCCCCTTGCATCTAAGGGGAGACAAGCTTCTGAGGTAGTAGGACGCTTGTCCCTGGAGGTGCTTAAGCCAGAGCTGGCCTCTTGCCTGCTGGGAGGTTGAAGAGGGTTTTCTGACCAAGACAGGTGTCTATGGACATTTGAGAGCCAAACAGAACTGATCAGGCTTTTCTCCCAGCTGGAAGCTGGAAGGCAATTAATTTCTGGCCATAGCACTGACACCCAGACCATTGATGCCGGGTCTGATTAAGAGCCCCAACCTCAGCTTCCAAGAGGAGCACATGTATTCGGCTGAATGGAAATCCTGTGCTGTCGTGTGTGCTGGGTAGGGGTGCAGGTGGGTGGTGAGATAGCCATTAGGGGCTGTGCCCCAAAGTTCCAGCTCAGGCTGTGGCAGGTCTCGGATACTCTTCCTGTCTATCCTCCAGGGCTGGCCAGAGATCGAATCATGAGGCCAGCCTCAGGTTCTTAATATCTGAAGGGGTTGGGGGTTGCTGGTCCTGGCCAAATGATGCCCAGGGGCTTGTGAAGCCTAATTTGCATAATTAGAAGCAGGTTGTTGCCTGGAACTGTGGACCACATCTAAGATAAGAGAAAGTCCAGTATGGCTACCATTCTCATCTTGGACAGCACCATGAGCTTGCATGAGTCAATGGAAGGTGAAAAAGACATGCAAAATACATAAACTAGTGCCTCCTTGGCTGGGACAAGGCATGGGAGAGGGAGAGGTGAGGCAAAGCTACAGGCCAAGGAAGCAGGAGGGTACCCAGAATAGACCCTGGCTTTGAGGGCTGGCTCCCTTCTGGCTCTGCTGCTCATGGGTCAAGTCAAATGTAGGCAAAGGAGGTCCCACCATAAGGAAGCAGAGTTAGAAGAAAATGTATCAGCTTCTCCTTGAATGAGTTGGGGATGGACCACAGGGTTTGGGGGTTCTTTCCTGACCTGAGAGCTATTGAGACTTTGATTATTTACTGTTTCTTCCCTACAGATAAGCAGTGCAAGTCTGGGCCCTGCCGTCTGGATAACTCAGGTAAGAGCTGCAAGCCTATGTGGGCCTCAGCTCAAGGATGAGCAGGGTGCCCTGGGGTTGGACTCCCCTCCTGAATGCATGTCACTCTTGAAAGGAAAACAACCCTCTTTTAATCAAAACAAGTAAACTCTCTTAAGCAGACACCTGTGGGGGTTGCTAACCTCTCTTAGAGGACATAGATGTGTGTATGGGGCAGTAGTCATGCAAGCTGATACACCTGCCCCCAAGTATGGGGCCCTCTCCTTCACAGAAGGTCACTGATCATGCAGCAGAGAGATCCAGGTTGCAGTGAGGGGGTGAAGGGAAGGGACCACTCCCACAGTCCTCTCTGGGCCTTCTCCTTCAGCTGCAGAACCCACTGTCTCTATTACTAACCTCAGGGCTCCTGTAGACCACCTTTCAAGGTTGAGGTCAGGTCTTGGGTGCTGGAGACCTGGGATCTCATCTGGGCTCTGCCCTTTCTCTGTGATCACTCGCTCTCTCTGGGCCTCAGTTTTCCTATCTGTATAATAAGCATATTAGACTAGATGATCCCCAGGTCCCTTTCAGTTGTGACTCTTCTTCCCTTGAATACCCACTATTCCAGGGCCTGCCTAAGCCACCACTTCTCTAGGTGGGAAGGGGCTTTTCCAGGGGAACCAACTGGAATAGGCCCTTCCCAAGAAAGAAACTCTAGCCACTTATCCCCCTCAGGTCCCTCTTCCCTCCTCCAGGGCTCTGTGAACAGTGGGAAAGAAGGGGCCCTAGCATCTACTTTATTCCCACCATTCTCCACTACACAGTCCCACACCATGCTCCAGGCACACCACGCCATGAATCCTCACCATGACCCAGTGGGGTAGGTACTATCATCACCCTTGTTCTACAGATGAGGGAACTAAGTCCCAGAGAAGTGAAGCAACCAGTCCTACACGCACAGCTAATAAGGGGTGGGGTCCAGAGAGCCCAGCTCTAGAGCCACACTCTGAACCACCACACTACCTGGTCCCCATTTCTCTCCAGACACCATCTTATTTTATCCTTACTGTAAAATAAACTATTGGAAGGAGGAAGAACAGGGAGTATTACCTTCGTTATATAGTAAAGGAGACCCAGAGACAGAAATGACTTGCCCAAGGTGACAGAAGGAGTCAGTGGCAGAGCCAGGGTCAGAAGCCATATCTCCAGGCTCCAACCAACTTGAGTTCTGCTAATGTCATTTCAAGCACTGGACAAGTTAAGGATTCCCCCTGGTCCATCAGTACTTCTATCAGGGGTTGGGCAGAGGGGCAAAGATGAGCATCACTAGAGCTCACTCATATCTCTTCCCCTTGTTCAACCCACTTTGTGATGCCTCATTTGTCTCAGTAGGGGGCAGGGGCATAGACCAACCTAGTGACCTCTGGGAGGGGAACTGGGGCTCTTTCTTTCATCTGCCTACCCTCCTCCCTGAATCCATGCTCTGCATCTCTGGCTCCCATCACACTTTGTGTGTCTGTGTTTCCAGCTCACTCTGCTCGCTCCTCTTCGTCTTATTTATGTACCTCATTTTACCCTGAAAACTTCTCTCTCTGCCTCTGTTTTTCCCACAGCCATGAGTCAAGGCCCCATTTCTGCAGTCTGGTCCCTCCTACTGCCACTCTGGATCCTTGTCAGAGGAACCTTTCCATAGACTCCAGGCCTCCCATCATCCTTCCAACACTGAACAGCCCTGCCTGCTGCCTCTACCCAACATGGGGATGTTGGCCACATGTGTGCTTTAAAGGCAGCCAGGATCCATGGTAACTCCATCTGCTGGGAACTCTGGGATGTTGGTAGCTGCCAGGCCTGCTGATGGAGGAGTAAGGGAATCTGGGGACTGAGCCTTAGCCAAGGCTCTAAGAATGAGACACTGAATAGACATGGGGGTCTCTACAACAGGCAACAACTCACTTGGAGGTTAGAGATTAAACTAGTTTGGGGGGGGGGAATGGGGAGGAAAGCACTTGGCCAGAGCATTTGCTGGTATTACTCAAATGCCTCACATGTGCACCTGAAAAGCTCCTATTCACTCTCCCAAGAAGCCTTCTCTGACTTCTCCCACCTGGCTGGGCTAGGGGTCCTGCCTCTCTGCTCCCACAGGTCCTTAGATGCTTCTCTACACCACGTGTTCATGTTTGCCTCCTGTATCAGATGGTGAGCTTCCTGACGGCAGGGACTGGGTCTAAAGCACAGAGGTAGTGCTAGAAAACGTGTAAGTCAAAAAGGAACAAACATCTTGTGAATGGCTCATCTCTGCAGTGCCCTGCTCTGGACATTTTCAAGCTCTCTGAATGTCAGTGTGTAGGAATGATGTGGACTGGCTCTAGCTCCAGACAGTAGAGAGCAGGAGAAATAGCAGAGACAGCATTAGGTTCTCTGCCAGGGTCTCAACTGAATGCTCAATTGAATTCTTGTCAGCAAAGACATAATTTCTGCTCTGATCTATGTGTCCTAAGGTTCCCGTCTCTAGAGAGACAATCCTGGATCCCCAACTTCCACTACCACGGGCCCCAAGGGTTAAGACAGGACACTGAAGAGGTGCTAGGAACACACTTACTTTATTATGAGTTGGGGCTTTAGGGCCAAAATTCTGGTGTGGCCTCCTGCTCTGGAAACTAGAATCCTGAATCCTTTACCCTGAGTCCTAGGCAGGGACTGGCAAGACCAAGTTCCTAAAACAATAGCCACCAAGGAAGTAAGAGAAGACAAAGAAACATGGTAGTTCTGTTTCTCATATAACCTGCACCCTTGCCACTCTAACATTTCTAACGCTCAGCATCAAAGTTCAATTCTGTTCCTCCAGGACTGCATTTTGATTTTGACCCTTCTCAGAGTTTCTCTTCCATAGGGATTAAGGGAGTGGCAAACTCTGGATTTCCCTTAGTGGTTAAGGTATGTAGACAAGCGATCCCTGTGGTTTGTGAAATCGGCAGTGCTGATCCTGAAGAAAGGGTGTCCCAGGCTCTTAGGCACAGTGGGGAGAGACTGGGTGGCCTGAGAGCCAACAACCACCTGGCCTTTCCATCTCTGTCTGGGGGTGCTGTGGCTGCATCAGACCCCTGGGACTCACAGGGCCTGCACCAGCACCAGGAGGCTCATGACCAGGGCCATGGAGAAGAAGATCCCCAGGAAGAAGCGATCCATCACACGGGCCAGCCGCTTCCAGTCCTCATGGCGGCGCTGGGCAGCCCGGTGGCTGTGGAAGGTGTTAGCAATGGTAGCTACGTGATGCAGCAAGGCTTCTTGATGGCACAGACACCGTGGCTCATGGCAAGGAACTGCTGGAGGGTGAACCCCTTCATCAGAAGGCTGGGGACTGGGGGGTGACTCAGGTGGTCTAGACTGCCCACAGGGCTCCCCTCGTTCCCGCACGCACAAGCCCCGCGCCAGGCGTCCCAGGAGGAGGGCCCGAGCCCAGGCTGGCACTGGTCGGGCACTGGGACCACAGTAATGCAGGTTCATGATAAGGATGGTGAGCGCTGTGGAGAATGTGACCATGGTCATGGTGGCCATGTAGTACTTCCCTGAAAGAGAGAGAGTGAGCTGGGGCCCAAAACAAGAACTCAGGGTGCCTGAGTCTGCCCACTGCCTCAACACAAATAGGCACCAGCTCATCCACCACGAGGCTCTCAGGACCCTCCAATCCCAATGGATGGAGCCAGGAAGGACATAAAAGCCAAGGTCTCCTCATCCCCTATTCCTACAAGTGAGTTCTCACAAGCCACGTGCTCCCTAGTTGTTCTCCTCCCTGCTGGACTCTGCACTCCCTCACAATCCATGAAAGCCACGCTCTCAAATGTAGAAGCACCATCTGGGGCAAGTTATTGATTCTTTTGGTACAACTGGGATAACAACAGAACTTACCTCACAGGTCTGTGGTGAGGGCTCCCTGAGTTAATAAATGACAAGCGCTTAGGAGAGGACCTGGCACACAGCCAGCACTCAATGCAAACTGCCTGTCACGACGGGTGAGGGGAAGGATGTCTTCCCGGAAGGGGCCTACCCCTCTCCCCTCAATCTCAGAATGAGGCATGCTCCCGGAACGCCCCCACCCTCACCCCCAACTCCCGCACCGAATTGGGCCAGCACGGCTGGGCTGGGGATGGGCGGGGGCCGGTCTCACGGAGGGGACGGCTCACTCCCCGCCCCCTCACCACCCTCGACCCGCGCCCTCGTGGCTCACCGATGAGCGGCACGCTCTCGGCCGGTGGCATGCTCTCGGCCAGGAGCAGCTGGAAGACGGTGAGCGCCAGCAGCACGGTGACACCGAGCGACACCTTCTCGCCCGAGTCGGCGGGCAGGTGGAAGGCGAGCGGCGCGAGCAGAGAGATGAGCACGCAGGGCAGCAGCAGGTTGCACACGTAGGCGGCGGCGCGGCGGCGCAGCAGCAGCGTGAAGGTTACGTCCGGGTAGGGCTCTGAGCAGCAGCCGTAGGTGAGCACGCGCCGCCGTGCCGGCATGCCCAGCACGTGCCACTCCACGTTCTCCACGAAGTCGGCCAGGCTGGCGGCGGTACCGCGCGGCCGCACGTCCAGCTGGTGCCCGCCGTGCGTCCACGAGCCGAACGTCAGGCCGCAGCGCTGCGCGTCGAACGGGAAGGCCGACACGTCCACGCGGCATGAGCTGCGCGTGATGGCCGGGGCGTCCCAGCGCACGGCGCCGTCGTGCCGCAGAACCACGTTGGTGCTGGCCGAGGCCGGCGGCTGTGCGTCAGCCCTGTGGGCGGGCGGGGTTGGGGTATCTGAGGAGGCTGCTGGGAGGCAGACTCCTGCAGCAGCTCTGTGACCCCCGGGGCCCTGTGGTTACCAGAGACCGCCTGGAGGGTGGAGGGGGCGGCAGAGAGGGCCCTGCGTGCCTTTGGAGGCTCAGAAGGGGTGGCGCCTGCAGACTCTAGAGGAGACACGGATCTAGGCCAGGGCAGGGTGAAAACACATCTGCAAAAGATGGCACCTGGCTGCATTGTGTTATCTGCAAATCTCCTAGAGGGCCCCTGGGGGAAAATATGCAAAGCCATGTGTTGTCTGGGAAACACAACTGGTTTAGGTGGCATAAAGGAATGCTCCAGAGGGTTAGGCCCTAGAGGAAGTCCCTAGGTAGGCCGTTGGGGAGTCCTGGGAGACTTGGAGCGGGCCTGGAAGGGTGGAGTATGCCATCAGGAGGCACTTGTACCCCAGAACCCTCTCTGTGAGAGATACAGAAATGGCCCCTAGACCACACAGTGGGTTCCCAGGAGACATTCAGCCTGGGTTGGTTTGGGAGAGTCTAAAGTGGGGGATATCATGGAGGGGCTGGCAGCTTAGAAGGGTCCTGGGGGAAAAGCTTCCAGGACAGCATAGGAACCAAGTTAGGTTGCGGGGATGGGGAATCAGTGCAAACCTAGAGCCAAGGGCAACAGATGGAAGGGGGAGGGGCCCAGGCAGGCAGTACTTGTTATAGAGTACGATGTCTGGACGCCACACGAGACTGCTGGGGATGCGGATAGCATCCAGGCCACCATAGGCATCGGGGTCCCATCGTAGGTAGGCATCTGTCCACTCCTGTCGAATCCACAGGTACAGGGTCAGCACCTGGTTCCGCTCATCCTAGTGGGTGGCAGGGAGTAGGCACAGGTGTGGGCACACATATATGCACACCCTCCCCTGTGTGTACACACTCACCTACAGAGTTCTGGACGGCACCCACAAATGCAGCTGGCTCACAGTCCAGTTCCTACCCAGGCCTGACCTTGCTATGTGACCTTGACAGTTTTCCACTCTTCTTTAGGTCTCAGTTTCCTCAGTAGTTACATGGGTGATAATCCCTGCTGGGCAGGAATCCAAGTGTGCAAAGTAGTGGACACACTGTGGGCACCCAGCAGTTAGTATCCAACGGTTAGTAGCTGTTATTATTGTTAATATTAATGTTTATAGATAAGAATTATTTGGAGAATAATCCCATTCTCTCCCTCCCTCCCCCCCCCCCACCCCCCTCCAATTCCTTGACACTGCCACAGGCATGCTCCAAGGTTGCACCACAACACACCATATCAATGATCTGGGACAATGTCACCTCCAGGGTCACGTTCAGAGCCTGGTCTGTGTCTGCCACAGGTCTCAGGGCACTTGTGTAGTTGGCGAAGAGGTCACGGAACAGCTTGTGAGCCAGTCTGCCCTCAGCTCCCAAGCATTCTGGGGGACCAGGAAACAGGGTTGTGCATCTGAGACCCTTGTCCAGGGCCCTCTGCTCATACCCTCTATCCCCACAAGGCTGGCACCTGTCACCTGCTGTGCTATCTCCTGGCCATCTGAATGGTCCTCCTGATGTCTTCTCTGTCCATCTAGCTGTGGTTCTAGTTCCTCCCTGGACTGCTTCCAGGGATGAGTGAGGTGAAGGCTGAGGACTAAATTGGTACTGTCTTCTGGAGCATGCTGACTGTTTTTTTCCCCCACCCTTTCCCTTCCTAAGGACCTGGATTCTGCTTGCCCTACTGCAAATGCAACAGGGGCCTAAACAGATGATAGGAGTCTCATCTCTCACCCAGGTGTTGTTAACCCCATTGCCACCCCCCACCCCACCCCCGCTCCAGTCTCTCAAACCTGTCTCCACTTATCCAGCTGCACTTCTGTGGATTTCTTCGAAGTTTCTGATGCTGTGGGCTATCCCTCCTTCTGAAAATCCTCTCTTCTCTAGACTTCTGTGACATACCACATTGTCTTCAGCCTCTGACTCAAGTATTGTTCCCAGAATCCTGTCCTTGGCCTTTTTTTTTTTTTCAGCCCAGATTTTTCTCCTGAGCTCCAGACCCATAAATACAATTCATTCCTGAATGTCCTATTGGCACCTTTAAGGCTGTAGGTCCAAAATATGAACTCATTTCCTCCTCCCATGCTCTGAAACCTATTCCTTATTCTGTGTTCCCCATCTCAGCAAACAGCACTGATCCCCCAGTGATTTCAGCCAGAAATCTGGGAATTATCCCTCCTTTCTGCTCCCTCCCCCTGCAATCCAACCAGTACCCGAATTCTGCCAGCCATGCTACTGGGGATCTTTCGAATGTCTACTCACCTCTGAAGCTGAGAGGACTTCTCACTGCCCCTGCTGCAAGTTTAGTCTCTCTAACCAACCTTCACATTTCTGAGATCAGGTTTTTAAGCACTCAAGTTTGACCAGGCCAGTAGCTGCTTAAAAATGTTCAATATCTCTCTCTGTTGCCTGCTAATAAAGTCTAAACTCAGCTTGGCATTCAAGGCCCTTCATGATCTGGCCCCCTCACCCTGGCTTTTCCATCACTGCTCCCACCCTGGCCAGGCAGGTCTTCTCTTGTCCCCTTCAGCACCTTTGTCCTCCATGATACCCAGATAGAACACTTGTTCCCCACAAAGTAGTGAAGAGAAATAGGGTGTGGAGAGAGATTTGGGGAGGAAGGTAACAGCAGCAGTGCCCAGAGAGGCAGGGCTGGTTTACTGAGCTTCACACCTGGAAGCAGCGAGAGCAGGAGCAGAAAGCCCAGGCCGGAGACAGAGAAGCTTAGGCTGAGATGGTGGCTCCGGGGCCCCATGGCCCTGCCACAGCAAGAGGTGGGGCAGGTCTCTGGGTGTGAGCCTCTTGGCCCCACTGAGGGCAGCATCAGGCTCTGCTGGCAGAGATGGTGTGGACGATACCTGCAAGTCAGAAGTAAGACTGAAATCTCCTCTGGGTCCAGCTACCCTCTGGGGAGCCCTGCGGCTCTTCCAGTTCTCTCATCCTATTTGTACCTGCCCTTGGATTTAAGTACTTGGATCTTGGCATCTGCTCTTTCTCCTCTGTTAGTCCTTTCCTCTTCTGGCCTCTGCCCCTGCACTTGTCTCTGCCCCCCACCCCCTTTACCTCTCTCACTCAGCATCTCCGTCTCCACTTCCTTTTGTCTTTTCTTCTGTAACTCTTTCTTGGCCTCTGCCTCTTTGACTTTGGTCTTCCTCCTTCCACTCACTCTTCCTGTCTCCTTCTATTTCAGCCCCCTAACTTCCTTTCTCTGTTCTCCATACCTGGACTCCGGATGAGTCTGGCACATTCTCAGCAGGACAGGGCAGGGACTCCATCAGCCCTGAGCCCTCTGAGGCATAGGGCTGCAGGCCCCTCCCCCTTTGCCGTTTTCATTAGCTTAATTATAGGGTTGGGATACCTGTGCCCATGGGAACAGAGTAATTGAAACTGACACCTCAGGTTACCGGGCCCTGAATTATTCAAATTATGTAAGTCAGCACCCAGGCTCAGCTGAAGCCCAGTCTGGGGTATTGGAGGGCACAGAGATCCTAGGGTCAGGGGTGTGAGGGAGCAGGACCCATGGATGATGTTGTCCTCTGAGTTCTGCCACCATTACTGAATTCTTGAAGCCTCCTTTAAACTGTCAGCTCTGCCTCCAGTGAGAGATCGAACACATCTGTCCAGGCTAGGTAGGCACTTTGTGCCAATCAAGCTCTCCCCTCCTGGTGGGAATGGGAGCTGAGCCTCAGGCTCCTCCAGGTGGCCCCACAGAGCAGGGGATGCAGCTCACATCCTCACCTCCAGCTCCCTACAGCCATCCCAATCGGAGCCTCAGTGTTTTCCCCATGCCCAAACACCATAGGTGATATGGGGTAGCAGGGAAAACACAGGCTTTAGAGTCACTTTCAGCTCTGTCTTATGAGTTGTCTGACATGGGCAAGCTACTGAAACTCTCTGGGTTTCGGTTTTCTCATACAGGATAATGGGATTAACAGTCTTCACTTTGAAAGGATTAAATGAGACAAGCAATTATGCAAGGCAAGTGCCCAGCATATTGTCTGATGCACAGTAGTCAACCAACTATACTCTCAGTGATATCTTCAGGAACACACACTTAGATTCACAAGTCTTCAGCCCCTGGCAACCACAGCTCTAAACTTTCTATCTCCATAATTTTGACTTAAGTACCTCATGTAAGTGGAGTCACACAGTTGTCTTTTTGAGATCAGTTGATTCACTTTGCATAATATCCTCAAGATTGATCCATTTTGTTACATATGTCAGAACTTTCTTATTTTAGGGCTATATATATTCTATTGTATGCATATGCTACATTTTGCTTATCTATTCATTCCTTGAGGAATACTTGGCTTGCTTCCACATTTTGGGTAGTATGAATAATCCTGCTGAATATGAAAATAGAAATATCTCTTCAAGACTTTGTTTTCAGTTCTTTTGGATATATACCCAGAAATGGAATTGCTAGGTCATATGGTAATTCAAATTTTTTTTTTTTTGAGAAATCGTCATACTACTTTCTATAATACCCATAACATTTTACATCCCCACCAAACAGGGTACAAGGGTTCCAATTTCTCCACATCCTCATCAACATTTATTATTTTTTCTTTTTTTTTTAAATAGTAGCTATCATAATGGGTATAAGTTGGTATCTCACTATAGTTTTGATTTGCATTTCCCTAATGATTAGTGATGTTGAGCATGGTTTCATGTGCTTATTGGCCATTTATATGTCTTCTTTGAAGAAGTGTCTATTTGAGGCTTTTGTCCATTTTTAAATTGTTTTTTTGTTGTTGTTGTTGTTGTTGTGTTCTAGGAGTTCTCTCTATATTCTGGATATTAAGCCCTTATAGGGTATATAATTTGTAAATATTTTCTTCCATTCTATGAGCTGCTTTTTTAGTCAGTTGATATATTCTTTTGGTGAACAATATTTTAAATATTTTATGAAGTCCCGTTTGACTGTATTATTTTTTTGCCTGCACTTTGAAGTCATATCCAATAAATCACTGCCAAATCCAATGTTGTGAAGCTTTTGCCCTGTATTTTCTTCTAAGAGTTTTATAGTTTTAGTTCCTATATTTAAGTATTTGATCCATTTTAAAATTTTAGGTATGGTGTTTAGATAAAGGTACAACTTTATCTCTTTGCATGTGGATATCCAGTTATCCCAGCACCATTTGTTGAAAAGACAAATTCTTCCATTGAATGGTCTTGGCTCCCTCATCAAAAATCATTTGACCCTCATGTGAGGGTTTATTCCTGGCTCTCTATTTTAACCCATTAGTCTAGATGTCTGTTTTTATGCCCATACCACACTGTTTTGATTACTGTACCTATGTAATAAGTTTTGAAACCAGGAAGTGTGAGTCCCCCAGCTCTGTTCTTTTCCAAGATTGTGTTGGTTATTCAGAGTCCCTTGAGATTCCATATGAATTTTAGGATGGATTTTCTTATTTCTGAAAAAAAAAATGCCACTGGGATTTTGGTAGGAATTGCACTAAATCTGTAGATTGCTTTGGTTAGTATAGATATTTTAAATCTTCCATTCCATGAATACGATGTCTTTCCATTTGTCTTTAGTTTCTTTAAGCAATATTTTAGTTTTCAGTGTACATGACTTTTGCCACCTTGACTATGTTCATTCCTATTTTCTTTTTGATGCTATTGAAAATGGAATTAATTTTATAATTTCCTTTTTGGATTGTTCATTGTTAGTGTATAGAATGCAATGGATTTTTGCATGTTGATTTTGTATACTGCTTTGAATTAATCTATTCAGCTATTCTAACAGTGCTGCTGTTGAACGCTGTCATCATCATTGTTATTTGGTGTAATCTTTAGGGTTTTCTACATAAAAGATCATATCATCTGCAAACAGATTTTACTTCTTCTTTTCCAATTTGGATGTCTCTTATTTGTCTTTCTTGCCTAATTGTTCTGGCTAGATCTTCCAGTATTATGTTGAATAGAAGTGGTGAAAGAAGATGTCCTTGCCGTGTTCCTGATCTTAGAGGAAAAGGTTTCACTCTTTTACCATTGAGTACAATGTTTGTTGTGGGTTTTTCATATATGGCTTAGTTTGTAAGAGTGTTGGGTGTTTATCGTCCTATTTTATTGAGTGTCTACCATGAAAGAGTATTGAATTCTGTCAAATGCTTTTTCTGTATCCGTTGAGATGATCATGTTCTTCTCCCCACCCCCATTCTGTTAGTGTGATGTATACATTGATTTTCACATGTTGAATCATCCTTGCATTTCAGAAATAAATCCCACCTGGGGCACCTGGGTGTCTCAGTCAGTTAAGCATCCGACTTTGGCTCAGGTCATGGTCTCACAGTCTGTGAGTTTCAGCCCTGCATTGGGCTCTGTGCTGACAGCTTAGAGCCTGAAGCCTACTTCAGATTCTGTCTCCCTCTCTGCCACTCCCCTGCTTACGCTCTGTCTCTCTCTCTCTCTAAAATAAACATTTTAAGAAATTAAAAAAAAAAAAAAAAAAAGAAATACCACTTGGTCCTGGTGTGTAATCCTTCTGATTTGCTGAATTCAATTTGCTGATATTCTGTTGAAGATTTTTGTATCAATGTTCATAAAAGAATTGGGCTGTAATTTTCTTTTAGTGTCTTTTTCTAGCTTTGGTATAAGAGTAATTGTATACATTAAATGGGCAACTGTAGGTAGGGGTGCCTGGCTGGCTAAGTTGGTAGAGCACATGACTCTTGATCTTGGGGTTGTAAGTTTGCCCTCATGGTGGGAGTAGAGATTACTTAAAAATAAAATCTTTTTTTTAATTAAAAAATTTTAAAAAAAATTTAATGTTTATTTTTGAGAGAGAGAAACGAGCAGGGGAGGGGCAGAGAGAAAGGGAGACACAGAATCTGAAGCAGGTTCCAGGCTCCAAGCTGTCAGCACAGAGCCCGACACAGGGCTTGAACTCCCAAACTGCGAGATCTTGACCTGAGCCAGAGTCAGATCCTCAAATGACTGAGCCATCCAGGCGCCCCCAAAATAAAATCTTTAAATAGGTAAGTGTAAAGTATGTGAATTATATCTCAATAAAGCTGTTACCAAAAATCTCATAAACAATCATGAATGAGAGCTGAAACAAGAAAATAATCACAGAAACAAGAAAGTTCACAGGTACTGGACATATTAAATAATAATAATTTGAGTAATGTATTCTGGGTATTGCTCTAAGCACCATAATATGTATTAGTTCATAATTCTTACAATACCCTATAAGTTAAATACTATTATTGTTTCCATTTTATAAATGAGGTAACTGAGGCACAGGAATAACTTAGTCAAGATTCCATAACATATACCAAATGGACTCGGGATTTGAAAGTAAGATATTAGGAGTAGGGAATCCATGCCTTTCTATGCTGCAACTATATTGCCCCTTTTAAAAACAAAATAGATATATGCATAATATGATTTAAATAAGAAGGATTGGAAATTTATTAACAAAATAAGAGTACTCTCAAAAATGAGGAGGTAGGTTTAAAAAGTAACCACATAGGGGCTCCTCGGTGGCTCAGCTCGTTGAGCAGTCAACTTCAGCTTGGGTCATGATCTCACAGCTTGTAGGTTTGAGCCCCGTGTTGGGTTCTGCACTGACTGCTCAGAGCCTAGAGCCTCGTTCGGATTCTGTCTCCTTTCTCTCTCTTTCCCTCCCCCACATTTGCGTGTTCCCTCCCTCTCTCTCTCTCTCAGAAATAAACATTAAAAAAATTTTTTTAGCAATCCCTATCAAAATAACACCAACATTCTTCACAGAGCTAGAACAAACAATCCTAAAATTTGTATGGAACCACAAAAGACCCCTAATAGCCAAAGCAATCTTGAAAAAGAAAACCAAAGCAGGAAGCATCAGAATCCCAGACCGCAAGCTGTATTACAAAGCTTGAATCATCAAGACAGTATGGTACTGGCACTAAAACAGATACTCACATCAATGGAAAAGAATAGAGAACCCAGAAATGGACCCACAAATGTATGGCCAACTAATCTTTGACAAAGCAGGAAAGAATATCCAATGGAATAAAAATAGTCTCTTCAGCAAGTGGTGCTAGGAAAACTGGACAGCGACATGCAGAAAATGAACCTCAACCCCTTCTTTACACCACACACAAAAATAAACTCAAAATGGATGAAAGACCTCAGTGTAAGACAGGAAGCCATCAAAATCCTCGAGGAGAAAGCAGGCAAAAACCTCTTTGACCTTGGCCACAGAAACTTCTTATTCAACATGTCTCCCAAAGCAAGGGAAACAAAGTCAAAAATGAACTATTGGGACCAAAATAAAAAGCTTCTGCACAGCAAAGTAAACAATCAGCAAAACTAAAAGGCAACCAACAGAATAGGAGAAGATATTTGCAAATGACATATCAGATAAAGGGTTAGTATCCAAAATCTATAAAGAACTTATCAAACTCAACACCCAAAAAACAAATAATCCAGTGAAGAAATGGGCAAAAGACATGAACAGACACTTCTCCAAAGAAGATACCCAGATGGCCAACCGACACATGAAAAAATACTCAACATCACTCATCATCAGGGAAATACAAATCAAAACCACACTGAGATACCACCTCACCCCTGTCAGAATGGCTAACATTAACAACTCAGGCAACAACAGATGTTGGCGAGGATGTGGAGAAAGAGGAACTCTTTTGCACTGCTAATGGGAATGCAAACTGGTGCAGCCACTCTGGAAAACAGTATGGAGGTTCCTCAAAAAATTAAAAATAGAACTACCTTATGACCCAGCAATTGCACTACTAGGTATTTATCCAAGGGATACAGGTGTGCTGTTTCGAAGGGCACATGCACCCCAATGTTTACAGCAGCACTATCAACAATAGCCAAAGTATGGAAAGAGCCCAAATGTCCACTGATGGATGAATGGATAAAGATGATGTTGTATATATGTGCAATGGAGTATTACTCGGCAATCAAAAAGAATGAAATCCTGTCATTTGCAACTACGTGGATGGAACTAGAGAGTATTATGCTAAGTGAAATTAGACAGACAAAAATATCATATGACTTCACTCCTATGAGGACTTTAAGATACAAAACAGATGAACATAAGGGAAGGGAAGCAAAAATAATATAAAAACAGGGAGGGGCACAAAACATAAGAGATTCTTAAATATGGAGGACAATCAGAGGGTTACTGGAGGGGCTGCGGGAGGGGGGATGGTCTAAATGGGTAAGGGGCATTAAGATATCTACTCCTGAAATCACTGTTGCACAATATGCTAACTTGGATGTAAATTAAAAAAATAAATAATATAAATCATGGAAACAACAACAAAAAAAACCCTAATGGACAAATGATCCACCTACTTCAACAAATAAAGGATGTTAAAAAAAAAAAAAAAGAGGGGGAAGAGAGTTGATAATATGATACTTGAGATTTATCAACCAAATGCAAAGTATGGACCCTGTTGAGATCCTAATTCAAACAATTCAACAGTAAAACTTGACCTTTGAGACAGCTGGGAAAATTTGAAAATGCAGTGGATGTCAGTTCCTATCTAGGAATTATTAATTTTGTTAGGTGTGACAAAGGCGTTGTGATTATGTTTATAAAAATTTACTTGTTATAAATTCTTAGGTATTGAGGAAATGATGATCTACCTTAGAAATACCATTGTGGGATGGGCAGATATAATGGAGGTAAAGAGGAAAGGATTTTGACAAATGTTGCATGTAGATTCATGACAGCATCTTACTCTTGCATAGGTGAAAATCTCTACAGTAATAGGTTAATAAAAAACCCTCAGGAAAACATAAGAAATGAAGGTTTAAAGCAGAAATCAATATACAGTAAAACCTTGGTTTGCGAGCATAATTCATTCCGGAAACATGCTTATAATCCAAAGCACTTGTATGTCAAAGCGAATTCCCCCATAAGAAATAATGGAAACTCAGATGATTTGTTCCACAACCCAAAAATATTCATATAAAAATGATAACAATACTGTAATATAAGAAAATACAAAAAAAAAAAAACCCCACCTGTACTTACCTTTGAAAACCTTTGTGGCTGGTGTGAGGGAGATGAGAGGACGATTGTTAGGATGACTTTCACTAGCACTAACAGAATCACTACTATCTATTGGGTTAATAGCATCTTTTTCTATACCATAGCCATTGTATACATTCTTGTGGATATTAACTACAGTACAGTGTTAACAAACTCCTGTCTACTGTATTTAACATAACTGGCAATAAGGCAGCAGAGGCAAGGGTCTCTATCTGCAGGCAGCCTGACCTAGAATGAAGCAAAGCATTCCTAAGCTTACTCTTGTATGGAAAAGCAAAGCAGTGTCCATAGGTGCTTTGCAGTGACAAAAAATACACTAATGCCAGTTGTGGGCACCTTACAACGTTCTGAAAAATTACTGATTTCTGCCAAACACCAAGGCCTGGGACTGAGCATCCAAGCATGGGGGGTGATCACCCACAATCCCACTGAGAGAGGAGAAAGAAAACCATTGGCTCCGTTGTGATGTGACGTTCAGCATCACATGCTACTCATATTCCAAGACGTCGCTCGTTTATCCAGTTAAAATTTATTAGAAATGTTTGATTGTCTTGTGGGACACTCCCAGAACAAGTTATTCGTAATCCAAGGTTTTACTGTATTACAATACAGAACTTTGGTAAAATTGATAAGTTGAAGAGCTGGTTTTTTGAAAAACAAAAAATCTCAAGTAATTTTCAGTTAATACAAAGTAGCAGCTGAGTCTACTACTGCATCTGAAAAGAGCAGCTCCTGCAGGCCTTGGTTTGGCTAATCCAACATTTTTTTTTTTTTTAAAATTTTTTAACGTTTATTTATTTTTGAGACAGAGACAGAGAATGAACGGGGGAGGGACAGAGAAAGAGGGAGACACAGAATCGGAAGCAGGCTCCAGGCTCTGAGCCATCAGCCCACAGCCCGACGCGGGGCTCGAACTCACGGACCGCAAGATCATGACCTGAGCTGAAGTCAGACGCTTAACCGACTGAGCCACCCAGGCGCCCTGGCTAATCCAACATTTAATCTCCAGACCTTTCCTGACTTTGACTTCGGCATTCTGCCAAGGAAATACACTTATTTTAGGTATTATATGAGGTTGCAGATTCCATAACTCTTTAAGAGTTTTGAGAAAACTGATTCCCGTTTTTATATTTTTGAGAAACTTAACATGGAGTTTTGAAATGTAGAAGAGCTTCATCTTATCATTCACTTTGAACTGTAAGTCTGTTGTCTGTGATGTAACATAGCTGCTATGATAAACATCTGACATACAGCCTTTAAAAAATACATGGATATGAAATACTTGTCCTAAGAGGAAACACTGCACATATTCACAATTCTTTAACACTTCTAAAGGCTAACCATTTCTAAGGCACATTTACTTTTCACACAACACCTCTCTCACAAGGAAACCAGAACAGGAATTCTTTGCTAGAAGCCCAGTAATGCTCTGTGACTCAGGTTCACAGTCAGTAACGGAGATTCCCAGCTGAGTTACCCTTGTCCTTGCAGATCTAAAGGGAAGCCCCAGACCTACTCTGCTTTAGCTCCAAATTCCAAATTCCTCCATGTCCCAGTGTCTTTGGCCTAATCCTACTTGGAATTTGCTGACACCTTCAGTTTAACAGACCAAAAAACAAACAAACAACCTCCACCCCACCACAAATAGTACTCATCAGACCCATCTGCTCCCTCTGCAAAACAGGTCTGTTTAGCAGCAACATAAAAGATCATTAACCCCATTACACAATGGAACATGAGTATGATCCAAGTTTTAAAAACAAACAAAACCTCCAGAGCAGAAAAGCCAGGAGGCTTTGAACCCTAAAGGCAATGAGACTCTTCCCTGATCCCTCACTGGGAATCCAAGCACATAAAAAAATGCTTATAAATATTTTTATATGAACAGGATTAATTAATAATCTCAACCTACTCACCCCTAAATTTGCTCATAAATTTAGCCTTTGATTGTTCTTTCTTTAACCCATGCCCCATCTCTGTTTAGATTGCAGATCAACTGAGGCTACTATAAAGCTCCTTGGGGTAAGAAGGCTCAAAAAACACAAAGGGAAAAGGCCAATAGCAGGAATGCTATAAACATTTCATTTTATTTATTTTTTTTTTTAAGAAAAGTAGCTTCAGAAAAAGAAGAAAATAATCTAGATCATTTATTTATATATATATATATATACTTTTTAATAAAAACCTTTACATAATCTTCATGCATAAAGACCTAGAGGTGGCCATGTTGTCTGTGACAGACCTAATACCAGCTGTCACAGGTCTTTACCTGGGACTCCCCATAGCTGGCAGCAGTGTAGCAAAGGCCCTCCACTAAAGCCCCTAAAGCCCAGCTCCTTGCCTGCCTCAGTAATGGTTTTATGTTCTAGGACTGTAGACAATGGGTAGGAAATGCTTTGGGCTAGAAGAGAAAGGATGAGGAGGGCTACCCAACCTGCCATGTTTTATCCAAACTCTTCAGGGAAATCCAGAATGGAGGCCTAGCAAGATGACTGAAAACCAGGGATCAAACTGAGTTCTGGAGCTTCCCAGAGACATGGGGTCTGTGACCAAGAGTTCCTGCACATGGTAGCAGGAAAGGTTTGGTGTTCATGCAACATTCAAGGCAGAACAAACAAGCCTTGAAGATTCATCCCTCCACGGCAGGCACTCACTTCTACCCTAAATGAGTCAGAAAGACCCTGTTACTGCTTCCTAACTCAGTCCAACCCTCTTTGGACTCTAAAACAGTGTCAAGTCATCAACCTACTTAAGAGACAGATTCTCCTTCCTTGTGTGGATAGTTCATCTGTTAAGGAAGGACAGTCTTTGATTAACACATTTGTCCTAGTATAAAAGGGCTGAGGTAGGAGTAGGGTAGCAGGCTGGCATGGAGGGCCACAAGATCCAGAATGGCTGAGAGTGGAAAAGGATTCCCTGGTTCTCTGGGGGGGGGATTCTGCCAAAGGTGTTTTATTGATCATTTTTCAAAAGAAAAAAAAAAAAAAAAGAATGGTTTTTTAAGGATGGTAAAAAGAGGCTTGACTCCTTTTTGGGTTCCAAAAGCCCTTACGTTTTGTTCAGTAAGAAAAGCCCTGAACAAATGGAGGCTGCTGCTTGGGGCAGCAGGAAAACAGGATGGATTCCACAGCTAACCAAGAGAATGGCAAACAGTGCCAATCAACTCAATGCAAAGGATCTTTGTGTGGTGAGTGTGAACAAGCATGTGAGTGTGTTGGGAGGAACTTGGGGTTCACTGGCTTCCAACAGTCAATTCTCGCAGGTAGGACTGTGTGAGACCACGCAGTTCCTCCAAGGCATAGTCCTCAGGCATGGGGAGTCGGCCAACGTGGGGAGCCAAGAGACGCAAAGGGACTCGCTGAGGGTCTGGTGTTGAGTCGGAGGTTGCATCAGGGGCATGCCGAAGGCTCCATACCACCCGCAGCAGGTTGGCTACACGTTTGGCCATGTCTGGAGAGAAAAAAAATGGAGTGGGGACCAAGGATGAGGGGTGGGAAGGGAGGGCATCAGGGCAGAGGTATAATAATCATAAAGACAGGAAACATGCAGGCAGGAAGCAGGGAAAGGATGGAGGCTTACCTGACTGGGCCAGGCGATCCTTGGCATTGTAACACTGGATCTGCTGTATGCGGTTGCACAGTGAGGTCACTTTGGTGTGTAACTGCTCCATCTCATAAACTGAGCAATCCATCTACAAAGAAGCAGAGAAACCAGTTAGGCCAAGAGGAGGTCCCCTCACCCAATTCTATCCATAGACTGACTATGCAATGCTCTGAAACAACAGAGAAAACCCGCGAAACTGACTGGCAGTGTCATGTAACCACTATACAGCCTAATCACTGAGGACAAGGCGCAACCTCAGCAGTAATCCACCAGAGGAAAGTAACATATAGTACATAGAGCCCCAGAATGGACAAGTCTGGAGATTAGCATTCATGAACCATTTTAACTAGCAAGCTTTAACATGGCACCAAAAATACAGATAAATCTGGGCTCAGAGAAATTGTATGACTTCTTAAGAATGCACAGTAAGTAAAAAGTGGAGCCCAAACTAGTATTTAATTTCGGTATCCTAACTCCAAGTTCACAACCCTCTCTAAAATACCACAGGGCCCTCTTCTCACTGTATGCCCTCTCTCTATGCGTCGCGATCCATTCCTATGGCTTCAATTATGATTAATGTGCTGATGATTACTAAATCTTTAGCTTAATATTCCAATTTTCCACTCCCCTTTCCAGGGCCACTTACCCTAGCTGAGGTTATCATTACTTAAGACCTTGATCACTATCTTCAGTGTCATCCCCATTACATCCTTTTCCCTACCATCTATCCGGTAGCCAGAGTGACCTTTCTAAAAAGCAAGTCTGTATTTTTACTCTTTTTATTTTTGTTAACGTTTATTTATTTTTGAGAGACGGAAAGAGACAGAGTGTAAGCAGGGGAGGGGAAGACAGAGAGGGAGATTCAGAGTCTGAAGCAGGCTCCAGGCTCTGAGCTGTCAGCAGAGAGCCCAATGTGGGGCTTGAACCCACGAACCGGGTGATCATGACCTGGGCCGAAGTCAATTGCTTAACCAACTAAGCCACTCAGGAACCCCTGTATTTTTATTCTTTAAAAAAAAATTTTTTTTTAGTTCATTTATTTAAGTAATCTCTACCCCCAGTGTGGGGCTCCAACTCATGACCCTGAGATCAAGAGTTGCATGCTCTTCCAACTCAGCCAGCCAGGAACCCTGTATTTTTTATTCTTTATTATGTTCTGAATACTTTCCAGCAGCATCGTATTCCTGTTTGTCTCACATGTGACTCTTGGTTAGCCCTCCTCTCTCAAACTCTTAATTAACTATACTAATACCTCCTCCTTCACCAAATGCTCCTTCAACCCTTCCACGAAGTATCTCTCTCATTGAATCTATTTTTGGGCTTTGCAGAATCTACCATTTAACACCTCTACAAGTACTTTTTTATCCAAAATAATCCAGTCTTCAACTGGACTTCTAAAGGTGGTAAATAAAATGAGGTCTTTGCTCTCAAGAAATTCATAGAAAATAAAGAAACCATTGGAAATAAATCTTAAAGAATCATAAGCTATGCAGATGAATCAAAGAGGGTAATGTGGTAGAAAAACTGGATGGCTACTTCAGATTGGGGGATCAGGAAAGGATTCCTTGAGGAAGGTCATATCTAACTAGAGACCTTAATAACGAGAGGGTCAAGCTTTCTAGGCCAAGAGAACAGCTAAAACTACAAGATGGGAATGCAAAGAATGGTAAAATGCAGTTTAAAAAAATTTTTTTTCTAATGTCTATTTTTGAGAAAGACAGCAAGTGGGGGGAGGGGCAGAAAGAGGGAGACAGAATCCGAAGCAAGTTCCAGGTTCTGAGCTACCAGCACAGAGCCTAACACAGGGCTCGAACTCATGAACTGCGAGATCATGCCCTGAGCTGAAGTCAGATGCTCAACCAACTGAGCACTATCCAGGTACCTGGGTGCAGAGTTTAAAAGCAGTTTAAAATGCAGAGTTTAAAGAGGAGAATAGAAAAAGATAAAACTGGAGAGGTTTTATATACCAGTGGATCATAACTGGGGTCCTTAGAATTTTGAAAGTCTGTGAACTTGGACTGGGAAAAATTTTTACTAAAGTTTTTTTTTACTAAAAATTAGCATTTAATTATTAATGTGGATGTCAAGCAATAACTGTGACTTTGTCATCAGCAGAAATCACAGCTATTTTCATATTACATTACAGTTGTTAGTGATTTTTAAATGTAGTATTTCAAAATTAGAGTAGTTAGAAGATCCACTGCTGAGCTTGTTATTTAAGATCTTAATAAAGCAGTTATTACTTACTATAAGTTCTTAATATTTTGGTAACTATATTTTAACATAACTGGTTTCTTTTGTAATCCCATGTATTCAAATTTTTGCAACAAAACACATTAGACAGCCATCCATGGGCTTTACCAGACTGTCAAGGAGGTCCATGGCACGAAAAAGGTAAGAATTATTCATGCAGAGCTTTTAAGACTTCCTAAGGAGCACTTTATTCTAAGTGAAATGACAAGCCCCTGGAATGATTTTAGAGTGAGATTATATGATTTGTATATTAGATCACTCTGGGGCACGTGGGTGGCTTAGCCAGTTAAGCATCTGACTCTTGATTTCAGCTCAGATCATGATCTCCTGGTCAGGAGATCGAGCCCTGCATTGGGCTCTGTGCTGACAGTGCTGAGGCCTGCTTGGGATTCTCTTTCTCTGCGCCTCCTCCACTCATTCACTCTCTCAAAATAAATAAACGTTAAAATAAAAATTAAAAAAAAAAAAAAAAAAAAAGAGGATCACTTTGGTTGCTGTGTGGAAATAAATTGTAAAGGAACAAGTGTAGAAGCAGGGAGGCCAATTAGGTGTCTACTACAGCAGTCCAGGTGAGAGATTTTGTGATTTTACTACACCTACACGGTTTCCCTTTCCACTCCACACACCAATACTTACTCTTATTAAAAGTTCGCTGGAAGCACTATGATCTCTCTGACCTCTAGACTCATACTTACGCTATTCTCTCTGCTAAAGCATTCTGTCCCACCCATCCTTCTTTTTCATCTGAAAGAAATGAGACTCACTTCTAGAAAGCCTTACTATAACCCTCAGACTGGGTTAGGTACTCGATTTATGTGTTGCTGTAAGATACTCTGTGCTTAATCGTTACACGTACCATTCTATAGTAACTGTTGGTTGACCTGGAAATATCTTCCTCAACAAAATTATTACTTTGGTAAGGGTAAAACATACAGTACTGCTTACCTTCATATCCCCCAAATCCACCAGTGCTTGGGACATAGTAAGTTCTCAATAACTAGATTGTGTTAAAGTATTAATGTTCAACTAGAAAAGAGTTTTCTTCAGTGATAATTTAGGGATGATGCTCTTAATCCATCTTAAACATGTAGCAAATAAGTTATGCATATTATGTGCCAGGCACTATACTAGTAGTGGGAATTCTGATAAGGGTAACAGATAATAATTACTAAGCACTTAGTATATATAAAGTAGTCTGCTAAAACACAGTGTATTTTGTTTAAGCTTTGTGACAACTGTCAGTATCTATGATAATCTGTGCCATTAACTTATTTGCTTAAGGTCACATAGCTAATGAGTGAGAACCATTAATTGAATCTAACAGTTTGGCTCTAGAACTCGATTCTTAACCTCTATGTTCTATTACCTTTAATCTTAAAGAAGATCTCCCCAAAAGGTGCTCATGATAACTGCAAGACAGATGTAGATAAGTAACTAAAATACAGTTAGTAGACTAATGTACCAAGTGCTTTGGTAGTAAAAAATAAAGTGCAATAAACATTTCTTGGGGAAAACGAGAACAAAATAGAGCTTACAGCAATGTAAATTTTTTTTTTAAGGTTATTTTGAGAGAGAGGGGGCTATGGGCATAGAGGTAGAGGGAGACAGACAATCCCAAGCAGGCTCTGTGCTATGACCACACAGCCCCATGTAGGGAGGTCTCCATCCCATGAACCAGGAGATCATGACCTGAGCAGAAACCAAGAGTCAGATGCTTAACTGAATGAGCCACCCAGGTGCCCCCAGCAATGCAGATCTTAAAGGATGAATGTATGTGTGCTCAAGAGTGAAATAAAACAAATTCTGCTGGAAACTCCATGAGTAATTTAGTGTGATTAGAGAAGGTGACATCTGGAATGTGGGGGTAACACTAGTAGGAATAAGCAGGAGTGAAAGGTAAAAGCCTTTATATGGGCTTTAATTCTATATTCCAGAGTTTGGTCTTTGTGCTATAAGCAATGGAGGTCTCTCTTATGATCTTATCAAGACTGACCCCAATACATTTTAATGAAGACTAAAAAAACTGTTAATATATGCAATTTTAAACATGCCAAATGATGTATGAAACTACCTTCACCAAATCTCTGACCTTCCTATCTCTCTCATCCCTGAGTTGTTCACTCAAACTAGGGCTAGACAAGGGGAGACTATGGACAAGCCTCGGGCATGTCTACTGTACGTACCACTGGTAATAAGTACAAAACAGAAGTTTTTTTTTAAGTTTTGATACAGGTGTCATAGTGATTACAGCAAATTAGCCTCATCAAAACATCCCTTTTGCACTGACCATTCTATCTTTGCCATTAAGTTTTTCAAGTGGTCGCTCAGGCCTTTTGAGGTCTCTGTGGCTTTAACGGCCAGGGAAAAGGAAAACCAAGCAGTAGTTCAAAGACTCAGGTACCTGCTGTATCTGGTGAAGCATCTCCATGACCCGAATATAGTCCAAGTAAACAAGTCCTGATGTTTCCCAGTCCTGGATTAGGCTGCTGCGCTCTGGAGGTGCCAGGTCTTCCAAGAACCCCTTCAGGTAGTCATAGTTCTCATTAATGATGGCATCTGAAGAAACAAAATATTAAGCACTATGTCTGCACAAGTATATGGTTCTCAAAAGTACACAGATGCCATGACAGAAATCCAAAACAGGAAGGAAGGGGAAATAATGTTGGGTCGAACTAGAGAATTGCACAGATATTTCAAGTAGATATCTTGAAATTCTCCAAAGAAAAATGTGAAAAAGTTCTTGCTTCAGTTCCCCAAACAGAGACATCTGGGTGTTTTTTTCTGTTTTCTTTTTCTTCCTTTTTTTTTTTTCCTTTAATTTATTATTTATTTTTGAGAAGAAGAGGGTATGAGCCAGGGAGGGGCAGAGAGGAAGGGAGAATCTCAAGCAGGCTCTGCGCTGTCAGTGCAGAATCTGACATGGGGCTAGAACTCACGAAACTGTGAGATCATGACCTGAGCTGAAATCAAGAGTCGGATGCTTAACCAACTGAGCCACCCAGGCACCCCTCTGTTTTCTTTCTTGAGACATAATTGACCTATAACATTATGTTAGTTTCAGATACACAACATAACAATTCAATACTTGGATATATCGCAAAATGATCAACCACAATGTCTGGTTATGTTACCATACAGAATTATTTTTTTCTTCTGATGAGAACTTTTAAGATTTACTCTATTAGCAACTTTCTTTTTTTTAAAGATTTTATTTCTAAGTAACCTCTACACCCATTGTGGGGCTTGAACTCACAACCCCAAGACCAAGAGTTGCATGCTCCACTGACTGAGTCAGCCTGGCTCCCCCTCTATTATTAGCAACTTGCAAATATGCAACACAGTATTATTAACTATGGTTGCCATGCTGTATATTTCATCCTCATGACTTATTTATTTTGTAATTGGAAGTTTGTATCTTTTGACTCCCTTATTCATTTTGCCCACTTCCACCTCCCACCTCTCTGGCAACCACCAATCTGTTCTCTGTATCTATAAGCCTTTTTTTTTTTTTTTTTTCTTATTTTAAAGATTCCCCAGATAATGTGATATCATGCAGTATTTGTCTTTCTCTGACTTAGCATAATGCCTTGAGGTCCATCCATATTGTTGCAAATACTAAGATTTCATTCTTATTTATGGTTGAATAATAATCCATTGCCTATATATACAATACACACACACACACACACACACACACACACACACACACACACTGTTTTCGTTATCCATCCACTGATAGACACTTAGGTTGTCTCCCTATCTTGGCTACTGTAAATAATGCTGCAATGAATATGGAGTTTCATGTATCTTTTTGAGTTGTGTTTTCATTTTTTTTTTTGGATAGCTACCTGGAAATGGAATGACTGAATCATATGGTAGGTAGTTCTATTTTTAACTTTCTTTTCTTTTTTCTTTTTTAATGTTTATTTACTTTTTTATTTAAAAAATTGTTTTTACATTTATTTATTTTTGAGAGACAGAGAGAGACCGAGCACAAGTGGGGGAGAGGCAGAGAGAGGAGGAGACAGAATCCGAAGCAGGCTTCCAGGCTCTGAGCTGTCAGCACAGAGCCTGACGTGGACCTGAACTCATAAATCGTGAGATCCTGACCCGAGCCGAAGTAGAATGCTTAACCGATTCGGCCACCCAGGCACCCCAATGTTTATTTTATTTACTTTTTGAGAGAGCAAGAGACACAGTGTGAGTGGGGAGAGGCAGAGAGAGGGGGAGACACAGAATCTGAAGTAGGCTCCAGGCCCTGGACTGTCAGCACAGAGCCCGAAGTGGGGCTTGAATTCACAAACCGCGAGATCATGAGCTGAGCCAAAGTTGAATGCTTAACAGACTGAGGGGCCCAGGTGCCCCTATTCTTAATTTTCTGAGGAACCTCCATATTGTTTTCCATAGCGGCTGCACCAATTTACATGTCCGCTAACAGTGCACAAGGGTTCCCTTTTCTCCACATCCTCACCAGCCTTATTTATTTTTTTTGACAACAGCAATTTTAACAGGGATGAGGTGGTATCTCACTGTGGTTTTGATATGCATTTCTGATTAGTGGCACATATCATTTCATGTGACTGTGAGCCATCTATATATATCTTATTTAGGAAAATGTCTACTCGATACTCTGCCTATTTTTTTTTTTAATTTTTTAATCTTTACTTATTTTTGAGAGAGAGAGAGAGAGAGAACAAACAAGCGAGCAGGGGAGAAACTGAGAGAGAGGGAGACACAGAATCCAAAGCAGGTTCTAGGCTCCGAGCTGTCAGCACAGAGCCTGATGTGGGGCTCGAACTCACGAACCGTGAGATCATGACCTGAGCTGTAGTCAGATGCTCAACCGACCGAGCCACCCAGGCATTTTCCTCTGCCTATTTTTCAATCAGGTTTTTTTTGGTTATTTTTAGGAGTTCTTTAAATTTTTTTTTTAAACATTTATTTTTGAGAGACAGAGCATTAGTAGGGGAGGGGCAGAGAGAGAGGGAGACACAGAATCTGAAGCAGGCTCCAGGCTCTGAGCTGTCAGCACACAGCCTGAAGCAGGGCTTGAATTCACAAACCACGAGATCATGACCTGAGCTGAAGTCAGACACCCAAATGACTGAGCCACCCAGGTGCTGCTTTTAGCTTGATGTAGTCCCATTTATTTCTGCTTTTGTTGCCTTTGCTTTTGGTGTCACATCCCAAAAAAAAAAAAAAAAAAAAAAAAAAATCATCATCAAGATGGATGTCAAGGAGCTTACTACCTATGTTTTCTTCTAGTTTTATGCCTTCAGGTCTTACAGTTCAAGTCTTTATCCATTTTGAGTTAACTTTTGTATATGGTGTAAGACAATGGTCCAGTTTCATTATTTTGCATATGGCTGTCCAGTCTTCCCAATGCCATTTATTGAAGACTGTATATTCTTGGCTCTTTTGTCATAAATTGACCACATACGTGTGGGTTTATTTCTGGGCTTTCTACTCTTGATTTTAAAGTTTATTTTTTAGATTTAAGACACAGAGAGCACAAACAGAGAGGGGAGGGGCGGGGAAGAGAATCCTAAGCAGAGCCCAACATGGGGCTTGAACTCATGAATGTGGGATCATGACCTGAGTTGAAATCAGGAGCGGACACTTAATCGACTGAGCCACCCAGGCACCCCCTGGGCTCTCTACTCTGTTCCAATGATCTATGTGTCTGTTTTCAGGCCTATACCATACTGTTTTAGTTTCTTACAGCTTTGTAACTGAATTTGAAATCAGGGAGTGTGATGTCTCCAGCTTTGTTCTTCGTTCTCAAGATCACTTTGGCTACTGGAGGTCTTTTGTGGTTCCACGCATATTTTAGAGTTGTTTGTTCTACTTTTGTGAAAAATGCCACTGGAATTTTGGCAGAAATTGCACTGAATCTGTAGACTGTTTTAGTAGATCGATATTTTAACAATATCAATTCTTCCAATCCACAAGCATGGAATATCTTTCCATTTCTTTGTGTCTTTAATTTCCTTTAATCACTGTCATAGTTTTTAGGGTATAGGTCTTTGATCTCTTTGGTTAAATTTATTCCTAGGTATTTTATTCTTTTAGATGCAATTGAAAACAGGATTGTTTTCTTAATTTCTCTGATAGTTCATTATTAGTATATGGAATTGCAACAGATTTCTATATATTGATTTTGTATCCTGCAATTTACTGAATTCATTTATTCCAAGAGTTTTTTTGGTGGAGTCTTCAGGGTTTTCTATATATAATCATCATGTCATCTGCAAACGATATAGTTTTATTTCTTCCTTTCCAGTTTGGATGCCTCTTATTTATTTTTCTTGACTAACTGCTCTGACTAGGACTTCCAATATTATGTTGAACAAATGTGGTGAAAGTGGGCATCCTTGTCTTCTTCCTGATCTTAGAGGAAAAGCTGAAAGCTTTTCACCATTGAATATGATGTTAGCTGTGGGTTTGTCATATATGGCCTTTATTATTGAGGTATGCTCCTTCTATGCCAACTAGTTTTTATCATAAATGGATGCTGAATTTGTCAAATACTTTTCCTGCATCTCTTGAGACAATCATAGGATTTTTATCGTTTATTTTATTAGTATGGTGTATCACACTGTTTGGTTAAACCATCCCTGTTATAAATCCCATTTGATCATGGTGTATAATCCTTTTAATGTATTGCTGAATTCGGTTTGCTAATAATATGCTGAGAATTTTTACATCTATGTTCATCAGGAATATTGGTCTGTACCAATATGGTTTTTCTTATGATATCCTTGTCTGGTTTGATATTAGGATAATGCTGACCTTATAAAATGAGTTTGGAAGTATTCTCCTCTCTTCTATTTTTTGGAAGAGTTTGAGAAGGATTGGTATTAATTCTATGTTAGGTAGAATTCACTAGTGAAGCCATCTGGTCCAGGACTTTTATTTGTAGGGAGTTTTTTTTGTTTTGTTTTTTTTTAATTTTTTTTAACATTTATTTATTTTTGAGACAGAGAGAGACAGAGCATGAACAGGGGAGGGGAAGAGAGAGAGGGAGACACAGAATGTGAAAAAGGCTCTAGGCTCTGAGCTGTCAGCACAGAGTCTGACGCGGGGCTCGAACTCACGGACCGTGAGATCATGACCTGAGCCGAAGTCGGATACTTAACCGACCAAGCCACCCAGGCGCCCCAAGGGAGTTTTTTGATTACCAATTCAATCTGTTTTACTAGTAACTGGTCTGTTCAGATTTTCTATTTCTTCATGATTCAGTCTTAGAAGGCTGTATGTTTCTAGGAATTTATCCAATTCTTCAAGATTGCCCAATTTGTTGGTATGTACCTGTTCACAGTAGTCTCTTAATGATCCTTTGTATTTCTAAGGTATCAGTTATCTCTTTTTTAATTTTGGTGAATAAAATTCCCTAAGTACACGAAGAGTTTAACATAATTCATGCATATCAAGCATATCCTTGGCAAATGGTGACGTAACAATATTGCTGTCAACCTGTCCCTCTAGCCTCTCCAGGCCACGTTTCCTCTGCACAGAGAACTCTTGCAAGTGTAATCTGATGCAAGACCTCAAAGTCCCATAGAGAATATCATCTCTGGCCAGACTAATCATGGCATTCAGAGACTGGAAGAATTTGGGGTAATTTCAGGAGACACGGGCCCTAGGAGGACTCACCAGAAGCTAAGTGCCTGATGATGAGTTTGTGGCAGCGGTTCCAGTGTCCAGCTTTAAACAAATAGAGGGCCTCCAAATGCTTGTCAGATTCCATGTGTGCTCTCACTGCTTTGGCCTCATTAATCCACTCAGCAGGCACACAAAGCTTTTGGGTCAGGAAAGTCTCCTTAGCCCAAGACTCAGGGGTCTCCAATAGTTGGCAGTGCCGGGTAAGCAGCTCTCGAACAGCATTCTCACGCACGCTGTAAGAAGAAAGACAATGCTGAATAAATTCTATCTTCGTTGATGGAGAAGACTGCCTCAGACAATGCAGAGTGATCCATGGGATAGTCTCTCAAACTGCAAGTCTTAACCCTTATTGGACTTCAAACTTCACTTAAAAAAAAAAAAAAGTCACCATATCTACATTTATTTTTTAAATGAAATAGTATCTAAGCACGTTATATTTTCATGATCAAAAAAGTCTGAAAACTAATACTCTAGGAAAGGTTGTCTAGGGCTAAGAAAAGCTTTCCCTTTCTTTTCCTTATTTTCTTTCTTGTAACAGGAGATGAAGGACTAGGATAGGAGAATGCTATTCTGCACAGAGCAGTTGTTTGCAGTTCATTCCCAACCTTCTTCCTTCCTTTTCTCCCATATGGTCAGTACAAGTAAACAAAGTAGTTTTTAAAGGTAAGGCCTCTTCCAGGTCCTTGTTTGCTTTTTTTTTCCCCTTCAAAACTACCAACTTTCCTAATTCATTTCTCTCTACCTCTAGATTTAGGCTACCCTCATTCTTTCTGATCTCAAGTCCCCTTAGAGTCCTTATCTATCTGGGCCAAAGGACCAGCCATTTAAATTTCAAATCCAAACAAGTATTCTCATTTTAGATTCTTTTCTGAACACCTTTCAAGGCTTTTCAAGGACCCCCCAATCTCATCTTAACTGTTTCTTTTTAAAAATTCTTTATCAGGGGCACCTGGCTGGCTCAGTAGGGGGTGGTGAGTTTGAGCCCCATATTGGATACAGAGATAACTTGAATAAATTAAATAAATAAACAGAAATAGGATCTGCTTGAGCCTACTCTGAATCATCAGTTTTATTAGCCAGACTTTTAACCTCTGAAATTCCCCATGAATTTATTTAAATAAACTCAAAGGAAAAGTATGAAATAATTTTGCTTCCTGGTAAGGGAGAAGAGGAGAAATTCCTTTAAGGGAAGGCTGTGCTAGATGCTTTATACTTCTACTCTCTTTCTGTAAAAAAAAAAAAAAAAAAAAAAAAAAAAAAAAAAAAAAGTTGAATTAAGCAATCTCAATGCCCATCATGGGGCTCAAACTCATGACCCAAATGAAGATCAAGAGTCACACACTTGGCTAAGTCAACTTTTCCTCCTTTAATCCCACAACCACCTTTGATTAGATACAGATTAATATTATGATTTTATAGATAAAGAGTAAGCTTTACTCCAGGTCAAAGTGAGTACATGATGGATCTAGAACTGAGGCAAGTCTGACTACAAAACTCAACTCCTTTTCACACTGTATCACATGACAGTTAATGCAGCATAATGATTAAGAGCACAGACTCTGGATGTCTTGAGTTGGAAGACTCTGCCATTTACTAGCTATGTGACCTTGAGCAAAAGTTACTCTCTCCCTGCCTTGGGCTGCTCATCTGTAAAACACAGATTGTAAGAGTGTTACTTTATAAAGTCATTATGAGCACTAATTTTGATATAAAGTATTTACAACAGAGTGTATATCCATATAAAAGTACTATGCAACAAAGTACTATATAAATGTTTTTGTTACTAGTGTAATGCCATGCTACTACCATTAACAGGAAAAAAATCTCCATCAATTTATCTCATTCACACCATGGAGAAAAGGCAATTTCAGGATAGAGAACCAAATCCTAACACACCTAAGTAAGGATATATTGGTAAATATGATGCTACCAAACTTGAGGGGTAGGCATGGGTGGATGGCAAGGGAAGGCCAGAGAGGGAGAAAGGCAACAGAGAGAAAAAGTCAGGGAAGCTCCCTGCCAACTCATTATATCACTTCACAGATCCACTGAGGCAGCTCAGCAAGTATTATTTCTGCATAATACCTAAACATGCCACATTCAACTGAATCTATGTCTGTGTTAATGGGTTGCCCCATGTGGATATACCCTTCCTCTTCTACTTAATTATTTCCTGTTCTTGTCTAAAGTTTTCCATGATCACTGCAGTTCACAGAGATCTCTCCTGAGAAACAGCATTATTTGGCACTAAACTTCTAACTTGTTCACATGAACACAGAGACAGCTGTGGACTGAACGGTCTTAAAGTTTATCACAAGGCTGGACCGAAAATACATTCTAGACGCTTACTTAATGAATTAAACCCTAAGAGACTGATTCTTTGCCCCTGTAGCCTTAGGTGTACCTCGTGGGTTCATGGCATCTCACTCACCTTGAGTTGTCAATATGCAGGAAGACAAAGATGGCCCACTCCCAGAGGCCCTCACTTTCCAGTTGGCCAGCAAAACTGGCCTGTAGCACACCCTCACACTGGTCTGAGAGATGAGTATAGTTAAGAGCCCGCAGCACCTCCCACAAGTGCCAGCTTAGGCGGTAATCCAAAGGATCTGCTGTTACGCTTCGAGGCTCCAACAGCTGGTTGAGATCATAATGTCTGCAAAGGAGAATGTGCGGAGTGTTACCACATCAAGGCAGCAGACCACCTGCACTGAACAAATCAACTGTTCTGGCTATGGCTTAGGAGATAATAAAGGCAGGCACCCTAGAACAGAAGCGTTATAGACCACATGGTCTCCCTCTGAGATTGTGCTGTATCAATCTACTTCTAGGTTCAGCCAGATTACAGAGCCTACCAAAAATGAAGGCAGCTCCTCTTCTGTGGCTGTGGGATCTGACAGGTATGCTGGTATTTGTTTGGCCTAGATATTTATTGTCCTGGTACACAGAGTCTTCATAATTCTTACTCTTCATTCCTTTGCTTTAGTGTTGATACCTTTCTTAACCATTTAAAACACACAGTTATCTTAGGATCTTTCAAACTTCTCTATTATATGGAGCTGTCGGAGTGCTAACTCTCCAACAGCTAACTAGTCTTCATGATGGTTATTTCCTTCTAAGAGGTTTATAATTTTTGCCTCTGATTTTGTCTACAGTGGGGAGTATTTTTTATATAAGGACATTCAGGTGTCCTGGGTTTTTAAAGTGTCCCTATACAGGGGCGCCTGGGTGGCGCAGTCGGTTAAGCGTCCGACTTCAGCCAGGTCACGATCTCGCGGTCCGTGAGTTCGAGCCCCGCGTCAGGCTCTGGGCTGATGGCTCGGAGCCTGGAGCCTGTTTCCGATTCTGTGTCTCCCTCTCTCTCTGCCCCTCCCCCTTTCATGCTCTGTCTCTGTCCCAAAAATAAATAAAAAACGTTGAAAAAAAAAAAAAAAATTAAAAAAAAAAAAAAAAAAAAAAGTGTCCCTATACAGACTTTTACCTTTTCTTCTGCTGGGAGCCCAAAGATTTCAATGGTCCTAGACTAGTTAATGTGTAAAGTTCTTAGCTTGCAATTCCAGATCGTAAGAATAGTAGAAAGTAAGATCTCATGCTTCTAAGTTTTAGAGCTTAGACTACCAATCAATAATTTTCCTTTTCACCTAAGATCCAGACATTTTATAACTTTTTAACACTTCTCAGGTAATGAACAGAATGTTTCTAGACCAGTGTTGTCAAACTGAACTTTGTGGGATGATAGAAATGCTCTGTAATCTGTCCTGATCAATGATAGCCAATAGTCAATACAGGTGCCTATCAGACACTTGAAATGTGGATACTATAAATAACTTAATTTTAAGTTTTACTTAAATATTCATATGTGAATAGCAGCTATTATATTGGACAGTGTAGTTTAGACTATTTGTGAAGGACAGAGTGTGGATTTTATGTAAGGTCTTAGTCCACAGCAATTCTATCTTTCCTGAGAACAAGGTTTACTATCTCCTTCTGGCGCTGGTTTCTCTATTTCTGGCACCTTGAGATATCCTTCTTTTTCTTTTTTTGACATAAAAAAAACCTGACATACAGTAAACATAACATATTTATAATGCACAATTTTCATTAAGTTTCAATATATGCACACACTGCGAATTTACCACCAAGGTCAAGATAACAAACACACTCATCACCTCCAAAAATTTTTTTATGCCCCTTTGTAATCCCTCTCTTCCTGCCTCTCCTTACACCCTCTCTTCCTGGGCAACCAGCTTTCTGTGATTAATCAGTTTGCATTTTCCAGAATTTTATATAGATTAGAATCATAGAGTAGGTATGCTTCCAGGTACTTTTTTGTCTCACCTCTTCCAAAACCAAGTAAAATTATCCTGCGATTCACTATGCTAATTATGTGTATCAACTGCTGAGTAGCATTCCATTACATAAATATACCACATCTTGTTTACCTATTCAGCTGTTGGTGGAAATTTGGCTTGTTTCCAGGTCTGGACCATTATAAACAAAACTGCTATAAACATCTGTATACAAACATGTTTTCATTACTTTTGAGTTAATACCTAGGAGTGGCATGACTGGACCATATGCATGCAGGTATGTCTAACTTTTTAAGCCAAATTGTTTACCACAGTGCCAATATCATTTTATATTTTTACCAGCAGTGTATGAGAATTCCAGTTGCTCCACATCTATGACAACATTGGGTAGTGTACGTCTTTTTAATTTCCAGTCATTCTAATATGTGGGTAGTGGTATCCCATGATGGTTTTAACTTGCATTTCCCTGTTAGCTACTGATGCTGAACATTTTTTCGTGTGCTTGACATCCAGGTCTTCTTTGGTAAAGGAACTGTTTAAATATTTTGCCTATGTTTAAAATTGGGTTGTTTTGTTATTATTGAGGTTCTTATTGTTTTATTTATTTATTTGCTTATTTATTTATTTGAGAGAGAGAGAGAGACAGAGAGAGAGGGTCTGAGAGAATCAATCCCAAGCAGGCTCCACACCCAGTGCGGAGCCTGATGTGGGGCTTGATCCCATGACCCTGGGATCATGACCTGAGCCAAAATCAAGAGTCAGATGCTTAACTGACTGAGCCACCCAGGCATCCCTACTATTACAGAGTTTTAAGAGTTCTTTATATGATCTGGATACAAGTTTTTTATCAGATATATGAATTGCAAGTATCTTCCTCCAATCTGTGGACGCTCAATGGACTGAGCCGCCCAGGCACCCCCAGTGACCAGCAGTTTTTAATTTTGCTGAAGTCCAGTTTACCATTTTTTTCCTCTACAGACTGTATATTTAGGGTCAAAAAAATCTTTGCCTAACTCACAGTTGTAAAGATTTTCTGGTTTGTTTTCTGCTTTAAGTTTGAAATTTAGGTTTCTGATTCATTTTGAACTGGACACATAATAGAAATAAGCAGTAAAACCAAAAGCTAGTAGACTATCAAGAAAAAAAAGAGAAAAAACACATATTACCAATATCAATCAGGAGAGAGACACAGATCATACATACATTTTAAAAGGTTAATAAGGAAAAATGTTATGAATAACTTTATGCCAATAAACTTGGTGACTTCAATGAAACAAATTCCTTAGAAGAAGCAAATGATCAAAACTGACTCAAGAATAAGCAGAAAGCCTCAACAGTCTAGTAAGGAAGTTGATTTCATAGTTTAAAAATTTTTTAGTGTTTTATTTTTTAATTTTTTAATGTTTATTTCTGAGACAGAGAGAGACAGAGAATGAGCGGGGGAGGGGCAGACAGAGGGGGAGACACAGAATCCGAAGCAGGCTCCAGGCTCCCGCACAGAGCCCGATGCGGGGCTCGAACCCACAAACCGTGAGATCATGACCTGAGCCGAAGTCAGTCGCTCAACCAGCTGAGCCACCCAGGCGCCTGTTTATTTTTTGAGAGACAGAGCATTGAGTGGGGGAGGATCAGAGAGAGAGGGAGACACAGAATCTGAAGCAGATTTTGAGTTGTCAGCATACAGCCCGATGCGGGGCTCGAATCCACGAGTTGTGCAATCATAGTCTGAGCTGAAGTTGGACACTTAACCAACTGAGCCACCCAGGCGCCCTTATTTTATAGTTTAAAAACTTTAATTAAACAATAAAAATGGAAAACTTCTGCTCTTCATTTTATTAAGAAAATGAGGGGCGCAGAGTGGCTCAGTCGGTTAAGTGTCTGACTTTTGATTTTGGCTCAGGTCATGATCTCATGGTTTGTGAGATCGAGCCCCGTATTGCGCTCTGTGCTGACAGTGCAGAGCCTGCTTGGGATTCTCTCTCCAGCTCTCTCTCCCCCACCCCTGCTCATGTAGGTACATGTGTGTGCACACTCTCTCTCTCAAAATAAAGAAAAAGAAAATGAAAAAACAAGACTTTATATTAGGATGATTAAAAAAATTAATGATAAAGGACTAATATCTAGAATATATAAAGAAATATTGCAATACAGGAACTCTTTTAAAAAACAGGCAAAAAAAATGTGAAGAGATACTTTAGCAATAAAATATATAGACGGTAAATAAGCACATGAAAAAAATGCTCAAAATCATTAGTCACTAGGGAAATGCAAATTAAAGCACTACTTCAGTTATTTCTATTTTACCACAATATAAACCTATATGATCCTCTAATTAACACAGTTACTCACCTAATACCTAAAAGTATTTAATGAATTGAAATGAGATATGAGTGATTAGTTGTGACGGAAAAAGTCCTGTAGTGTTTCTGAGCATGTGTGCCAAGATAGGTCTGCTGAGAGAGTTTTAATTAACTGATTATCTATAATAATAGCAAGTGTTTATATACTGCTAGAGGATAAATAAACTACTGTTTCTTGTTTAAAAACAACACTGGGGCACCTGCGTGGCTCAGCTGGTTAAAGCATCCAAGCCTTGATTTTGGCTCAGGTCATAATCTCACAATGGTGACATGGAGCCCTGCATCAGAGTCAGGGTCGGGGTCAGGCTCCAGAGCTGGGTGTGGAGACTGCTTAAGATTCTCTCTCTCCCCTCCCCCACTTCCACTTTCTCTCAAAAACAAAACAAAAACAAACATCAATAACAACACACACATAATGAGATGCCACTATATACCCACCAAAATGGCGAAATTAAAAAAAATAACAATACCAGGGGTGCTTGGGTTGCTCAGTCAGTTAAGCATCTGACTCTTTATTTCAATTCAGGTCCGTTCATGGATTGGGCCCTGTGGGCCCTGCATCAGGTTTCATGCTGAGGGCGCAAAGCTTGGGATTCTCTCTCTGCCCCTCTGTGTCACCCCGTTCTCTCTCATAGAAACAAACAAAAAAAAAACCTTAAAAAACTCACAAGAAAAAAAAATTTTAAGTTTATTTATCCTGAGAGAAAGAGAGAGAGAGAGACAGAGAGAGAGAGACACAGAGCCTGATGTGGGGCTTGATCTCACGAACTGCGAGATCATGACCTCAGCCCAAATCAAAAGTTGGAACGCTTAACCCACTGGGCCACCCAGGTGCCTTAACAATACCAAATTTTGAAGAGGATATGGAGCACCCAGAGATCTTAGTGGGAATGTAAAATTATGTGAACACTTATGGATACAAATGTTGATGGCATCTTTATTCATAATAACCCAAATCAAGAAAAACTATCCATCCACAAATAAATAAATTATGCAACAAAAATCCTTCTGATACACATATTAACATAGATAAATCTCAAAACCATTATATGAGTGAAAAGATAACAGAATGATCCCAATTATATAAAATTCTAGAAGAGCAAAATTTATCATAACAAAAACTCAGTTCATTGTCTGGATGTTGGGGATTGATTGCAAAGGGGCATGAGGGAACTTTTTGGGGTTAATGTAATTATTATCTTGATTGTGATGACAGTTACATTATGTTAAAATGAACACTTCATTATTTGTAAATTGTATCTTCTTAAAGTTGATTAATTTTTAGATTTCTAATTCTAGTTCCAATGTTTTTTGCATTCAACTACTATAAATTATACTTTGTTAATTTATACAAACTTAGGCAATTTGGCCTCACATCAAAAGGAAAAGACTCAGGATAGAACTTCCTAGGGCTGATTAAGCCCTCATGAGTGGCTCTCTGACTTACCTGTCACTGTAGAGTTTTAGAAGGTGAAAGCAGACATCTTGAAGTGGTCTCTGTGAGTTTTTCTCCTCCTCTATCACACAGCCAGAGCCTTCTAGGTATGAAGGAAGTGGGGAGCAGGCATAACTCTCAGCCTCAGAAGAATTCTGAAGGGAAGAATTTGGTACAACAGTACATCAGCTGCTACTGTGTTTCATTAGATGTGATCCTGTCTCAATTATACTACTTACACACATGTATTACGAATGATGACACCCTGGGACGCCTGGGTGGCTCAGTCGGTTAAGCGTCTGACTTTTGGCTCAGGTTATGATCTCGCAGTTCATGAGTTTGAATCCCAAGTTAGGCTCTGTGCTGACAGCTCAGAGCCTAGGGCCTGCTCTGGGTTATGTGTCTCCCTCTCTCTCTGCCTCACCCCCGCTTGTGCTCTCTCTCAAAAATGAATACACATTAAGAAAAAAAAATTTAAGGATAGTAACACCCTAATGGAATGTGTCAAGGATCTTAAACTTAATTTTGAGTGGTGACATAGCCTACCTGTCTTCAAGGGACTATCAAAGACTTTGGATAGCTCTCACTAATCCTCCTACCTTTCTTGTCACAATTCTTATTACATTCAGTTTCTTTAGTGTTCTCTTTCTCCTGACATGTTTATCAAAGATAATAAACATGGACAGTAAGAAAAAAAAGCTGAAGAAATTATGGCTTTAAAAACATTAATAATGGGGTGCCTGCCTGGGTGGTGCAGTCAGTTAAGAGTCCGACTCTTGGTTTTGGCTCAGGTCATGATCTCACGGTTCATGGGTTCAAGTCTCAAGTAGAGCTCTGCATTGACAGTGTGGAGGCTGCTTGGGATTCTCTCTCCCCTTCTCTCTGCCCCACTCCTGTTCGCGTGCTCCCTCTCAAAATAAGTAAATAAACTTTAAAAAAATATATAAAAACATTAATAATATTTTAACTCCAACACTGTCAAGGCATATGAAATATGATGATATTCAGAGGCAAATTTTTCAGGCCTGGTGATTTAGGACTATACCAACTTGAGGTTGGGCTATATCTCAAGGAATTCCCAAAGGAATAAGACAGCATTAGGAATAAAGAAAAACCCTCTCTCATCTGGGGGCAGGAAAACAGCTTTAAGAAAGTCAACTGTGGATGGGAATGCAAGCTGGTGCAGCCACTCCGGAAAACAGTATGGAGGTTCCTCACAAAATTAAAAATAGAACTACCCTACGACCCAGCAATTGCACTACTAGGTATTTATCCAAGGGATACACGTATGCTGTGTCGAAGGGGCACATGCACACCAACGTTTATAGCAGCGCTATTGACAATAGCCAAAGTATGGAAAGAGCCCAAATATCCATTGGTGGATGAATGGATAAAGAAGATGTGGTATATATATACAATGGAGTGTTACTTGGCAATCAAAAAGAATGAACTCTTGCCATTTGCAACTAGGTGGATGGAACTGGAGGGTATTATGCTAAGTGAAATTAGTCAGAGAAAGACAAATATCATAGGACTTCACTCACGTGAGGACTTTAAGATACAAAACAGTTGAACATATGGGAAGGGTAGTAAAAATATAAAAACAGAGAGGGGGACAAAGTATAAGAGACTCATAAATATGGAGAACAGACAGAGTTACTGGAGGAGGTGTGGGAGTGGAGATGGGCTAAATGGTAAGGGGCATTAAGGAATCTACTGAAATCGTTGCATTATACACTAATTTGGATGTAAATTAAAAAAATAAAATTAAAATTATAAAAAAAAGGAAGAAAAGAAAGAGTCAACTGTGGAAACATCATACTAAATAAAGTAGAAGCAGACACTTGGGGAAGTTTAAAAGTAACCCTGTCTAGAGGCAGGAGAAAAGGAAAGTTTCCCATCAGATTTCCTGGGTCCATTTCAATTTTAGAGTCCTTTCAAAAAAAGGAGTTAAGAAAAAGTATTATGAAGTGTAACTTGATGGATTTTTTCTCTGCAGTACTTTTCTGGCAAAATGAGAATGCCCGCCATGACACTTGGTTGGCTCTACTGGACACAAATACCTGAAATGCTTCTTCGTACATGCTGAGTGCCCTGGAAATGGAGGCTGTCGGTGGAAGCAAATACCAAAGATGGACAGCCAGGGAGCGTTTCCAGTCCAACTGTGAGCACACGTTGATTTGCCTCTCTTCGGAGACCTGCCATACCTGCAGGAAACAAAATCATCATCATAGCTATGTGTTATACATCATCTTGTTACTCAGATCTCCAAGTCACTCACTTATTCCAGTAACACTTTATTTTTTAAGTAATCTCCATGACCAATGTGGGGCTCAAACTCACCACCCCAAGATCAAGAGTTACATGCTTTACCAACTGGATCAGCCAGGCACCCCTATTTAAGTAACATTTTAAATGAACTAGATTAGCAGTGTTAATGATCCAAATATAAAATACACAGTTCTTTGGGGGCAGGGTGGATTTAGACAACAGGTGTTCGGAGATGAAAACCACTGAGAGTGAAGAGGAGGTCTTCTCACTGCCCACAGCTGATGTCTTATAAAACTTTAAGATGTGCATAAATTCTGACCAGCTATTTCATTTTTGGAAAGTGATTATCAAGATGTCAACCAGGCAGGCAGCAAATGGAGAACTGGCTTAAAATAATTATGGTGTATCATCCACAAAATGAACAGAAGTGGGTTTTAAAAAGAGTGATGCTACACAACATGGAAAAATGTCCATATACGTAAGTGTACTGCTATGTATAATTGATTTTATTTGAATGTACACACATGTGTAAATACACACATATATACACACATATATGTTGATACAGAGTTAAAATATGTCTGGAAAGACAGACTACAAATTATTTACCTTGTTTACCACTATGACAAGGGATAAGGTGAATTTTAATGTTTTAATTTCAATATAACCAGTTTTTGGTTTTGTACATGTTGTACATGTTGTACCTTTGTAATCTGAAAATACTTCACTAAAATTTAAAAACAAGTTGCTTAGTTATATGTGTAACAGTGTAAAATTTACAAAGATAGCTTTTTCCCTTAACCTCAAGCCATCTTGAATTTATGAGAAAATTTACGCAAATGTACAAGAAAAGAGGAAAGTACCGGTTTTCCAGCCAACAAGGCAAAGATCCGCAGTCTCTCGTCCTGGATGAAAGAGTTAGCCTGGAGCTGATGCCAATCCACCAGCTGCATGGTAAGCAGCTCCCGGATCGACTGGCTGCCCACCAATTGGGATAAAAGAAGGGCAAGACGATGATCACCTATAAGAGAAACAAAACTCTAGTGATCACTGAGGATTTACAGACTTGGGGAAACACTAGGTATTATCTTATTTCTTCTAGCCCTCAGGAGGGAGAACTTGACACAGTGACTGCTTTCTGCAGTAGTAACAAAATACTGACCACCACCATACCATTTTCTGCCTGGGCAGAAAATATTCAGAGTACTTTAACCTAAATTACATAGACTGTACAGTATACAGAGTTCAATTATAGATCTACTATTACTTCTGTGACCCTTCATCTGTAAAATGGAGGAAAGTATCATCTGATTCAAAGGCTTACAGTGAAAACTGAGATGACATAATTGAAAACATGCCCAACTAGAATGGCACTGAGGAATGGCCAACTGAAAGCTAGAGAAAAAGCATATGTGCGTGGTATAAAAAGAATCGCTGAGTCTTTCACTCTCATAGGTCCAATAATCTTTTTTACTAAAAATTAAGTACAAAGGGCTGAGGCAATAAAACAATTCTAATTAACCAGAATGTGAGGGGATAGAAATTCCAGTTTATGAAAACTTCCAGTTAAGATGTAAGTTAAGAGAAAAATGCTTTGTTTCACCCCTTCTGACCTGGTAAAGTCAACAATCTTTCTCCTAAGGTCGTTTGTACATATGGGTCAGTGCTTACATGTCTATATAAACTACCATTCTATCAGAAACTGAGGCTCTCATCTCAAAAGAGTTTCCTTCACAAACGAGAGGGGCCTGAAGGAAAAAAAAATCATGCATCAGGAATACATTTGGAAATGTGCCAGGCCAAGTGGTCTCTCTGTATATAGGTAATCAAGGCATGACTGGACTATGATTCAGGCAGTAAGTGCTGTAGCTCACTTGACCATGAGCTGCTAGTATTCTAGGTGAAAAATACTAAAAGGAAAAAAGAAAAGATTATTTCTATGTATCTACAGAATCCCAAAGAGAGGATTTACTGGCCAGGATTTATAAATATTCTGGGTCACCAGAGATGGTCAAGTTCAAAGCTTGATATAATCCATTCATTTAGATCCTCTCTTTGCTTCTATCACACAACCAACCAATCAGCTTCTGCCCATCCCTGACTTTTCACATAGATTTTCCCATTGATGAGGACATATACAAAGCACGTAGCAGGATCCTAGGGTACTTCCTCAAGTCAATTTTAGTGTATGGTGCAAGGTAAGAATACAAATTAATCTTTTGCATGTGAATATCCAACTATCACAGCATTATCTATTGAAAAGACCATACTTTCCACATTTAAATCATCTTGGAACCTTTGTCAAAAATCAACTGAATCTAAGTGGAAGGGTTTTATATTCAAGTCTCACTTCTATTCTACTCTGTTGTTCTATGTTCATTCTTATACCAGTACCACATTGTCCTGACTGCTGCAGCTTTATAGAAGTTTTGAAATTAGACAAGTGTTGAGTTCTCTGATTTTGTTCTTCTTTTCAAAGACTGTTTAGGTCTTTTACATTTCCAAATAAGAATCAGCCTGTTAATTTTTGCAAAAATGCCAGCTGTGGATTTTGATAGAAAATGCACTGAATGTACAAATTAATTTGCGGATAACAGACATCTTAACAACACTGAGGTTCCCAATCTACCAGTGGTTCTCAATCTGAGTGGTTCTGCTCTCCAGAAAACACTTGGCAATGTCTAGAGATATTTTTAGTTGTCACAACCAAGGGTAAAGTACTCTTATGGGTAGAGGGCAGGGATGCTGTTAAGTATCTTGAAATGCCCAGACAGCCTCTACAACAAAAAATTACCAGCCAAAAATGACAAGAGTGCTGAACTGAGATGTATTCCATAAATGAGGAATGTGTTTCCCCATTTATTTAGATCTTTATTTCCTCAGCAATGTTTTATAATTATAGTACAAGTCTCATTTTTGTTACATTTATTCCTTAAGTATTTTATTCTTTCTGATATTATTGTGAATGCAACTGTTTTTCTCACTTCATTTTTCGATTGCCTGTTGCTAATACATAGAAATAAACTGAATTTTGTATACTAATCTTGAATCCTGAGGTCATGCTGGACTAGTTTATTTAGTCCCATTACCTTTTCTGTGGATTACTTAGGACTGAACTATATACATACAGAATCATGCCATCTTTTAATAAAGACAGTTACATCCCATCCTTCCTCATATGTATGACTTTTTTGCTTCTTTTCCTTATGTGATTACACTGGCTACAATATTCACCACAATGTTGTACAGAAATGGTGTTCCCAATCTTAGGGTGAAATTGTTCAGTCTTTCAACATTAAGTATGATGTTAGCTATAGTTTTTTTGTACGTGTGCTTTGACATCTGGGTAATAATGTCATCATGGAATGAGTTGGAAAGTGCTCCCCTCTGTTTGCTGAAAAGAGTTACAGAGGATTGATATGACTTCTTCTTCAAACACATGATAGTGTTCACCAGTGAAGACATCTGGATTAGCTTTTCTGAGTGAAGATTTTTAATTACTAATTCAACTTCTTTATTTGTTACAGATCTATTTAGATTTTCTACTTTTTCTTGAATTAGTTTTGATAATTTATATCTTCCTCGGAATTTGTCAATGTCACCTAAGTTGTTTAATTTGTTGACACAGAATTTCTCATAGTATTCCCTTTTCTGTAGGGTTAGTAGCATTTTTGTTTGTTTTTTATTTTCATTCTTATTTGTTGGTAATTTGTCTCCCTCCCCACCCCCCCCATGATCACTGTAGTTAAAGGTTTGTAAACTTTCTCAATCTTCTCAAAGAACTAATTTTTGATGTTACTGATTACTGTTTTTTTCTTTTTATGTTGTCATTTTCATTGATTTCTGTTCTAATCTAGTATTTCCTCTCTTCTTCTACCTTTTGGTTTATTTCTTATTTTGCTGATTTCTTAAGGTAGAAGCTTAGGTTATTGATTTGAGGTCTTCTTGTTGGGTATATATAAGATAACATTGATAACGTTCACAAATTTTATGTTCTTGATATTGTTTAATTGTTCTATCAATTATTAAAAGTGGAGGTAGTAAAGCGAAAGTTTTTAGTAAGCTGAAAAGTACTGCCCTGGCAGAAGTTTAACCTTAAAATAAGAAAAAAAAAGGAGGAAGAAGTAGAGTTTATGAACAAACAAATCTAAGGACCTGACTTCCGGCAGTCCTTAAGATCCTCTTCTGCTATACACATATGCATTGGTAAGCATAACTTTGTCTCTTTAATGATTCATAATCTTTTTAGCTTTATAGAAGGCCAATCCTAAAGACAAATTCTCTCTGTACAAAAATATATGAAGACCACAAAGGCACTGAGCTAAACATGTAGTGACAGTGGAATGCAACTGGCCATGTATATAAGTTCTTGATTCTAGCTTTTCCTATGATTTATTCCTTATAATCCCCAAACTGGCCAAGTCCCCCCCAGAATAAATCCAGTTGATGGCTCCAATTAGTTGGTTTCACGTAAGATAAGTTTCAGTAACAAAGTCTGATCAGAGATCTACTTATATTAAATTGAACTATACCATCCTTTATTTTTACCAAGATTTGTGTCTGAAGTACTTGCTGAATGCCTCTCATTAGTGCAAGAGGAAAAGCAGAAATATATAATGGGAAGACCTTAAAAAAAAAAAAAAAAAACAACCAAACAATAACCCAGAAATTAAATTTAATATTTACCTGAATGAAATAAAGTGAATTAATCCAAAATGCGTATGTTTCAAAAGTTCAGAGTACTGCTTATTGTGGGGAAGAAAAAGCCTAAATGTCAAAAAAAGGAGTTCCCTAACATCTATACATAAATGAATGCTGAGAAGCATTTGACTATAATGCCTATATTATAGGAGATGAAAAGAACACAGTGTGTGTATGTATGTGTATATCATATATAGCATATGTATGTATTATAATGTGTATATATACACATATTGTGTGTGTGTGTGTGTGTGTGTGTATGTAGTGGGATACCACCTTTGAAAAGTTTACATTCATATATGCTTTGTGTACACAAATTCTAATATACCTAATATATTACAAAGTAAATAGTCCAAGTACAAGCTGTATACTGAAATGTCTACTAAATGCTAAAGGATGCAGGTGATTTGTATTTATTGCTTTTTGCTTATCTGCATCTGTAAATCCATTTGTAGCATACAAAATTAAAATAACTTTAATTTCATAAACGTAATGTTTAACGTAGTTTTATAAAAAAACTAGAAAACACAATCCCTATTCTTGAGGAACCAGCAATATTCCTGGGAAGTTTATTATTAATTCAGGTTAGAAGACAAAGGCATATCTACAATTAAGGGGTAGGGACAGTGAGTAGCACAGACAGGGGTGCAGAGAGGGACCATATGCCCTACCTGACTGCTGGGCCAGAGAGCAGGCCTCACTGATCCTCTTGCCTGTGAGGTAGCTGAAGACAGCCTCCACAGGCTTGTCTTTTCGGGTTAAGGAGACTTCCTCCTCAATTTGAGGTGCGGCAGTATAGGATAGCCAGCGAGAGAAAGTTCTTCTTCGCTCCAGAATCTGAATGTATTCATTGGGTTCATCCAGCTGGCTGTCAGTCTCCTTCAGGTGGCCCCATAAGGCTTCACATAATGTCCATGCTAGGCTCCAGTGCTTCACAACTAAAGATGGGACAGGAAAATAATAATATGACATAAAGTCAAAGTAACTACAGAGAGGACATCACTCTAATGGTGGCATAAAAACACATAAATTAATAAATACCCCAAACAACCACTCAAGCTGATTTCCCTGAATCTGTTTTTGGCTCACTCTGCTGTGTTTTACAAGTCCCAGAGGTCTGTAGTGTAACTGCTTGTTCACTCCATGTTCCTGTGGTACTTGTTATAACATATGTAACTCTATGCTCTTTTAAACCAGTTCCTCTAGCTCAATTATGGCTAATATAATCTCAAATGACAGAGAAAAGTCCTGTAACTTGATTAAATTCTGTTTACAAAATGCTTTAAGAAATAAGAAGTGCTGGGGTGCCTGGGTGGCTCAGTCAGTTCAGTGTCCAACTCTTGATTTCGGCTCTGGGCTGACCGTGGAGCCTACTTGAGACATTCTTTCTCTCTCGCTTTCTCCTTCTCTCCCTCCCTCACTCTGTCCCTCTCCCCTCTCCTCTGTCACTTGTGCTCTCTCTCTAAAATAAAGAAAAAAAAATTTTTTTTTAAATTTTTAACATTTATTTATTTTTGAGAGACAGAGAGAGCACAAGCAGGGGAGGACAGAGAGAGAGAGAGGGAGACACAGAATCCAAAGCAGGCTCCAGGCTCTGAGCTGTCAGCACAGCGCCCGACGCGAACTCAAACTCACACACTGTGAGATCATGACCTGAGCTGAAGTCAGCCACTTAACCAACTGCGCTGCCCAGGCACCCCAAGAAAAAAATTTTTTATTAAAAAATATGAAGTGCTCTAAAAACTTGTGAGAGAGTATTCTCTCCTGTAAGAGGCACAGCCTAACATTTACTGAGCCTAAAATGACACTATTCGAAAACACTTAAGAGTAAAGCCAACTCTGAACTTCACTATCCACAGTGGTTATCATCTTCATTTTACAGATGAGGAAATTGAAGTAACTTGCTCAAAGTTATAGGCAAAATGTAGTAGAGCCAAGATTTGAACCCAAGTAATAAATCCAGCTCTATACTCTTAACTACTATTCATATTGCTCCTCAAGAAGGAAAACAAGACGGAAGCACTGTTTACCACTAAGCCAAATACAAGTATGCACTGGGAAGACGTCTCACATGTTTGAAGTGATGATGAGACAACTGAAGCAAACACAAAGAAATTAACATACACAATTCTCAGAATTTGTGGCATATGACAGTCTAAAATAGTTGCCATTTTTCAACATTTTTACATGTTGAAATGTTATCAAACATGTAATTAAGTATAATTTTTCTACTATTTGAAATAGTAGGTTCCCAAATTAGAAAAGCCTGTTATCAAAGTATTGGTTTAGAAAACCATGGTCACAATAGTTATAGAAAAGAGAGGTTAAGAGGGAATTTATGAACACTAAAATTGTTGGGAAGAACAAAAGGGACTTAAGCTGGACATGGAAGAATGGGTAGGATTTAGAAAAGCAAGAAGGAAGGGCACCTGGGTGGCTCAGTTAAACGTCTGACTCGACCTTGGCTCAGGTCATGATCTTGTGGTTTGTGGGGTCAATCCCCACGTCAGGCTCTGTGCTGGCAGCGCAGAGCCTGCTTGGGATTCTCTCTTTGACCCTCCCCTGCTGGCATGCACTGTACTCTCTCTCAAAATAAACAAATACACTTAAAAAAAAAAAAAAAAGAAAGAAAGAAGGAATGGCTTTCTCTCCCTATGTTCTCAGAATGGAGAAAGGAATGGAATTAAAAAAATCCAAGGAATTTGGCTGCAGTTCCTGTGAACAAGGACTCATATATTAAAAGGCAGAAGAGTAACTGTAAAAAATGTTATCATTTCTTCTTCCTTGGGATTTTGCTCTTTGCAACTCAACTACACACAAGTGTGAACTCAGGCATCCGCCCACTACATTGCCATAAGGAAATCTGTCCTCCTATGAACACATGCTTCTACTCCAGTTCCTGAAACATCAAAGGTTAGATAGACATAGTCCATACTCACTTTGTGCTTCCAAAAAGTCTCCAGATGCTTTCTTAACCCAATTTGCATAGTCATGAATGACAGCAACTCCTGGATTAGGGACAATGAGAGGACACAGCTCATCTACATGGACAGTGCTGTGCTTTAATTTGAGCTCCAGAGGTATTTGGTATAACTGCAGGTCTTCATCTGGCTTTTGTCTCAAACTGAGTTTTTCCAAACGAACTTTGAATGGAGACTCTGTTAGGCTACAAGAGCAAATGACAAGACAGAAAATGAAGATAAGACAGATGCTAGAATTTTCCTACAAATAAACCTTTATTTTTATGATTCAAAGAGAATGCAAAACATTCACCTGTGATTTTAAAGTAACTGTGTTCCCTAATGTCAAACTATAATGAACTTATCTGCTGTAGAATGAGTAAACAAATTATCTGGCCCATGCATTCAGAATCCAAAGGCTTCTTAAGGCCAGGTTGTAACAAGCACGGGAATCAATGCAGTTAGACTTTGAGCTGGCTTCAACATGTATCTACATATTATGAAATCCAAGGACCAAAAGCCATTGTTGGGACACTGATTTCTCAAATTATACATAGTGAGGGATCAAAAGTTGTGAGGCTAAGGTTATAGATACTGTAAAACTGACTCTAAATTAAGATGAGCATATAATCAATCTCACCTTGATCCAATTTTAAGATTGATAGTAATAACTTTCAAAACATGACATCATGTATAACCTAGATTAGGATCAACATTACTAATTGTGAGGTTCAAGAGAGCTATTGTTTTGTATTTCTTCAAAGTTAACTTTAAATACCAAGCATTATAGGTGATCACAGTCATTTAATCTGTAGTAAAGACAGCACAATTTGTTATAAAGAGTAAACAGGAAAATGTTATATATTTTGCACAAAACTGTATGCATATTGGTTAATAACTACCAGAACTGTGTATGCATATGTATGTGTGTGTATAGATTACATATGTGTATGTGCACATATGTATGTGTATAGATTATATATGTGTATATGTATACTCAACACATATATAAAGTATACAGAACTAGAAGTACACACACATAAATGTTAATAGTGGGGATTATGTAGTAATAACATAGCATACATAGCTACCAGATGTCTTTTTTTAAGTAAGCTCTATGACCAATGTGGGGCTTCAACTCATGAAGCCGAGATCAAGAGTTGTATGCTCTACTGACTGAGCCAGCCAGATGCCTCTATCAGATGTCATCTTATTTCCAGATACTTATGTATGAATTATACCCAGTTTATACATTTACCTTACCAGGTCCAAGATATGGGAAATGTGCTTAGTTGAGAAAATACCCCATATATATATATATATTATATATATGTTATATATAATATATATTACATATAATTATATTATATAAAATATATATAATATATATTTTATATATACACATATATTACATATATATTATATATATAATATATATATATACATATATTACATAAGTATATATATATAAATCACAAATATCTAAGTGAGAAAATAGGAAAAAATGACTAATGCAATAAAAAGGATAAAACCCAAGGAATGCTGCAGCATCAGCTTTGGGTCTGTTAAATTTCCAATTAAAGTTTAACCACTAAGTATTATACTCTTCATACCTTGATGTTACAAATGGAGTTATCTTATTAATCGGTTTGGTTTTTAATTATACAAAGATCTTCTGGTATCTAAAACTGTATTAAGAACAGGGGTACCTGGGTGGCTCAGTCAGTTGAGCATCCAACTTTGGCTCAGGTCATGATCTCATGGTTTGTGAGTTTGAGCCCCGCATTGGGCTTACTGCTGTCAGCCCAAAGCCCACTTTGGATCTTTTGTCCCCTTTCTCTCTGCTCCCTGCCCTCCATGTGCTCTCTCAAAAATAAACAAACATTAAAAAAAAATAAATTAAAAAAAAAACTACACTAAGAGCATATCTAGAAAGATCACCAAGGTCTAGAGACTTTGGGTCTTCTGATAATGAAAAATTTTTTCTCACCTACCAAATTGCTTTTCTCAAAAACCATAAAGAAAATGTGACTCACGATTTAACAGCTACTGGATTAGGCAGGAATCCATATTCCATAGAATCGGCATTTTGATGATTTTCCAGTTCATGACAGCCACTCAGCTGTTCTCCACTATTAGCAAGAGTCCAGTTGGGGCCCCAACCAATTCGAAATGAGCGTCCCATAAACAGAGCCATATCCATCAAGAGTTTCCCCTTGCCATAGGTGACAGACTTTTCAAGAGGGACTAGGCCTGGTTGTCTACGTGTACCCACGGTTTTCAACTGAACTTCAGGGGCTGGGCTGGGCACCGTAAACACAGAGGTGAGGGGTGGAGGGACAGACCAAGGGCATGTGGATGGAATATTCATCAAAGACGTTGCTCTGGGGGTGCGACATTCTTGTACAGAGGCACTTGGTGAAAGAAAAGCTCCACTAGTAAACTTTGATTGTAGTAACCCACCAACTGAAATAGGGGGAAAAAAAAAACTATTAGAAAATACAGTCTCTATTGCTTCTTGAACAGCAATCATCAGTGAGGCTGAAATTACAGTTTTTCCAAACCAATTAAATCAGATATAGATGACAAGAGGCAAGTCATAATCTGTGGAATACTGTTTCACCAGGAAACCAAGGCAGGAATTTGTGATGATGATGCCACAACAATATTAACATTTATAACAAACACTATCACTACTACTTAAAAAAAAAAATTATTTAACACTTATTTTGTGAAAGACTCTGTATAAGTCATTTGTATACACAGTTTCATTTCACCCTTTAATAACTTCATACAAACAGCACTATTATCCCATTTTATAGGTAGGAAAACTGGGCTTTGAAAAGTGATTAGTCCAAATCCACAAAGCTACTAATGGCAGGATTGAGAGATAACCCAGGTCTGACATCAATGGTCATGCCCTTTTCAGAATGCCAAATGTAAACATTTCTTAGTCCAAAGAAAAAGCTTAATAAGATAAAAATACAAATTGCTACCACTCCAATGCTCATGCTAGACTCCATGAAACAAAAACCTATGGAGGTACCTTGTGCCTTTCAGAAGGACAGTTCTTATTACTATTATATTGCCTGTTTTCTAAGAGGTAGAGGTAGTTATTGAAGTACAAGTGCCCATTAGAGAAAAGGTTGTTATGTTTAATTGCTTTATTAGTTAACATATTTTTAAAACGGGTTATTAAGGGCACTTGAAAGAAGTGAAAAATAAAGTTTTTAAGGCAATATAAACAAATCTCTTCCTAGTAGTTCCTCTGGCTTTTAAAACATTTTGAGATTACATGTGCTTATGTCCTTTGTTCATATTGATACTCTACTTCCAATCCCACAAGAAGAAAAAAAGGGAAAACTTTAAAATCAAGTATCACTTTCCTAGGAATTTGGCAAGGTTTAGGAAAAAGCAGAAATCTGACGAGTTTTATGCATTGTAAGAAGCAACATTTGCCCCCAGGAGGCAATAAAATAAGGACAGTATGAGGACTGCACAAAATTGTACAGTGCAGGACAACTTGGTCATTCCTCTAAGATGTGATAAAAATTAGGAAATCTGATCTAGTCCACATTCATAAGCAAATAAAAACATAACCTAAACAAAACACAAATGCTTTGTTCTCCATACAACTTCTACATCTGCAACAATAAAGCACATTACGGTTTTTAAAAACCGGCCCCACCTAACATATTTAGAAGAGTACATTTCCTCTTGGCATCCTTATGTCATATGCCTTTAGGGGGATATTTGCTAGAGAAGCTGACTCAGCTTAGAAGAAGATATGTGAAAAGCAGGACTTTACAGCTTTCTTGTAAAATAGCATCACTTACAGTACCTAAAGAACGGGATTTTGACGAGTGGGATGCTGAAATGGGGAGTCTGGGAGAACAGATTTCTTGAGAAGTATCTGTCTTAGAAGGAAGGTGACTGAAGCGTTGATCCATGACCATATCTACATCTTCTTCATCAGCAAGCAATGATGCTTTCATGATCTAAAAAGGCAATATCTATAGAATGAATGTGTTCCCTGGAATCCAAAGGCCATAAAAGAAAAATGCAGTTTACAACAACCAGTAAATTGCTCTGCCTGAAGGCTGTGTCCAGAGCTACTATAATATCGGTGTGGCTGCATGTGCCTGAGGAATTTAAGTTATAGAACATTCCTCTTATATCTAGAGTCCCACCAAAGTCTGGCACACAGCAATTGCTCACCTGTTTACAGGATGATTAACTTTGAAAATAAGACAAAGGCTAAACTTATAACATGCCAAAAGGCATAGGAAAAAGAAATTAAGACAGAGTTTAAAGAAACCTGTTATCTACTAGGCTATTAAAACTTTTATGGAGCACTTTTGAGAGCCTCAAAACCACCCTACAGAGAAAAATCTGTGCTCACAGATGTTAAATGACTCGCCTAAAGTCACATAGTAATAGTTATAGAACTCGGATTAGAATCCACGTGTTCTGAATCTCAATATAGCTTTCCCTCCCAGAACGGAAAAATGAGGCCCAAATATGGACCATATTCTGGTTTTTCTTCATTCCAATGACCACTCAATGCTCTTCAGTAAATAATCAAGGAAGAGGCCTGATTAGATGCAAGGGAGATAAACATTAGTTTGGCTTCCTGTTGTAGTAAGGGTGGGTTAGGACTTCACCTGTAAGACATGTGGATTAATTCCCAGTGAAGATGCAATGTGTGTTGAGGCAGACACAGGTTCCTGATCCTCGGGCACGCACTCTTCTAACACGGAATCCAAAACTGGCTCCTGGGTGATATCTACCATGTCACTGTCCAGTTCCACAACCCTCCCTAACTGCTCCACCTCTGGGCTCTGGCTCTGTAGACAGCAGAAAGATCAGGGAAGCAGCATTAAATTATACCAAATAGACACAGAGCTTCTATAGTTATTCAGAATATGATATTGTAATACTAGATTCTGTCCATTCTAAGACAGTGTGAGGTAACATATTTGCTAAAAAGGATTTAGGAATAATTACCCCAAATCCCCCTATATGTACTTGAGATCCAAATATGGATACATGAAATCACCCTTTTGTAATATGTTAAGGTCTGGTGTCTGGAACGTAAGCCCCATACTGAACAAATGGTGGTCTTCAGACAAAGATTATGCCTTACCTGATACAGCTAGCAAATATAATTTTCTGATATACACAGGGTGACCCTGCCCTCACATTGCCTTGTAGCCAGAAGCCATTGGGAAAAGAGAATAAAAGGTACAAATATCAAAGTCTCAAGTAATTTTCCATTTTTTTTTATCTTTTCTGTGACTAAATCCTAAAGGTTAGCTGGAATCCACATATGCAGTACCATGTAACATATGAGGAATGTCTACCCTAATTTCCCAAAAGGAAAAAACAAAGTAATATTAGAAACATTTTTTTTTTTTTTTTTTAAAGTAGGCTCCACACCAGGGCGCCTGGGTGGCTCAGTTGGTTAAGTGTCTGACTTCAGCTCAGGTCATGATCTCATAGTTTGTGAGTTAGAGCCCTGCAATGGGCTCTGTGCTGACAGCTCAGAGCCTGGAGTTTGCTTCAGATTCTGTATCTCCCTCTCTCTCTGCCTCTCCCTTGTTTGCACTGTGTCTCGGACTATTTCTCAAAAATAAACATTAAAAAAACCCTGAGATCAAAAGTTCCACGCTCTACCAACTGAGCCAGCCAGGTAGCCTCTTAGAAACAATTTTAATTTAGGAATAATTCCTTTATGTTCAAATTCCAAGAGTTATATTTACATTTACTAAGGAGTTTTCAAGATATACCCATGACTAACAGTTAATGATTTGAAAAGGTAAATAACTCATCAACCTGAAGCCCACTGTAAAATAACCATTTCAGTACAAATTAAGTATGTCCTAAACTTGCATATTACCTGGTAAAATGGTGACAAGTGGCTAAGCCAACTTATGAAACATTCTCAAAATCAAAAAGTTTTACCACTTATTTTTCTTATCATGGTATCATTTATAGATTATTAATCTTCCAAAATTTTTGGCTTATCTTCCTAAGTGGCCTATTTCATGCTAACCCTCAAATAGATGCTAATGTGTAAAAGGTAGTTTAAAAAAATAATTTCATGGGGCACTTGGGTCAATTGTGTGTCTGATTCTTGATTTCGGCTTGGGTCATGGTCTCATGGTTTGTGGGACTGAGCCCCATGTCAGGCTCTGTGCTAGGAGCACAGAGCCTGCTTGGGATTCTGTCTCTTTGCCCCTTCCCTGCTCGTGCTCTCTCAAAATAAATCAATAGACATTAAAAGTAAATAAATAATTTCTTGATTACTTTGAACAAAGAAACAATCATTAGTGTAACTTTTTCAACTTTATTTTTAATGGTCTATTAGCTATTCCCTTGCATTCCTTTAACACTTATCCTTACTGAAAGAATGACTGCTCTCATTTATAAGTGTAGAAAAACTGAACTGTTGGATGCATAGGGAATTGCAACTGAAGATATGAATATTCCCGAAGGACAGCTCTAACAAAACTAGATAATGATGAAAGGCAAAAATGATAACTCTTTTTTTACCTACTGTAGAGGCTAAAGGCAAGTGCGACTACCTTTATGCTCTACAATTCTGGAAAAAAATAAAATAAAAAGTAGCCCTGGTCACAATGCTCCCATTTACAAGAATTATGGGAACACTCTAACTCCAAAGGCTCCCTAGTATATTAGAGTTTTTAACCAATTCACTTTAGGAAGCTATTAAACTACTCCATATCTTGTGTGTCAACCTATCAGTTAGAATACCCTCCCACTGTTGGGTTCCCATTACATTCTGTCTAAACCTGTTTTTTATGATCTATCATGATATACTATAAATTCTTGCATATGTGATGTCTGTCCCACCATATTGTCAAGGCTTGAAAACAGAGATTACGGCCTACTGTTTTCTGTATCTATCACCAAGCACATTTTAAATTCAACATTCATCATTTTGTCAAATCTACTGCCTAGTGTAGTGCCTGGCATACAGCAGAAAGGGCAGTTAATAACCATGAAAGAACAATGAGTGAGGATGGGTGGGAGAAAAGGAAAAAAGGAGAGAATGGTTTCAACTTACACTACTCAACGAAGAAATAACAGCAGCAAGAGATGTTCACTTAGAACACTTTAAGGCAAAACGAAGGTATTTCATCAAGTAACTCGAATGGAGACCTAAGGGACCCAGCATATTTTTCAGAAGTATGCTAAGTAAGGATCAAGGTTTTATTTGCTCCACTCTCATGCACAGACTTTAAAGCTCTGAGGTATGGTGTAATAAGTAAGGGAGAAGTGAATTACTAGAAACTATGAGGAGCTGGGAAGCTCTTAGAACCATTAGTGAATGTTGTTAAAGTGTATCTAAGCAACTGCGGTAAACTCCCCCAAAAGATGCCTGTGTACTTATTTTCTGATCGATCTTGGGAGATCAGGTGCTTCTTCAAAACCAGTCCTGGAAAGAAAAGTAGACTAATAATAATAATAATAATAATAATAATAATAATAAAAAAGATGGCTCAGAAGGAATTGAGGAAGTTAAAAAAAAAATAGGGAGTCCTTGTGAGATCTATGGAAAAGAAAGGCAAATACTGGGAAAAGCAGCTAAATGGAATATTCCTTTCATATACTGTAATCTCTTGAAAGTAGATCTTATTTATGTCTAAATACCAGCACAGTACATTATAAATCCTAAGTACACAGATAATTTCTGTAAAATGACTGTCTTTTTAGATACATGGAAGGTGAGATTTCATCACTGAAACCTTCAGGGATTTTAGAAACCTTCACTTTCCACCTCAAGAGAATCTTTCTCATACAAACAAAGCTGCCAATACCCTAAAGATAAAACATGTCTTAATCCAGTAGATAAAGTAATTCAAGTTAGGTAAAGTAAATCATGACACCTTTTATTCAACAAAGGGTAAACAACCAATCCACGGTCAAACAGGTATTTAAATAATTCATACTGTCCTCGCCAAATAGTTTAATATAGTATACTTATTACCATTGCCAGCTTCCAAAATAGCTTTTATTTTTTTTAATGTGTTTTTAATTTATTTTTGAGAGAGAGAGACAGAGAGAATGGGAGACACAGAATCTGAAGTAGGCTCCAGGCTCTGAACTGTCAGCACAGAGCCCAACATGGGGCTCAAACCCATGAACAGTGAGATCATGACCTGAGCCAAAGTCAAATGTTTAACCAACTGAGCCACCCAGGCGCCCCCAGAATAACTTGTTTTCTAACTGCAAAGAATGTTTTATATTCATTTGGCTGGAAAATCAGCCTTGTCACCATTATTGTGTTCTCAGGAAAGATTCCATGTCGTGGTTTCAAGGGCCCACCAAAATAAGTGTGTATGTTTCTACACGTACATTCAGGGATATTACAATTAAGTATAAGACATGACAGTATTAATATCTGAAGCAAAAAGACTTCTGGTATACAATTATTTTATATATATATCATCTATTACATAAAAATATAAAATGGATAATCACATATACATTTACTTAGTGGATAAATATAGACAGCTGCCACTTTACTTTTAAAAAGTATACACAAGAAAGGGGCACCTGGGTGGTTTAGTGGGTTAAGCGTCTGACTCTTGATTTCAGCTCAGGTCATGATCTCACAGTTGTGAGATCAAGCCCTGCGTCAGGCTCTGTGCTGAGCGTGGAGCCTGGTTAAGATTCTCTCCATCCCTCTCCCTTTGCCTCTCCCCTACTTGGCACGTGGGTGCTCTCTCTCCCAAAATAAAATTGACTAATTTTAAAAAGTATACACAAGATGAAATGTTAATTTTCTTCTAAATCCTAATCACTTTTTCCCTTGAAAAAAATTCCTAACTCATTTGAAGGTACTCACTGAATGAACAACGCTAAGTTTCTGAGCAAGTCAACTACTCAGTGTTGATACTGAACACAAGTTACAGTTCAGTATGAGGTGGAGGTAAAAAGCTATAGGTAAAATCTCTCTCCCTGAGTGCTATCTGAGGTCTTTAAACAAATGGTTCTGAAGCCTCAATGCATATTTCAATCACCTGGGGGAAAGCATTTAAAATATAAATATGCCTGAGCTCCGTGCCTATCTATGGAATCAAAGGTCACCAAAGGAGTGATCCAGTCAGCTGAAAACTAAATCTCAGATCAGCATTTTGGAAACAATGTTCTAACTACCAAATGTTTCTGCAACTGCCCTAATTTATCTGTGTGATGAAGGTTTTTATGCCAACACTTTCTGTAACTTCAAAGGCACAGAAGAGACTACATGAAGATTTAGTTACCTTAATGTTTTCTGGTTGCTTTGATTTACCTATTTAGAAGCAAATCAAAGCTTTAAGAACAAACTACAAAGACACGAATGATATTATACACGAGGCAGTGGGATAAAGTGACCATTAAATAAAAATGTAAATCTTTCTAATACCTAAAAAACCCCCAACCCCCAATTCTGAGAACCTGAGATTGTACACAGGAGGAAAAAAAACTGCTATGGCAGACTGGAGGTGGAGGAACACCATGTCCCTGAAATCAAGCTGCCCAGGGGCCAGGTGACAGTGTGTAGAGAATCATCTTGACACTAGGATGAAAAGACAGTGCAGTCTGTTCCCAGTTCGTCCAGATGGCTCAAGTGTTTTCTTCGTGCCCAGTAAGATGTAGGTCTTCGGTGCGAATTACTAAAAGCTATGCAACCACTACCATTTCCTACCTATCTCACTGGGCAATACGAAGGAAGTCCTTCATTACTGTTCCAATACGTTAGCCTAATATCTAAACAGCTCTACCCACTATTCCCATTTCTGTTTTTGCCATCCAAAGACCACCCACTTCTCTTCAATCAAAGGAGATATCTGAAACAGATCCCATTCACTGTATTCTCTTTGCCCATTTTGATCCTTATGAAGTCTCTTTTTCCTACAACCTGGTTCTTGTGAAATTATATGGTACTCAGTTTCTTAAAAAATTCTCACCTATGAAAGTGTCATCATAGAAACGTATAGTTTTCTCTTACTATTTGTATTCTGGAAATTAAACAGCCTAAAAATCACTGGTTGTCAAGACACATTACGTAAATTTGCTCTATCCACGGATGAAGTTTTTTTTTTCTCAGCTGCATCTTTAGGATCTTGACAATTACTTTTATTAGCAGAAAAGAAGGCTACCTGACTCTTATTCTAGAAATACATATAATGTAAGATGAAAAAACACTTTGGAATGAAAGAGATTATACAAAGCATATGATTCAGAAAAAATGAACATGGAAAACTGGAAAACCAAGTCCATTTACAGCATTTCTTTAGTTCAGAAGAGAATTCTTAGGGGTTTTATGCTACAAAGATTATAAATATAAAAGTCAATATATTTCCCATTTCCCACTTTTATCATACCCTCCCCCTCACCTTGTACGCGCAAATATGAACATACATACACAACAATCTCCAGAAAATGCCTCCCAAGAAATTATTTAATAAATCATAAAAATCGCACATTTCAGCAGCCATAAGAATTGTAGCACAAAAAATTCCAAAGGCCCTGCTTTTAGCAGCTGAGAGGTAGAGGATGCTTTACAAAGAAATTCTATATTAAGTTCTCTTTTTTGAGGGAGTACGGCAGCAAAGAAAAAAAATTTTTTGTAACTTGATTGAATATAAATGACATCCAAAGGAAAGTAAAACTCTTCATGAGCTGGCAAAGAAACTACCTGATATTTAAATTACAAACCTTTCCCTAGATGGACAAAAGGCTTATACTGGCTTAACAATACTGAAAAGGAGTATGATACAAGTAATTGCAATAAACAATGTAGCCCCTACTCTCCCCACGCCAAATAATTCATTTATATTCTAAAACTTGATCTATATTCAGAAAGATTATGTATTGTTAAAATACAAATATTAAGAGGTTACCTGAAGTATAAGCAAACAACTTGAGAAAAATGGGAGTTAAAAAACCCTTGCAGAAAGCGAATTGAACTTTTAAAAAACCACAGAGGTAAAGAACAAGATTAAACTGCACATCAGATAGTCAACAAAAGTAGAATTTACTTTGTATCAACCCACACAAGCAAAATGCTATCTTAAGTTGATCACTGAGCAGAGAATTCAGCAAGTCCAAATGAAAGAGAGGGAGGTGTTTAAGAATGATAATCTGTAGAAGGAATGATCCAAACAGCATGAGAATTCCTTAAATCTCTCAATTTAAAAAAAGATGTCAGGACCACACCATGCCCTCCCTTGTACTTGTCTCAACGTGACTGCCAATACATTTGTACTCTTCAAAGTTCCAGGGGTCATAAAACAGCTTTGTACTAGCTGAATGACTTGCTTTCAACTTCTGTATCACGGATTCCATTCAAATTCACTGTCCTGTCTCTACCTGGGGTGGAGGTGCTGGCTTGCCATTAAGAGCCATCTGGAATGGGGTGGCCTGGCCTGCAGGAGGCAAAGGGGCAGTCTTCAACTTCTTTGTACTAGTTTTGGATGGCCGTTCCTCCTCTTCTTCATCAGAATCCTGAAGGCCATACTTAGAGAAATGGGAGACCTAAGGAAGAGAAGAATCCAACAAAATCAAAAAATGTTTTAAAGATTTTATTTTTAAGAAATCTCTACACCCAGTGTGGGGCTCAAACTTACAACCCCAAGATCAAGAGCCACATGCTCCACTGACTGAGCCAGCCAAGCGCCTCAGAATCAACAAAATCAATTTTAACACTTATATTCCTAAGAGCTTCCACAATACTTGTCCTTACAATCTTGCAGAATTAGCTTTAAAAAAAAAAAAGAGAGAGATCATAATATTTAAGGCACAATGTCATCTATCATACTTTACTGTTGTCCCTAGATTTAGATGATTAGTACATGTACTAGTTGCTCATATACAATTACTAAATTATTAATACAGGAAACCGAATCCAGAAACACTGCTACTATTTTCATTTCTATATGCTGCCTAGTTGTTCACTACCTACACAAGGACATTCAACTAGTTAAATAATCCAACTGGCCTAGAAGAAAATAAACCACTGGGTTAAACTATCAAGGAAGGGAGGAAGTCAATGTCTTCATCCCCAAAAATCTTTAAATGAATGACAATTTAGGAAGAGTTGGTATCAAGAGACAAAAATTCTGCCTCATGTCTCTAAGGATGTCACACATTAGAAAAACCACTCCTTAGAAGTGTATCTACATGCTCACAGGATGGGGTAGAAGATGTGAATCATCAGCATAAAAGTTTTTAATAGCTCCTTATTGTTCTGGTGTTTAACTAACATATGTAATTTGGAGCAAATCATAATGTACCTCTACAGATCTGTTTCCTAATTTGTAAAAATGAAAAGAATTTAAGAGAGACTCTTCTAACACATTTTGTCAGTGTAACTACAGTTTACAAGAACTAGGTTAAGTTGACTATATACCTTAAACACCCAAGAACCTGTTTCGGGACGGTACTCTTTGAATTGAGCTCCCTGTTTCCTTGAAACTGCTTCCAATCTGCCCTCATAGTTCATATCAGCAAGTCGATCTGGGCTCTTTATTAAACAGCGAGATGTTTTATCTGTTGGCCAAACTCCATCCAGTGTAACTTCGGCCTTCCTGTAATGTACAACCAAGTGAAGTGTAAATGTTCCATACTTAAGACCAGAAAGCCAAGTAACATCTATATAAAGGTACCTGTGTTACTTTGGAATTACTCTGCAGGTGTTACATAAACTTGTGTCCTGCCTCTTAGGGTAGATAAGCTTAAAAGCAAGGAATCACCCCCACATCACCTAACTCAATATCTGGTTGAAGAGTCAAACTCCATTTACTTTAAACTACCACGACACGTCAATTATTTCCAATAAAATTTTGACACTTAAGCTACGCATCCTTGATCAAATTCAGTGCTAAAAGTCCAGATCTAGGACTTAACTCTTGGTGAAGGTCTTAAAGTGGTGTTGTACTTAACAACATTAATAATAGCAGCAACTACCACTAACAAATGTTTCCAGAATGAGCTATCAGGAATACCATAATATTAACCATTAAATATTGAGTGGGAAGATGACTGTAACTGCAGTAAGGTACACCTTCTAATATCAACATGTGAGATCAAGGACTGTGTTCTATTCATTCTGTATGACTTACACCTAGTACAGTCATTAGTACATAATAATAGATGACTTAAAGAAAAAAAACTTTTATTAAGTAATCTCTATGCCCAATGTGGGGGCTTGAACCTACAACCCCGAGATCAAGAGTCACATGGTTCCACCAACTAAGCCAGCCAAGTGCCCCCAGATAGAACACAATTAAATCACATTATTTAATAGGTGACTTTTTTTTTTTTTTTTCAACGTTTTTTATTTTTTATTTTTTTTTTTGGGACAGAGAGAGACAGAGCATGAACGGGGGAGGGGCAGAGAGAGAGGGAGACACAGAATCGGAAACAGGCTCCAGGCTCCGAGCCATCAGCCCAGAGCCTGACGCGGGGCTCGAACTCACGGACCGCGAGATCGTGACCTGGCTGAAGTCGGATGCTTAACCGACTGCGCCACCCAGGCGCCCCAATAGGTGACTTTTTAAAACATTATTCTTTTTAGTGTGATAAAAGATATAACACAAAATTTACATCTTAAAAAGAAATTTACCACCTTAACCCTTTCCTTTTTATACCATTCAGTAGTGTTAAGTATGTCCACACTGTTGTGCAACCAATTTCCAAAACTTACCTTTCCTAAGTAAAACTCTATCCTTAGAAAACAACTCCCCTACCTCTACCCACTGGCAACCACTATTCTATTGTTTGTTTCTATGAATCTGTCTCTTTAGATGGCCTTAAATAAGTGGAATCATACAGTATTCAATGTTTTATGACCAGTTTATTTATGTCCTCAAGGTTCATCCGTGCTTTAGCATATGTCAGAACTTCCTTCCTTTTTAAGGCTATATAATATTCCATTGTGTGTAAAAAGATTTTGTTTATCCATTCATCTGTCAATGAATATTTGGGTTGCTTCTACTTCTTTGCTATTATGAACACTGTTATGAACATGGGTGTGTAATCACTCATGGTTGTGAGATCCTGCTGCCAATCCATCTGGATATATACCCAGGATATATATCTATATATACATCTATGTATCTATATCTGTATGCACATCTACATATCTATATCTATACTCATATATAGATATACGTATATATCTAGATACATACACACACATACATACACATATATGTGTATATTGCTTCCAATTCTTTAGAAACTGATGGTCATTTTTAATTTTCTGAGGAATCACCATACTCTTTTCCATAGTAACTGAACGATTTTACATTCCCACCAAGATATACAAAGGTTCCAATTTCTCCATATTCTTGCCAAAACTTTTCTTTTTTAAACTTAGTAACGATCCTGATGGTATGATGGCTCACTGTGGTTTTGATTTGCATTTCTCTAATTATTAGCAATGTTGAGTACCTTTTCATATGTTTGCTGGCCATCTGTATCTCTGGAGACATGTGTACTGAAGTCCTTTGTCCAGTTTTTTTTTTGGTGGTATTTTTGTTGTTGTTGAGATATAGTTCTTCATATTAACCACTTACCAGAAATATGATTTGTAAATATTTGCTCCCATTCTGCAGGTTGGCTTTTCATTCTGTTGCATGTGTTCTTAGATGTACAGGGTTCTTATATTTTAATGTAGTCTAATTTGTTCATTTTTACTATTGTTGCCTATGCTTTTAGTGTTGTATTCAGTAAATCCTTGTCAAAATATAATGACATGGTAAAAAGAAGGCCTTGGGGCACCTGGGTGGCTCAGTTGGTTAACTGTCCCAACTCTTGATTTCCATCAGCTCAGATCATGATCTCATGGTTAATGAGTTTGAACCACACATCAGGCTCTGTGCTGGGAACAAGGAGTCTGCTTGGGATTTTCCGTCTCCCATTCTTTCTGCCCTTCCCCCCATTCCCTCTCTCTTAAAAATAAACAACCATTTAAAAAAAGAACGTCTCTTCAAAAAATGGTGTTGGGAAAACTGGACAGTAACATGCTAAAGAATAAAACTGGACCACTTTCTTACACCATACACAAAAATAAATTCAAAATGGATTAAAGACCTAAATGTGAGACCTGAAACCATAAAAATCTTAGGAGAGAACACAGGCAGTTAACTTCTTTAACACTGGCCACAGCAACTTCTTTCTAGGTATGTCTCCAGAGGCAAGGGAAACAAAATAAAAAATAAACTATTGGGACTATACTAAAATAACAACCTTCTACACAATGAAGGAATCAATCAACAAAACCAAAAGGCAACCTAAGAAATGGGAGACGGTGTTTGCAAATGACATATCTGATAAAGGGCTAGTATCCACAATACACAAAGAACTTATAATACTCAATACCCAAAAAATGAATAATCCAATTAAAAATGGACAGAAGACATGAATAGACAGTTTTCCCAAAGAAGACGTACAGATGGCCAAAACACATGAAAAGATGCTCAGTATCACTCATCAACAGGGAAATGCAAATCAAAACTACAATGAGATATCACTCATACCTGTCAGAATAGCTAAAATCAACAACACAGGAAACAACAACAGGTACTGGCGAGGATGTGGAGAAAAAGGAACCTGTTTGCACTGTTGGTGGGAATGCAAACTGGTGCAGCCACTGTGGGAAATAGTATGGAGATTCCTCAAAAAGTTAAAAATAGAACTACTCTGGGGCACCTGGGTGGCTCAGTCGGTTGAGTGTCTGACTTCAGGTCAGGTCATGATCTCACAGTTCATGAGTTTGAGCCCCATGTCTGGCTCTGTGCTGACAGCTTGAAGCCTGGAGACTGCTTTGGATTCTGTGTCTCCCTCTCTCTCTGTCCCTCCCCCACTCGTGCTCTCTCTCTCTCTCGAAAATAAACAAACATTAAAAAAAAAAACAGAACTACTCTGTGATGCAGCAATTGAACTGAGGTGTTTACCCAAAGAACACAAAAATACTAATTCAAAGGGATACATGCACCCCAATGTTTACAGTATTATAATTATAATAGCCAAATTATGGAAACAGTTCAAGTGTCCATCAATTGATGAGTGGATAAAGAAGTATACACACACCACACACCCCATTAAATATTATTCAGCCTTAAAAAAGAATGAAATGTTGCCATTTGCAACAACATGGACGGAGCTAGAGAGTATTATGTTAAACAAAATTACTCTGAGAAAGATAAATACTGTATGATTTCACTCATATCTGGAATTCAAAAAACAAATAAGCAAAGGAGGGAAAAAAGTGAGAGGCAAACCAAAAAACAGACTCTTGACCATAGAGAACAAAATGATGGTTACCAGAGGGGTTGGGGGGGGGGGGGGTTGGGTTAAATGGATAATGGGGATTAAGGAGTGCACTTGTGATGAGCACTGGGTGATGTATGGAAGTGTTGAATACTGTACTCCTGAAACTAATACACTGTATGTAAACTAAAAACTTAAAAAAAAAAAAAAAAAAAAATACACACACACACACACACACACACACACACACACACACACACACACACAAAACTTCCCCTATGTTTTACTCTAAGAGTGTTGTAAGTTTTAGGTCTTATGTTGAGGCTTTAGTCCATTTTGAGGTTTTTTTTTTTTTTTTTTTTAATATAGTATAAAAGTACAACTTCATGCTTCTGCATACAGGTTTCCCAGAATCATTTGGTAAAGAGATTGTTCTTTCCCCTACTGAATGGTTTTGGCAGTCTTGTCAAAAATAACTACATATGTGAGGTACAATGCTGCTAGTATCTTCATAGGGATTACATTATATCTGTAGATTGCTTTGGGTAGTATAGACATCTTAATAATTTAGTCTTCCAATCCATGAACATGAGATAATTACCATTTGTTTGTCTTCTTTCAGCTTTTGCTTCCCTGGTTAATCTTATTCCTAAATATTTTATTCTTTTTGATGGAACTGCTTTCCTTTTTGGACTGTTCATTATTAGTATATAGAAACTTAACTGATTTTTGTGAGTTAATTTTGTATCCTGCTACCTTGCTGAATTTATAACTGTTTTTTATGGAATCTTTAGGTTTCCCACATAAGATCATGTCATCTCTCAACAGAGATATTTTACTTCCTCCTTTCCAATCTGGGTGATGCCTTTTTTCTTTTGAGACAGATGGTGGGAGCACACAGGGGAGGTGCAGAGAGAGAGAGAGAGACAGACAGACAGACAGACAGAGACACAGAGAATCTCTTAAGCAGGCTCCATGACCTGCACAGAGCCCAACGCAGGGCTCAATCTCACAACTGTGAGATCATAACCCGAACTGTAATCAAGAGTCGGATGCTTAACTAAGCCACCCAGGGCCCCCAGGATGATACCTTGTATTTCTGTTCCTTGCATAACTGCCCTGGCAGTTATATTGAATAAAAGTGGCAAGGAAAAGCTTTCACTCTTCCACCACTGAGCATATTTTCTGTGGACGTTGAAAATATGGCCTCCATTAAGCTGAGATAGTTTTCCTCTATCTCTAGTTTGTTGCGTGGCTTTCTCATAAAAGGGTATTTTGTCAAAATGCTTTTTCTCATCAGTTGAGATTATCATGTGATTTTCTTCATTCATTTTATAAACATGATGTATTACAAGATCAATTTTTCTATGTTAAACCTTCCTTGTGTTTCAGGAATAAATCCTACTTGGTCATGGTGTAAAATCCTCCCGATGTACTACTGAAATCCATTTGCTAATACAACTGGTGACAGAACAATGCTGGGGTTGGGTACCAACCCCCTGTGCAGTTGAAAATCTGTGTATCTGACTCCCACAAAACTTTACTACTAATAGCCTAGTTGACTAGAAGCCTTACTGATAACATAAACCACTGACTAACACATATTTTGTATGTTATGTGATTATATACTGTATTATAATAAACTAGAAAAAAGAAAATGTTAAGAAAATCGTAAGGAAAATGCAGTTACAGTACTGTACTATTAAAAAAACCCATGTATGTGGGCTCACACAGTTCAAGGGTCAAATGTATATTTTGTTGAAGATATTTACTTCGGTATTCATCAAGGATATTGATCTGTAGTCTGAAGTCATGTGGTTGAAGGCTTTTGGGGGCATGGGGGGGGGCTGTATTTTTTGATTACTGATTCAATTTCCTTATTATGGTTGGTAGGGTCCCCTAAGGAGAGAGAGAGAGAAAAAAAAAAAAAACCCTCAAGGCAACCTGGCTATATGTGTATGTGACAACATCCCTCATGACCTTGTAACATGAGACCACTTAATCAGACTGCATGTTTGTCTGTTACCATATAAGAGAGACAAAGAAATAGAAAACGTATTAAAAACTATACCAGGCGGCGTTTGGGGCTCAGTTCTTCGTGTACAAACCCAACTGAGCCGTACCGGCACAAATAAAGTTGCTTCCTGGAAAGAAAAGCTTCAGGGTCATGACTCCCTGTATGAGAATACTGCTACAATAGGAAATATCTAAAAATTATTATACTTATAGGGCTATTCTGAATTTCCACTTCTTCACAGTTCAATCTTGGTAGGTTGTGAACATAAATTATTTTACCTGTGGCCCTTTCATGTGTCTGAACAGGTATCTGAAGCTAGTTTCTCCAATTACAATAAAGAGAGTTAAAAATGATCATAGCAGACACAAGAAAAAAAAGTACTATTAAAAAGTGTTTTGGGAAAGTAACAGTTGGTCCTCATGATATTAGGGAAAAGGAGGCAAAAAAAAGTCCTAGTGTGGCATTTCTTTACCATTTTTACTTTTAAATTAAAGAAACAATCATCTTAGACTGTACAGTAGGTCAAAAAAGCAAGTTGCAGGAAAATGTATATAATATAAAAAAATGTGATTTAGTGGATTATTTTTTCTTTTTTTTCCTTAAAATTTTTTTTCAACGTTTATTTATTTTGAGAGAAAGAGAATGCGAGTGGAGGAAGGAGGGAGAGACACACACAGAATCCAAAGCAGGCTCCAGGCTCTGAGCTGTCAGCACAGAGCTCAACACAGGGCCTGAACCCACGAACTGTGAGATCATGACCTGAGCCAAAGTCAGACGCTTAACTGACTGAGCCACCTACGCACCCCAAGCAGATTTTTCTAAATACATAAATAAATTCATACCTATTTAGCCCTTCACCCACAGGTGGTTTTTGGTTATCATCTAAGTAGACAATCACTTCTTTCCTTCGAATATGCACAATATCATCCAAATTTAGATTTGTCAAATTCACATCTCCTTCAAAATAGATTGAACCATAACCTACAAGTCAAAGGAAATAGTTAAAAACTCATCCTGTATAGAAGGCAAATAATCTATTTTATACTCCCAGTGACTAAATAATCAGAGGAAGCAAGCAGCTTTAAACATTAATCAGGATTTTATTTAATTTTCTTAACAATTTTAAATAATCTCTACATTCAACATGGGGCTCAAACTCACAACCCAGAGAACAAGAGTCACATGCTCTGTCGACTGAGCCAGCCAGATGTCGCTAAACATGAACATTTTAAATCATCTGGTAATACTTTCACTGTGTTATTTCATCCATAGTATGTATTAGGGGGTGACATCAAACACAGTTATCTAGTTTAACATCTACATTTCTGTAGCACTTATCCTCAAAACAGCCTTCTTAAATCTCTTCTAAGTATCTGTACTACTGCTACATTTGAAACAACCTTTACTTAGTACCTAGCTTTCAGTGTACCTGAGAGCCCTTTTGAAAATACAATATAGCAAGATGAGATTTTCCCCCCCCAAAAGTTATCTGTATTAACTTAGTATGAAGTTAAACCTAAATACTACTCCATCTTTTATTACTAAATTTTCTCTTAGTATTTTCTTGCTTACTTTCTTTAATTGTAGAAAACTCCAATGAGCCAAACAGTTACCAAAGAATGTTACACGATTATAAGCTTATTTTGTTACTTGTCAAAGTGTCTACCGTGAAGGTCAAGGTGGGTCCAAGTATAGGGGAAAAAAGAAATGGATTCAGCTATCAAGAGCTTCTTTTACTTAATTACAAAAATAAGGTGAAGATCTTTGGCTTAAACACTACAAACTTCTACGTTCACACTCACCTTTACGACCAATAGTGAAGTCAGAGACAATGCATTCTCCTTTTTCATTGGTAATTTTGGCAAGGTCATCCATAGATGGAATAGTGTAGTAACCAACCTTAGTGAGAACAATGCCTATGACAAAAGAAACAGCAAATATAGTATTAATCGTAATTGTCCTTAGGTAGAGGAATTTTCATATTTCACTTTTTCCTTTTTGAAAAATAATAATCTAAAAGCTAATATAATCTGAAACAATCAGTAACTAAATAAATTATTAAATAAAGAGAAAACATATAGGAATAAAGCATTTTTCCAAACTGGTTTTCTAAGGAACACTATATGCCTAAGAGAAACCGTGTTTTTTTTTTTTTTTTTTTTTTTTGTTTAAAGATTCCTGGTCAAGTAAGTTTGGGAAACATGCACATGATAGTATGTTACAGGCTCTGAGAACTTGTCAAATAATTAAGTCTATTTAACTTCACTTAATCCAGTGTTTCTCACGCTAATTAACCAGAGAAACTTCTTTTCATACGGCCTCCATTAACATACTATACTATGAAACATAATCCATAAAATGAGTTCTGAGAAAGGGTTACTTAAGATACTTTTATTCTACAGATGAAAATTCCAAAACCCAATGTGTAAAGAACCTGCCTTGATTACAAAGTAATTCGGTGGTATAGGCAGAGCTATAACTCCAAAGTCAATACGTGTTATTTTACAGCCTGTCTTCCATAAACCCCTTTTATCTTTCAAATTTACATCCCTAAGTAAAGAGCTAAAGTCAAGATGAAAAATCCGACACGAGGGGTACATGGGTGGCTTAGTCAGTTAAGTGTCTGACTCTTAGTTTAGACTCAGGTCATGATCGCACAGTTTATGGGCTCGAGCCCCGTACTGGGCTCCATGTTAGCAGTGCTGGGCTCCATGCTGGCAGTGCAGAGCCTGCTTAGGATTCTCTCTCTCCGCCCCTCCCCTGCTCTCTGTCTCTCTCTCCAAATAAATTAAAAAAGAAAAGAAAAGAAAAGAAAAAAAAGAAAAGAAAAAGAAAAATCCTACATAAGAAAGTCCCAAGGATAAATGGAAACTTAAACATCTAGTGTTATTTAAAAATAAAAACAAAAAAAGGTCTAAATTAGTGTTATTTTTAAAAGTATTAACTAAGTAGATTTCTGAAGAACTCAAGAAAACAGAACACTGGTATGCTTGTTGTAATCACCCCTTGTCCCATTTATAGGTACAAATTAGGCTAACTTGCTTTGTGAGAGAATTTAAGGCTAATATCAAATCAAACTTCATCCTCCTGCAATGCCCACTTGTATACTCAATGTGTTTCTCTACTGGCAATGTTTAGAGAGTTGTTATAGTGTCCCTGGGGATGGAACTTTAAAATGAGAGGTGACAAACAAGGTCAATGAGAAAACAAAGAGCAATTAAAAAAAAAAAAAAATCTAGACTGGGTATTTGAAAAACCGATGTAGTAGCATAATGAATTCATGTAGATACACACACAAATAAAATATAAAGTTGTTTTCACAGGGCACCAAGTGACCAGAAAATATATGTGAAGGCAGTAAGATGATTAGATACAGAAAAATGTTACAGACACTGCAAGATGAACTATAAAACAACTCAAATGTTCACTAACAGAGAATGGATAAACCAAATGTGGCATATTTATAGTAATGGATTACTACTCAACAATAAAAAAAGAATGAACTGTTGACATATTGTGGATTAAATCTGATAAAAATTATAGAGTCAAAAAGAATATATATAGTATTATTCCATTTATATAAAGTCCAAGAATAGGCAAAACTAATCTATGTGACAGAAACCAGACTGTGGTCAACTTCTGGGGATGGGGACATAAAAACTTTCCAGTTTCCATTATATATATTCAGTATATATATGTCAAAATTGATTGAAATAAAACACTTAATATCTGTGCACTTCACTATATATAAATTGTATCTGTTAAAAAAAAAAAAAGGAATGTGATTACATTAATCAAAACCCAAATGAGGGGTGCCTGTGTGACTCAGTCAGTTAAGCATCTCTCAATTTTGGCTCAGGTCATGATCTTGTGTTTGTAGGTTTGAGCCCCGTGTCAAGCTCTGTGCTGACAGCATGAAGTCTGCTTGGGATTCTCCCTTTCCCTCTCTCTCTGCCCCTCCCCTGCCCACACTCTCTCTCAAAAATAAATAAACATTAAAAAAAAACAACAACAGGGGCGCCTGAGTGGCTCAGTCAGTTAAGTGTCAGACTTCGGCTCAGGTCATGATCTCACGGTTCATGAGTTTGAGCCCTGTGTCGGCTCTGGGCTAACTGCTCAGAGCCTGGAGCCCGCTTCAGATTCTGTGTCTCCCTCCGTCTGCCCCTCCACTGCTTGCACTCTGTCTCTTGCATTGTCTCAAAAATAAATAAACATTAAAAAAAAAAAAATTAAAAAAAAAATTAAAACAACAACAACAACAAATGAGATATTAGGTCAACAAAGAAAAAAAGGCAAGCTTTAAGTAAACAATCAAGACCCTATAATCTTGTAGTTTACATTATTTGTTTCATAGATCAGTTGGGAAAAACTAATCAGTTCATTGCTGGGGGGAACGAAAGAAAAGCACAGAACTGAGGTGATAATAAATAAACATAACAACGTATACCATTTGAATCCCTACACATTTCAGTCATTATGGTTTATATACTATGTTAATTCATATCTCAAACCCTTATATGATAATAATTATCACTATTATTTTAATTAAAAAACTAGTAAGCAATCTGAGTTTATAAAGCTAGAAAAAGTAGGATAGTCTCTGTGGCTATAAAATTTGGGATCTTTATGCCAGGATAATTAATGACATGAATTTACTCCAAAAATACAGAAAGTATGTGAATTAAGAATCAACCAAAGCAGGGGCACCTGGGTGGCTCAGTCAGTTAAGTGTCCGACTTTCAATTTCGGCTCAGGTCATGATCTCACAGTCCTGAGATCAAGACCCGTGTCAGGCTCCACATTGAATCTGAAGCCTGCCTGGGATTCTCTCCCTCTCCCTCTGCTCCTCCCCTGCTCATGTGAGTGCACTTTCTCTTTCAAAATAAATAAACATTAAAAAAAATAAAAAATCAACCAAAGAGTATGTGAAAAGGGTTTAAAATGTTAACTTCTAGAAAATGCAATAAAAACATTAAAAAGTTCAGATACCTGACTTCCACTAAGTTGAAAATCTGTGACAAGTAAGAGGTCTTAAATGACTAGTAAAAGATTACTCATGTACCAATCTAAATCTGACCTGCTGGATGCATATGGTAAGCATTATTTTCTATTTCTTCTCTGTCATCCTGCAGTGACTCCTCATGAAAAGAGGTCTCTTCACTGCTTCCTTCCAGCCCATTTCGCAAGGCAGCACGCATGTTTAGTGCAACAATGGTATCATCCACACTGCTACTGCTGTTGTGTTTATTTCCAGCACTCTCTGGGGTTTGAGGAATGGGTTTGGCAATAGGGTTAGTATAAAAACGTGACACAAGAGAATCATCATCTCCATCCTGCTGATGGTTCTCATCAACAGGTTTGCTCAGGAAACTGAACCTGAAAAGGTAGAAAACAAATAATATCTTAGCTCTTTGTAACAATGGTAATAGCCAACCTTCACTGAGCTTTTACTAATAAGTGCCCGGGACTATTCTAGGTAATTCCATATATTAAAATTTTGTTTAATACTTGTGGTAACCCTCTGTAATAGGTTCCTATCATTCTCTTTTACAGGAAAGAAAACTGACAGAGAATAAGAAAGTAACTTGCCCAAATTAAAAAAGTTCTAAGTGCTAGAGTTGGGATTTTAACCCAGGAAAACTGGCTGTAGATTCCATGCCTTTAACTCCTATATTTTCGTGAATGAGTGAATCTGAGCATCCCAATTTTCCCAATTTTTAGTTAAAAAAAAAAAAGGCACTCTACTATGTAAGGTCAAATAAGAGTGGTGAATTTCAAACTAAAAAAATTGAAAAATTTTAGGTTTTCAATATTATTATCAGCAAGGTATTAGAAAATGCTTCATTCATGAAAAATCAAACTAGAATTTTATCCTGAGAGACAAAAACAAAAAACAAAAACAGGAGTGCAAAGATATAAATAGAATTTTTCACTGAGGCATTACTCTGAATATAGGAATATCAAAATAATCTAAATGTCTTCTAATGGGGAACTAATTATCATATATTCACAATAATGGCTACCAAGTAATTAAAAAAGAGGCATATGTATATTCATATTGATATAGAAAGGTATTTATAATAAAATAAATAAAAATAAGCAAGCTATAAAACATTGCATCATTCATGCCTATCTCTACAATATCTATATAAACAAATTTCAAAATTTTAAGAAAAGACATCAAACTATTAAGGGTTGTAAGGGTGACTATTTCCACTTCCTCCTTTATACACTTGTATACTTATTACTTATTTTTTTGGTTTGGTTACAGTGACCATGTATCACTTTGATAATGATCACAAACAAGATATCGCTCATTTTAAAGGTGGTGAAGGGTATCAAATGTGTGAGAACCCTGGTTCAAAATGACATGCACGGATACCAAAATAGTTATGCAAAACTGAATCAGAAGAACTCCAATAATTTTAAGGTCTAAAGTACTCAAAAAACAAGAACAGGACTTAATTTCTAGATGCTCATATGTTGTAATACTATGCAACATTCACCAAACTTCATACATTTTCATAGAATGAGTAAATTCCAAGCTTAGAATCTCTTCAGAATGAGAACACGGCTCTCTTCCAGGAACAACCCAAAACAAAATCTGGTTTACCTCTCCCCATTTTCTGGATAATCAGATGGTGAAGCGAGATCTTCGGAGTCACGATTAACAGGAGAAAAGAGATTGCTGTTGTTAAGGTTTTTCAAAACCAACTTCTTGATGCTCTTCCTATAAACAGAGACCAAAAAAAAAAAAAAAAGAACTCAGGTGCACATAATCACATCACTGGCATTACCTTAAAAACCAGAGTCAAAAAGAGCACCCTCATTCAGCTCTTACATAAATAACAATGGCCAAAGAGGTTCAATTCACAGTCTTTAATATATAACCAGGACTTAAGGTCTCAAATATATTATACTCTGCTGTTTGGAAGAATATGCTAAGCACATTCAAAACAAAGTGGGGAATCCCCTTTGAAAACAGTCATCCTTCACTGAATCCTGAACACTTTATCCAGACACTTAGATAACCCATCATAGTATGTCTCATGTTTTGAGTAATTCTCTATATGTCTTCTCTTTAAACATTTTCTTCCTTTTTTGACAGTCAGGATTTATGACTGTCTCTTCATAGAACTTGGCATGCTGTCTTGAAGAAACAGAAAGGAGGTATTTGCTGACTAAATAAGATTTCTTTTAAAGTTGACAAGAAATAGGAGTAAAAACCCCTGATATTCAAATAATCACAAAATTTCAAATTTGCGTACAGAAGGTTTACTTAAGGCAAGAATGTCTGTGGTATATAAGCTTCAAACAAAGAACCATATGAAGAGATATTAATCAATCTTCACTTAAAAACTCACTGGATTAACTAATATGCTACACTCCCTCTTAAAAATAACAAACTGCAGGGGCGCCTGGTGGTTCAGTTGGTTAAGCTCTAGACTCTTGATTTCAGCTCAGGTCATGATCTCACAGTTCGTGAGATCCAGCCCCACGTCAGGCTCTGTGCTGACAGTGTGGAGCCTTCTTGGGACTCACTCTCTCCTTCTCTCTCTGGCCCTCTTCCACTCTCTCTCCCAAATAAATAAACTGAAAAAAATAAAAATAAAAATACAAGTTGCAAGCAGTATATAAATAGCACTCATCTATTTATTTCTAATCTCAACAACTGAGTTATATGGTAACAACTGTCAGCAGCATTTGTTCTAAATGCGTGTATGCTATAGTCCTTATTATAATGGTGTCATTAAATATGTATTAAATAAGCCAATGAAATAGGCACTTGACAATAAAGAATTGTTATTTCCATGAAAGTTAAAACTTGCCTTCCTATTAATGGGTAACACAAACCAATCCTCCTAGAGAGACAATCAGAAAAGCTAGAGCTCTTTACAGGCATGGAAAGCTAACAAGATAGTAAAAAAGGACTGAACCAGCACCTGGAGGGACACTGGCACAGAGAGGTGTTATTATAACGGTGTCTGTTATTTACGATTGCTTTTCTCCTGGAGACTTTTCTTCTCTAAAATTTTGCTTTTTGATTTTAAGCGATTTCTACACCCCACATGGGGCTCAAACTCACAACCCTGAGATTAAGAGTTACATGCTCTTCCAACTGAGCCAGCCAGGAGCCCCTCCTTGGGACTTCTCTGATTCCAAGGGGAAGGTTAAGAGGTTGATGGTGTGCCTGACAGTTTTGAGGGACTAGAGAGATAGAGACTGGAGTCTGGAGCCACCAGGAGGTTAGGGGCACTAGTGAATGCCACTTATTCTGTGTTGGGACCTGGAAAGTCTTTACCTCTGGAGTTAAGAGAGAACTAAAAGTAAAAAGTATAAATCACAAGTTCAGTTCTGACTCATCTCAATAAGCACTTGTCATAAAAAAGCAAAAATTCTCTGTAAGTCAGTATCATTATCTTGTAACTCTAATTATTGCCTTAAGCAGTTGTGAAAATGACAGACATAAAATAATTTTTAAAAAAGACACAAAAGGAGACAAGATATTTCTTCAAAGAAGATGAATGGCCAATAAGCAAATAAGATGTTCAACATTACTAGTTATAAAGGAAATGCAAATTATAAGCACAAAATACCACTTCACACCCAGTAGAATGGTTATTATACACACACAAACAGAAAATACTAAGTGCTGACAAGCAAATGGAGAACATGAAAACATGCATTGCTGCTAAGAATGTAAAATGGTGTAGGTACTGTAGAAAACAGTTTGACAGTTCCTCAAAAGGTTAAATACAGAATGACCAAACAATTCCAATCCTAGATATACACCCCAAATAACTGAAAACAGATACTTGTACACCAATGTTCATAACAGCACTATTCACATAGCTAAAGTGTGGAATAACCCAAACATCGAACAACAGATGAATGGATAAACAAAATGTGGCATATCCATACAACAGAATATTCAGCCTTAAAGCTTCAATGAAGCTTTGATACATGCTACAATATTATGAATATTAAAAACATTAAGCCAAGTAAAATAATCCAGACATGAAAAAAAATACTGTAGGAATCCCCTTATATAAGTATCCAAAATAGGCTAATTCATACAGACAGAAAGTAATACAGAGGTTAAAAGGGACTGAAAGGAGGAGGAGATATAGAATTATTGCATAACAGGTGCATTTTTCCTGTTTGGGATGATGAAAAAGTTCTAGAAATGGTTGTGATGGTTACACAATACTGTGAATGTACTTAATGCCACTGAATTGTACACTTAACATAAAATTTATCATTTTAACCATTTTTATTTATACTTTACAACAAGAATTATTAAGTAAAAAAAATAAGTAAAACACAAGTGATTCAGATGTACATTTGTAAACCCTGTTAAGTATTAAAATGGATAAATTTAGGGAA